>NC_135493.1:32823382-35323382 GCF_052094955.1 Ictidomys tridecemlineatus | reverse complement strand
ATACTCTTTTTACCCATTTTGAACTACCATGTTATTTTTCCAAAGCTCTTTTTAGCCTATTATCTCTGATTAACTTCAGACTATTTCTATATAATGGCTATCTTGACTCTTCTGTCATTCCTTTTTCTGACCTTGCTAACTTCCATGATTTGATGCTATTCCTTATCTGCTCTCTGAGCTGATGACATTCCAGGTTAGTTATAAAAAAAAGCAACAAACTTGAGGTGTACTTTGGGAATCTTACCAGTCTTTATAGTTACCTTTGGTACTGTTTTGTGTCAAATCAGTTCCATAGTACTATACCCTGAATGCTAAACTGTGGTTCACATATGCACATAGTTAAATATTTGTTTTAATATTCTCTTTGAATTATACCTAGTTCTCTACATTCCTAATTCTTCTTGGTTAACCCCTAGATTTCTTGACTGGACCCTGGTTGTGTAAATTATGTTGGGCATTTATACTGCATTTCTAAAACCAGTTAACATTAAAAGTATATTACTTTTCTAAAACTTGTTTGAAGGAAACATAATTCCCCAAGGTCAGCCAACCTCAGTTCCTGAGTTGCTTAGAGATCCATTTAGGTTCCAGAAACTCTCCAGTATTTTTATTACTTCATTATCTTTTATTAACCTCAGACCTTTTATATATAGCCAAAGAATGGCAATCTCTTCAAAGCCTAGTGAAAGGAAGTGAAAAACATCTACCATCACTGTAGATTTTGGCTAGGGAGCATGAATTACTTTCTCTCCATGTGACAGTTATGTGGGAAATTGGCTATACTGTGGTACCCAGATATTTGATCAAATATTAATCTGATGTTTCTGTGAAGGTATTTTTACAATGGGACTAATATTTTATCATTAGAATTTGCGTAAAGCATATTACTCTCTATAATGGAAGCGGGTCTCATACACTCAGTTGAAGGCCTTAACAGAATAAAACTGGCCCACGTCTAAAGAAGAGGGAATTCTGCTAAAAGACCACTTCAGACATAAACTGTAGCTTCTCCATATCATGGTTCCTACTGGCCTACCACACAAAGTCTAGACTTGCCAGCCTCTGCAATCGCATGAGCCAATTCCTTCAATCTTTCTCTACATATATATGCATATCCTATTAGTTCTGTTTCTCTGAAAAACCTTGACTAATGCACTCCATAACCCAAAAATGGGGATTAAGCCTGCTGAGATGATCATTGAATTGTTGAGAAAGAAGAAACCACATGCTTCTTTTCCCATTTTGATTCTTTCAATGAAGTGGATGAAAATGAAACTAGCACTTTTTAAAGCACCAACTTATAAACTAAGTAGTTCCATTCTGCTTTACTTATGTAGAACGTAACACTTATGGAGTTAAATTATGTTTCTCAATGACAGTTAGTGAGTGCTGGAGACAGATTTCAAGCTCTATTTTGCCTGGCATCTAAGCCTTTGTTGTTCCAACTTAACCCACTGATTTAATCCTGTCTGTTATAAAGATAATTTTGTCATGTGTTCCTTATATAGAAGTCTTGGAAAATGATGATGAGAAAATTATACATAGAATCTGATTTGGGTCAGAATTCCAAGAGAATTTCAACCTCTAAGAGGCATTAAGTGATTATACGCATATATATTTATACAAAGACACACAAAACCATAAATCAGTATCTTATTATAAGAATCAGGTGGATTTTGGTGTAAAATTTGCCTGAGAGCTGGTTAATTATTTTTTCCTTTTTAATTTTTTGGTACCAGGGATTGAACTCAGGGACACTCAACCACTGAGCCACATCTCCAGCCCTATTTTATGTTTTATTTAGAGACAGGATCTCACTGAGTTACTTAGCACCTTGCCATTGCTGAGGTTGGCTTTGAACTCACAATCCTCTTGCCTCAGCCTCCCCAGCTGCTGGGATTATAGGCATGTGCCACTATGCCCAGCCTTTTAATTTTAAATTTTTAAAAAATTGTTTTTAGTTGTAGATGGACACAATACATACATGCATACCTTTCTTTCTTTCTTTCTTTCTTTCTTTTTCTCTTTCTTTCTTTCTATCTATTCCTTTCTTTCTTTCTATCTCTATTTCTTTTTTTCTTTCCAGTGCTGAGGCTGGAACTCAGTGTCACACACCTGCTAGGCAAGGGCTCTACCACTGAGCTATAACTGCAGCACTGAGATCTGGCCAATTCCAGCACTGAAAGTCTGATATACCAGGACAACCCTCAGTCCTTAGTGAACAAGCAGAGTTGATCTCTGTAGATTAATGAAATTAGCCCTACCAAAAGTAAAGAAGTTATTAGAAAAAAAAGGTTTCTTTGCAATAAATGAACTAATTTTTTGTTGTAATTTAAGACAGAACTTATGCACAAATAAAATGCTTTGTTCATTTCCTTAATTTTGATTCATTATTGTTTATTATTGTTTTGATATCATATATGACTTCTTGGATATTTACTACTCTGAATTTCAAGTTTCTATATTACCAATAGTATATTGACAAGGAAAAATCAAGCTTTGAACATTTTCTTCCATTTAATCTTGCAAAGACACAATAAGAAAACATTTTAATGTTTAATATTATTACTATTTTAAGTGGAGAATTCAATGTGTATTATTAAAGCCCTGTAAATTATTAAATACTAAAACTATGAGGCTGTACAGAATAAAAGTTAAATAAAAACAGAAAAGAATAAAAGAATATATTTTAAATAGATTGTTATTCCATTATGTAATTTCTCTACTATCACAAATTAAATTTCCTTAAAACTTTGACAATTTTCACATGATTGAGACAATATTTGTGTAAAGAAATTAAAGTGGAGAGCAAATAACATTACAGAGGAAAAAAACTTTATCTTGATTTACCTCCCTACTCCTCCATAGTTTCTCAATTTATACTTATACTGCCTTTACCTTATTAACTTATCCATGGGAGAAAATATGGCAGACCTCTGGATTTGATGAGTTTATCCTTTTTCTTTAGTGTATCCTTTCCCAGTGTTCTTCTATTAACCCTTATTCTTATCCTCCATTCAATATACTTACATATAGCCCAATCAAACTGGAGCCATCAATAATCTCAAAGTGAATCTATCAGTGTCATGCTATGTTTTCTCCATCTTCCAGGCACAGGCTTATTAGGTTCATGTTCTACAACAAGTAACATCTTTAACACAATATTAAACTACTTTGTGTTATTCTGATGGTAGTTCCCCTACCTTGTCTATTGATCATCACAGTGGAACAAGAGGTTGAAAGGATTTGTAGGTTTGCCCTGACCAAGTTACTGAGAGCATTCTAGGCAATAGGAATGGCACATATAAAGACAGTAGAAAAAACGGAGAAGGTTACCATAACTGGATTACAGATAGCAAGGTGATCAGTGTTATGAGATGGGCCAGAAAAGTAAGCAGTACTGTGGACATTTAAAGAAATGTTTTATCTAATTTAGGAGACACATAATCAGAGATCTTTTATTCATGATTTTTCTTTAGGGCTTGTGAAAATAGACTACTCTATTCAAACCTTCACTGATTCACAAAAGAATTTTTGAAGACACTTTCACTAAGTAACACTTTCTTCAAGGATATCTGGATTTCTTCATCCATAAGGGGCACTGCTGTATATCTTAATGATGAAAAAACCCTGGAGGATGTTTTAAGCTTGACTTCTTTGAAAATATCTGGTCGCTAGAGATATAGTATGTTTTTGAAGGAAAAAGCAAATGTGGAGTTTTTTGTACATATTTCAGACCTCATTTAGAATCTGGATGCTATTTGAGCTGGTGTCAAGGATGCATGAAATTAAATTTAGGAAATCTCAGCTCCAAGAAATGCCATTTTTTTTCTTGCATCAGGTAGGTAGATGCTGGGTAAAAATTAAAACTGGCCATATTCCCATGGAAATGAGTGACACTGATGAGTGTTTTCATAATTCTGCACATAATTGTAGGAGCTAAGTGCAAACTCAAGAAGTCATAAAAGAGAAAGTAGAAGGTCTGTGGTATGGAAAAGGATTTCATGGGAGATTGTTACTTTCTAAGGGGCAAATTCAGAATGTTTGTAAAAATCATCTTCATTGAAAATATATTTTAAACAGATTGATTAAGCATACTTTAAAATAGTATTCAACTATACATTTTAACTAAAAATACTAGAAAACCATTTGGTTTATAGATGACTTAGTTTAAATATTCAAATTTTCAAATAATAATATAATGTATTATTATATTTTAAAAGACTCAGTTTTTAAAATATGCATTAGAATGGTTTCATATATATCATTTTTATGCACGTGTATGATACTCATGTTAGATATTGGAAAAATTTATTGCGTGAAGATTGCTGTTCCATTTTATAAATGTATTAATATGAATTAATACAATATACATTTTAAAATTGAATACACACCACTCAGTACCTGATAGCACATTTTTAAAACTTTTTTTTTTGGTGAAATGAGGATTTTCTTCAGAAAGTAATAACATTTACTTTTTCCTATATTGCAAAGTTTCTAAATCAGGCCTTTCATCACAGTTTCTTTGTATGATAAAATTATACATTTTTTCAGAGTGATTGCCCTTCTCTTTTGTCATTTGACCTTTTCAACAATTCTATGAAATAATTAGAAATGATATGTTTGATCATAGATAAGGCAAGTGAGATTCAGATTACTAACAAGACTAAACTAAGATTACATGGTTAATAGGTTGCAGAGGGAGGACCAACATTTGAAATTCCTGGTTCCCAATCCCCAGCATTCCCTCCATTATGCTGCATGGTCTCTTACACTGTCACAGCAGACCCCTTTTTTCCACATGAATATTTTTCCAAAACTCAAGGGAAATTGAGTTATTTTAATTTTATTAATAATTCTACTGACTTGAATATACTGAATCTGAAAGAAAGGAATGGGTGGATCATATAAATTGTTTATAAATTGTGAGGGCATTATGAACAGAACATCTGCCAACTTAACGATTTAGGCTGGATAAACTTGGCAGACAGTAGTGTATCACGATCTTCCCATAAATGACCCAAGTGAAAAATTACCATTTGATATTCATTGATTCACTGTGCTAGCCACTGTGAATAAGGGAGATATGATTTTGGCACTCATTACACTGACATTATAAGGGAAGAGGTAAATAAGTAAAAGCAAGTAAAAAAAAACAAGTAGAATATAAGGAGAGATTAATGTTATTATAGAGGAAATAGGTGCTATACCACACAAAAAAGGGGCATCAAATCCTAATTCAGAGGTTCATGGAAGATTTACTAAAAGACCTAAGATGTGTAAAAAGAAGTAGATAATGAGTATCCTAAGAAGAGGAAAGAGTGTGGGCTGAGACACAGAGAGTATAAGATACTTGAGAAGCTTCAAAGAAGTTTATTATGACTGGCATAAATATTACTATAGGAGAAATGGTGATTAATGAAATGCTTTTGTTATCTTACAGGAGGCTGAATAAAAGGAAAGTGTAAGAAGAAGGAACATGGTAAGAGAAGAGACATGGAACAAAGCCCAGGAAAAAAAGCCCTGGCCCATCTTAGTCCAGGTTTCAGGATTCCTATTGCTACCAGGGAATTTTCTTTCACCTCTCACAATGGTATTGTTAGCGCAAAAAAGGTAGTGTTTATAAAATGTTGACTATGTGTCATTTCATTTCAGAAGTACCATCTATTGTAAACCTGATGGCACACAAGGCAGTTACTATTGTTCTTAAGTTATAGATGAGAGAACTAGGACTAAAAACAAACAAACAAACAAAACACAACAATGAAAATTGCCAAAAGTTGTTTGATCAATAAGCAGTTGAGTAAGTACTGGCTGAGGTCCAGGTTTCTCTGCCACCAATCCCAACACTGCTCAACTATATTCTATTGTCTCTCCTTGGTTTTCATTACTATTGTTGCAGTTATTCTACATTATTATTGTTTCACAAGAACAATTTTTACAGAAAATGACTTGGTTTATCTTAGCCAAAGATATTGCCTCCATATTGGTTTACTGGCACGACTGAGTCAGAGGTGTATTTTCTGAATTAATGGATTCAAGGGCTAATCAACCATAGAGATATGACTAGGAAATTAACTAGAACCTTCCTTAGTAATATTTTTGTGTGTAAAATTCCATACATTCCAAGACAAAAAAGAGAGACCCTCTAAAGATTATACCATTTTAAAGAAAGTTCAGGTTTAGACAACCACCAACTGATAGAAAAATGTCCCCTGTACCTGAGAGGATTTTCATTTGATAGGTTTGTAGGACTGCAGAGTAGGAGGTTGTAGGATGCAACACCAATCGGGGGCAGTTCCAATTTAAGCAAGAACTCACATATGTGAGACCTAATATTGGAGAAAACAAACTGGCACACAATGAAGTCTGTTATGAAGGACATGCTCTTCCTGTGGATTTTTGTAGCAGTTCTGGTCTTACATTAAAAATGGCATCTATTTCAAAATTGCTAAAAGAGTATATTTTAAATGTTCTCACTACAAAAAAATGGCAAGTATATGAGATGATGGATATGTTGATTTTCTTGATTTAATTATTTCACAATGTGAATATATATATGTCAAAATATCATTGTCTTCCATAAATACATGCAATTAGAAAAAGAATTATTTCTATGAAGTAAAATCCGATTACTTAAGATTTAAAATGCCTCAGATTGTACAATTTTTATTCTACTAGTTTTAGATTCATTTTTCTCAGGCCCATTAAGGGATAGTTGTTATACCTTTATTAGTTCTATTTCATAATTAATTCATATGAGATTTTGTTTTAGAGGAATAAAATAAGTTTATAATGTCTTTCCTCCTCTGTGTATCATTCTACATTTCTTCCCTTATTCAGTACCATTAAAATTGTTATTTTGGATATATAAAAAAATTCCCTGATTCAAAGTATTGGGAAATGATACCATGCATTAATGTTGGACTGATATTTAAAATTTAATGCTTTTGTTAAATAGCTGAATTATAAATAATTGTAATTTTGTGAAAATTATATTTTCTAAAATAAAGTAATATTCCTTTTATATTTTAGTATGGCTACCCACATTTTACTCAATTCTAAATGCAAAGTTCCCTCAATTTTATTTTTGGCAGTAAAATGAAGAATGACTTTCAAGTCATTATTTAACGCATCATGTGTGACATTCATTATATTCTGGTTTTACTTGACATTGTTTGAAAATGATAAAGACTGCAATAACAGAAACTAGTTGCTTTATTGAATATAAATCCTATGAAGAATATACATTTTAAGTTCTTATTAAAAAAGAAAGCACCAAACATTACTTTTATTCATTTTTTTCTGAAATCAAATGTAACCAAAGGTTATTGCTTATGCCCATGCCTACATAGTTTGAGACATTTATGGCACAGTTGAGATTGTTCCCGGTAGGAAACTCCAGGTAATATATTATGAACTTTGCACTGGGTTTGATCCTCAGCACCATGTAAAAAATGTAATAAAGATATTGTGTGTTCGCCTACAACTAAAAAATAAATATTAAAAAGAAAAAGCCTTCAGATTTTGCCTGATGAACTCTCTGCATTTTGCTTCATGATGGATCTTTTCTCTAAAAGGACAGGGGGAAACAGAAATTTGTAGACAGCTTTTCCTCTATCTTGAAAACATTTAGAAATAGCAGTAATCAAAATATAAACAAACAGAAATAAGGAAATATGATTCCTAGAAATAAAGTTCTATGGTGGGCAAGGTCAGGGAAGAATGAGGACAGAGAGAGGAGAGTCCTGAGAGCAATATATTAAATTGGTTCTTTGTGTCAGAAAACCAGTCAGAGTGGTAGAAAATTATCCCACTTCACAACATCTAAATTGTACTGCTGAAAGAAAGTAAATTTGGATGGAAACTATGCACATCAACCTGTCCCCAAATATTGATTTTAGAAATGAATTTGTCTTTAATTTATGTAAATGGAAGTCAGTCCTAAGTCTTTAAATGAGTCTAGATAAGGCTTAGTTCAGTCAAAGAAAAATAGAGAACAAAATATAAGCAACCACCACCATCATAAATACTTCAGATTTATGGGAAATATGCAGGAATAATGAGTGGGAATAAACCTCACAAGTTCAAAGGAAGCTTGTATATTTGAAAAATAGCCTACTGAATAATTCTTAAGAAATTTCAAAGAAGATGTTTCATATACTCAATTGATTGCAAGGAAGTATTATCTTTTCAAAAAAGGAACAGGGAAATCATAAGAAAAAAGAAATTTGGATGTAAATGAAGATGGCTGAAATATGGAGAAGAGGTAAAGTAAGTTAAGAAACTGTACTATAGTAATATAATTAACATCCACATTGAACTGTGTAAAGAAAATAAGACTATCAAAAATAATTCAGTCCTATAGTGACAAGAGTAATAAACTGTCAAGAACAATAAAGTAAAATAATGAAGACAAGAAAAAAACACTCATAGGAAAAATATTATAGAGGAAAGGAAATAGAGTTGTAATCTAGGAAATATAAGTATTTCTGGGAAGAAGTAGGAAAAATGAGTTAGAAGAAATAATCAATGACAAAATTGTTTTAACCTAAAATACAAGAAATCTATGTTTAAGGATTTCTATGTTTAAGTATTTAGGTTTCCTGGTAAGAATAAATGAAAAGAAAGTCATAGGTTTATACCTATGAGGACATTTTGGACATCACAAACAAAAAGAAAATATCCTATGAACATCCAAGAAACCCTCATAATTGTCTATTACAATAATTCAAAAGTAGTTTTTTTAAGAGAGAGTGAGAGAGGAGAGAGAGAGAGAGAGAATTTTTTTAATATTTATTTTCTAGTTCTCGGTGGACACAACATCTTTGTTGGTATGTGGTGCAGAGGATTGAACCTGGGCCACACGCATGCCAGGCGAGCGTGCTACCACCTGAGCCACATCCCCGGCCCAACAAAAGTAGTTTTTTAAAAGCAAAATAATTTTCTTTTGAGGGACATACTATATGGTCATCTCAATGGATGTTAAAAGAGAGATAAAATTGAACATCCATTACAAATGTAAAAGAATTATTAGCACTAGCACAAAACAGTACTGACCAATATGAATAATAAATATAGATGCAAAAATCCTAAATAAAATATTAGATAATGGAATCTAGCATTATATGGTAAAAGATTAATGTGCCATAACCAAAATGGTTTATTCCAGGAATTTAACAATTATTCTGTGTAAGGAAAATCTATTCATAAAAATCATAGCAGAAATAGATCAAGTGATAGAAGTACCCTGATCCTTATAGCACAGAAAAGGTATTTGACATAAGTCAACATTATTTCTGCTAGGAACAAAATCTTAGAACCTTGAAATAAAAATCTTTCTTAATTTATTAATGAATATAAGTCCCAACTAGCAGACTGCATAATATATACTATTGAATCTGTGATCACATTGAACCAAAGAATAAAGGAAGTCCTTCCACAAATACACTTTTTAAAAATCTTTCTGCAGGGATTGTTTAATACATTAGGACATGAATAAAAACTTTTTGAAATGGAAAAAATAAAAATGTAATTTCTTGGAAATGTGATTGACTAGAAAACTCGTCAAGATACTGAATAAAGAATATATACTAGCAGGGTATATACCCTGTAAACCTAGCTACTCTGGAGACTGAGGCAGGAGGATCACAACTCCCAGGTTAACCCTGGGCAATTTATAGAGAGCTTGTCTCAAAATAATAAAATAAAATAAGGAGGGGGACTTAGAGATTCCTGATTATCAATTTAATATGATTTTTTTATAAATCATTAGTTAAAACATACAATATTTAAAATAATATTTGTCACAATAATTATGGAATGTCTATAAATAAAAATTACATAGCATTTATCTATCTCAATCTACATATAATTTCAATGAATGGCCTAATAAAAGAAGGGTGCCATATCATGCTTTTAGATAAAATGATACTATAGAATAAATCATTCTACCCAAATTAACCTATATATTTATTGTAATTACAATGAAAATTTCTATTTATTTATTTATTTACTTTTGGTACAGGAACACTCCGCCACTGAGCTACATCCTCAGTCCTACTTTGGGGTTTAAATGATGTCATTACTTCTTAAAGTTGGTTGTAATGTGGAGCAAAGGCTAGATAAATCACAAAATATTGTTTACTTTGTTAGGTACTTAGATTTATTAGTGATTTGTTCAAACAGATTTGAAAGTAAACAATTTTCAAATGGTCTCAAGACACATTCATCCATTTTCATGTGAATGTTTTATTACCAAAAATACCCAAGCACTATAGAAAGATATAAGGTACACATTTAAAGTTCTCCTCTTTATTGCAACTACAAAGGTCTACATGATATTTTGTCACCCATATCCCTACTGTCCCACTATCTTATTCATGTCAGTTAACCTCTCCATCTAGATATTTATCCACCAACTCATCCACTAAATTATTTTTTTATAAAATTAGAACCATGCCATATATTCTGTGCCCTCACTCAGTTTTTCACTACTCTATTTTTAGTAATAGTAGATTAGATAAATAATACTTCTATTGATGATAACCAAAACCCTGGATATTATGTTTTTAAAAACAATTTTAATAACACTATAACAAAAATATTAGTGGAATAAAATCAAACAAAATGCCAACCCAGTGAGGGAGATAATATTGCTTTAGGCATTTTGAAGTCTAGAAAAAAAGGAGCTAAAAGAGTGAGCTGTGAGTTCATTGGCAGTGAAGTGGACAAAAATCAAACTCCAGGGTCTAATAAAAAATGGATGGAGTGTGATAAACAACCACCTCCCATTGTAAGCAGGAAACTCAAAGGGCTGCAACCTCACAGCAAGAATGAGCCAAAAATACACTAGACAAACTATGTGAACCAGACAGGCTTCAATTCCCTCATCTACAAAGTGAAGAATTTTAATTAGACTGCATTTGGTCTATGATCTCCACATGTATTCACTGGGATTGGCAAGACATGAGAATATTTTTCTAATTTTCATTTTGATGAAATTTTTAAAAATAGCAAATTGTGGATGATCTATGGGAAATGGGGGAGGTTATTGTTTAATAGGTACAGTGTTGCAAGATTTAAAAATGTTCTATGTATGGGCAATGTTGATGGTAACATAACAGTGTTAATATGCTTAATGTTAGTGAACTGTACACTTAAAAGTGGGGAGACAGTAAACTTCGTATTATGTATATTTTACATTTTTAAAAAAATCAACAAAAACTACTTTCAAGGAGCAAAATTTACAGAGTATATTTTTATTATGCTAAAAATCACATAACAGGGCTGGGGTTGTAGCTCAGTGGTAGAGTACTTGCCTCGCATACTTGAGGGAACTCACACTGAGCCACATCCCCAGTCCTATTTTTTATTTTATTTAGAGACAGGGTCTCATTGAATTGCTTAACACCTTGCTTTTTGTTGACGCTGGCTTTGAACTCACAATCTTCCTGTCTCAGCCTGCTGAGCTGCTGGGATTACAGGCATGTGCCACAGTGCCCAACTTCTTGGCCTTTTTAAAATAGAGTATATCTTAGAACAGCTATAGGTTCATAGTAAATTTGGTTGGAAAATACAGAGATTTCCCGCATACCCCTTTCCCTCACATGCATAGCCTACACCATTTTCAACATCTCCCATTGGGGTGGCACATTTGTAACAACCTATTATCCTAAATCCTCTGTGCTCCACTTATTCATCTCTCTCTCCTGCCTAACCCTTGGCAGTCTATAATCTTTTTACCATTTTCATAGTTTTGCCTTTTCTAGAATGTCATATAGTTGGAATTATATAGAATGTAGCCTTTTCAGATTTCCTTGTTTCACTAAGTAACATGCCTGTAAATTTCCTCCACAATATCTTCATGGATGGATAGCTCGTTTCCTTTGCATATTGAATCATAGTCCATTATCCAAAAGTACTAATGCTTATTTGTCCATTCACTTATGAAAGTATGTTTGTTGCTTTCAAGTTTTGGCAATTATAAATAAAGCTTCTGTAAACATTCTTGTCCAGGTTTTCGTGTGAATATACATCTTCAGCTCCTTTGGGTAAATGTCAAGAAGCATGAACTCTGGGGCACATGGCAAGAATATGTTTAGTTTAGTTAACAAATTGACAGACTCTTCCAGTGCAGCTGTATCATTTTACATTCCCATGGGCAATGAATGAGGTTTTCTGTTGTTGCACATCTACATCACCATTTGGTGTTATCAGTGCTCTGGAATCTGGCTATTATAATGGGTATTTAGTCATATATCAGTATTGTCTTAATTTGCATTTCCATGAAGATACATAATGCAAAGTATCATCTTAACCATTTTCAAGTGTATAATTTGGGAGTATTAATTATATTCACATTGTTGAAACACACATCTCTAGGACTTTCTCTCCCTGCAAATCTGAAAATTCTCTATTAAACTATTACTCTCTTTTCTGCCATCCCCATCCCTTATAAGCATATTTTACTTTCTATTTCTATAAATTTACCTCTAGATACCTCATATATGTTTGCCATATAAGCTATAGAAGACATAATAGTGTAAGCGATTGTATTTTTATACAAGTATATATGTTTACAAATGTATAGGTATATATATATGTATAATAAGCATATTAGTATAAATATCTAAGTGTATAAATACAATAAATCATGTATGTGTTTGTCTTTTTCCAGTTTTGTTGGGTATAATTTACAAAATGATATATTTAAAATATATAACATGGTGTTTTTATATATATATTGTCAAATGATTATAACTATCACTTCATATAGTTACCTCTTTTGTGGTGAGTAATTTCAAATATGAAGTGTTATTATTAACTATAGTCACCATTGTCTACATTAGATCTTGGGGACTTCTTTATACTACATAATTGAAAATTTTTACCAATAAAATTTGACCAACATCTTCCCATTTTTCCCAACTCCCAGCCCCTGAAATCTATACCATTCTATTCCTTGTTTCTGTGAATTTAATTTCATTTTAGATTTTATAAAATTCCTTATATTTTCATAATGTATTATTTGTCTTTTTATAGGTGGTCTTGTTGCACTTAACATAATGGCCTCCAAGATTCATCATGGTGTCACAAGTAACAGGTTTTCCTTCTTTTTAAATGTTAAATGATATTCCATTGTGTGTATATCAAAAGAGTTCTAAAAATGAGTAAGAAAAGGTAAGAAAATGGACAAAATATATCAATTTACAAGTCATATAAAACAACGAAGTACAATAAATAAATAAACATATGTTCATATTCACATAGTCAATAATACTAAATGAATAACAAAAAGACAAATGGCCAATTAAATAAGTAAACTTAAAAAGAATGTTATGATAATACTTAAAGTTGTCATGGGAGCATGAGAGTAGGCTTTCATATAAACTATTAGTTGGTTGGAGTAAATATTTTTATAAACTTTCAAAAACAAGATAGCAATTTGCATCAAAGTTATTAATAGGCATTTCATTTGGTCTAGCAATTTAACATCAACACATTTATCCTGAGGAAATAATTAAGGATGCATGGAGTTTATCTCTGAGTATAATTAATGTGATAATACTTGTGAGGATAGGAAACATCTTATATTAATCATAGGGTCATGCATAAACAAATTAATGCACATCCAATATTTATTTTTCTCCAGAAATTTGAGGAAAATCTCTGCAATGAGATTTTGTGTAGAAATTAAAATTATTTTCTGAAAATGTCTTGATGATATAGGAAGTGTTATGAATGTTTAATAAAAAGTTGGACTCATATTACCCAGCATCACCCAATTATTTTTAGACAAGTGTACATGCCTGGGCATGCGCGCTCATACACACATGCTCTCTTTCTCTCTCTCTCTCTCTCTGAAAAAATACACATGTTCTTTATCCCTTTGAAGTGACCATCCAGGTCAATTACGTTTCCTTTCTTTGATTAATACTGTGTTCTGAATTTTCTATAACAAACATATTACCTTTACATTAAAGAATACCAGAATTTAATATGAAAGATACTAAAAGCATACATTAAATAAAATAAAATTTAAATGAGAGATGAACAAAATTTTTGGAGATTGAAGCCTATGTTATGACATATAATTTATTCCCAAATTACTATTTAAATTTAAGAAATGTAAAGTAAGACTATAAGAATTCATTATGCTATGGTTAGCCAATCCCCAAAAAACAAAAGCCAAATGTTTTATCTGATATAAGGAGGCTGATTCATAGTCAGGTAGGGAGTGGAAGCATGAGAGGAATAGATGAACTCTAGATAGGGCAGAGGGGTGCCAGAATAAGGGAGGGGGCAGGGGGTTAGCAAGGATGATGGAATATGATGGACATCATTATCCAAAGTATGTGTATGAAGACACGAATTGGTGTGAACATACTTTATGTACAACCAGAGATATGAAAAATTGTGCTGTATATGTCTAATAAGAATTGTAATGCATTCCTCTGTCATTTACTTTTAAAAACATCAATTAAAATATTTAAAAAGAGAATTAATTATGGCATGTAACAAATTGACTGCAAAGTGTATATAATCAAAATTCAAAGAAGTCAAGTCAATTTTGAAATGTAAAATAAAATACTGAATGGAAACCTGTACTGAGATATATAAACTGTAACATAAGGTTACCATGCATAAAATTGTGATTGCTATGATGGTGACATATTTTTAAATACAAGGACAAAACATAAATTCTCAAAAGTGAATCAATAATATGTACATATTTACTATTAAATTAATACAGTGTTAGTCAGTGGGCAAAAGAAAATAATTTAAAAATTGTGTTTGGAAAATTGACCAACCATTTAAGGGGGAAAGGGGGGAAAAATTCAAATGTGAAGGAAAAAACTAGTAAATTATTAGAAGAAAATATGAGTGATTATAAAATTTTGGTGTGGAAAAAACCATTTTTCTAAACAACACATAAAGGAAAATGTTGGCAGCTTTGACAGTATGAAAGTAACAAATTATGGTAATGCCAAAGACACTATTAAATTATTCAAAATAGCCAACTGTAATAAATGTTTTATAAATTAATAAGAAACATGAGCACTCTTACAGGAATAATATAATAAATAGTAAAGATAATGGTAAAAATGCAAATGTTCAATGAACATAAGGAAAAATCATCAACCACACTTGAGAATATAAAAATGTGAATTAAGACAATAGAGAAAATGTCATATACACACAATGGAATACCATTTAACATTAAAAAAAGGAAAACATGTTACTTGTGACATCATGATGAACCTGGAGGCCATTATGTTAAGTGCAACAAGACCAGCTATAAAAAGACAATAACACATGATAAAAATACAAAGAATTTTATAAAATTTGTTTCTGGACTTTCTATTCTATTCTATTCATGAATGTGATATTTTTTTGCCCAGTGCCATTCTGTTTTGTTTACTATAGCTTTGAAGTAGATTTTGCAATCAAGAAATATGTTGCCTTCAATTTTGTTCTTTCTTCTTCAGCTTGCTTTGCCTGTTTGGGGTCTTTTGTGGTATATGAATTTTAGGATTTTTTCCTGTTCCTTTGAAAATGGACATTGAAATTTTGATACAAATTACATTGGATCTGTAGGTTGTTTGGGTTTGTATTGAAATTTTAATGATATTATTTCTTCCAACACATGAATATATTACCTCCATTTATTTTTACCTTCTTCAATTTATTTCACCTGTGTTTTACAGTTTCTAGTATACATATTTTAACACTTTGATTAAATTAATTTGTAAGTATTTTGTCAGAAACAGTAAGATTGGCAATATTATTATAGTAAAAATAGAATTTTAAAAAGGTAAAATTTGTGTTCTCTAATATATGAAGATTTTTTTAATTGAGAAGTGTCTCTAGTGTGTGTGTGTGTGTGTGTGTGTGTGTGTGTGTGTGTGTGTGTTTTCCTAGAGCAGCCAGTCTAGCTCGCGAATTTTCCACTGTTTATCCACACAAATTAATAAATTCCACATTTTGGATTAAACTAGCTTAATTTAGTGTGCAATCAGAATATTGACTCAGTACAATTCAATATAAAGAATGTAAACTATCTAAGACAAATCTAACAAGATTTGTGTAAGTACTATATAAAGAAAACAGTTTTTCTTAAACTCATATAAAGGGACCTGAATAATTGAAACACATAGATCTATTCCAGGATAGGGGATGCCAGTTCTTCCTAAATCAATCTATACAGGCAATGCAAAACTTCTGAAAATCCCCCCAAATATATATTATCCCTCTCTTTTCACTATAAAAAAGTAATTTGATGTCTTAAATAAATTCCAGTCTGGAGTTAATTGTGTTGAGTTTGCCATACTTCTTATACATTTTGCAATTTAGAAAATGTTATGATAAAAATCATACATAATTCAACATATTAATATTTGTCAAGTGACAGACTTAGCGTGAGCATTTTAAAATTTGTTTTGTAGCTTATAGTATGACTTCATTGACTCATACTTTCCTATATTTAAGTATAAAAAGGGTAGTGTTTCTCCTTGGTATTTATCCTAAAGAATTAAAGTCTTCTTACTATAGTGATACATGCATACCCATGTTTATAGTAGCACAATTCACAATAGAGCCAGTGTGGAACCAGCTTAGGTGTCCATCAATGGATTAATGGATAAAGGAAATGTGTATACACACACACACACACACACACACACACACACACAGTGGAGTTTTATTCAGCTACTAAAAAAAATGAAATTATGTCATTTGCAGGAAAATGGATAGAACTAGAGACCATTACGTTAAATGAAATAAGTGAAACTCAGAAGGTAAAGGGTCCTATGTTTTCTCTCATATGTGGAAAGCTAGAGAGGAAAAAGGAAAATAAAGGTAGAGACAGATCTCATGAAAATCAAAGGGTGATCACCAGGGGAAAGAGACAAAGGCTTGGGAGGCTGGGAGAGAGGAGAGAAATTCTGAGGAGTGATACTGGCCAAATTGTATTGTTATATTGTATTCATGTAACAACAAATCCTATATTTATTTATAACTACAATGCACCAATGAAAAGGAAAAAAGGGTAATGTTTCTAAAGCCTATTATCTGGGTACAAGCAATATTATTTCAGGTAATCAACAATATTTATGACTATTTTCTATCTACTATGTTTTGATTGAAATTTGACATGAATAATTACTACTTTAATTTTTACAATTTTACTGTTCTTTTTTATAGGGTACAATATTTTTATTAAGACTTAGGGTATTACAGACTTGAAAAAAATTGAATGTTTGCAATTTTAAATCAATCAAGAAATGCTCTTTTCACATTGTAATTTTTTTCCACTCAAAAATGTGATAGGTTAGAAAATAGTCTTGATCATTACCTTGTGTCTGAGGTATTTCACAGTATGGGATCTGTCTGACAGAGGACAGAATTCATGGTCACCCTTCTGTATGACAGCTGCTTTGATTTTTTTTTTTTTACCATGATGACCTTGGTAAAGAACTTGAGGTTCTCAAGCTCCTGGGGTCCATTTCTGGTTTAGTTTATACTTCTAGACTTTGATGAAAATATGTCAGACTCATTTTCAATCTTGAATAAATTACATAATCCATGTGGGAGAACACCAAGGGGAGGAAGGCAAAATAGCATTCCTCTTTGGCATGCATCTGCTGTTATTTCTGGATCACTGGTGACAGCTTTATTGATTAAGTATTCTCAAAATAACCTGTAGGGTTATAATGATACATAAAACTCCTCGAGAGGAGATCAATGTATATACTAAAATTGGATACCTAAACACTTGGCCATTCTTTGATTTGATGTAAGTAGTGTGGGATGACCAACATGTAGATATTTGGGGGGGATTTTCTGGGATAGTTAAGGCTTCCTATTCATTTGCTTAAAAATTTTATCACACTTATCTCAGTTCTTTTGCTTTTTGTCTTCCTATCATCCCCTTCATGTGGGGAAAATGTACTAAACGTTCTAATCTGGAGTTTGTTTGCATAAGACTTGTTAAGGTGCAGGATTCAGAAGGTGCTCAGAGCTACTAAAATAAACACCAGGTGAAGAATATTATATTACTAAATATAACCATACCCTATTATTTTTTATATTTTTATTGTCTCTGACCAATATTTCCTCTTTTCTCTGAATTATTTTTACATATACATTTTGTAAAACAATACATATCATAAGCAAATATGAAATTGTTCCAGACCCTATCTATGATGAAGGATCAGGGCCACATGGAGAAATCAAAGCCTGGTAGCCTCTTCTGAAGCCCAGTGTGTACTGCAGTATCATTCCATTTCTATAGCTTTCCATTCACTATTCTGTAGTTATTCAAGGTTGTACAATTTGTCCTGTATCATTTAATAGTGAATGGTAGGATGATACTCCTTAGCATGTGGATATACATTTTAGAATATCATAGAATTGTTTTCCTTTTATATTTTCTTTTAGTTTTGTTGCACTTTTCATGCACATTTGGTTGTTTAGAAAACTGAATTTTGCTTGAGCACAATGCTTATCCTGATACTCTGCCAACTTCCTCCTTTTACACAGTTTATGATGTATTCAAACTAGAGGTTAGCTATTCATCTATCACTTTTGTCACTCTGATCTTAGAACCTGCCTTTTTGATAAGAAAGATTGCTAATTTCATGTTGATTACAGCCTCCACAACCTCCAATCACAGTTTTATCTACCCCATTTCAACTCTGCTATTGGAATGACTCATATTCTACAATAGCAGCATTTAGCTTTTGAAGTTTTTGAAGCAAAAGAATTACATTGAAGTGTTTACCCTTGCTCAGTCTAGTTTTTTTTTTCTTAGCAGTTTTGGATGTTTTTGATGACAGAATTTTGCTGTTGCTCTGGATATGATGTTCTTTCTTTTGCAAGCTGATAAGCACACTCTTTGATGATATGGCACTTTCATAAAAACAAATGAGTATTGAATCTGCGTTGCTTCGTGCAATGACTGCAATCGGTATTTTCTTGAATGAATGATTTAAGAGTGACTGTGTCTTTATGAAACTGCTATTGCACAAAGCCTAGCTTCTCAGTGGGAAAACATTTGAGATTGGTTGCAGGCAAGCATTCTCCCCCAGCTCCAGCATTGTTCTCTATTCAACTACCTAGCTGCTGGGCTAAGTCAATTACCACCTTCAAAGGTCAGCAAAAGTGACATTTTCCCTTCACAGGTACCAACATACAGTGAATTACTCACTGTTGCAATAGGACAAAGAGCATGTACACATTATTGATCTTTTCATTTGGGCTCTTGGCTCAGCCTTAATGCTAAAGGGTGTAACTATTTTCTTTTCTGCTGTCTAGTGCCTAGAACAGGGCTATGCTGTGTTACATAAATAATACCAGGAGATAAAGAATACAGTTACCTCTTGAGATGTGTGTGTATGTGTGTGACAATACAATACATATTGCAGTGTATCAGGTGAGTCTTACACATTTATATAATATATTATATATATAATATATTAATTTATATTAATTATCCTGGTTAAAAGAACATTATGGGGCTGGGGCTGGGACTCAGAGGTAGAGCACTTGCCTCGCACAAGTGAGGCACTGGGTTCAATCCTCGATACCACATAAAAATAAAATAAACAAAATAAAGATATAGTGTCTATCTATAACTAAAAAATTTTTAAAAAGAATGTTATGAGTGTTTGGTATGTTTATCCACTCTAAAATTACTATTTATCCCCCTTACATATTCTGTTACTGCACATAAAACTAAGTCTATGCCACACTGATGGGTGTGAGAAACAAAGATCCATCTCTTAGAGAGGGGTGTATTTACTTATATTATTTGTACTCATTTTATAAATAACATTTGTCCTTCTCTTCCATTTGTGTATTTCTCCAATAGCATCTTTACATCAGTATGGAATTATGTATACTTACTTTATACTTTGGATTTTAATCCAATACCATGTTATTTATTTTGTTGTTCAAAATAAATTTAATTGTAAATAATAAAACATAAAGTATTTTATATAATATATAATAATATGTATATGTGATGTAATAAAATCTAATTTATTTTTATACAACAAATTATGAGTGTAAATACAAATATTTTTAATATAATGCTATGTCATTTATTTTGTGGTTCCTGTTTGGGCCATTGAGAGTTCTTTTGAACTCCTGTGTCCCTTTGGTATGCTCTCTCCTTGTGTTTCTTAAGCATGATTGTGCTTTCTGATACTGCAGATGCTCCAACCTCATCTTTTGTCTGATCTAGCCATTTTTTTTTTTCCCCAAGGAGCTCTGGTTTCTTGAATTGGACATCACTATTTAGAAACCAAGATCAAACCATGTCATGTGCTTTGCTCCTGGGTTGTCACTGTATCTGGGTCCTCTCAACAGAGAGAACTAAAAACATTTCTATGCATACTAACCCATTTGATCAAATGTTTAAATACATGAATATTTTCTATATTCACTTCTTTCTAATATTAAGGATAACTTATAAACATCTATAGATATCCTTTTGCACTTGCCTTTTTAAATTTAATACTATCCTATAAAAATCTTACAGAAATTATTCCACTGTTTACTTTTATAACCATTGTTTTATTTTTTTAATAAGCTGTCTCTATTTTCTCATTTAATCTTTTTCTATCTGATTTGCAAGTTTTCTATTTGTTCATTTGGTTAGTAGATTTATTTTCCTCTAGTGTTTTATAAAACTCATTTTTTACAACTATCAATTTTTCTTTTTCCTTTTTTTCTTTTTGACTTTTTAAAATTACATTAATTTTGTTTTATTAAAATATAACATCTGCCAATCACTACTGTACCCTCACCTCCACCTAGGTTTTAGTTGTATATGCACATTTCTGTTTTTGAAATGCTCAGCTTTGCCAAAGTTACCATATAGAATGCATTCCCTAGTAAATTCCTCAGGAAAGATTGATGAGTGCAGAATTCCTTAAGTTCTTTTTTTTTAAAGTTGTATTTCAATAAACATTTATATTTGAAGAATATCTTGTCTGGATATACTATCATTGATTCACTGTTTAATAGTTTCAATAAATTTCATTTTTATTACAATTGTTTTAAATTTACAGCAACATTGCAATGATGTTACAGGGATTTTATTTATTTATTTATTTATTTATTTATTTATTTATTTATTTATTTATGGTACTGGGCATTGAACTCAGGATCTCATACATGCTAAGCAAGCACTCCACCACTAAGCTATATTCCCCACCCCAATAATACAAACTTTCTATAAACCCCATACTCAACACTGTTATTGTATCTTTCAGTTGTAAAATTTGTCATAATTAATGAGTAAATATTGGTGCATGACTAGTCAAAGAAGTCTGTACTTTATTTACATTTTCTTAGTTTTTATTTAATGTCCTTCCAGTGTTCTAGGATCATATTCAGGTTAGCACATTATATTTAGTTGTCCTATCTCTTCAGGCTCCACTTATTTGGGATGGCTTCTTAAAATTCCCTGTTTTTGATGACTATGAGTTTTGAGATGTACTTACCAGGAATTTTGTAGAATTTTGTAGAAAGTATATCCCTCAGTTGGGATATACTTGAGGATATTCTCATTCTTAGACTCAGGATAGGATGTTTTGATAGGAAGACCACAGAAGTAAAATGCAATCCTCATCACATCTTGTCAATGGTACATACTATTGATATGATTGTAGTTCTTAATATTAACCTTGGCCATGTAGCAGAGTTAGTTTTTGTTATGTTTCTCCAATATAAAGTTATTCTTTTTTTTCTACTTTTTGGAAAGAAGTCACTATCTGCTCTCTACACTCAGGAGCAAGAGATTATGGTCCATCTCCTTGATAGTGAAATAGTTATATAAATCATTTGGAAATCCTGTGTTCAGAATATTTGTTTCATATTTATTTATTCAAACATTTACTTTCATCAGTATGAATTCATGGATATTTACTTTATACTTTGCATTATAATTCAGGACTGCTTTATTTATCTTGTTGCTCAAATTATTCCAGCTTTTGCTACTGTGATCTTTTTCAATAGGCTCCTGTGCCCTTTTGGCATATTTACATCTCTGTGTGTGTGTGTATGTGTGTGTGTGTGTGTGTGTGTGTGTGTGTGTGTGTGTGTTTGAACATATTCTTATTTTCTGGCACTACAAGAAACCACAGTTCATACTGTATATAAACTATAAAATACTTTTCCAAGGATATGTGGTTTCTTTTGTTGGACAGTACTATTATGCACCAATTTCTGGATGCTTATTATACTCATTTCTCTTGGGTGTCATTGCTTCTAGGCCCTCTTTGCAGAGAAAGCTAAGAAATATATTTTATACTAACTCATTCATATGCTCATACCTATACATATTTCTATACACAACTGTCTGGATCTATAATAAACTAAGCATGATTTCATAATGATGCCTCCAACTCCAGTGTATCACCACATGAATAATTCTTGCCTTCTCCCCCTTGCTCTTCTGTAGCCATTACAGGGAAATCTGCTTCCTACTATCTGTCATTTATTTACTTAATTGTTCAGTTCTAGTATACATGAATAGTAGTTTCAGAATTATTTATTCAATTCTCTGATGTGAGACCACTTTATTAACTAGATCATAGTGCTTATGTACAATTTATTTTGTCTTTGATTTTAATGATTCCACTCATTTGCAACGTTACTTAGAATAGCTCCCTCCCCCCTTCCCCATTATCATCTCTCCTATCTCCAGTGAAGCTGTACCATCTATATAATAAAGTTAGAGTCTTGTCTCACAGTCTGATTTTCCTTCTGGAATCTCCCTACCTCTGTCTTTAAAAAAAATCCCCTGTGACTCAATTATTTAACTCTCCCCATCTGATTTGTATACCATCTCAAGAATTTTGCTTTTTTCTAGAATGTCATATAAATGGAATCAAACATATAGTAAGTTGCCTTTCAGATTGGCTTCTGTTACTTAGCAAAGTGCACTTGAGATTTATCCATATCTTTTTGTTGTTGATAGTTCATTTCCTCTCTCTGTTCCTCATCCCCTTTTTCTTTTCTTTATTCCTGCCTTCCATTTTACACATGGTGCTGAGATTAAACCCAGGGCCTCATGAATACTGAGCAAGCATTCTTCTACTGACCCCCTGTTGAGCTGTATAAGAAACTGCCAACTCTCTTAGAAATGTCTATCATTCCACTTCACATATCCATCAACAAAGAATGAGAGTTTCTGTTGATATCTCCTTATTTACTTTTTTTGCGGGGGGATTAGTTTTTAATTTTTAAAATATCCTTTAAGTGCTTGTTTTAGGCTTACATTTTTTTTTCTGCCCAAAGCTATTTTTGAGAGTTGGTCTTCAGTTAGTAAAATTTAATTTCCTGATTTTGTAAATATTTCTCTATGGACATTAGTGTCCCCATGTTCATTTTTATGGCTTTGTGTGATTTATAGAATGCCAAGTATAACAGTGCCTTTTACTGTCCAGCTCTACCAAGTCCACCTCTTTAGTGATGTTTTATTTTGTCACCACTATTTTGCATATTTTGGTGGGAATGGGGGGGTGCAAATACTTGTTCTTATATTTATCTTTTATTTTGCAGGACTTAGCGTTTTATTTTTTAACTTTTTTCCCCTTTGCAGTCTGATTACCATAGATTGCTTCTTCCACCCTTTTAGCCTTTAATCTCCCCTTGAAGCTGTAGGATTGGAAAACTGTCCCTTTATATACTCCTATAGATTCCTTTTGGATCTTTAAATCAAGCTTATTTTGAAATTCCTTGCCAGTAGTCCATACTCTGATCTGCCATTTACATTTAAGGTTAGTTTAATCTTTTAGGTGTGCATTGCAGATCACCCTTAGACCCCTTTGCTAATCTCAATCCTCTTCAATTTTCCTGTTTTCAGTTGCTCATCACAGAGCCCTATAGTAGGCCAGAGGTGTTGAAACAGGAGTGTAAGAGACTGTGTGCTAAGTTTTGTTGATTTCCCCCTTTTTTTCTGAAAGTCATTTTGTGGTTCCAACTTTTGGTGTGTTTTGAAATGATGCTGCAGTATGATTTCAGTGTAAAATGTTCATGGCTCCAAAACGTTTTCATATAGTTTGAAAAGGAAATTTGGGGACTTGATAACTACACTTCTCTTTGTCTTTAGCTATCCAGAATTTTCAGTGTGTGTGTGTGTGTGTGTGTGTGTGTGTGTTTTGCTGGGCATGGGACCCAGGATGTCATACATGCTAGGCAAGTACTTTACCACTGAGCTACACCTGTAACCCACAGCTTTCTTTTTTTGATGTTCATCGTAAAATACTGAATTTTTCAGATATAAAGGTAATTTAGAGGGTATAGGTTAATAATTACTAATTTAAGCTTTGGACTCAAACCTGAATAACAGTTTTGGCTCTCTTACTTTTTCTTGGGCAAATTATTTAACTTTTTAAAGCTTCAGTTTCTTGGTACAAATATGAACATCATAAAATCTATTTTATAATTTGTTGTGGACATTAAAGTATAATACAATGCAAGTGAAAGTACCAAGTGTAAGGCATCCCACACGTGGAAATTTATTGAATATCAACTGTTAATGGCAAAGCATCTGTTTGGCAGTTACATTTGATTTTCATTTCTTCTGTTTTTGAATTGGTTCTGCATTGAGATAAAATTCACTCATGAGTTCCATTTAGTAAGTCCATTCGTTACTGAAATATCATTAGAGTTTAACCTGCATGTTGCCTTCTAGAAAGAAAACACTATGACATATATTATGATGTCTTCTCATTTACATTTGATTTCACAGACCCATAAGATAAAATAATAGTAATAATCGAATATTCTCATGAAAAGTAAAATTTATCAAAACCAACTTTCTTCTACTAGATGTTTGACTAGAAAAATGCAGAATTGATTATTAAAATAAAGCATTTTTTCATTTTATGGCTTTGCAAAATTTGTAGAAAATTTGATCAAGAGAAATATTAGAACCTCTTTTTACTAATGTTCTTGGAATTAAATGCTACAATTTTTACAAGGTACTCATTAACTTGTTTCCTGTGCATGAATAAATTTATTCATATATTTTTCTCTTCTAGAACACTTGAAATTCTCATCATTTTGCTCTTCTGATTTTATTTAAATTATACTTTTATTCATATAATAAGGAAACAAGTAAGGAGTGGTCAAGTTACACTTGGTTCACTAATAATTTATCCATTCAAATATTTGTTTTCACAAATACAATCATTTAATTAATATAATAAATTTTAAATTCATCTAATGGTAAATATTTATTTTGGGCAAAATTGATAATACAGGCCACTTTGATAATTTCTAGGTAGAAAACTGTATGGAGAAAAAAATTAAAAATCAACTTTCAAGTTAACTTTTCCTTCAAGTTTCTATATGCTTCAATCATTTGAAATAATTTTGAAATTGAAAACCACCTGATCTTTTGGGAATTTAAATTTTATGAATGATGATCTACTGCAGGCTACTTGAAGCATATTTTTTTTCCTTGAAGTACAAACCATTTTATAACACAGAATTTGATGAGAAGGTCAATATTTAATTTCTGAAAATAAAAAAGCAAGAATTTATGTTTGGCTACTCTGAAACAAACACCTTAAATTATGAATCAAAACATCAAAGTTATTCTGGGTCTTTTATTTTTCCATATGAATTTCATGATTGCTTTATCTATGTCTACAAGAAATGCCCTTGGGATTTTGATTGGCATTGCATTAAACCTATAGAGAACTTTTGGTAATATCGCCATTTTGATGATGTTAGTTCTGCCTATCCATGAACAGGGTATATTTTTCCATCTTCTAAGATCTTCTTCTATTTCTCTCTTTAGGGTTCTGTAGTTTTCATTGTATAAATCTTTCACCTCTTTTGTTAGATTGATTCCCAAATTGCATGGAAACAGAAGGAGACCCTCATTGTTATACAAAATTACATATAAGAGGTTGTGAGGGGAATGGAAAAAAAAACAAGGAGAAAAATGAATTACAGTAGATGGGGTAGAGAGAGAAGATGGGAGGGGAGGGGAGGGGGATAGTAAAGGATAGGAAAGGCAGCAGAATACAACAGTTACTAATATGGCATTATGTAAAAATGTGGATGTGTAACCGATGTGATTCTGCAATCTGTATTTGGGGTAAAAATGGGAGTTCATAACCCACTTGAATCTAATGTATGAAATAAGATATGTCAAGAGCTTTGTAATGTTTTAAACAACCAATAATATATATATATAAACATCAAAGTTGTGCAGCATATTCCACCATCGAAATTCAATGACATAGCTGTTATGTTTCATGTAAATAAAACTGTTGCTACTAAATCATCAGGACTTGAAATTATAACTTTATTGTCTACTCTGGTAAGTAAAATAAAGTAAGCAGGTATGATATGTTCTTTTTCTAGGGGGGGGTACCAAGGATTAAACCCAAGGGTATTTGGTCACTGAGCCACATCCCCAGCCCTATTTTATATATTTTTTTTAGAGACAGGGACTCACTGAGTTGCTTAACACCTTGCTTTTTGTTGATGCTGGCTTTGAATCCAAGATCCTCTGGCCTGAACCTCCCTGAATGCAGAAAGATGATGATTCTATAGAATGTTGCTAAGTAACATGTTAAGTTGTAACCATAAGAGCCACTTGGAAAAACTGTGAGGAGAGTAACACTCTTCTGGTATTAATAACATCTTGTTTACCTTCCTCACATTTAAATCATGCTGTTAATGTCATCATATCCCCACTATAAACAAACCTCCCACAGGTGATCAAAGAAGCTAAGTCACCTTTTCGATCAATTCCTTTTCAATAGTGAGTCACCCAACACATGGTCAAGCTCTTTGGGCCAGAGCAGGACTGGTAGACTCAGTTCACAAGAAAAAGATGCAATTAATTGTCCTTACGTAATCGCTTGTTGTACTTGTTTATGTCCCTGCACTTTAAAAATTGTGCTTTGTTTCGATTAACCTGAATGTTTGAAATGAAAGGTCTGTTCTGATTTGTTGATAGACTTTCCATGTTGCCCTTTAAAAATGTCAAATGAGAGGGGAAACGAATGAAAGGAAAATCTATGCCATGGAAAGTACTTGGGGAGAGCTGCTGTCTGGTATAGTTTTAGAAGTTTAACAGTGACTAATCGAACATTTAAACACATGTCAGTGTTGTTGTTTTTAAAGATGCACTCATAATAATTGTTTTATTTTATTTCCTTAAGAAAATATTTTCTCTCTCCTAAGCTGGGAGAGCCACATAAGCACTGGCAAGATTTAGCTAAATCTATGCCACCAACTGTCTCTAATAGAGCTACTCCATAAAAGCAAAAATATACTCATTAAATGTAGCTGAAAATCATATCGTTAGCATGGATATTTCCTGCATAAATTATTTTATCCAAAGCAAAGTAAAGCCCTATCTATAAGCAATTTATAAGGTGAAAAATTGTGTTGGTGCTCATTAACAAGATAGGTACCAATTTTAATTCAAAATCTGGCTTAAGTTCCCACTGATACAATTAAGGTTTTGACTTTTTATCAGTATCTTACTTTGAGATGAAAAAAAATAATTTGCTTTTTTGTAGCTTGAACTGGTACTTTATGGGAAAATGTAACATTCATTATAAAAAACTCCTACCTTTTTGGTTAAATAGATGCTATGTACAAAAATAGAAGCTGATAAGCAACAGTTATGTTTTTTTTTCTGTTTTTCATTTGCAATCTCCTGAGCATTGAAGAAATTTTTGGAAAAATGTATTCAAGATACAAGTCAATTCTGTTCAGAATATCTGACTGCCTTCACAACCTAGTCCAGGTAATGAAGTTTGCTAAACCTCAACCCAAATGTTTGGTAATTGATGTAAATATAACCAAAATATATTTGTAAGCTAATAAAATATAAAGTACATAACTTGATTTTCCCTATACAAAATTGTGAAAAATGAAATAGTAGGCATTTGTTGAGTACCTGTGACCAATTTCTAATAGGGATTTTAGGGCCAAGAGGTCTTATTTTGGAATTTAAGGACCCTAGGGTTTTGTTGTTGTTGTTGTTGTTGTTGTTTTGTTTATCTTTGTTTTTTTTTCTGATTAAATTTAGCTGCTATGTGAATTTGAATGGTGAAAATTCCATCTCTATTTTCACTATGGTCTAACTGAAAAATTAACAATTCCTTCAATTTTGAAAATAGACAACAGACTACTGGCCATATCTATGATTTTTCAGCAATAGAAAACACAGATTGATATTACATAAGTTGTAATTGTATTGATATATAATTTAGGTTTATGTTTAAATTCTTATACCATTGATATATAATTTAGGTTTATGTTTAAATTCTTATATCACTTTAGATATAATGCTAGACCTTGTTATCCAATGTACAAAAATAAAACAAATATATTACTATATTGTAAAATATCAAAGATATTTTGATAACTGTCTTTCAACATAACTGGTTTTAAATTTGTAAAGAGGTATATTAAAAGTTCTTATGTCAAATGATCTTTCTAAGAATAAATAAGTTAATATGTGTAAAATACTTAGAATAGTGTGTGCTATTGTTACTTGGTTTGAGAGATTTCTCATACAGAATGAAGAGCACACATCCATGAAACTTAGCCACATAAGAAAGGATATGATATGTATGATTGCATCATTAATAAGATATGATAGATAAATAATAAGATATAATAGATGAATAATAAGATATAATAGATGAGTTTTAGAAGTGATAATTATTTCAGGAATCCGGAGAAAGGGAGAAATTAGAGTTGTGTTGCTATTTTTCCAGGATAGCTTCATGGAAGAAAGAGATTGGCTTTAGCTCGATTTGACAGAGGAGCTCACGTAGCATCTCATTTTTCTAAAGATAGATTTATCACAGTGTACACATGCATTGATGAGTGTAAGTGGTGAATCTGGTATGGATTTTAGGATCACTTTGGAGGGCCTAGAGTCCTAAAGATTGTTCAAAAGGATGCATTAGTTCGACTTATAGTCTTGACATTTAACTATGTGAATACTGATATTGCTATCATGGAAAATTTATATTATTCCACAGGCAAACAAGAAATTCAGCATGGAAAAGAAAGGAAAGCATGAATTTATGAATCAGCTGAGTGTGGCTTCAAATCCTGCCTCTGAAGCTTTTGGAAAATTGCTTAAGTCTCTAAGTTTTCTCATATGAAATTCTATGTGTTTATTTATTTAACAAGTATGTAATACTTTTCTTATTTCTGCCAGGTCCTATGCCATATTCTGAGGATAAGGCTAATAAGATACATGATCCTGAGGAAATTTAATGCCTCTAAATGGGAGAAAATTATAGCAACCACAAAGATTAGAAATACTATAATTGCATGTTGTAATATTATAAAATGTAAAGGTGGTAACATATAAAAGTATGTGGATCCTGCCTGACCTATAGCAGATCCCCAATAAATGGTAGCTGGTTTTACTGGTACAAATTCTTGAAAGTATTTTTGAAGCATCTTAGATGATTCTTATGTTAGCATATTTGGCAACCACTGACCTACAGCAGTGGTTCTCAAACTTGACTGTGTTGTAATCACTTGGGAATCATTAAAAACTTCTGGTCATGGTTCTTACTCCCACAAATTATGATGTCCTTGAACACAGGTATATTATGAGTGTTGGAATTTTTTAAATCTCAGGTGATTTAAATGTGTAACCTAGGTTGAGAACATCTGAGAATTGTAGCAAGGATTGCTTATGTTGCTTCTTTCCAGTCCAAAACAGCTATTTTAATAGTTTTTAAGGACACTAGATATTCTTGTTCACTTAGAGCTAATCTGTTTTTTTGTTTGTTTGTTTTATTTTTGTTTTTTGTTTTGTTTTGTTTTTGTTTTTGTGATGCTGAAGACTGAACCCAGGGCCAGAGCCAGATTACAGGTATTCATATCATAGGAATGAGAAGCATCCCAGGATAATCCAAATAGAAACATCTCAAATGAATGGAAAGAACAAAAATTCTCCTTCCTTAATGTAGATATCTGAAGGAAATTGCACTGCTCTGGGAACATATCAACATACAGAATCAATGAATGGGTACACATGCATTGATGCTATTTGCAGGTTTACACATATAGTTAACACATACTGCTAGAGAGTGGCATACCATAAGAATGGAGGAACAATGGGAACAGTATGTCCCAGTGTGGAGGAGTGTTTTACTATTGAAATCGCTTATAATTGCCGATGTACAGTGAATGTTTTTAAAAGTACCAACTTTCAGAAATTTAATCCATCGTTTTAAATTCACCAAACAAATGTATTGTCTCAGTGGCTGTTCCTGAAGTAGGCCACTTCCACTTCCCTGTGCCTGGTATTCATTCAACTGTTAGAAGTTGACTTTAAGTCAGACAAGGTGGCTCATACCTGTAATCCCAGTGACTCAAGAGTCTAAGGCAGGAGGATAATTAATTCAAAGCCAGCCCCAACAAAAGCGAGGCCCTAAGCAACTGAGAGAGACCCTGTCTCTAAATAAATACAAAATAGGGATGGGGATGTGGCTCAGTGGTAGAGCACCCCTGGGTTCAATCTCCAATTGAAAAAATATAAAAAAGGAAGTTGACTTTAAATAAATCTTCACTTAAGATATTAAGTTGATAACAAAGTTCCATAACATAATGATTTGATCATTCATCTTTCAAAACATCTAAAATAAACTTCTGGTAATACTGAACATTTTTAAAATACCAAGATTTATTATCCAAAATTGAAAAAACTATGGAAGAAAATCAATTGGACCTCTTAAAATGGCACAGATTTGATCATAGAAATAGGTAGTTACAAACATTGGCATGCTTATTTTGAAATTCACTCAATAAAACCTATTAAAATCAAGGGCCTGGAAAGCTTAGTTACATCAATTTAACCCCAAATTATCATCTCTATCATTAAAGTAATATTAAATTAATAGCAGCCTATGTGTTTTATTGTTTGTATTTTAATGTGCAAAATATTAAAGGTGGGCTAAATGATATCCCTAATCAGATATCAAATAAAAAGAGCCATTAATTGGCTTCCTCTAGGTTCTCCATCCCATCCCTTCTCTGCTGTAATTCTAGCTGTTTGGAGACATGAACATTCTTTTCCTCTCTCTCCAGAGGTTATCACTAGTTTTGTGCTATGCCCACTAGTCTCTGATCCAAAATTACTTTTGCCCCTATGATTATATCGTCTCTTGCTTCTCAAAAAGAAATGACATAGTATAAGCCTATTATTCCTTTTATCTGGAGAAAATTGAAAAGAAAACCTCAGGGCCTTCTAGAGAACTAGAGGGCCCAAAATGCTTTTCATCAATATCACACATCCATCCAGAATATGAGGAGTACAATAGCAGTATATTATGGGTAGTAATAGAAATGTAGAAAATATAATTGCTAATTGATGATGGAATAATGATCAGTGACCATTGGGAAATAAGATGAAATTTTGTTACATTCTTTGTTCCATTCCTTGAATTCCTATTAAAAGAATTTAAAATTCAGTCTGGTGTATTAATTTTGACATATATCAATTATTATATGATAGATCAGTATTATAATAATTATTTATGATCAGAAATACTCTAGATATTTATTAAGCTAAGGAACTTGGCATCTGAAAGGTCTTGAGCCTAACACCCAATGGTATAGAAAAAAAAGTTATATTAGAAACTGATCATTTTACCTCCAGATTTTGGATTCAATTGACCTCTAAGTAATATGCAGGGAATGCTATTTGGAAAATAGATAAAGTACTCTCGAACTGAAATGTACACAATAAATATGATTATTAAAAACAAATGAGTAAAAATGACAAACTGTCAGCTATAAACCCAAGAAGAATGCATTGTGGAAAAAAATGAGAAAAAAAAAAAGTGAAGTTCTTGTAGAAATTCTGCCGGTAACCAGCTGAGTGGCCTTGGGCAAATCAAATAACCTTCCTGGCTTTCAATTTTCTTATCTATAAGTGAAAGATTTTGAGTAGATCATCTTCAAAGTCATTTTTCAGCTCTCAAAATATATTTATTATTTGAAATGTAGTCACCGTTTGACCTGTAGCACCTCATTTATGAAGAGTGAGCTCTTATCTGTTTCTTCAAAAACATTTTTTTTCATCTTAAATTCTCATATTCTCTCCATGGAATTTTTGAGCTTGTTAAGCATTTTATTAATGAAATCCTGATATAAATATTTTAAAGTTTAGATATGACTGCATAGGTTAACCCTGTAGGATATGACATGGTATTGATAGTAAAAAAGTATATTAACAAAATTCCTGGGAGTTAATCAACTAGATTTTGACTTTCAATGTAATGTACTACTTTCAATTTTCTGATTAAAACTAAAAGAGTATCTCCTTCCAACTATGACCAATTAATTTCACATATTCAATTCTGAAATTTTAAGAGATATGAAGTTAGCTTAATCATAATCTTTTTATGTTCTCAAAGCTGGCATGGCATAATTTTTCATACCCTAAACCTTGATAATTACTGATGTCTGAGTTATGAGTGCTTTAATTCATTAAGTTAAACTTGAAATTTTCTTTATTATCTAACACCTTTTAAAATATTGAATCTTTCTCCTCTACATGTAGGTATTTAGCAAAACTTTGGCATTATGAAATGGTATATTAAAAATAAATTTCTTCCGAATTTGATTCAATGTAGAAAATATTTGTTGAGTCCATAAAAGTCAGGGGAGGTACCATAAACTAAGAAATAGAAAAAAATTTTAGTATTTAGTATTTGTTATGACCATGTGAGTTTATGTTTTCCCTCTATCTATGTGTTAAATTAAAACTTTATGAAGTTTCAATCTGTACTACAAACAACACTCTTGGAAATCACAGTTTTCTGAACAACCCAGTAATATTTAAAACAGCACATCATTCTTATATTTTCTTATTTTTATATTTCTAGATGGCTTTAACAAGGAAACTTTATTCCAAGAATTATATCTTTATACAGCCTTTAAAGGGCATTATTAGAATCTAATGGTAATTTTTTAGTAGAAAAATATAATTGGAAAACATTTAAAAATTGTTAATAACTACTCTTCAATTAGAAATCACAGATTAGGATTTTATAACATACTTGTCAAATGATTTTTCTGCAATGTATAGAAAGAGTAAACCAAACTACACCAAAACAAAACAAGCAAGTAAACAAAGAAACAAATTATGAACAGTTCATTAAATTCCAGGGATGGAAAAAAGATTTGACAGCTATTGGCTCCAATTCTATATGTAACTGGTAATATGCTATTCCTAATAAATGAAGGTGACTTCTCGTGCATATTCAGGCTTTCAAAGCATTGTAGGACATACAAATATACACATACACAAACAACAGCACAGGCTTTGGGATAAGATTTGGATTTTGTTCTTAGAGCTATCATTTTCTAACTTCAAGGTACTTAACTTTTCTCAGTATTAGTTTTCTATCTATAAAATGGAGATAATGATACCTAGTTTGCTGGATTATTATGATAAGGCCAGAAAACATGCTGTAGAGTGAAAATATATCATTTTAATAGTTGATAACAGAGTTCCTCTTCAGAACCCTTTTTATTTAAAAAAAAAGAAAACTCTTTAGCTGTTCAAGATAAGGTCCCGAAGTCATTATTTAGAAAGAAACAGCAAAAAATAATTAACTTCTTAACTTCTCTGCCTGAGAAGTGAACAGAATTTTTATGTGGAGAAAGGAGAAAGAGAGGTGAAAAGACAGAAAAAGAAAGGATAAGTCAAAATTACAGAAATCTGACCTATGAAGCAATAGCTGCATAGGTAACAGGAAATATTCATTTTCAAGTGACGAAAAGGTTCTTATGAGCAGGACTAACTAATTTTAAGTTGTTGGTATTCTTGCAATATATTTTTTTCTACTTGCTGAAACCTCTATTAAAGTATTCTACATACACACAAATGCCTTTTGTAAATATTTCTTATAAATGGTTTAGAGAAGAGAATATTTGTATGACATTAAAGACTAAGATTCAGACATTCATAATAGACTGAACTTGCACCAGAAAGATAAGTCTCCAGAGAGTAGGAATTTTAAGAATAGCATTGGACTTCAGAGAATGAGAAATAAATGCTTAATATTAATATGTCTAATGTGTCTCAATGTCAAAAGGACCTCTGGCAATATCTGGGTTACTTGTACAATTAATCTATACAGAGGTATATATTAATCTATCAATACATATCATGTATTGTGGTATAAAATATAGGTAAGTGTTAGATTGTACTCTGGAAATGATTAAACTGAAAAGAGTTTGAAAAGTCATCTTTCATTTTCTCCACAGTCGAAGTTAGTTGGTGTTTTAGTCAGCTGTTATGACCAAACACAAACGATTAGAAGATTAAAAGTTTATTTGGGGGATTATAGTTTCAGAAGTCTTCGTGGTCTTAGTTCATAGATGGATGAAACCATTCCTCCAGGCCCAAGATGTGGCAGATCATCATTGTGAAAGAGATGGTGGAGGAAAGTGGCTCAAGACATCACACCAAGAAGCAGAGGGACACTAAACTCAGATATATATATATATATATATATATATATATATATATATATATATATACACACACACATACACACACACACACACACACACACACACACACACACACACACACACATATCCATCCCAAAGGCATGTCCCCAATGACTTACCTCCTCTCTAGTCATAACCTACCTGCCAATAGTTACCACTCAGTTAATACTCTTACCACTCAGTTAATGCCCTACCAGGGGAATAAAGCACTGGTTAAGACTGTCATGACTTTCATTTCACCTCTAAATTTTTTTTGCATTGTCTCACACATGAGCTTTTGGGGGACACCTCACATCTGAACCATAACAGTTGTTGTCTCATTCACACTCCAATGAAATATTCATGGGAATGGCAGAGTCTCCTCCAGAATGTTTTTTTTTTAATTTTTTTTTTTGAGGTAAGGAGCATTCAGTATTAATGTTTGTGTTCCTGTTGCACACAGACCTGGCCAGCAATAGTCAAATGAAACACAATAAGCAAATGCTTAGAATGATGTGTCCTGGCAACTTGGGAAAACAGGGAAATCCTAGAAATGTAATTCTAAGAACATTTTTTTGTAGTTCTAAGATCATCTGTTGCTTCCTATGGCAACATCAGGACTAGGTCTTTTCCTTGTACCTCACACCAAAGAGGCCACAGCTACCCTTTTATAGCCTATCTTGGAAGCTGACAAAGGTGTAGTCCTGTGAGTCTTATTCATGAGTGACAAAGGGACAGTTTTCTGTAAAGAACATAGTAATGAATAATTACCTTAGCTGTTTTCATTTTTAATTCATGATATTTTTTTCATATTTGTAAACTCTCTTTATCTTAATGAATAACCTCAGATATTTGAGTTTTGTGCCCAGTATATTTCATCTTGTTTCTTAAAGCCTTGTTTCAGTGGCTGACTCAATATTCATATTGCATTTTTGGTGGGGGTATTGGGGATGGAATTCAGAAGCACTCAGCCACTTAATCACATCCCCAGCCCTATTTTGTATTTTATTTAGAGACAAGGTCTCACTGAGTTGCTTGTTGCCTCGCCATTGCTGAGACTGGCTTTGAACTCATGCTTCTCCTGTCTCAGCCTCCTGAGCCACTGGTATTACAGGCGTGTACCACCATGCCCAGTGTTGAGAGCCACAGCCAAAGTGGCCCCAGAAAACTTCCAGCTGATTGGCTCACTGCGGCCCCAGCAACCAGCTGATTAGCTCCTCTGCAGTGATGCTCATTGGGCTGTTTTCCCGCACTTTCAGAACATGGAGCTGTTCATTGGGGGACTCTTTTGGCTCCGCCCACACGACCCAGCCAATCAGCCTCAAGAGCAGGAAGAGATGGGGGGAGGTGCTCGCAGGGAGTGCCTGAGGTGGCAGTTGGGCGCTGAGGGAATTCCTGAAGAGCTCATGTGGTGCAGTGTATGTGTTCTAAAAATAAAGTTCATTTCTGCTTGATAAGCAGCTTGTGAATTGTGCCCAGCCAGACTGCGGCAGCCCAGCTCTTCATATTGCATTATTTTTTAAGAGTGAAGTACCATTTTAGTTGGGCTGTTCAGAGGCAGTTAAAATAAATGCATATGTGTGAAGTATACAGAGAATGATGTTAAGTGCTTCAATTTTTGCTTTTCATGTGTTTAGAGAATTTATCAAGATGTAAGTTTGAATTTCATGCAGATATTTGAGTGACATGAGCAAGATGGTGGGATAGGAAGACCCTTTTCCTCTTTTCCTCACAAACACACTGAATTAACAATATTGTGTGAGCTAAAAAAAAAATACCTTTATGAGAACACCAGAAACCAATTAAGTTGTAAAACCCCCAGGTGAGCATAAAGTCAAGCACATCTCATTGAAATGGGTAAGAAGTTATATTTCACTTTATCCGTTTCCAGTTTTCCCTGGGGCACAAGAGATAGGGACAATCTAGAGAAAAACCACAAAATTGGAGACCTCACATTCTCTGATTTAAAAACATATTATGAAGCCACAACAATCAAACTGTATTTTGGCATAAAAACAGACACATACATCAGTGGAAGAGAATAGAGGGCAGAGAGATAAACCCTCATCTATTTGGTTCACTAATCTTCAACAAGGGTGCAAAGAGTACACAATGGGGAAAGGATAGTCTCTTCAACACATGATGTTGGAAAAACTGGAAATCCATATGCAAAAGTTGAATTTTGATCTTTATCTTATACCCTATACAAAAATTAACTCAAAATAGATTAAAGACCTAAACATAAAACCTGAAATTATAAAACTCCTAGATAGAAATATTGATGGAATGCTTCATGGTATTGGCATTGGCAACTGTTTTTTTGAATATGATGATAAGAGCACACCTCCCAAAAGCAAGAACAAACAAGTCTATCTCATACTTAAATTCTGTGCAGTACAGGAAACAATTCAGAGTCAAAAGGCAACTATTTTGATATATCTGCAAACCATATATCTGATTAAGGGTCAATATTCAGACTAAACAAAAAAATCCCTATAACTCTATAATACCAAAATAACTGCTTAACAAATATGCAAATGACTCAAATAGACATTTCTTTAAAGAGTATATACAAATGACCAAATAGTATATCAAAAAAGACATTCAACATTGTTAATCATCAGAGTAATGCAAATGAAAGGCACATGAGAAATTATACTGATTATGTCAGAAACTATCTAAAATAGTAAATAATAAGTATTGGCAAGGATTTGGAGAAGTTTCTACCCTTGTGCATAATTACTGGGGTTATAAATGGTATAGCCACTGTACAAAACAGGATGGAGTTTCCTCAAAAAATTAAAAATAAAACCACAATATGGCCCAGTAATTCCACTTCTAGGCAAATATCCAAAAGAATTGAAAGCAGGATATTAAATATATGGTTACACCCAGGTTCATTGCAACTTTTTTTTTCACAAGAGTCAATAAGTGGACACAAACTGTCTATCAAAAGATGATTAGATATAGAAAATGTGTTACATACATACAATGTAATATTATTCAGCCTCACAAAAAAAGAAAATTTTGTTTTATACTATAGCATGGATGAACTGCAAGGACATTATGAATCATATAAATCAATCACAAAAAGTCAAATCCTTCCTGACGCCATTTGGTATTGCATGAGCTATCTAAAATAATCGAATTCTAAGAGGCAAAACAGAATGTAACTGTCAGAGGGTGGGGCATGGGTCGAGCTTATTGCCAAACTTAGAGCTTCTTCTTTCTCATCAGTGTGTAGTTCCAGCTTTATTGAGGTATAGTTGACAAATAAAATTATATGTATTTAAAGTGTATGGTAAAAAAAATTAAAAAAAAATAAAGTGTATGGTACAATAGTTAGCTGCTACAATGTGTGCTCAGCACTGTGTTGTCTTCCCACTTCACATTTTAGCATAATTAATTTGATTGACATTTTACTCAATAGCCATCCCGATGACTGTTTCCCTGTTGAATGAACACTTTTACAAATACCATTTCATAGTGTTCACATGGTCCCATTTTCTTTCTTTTCTCTGTCTTTCACAAAGCTCTTGATATATTATTTCACTCTTAGTCATTTTTATATTCAATTTTATTTCCTGTCTCTCCCTACATGAATATAATTCTTATGAAAGCAAATGTCATGTATTTGTTCAGTACAAGATATAGGTATATAATAAATATTTGTTGAGTTAATTAATTTTTAATGAATTACTTGCTGCAAATTATCCATTGACCAAAAGTGTATTTATTCATCTTCTTTATTTGACACCATTGTAAGAAATATTGTACTCAACACCTTCTAGCTTTCTCTATATTTTGAAATATTTCATTTAAGTGGATAGATATGTCAAAGAGTCTAATTGTTTAAACAAGTAACTGATTAATTTTTTTTAAATGTTGATTTCTTCATTTGTAAAATGAATATAACAATTTATACCAATGTCACTGATTAGGCTTATTGAGATGGGAAGTGTCTTGTAAACTGTACATTAATATATTCATAAAAGCACTATTATACTTTGAAAGTATTTATGAAGAGATTCTTTTTAAGTGTGATAGTGGTTAGATAAAATTGAACTATGATACAGCAATATGGAAGAATCATCAAAGATACCATACTTCAAAAAGTCTTAATATTGCTGCCTAATAGAGTTATTGGTGGAGCAGTGGTTCATATCACAAAGTAATTTAAAAGTCTTGTCTGAAAAAGCTCTAGTGTATTAGTATATGTCATGAGTTAATAAAAGCATTATGTAACTGATGCCACTATGTGCCCTAAGACCAAGTGTTCATAGGTGAGAGTAAAAGGCAATTGTGTTATTGGGTCCCTGGGAATGGGTATAGGATTAGCGTAACATAGGTAACAAGTCATATGCTTATTGAACTTTATGGTCATCAGCATGAACTAAGACATGGAGAAATTATTTTGTACAAAGTTTTGAGAATTTGAAGGTGGGAACTAAAAGGAACTAATACATATGAGGGAATTAAAAGAGGAATTGACATGTCTAGGTAAATTAATAAGGGGTGAACAAAATGCACGAGTTTCCCATTCTTACGTGAGAGAATTCACATGTCTGGCGACTAGGTAACTAAAAGACATTCACAGAAATGTGCACTAGGTAATTTACACCATGGAACTGGAACTCCGATGATGGGATAGGCCAATCCCAAAGATGTAAAGAAGATAATTAAAGGGTTTGAAATAGAGTCTACCAGGGTAATTAAGTACTCACATTTGAAGAAATCTGAGGAAAAACTAAAAACAATAGAAATAAAGAAAAAGTAATTGGAAAAGTAGAATATGATACAATAATAAAATATCTTAAACTCTCTCCAAGCTATGTTTGAGGGTACAGTTAACAGTCTCAAATGCTGCTGTGAACTTGAGGTAGAGTAGCAAAGTGCGGAGTAAATTTTGTACTTATGACAGTAGTTCCCTCTCCTTGGGGTTTCACTTTCCTGTGGTCTAGAATATTCTATGGGAAATTCCAAGAATAAATAATTCAAAAATCTTAAACTACATGCTATTCTAAGTAGTATGGTGGGACATGAGTTATGCCTTTCTTTAGTGTTTCCACACTGTATACACTACCTGACCGTTAGCTCTTACTTAAAGCTATCTTGGCTATCAGATTCATTGTTGTGGCACTGCAGTGCTTGGGTTTATATAATCCTTATTTTATTTAATAATGGCCCTAAAGTACAGGGGCAGTAATGCCAGAAATTTGGATATGCCAACGAGAAGTACTAAAATACTTCCTTTAAGTAAAAAGGTGAAAGTTCTTCACTTATTAAGGAAAGAATGAAATCATATGCCAATGTTGCTAAGATCTATGGCAATAACAAATCATCTTCTGTGAAATTGTGAAGAAGAAATCCATGCTAGTTTTGCTGTTGGACCTCAAACTGCAAAGGCTACAACTACAATGTGTAAATGCTGAATTTAAAATTTCAATTTTAAGTATGTATATAGGAGAAAACAGTAAATATAGGGTTTGGTATTATCTGTGGCTTAAGGTATCCACTGGGGGTCTTGGAATATGTCTCCCAAGTATAATACTATAATTACCCTTAACAAAGTTGTTTTGAAAAAGTGGGAAAATGATTTTATGTAATTTAGAAGTGAAAGAGTTGTGAAATAAAGATAAGTAATGTTGTTAATTCCTATAAAAAATAGTTAACTCACTCATGCATTTATTTAACAGATATCTGTTTGTTCACTCTATGTCATGCATAGCACTGCCTTCTGGGCACATGTAGTACCTACACTTATTTGGAGACACAAGTTTTAACCAAATATTTTATACATATAATTTGAATTATAAAGCTTTGATAAGTGGCATTAGTAAAGAATGTTTGGTCACCTGAGAATGTCAGGTATGGAGATCTAGACTAGGCTTGAAATTACACTGCACAGAGGTGGTAATAGATTTAACTTTTAAATAAAATTGGAAAACATTCATATTCAAGGGGAAGGGAAAAGGAACTACTGCACTATGTGTGGAAGCATGTGTGTTTATGTGTTCATGTGTGTAGATAATATCTTGGGAGGAAGGGAATGATTTGACTGTTTAGAAAGGGCCTCAGAGAGTGACTATACTTGATGGGATTTTCACAATTTTAGAATCAGAAACTCAATTGATCAATTTACTAGAGAGGATTTGACTCTTGGGGATTGCTAACTAAACTCCTAAGAATGTGATTTTTTAAAAGCAAAAAGATCAATATATTTGTTAACACTAAGCAATAAAATTGCCAACTGGAGCATAGGACTTATATTGACTAAATCTTATGTTGCCTGCTCAGTTGCTTATTGAGAGATTATTTCAGTAATTTCAAGACAGAGTGTTCAAGTTAGAATTTCACATTATGACCAAGTGCAATGACGCACTCCTGTAAATCCCAGTGGCTCAAAGACTGGAGGCAGGAGGATTACAAGTTCAAAGCTAACCTCAGCAACCTAGCAAGGCCCTGAGCAACTTAGTGAGACCCTGTCTCAAAATAAAAAATAAAATGGGCTGGGAATGTAACTCAGTCGTTAAGCATTCTTGGGTTCAATTCTCAATATTAAAAAAAAAAGAATTCTCTATTATGAAAATAAACTTCTGAAGGAGGTGGAAAGAATAAGAAAACATAAGCAGGGTATGGTTGTGTGCTCCTTCAATCCCAGCTATTTGGGATGCTAAGGCAGTAGGATTCCTTAAACCCAGGAGCTTGGGTCCAGCCTGAACAACATAGCAAGACTCTCTCTCTAAAAATAAAGCAAAAAAAAAAAAAAAAAAACAAGAAAGAATTTTGTGAAGAGGTTAATAGTGCAATTAGTTACACAGCAATTTGATAAATAGAAATTTATTTCTAGTGCTAGATAAAAGTGAATATGAAATTCAGAAAGATAAGCATATTAGAAAAGGTTTTTCCAGGGCAATAATTGAATATCACTTAGTAAATACCAGGGTATTTGAGATAGATTTAATTATCTATAGTCTTGCTCAATTATGAATATTCACATATTGGCACACATTTATATTGTTATGCATTTACTCTCATACACGCATCCCATCCCTACAGAATGGCCACAGAAGCACAGTTCTTAATCTTTGATCTGAATACTTTTAGTTTCCTGTTCCCCACAACTTTTAGAAACTATTCTACAGCATCAAGACCTAGCTGGGGGCTGGAGTTGTAGCTCAGTGGTAGAGCATTTGCCTAGCACTTGTGAGGCGCTGGGTTTGATCCTCAGCACCACTTATAAATGAACAATATAAAGGTATGTTTTAAAAAGACCTAGGTGGGACAGAAACAAGTGAACTTAAAATTATAAGAAACTCTTACATCTATTTTCTACTTGAGAGATTTCACCATTTCCCCCTCTTTTATGAATAGAGTCAGAACAGGTAGGTGTACCAAAAGTCAAATTCAATCTACTACTTTTTTTTTACCATCTGTTAAACTTCCCCAAACACAGGTATCATGCTCACATAGAATGCTAAGCCCTCTAAAACATGCCATATGAGTAGCAGATTCCATTTGAAGAGCCTATTTTCCCAGCTGAACTTACTTCACTGTGTATTCTATAGTCAATCAAGGGTTTCTGAGTTTCTTTAGGCTTTGAGAGCATACTTAGCCCTTTATTTTAGCAAAGATTTGGAAACAAGCTTATTACTCTATTAGAGATAATTTTGAAAATGTTTTTAAAAAACTGAAAGAAAATCTGTACAAAAATTGATTTGATGATAGAATCTTTATTTTCTCATATGTTAACAAACTTGCGTATGCTAAATACAAGACACAAATAATAGAAATAGAGGGAAATATGAGCAAATCTCATTAAAAAGGCTGGTGGGATCCCCCAGAAGATGTTTTCTACTCCCAAATTCATGAGTGAACAGAGGAAGCATGAATACTAATTTAGTTCTATGGATGATCTAATCCCTACAGATCCCACTTTAGTCTCTGATCTTTCATTATCAAATTTCAGGATTAATTTTTTATTCTAATTCAGAAAATTATCTCCACTTAGTTTCAAACTGCCTTGATCTAACTGTTGGTGTACCAGTTTTTTCTCTTTTATAAAAGTACCAGTATCATGCAAGTTTTATCACAGATTACTGTTTTGGCAAATCAAACAAAAATAAAAAGCAGTGTCCCTCAAAATGTACTCCACAAACCTTGTAGGAGACATGATTATTTTGTGCTTTGTTGACATCACCTTGGATCTCTCTCCCCTCTAATTTGAATGTACATTCGTTTATAAGAACCTGCAGGCAAAACTTCTCTGAGAGACTGATTAAATTACTGGAGCCAACATACTCAGACATATACTTGCAAAACCATTAATACCTGGGAATTAACATCTTAGCCTGTGACTGACAATGGAGACAGGGTATGAAAACCTGGTTTTCTTGACTGAAGTTGGGACAGACACTGAAGTTGAAATTTATCCTTCCAGAGCTTTCCATGGAATCCGACTAAATCTGGAGGTTCCCTTATGTTTAGCTTTCTCCCTTTTTCTCTATTGTTTTCCATTTATTTTATTTTCTCCTGAAAGCATCTTCTGAATAAGTAAATTCTTATCTTATATATTTTTGAGGACTATAACCTAAGATATACCCTCATATCAGAGTCAACTGTGATGTTTCTTATAATTGTTCATTCCTGGCCCAATCCCAAAGAGTAATATTTGCACTCTAAACAAAACACTTGTGGTTCTAAACCTAGATTTCTTTTCTGATAATATTTTTAACAGATACATAGAAACTCCAAAAATGCACATGTTTATAGGGTGTGTACATGTAACAAAATGCAACATTTTGTTACATGTACACACTGTGAAGTTTCAATTGTGATAAACATATCTGCCTTCTCAAACATTTAATGGTGAAAACATTCAAAATTCTTCTAGTTTTTTGAAACATAACTGCAATAGCACATCAGATCTTATTTCTCCTATCTAGCTATAACTTAGAAATGTCGCCCCATCCTACTCTTCCCTTCTAGATTTCTATCTTTGTCCATTTTGTGTTGTTATAGTGGAATAACTGAGGATGAGTGATTTAAAAATAATAGAAATTTATTTCTCACAGTTCTGGAGGCTGGGAAGTTCCAGATCAAGGTGCTGGAATCTTGTGAGGGCCTTCTTAATGAAATCTTCACATGTTAGGTTTTGTTTATTTTCTCTATTAATAGCCTATTTTCAATTTCATTATTTTTTGTATTAATAAGTTTTTCATTAGTTTAACAAAATACCTGAGGCAGGTTAACTTCATAAAGAAAACAGCTGTATTGAACTGGAACTTTTGGAGGCTTAAAGTCCAAACAACATGGATCAGGCTTGTGTGAGGGCATCTCTTCACTGGGTCACCTCATGGTGGATGGCAATGAAAGTGAGGATGATCATATCTTAAAACAGGAAGCCAGAGACACTGAGCTCCCACAGTCTTTCTGAGGGCATTCCCCCAATGACCTAAGAACCTTTGAATAGGTTCCACCTCTTAAAGGTCCACCACCTCCCACAACAACAGTAAGGAACTGATCTTCTAACACATGAACCTAGAAGGACAAACAATATCCAAACCATAGTAGATTTCTACTCTGATTCTAATGGCTTTTCTTCTGGTTGCTTTAGGTTTAAATTTTTCTTTTTATAAAGCAAAAGCTCAGATTACTGACTTTAGAACTTTTTCTTTTCTAATGTATGTAGTTAATGTTATGAATTTCCTTCCAAACCTTGCTTTTGCTCTATCCCACAAGTTTTGATAAGCTGTATTTTAATTTTATTTATTTCACAGTATTATTAACTTTCTTCTCAGACTTTTTTAAACCCATGTGTTAATTATAAGTGTGTTGTTTATTCTTTAAATATTTGGAGATTATCTGGCTCTTACTATTATTGATTTCTAGTTTAATCAACTCACAGTATGTGAAAATACTTTCAAAACTTTTCTCCCTTCTGTCCTGTTTCATTGTTGTCATTCATTTCACTTGCTCATATGCTGTAATTATCTACATAATATTATCTTCATCCTTTTAGATAAATAGTTATGTTTTTTAATCAATGAAAAATAACAAAAATTAAATGTGTTATTTTGTCTTTATTTGTTATTTCTCTAATGTTTTTTTCTTTTCCTGTGGGGTTCCATCCTTCTTATCTAGATTATTTTCATTCTGCCTGCAGAAAAAAAATGTTAATATCCCTTCCAAGTGAATTTCCTTTTTTACAAAAAAAAAAAAAAAAGACTATTTTTTAGAACAGTTACAGGTTCTAAGCAAAACTGAATGGGAAGTACAGAGTTCTATGTATCTTAGCCTCCAAATCCACAACTTCTGACATTATCAACATCCCTGCTAGAGGGGTAAAATGATTACAACTGACAAGCTGATTATGACACATTATCATTATTCAAAATCTATAATTAACATTAGAGTTCACTCTTGTTTCATGCAGTCTATAGGTTTTAGCAAATGCATACTGACACACATCTCCCATCATGGTATAATATGGCATAGTTCACTACCCTTAAAACCCTCTGTGTTTTTCTATTCATCTCTAACCCCTGTCAATCATTGTTCTTTATACTATCTCCATAGTTTTAATTTTTTTTCCAAAATGTTATATAGTTGGAACCATACAGAATGTAACGTTTTAAATTTGGCTGTTTTCACATAGTGATGTACATTTAAGATTCCTCCTTATATTTTTATGGCTTGCTAGATTTTTTTTCTGTTTGTTTTTTTGTTTGGTTTGCTTTGGTGCTGAATGCTATTTCATTGTCTGCATATACCATAGTTTACTTATCTTTTTGGTTGCTTCCAAGTTTGGGCAATTATGAATAAAGCTGCTAGGATATCTGTGTGTCAGTTTTTGTATGGATATATGTTTTCAGCTCATTTTGGTAAGTATCAAGGAGTATGACTGCTATATCATATGATAAAAGTATATTTAGTTGTGTGAAAAATTGCCAAACTGGTTTCCAAAATGACTATCATTTTTGCATTCCTACCAGCCATGAATATGAGTTCTTTTTTCTCCACATCTTCATCACAATTTAGTGTTAATAGTATTTTAATGTTTTGCTATCCTAGTAGATATTTAGCTGTTTTCTTTCACTTTTGAAAGTCAATTTCTTTAGAGATAGGAATTGGGGGTTTTGTGGTTTTTCCTTCAATACTAAATGTTTCACTCTACTCATTTTCATAATTTGGGATGAGAAGTCTATTAAAATTCTCATTTATTTTTTCCTGTATGGATAAGTTGAATAGCACACTCCCCTGCTTTCCTTAAATGTTTTATCTTTGTCTTTGTCTTTGGATTTTTAAAATTTGAATATAATATATCTATGTATACTTATGTGTGTGTGTGGGGGGGTATGTATTGCTTGGTATTCCCTGAACTTTCTGGGCCTATGGTTCACTTGGTGTCAATAATTTTATAACATTCTAAGCAATTTATCTTATTGAATTTTAAATATGCATATTTTTATTTAGTCCTGCAGTTCATGTGCATTCTGTGCTCTACTTTCAATATTTTTTCTTTGCATTTAATTTATGGAAGTGTCTATGCATTTATCTTTTATTTGTTCTAATTAGTCATAAATGACAGTAGAATGTGTTTTGACACATCATACATAAATGTATGTTGTACATGTTGTAGAGTTACATGTAATCACATACGCACCTAGGGTAATAATGTCTGATTACTCTAAAATTCCTACCCCCATGACCCCTCCTATCCCTTCCCTCCCCTATGTCTAGTCCAAAATACCTCTATTCTCTTCTTCCCCCCACCTCCACTTATTGTGAATTAGCATCCACATATCAAAGCAAACATTCGGCCTTTGATTCTTTGGGGTTATATTATTTTGCTTAGCATGATAGTCTCCAGTTCCATCCATTTACTGGCAAATGCCATAATTTCATTCTTCTTTAAGACTTAGTAACTTTCCACTGTGTATATATACCACGTTTTCTTTATCCACTCATCTGTTGAAGGGAACCTAGGTTGGTTCCATAGTTTAGCTATTGTGAATTGAGCTGCTATAAACATTGATGTGGCTGCCTCTCTGTAGTGTGCTGATTCTAAGTCCTTTGGATATAAAGCAAGGAGGGGAATAATTGAGAATTTGGTTCCATTCCAAGTTTTCTGAGGAATCTTCATACTGTTTCCCATAGTGTTTATACCAATTTGCAGTCCCACCAGCAACGTATGAATATACCTTTTACCAACACTCTCACCAACATTTATTATTGCTTGTATTCCAGATGATTGCCATTCTGACTGGAGTGAGATGGAATCTCAGTGTAGTTTTGATTTTCTATTCATTTATCTTTAACACAATGCTTCTCCCCTTGCCTTGTCCAATCTACTGATGTGCCACCAAAGACTTTCTTCAGTTGTGTTTTAATGTTTTCAACTTCTAGTGTTCATGTTAGATTTTCTCTTAGAGTTCTCACTTCTCTGAATTCTAATACTTATCTCTTCTTGCAAGTTGTATATATATATATATATATATATATATATATATATATATATTTTTTTTTTTTTACTAGAGCCTTTACCTACCTATAAGGGAAACTAATAAATTGAGTCTTTTATTCTGTGTGTGTTGTGTGTTGAAATCCCAATTAAAACCATAGTTCAGTTACTAAGCAAAGATAGAATGTATATTGAGTTAACAAATGAGAAACCCTGTCCACCAGGTTCAAAATAGATAGTATTTGAAAGCTAAAAGCAATTTTACTTAGAGTTATTCCTCCAAAACAAAAATTAAAAAAGAAAACACAACCACTTCAATTTACTTTGTTTTTATTGCCCAGAGAGGTAAAGCTTTGCAGTAAAAACAAATCATTGTTAAAAAACAAATTTCTAATCAGGTCTTGCTTTGAATTTCTGAGAACGAAATAAATATATATAATGGCTCACTTCAACACACTGATTTGATTATTAGGCAAGTACAGGTAAACAGAATTTATGGGTTTTTGAAATAAAGAGAGGAAGAGCATTTAGGCCTCCTGTTTACTACTAGAGAATTTTGAGTTAGGGAAAATTGAGACCATAGGGGGAAAAAACCCACATTTCTGCTTGGGCATTTTATTTTCATATTTCATTCAATTATAGCAATTATAAAAAATAGTGTGTTTCCTTTTTATCACCAAAAGGTCCAGAAATTACCACTAGACAGTTGTTATCTAATTATTTAATTCAGTCAGAGAGGTGACAGTGTCTCAGGTCTCTGCTGAGATTTATTACTCCCAAATTGGTGAATTCTTCCAGTAATTGTTGAAGGTTAATTATACAAAAAAATTTCTAAAACACAACTCACTAGGTAGGTTCAATTCCTAAATGTTCATCTAATTATCCAAGTGATACTATTTTACATAAAACTGCATAGTTATGGGTATTAAACTTATACTACTATATTTTATTTAAGAGAGGTGAACAGGTTTTTGATTTAAAAGGGTTTTTTTTATTGTAAACCTTCCTAACAGAGATTTTAGCTAGTTTCTATGCTTTGAAACTATTCAGTGCTTTGAAACTGAGGGGAAAAAGGAGAGAAACCTTCCCAGAATGCAAAGAATCACATTTTAATGATAGTAAAAATTTAAATAATGTCTATTTCTATGGTTTAAAAAAAGAGTTAATGATTGAAATGGATGAGCCACTGGCATTCACTTGTTTAAAGTGTTTATAATGGTTTTATGTACTGTATTATGGGGAATATGACCGAATAAAATACAAACTGATTTATATTTTTCTGAAATTGCAAGAGATTCCATTCAATCAATTCCTTACATGATATTTATACATCATTGTGATGCTTGAAATTTAGTATGACGTCCCTGAGGTCTTATAGCTGGATTATGAGGTGCCTTTTCAGTAATTAAAGAATATAAATTGTGTTCAGTGTTGCCTTACAGTGTAATGTCATTTTGTTGAAAAGGGGTAATCCATATCAAGTATATATGGTAATTGTCAGCTAAATAGAAGAGCAAATGAACTGAATCATCCAATTAGGCATTCAGACAAATGAAGATATATTTGGGTCAAATAAAGGTACTCGGCTCACTTTCAAGAATCACTTAGAAGGAGTTGACTCACTATGGTGTAAATGAGCATTTAATACTTTTAGAGGTGCCCCCTGGGTTGATATCCCAGCTATCTCAGCAAGGTGCTATTTTTCTATTGCTTGACTCCTGTGACTCAAATCTATCAGGAATAATTTACCCTGAATTTGCAGAATATCTTATTATCATATATATTAATACAAGAATAAAATTGAAGTTAACATTTTAATTTCCCTCAAGTTATTATCTTGTTGTCTTAAGCATCTGTCAGCCCCTGTAAAGTGAGAATAAAAATGTTAACTCTTTTAAAATCTATCTAGGACAAAAGTAAAGACAAATAATACTTCTTTACAGTTAGCTGTTAGGCTATTTTCCCAAGTTCTAAATAAATAAACAAAAACTAAATGAAACTGAGCTTACAGTTGTGATTTCAAGTGCAAAATAATTTGAAAAAACAGTTGCCATGTCACAAAAAAATACAGTTTAAGAAATCATCTCCTTTAATTTTCCCCAGAACTAATAGAGTGTCACAATGATTATTTTTATGATTGATTTTATTAAGTTATTTTACCAGTCTAATCAATCAAGCCTTCAGATTCATAGTAGCTTTAAAAAATAAGCATGTTTTTATAGCCTACATAAAAGATCTTATAACCCTGATTTGATCTGGGAAGAATATATCTATTTTTTTCAAATTATTTTCTACATGGACTAAATTTTGTAATAGTATTTGGAGATGGGGCTTTGGATGAGTAATTAAGTTAAAATGAGTTCATGAGGGTGTGGTCCCCATTATGATATTAGCGGCTTCATAAGAAAAGATCAGAGAGCTGTCTGTTTCTCTGTGTCCCTCTCTGTCTCTCTCCTTCATTTCTGTTTTCCCTGTGTCTCCATCTATGTGAAGGCATAGCAAGGTGATTGCCCTCCTCAAGCTAGCTTAATCAATTGGCACCTTGATCTTCAACACAGCCTCCAGAACTTTAAGAAACAAATATGTGTTATTGAAGCCCCCAATCTGGTGTTATTTGTCATAGAAGCCTGAGCAGACTAAGACACTTTTAAAATTTTCTTATGATGCAAAACATGCTAATTTACTCATTTATTGATTTCATAATCAATTCATTCTAGGAAAATGTAGGTGTTACTGGGAATAAGAAATAATCTACAATAAGCTAAAAATAATTCTCACCCTTTTGGAGTTAGAAAATAACAGGAGTGATGTGCAATAACAACAAACCTAATATGAGAATTTGTATGACGGAGGGAAGTAGAGGATTCTATGCATACATCTAAGAGTGACACCTAACTTGAAATAAACTTTGTACATGAATCCATTCTTCTACCTAGCAAGATAGAAAGTCCAAATGACTTATTATTATTATTTTTTGGATAAAGAAGAATGGTCTTTAGTATTTAGAATTAAATTTGTGGTGGTATTAAATGGTAGTATGTCCAAATTATTTAGGGATCCCTAAATCCTGCCTCTGTCCCAGATCATACCCAGAAGTTCATCAGAAAGCTATATATACCCTTGTAAATTATAAATAATATGTAAAACAGTATTCTATTATTATCCAGGCCAATATAAACTGAAATGCACCCGTCTCTCATAAGACTGAGGAAGAGAAAACCAATTAGACCTCAACCCAAATCCTAAATTTATAAACAGCCTTTCACTAAACCCAAAGTAATAAGAAAGCCTAAATTCCCAAGAATCCATAAGAGAAAACATTTTAGAGTATTAACTTCCCAATCTTGCCCTATATAAAAAGAGGAAGAAGGGTGAAGAAGTTCATGACCTTTTATCACAAATTTACTGTTCACTAATGTATTTCCTAGTATTTGACAAATCAGATTATTTTTCTATCCTCTTTGGTTTTGGGAGGGGCTAGGAAAAAGGTATAGACAAAAACAGACAGGGAAGCAATCAAAGGAGTAAGAGGCTTTTTTCTTTTCTGATTCTCCCACTTCTTTTTCTTATTTAAGCCATAAAACCCATGATATGGTTGTTCTTATCTGGAAAACATGCACAAAACATCGAAATCCCACTCTCTTTGAAAATTGCCTTGAAATTTTCCACAGGTATATATATACTAGTCTAGCTAATTTTTCTCTAAAGTTTCAGAGATAGTCAGGATGGAAAATTAATTTACTTTAAGGATACCCTGTTCCTGAAGCTGATTATCAACGTGTGTTTAGGAGTGTCCCCCACAGGCTCATGTGTTGAAGGTTTGGTCCCCAGCTTGTGGCACTATTGGGAGGTGCTGGAAACTTTAGGAGCCTAGTAGAAGAGTTGGGCACTGAAGATATGCCTTTAAAGAGTTTCTTTTGTTTTCAATCTCTTCTTTTCTCCCTCCCTCTCCCTCTCTACCGCCCTCTTACCCTCTGTGTTTCCTGGCTGCCATGAGATAAGCAACTTCCTCTCCTCAGCCACATGCTCCTGCAGCCATGAATATTCTGCTTTGCCTCATACTCGAAGCAATAGAGCCAGCCAATGTTAGACTGAAATCTCTGAAACTGAGCTAAAATAAATCTTTCTTCCTTTAAGATTTCTATCTCCAGTATCTTATCACAGTGCTGGAAAGCTAACACAACTTCCTCTTTAATCCAACTAACAATATGTAAAGCTCTACTGTCCCACCTAATTTTTCAGAAAGGTTTAGACAACCAATACTAGATTGTAGAAAAGCATATGTCAATGGCTGATTATAGGCCATCAGTAAGATGACACCTGCACAAAACTGTTCACTATAGGCATGGCTGGAATCAGGGTGGAAGATGAAATTATATGAAGTGACATATAAGAGATACCAAACACTATTATGCCCTCCATTCAGTTGAATTTGTCTTGAAGTTGGTGGCCATTCACAATTATTATACAAGTCTTGATACTGGAAGATTAGTGATACAACCTTCAGTCTTTGTTTGCTGTTACTAATTCTGAGGAGACAATTGATATCCATCCTCCCTCTTCTACTCTCCCATTTTGCAATTAACAGTGAATAAGAGTGCATTTTCCAAACTCTGATTAATAGATATTATTACTAAAAACACAATTGCCAATACCAAGTGATAAATGGATCTCGTTCCTTTCATTTTGTTATTTAATTCCCAGGAAATTTAAGGAAATACTTACAATGTCCTTTTCCATTTTTTCTTTTGTGAAGACTATATTCTTTTCCTTTTTCTATTATTCTGTTAAGAATTCTCCAATTTATATTAATTTTAAGTACTTTAAAATAATTAATAAATTCTACATAAGTCCAGAAAATGTGAATGAACCTTAGGAAACAGATTTAAGGCAGTGGCACTCTTCTAGTACCTTTAAAATTATACTGGGTAGGTTGTTACATATTTCTCTCCACTACTTGTAAAACAGACTCTTAAAATGAAGAATTCTGAAGTATTAAACTTGACTTTTAAACTAGGGTTGTGTTGAGTTGGTCATTCTTCCTTATAAAAACTAAAAGAAGTATGTATTAATATATAGTCTATTGATATTTCAGGACTAAAATGTAATTAATTACTTGAAAATATTTTTCTGGTTCTGTTTAGATAATAAAATCAAGGCATTTGAATGGGATATGCTCATGCACATTACTCTAATTTTCCCCACCGGTTATCACCAAGGTAGGGTGTCAATTGAGTTTGCAGGTTTATCAGTCAATTGCAGCACTGTTTACATTATGTGGGCTTCCTTAAAATCCATGTCATGGAACCAATTTAATTTTCTGCTCAAGAGCACTGTTTAATTTACATTCAATGTGTTCTGTTGTTTGAGATTTAGGCTCTTTCAGAAAATATTTTTAGCAGAACAGTTCCTGAGGCAGGTTATAAATTCTAAGTTCCAGAATATCAGTGAAGAAATTTAGACAAGTGCCTGTTCGTTAATTAAGCCCACAACTTAAATTAGTTCTTGAGTGGAAGTTACAGAAAGGCAATTTTGGGTTCAAAACAAAGACAGGAGTTTAATCATTTTAATTGCTTAAAATTGGAAAACACTACTTCAAAAGCTTGTGAGTTCTCAGTCACTATCAGTGTTAAATGTCCAGACTACATTGTTTTAGAGGTAAGTCCTACTAGGAGCAAGAGATTGACCTAAGTTGGCATCTACAAAAGGGTGGCCTAGGTGCTGCCATATTAACAAACAATCCTGAAATTGATTTAGGACAGCAGAAGTTTTTTCACATGCTTAAAGCTCAAGGAAGGTTGGCAGGGATGCACAATCAGCTCTGCTTACCTTTGTTATTTTGGGACTTAGGTTGATGGATACTTCATCTTGGCACAAGCTTCCATTATCACTAGAGTACTGGGAAAGGAAGATGGTCAGTCACCCATTGGACTTTAAAAGTTTCTCCTGTGCCAAGAAGAGTGGCACATGCCTGTAATCCCAGCAACTCAGGAGACTGAGGCAGGAGGATGGCAAGTTCAAGGTCAGCCTGGGTAACTCAGAAAGTGTCTATCTCAAAATAAAAAATAAAAATAAAAATAAAAAGGGCTAAAGATGTAGCTCAGTGGTAGAGTGTCTCTGGGTTCAATCCCCAGTACCACACACACACACACAAAAAAATTACTTTTAAGAATTTTTTAAAAATAGCTTCCCCTATAAGTGACACTCTGTTTTATTAGTCAAATGAAAATACATTGTCTAACTTCGATAGCCATTGGTAGTACCATCCTACAATGCCTATATAGAAAACCAGATTTTACAGCAGCTCTAAGGGCAAACACAGTTTCCAAATATTTTTATTTCTAGAACTATTTTGCATCCAAGTATCAGAAAGCCAATTTGTAGATAAAGAAGTATATCCCTTCAAGGGCAGCAGAAGTGCAACTTTTCTGCATTATTTGTCTCTATGAAAAGATCGCATAAAAGCAAATGGTGAGTACAGCAAAAAAGAAAAATGAATTGCTAGTGTCTATTATTATTTATTACATCTGCATGAATATCACCTCTTTCAAGGAGGGATGTAGAGAAATGAACCATATATAGAAACTTAGAAAAATATTTCAGAAAAAATAAAGGACAGCACTGTAAACTACTAGCAAATATAATATTTCAGAAAATAGTTTGTTTCCTTATATGGTAATGGAAATCATGAATTTGATGTAAGAGAAAAAATACAAAAAGCTGGAATACATTGACTTGAAAAACAAGTTATGTGGGGGGGGGGACCTGGGGTTTGACTCAGTGGGAGGGCACATGTGAGGCTTTGGATTTGATCATCAGCACCACATAAAAATAAACAAACAAAATAAAGATTTTTTTTTAAAAAATGATGCATAAGAGTAGTAGAAAAGAATGGAGCCCTGACCACTTCCTAGAGAACCACTCAAAATATTTTTATAATCTGTTCATTTCTGTATTTATTGTAACCATTAAAGTCAAAGCCACCATAATCTTTAGTCTGAACTACTTTAATATCTCCTAAAATTAGTTTCCCTGTTTTCTTTTACTACCTGTTGTGGTTTAGATGTGAGGTATCCCCCAAAAGCTCATGTGTGAGACAATATAAGAAGGTTCAGAGGAGAAATGTTTGGATTATGAGAGTCTTAACCCAATCAGTGAATCAATCCCCTGATAGGGATTAACTGAAGGCTGGTAGGGAGTGGCTGGAGGAGGTGGGCATTGGGGGCATAGATTTGTGGTATACATTTTGTACCTGGCAAGTGGAGTCTCTTTCTTTGCTTCTGATCACCATGTGAGCTGCTTCTCTCTGTCACACTTTTCCACCATGGTGCCTGTCTCACCTTAAGCATGGAACAATGGAGCTTGCTGCCTATGGATTGAGATCTATGAAACCGTGAACCTCCAAGTCAACTTTACCTCCTCTAAAATTGTTCTGTTAGGGTCTTTTAGTTGCAGAAGTGAAATAGCTGACTAAAACACTACCCCACCTAATCTTATTTCCAAATTTCAAATATATTGATATTTTTAAAATGCAAAACTTATTTTATCATTTCTGAACACACTGTGAGGCTTCCAACTGCATTTTGGAAACACGTTCATGAATATGCCCACCCACATAAATGAGCTCATGCACACATTCTTTATCATGGCCTATAAGGGACTAGATGTTATGACCTTTACCTACTTCTCCAACCTCATCCCATGTGAAAGGGGAATACACTTTACCAAATCAAATTATGGTGTTTTAGAGGAGATTGAAACATGTCTTCTAGAGGGACATCTTGAGGACAAGTCGCTAGTACCTGATTCATGTCTCAAAAATCAAAGGTGGAACATAGGATCAGGCATTTAGGTAGTGGAACCAAAAAGACACAACTGTTTAGAAATAGCCTACACCTTCAGAAGTTGGCTGTATAGAGATAGGTGTGCGCTTCCCATGTTTCCTATTTGAATAGTTGTGAATCCCACAGAAGAAAACTCAACTTGGGTAATCCCAAGGGAAATACCTATAGAGGCAAGTGACTCAAAATGTGAAGCTAATATATTTCTCCTCCCTTTGATTGCTTTTATTATTTAAAAAGAAATCAATTTCAGGTGTTTTCTTATGAGAAGTCTACCTGTGGTTTTTGTTTTTTTGTTGTTGAGGCTTTTTATTTTCTCTTTCTTTTTTTTTATATTTGTCCTGTTTGAACTTTATACTAAATCTTGAATCTTTAGCTTGATCTTACCATCAGCTTTGGAAAATTCTCAGCCTTTGTCTCTGAAAGAATTGCTTCTACATCATTTTCTAATTCCTCCCCTTTTGTGATGCCAATTTCATGTCTATCAGAATTCTCCCTCATGTCCCATAGATTTCCTGTTTTCTTTTCACTCATTTTGTCTCTGCTTCAGTGTAATTTCTCCTTAGTCCTTACCCTTATTTTGATTTATTTCTTTTCTCTTCATCTCCAGTGCTGTTAAACTCACCCACTAATTCTCAGGTTTAACTATTATATTTATATTATATATTATATGTATTATATTATATTCATGCTAGAATTCCTACTTGGTTATTTTCTACTCTTCTGATGTATTTTTCACGTTGTCATAGAATTTCTTAAACTTATTAATCAGTTTCAAAGGTTTACGTCTAACAAGTAAATATCTAGATTATACTGAGTTATTTATATTGCTTATTTTTCTTGGTTTTCACTAAATTGTTAACCTTCGGCATGCCTTCTTTGTTTTGATTGACTGTTGACTATTTTGTATAAAAAATAATTGAGATTATTTGAACCATATATATCGCTACACTCCAAGGACAATTTAATTTTGCTTCTGGCAAGCAGTTAAGCTAAATGCAGATTATTTTATTCCAAGTTTAACTGATTTGAAGTTGGGCTTTACTTTTTGTGAGGACTGGCCTATTTCAAGTTTACCCTTACCCTTCAGGGTCCCAAAGTAGGGCTCCAGGTGTTTAATAGGACTCTTCCTTCTTATTAAGTTTCAACATCCAATTTTTCTCCTTCAGATTTGAGATTCTATAAACAACACTCTTACATTTTTAGTCACTGCCTGTGAACAGATAGATGTTTTGAGAAGAAAAATTATGCCAAATGAGTCTCACCTTCTGGGTTTTGCTTATCTTAGAGATTCTATGTCTACAAGTACATAACATCTTGGTACGTTTCACTGCATTCAAACAGATGCTATTTTATATGCTCTCCAGATTTTCTAGTTTTCTCAGAAAAATTATTGGTCCAAAACAAAATAGTCCACCACAATTAGAAAGAATAAAAGTGCTATAAATGTTCCATCTCTAATAGTCTAGTCGGTTTAGTAATTAAATTTATCTTGATACTATTTATAAATATTTGTATAACACATGTAAGAAAATAATTTTTGTGATATGTAGTGATACACAATTACTTTAGCATGTAAATTTCCTCTCAAAATTAATTTGCCATAATTGTTTATTATAGATTAATTCAACACTAAATAGTTTCAGAAATCTGTGTTGTGAATACAAACATTAATTTGCTTCAACTATGATACTATGAGAAAAATATCTTGTTCATAAATTTTGACCACTAAAAATAATACTTTTTTCTTTGTTTTATTCTGCAGCTCTGAGAATCAACTGAAACTGCTTTGGTGCCTCTTTATACTAAGATCTATTGCTTGCTTATCACTATTTAGATAACAAGTGTTATGGGTTGATTTGTTGAGGTATTGATAGGTTTAGCATTACAAAAATATTTACTGAGCATCAACTTTGTATCAGAAACATTGCTGGGATACCATGTATAAAGAAGAGAGTGAGAGCAGCAAATTTATGGTTTGGGTATGAGATGTCTCCTCAAAGTTCCAGTGTTAATGCAGGAATATTTACAGATAAAATGAACTGTAATATACTCAGTCCATCCTAGTTTGACTGGACTGCCTGGGTTGTAGCTGTAGTCAGGTGGGGTGTGGCTGGAGGAGATAGATCACTGGAGGCATGCCCTGGAAAGGTACATCTGTGGTCCTTTCCCCTCCCTCTCTGCTTTACTGACCCTGCCATGATCTGAGCATCTTTCTTCTACTGGGCTGGTCCCTCATTCTCACCTTGGGCCCAGAACAATGCAGTTGGTTTTCCACATATTAAGATCTTTGACAGTGTGAGCCCTAAAGAAAGTTTTCCCCTTGTAAGTTGTTCTTGTGAAGTACTTTGGTCACAGTAGCACAAACATTAACTAAAACAGCAAAGAACAAAAATATAATAAAGTAATATCATAATTGAGGAATGCTCATAGAGTAAATGGTGCAAAGAAAAAAAGCTAAATTGTGCCTAGAGATGTCAAGGAAGCATTCTTTAAACTGAGCAATAAATCTAAATCTAAACAAAGATTTCATACCCCTCGAAATTAAATCAAAATGGATTACAGTACTAAATACAAAATGCAAAAGTATAAATCTTTAAAGCTGAGATAAAATAGGAGAAAATGTAGATGATCTTGGATTTGGAGGTTACTTTTTAGATACAACATCAAAGGCAGGATCAATGAAAGAAGTAATCAATAATTTGGACTTCAATTAAAATTTAAAATTTTCTTCTCTACAAAAATACTATAAAGAGAATGAAAAGATAAGAATCAAACTGAAAGAAAATATCTGCAAAAGATTTATCTGATAAAGAATGGACTTTTGGCTAAAATATACACAAAGAAATTGTAAAACTCGACAATCAGGGAATAAACAATCTGATTTTAAAATGGGCCAAAGGTCTTAAAAGACAACTCACCAAAGAAGATACATAGATGGAAAAAGACTATATCAAGAAATGATACACATATCATCAGGGAAATGCAAAGTAAACAATAATGAGATACCACTACATATCTATTCAAATGATCAAAATTCAGAACACTGACAACACTGATTGCTGTCAAGGATGTGGAGCAACAGAAACTCTCAATTCATTGCTGGTGGAAATGCAAAAACATAAGAAACATACAGAAAGTTCAACTGCATATTATTATTAATTAAAAGAAGCCAAACTAAAAAAATTTACATACTGTAAGAGTTCAATTTTATGGCATTCTGTTGAAATTATGGAGACAGTTAAACTTCAGTGTTGGGCAGAGGTTTCGGGGAAAGGATAAACAGGAAAAGCACAGAAGATTTTTAGGGCAGTGAAACTATTCTGTACAATACCATAATGGTGGATATATGTCATATGTTTGTCATGACATCAAATCTATACCACCAAGAGTGAACCCTAATGTAAACTATGGTCTTTGGGAGGTATGTGTTGATGGAGGTTCATCAGTTGTAACAAATATAACACTAGGGTGGTGGGTGTTGTTAATGGTAACACTGCATGTGGGTGGCAAAGAGGATACATGGGGATATGGGAGGTGGCTGTACCTTCTATTCAGTTTTCTGTGAACCTATAACTGTTCAAAATAATTATTAGAGGAGAGCTGGTGATATAGACAGTGGTAGAGCACTTGCCTAGCATGTGTGAGGCCCTGGATTTGATCTTCAGTACCAAAAAATAAATAAAGGTTTATCATGTGATAAAGGCCCAGAGCTACAGAGAAAATAATGACAATGAGGAATTCTGATTAGTTCTTTATAAATGGGGCTTGAGGATGGGATAGTGATGGTAGCAGTGAGCAGAAGGTTCTTGAGAAGGGAGACCAGATAGAAAAGCATGAGTAATGAATCTTAAAAGCTATGGTTACAAGTTTATTTAGAAGGAAATGGATTGCCATTAAAAGATTTTAAACAGGAAAGTAGCATGATCACATTTACCTCACAGAAAGTTAATTTTGGATGGACCACAGAGAATGGTTTGTTGAGGGGCAAGACTGGAATCATGGAAGCCAAGGAGGAGTCTATTGCAGTGATTTAGCCAAGAAAAGTTTTGAGCATGGCATCAAGAATGTAAAGATATGACAAGCCCACTGCTGTCTGTTCTATATAACCTGCGCACCCACAGTTCTTTTTTCTTTTCTCATTCAGAATTGGAAACCCTAAGACTACTATTTCCAATAAAAACAGTGTTTAAATGTTAACCATGTTTCTATATAACTACCTCAAAGTAACTCTTATCATGACACTACTTTTCAAATTACCTATATTTCTTTGAAAGAATGTTAACTTATGTTAACTCATATTTTAACAGTGCAGATTTTATGAAGAGTTTTACAAAGTGGCTATCTCATAAATACATCTGAGCTATGGTGAAGCTTGATTTTAATAGTGTATTTAAAGTCCTGCAATATCAACATAATTAGGCAGAGTTGTCCATTCTCACAGCCATATATATATTTCCCATGAAAGACATTTGAAAGTTATCTTACCATATGAACCAGAGAAATAATTTAATGAGAAAAATCAAATACTTGAAGAGAAACAATAAATGCCCCCTAAGAAAAAAAACTTTCATTTATTAAAAATGTCATTTATCAAATCATTAATTATATGAATAGCTTACATTTGTAAGGGACTTTACAACTTAAAATTCTTTCATATTCATTATCCAGTTTTAATTAAAAATTATTAAAAATCTAGTTAATAACAGGACTGTACAAATCTTAATATGGAGTTATACCCATCATTTCCAGGATCCTGTAATCTATTTAGTTATTCAAGAAGTACTTGTTGAGTACCTACTATGTGTTCATTATTATCCTAAGTGCACTGTCAAACAGTAATAATTTGTATAAAGTCCTTCCCTTTACTGTCTTCTAATTGGGGAGGGATAAATGGTTGAATAAATGTATAATTCACTGTCTGAAAGAACAATAATCTGAATATCTAGAGGCACAATTCTTATTAAGTATGGGATTTTGAGTCTTGAAGAAGTCCAGATTTGCCTTATAGTTTTTTACTTCTCACCAATTCCTAAGAGAAAAATCCTCCCAAATTTTAAAGACATTGCTTTGATTTTAATGTACAAAATTGCCAGGATAGCATTTTCTTATAGTATGGTATGAATGACAATGTGTTTTACTTCTAAAATAGTAATATACTAGTATGTTTATTAGAAATATTAAGGCATATATTACAGATTGTATTTTGTTCAGGAACTGATTAGCCAAGCCAGATTGTCTTATGAAATTTCTTATCAAAATTTTCTTTCAATCCCTTGATTCTGGCTCTATTTCTATTTCTTATTATTTTCACTAACAGATGGATAGCAACAAAGGAGAAAAAGTTTTAAGAAGTCACTTGTATTACATGCTTTCTCAATTTCTTTCCCTTGTATTTTTACTTGAAACAAAACATATTCCACGAAGGGGTGAAAGGATGCATAAGCATCTGGGTCCTAGTCTGCTGCCACCTGTGACAACCTGCATTAATCTTTAAATCCTTTCCCTGCTTCCTGAAGAACACTGACAAAGTTAATCAGTAACAAAGTTAATTAGAATTTAGTTCTCCTAAAATGTCTCATCATCTTTAGCAATTTTCTTTACTGCTGAAAGATGCAGTTTAGGGAGCATGTCTGCAGTGATGCTTATCAAAGTAATTGAAAAACTGGTGGTTTTATTTTAGAATTAATCACTTTTTGCATTTTTACTGTGGAGTGTGTTATGAATTAAATTGTACCCCATAAAAAGATATGCTGAAGTTCTAACCCCCAGTACCTGTGAATTGAACTTACATGGAAATGATGTCTGCAGTCAGAGGTCATCAAGGTGGTCCTAATACAATGCAATTGATGTCTTTATAAGAAAAGACACAGAGACGCATGGGGGTATACCATGTGATGAAAGAAAGAAACCTTGGAGTGGATACACCTGAAACTCAGGAACACTAAGCATGACTGGCCACCATCAGAAGGTAGGAGGAGGCCCGAAAAAATTTCAGAGTGGGTGTGGCCCTGTGCTAACACTTTCATTTCAGACTTCCATCTTCCAGAACACTGCAAGGATAAATCTCTGGTGGTTTAAGCCACCCAGTTTGTGGTACTTTGTTACAATAGCCCTGGTGACCTTATACAGGAGTGTAAGCACATTTTTTTCAAGAGAATAAAGAACATGAAGATATATAATTTTAAGATACAGAGTTGGATGGGGCTGAGAGGAAGTGCTTATGGAGTGAGTAACCCTGTGCTTCTGAGACACAAATTGGTTCATATAGGGGAATGGTTATCATTTATAATTAGTTGCAAGGAAGCTGCTCCATTTTTTTAAATTCACCTTTTTTCAAAAAGTGAGCATCATTTTGATAATTATAGATTCACATGCAATTGAGATATCTAAATACTGCCGTATTTCTTGGATGTCAGAAAGGAAGAGATCAAAGTTTAAACAAAGTGGCATGTCTAATACCATTATGTGAGGCTCTAGAACATAAGATAATGATGCAGTTCTCATAAATCAAGTGTATGACTATGAATAATACCATGGAGGAATAAAAAGAAAACAAACACCTAAAGCAATCAGTGAAACTACAAATAAAGCTTTTGTTGAACCTTGATTTAAAAAGTTTTGTAATTGTACTGAAGGTGAATATAAAAAGAGAATTTAGACAGGTCATGATCAAAATGAAGTGGAATTTGGGGAAGATGATAAAATGTTGGTAGGCGACAAGAAAGAACAAGCAATCTCATTTTTAAATTCTGTTCTGCTCTTTCAAATATGTTGTAATTGCACAGCTTTAAAATGTAATTAAAGAGAATTGAAGGAAATTTGAGTTTATAAGATGGCAAAGAGAATCTACCAGCCCCCATAAAATCTGTCAATGGAATAATCTAATTTCACTGTTCATGTATCAAGAATCATGAGGATTTATATAGATATTTCTAAGATAATTGAAGAAAATAGGATATTTAGCCTAGAAAATAAAAAGCCACATTGTAGCTTTTAAAATCACTTGTTTTTGAATGTGGGATGATGTCAGAGATGGCACAATAGGGTGCTATGGGCATTTGTTCCCCAACAACAACAACAAAAAAGAAACCTGGAGACTGACTGAAATAACTTTATAGGAGCTCTGAAAACAGTAAAAAATCTGTAGGAACCAAATTAATGTCACATTCAAGGAATGTAATGAGAAACCGTTGTAGTCACACTTGTCTCACCCACTCCCTAGCATGACAGGATGCAGTGGGGAAGAAGCAGCAGGCCAACTCTCTATTCCATCACTCAAGAGGGAGGAAGTAGCTGGGTGCAGTGGTGCATGCCTATAAGCCCACCTGCTTGGGAGGTGGAGACAGAAGGATCACAAGTTCAAAGCCAACCTCAGCATCTTAGCAAAACCCTGTCTCAAAATAAAAAATAAAAAGAGCTGGGATGTGGCTCAGTGGTTGAGTGCCCCTGTGTTCAATCATGGGTTGAACCCCCATGCTCCCCCCAAAAATGGAGGAAGTAAAGCAGACATTTTTACAATGTTCTAACCTGCAGGCGGCTGGCTTAAAAGACTGTTTGCAAAAAAATCAAAATGCAAAAATAAGATGGATTTCATTACACTGATAGAGAACATTCTGAAAAAGAAATCAAGAAAACAATGCCATTTACAATAGCATAGAAAAAAATTAGAAACAAACTTCACTAAGCAGGTGAAAGACTTGTACACTGAAAACTATAGGATGATGTTGAGAAAAATCAAACAAGACAAAAATAAAAAATAGAAAGAAGTTCCATGTTCGTGGATTGGAATATTTAATATTGCTACAACATTATTAGGTTAATATTACTCAAAGTGATTTATGGCTTTAATACAATCCCTATCAAATTCAAATTATTGACATTTTTCCAGAAATATAAAAATTGATCCTAAAACTCATATAAACCCACAAAAAAACATATATTGTATAATTTCATTTTTACAATATGTATAGAATGCATACTCAAAGAGGCAAAAAGTGGATTGTTAGCAAGAGCTGAGTCAAGAAGAAAATGAAGAGTGACTTTTTAATGAAGATGGTGTTTTGTGTTTTGGAATGCGATGAAAATATTCTGGAATAAGATAGTAGGAACAGTTATCTAACTTGAAGAATACACTAAAACCACTAACTTGAACATAATTTTAAAGGACAATTTCATAGTATGTGAATTATAGCTCAATTAAAGAACAACAAAAACAATTCTTGATTTGACAACTGGCTTTAATTTGCTAATTCCTGGCTCCTGCTCTATAATTTCTTTATTAAATAGCTTCTCAATACCTGCTCAAGTACTTCCAGGGATTGGAGACAATTACTTGTTATGACAGTTTTATTTTTTAAATGCTCCATTTATCACTACAGCATACTGATTAATAACTTTTGCTCTGGTAATGGAATGTCTGAACTAGAATCCAATATTTAAGGCATCAGGGAAACTACAGAAACTAAACTTCAGTTTCCTGATATTTAAAATGAGTGTAATAATAGCAACTAACTTTAGAGAGATTTTATCTGTTCAGATAATACATGAAAACTAGAATTATACCTGCTTTGTAGGAAGATCTAAATAAATATGAGATGTTATTTTCAATTCTTAATGTATAGAGAAGACATCTGCTTCTCTGCAGTGTCTATGCATTTGTGATCTCAACTGCAACTCAGATTCAGTTTAATCCTTTTGTCAAACTTAAAAGGCAAGTGATATTTTTGAAAGAATTTTCTATTTCAACTTTATTTAGGTATAATTTGCAAGCAGTATAATTAAATTTTTTTCAATGTATAGAATGAGTACATAAAATCATATACCCTTCTGTCACTGCAATAAATATACAGAGCTTTTGTTTTATCACTACCAAACTTCATTAATGACTCCTTGCAGTCACCCTGTCCTCTACTCTGATTCTCCACTGATCTTTTTGTATTATAGTAAAATATTCATAAAATTTACCATTTTTATCACTTATAAGTATACATTCACATTATTGTATAATCATCAGCACCAACAATATCCAGAATATTTTCATCTTCTCAAATTGGAACCCATTAAACAATTCCATTTTTCCCTTCCCTGCCATCCTTAGCAAACACCACTATACTTTTTGCCTTTATAAATTTGACCACTGTGTATATAGCTTCTTCATAAATGAAATGATACTATATCACTTAGCATAACTTCAAGCTTCCTACAGGATTGAGCATATCTTCGGAATTTCATTCCTGTTTATACATTCACTGCACTTTTTGGTTTTTATCCAGTCATACATCAATAGACATTTGGGTTACACTTAGGGGCTCTCTTGAATAATGTTACTATGAACATTGGTGTACAAATATCTGTTTGAATCTTTGCTTTCAATTCTCTTGGGTATATTTGCAAAAATTGAATTGCTGTATTATATAGCAATTCTATGCTTAATATTTTGAGGAACTGCCATATAATTTTCTGCAGTATGTGAAAATTTCTGCACCATATTATATTCCCACCAGCAATCCACAAGTGTTTCAATTTCTTCACATCAAGTCTTGTATTTCTTTGCTTAGAGCTATTATTCAGTATTTTACTCTTTTCCATACTGCTTTAAATGAATTTTTAAGTCACTTTCTGATATTCATTGCTAGTGTGTAGAAAATGATGGGTGTTTTGTATCCTGAAATCTTACTGCACTCATTTATAAGCTCTAATCTTGTGTGTGTGTGTGTGTGTATGTGTGTGTGTGTGTATGTGTGTCCCTTTTGATTTTCTATATACAAGGTCAGATCATGTGCAATAAAGAGAGTTTTATTTCTTCGTTTCACATATAGATACCCTTTATTTATTTTTTTTTCTGCCTAATTTTCTTAGATAGAACCTTCAGAACAGTATAGTTTTGTTCCTAAGGATCAGGATAGACATTGTCTTCTACCAAAACATACAGTGGATAGTGCTTTTCATAGATATCCCTTTTGGTTTGAGGGAGATCCTTTGTATTCTTAGTTTATTATTTTTATCATGAAAGAGTATTGGAGTAGTCAAATTGTTTTTATTGCTTTATGGACTTGATCATATATTTTTGTCCCTTTAGTTAATATTGAATATTGCAGTGACTGATTTTCATATATTCAACAACATTTGCACTCCTAGAATAAATTCTATATGATCACAATATGTATTCCATTTAATATGTCAGTAGATTAAACTTACTAGCATTTTCTTTATGAATTTTACATCTTATACATAAAAAATTGATTTGTAGTTTTCTTATGATGTCATTACTTGGTTTTGTTAACAAGTTAAAACTCATATGAGTTTTTTGTTTTGTTTTCTTTTTGGTACTGGGGATTGAACCCAGGGGCCCTTTACCACTGAGCAATAGCCACAGCCCTTTTTAATATTTTGTTTAGAGACAGGGTCTCACTGAATTGCTCAGGGCCTCACTAAATTGCTGAGGCTGGCTTTGAATTCACAATCCTCCTGCCTTAGCCTCTGGAGCCACTGGGATTATAGGTGTGCATCACAGCATCTGGCTCCCTGTAGTATTTCTCATGCAGCAAATCCATTAGCAATATTTTTTTCTGGGAATGTCTTAAGTTCTTCCCTTTTTGAATTATAGTTTTGCCAGATATGAATTCTTTGTTGAATTCAGTGTTTTAAATATGTCTTCCCATTGCCTCTGGTCTTCATGGATTCTGAAAAGAAAACAACTGTTCATTTTCTTGAGGATCCTTTCTACATAATGAGTTGTTCCTTTGTTTCCACTTTCGTGATTCTCTTTTTGTCTTTTATAATCAACCATTTGAATGTAAGGTATCTCTTTGTAGATCTCTTTGAGTTTCTTCTGTTTGGAATTAGTTGAGCTTCTTGGATGTATTTTAATGATTTTTATCAAATTTAATAAGATTTTCCCATTATTAATTCTAATGTTATTTCTTCCCATTTTTCTTTCTCTTTCATGTCCTTCTGGGAATTACCCTTTTAGATAACGTGTTATTATCCTTAATGGTATCCCACAGGTCTTTGAGTCTCTGTTTTTCTTCATCTTTTCTTTGTTTCTTAGATCAGACACTCTCAATTGACCTTTCTTTCAGTTTGCTTATTCTTTTCCCTGACTGCTTAAATCTGTTATTGAACCCTTCTAGTAAATTTTTCATTTCAGCCTTCATTTTTTTTATATATTTCAACTTCAGAATTTGTTTCCTTTTTATAATTTCTGTTTATTGATATTCCCAATTTGGTGAGATATCATTCTCATAGTTCATATAGGTTCTTTTTTTAAATATTTTTAAATTGTTGATAGACCTTTATTTTATTTATTTATATGCAGTGCTCAGAATTGAATCAAGTGCCTCACACATGCTAGGCAATTGCATTACCCCACTGAGCCACAGCCCCATCCCTCATATAAGTTCTTTAGACATGGTTTCTATCAGTTCTGCAGTCATAGTTTTGTTTTGTTTTTTCCTTTTTTTTTTTTTTTTTGGCAATGCTGTGATCAAACCCAGAGCTTTGTGCCTGGTAGGAAAGGTCTTTACCACTGAACTGCATCCCCAGCCCTATTTTAGTCATACATAAAATGGCTGATTTTAGAGTCTTCTGACAAGTACAGCATTTGGCTCTTTTCAAGGAGATTTATATTATTTTCCCCCTGTACATGAGCCATACTTTGCTTGTTTCTTTCCTTATCTCATAATTTTTTTTTTTTTGCAAACAGGACTTTTCAAATATTCTAACATAGTAACTTTAATAATCACTCCTAAAGTCTATTTTGCAGTTGTTTATTGTCATCCGTTTGTTTAGTTACTATTCTGAATTGACTCATGATATCTATATTCTTTATTGTATGAGGCCACTGAAGTTTTTACTTAATTATCTTAGTGGTCACGTTAAACCAATAATTCTGCCAGTGTTTGCCAAAGAGCCTTCCGTGACTGTTTAGGTCCACATTCAACTCTTTGACAGGCAATTGCAAACTCCAAATTATTTTTCACTTTATACTTGTGTAATGTCTTAAAGTTAGCAGAAAGTGAAAGCTTAACCACTTCTCATATCTTTCTTGGATATGCATACTGGTAAACACATGCATTCAGCCTCCTATATTTCCAGGAATATATCTGAGCTTCCAAACCACTTTGGCGATTTTAATATCCTAGATTTTCCTTTTAAGCTTTTTGTTCATGTAGCCATTGCCTTAATCAATTTTCCTTTCTTTTCTTTTCTCTTTTTTTTCTGACAATCTCCCCAGAGAAAAGGTTTTTCACACTAAGCAAGTTCTATATCTAGTCAAATAAAGAAAGATTGGCAAGTTGAATCTTCCAGAGAACCACAGGAAAGTTGAAAAATGAAAATTCTCTGAGATGAAACTCTGAAAGGGCTCCCATTCCATCCTGCTTCCTGAATATGAGGCTATTCTGTACAACAAGATTGAAGGATATGGGCTGGGGTTGTGGCTCAGTGGTAGAGCACTTGCCTAGCATGTGTGAGATACTGGGTTCAATTCTCAGCACCACATATAAATAAATAAAATATAGGTCTTCTGAGAGAGAGAGAGAGAGAGAGAGAGAGAGAGAGAGAGAGAGAGAGAGAAGAGAGAGAGAGAGAGATTGAAGGATCTTGGTTTTCAAGACTACTGTGCAGCTAGAGAAAAGGGAATGGGAATAGGACAAATTAAAATGCCACCCACCAAGCTTACTGTTCTTCCTGAGACAGCTTTCTTTTTTGCTTGAATAAAAGGTTCATCAGTTTGCTGCAAGCTTTCAGTGAATTTCTGCAGTTCTGAGAAGATTGATTCTATTCATTTCTGTCCACTTTCTCATTGCTTTTATGGAGGGAATTTACTTCACCATTTTTGCTGACCTCTCTTTGTCTATTTTTGTAAATAACATTTCATTAGGACACAGCCAATGCTCATTCCTTTATGTATTGTCTATGTATGCCATTGCAATGACAGAGCTGATTAGTCATGACAGACTGTATGTGCTACAATTTCTAAAATATTTATTACTTAGCCACATACAGAAAAAAGTATATCAATTTCTATTACAGAAATTTTTTAATATTTATTTTTTAGTTTTATGTGGACACAATATCTATATTTTTTAATGTGGGTCTGAGGATTGAATCCAGTGCCTCGTGCATCCTAGGCTAGCATCTCCTACTGAGCTACACCCCCAGCCCTAGAAGACATTTTTATATTGTGTTGGATGTTAGACTGGTTCAGTTGTCTGTAACCTGATTCAAATCAGAACCACCTATGATGCTGGCTTAAAACAGATTTGAGGGCTCCACATCCAAAATGTTCAATTCAGTGACTATGGGGTAGAACCAGCAGATTTATATTTTTGTGTGTGTTTCAGAATTCTGATGCAGACAGTTCTATCATTGGGAAAAACTGAAATAACTAATTTCTAATGTTCTTTCTAAATGTATGATTCCATTTGTTAGACTTCAGATAGCAAGAATGAGTGACAGTAAATGGAGAAAATGGTCATATGTTCATTATTAAGCATTTATGTTTCAGTTCTATTATTAATTTTGTTTAGATTGATTCATCTCTAATTTATTATAGTCATTAGTCCATGCAGGAAGAATTAATAACCTGAAAGTCTACATTTTCACCCATATGAATGAACTGTCCTTTATTTTTATTTTCTTAGGGCTCAGACTTCCTTAATTTTCTTACTTGACTGAATCCAACAAGACTGAAGGTACTACTTAAAATTATGAACTGTTCTTTACATAATAGAATTATAAGTAGCTTTTAATTGATGAATTTGAGGTGGAGGCTATTTTTCCATGGATCCATCCCATGTTTATGACCTGTATATAATTACCTCATTTGATGAATGGGCAATTACTAAAAGAGAGACTTGTAAATTAGAAAAGGCCACTCAATGTTATCTATTCTTCCATCTGAAATCCTTTTCTAATATTCTTTATTTGTAAAAATTTTTATTAATAAATTGGACTTAGATATTAGGGCAATATTTAACTAATTTGGTCCCTTATCATAAGTAATAAAAGTACTTAAACACATTCTAAAATCTTCCAGAATTACCCTTTCAATTTAATATCAAAAATATCTGAGAATAAATACTTCTGTGTAGATGATTAGAAGATGTAATGGATTTTGATTCCCTAGGCCCACAATTACTGAAGTATGAAAGTGGATTTACCACACACAACGTTTCACTTTAGTTTCATTTTTGCTCAACAAAAGATAAATAACAAAAAACATATCTGAAATTTTACCTCTTAGAAAGATGCTTAAGTAGGCTATGACATCAATGTTACTTTTGGTTAGCCAATAATAAAAAATATCAAAGTTGTAGGGTAGGCTAAAGTAATTCAATGAATCATTAATTTTCTAATTTGGAAATGGTTTCCTTTATGGTAAATAGGATTGTTTCTCACTATTTAATGAACAAAAGGTGAGTCCAAATTAATTGTACCAGTTTTCTAGGGCTATCATAACAAAATAGCACTGACCGGATGGCTTAAACAACAGCCATTTATTGTCTAACAGATCTGGAAGCTAGAAGTCCAAGATCAAGGTGATGACAGTGTTGGTTTTCTCTGAGGCCTTGATGACTGCCTTCTTGCTGCTACCCTGTACACACAGGCACCATTGCTATTTCTTCCTCTTTTTATAAGGGCCCTAGTGATATGGGATTAGGGCCCTTACCTTAGTAACCCTATTTTTAATTAATCACCTCTTTAAAGGCCTTATCTCCAAATAGTTACATTCTGAGATACTAATGGTTAGGACTGCAACATGTGAATTTTGGAGGAATTCATTCAGATGATTACAGAGGAAATTGCAATTTATGACATTCATGATTATGTGGGATTGTAAGTCTTCATAAAATCATGCAAACAATAAATTTGTAGAACATACAGAGCTGCTGGGCATGGTAGCACACACCTCTTATTCTAGCTACTCAGGCGGCTAAGGCAGAAAGATGGCAAGTTTGAGACCAGCCTCAGCAACTTAGAGAAACCCTAAGCAATTTAGGAAGACCTTTTCTCAAAATTTAAAATTAAAAGATCTGGGGATGTGGCTCAGCGGTTAAGCACCCTTGGGTTCAATACCCAGTACTTCAAAAAATACAGAAAAATGAGGACAGATCACATAAGAATGATGGGATACTTGAGACTAGATTAATGATGGGATCCGTAATATGAATATACACATAAAGTTAAAAGGGAAAAATCTCTTTCATGCACAATAGCAGAAGAAATGTTGTAGAGATAATAAACTCCATTAGCCAAGTAGTGCTTTAGCTGTATTCTACAAGTTATGTGTAGTGTTGTCATTGTCATCTACTCCAATAATGTTCTTTCTTTCTGATTATCTATTGATCAAATAATTATTTAAATAAATTTTAAAATTTCTAGAATTATTTTAATCATCATTACTAATTATGAATTTTAATACACTGTAGTCCTAGAATGTGGCCAAAATAGTATTAACTGTGGATATTTGTTAAACTGTTTTTTGCAATACTTATGTGGTCAGATTTTAGAAATACTCTATTTGTACTTAAAAATAACGAATATTTGAAAACTATTGGGTGCACAATTTTACATATATCCACTAGATTAAACTGGCTGATTAAGTTATTCAAATATTTTATACTGTTACGAATTATTGGTTTGCATAAACATTCAATATCTGAGAGAGGTGTTAAAAACTTGCCAGTATGAATTGGACTTAATAATGTCTGTATATATGTATAATTTTTTTAATACTTGAAACCAGATTATTTGATGCATCAAGCCCACAGTTATATATTTCCTAGTGAAATGCTCCTTGTGATTTTGTTATATAAATACATTCTTTATTTTTAAAAATGCCTTTAAGCTAAATGTCTGTATTGACATCATTTCTGCCATACTCACTTTCTTTTGGATTGCATCTATTTTGTGTATTATTTCTTTTCTTTTTTCTTTTAACTTTTATTATGGCAATGTTTAAGGTTGAAAAAAACAGATATATTGGCTCAATGGGCTGTCACGTACTTAGCTACACACTTAATTACTCACATTTTGTAAATCTGATTTTATCTCTCTCATACCTCCATACTTACTTTATCTTCTTTGGATTTTATAGGGAGAAAAAAACTTAAAATATTTTATTTCACATTACACACTTCCCAGCTTCTATGTATGTATTTTTTTATTTTATATTTCATTTATTCCTGGCAGTATTAGAGCTACTCTTGTTTGGGCACATGACTTACCTGATTTTACTTTATTTTTTATTTTAGTTTTTTGTAGTTGTAGATGGATAGAAAGCCTTTATTTTTATGTGGTGCTTGGGCACAAACCCAGTGCCTCACACATGCTAGGTAAGCATTCTGCCACTAAGCTACAGCCTCAGCCCCTGATTTTACTTTTGAGTGGGGAAAATTACAGATAAAAATCATTCAGCTAGAAAGATCAAGAACTGATATCATATCCTGAAAGCAGATTAGGGTGGGAATTGGCAAGGTCCCACTGAGTTTCTAAACACCTTGCCATTGCTTGAGGCTGATTTGAATTTGCAATTCTCCTGGCTCAGCCTCCCAAGCCACTGGGATTATGTATGCCCTGCCAGGAGACAGAATAGTAAACCCAGAAAATAAAGGGTGATTTTTGAGGTGTCTGCAGAAGCAGGATTGTAGTCCAGGCCAAGTGGGTAAATGGGTAGTGGGAAGTAGCACCCCAGGAACTTATGGAAAAAGATATTTGCTAACCCATGAGGAAATATTTCAATATTGTAACAAAGAGTATAACCTTACTAACTTTACCAGGTGTCAGACTTGAGAAAATAGAGTTGAGGTGGAAGTGGTTCAGGGATATTCACTGTATATAGCTAAATAGCATAGCTATCACATGTAGAGAGTATATAAATTAAAATTCCTAAAATTAATGGTAGTTAGTTTGTAAGGAATATATAGAGACTTTAGGGTATTTTTTGAGGCATCCCTCTAATTACACATTTGAGGCAGCTAACTGCTCTTCTTACATTTTGAGTTCATTCTTATGTATGGTTTTCTCAAGGAATTTTTAATTTCCTAAATATAATTTCTCCTTAACCCTCATAAATTTGTATGTGGGACAGGTCCCTGTAACAAAAAAAAACAGACTAACAAGAGAAAAACAAGCAAGTTTCTTGATGGATGCAGTGCACATCACATGGGTGAAATCTTAATGAAAGATAACTCAAGGCAGTGATTTAGAATTGTGGCTTTTATAGAATCTCCTACAATGAACAATAAATTCAGAGAGAAATGATAAACAAGGCAAAGTTGTTTTCAGCTCCCAAAGGTAGGAAAACCATAGGAAAGTAAATATATGGGTAAAAACTTAGTGAAATAATTTTTTTTTACAAATTCTTGTAGTGCCTTTTCTGTGCTAATAAGCATTATTTATACAAAGGAAAATTTATATCTTGTCTTTAAGCTAAAAAAAAAAGTGGAGGATAAGGAGAACTTTTCCTCCAGTTTCTGCTTCTCAATGGCTGTTAGCTCAAAATTATTTTATGTCAAATATGCATATTGTATGTGACATAGTCTGGATCCCTTTAAAGTCATCAATTATACATTTTAGAACTAACTGTATTATAATTGTTTTTTACTTTTTGCCATCACTAAAATGAGATAATTTCTATTCTCTACCTACATCTATATGCAAATATTTGGCATAAGACCTGAGAAAACCCATAGGATATAATTTTACTTGTTCCATTCTCTACCAATTTTCAGATTACTGATTTAATACCAGGATTATGAGTGTTATTTCTTCAGTATGTTTACTATTTCATTTAAATTGGACAAATTATATAACATGATTATTTTTAATCTGAAGAGTAAGTACAGAAAATAAAGGTAAGTTTGTTAACATAACTTAATCTAGAAAAATTTAACTGGAAAAATGGGCAGGAAATGTCAATTTAATATTTGTTACAATGCTAAAAGTTTACAAAATAGCAGAGTCAGTTTGTGTTATTTACAGATTTACAAGTTACCTTCTTAGCTCTATATGTTGTACTTTGACAGAGAGAATCCATATTAAGATAAGAATATTTGGAATATATGTAGAATTGAATCAGTATTTATTCCTAAAATTTTAGTACAATATTGGCTCAGATATATTACTCAGTGTAGTAGAGATTGTAGTGAAACAAGTGGTAATTTTGATGAATTGTTAGAGACTGAGCCTGACAGATTGAGAAACTCCTGGGGCTGCAGTCTCAGAGAGGCACCAATATTTCTCAGGCTTTATGTCTAGGGAAGCTCATGAAGCTCACCACATTTTCACAATAAGAATCCAAGTAACATCTCCTCAAGTCCCTGGAAGAGAAAGGAAAAGAGCAATCTTTGTGAAATATTTCAGAGCATTCTCCCTAACAAAGGCCTGCTCCATAGGGGCAAAATCCTTGTCCCAGAGTCTTCCTGTCTTATTGAAATTTGGAGCTGGAAAAAAATGTTTCCATCTATCTGATAGACATTTATGAAGGCAATAGCTCAAAGACGGATGTACTAAAAATTTAATCAGAAGATTATAGAATTCTTCTGCTTCCCTATACCTAACCACCATAATACCAGGAATTCAGTATAAAAAAATTATTATGGCCAAAAGAGTTACCAGATACAGAATCCTACTGTAAGGAAGAGTACTTAGGAAAGATCAAGTCAAAATGGAGATGAAAATAAGAACACCAGAGGAATTTGAAGACTTTGTCATCTATAACTAAAGCAAATATTAAATAAGGCCTGACCATCAATTTTCACATTAGAGGATTATTTACCTCAGTGCCTATTACTTAATATATCATGTACAGCTTTCATCAAAAAAGTATAAGGCACACCAAAAGTCAAGTGAAAACATGATCTAAAAAAACAATGTATTAAAACCACATTCAGATATGACAGAGATGCATACAGGGAATTTAAAATAATTATGATTAATATGGTGAGGGCTCTAATGGAAAAAATAGACAGCATGTAAGAACATACATAATATACATAGAGAGACAAAAATATCTGAGAGAAAAATCAAAGGTAAATGTTAGAAATCCAAAGCATCATAAAAAAGTAAAGAATACTTTTAGTGGACACATCAGTCCAAAGGACAAGGTGAGGAAAAAATCAATAAGCTTGAATATAAGTTAACAAAAACTTTCTCAAACTGAAATTCAAATTTAAAAATGAAGCAAAAGAACATCCAAGGTGCATTATTAGAAAAAAAGACAGGGGTAACATATGCATTATTAGAAGAAAAGACAGGGGTAACATATGCATTATTAGAAAAAAATGAGTGAAAGAAATTTTGACATAACTGTAGACAAGAAATATTCTGAATTAATGACAGATGCCAAACCAAAGACCAAGAAAACTCAGAGAACACCAAATAGAATATGTGCCAGAAACACTAGAAATATCCTGTTCAAGCTGAAGAAAACCAAACGCAAAGAGAACAACTTGAAAGAAGGCAGAGAAGGTACACCCGTTACTTATACAGGAACAAGAATAAGAATCATAGCAGAACTGGGGATATGGTTTAGGGGTAGAGTGTTTGCCTGGCAAATGTGAGGCCCTGGGTTTGATCCCCAGCACTGGGAGAAAAAAAATAAAACAGCAGGATTCTAATAAAAAATCATATGAGGAGTGTGGAGTAAAATATTTAGTGTTGAAAGAAAAAAAAATCTATCAATCCAGAATTCAATACTCAGTGATATAATTGTTTAAAAGGGAAGGAAAAACAAAGACTTTCTCAGGCAAAAACTAAAGTAATTTGTCACCAGAAGATTTATTCTAAAAGTAAATATTTATTTTTGTTAAATTAATATTTATTAATTTAATTTTATTAAATTAAATTAATATAATATTAATTAAATATTTTCTTCAGGTAGAAGGAAAATGATATAGGTCAGGAACTTCAGCCTATATAAATAAGAGTATTGGAGAACAAATGAGTGAAAGTAAAATAAGATCTTTTATTATTATTATTTAATGATTTAAAACATAACTTTGATGTAATAGGAGGGACAATGTATTGAATGATTTTAGCACATGGATAAGTGAAATGAATGACAGCATTCAAGAGAAAGGAGGGAGGATATGGGGTGTACTCTATTAGAAGGTATTAGCATTACATGTAATGGAGAATAGCATTATTTGAAGGTCGACTTGAATTGGTAAAAATCTATATTTTAGCTTTAGGGAAACTGCTATTCTTTTAAATAACAATAATTGTTACACCAAGAGAAGAGATTAAATATAATCATATAAGTGCTCAGTTAAAACTATAGAAGTCAGAAAAAGATACTTTTGTCAATGAATAAATGTGGTTACAAATACATTTGAAATTAGTACACACTATTAATTCTAATCTATCAATAATCACTATAAATGTGAATAGTTCCAACATGCCAACTAAAATACAGAGATTATTAATGTAGATAAAAAAGACAAAACCCAAATATAATTTTCTACAACAAATCTCATTTAAAGAGTCCATAAATAAAAAAATAATAGGATGGAGAAAGATATATGAGGCTAATACTAAACAAAAGAAAGTTGGAATAGCTCTATTAGGTCTATAAAAACTTCATGAAAGTAGAGCTCAAAGCATGAAAAATATCAGTGATAAAATGATACTACACAAAAATAGAAGAATCAATTATTCAAGATTGTATAACAATTCTAAATATATTTACCTAATATGAAAGCATGACTAAGCATGACTGATTTCCTGCTTTTTTCTTTGTTGTTAAAACTGATATATATTTTACATCATATATATATATATTATATTATATATTATATATATTTTAGTTATTGATGGGCATTTATTTTATTTATTTTTATGTGATGCTGAGAATGGAACCCAGTGCCTCATACATGCTAGCCAAGCACTCTACCACCGAACCACAACCCCAGCCCTCAATTATTTCTTATTGCATTTGTTTACACTATTATTCAGTCCCATAACTATAGCAAACATACATGTTTATACCTTCTTCCATCTCCTTTTTTGTACTGTGAACATATCTTACTTCTACATACATTATTGACACACAGTTCTTCTATATTTCTTTTTATAGTCATTTATATTATAGAATGATTAGAGTAAAAATGTGCATTATATTTATCTTCACCTTAATTATATCTGCAGTAGTGCTTAGTTTTGTCTTTATTTCTATATCCAAATTATTTTCTGTAGATACTTATGCTTAGAGAAGTGAGAATAAAATTTTTATTACTATGAGTTCATCCTTTATCCATTTTGGGCCTATAATAAAGTTTTTTCACTTTTATTTGACGTGAAAGTATATTTCTCCTTTTCAATTTTTATTTTCAGTTGACATATAATCTCTATGTATTTATGGGGTACAGTAGGATAACTTGATATGTATATAATATTTTCTTTTATTTTTAAGGGATTTTCACTTGATAAAGAATTTGAGTTGCTATGATTTACTTTGATTACTTTAAATATGTTATTTCATTGTCTTCTTAGTTTCATATTGTCTGATGAGATATATACATTATTTTCTTTCTTCTTTTCTATAAAATGTGTCTTATTTTTCTCTGACTGCCTTCAAAATCTTCCCCTAATCACAAGTTTAAGCAGTTTGAGGATAATGTTTCTAAATTTGTTCTTTATTATCTTGCTCAAGGTTCTCTGAACTTTTAGATTATAATAACTATTTTTAGAAATTTCTACGCTCTTATTTCTTCAAATATTTCTTCTTCTTTGTTTTATTACTTGGCTATGGTATATGACTCAAATGTTAGGCTGATATTGTTCTACAGCTCTTGGATGCTTCATTCTTTTTTTTTCTAGTATTGTCTTCCTTTTGTGTATCAATTTGAGTAATTTCTTTTGACTTACATTTTAATTCATTGATTCTTTTCTCAACAACATCATCTAGCTAAAGATCTATTAAATGCATTCTTCATTTGTATTATCAAGTTTTTATGTTCAGCATTTTAATTTGATTGTTTTTTATGATTTCCATTTTTTTGCTGAAATTCCATATCTATTCATTCAAATTGTCCACATTTTTCACTAGAACTTTTGGTAGATTTAATCACAGTTATTTTAAAATATCTGTTTTGTATTCCCAACATCTGGTTCATCTGTGAAGCTGGTTCTGTGCTACTATCGAAAGCCGTGTGTAGCATATGCAAATGAGGACATCTGGACACGTTTCAACATGGAGGAGTAATGACATCGAAGAACTAGAATGAATGATCACAGAGGACGCAGTGTGAAATGATGCTAATGTAAGACCAGACTTCATGATGTTCCATAACTTTCCCAGAAATATAATGGTCATAAGGAAGAAAGAAAACCAAAGGAAAAATTTGAATTAATTATGTTTAAAAAGGATGGTAATTGTGTACAACCAGAGATATGAAAAATTGTGCTCTATATGTGTAATAGAAATTGTAATGCATTCTGCTGTCATATATAACAAATTAAAATTTTTTTAAAAAGATGGTAATCAGTTTAACCGGAATTAGAATTAATATTATTTTCTGGATTTTTTTGTTTTTTGGTACTGGGAATTGAATCCCAACCCTTTTGTATATTTTATTTAGAGACAGGGTCTCACTGAGTTGCAAGTGACTCCTAAGTTGCTGAGGCTGGCTTTGAACTCACAGTCCTGCTATCTCAGTCTCCCCAGTAGCTGGAATTATAGGCATGTGCCACTACACCTGGCTCTGTTTTTAAGAGGAATAAGACTCAGAATACAGATCACTTTGACCTACAGACAAAGAAAATACACTTTAACTCGGGAGATGAAGAACTTTGTATTCTCTCCCTGTGTTTCAAGGGATATGGGTATTGAGAGATAGTAGCAGCATAGAGCTCACACTGATTTTCATTGATGGATAATACATCCTTTAGGAATGTTTATGATCAAACTTAGAGAAGCTGAGTTAACTTGGAGTTATTTTCCTTCAACTGATTAAGTCCCCTGTATTTTCATTAAAAATCTATTTGTTCACTGGGCATAGTGGTACAGCCTGTAATCCCAGCAGTTTGGGAATCTGAGACAGGAGGATCACAACTTCAAAGCAATTTAGCAAGGCCCTAAGCAACTTAGCAATACCCTATCTCTAAATAAAATACTTAAAAATCTGGGTATGTTGCTCAGTGTTTAAGTGCCCCTGGGTTTAATCCCTGGTACCTACCCCCCCCAAAAAAAATCTGTTTGTTCATTAAAAGGAAACTGTGCATCAGCACAATTTTAGAAGTGGCATATTTCAGTAAGTAAACAGACAAAGTTCATGCCGTTCTGACATGTACTTCAGGTGGGACAGTAGGCTTATGAGGTAGGATTTTGTAAATGGTAAGACTCATATTCAAGTTTTTAAAGACATACTTCCATAGAAATAATAACAATAATCACTACTTATTTTCTACTAAAGGATTAATCTTAAAAAAATCATATAAATATCAGAGAAACTATGATTCATTGGATTTAATCTTCAGTATATTAGTCAGGGAATTTAGAAAATGTGTTTGAGGGTTATTGTTACAATTTAGTACTCCCAAAGATCTCTGAATCACCAAAGTTAAAATTTCAGGACTAGCTTTTAGGGGATTGTTGGCTTGCATGTTATCGCTTTAAAACCTGATTTCAACTCTTTGGGAAAGATTAAGTGGTTCTTAGTAGGGGGAGATAATTACTAATGCAGTTATTTAGATAAGCCTTGACACATTCAGAGAAAACATAAGTAAATCAAATAAATACACTTTTATTTTGGCATCTCTAAGGCTGGGTCCTTACTAGTGTTCTGGTTCAGTGACTTTTGTGAAAATATTACTTTATCCTTAATCACAAAGTATGAAAAGGTAAAAACATGTATGAAGCTACTTGTGTTATCGGTATCATCTTTCTTTTCAACTTGGAAAGACAGCTCCTGCATGGCAGGTAATTATAGACTATCTTCTTGAACATTCTAACAGATAAACAAGTTAGCTAAAGGAGAATGAATCAAGGTCACATTGAAATCAACTTATATACTAATCTCTTAATTTTTCCAGCATTCTTTTATTATAAACTTGCTGAACATCATCTATCAAATAAAAAAATGTGATTGGAATATTAGCAGAAGCACATTATATTTTATAATGTTTATTTTACTTTAGTATGAAATATTTCATCACTTAAAATAATCTAAAAATAATTTTTAAAACAGCATAGTGTACCTAGCATGCAGCATACAAAATACCATATTTTGAGACTTTAGTTCATCTGTGTACCCTTCTCTGATCATATTTACCTCCCTCCCAGAGATAAGTACTAAATTTTGTTACTGAAAGCTCAGTCCTTGTCCCTGATGCCAATTCATGCCAATTTAATAATGAGGACATGGTTTCCAGAAAAAAGAAAAATAAGTTTTATTGATTCGCTAGCAAAAGAGAAACACAGAGGACTCCCATCCCAGAGGATGTGGTTCTGCCCTTCAGGAAAACAAAGGTTTTTTCAAGATTTTCAAAGCCTACATTCCAGGTGTGCTCCACAGGGGGTCCCAGGTACACCCTGGTGGTGTGTTGAAATTCACTTGTTAATTTGGGAGAAAGTCAATTCCTGGTTCTTCTGGTGACATCTTCTTCCTGTGGAGCACAGGTAACACTGGGGAATCTTGTTCCTTGCCCCCAAGTTAGGGAGGGGGAGAGGGAAGAAGAGGAAAAGAAAAACACGTCCCTTCTAAAATAAGCAGCAAAGGCTATATTCAAAAGGTGAAGTGGACAACTGTTTCAAGAGTATTTTAATAATTTGCCTTTGTTGATTCTCTTGATTAAATTATATACTGTTAATTGTCACTTTTGCCCTTTTTTAAAAATTACTTTTGTTTAACTGGGACCTGTAATGTTTATTTTTTTCTAACTTCTGAAAATGTACACTTAAGATAAGTAATTTTAGAATCTCTCGGTAGTTACAGAAGCTGTGAGTCCCATGATTTGCTACATAGAATTTCCTTTGGTCAGTTCAAATGATTCTAAAATTTTAAAAAATATATATATTTCTTTCAAATTTCTGTCAATTTGTGTATCATTGTCTTAGTAACTACTAAGATGGCGATGTGAAATACTCTTTTCTTTCTGAGACATAATCTCACTATACTGCTCAGGTTGGTCTCAAATGTGGGGGTTCAAATGATCCTCTGGCCTCAGCTTCTAGACTAGCTCAGACTACAAGCGTGTGCCAAAAACAATACACACTTTCTGTTAACCCATTCCTTAGCCTTCTCAAATATTGAAACCTCATATAACTATAGTTTAGTCAATAAAATCACAAATTATAAATGGGCAAATAAATTAAACAGATACCTCTTGAAAGAAGAAATACAAGTGGCCAATAAAAAATGAAGAAATGTTAAATATTATTAGCAATTAGAGAAATACAAATCAAAACTACTCTAAGATTTTATCTCACTCCTGTCAGAATGGCAATCATCAAGAATATAGGCAACAATAAATATTGGTGAGGATGTGGGGGAAAAAGGTATACTCATTCATTGCTGGTGGAACTGCAAATTTGTGCAGCCACTATGGAAAGCAGTATGGAGATTCCTCAGAAAACTTGAAATGGCACCACCATTTGACTCAGCTATCCCATTCCTTGGGTTATACCCCAAAGACTTAAAATCAAGATACTATAGTAATGCAGTCACATCAATATTTATAGCAGCTCAATTCACAATAGCTAGACTATGGAACCAACCTAGGTGTCCCTCAATAAATGAATGGATGAAGAAAATGTGGTATAAATACTCAATGGAATATTGTTCAGCTTTAAAGAAGAGTGAAATTATGGCATTTGACAGTAAATGGTTAGAGTTGGAGAATATCATGCTAAGCAAAATAAGTCAATCCCACAAAACCAAAGGCCAAATGTTTTCTCTAACATGTGGATGCTAATTCACAATAAGGTAGGAGGGGGGCAGTAGAGAAGAATAGCATTACCTTAGATTAGGTAGAGGAAGGTAATGGGAGGGAAGGGGAGAGGATGTGGGGATAGGAAAGATAGTAGAATGAAACAGACATTATTACTGTATGTATATATGTGACTACATGACCAATATGATTCTGCAACATGTACACTCAGAAAAATGAGAAATTATATCCCATCTATGTATGATATATCAAAGTGCATAAATGCATTCTACTGTCATATATAAAACAAATTAAAAATTTTCTTCTCACTCCAGTCAAAATGGCAGTCATCAAGAATGCAAACAATAATAATTGCTGGAAAGGATGTATAGAAAAAGGAAAACTTTTACACTGTTGGTGGGATTGTAAATTAGTACAACCACTATGGGAATAAGTATGGAGGTTCCTTAAAAGATTGGCATATACCACTCCTTGGTATTTACCCTAAAGAATTAAAGCCATTGTACTATAGTGATACTTGCATACCCATATTTACAGCAACACATTTCACAATGGCCAAACTATGGAACCAATCTAGGTGTCCATCAATGATTGAATGGATAAAGAAAATGTGAGATATATATATATATATATATATATATATATATATATATATAGAGAGAGAGAGAGAGAGAGAGAGAGAGAGATACACAACAAAGTTTTATTCAGCCATAAAGAAGAATTAAATTATGTCATTTGCAGGAAAATGGATGGAAATTGAGACCATTATGCTAAGCAAAATAAGACAAACTCAGAAGGTTATTGGTCACATATTTTCTCTCATCTGTGGAAGCTAGAGGGCAAAAAGGGAAAGAAAATTGTGGGGGAGGGGCAGGGATCTAATGAAAGTAAAAGGGAGATCCATAGAAGGAATCAAGGGGTGAGAGGAGGGAAGGGATGGGGGAATCCCTGGGGATTGGTATTGGTCAAATTATATAGTTATATTGTGTGCATGTATGAATATGTAACAACAAACCCCATCATTATGTTCAACTATAATACACCAATAAAAATATGAAAAGAAAATAAGAAGTAAACAAACAAAAATACCCAGAAATTTTCACTAATACCTAGCTCTCATTGTTGAAAATGTATTTACATGTTTGCTCAATCATATTATGCACATAGTTCTAGAACAGCTAACACATACCTTCATGAAAAACAAATTGGCACACAAGCATATAGTTGAGAACCAATTGCTACCCACATTGAGAACCATGCTTCCAACACATGAAATTTTGAAGGACACTCTCAAATTATATCTAAAGCATACCCATGTATATGTTAAAGCACAATTTTCTAAATTTGCTTAGATTCATTCTTTTCTTCACTGTCCTCCATCATTGTGACTGTTATTGATTTATAATGAAGTTAGATTGACATGTTGATATTTCCATTTTATTTTCCTTCATTCCTTGTATTCTGCTTGAGTCCATTGATTTACTAATTTTTTTGTTCATATAGAACACTATCATGATTCTAAAAGTCAGAAGTATTTTTTTGAAATCCCCAAAGAAGCTTCATCACTTTTGCCACTATTCCCATTTCCCTGTTCTGTCCACCTCATTCCTACCTATTTCCTGTACTTGACTAATCTCATTAGTTTCTTGATCATTCCTTGTTTTTATTTTGCCAAATAGATGAAAACTTCTCAATTTCCTTATGGACCTTTCTTTTTTTTACATAAAAGATTTTATAAATGTATACTTTTTGAATTTTTTTCATTTAATACAGATTAGAAATCATTTAATCTCAGTTTATAGATCTTTTCCTCATTCTATCTTAGACCTGCATGATACTCCAGTTTGTGGTTGTAACAAGGATCTTTAACTTGTTGGAAGTATGGTATTGATCTATGTGTCTATTTTTTTCCTAAAACCACAGTGCTCTGATTGTTTGGATTATTTGAATTTTTGTTAATATCCCATTTTATCTTATATTGATTTTTATGCATTGTCTCTTGCATTTTTTGTGATTGTACTCCAGATTTGAGTATATATTTTCACAGTCTACTTAAAGTGACTGCAGTCTTATAACCACAAAAATGTATTATTCTCTCCCCTCTATGTTATAGCTTTCATATGTATAATATGTATGTACTTTTAAATGCCCCCCAAAAGTGTTATAAAGTCTTTCAACAGTCATACATCTTATATTAAATATATATATATATATATATATATATATATATATATATATATACACACACACACACACACATACATACTAGGGATTGAACATGCAGGGGCACTCAACTACTGAGTCATATCCCCAGCCCTATTTTATATTTTATTTAGAGACAAGGTGTCACTGAGTTGCTTAGTGCCTCACCTTTCCTGAAGCTGGCTTTGAACTTTTGATCCTCCTGCCTCAGCCTCCAGAACATCTGGAATTACAGGTGTATCTTTGAGGGTGGTACCTGGCTCAGAGATTTTAAGAGAAAAAGGATTATGCATTATATCTACCTGGATGCTAATGCCTCTTACTCTTCCTTTAGTAATCTGAAGATTATTACTTAATATTACTACTTCCGCTGGGCTCAGTGGCACATACCTGTAACCCCAGTGACTTGGGAGTTCTGAGGTACAAAGATCACTAGTTCAAAGCCTGCCTCAGCAATGGCAAGGCCCTAAGCAACTCAGTGAGATCCTGTCTCTAAATAAAATACACAAAAGGGCTGGGGATGTGACCTAGTGGTTGAGTGCCCCTGAGTTCAATCCCTGGTATCAAAAAACAAACAAACAAATAAACAACAACAATTACTACTTCCTTTAACAATATGAAGATTAATAAATAATCTGAAGATTATTCTAGTATCCTTTCCTTTCAGCTTGAAGAAGATCCTTTAGCACTCTTTCAGAGTAGTTCTGTTAGTGGTGAATCTTCTTAGTTTTCTGTTAACTAAAAATGGACTGATTTTGCCTTCATTCCTAAAGGTTATTTTCACTACCATTTTAAAGGTATTTTAGCCTCTATGGCTTCTAATCATAAATACTGTAATTATTCCAATTGTTGTTCCCTTTTATGAAGGAAAGATTTTTCTTTATCTTTGGTGTTCAGTAGCCTATGATGTCTATGAGCATCATTTTCTTCTGAGTTTTTCTGGTTTGTGGTTCACAGAGCTTCATGAATATGTTAATTTGTATATTTTACCAAATCTTATAAGTTTTGTCATTAGCTTTTTTCAAGTATTAGTTTTTCAAATACGTTATTCCTGCAAATAAAGAATCTCCTCTCCTCATGGACATGAGTATTAAATATTTTGAAACCATTCAAGAAGTCCCTGTCACTTGGACTGTATTTGGGTTCAAGTGGTAAGAGAAAATATGCAAAATATACAAATATGCAAATTATGAGGTGGTAAGAGAAAAGATACATATGCAAATTATGAGGTTTCCTCTGCACTGTGCAAAACAGGGCCCTTGCTTCCCGATTTCTCTATTCAGAGAGATGGACTTTCTGTCTTGGTTTTGGGTGATCACGTCATAGTTGATGTGCCTTACATGAGACCAGCATTAAGGCAGGGCTGAGAGAAAGAAAGTCAGTAAAAGAAAATGAAGATTTCTACCTTTCTGTTGCACTGAAAGATAGAAAAATTTATGGTCTATTTCCTGATGCCTGCTATCTACTTACTGATATGTTCTGGCCCAGAGTTAAAACTGGAAGATGAAGCAAGGAGAAAAAAGGTAAACAAAACAACAAAATACCTCCTACATGTAGGTCTTTCCTTAAGTTTTGATTTCCTGTTCCAATGTGCCTATAATTTACTTTGGGGGGGGCAGGTACCAGGGATTGAACTCAGGGGCACTCGACCACTTAGCCACATCCCCAGCCCTATTTTGTATTTTATTTAGAGACAGGGTCTCACTGACTTGCTTAGCACCCTCACTTTTGCTGAGGCTGGCTTTGAACTCACCATTCTCCTGCCTCTGCCTCCCAAACCTCTGGGATTACAAGTGTGAACCACTACAACCAGTTTTATCATTTACTTTAAATCTCAGGTAATTTATTTTATTTATTTATTTGTTGGTCTTAGTTTTCATATGTACTTAATGTAATGCTGTAGGCTTATTCATTGTGGCTGGAATCATGTCCTGTATTCTTATTTTTAAGTGATAATTTTATATGTAGTTCACAAATAACAATGTAAAGTAATGGCAGATACTAAACCTTGATGTTAATATTTTCTGAATGAAATCTAACTCTCCTTACCATCAGCAATCCATTAGTTAAGAAATCTCCAGTTCTTAAGAGGAAATGAAGTTGACAAAATTATTCTATGTGCATGTGTGAATATATCACAATGAATCTCACTATTATGTATAGTTATCATGCACCCATTATTTTTTTTTAATCACCAGTGCCTAAAGTTGAAGGAAGGAAAAGTTGCATGAACTCCACTTCTCATTCTGCTGTCTGGTTTTCCCTTTGAATGAGAAGGCAGACCTCACTTATCTCAACCTGAATACAAAACAAGAGAGTTTTATCTTGAGACAAATCACAGTCAGCAAACTAGACACAAGAAGAAGAGAAAGTTCTTATAATTTGCTTCCAAAAAAAGTTAGGAACTTTTCAGGTGTCAGGTTATCTTCAATTTTCCAAACAACACTTTTCTAAACAATTGCTTATACAGTGTATGCCCAACAATCTGAGTCGACTAGAAGTCACTATGCAATTTCTTCCAAACTGGAGATCTTATAATGGAAAAGACACACTTCAGCAGGCATACTGAAATTTCAGATAATCAAATAACAGGTAATCATTTTGTGATTTTCAGAATATAACTGTGTACTTTTTCTTAGCAGATAATTTCTGCAAACGGCCATATCACCAAACCTATGTGTTTGCTATTTTTGATGTTTATCAGAGACTAATAAAACTTTTCTTTAGTAACCCCTAAAGTGAAAATATGGAATAAGTCTGCTTTTTTCATCATAAAATGGATCACAGAAATTGATAGAAGCCCAATTTAGTAGATACATTTACTCAAGTCAGTACACCAATAAATCCTACATTACGTCCTATTTCTCTGACCTACAGTCATTACCATTCAAGATTTTAAGTTAAAATATAAACTATTTTTAAGAAAATTACACTTTACTTAAAAAGATTGAAAATGCAAGTAAATAAGAGCATCTTGTTAATTCTATTATATTTAGCTATAAGTTCAACACCAAAATTCCGCACACATTAAAAAACATTGATGTGATTCATAAATTTTAAAGAAGAAAGTTTAAAAGTTATAGATAAGCAAATCCTTGAAACTAAACTCTATGAATAATTACTGTTTGGCTAATATAGGAGCAATGTTAGATAAAGTAAAAGGCATCCTTAAATCTCTGTCAGAAGACACTAATGTTCTCCTAAAATACTTTAATTTACTTATATTAACACCAAAACAAATAAGTAAAACACAGGGAATAATATTATTAAAATTTAGAGATGTCCTTTCTTCAGAGAATTGGAAATACATAATTGTTCAGTGATCTAAATTGATTTATCAGAAGTTCCTCTTACCTTTGGCTTCCAATTGGGTTGACCCTTCTCCATTTTATTTTTTTTAATTTAGCTATTTAGAAAAAAACTTTTTAAATTTTGTTTTATTTTATTTTTTAAGCAGTGCTGGAAATGCCCAGGTCTCATACATGCTAGTACTTTACCACTGAGTTCCACCCTGCCCATAATTGAGCTATTAAAATACACAATACTTTTTAACCTGAATATGTTTTAACTTGAAGATGTTGGATAAATACCAGTTTGTGTGTATAGGGTGCTCCCAAATTATAATTAAGTTCTGCTTATTTGTAACTTTGGTTTCTGTTTTGCACATTATTGATTGGGTTGAGTGTACAACACAGTGATAAAATACCTTCTTAGCATGCATGAGGCCCTGGGTTCCATCCCCAGCCTGGTAAAAATAAAGTGAAAAATGCATGTGTATGTATGTGTGTAGTTGATTATGTACCATGTGCTATGAGAAGTTGTAGTTGAGAATATAAAAAAACTACACTCAAGAATATAAAATACATAATTTTATTTGGTTCTCTTTTCAAGAAATAGCAGAAAGTTGCCGCAGTTTGGCTGGGCACAAATCATGAGCCACTGACGCAGAAATAAACTTTATTTCTGAACTCCACCAGCACACTCCACACATGCTCCCCGGGAACTCTCCGGAACGCCACGTGGCTCCTCCAGGAACCAACAACTGGAAATCCCTCTTCTGGAAATCCCTCCTTCCGCACTTCCCCAACCAATGGGAACTCTCTGGGAATCCCCAGGAGAACTCCAACATAGCGAGAGAACTCCAAAGTAGCAGGCCTAGGTGGACAGTAAAGGTCTAATATACAACCTAATCAATCCAGCATCATCTTAATGGCTTGCCTCTCAACCAATACTATTGGCAAAATGCCACGGGCCATTCCGACTCGGCTGTGGCTCTCAGCAGAAAGTATCAATATTATAGAAGATGTCAGACAGCTAAACCTCAAGTCAATGAATAGGGTAAAACTGCCTTCATAAACCTATTTAAACCACATAATAGCAGTGGGAGACTTTCCCAGAAACAAGCTAAATATCCTTCCCACTAAAATTATCTGAACTTCCCTGAAAAATACCCAAGATTTTAAAGTGGAGGAGGCCTTAGTGGCCATTCATCCTAAAGGCTACAAATTCATTTTGCACATTATCTGCAAGTGTACCACAGCTTTGAAGCAGGATTGATATGTGAAGATAGAAAGATTGAGGTAGTTGTTAAAGCAAGGTTGGGAATAGGGTTTGAGCAGTGTTTACACTGAAATTCAGTTCTTGTTACTTTTTCTTTGGGTATATTCCGTGCATGTGCAGTTCAGGAGTGAAGGGAAGGACTCTGGCAAATCTGAGATCATAGGCCTACCTGAACCTTTCTAATTCATTTGCTAACATTACATAGACCAAAGTGTTTTTTAATAAAATCCATCTGATATGGCACTTGAACTGTGATATTCTAGTTTGCCACCTATGATGTATTTAATTTTTTAGAGAGAGAGATATTTTAATATTTATTCTTTAGTTTTCAGTGGACACAACATCTTTATTTGTATGTGGTACTGAGGATCTAACCCAGCGCCCCGCGCATGCCAGGCGAGCGCACTACCACTTGAGACACATCCCCAGCCCCAATGTATTTAAACATACATTTTTCCAGGAGAGAAAATTTGGGTTCTAAATGAAAGTGAGTTAGGCTAAAAGCAATTTGTTTAATTAGCTAAGAAAGTAAGAATTGGAATTAGGTTATCTATGGCAGCACCCAGTACTTTTCCTACTAATCCCAAAGACCTTCTTTCTCTATTACTCTATTTTTAATAATAGTAAATTCTTAAATATAAATAAAATACAAAAAGAATAACTGGAAACATATTTAAGGTTAAATAAAGAAAATCATCTTACTTTGAGAGAATTAGCAAAGCAGAACTGAGATGCAGGGAATAACTCAGAAACACCCTAAATAAGTCTTCTGGGAATTGAGCACTTTCTGTTTAGTTTCAAGAGTTAAATTTCTTTCAGAAAAAAATGCATTTACACAGAAACTGTACATAATAGCACTATTATAGAAAGGAGATACTTACTATAAATTAATGTTCGTAGATATCCTTTATTGCTTGGGCTGCTTCTAGGTAAGTCTGCACATGTGAGCAGTGACCTATGTGACCTTTCTCATCAACTATAATGAGGTCACCTTGTAGGTTTTCCAATCCTTGACATGTGGAATCACTTTCACTTAATTAAAACATAGCTGCAAAATATAGCTCTTGAAATGAAGCCTATTATAAAGATAATTGCCTAATGTGAAGCATTTGGACATTACAAAATAAACACCTTAGTTTCCTGTCTTCTGTTTCAACTTGAAAATATTATAGCCTCAATTCAGATTCAAAATGCATGTTGTGGAGGGCTTCCCCCTTTCCTTCTCTTTTTTGCTTTCCTCTTCTCTCACCTTAGATCTCTTATTCTAATTCAAATATTTAATCAAACATTCATTCATTTAACAACCATTTGTTGAGATTACTGCTAGGCCCTGAGGATACAAAGATTTTCAAATTATGCTAATATGGCTTAAAGTCTACTTGGAAAGCAAGATATATAAGTAAATAAAAGTAGTAGGTAATAGCTATTAAAGTAGAGATGTGCAAAAGTGTATGGGGACACAGAAGAGTGAGTGGCTATCTCTAATTGGTATAATCAGTAAAGGCTTCACAGAGGAAACTATGTTTAAGCTTATTCTAAATAAATAAAGACTTTTCCAGACACACAAAATGAGAATTGCAATATAGATAGGATAAATACTATGATTAAAGGAGTTTATTAAAGAAATGAACTTTGTCATCCATCTTTTTATGCATAGTACTTAGTTCCATGTCTGGGATATTATAGGCAAGCAATAAATGTTTGTTGTAAAAAAAGAAATAGTTGTCTATAAGGAGCTATAAATATTTGGGTTTGATGAGAGTATAAGATTAATGTGAAGGAGATGTGGAAATGACATAGGTTTGGATAGATCATAAAATATCATTAATACCAAGCTAAGGAATTCAACCTTTATATAATGATAAGATGAAAGGAATAACGTGTTACAATAGAATGTTGACTGATTTGAGCAGAGTAATAGTGGGAAGAAAATGAAAATTAGTAGGCTCTATAAGTAGTCCTAAGAAGAGACAATATGCCTTGATGAAGAGAGGTGGATTTGAAAATAGCAATACAAAGGACAAAATGGATAGGGGAAAGCCTGGTGACAGTAGGACCTGATAGGAATGCATTACAATAATGTGTGGAGAAAATTATATACCCCTGAATGAAGAATAAATGATCAGGACTAAAAGAAAGTGTGATGGACTTTAAAAGTACATTGAAGGTATAATCTCCATATCATAGTGCTTGAGAATCATTGTTGCAGAAAGAAATCAAAGATGAAAGTTACATTCTGGGCTTGAGCACATTGTTCATTAACTTAGGAGGAGGGGAAAAACAAATTTTGGGTGAATTCTAGAAATGTAATTCTGTTTTGGAGATAATACATTTGAAATAGCATAGGTTAAATGAAATTGACAGTTAAAAATTTAGAGCTTACAAAAGAAGTGGGTATTTTTATGTTATTTTTTATTTTATATTATTTTTTGGTACCAGGGATTGAATTCAGGGGCACTCGACCACTGAACCACATCCTCAGCCCTCTTTTGTATTTTATTAAGAGACAAAGACTCACTGAGTTGCTAAGTGTCTTGTATTTGTTGATGCTGGCTTTGAACTCATGATTCTCCTGTCTCGGCCTCCAGAGCCACTGGGATTACAGGTGTGTATCACTGCACCAGCATTCATATTATTTGAGGGAGGAAGATATTTTCCATTTTCCCTCTCTCCAGATATTTTTTCTGTCCTTCTCTGCCCAGCTCTTGTTCCAGGAGGCTAAACTTTATGGACTGTATCACTGGAATCTCTTGCCCTCATATTATCCTTGAATTTAGCCCATTACAGGAATCAGCAGAAAGTAAGAGGGCAGGTGGATGTAAATCTCAGTGACTCAGGAGGCTGAGGCATGAGGATTGCAAGTTCACAGCCAGCCTCAGCAATTTAGCAGGGCCCTAAACAAGTTAGCAAAACCCTGTCTCTAAATACAATATAAAAAGTGCTGGGGATGTGGTTCAGTGGTTAAGCATCCCTGAGTTCAATCCTTAGTACCAAAAAAAAAAAAAAGTAGTAGAGATGTATGTGTGGTATGTGTGAGTATTTATTTCTTTGATCCTTGCCTATAAGGTCATGGATTAACTCTGTCCCTCTATTGAAGCCCCTCCCCTTTTCCCTGAACCCATCCCCCAAACTGACCTCTACTATAAGCTTTAGCTCTCTATTCAGATTTTAATAATTATGCTTGCCCCATATTTTTCCTTCAGGTCTAGAATTTGTAACAATTTCTTTTTAAAAAAGTTATTGATGGACCTTTATTTTATTCATTTATTTATATGTGGTGCTGAGAATCAAACCTAGTGCCTCACACATGCTAGCAAGTATTCTGCCACAGAGCCCCAGCCCCACAATTTCTTCTATTGTTACTGCAGCATACTACCCTGTCTCTAGCTGGCTCCATTAAACATTTCTCATATCTGTATAAATAATCTCTTTATTAAACTCTCCTTAATTCCATATTTGACTGTGGTTATTCTTTGCCATACCCTGCTTTATATAATCAGCAATAAAAGTATTTGTTATAAACCTATATAAAGTAAATAGGAAAATGATATTATAAAGCCAATATAATATAAAACTCATAAATAAATATCAATAAAGTCATCAATAAAAAAAAATTATAAAATTTTATTAGGGATTTTTTTTCAAATAAGTAGTTTTTAGATGCTCTGGTCATACACAGAAAAGTAACTATGATTTTATGGAAATGTTAATCTGCTTCACTATGGTAACCATTTTATTATCTATATGTGCCCCACAACATCATGTTGTAAACCTCAAACATACATAATACAATATATTATAAAGAGAAAGAATGCTTCCTATATGGACACTCCTATAAGCAAGTAAAAGTTTTCTGGATTCAAAAAAAATTATAATTAATGAGTCAAGGAGGCCTTTTAACCAAAAAAAAAAGATATAATCAGAACTTGGAAGAAGAGTTGAAAATCTAAATGAATAAATTACTTTATCTGTTACATAGGAATAAAATTTGAAGACTCAGGATGAGATTAAACTCAAGATGAAAAATAAATAGAAATGCATAATCCTAAAAACAAGTGGTTATTTTTTCCCAAATGACATTATAGTAGCCTATAGTATTGTTACCATACCCATCACCAGTGCATGTCTTGGATCATTTTAGTTGTAATTTAATAACTGAGTTTTGGTATCAATACAGTTTTCCACTAAAAGAAATGAAGAAAGTTGCTGAGTAGAAGGAAAACAAATATGAGCCTGTCTCTCTATTTTTATTCCACAAAGTCAGTAGAGGAAGGCACAGAGTTTCAAACCAAAGGAATGAATAATCTATTCAATGAAATAATATCAAAAAATTTTCCAAACATGAAGAATGAATTGGAAATCCAAATTCAAGAAGCCTACAGGACATCAAATGTACAAAATTACAACAGATCCACACCAAGGCACATTATAATAAAAATGCCCAAAATACAGAATAAAGAGAGAATTTTAAAAGCTGTGAGAGAAAGGAATCAGATTACATGTCGGGGAAAACCAATTAAGTTAATAGCAGATTTTTCAACACAGACCCTGAAAGCTAGAAGATCCTGGAACAATATATATCAAGCTCTGAAAGAAAATAGGTGCCAATCAAGAATCTTGTATCCAGCAAAATTAAGCTTCAGATTTGAAGATGAAATAAAAACTTTCCATGATAAACAAATGTTAAAAGAATTTATAGCTAGAAAACTGGCGTTACAAAGCATCCTTGGCAAAATATTCCATGAAGAAGAGATAAAAAACAACAATGAAAATCAGCAAAGGGAGGTAGTACCCTAAAGGAAAACCTAATCAAACAAGAAAATCAAGTCAAGTTTAATAACAAAAATAAATAAATATGGATGAAAATAGAAACCATGTCTCAATAATAATATGTTATAATGTTAATGGCTTAAATATTAATGGCTTAAACTCACCAATCAAAAGACACAGGCTAGCAGTTTGGATTTAAAAAAAAAAAGTCTCAACAATATGCTGCCTCCAGGAGACTCATAGAAAAAGACATACACAGACTGAAGGTGAAAGGTTAGGAAAAATCATACCACTCACATGGACTGTGGAAGCAAGCAGGGGTTTCCATCCTCATATCAAATTCAGTAGACTACAAGACAAGGTTAATCAAAAGGGATAAAGATGGACATTATGTACTGCTCAAGGGAACCATACACCAACAAGACATAATAATCATAAATATATATGCCCCAAACAATGGTGCAGCTATGTTCATCAAACAAACACTTCTCAGGTTCAAGAGTCAAACTGACCACAACACAATAATCTTGGGTGACATTAACAAACCTCTCTCGTCACTGAACAGATTGTCAAAACATAAGTTGAATAAAGAAACTATAGAACTCAATAATGCAATCAATAACTTAGACTTAACTGACATATATAGAATATTTCAACCTGCGTCAAGTGGAAACAATTTCTTCTCAGCAACACATGGATTCTTCTCTAAAATAGACTATATAATATGTCACAAAGCAACTCTTAGCAAATATAAAAAAGTAGAGATACTACCATGCACTTTATCAGATCATAATGGAATAAAATTGGAAATCAATGACAAAATAAAAAATAAAAAAAATTTCTCCATCACATGGAGACTAAACAATATGCTACTGAATGAACAATGGGTTACAGAAGACATCAAGGAAGAGATTAAAAAATTCTTAGAGGTAATTGAGAACATAGGCACAACATATCAAAATCTTTGGTACTAAGAGGAAAATTTATTGCATGGAGTTCATTCCTTAAAAGAAGAAAAAGTCAACAAATAAATGTCCTCACACCACATCTCAAATCCATGTAAAAAGAAGAACAAATCAATAGCAAAAGCAGTAGAAGGAAAGAAATAATTAAAATTAGAGCTGAAATTAATGAAATTGAAACAAAAGAAACAATTGAAAAAATTGACAAAAAAGTTGGTTCTTTGAAAAAAATAAATAAAATTAACAGACCCTTAGGTATGCAAACGAAGAGAAGGAGAAAGACAACTCAAATTACCAGCATATATGATGAAAAAGGTAATTTCACGACAGACATTACAGATATACAGAGGATAATTAGAAATTATTTTGAAAACTTATACTCCAATAAAATAGAAGACATTGAAGGCATTGACAAGTTTCTTAAGTCATATGATTTGCCCAAATTGAATCAGGAAGATATACACAATTTAAACAGACCAATATCAAGTGATAAAATAGAAGATGCCATTAGAAGCTTACCAACCAAGAAAAGCCCAGGACTGGATGAATACCCAGCCAGGTTCTACAAGACCTTTAAAGAAGAACTAATACCAAATACTCCACAATTTATTTCAGGAAATAGAGAAAGAGGCAGCACTTCCAAACTCATTCTATGAGGCCAATATTACTCTGATCCCAAAACCAGGCAAAGACAAATCAAAGAAAAAAACTTCAGATCAATATCTCTAATTAACATAGATGCAAAATTTCTCAATATAATTCTGGCAAATCGAATACAAAAACATATCAAAAAGTTTGTGCACCATGTTCAAGTGAGATTCATCCCAGGGATGCAAGGTTGGTTCAACATACGGAAATCAATAAATGTAATTCAACACATCAATAGACTCAAAGATAAGAATTGTATGATAATCTCAATAGATGCAGAGAAAGCATTTGACAAAATACAGTAACTTTTTATGTTCAAACACTAGGAAAACTAGGGAAAACAGGAACATATCTCAACATTGTAAAGGCTATCTACACTAAGCCTCAGGCCAACATCATTCTTTTTTTAAATATTTTTTAGTTGTTGATGGACCTTTATTTTATTTATTTGTATGTGGTGCTGAGAATCGAACCCAGTGCATCACTCATGCTAGGCAAGTGTGCTACAACTGAGCCACAACCCTAGCCCTAGGCCAACATCATTCTAAATGGAGAAAAATTAAAGGCATTCCCTCTAAAAACTGGAAAAAGACATTACTTCTATTCAATGTACTTCTTGAAACACTGGCCAGAGTAATTAGCTGAAAGAAATTAAAGGGATATGTATAGGAAAAGAAGAATTTAAATTAGCAATATTTGCTGCTGATATGATTCTATACCTAGAAGATCCAAAAGCTCCACCAGAAAACTTCTAGAACTTGTAAATGAATTCAGCAAAGAAGCAGGATATAAAATCAACACCCATAAATCAAAGGCATTTCTGTATATCAGTGACAAATCTTCTAAAATGGAAATGAGGAAAACTACCCCATTTACAATAACCTCAAAAAAAAATAAGATACTTGGGAATCAACTTAATGAAAGAAGTGAAAGATATATACAATGAAATCTACAGAACCCTAAAGAAAGAAATCAAAGACGACCTTGGAAGATGGAAAGATCTACCTTGCTCATGGATAGGCAGAATTAATATTATCAAAATGACCATACTACAAAAAGAACTATACAGATTTAATGCAATTCTCATCAAAATCCCAATGGTATTCCTCATAGAAATAGAAAAAGCAGTCATAAAAAATTATCATAAAAAATTATCTGGAAAAATAAGAGATCTAGAATAGCTAAAGCAATCCTTAGCAGGAAGAGTGAAGCAGGTGGAATCACTATACTAGACCTTAAACTATATTACAGAGCAATAGTAATAAAAAACAGCATGGTATTGGCATGAAAACAGACTGGTAGATCAATTGTACAGAATACAGGACACAGAGTCTAACCCACAAAATTACAATTATCTTATATTAGACAAAGGTGCCAAAAACATCATTGGAGAAAAGATAGCATCTTCAACAAATGGTGCTGGGAAAACTAGAAATCCATATGCAACAAAATGAAATTAAACCCCTATCTCTCACCATGCACAAAACTCAACTCAAAGTGAATCAAGGATTTAGTATTAAACCAGAGACTCTGCATCTAATAGAAGAAAAAGTAGGCCCTAATCTGCATCATGTGGGATTAGACACTAAGACTCCTATAGTTCAAGAATTAAAACCAAGAATCAATAAATGGGATGAATTCAATCTAAAAGTTTCTTCTCAGCAAAAGAAACAATCTGTGAGGTGAACATCCTGGGAACAAATTTTTACCCCCCACACATCAGATAGAACACTAATCTACTAATCTCTAGGGTATATAAAGAACTCAAAAAGCTAAGCACAGAAAAAAAAACAATAAATTTTTTTAAAAAATAACCCAATCAAAAAAATGGGCCAAGGATCTGAACAGTCACTTCACAGAAGATGATATACGATCAGTCAACAAATATATGAAAAAAGTGTTCATCATCTCTATCAATTAGAGAAATGTAAATCAAAACTATTCTAAGATATCATCTTACTCCAGTCAGAATGGCAACTATTATGAAGATAAAAAACAAGTGTTGGTGAGGATGTGGGGAAAAGGGTAGGTACACTCATACATTGCTGGTGGGACTGCAACTTGGTGCTGCCAATATTGAAAGCAGTATGTAGATTCCTTGGAAAACTGGGAATGGAACCACCATTTGACCCAACTATCCCTCTCCTTGGTCTGTGCTCAAAGGACTTAAAAACAGCATACTACAGGGACACAGCCACAACAATGTGTATACCAGCACAATTCACAATAGCTAAACTATGGAACCAAACTAGATGCCCTTCAGTGGATGAATGGATAAAAAAAAAATGTGGTATATATACACAATGGAATATTACTCAGCAATAAAAGAGAATAAAATCATGGCATTTGCAGACAAATGGATAGCATTAGAGAAGATATTGCTAAGTGAAGTTAGCCAATCCCAAAAAAACAAATGCCAAATATTTTCTCTGATATAAGGAGGCTGACTCATAGTGGGGTATGGGGGGAGCATGGGAGGAATAGATGAATTCTAGATAGGGTAGAGGTATGGGAGGGAAAGGGAGGGAGCAGGGGGTTAGCAAGGATGGTGGAATGTGATGGACATCATCATCCAAAGTACACGTATGAAGACACGAATTGGTGTCAACATACTTTATATACAACCAGAGATATGAAAAATTGTGCTCTGTATGTGTTATAAGAATTGTAATGCATTCTGCTGTCATTCACTTTTTTAAAAAAAATCAATAAAAATAGTGTCTAAGGTAGCATTGAAAGGACAAAAGTCCCAAATTAAAATGATTGTGATCATTTAGGCATCAAAAAAGAAAATAGTAATTCTAAACTCTTGAAGCACATGTAATCTGTGAAAATATTGAATCTGTAAAGTCCAAATATTTAATATAGAGAATATAAAATATCAATACAAACAAAATCAAAGAAGGATTAAAATAACAGTATAGACATAGATGGTTGTTGGTTTTGTTAAGTGTCAGCCTTTTACAATTAATATTTTTCTATTTCTCTATTTAAATCATAAGTCTGTATTCCATTTTTATATCCCCTTATTATACAGAGAGAAATTTGATTTCCAAAACTTGAATTTTTTTTTCTCATTTGCAAAATTTCTCCCCAACACCACTACCAAAAATAAACCTAATAAAAATGCCAAGCTTCTTTAGAGTTATTTTGGTGTTTAGATTATACTATGCTTGAAAGCTTACATATTCTGTTTCTCTGTGTTTATCAAGTTTGTTTAGTTTGGTTCATTTATCTCTGTATACATTTAGTTTTAGTGTTTGTTGTTTCCCAATCTTTTCTATTCATTTCTATTTTTGAAAATGTACAACAATCACATCCTTATAAATCTTATCCACAACAGTGACTAGATTTGCCCTCCCAACTGAAATGATTTTTAAATCAATAAAATATATAAGATGATGGATTTCAAGATACTGGGCTTCAGAGAATGAAAGTGACCCCAAGAGAAAGAAATGAGAAATAGATCCTGTTCCCAGCAATCAGAGCAAAAAAAAACCTCATAATTCACGAAGCATTAGGAAGGTTGCTCAGATGAGTTTTGCCTCTGAAGTAGGACAAATTATTCCCAGATTAATTGCTGCTCTTCTCCTTTCAAACCTTGAAAACAAGATTCACGAGGATCAAAATGATTCCAAGTAACTTAACTGCATCTCAGAACAAAGCTCAAAAAGACCTTTTGGAGTACAAAATAATACAGCATTGGGCAAGGTAAAATTTATCACATCTGACATCCAATAAAAGATTTTAAGGCATCTAAAGAGTCAGGAAAATAGGACCCAAAATGAGGAAGAAAGTCAAAGTACAAATCAAAGAGACTAAATTTGTTTTTTTATGATCAGAGATTGTTGCTTTTAGCTTTTCCTCTTACTGGTACCTACTGAAATTTTCTTCATGGCCTGATACATGACCAATTCTGAACATGTATTATGGTCATTTGAAGAGAAGATATATTCTCTATTATTTACTTGTTATATTGTTTAGATCTTTTACATTCTTTTCTATTTGTCTGAAAGTCTCCTTCTTTACTAAATGTATTTTGTCCTGAATTCATTTTTCCTATCATCAGGATCATTATGTCTACTTATACCTTGTATTTTCTCTGTATACAATGGTTCATTACTTTATACTTTAGCCTTTCTGTGGGTTTCACTATGTGAATGAATCTAAAATTTAATAGATGAGCTCAATCTGAAATTCTTTTTGAATAGGTAAGCTAAGTCCATTTACTTTTACAGAAATGAATTGTTTTGGTAGCAATAATTTCATGCTATTTTATGCTGTACTAATATATGCTATGCTATATTTCTAGGTGTGTTTTTGTTTTGTTTTATGGTTGTCTTCTAAAATGCTATGTACCCCCCCTTTTAATTCGACTTCTGCTGTTTTTTAATCACTTTAAATAACAGCCTTGACTTCCACTTATTAATTTTCTTTGACATATAAAAATTATATATACACACACACACACACACACACACACACACATATATATATATATATATTTTAAGGTATACAATTTAATGTTTTGATATACATATACATTGTAAAGTGATCACCACATTTTAGCTTATTATATAGATAGATACACACACATACATACAAAAATGACAATAAGATATATATGTAGCCTCTATCTTATCATCATTTGTGAATGTGTTTTATGGCTATCAAATATCAATATGGGGGCTGGGGATGTGGCTCAAGCGGTAGCACGCTTTCCTGGCATGCATGGGGCTCGGATTTGATCCTCAGCACCACATACAAACAAAGATGTTGTGTCTGCCGAAAACTAAAAAATAAATATTAAAATTCTCTCTCTCTCTCTCTCAAAAAAATATCAATATGGGTGATAGTTTAAAATACTGTATAGGTTTTACCTCAATGGTGTTGCCCCTTCTCCAACTTATAGACTGTGGAAGTCAGTGAGGATATTCAGTCATGAAGTCAGAAACAAGACTTCTGCAGAAATTCAGGGGACACGTTTCCAGGTGACTATATTTTTGGTGCTGGGACTAGAACCCAGAGCCTCACACACGCTACACAAGCACTCTTCCACTGAGCAATACCCTTAGCCTTTCCAGGTGATTTTACTACTGGATGTTGCTCTTTCCAGAGGGATGCTCATACTGTCAGCTACACAGGTCTACTCTATCCTGACTGTTCAGCTCTTTGCATTCTTAAATCTACTGTCTATAGAAGCAGGCACTTTAGCAATTTAATATAATTTTGAAAATGCATCTTAGACATTTAGTGATCTTCCAGCAAGATTTGGTTATAGATTTCCAGCTGAAAGTTTAAAAGGTTTTTCGATTAACTCACAACCAGAGAATACTTACAAACCTGTAGTGCCTCCACCAGGAAAAGATAATTCATCTCATACTTTCATAGTATTAATTAGAAAACTTTGTAATTTCAATGTAAAAGTTTTAAATACACAGATAGCAGGATACAAAGAAGCCATAACTCACAATGTTGATTCTTATGACCTCATTAGCACAGAATCCAATGACACTCATATTAAAGACAATTGACATTCTGTCTTTATTAATGAATCATCAGCTAATTGCCTTAAAGATAAATTAACAAATAAAAAAGAGGCCATATCATCTTAGTTCCAGAACTTAGACTTCCTCTGGGATATTACCATTCTTCATCAGAGTGGGCATCTCTCTTATCTTGACAATCAGTTTTATCATCACAGTATTTGTTCAGGACAGACAGAACTAGAAGAAATAGACTTCGTAAAGATCAACTTAAGAAATGCCCTATACATAAATTCAAGCAGGGAGATGAGTATAATGTAAAGGCCATTTGTTAGGATAAACATGAAGATGGAGATAAGCTCAGAATTCTTCCCCATTTCCATGTTTATCACTGCAAGTGTGCAGACCCTTGGCTCACTAAAACAAACAAACAAACAAAAAAAACCCTGTCCACTTTGCAAGCAACAAGTTGTTCCTTCTCAAGGTGATTCAGACTGTGACATGGATAATATCAAGAAGAAAACAAGGTGTCAGAACATACTGCTTTACTTGGACCTTTAGCTTCTGTCAGTGTCCAGTCATTTAGATGATATCACATGCATGAGCTTTGTCAGAATCCTATTCACATCAGAACCTGACAATCTTCAGGCTATGGAAGATCACAATGAAAATACAGATAATAAGTAATACAGAAAATTAGAATTAACAAATATAGTGTTGTAGTCCAATTACAGCTTAATAATGAATGGGATTACAACATAATACTGTTTGACTTTCAGAGGGTTTTACTTTCTTTTATGTTTATTTAAAGGTATGCAGTTTTTTTCTTTGTTTTTTGTTTTTTGGCTTACAAATTTTTTATTTATTTAGTTTTCAGGTCTATCCAATTACTGAAACTGGCATTTTGATGCTAGTATTTATCTCTTGGAGTTACTACTAATAAGTAGACCAGACCAGTGCTATACCTTGAGCATCAAGTCAGGTCTTTTAGGATGAAATAGAACAAAATGTCTTAAGAAATTCTTATTACAGTTTAAGATGACAGTATGCAAATGTCTTATGATTCCACAGGAAATCAAGAGCTAAACCAACTCTCAATGGCCATAGAATTTGTTTGTTGTGGTATTTCCCCAAATTGTCATGATTAGTGACAGGAAACAAGGTAATTTAGCATTTTTCTTCTTATCAGCACCACAAGGAAACTCAAAACTGTCTTTTTCCTTCCTGATCCTAAGTAGCCTTATTCTGATGGGAAAGGTCTGTGGCCAATGCAGATTTCAAAAAGTTTCTTAAGGTTTTTAACATTATAGTGCAATGTATTAATTTGATTCAATACTTAACATCTCTGGATCTGACTTACTGAACTTCTGTGTCATTAAGGGCTTTGTGCTGTTGTGATCAAAGCAAAAAGAAAAAAAAAAAAACACAGAAACACCGAACTTAAGCAACCTTAAGATTTGGAGCAGATTCTTTTTAATAACAGCATCTTATGTTAATCAGACCTGCTAAACTATGTACAGAGGAAAGTATTCTAGTATTGGATTAGAAAATAAGTGTTGATGTTCAAGAAAACTAACAATATATTGATGCAACATATTGTGAAAAGTTAAATTATATTGAACATCATTATAAGTATGTAGAAAATATAGACATGTATAAATGAGGTGCTAAGAATTTTTTAAAGTTTATTTTTTAGGTAATACATAAAAGCATATGATGCTAAAAGTTTTTATATGGCCTTGTATGAAAGGAGTTTGAAGGCTAAAATAATGTTTTCTACTTTAAGAAAATAATACCATATATATCGCATTTACTACTCATAATAACATCAGTGAAGTTTATTTATATGCCTCTCTTCATTTCCCATTTTTAAATGTGCTATTTCTACTTCGTCTGAACATACAGTATTTACCTTCTAATTTGTGTACTTATTCCTACTTTTAATCTTAATTCTATGATTGCAAATATTCAGCACTCATCTTTAGTTCTTTTGCCTGAGCATCCCCAGTCATGTCTTGATTAAACAAAGTTAGTTTTTACTAAATTGTTCTGAAAGGGCTCATGTGTGTGATATCATCTAAGTACACTTAAGTGACAGCAATTTTCTCCCAACAGCCTTGAAAACTGAATGATCGTTTGATTAGATGAAAAATCTTTTGCTTGCAATTTATTTCTTTGAGAATTTTTTATTTTGATTTTTAAACTATTTTTAGTTGTAGATAGACACAATATCTTTATCTTATTTATTTATTTATTTGTTTGTTTGTTTATTTATTTATTTATTTTAATGTGGTCCTGAGGATCAAAACCAGTGCCTTATACCTGCCAGGCAAGTGCTTCACCACTGAGTCACAACCCCAGCCCAGGTTTTATTTTTAATAAAACTCCACTGTTGACTTGCTCTGCCACTGCCTATGAAGACTGATACCACTTGATTTTCTTTCCTTTGTAAAAGATGAGTTTCCCCCATCCCTAGAAGAACTGAGGATACAATCTTTATACATTAGCTGTAATTGTTTCATTAGGCTACTCCCTTATACACTACTCAGGGATCACAATAGGGCCCTTAGATATTTAGATTTGTATCTTCTACTCCTTCTTCTCCTGCCATACTGAGGATTAAACCCTGGACCTCGCACATCCTAGGCAAGCTTCTACTACTAAGCTACACACCAGCCCTTTTATTTTTTCCATAAAAAAGCCTTTTTTGATTATAGTCCTGAATATTATTTATGTTTTATTTTTTACTTCTCTTTTTTAAGGATTCAAATTATAAATATGCAATATTTCTTTGTTTATCTGCTATATCAATTCTTATGTAATTTTATCTACTCACTATTATGTTTCTATTTCCTTATTTTTAAACCCATTATTCCAGAGGTATCACATATATAAAATAAATTATAAAATAAATTTTATTTTAATTATACAGTTGTATACCTATTTCTCTTCTTAACATTTTCTTTATATATTATAGTTACAAGACTTTGTAATAAATATGTTTGCAAATATCTTCTTTTGGTCTGTTGCTTGACTTTTCATTTTCTTCACTGTGTCTTTCAATACAGATGTTTAATTTTAATAGAGAATACACTGGCTTTGCATCTTATGACCTTACTAAATTAAAAAGTTCTAGTAGTACTATCGCAATTTCCTTTTCTTTTCTGTTTTTATTTTTAATTTTTTTTAGTTGTTGACAGACCTTTATTTTATTCATTTTTATGTAGTGCTGAGAATTGAACCCAGTGCCTTACACATGCCCGGCAATTGTGCTTCTGTTGAGCTACAGCCCCACCCCACAATTTCTTTTTCAATGCATATAGCCAAGTCATGTATAGTTTTCAAGGATTCATATGTAGATGTTCATGTTTTCTATGAACAGAGATAATTTTATTTTTTCTGGTCAAACTATATACCACTATATACCTTCAGTAATTGCTCCAGGGTCAAATATCAAACCACCAGAGGCAGCCCCTATGCTCCAGCACCTGCTGAAATGATTCAAACTAGCCAATCCTAAACCTGCTTGAGGTCGGTGATAGCAACTCAGAGTCAAAGAGCCTGATAAAGAAGGTGTTTCAGGGTGTGGACTTATTTGGCTGCTTAAGAAAGGAAACTGACCTGTCTCTAATTTGGGCCAAGATAGTTTATTAAAACCATACTAAAAATACCTGTTAACATTTTATAATCCACATAGAGTCAATGTTGCATAACTTCAATTAAAATGCAGAAAACTTTGCAATCATAAAGGTCAGCTTACCAGCTTCCAATTTTTTTTTTTTTTTTTGGTGGTACAGAGAGGATGGAACCTAGGGCCTCACACATTCAAGTCAAGTACTCTACTACTGAGCTATATCCCCAATCCCCCTTCCTGTCTCGTATGCTATAGTTTTATGTATTACATCACCATCGATTATATACCCTAAAAGAATGTTATAAAGTTTTCCTTAAACTGTCATATGTGTAAGAAAGTAATCTAAAAGAAAAATATATTTTATATTTTCCATTTCTAGTGCTCTTCATTTCTTTGTGTGGATCCAACTTTCCAATGACTTGGAATCAACTTCCTTCTGCCTAAATAAATTCCATTACAAATTCCTGTGATGTAGGTCTAATAGCAACAAGTTCCCTTCTATTTCTTTTCTATAAAAAGTCTTTATTTTCTTTCATTCTTGAAAGACATTTTCATTGGAAAAAGCAAATGTGGTTGAAAGGTTGAGTTTTTCATTCAGCACTTTAAAAATGTCTCATTCTCTTCTGAGTTCCTAATTTCCTGATGCATAGCCAACTATTCATTGAGTCATGGCTCCCTGTATGAAATATGCCATTTTTCTGTTTTAAGGATTCAAATTATAAATATGAATTAAATATAAATATGCTGCTTTCATGATTTTCTTCATTTTTGCTTTCAACTGTTTGATTATGAAGTCCCTAGAAATAGACTGTTCAATGTTCATTGGTTCAAATTTATTTTTCCCTCTTTATTCTTTTGATATTCTCCTTTTTGAACCCCAATTACATGTATTTTAGTCAATTTGCTATTATCATCAAATCTCTAAGGGTCTGTTAATGTCATTGAAAATGAATTTTAATTTTAAGAATAGTCTTAGGTTTATAGAAAAAATGACTGGAACATATCCAGTGTTCTTATATACTCTCTCCCCTGCATGTATACAGAGCCTTTTTTTAATGTGTGATGGTCTCCCAAAAGGAAACACAGAAGAGACTCAAAAAATAAAGTTTGTAATACTCATAAGAACTAGAAAAAATAAGCATGGTATGTCACATTGAGCCACATGGGAAAGTACCATCACTGGTTAGGTAGCTGAAGGGGCAGGAGCAAGGAGAGATTAGATCATGACCTATATTGGAATAGCTATGAGAAAGGCAAGGAAGCATAGTTTAAACAGCTTAGGATTGGTTGGTATGAATAATGGATGTATTCTAAACTGCAAAGGTAAGCCTTATGTACCCAGTTGCCTGGTATCTGGCCCTGGGTTGAGTAAGGCACAGGTGTATTGCCTCCTGGGGTGTTGTACAGGTCAGATAGAGTAGATATGGCTCTGGATAGGTTAGTTTGCCTAACCAAGGCATGTTCCAGGCTGAACCCTTTTCTATCTCTGAGAACTGTCAAGCCCAGAGAGGGCAATCTCTCCTCATCCAGAAAGGTTTTAAAAATTGTCAAAATATCATAATACACAGAAAATAAAAATAATAAACTATGTGGTAAACAATACATTTAACATCCTTCACCAAAGTGGTAAACTCTTAGAATTGTTGATCCACACTGAAATATCACTATCCATAGTTTACATTAGGTTTAATTGTTGGTGTTGAACATTCATTGGTTTCATCAAGTGTATAATGACATCTGTCCATCCTTAAAGTATCATATGAAGTAGTTTCACTGACCTGGAAATCCTATGTTCTGCCTATTCATCCCTCTTGACCACCAACCCCTGGAAGTTATTGATCTTTTACTGTCTCTATAGTTTTGCTTTTTCTAAAATGTTACATAGTTGGACTCATGCAGTATGTGGCCTTCTTTGTTTTGTTACCTCCATTCTACTTTAAAGTCCATCAATAATGTGTTTTTTTAATCTAGCAATTTTTTTTCACTTTTTCAATTTGTATTTATATTTTTTATTTTTTTATTTGTCTGCTGAGATTCTTTTCTCTTTCCATTATTTGAGTTTGTGTATTCATGTTGTTGAGAATAATTATTTAATAGCTGTTTCAAAATCTTTGTTTACTAATTCCCTCAATGGTAGATCTTGGGGTTTGTGCCAGCTGATTGTCTTTTTCTCTTGAAAAGAATTAATTTATTCCCAGTTCTTCTTATCTCTTATTATTTGGATTGTTTCCAGGATATTATAGACACTATGTTCTGCAGAATCTGTATTCACATATTCTTCTGTGATGAGTGTTATTTCTTTTGTTTTAGCAGCCAGTTAATTTGGTTGGGTTCTAACTGAAAACTGTTGCCTGCAAAGCAGATGACATAAAATATTTGTTCTTAGTTGAGCTGCTTTGTTATGCTCCACACATATGTGGTTTGGGCATTATTCAGAGACATTAGGAGAAAGAACATTAGAACAAGATTCACTCTTGTTCTTTGCCTTTTTGGTTCCCTTTTCTTTCTTTCTGGAGTTCATGATTGCACCAGACTCAACCTTCTTAGTCTTCAACCCAGGAAGCCTGCAGTTTTTCCTACAGATCACCAGCTGTGCTAACTCTCATACTAAATGCTATGAAAACAGGGAGCTCACAGTGTACATCTGCTTTGTCAGTGCATGGACCCTCTAGCCAAATCTTCCTGCTTTTGTTTACTCCCCTGTGACTTTGATTTATGCCCAGCATTTATAATTGTAATTTATGAGAGAGGTTCTTAGTCATTATCAGGCACTTAGTCATTTTTCTTTTCTTCCCTCTCTTAGATATTTATTTCAATTTTTTCTCCTTTGGGCACCTAGCAAAATAATCTTTATCTCTTAAACTTTTCTTGAATTTCATTCCTGAGTTGGATCACCTCTCATTTCTTTTTGTTTGTTTGCATGCTGAAGTTTGAATTTCAGAGTAGACATTTATTTTATATTTGCAAATCATTTTTTTCCTGATGCTTAAATTCTGTTAGAGTACTCAGGGTTTTTGTTGTCTTTATTTCTACAGAATTTTTATCAGCTGAAATAATTTGATCTTCACCTTGTATTATTTATAACAGTTTTATGTAGGTGTAGATTGGTATTTAAAATGTCTTACCTCTTCCAGAACAGCACTACTTGCCAAGTGCAAGATGTTTTAGTTACTGACTACATTGCTTATTTTAAAAGAAGTATGTGTCTATGTGTGTTTTTAATCAATGTTACATTTTTCTCCAGGTGCAAGGGTTTTTGATTTTATGATTTACTTTGGTTTCTGTATGACCCTTAATTTCCTCTCCTTGTTTCATTTTCTTTTCTCTGTATCAAGCATCCAAGGGATACATCTGCCTTCTAAGTTGCCACTCTTGCTATCAGACATATTATCTTTTCAAAATTGCTACTTATTTCTGAGCACTTCCATATCCATTTTTTATAATTCATCACTACCCAGGTCTCTTATCCAGCAGCTTTCAGATTTTTCTAAGCATTTTCTTTCTCAAAGAGGATTCCTCTTTTTACTGGGAGTCATATGTTTCTGGTTCTGTATCTCTTGCTTCCCTGCTCCTTTTTCCTATATTTCACATCTTCTATTTAATTATCTACTTTGTCTTGGGTCATGATTATGCAAGTTTGGAATGTTTAGTTCACACTTACAAGTACTTTAAAATTTATACTAGTCTCTATATCTTGCTTATGCTGTAGACAAGAGATAGAAAGAATTTAGTTCGCTCTTCTTGTTTGTGTGATTTCTTGGATTTTATATATACATATATATTTTGGATTATATATCATACAAAACATATATATATGTGTGTGTGTGTGTGTGTGTGTGTGTGTAGATTCAGATGTTAGTAGCTCAATTTATCCTATGGGAAGCCAGAAGTTCCTGGACTTTCCTTTGTTACTAATGTGCACAAAGACAGCATTGCACCTCTAAAAATATACTAATGTGCACAAAGACAGCATTGCACCTCTAAAAATATATTTATTTAGATATTTTTTTTTCATTTTACTAAAAGATATGCCACTATTTCTTAATGCAAATATGGTGATTTTTACTGCCACCTGTTCAAGAAAAATTATTAACACTATTCAAATCCAATCAAGTTCTTGCAATGTACTTTCCAAGATGGAAAATTTTTTTGAAGTACTAATTGTAGTGGCTGTCATTTCCAGGTAGAAGACAATAATATTTCTAAACACTATGTTTATTATTGTACTCTTTTTATAGGCCAATTAAAATGCAAAATTTATATAGCAAGACCATTTTTATAATCTCAATCATCATGTTTCACTAGAAATCTGTTAAAATTTAATTATGTGGAACTTGCATATTGAGAAGGAAATAATCTATTTTTTGTTAGTGCTGGGCCTTTTATGCAGCCATCTGTGCTGAGCAAGTCATAAGACCTGGAAAGGGTCTCTAAGCTCTTCTTAAAAGATTCCATTGCGGAGTCCATGATCTTTTTTAACTGCCTTTACCATCAGCTTGTTCACTTCAGAACATTTTCTCATTTTTGCTTAACATATGATAATTTATTCAGTATGTCTGCTGAGCCTCTCCTGAAATTTCTCACTAAGAAAACAGTAGAAACCAATTAAGAACCTAGATAACAAGAGCCGTTCTTAATTAACTCTGTAGAAATCATTTTAAAGGTTCCCTTAACGCAATGATTGTGACCAACCAGAAGTTTATATCGGCTCTGTTTTTTTTTTTTTTTTTAACAACAGAATGAGTTCAGTTAGTTTGCATGCCTTTTCCTACAGGGCCATGTTTTAACTCTCAATCTTGAAAATCCTTGTTATATTGTCAGTACACAAAAAGACAGCAAATAGTAAAGCAGTAATCCAAAAATAGATGAAGTATTGGAACACAGCACTGGAGTCTATTTTCTCACTATATTATAAGGTGAAGAAAGGTTGTTTCATATATTTAGCAAATGCTTATTGATGTTGTAATATAATAATGCAATATCAGGTCTTATGAATACAGAAAAATCTGCTAGGTGCATTTAGATCTAGGACATCTATTGATTATATATGGTGGTTCCTCTTCAGTATAAGCTCTGGGATTATTAAACTCCTTCTGACTATTATTTATTCATTCACTTGGAGAGTGTTTATAGCTTCGTGTGGAAATGAGTAGGAGAATTTCCCTTTTGAAAGAGCTGTATATAGCTGGGTGTGGTGGTGCACACCTGTAATCCCAAAAGCTTGGTAGGCTGAGACAGGAGAAAAGCAAGTTCAAGGCAAGCCTCAGCAACTTAGTGAGGCTTTAAGCAACTTAGCAAGACCCTGTCACAAAATTTAAAAAGGGCTGGAGATGTAGCTCAGTGATTAACCACCTCTGGGTTCAATCCCTGGAGAGAGAGAGAGAGAGAGAGAGAGAGAGAGAGAGAGAGAGAGAGAGAGAGAGAGAGAGAGAGAGAGAGAGAATGAATAAAGAAGGAAGGAAAAAAGAAAGGAGGAAGGAAGGAAGGAAGGAAGGAAGGAAGGAAGGGGAAAGAGAAGGAGAAAGAAAAAGGTATTGTGCATGTTCTGCCATGGACAAGAGGCAGAACCCTACTTTTCTTAAGCCTTCTCTAAAGCAAATTAGAGACTTAGAGGATACCACAGGGAGAGTTTGAAAATCTTATAGAATTTGGGAAGCATAGTAACTCTTGCCCAAGAAAACAAAAGGTGAAAGACTAGTTAGTATTATTGGCCTAAATGGCTCTGGCCAGTCTGTCAACAAACTGAAGATGGGGGAAAAATGCATGTGTTCAAGAAGCAAATGTGGACCTCTTTAAGGAAAATAAAATCTGTTAACTTTTTGTTGTTGTTGTTGTTCTGGAGATTGAACCCAGGGGAGCTTAACTACTGAGCAACATCCCCAGCCCTTTTTTATATTGTTTAGAAAGAGAGTCTCACTAAGTTGCTGAGGCTGGCTTTGAACTTGTGATCTTCCTGTTTTAGCTTCCTGAGCTACTGGGATTACATACATGTGCCACCACACCCAGCACCCTGATGACTCTGAAAAGGGACCACGTGGGGAGATCTGAACACAGTACTGTGATGAAATCCAAAATTTATGAGATAAATGAGGAGATTTTAAGAAGCTAAAGAAGCATTTTATCATTAAAAGACCTATATTGGGAGATCCCTAGTAGAGAATCTCCAAAAAGAATCCCAAAGTAAGGAGGAGAGGGATATGGGAGTAGGAAGGATGGTAGAAGGAATCTGACATTATTACCTTATGTACATATGTGACTAAACAACTAGTGTGATTCTACAGCATATTCAACCAGAAGAATGAGAAATTATACTCCACTTATGTAAGATTTGTCAAAGTGAATTCTACTGTCATGTATAACTAATTAGAACAACAACAAAAAAGTTACCAGGGATAACTAGGAGCAATACCCCAAGACTGAATTTTAAATTTAATGGAGAATCTCAGTGCCTTTGAAATAAATTGTGGGCATCCTACTACCATTTTCTTTGAATTCTAAGTTTTCATTAAAGAGCCACAGATTGAAAAAGTATTAAAAAGTGAACTATATTTTGCAGATTTAAAAAAAAGAATCCCAAAGTAAAAAAAATCAATAACATTGCATTCCCCATCTTCATAAAAACACAATGCCATTTTGTCATTTTTCTGTACTTATGTTTATCCCTCACTGAAACTTGGTAGGAGACAGAAATCTTGGCTAGTGAGCAGGGAAGAGAAAGATCAGAAGATAGGGAAACTAGTGACTGTGTCCTCCTCCTCAACTCCAGGCTTTTTCTTCTGGTCAGGCTCCAGTTCAAAGAAAGCAAAACTTCAAATTAAATCAGAATTTAAGAGTTTTGTTGATTATATTGGACTGAACTGAGTAATGTAACCACTACATTGAATTAGATTCTTTAATATTTAATAAAAGAAATATTCGCTTATGACCTAAGAAAAGAAGAAAAACTCTGGGATATAAGTGAGTTCCCATTCAAGGAATGGTTAAAAGGAAAATCTCAAGGCAGGTTTTAAAGAACGATGAAAAAAGTAATAAAATTAGTTTCTGCTTCCAAACAATTGATTGACTCCTGGTGCTTCAATAAACCAGTTAAAGAAAATATCAGATGGTATGCTCTGAGAAATTATTGTTATATATCTCTTGTGTGGTTGTGTTTTGATTTGTGAACTAATTTCTATGAAAAGCCTTATACTGAGGCAATATATTTTTCTTTTAAAAGACGGTTATTTTAAAACTCAGTTTAATGTTCATACATGCTTATTAAAATTTTTGAATTCACAGAAAAGTAGAAATGGAAAACTAATGGTCTAACCTTCATTAATAATTTGGCATATTTCCTTTCAGTAATTTTAGGCATGATTTCTTATTTGTTTCTATTATATTTGTAAGAATTTTTTTTGGGGGGGGGTACTGGGGATTGAACTTAAGGGCACTTAACCACTGAGCCACATCCCAGCCCTTTTTATTTTTTATTTTGAGACAGGGTCTCACTAAGATGTTTAGGGCCTTGCTGAGCCTGGCTTTGAACTCGTGATTCTCCTGCCTCAGCCTCAGCATGCTGGTTTTAAAAGTTTACATCATGCATTTTTTCCACCTTATAATAAAATAAAAGGCAATTTTAGTATTATTTCAATCACTTTGAACCGTTACTTTTTTCCTTTTACTTATTTACTGTTGAGTTTATATTTAATATATTAATAAGTACAGATCCTAATTATATAGTTCATTGATGTTTGGGGGTGTTTTTTTGGGGGGTACCAGGGATTGAACTCAGGGGTACTGGACCACTGAGCCACATGCCCAGCCTTATTTTGTATTTTATTTAGAGGCAGGGTCTCTTGCTGCTGAGTTGCTTAGTGCCTTGCTTTTGCTAAGACTGCCTTTGAACTCATGATCCTCCTGCCTCTGCCTCCAGATCAGCTGGGATTACAGGCATACGACACCGTGCCTGGCACCATTGAGTTTTGATAATATTCATTCATATAACCATCAACCAAAAGCAGATAAAAAAAAATCCCAATACTTTGTAAGTTTCCTCGTGCTGCTTTAAAATAATGCTCACGACCCAGGATCAACTACTGTTCTGACTCCACCCCCCCCCCATTATAGATGTTGTTTTACTTTCCTTCAAATTTCATACAAATGGAATAATGTATTTTATGCTCCCATGGGTCTGGCTTTTAATGCTCAACATATTTTGGAGATTAATCTATGTTGTGCATATCAGAAGTTAATTCTTTTTTATTGTTGAATAATATTCTAGCATATAACTACTTCACAGTTTTGGTTACCCATTCTCTTATCAAAGGATATTTGGATCTTTCTACATTGGGCCTGTTAGGAAGATCATAAGGCTGCCTTGAACATCATTGTAAAAATCTTTTTGGTATTTGAGTTTTCATTTCTCTTGATGTAGAATTGCTGAGTCAAATGTGTTTGATTACTGTTTTCAGAAACTATATTTTATTCCATAGTGTTTGTAGTATTATTGATACCACTATCAAGTTTGGAGAATTCTACATGCTCCACATCCTTTTCTATAGTTGTTTTCCTTAGTTTTATTTTTTCCTTAACTTATCATTTTGAAATAATTATAAATTCACAGGAAGTTGCAAAAAGAATACATAGATGCTTTTTTGTTTGACATACATCTGTAGTATGTCAAACTTAGAAATGGACATTGTTTTACTTACTATTTGATATATTAATAAGTACAGATCCTAATTATATAGTAAGTAAACTACAAACTTCATTGAATTTTTACCAGTTTTTACACGCACAAACATGAATGTGTCTCTGTGTATGAATATGTGTGTGTATAAAGTTCCATGCAGTTACATTCCATATTCATCCACAATCACAATCAAGATACAGAACTGCTTCATCATCACAAAGAACTCCCTTGTACTATCACTTTTTAGTGGCACCTCTTCACCCTTCCTGTGTGCTCTAGCAACCATAACAGTGCTCTTAGTCCATGAAAATTTTATTGTTTTGACTTTTTCATGTGTTTGGGGTTTTTGTTTGTTTGTTTGTTTGTTTTCTGCCTTTGTTTGTGAAGAATCACAAACCAGCCTCAAACTCAAGATATTCCAGCCTCAGCCTCATGAATAGCTGAGATTACAGGTAGGGCACCATGGTTGGTTTTAATTTTTATAATTTTGTCATTTTGAATATATTACATTAGTGGAATCATACAATAGTTGACCTTCTGTGATTCACTTTTTTCACTAAGCATAATGCCCATGTTGTTGGGAATATCAGTAGTTTGTTTCATTTTATTGATGAGAAATTTTCCATGGTATGGATGTACTTGAGTTTGTTTAATCATTGAACTGTTGAAGGACCTTTGAGCTCTTCTAGTTTTGTCTATAAAAATTCATGTATGGGTTTCTGTGTGAACATGAATTTTCATTTCCCTGGAATGAATGAACAAGACTGCAAATGCTGGTTTGTATGGTGACTACATTTTTAGTTTTATAAGAAACTGACAAACTATTTTCTGAAGTGGTTCTATCATTTTACATATCCACATATTCAAGGTTCCTTTCTTTCATGTGATTATCTGGTTGTAGCAAATTTTGTCACAAAACATAAGTTGCTGAGGCTGGTTTTGAACTCCTGATCCTCCTGCCTCAGTCTCCCAAGCCACTGGCATATGCCATTGTAAATAAAATAAGGGTATTGTGTCCACTAGCAATTTATGAATGATCTGTTTCTCTGTATCCTTGCCAGCATTTGGTATTGTTGCTATTATTACTTTAGCTGTTCTAATAGGTGGTGTTTAACTTCTTTCCCCTTGCAAATTTGCATTCTATATATCATATTCAGGTCTTTTCACATCTTTTGCACATTTTCTATTGAATCTTTTTTTTATAATTGAGTTTCAAGATTCTTATATATTCTAGATGCAAATCCTTTGGTGCATGTATGGTTTGCAGATATTTCCTCAGAGTCTGTGCCTTGTCTTTTCATTCTCTTAAGTCTTTTTCAGAGAAGAAAATTTTATTTTTGAATACATTTAATTAATCATTTTTCCTTTTTGTAAGTTATGTTTTTTGTGTCATGTCTAAAAACTCAGGACCTAGGCTAAGGTTCTGAAATTTTTCTTCTAAGAATTATTCCAAATTATTTATAGTCTTACATTTTATATTTCAATCCATAATTTACTTTGAAATAATTTGTGTACAATGTGAGAATTTTAGGTCAAGTTTCATATTTTGCCTACGGGTATCTAATTGCTCAAGCAACATTCTTTGGAAAGACTTTCCTCCACTGAAAAGATTTTACAACTTTGTCAAAAATCAACTGCTGGTATTTGTATAGACCTATTTCTAGTCTCTTGATTCCATTGCATTGATCTGTGTATATGTCTTTCAGGCAATAATAAACTTTCCTGATACTATAACTAGACAGTAAGTTTTAACATCAGGTCAAATGATTCATCCCAATTTATTTTTTTACAAAATTGTTTTACTATATAAGATTTTTTGCCTTTTGATATAAATTTTAGTTTGTCAATATCTGATGAAAATCCCAATATAATTTTAATAGGAATTATACTAAACATTCATTTGGGGGAAATTGGCATCTTTACTATGGACACACTATGTATCTTCTGTTAGTTAGATATTCTTCAACTTCTTTCATCAACATTTTATTTAAAACACATCATTCCTATGTTTTGTTTTGTTTTTGTGGTGCTTGGGATTGAACCCAGGGCCTTGTGCATGTGAAGCAAGCACTCTACCAACTGAGCTATAGCCCCAGCCCCCATTCCTATGTTTTTGTTAGATTTATACCAAAATTTTTCATTTCTCTGATAAATTTAAAATGGTATTAAGCTTTTTCATTTTGGTTTTTAAGTATTCATTGCTAGAATAGAGATATAAGATGATTATTTTTATCTTTTGATCTTATATCCTGAGACTTTATTGAATTCAATACTTCTAAACATTGTTTTCTTTGTTTTTTGTTTGTTTGTATGTTTTGAATTTCCATGGAAATTTTTACATTGAAAAATTGTGTCTGGCCTGGGGTTGTGGTTCAGTGGTAGAGCATTTGCCTACCACATATGAGGCACTGGGTTTGATCCTCAGCACCACATAAAAATTGTGTCCATCTACAACTAAGAATATATTTTGTAAAAAATTGTGTCATCTATAAACAATGACAGTTGCATTTCACTTTTTCTAATCTGACTTTTCTTACCTCATTTCCATGGCAAGGATGTAAAAACTATGTTGAATAAGAAGAGTAACAGTGAACATCATTGCCTTTTTCTGTCTTTTTATGTGTATGTGTGTGCCGGGGTACTGGGGATTGAATCCAGGGGTGCTTTACCACTGAACTACATCCCCGGCCCTTTTAATTTTTTTTTTTTTTTTATTTAGGAATAGGGTCTCTCTAAGTTGCTGGGGCTGGCTTTGAACTCCCGATCCTCCTGCCTCCAAGCCACTAGCATATGCTATTGTATCTGGCTTGTTCAGCCTTTTTAATTGGAAACTCTAGAATGTGAGTTGTAGTATCTCATTGCAGTTTAGTTTGCATTTTCTTGCTGAATAATGATAATAAGAACTTTTCAGCATGATTTAATCTTCATATTTTTTTGAAAAAGCTTTTATTCTTATGCTCTTTTATAAAAGCATTAAATAATATAAATCAACATAATTTTGGTATATTGTAAAAGTAGGGTTCCTTTCTTTCATGTGAATATCTGGTTGTAGCACATTTTGTCAGAAAATATTTTGTATCCTCATTGAACTGAATTGGTGACTTAATTAAAAACTAGGTAATAATACATGTATGAATTTATTTTAGACATTCTATTCTGTTCCTTTTGTCTACATACCTATCCTTCATAACAATCCTACAATGTCTTAATTATTACAGCTTTATAGATATCTTGAAATAAAACAGTGTGAAGTCATCAAACTTTGTACTCTTAATGCAGTGTTTCTGACTATTTCAAATTTTTAAAATTTCTTCATAAACATTAGAACTAAATTGTCAATTTCTGAAAAAGAAAATCTGCAAGAATTTTTAGAGAAGTATATTGTATCTACTGATAAATTTAGGAGAATTATGCCTTACAAACATTTTTCCTATCAGTGAAAATCTTACATCTCTTCATTCATTTAGGCCTTCTTAAATTCAATTTTAGTTCTTCCACTAGTTTTTAGATAAAACTCTTTTTTTATGTTTGCTTTTCTGATGGCAAAATGCATAGTCAACTTATTTTATATACCTTAAATCCTTATGATGTCATTCAACTTACCAAGTAAAAAGAAATAATTAGTTACCATTTATTATACTCCAAATCATTGTGCTAGTGTTGTTTAATATTTCACTTTCACATATGCTATAAACTCCAAAATATAGATTTTTTTAAATTTTAGTTGACTGTATTTTCTGCCCTTGCTATTCTGAAAATTCACTGATAGTAAAGCAAAATTCTGTATTTGTCCAGCATTTCATTTCTATTTGATAAGTACCTAGGAGTGAAATGGTTAATATTTACAATAAGTATATATTGAAATTAAATAAAATATTTTCCAAAATGTTTGTAGCATTTTACATTCCACCAGCATTACAGGCATGTTCTAGTTACCCTATCTTTGGTAACTTATATTATAATTAAGTTTTTAAATATAACTTGCCTAAGTTGAATGAAGCAGTGATTTTTCCTTATGGTTTCCATTTGCATTTCCTTAATGAATAATGACATTGAGCATCTTTTCATGAGCTTATTTGTCACTTATATATTTTTTGATTATTAAAATCTTTGAACTATTTTAAATTAGGTTTCCTTACAACTGAGTTCTCTATATAGTCTAGATATATGTCCTTTATCCTAAGTTTTACAAATATCTCACCTATTCTAAAATTTTATTTTTTCTAAGAGCTTTTTGAAGAATAAAAGGTTTGGGCTGGGGATGTGGCTCAATGGTAGAGTGCTTGCCTAGCATATATGAGGCCCTGGGTTCTAGCCCCAGCACCAAACATATAGATAAAGAAGAATGAAAGGTTTATTTTAATTTTTTTAAATATCCAATTAATTGAACTTTTTTTAATAGCTTGTTGGGGGTTTTGTTGTTGTATCTTAACACTTATATTTGTATCTATGATGCCTTTTTAGTGAATATTTACATATGGTATTAGGAAAAGGCACACTTGTTTTTAGCATAGGTATAACAAATTATCTGCTTTATTGGTTTGTGTATATGTGTGTGTGGTTGCTTTGGAGTTTACAGTATACTTCTTTAACCTATTATGATCTCTCTTTCAGTGGTCTTTTTCTATTTCATGAATGGTTTAAGAACCAAAGGTATATTCTATTTTTTTCCTTGTTGCCTTTGGACAATTGCTATTATACATTCTATGTCTTCATTTCTTATAAACTTCATAATACATTATTACTATTTTGCTTTAAATAATTAATATATTCTAGATAAATGTATTTTAAAATATATACTCACATATTTATCATTGCCATGTTTTTCATTCCTTTTTGTAGATTCAGATTTCTATCCAACATCATTTTCCTTTGGCCTGAAAGTTTCAGCAATCCCTATATTAACATATAATAAATCTGTTGGTGATAAACTGATTCAGCTTTTTGTATGTGTGAAAAAAATTGTTATCATTTTTAGAAGATATTTTTAATAGTTATTTCACTTGTCAGGTTTTGTTCTGGCTGTCGTTTGTTTTTTTTTGTTTGTTTGTTTGTTTGCTCGTTTGTTTGATATGTCATTACTTTAATGATGATGTCCCACAACCCTCTGGCTTGCATTTTTCTGAAGAGTTATCTGATCTTATATTTCTCCCTCTGTTTAAATGAGGGGACATTTCCTACACCTTTAAAAGAAGAAAATAGTTTTCCTGACTCTCTAACTCTAAAATCTCTTCTTTATTGTTTCCATCAAGGGTTAAATCAATGTAACTTTTTTTCTCCTTTGAGATAAGCATTTCTCCATATTGATCACATTATTTTTCTTTGGGTCTCCATGATCTGTTCAGGTTAGATTATACACATAGTAGTTTTCCTCCATGTGTGTAAAGCAGGGTTTTGATTAATTTAATTTGAGTACCTAGAGCCAAAGTTCATAGGGTCCTTAACCATAAGATGCTTACATAGTCTCTTTTGTGCTCCTTGAAAAAGTAGAGCTTACATACTCTCTTCCAGTTTTAGGTAGTGGCCTTAAAGACACTTTAGAAACTGGTCATAAAGCTTCCCATGCTTAGTGATTACCCTTCATTTTGAGGACAAGTACCTGTTATCAATTCAATTTCTAAGTGTTCTGGTTCCTAAAATCATTCTATTATTTTAATGCCCTTTCTTCCTCATACTGAGTAGTACTTTATATTTGGTTTAAGTCTAATATCTCATATGTTGGAAGGCATAATATTCATATGACCTATAGAATTTGAGGTTCCATTTTTCTTTTACTACTAAGAAAAAAGATAAAAGTAAGAGTCATTGGCTTTCCTGAGCCCTAGTGCAACTAGAAATAAGACTTAAATTTTTGTTTCCAAATATAATGTGGTTTCTATCATATAAGGAAAATAAAATATATATCATAAAAGTGAATAAAATAGTTTGGGGTTCTTCAGATAATAGTAGCCACACTCAAAACTGCATCTATACATATTATGTATATAATTTATATATATACATATATATATGTATATGTATATATATATATATATATATATATATATATATATTCTTCAGAGAGACTATGTCATTCATGAAATTATGTGTGTTCTTTTTTTGGAATCTGTAATTCTATGTTATAAATTCTGGTTTCTGTTAAGATCTTTTTATATTGGTTATTTTCCTACCAAAAATAAAGCAATTTTTCCTTTCTGTTCATAGAGCCTTAAAATATTATATAACTGATTTTCTAGGCCTCACTTTTAGAAAATATAGACTGACAGAAAACTTCTAGAAATACAGCCATAGAATATAACTACTGAAATGATATTAGATATCATCTAATCCAAGTCATTCATTTAATAGATGAATAAAGCCAAGTCAACCATCTGCTGACAGAATCTGGACTAGAAGTCAGTCTTCCCCATACTCACAGTCCATAGCTATTTCAGCTACATTAGGCTGCTTACCCCTTCATGTAATGACATCCCCCTTGGATAGCTCAGCCTCTGCTTCACCTCTCACAATTTTGCTTCACTTACACCATTTGAATTTTTAGGAACATACATTGGAAACTCCCTTTATAATGTGTGTACTTCAGATAGCTATTGAACATAAACAAGCAAGAAGCCTATCCAAAATGCAATAGAAATTTAAACTTCTCACAGCCTACTAACCACTGAGTTCATCTTTAAAACATCCTTATGTGATCATACTAACAGACTTGCATTTATCAGAATGCAAAGCAAATGGCAGTAAATTATTTTTTTTTGCATGTGGAGAGTTAATAGCTACTATATCATAATATAAAATTAAGAGAAAATTTTACTTCTGAGATGAATATAGACTTTATCAAACTTCTCAATGTGTTTATGCTCACAAGAATAAGAACTGATCATTTTAAAAATATTTAAAAGGCAAATGATGATCTAGTCACAAGAGCAGAAAACTTTTGTCATTCTTTAAGCTCAGTTCTCCATTATGAAAACTCTTCAACTAATTTTAAAGCTAAAAAATAAATTACAATGCATTGGCTGGTAACTGCAATCAACCAGTGAAACAACTTATGGTTGTCACATTATGATGGTCAATTTATTCTTGCCACCCTCCTTAGAAACAAGTTTTTGGATATTCATCGATCATCATTTAGTACATTAGTCTACCAGGTGGTATATGTATTTGAAACAAGGTAATTTTTCAAAAGACTCATTAATATTAGAATTTCCAAAGCTGCCATTTGTTTTATTATGTGTTTTGGCATCCAGCATGATTTTATGTCCTGAAAAACAGATTGTAGCCATTTCATCACTGTCTCTGCCTGATCAATGTCAATATTATTGTATTAGCAACAAATCACTATTAAGAATATGTTCCTTGATAATGGTGATAAATTATGTTGGGAAGTTCCAAAAGATAAGTATTATAGTTGGGCTGGGAAAGATTTTCAAAGTTTATTCTATAGCCTGTGAACTAAACTTCAGTCTCCTTAATCTTCCCCTAAATTTAATTTATGTTTTTTTGAGAAGAGAAAATTTTTGTTTACCCTTTAATATAATTCTAATATGTAGATTTTGGAAAAATATGTTATGACCCAAGGCAAACAAATTAAAACATTCATTTGTACATTGCATCCCTTAAAATATTACAAATAATTATAATACCTAAAATCTGAGAAGCAATTTGATTTTACAAGGGGATTGCTAGTAATATTAAAATTATCCCCAGTTTGAGAAAGAGGGTCAGGGTGACATTTACCTTAAACTTATAATAAAATGGGAGTTGAGAGAGAGTTTGCATGATATACATAAATGCAAAATGTCTAACATTTTAACCTATGTGTTTTGTCTTGCACTCCATTCCTCTTTTCATTTAGCCACAGTTTTTCTAGCATATCCTCTGTAAATGCACTGATTAACCCTCATAACTGTGTCTATGTGGGACTTTAGGCCTTATCATTTGATTGAGTGAATTATACTATCAATGGCATCAAATAAATGGTTTTCTTCTATCAAATTTGATTTTCTTCAGATCTCAGTTTAGACCTGAAAGTCAAATTTTATCCTTCCAAGCTGAATTAGTGGCCCTTCTTCATCATTACATAGCACATTTTATGTTCTCTAACTTAATGCTTATTATTCCCCAGCATTATAATTGTTCTATTATTTGCTGCCTGCTCAACTAGATCATGTGCAATTAAAGGGCAGCACCTTTTGTTTCCCTTGTTCATCCTATAGCTCTAGTACCTAACATAAGTCCTGGTACATTGTAGATGTTATATAAAATCTTAATGGAATATTGAATTTTAACTGTAATAGTGGTACTAGATAGGAATGGTTCTAAATGGGTGATATTTTTAACCTCTATTGAGAATATTTCCAGATCTGAATTGATTGGGAATTTGTAATGAACAATCTGTTCTGTTTCTACTTCTACCTTAAGCCAACATTTATTGCTCAGATAAGAGGGATGAAAATCATTGTCCTGCCAGTTGTACAGATGTTCACTCAATATTCAAGCATTACAAATTTAAGAACTAATCATTAGTGATGTCTAAGTCAATGATTTAGTTGTAAGTTGATTATGTTTTCTGATGATTAATGATTTTTAGAAACCTGCCATAATAGAAGGCCTAGTTTCATTTCAATAAAGACCTCTTATTCCATTTTACCCAAAGATAGCTGTCCAGAGGAAGTTGGTTAAGATTCTGTCAGATTTGGAACAAAAATCAATCATCATCATTGAATATACAGCTTAAGGTTCCTGCTCAATTTTTTACAGGCCACCAAATATGGGAGAGAGGACTATAGATTCTAAATATGGTGTTGCTCTGAAATCATGACAGGAGATGAGAAAAACATCATGCTCCAAACCTTACAGTGATTAGGAGCACTATTAAATAAACAAAATTGATCATATACAGAAGTCCTCCACCATAAAAGATGAATTATAAATTTATTTCGAATGAAGTTTCTCCCACAACTTCATCCTAGGTACTATTACTCCATCTTATCAAAAGAACTAAAATATATATGCCCATTAAGCTTTGAAAACATACTGTTGTAAAACTTTCATGGTGGAACTGTTTGTAGACAAGAGTGATTCAGAATTAAGATTGGATTGGTGTTGATCCAGCCCTGTCCAAGAGAATAAAGTCTATATTTCAACAGATGCGATTTTTCTCTTCATATAAGAAGCGTTCTTTATAGTGGAATAGGGAGAATACTCTGGGTTTTCCACCACCTATATTAACTATCCATGTTAGATTTCTTCAACTGATTTACTCATTTAAGAGCCTACTATTGACTTGTGTACTCAATTCTAGATGAAGAGTAAACACTAGGCAACAGAGATTATCAAGAAAGTCTTGACCATGTCTTTTTTAAAAAATGTACCTTTTGAATGTATCAATCCATTTCAAGTAGGTGTTAGGGATGATTGAGGGAAGAAATTTCCAGAGTCCTTGTTTCTACCAGCTAATACATATGTGCACACAACAGTTTAGGTAACAATGCACTTGGATAGTTCTATCTTGAGTGGTTATAATATTTTCCTTTTCCTTTTCACTTTCCAAATAGCCCTTTATCTTAAGAGCACTTGAAAAGAAAATATTTCCTGTTGCTTAAAAGCAATACAAAAAAACCCACATTTTAGCTGGGGATATAGCTCAGTTGGTAGAGTGCTTGCCTTGCATGCATAAGGCCCTGGGTTCAATCCCCAACCCAACCCCCCAAAAAAACCCACGTGTTATCAAAAAATGTGTGCTCATTTATACTCCTTGTTGTACACCTTGATTTTTCCTTCTAGAAAGAAACTATGCTATCAACTTGGCAAATTCATTTATTTATTAATAATTTTTTTTACATTTGAATCAAATGGGCTATAATTTCTCATTTTTCTGAGTGTACAGGTTGCAGAGTCACATTGGTCATACAGTCATGTATATACATACAGCAATACTAGTGTCTATTTTATTCTGCTGCCCTTCCTAACCCCCCTTCCCCTCCCCTCCCCTCCTATCACTTCTCTCTACCCAATCTAATGTGACACACTTCTTTTATTTTTCCCTCACATAATACAAACAAACAAATAAATAAATAAATGAAAAAAAAGATCTTAGAGAAAGCTCCCTCATTCCTTCCACCATGTTGGGGACAAAAAGGCAGCATCAATGAACTAGGAAGTGGGTCATCACCAAACAAAAAAATCTGCCAAGGCCTTCATCTTGGACTTCCCAGCCTTCAGAATTGTGAGAAATAAATTTCTAATATTCATTAAAATAATATTTATTAATATTAATATTTTATTTATTAATAAATTGTATTTATTTATTAATAATATATGTGGTTGTATCTTACAAAGATTAAAACATAAATTAATCAAAAAAGCTTAAGAGAAGCTCTTTTCTGCCTCCCTGTACCTTACTGCTGTGAGCACTCTCAGGTCTCTTTCTTTGCTAATAACATAGGGATTTTTGATATCAAAATTGAAGACTCTGCCCCAAGTATTTTATTCTCCAAAAGCACATGCACAAAAACTTGTAAGCACTTACACAGTATTTTTAGTAGAAAAATTCCCTCGAATTGCACATTGTTTATTTTGTAGTGTGTGACCCGTGTGAAGTCAAATGGGCACAAACTAGTATGTAGTCAAATTGTTGGGACTCACTTTCTCCAGAATGCACACACATATATATTGGTTATATTGCTCAATATGATACTATCAGACATGTATTCCTATGGATTTTAAACATAAATACAACTGAGTAGAGGAACTCTTAAGCTTCTGTCAGCTGAATCATTCTCTAAGAATCATGTAATGCAGGAATAACATCAGAGTTTTAAGTCGGAAGAATTTTAGGAACACAGCAATTTAATAAAAATGTCTAAAGAGTGGCAGAAGAGAAGCAATAAAGTCCAATATTCCTCATTTCAATTTTTGTTAGAGCTTAATGCAACCATGTAAATGAGCACATTTGTTCAGTGTAATATTTAATAAGCATCAATATTTAGGAAAATATTAGAGCAAGAAGAAATCTTAGAGATTCTATAATTCAGATCTTTCACATTATATAGGAAGAATAGCCAGAAAGAGTGACTTGAGCCCCAATTCAGTAATTCTCCTCTATACCAAACTGATCTTTTTACTGTGCTATAGAGAAAGTATTGGCATAAACTTACTAATTAAATTACTTTGTATTGCAAATGATGGAAAAATCACTATTTGGAAAAGAATGACATGAACAAAGGAACCACTGACTAGAAAAAAAGAAAAAAGAAAGGAAAAAAAAGAGTACTTTATATGACAAGAAAATATTCCTGCCTTTTGGTAACATAAGCTGCATGTTCTAGCGTTGACCTGGTCTTCTAAAGTGAAAGTAGTCAGGAACATGCAAGCAAGATAACTTATCATACAAGTTGAGAGAAGATAAATGCCTTACTTTAACACACACTGAGAGCATATTTCCACTACAAATGGTGTCCTATATCTAAGAAGTCTTTTCAACTGAAAAGGTTTTAATTTGTCAGATTGCTTCCCACGTATCCCCCTAGAAGATGGCACTTTGCAGAGGAATGGGTGATCGACAAGTAAAGTCTGCTAAAAAAAATTAAATTGCAGGGGCTGGGGATATAGCTCAGTTGGTAGAGTGCTTGGCTCACATGCACAAGGCCCTGGGTTCAATCCCCAGCACCACAATAAATAAATAAATAAATAGATAGATAAATAAATAAATATGGAGGTCACAGTTTAATAATATACTCCAAGGCCAACACCCTATTGTGGCCATGTAGCCAAAACTTAAGTAATCCTGACTTCCTACAAAGGCTAACTCTAATCATAAACAAAATAAGAAATATAAGCATTATGTCCTGGACAGTATGATTCAGTAAAATTAAACCAATTAGCTATAAACCAATCAGCTTAATCAGCTCTGCTAACCTTTACAAGAATGTAATGTTTAACAGCCAATCAACAAAAAGGTCAAAATACCTCCTCCTTTATGCTTTGTAAACTATAACTGCTATGCAGGGTGTGCATGAAGCTTCTTACCACTTACAGTTTGAGGTCTCCCAGTTCACCAAATTATTCTTTTGTATGCACAACAATTGCAATTTTAAAAAAATTGACAAGTTTGATGAAGAATTGGAATGATATGAAGGACATGACTCATTGCATTAGGGAATTTGGAGCAGGGAAAAAAGTGATTTCCTCCATATAAACATGTACTGTAGCTTCCATCTATAAAAGTACCAAAGTCTGCTCAAGCTTAGAAGTAAAGAAAGTAAAAGATCTAACATTTCGAGTTCTTGACTAGGTCCAATTCTCCAGGTTTATTATTCTGCAGGGCAAGTAGTTGCACATCATTGAGAGACTAATGGTGCAAAATGGAAAAAAAGTTTAAACTCATTGAAAGTCTATTATATCATTCTCAGCATAACACAGTACCCTGAGGATTTCAAATCTAGCCATGCTACAAATTATACTCAATTCTAGCTGCACTCTAGACCCCTTTTTAGATTGGAAGCTTCAAGAATTAAACTAACTTGAAGTCAACAATACCTTATACTTCCTTTCTAGGTAAGTTTCATCTTTACCTTCATCCACTATTATCTTTGGTTCTGGAATTTGACTCTAAACCAGGTCTGGACTTTGAATCAGTGTTTTGATGGACAAAGGAAGTACTTGCTTCATGCAGGTTTCCTATTTTGAAGTAGTTCAACAGCCTGTTTTAAGTCTGGAATGTGAAACCAATGTCACCTCTTGCTCCTGTGGTATCCTTTGGCTTTCTGCTGTGGCTCAAACCAAATCTTTCTATTTGTTCATTAAGCATTTCCTGGAAACTATAGGCTGCCTAAAACAAATGATCTGTACATTCCAATATGGCTCTCCTTGTTCTGGAAATCCTGCTGTATCTAACTTGACAGTGCAGGATTCCCCACACAGGTGAGGACCATTATAAAATGTACATTAAGAGAGTAAGAGATAAAGTGCTTAGGCTGTGGAGCCAGGCTGCCTCCATTCAAATTTTCGTTCCATTTCTTGCATTTTGACCATGTGGGACGTGTAATTTCACATCTCCATGTTACAGTCTCTTTATTTGAATAACTTAGATAACTAACAATCCTTACTGACTGTGGTTTTCCTGAGAGTTTAACAATACATGTAACATACTAAGAACACAAAACATTACCAATATTATTTATTATTTCTATGATTTTTATTTCATTCAATTCCAAGTCTTTTGTATAAAATGAAAGTATAGGGATTAAAATCATTTTTAGTGAGGGAGGCACACAGTTATAGCATTTGGTTATGACGATAGCTAACTAGCTCTCAGGAGAATTGGGGAAAGTTGTTAGGAATATTATTCTAAAATTAGACATGCAAAATGAGCAGGAATTAGGCAGAGTATGAAGGCATGTTGTGGGAGTAATCATGTTCTAAAAAGAAAGAACAGCCATGAAACAATGGGACATGTGATGAGTTCAGAGAACTAAGAAAAGTTAAGTACGAACAATGATGGGTCATACTGACAGACTGTGTAAAGACCATAAATGGCTTTGAACTATGTGCCAATAAATTTCTATTTTACTATTAGGCAATGGGATCTCTTTAAGGATTTTAAACAAAAGAATGAGTGGGTCACATTCACATTTTAAAATTATTTATTTTGGCTGCACTATGGCAAATGTAGGGAGAATAGGCTCACTAGTGTAGCTCAGTGGCAGAGCACTTCATCTACAAGGCTCAGGTTCAATTACACACACACACACACACACACACACACACACACACACACACACAGCTGCAAGCTCACTAAAGGGAAACAGTTACATTTTAATGGAAGCAGGTATAATGTACTTGTAAAGACTGAATGCAGATCCTATGAGATTGGCATAAGGATACACAGACTCATTGATGAAACAGAATTAAGGGCTAGAGAGAAATGCTTACATTTTTGATTAATTGATTTTTGCTAAGACAATCCCATGAGAAAAGAATAATTATTTCAACAAATGATGCTGGGACAACTGGCTGTCCATATGCAAATAAAGATGAATTTAGACCCTTGCCACACATAATATGCAAAAAATAGCTCCATATGGATTATAAACCTAAATTTAAGAGCTAAAACTTTAAACTTTTGGAAGAAAAACATGAGAGACAATCTTTGTGACCTCAAATTATGCAAAGAATTTTTAGATATCATACTGAAACTACAGTCCAAAAAGAAAAACATGATAAATTGGTCTTCATCAAAATTAAAAACTTCTGTTTTTTAAAATGCAACATTAAAAATGAAAAACAAAACAAAACAAAAAGCCAGAATGGGAAAAATGATACTATAATACAAAATATCTGAAATATTACTCCTTTGGTTTTATAAAACATGGTCACCCCAAGAACAAATTTTTAAAAAGAAAAGAATAAAACATGGTCACCCCAATACCCATGGGTTTCAAATGCATTTTGAATACATGTTTTATAGGGACCCATGAAAATAATTACTTAAAATACACATTGCTAGATGCCTTATAAAATTCTAATAAATTCAGTTATGCGGAATTTGGTGTGTTGGAATGGCTATCTGGCTTTACCCCAAATACTATTCTTTAAATATTCTAGTCCTCCCTTTTTTAATCAGTCCCTCTAAGTGAAACACATGCTGTTTGTCCTTCACTCTAACTTTTTAAATTATATTGAGGTCATGAAAAAAATGATAGGAACTACTGGGCTGCCATTTTTCTGCTTCCCCCTTAGATTTCTTCTTTATCTGTGTATTTCTTCTGAAAGAAATTACACAAGGCTTTTGTTGAGAGAATTATAGCCAGTCGAAATGAAATTGCCAGGAGCATAGGCTTTGAGGTAAGTCAGATTGTCTTCAAACTTATTGGTTGAAGTAGGTTATTTAATCACTGTTTAAGCTTCAGTTTTTTATCTATGTAATGGGAAAATATTACTTATTTCTCAGGAACTACATGAAGTGATACACTTAAAATTAAAACATAGTACAGTAAATGGTATGACATATTGAAGGAATGGTCACTATTCTTATCACTAGGACATGAATCTGACTTTTTTTTTCTGAGATGTCCTTTATTCCTGTTTCACAGATGAGGATATCAGCCTGGACCTTGGGACATGTGAAACCACCAGGGTCTGACTAAGCAGTCACTGGCTGACAGCAGCCATCTGCTGGCTGGGAAAGGGATTGGGTGGGATGTACTGGGCAGCAGTCTCAGGGAGAGTGAGTGGGATAGTGTAGAGGCAGGAGGCATGGCAGAGAATTACACATAGGGATGGAATATCCTGTTCCTGTTGCATAGTGCCATTAGCCCTGCTTCATAATATACCTGCCAGGATCTGACCTTTTAATATTAGATAAATATTAAAATGTTATTGTGTACATGGTTACCATTAAATTAGATATTACATTTCTCCCCAGAGACAAAAAACTAAGAGTTAATGTTAGTGAAATTTTCTCAGAGTGCTCAAAATATAAAAATGAAGTGAAAGAACACTGAATTCAATTCTGGCCCTTGTCCTCTCCATATTCATTCATTTAAGTATTAATAGTTATTGAAAACCACTTATGATATATATATATATATATATATATATATATATATATATATATATATATATATATAACAAATATGGTACCTGAGTCTATGGAGTTTACAATCTGGTACAAGTAGCAGAAAATAATGAATCAAATAATTATATAACTCACTAAGTCCAGGTAAGAAAATGAATATAGACTATAGACGGGTAATGACATGTGATGAGGGCCTCATAGTGTGTATGTAATCAGAATGATGTCTTTAAAGAGTCACCATTTACGGTATTAATTTTGAAGAATGATAATGAGCTACTCATATAAACCAGTGGCAAAACATTGTAGATGGGAGGATGAACATGTATGAGAGCCCCCTAAGGGAAGGGACCTGTTATGTGCAATGAACTGAGGGGAGGCCTGGAAAACTGGAGAGTAGTGATCAAGGGCAGAATGCTTTCCCTAAATTGAAGTAATTAGGTGGCAGATAATTTAAAAACTTGTATGTCATGGCAATTAATTTGGATTTTCTTCTGAATGAAGAAAATCATGTTAAGAAGAGAAGAGAACATGTTAAGGTTTAGATATGAGGTATCCACCAAAAGCTCATGTGTGAAGCAATGCAGGAATGTTCAGAAGTGAAATGATTGGGTTATGAGACCCTTAACCTAATCAGAGCATTAATCCACCCATATGAATTAACTGGGCAGCAACTGTAGGCAGGTAGGGTATGGATGGATGAGGTAGCTCACTGGGGATGTGCCTTTGGGGTTTATATTTTGTCCCAGGTGAGTGGAGCTCTCTCTTCTTTCTGATTGCCATGTCCTGAGCTGCTGAGCTGCTTTCCTCTGTCATATTCTTCTGCCATGATGTTCTGTCTCACCTCAGGCCCAGAGCTATGGAATCCACCAGCTATGGCCTGAGATTTTTGAAAACGAGCCAAATAAACTTTTCTTCTTCTTAATGTTTTTGTTGGGTCTTTTGGTCCCAGCAACAACAACAACAACAACAAAAAGCTGACTAAGAGAGTTTTAACTAATAGAGCAACATGATATATATAAATTTTTAAAAGAACTTTATAACTTCTACATGTAGCAAAAACAATTTAGGAGACTCTAAGAGTAGCCTGTTGGAAACATGACAGTAGCCTAAACTATGTTGGTGATAGTGCAGATGAAGATGTGAATTAAAGATATATATATATATATATTATCAGCATTCATCTATGGATTATACATGTGGTATAACGGAAAGACAAATATTAAAGATATTAAGAATAACTGTAAGGGTTCTAATTTGAAAAACTAGGTTGACTTTACTGCCATTTATTGAGATATGAAAGACTAAAACAGAATAGGTAAGTGTTGATAGAGCTAAAGTTAAATTTGAAATGCCAATGAGATATCCAAATAAAGAAAATAAGCCAGCAGAAGGAATATAAATCTAGAAATTCCAGGGGCAGATCAGGAATATATAGAGAGATTTGAGAAATTGAAGGTATCCATAGCATTTGTGGTCAGAAGACAGAGATTTCAGAGAAAGAGTACAGGTAGAAGAGAGATGTAAGAAGTGAGAACCCTGGCAGTCTAACATTTAGTAGTGTGGAAGAGAAGAGAGACCAGTAAAGGGGACCTATCTGCAAAAGCTTCCTAATGTGCTTTTGTTTCTCTTTCTCACTACTATCATTTCAATTCTGGCTACCGCTAGAGCTCTACTCAATCAAAATGGTGGGATTTTTTCAAGATGCAAGTAAAATCTTGGATATTTATTTTCTTAATTCTTCTTATTTCTGTAGTTTACACAAGCTCTGAAACAGTCTCATGTAGGAACTATAAAATCGTTTCATGCCGGGCATGGTGGCACACAACCTATGAGCCAACTATTTGGGAGGCTGAGTCAGAAGTATCACAAGATGGAGGCCAGCTTCTGTAACTTAGCTAGACCCTGTCTCAAAATAAAAATTAAAAGGGGCTAGGGAGGTAGTTCAGTGGTAGAATACCCCTGAGTTCAATCCCTAATATCTCACCCCTCCCCCCCCCAAAAAAAACAGATTCAAATAATCCACATCAACACAACCACTCTCTAAAGGATGCACTTCTATAATTATGTAAAATAGTTTATGCACAGAGGTTTTGGTGAAATTTTTGAGGGAATGATATCTGTTTGGTGTGTCCTTTCAAAGTATAGACCCACATGCAGGATGAAGATTTAAAAAAAACACATTTAAGTCTATATACTCCTTTTACTAATGACACCAATGTGAGATTTTGACACATTTTAGAGCATTCCTCATTTGGACAGATTTGTTAAGATGAGAAAATTACAAATTGTAGCTGAATTTTGAAATAAGTGACAAAGGAAAAACTGGTAAACTCTTCCATCATTCTTGTTTTATGACCTCTGCCTTTTCTTCAGAAGTTAAGCAATTAGAAAGGTAGGGCTGAGTGCTTTTTGTTATTTTTGAGTTAGGTATCTTAAAATGGATTAGGGTGACAGGAGATTAACATGCCAATCCAATCATCAGTGTGTGGATTTCCATTTACCTAAATACCTAGGGATATTAACACAGATTTGTTGTATAGGTTGGGGATTATCTCTAGAATTTTCCCATCATTCGATGTCATTAAACATTAGCCTTTTTTTTTTCTTTTTTCTTTTTCCAGACAGTTAGGAAGATTTTTTTCAAGGAGGACTATTATAATGGGGCTTAGCATTAGAAAGGAGAGGTGGGGCTCAACTCCCTAGCCTTTCTTCTTAACATGGAATTTTTAAGGATATCTGAAAAAGGTGCTCTGTTTACTTCTTCTGTACTATTAATTCATTTGTCTTTTTAAAAAAAATTTTTTTTTCTTTTTCAGTACTGGGAATCAAACCCAGGACTTGGCACATGCTAGGCAAGCACTCTACCACTGAGCTATAGCTTCAGCACCAGGAAGAACTTTATTTTGTACTTTGTGAGGTGAATACACTATAAAGAGTAAAATTTTAATAATTACCCTCGCAAATCACTGCTACTAGTCAAATAGGTAATATGACATCCCCTTCTAAACAGATACTCACCTATCTGCTTTAAAGAATGAATCTACTCATTACCAGTTAAGAAGACAGGAGGACACATACAATTGAAAGGCTAAAAGTACTATTCCTGTGAAATTTTAACCAAAATTCACTAAATTTTCTATGGTAGTATCCATTAATGCTTGAGACAGAATTTTCTGAGGACTGAAAAAGAAAAAATAAAACTGTAAAATTTTTATGGTGTCTAGCCCTTCTTAAAAATATAAATAAAACAAATTAGGAAAATATTATGTACATATTTGTGTCTCTGTGTTTTAGCTACAGATCAAACTCCAGGTAATGGCTACAATGATAAGAGTTATAATATCACAATTTGGTTTTCTTTTCAGAGGGAAAGAAAGTATCAAAGTCATTTGTGTATTCCTGGTACCTAGCTTGGTACAGCTGCATCAAAGGTATGCAAAACAGGATTGAATGAGGGATGGATACAAAGTACAAATTGTGTAATTTGTATCTTTTTTTTTGCTTCAGCAAATTATGCTTGCATCCTTCAACCTCCTTCAAAGCATCTATCTCATCTATTTCACACAGATTTTTTTTTCTTATTACAAAATAAATATTTTTATTTTTTTTAATATTTTAAATATAAGTACTGTATAAATAAATTGACTTCCTAGAGAGGAGGCACAGGGAATGAAATTAACCAAATTATGTTATGTAAATGTACAAATGTCTAATGAATCGCCTCATTGTGTATAATTATAATGTAGCAATAAAAATTAATTAAAAAATTGGTTTCCCAGATCATCTTCATTACTGAAAAATGTGAGGGTTTGAGTTATGGTCACATATGTATTTTATTTTTGCTGTGATTAAACTTAAATTTGCTCTAATTCTGACTAGAAATTCTCCATCCTCCATTTTTGTCTTTTATTTCCCTCTGTAAAAGGGAAATGATCAGAAAGGAACTTAATATTAACATAAGGAACTTAATGTTAATTGTGTGGCCACTTCTCCCTGCTGTTACTATAGCCTTGGTTGTGGTAAGACAACTACTTATGAATCTGCTACCAAACTTCATCAGCTATGGCAAGATTCGTAGTGATTTAGGACTGAGCAGAAGAAATTTTTCCAGTCGATCATAGACCACCTGGCTTCTCACAGCTCACAAATGTTTTGCACCCTTGAAGTTGTCTTCCTCTTTCAGGTTTATAGCACCCTCTGTTGGGAAAAGTCTGCCAAACCCAGAAAACTATGTAATTGGTTCTACAGGTTAGTTCTTGTTGCTATTTCATACCAGTGATTAACTGAATTTTCATGAACCCTACCTGTAGAGTTCTTTGTTTAAGGTGCTTAATTTGGGGGATTCAGAGACCTGATAAACAGACCATTAAAATCCCTCACTTTTTTTTTTTCCTGTAGGACCCAGGGGACTTGCGAATGAGACTCTTGCTGGCTTTCATGGATATCCCAGAATTCTGTAGATCCAAGAGATGTCTGTGGATATCAATTTTTATCATAACTCTTACTATCCCAACCCAAAATAGAATTCATAGAATCATAGAGTCAAGCCTTCATTTAATCTTTAGTTGTACAAAATTTTTTTTAAGAAATGCATTAATCATTTTCAAAGCTTAAAACTAAACATAATATGCAATATAATACAATGAAATATTTCTGTTCCTAGATTAACCTGCACCCAAACTGATAGCCCAACATCTATTGAAGGGCAATTGCCTAGTCTCTGAGCTAGTATGAGAGGTTTGGGGGCCACTTGGACAAAATGGTTGGAAATGTTAGTTGTTGCACAAGTCATAATGACCAAGGGAGAAAATATTTATAAATATTAGGTACATTTATTATTAATTAAGAACTTAATATAGGTATATCAAGGAAATAGTCTCAAGGGTTCAATTTCAACTTACAATCTTCAATATGTATGTTACTCTAAAAACACAAAGCCACATTCTGAAATGAATTCATGCTAAGAAATAGAGTAAGTCAGCTTACCTCATAGCCTAATTTCTAGGGCACTGGGTTAAAAAGGATCCATTAGGTATTCATTAATGTGCTATGTCTTCTATCCTTTAGAATGTTTGTTGTTAGTTTCATAATGCTTAATGATTCTGGATTAAACTATCTTGGTTTTTTGTTTGTTTGTTTTTGGTGCTGGGGATTGAACCCAGGGCCTTGTGCATGCAAGGCAAGCACTCCATCAACTGAGCTATACCCCCATCTTGATATGTTTTGTGTCATATATGTCCTTTCTTCACAGAGTAAAATGTGATATAGCAAGTCTAAAGTTCATAAAATGCTAACTCTGGTGTGCAAAATGATTTTTTTCCTAAAACAGAATCTATCTTCTCTATTGTGGAACATCTTAAACCATTCAAACTGAACTCATGACTGTAAGTTTTTCTCAGTAAAATGGTGTTTTCTCCTCATACTTTGCTTTCTCCCCAGTTACATCAAAGGTCCAAGGATTCAATATTATTGGGAAGAGGTACCTCTAGGTGGTGAGTATTTGTTTGTTTGTTTGTTTTGGCCCTTGGTAAATATTCCTGGTAGCATCTGCTGAAACCCATATAATATCTAGTTAACAATCCATCCAGGATGCTTTGTATCCTACTAATCATTACATCTTTAGGTTTGCCGTCCCTTCCTTTAGCTACCTTTTGCTCTACTCACAAGAGACAGAAAATATCTGAGTGCCTTCCCCTTCAACTCTGGGCCTTCGGAAATTGCCAGAACAGTTTGGGATCCTCTATCTTAGACATACTATACCCTCGTTTCTATGGTACTGTCATCTAACCATGTTGGCACTAAAAAAATTTTAAAGCCTGTGACTACCTTAAAATTCACCTTAAGGGTAAAGCATCAGTATCCTTTCAGATCTCCAAACCTATATGAAGTTTCAATTCTTTCCATCCCAATTGTTATGGCTTGGGTCTTGTTAATAGTGTAGATATGAGGTATCCACTAAAAGCTCATGTGTATGACAATGCAAGAAAGTTTAGAGGTAAAATGATTGGGTTGTGAGAGCCTTAAATAATCAGTGCATTCATTAATCCACTAATAGGGACTAACTGGGTGGTAACTGTAGGTAGATAGGATGTGGTTGGAAAAGGTGGTTCATTGGGGGCTTGCCTTTGGAATACATATTTTGTCCCTTGCTCTCTGTTGCCATTTCCTGAACTGCTTTTCTCCACCATATTTTCACCATGATATTCTGCCTCACCTAGGCCCCAGAGCAATGGAGCTGGCTATCTATGAACTGTGACCTTTGAAACTGTGAGCACTAAATAAAATTTTCATCCTCTAAAATTGCTCTTTCCAGGTCTTTTATTTATAGTAGAAAAAATAATTCTTACATTTTCCCCAAAAGCTCACTTATTGAAGGTTGAACACCAAATGATAGCACTATAAAGAGGTAAGCATAGTTGGAGGAAGCAAGTCATTAAGGAAGGTGTGTCCTTGAAGGATATATTGGGATCCCAATTTCTTCCTCCTTTTTTCTCTGTTTCCCAGCCACCAGGAGGTGAGCACCTTTGCTCTACCACGTGCTCCCCTCCATGTTGTTCTGCTTTGCCACAGGCCCAAAAGTAATAGATCCAGCTGACCATGGACTGAAACTTCTGCATCCATGAAGCAAAATAAGTGTTTCCTCCTTTTAAGTTGTTTATGTTAGGTATTTTGACATAGTGACACAAAACTGACTAACACAACAACTCAAGGACAAAGCTAGAGAATAACAATTCTTGGAATCACTTCTTAGAAGTGCCCACAAGAGTTTTTTATTCTTTTCTTTTAGATATATTCTCCTCTTTCCTATAGTTTAGAAGATATCTTATTTTTTTTAGCGTGGAAGAATTTACTTATGTATCATTATACATTATTTAAAACCATTTTTTATAGTTTTGGCTTTTAGTTCTCAAATTTTCAGGATTTTGGAAGTTTTCTCTCTAACCTGTTTTTCTGCCACTGGTTCCAAAATAGACTTTAAATTGATTTTTTTCCCGACATTTCATCCATAACCTTTATGTCCCAAAGCAATGACTGTCAAGGACTAGCTTGAAATGAAGAAAGTTTCAAGGTAAATGGATATTCTAGAAAATTAGAAAACATATTAGTTGGGACTTCTAAATGTTATACCATGACAAAATAAAATTTCCAAACAACATTGTAATCAAATTGTGGTGATATGCCCTGGGATTGTCAACTGGGGTGTAAAAGAATCAAAATAAAACATCTTCTTTTAGTTTCAATAACTATTGCAAATATACAGATTCTTTTAAGCCATTTACCTATCAACAACATTACTTTATCTGCATTTAAAGGGAAAGAGACCCCTTACAGAGAGAGTGGAGCTATAGGAAAAAAAACCCCAAAACTACAGAGGCTGGGGTTGTGGCTCAGTGGTAGAGTGCTTGCCTAGCACATGTGAGGCCCTGGATTTGATCCTCAGCACCACATAAAAATAAATAAATAAAATAAAGGTACAATACCTTTGTGTCCAACTACAACTAAAAAATAAATATTTAAACAACAACAACAACAAAATGCTGTTCTCTAGAAGTAAATGGGTGACTTTCAGCTTAAAAATGAGAAGAAAAATTGAGTGCACTCCACTCTAATCTTAGAAACACAAAACTTTGAGCCAGGGAAGTCTTTTTCAAAGTGCCTTTCAGAACAAGTACAGTTCCCACTTATCTATGGATTTAGTTAGCCATGGTCAACTGCCATTCAGTTACTAGTGAGTACAGTAAAGTAGGATATTAAGAGAGTGAGAGAGGTTGTATTTGCATTTCTTTTATTACAGAATATTGTTATAATTTTTCTATTTTATTATTAGTTATTCTAATTTTATTATATGTTGTTAGTCTCTTACTATGCTTAATTTACGAATTAAACTATATCATAGATATGTACAGAAATGTAGGAAAAATCATAATATATATAGGGTTCAGTACTTTTTGAGGTTTCAAACATGTTCCTTTGCCTTAGAATATGTGGATGTCCTCTCACCCCCTATGGATAAGGAGGAACTACTGTAAATTTTTCAGTTTGAATTTGTTGGTTGAGAAAGAATATAGAAACCTCAGATGAATATATAGAATTTCTTCTAGTCCCAAGGCCTTCTTTTATTTTTCTTTCAACCTTAAATCTTTTCTGTTTCTTAAGGTTACCTCCACCTGTCATGTATTCAATGAAATATGCCTTAGCATGATGGTATATGAGGATGTTACCAACATGAAGGGAATCTTTTTTTGGTAACAAGTATCACAACAACCCATCTCCCACGGAATTTCATCTTGCCCTTCTCTTTGGTGGCCATATTGCTTCATTATGGTGATATTTCACCTCTCATAAACCATTACTCTTTTATTCTGAGCCTCTTCAATCACTACCTCTGCTACACTTGATGTTGCTGCCTCATCATGATCTTCATTTCATCTTCATGCTATGTTGTCTGTATGAACCACCATGAAAAGTTTCCTTTGCCATACAGAGGAGAAGCTGAGAATCACATTTCCTAGAACACCTTTTCTCATGTTTTCTGGTTAAAATTTGCCAATGAATGATATATACAATAGGGAAAGCAGATGAAAAAGATTGATCACTATCCTCTGGAAGGAGTTGCAGGAAAACCAATGGGAAGAAAGGAGGTTGAAATGAACTTCTAGAAGAAATTCTCAAGAATAACCTGCACAAAAGGGATGAAGGGAATAAAGGGAGATGTAAATGGAAAAGACAGTAGAATGAATTAGACATAACTTTCCTGTGCTCATATATGAATTCATGACCAGTGTAGCTCCACATCATGTACAACCACATGAATGGGAAGTTATAATCCATGTATGTATAATCTGTCAAAATACATTCTACTGTCATGTATAACTAAAAAGAACAAGTAAAAAATAAAAGAATCACCTGCAACCATGCTTCATAACTACATAATTGATGATAGTTCTCCAGACATTCCTGGTACTCAGCTGCTTCAAGGAACATTCTTGAGAACCACTCACTTCACTATTGCAGATTGCAATAGCTGGGAAATCTTCTAATTGTTCTTGGTATTTACTGTGGTTTGGGAATGAGCTTAGCAGAACCATCTGCTTCAATACCAAAGGCTGGATTAATTGGTAGTGACTTCCCTGACCTCTGCTCCACCTGCTTTTCCTTTCAAAAAAAATTGAATAATTCCTTATTCTCCCAAAACTTTCATGCTCTGTAGATAAAGAGTGGCTCTGTTTCCTGATCTAAGCCTAAATTCATAAATTTCATCTCTCTCCACTTTACAAATTTCATGAAACCCTTTACCAGATTTCTAATTTCCATTCTTTTTCTATTTGGAACAAAGAGGAAGATCCTCCCAAACTTTTTACACTGGATTGAACTAGTCCCAGTGGAAGTTTTAAGTATTTTTATTCTTGGTAAAAATTTCATCATTTCTACAAGAAGAGCTCAGGATATTAAAACATTTACTTTTCAATACTGAGATGGTTTAGCATTCATAGGACTTAATACTTCCTAAATACACAGAAAGAATACTTAGCATTAACCTCCCAATACCCCCTCACACTTTTTAAATTTTAAATAGGAAGATTCTCAGTTGAAGAGTAGGATCAATGATGTCTAAGTAATTAATTTGCTTCTTAGTGTCCATGTAATTAATTGGCCTCTTAGTACTTTTAACATTGAAGGTTCTAGGGAGCAATTTGTGTATTGCATGTTTCCTAGCAAAACAAATTGTTGTCACTATATATGTCTAGAGAATTTTTCTTCATAAAAATGTATATATCCGTTTGCTTATGTCCACCCCAGAGATTATATTCTTTGTCAATTTGAGAAAATGGTTTTAAAGACCTAAATTCTAAAAATATTAAGTTCCTCAATACATAATTGACCAGTCAAAATTTTACAGAAATGTCCCCTTGTCCTCTGAATATTTCAAGACATATAATTGATCAAAATTATACCTGAGACTTGGCCAAATCTTGACAGATGTTCATTTATAGAAATTTATTTCTGAAGATACCAGCAATCTTGAAAGATCTGTTCTTACTATTTGGAAGGCTACCTTATATAAGCAAAGTGGTATTTAGATATAATTATGGAAAAATGGAAAACTAAAAGTTTCTCTTTCCTGGAATGTAAAGTAATACTGCTAAACTCCATGCCTCAGTCCTCTTGGATATAAATGGAGTAAAAATTTGCCTTGTTGAAACATTAAATGAATAATTATCAAAAATATGGAAACAGTTATTGGTATTTTGAGTTTGTTTGCTTCGCCAGATGGACTCCAGCTGTCAAAAACCAATAAAACACCTGCTGAATCATTTCAAAAAGGGATGTTATATACTTGCTTTTATCATTGAGACATCAGTAGCCCAGATGCCTATCAGCAACTTCAGTGAAAGCATCACCAAGTGACATTCCCCCAATGAACCCTTCATATAAAGAGAGAACAAAAATGAACACATTCATAATGTACAGTTTTGTCAAGGCCAGCAGGAATTTGATACTTTCAAAATGTTTTTTATTGGGCTATAAGGTGTTATCCTTACAACTGAGCCAACACTGGAACATGAATTTCAGAAGAAAAGTTGAAGGTTAAGGAATGTGTGTCAAGTGAGCATGTAAAATACGTGTTTTCCCATAGATACTCTTTGTTTTGCCTTTTAAAAACATTTTTATGCATGGGAATTCAGTATCTTCATGTCCCCTCTACAACTGTGATAATGAATAGATTAATAAACTCATTGATTGTGAAGAATCATTGACTTGCTGCTCAAAGGAAACTTTTAGCCAAAGAAAATTACTGGACAAGTAATGGTTAAACCCAGTGAAATAAATATTACTGGAGCAATTAAGATGGTACAGGAAGATATTTGGAGTCAAGAGTACATTCTTGGTATACTTTAAGCCACAGCATGTTTTTCTACATGTAAAGCTAATTCTGTTTTTTTTTGTATTTCTGAATTATTTATGTATTTTTATGTGTACTATTTATCTTGACCCATATTAGTTATCAGTAACTGATATAGGACTTCACTACCAAAATAAGCAAACACAGATGAGTGCACATTTGTATACTAGGATCGTTTATTGCTTCATCTTAATATAATTTCCCTGATTTTTATTTCAAACTCCATTACATGAAAGCCACCCAATGTTTGTATCACATACACCATACAAACAGGAAAGCTTTGATCCCTATGAAGAGTTTGAAATAATCATGGAATAAGAGGGATAAAATACCAGGCGAATTCATTACATAATAATTGAAGTCAATAATAAGAATGTGACTAAAACTCCACAAGAGATTCTTACATAAGGATGTTCAATGAGCTGGGTATGGTGGCACAGGCCTATAATCCCATCACCTGGAGAGGCTGAGGCAGGAGTATAACTAGCTCAAAGCCAGCCTAAGCAATTTAGTGAGGCTCTAAGCAACTCAGAAAGACCCTGTCTCTAAATAAAATACAAAAAAGGGCTGGGGATGTGGCTCAGTGGTCGAGTGCCCCTGAGTTCAATCCCTGGTACCACCCCCCAAAAACGTTTAATGAAATTCCTATATCATACTTGCCTATACTTATTCTTATGAGGGAAATAATAATCCATCCATGTTTCTTTAAAATCCAACAGTACTTAATATGGTCAGGTCCTTGTATTTATCTTGTTATTCCATTTTAACTTTTTCCTAATTTCACCACTTTACCCGCCCTCAGGGGATACCAGCTGTGTTTCAGGACCCATAAAGAACCTGATTAGAGAGAAGGATATGTGAGAGCTAATTATAGATGAAGGCAATTCAAATACAAAATAGCTACAGGAAAGGAACTATTTGGCCAAAATAAATTTGGCAAAATAAAAAGTGCACAGCTATCTTTTTCTAGCTGTGACCCTATGTAAGAATAAATTAGAACTCACCCTCTGCTACCTGCAAAAAGAGAGATTCTTTAGGCACATGTTTTTAAATGTGGGTTTAAAGTCCCACACAGAGAGATATTGTAATTCCTCAAAGGGAGACCTGGCCACACAACTTCCTATTTCTTTCTTATCCTTCAATCACAAGTTGTATGAAGGTCGTTGGAACTGCACACTATAAACTAGACTGATACTCATTACTGGGTGCTTAATGACAAGAGTGTACTTGCTCTCAATCAGAGCTGCTGACTTGAAAATAAAGACAAGATTTGTAGGCAAATATAAAAATTCAGTGATTACACTAAGGGAAATGATGCTATTGTCATGGAAACCATGGACTGGAACCCAAAGCATCTTGTAAATATCATTTCTTTGTTGTGTTGATCATTTGTTTGTCAAAAAGCTTTTCAATGTGTCTAATAATTTCAATTAAGAAAATCCAATGTTTTAAATGTTATGTGTCTCAAATATTTCATAACCAATATTCTCTGAACAAAATAATGCATAAAATTGGCAGCAGAATGGCAAGAGTGATCAAGAGTGATCCTCATGCTTTTTTTTTTCTTAGATGAAGATTTCTTAACAGGTGCATTCTGGTCTAACAAACAAATATGAACATGTCTTGTATAGAAAGGGAATTATCTGCAGTGATTTGCATGTACCAAGATAGTATTTTCTAATGTTATTTAATCATTTTTTTGTTTCCATGCTAAAGATTGAGCCTAGGGCCTTTCACACGCTAGGCAAGAGCTCTATCTCTGAGATAAACCCCCAGCCCTAATCACATTTTTAACATTTCATATGTTGGCTTCTTTTCTTCTGTTTCCAAACAGAATGAACAATCCTAAAACAAGGAAATTGAGCTAGATATCTTCTGTTACACAACCTGTTTTTTGCTCATTAGCAATTTAAATTAACTTGATGTTCATTGAATAAACTGAACAATTTGTTTTTTTAGGTGCTAAAACAGCAATGTCCCATGTAAACCATTTTACTAAACAAAGCAAAGTTTAAATGGTAACACACAATTAGTACTGAAGAAATATTTTGGAGTGAATGAATCTGCTATTAAGAGTCCCACAATTAAAACGTTTCCCCCCGCCCCACAAATTCTAAATCTGTTCTTCTGTATTCCATGATCCAATCAATCCCTTTTCTTCTTTTGGTCTATTTTGCTACTTAGATTTATAAACAGATACATGAAAACATAAAACAGCTTTTCTCTTTTTTCCCTAGGAAAGCATCTATCACAAATATCAAGAATTTTATTTGATTTTTATATTATGTCAAAATAACACCAACAGCCTAGAATCAGGATTTCTTCCTAACTTTAGTTGCAAATAACATCTCTTCCCAACTTCGGGAAGAAAGATCAATGTTGGTATTCACTTAACACTAAGGCCTGAAAACCTAATGTAATTGTCAAATAGCCTCTCCATCATTTCAACAAAGTGGAGAGAAAAGGCTTCGAAAATACAGTTCAGGAACACTTTTAGGAACTCTATAAAAAAAGCACATAAGGACAATTTTTGGAACTACAATTTTGTGACTCTGGAAAAGTAGTTGAATTACATTTCAAACATAGGCACTTTAGAAAGGATTACACTTTTCACCTGTGTGCTGGGTCTGGTTGTAAAATGTGAATGCTGGCTTATCTGACAATAGAACCAAACCTAATAATGAGGACAATGGATTATATTTCTAGGATTCCTCTCCCTTAAGGATTTCAACTGCTTTTCAGTGGTTCGCTCCATTAATCCTCACACCATCCATGCAAGTTCATCGGGAGGTAAGCATATCATCCTTGTTCTATAAACAGAGAAATTGATCTGCTAAAAGATTAAGTGATTTGCTTGCAATCAAGCAATGAGTCAGAAATGGGGTAAGGCAAAGAAACCTGATGTGACAGAGAAGACTAAAGACAGGAAGCAAAATGGAAAATAGAAGACCTGGGTTGCTAGTCAACCCATTGTGCTCAATTGTTGTTTGTTATTATTGTTTTAAATGTCCAAGCAAACCACAGAGTGAGAAGAAAGTAATATTTGATGGACAAACACAAAAAGAACATGATCTCAAGATCAGGAACTTTCAAAACTGAGGACAACAATTTCAAACCACAATCATCATGAAGACTAGCTAAGATACCTGGCTGACACTAAGCTGCAAATAGACTCCTAATGTTTTATCTTTGGTGTCTCTTGAAAAGTTACTTACAAAATATTCTGGAGGGCTTTACAATTCCATCATCATATAAACAATTGCTTTCATTGTGAACTAAGGAATGTCAGATTCCTTAGGTCCCAACTAAATGCTTTCCTCTGCCATTTCATACCCTATTTATTTAATGGCTTCACCCCTTTCCTAATCACCTTGGTTAGATATTACAGGATTTGTCTTTGCTCATTTTCTCTTTCTCTTTGCTCATTTTCTCTTGCTATAACTGTCAATCACAGGCTGGATAATTCATAAAGAAAAGAGGTTTAGTTCTTACAATCCTGGAGGCTGGGAAATTCAAGCCTGAGGAGCCAACTCTGGTGAGAGTTTTCTTGCTGGTGGGGACTCTGTAGAGTCCCAAGGTAGCACAGGACATAACATGGCAAGATAGAGTAAGATAGACAGAAAGGACCCACTTTTCTAACAAAGCCACTCTCAATAGCTCATAAACTAATAAATCAATCCATGAGACCAGAGCATTCATGACCCAATCACCTCCTAAAAGTCACACCTCTCAAATACAGTCAGGCATTGCTAACAATGAAGATACTTTCTGAGAAACACATTATTAAGTGATTTCATCATTGTGAGCACATCATAGAGCATATGTATACAAACCTAGATGGAATAGCCTACTGAACACTTAGGTTATAAGCTATGGACCATTGCTTCTAGATAACAAACCAGTACTGCATGTTATTATACTCAATACTGCAGACAACTAACACAACACTAAGTTTTGCGCATCTAAACATATCTAAACAGATTCTACCTGCATCACCACAAATATCTGAATAAAGCACTGCTTTATGACACAATGTTAAGACATCACTAGATAATAGGAATTTTTCAACACCATTATAATCTTTTGGGATTACCATCATATATGTTCCATCATTGATTGAAACATATGGTGCACAGCTGTATAATTAACATACAACTTTTGGAATTAAGTGTCTAATCTATGAAATTTTGAGGAATTCATTCAAACCATAGCAGGATTCAAAGAGCTTTGGACTTAGAAAGAGTAGCTCAAAATTTATTTAGTCTAGTGTTTCTTTTTCTTATTAATTGTTATTAGAGTTTTATTGTTATACAAAGTAGTTGGGATCATCCTGACAAACTCATACATGCATGGAATTTCATTTCAGTTAATGATCCCTCCCTTTTGCCTCCCCATTTTCTTTCCTAACCTTCCTCCCCTTCCCTGTTCTCCTTCCTCTACTCTAATTTCTTTCCCTCATCTATTTATATTTGATTGATTCTTTTCATTTATACATAAAGGTGCTTTTAAAGTTTGTTTTACAAAAGAGTAAGTGGATAAAATATTCCAAAGAACAGTATTGTGTCATCAAATAAGTGTGTAGAAAAAAATGCTACATTTCTAACTCAATTTTATGAGGTTCACAGTCCACATAAAGGCAATAAGTGCACTAAGAAGTTACTCTGTAAATAAACTGTTTCATTTGTTAGGGTCATGATTTTCCCAAACTCTTTGGCCATGAAATCATTATTGTGGAAGTGTATCATACCAGTAAAACACCTGTGGAATGGAACTCATATAAAAACTAATCCATTCATTTTATATTTTATAGAATTCGGAGGGAGAGAGAAATTTCATCCAAGGTCACATGGCTAATATTTGCTCCACCACAGGAAAATCTATAACAAATTTCATCTAGCTGTGAGAATCCTTTTCCAAACACAAGCAAAGGTATCCCTACTCTTGTAGTCACCATTACCAAGTGGCATACTGAGGCTACTATTTTTGTGGGGGGGATAGGTGAATGAGTTTTAAAGTATTTGTATGAAATAACTTGATGCTTAGAATATATTCTGTGACAGCCTGTAAGGTAAGTTTATTTCTCTCTAGATAGAGAAACAGGGCAGAGTGAATAAAGAGGGATACATCAAAAGCAATCCAATTCTATTTGTATCAAATATTCCAGTGAGAGAGACCAGCTGCCTTTTAGTTAACAAGGGTCTTGGGGGCATCAAGAAAAGTTGATTCAAAATTAATTTATTTTAGAGGATGAAGCCATAATTTGGAATTAAAAAAATGTAGAAGCATCTCAGCACTTTTTTCCTTACTTATACTGGCAAAAGCAAACTCCAAAGCTTCAGAATGCTCAGCTTTTTAAACTTACCTAATGATATTTAGCTAATTTGATATTACATATTTTTTTCAGTTTTATATATAAAGGTCTGGGACTAAAAATCATTATGCATAAATGAAGAAGGTGGCTGCCTTCTTACTATGCATTTATTGCTCCACGAAGCCCATCCACACTAAAACTTTGCTGCCATTGAAGCCAAAAATTCCATTTAAATTCCAGTAAGCCCAGCATAGTTACCTGCCTGCAGAATCTATTTATGCAGTCGTTGAGCATATACGTGCTAAGCACAAAGCAAATTCTCTTACGAGAGGTGACACTTTTACATGAACGAGCTTAGCATGTCAATCAAAAGAAGTGAGGAGGCAGCACTCATGGTGAAGAGGATGGCAGTGGAAAGGAAAAGTGAAAAAAGGAAAGTTTTGTGCTGCAGAGACTAAAGTACTTCTATTGGAAAGGAGCTGTGATGATTATAAAGAATACAAAGATGAGTTCTGTTTTTTATATGGAGTATGAAGTGAGGGAGATGGTACAATAAATAAATCACTTCACCATATAAGAGGTCTGAAAATGATTTGATGAGATCATTAAGAAGAGATACTTAGCTCAGGCTGGGGTATTCGAAGGTAAGTTGAATCATGAAAGATGAGGTGGAAATAATTGAATGGAAAAAGATGGATATGGAATTCCAGGCAGAGAGTGGGCATAACACGAGCCACAGCTTAGTAGCTTGGTGTAGCATATAAAAGCATACAGAGCTAAAAGAAAATGCTCATTATCACAGATTATGAGCAATAAATGAAAGATGAGTAAAGCAGGGCTTCATGTCAGGAGTTAAATCCTATATAAATGGGAGAGTATATCCAGATCAATAACCTAATCTTCCACCTTCTTTTGCTCCAGTCTCACAATCTAGTACCATATATATTTTCTTAGCTTCTGCTGGTATGTGTTGTCTAAGTCCTGCAGCTGTTTTTGAAGTATAGTCCCTTTCCTTCCTTTTTTTTTTAAAGAGAGAGTGTGAGAGGGGAGAGAGAGAGAGAGAGAGAGAGAGAGAGAGAGAGAGACAGAGAGAGAGAGAGAGAGAGAGAATTTTTTAATATTTATTTTTTAGTTCTCGGCGGACACAACATCTTTGTTGGTATGTGGTGCTGAGGATCGAACCCGGGCCACACACATGCCAGGCGAGCGCGCTACCGCTTGAGCCACATCCCCAGCCCCCTTTCCTTCCTTAACAGGTCCTGAGCTTCGCCACCCAGTTTGTGTAAACTGACCCAAATTTTTAGCCCAGTGGTGAGGACAGGAGGTGGAAGTAAATCCTGATAGGAAGCAAGTTGACTTGCAGGGCAGAAGCCTCTGTAAAGTCTTCAAGCAAAGGGGGACTGATAGTCTGTAAAAGGCAGAAATGAGTTACTAAAGGAGAATCTATTCAAGGATTTTGGTGAATTGAAATAAATGTTCCCATCCTCTCCACTCAGGGTCCCATTCTTCTTAACCAGAGCTTCGATTCAGCAAATATATATTTCAGGGATGAGCATTTCATCTTCTTGGAACTTCTTTTTGGGGGAAGAGGGGTACTGGGGATTGAACTCAGGGGCATTCAGCCACTGATCCACATCCCCAGCCCTATTTTGTATTTTATTTAGAGACAGGGTCTACTGAGTTGCTTAGCACCTTACTTTTGCTGAGGCTGGCTTTGAACTTGTGATCCTCCTGCCTCAGCCTCCCAAGTCACTGAGATTACAGGTGTGAGCTACCATGCCTGGCTTCCTAGGACTTCTGTTACTCTTATAATTAAGTTTTGGATGCAATCTTTAGCTTTTTCCATCCTTAAACTGCAGGAGATAACATTCTATTTCCATGCTCCCAAAGAGTGCCCCTGACTTTCCACACTTGACCTTCAGTTTGTGATTAATTACCGTTGGTCTTTCCTGGCTTTTCTGTAATGAATCAATGGTACTTAGCAAAAAACAGTTCATTCCATTGTTCTTACTAGTATTGCTCCACATAAACTTTTAAAAGCCTGAAATATTGTGCCTTTTCCTCCTTCTATCAGTATCCCATGCTACCTTACAACTTATGAAGGTTTTAATAATTTCATGCATACCAGGGGTTATCAGTGTTTCAGTTCCCCTAGAAATGAGGACCCTGATTGATAGTTGACCAGCAGGATATCCATCTGCAAAATCCTATTTTAGAGCCTGTTCTCTTGGATTAATTCTAGAACTAATCCCTCTTAGGGTTACCTGGGATACAGACCCTGAGGTGGAGATTTACATTTAGAAAGTTTATTGTGGAGTGACCTTGGGGCCAATTTGCTATGGTTTAGATATGAGGTGTTCCCCAAAAGCTCATTCATGAGACAATGCAAGAAAGTTTAGTGATGAAATGATTGGGTTATTGGAGTCTTAACATAATCAGTGTATATTCATTGCCTGATAGGGATTAATTGAATGGTCACTATAGGCAGGTAGGATGTGGATGGAGGAGTGGGTCATTGGGGGCATGCCTTTGGGGTAAATATTTGGTGAGCTGAGCTTAGTCTCTCTGCTCCCTGGTTTCATGTCCTGAGCCGCTTTCTTCCTTCACATATTTCTGCCATGATATCCTGCCTTGCTTTGTGCCCAGAGTAGTGGAGTCAGCCATCTATGGACTGAGACCTCTGAAATCGTGATCCCCCCCCAAAAAAATAAACTTTTCATTATCTAAAATTGTTCTTGTTAGGTCTTTTGGTCAAAGCAGCAAAAAGCTGACTAAAATACAACATGAATGGGGAAATGAAAGAAGAAGGTCTATACAGAAGGAGAGAGTAATCTATAAGGCAGTCTCAAATAAGGCCTCTGCTGATCCCACTGGGAAGATTGAAATTTGGTAGAAGATATGCCTTCTTATAGGTAATGGACTTTTCCAAAGTCAAATATTTGGGTGGAGAGCAAATCCTCATATGGGAATCTCAAATTTCAATGGTATGTGTTAAACAACAATAACAGAGAAATGTTGTCCCTCTGAGACAAACCTTTCTTAGAACCCTTACCTAACTGAAGACTTTTTCCATTAATAATAATTATGGTGACCACACAGAGGCATTCTGGGAACTAGGTCTCAATGTACTCTGGAAGAGAAGAAAAGTTGCAGATGAGAATCTTGGATTTGAGAAACAAGAGTATCTAGTTATTTGTTGCTCTTTGAGGTTCTTTTCCTCTTGGTGTCCCCAGATGTTTATTCATTATGTATAAAAATGAAAGCCTGGTTTCAACTGTGAAACAGAATAATATGGCAAATATTTTGTCATCTATAATTCATCTGTTCATGGAGATAAAAGCAGAGTGACCTCTCCTCCTCATGACCTCCCCTCACTACTTCATGGCCAGCATGGAGAAGGCAAGATGGAATCATAACAGTCTCAAGAGAAAAATGAATTCAGTTACATCTTTGCTATGTGCATATTTTTCTTTTGCTATTATCTTGGTAAAGCTTGATTTTAATTTATTAAGGACTGTTATGGTTTGGATATGAGGTATTCCCTAAAAGCTCCTATGTTAATACAGGAGGTGAAATGATTAGATTATGAGAGCTGTAACCTAATCAGTGAATAAATTTGATGTATTAATAATTTGAATGGACTAACTGGGTGGTAACTGCAGATGCATGAGAAATCAGGAAGTCAGGTCACTGGGAGTGTGTCTTTAAGGTTCTCTGCTTCTGATCATGAGCTGACCATGTTCCTCTGCCACACCCTTCAACCATGATGTTCTACCTTATTTTTGGCCCAGAATGATACAGTAGGTGGACTATGAACTGAGACCTCTGAAATTATGAGCCAAAATAAACTTTTCCTTCTCTAAGATGAAGGTGACACCCCCACCTTTATCCCTGAATGTCTCTCACTCTCACACACAAAAGTGTGGAAGAGTTTTGGGGTTCTACCATTTAGCAATGACATAAATAAGCTCTCCTATTCTCAAGAGGAGAGCTAAATAAGTCCCTGAGATAAACAGTCCCTGAGGGCTCAAAATAAGCTCCTGAAATGTGATCTTCCAGAAGCCTATTCCTATAATCTGCAAGATTTGGAAATTATATGAGTTTACAAGATCCTGGAAGGCACTTCTAAGGTTTGAACTGTTATGCAAATTGAAGGGATTTCAAAAATAATAATTACTATTATCATTTAAACAAAGCTTTGTTGATTTGGCTATAATATATTCTGCACAACAAGTATGCCTGCACAAGGACTTTCTCCCTTTTCTGACCCAGTAATAATTGCTCTCTATAATGAATGAACTAGACTATATTGTGCACTGAAAAGGAAAGCTGAGTTCAAGTAAATTATTAGCAATTCCTTTGTTCTGTATTCAAGAAGCAATTACTCTTGAATTATGTGAGCTGGCCTCCTTCCTCCTCTCCTACATTTCAAAGAAGAAAACAAAATACCACCCAAAGTCCCTAGATTCAAGTCAACAGTACATAATATCCAAAATCAAAAGGATCTCACAACTTTAACTACATATAATGTACAAAATGTGTATATTTTATATTAGTACACATAATATATTAAAATTTGTACATTGTATAAAATAAAAAACATCTGCATAGGTATTTCACAGCTTCAGTTCTTTATTGTCAGCTTAGCAATTTTCTCTTTTGGTCCTACAAAATGTTTTCTGATGAAAGACTGGATGAAGTGCCCTGCACATAGTAGGAACTAAAAAACAAATTTTAAGATGAATGAAGGAATTCATGTTAATCAGATATTCAGAAAAATCTGAGCAAAGTCAATTGACTGAGTTAGTAAATTGGTTGCTATAGCAACATGTTCGTGATTGGAAACAAACCATAGCAGGGTCAAGAGCAGATTTTACACAAACTAGCAACTGGAGAAAGGGGGAAAAAAGCAGCATAATATTTTCTCCATTTTTTCCTGTTCTACAAATGAATGAATAAGTAGATAGAAAGGGCAATTTGTGGTTTTCACTAAGATTAGCTAAGAAGTTCTGTTTCAGGAGAGGGGCCAGCTATTTTAATTTTTTAACTATTTTTTTGTCTGAGTTCTGCCATTAGTAACTCACTAAATGCAGGTGGAAGGCGAAAGTACTATAATGACTTTTAGTACTAAGGATGTGAAGGTTTTGCTGAAAGCCATTGCACAGGTAAAAGACAAAGATTTTCATTGTCTGGAATCATTCTTGGTGAGGAAAAAAAACAATGTCATTTTTGCCAGTTTATTTTGTTTATAGCTTAGTTTTGCTTCATGGTTGGAAGAAGTACACCCAAATCATAGTTTAACAGGCTTAGGTATATTAAAATTTTAAAGAGCTTATTTGAGCAGATAGGGACTCATTAGTTAGGCAGTTTCAGACCACAGGCAGTTGGGCTGCACCAACAGGGCACAAAAAAAAAAAAACTCTTATAAGGTGTTCACAGAAATGAAATATTTGATTGATGTCACAGTTTGGATCTGAAATGTTCCCAAAAGGCCTATATATTGAAGATGTGATTCCTACTCCATGGCACTTTCCGGAGGAGGTAGAACCTTTAGGAGGTGGAGCCTGTGGGAGGAAGTTAGGTGATAGGGGCTATGCTCTTGAAGGGGATACTGGAACCCTAGCTCCCTCCTCCCTCTCTCTCTTGGCTTTTTCTGGCTACAATAAAATGAGCAGTTTCCTCTGCCACACACATTCCTTCCATGATGGACTGCCTTACTATAAGCCCAAAAGCAATGGGACCAAGTGGCCATGAACTGAAACCTCTGAAACTATGAGCCAAAATAAACTTTTCCTCCTTAAAAGTTGATTATCTCCGGTATTTTGCCACAGTAATGGAAAGCTAACACAATTTGTTAAAGGAAAAAGTCCTTAGTTAGAGGCTAGTTGATAATTTCTGATTGGCAAATTGTCTAGTTCTAGATTTGTTGGAAGTTACAGAATCATTAAGTTACTCTGAGTTGAATTTTAGTTTGGTTACTAGGATCGCTGGAACCATCTTAGCCTAAGAGCCTCTCATTTAATTAATCTAACCTTATAGCTTCTCATTAACCAAGCTAATGACAGAATTTTACATATATATCAGTTTGTGATTATTTATGCACTTATTTCTGGAATTGTATACCAATATAGTAAAGCTAATTACAGGCAGGTACAGTTTTATAAATCTATTTTCATAAAGAAGCAATGCAGTATAGTGCATGGAGCACTGGATTAGAAGTCAGAAGACCAGAGTTATGGTTCTGACTCCACCATTTACCAACTGGATTGTCACATAAGTTCTTTGAACATCAGATTCGATAAATGTCATAGGAAAAAGTTGGGACTGACATTAGATTCTCTGCCTGACAAGACACAAGAATCAAGTGAGTTAATTTGCATGTAATTACCAAAAATAAATAGAGTGTAAATGGGCCTGCTTTCAAGGGATGCACATGGTTTACTTCTCTATTGTCACCATCTTGAAATTCTTAATAATTTTTGAACAAGATGCCTCACATTTTTATCTTATTCATGACCCCCAAATTGTATAGCCATTCCTGAATACAAGATATATGTTGAAATGCAATATTCTCTTCTAGAAGAAGTAATATTTGTGATTTATGGTTAAGAATCTGAGAGGTCCACTTCCTTTGTTTTTTTTGAATTACAAACAGGGGAGAATAGAAAGGATTGATAAATGAAACACTAAAGGCATTTTTTTCTAATTCACTATTATGTAATATTGAGAAAGTCATGTAAGTCAAGGTTAAGTTGAGGTTAAATAATAAGGTAGACTTTACTAATAATTAAAGACTAATGAGACTAATGACATTCAGTCACATATCTTAATGTGTGTCAGTTTATATTTGACCTTATTTGGAGAACTTTAAAGGGAATATTGTTATAAACATTTGTGTGGGGGTGAGAGGAGGATGGGTGGTTAGGTTCTTTGCTATTCCCAGCCATAGCAGTAGCAGAGTACTAATGGGAATCACATATCTTCAAGACAACCTGCTGTTTTCACGATCCTAATTCCATGGTAAAATTTTTTTTCTTTGTAATAGTTCAACTTAAGGCAATATCCATAGAGCCTTTCTCCTAAGCCTGTGTAATGGAATTTATTCTGTCTATGCAGAGGAAAAGACTGAAAATGCAAATATATGATGCCGTAATATGTAACCTTATGATGTGGTGTCTTCGTGTGGAATTTAAGGACAACCCAGTGCCTTGAATCCAACTGTTAAACTATTGAAAGAAAGACTAAGTTTCTCTAAGAAATATAGGACGTATACAATTCACCTTATTTTCAAATGCTTTGCACATTTTCTCTCACTAACAGAAGTTAATGACTTTCTTGTACTAAAGATTCAGTTGCCAATGGGAGTATAAACAAGACTCCAGTGAATTAGCCTATGAATCTCACCCAAATTCTTCCTTTGACAAACATAAAGAAAGGCTTGTCTGGAAACAAAGCATGCATACTTAATTTAAAAGATAAGAGTTAATTAAACAGGAAAGACATTCTAAACCTATATGGAAGTTGGATTTTTGTAGACAGAATTGTGTGTAGAAATCACAATCAATATTAAAATTTGACCTCATTTCTTGATGAAAAATGAGAGTGGTGGGTGCAAGGATGTGTGTGTGTGTGTGTGTGTGTGTGTGTGTGTGTGTGTGTGTGTGTGTGTGTGTTGCCTGTCCTTCTCCCTAAGAAAAAATTGCTAGTTGATATTTAAGCTAAAAACAACCCCTCTGTGACCATCAGATATGTGAAATCAACCATCTGGAATTCTCTTACTCTTTTACTGCATAATTGTAGCCTTGCTCTAAATCATGGTGGGGAATGCATTTGTTATAGATTTAGTTTTTGTGGATTGTGTGTGTGGAAAAACAGGTGGCTGGTAAAGTAAATATGATGGAGAATAACCAGGTAATATATGTAATTCACTCTTCATGCCTGAATTAATTTTTCTTGTCAGAGTAATGAGCAATTTTACATATAAATGGATTCACTTCACAATAAAGACATTGCACACAATTTACACAAAATGAACTTCTCAAACAGAAAGTTGAGTCAAAAATTAAAAATAAGGGGCTGGGGTTGTAGCTCAGTTGTAGAGCACTTGCCTTGCAAGTGTGAGGCATTGGATTCAATTCTCAGCACTACATAAAAATAAATAAATAAAGGTCCATTGACAACTAAAAAAAATATTTTAAAAAAGTAAAAATAAACAGGGAAGTAAGTTGCCTCTTTGTTGCATTTTTAGTTGTTTGAATGCTAAGTAATTATCATTGACATTATCAATATCTGTCAGGGTATGTTGAAATGAATTCTATGATAGCAATCATAGGATTCACAATTATGAACAAGGGCCAGACCTTCCACATGGTAAAATATGAAAGGAATACACAGTAGTTCTTGGGGGCCTCTACTTTTGTCTTGAGTCCTCTTCTGCCTTTTGGTCCCTCTAGCCTTGGCTTCCAGAACTTTCATATAGAAATATTTGGCCTGGGGTCGAACACTAAGCAGCAAAGCAATTTTCATTTTGTTCTCTTCTTTCTCATCAGATTTTGGATTTGGATGGGTTACCTGTGGCTGAATCATGCTATTTTTGGAATCTAAATAGAAAGCTAAATCAAATCTGCCTACTCGATGATTTTCTGAGATGATCAAGTTAATGTGCTGCTCTAAAGATGCTACATGGTCATTAAGATTAGAAAATCATCTTTTATTTCCAAAGTATTTCTTCCTGATTGAAGAACATTATCTCCCTGAAGCTAGCTTATATTTTAGCCCAGGCAAAAAGGAACTTAGGTAATTGAATCTCCCTAAAATACTTTTTTACACCAGCATGTCAGGATTTCTTTCTATTGTTTTCATTTAGTTTTTGCCTAAATTCAATTCTGCTTAGATTTGGGAACCTAGCAAGATTATAGCCCAAAGGTGTTAGAAAATTTAAAATTTCATAACAGCTGCTCAAGAGTCTAAAAAAGAAGTTATGAAACTGGATAACTAGTATTTCTGCTTCCCACTAATTACTTTGGAACAGTTACAATGGGTATTTATGACTACATCAAAAGTTGTTCTTAACTTCTTCATCTTAGACTTGTAATATCTAAAGGACGGAAAGAACCTTCTTTCTGAGATTCATTTTGATTCTCAGGAACAAATTTTTCTTGCCAGGCTTTCTCATTTTAGGGGTTAGCCTTTCTGCCAGACTGTAAAATAGACAAGGTATTTCTATTGCCCTCCCCAGAGTCCAGGGCCACTGTGGTATCCTGCTTCTAAAAGACAGCAATTAAGGCTGTACGGTAGATATTTGATTTTTCTTTGTCTCATCAAAATATGTGCTTTCCTGTTCACTTAGAGAACTGCTACTCCAGGACTGGAACAGAAATTAAGAATTAGCATTTAGGGCTGGAGATGTGGCTCAGTGGTTGTATCCTTGCCTAGCATGTGTGAAACCCTGGGTTCAATCCCTAGTACTGCCAAAAAAATTAGAAAACCTTATAGCAATGTATAGTGGTCAGGGAGGCAATGGGTTTTTAACATATAGTTTGAGAAAGACTTTTTTAGAGTCCTGCTCTGACAAACTGAATTTTGATCACATGTACTGCAATGTACTGGGATAAATATGCTAATCTTTTCAGTAGGAATGTTCTGGAGGCCCAAAGGAATAGTGGTAAGAATAGAAGCGTTGATCTCTAGATTGTAACTCACTAAGAATATGGCACTTGAGAGAGATTTGGTTTTCTAAACTATGAGACAAACCTGGTACAATGGTGTAAACCTCTAGTCCCAGCTATGTGAGAGGCTGAGACAGGAGGATGACTTGAGCCCAGGAGGCCAACCTGGGCAACATATTGAGATCCCTATCTCAAAAAAATGAAAAATAAAAGATAAAATAAAGATAAAGTAGGAGACAAACTACGGTATATTACCTGAGGAACTCAACTGAGAAAGCTACTAGGCTAAGAGATATATTAGACAGTCTTAGGTGACATTTTTCTGATATATATATATATATCAGACATATACATACATAAATAAATATACATATAGATATATAAATTACTCACATATATACATCTACTTATATGTAAATACATATATAAATTACTTGTGTAATTTTGCAAATCAAATTATAACTCAGTTCCTCTCAAGTTATGAGCCCAACTTTATTCTGGGTTATAAAAGAGTAAAATATGCTTTCTCACCGGAGGCAAGAGCTCATCTGACTGATGTAAATTGGTTCCCCTGGAAGAAGAAATGCCATTTCAGGAGGAATTATATTTTACTTTCTTTACTTTAAGGCAGGATAAGGCCTTCTGGTTTCTTACATTGGTGGTGAGAATAGATTGCTTCCATAAGCAGCTTTGCCTCTTCTTTCTTAGCAAAAGCACAGAGAATGTATACAAACTAACTCCTTTTTCTAACTCCTTTTTCAAACTAACTCCTTTTGCATGGAGAAACAAGGACTTGAACAATTTCACTCTGACAGTAAATGCCTTGATCAAATATGGACTTTGTTTTGTTTTTTGCATTGCTGGGCATGTAAACCAGAGCCTTATGCTTGCCAGGCAAGTGCTCTCTGTCACTGAGCTTCACCCCAGCCTCCTTGATCAAATCTGACCCCCATCCTGAAGTGAAATGGAGAGAATGTATAGCCAGGACTGCAATTTATTTAAGTTCGTCAAACTTTTTTTTTTTTTTTAACTTCTCTGCTTAAACTGTAGCAAGATGGAGGAAAAAGTAATTTGGTGCTCTTAAAACTTGGGTTTAAATGATTCTCATTGTCTTTCTTCCCATTTGGGAAAAGTAAATAGTTCTTTTAGTATTAGAACCTCCTATGTTATGGTTTAGATATCATGTGACACCCAAAAACTCATGTGTGAGACAATGCAAAAGATTTCAGAGGTGAAATTATTAACTAAGAGAGATACAATAGTGAATGAATTAATCCACTAATATGGGTTAACTGGGCAATAACTGTAAGCAGATACAGTGCAACTGAAGGAGGTAGGTCACCGGGGGTGTGGTTTGGGGGTATGCATTTTATCCCTGGTGAGCAGAGCTTTCTCTCTTTTTCTCCACCATGCCCTGTCACCATGATGTTCTACCTCACTTCTGACACAGCACTGTGGAGTTAGCAAAGCATGCACTGAATCTCTGAAACAGTGAGCTAAAATATACTTTTCCTTCTCTACATTTTTCTTGTATGGTCTTCGGTCACAGTGACACAAAGATGATCAACATGTCCTAGAAGGTTGGTGTAGGGTAGTATTCTTATTTACACCAACAGTCCTCTGTGATTGTTGTATATTTTTTTTCCTATGCCTGACAAAAGTACAGATAGAGTATACTGAAGATAAATTAAGGCTCTTGGGTGCTTGCACAATGCTTAAGAAAAACCTGCATTACCTTCCAACAAATCCAATTCAGCCTCTCTGTTTTGAAATTATTCCTAGAAATACCATCTTCATAATGGAACAGAGTCCCTATAGCAACAATACCATCTGATGTGTTATGAACATTTAAAAGCTGCATTTCAGTGGAATATTTCCAAATATGATAGTAGCAGCATAACAATCGATGAGGTGATAAATTAAATAAACCGTGTTTGAACTGAATTCTGAGAGAGAGAGACACAGAGAGAGAGACAGAGAGAGAGAGAATGAATCTGCAAAGTGTATAGTTAAACCATAAATAGGATCTTTTCACAAACTTGAAGTTTGAGACCATTTTGGTACCTAGTCTTATTCTGCTTTAGGAATGTAGACAGCATTTGGAATGTTTGTAGCTATCTCCAGTGCTCACATACCATACCAAATGGATCCTCACAGGAACCTTAAGTGGAAATAAAGATTCTTTCTAATGTTTATAGCACGTTGAAGCAAGGGTCCAACTCTAAAGACTCTTATTTTCATTAACTTTGCTTAACTAACAACTCACTGTTTTCTTTTTCTTTCTTTCTTTTTCTTTCTTTTTGTGGTGCTGGGGATTGCATCCAGGGCTTCATACATGCTAGGCAAGTGCTCTACCATTGAGCAACTTCCCAAGCCCACAGCTCACTTTATTTATTTATTTATTTATTTATTTGGCACCAGAGATTGAAACCCAGAGGTGATTAACCACTGAGCCACATCCCCAGCCCTATTTATTTATTTATTTATTTAGGGACAGGGTCTCATTAAGTTGCTTAGGGCCTTGCTAAATTGCCGAGACTGGCTTTGAACTTGCGATCCTCCTGCTTTAGTCTCCCGAGTCACTGGGATTACACATGTGCATCACTATGCCTGGTTCATCAGTCATTTTTTTATGAAACAAAATGAAGATTTCAAAGTCCCCAAGAATGAGTCATTTGTATCAGTAATTGTTCGTTGGAAGAATGGCTCTTCCAAGTATGTAAAATTTTAAGGTTGCCACAGTCTTTCTGTGTTCATGCTGATGACCAGCAAAGTCTAGAAAGTCAGCTGATTAGGCTTTCTTTCAGTAATCTGGTTCCTCATTTCCTGAATGCTCTAGATTTGTCTCTGTTTTTATTGTTTTCTTGAATTTGATTTGTTGTTCTGTCTGTTTTAATACCTTGTCTCTATGTTATGCCTGGCCCTTGGCTACTTGTCTGGATTTTCTTATATCACTTTCTTGTCTTCAGGCTATTAGACCTAATCTATAGTTGGGCTATCCTTTTTATTTATCTTCCCCCTTATACCTTCTCTTGGCATCTCTGGTGCTGAGTCATAGGCCTTCTCTCTTATATATTGCTGTCAATGACCTTGCTTTGTAGCTGAAGGCTGGGGTGTATTGGGACCACATTATATTGTACTCCACAGTAGTAGCAAGGTAGAGAGAGGAAAATCTGTTTTTGTTAATAGTTACCATTTTCAGCTGGCTTTCTGCTGCATTGGATGTTTTGGATTTGTATCACATTATATCTTAACATCCAATAAAATCTTTTATCACATAGGAAATCTAAAGCTACAAATTATCACTTTCACAGAGCTTGCCTCTTACAGTGTATAGAAAAAGTTTTTAGATTTTGTTACTTGTGTATTTCCTGAAGACTCATTACCTTTCCTTATTATGCATTCATGAGTGCCAGCCAGAAGATAGATAGGGTAAGACTTAAATTATTTGCAATGAATTTATCTACAAAGACTGACCCATTTTCATCTTGATGCCCCAGTTGGTGGCAACATTCACCTGATTCTCAGCACTCATTGTCTATACTATTTAGCTTCTGGGTTCTTGATTTAACTCTTATTTCTTTATGTGAATGACATTTCTTCCTATGAAGAATCTAAACTCCATTCTATGTCTGTATCTCTGACATTTACCCTACAACTTTGCATGTGATGGCTGCTAAGTTCTTTGTTTGTTTGTCTTAATGGTACTGGGAATAGAACTCAGGCCCCTGTGCATGCTAGACAAGAGCTGTACAATTGAGCTGTACCTCCAGACCCCATTATTTCTACATTTATTGACTGATAATATGCAATAAACCCTGGAGATAAAAGGTTTTAGTGTGTTCTTTTTAGGAGTCATTCTGAAGACCTCTAAGAAGATATATCTACCACAGAAACACTCCAGAGAAGTTAATAGATCAACATAAACTCTCTAGCTGACTTTTCTTCTCTTAGACAGAACTATAAAATGAGGAGGTTCAGCAAAGAATGAGTTGTGATAAAAATGTTTTTTTTCCAAATATAAAACATTAAGCCTTTTGGAATAGAGTTTGACAACCTCATGACATATTTATGCTAATTCACATACTTGAAGATTATTTCACACATGCTGAGTTCTTACACCTTAGCAACCAGTACAGCCCAGACTTAATGCAAAATCGTTGTGTATTTTTGCTTTTGCTTAATGTTTTTTCCTTTCCTGTCAACAATTTATTAGTGCAAGAATTTATTTGTACTTTGACTGTTTAGTATAAACACCATTTTACATTTTCTTCTACTGTGAAATAACTGGTCAAGGGGATTCACAGACTTGTTGAAAACATGTATTCATTGAACCCCTTTTATTTCTGCTCTGTCATTTATTTCATGGCAAACCAACAGAGTGCTCAATGTGTAACAAACTAGCATGTTTGATACATAGCATATTCAAAAATTTCCATGTAAAATACATTATACCATTTGTTTGGGGCCTTGACTTTCCATATAAGATGGTACAGAAAATATTCTAGCTATATTTTGAACTGTCATATCAACTGGAAGATAGTTCAGCAGTTCCTAGAGAAAAAGAGCCCATCTTAAGACACAAGGAAGAGTTATTTGCACAAATGGTGTGTTTTGAGGAGCACTGATTAAAGAACTATTTATGAAAAATACTGAGAACATGGGCTGGGGTTTTAGGTCAGTGTTAGAGTGTTTGCCTTACATGCATGAGGCACTGGGTTCAATCCTCAGCACCACATAAAAATAAATAAAAATAAAAATTTTTTAAAAGTTATTTTTAAAATACTGACAACAGATTTTGGAACCAAATCAACCAGAAATTCTTTCAATTTATTATTTGTATGATTTTAAACATTTCACCTCCTCTCTCTGAGCCTTAATTTTCTTATTGCTGAAGTGGGAGAGAATAATATATTCCATGGCGTTTTGGTCAGCTTTTCTGCTCCTGTGACTACAGGACATGATCAGCACACCTTAACTATAAGGGAAGAATAGTTTATTTGAGGGCTCACAGTTTCAGAAGTCTTAGTCCAGAGAAGGCCTGCTCCATTCCTCGGGGCTTGAGGTGAGGGTGAATATCATGGTGGAAGAGTGTGGCAGAAGGAAGCAGCTCACATCATGGTGATCAGAAAGGAGAGAGAGAGAGAGAGAGAGAGAGAGAGAGAGAGAGAGAGAGAGAGAGAGAGAGAGAGAGAGAGAGACTCCAGCTCCAGATACAAAATATATACACCAAAGCCATGCCCCAAATCAACCACCTCCTCTAGTCACACTCTAGTTACCACTCAGTTAATACCTGTCAGAGGATTAAATCACTGACTGAGTTAAAGACTCTCACAATCCAATCATTTCTCCTCCGAACCTTCTTGCACTATCTCAAATGTGAGATTTTGGAGAACACCTCACATCCAAACCATAACACATGGTTGAGAATTAACTGAGATAACATGACAAATAGTGAAAAAATCATTGGGTCCCTATCCCCTCTGTTGCCCTGCCAAAATATTTAGAATTCCTTAATTGGATATTCTTCTCATTATTGAAGTAGCAATACTAAACACAATTCATCTTGAAAGCACAATACCTTTCAGAAGGACAATATATTAAACAACTATATCATAACATTTCAGATATACTTTGTGGGGCCCCAAGGGAGTGAGACCAGACAGTTGTGGCAAGGAAGTGGCTGCCAAGTTTGGCCACAACAATTGCTTCCAGAGGTGGACAGAACCAAGCAGAACATTGCAATTATGGCATATAGGCAATATAGTCAGTATGATGGATGCTCAAAGACAGAGGAAGGAGTAATGAGTCCACAAATGTTCAGTGAAACCACTTTGACATTTTTCCCAAGATGAGCCACTGGTGGAAGGCAATGTTCTCAACATGGAAAAATGTTAAAATGGTTGATTTAGATGGTTGAAATAATAATAGTCACAAAACACATTATGTTTAAGACACATTTCAATACACTCACACTTGTTTATTCATTTATTTCTCATGGCAAATCAACAGGGTAGAAGACATTGCACCTTCATTTCAGATGAGGAAATAAGGCACAGGGTAATTTGGTAGTTGTCCAAACTCAGAACTAGTAAATGGAGATGCTAGAATGTAAATCCAAGTAGTCTGGTTTCAGAATCCATGTATTTAAACTTGAGGAAACAGTCAGCCTTGTTATTTTTATACCCAAAATATGAATTAACATCTTTAATTCTGTACTTTTCAGGGGTAAATAATTAGCATATTAGAAAGATCTGGGAAAAAGGAGACCTGAGTTGTAATCTGAGTTCCATTAGCTGCAGGGACCTTGGAACAGGTGGTTAGTTTTCTGTACTATAGACTGTTTTTCTGATTTGTCCACTGATGAGTTCAATCTAAGACTCCCTTTCAATTCTGGTTCTATGAGACATTATAACAAGTAATTATTTTTAAAGTTATTCAGAATTTTTATTATGCATCAACTCTGAAAATGCTTCATGTGATTTGGATAACAATCATCCTAATCCTCTTTCTTTAGCAACTACAGAATTTCAGTAAGTTATAACTTTATTTGAGCTTTGGAATATATAATTATGATAGACTCATGCTGCTGATCTTGATTACCATAGAAACACATTGAAGTTTCTCTCAGCACTCTCTTAATTTTTGAGTCTTTTTTTTTTTCTCTTTCAATGAGGAAATGAGGAAAAGCATCATGGTCTTTTTATTTGTTTTTATTTTTAAAAGGTTCATTCACCAAGAAGAACTGTTGCCAACAATAATGGGTAGTGTAGAGTAAACCCCTCTGCACCCTGCAAAGGAAATCATGAATGGTCTGCCCCACGTTTAATTAAATTCATTTTTTTTTCTTCAGCAGCAGCTTAACTTAAATGGCATTTTTGGCATCATAAATTTCATGAAACGGCAGTAATTTCAGCTTCATTTCCGTTCTCTTGGCAGGTTTTTTGTACACTTGGCCTGAAAAAGGTATGGTTATGTTCTGTTTAGATTGATGGAGGATTAGGAACATTTGATTGAACTGCTAGACTAATGCAGTGGCATTTTCATTCGACACAGTCATATAACTTTCCTTGTTTATCAGCTGCAGTACCCAGCTTTAACCTTCTGGTTTCAGAACTTCACTTTTCAAAATGCCGTTGCAAAGTTTTTCCAAGTTCACCTTCTAGAATTGTAAGTAAAAGCAAAAGACCAAAAATTGGTGTTAATGTACATTAGTGAGAAGAACTCTGGGCATGATTAACTACTCCCTCTTCTGGGCCTCACAGTAGTTTATTCTATCTCTATCTATTAAAGCACTTATTAGATGCTGCTTTGTATTCAAGTTAGCTGTGTACATGTTTATCTTCTCTGCTAACCTATCTTCCTTTGAATAAGAGCTAGATCCCTTAGTGAATACCCTCATAGGGTTTTGCATCACACACAACATGTTTTTAAAAAGTGCCCAATGCATAATAGCTGAATAAATTAGTTTTATGTCAAATTCAGAAAGGTGTTTATGAAAATTTCTTCTTCTAACTCAGTATTCACTCTTCAGTGGAAAATGTATTGTACAAAACATTCATTTGTGCAAAATTAAAGAGTATTATAAACCCTGGGAGATCAATCTTAACAACTGGACCATATTTTGGTGGATTTTACCCTTTTTCTGTCATGTGGGTATTGACTGCTTTATGAAAATATATTGTACATAGAAGAAACACTGACCTGTTTGTCTTGGGTATGTTGGAAACTGCCTGGGAAGCAACTGAATGAAAGAACAACAGGAGATTCCAATTTTAAAACTGCCAAACATATCTGGGACCTCAGCAGATGCCAAAATTGAGGGTAGAGAACTAAGAAAAGATGGGAGAAGCTTTTCTTCTACTTTATATAACAATGCAGCATTCATAATTTCAGTAGAATCCATCATCCCATCTCAGAAGCTTAGTGACAGGTACAATAAGAGTAAAGGTAAGTTTGAGGTTTCTCAACAATAAAAGAAAATCTTCCATAACTCTGTGGGTTACAAACCATTTCATTTGACAATACTATTTAGGACAGCATGATTGTGTATATCTGAAACTATTAAGTTGAATCATGTCCTTCAAAAGAGAGGCATTGGAGTCCTAACTCCCTGTATTTCAAATTGTAACCCTATTTGGAGGTAGGAAATTTATACTGGTAGTTAAATTAATATCACATCTTTTGGGTGGGCCCTAATCAATATGACTGATATCTTTCTAAAAATGAATCATTTGCCACAAGGGCAGACATATATAAGAGGAAGTTAATGTGGGAGGACTTAGGAAAAAGATGGCGATCTACAAGCCAAGGACAGTGGTCTACAGTAGATTCTTCCCTCACAGAGTTCAGAAAGAGCTCATTCAAAAACACCTTGATTTCTGATCAAGAAAATGGTGGTAACCAGAGGTAGAGGAGAGTAGGATGGAAGGAGGGTTGGGTACTTACAGTTACAAGAAATAAGTTCTAGTGTGCTATCAAACAGCAGGGTGAGTTTAGGTAATGATAACATACTGTGCATTTCAAACAACTAGAAGAAAGGAATTTGATCAAATCTATGTTTTAGTTGCAAAACATAAATTTCCATTGACTAAGGCACTGGGTCAGTGGCACTTTGCTAAGGCAATCCCAGCAAATGAACACCTTGTTATACTATAGACATTCAGAATCCTGATCTAGTGCTTGCTTTGGAAGCACATGCACTAAAATGGGAATGACAAAGAGAAGATTAGCATGGACCCTGCAAATTTGTGAAGTGTTCTATATTTTTTTATAAGAGAAAAAAGAAAAGCAAAGGGACCTCATGAAAACATAACAGAAACCAATATACTAGAGGAATCTGGAAATGGGAGAGGGCGAAGGAAAGGGAGAGTATGAGAGTTGCACATGTATGAATATATCACAGCAAATCCCATTATTATGTAGAGTTATAATAACCAATAAAAAAATTCTGATCTACATGCAGAAGAATAAGCTGATTTTTCTAACTAGTGAGAGATGGGGTCTACTCAAAATGAATTAAAGATTTAAATGTAAGAGCTGAAACTATGAAATCAACTAGGGAAAATACTACCAGACATTGGAATAAGGAAGGATTTTTTTTTGTATAGGGCCCATGAAAGAGCAAGAAACAAAACCAAAATGAAACAAATAGGATTATAGCAAATGAAGAAGCTTTTGTACAGCAAAAGAAATAACAGAGAACAGAGACAACCTACAGAAAGGGATAAAACATTTGCAAACTAAATATGTGATAAGGGATTAATTTCCATAAAGTATAAGAACTCAAACAGCTCAATAGCAAAAAAAAAAAGCAACAAAAACAACAAATAATAAAATGAAAAAAAAACCAAGGGACTTAGACATTTCTCAAAATAAGGCATGCCAATGCAAATGACAAACAAGTATATGAAATACTATTCAATATCACTAATCATCAGAAAAATTCAAATCAAATCCACAATGAAATTTCACCTCATTCCAGTTATAATGGCTACAACCAAAAGATGAAAGATAACAAGTACTTACAAATACATGAAAAGAGAACACTTGTACACTATTCATGGGAATACCAATTAGTACAGGCTTTATTTCCCCCAAAATTAAGAAAAGAATCACTATATAGATCCAGCCATCTCACTACTGGGCATAAACCCCAAGGAAATGAAATCAGTATGTCAAAGACTTATTTGCATACTCTTATGTTTATTGTAGGACTATCCACATTAACCAAGCAATGGAAATAACATGTGTCCATCAACTGATGAATGGATAAAGAAAATGGAATAAACATAATATTCTATTATTCAACCATTAAAAAGGACAAATCTTGCCATTTGTAATGTCATAGATGAAATACCCAGACATAGAAAGACAAGTACCATATGCTGTCACTCATATGTGGAATCTATAAAAGTTGATCACATAGAAGATGAGGGTAAAATGGTGGTAACCAGAGGTAGAGGAGAGTAGGGTGGAAGGAGGGTTGGGTATTTATAGTTACAAGAAATAAGCTCTAGTGTGCTATCAAGCAGTAGGGTGAGTATAGGTTATGATAACATATTGTTCATTTCAAATAGCTAGAAGAAAGGATTTTGAATGCTTTCATCATAAAGAATTGATAAATGAGAAGCTAGATATGTTTAATCTGATTTCAACATTAGATAATGTACACATATATCAAAACATTGTGTTAGCACAAAATGTATAATTTTTATATGTAAATATAAATAAATGAAATTCATAATCCTGAAATTGGAAGCAACTTTAAGAATTTGACTCATCCCGGTTAATATCTAAAATATTCACATGGAAGAGTGACCCCTTTGCTCAGAAAAAAAAATGTACATAATCTAGGGGGAATGGTCCAATTTTTCCAAACTGTCAAGATGTTATTTTTTTATGAATAAGTATATCCAAATATTTATAATAAATAAAAGATCACCTATATTCTTTTCCTCAATGGGATGTGGACAATAAGTGGTCACCAGTCATATCATAAAGTTATGCATGAACTGGTAGATATACTTTATATTTTTTTGAAATACAGGTTAATTCTTATATCTTAGTCCTCAAAGGGTTCACTTCCATCTCTTTATAATCCTAGCCACTCTTATTGGAATTATCTCTAGTTCTTTCCTTACAAACTTAAAAATTATACTGATGAAGTTAATTTACAATATCTACATTTTTGTGTTACTTATACTGTAAAATATCCCAGGAAAAAGGTCCTTCCCCATCCCCAATACTGCTACAGTATCTTATTCTTAGTTTCTGATTTTTTTCTCTTCTTGCATATATACGTAACCTTTTATCTCCCATCCTAAATAAGTGCTCTTGCTATTGGTAGTTTACTCCTGTTTTTCAGAGTCCTTTATGTGTTTGGTAAAGATCACTTCAGATTTTATTACTGCCTTTAGAAAATGGCATTAGGGGAATTGAATATTTATAAATCTCATCAGTGTATTCTTGTTTGTTTTATCCAGTAAATCATTTATTTATTAAATATTCATTGATTGCCTATAATTTAGAAGCATATTTCCAGATATTATAAAAGAGGCATTATTCTTGGATTCAAGGAACCAGTCACCATATATAGAATGCACACACACACATGCATACACGTGCGCGTGCACGCGCGCGCACACACACACAGTGTAAAATGTATGATACATTCATTGTGTGATGTAAATGCCCCAAATAATAAAGTCTAGTCCTCAGCTCGAGAGTAATATGATTAAGGCTATGAAGGTAATACTTAATGTATAATTTACCAGCATCTCAGAAGCTCATCTACTAGTAATTTGAAATCAGAATGAATTTTCTGATAGGAATAACATTATAATGATTATCAGGTCCCACATCAGCCCATTAACAACAACAAAAAAATTTAAGCTGTAGTGTAACTGACCTATATGCATAATTGCCTTTTAGAAATAATCACCTTGTTAAAAAAGTGTATGCGTGTGTGTGTGTGTGTGTGTGTGTGTGTATTGCATTTAATGTTCTAAATTAAGATCATTGGGTCACATCTCACATCTCTTTCTCCATCTCTACTTTAATCAACTCTATGTGTCAACAAGAATTTGCTCCTGCTCCTTAGATGGTGGAAGCATAAAATCTCATCTTGCAGCAGTACAAAGGGAGAAATTCTCAGCCTTCACTGTTAGGATGAAGCTAGGGGAACCAGCTCTGTTGTGAGAGCTTTGGCATCCGAGTAAAAGCCTTATGACAGGCATTTTTATAATAGCAGTAACAATGGTAGTGATGCTCATTGGGATGGCAATCCTGGTGGCAGAACAGAGACGGCAAGGTGTTCAGTCAGCATGTAGACTCTTATATGTATAATTGACTCATAAATGAAGGATAGAAGGAAAAAGCTGATGACATGCAATCTGAAGTCAATTTCTTTAATATTTGTATAATTTTAGAAAAGCAACTTAAACTCTTTAGGTCCCAATCTGTACTTTCATAGATGTGAATAATACTTCTTTCAGGATTGGATTGACATAGTCACATGATAGTGTCTACCTGGTATCCAGCACTTGGGAAGTGCCTAATAAATGCCCCCAAAGTAAAGTCTATACTTCTTATCTTAATTTGAGAATAACATGTGGGAAAGAATCAATGGCTTTATATGAATTAAGTTGATTAAATATACTTTTCTCTGTGTCAGTGAAACCCACTGAGGCTATTAAGCCCATGTAGGAGGAAATTAAGTTAAACTGACATCACTTGCCTTTTTCAAATCTATGTATCAATTGATATGCATGGTTCTGTGCTCTTGTATTGTGTATAACTGGCTGTCAGATCATTTTTCCTAATATATTTTTTTTTTTAAAAATAACAATGTCCAAATGACCAGTCTTTCACTTTAAGGATCATTCCTTATTTTTTAAATACGGGCATATTTGGGGCTAGGGATATAGCTCAGTGGTGAAGTGCTTGCCTAGCATGAATAAAGCTTCAAAAATAAATTTAAAAAAATAAGCACATTTGTTCTTTTTCATTCCTGAAGAATATTGCCTGCTCCATAATTTCCATTATTATGAATAGTGGCTCTCTCATATTTGGAAATCCTTTATATAACCAAGTACTAGACTCTGTAAATTGGTCCTCTTTTTTCTTTCTAATATCATCTCTACCTATTTTCTCATCTCTCTGCTTTTAAAGTATTCTATTCTTCTTGGATATGAGCTGCCCCCTCTGCAATATATTATTGAATCATCTTCTTTGCCTACTATATTTGAAGTTTGGTTTAGAAGTCACATTTCTTTAAATTTGTTTCCCTAATTGGGTTCATAGCCAACTATTGGATCATAAGTATGAGTGAATTTAGTGCTCTTGTGACCAGTATTCTACAAAAGTTTAGTGTAATAAATGTTCATTTATACCATGATTTGACTTATATAGATAGATACTGAGCAGTTTTATCTCTTGGGTTTTCTGCTATTTGACTGATTGTTACTGAACATATTTTGAAAGACATTTCCATGATCTTCTACTGAAGATCTTGTTTTTTTTTTATGTTTTCAGATTTAGGGGACTCTGGTTTCATTATGCTTTGTTTTGCCTTTGTTGAAACTTACTGTCAGATTTTTCCAAAGAGATGTATCATCTTGCTGTTGTTTCAGTGTGCCAAGATTTCTTATTGCTATGAGGCTGGAGTTGACAATGTCAAGCAACAGACTTGATTTAGTAACATTTTCTTCCTGAAAAATTTGATCCAGAGGGATAAAAACAATAAACAAACTTTAATATCTTAATGTCTCTTATTTTATTCTCAATATAAAGTTCATCGATTAGCTAGTCAATTTGTTTTCAGTGTTAACTATATTACCTCTGTATTAGAAATCAAATAAATTCTGAATTTAGGCAGGTTCCAGAGGAAGACTTTAATTTTATTTTCTGTCCTTATTATATATAACCAGTTTGGGGGATTTTATTTGATAAATTTTCTGGTTACAGTAATTATTTTAGCAACTTATTTTACCATGATCATTTTTCTGTTTCCAAATTGTACTTTACAAAACTAAACATTAGTCTCTTGATATTAATCCAGTTTATTTTCAGCTTAGCTTTCTGTTCACAATTTATTTTGAAGCTATGTAGTGAAGAATAGAGTCAAGTTGAAATATTTTGAGAAAATAAAGCAAATTTGTTATTAAATAGAAACAATAAAAATATTTAATTAGTAAAATAGTACTTTTTTCATGTTATGTAGATTTGGAGGATTGGGTATTTCTAGGGAGAAAGAAAGAAAGTTGTAGAGAGGCAGAGCGAGGACTAAGGCCACTAATCTGGTTGTAGAGCTGGGCCATTCTAAATGATAGTGCCTGAGTAAGATGGCAAACTCTGGCACCATCTTCGCTGGCCTCACCATACAAATGTTCCAACAAAGTTGGTGGTAAAGCAATAGGAATATCTAGCCCATGGGTTCTCAGCTATTCACCACACATGAATATCATCTGTACAGATTTAAAGACAGATGTTAAGTCCCACAATGACAAATTCTTGTCTAATTGGTCTGAGATAGAATTTGGGTGTCCAAAGCACCCCTTCAGTGGCTTCTAATGGACATCCAGGATTGTAAGTCTTTAGTTTTACCAGATAATAAGAGAATTAGACATGTTGAGTGAGGTATGAAGTATGACTTGGGTTAGCTGCTTGTATCATGAAGGTGGAAAGATACCTAGAACCAAAGATGCTGGGGTGACCAGAAAAAGTTTTGTTCTAGTAGAACAATCAAGAAGCCAAGTTGGCAACTGGATAAATAAAATAGCAAGTGTGATAAATTATCAAACTGATAAGAAGTGCTTACACATTACACAATTACCAAGTGCAGGGCAATAAAAATCACTGATCAAGTAATGAAACCTCTAGGCATATTCAGTGACCATCAATGTGCTTATTAAACTTCAACAGCCAGTGGAAACCATATCCCTGGAAACCATTTTGTACTTATTCCATTGTCATTGTCCTATCAGGATAAAATAACTATTATATGATAAATTAAGTGAGTGAGAGTGAGAGAATGCATGTGGTGTGTTGAGTATGTGCATGTATGACTGTGTATAAATCATGATGTTGGATTTCTCAGAATGGAGGTTAGTTTTGATTTCATAATATCAACTCACAGAAAAAAAAGATAGGCAAAGATAAATATCCTCCGTATTCTAATTATTTGGGGGAAATCTCTTTCATTAGGTCAGTAAATATCAAGTGTCTACTCTATCCCAGGCAACATGCTAGCCACTGTAGATAAAACTGGGATCACAAGGATAACACAAGAATCCTTTACCTTGAAGAGTTCAAGATATAAGAAGGTCCTACCCTCCCAAAACTGATATTATTGCTTTCTTAGCATATTTTACTGAGAGTGTTAAACTAATTATATTTGAGCAAATAGAGAATCAACTACTGAATAGGACTGGGTAAGCAGAAACTGATATATAACATATACATCAAGTTAGGATTTTTTAGATTGCAGTCATACCTTTCTATTTGGTCATAGTTACTCATACCAACCTTCTTAGCAACTTTATCTTTCCAGAAGAAATAATCCTAATCTTAATCTGGATTCAGATAGACTTTTTTTTCAATTATTTGATTATCTTAGTGCATTCCACTGGGCTTATTGATTCACTTATGAAAATAAATGAGTTTCAACCACTATGTTTTTTCTTCTTTTATCAGAGTTTTGGCCTTAACCTCAGAATAAGTATAATTTCTCAGTTTTCTTTAAATAGAATCTTGGCAACCAAATTTGAAACACACAAATAGTTTCAGGGTATAAGATTGGAAAATAAATAGTTCAAAATTTATATTATTGAAATAATACAATTCTGTCCTCAGAAAATTTATTAATTTTCATGGTACATCACAATAAGCACTGTTGCCGTTTCCATCAGAAAAAAACTTGCTACCCAACATATTGTTCAATAGTGGTTTCCCAAGAGGAACTCTAAGTCAAATTGCTAATGGCTCTAGTCTTGTGGAATTTCTGAGAAACCTGATTGCTGAGAGTACTTCTCTTAAGGAATGTTCTCTTTTTAGATGTTCATTTTATCATATGATTTTTTTTCTTTAAAACCCATAATAAAGCCAGGCTCAGTGGCACATGCTTGTAATCCCAACAACTCAGGAAACTAAGGCAGGAGGATTGCAAGTTCAAGGCCAGCCTCAGCAATTTAGCAAGGCCCTAAACAACTTAGTGAGACCCTGTTTCAAAATAAAAAATAAGAAAGGCTGGGGATGTAGTTCAGTGGCAAAGCACCCCTGGGTTAAATATCCAATACAAAAAATGCAAGATAAAAAATAAAGTGCATAATAATCAACAAATTTAAACATAATTCAGATAGCATTTAGAAAAATTTGGCAGCTAAATGTGTATCTACTTTTATTTATAAACATACTGTAAGTGATATTAAAAATAGCATGCAAAAATCTTTAAGTACTTCTCACTGGAATATTTCATTATAATGCAACATCTGTGTATCATATTGCCAATCAGCTTCCAGATTGGTAATAGTAATATTTTCACTTCTAAACCAATCTTAATCAGTTTATATTATGGCTGTGTCTCCAAAGTACCACACAGTCAACTATTGCCAAGATCTTCACACACTATAACAAACAGAATCTTTCTAACAATATTAGATAAAACACTCTATAAATCATGAGTTAGATTAATTCCATGGGAATATAGAGGTTGTAAATAAGAATATTGACTTTGTATACCAGACAATAAATTTATCATACTATATTAACTTACAGTGAAAGACAAATAATGGTGCTTTGCAAGCAAATTAATCAATTGAATGTTTTCACTGAGAACAATCTTGTCTTTTCTGACACTGAAAAGAATTGAGAACACATTTATAGATAATCTTGACAAAAGAATCAGAAGGCATGCCATATTCAGAACTAACTGCAAAACCTTGGTCAATTCACCATGTTCTTCATTTATCCATTCATCATGAATTGATTACAAATTGATGATGTCTAGAACTGTGCTAATTTCTGGGATCACAAGGATAAGACAAGAGTATCTTACCTTAAAGAGTTCATTGTCAAGTAAGGAGAGTAGATCAGTTAAACATATTTATAATAGAATATTTAAAATCCCACTTTCTAAACATGTGCCATAGTCAAAAAAAGAGAAAAAGTTTTTATTAATTATTAATTACCTTGCACAAAACTACTGCCCAAGGAAAGCAAAATATACTACAACAGTATCTCCACTGTTCTCCTGATGGGATTCTGTCTTGTGTTCCATATATGATACTATATTGTCGTGTAGTATCATCGTCATCTTCCCACCCCTTTTTGGAGGGTGACCCTTTATCAGTCCTCTGTTTGCTTCTTCCATTGTTGATTTGTATCATGGAACTTATTTTTTGCACTGTTGAAGGAAGTATAATTGGCAAAATGGGGTTCTATATCATGTGATATTGTGTAAAATGAATGCACTAATGATTTCATCCAATATTAAATTGGCATGTATTATTTATTGGGGGTTTTAATTGCTTTGTATTATATACATGATGGTAGATGGTAATTTAAGTATTTTAAAATATTTCGGGACCAGGCACAGTGATGCATGCCTGTAATTCCAGCAACTCGGGAAGCTCAGGCAGGAGAATAAAGAATTCAAAGCCAGCCCCAGCAAAAGCAACTCAGTGATACCCTGTCTCCAAATAAAATACAAAATAAGGCTGAGGATGTGGCTCAGTGGTCAAGTGACCCTGAGTATTGAACTCCCCCCTCCTCCCAAACTATTTTGGTGATATTTGGAGAAACCAGAATTTTTTATGAGATCTGGAAATGGATTATTATCTTTCCTATCCAAAATAATGAAATACAAACTTCCTTCCATAATCTTATGCTTCCAAAACATTTTGATAATCGATTTAGACATTGAGATAGTTCTAGATTTTAGCCACAGAACTCTAACAAAGTGTATCAGATACCATCTCCCCCAGCAACAATAATGGCCATAAACTAATATACACTTATTTTAGTTATTTCCATACATGTTGAAAACCTTAGTGTGTTATTCAGCTTTCCATCACTGTGATGAAATACCTAAGATAAATAAGTTAAAAGATGGAAAGGTTTATTTTAGCTCATATTTTCAGAAGTTTCAGTCTATGGTCATTTGGCCTTTTTGTGTTTGCGCCTGTGATGAGAGAGTACATAATGACAAGGTATACAAGATGGAGGAAACTTCTGACCTCATAGAAGCCAGGAAGCAAAGAGTAAATGGAGTGGGGAAAGGATCTCCATATCTCTTTCAAGGGCATACCCCCAATGACCTCGTCTATCCACTAGTCCCTGACTCTTAAATGTTTCACCAACAGTGCCACAGACTGGCGACCAAGCCTTTAACACACAGCCATTGGGGGGCCACTTCATACCCAAACTATAGCACTTACTGTACATTTAAAAGGTTGTATTTATTGAATATGAACTTTCCATAGTCACAGAAAGTAGAACATTGGAAAACTCATTGGAAATTTAATTTGGCATTAAGTAACTATGTAACTTTGGAAAAATCACTTTATGTTTTTGTGCCTTTGTAGAATTTGCATAATTATTGCTTAGCCTATCTCATAGGGTTGTTGAATCAAATTACTTATAATATGAAGATATTCTATGAAATTCCCCATTATCATATAAATGTAAAACATTAGTTCTAGCTTGTGGGCAAGAGACATTGGCAGCTGTCACCTTAGTCTTATCCTAGAAATGTAGGATAGGATTTACCAGGCAATAAGTAAAGTAGAATACACATGGGTGTTAGTTTCAGAATATAAAGATAATGTGTGTCCTGAATAAAACTAAGTCAAGAGGCTTATCAATGATGCATTCATATTTGGGAGAGACTGGGAGTCTGATGGCTTTCTCTATAAAGGTCTAGATATTATATGTTTTTACTGTACCTTTATTCTATTTCTCTTGGTAGATCCTTAAAAGAAAGAAGGGGAAAAGAAGTGAACAGTAAAGTTTTATGTGAAATGTGCATGGTTTATATTTTATCATGTATAGATAAAAGAGCAATAAATCTAGTATAAGGATGCCTGAAGAATACCTGTCTCGTTCTAGTGTTATGAACTTGGACAAGTCCTTTAAAATCACTCTCCTTTAGTTTGCTTACTTTTAAGGTAGAAACAATGATTCTCTGTTCTCGAAGAAATAACATAATTGAAATAATGGATATATATAAACGTTGCAACAAAGCATTATATAAATATAAGGACTTAAAGTTATTATTTGGATATTTTGGAAGGAAAAATTTTCTTTCAACAAAAGCAACTGTATTACTTTTGTTTAATTTTGAAAAAGCAAAGACTAATGAAAATTTAATCCACATTCTGTCTCTCCACAGAATTTAGAATTGAGAAGAAATCACTATTTTTATTCTGTGAAATTGGATTCTGGACAAGTTGAAATGTGTAATTTTAGTGCTAGAGTTCTAAAAACATGAAAATCCAATATAAATTAAAACTAGTAAAGAAAATTGTGGCCGGAGTACATGTTTCTGATGTTCTCTCCCTCCCATCTCACTGCTTAGACAGCTAACCACTAAAATAACTATGTCTGATTGTTGGGGCTGGCAGATATAGCTGACATTGTAAGTCTTCAGGAAAAATGTGCAAATCTGGGGATATTGCTGTTTTTTAACTACATGGACAACTAAAGATCTAGCAACTGGGACATCAGCAAAGTCCCCTTACTCTGTAAGGGTTTGCAGAGATTCCATGGGCAGGCATAGGTTTCCTCAAAGGTGAAAAGTAAATACATAAGATTCTTAGGAATTCCATATTATCCTAACAGCTGATGTGGAAGGGAATGAATTAAAAGGAAATTTGATCAATCTGATCAAAGCAAAGAATCTATAAAAGAAGGAGAAAGAAACTGCAAAATATAATGAATAGTTAAAATCTACATATAAGGCCTGGGCATGGTGGTTCATGCCTACAATTCCAGTGAATTGAGAGGCTTGAGGCACAAGGATTACAAGTTCAAAGGCCAGCCTCTGCAACCTAGTGAGACCCTGTCTCAAAATAAAAAATAAAAATGCTAGGGATGTAGCTGTGATGAAGAGCCACTGGGTTTAGTCCCCAGCACCAAAAACAAATAAAATAAAAAGAAATATCTCTCCTAACTTGAATGGTAATATGATAAATTGTCACAGCAAAGAAAAGACCTCAAGTTATGTAAGAAGTATGTTCTACAAGAAACTCTCCAAAAATAAAGTAATTAAAAAAGGTTTAACATGTGGGGGGGCCCTGGGTTCAATCCTCAGCACCACATATGAATGAACAAAATAAAGGTATTATGTTCACCTACAACTAAAAAAATTCAAAATAAAGGTTAAAAATTTAAAAATAGACAAAGAAATGGTAAGCAAATACAAATGAAATTAGCAGTATTAATATCAGACATAGTAGAATATAAGCTAAAATACATCAAATAAAATAAAAAGTAAAATGATTACAGTATAAATAAGGTGAGTACATAGTTCTTCATCCCAATTGGGACTCTGTTGAGGCAATATTAATAACTTTGATACAATAGTAACAAAGAACATATGACAACTACATACATTTTAACATGAAAGCCAAAATATTCCCCAATGAAAAGAGAATAGGGGGCTAGGGCTATGGCTCAGTAGTTCCATGCTTGCCTGGCATGAGTGAGGCACTGGGTTCAATTCTCAGCACCACATAAAAATAAATAAAATAATGGTACTGTGTGTGCATCTACAACTAAAAGAAATTAAAAAGAATATGATGGCATGGGGATATAGTGACTACAAAAAAAATTATACTTTCCAGTTCAACATCACCAAAATTTGTAATGGATAGAACATTTTCAAAGCTATGGCATTTATAAATTCTCTAAGTCAGAGTACATGTACTGTTTCACTTAAAACATATTTTCTTTCATTCCTATCACCAGTAGATCTGATATCCTGACCCTAGGTGGCCATTTTCCACTTTAGATAGTGTGAAACTGGAGCGCAATTTTCCTTTCAGAAACAAAAATTCAATTTCCAACATACAGGAACTCCATGGCAAATAAACATCAGCCCTCATAGCACTTCAATAGCTTAGATTCCATGTAATGTTTGTTTTAGCTGCTGTTAAACTTTGACATGCTTCATCCTTCATTTTCACCTCTGCTAAGGAAAAAAAAAATGCATGCAATGAATAAGCTTAACCTTTAAAATCATTTCAAAGGACATGTAACAGAAGAAGACAAACTTAAGGAAGGAAGACTCTGTGAAAATAATATTTTAAAAAATCCTTCATTTTCCTTTATCCTTTTTTCTAGTTATTTTTAATTTTTTTTATTATTATTATTACTATTATTATTATTTTGGTACTATGGATGGAACCCAGGGGTACTCTACCACTGAACTACACCCTCAGCCCTTTTCAGTTTTTTTTTTAAGACAGGGTCTTGCTAAATTGCATAGGGTCTCACTAAGTTGCTGAGGCTCTCCTGGAACTTGCAATCCTCCTGCCTCAGCCTCCAGAGTCACTGGGATTGCAGGCATGCAACATTGCACCCAACTCTTGTTCTTCTTCTCTTTCCCCTCCTCTTCTTCCTCTTCCTCCTCCTCCTCCTCCTCCTCCTCCTCCTCCTCCTCCTCCTCCTCCTCCTCCTCCTCCTCTTCCTTTTCCTCCTCCTTCTCCTTCTTTCACTTTAATGAAGAGCACAATGTGGGATTCTCACTTGATTTACAGTTGGGAACTGTAGGGAGGGAATATTTTCCCTCTGTCTTCTGAGGGTTTGATACTTGAGTCTGAAAATGCATCAGGCAGATTAACAGGAGGAGAAACACATTTAATTCTGTATGTATTATCAGGAATCCCACAAAGTATGAGACTCAAAGAAGGGTCAGATGCTAGATACTTATAGAGAGTCCTGAGCTACAGAAAGGGATATAGATTTAGGGTTCTAGGGGGAAATTGCAACACAAGTTGTGGTAGAGTGAAGGAAGGAAATGTATGGAGAATAAAATTTGTCTTGTATGTAGATAAAAAAAAAACCGGGGCAATAAAAGTAGTCTGAGTAGCTTTCAGAAGAATAAGGGATGGCTTGTGATAAGGTCTGTCTAGGCAGGAATTCTTATTCTCTGATACAGTTAATCTTTTATGGTTGATGAGATTCCCAGGGAGGGGATTCATTATACAATTTCATTCCTTTTGGAGGATCTGTCTTTAGGCAGATAAAGGAAGTTCAGAGCAAGCTTCTCCCTGTATTTTCTGTTCCTCAAATGACCTCAGTTTGATGTCCTCAATATACCAAAGTGACATATTTGGGATTAGCATTTTCTGAACTGTTTCAGTACAGTACACAGACCTTTTACAGCATTTGTTACTCAATAAATATTTATTCTCTACGTTCATCTAGAGGGTCAACAAATGGGAACAGGCTTCTTTATAATGCTCAAAAGAGGATTTTCTTGGAACTTGATATTCAATTGTAGTCCAGTCCTAACTGGTGATTATTTTATATTTTATATTTTTGTCTTGATATTTGTGTCTCTAACACTTTCTTAACCATTTTCAAAGCTTCCTATGAAGTGAAATTCTACTTTCTCTGGCCTGCTCAGAGGGAGAAGTAGGAAGAAAGTCAAAGAGAACTTCCTACTTCTGAGACCCTTTTATTCTTCCCTTCAAAGTACTCAACATGCTAAAGTGCCCAGAACCCATTCAGAAAAAGCAATTTCCACCAAACCCCAGAAAATGTAGGGAACCACTCCCCTTTAATGTTGGTTATAACTTCCTGAAAATCAAAGTGCTTCATGCTTCAAAATTGATAAATCTTAATATATAGAAAACATAAAAAGGGCCAGGAGCCTTGGGTTCTTATCCTTCCCTTCAGCATTTTGAGGTATACTTTTCTTCCCATATGTACCTCCCATCCACCCCTTAATATGTAAGTTCCTCCCATTTTTACTTCATATCAGGTTACTTTGCTCGATTATAGGAGTAGGGTCTAGCCCATCCTGTAGACTTACAGCAATTGAAGATGGATGAAAAATCTTATTTGCAAAAAAAGTCAGAATGCTTAGAGATGTGTTAGCAGTAGTTAAGTATACCAAAGAAGCATCTTCCTCCTCCAGGGGAAGAAAAACCTCAGAATGGAGTCTTCATCATTATTACATGTCTTTCTACTGTTCCCACCTTAGAAGGAAAATATTGAATTAAAGGATCTGATATTATTTTCCCAATATTGGATTTTACCAGTTCTACCTACTCAAAACTTTAGCAAACATAAATACAGAAAAGGTAGTTATTGAGTATATTGTTAACAGTGCCACCCAAATATTAGGTATTCATTTAACATTATGCATATTGGTCCATCTGTTCAAGGGACCCTTGCCCACTGCAAAAAGATGTTGTGAGAACAAATTTGCCCTTTTGATGAGTCTAACCAATTACTACTACTCTTCTCTTTGGCTTGATATTACAAGAGCCCTGGAGAGAGATATAATTATTGTTACAAACCTAATGCTTTCCATTTTCTGAATTGAAGCAAAACCCATTGAATTTGCAGAGAATGTCCCTGAAGCAAAAAAGTAACAGCTGGGCCCTCTTTTATAATGGGTCTGTAGCACTGAAAAACAAAATCCAGAATTTAAATTGCAAAAATGAGTGACTAATAGGGCTTGATGTCTCATCGAGTACAGGAGTCATCCATCAACAGTGAATTTTTCTATCATGATGAGAGTAGGATGTGAGAGGAATTGTAGGGCTTTGCTTCAGAAAATGTACCTCTTGTGCTCATTCATATCTCCTCAAGGAAACAAGAATAAGAAATGAATCAAATATTCACATTGTCTATTAGAAAAAATATTTATAATTGCATGATTTAAAAGGAATAACTTTCTAAGTATTGGGGCATTATTTTTTAGATGTGGGTAAACACAGCTGATGTCATACAAATCTTTTCAAAACTTTTTTGGGAAAAAAGCATTTTCTTTTTTAAAGACTCACTAATATATATTAATTGATTATTATCTAACACTTGAACATACTTCAGAACTACCTAGAGTGTTGGAATGCATATAAAAAGAGATTGCTCGGTCTCAAACTCAGAGTTTCTGATTTGATGAGTTTGAAGTAGGAACTTAGATTCTAATAAGTTCCCAAGTGCTACTTTCGTTCTGTAGCTATTGGACCAAAGACTTCTAAGGACAACATTTGGAATATCACCAGATTTTAAAAAGACATTTTTGATATTATTGGAATAACAATAACGACTTATAATTCTCTAAAGTGCGCCATACTTGAAATAGCTCAGAGCAAAATATGTCTTCTCAGATGTCACCCTAAATCTGTCTTTCTGGTAGGAACAGGAAGAAATCATTATCCTCACTCTAAAGATGAGAAGATTGAGGCTTGGAGGCTGTAATTATTTGTGGAGAAATTCTAGAGTATGATAGTCTCTCTTGTCTATGTTCCCCCTAACTCTCATCATAAAAAAGTACACACAAGTCTTAAAGTTGGTAAGAAAAGAGTTTAGGGAGAACTATTGTAATAGAAGCAAAGGGACTATTATACTTCAGAACAACTAAAAGACAAATCTGAGCAAAGCATATGAGCACAGACTGTTGGATAGTTGGCTGATATTTTCATCAGCTTTTTCACTGTTGTGACTAAAAGACCTGACCAGAATAATTGTGGAAGAGCAAAAGTTTTGGACAGCAGGCTCCATTCCTCAGGGCTCAAGGTAAAGCAGAACATCATGGCAGAAGAGTGTGGCAGAGGAAAGCAGCTCACAGGATGATAAGAAAGCAAAGAGAGAGATTCCACTCACCAGATATAAAATATATACCCCAAAGGCATGCACCTAATGACCCACTTCCTCCAGCCACACTATACCCACTTTCAGTTACTTCTCAGTTAATCCTGTCAGTGATTTATTGATTGGGTCAAGGCTCCCATAACCCAATCATTTCTCTAACCTTTTTGCATTGTCTAACACATGAGCTTTTGGGGGACACCTCACATTCAAACCATAAGAGTTGGAGAAAGAAGAACGGGGAGTGATCATGCCAAAAACTACTAGAGGGACCTCAAAACTTCACAAAATGTATCAAATATTGCAATAATAAGGAAATCAAGGCAGCAAATATTTCAAATGGTATGAATTTCAGGACCGAGATGGAGAAAACTAGTTGCAGTATGAAAAATTCACTTTAGCTCAGAACCTAGATGTCCTTATCAAAACAGCCTTATGTTGTGGAGAGCATAAAGTTTGGTCAGCTGTGTCACTTCCCAGCCTACTCAGATAGTCATGGATGCAAAATTTGCAATTTTCTACTTCATAAGAAGACTTACTGTTCTCTCTACTTGAGGGCAAGGATGTTGTTGAATCATGGAACTGGGAGGAAGCAATATTATACTTGGTGTTCTTTTCATTTTGTCTTTTGCTATATAAAGACAGTTTTGAGGAGAAAAGAAAAATCTATTGATTGGCTATCAGCAAGGCTAATTCTCATTTGGATGTTTTATTAAGAAGCTTTTTAATATAAAACAAGATAAGAAGTAGTAGAAGAAAATAGTTTTGATCAAACTATAATTGAGAAACTTTTTTCCTATGTACCTAGATTTAATTAACAGAGATTGTCAAGAGTCGATGAAAAAGGCTTTCAAGAAAAGATAGAGAAATCTATGTATTGTATATAATACTTTATGGTTATTATTCTATGGTATTTACATGAAGTTTAATAATCTACAGAAGTCTCAAGCTAAAAAGAAAACAGCAGACCTGAAAAAAGAGCTAAATTCTCCAAATCTATTGGGAAAAAACTAAATATTTCTCACCTCTAAGTGACCCAAATCCTGGTGATTATTTCACTTTGGCAGTTTTCCCATTGGATCTGCCTGTGGTCATCAGCATCCATCATGTCAGCAGATCAAATGAACATTCCAGCAACATTGCGGTCTACTATTGAAGCCAGAGTTTGAGACAAAACTCAATTATCTGCTTCTACTGCCAGGTGGGGCTGTGGGGCTCTGCATCCAAGAAAGCCTGTTTGAGTGTCAGCAGGTAATTACAGCAGGGTATGCCTGATGGGCATCAGTCCCAAGGGACATAGCTGGCAAAGCCGAGTTCTTCTCTACTACCATTGAGTGGTATGTTACAGCTCTCAGTATTGTGCCTCTAAATGGGAGCTATGCTCTCCACCGTTGTAATAAATCCCAGACTCTGACTGCCTACTTCTTTCCAAGTTCTTATCTCACAAATCAGAAGAATGAAATCCATGGGACAACTGAAAGCAATAGTGAAAGGAGTAGGAGATTTATTCAAATCTACTGGGAAAAAAACTAAATATTTAGTTTTTATGAGAATTTTTAATGAGAATTAGCCTTGCTAATAGCCAATCAATAGATTTTTCTTTTCTCCTCAAAATTGTCTTTATATAGCAAAAGACAAAATGAAAAGAACACCAGTGTGAAGAATAGAAACAGACCTCTTCAAGAGGTAAGAGGGGATGGACTCCAATAGGGATAGTGTAGACTACTACACTCCCTTAGTGTAGTAGTCTACGGGTTTATATAGCACTCTGGTCAATGCTATTGGTACAAATTTATGCTAATCTTGGTTTGTAAAAGTAATAATACTATTGGTTAGGCCTATAATCCCATTCAGGTCTGCCCTGCTTCCATTTGTCTGTTGCTCTTGAGGAAGCAGAAGGCTGAGTTCTTTCAATTATGGATGCTAAGAGTCCTAGCCTATTGCATTGTATGGAGAGGGGGTCTGCACCCGGCCTAGGCCAGGCTGCCATGTACAACAGGTCAGTGTGCCTTGGCTCGCCATACCTCAGGCCTGTGCCAGGATGTGACACAGGCCTAAGAGCTGTGACCTGTGCTCTTAGCAGGAACAAATGCTTAGCTTCACTATTTCTAGACACAGTTTGAATAGAGACACATGACCTCTGCCATATTTGTTTCTTAGCCTCTTTGTGACTTTGTCAAAAAGGTTGCCAAAGATATGCAACAAAAATGTGGAACAGAGAAGTAAATTTTCCTGTAAAATATCAATTCAATGCAATTCTGAAATGATTAGAAATATTTTCTAGGGCCAGTTTTACTTCCATGTTAGCATTCATATCTCAAGCTGTTTTCCTGGCCTTAATTACAATTTATCCATTAAATACATATGGCATATCATTCCATAGAACTATATTTATAAAGAAATAAATACTGGACTAGAGAAGAAATTGTGTTGTAAATGAGTAAGTACCAGGTACTAAGAAAATAAGGCCTTAACTTGGATGCTTCCATGGCTCAGTTAAATATTTTTTGACTGTCATAATCATAAGCAAACATACTGAATATTTATCCATGTAAATCATTGGACTAGACATAGGGAACAGAGGATTGTTAAGATATGTATGTAGAATACAATACAAATAACAACACAAATGTTTAAACTGTACAAACAATTGGATAAGTATTTGTACACAAATGAGTACCAGCAAATGCTACTAGAATTCTGAGATGAAAGAGATGGTTGGGTTGGCCCAATGTTTCTATAGAAAGGTAGAATACATTTAAATAACATGTGAAACTTAGATATGTTGAAGTGAAACACATCAGGGCAGTAGAAAAGAAGAAAAAGATTGCACTAGGCATGTTCTGAACTAGTGTAGTGCAGGAGGAGAACACACACAAGGTAGTGAGAGAAAAATTGAAAATGTTGGCTCTCATAGTGCCAGACTATGGTGTACCCAGAAATCTTGGCCAAATTTCTGTCTTACTTGAGTTTAATAGCATAATATTCCAGTGTTAGAGCTCAGGGCTCACCATCACAAAATATGACCATAGAAGACCAGAATATATCATCCCAAAATACACTTCTTTGGCATTTTTCCAGTTGATTATTTTGAGAAACTGCAGACACAGTAGTAGCTCTGAAAAGCTACCCTTTTTGAAGGAAACTTACATCTATAAGGGAAATCAACATTAGCAAAAGTGTCTATATCAGGAAGAGGGCTGATTCTAGATAAATTTTGCTAGCCTCAGAGAACTTTATCTGCACAAGGAAACCTTTATTTACTTATATTTCTCCCCCTCTTCCTATACCTTGTCTGTACCAAGCCCCTTAGAAAACCTATGCCCCTATTTCTTTTTATAGCTTGGGTAGCTACAGAAGTTTCAATTATCCAGTTGTTCTTTGAGTCTCATATTTTTGTGGGACACAAGTTCATATGTATGTAATTATATATGGTTGTACTCCTGTTAATCTGTCTTTATGACACTTAAATTTGTAGCCAGCCAAAGAGCCTAGAAAGGTGAAGGAAGCCATTTTCCCCTCTGCAGAGATATTGGCACAAGTCTTAACAGTTAAATTCTGTTTCTTTAATTACTATACGGGTGACTCAACCTCTCTCTGCCAACATGTTCTAAAATAAAACATATACATATGTGCATACACAAACACTAATAACAACAAGCAAATAATAGCACTTATTTCCTGGGGCTGTTGTAAGGCTTAAACAAAAAGCAGGCAAATAACTAAGTAGCCTAGTACATAATGTTAAGTTTGCTCTACAAGCATCCATATATTTAAGTTTAGCTTAAAGATTTCTCTATACTTAGTGAGTTGTAACCTAATTTGACATGTAAAAAGACTGTAACCTACTCTTGTAACAAATAGCTGAGCCTCAGCCAATCATAAGTGATTGACTGTTCAAACCATATTCAAATAAGACAGACCCAAGCTGTAACAAATTGGGTTATCTTTGTCTTACTTCCATTTTCTGTATGTCACTTTCTTTCCTCTGATTGTAAGTATAAACTGTCTCTGTGGTAGATCTTGACATTCTTCCTTATTTTTGGTTTATACTGCAGACTGATTTCAGAATCACAAAGCCAATTAAGACCTGAAAAACTGGATTGTTGTGAAGACTTTTTGTCTTTTCACAGTTGTGACAACCAAGGAAGGGGCTTGTGGTAATTGCTGACAGATCCTGGGAACCCTTGAGGAAAACAGGGAAAAAGATGCTTCTGACCCCATTGAGGTCTCCTGCTTTCCTCAGGGATGCCTAAGGTTTATGGGTAAGTTCCTCTGATCTTTTTTACTTTTGCAAAAAAAGACTCTTATCTTTTTGTATTAGACCTCCATCTACTAGGTTGAGTAAATAGATTAGCCTTACTGAGGTAGGATAGAAAAAATAAGAAATAGACAAACATAAAGAAAGGACAAGAAAATAAGATTTGAGTTAAGAAATTCTGCATACTCTTCCAGGCCTATATCCCTTCCAGGCCTGTTACTCCCTAAGCCTGTGTCTTTTCAAAGCCCATTACTCCCAAATTCCTGAGAAATCTATAGATCGACTTGTGCTCTGTTAATTAATCCCCTATAAATAGATTAATCAAGCAAAGATATGACATTTTGAGGAGTCTATAATTCAGGGAACTTTCTGGCACTATCTATTGATCAGATAATGAAGACCCCCATCAACCTGAGGATCTGAAGATTGATTAGACCACCAGAATCCTTTTTGAGATCACTAGACTAATATCATTCCTACATAGATTTCCATACCCACCTCTCAAGAAGTTTCCTTTAAAATAAGAGCTGGGAACCCCAAAACATGTCTTTCATGCTTGAGATGGCCCACATTCTCCCTTGAGTGTGTATTCCTTGCTTTACTGCTAAAGATATTTCTCTCTTGAGATTGTCCCATTCTCCCTTGAATTTGTATCTATTTTCCTAATAGATAGTAATAGATATTTTCCTAATAGATAGTAAAGCTCTGACTATGCCTTTAACAGATACCTGCTGAAATTCTTTTCACATATGCCAAGAGCCCCTGACCCTGAGTTGAGTTCCCCTTTCTCTTCAGGAACTCCTTGGACCCTTCTTAGGAGACAACTCTTCTGTGACATTACCAAAGTTAACTACAGTTACAGTGGGCACAGTAGAGGAGTTTTGATTTGGTTAAAATTGTTTATTTGTGAAGCATATTAGGAAAGAAGGAACCAGAAACCATGCAAGTAAAAAAAAAAAAAGAACCATAATGGAACACATTTTTAATTGGCACCTGGAGGCATTGTAAAAGACATAATCAATCCAAATTGCCTCTTTAAAGAGTTCTTTGAGTAAAGCAAATGGAAATCTTAAGGACAGACTAAGGACTTGATGAAAAGAGGACTGTACTGTATTCTGACTGAATTAACCCCAACCACTTTCCTCCCTATCCATCTTTATCTTAATTCTCTGTGTCCGTTTACATTTTTTTCTCAATTACTTTTTTGTTCAGAAGAGCGAGAAGAATTGCTGTAAAAAAAACCTTTGAATTTCAATTCCTAAGGCTTTCTGGAAAAAAAAAAAGAAAGAAAGAATTTAGGCCTGTTATACAACCTTACAAACCAAAGAGGGATGCAGTGCAATGCAGTGCAGAACTTTTGATTCTTAGGTAGCCACATGTTCACCCACATGTTCTACATTCAGTTACTAATAGTTACCAGTGAAACTTAGAGATGCATCCAATTTCCAGATAAATCAATCAGTGGAAGCATAAGGAAATGTGGACAAATAAGAAAAATGCAAAATGTATAATCTCTTGGTTATTGTGATCTGTAGTTTTTAAAATTTTTAAAGAGTGCTGAGTTAGATCTTGATGCCAGACCAAGCTCAGATTTCAATCAGTCTCATCATTGGCCACCAGCCTTAAAGTCACCCCCACCAAAGGAAAAATTATGCAGAGACAACAAAAAGTACCTCTAAGACATGTGGTTACCAAGAAGGTAGTCAATGTGGGGAAAGATCAAAATCAAGAATCTATTAAAACTATAGGGCATAATGTGAAGTAATTGTCATTTGTTGATCAGTGTCATCAGTTTTCTCAGGAGCTGTTACTAAAATGAAATTTGAAAGAAACTAATTTCAGAGCAGTATCTTTGGTTTTAAATGCTACACACAGTAGAGGAGTGAGTTTGGTTTTATGCAGAACCCACAGCTCACTATAGAACAATCACAGATGGCTATGAATGATCCACACACACTGGAGGTTATTCCTGAGAGAACAGCCAGCATGGTGGATTAGATAAAAGACACTGTTAAGTCTTTTCACTCCGAGAAGAGAAACTGTCTGCCTCCGTCTGTAAATGTCAAGTGGAACATCGTGCTGCTAGGGGACAGACAGATGTGAGTGGTAGGAACATGAGGTTGAGGAAATAATTTTATAAACTTGGCCCTGTGCTGACCCCCATATGCTTTCTTTTAAAAGCAATTTACCTGCATGTGTAATATGCAATTATTACAATCATAATATAACAATATGTAATATGTTACATTCCTCAGTAAACTACATATTATCTGCAGGGGAAATGCAGGCCTGAAATGCTGATCAGAACTCAAGTTACCCTGAAACCAGGCATTTAGTGACACTTACACAGACCAGATCCCAGAACTCAGGGAGATAAGAATAATTGCCCCTAACCAAAAAATCTGTAAGAACAGATTCTTATTAGAAATAGCATGGGCCAAAGTGACCTAAAGTTGTCATGGCAGTAGGGACTCAAAAGTCTGATGACATCCTGCTGTCAGACAAATTCAAGAGGTAGAACTGGTTGGAACTCTCTGGAAACATCTCTGAGATCCCCCCCAAAAACTGGAGGTCTGGGAAGTATGCTGTTCCTCTCCTCTGAGAGAATTCACTCTCCCCCTTGAGAGTGTCCCTTTTCCTCCTTTCCTATCACTTCTAATAAACTCATGTCTGTTACTCTGAGTGACACATCTAAAATCTTTCTGACTTGATCATAAGAATCAGAGTTTAAAGGCGGGTGTTATGGTTTGGATATGAGGTGTCCCTCAAAAGTGGGAACTGGAGGCAGGTAGGGTGTGACTAAAGGAAGCAGTTAATTGGGGGAGTGGCTTTGGGGTATATATTTTTTATTTGGAGTTAGAGTCTCTCTCTCTCTCTCTCTCTGTCTCTCTGCTTCTTTTTTTAATATTTATTTTTTAGTTATAGGCAGACACAATATCTTTATTTTATTTTTATGTGGTGGTGAGAATCGAACACAGTGCCTCAAGCATGCTAGGTGAGTGCTCTACCCTTTGAGCCACAACCCCAGCCCTCTCTCTGCTTCTTGATCACCATGATGTGAGCTGCTTCCTTCTTGCACACACTCTGCCATGATGTTCAGCTTCACCTTGAGCCCCAAGGAATGGAGTTGGTCTTTTCTGGACTAAGACCTCTGAAACTGTGAGTGTCTCAAATAAACTTTTCCTCCCCTACAGCTGTGCTGGTCAAGTCCCTTAGTTACAGCAGTGAAAAAGCTAAAACAGGGGGTCTTCATGCTACCTCAGTTTCCCAGAAGGTCCCATGCCTGTAACAACACTTGAAGGAGCTAAATATGCTTTGAATTCAAGTTGTATAAGTGTGGCTTTATGGAGATCAGGATATTCTCCTATTAAAAATGCCAATTACCCAGGTCATGGTACATGCTGTGGTTAAGGAAACACTTTGCATATAACTCTACTGCTACAAAATTAAGCTATAGATAGAAGTCTTAAGAAATTTGTTCTCTCAGCTTCCTCTCAGGATTTAGATGCTGATAAAAACCATTAGGTTAATTAACAGAAGAAAGGGGAAAGGCAAAAAGGGAAGGCAAAGCACTCCTGCTGGACCCTGTGGAAGTTTTTAAATACTTACTAAGAAAGAAGGTAAATTTTAAAAAGGTAAATAAATGAATTCTTTTTCAGTAACTTTAAAGTCTTATACTCATGTTAAAGTAAATAACAGATACTCATTGCATGTCTTAAGTTTGATCTAAAGCTGCCTCCATATGTTTAAAATGTGCCATAAAAGCTTTTCCCTATGCTGGGTGCAGTGGTACACACCTGTAATCCCAGCAGCTCCAGAGGCTGAGGTAGAAGAATTGCAAATTCAAAGCCAGCCTCAGCAATTTAGCAAGGACCTAAACAACTTAGTGAAATCCTGTCTCTAAATGAAAATTTAAGAAGAGCTGAGGATGTGCTTCAGTGGTTAAGTACCCCCTGAGTTCAATCCCCAGTTAAAAAAGAAGTTTAACTCTATGTTGTGAACTATAACCTAACTTGATGTGTAAATAAGATTAACATACTCTAATAACAAATAGCTGAATCTCAGCCAATCACAAGCCACCAACTCTTTAAACCCTGTTCAAACAAGATAGATTTCAGCATAACTAACCAATTGGGCTATTTCTGTATCTCACTTGCATTTTCTCTATTTCACTTTCTTTTATCTAACTCTATATATCATTTGCCTACTTGCTGGAGCAGAACATTCTAAAACAAGCTTTGGTCCAGACTGCCACCTGATTCTAGAATCAGGAATAAGGCCAACCAAGATCTGTAAAACTAGACTTATTGTAATTTTTAAAATAATGAGGTAAGTTCAATTGAATCTATCTTTATTTGTGAATATTTGCTATAGACCGTAATTGGTAGAGATAACATCAATCAAATATGCCTCACCATAAGAAAAACAACTTGAAATACCTAACTCACCTAACAATGATTGCAGTAGCCATTATCTTCACATTCTTATACTATTGGAGAAGAAGGAATGCTATTTTCAACTATGATTTGTTTTGCAATATAATTCTGTTATATTGCTTGACCATGCATTTTGTTTTGTTCTGGGTGAAGGGAGTCTTAAGCTTATACAATTCTATTTCATATTATAGATTCTCAGAACTGAAAAAAGACTTTAACATTTATTTACATACTCTGCATCTTTGTATTTTTTTCCAAATCTATTCATGGAGATAAAACTTCTGACCATTCTTTAAAATGGATCTTAAACAGTTTTATCTTCTTGTTGTGTTTTGACAGATGCACTTGTGGGAAGTAAAAGTCAGTAAACTGAGTTCTCTGAATTCTGAAAATCATTAAAATTCCTCTTCATCTGCAGTCAGATTTCATTTGAACTCAACCTAATTTTATAAAACGAAGAACCATGCCACAGTCACTCTGCATGGTTGACAGTATGAACATATTTTTAATTTAGATTATCTGGTGACTGCATGGTCTATGCAAAGCTATGGGAATAGCAAACTACAGGAAGTTTCATATACACTTGATTTCATTGGAGCTGTCTCTCTCTGTGCATTGTGCTTTAACCTCTGTTTAAATGATCTACTCCTCACCCTGTGCCTACTAGTCACCTGACTATTCTCTATTTTTTCAAGCCACACCTGTCTCAGGCCAATGTAGGTGCTGCTCCTTCTGAAATTTCATTTTTTTGAATATTTTTTTGTTTCTATTTTTTATTTGTTATAATATTCTCATACACTCACACAATAGAATAGTATAATTTGATAGGTTTTATTCCCTAGTCCTTCCCCTTTCCCTCCCCTTCTTCCTTCTGTGAAATTTCATTTTTAAGGTAATTAAGTAGATTGCTAGTTGTGTATAGACTAAGAAGACAGCTTATTAAACTGATTAAATGTCTGTATCTTCCCAAAGAAGTGATCTTTTGGGGTATCATATAACCTTTGTAACTTAACACTTATTACAACGCATGGTACATAATATACAGGATCAGTAGTCAATGAATCAATCAATAGAATCAAAGTGACTTTCCATTTCAGTGGTTGTGAGTTAGGATAGAAGAAAATAAGAAATAATAGAAAGTAGACAGAGGAAGGAAAAGGAAACTGTAACTTAAATCTGAAAACCTTCTGCTAAAGTTCCTAACACCTTTACTCCCAAAGCCAGTATTCCTCCTAAGCCTGTCACTCCTAAAGCTAGTTTTTCCCCAGGCCTGTCATTCCCAGATTTCTGAGAAATCTACAGATCTTCACTCAAAATCTTATAGTTACTGGAAATTCGCCCAGTTATAAAAATGGCCCTGTTCACTGTGAAATAGCCTAGTTATACATTTGTTTTTAGAATAGGTTGAGCAAAGGGAGTCACAAAACCTACAATATAGGGTACTTTCCCAATTGATCAGATAACAGAGAAAGATCCCAAGAATTGCTAGACTACCATAAACCCTTGAATGTATACTCCTTGCTTTCCTAATAAATCACTGTTTGTGCCTCTACCTGACATGTCTTAAAATTCTTTTTTTTTTTCAATTTCAGAGTTTTATTGTATTGCACTAAAGGAACAGCAGGATGGTTATACAATTCTCTCTCTCTTTCAGTTTTGAAAATCTAAAGTACTTGCAAATTCTTAAGAATACCTTTACCACCAGATTAAAACTGTAAGCATAATATAACCAGTTTCTTAATAAGTAATGTCTTACAAATAAAAACACATTTAAAATAGCTTTAAATGCATTCTTCACAAGTAATTCAGTATATATTTTTATATCACATTCACTTATGCTTAAGAATTAAAGCAAGTATATTACTCTGATGGAAATATGGGAAATCTTTCATTCATGCAATATACAGCAATAACATTCAAGTTGAAGGGAAAAATTCCCACTCTTCTTATTTTTGTAAATGTATCCATATATAATCATCTACATGATAAATGAGGAAACCTATAAAGTTTCCCACAAGTCAGATACATATTTTCAATTAATCAGAAGCACTTGATAGCTACAGCTAATTTATAATTAAATGGCATTTCAATAAAACCAAAATGGGCCCTACAAGTTCCTATAAACAAAAGTTTCCAATGGACTAAGGACAGTCAGTAATTAATGCAATCATTTGAGGATTATGGCTATTCCTTAAGGAGTGCAAGTTCAAACCTGTCAACACCAAAGGTAATCATTTTATATTAATTTATGCATAATTCCATTTAAATTCTTTATCCAAATATAACATATGAAAACAGTCTTTCCACAAGCAAAAAATGTGGAAACATTTAAAAAATAAGGAGTCATTTTTTAAAGTAACTGATCAGATTCCATAGGCTACTCTTGGAAACAGGATCTTGCTGGATAGAATCCCCTCATTTGGTGGCTGTTGCATGCACTTAACTGCACCAGTTCTTCTGTGTGTTGTTCTAAGAGCTCACCAAAACATAGATCATGTCATACAGGTAGTAAAAAAATGCTAGAAGGTAAAAAGCTAACTTGCACCATCCTTCTTTCTGACAGTATGCTAAAATATCTGCATTCATGATGGTTGTAGGGTCATAGAGTCCCGGTCCACCCATCACTGGTCTACTCATGTACCTCCAAATATGATATGCCAAGAGGGGCCTATTGAGACCCAGTATAAGCTACTCTGCTGCACAAAGAAACATGACACAGAAGAAAGCATGGATGAGGTACTCTGGAAGTACAAGAGGATTCAGGGTGTTACACTGGTCTATAGGAGTTATGTCTTAAAATTCTTTTCTACAATGTTTATTAAGGACCCCATTGTCCTGAGTTTGAGGTCTCTGTCTCAGGGACCTCCTCAGATCCTTCTCAGTGTCATTGTCATTCTATTCTCTGCCATTACCTTCACCCCTAATTCCAAAATCTGACAAATTCATTAAATTAAGAGATGAAGTTGAGGACAGAGCAGGTGTCAAAAACAACCTAAAGGGGCTGGGGCTGGGGCTAGGTGATAGAGCGCTTGCCTAGCATGTGTGACACACTGGGTTTGACCCTCAGCACCACATAAAAAAGTAAATAAACAAAATAAAGGTTTGTGTACATCTACAACTAAAAAAGTTAAAAAAAAAAAAAAGAAAGAAAGAAACAACCCAAAGCAACAACTAATCCAGCATCCCCTGCTGTTACTGAGTGAATGAAAACATCTCCATATACAGACCTCATATTTAAAGTGGGGTGAAGAGACTTCCTGGAACTTTATATGGCAGTTCTCTTTAGCAATAAAAATGCTCATCATTGCCATGAGCTTTATTCATATTTGAAAACGCTCATCAGAATAGGAAGCAAATATTCACTGTGTCCTTGCTGTAGCCCTGTCACAACATAGGCAAGGAAACAGAGGATTAATAAATAGCTGTTGTTTTCTTCTTGGTTAAATGTATTTTCATTGTTAGTTTATCTTATCAAGAATCAGAATTTTCTCTGTGCAACAGGGAACATGCTATTAAGTTTCTGCAAAGCTGAGGAAGGGTTTCTTACTGCAATGACTGCTTCAGTAATCACTAGCTGCTGACAGTGCATACCACCAGAATAGGCTATACAGAGACACAATGCAAGGGACATTGATGTGGCAAGCTAGAAAGATAACTTTAATTGCTGTGAGGTTTCACACTCATTGGCAAAAAAGTAGTTTCCCAGCTGATTGAAGAGCAGATTCTTCCATTTAAATAATAATCCTCTGCCACCACTGGAAGCTATTCAAAGCTTCACTTCTATTAACCTTTCCTCTTTATTTTTTAAGTTTGTTTTTCAAGTTTCTATTTTATTTTATTTCACTTTAACTCTCATAGCTGCCTTGTAAGGGGGAAGAATGGGTAGCATTAGTCCTTGGGAGAATATGCTCTATTTCCCCAAGGGGCTGATATTAGATCACCCTTGTAGAAGGGTGCTGGAATGTTTCTTTTGTTTCAAATTTTTAAATGTCCCTGAGGATGTTAACAGGGAAATAGAAATTCACAGGACTGCTTTTAAAAATGTCATTGTGTATTAAAGTGCTAGATTGTCTAGATACAACTGAAAGTGATCTAAAGGCAGGTAGGGTACAGCCAGGAAGTCAGGATACAGCCCAGAATGTATTTTCGGTGATGGCAGGGTACAGTCAGGAATTTTGTTTTTCATTAGAGCTTTATAGTTATGCATAGTAGTTAGGTTCATCCAGACAAAAGGGATGTATTTTAAAAGGAGCTGGAGATGGAAGAAAAGGTCTTGGAGGAGTCAGTAGGAATAGCCCCAAATAGAGGATTCAAGGAATGCTTGGCTAAAATTTAAAAAAAGGGAAATACTACATATTTATAGTATTTTTTTTCCCACCACAGTTCTGAAGATTAAACCCAGGGGTGCTCTACCATTGAGCTACATTCCCAACGCCTTTATGTTTTGAGACAGCATCTCACCTAGTTGCTCAGGTTGGCCTCAAACTTGAAACATTACTGCCTCAGTCTCCTGAGTATCTGTGATTACAGGTGTGCACAGTCACACCTGGCTATCTCTATGGTACTTTATCTAATGTGTTTCAAAAATGGGAGCATCACTTGAGAGGGAATGGAAGCAGAACATAAGAAGGGCCTATCAGGTACCAAGGCCTGTGCTAAGTACTTTATATACTTGTGAAAGTCTAGTACTCCCTTACTAAATGGATAAGGAAACTAAGAACCAGAAAGGTAAAATAAATTTTAAAAGCATACACAGCTAATATCTGGTTGATTCAGGATTTAAGAGCTGTGTGAAATTAAGAGGTTGTTGTAATGGACAAACAAGAATCCCTGGAACTCTAGGGAGGGGAAAAATTGCTGAATAATACTCTTATTTTTTTATTGTTATTTATTTATTTATTTTGGTGGGGTTGGGGATTGAAACCAGGGCCTATGCATACCAAGGCAAGCACTCTACCAACTGAACTATATCTCCAGCCCCCAGTTATTATTATTTTTTTTGTAGTGCTGGGGATTGAACCCAGGGCCTTGCACATGCTAGGCAAGTGGTCTACCATTAAGCCAGGTGCCCAGCTCTCATAGTTATTCTTACTACTGAATATATTATCATATTGTTGAATATAAGATTGCTAAACAACATGGATTTAGAGTAAGCTTTTGAACCTTCATAATATACAGTTTTATTGTTGATGTTCTTTAGCTTTTAACTGAACCTAATTGTTTGCTCAATCTGTGTACAGTATGGTATATATTACAGCATGGTGTATTATAATAGACAAGAAGAGAGAAATAGAACATTGCAAAAGGAAGCAAAAGAGTTGATGAATACCTGTAAGTAAAGACAGGGACTTACTCTTTTTTATGGGGAAACCTCCTTTTATACTTAAAAAGCTGTGGCACCAAGGAATCTACCAGTACAGGAGATCAGATGTTAGAGGACCATTAGGTGACAGATAAAGGAAATGAAGCTCAGAGAAATGATTTGCCTGATATTATATCTTTAGTTTAGAGTCACTGTTGAGGTTAAATTCAGAGTCTCTCGACTCCCAGTCTTGTGTTTATTCCATGACATGATTTGCTACCACCCCTAACACTACCTGTAAAGGTACTAAAATATGTGTGTGTGTGTGTGTGTGTGTGTGTGTATAATTCACTAAATTTTCATCAGAACCTGTTTAACATAAATTTGATCCACATATTATTTTCTATTAAAGTTTTTGAAAAAGGCAGTTCCCGACCTTCCACTCCTGCCAGCGGAGTATCTGATGATATATTATGGGAACAACATTCCATTGATTGGGCAGCATGCTCTGCTGGACCTCTTTGGAGAAGAAGCCAGAATTATAAGAAGCCCTTAAGGAAAGTGTGACAAGAATAATCCATTCTTCCAAAAGAACAGATATCAGTATTTGCTGTTTGTTGGCATTTTACATATTACATTTTTTTGGGCAGAGGAGAGAGAAGGATATACATATGAAAAGTCATTTAAAATGTTAATTATTATTTTTGCAAGGATTATATTCAGAATTTGGATATTTTAAAAAATACAGTAAAGGCCAAGTTTAGTGCCCTGAAGGAGCTCAGTGTCTAAGCAGAAAGAAAATTGATTCCAAAAAGTAATATTTACTTATATCAGAATATTAGGCCTTGATGGGAATTTGTTACAAATATCCTGCACTGATTCCTATCCTTTACCTCTTAGGATTTGTGGATCAGAGTAGTTATTATATCATAAACCATCTCAATTGTAGTTTTGAGCAGCTCTTACTCAGTATTAATCATTCTATCAATGTGAACTTCATACATTATTGTGATCTGTATCTTACCTCTTTCCTTTAGATTGATGCAAAATATACCTTATCTTCCATTTACACATACAGTCTTCATATCATATGAAGACAAGGGTAATCAAAAACTCTTCTAAATTTCTCTTTTGCAGGCTAGTTTTTGGTAGCTCTTCAGTTCTTTCTCTAGTGACAATTTTTTTAAAAAATCATCATTGATTATACTCACCCTTCTCTGAATATAAAGCTACTATTCAAGAACTTAAAATCTGTAACTCACAATGATTCTGACCAATCCTGATCAGTTATAGTAAAGAAAGTTATCACTTCCCTTGTTCTTCAATTAATAAATTATTTATTAATTTAATTTATTTATATATGTTTGATACCAAGGTTTTGACTCAGGGGTGCTCTACCACTGAGCTACATCCCCAGTACTAGTTACATTTATTTTGAGATAAGTTCTTCATAACTTCCTTGGGACCTAGCTAAGTTGCTGAGGCTGGCCTCAAGCTTGCCATCCTCCTGACACAGCTTCCCCAGTAACTGGGATTGCAGGTATTCACCACTGTGCCTGGTGAATGCCCACTGCTATTTTATATATGCTTGGAGTCATTTCAATATTCAATCTTTTTTTCCACATAGACTTGTAAAAGAACCTGTCTTGTATATTTTGTTGTTTAAACTTAAATGTAGAACTTTATATTTGTCTCTATAGTATTTCATATTTTTTATTTTATGGGGTATTTGTTGAGCTCTTTATGGATGCACAAAATACTCAAACTAAAATAATAGAGACATACGTTTGTTAACTTCATTACTGATGGTGCATCCTGAGGGATCATAAGAAAGTAAGAGAAAAAGCTGTCCAATTGCTATGATGGCATTAGTGACAAACTCCAATAAACATCTCCTCAGAAGTGAATGTCTCTGTTCTCTATACTAGTGTTTTAATATAATAGTGGCTCAACTTTTCCCTGTCTCTGATTCCTGGCTCCTATAGCTCCTGGCTGGTTTTCCCTCTATTCTTGCACTTAGACCCATCCAAACTAGGATCTCATTAGCCTAAGCCAGTCATCAGACATTATAGAGAATCTTAATGGTTCATATTAGGATCCAGGGTACCTTAGATAGTAGTCCTGTTTTTAGATTGTTGACTTTGTTACAGATGTCAGGATTAGGTCAAACCAGCTGTGGCTTAGCATTAATAATCCCATGTGGTGTGAAGTATGTTCCATAGGGAAAGGCTCAGAAAGGAACTGTGAGCCCTGCCATCTTCAATTTCTTGATTCATTGTTGTCTAATTAAACAACTATTCATGGCTGGGTGCCATGGTGCGTGCCTATAATCCCAGTAACTCGGGAGGCTGAGGCAAATTGGAGGCCAGCCTCAGGTATTTTGCAAGACCTTCAGAAACTTAGAGAAATTATATCTCAAAACAAAAAATAAAAAAAGACTGGGGATGTAGTTCAGTGGTTAGCACCCCTGGGTTAAATCTTCAGTACAAAAAATAAAATAAAATAATATAACCCATCACATATAAATTTTGAAATCCTTTTGAATTTTAGTTATTCTCTACTTTGTTTTAAGTTATTCTGAAACACCATTTTTGTTATTTTAGTCCAGAATATTCAGTTGCAAGGAACAGAAATAGAAATGAAGCTAGTTTAAGCCATTTTAATCAAAAGGGGAAATTAATGGAAGCATATAGGATTATCTCAGAGCATCAATGATAGGAAGTAAATGTAGACCTCATGAGAGACATTCCAAAACTGAAAAGCTATCAGCAACTCTATCTATCTATCTATCTATCTATCTATCTATCTATCTATCTATCTATCTATCTATCTATCTTGGGCCGCATAGTTTCAACATGCTTCTCTCCATGCAACTGTTTATATTTTTCTCTCTTTCTCTTCATACTGTCTACATTTAAATAAGGACTCCATTAACAGAACAGGCCCAAAATAATGTATTTAGCCTCTTCCAAAGGCTTAAAGATCTAGCTGTATCAGATTTCTCTTGTTTCTCCAGTTCAATCATTGGATTGGTTTTCCCTGAGTGAGGTTCAACCATCTGCAATAAGAGAATGGTAAAGTCTTATAATACAGACATGGCTATCAAAAGCCACTCTGGATGGAGAGTAATTGTCAGAAAATAGAGGATTCCCAACACATACCCAATACATCTTTCCTTTTTCAATTTAAATAGTATTTTCCTTAACAAGGTGTTTTAACATAGCTGAGTTACAAATGGTAAAATAGGCACAGGAAAAGATGATCAACATCATTAGTGATTAATGCCTAGTAGAATGGCAGACAATACTATAGTTCATTTATAGTATGGCCATACACTGTAGTTCATTTTTTTGACAGTCGGAACAAAGCAAGACTGCAGGGACAGAGAACAAATAAGTGATTGCCAGGAGCTTAGGATGGGGTTGTGATTGACTACAAATGTGCACAAGAAAAATCTTTCCAAGTGATGGAGATGTCTGACATGTTAGTTGTGGTGATGATTATTTAACTTTATTTTTCATAATTCACAGACTATACAACTAAAAGGCTTGAGTTTTACTCTATGCGAATTTTGTCTCGGTCAACCTAAGGAAAAATATTTTCATTGACAAGGAAGTCAGAAGAAAGCAAAAATATAATGCTTATTTGTGTATCATAATAATGTTGTTAGCTCATTTAATCCAATTATGCAGAGATGACTGTAATCAAGGTTCATAATTTTAGCTTCAATCTCTCTGCTAGCCTCAAAAATGTAGACAACCTACTTAATAACCAATCTTAAGAATTCTACCATAAATGATTTGTCAACCAATGCTTACTAAACATTTACTAGAAATATCATCAGTATTAGATTTTTCACTAAATTGAAGTTGGAAAAGGTTGGTACATCTCTACCATGTACTTACCCTTCTATCCTCTCTCAGTAACCCTCTTCACCCATATTTTCAGTTATGAACAGCATATATAAAGAATCCTACTTTAAGGTTATTACAAAGGGGTATAGTAAGTAGGAGGGATAGATAAATAATAAATGATGGTTTTGTTGTGCACTTCATTTACCTAATAAGATAAAGATAATTGACGGATTGCTTTCTGTAAAATGTTTTCATATCTAATTATATCATCTTTACTTTCAGATGAAGATTAATTAAATTTGTCTTTTTACTATCTATATAATTCAGTACAAAAAAATTGCTCTGACTTCTAAAACCAAGCACTACTAATATATTTGATGTTTCTAATATTTATTAGTCTTGTAGGGGGCGGTGTATACTGAGATGTTATTTACTTCTTTTGAGCAGTTGCTTTTTCTCTCTCTGATTTTTGGTTTCACCACTTATAATAAATGTAAACAGTTCCTTGTGGCTTATTCCCTCTTTTAGAAAACAAATGCATATGTGCAAAGGTATTTTAAAAATCCACCAACACGTTATTAGGTAAACATTTTATGTTTACCAACTAAAATGACATTTATCTGTTTTCTATCCCCTGCAATGACATTTAGCCTTGTTGAGCTTGATGGGATTGAGTTTATCTACTTTCAAGACTTTTTTTTAATAGAGAAGACTTTAACAATGTTTTAAGGAAGAAGAAAATCAAATAGCAAATCTAATGTAATGTATGGATAGTATTATATTAGTGATGACCTGTTTTGTCTTTTGACACAATTTCTCATAGGAAAGTAAAAATCTGGATATTTAGAAATATGCAGAGGGCTTTGTTTTGGCCAAGAAGGTAACAAACAGTAAAATAATGAATTAGAATCTATGATTGAAATAAACAAGGTGATTATTTAACAAGCAGGCTCTTCCTTAATTATTAACAAGAATCATTGATAAATAATGATTTTCAAACACATTTTTACAATGTCATATTTTTTCTTTGATAAGAAAAATCATACTTTAACAGAAACTTCTGTTTTTAAGAATGAGAACTAACCCTGTTACTGTCTAGAGAACAGGAATTTTCTAAATATGACTTTATGATGGAGATTAATAAAATATAATAACTGTATCATAATCTTGGTGTCCTGCTAGAGCTCTGGCTCAGGCCCAAGAAGCAAGGTTCAGGGGGCAATTGAAAGAAGATTTGAGAAACAGCTGAGATATTAGCCATCTTTTTTTTTTAAAGAGAGAGAGAGAGAGAGAATTTTTTAATATTTATTTTTTAGTTTTTGGCAGACACAACATCTTTATTTGTATGTGGTACTGAGGATTGAACCCAACGCCAGGCGCATGCCAGGCAAGAGCGCTACCACTTGAGCCACATCCCCAGCCCACTAGCCATCTTTTATTCAGAAGCAGCAATAGCCCCTAGCCAGTGCTTCCCATCCCCTAGCCATTTCCATGGGCCAAACAAAGAAGGCATACTGCCTAGGGGTTACATAAGTGGGCTCATGCTCACAAATAAATGCTTATGATCTTGAGTAAACACACTGAATCAGGGTGTTTATAACCTGACTTCACACTAATCATAACACAGCCAATTCATAACATTAGCTACATCCTAAAAACATATCAGGCAGCAAGCCACAGCAAGGGAACCTGATGATAGATATTTTGGGCCTGCCCCAACACTTGGAAAATAAATGAAAGGTTAATTTGTGAACTACTAGTTGTTCTCTGTATCTGGCATATTTTTCTATTTTCCTCAAATAAGATTCTTAGTAGCTTGAGCATATCCCATAGCAATGCTACTAACTGAATGTTGAACACAGAATGGGTAGTTAGTGTGTTCATTCATTCACTCTTCCAAAATAATTATTGAGTGCTCACTACGTGTTAGATGCTAGAGTTAAAGCACTGAAGAAGAGAAATGGTCCTTGTTTTCATGGAGCTTACATTTAGAAAATATCCATTCCTTGACAGAACCAGTGTTTTTCACCTTGATGATCAGAAAATGAATACTATGTAAACACTACCCCAATTAAAAACAAATTATTTTGGAATTCACAGCCCCTTCTTGGTCACAATGTCTTCTATGTCCAACCCTAAAGATGGCCACAGAGTCACCTTTTATAGAAACCATGATATTGCTCTTCTTTTTATTTTAATCATCAAATTATGTATTGCTGAGCCTTGTAGTTTAGTTTTGCTTACTTTTGAAATTTATATAAATGAAATCATTCAGTATTTATGACTTTATGTCTAGCCTCCTTTACTCACTATTTTACTTGTTATGTGTGTAGCTGTAGTTGATTTTTACTGCTACTTGATATGATTCAGCATTTTTAAATAAATATATCTTTTCTGGCTTAACTTTTTTCAATATAAAGTTAGTTCATGTCTATCTCTTATTTTTTCTGTAATGTGTTTTACATATTCAGGAACTTCACAGAAGCAGGATCACATAGCATCAACTCTTTTGAGTCTGGCTTTTTTCTCTCAAAATAATATTTTTAGAATTTACCCACAATGAGGTATATATTAGTAGTTTATATTTTCCAAAAATTAAATGCCTAATAGCATCTCATAGGCCATGAGACTCTGTTCATTTTCTTTCACCTTTATTTTCTCTATATTTTTCATATTGGACAATTTTCACTGATATAGTTTCAGTTTAAACAACATGTTTGTTTTTTTGACTAATTCAGAACTTCAAATTACAAAAGTGACATGTGAAGTTATGCATATTGGTTTAATCTCATGATAAAAGTTTATATGTTGTAGAAGGTAGTCTTTTTAATATTTATTTTTAATTGTAGTTGGACACAATATCTTTATTTTATTTATTTATTTTTATGTGGTGCTGAGGATCAAACCCAGGGCCTCTCACATGCTAGCCAAGCGCTCTTACCGCTGAGCCACAACCCCAGCCCAAAGGTAATCATTTTAATTTACTGAAAACATCTAATTTAGGACTTAGTCATTTACAGATACAAGGGGAAAGAGTTTTCCAGGTATCAGGAGCAACCTATTGGTAAAGTCCAAAGGTGTAAGAATGTGAAGGAGTTTAGAAAATGCCAGCCTGAAATGGGCCACTTTGGTATGCTGAAGACTTCAAACCAAAGGCACTTTGGGGATAGCATATATAGTGAGGGACTTGCTCTGAACTTTGCTTATCTGCCTAAAGACAGATCCTCCAAAAATAATGAAATTGTTATAAATACCCTTCCCAGGAATCTTATCAACCAGAGAAGATTAACAGTATCACAGGAGAATACTGGAGGTCAACACCATGCCCATACAGATTTTGTCACAGGTTGAGGACCCCTTCATCTTTAGCAGAAATAATTTATTCTCCCCTAAAAAGAGTTCATATAAACTTCTAGATCTTGTTAGGTTTGACAGTATTTACTTTTCTTTTATGTAATGCTCCAGTGTATGTAATAAATTGATATATGTTCCTTTGAATTAATCTGCCCACTGTCAGTTCATTTCATCAACTAAATCATCAAACTCTCAGCAGGTAGAGGCAAAATTTTACCTCCCCTATAAGAGCATCGCACACTTGGGGAATCACAAACATCTTGGTATTGCCTCATTTATAACAAAAACTTTTTTTTTAGAGAGGCAAAGTCTTTTTCCTTTGTCTTATTATTTCTCTAAAAATTTATTGTACTTTGTTAATGATGCTGCATAAACTAATTTAACATTGCTTCTTTGAAAACTACTCATTTCCTGGGTATCTACCACTTATAGATGAAATTGTATGTTAAAACACTTTTATTTATCTTTTGTTATAATGATCTGTTCTTCCCCTATTCTATAATAACCAAAAAAAAATTCAAAAAGAAGAAAATTGCTGAAGGATTTGTATTTCTTTATAATAAGACTTACTATAAATCTATATTAATTCAGACAGTTTGACATTGTTGAAGTAAAGGATATTTAGGTCAATGGTACAGTATAGAAAGTCCAGAAATCAAAAGCTAAAACAAATATACAAAAAGAATAAAGCAAACCTCAGACTGGAAGAAAAACTTTGTAACACATATAACAGAAAAGGAACTTGTATCCCGAATGTACAAAAACTATGATAGCAAAAAACAAATAATCCATTTTTTTAAAAAAATGGACAAAAAACGCAAACAGATGCTTTACAAAAGAAGATATATAAATGGTTAAAAGCACATGAAAAATGTTTGATATCATTCATTACCAGAGAAATTCAAGTTAAAGCCACAATGTGACATCTAAAACACAAACAAATAAAATATAGAAAACCCCATCCATTAAAATGACCAAATTAAAAACAAACCATACAAACTGGTGATGAAGATGAGGAACGACTGAAAGTCTCTTATGCTGTTAGAGGACACATAAATAGAATAAAAAAAATTTTTTTAAAGTTTTGCTGTTTCTGAAATAGTTATATACCAATCTCTCCACACAAGATATTTATCTGCAGTGCACACACAAAGACTTGTATACAAATGCCCAAAGCTTTTTAAAAATGATTTTTATAACCCAAAACTTGAAATTATTCAAAAATTCATCAACAGATGAATGGTACATCCATACAAGGGAATACTAACTGGTAATAAGTTGGAATGACCTATTGATATATTCAACAATGTGGATAAATCCCAAAGTCTAGTTAAAGAACCCAGACACATTCCTTTTACAAAGAACATAATTATTATAATCCCTTTTCTATAAATTTCTAGGAACTACTAATTAATCTACAATGAAAGAAATTCATTGATTGTCTGGGGATTATTGTAGAAGGAGACAATGCAGGAAAAGATGGATTTAAAAAGGAATAAGAAAATTTGGGGAGAGGTTTAAAAATTCACTATTTTCATTGTAGCAAGTGTATACATATGTCAAAACTTATTAAATTATTTCCTTTATAGTTGATTGATGCTAATTATATTTCAATAAAATTGTTGAAAATATAAATACGTCTATATAAACATTGGAAAATATTGGTAGTTCCAAGAAGGAAGAAGAAAAAGTTTTTATGTAACTCTTATCATAAAAAGTGATTCCTACAAATCATTCTGGCTCAAAGATGACTTTCATTTTAATTTTCTGAATCTCCCTGTGGTCAATATTGTATCTCAGTAGAATGAGTAAGGCTGTAAAACAAACTGAAGCATAATGTCTTTAACATCATTGATCTCTGTGTCATAGACTATTGTCTGTGTGTACCATTGTCTAGAGCTATCATTTACCAGCTCAAAGATAATTAGACAAGTTACTTAATCACTCTAAACTTCATGTCTGAGAAATGGAAGACACTAACAACTTCCCCATAGGATTCTTTTTTGAATAAATTTAAAAACAAAAATATGATAAACAGACTAAAATTCAATTTGTCTACATAAATGAGGTGCTTAATAAGTACTAGATTAAAAATAATAGCACCCATATGGTTGATATTTTCATTCTATATATTGATGGCAAGTTTCCACCAAAGCAAATGAGGCATGATATTTTGTTTTCATAGTTTTTAAATAGGCAACTGTTATGAATTGGATCTAGATTAACTCCCAAAGGCAGTACAGCAATGGTCAGAGGTGGGGCTTTTCAGAAGTGATTGGATCATGAGGGCTCTGACCTCCTCAGTGGATTAATCTACAGATGGATTAATAATTTGGTGATGTTAGTGGGAAGTGGTGGAAACTTCAGGAGATGGGGCCTAGTTGAAGGAAGTAGTTCACTGGGTGTGTGCCATGAAATGACATTTCTTGTCCTGTCCCCTGCTTTAGTCAGCTTTTCTGCTGCTGTGACTAAAGGATCTGATTAGAACAACTATAGAGGAGGAAAAGTTCATTCGAGGGCTCACGGTTTCAGAGGTCTGAATCCATAGAAGGGTGGCTCCAGAACATCATGGCAGAGTGTATGGCAGAGGAAAGCAGCTCACATCATGGTGATCAAGAAGCAGAGAGAGAGGAACTCCACTCTCCAGATACAAATACATACAAAAAAGGCATGCCTAATTCCCACCTCCTCCAGCCACACCCTTCCACTTCAGTTACCACTTAGTTAATCCCTATCAGGGGATTAAATATCACTGATTGGGTTAAGACTATCACAAGCCAAACATTTCTCCTCTGAACCTTCTTGCATTGTTTCACATGTGAGCTTTTGCAGGATACCTCACATCCAAACCATAACATGCCCTTTCTGTCTCTCTCTATTCCATGGCTGTCATGAGGTGAGAAGCTTTCTTTTTCTGGTCCCTTCCACCATGATGTTTCTGCATTGGAGCCAGCTGGCCATGGACTGAAACTTCTGAAACCATGAGCCAAAATAATTTTTTTTCTCCTCTAAGTTGATTTTCTAAGGAATTTGTTATAGCAACAAAAAACTAACACAGCAACAGTCTCTGTGCTTTTCTGGAGGGAAGGAGTCTTATTTTGAACCCCGCTCTCTTTCCATCCTCTCTACAACATAGTAGCATTGTCGAACAGTTCTTTGATTTGAAATACTGGTAGCGGCTGACTGCCCTTTTATATTAGGGCATGTTGCAGGTGTTTTATTCTAAAACTAATATAAAGAAGATGAAAAACATTGCTATAACCTTTCAGCATTTTGATAACATCTTATATCTATTTCCTAATCTCTATTAGAGACTGAGATTCTTGGGGGTTTTTTAGGCAACATTAAAAAGCTTATAGCCCTAGGCATTGCCTTCGATTTTTACTTACTTTTCAACCCTTAAGCTTGACACTTACTGTAGGCCAAGTTTTCATACTTCATTTTAATTCTCACCTTTTACTTGCAATTTCTTTTTGAATCCCATTACCCTCAGGTCATGTAATGTATTATCCAGTATGGTTCACTTAAGTGCCCCCAAATTCAGCATATATTCCTATTATAGGTCACAAAGGTAAAATAAAAGAAGTGCTGACTGAATAAGAACTACAAAACTTCATGCTACCAAAGATTAAGTAAAGTTTAATGGAAAAAGTTGGCTATCTTCCTCTAATCTGGTTAAGATTGATCAAGCAAAAGTTATATCAGACTTCAATTTAATTCTAATTAGCCTTGTAATCACATTTTGGAATCATAGTGCATAAATGAGCAGGGTAGTTGGGCATAATATTAAAAGCTTCTATTCTGCATAATTTATTTTTAAATATTAAAGATATAAATATTCTGCAAGAACACATTTTATAATTTTATTTTCAAATCTTAGTTGCTGAAATATGGGGTTTAGTTGGGAAATAAGAAAAGCAGGGGGAAAGCATATATTTCATAGTTTTTTGTAGACATTATATGGATGCAATAGCTGTGTATTAAATGTTGACTTAACGATGACATTTCCTAGACCCATCCCAGGACCTATTTAATCTCTCACACCTGTGAGAAATGGCTCCTTATTCTTACTTCTTAGATTTGTGGTGATATGTAGGACATTGAGAATAAATGAATTGTATTGCAAGGAACTCCCCATTCTAGCATTTTCCAAATCATGCTACCAATGCTGTCAGTTTTACAGATATGAATACAAGTCAAGGTTGCTTCCCTGATACAAAGGGATGGAGGAAACAGCCATTGTATAAATTGAAAAGGCATCTTTTCCTAAACAAAGACAGGTCAGGAGCCAAGAAAAGTCACTGGTAGTCAATATCACACTTGATCTGGATTTGCCAAGACTCTCTCACTGATCTAAATACTCAATACAATGACTCAAATTTATAAAAAGTAACAAAATAAACATTTATGGTTGTCCAGATAAGGTTTACAGTTTATAATGCAATTTCACATTCCTAATTTCCAGTGGTGCTCAACAACAAACTGTGCAGAAGAAAAGGTAACCCAGTTGGCAATTATGCAATGAAAGAAAAAGAAGGCATCCAGATTGGAAAAGAAGTAAATTTATCTCTGTGCAGATGACAACATCTTATATATAGAAAACCATAAGGAATTGACTAAAAACTATTAATATTAATAAACAAGTTCAGCAAAGTTCTAAGGTACAAGATTTTGTAGAAGTATACAAAAATCAGTTATATTTTTACTTATTTGTAGTAAATAATCCAAAGCTAAAATTAAGAAAACAATGACATTTATAATAACATCAAAAGCATAAAATACTTAGGAATAAATTAACAAAAGAAGTACAAAACTTATACTCTGGAAACTATAACATAGTTATAGAAATTTAAGTGGAAAGATATTTCATGTTCATTGATTATAATACTTAAATGTTGTTCAAATGGCGGTACACCCCAAATCAATCCACAGATTCAACATGATTCCCATAAAATTCTACCTGACTTTTTTTTATTTTAACAGAAATTGGCAAGCTGGTACTAAAATTTATAAGGATACTTAAGGTATCCAGAAGAAACAAGTCAATATTGAAAAGAACAAAGTTGGAGGATACTCACTGCCAAATTTCAAAATTTATTATAAAATTACGACAAGAAAGCTGTACTGATGTCAATATAAGCACATAGACTAATGGAATAAATTGAGAATATAAAAATCAAAGCTTGTATTTATGGGCAATTGATATTTGAAAAGAGAAAGAAGTAATTTTAATAGTTGGTCCTGTGACAACTGGTTGTTTACATGCAAAAGAATGAAATTAAATTCCTTCCTCATATCATACACAAAAATATACTCAAAATGAATGTAGTAGCTAAAAAATAAACTCTTAATAGAAAGCATGAGTATAAGTATTTGTGGCCTGTGTTAAGTAAAGCACAAGTGACACTTTAGATTCACATCATAGTACAAGTAACAACAAAATATATATTTCAACTTCCTCAAAAATTAAAATATTAGATATTTGAAATGATACTATCAAGAAAGTAAGCTGGGCCAGACATAGTGGCACACACCTGTAATCCCAGCGACTTGGGAGGCTGAGGCAAGAGGATCAAGAGTTCAAAGCCATCCTCAGTAATGGTAAGGTGCTAAGCAACTCAGTGAGACCCTGTCTCTAAATAAAATACAAAATAGGGCTGGGGATGTGGCTCAGTGGTCGAGTGCCCCTGAGTTCAATTCCTGTTACCCCACCTCCAAGAAAGTAAGCTGGGCCTGGTGGTATATGCCTGTAATCCCAAGCAACTCCTCTGGAAACTGAGGTGGAATGATTGCCAGTTCAAGTCCAGCCTCAGAAATATGACCCTAAGCAATTTAGGAAGACCCTGTTTCAAAAGAAAACAAAAAAACAAAAACCAAAGGACTAGGGATGTGGATTATTTCCCTGGTACCAAAAAAAAAAAAAAAAAAAAAAAGTAAAACAAAATCCACCCACAGAATGGAAGAAAATGTTATATTTGCCATTCATATATTTGATAAGGGACTTGTATCTAAAATATGAAAAGAACTCTCATTACTCATTATTTTAAAAGAATTTTAATTTTTTAAAATGGCAAGGAATATGAATAGACAGTTCTCCAAAGAATACATGCAAATGCCTAGTGAATACATGAAAAGATGATTAATATCACTTATCATTGGTGAATTTTCAACCAAAACTACAAGAAAAGAAAAAAAACTTATATGATAATACTTATCTACCAGTAAGGTCATGGTAAAGAAAAAATAGCAAGTGTTGGTAAGGATGTGAAGAAACTGAAACTTTCATACATTGCTAGTGGGAATATGAAATGGTGCAACTGCAGAAAGTAATTTGGTAGTTTTTCAAAAGCTTAAACACAATGCAGGAGGTCCTGGGTTCAAGTCCCAGCAGTAGGGGAAAAAAAGCTTAAACACTTAAACACAAATTAATATATTACTCAACAATTTTAGTTCTTGTTATATACCCAAAAGAATTAAAAATGGGTGTTCAAACAAACATGTTTACAGGAATGGTCATAGCAGCATTATTCACATTAGTCCCAAATTGGAAACAACTCAAATGTTCAGCAACTAATGACTGGACAAACTGTGGCATATCCAGACAACGGAATATTATTCAGTCACAAAAAGAAATTAAATACATGCTATAACATGGATGAACCTTGAAAATGTCATGCTCAATAAAAGATGCCAGACACAAAAAGCTACATGCTCTATGATTCAATTGTATCAAATGTTCAGAAAAAGGTAAATTTATCAAGATAGAAACTAGGTTACTGGTACTAGGAGCTGGGTGAAGTTGGGAATTGCAAGTGACTACTTAATGGGAAGGGGATGTCTTAGTCCATTATGTGTTACAATAACAAAATACCTGAGCCTGGGTACTTTAGAAAGAAACAAAGTTTATTTAGCTCATGTAGCTCTCAGTTTTAGAGTCTGAAAGTTGAAGATCAGGTGGCCCCCGATCTGGTCAGCCACTTGTGAGGGCCTTCTCTCTGTGTCATAATATAGAGATGGTATCACATGGCAAAAGTACACACAAGAGAGATCACAAGGTGAGGAAGCAGTAAGAGACTGGGTAAGAGCCAGGTTTACTCTTTAAAAACAATCCCTTATGCGACAAAAACAATCCTGCAAGACCCAACCCATTCCATGAGACTACCATTAATCCTTTGCTGGGTAGGGTGGCACTCCCAAGACCTAATCACCTTTCACTAGGCTCCACCATTTACAGGTCCCACCACCTTTCAATACTATCATATTAGGGAAGGAAAACTCAATATGTGTATTGGTGGGGAAAACAAGTGTATTCACAACATAGTGCAAGGAATCTTTTAAGGGTTATGAAAATGTTTAAAATTGATTTTGTTGATGGTTGTACTACTTTATGAATATTCTAAAAACAATTTTACTGTAGACTTTAAATGGGTAAATTTGTGAATTTTTATCTTGATAAAGGTATTCCCCCCCAAAAGAAAGAAGAGGCAGGAGGAGGGAAGAAGGAAGGTACAGAAAGAAAGGAAAGAAAGAAGAAAGGGAGACAGAAAAAAGGAGAGAATAAAGAGAGAAGGAAGGAAGAATAAAGAGTTACTATAATACTGTCTGTCGTTTGGTTGGTGTCTGAGACATGACTAGTAAAGAATTCCTTAAAATTCCTTAAATGAGAAGTTTGTCTAACTATGAGCAGATTGAGCAAATGCTATAATTTCCTTTTGAGAATCTGGACTTAAAGTATATTCTAGGCACTAGCTACCTAAATAAGCTAGTAATCCTGATAAAAATCTGGGCACTGAGTTTCTAATGGGTTTCCCTGGGAAGAAACTTCACACACAGATAGCTGCATGACAGAATAAGGAAACCTGTATCTGGCTTCCTCAAGACTCCTCCTCTGCCTGTTTTCCTTAGGATCTGGTTGTGTAACCTTCCTGTATCACTTTAACAAATGGTAGCTGTGAGCAAAACTAGATACTGAGTCCCATGAGTCCTTCAATGAATCTGTGAATATGCAAATGGTCTTGGAGACCCTTGACACAAATGGTGATTGTAGGGGGATTCACTAGAATGCCCTCCAAATTATCAAAATATGACTACACAGCAATTTGGGAAAAGGAAGTTGAGAGAGGTAGGAGATGATGAAGCCCTGGTGCCTGTGAGGCTATGGAATCATACATAGTATGAAACAGCATTGAACTGCTATCTTTCGTGAGAGGTAAAAGTTGCCTATGGGATTTCAAAATGTTACCTCTGGTCCCAGGAGAGTTGCTCCCTGGATCACATGGCTGCTGTGGGCCTTGCTCACTAAACGGACATAGAAAGAATAGCCTGGGAGATGTCATTGGTTTTGTTCTTTCTGCCAAGTGGTAGTATAAAAGTTTTAAACACTCCCCCAAGGGGTTTTGGATGGAAAAAATAGATAAGATTTACTTTGTAGTTGTTCTTTACTACAGGTGACAAGGGATTTGATATGAAAAAATCCTGAAGGTAGGCTTAGAGTAGACCCAAAGTGTTAAAGATCTACATTGCTGGGCTGGGGATATAGCTCAGTTAGTAGAGTGCTTGCTTTGCATGCACAAAGCCCTGGGTTCAATCCCCAGCAGCACCATCCCCCCCCCAAAAAAAAAGATCTACATTGCTCTCTTTTCCAAGTAGGATGAAAAAATGACTAAGTCACTTTACAGGATTGGAGCAAAGCTTTAAATAATGGAGAAAAACAAAATACAAAAAATAACCCCCCCACCCCGCAAAAAGAAGCCACACTAGCTTAGTTGTTTCCACTGATTCATCAGGCCTCCTCCCTCCAATCTTAGTTGTTTAATTGCTAATTTCACTGGTAGGTGAGTAAACTTGCAATAAGATAAGGGGATGGCTAATGTTTTTTAAATGACTTCATTGGTTCTGGGGTATAGCTCAGTTGTAGAGCACATGCTTAGCAGCCACAGAGTTCTGAATTCAGTTCCCAGTACCAAATAATAACAATTATAGTAATAATAATAATAATAATAATAATAATAATAATAATGTTGTGCATTATTTGGTTTGTAACTTTGCATCTGGATGTATGATAAAAATTTATGTAAAATGTGATAAGCTTAATAAATGCTAATGAGAAGCTGCATATACCCAATTTAGTGGGATACAACTTCCTTGCTTTTACTGCTCTTGAGTACAAAGGAATTTAATCAACCTGAGAATTGGAAATTAAACAATTCTCCATAACATGATTTTTGTCATAAGTTTTTGGCTATTGGAGATGAGATAAAAAGAGGTCATCTTCACATGGAGATATACATTTGGAGTTTTACAAAACATTTTGGTTTGCTAATAAGCTCTTATAAAATTAGCTGTCTGACCCCTTGAGGCTGATGGTTTTCCAGCCTAGTGTCTATGTTTTAAAGGGAGTCAATTTGGACTATTAGACTGACCAACTAAAGAGGGCTTTAAAAAGAGGTACTTTGTCACGGACTTGGATCACTGCTGTCTGACTCTATATTGTCTAGGCTTTGCTGCTTTGAAAAAAAAGCCATTGGCTTTTTGGAATCCTGAATTTTCAGATTTCAATTTCCTGGATCTAACTCGAACTGAAACTTTTTATTGTCTGGTGAGAGCTGTTTTGATCTCAGCAAGAGCTATACTGAACTAGAAGTCCTGACTCAATGAACACAACTCAGACTTATAGACCTTTATAGATATAGGACCCTCATCCGTGATACCATAAACTGTGGCCACATCATGGTTGGTAGCTGGATTGTCTGAGTCACTTATAGATGCCCAGATGGGAAGGGTTTGTTCTCTAATGGGACCACCTAAAATTGAACTGATCCTAGGCTGTATATTTTCTGACACAGACTGTCATGGTTTGGACATGAGGTGTCCCATGCAAACCCTTGTGTTTCTGCAGCAATGTTCAGAGGCAAAACACTGGATTGTGAGAGCTGTGACTTGATCAGTCCATTCTAGTTTGAATGAGTCCCTAAGGGTGGGTCACTGGGGGAAATGCGTCAGAAGGATTTATCTTTCTCTCTGCTTCCTGGCTGCCATTAATGGAGCAGCGAGCACTCTTTGACCATGCCATACTGCCAAGATATTGTGCCTCATCTTGGGCCTAGAACAATGGAGTTAGTTCATCATGAAATGCTGAAACTGTGAGCCCTAAATAAACTTTTCTCTTCTAAGCTGTTCTTCTTATTTTTTAGTTACTGGGTATTGAACTCAAGGGCATGTGACCACTGAGTCATATCCCCAACCCTATTTTGTATTTTATTTAGAGACAGGGATTCACTGAGTTGTTTAAGGCCTCACTTTTGCTGAGGCTGGTTTTGAACTTGCAATCCTCCTGCCTCAGCTTCCTGAGCCGCTGGGATTATAAGCATGTACCACAGTGCCTGGCTCTTGAAAACTGTTCTTGTCAGGTAGTTTGGTCACAACAATGAAAAAGCTGACTAATAGTCTAATAGTCTAAATGCATTTCTAATTTATAATTCTCAAACAATTGCAAGTGAGAGGGGGATATATCAGTGGTAATGGCATCCCCTCCATCCACTTCTGAAGGATTGGACTCATAAGAAACTGAGAAGGAGAAAGATCATTAAACTGCCTCAAGTTATATAACTTGTTAGTAATGGAACCAGAATTTACATGTAAGTCTATGTGCCCTCAATCTCTGTGCTCTTAACCACTATGCTGAGTTGCGGTGACTAACTATAAACAACAATAGTACACTATTTTTGACCTGCCAGATTTGCAGAGATCCTGATAGCTGTCGTTCTTGGCCAGAGAGCAGTGAAACCACAAGATCTAGCAACTGCTGGGAGAAAAATCCACAGCTATAATTGTTCTGGAAGACAATGTGTCAATAAAATAATCCTGCTTAATCAAGCACTTCTACACATGAGAAAATATCAGACATGTGCACATAGATTTATAAACAAGATTAATGATCAAAATATTGTTTGTTTCAAAGAAAATTAGGGGGGAAAAAACCTAAATGTCAATCAATAATTGGTTGGTTAAAATAAATTACAGTACATATAAACAATGTAATGTCATGCAGCTATTGAAAGTAATGGTCATTTCTATATATTTATTTTTAGATTTTATATTATTAATACATATGTTTAAAAATCAAAATGATGTGAAAATGTCGATATTGAAAAGTCTTATTATTCCTCCCCCACTTTATACACACAAACATAGACACACACACACACAAAGTTATGTATTTATGAACTCTATCTTGCACTAGTCACAAATAACTACTTCTGAGTTTCTTTTGAATCTTTACAGTATTTATACAAATACAAATTTAGACAAATATATGTGTACTTTATATTCTCATATTTCCTTCTTTCTTACACAAAAGAAAGAAACCCATCTATATTGGTTTGTTCTTTCATTGTTTTGTTTTTACTTGAAAAATATCTCTGGGAGATTTTTCCAGTAAATAGAAAGCTTCTCTATTTTTGAAAAACTTGCATAATATTCAATGACTGTTACTTTTGTTGTTTTTATGATAAATAATGTTGTGAGGATTAACCTTGAAAATACCTCATTTTTTATATGTGCAATTGAAACAGTGGGATAAATTCCCAAAAGTGAGATCATTGCCCAAAATATAAATGTTTGTTACTTTGATAGATACTGCTGAATTGTCCTCCATAGGGGTCCTACCATTTTATGATCCCATTAATGATTTATGACAATGCCTGTTGTAAACATTTTGGATTTATTTTTTGCTAGATGGGGAGGTGAAAAATAGTATCTGTGTAGTCTTAGTCTACATTTCTCTTGTTATGAATATGGGTTGGCATGTTTTTATATGTTTAAGAGCTACTTGTGGGGGCCTATAAATTCTCTTGTCATGCCTTTTTGTATTAATCAGCATTCTCCTGAGAAAGAACAAATAAGGTGTCTGTGTGTGTGTGTGTGTGTGTGTGTGTGTGAGAGAGAGAGAGAGAGAGAGAGAGAGATTTTCTGAATTGGCTCATGTGATTCTGGGTACTGGAAAGACTGAATTTTCTTTTTTTTAATTGGTTGTTCAAAACCTTACAAAGCTCTTGACATATCATATTTCATGCATTAGCTTCAAGTGGGTTACGAACTCCCATTTTTACCCCAAATACAGATTGCAGAATCACATCGGTTACACATCCACATTTTTACATACTGCCATACTAGTAACTGTTGTATTCTGCTGCCTTTCCTATCCTCTAATATCCCCCCTCCCGTCCCCTCCCCTCCCACCTTCTCTTTCTATCCCATCTACTATAATTCATTTCTCTCCTTGTTTATTTTCCAATTCCCCTCACAACCTCTTATATGTAATTTTTTATAACAATGAGGGTCTCTTTTCAGAATAGGCTGGTAGGGTGAAGACTCAAAGAAGAACTGATGTAGTACCTGGAGGCAGAATCCCTTTTCCTGAGGAGACCTCAGTCTTTTCTGCTCTTAAAGCTTTTGACTAATTGGATGAACCTCACATCCCCACCCCATCCTCATCCTCATCCCCATCCCTATCCCCCTATTTTGTAGGATAATCTGTTTTACTCAGTCTTCTGATTTAAATGTTAATCTCACCTAAAAATTACCTTCAGAAAGGCATATAAATCAGAGTTTGACCAAATATCTGGGTACCTACCCAAACTGATAAACAAAATTAACCTTCAAACCACATTTCAATTTTTTTAAAATTGGGTTGTTGCTCTTATTTTATCAATTTCAGTGTGCTATAAATATATCTCTATATATTCAGAATAGTATTCTAATTCTATAATTCTTCTAGTGTGATTTGATTTGCATATTTTTACCAATTAATCAAGCTTGTTGTTTTCTTTCTTTCCCTTTTCTTCCTTTCTTCCTTCCTTTTTCCTTTCTGTTTTTGATACTGGGGATTGAACCCAGGGGCACTTAACCACTGAGCCAAATTCCCCAGCCCTTTTTATTTTACATTTTGAGACAGAGTCTTGTTAAATTGCTTAAAGCCTTGCTGAGTTGCTGATACTGGCTCTAAACTTGAGATCCTTGTGCCTGAGCCTCCCCAGTTGCTAGCATTACAGGTGTGAACAGTGCCAGACTACACTTTTTGTTTTCATTGCGTGTATACATGGATGAATTTATTTCCCATTTCTTTATGGTGTGTGCATTTTAAGACATATCTAGAAAAGTCTTCCCTAAACAAGGTCATAAAATATTTTAACTACATTTTTCCTAATAGTTTATAATTTAATGTATATATTATTATATCTTATATACACAAATGCATTGAGTAATGAATGCAATACAATGCTTGGTAGTGGTTGTATTAGTGGACATCCTGGCCTTACTCTTTATTGGGAATCCCTTCAGTGTTTCCTCATTAAAGATGAAACTTGTTTTTTTCAACCGTGATTATATAAAAATCACAATAAGAAAGTAACTATCAATTCCTATTTTATTGAGGTCATTTATAATCATCAAGTAGTAGGTACTGTATATAATGGTATTGCTAGACTTTTATACCAATGGCACTGTTATATCACCACAGTGTTATATCACCATGTTTCACTACAACATTAAGATGGGCTCTGGGATATGGTGACACTAAGTGACAAAAATTTTTTTCAGTCAGTTATAATCTTATAGGACCACTGGTATATGTGGTTCAACACTTATTCAAATGTTGGTCTTTGGCACGTGACTGTATTTGTAAAGAAATCTATTTATGTTTGTTCAATTTATTCTCTTCCTGTGGTTATTACCCCTTATTACTTCTTATTTTGTGTTTTTGCTTTCTTCCTTTTTTTTAAATAAAGGCAAGCTTATCTAGTAGTATTTGTATTTGATTTTTTTTTCCAAAGAACCAGGTTGTTTTCTTAATTGACTTTTGTTTTCCCTGTATTAAGGATTACTTATTCTTTCTTTCTCTGAGTTAAATTTATTGATTTTTAAAATTTAATTTCAAAAAATATCTTTTCATTTTTTTCATTTTATAAGAGTATTTAAAACTACATTTTTCTCTAATTTTTATATTAGCTGTATTTCATAGATTCTTAAACATAGTGGTTTTGGTTTCTCTATTTTATTGTAAGGTTTTATTTTCTCCTTTTACTTTTGATGAAAGAATTACATGAGATAGGTGTATTTTAATTTACAGGTGCAAGGGTCTTTTGTTTTCTGATTTTGTTTTTAATTTCTAATTGTATGTATTATAGAATATCTACATACATTGTATCCTTAAAGAATTTATTCAGGAAATCCAAGATGGTGGGCTAGAGGGACGCTACATTCTGTGTCGCTCTGTGACCTGAGATTCAAGCAGTGTGAATACTGTTTCTCTGAGAGTTATTAGAAGATCTCCAATAGTCACTCCCACACAGGATCCCCCAGCCATGGCCCATGTGTGAGACCTCTAGCCACTGCTCCCATGTGGACCCCCATCTACCAATGTGGTGCTCCCCTAGTCGCCTTCATCTTGGGACACTGCACCCACTGCCATAGTCCCCTACATGTGATAGCCTGCACCTGAGGACATAGGACAGGGTATGGAGATAGCTGTCAGCCACAAAACTGTACACCATAAAGCTGCATCTCTAACACACCCCCTAACACCACTGCCTAGCCCAACTCAGCCCAATAACCCATCTCTGAAAGCAGCCACCTCCATCTTGGGACACCTTTGTCACCATCTTTAGTTGGGGAAACTCCCAACTTGGGATGCCGGCTGGGACCTAGAAGCAATATCAAGGCACCTATAGACTCCAACTCTCCCCTCTCCTCCATAGCCACTAACCCAGCACAGTGCTTGCAGCTATGTGGCTGGCTCATAGCTCACAAAGCCTGGCCCTGAACTGCCTAATACAAAACAGCTCTCCACAACAGGTGTGAAGCCCTCAGAGCACAGCCCATAAGACCTCCAGAGAGAAAGGTTCCTGATTGGGAAGTAGAAAGGGAGAGGGTGAATGAAATATAGTTTAGAGACTAAATTAGAGACCAGGAATTGTGAGGTCTATAGGCAATATAAGGAGATAAGACCAGGAGCCCAATCATACTAGTAGGCCCCAAAGGAGATCCTTGGGGTAGAGTCTCCCACCAGGACTGGCAAGTGCTATACCCCCACTTCTGGGAGCTCCAACCCCCAAGACCAACCCTCCTACCTAATACCCTTTACCAGCCTGAGGGTGGAGATAACAGACAACCCCACCTGTTGGATGAGAAGGGAAGCAGAAATGAAACTGATCTCCAATAAAAAAAAACCATGTTTCTTCCTTCAAGATTTTTTCTTTTCTCCTCCTCCTCTTCTTCTTCTTCTTCTTCCTTCTTTCTCTCTCTCTCTCTCTCTCTCTCTCTCTCTCTCTCTCTCTCTCTCTCTCTCTCTCTCTCTCTCTCTCTCTCCTCCTGCCCTTACATCCTCAACATTTACAAAACCAAGTACATTTCCATAATTTAAGCAGCTGAGGACTGGATGTCTGAGTAGTATATTATAGTTGGATAGTTTATTTGTTTATTTCCTATTTTTACATTTTTTACTTTTCTTAATTTTTATGTTTGTTTTTTTTTTGCACTCTTTCTATTGTCTTCCCACTTACTTATCTTCCCAAATCACTTTCTCTCTTTTCTCCTGCTATTAACCAACTGCTTTAGATTCCTCTTTCATGCTTCCTAAGATCAAATAACTCTCCTTAATATCTCCTTAACACCTCCTTAACATCTCATCCTATACCCCATTCCCAGTTCCCTCTTTGTCCACCATCAGAAACTGCAGACACTTTTGCAAATCTACTGTTTATATTGTAGATTATAATTCAGCTCACCATTTCTATATATTGTGACAAAACCATAAATATCTTAATATCATATGATATTTGTTTTAAGGCTGTATTTGTTTCTATTGGGATATGTTAATATTGTTCTCCCCCTTAAAGGAGAGATATTGAAACCCTGAGGGGACACTATAAGCTTATATGGTAAAAACTGTAACACCTTGGATACGCACTGCTAGATGGGAAGACAAAAAAAAAAAAAACAGGAAAAAATAAGGGAAGAAAGTGCCCCAAACAAACCAAGATACCACATTATTAGAATCCTTAGTCAGCATGGAAGAACAATAGAGAAGCAGTTCAGGATGTGCATAATTAAAATGTTCTGTGAATTAAAGGATGATATAAGAGAGCAAATACAGGCAGCAAAAGATCATTTTGATAAAATGCTACATGAGCAAATATAGGAAGTAAAAGAATACTTCAATAAGGAGATAGAGGTTCTGACAAAAAAATAACAAACAGAAATCCTTGAAATGAAGAAAACAATAAACCAAATTAAAAACTACATAGAAAGCACCACTAACAGATTAGATGATTTGGAACACAGAACCTCAAACAATGAAGATAAAATATATGATCTTGAAAATAAAATTGCCCACACAATGAAGATGGTAAGAAACATGAGCAGAAATTCAATAATGGGATTTCATAGAAAGACCAAATTTAAGAATTATTGGGATAGAGTAAGGCATAGTTACAAACCAAATGAATGAATAATCTATTCAATAAAATAATACCAGAAAAAATTAAAACATAAAGAATGAATTGGAAAATCAAATAAAAGAGGCTTACAGGGCACCACCTGTACAAAATCATAACAGATGTACATCAAGGCACATTATAATGAAAATGCTTAGCATACAGAATAAGGAGAGAATTTCAAAAGCCACAAGAGAAAGGAATCAAATTACATATAGGGGGAAACCATTTAGGATGTCTGCAGATTTCTCAACCCAGACCCCGAAAGTTAGAAGATCCAAGAATAATGTATACCAAGCTCTGAAAGAAACTGGATGCCTACCAACAATCTTACATCTGGCAAAATTAAGCTTTAGATTTGATGACAATTTGATGACAAATAAAAACCTTCCATGATAAACAAAAGTTAAAGTATTTACAGCTAGAATGCCTGCACTACAGAACACCATTAACAAAATATTCCATGAGGAGGGAATGGAAAACAATAATGAAAATTAGAAAAAGGAGATATTTTAAACTAATGGAAAAACCAATCAAATTAGAAACCAAGTCAAGTTAAATACCAAAAATAAACAAAAATGACTGGGAATACAAGTCATGTCTCAATAATAACCCTGGATGTTAATGGTCTAAACTCATCAATCAAAAGTCATAGACTGGCAGATTGGATTTTTTTAAAAAAAAGACTCAACAATATGCTTCCTTCAAGAGACTCATCTTGTAGGAAAAGACATCCACAGACTGAAGCTGAAATGTTGGGAAAAAACATATCACTAACACGGACTGCAGAAACAAACAGGGGTTTTCATCCTCATATCAAATAAAGTAGACTTCAAACTAAAGTTAATGAAAAGTGATAAAGAAGTGTATTTCATACTGTTTAAGGGAACCATACATCAACAAGCCATAACAATTATATATGCCCCAAACAAAGGAGCATCTACATTCATCAAACTCTTCTAAATTACAAGAGTCAAATAGACCACAACACAATAAAACTGGGTGACTTTAACACACCTCTTTCACCACTGGATAGATCTTACAAAGCAAAACTAAACAAATAAACTATAGAACTCAATAATAGAATTAATAACTTACACTTAACAGACATATATAGAATATTTCATCCATCAATGAGTGAATACACTTTCTTCTCAGCAGCACATGGATCCCTCTCTAAAACTGACCATATATTATGCAACAAAGCAACTCTTATCAAATACAGAAAGTAGAGATACTACCCTGCATTCTATGAGATCATAATGGGATTAAATTAGAAATCAATCATAAAATAAAAAATAGAAGCTACACCAACACCTGGAGACTAAATGATATGCTATTGAATAAACAATGGATGGCAGAGGACATCAAAGAGATTAAAAAATTCTTAGAGGTAAATGAGAAACTGATACAAAATATTGAAATCTCTGGGACCCTATGAAGGCAGTACTAAGAGGAAAGTTCATTGCATGGAGCTCATTCCTTAAAAGAAGAAAAAGTCAACAAATAAATACCTAACATTACATCTCAAAGCCCTAGAAAAAGAAGAACAAATCAACACCAAAAGCAGTAGAATACAGGAAGTGATTAAAATCAGAGTAGAAATCAATGAAATTGAAATGAAAGAAACAATTAAAAAAATTGACAGAACAAAAAATTGGTTCTTTGAAAAAATAAATAAAATTCATAAACCCTTAGCCATGCTAACAAAGAGAAGAAGACCGAAAACTCAAATTACTAGAATCCATGATTAAAAAGGAAATATCATAACACTACAGAAATACATAAGATAATTATAAATTATTTGAAAATTTATGCTCCAATAAAATAGAAAATATTGAAGACATCAACAAATTTCTAGAATTACAAGATTTACCCAAGTGTATCAGGATAATATACACAAGTTAAACAGATCATTTTCAAGCAATGAAATAGAAGATTTAATCAGTAGCCTACCAACCAAGAAAAGCCCAGGACCAGATGGATACACAGCTGAGTTCTACAAGAACTTCAAAAAAGAACTAAAACCAATACTGCTCAAATTATTTAATGAAATAGATAGAACACTTCCAAACTCATCCTATAAGGTCACTATCACCCTAACTCCAAAACCATCAAAGACACATCAAAGAAAGAAAACTTCAGACCAATATCTCTAATAAACATAGATGCAAAACCTTTTAATAAAATTCTGGCAAATTGAATACAAAAACATATCAAAGAGATAGTGCACCACAATCAAGTGGGGTTCAGCCCAGGGATGCAAGGTTGGTTAAACATATGGATATCAATAAATGTAATTCATCACATCAATAGACTTAACTATAAGGATCATATGATCCCTTCAATAGATGCAGAAAAGGCATCCAACAAAATACAGCACCTCTTCATGTTCAAAACACTAGAAAAACTAGGGATAACAGGAACATATCTGAATATTGTAAAAGATACCTATGCTAAGCCCAAGGCCAACATAACTATAAATGGAGAAAAATTGATAGCATTCCCTCTAAAAATTGGAACAAAACAGAGATGTCCTCTTTCACCACTTCTATTTAACATAATCCTCGAAACTCTAGCCCGAGCAATTAGACAGATGAAAAAGTTAAAGGGATATGGATAAAAAAAGAAAAACTCAAACTATCACTATGTGCTGACAACATGATTTTATACCTAGTGCATCTAAAAAATTGCACCAGAAAACTTCTACAACTAATAAATGAATTTAGCAAAGTAGCAGAATATAAAATCGACACCCATAAATCAAAGGCATTTCTGAACATTAGTGACAAATCCTCTGAAAGAGAAACTAGGAAAACTACCCCATTTACAACAGCCACAAATTAAAAAAAAAATACTTGGGAATCAACTTAACAAAAGAGGTGAAAAACCTCTACAATAAAAACTACAGAATGATAAAGAAAGAAATTAAAGAAGACCTTAGAAGAAGGAAAGATCTCCCTTGTTCTTTGATAGGCAGAATTAATATTGTCAAAATGACCATACTACCAAAAGCACTATACTATACTACCCAAACCATCATCTGATTTATTGCAATTCCAATCAAAATCCCAATGACATTTCTCATAGAAATAGAAAATGCAATCATGAAATTCATCTGTAAAAATAAGAGACCCAGAATAGCTAAAGCAATCCTTAGCAAGAAGAATGAAGGAGGTGGCATCATTATACCAGACCTTAAACTAATGATTTTTGAGATCTACCACCTCAAAAACGCTCTTGCAATTCTGTTTTTCCCTGCAACTTTTTGTTTTGGCTTCTCATGAGACTTCCTATAAGGTTCTCAAGTTTTTATTTACCTTTTGCAGAATTTGCATGGACTTTGGGCTTTGAAATTACCATCTTCTGCTTTCACTGGATATAAAGTTTATAAATTTTTCCTCCATTGTTTTAGTCAACTTTTTTTGCCACTATGACTAAAAGACTCCACCAGCACAATTGTAGAGGAGGGAAAGTTCATTTGAGGTGCTTGGTTTCATTCCATAGAAGGCTAGCCCATTCCTTGGGGCTCCAGGTAAGGCAGAACATCATGGTGGAAGAAGGTGGCAAAAGGAAGCAGCTCATGTGATTCTCAGGAAGCAGAGACAGCTCTACATTTGACAAATACAAATATATACCCCAAAGCCATGCCCCCAATGCCCCACCTCCTCCATCCACACCCTACCTGCCTTCAATTACCACTCAGTTAATACCAACACATGACTAATTCACTGGTTGGGTTAATGCTCTAATAACCCAAACATTTCTCCTCTTAATCTTCTTGCATTGTCTCACACATGAGCTTTTGGGAGATACCTCACATCCAAACCAGAACATCCATTCTCCTTGTTTTCTCTTATTTCAAGATGATAAATTGGTGGCGGTAGAGTTGACATATTTTCCTGTAAGGTTACTATATCTGAACATTACTACTTAACAGATTGGAAAACTAAGGCTTAGAGAGATTATAATTTGCCCAACAGTACATAGCTAATATATATCTCTTTGAATTAGGGTCTTGGCTGGTGTCTAGTTTGTATATTTAGTTTCATCATATCATTTTTACATAAATCTCTCCTATCACCATCCAAGTTTTGAAGTAAATTTGTAACAAACCCTCTTGCTTTGATTCAGGATTTTGGAATCTTTAATCTAATGCTCTTTAGTAGTCATTAGGAAATCCTCTGCAGGCACTTTTTACTTAATATTTGCCCTTGGGGCTTCAGTATAACTCTCTTTGGCTTGCAAATAAATCTTATGCTTTGTGAATTTCAGGTGTTTTTCCATATGGCTTTTTCCTGATCATTTGTACTGTTCAGCTTCCCTAAAATGCCTGATTATTGAGCTAGTTTTCTTTCTAGATGGTGCTGAGATAGTAGCCAAGAAATAAAGAATGATAGGAGTTAGTGTGTCAGTACAGCTGAAAATTATAGGAAACAATAAAAAAAAAACTGTATAGGAAGTCAAAGCTGAGATCCTCTTGAAATTTCTCCCACAGTCTGAAAATGGGTTGTATTTTGTTATAATTTCAATAGTATTATGGTTTTACAATACCATTTAAAAGTGATAAATTTTATAAAAGAATGGTCTCATTTTTTTGGACACAAAGGATCATCTAATTTAGTTCTTTGGGCCCATGGATTTCTTAAGGAATTTGCATGGGTCTGGTCAGAGGTGAAAAATGAAAGATTGAAAATATCAGTACATGTATACAAAGGTAATTAATATCACATAAATTTACCTAGAAATGCTGGTGATAAACTGAGTATCAGAGAAGATAAAGCCATTCATATTATTCATGAAAAACATAACCTTATTTTCCTCTAACTCAAAGGTAACAATTTTTAAAAATACTATCTGAGGCAGTCCATGTATTGGGAGGAAAGTGGTTTTCTTAAACTTTCATGTTTGTGTGTAAAGTTCTATTGATCTAGATTCAACTTCAAAGCTAATAACATAGATTGCAGAGTTTCTGTGTTAAGCATTTTCAATAATTTAGTCTTAATAAATTTTTAGGTTTACCCATAAGAAGCCAGCTTCCTGGTTTCATATATTTGAATTTTAGAAAATTTCTATAGTAAATTGGATTTGCCACTTTCAATTTTAAGCCTATGAGTCACTTAGGCAAAAAAGAAAAAAAGTTGCATATGCAGGAGTACCAAAATTGAATGTTTGGTGGCAAATGTTAATCATCTTCATTGTCAAGGTGAGAACTATAGAAAACATGGTCTTCACATTTTAGGAGGCATATGTACTTTCAAATCCTAACTCTGCCATTTGCTGGCTCTGATCTTAGACAAGTTAATTCATTTCTATATACCTCAGTTTCTTTCTCTGTAAACCTGTGACAGCTAAAAACTGTATTTGAACTAGGGTTATTTTGGTGATTAAATAACACTAAATATTTGGAAAGCATTGACAATTTAAGTGTGCAATAAATAAACTCCTGTCTATTTTCATTCTCCTTTAATCTATTCTCCCTTCTATTATCTTTTGTCTATTACTGACTCTATTGCTGCATATAATATTCATTGTGATATGCCAACCCCACTATTAGCTTCCTCTCTGCTCTGCTCTTGGCCTCTCACATCAATTATAGTTTATTCCTTCACAATTGATTATATCTCTTACATCCTATTCCCATATATCAGTGCTGGACACTGAAAGCTAGATGGAAAAACAACTCACAAGATGTTAATGAAGAGTAACAACTTGATATACAATATAACTCAGGAATGATTTACATTTTTGCAGATGCCTTTAATGACTTTACTGAGGGAAAGCCTAATGATGAATCTTTTCAAGAATTATGACTGACTGCTAAGGAAAACCTTTTGAGGCAAATCATTTTTAAACCCTTCTTAATGATATATAATTTCCATGTAATTCACCAATTTTAAACATATAATTCAACACAAGTATTAACAAGTACTATTTTAGTCCAGCTTTTTGCTGCTGTGACCAAAAGTCCTGACAAGAACAATCAGAGGGAAAAGATTATTTAGAGTTAATGGTTTCAGATGTCTCAATTCATAGATAGATGACTCCATGGGCTCTAGATAAGGCAGAACATCATGATATAAGTAAACCTAAGACCTAGAGATTTTTCCAGCAATTATTACAGTTTATTTACAATTCAAACAGATAAACATGCAGGAAATAAGGAAAAGAATAGAGATTGGCTGATTTACCCTATGTCCTAAGAGCTACTGTACTAGAAATATGTATACTGCTTAAGTCTCATGTCCCATATGGATCTATCCTCTTTTCCGAAAACTTTTTTTTTATATCTTGGATTCATTTTATATTTGTTCCCCCCAGAACTCTGAGAGTCCTAGAACTGTGAGAGTAGCCACATAGAAGTCTACAGACAAAAACTCTCATCACTCAAGATTATCAATCATTTCATTAGATTTAATGGAGGAAGCAGCAAAAAGAGAACTATTCTTGACCTGGATGCCAATGTACTTGTGTCTGAACATCAAACTTTGCCATTAAGTAAGGAATTCCATTGGTAGCTCCAGCTTGCTTACCCATCTCCATCAAAATTTCTTTTAAAGCGGGGCATGTTGGTGCACACCAGTAATCCCAACAACTCGGGAAGCTGAGGTGGGAAGATTACAAGTTCAAAGCCAGCCTCAGCAACTTAGTGAGGCCCTAAGCAACTTAACAAGACCCTGTCTCAAAAAAAAAAAAAAACCCAGAAATAAATAAAAAATAAAAAGTCTGACATTGTGGCTGAGTGGTTAAGCACCTCTGGGTTCAATCCTGCTACCCCTCAAAAATTACTTTTAGATATCTGATAACTGATACTAACTGCTCATCCATTCTCTTTCAGATTTTATATTCAAATAATTGCTAAGTAGGAGATAATAGAACAAACACATGAAAAGAAACTCTTACTTTGGATTTCTTAGTTCTCAGAGACATAAAAGGCAATGGTGAGTTTATTCATTCTTTTTCACTCAATTCTTCTTTTCTTTTTTTCAATTATTTATTCTACTACATTTATTAGCATTTGCTATATATCAGGAAATGAACTAGACCTTGGTGATACAAAGATAAATAATACAGTCTTTACTCCAAAAAGCTTATAGCTTGTTAAGGAAAAAGTCACATACATAGGTCATACTGTGGTTTGGAAGTATCCCACAAAAGCTCCTGAGTTTCTGCAAGAATGTTCAGAGATAAAATGACTGAATTGTGAGAACTGTAACCTCATTAGTCCATCCTATTTTACATATATATATCATATATAATTATTATATTATTTTTTAGTTGGACACAATACCTTTATTTCACTTATTTATTTTCTTATGTGGTGCTGAGGATTGAACCCAGGGCCCCTCATGTACGAGGCAAGTACTCTACCACTGAGCCACAACTCCAGTCCCAGTCCATCCTACTTTAAATGGACTAAGTTAGTGGTAACTGTAGGCAGATGAGGTATGATTGGAGGAGGCGAGTCACTAGGGCTGTGCCCTAGAAGAGCATGTCTTTGTGGTGGTACCCCACTTCCCAGTCTCTACTTCCTGGCTCTTCCACTTCACCCTTCTGCCATTATGTTGTGCCTCACCTTGGGCCCAGAAAAATAGAGACGGCCAGCCATTGACTGAGGCTCTGAAACCATGAGCTAAAATAAACTTTTCCTCCTCTAAATTGTCCTCATCAGATATTTTGGTCATAACAACAACAAAAAAATTGACTAAAACAAGTCATTCTAGTATAATGTGGTGATTACTATGAGAGTGATATTCTAGTTATGATGGGACTACAAAAAGGGTCAGCCTGGTATTCAACTGACTTTCTCAATCATTCTTATCAAATTTTATTTCTTTTCAGATTCCTATTGCATAGCATCCAGCTTCAGCTGCTCACTTATAAGAATAAAAAGTCTTTAAAATTTTAAGAGAACACAAAGTAATTACATATCCAATGGAGAAGGCAATAAATGATAAAGTGAGTTTTAAATGTCAGATTTACAAACTATAGGCATTGTATATTGTTTTCTAAATGTACTTTGCTTTCCATTTTGAGTGCCTAAATAGATTAAGAAATGTACTTATCATTACATGTTAAAGTACTATGCTTTTCAGGCAATCTAATTCTACTTATGATAGAATATCAAATTGGAATCTAAAAATTGGTCAACAAATTAAAATAGTTTGTCTTAATTGGTAGTAATGCTTTGAATTCTTCTTTAAATTGTATATAGTTTTTTGAAAGCCAGTGAAACTTTTCTGATGATAGTAGATAATAGGGTTGTCATTTTGCTGCAATATATATATATATATATATATATATATATTTATATATATATTTATATATATATATTTCAATTTGTCTCATTTAATTCATCAAGTATTTTTGAGCATGGACTATATGAAAAATGCTGTGCTAAATACTCTGAATGAACAATTTCACAGAGGCTCTGTTTTCTCTCTCTCTCTCTCTCTCTCTCTCTCTCTCTCTATATATATATATATATATATATATATATATATATATATACTTCCTTTTTAATTGGTACATTAGATAGCTTAGTTGGTCAATTGTGGAATATTCATATATGCATATAACATAATTTGATACATTTCACTCCCAATTACATTACCCAATTTCTTCCTCTACACTAATAGACTTCCTTCTTCATTCATTATGCCACTTTTTTTTAACTTTCCACATATGAGAAAAAACATGTGATACTTGTCTTTCTGACTCCAACTTATTTTGCTTAACATAATGATCTCCAGCTCCTTCCATTTTCCTGAAAATGACACAATTTCATTCTTTTTTATTGCTGAATAATACTCCATTGTATATCCTTATGTTTTCTTTATGTATTAACTTATTGGTGGGCACCAAAGCTGATTCCATAACTAGGCTATTGTGAATTATGAAAGAAGCCCTATTTCTTTTTTCCCACATATTTACTTTTTACTGAATTTTTTAATGTTACAGAATTCTTGTACTACCAAACCATGCCTGAGAAGCTGAAGGAGGAAGTGATATAATGGACAACCTCATCCACCCATCATATATCAGAACTCGATTTATGTGTATTTTGAGAATTTTACAATCTTTAAAAAAATTATAACAAGATTGCAATGTAAGTCTGCTGCAGATCTTCTTATTTCTGTATAGCAAGCTGTTAAATAAAACCTCCACATATTCACTTCATTTCATTCCTCAATAACAGAATCCAACAAAAGTTTGTGGAGGAAAATGTACACTTGAAGGAAAATATGTGGCTCAAGATCCAAGAAATTACTTGTTAAAGTTTTTGGCTCTCAAATCAAGTCTTCAGTTTAACCAAGAACCTCTTTTATTTCTCATTTAATTATTCTACTTTCCCGTAGCTGGGCTCAGCTACTCATCCAGATACATCAAAAGGCAGGCACTCTACCTGCTACCTCAAATACCAATGTGATTGTCCAGAAGTGGTAGGCAGGTCCTGTCAGGCGATGCTGTATCCATCCTAAGAGTCCAATTCCTGAACTGACATAGCCATCAAGACTAAACTCCTACAGGAAATGATCCCACATCAGGACAGTTGCACTCACTCATTTGCTCCATGCTTGCCAATACTAAGTATGCATCTCCTGCCTTTAGCAAACAGATTTATTATAGAGAAACACAGATTCTGTATCAAATGGTCACATACCACTATGGAATATTTCTACTGAACCAGATATAAAAGTAAGAGATTGCCAGACTCTCTCATTAGGTGAAAAGAAACATTTCAATAATCCTTGAGAGCTTCCTCAAGTCCCTTCTGAGGACTAAACACTACTGGATAGCTTAAGCTATAATTATTGAAAACAGAAGTGCTACATCACTGTCCTTTGCCCTGCCTTTCCAAATGAACACTATTAAAGACACACCAAAAAGTTGATAACAGAGCTAGCAGGGACAATCATTATATCTTCAGAATATTTAATACCCTCAAAAAGTTTGGCTCATATTGAAGAAACTCTATTCTATTCTAAGAATCATACACATAATCACAGGAACAAATCTAGACTGGGAAACTAGAAATCTAATCAGATCCTGCCAATGATCTTATAAATTAGAATTATTAGCTACTTGTGGCATACATAAGTAACTTACCCAAGGTCACATATGTGGTAAGTGGAAAAGATAGAATTTCAATACATGGAAAATGAATTCATATTTTCTACCTCTCAACAAACTGCACTATAGCCTAAGATGAGGTAAATAATGCCTAGAAGATGAAAAACACTTACCCAAGATCATAGCACTTTGGTGTCAGAGACAGGATTAGAACCCAAATCTCCCAGTAATCTACCAAACATTGCCCTTATTTCATGTTACATTAGTAACTCATATTCATGAAGAATGAAAAAAATGAAATTAATTTTTATGATTATATTTATTTGTTGGAAAAAGCAAACAAACATATAAATTGAACTAATGGACAGAATAGAAAATGTACATGCTATGCAGTAATATGCTTTTTTTGTTTTGGTATTGGGGATTTAACCCAGGGGGATTTAACCCACTGAGAAACATCTCTAGCCTGTTTTTATTTATTTATTTTTTTGAGACAGGGTCTTTTTAAGTTGCTTAGGGCCTTGTTAAATTGCTGAGGCTGGCTTTGAATTTGCTATCTTCCTGCCTCAGCCTCCAAAGCCACTGGGAATTCAGGCCTCCCTCGTAAATTTTTAAAGAGGATAGATATAGCTGTTTAAAGTAACAGCTTACTAAGTTGGACAAATATCAATGTTGTCCATAGTACAATTTTGACAGCAAGGTTAGAAGTGCACAGGCAATTCATGTTAAAGATCTGCCAATCAATTCAGGTATTACAAAGCTCTGGTAGAAACATAAGTTTGTACTAATTCTACTCATATATTCAAGTACATGTAGTAAACTGCAAAGCAGAAAGCCATCCTAAGGGAAATGTCTTTTGAAACTCATTTGAATGAAATTAAGAAACTATCAGACTACTTCAGATCACCTGGTGTATAGATTATTTTCTGGACAATGTACAATATCCAATCTGTCCTTTTTAAAGGTCTAAGGCAAGGTATTTCCAGATATTGACCTAATAAATAATCAACAGTGTACTATGAATATTGATTCATTTGAATGTATCAAGGATTGTTAAAAGGATATTCCATAAACATTTTTAAAGCATCCTTTACCAGACATGTAAGACCATGTGTTTTTCAAAACCACAACATGAAATAAAAAGTTGGCATTCCTAGCACTTTGGGTAGTAAATTACAATGTACTAATATATGCTTCTTTCTCAGAGACACATCCATTTCTTGATACAAGGGCAAGAAGGCAGGATATAAAAGCATTTTGGGAAAAAAGTAATTCAGACAAACCAAGAATTAGAATTTAAAGTATCTGTAATTTTAGGACAACCTGTTTAAAGGAAAGAGTTGTTAACAGATTCTCCAGGTTATGTTACAGGAAGATAAAAGCCCATGAAGGAAAATTGGTGTAATTATCCCCCAAAATTTAGGAATGTATTTTTCTCATTTTGGAGGGATAGGACAAGGATGAGATGAAAATAATTTGAATAGTTAATAAATTGAGGGAACCATATATGCATTGTCCTACCACAGTGGACTAAATTCTAGCAGGTACTGAAAGACAAAACAAAAACTTGGCTAGGTATAGTAGCACATGCCTGTAATCCCAGTGTGCCTTGGGAGGCTGAGGGAGGAGGGTTATAAGTTTGAGGTCAGCTCCAGAAATTTAGTGAGACTCTGTCTCAAAATAAAAAGTAAAAAGAATTGGTGATGTAGTTCAGTGTTAAAGAGCCCCTGAGTTTCATCCTCCATATCACCAAAACAAAACAAAAAAACGACCAGTGCTGCCAATCAGATTAATTGTTCATGCTCTTGATGGGAAGGATGTCCTTATGGACACACTATTGAAATGTGGATGCAGATGCTCAAGTGATGTTCATTACTGTCAAGGGGTGTGTCAAATAAGCATCTTCAGTTTTGCAACTCTGTTGCCTCCAGAAGATGCTGTTTCTTTTGCTGATGCCATCTTTCAATACTAGCCCTATTATACCCTACTTAGCAGAGAATTGATTATCAAAAGATTTCAAGATGTCCTTTATCACTTCATCATTTTAGGTAGCGTAAGAAACAAAGAGAAATGAGGCAGCATCACTTAGGATCTTTCTTTCCTACATAAAGTTCTTGGAGAAATTCATGTCACCTTCTACAAGATGCTTAAAGCCTGACACCCATCTACCCAATAAGATCAGGTCTCTCCAAGCTTCATACCATTTTCTCTTAGAATGCTGGTAGCTTCCTGCTTCTTGTTATGTGCCATTCTTTTAACAGATGCGCATGTGAACAGTGTCTCTTATAGCTGACAGCTCTTAATTTATTGAGTCGTCAGGTGTGCGATGTTCAATTCCATTTGGTCAGGCTTATGCCTAGCAACTCAATAGTAAATATGGAAAAGTTAAAGCCAATATTGATGTCCCGCTTTGTCTACCACTACAGATTCCAGATTATGTTGTGCCACCAGTCTTAAAAAAACAGCAGATGGACAAGGATAAAGTCTTGGGAAACTCCACATGTAAAGAGCAAGTCAAGCTAGAAAGGGAAGCTGAGAAGAAACGTTCAGAGATAAGAGGAGAACCAACTAAGTACAGTAAAAATGGAAGTCAACATGAATGTCCTGTCTGATATACGAATGCTAACACAAAATAAGGAGGGGAAAGGAAAGAATAGAAGTTCATTGGATTATACAAAGGGGAATGAAGGGAATAGAGGGGGGATGGGAATAGGAAAGACAGTAGAATGGATTGGACATAACTTTCCTATGTTCATACATGAATACACAACCAATGAAACTCCACATCATGTAATGTACAACCATGAGAATAGGATCCTCATTAGAATAAGTTATACTCTGTGTATGTGTGATATGTCAAAGTACACTCTACTGCCATGTATATCTAAAAAGAACAAATAAAAATGGAACTTGATAGAAAAAGAGAGTCAACACAATACCATTAGTAAGCATGATATAGAACAGATATCTAGTTATGACAATTTTTTGAAGTCTCCAGTATATTATGTAGTATATATTGTATGTTTTGTGTTATATTGCATAATTAATTCATTTTGATATAAAACATAGTTTTTGAACCTGTGCAAAATTGGTGAATATGGAAGGATATATCATGTTTATCCAGGTTTTTACAAATCCTCTGACATACTAGCAATATGAGAATAGGATGGAAAAGTCCATTAAACTTGGCAGTTTTTAATAAAATCACTTGAAGAGTGGGGGATATAGCTCAGTTGGTAGAGTGCTTGCCTCGCATATATAAGGTCTGGGGTTCAATCACCAGCACCACAAAAAATAATAATAATAATAAATAAAATAAAATCATGTGATTTTTTTTTCCTTTTCAGTACTGAGGATTGAATCCAGAGCCATAAGCTTGCTTTACTAGATGATTTTTTTTTAAGAGAATGATGTTAGGAGTATAGAGGGACAAACTTAGAATGTAAGGACAGAGAAAAGAAAATGGAAGAATCCAGAACAGGCTGGTTGTTTAAAGACGCCTATTGGTAAACTGAAGAAGAAAGAGAGAGCAGTATTTTGAGCAAGAATCAAAGAAAGTTATCCCTAGGACAGACATTTAATCAGGAGGCCCTAATCAAGAAGCAATAGTCATTCTAAAATTGCTTGTTTATAAAACACTTCTCAGCATGTTTCAAAGTATTTATTTGCTGTATCACAAAATCTTGAGGAAATAATGAAAACTCTTCATTAGTTATTTTCAATATAAAACTCTTCACAATCATTTTTAATGATGTCCTTACACTTTCCTTAAATGTATTTAAAATTTTTGAAAGTCAGAACCTTATCTGAGTTCATGGTCCTCAAAAGTAAATGACATTTTTGTCTCTGCTTTCTGACCACCATGTGAGCTGCTGCCCTTTGCCACACTCTTCCGCCATGATGTTCTGCCTCACCTTGAGCCCTGAGGAATAGAGCTGGCTGGCCATGGCTGAGACCTCTGAAACCATAAGCCTCCAAGTAAACTTTTCCACCCCTTCAATTGTTGTAGTTGGGTCCTTTAGTCACAGCAGCAAAAAAAGCTGACTAAAACAGAAATTGGCACAGAGAAGTTGGGTCCTTGCTGTGAGTAACCTGACCGTGTGGTTAATAAGCATTTGGAGCTTTTTGGAATTGGTGGGAGGAATTTTGAGATCTATAGCAGTGCCAGCTGGAAATGCTTCGGGATTTTTTTTAAGTGGAGCTTAATGGTGATTCTGGTGGGAGCTCAGAAGACCAGAATGGCAATAGGACTGTGGTCAGTGAAGATAGGCCTCAAGAGGATTCAGAAAAGGAGGACTCTTGGAATTTGGAGTATAAGCCATTCCTGTTATGTTCTGGCTGAAAAGTTGTCTGCATTATGCCCATGTCCTGAGACTTTCTGTGAGGCTGATTTTAAAAGCAATGGACTTCTTTTTTTAATAATTATTTTTTAGTTGTAGATGGAAACAATACCTTTATTTTATTTATTTTTATGTGGTGCTGAGGATCAAACTCAGGGCCTTGCACATGCTAGATGAGCACTCTACCGCTGAGCCAAAACCCCAACCCAGAAATGGACTTCTTAGTCTGGCGGAAGAATTGTCTAGGCAGCATAGCATTCAGGTGGTGGCAATGATATTACTGAAGGCTTTTAGCCAAATTTATTGTGATAATTGGGGGTATAAAGCAGTGCAGAAAGATTGAAAAACTTGGACTTGAAAGGTCAGAGTAAAACAAGGGCTAAGGAAGTTGCAGTTGTTAAAGACATTACCACCACTAAAGAAATGCTATAGAATTTGCTCAGAGAAAATAAAAAAGATGGCTTGAGGGCATCTCAGGAGTTGGCAAGACCACACCCATCTCAAGCTCAAGGGAGTAAAAGTGAAAATTCTCTTGAAGAAATCAGTGAATCAAAGCCAATCAAAGTGCAGCAAGGTCAGAGTCCCTGCAGGTACTCCCTGAGAAGGCAAAGTGTGGAGATTTGTGGAGATTTGTGGAGGAAGCTGAAGCTGCAATGGAGAACAAAGATTAAGAAATGCCAGTTATGTGGGACATCCCCCTAGGAAAGCTGCAGGAATCAAGCAGAGACTAGTCAACCAAGAGGCCATCTGGCCTCTATAGGGCTACAGGGGCAGAGTTACATAAGCCCTTTGGAGAGAATATCACAATGCCTTGTGCCCCAGATGCCAGATGTGGAGCTATAGTACTTGTTTGTCCAGCTGGATTTCAGTCTTGCTTTGGTCCTATGCCTTCTTTCTATGTCTTTATTTTTGTGAATGGAAATGTATACTCTGTATACACTGTATATTTGTAAATTCCTTTTAATTTTATAGGTGCTCACAATGCAAGATTGCCTTGAGCCATAGAGAAGACTTGGGACTTGAACTTTGAGCAATCTCAGAACTGTTGAGAATATGGCAACTCTTGGGAATGGACTAAATGTATTTTGCATTGTCAGATGAGTGTGAGTTTTTGGGGACTAGGGGTGGAACTTTATGGTTTGGATATGAGGTGTCCCCCAAAAGCTCACATATGAGATAATGCAAGAAGATTCAGAGGAAAAATGATTGGGTTGTGAAAGTCTTAACCCAATCAGTAAATTAATCCCCTGATAAGGATTAACTGTGGTAATTGAAGTGGTAGGGTGTGGCTATGGGGTATATATTTTGTATCTGGAGAGGTAGTATGCTTCCTGAACACCATGTGAGCTGCTTCCCTTCACCACAGTCTTCCACCCTGATGTTCTGTCTAACCTTGAACAGGATGGCCATGGCTGAGATCTCTGACACTGTAAACCTCCAAATAAACTTTTCCTCCCCTAGTGGTCAGGTCCTTTAGTCAAAGCAATGAAAAAGCTGACTAAGGGGCTGGGACTGGGGCTCAGTCGTAGTGCACTTGCCCGGCATGTGTGAAGCACTGGGTTCGATTCTCAGCACCACATATAAATACATAAATAAAATAAAGGTCTATCAACAACTAAAAAATATTTTTTAAAAAGGAAAAAGCTGACTAAAACACCTGTCTCAAAATAAAAAATAAAAAGTCAAAAAAAAATTGACATTTTGGCAGGGGGGTGAGTAGTACTGGAGATCTTACCAGGGGCACACTACCACTAAGTTACATCCTCAGCCCTTTTTATTTATTTATTTTGAGATAGAGTCTTACTAAGTTGCTGAGGGCTGGCCTTGAACTTGTGATCCCCCTGCCTTAGCCTCTCAAGTCCCTGGGATTACAAGTATGGGCAGACTAAATGACATTTTTGAACCAAAGACCGATGCCAGGTATTTAACATATGTTATTGGATTAAATATTCAAAATTAACCTATAGCATAGATATTCTCTACTCATTTTATACATGAGAAAAATGCATGCTTACAGAAAGAAGTCAGTGGTGCCTAACACATCCTGACACTGGATATGTGGAAAATGTGACATTTGATATCAGTACCATTTGACTCCCAAATGGATTTTTTTCCCCAAGACACCAAGAAAGGGTGGAAAAATTGCTTAAGATTTCTCTAGAGCCTTTTGTGGGAATTGGGTGAACGGTTTTTAGCATGTCACTTCGTTTAGTAGTAGGAATCAGTCTCATTGAATAAGCTATAATTAATAAATACTAATTATTATAGCATTCTGCTTAATTCCACTAACATGTTCAAAGGATGTAAAGCAACCCTCAAGAAAGGATCTAATATGCTCTGAGAAGGTACAATTGTATGAGCAACCCCAGAAAAATACATTTACATCATTCTTCCCAAATTTACTCTTTCTCAACTTACTTATTTGGACAGTGGTACCACTATTCTCCATGGTCTTCCCTTACTAAATATTTTAGAAATATCAATGATTCCCTTTCCTTCTTTGTTTCCCATATGAAAAATAATAGAACTGTTGTTCCTTTCTAGGCAATACCATCTATATTTTCCTTAGTGTCCATTCATATGACCAGTACCCTTGTTCAGACTCAACATAATCCCTGAATTATTTCAATAACTTCTTAAAAATTGTTCTCCTAGAATTTTTGTAAAATCTTCTGATGTAGTCCTTATTGTAATTCAATGTATTTTTATATACTTTTCTACTAGTCTGTGAATAACAAAGAACAGTAATCATATATTATTCTTTTTTATATTCCCTATAGCACTTAATACATTACCTGCCAGCTGGTAAGCAGTCAATAAATACTGCATGAATGTACATACATAAATTAGCAACACAATGACACTTTAGGTAGTTATCTAATAGAATTTCTCTAAAGTTACTGCTTTTCTTCTAAGTTATCATCAGATTCCCTTTTGAAAATTTAATTTGAAATTTAATTCTAGTAATGATATTTCTTGAAATGATTCAAACTCAATTTTATTTGATCATCAATTGACACAGAAGTGCATAAAAGTTGCAGTTGATATTACTCTAGTATAACCTGAATTAGCATAACTTTTCCATTTCCAGTGAATGCTGTTTTTATGTCTCTGAGTCCTGTGGATAATTTTCTGCTCACAAGTCAGCCTTTGCCATGACACTAAGATTGTGAAATATATCTGAGGTGTTACATATAAGGAAAACATGAAACCATGCACTGCTGGATCTGTACTAATGGTCTGAAAATTATAATAATTTCATGTTAGTAAAACAGTGATTACAGACTATGAAGGAAAATAGTATGACTGAGAAACGTGGGGCCCTTTCATGATTGAGAGTTGGAGGAATCTCTAGAGCTGGGCAACGTGGCACATGCCTGTAATCCTAGAGACTCCACAGGCTAAGGCAGGAGAATTGCAAGTTCAAAGCCATCCTCAGCAAAAGTGAGGTGCTAACAACTCAGTGAGATCCTGTCTCTAAATTAAAATACAAAATAGCGTTGGCGATGAGTCTCAGTGGAGGTACCTGAGTTCAATACCAGGTACTTCCACAAAATTAAATAAATAAAGGCTTTCTAGAGAAAATAATATTTAAGTTAGATCTGAAGAATAGAACATAAAAATCAGAAGGATAGGCAGAGAGATGAGGTTTATGTTCTAAACAGATTAAGTAGTTTAATTATGATCCTAGAGAGTAAATTTTATCGTATGAACATATCAACTGGTTGCATCAAGTTATTATTAAGAATGTTACATGGAACAGAACAAGATAAGACCATGTCAGTATCTTCCTGAGAGACCTCTCTTGGGCTAGCACCTGGTCATGAATCCCTACCCATCTCAGTTTGTCCAGGTCACATCCCACATCACACTCTTATGTTTTTTCTTATCTCTCCAGGTAGTGCAACTCCAGTTGGCAAAAGTGTCATATTATGTACATTTTGAAAATCCATAGAGTCTAGTCTGTAATATCTGTTGAATTGTAAAGTTAGTGTTATGAAAAAAAGTAATTGGTGACTTTGGCACTATGTCTGACCTAGAACCTCAATTGTCTATTAATGGCAGTATCCCTGTGTCAGATATTTCACATTACTTCTGTTTTCTCATGTTTAAAAGATACGAACCATAATACTTACATAAAGAGATTGTGATGGGATTAAAGGAGGGAGAAACAATGCAGATTCTCCTCTACTTACAATTTAGTTAAGTCTGATACACCCATTAGAAGTAGAAAATACCACACATTGAAAGAATATTTAATACACATAGCCCACCAAGCATCATTGCTTAGCCTAGTCTACCTCAAACATGCTCAGAACACTTACATTAACCAACTATTAGACAAAATCATCTAATGCAAAGCCTATTTTGTAATATGTATTAAATATATTAAATATTTCATGAAATTCATTGAATACTTGTTTTTAAAAACCCTTGTGACAGAGTGCATGATAATATACTCTCATAATCTTCTGACAGCTGCCACACAGCATAGTAGGGGCATATTATACTGCATATCACCAGCCCAGAAAAAGATCAAAATTCAAAATATGAAGTATAGATTCTAATCAAAGTGCATTACTCCTGCTGTCATAAAGTGAAAAACATTGTATGTGGAACCATTGTCAGTTGGGGACCACCTACATTAATAGTAGTACAACCCTCTAAGCCTGTCATAAGGTTTTATGAGTAAATCAGCTTGATTACTAACATTCTGTTATCCAAAAGAGCTGCTAACGTTCCCTAATGATCCCAAATTTGATGGTCATTACTTTTATCAATGTGAGTCTCAAGTTTAGTTTCTGTAGAAATTCCAGGTGATTCATTATAAGAAATAGAAAACAGGAACTGTATTCAGGAACAGAAAGTTCTGTCTGAATCATTTTAAGTAATGTATCATTGAAAGACAAAATAATATATCAGTAGATGTAAGTTGGAAAACATTTCACTTCAAAGTCTTAATATGGAACTTTTTCATTTTTTCTCCTTTTTTCTTTTGTCTTTACTCTAGTTTGTAGTCCTTATTGAGATTTTCCAGTTTATATAAGCCAAAATCAACTTTTCTAATCTCATTAAGGAAGAATAATGAATCAAACTTGAACTATAAGCTAATTCACATAGAAGAGATATGATCAGGTCATTTGCAAATGGGTAAAGGCTAAGTATATTCTGGGTCATTGAGATTTTTTTAAAAGCTCCATTAAGAAATATTGAAAATGTTCTTTTCAGAGACAGTTTCATGAGATTTTAAATTACTATATGTATCATTGCAGATCTTTTATTTAAATTGGAAACAATATGAATTGTATAGCATTAATAGCAGAAGCAAATTTAAGAGTAAAAGCCTGGCTTTTCTTGCATAAAATATTTGAGATGAGTGATTCCACAGGGGTTTGGATAGCTAATAAGTTAACTTTATCAAATCTCAGAAACATTATATCACATTTCTGTTATTTAGGCAGACACTATTTTATTTGATATGATTTATTTCTAACCTTCTGAAGTAAAGTGATAGGAAAGGGATTATGTTCTAGATGGCTATATGGAATAAGGCGATTTCTTTTTCTTCAAGTCTGGAAATTGTTTACTACAAAAACAAAGGAATAGATTGGGAGTAAGCAGACCTAGTGGTCACTGGTGAGATCAATATTTTCTTGCATTTTATATATCCATGGTCAATTCATTAATTGAAACTAAAAATTAGTAAACCACGGGCAAAACAATATCATTTTTTGGCTTCCTCCAAGCCCAAAAAGGAAATCAAAAATGTCATAGAGCGAGGCAAGGTAGCCTACTCCTGTAATCCCAGGGACTCTGGGGCTGAGGCAGGAGGATCACAAGTTCAAGTCCACCCTCAGCAACTTAGCTATGTACTAAACAACTCAGTGAGACTGTGTCTCTAAATAAAATACAAAAAAGGGTTGGGGATGTAGCTCAGTGGTTAAGCACACCTGGGTTCAATCCCCAATGCAAAAAAGAAAAAAAAAGAAAAAGAAAAAGGCATGTAAAACATGCTTATAAATATTTGGAACAGAATGCTCACTAACATCAAATGTAATGAACATTAGCTAGATATTTCTCTTGTCCTACAAAATTTATGAACATTACAGTGATAAAAAAACTCCTAGCATTTCTAATTTTAGATCATGAGCATATTAAACACCTATTTATCATGATGCTGATGGTCTTAGGTATATTTAATAACAGAAAAGCACTTTATATCAAAACTTCTAGATGAAATTTCTTACCCATTCAGACCCCTTTTAAATTCATTTTCCAAAATGTATAATAAAAATAAAAACCTATGTGCTAGGGATGTAGCTCAGTGGTAGAGAGCTTGCCTAATGTTTTTGAGGCCCTGGGTTCCATCCCCAGCACTGTAAACATAATGTATGTACATTACATATATTCATACATAAATACATAGAATAGTTTATGCAACAAAAAACAGTCTTAAGATTTTTTTCTGGGGGATATTAGTGCCCTACAATTAATTTTTCCCCAATTTAAATCAAAGATTAGCAATGATACATATGGTAATTTTAAAATCCCTTACATACAAACATAAAAAGAAGAACTTTTAAAACAATCTAAGTAAAGTATTTCCAGAGTCTGAATTTATCATTGATAGATATTCCCGAGTAGCAATGATCAAGGAATTTTTAAAAAGATAATGAAAGTATATTTATAGCAATATAGTTGGTGACAAAGAATCTTATATTCAACTGCCAATCTGTGTTAACATAAATTGAGAAAGGCACCATTTGCCTTTTATTGACTACCAGTAAGCCTTTCTATATGTGTATAATTAGAATTTTAAACTTCTGCTTTTTTAAAATTGAAAACTAATAGTTACCACATAATAACATCATAAATTATAATTAACTGGCTAGAAGGACTTTGGTTTCATAGTTTTCAATGAAAGAAGTATAATCAGACTGGGCACCATGGTGCATGCCTAAGTATGTTCTGGGTCATTGAAATTTTTTAAGCCCAGCGGTTCTGGAGGCTGAGGCAGGAGGATGTGAGTTCAAAGCCAGCCTCAGCAATGGTGAGGCCCTAAGCAACTCAGTGAGACCCTGTCTCTAAATAAAATACAAAATAGGGCTGGAGATGTGGCTCAGTGGTCGAGTGTACCGTTTTCAATTCTTGGTACCAAAAAAGAAAGTAGCATAATCATGGATGTATTATAAATTGTATTATCTTTCTTTAATTAATAAATATTTTGCCCCTTCCAGACATAAACTCCTCCTAGCCTCAGGATAGCGTTCTTAAATGAAGGCAAAAACATTCCCAACCACAGGAAAGAAGAGTTAAAAATAATTTTCACTGATTAACATATCTTTTTACTAAAACTTTCTTCTTCTATTTTTGTTTTTGTTCCTGTTTTTATTTTTTGTCAACACAGACTTGAAAGCTAAATACCCAAAGATAAAAATGAAAATAATTTACCTTATAAATATGGTCAATATAAGTGATAATGATGACAAATGAAATATATATATATATATATATATTTCTTTGATTTTATGCTTTATGTAGAGTTGCCTCAAATAGTTATTTCCTTTGGTGCTGTAGATACGTCTTCCTATGATTTTTGATATAAGTGGAATCACTTAGTACAAGATTACTTAAAGTAACTCATCATAGGCACATTATTTTAAAAGCACTAGTGAGTATGGCTAAATTAATTTAATTATCCCTGAGGTGTTGTCATAAATGTTCTACATGGATCATTTTATTAATACAATATTTATGTGCTTTTAAAAAATCACTCCTTATAGTGATTACTAGGGCATGAAAAGGGTAAGGGGTGGGAAGGAAAGGGTGGAAGAAGGGTGGATAGATATGGTTAATGTATGCTATATGGATGTCTGGAAATATCAGAGTGAATCCCATTAATATGTATAATCAATATTAGTTAATAAAAATGGATATAAAAATCATTTCATTGGCATCATTAACTCTATAAGAATTTTCACTTTCTAGTAGCATGAATCAAATAAATCAGCTTGCTAAAGAGCTTAGGTGCAGGGAACATAGTATTTTTTTAGGTCTCACTCCTTCTTGATATATAAGCTTTTAGTCTATCATTCTCTGTTTAACCACTTTGACAGTTTTGTGCTGCATTGACCAAGATTTATTAATATAGTCTTGCATCAATGCTCTTGAAAATAATAATCATTGGGAACCAATTAACTTTTGTTTGCTTGAAAAGTTGTTCCTATAGGAAAACAGCTACTTTTTATATTTAGCACTCAAATCAGGTATTATCTCTCAAAGATTTATTTTAGCTATTAAGAAATAAATTATTTTTTTCATTAACACTGAAACTCTTCCTCTGATAGATACTGTGATGGTTAGGAAACACATGTCAACTTGGCTACACTAATCTAGGTTTTGCTGGAAAGGTATTTTATAGATGTACATACCCTTTGCAATCGATTGATTACAACTGAGGAAGATGATCCTCAATATGTGATTGGGCCTCATACAGTCCATTGAAAATCCTAAAGAGAAAAACTGAGGTTCCTTGAAGAAGAAGTTCTTCTATAGGATTGTGATATTAGCTCATATCTGAGGGCTTCTGGCCTGCCAGTGTTTCACTCTGCCAGCCTGTTCTACAGCTTCCTGACTTTATGGATTCCATTACTTTGTAAGCCATTGCCTTGATATTTGTAAATAATCTATGGGTTCTGTTTCTCTGGCGAGTCCTCACTGATACAGATTTAGTATTTTGAAACTTTGTAGTATGCATCAAAACAGCCAAAGTTTGGGAAATATTAAAATAGAGATAATATGACTGCTTATATGCAAATAAATTCCTTGAATGCTGAAAATTATGATGAAAATACATGTAAACCTACCAGGATTATTTCCTATGCATACTCCAAGGGCTCAAGTTTCAAATTCCAAAAGAAGAGGATTAAAGCTGCAATGAGATACCACCTACAGAGTTGGTATAATAAAAAAAAAAAATTACACCAAGTAAGGGCAAAAATGTGGAGGAATGCATTCCTGGTTAGAAAAGTAAGATGGAAATAGTATCATAGGTTCTCAAAATATTAAACATCAGGTTACCATTTGAGCTGGCAATTCCATTCCTAGATTTCTACCTATATTTTTTAAATGAAAATATTTATGTACACATGCACACAAAGACTTGTATAAAAATATCCATCACGGTTTCATTTTAATAACACCAAATTGGAACCAACTGAAGTGTTCATCAACTGGTGAGTGGGTGAACAAACTGATTCACCCATGCAAACAGTAAAAAGAATGAATTGGGGGCTTGAGTTGTGGCTTGGGGTAGAGCACTCGCCTAGCAGGTGCAAGGCCCTGGGTTCGATCCTCAGCACCACATAAAAATAAATAAATAAAAGAAATAAGGGTATTGTGTCCAACTGCAACTAAAAAATTTAAAAAATAAAGGAATGAATTGCTGAAATACAAAATGAAATGGATTAACTTCCAAAATACCAAGTGGAAAAAAGGTAGATGTAAAGACCACATATCATATTATTTCATTTATAGTGAATTTCTAGAAAAGGAAAAATGAGAGAGACAGAAAGTATCAATGGTTGCTATAGGATGGGAGTGGGAATTGAGTGCACACAGAGTACAAATGAACTTTTTGTTATGATACACAGATTTTTAAAGTGAATTGTGGTGATTATAGCACAATTGTATAAATTCCTAAAAATTACTGAGTTGTGCAGTTATGAGTGAATTTTATGCTATGAAAATTATACTGCAATTTAGCTATGAAAAAAGTAAGTTTCTATCATTTCAAAATAAGAATGGAGGGGCTGGATCTGGGGCTCATTGGTAGAATGCTCACCTAGCATGTGTGAGGCACTGAGTTTGATCCTCAGCACCACATAAAAATAAATAAAATAAAGGTATACAAAATCATAACAATATTTTAAAAATGAGAATGCATTATTATAGAGATGACTAACTTACTACAAAAATAAGTTCTCTAAATTTGAGGATTTGCAAACTTGTCATTTTTCACTGTATGAGAAAGATCCCTAGCTCATTATCAGACACATTTGTTCCTTTTACTGGGCACACGACTAGACTGGTTTTCCCAGACTCCTTTACAGTTAGGTGTGGCCATATGGATGACTTCTAGTCAGAGGTATGTAACTGGAAATAATATATGCTCTTTTAAACTTTATCTATCAAAATATTCTATTTGCAAACCTTCCTGCTCTTCATGAAGACTTATAGGATGACCTTGGAAATCATCTATTGAAGACTGTGGAGCTGTTAGCAGCTTGTGCACCTGAATACTTGTGTGGAGCCAAAGTCCTCCCACCAGGTCAATATGACAACCCTAGCAACAGGAATTGAGTGAAGCAATACACTTTTGTGTTAAGCCACTGAAATTTTAGCATGGGCTTGTTACAGAAATTGACCTATCTCAGCAAAAAAAAAAAAAAAATTATTACATTGTTGTATTTTCTACAGAGCCTCCTGTTCTGTCTTTCCATTACAAATTTTATCTATGTTCCAGTGCCACTTTAAAATGGTACAGGAGGCTCTGTGAGTGGGTTTTTCAGACTATGTATCTTTACCTCCATTTTCCAGAATACATAAAATAATGTTATAGTAAGATTTATTAAGTTGTTTTCAGAGGCAGTTTGTTCACTGAATATTCTCTGGTCTGAGAGTTAATGTTTCAATTATAGGACTTGGGAATGAAGCTCAGTGGTAGAGGACTTGCCTTGCAAGTGTGAGATCCTGAGTTTGATCCCTAGTACTGCAAAGAAAGAAAGAAAAGAAGAAAAGAAGAAAGAAAAGAAAAGAAAGAGTAAGCATAGACCTCACCATTCAAAAGCACTCTTGAAAATACAACAATAAGACCAAGGGTAATAATTTAGCTATACAGAAAAACTAATAAAATTTTAAATTCCAAATATTCAAAATTTGGCATGTAAGATTTCTCATTTGAAATACTAATAGATGTTCAGAGAATCTCCTAGCAAAACAGCACTTAACAATGAGTAAGTATGCCCCAAACTTTAATTGGAATATTTGGATGATGGAATCATAGACAATTACAACTACAGTGAACACTGAAGATCATCTAGATCATGCTTTTTAGCTTAGATATAGGGAAACTAAGGCCCAGTGGACTGAAGTGATTCCATTGAAGTCATATGGATGAAGGCATAGCAAAGACTAGAACTCAATTCTCTTGATTCTCGGTACTAGGCTTAAAATGAGAGGCTAATTTGACTGTGTGTGTGTGTGTGTGTGTGTGTGTGTGTGTGTTTATGTGCATAGGCTCCAAGTGGAATTTAAATCAGAAAGAAAGATATGGGTTTTCACTGGATTCTTATACTAAGTAAGGCCATCAAAATGAACTCCTTAAATACCTTATTGGATAGAAAAGTATTTATTTTGCCCTAGCTGATAATGATATTTTTCTTAATCAATAATTTTTCATGTCCTGAAAATATGATATCTTATAAGGAAATTAAATTCCCTTTACCTACTAGCTTTATGTAATTAAAATAGTCAAATTTTGACTGAGAAAAGGCATATTTCTTTGCCTAGATCAATGTATTACTTTGGAGCTCTGACTTCTTGGAATTCTCAGTGAAAATTCCTAAATTTTTCATTTTCCATTGCTTATTCTCAAGATATAATATTTACTGATCAATGGACTAGAAATATGGTTCAGTGGCAAAGCATTTTCCTAGTGCTCATGGGTCTCTGGGTTCAATCTCCAGTACTGAAAAAAGAAAAGAAAACATTCAATGTCTAATATGGTAGTGGTGTTTAGTGGTTGTATCAATCAGCTTATATCACTATATCAAAATATATGATATGATTAACTTACAAAGAGAAAGAATTGATTTTGTCTCATGACTTTGGAGGTTCCAATTCGTGATTGCTTGGCCTTATTGTTCTGGGACTATAGCATGGCAACATATTATAGCAGAAAGTTCAGGACACAGAAAAAATCACTTACATCATGAGCCAGAATGCAAAGGAATAGATAGAAGAAGAGGCTAGGGTTCCATAACCCTCTTCAGCAGTACTCCCCCACTGACCCAAAGATCTCCCACTAGGCTCTGCCTTCTACAGGTTCTTCTGTTTCCTATAGCACCATCCTGGGACCAAACCTGTAACCCATGAGCCTTTAAGAAACACTCAAGATCCAAACAACAGTAGTTGACTTTTGTTAACTAACCTAGAAAGAAAATGAATTACAGAATCACAAAGTATTGTCAAAAGAGCCCTAGATTTTTACAAACCACTACATCAGTTACTAGCTATTGAGTTTAAGTAGGTTACTATGATGGACCAAATACTGCTCTCCACAAGATACCTATGACCTCATGCTAGAATTTATTAATATGTTACTTTACATGTCAAAAAGAAATTTACATATGTAATTAAGGGCAGAGACCTTAAAATATGGAGAATTATCCTGCTTTATTTGTGTAGTATAATCACATCAGCCCTTAAAAGCAGAGAACTTTCTCAAACTGAAGACAGAGAAAATAATACAGAAAGAACAACTGGAGATATTTGAAGCTTGGGAAGGATTCAGCCTACCATTGCTGATGATGAAGAAAAGAGTCATAGGTTCAAAATGTGGAAAGTCTCTAGAAGGTAAAAGCAACCTTTGACCATCAGCCAGCCAGGAAATGGTGACCTTAAGCCTATAGTTGCATGGTACTAAAACCCACTGACAGTTGAAATGAGCCTGGAAGAGTATTTTCCCCTAGAGCCTTCAGATAAGAACACAGACCAGTTTACACCTTGATTTCAGCCTTGTGGAATCTAAAGCAGAGAAGTCCACTGGAATTTCTGACCTACAGAATTGGTAGGTCAAAAACTTCATGTTGGGGGCTGAGGATGTGGCTCAGTGGCAGAGCACTTGCCTGGCATGCGTGTGGCACTGGGTTCAATCCTCAGAACCACATAAAAATAAAATATAGGTTATTATGTCCACCTCCAACTAAATATACAAATATATATGTTTTTTAAGTATAATCACATGTATATATCTCATGTTCTTTAAGCCACTATGATTTAATCATGTGTCACCCATAAATAGAAAACTAATACCATTATTTAGTTTTTCTTCTTCAGTATTCTCATTGGTGCAACGTGTTGCCTTCTTATTTAAGAGTTATGGCAGGTGGAATTTTTCTTAAAACACAGTCCTGAGATATAATGGGAGAATAAAAAGGTTCTAATCAGCATGTATTCTATTTAACATGAAGAGAAATACTTCAAATGTCTCTTTATGTCATATTTTTCTTCTGTAATTCTCAATTTGGTGTTTTTTTCTTATCTAGACAGAAAAAAAATGATGAGAGCTAATTTGTAACAAAGAGACTTTTCTATTGATGCCATAGATTTTGGAAAATAAACTATGTTATTTGGACTATTGGCAATTATATCTAAGGCTGAATACTCATTGTTCTCATTAAATCAAGAAAAATTATATTTCCAATCCATGAGTAAAATATAATCCTTGTATGGTGGCACACATCTATAATCCCAGTGGCTTGGGAGGCTGAAGAAGGAGGATGGCAGGTTCAAAGTCAGCCTCAGCAAGAGTAAGGCACTAAGCAACTCGGTGAGACCCTGTCTCTAAGTAAAATACAAAATAGGGCTGGGGATATGGCTCAGTCGTTGAGTGCCCCTGAGTTCAATCCCCAATACCAAAAAAAAAAAAAAAAAGAGAGAGAGAGAGAGAGATAATCCTTGTATGTTTTGAATCTATTATGCTAATTACTCTTCACTTGTAAATTAATTTGCTAGTCAAAGTCCCCCAAAGAAGTATAGAAGGAAGGAAATTGAGAGGTAAAGAGAAAAATGGTTTCATCTTTCACTTCCTGGGAATTAAAATAGCAAAATAAACTTCACAGAAGAATAACAGTGAGAAAACAGTGAAGAGTGCTTCCAGTCAGCTTAGATATATCAGAAAATACAGGTATCATCAAACCTTGGGTCTACCCATATCTCCTGTTAATTTAAGTAAAGAAAACTTTCCCTTACTCTTAAATCTCTGTAGACTAAAACTCTCTTTGATAACTGTAAGTTCAAATTCTAATGAATCTTGATTTTTATCTGTTGCTTCTTCTAACATTATTATGCAGTGCTGTGACTCTTTATTGGAATTTCTCTTTTATTACCTGTCACAGCTGTCACACAGATCACACAGTCTAATTCCCAACTCGAAATAATCAGGAGCTTCTTTTTGGAGTTGTGATTATCTGAATCACCTCTGGTGACCATTATAGGTGCTTGAATTTATATCCCCAGACTTGTCTATTTGGTTTTCATCCAATTAAGTGTGCTCATTTTTTGGTATTGTCATGATGCTGTCAGTTACATAAAATAGTCTTGTGTGCAGTGGTTGATATTATACAGGAAGAGTATTGCTTTTCTTGTATGTGAATGAATTTCATGACAAACTTGATTTTGTTATGTTTTTAATTGCTCTGGTTGCTTTCAGCAACATCTGCCTTCAAAACTGCAAGCCACAGAAGAGCATCTTTTCATGATGAAAATTTGGCTAGAGTATTCTGCACCAGGCAGCATGATTATTTTATAGTGCTCTTGTAAAATACATTTATGTAATTTGGGTTATTGGTGAATTTATAGTTCTTGTAAATCACTGCTTCCAAGGACCTAGACTAGTTCTGGAACCTCTATTTGTTGGCTCTGTGATTTTAAAGTATTCACTTAGCCTCTCTGTGTTTGTTTTCTCATCTGGAAGATACAGACAAAAATGCCTCACACATTTGTTGGTCTTAAAACCCTAATTGATTTTCTTTGGCAGTGGAAAAGTGTTTCATGCAATCTGTTTCCCTGAAAAAGAGTGAGGAAAAAATTGACTGATGTATACAACATTCAGCAACTTTTTGTTTGTCTTTCAATATCACAAATGATAATACATTGGCCAGCAGTAACATTAGGGATTTTAAGAGGAACAAGAACAGAGCCCATAACCCAGTCTTATTTATTGTTGTCATAAAACAAGATGAGAAAATCCCCATGATTCCAAGTATTTGGACAAAGTTTCCAGTGACAACTGGCTTCTTCTTTAAGGATATGAAAAGCACTCTTACTCAATTCAAGGCTACTAGGCAAATGACCAAATAGTATTTTGTACATAGTATAATACTGACCGATGCTGAAATTTAAGGAAAGATATGCAGTTATGTATCCATTGGATTTCTTGGAAATGCAAATACCATAAAGAGAATATTCACTTATATGGCTCTCAAAACACAAGAAATTTGCTTTCCATTGATTTTATCTTACAAATGAGCAAGAATGCCTGGCAAAAATAAATAAAGTTAAACAGAAAGTTTTCTGGAACTGGTACTTTGTAAACCCATTACTCTGCTATGTAATATTGGGATCCAGGAATGGAAAACTCAGCTTGCAACTCAAGTTAAAAGGCAGAATTTGTTCAACAGTGTTTCATCCAAAGAAACAAATAGAATAGTGTGAGATGATACATAATTTGTATTTGATGACTTGGTATTTCAGCAAAGAGATTTTTTTATAGCTCCCATATAGAAAAAAAACAGCCGAGGATTCAACACCTTCAAAATTTGACTTTAAGCCTCATTTGGCTCCACTGTGTACCCTCTAATCACTGTTCCCCAAACATCTTCATCTCTAAAAAACTCAGCTCTCTCATTCACTTCTCTTACTTATTCATGTATTATTATTTTCTCCATTTTACTCTATAATATTTAGAATTATTTGGGTATGTGTCTGTTTGGGGTCCAAGGCAGATACAACATCTTAAATCTTTTTATAGTTCCAAATTCTCATTTGACTCACAGTCAGTGCTTAATAAACATTTGATACTTGTTTGTCCATTTAATTAAGGCAGACATTAATTTTGAAAAGGTACTAATCTCTTGATGGAGGAAAGTATACAATTACCTAAGGAGGTTAGAATTTCTCTTTCAGAAATGAGGAGCCATGATAGGATTGTTTTGTTTTGTTTGGGATAGGGTCTTGCAATGTGACCCAGGCTTGTCTAAAATTCCTGGGCTCAAGTCATTCTCTCCTTCTCAGTCTCTCCTGAATATCTGAAACTACAGGCACACCCCATCATGCCTGGCTCACAATAAGTTTTTGAGCAGAGGAATGAAGAAAGCTTTATTCACTTATTTATTTGGGTACTGGAGGTTGAATCCAAGAGTGCTCAACCACTGAGCTACAGTTCTAGCACTTTTTATTTTTCATTTTAAGACAGCATCTCTCTAAATTGTTGAGGCTGGCCTCCAACTTGTGATCCTTCTGCCTCAGCCTCTAGAATCACTGGAATTACAGACTTGTGCCACCACTTGGCCCGGAAGCATTTTTTGTAGGAAGATGATTTTAGTATCCACTGGCAACCACTGACACAGAGGGAAAGGGTAGAGGAGATGGCAATATTCATGTATACTTTGTGTTTTCAGTGATGGGTTTGGATCCAGGGCCTCATGCATGTTAGGAAAGCACTCTACTACTGAGCTACCTCTCCAGCAACTCATGTATATGTTTAAGCTGCTAAAGTTGTTAATGGCCCCAAGGTATTTTTGTTCTTATTTTCAAGGTTGCATTATGGTACACATTATCTTTGATACACATTATCTCTTTCTTGAGACTCTTTTTTGTTCATTCCCTATGTGTAATAGTATCCTCAATCCTCTTTATCTTTTTGTTTATGTTTATATTGCATTCATTTCCTTTCAAAATATGAAAAGTTTCCCTCTTTGGGGAATAAATTATATTCAAATATGATAATTATATTTGGGAAATATCACAACTGTACTATTCAGAGATAATTATATCTAATATGCATTTAATGTCAAATATAAAATATAATTTTAGAAAAACAGTGAATATGTGCCAGAGTATTTAACTGTATAAATACAAATTCTCAGGAGATAATTCTTTGGAAATTATATTGAAATTTGATGGTCATTGTATTGACTGCACTTTTTTGATATTTATTTTTTTAGTTGTATTTGGAAACAATACCTTTATTTTATTTATTTTTATGTAGTGCTGAGGATTGAACCTATGGCCTTGCACATGTTAGGCGAGCGCTCTACCAGCGAACTATAACCCCAGGCCTTGACTGCATGTTTTGAAGGGTGTTTCAAAGATAATCCCCACCATCAATGTGGCTCACTTCCTAGTTACACTTATTTTTAATTAAAGCATAAAAAGCCAAGGAAAAATTTAACTGTGTTTCTTTAGGAATTTCGCTTTAATTTATAATCAATCATTAATACCCAAAACCCTATTTTATTTTTTGAATTAACCTATGTCTTAGTACACTCAGGCCACTATAACAAAATACTTTAGCCTGAGTAAATTAGAAATAGCAGAAACATTGCTTGCATTCTGGAGGCTGAGAAATCCAAGATTAAGGCATTTGCAGATGAGTTGGCTGATAAAATCTTTCTGTTTCACAGATGGTATCTTGCTGCTACATTTTCATATGGCAGAAAGGGTGAACAATGTGTTCTCACCCTTGAGCACAGGACATCACTTAAACCTTTATAATGACATCATCTCATTGAGAAGATGGAACCTTTATGCCTTAATCACTACCAAAAGCCCTACTTCTTAAAACTATGCCATATGGTACTAGGTTCCAGTATTTGAATTTTGAGAGGACACTCACATTGAGACCATGGCAAACACTACCACTGAACTCCACTCAAGTCCAACAAGTAAGTTTTGATGGAGGCAGGTGGTAGGAAATGTCCATAAAGGACGGTGTTGCACAACACATCAGGACTGAGTAGATATTCTGCGAGGTTGGGAAGATGATCTAGGGAATTTAGATATCTTGTTTATCAAGGATGCTAAGGAGGAGATTGAGAAAAAGAATAGATATAGTCATGGAAAACTATCTGTGGATATCTAACAACTAATTAGCAACCATTAGGCTATCATTCCATTGTCAGGAGAGAGGAAAAGAGTAAATCTAGAATAAAGCAAAGAGAACTAGAATTTTGACGTGGGGTGGGTAGTCCTACCAAAGTAAGAATCAAAGAGAGAAAAGATGATAAGGTAATTGAATTAAATCAAGAGGAGCAGATAGGCACCTTATGATTCAAATTCAGATACCCACCAAAGGTATATGATGGAAATATAGGCAGAGAATTTCAGTAGCAAATGGTCCCAAACTTGAGTATCACAAAGGCACAATAGCAATGAAGAGTTTGTTTATGTTCAACAAGCCAATCTGAAAATGACTTTATACTGTGTGATTCCAACTATACAACATTTTGGAAAAGACAAAACTATAGAGACAGTAAAAAGGATCAGATCAATTCTTTCCAGAAGTGAGAACAAGGAAGGGGTGAATCAGCAGAACACAGAAGAATTTGAAAGCAGTGAAAATATGCTGCATCATACTGTAATTATGAATACATGCCATTATGCATCAATCCAAACCCATAGAATAGACAACATCAAGAGTGATTCCTAATATATCCTATGGAACCAAGGTGACATTGATAGGATCAATGTAGGGTCATCAGTTTTTACAAATATACCACTCTGGTGGGGGATGCTGATAATGGGGGAAGTTATCTATGATATGTGGGGGCTAGGGAGTTCCTGGAAAAATCTTTGTATTTTCTTCTCACTATTGCTGTGAACCTAAAACTGTTCTAAAAAACTAAGAGCTTTAAAAATTTATACAACTTTCAAAATCCTATAAATTCATCCTTTCTAATGACATTTGAAACAGAATTTTCTCTTTCTTGTTGTCATCTGGCTAATGTAAGAGACTATCTCATTTAAAATCTAATCAATTTTTGGAATTTACTTATTTACTTATCTTGAACCTGAAATGTGTGCCCAGAATATTATAATAATTTTTATACACAGAGTAAAAGAAAACAAAAGAGATTCTCGAAAGAATAATATTTATTTGGGAGTGGCAGAGTATTACAATGGGAATACACATGTCATAGAAAACTATGGCAATATTCAAGGAGGTTGAGGCAAGGGGAAGGTTTTAAAGGCAAAAATAAGGAGTACTAAATTATATATTTGAAACAATAATCCTTGGGCATAATCATTAGTAACAAGAGTACAATCAGTCCAAAGTTGAACAGACAGTAGCTGTTCACATTCTTGAAGGTGGTGGCATATACACAAACTTGTGGGTCTGGCAGACACAGTCTTTTATGATAGTTCCTATTAGCCAATCAGGTACAAGAATCCTTTTTTAAAAATAATCTCCCATTGTAATTGCTATTTTGTTGTTGTTGACTTAAGTAACTCCATTTTGATTTTGATGATTTTCACATTTCTTTAATGCTTGCTAATTGGTCTCCCTGCCTCTAGATTCTTTCTCAGTATTCTGGTTTACACTTGCAGGTTAATCTTCCTTAACTACCAATAATCCCAGTGGCTCAGGAGGCTGAGACAGGAGGATCAAGAGTTCAAAGTCAGCCTCAGCAAATTAGCAAGGCCCTAAACAACTTAGCAAGACCCTGTCTCTAAATATAAAAAGGTATGGGAATATAGCTTAGTGGTTTAGTGTCCCTGGGTTCAGTCCCCAGTACAAAACAAACAAAAAAGAATGATAATTTCCCATTGCCCAAAGAATCAAATTAAAGCTATCTAGCTTCATGTGCAAAGACTTTGACAATGTAGCACCAATCTATTTTACCGGCATAAACTTTGACCATGCCCTTAAAAACAACCTACTACTCTAGTTAAATTTCTCAGTAGTGATTCCTAAGCACTTTTTTTTGGAACTGGGGATTGAACCCAAGGGCTCTTTATCAGTGATCTACATCTCCAGTCCTCTTTTTTTTAACTTTTTATTTTGAGACAGTGTCTTACTACATTACTGAGGGCCTTACCAAGATGCTGAGTTTGGCCTTTGCTCAGTCTCCCATGTCACTGTGAGTATAGGCATGATCTGCCATGCCCAGCCCTGAGCACCTCTTTAAAATTCATTATGCTCATGCATTTGTTCATTTTGTTTCTCCCATTTATCCCACCTCTATACCATGTTCCTTAGAACTCAGATAAAGTACTCCATCTGAATCCATGCCTGACCACTCCATCCATAGTGGAATGCATTGAATGCATTTGTCCCTTGAAATATTACATGTAATACTTTTTCAAGTTGTTATAGTTTGGATATAGTTTTGAGTGTCCCCCAAGGTTTCATGCATTGAAATTTAATCCCCATTCTGATGTATTAAGAGAGCATCCCTTAATCTGACTCTGGTGTTTAAAAGTGAAGCCTTTGGGAAATGATTAGGATTAGATAATGTCATTAGGGTGAAGCTCCCATGATTGAATCCTGGTGACTTTATAAGAAAATGGCCAGCAAGAAGGCCATCACCAGAAGAGGCCCTTCAACCTTGTACCTCTAGAGCCATAAGCCATAAAAAACCTTTTTTTCCCCCTTAAAAAGTAGTATACCTCAGATATTTTTCTATAATAACAAAAACAGACTAATACACAAGTCTTCATTAAAATAAATTTTTACTTACAAACATAACCACTGTCTTCCATTGCCACAGCATTATCCAGATTATAACATCTCCTACCTAGATTTAATGTAATAACCTCTTAAGGAAAACTTATTCTCTCTACATATACTTCTAACACCAAATGTGTGAATTTTCTATATTAACCAGTTCTTCTTTCTGGATATTGAGAAGTTAGCCTACAATCAAGTGTGACACTAACTATTCGGAGTTAATGCAAAACCATAGATAAAAGGTTCAGTCTCTATAAGACTGCCCTCTTGTTTCAGATGACAATAGAAAGTAGTGGGTTCCCATACTTCATCCAACATGAATACAAATCAAGGGCTCCCCTGACTCCCTCTTCATGTTCAATAATTTGCTATAATGGGTCACAGAACTCATAAAAATATTTTACTTAGTCATGGAATATCCAAATGGAAAAATCCATAAGGTAAGATATGGGGGACAAACACAGAGTTCCCATTTTCTCTCTAGGCATGCCACCTTCCCCAAGGCTCCATGTGTTCACCAACCTAGAAATTCTCTGAACTTCATAGTTTATGGTTTTTATGAAGGCTTCATTTTATAGATATAATTGATTGAATCATTGACTATTGGTGATTGACTCAATCTCCATCCCCTCTTTTCTCCCCAGAGGTTAGGAAGTCGGTCTAAAAGATCCTGCCCTCTAATCATGTGGTTGGTGCGTCTGGTAACCAGTCTTGATCCTCCAAGAGTCACCTTATTAGCATAAACTCAGACACAGATGAAAGGGGCTCATTATGAAAGCAAAATACATTTCTGTCATTTAGAAAATTCCAAGGGTTTTAGGAGCTCCATGTCAAGAACAGAGATAAAGATCAAATATATATTTCTTATTATATCAAAATATCACACCCTCTTAACTGATTTTGCTGCTTCAGTCTTTCGTGTTTCTATTCATGATGTACACAGGATTCCCCCCGCCCCTCATCTTTTTTTCATAACTTGGATAATGGAACAACCCTAAGTCCTTGAGCATTACTGGTCATATGATCAACACAGTAGAGTCCAAGATTTTCTTTGAACATTTATTTTCTAGAAATTAAGATGACTACATCTGTTGCACTGGCTAGATTAATAAAGTGAGATGGTAGCTGAGTGCAGCCGTTCCAGAGTCTAGATGAGCTTCAGCTGCTACTTTGGCCCTGTGACCACATTTTTCTTCATGATACTCAGCTCACAGGCTATCATGAGTGGTATAATGGCTGAGCAGATGGACATACTGAGTTGCTTCATTTGCTTAGGCAATACCATCTGGGCTTGAGACTGGGCCCAGGGCTGATTCAGAAAATCCACAGGCTCCATGGCTTCATAAATTGAACCTGAGAAGAGTGGTAGTTTCTACCACCTATGTTGGAATCAAGATATTCTTGAGTTTATAGAAGTCAGTGAAAATTCATAATGCACTAGGCTAATGTGTTTGTTTTTTCTGAATGATATGGTGAGCAGTATGCCAATGGGACCTTGAATTTTAGGATAAGTACAGGAAGAATCACTGGCTAACTGGTACAATACAGCCATCTGTCAATCGGATGAGTATCATCTTCTTGACATCATCTAAGAAAGAATAAAAAAGGATCTTTGTTCTTCCAGACCCATCTGGAAAGGATGACCAAGAAGGTTGTGTCAATGTTCATCATTGAAAACCTGAGTAAGTACAAGATCAAGGACCACTTCTGGAAGATGGTGGTATTGAGAATATTCAAGTTGCCCAAGGACAAGCCCTTCTATCTGATGGAGTAGATACAAATATTTCTTTAGAAGGATTGTGTATTTTGGCTTATCCCTGGTTGTAAAAACTTAAAACTAGATGAAGGAAAAGCAATATAAGAAGGATGTTGGTCTCATCATACTAGAATGTATCTAACCTATCTTTCAAAATCACAGGAAGACCTTTACAGTATGTCATTCTGTGATGTGACAACATGGCAGTCCTGAACCATCTTGCCATTAATGGTGACCATCAACTGTAACCGGTGAGCAACATGTGGACAGGCATCATGAAGAAACACTTTTCTTTCTTAGTACCAGACACAATGTACAGAGACCCAACTTGTTATCCCACCTGGACCACACATACCTTGGCATCTGTTAGCAGTACTCTGGCCTGTAGCATGACTAATTTTATGTGGGTTACATCTTTGTAGTAGGGAGCTTTGACCAGGGGAATTAGAAGATACTGAAATATTTTAAATAAAGTATATCTCTGTACTTTCTTGTGGAAACAACTGGTATCATCCAATACCTAGTATGGAAGTTATTGCTACTGATAATGGTCTTTCTCTCCCCACATGTTCATTAATAATAAGGAGAATAGTTATGATATCAACCAATATCAGGAATCACTTAATAAAACTTGGTAGATAGTACCTATAAGGTGGGAGTTGTTATTTTTATTTTAGTGATACAGGTCTAACAAACACCCTGGGGATAAGCAGCTTAGTCATCCATAATTAAAGTAAGCAGAGTCTTAAAGAAAGAAGTGACTTGATAAAAGTTATACAATAAGTACGTAGCAGAAATATATATATATATATATATATTCTGTATCAGGCTTAAACTCGACCACTGAGCTACATCCCCAGCCCTATTTTGTATTTTATTTAGAGACAGGGCCTCACTGAGTTGTTTAGCACCTTGCTTTTGCTGAGGCTGGCTTTGAACTCATGATCCTCCTGCCTCAGCCACCAGAGCCACTGAGATTACAAGCATGTACCAACAGAAACAGATTTTTGAACTTGGTTCTGTCTATAAAACTCAAGCTCTTAACTATTGTGCTCTGCTGACCTGAGTTTCAATAAAAGCAAAATTAATGGTAATGACAAAGACACCTTTCTCAGGTGCTTGGGTTGTAACTCAGTGGTAGAACACTTGCCTAGTACGTGTGAGGCACTGGGTTTGAGCCTCAGAACCACATAAAATAAATAAAATAAACGTATTATATCCACCTATAACCATATATATATGCATATACACATATATATTTATAAAGTGATTTATATATATAAATATATATATTAAGTAATTTCTTTCTATCAGGCTTGGTCTCTAGTATATTTCTCCTTAATTTATTTAATTCTCCCAAGCACATGCATGCATGATTATCATCCTTATTTACAAATGAGGAAATTGAGGCTCAGCAAGATGAAATCACAAAGTGACAAAGCAGATCAAGTTCTAATTCATCTTTGTTTGATAGCAAAATTCATGGCTCCTTAGAAGTTTTTGTTTTTTGGAAAAAGTAATGAAATCCCCATTCCCAAAGGCAATAAACAGTATTTTTCAGTTTGTTATGTTTTTCAGAAATTTTCTGTTTATACATACATATTTTATTTTTAGTAAATTTTAGCTTCTGCACACTATGTTTTATACTTTTTCTCACTTACTACATCTTTTTTTATGATTATTAGTCACATGTAGATACTCATAGTTTTTATTTTTAATATTTATTTTTTGGTTGTAATTGGACACAATACCTTTATTTTATTTATTTTTATGTGGTGCTGAGGATCAAACTCAGGGCCTTGCACATTGTAGGTGAGCACTCTACTACTGAGCTACAACTCCAACGCTCACTACATCTTAGAAATTTTCTCACAATTAAAAATATTTCTTAGTAGTAGAGCAATTACTTCCTAGTATATGAGAGGCCCTGGGTTCTATCTCCAGCATGTAACATCTGGGGGTTTTTTTGTTTGTTTATTTGTTTGTTTTTTGTAGTTGGACACAATACCTTTATTTTATTTATTTACATGTGGTGCTGAGGATCAAACCCAGGGCCTCTCACGTGGTAGGCGAGTGCTCCACTTCTGAGCCACAACCCCAGCCCTGCAACTACAACATCTGGTTTCAGGAAAATGAAGACAAAACTCCTTAATAAAGTAAAGCCAAAAGGGCTCCATATGGTCTTGAACTATATAGTTTCCAATGTTATGTTATAATTTTCACCTTATTTTTGTGCTTTACCTACACTCTTCCTCCAGGCATTTTTCTACTATCTATATAAAATTACTGAGTATACAAATGTCTGATGCTCTAATCCTAATCCCATCTCTGCTTTCTCAGCTACTAGGTATCATGCATTCCAGTGTTTTGATTCCTACAATCATCTTGTAATCATTGCATTGCCAACTGGAGAAGATAAGGATTATTAAAAATTTCTTCTGATTAACATGTGACTCCAAGATATTGTAGTGTTGTAATAAACCCAAGATAATAGTGCTGGAGTCATACCTAAAGTTATTCTGGCACTGAAGTGTTAGGGCAGACTTTCTAGAGGAAGGAATAACTGAATTGGAAGAATTATCTGATGATTAAGTGGAAGGAGGGAGAAAGAAAAAAATGTTCTAAAAATTAAAATTAGGAATGCAAAGATCAGGAGCAGAGGGGTGGCTAAAGGAAGCATTAGTCCCTCAAAATGTCTATTAGCATCACTATCAAACTGCAAAACAAATACACAAAAATATTTATTTGTAATGGAAATAGAGCTTCTGGATAGTTTTAGCACCATCTTCCAACAGTATCTTGGCCACAAAAGACTCTCACCTGAAAATCTCTCTAGAGTCTTGAAGAAAGAGCACAAAATGTTTTAGTAGTGGCAAATTGTTTACTATCATTGCAGCACATTCTGTAAGCATAAGAAGAGAAGAAGGAATAAACAATGAATATAGGAGATGAGACTGGAAAAATAAGCAGGTGCCCAATCATTTTATGAGTTATATTAGATCAGTGGACTTTAACCTGAAAGAAATAGGGAAGAAGTGAAAGTTTTTAACAGAAGGGTCTTGTTATTTGTGCTTTTGAAAATCCATTTGGATACCATAGAGAAGGGGTTATGAAAAGGGCAAAAAACGATGGAAAAGAAATGAGTTGGGAGAAAGCCTTTGCAGTGATCCAGGCAAGAGATAATGATGGCTGAAGATACAACAATAGTAGCTGGACTTCAGACATTTAGTTTGTAGATACAACAAAAAGAGGCTGATTTGAAAGGTTGAATACTCAAGAATGGCTGCCTAAAGAGTTGGTAGACAAAAGAGGAGATGAAAGCTTAAAGGAAAGAAGGCAGCCCAGATGTGGTGGTGCACATTTGTAATGCCAGAGACTTTGGAGGCTGAGGCAGGAAAATTGCAAGTTCAAGGCCAACCTCAGCAACTTAGGAGACCCTATCTCAGAATAAAAAATGAGAAGTGCTCAGTGGTTACAAAATAAATAAATTCTGGGTTCATTTCCCACTACTTAAAAAAAACAGAAAAAGAAAACTGAGAGACTTCAATTTCAGCTTTCAGAAATTTAATTTAAAAATATTAATTAATTGAACAGCCAGGCATGGTGGCATATGCCCGTAATGCCAGCAGCTCAGGAGGCTGAGGCAGGAGGATCGTGAGTTCAGAGCCATAAGCAACTCAGCGAGACCCTGTCTCTAAATAAAATAAAATAAAATAGGGCTAGGGACATGGCTAAGTGGTTGAGTGTCCCCGAGTTCAATCCCTGGTACCTCCCTGCCAAAATTAGTTGAACACAATAGGCAGCAAAAAAAAAAAAAATCATATATCATGAAGTATAGAGTTTGCTGAACTATCACAAAATGAACAATCTTATATAATAAATACCAAGAGTCAAGAAATAGAGCATTTTATTAGTATTCCCTTATGCCTTCATATTGGTCATCACCATGACCCTCTTTCCAAAATTAAATACTACATGATTGGTGATAATCATAGTTTAGTGTTGTCCTATTTTAATTCTATAAAGAAAATCGTGTGTGTATTTTTTGTGTCTGATTTCTTTGTTTGAATGGAATCATCCACATTTTTTATATATAGTTCTCATATCTTTATTTTCATAAAAAATTATTAAGCATTTCTACTGTTTTTGCTAATTGGTTCATTTCCAAAATCACAAATACATTGTTATGCACATTCTTATACATATATGATTTTTAGGCCCATATATGGATTTGTTAGGTTCATAGCTAGGATATGAATCTCTGGGTCACATATGGTGTCTTAGTCTTTTCATGCTGCTATCACAAATATCTGAGATTGGATAAACTATAAAGAACAGAAATTTAATTCTCACATTACTGGAGTCTGAAAGTCCAAATGAGGCATCAGAAGATTCAGTGATGATGGCTGCTGTCTACTTCCAAGATGGTGCCAAGACTGTGTCCTCTAGGAGGGATGAATGCTGTGTCCTCGTGTGGCAGAGGGACAGCAGAGCAAAGGGGCTCTCCTTTCAATCTCTTTTATAAGGTCATTAATCCCATTCATGAGGGTTCTATCCTCATGACTTAATCAACTCAAAATACTATCAAATTAGCAGTTAGGTTTCAACATATAAATTTGAGGGGATTATTCAGATAACCGTGTGTGGAATTCTAGGGTTTGATACATACCAATAGCTTTGCCACATGAGTAAACACATAAAGAGTTCTAATTTATTCTAAAACTAACCAACACTGATTTGTTCAGTATTTTTCATTATAGTTCTTCTGGTGGAATTATAGGTACATCTTATTGTAATTTTAATTGGTATTTAATGATGACTGATGAAATAAAATATTTTTTATGAGCTTATTGGAAATTTGGATATCTACTTTGTGAAGTGTGTTGAATCTACAGATCTTACAATCTATGGACAAAGTGTATTTACATTTTTAAAGATATTCAACTCAATGGTAGAGTGCTAGCCTAGCATGTACAAGGCCCTGAGTTCAATCCCCAGTGTCACAAAATAAACACAATTTTTTCAAATATATATATAAAATTTTGTATATATGAGTATCTTATGGAGTTTTCATTAGATTTATTCCTATATAAGTGGTCATAGTTTGATATTGATATAAATGGTATCTATGCTTTAAGTTTTGTTGTCTATTTTTTTAAATGGAAAAATTACAATGTGTTTCAATTTTGAATATTGACTTTATATTCAACAATCTTGCTAAGGTTCACTTGTTCATTCTAATAGTTTAATTATAGATTCTTCTGAAATTTCTATACAAATAATCTTATTTTCTGAAATAAAGGTATTCTTTCTTTCCTTCCATGTTTTTATACCTTAAAAAATATTTTTCTGTTTTATTATTATATTGGGTAATGTTACCAGAGTTAGCCATCTATCCCCAAAAGCCAATCAGAGGTGAGCACTGTGAGGGCAGGAAAGAAACTTTAATTTCAGTGTAACTACATTAGGAAGAGCAGAGTGGTCTAGTGACTTGAGATCTGCCTTCAAGAAATTGAGGAGAGCTTTGAGGCAAGGATCCAGCATTTTGCATTGCTGGTAAAGCAGGCAGTATTGGCCAGATCATGGTCTGGTTCGTAATTATGTCAAAATCAATCTAGTGGGAATTTGTCCATGATAAAAAAGTTGCTGGTGAGTGAGGGGGTAATTTTGACTACTGTCACAAAATGCTTATCCATCAGACCTGTTGTTTGGAGTCCCAGGTGACTGACTGCAAGAGAGAATGACTCTTAAAAACTCAGGAGGGGAAAAAAATGTCAGGACAGGCAAGATGGAGTCAGAGAGACAAAATGGAGTTAGGTCAATGACTGGGCCCTGCTTCCATAGATCTCTGATTCAATATTGAATACAAATTGTCCCAATTATCACATGAAAAGGCTCTCAACATTTTGCTAAAAAGTGTGGCAATTGTTCCAGACATTTAAGAAAGTTTCTTTTCATTCCTAATTTAAAAAATATTTTTTTAGTTGTTGATGGACCTTTATTATATTTTATTTACATATGGTACTGAGAATCAAACCCAGTGTCTCACACATGCTGGTCAAGCACTCTACCACTGAGCTACAACCCCAGCCCCCTCATTCCTAATTTTTAAAAAGGATTTTTTAAACCACATATGGATAATATTTTTCCTTGAATGTCTCATAATTTTGTTGTTGGGATGTGATAATTTTAGACAACATATATTGTAAAAACTCTATTAGTTCTTCACTCCAGGACTCATTTTTATTTGTTTATTGATTAGCTGCATTCCTTTAAGTAATGTCTGTTCCTCCCCACTCCTACTCCTGAATGTGAAACCTCTGTTGTTACTGCTAAGAGGATACAGGCATGGGTATTACTGTCACTCTCCCTGTGATAACAGTGGTTATGGTAGGTCTCTCCTTGATTGTTGGTTTCTCTGATCACATCCAGCTATTTAACTCCACTATTTGATAGCTGATTGCTTTATTTTTATAATATCTTGATACATAAATTGCTTTACAAATTGATCCAATTAAATTATACTCCTTTATAGGGAAAACTTTCATGATCAGTATTCGAGATTTGTCCCTTGTATTGCTCTCAAAAAACAATATAAAGCTGGGCACAGTGGCGGACACCTGTAATCCAGGAGGCTCAGGAGGTTGAGACAGGAGGATCTCAAGTTCAAAGCCAGCCTCAGCAAAAGCAAGGCGCTAAGCAACTCAGTGAGACCCTGTCTCTAAATAAAATACAAACTAGGGCTGGGGATATGGCTCAGTGGTCGAGTGCTCCTGAGTTCAATCCCAGGTACCCCACTCCCCCAAAAAAGCAATATAAAAGGATATACAATATATGAAGAAATATAATCAAGAAAATTTACTAAAACTTGGCAAGAACAGCAAGTGTCTGTAGCACTTGAATCATAACCTATTCCTCCCTCCCCAGAGCATGCAGACAGCATAACAGAAATTCCATTCCAGGCTGCTGCAGTCAAGAACTTAGGCCTTCCTCTTTCCCTAGCAACCAGTCAGAGGACAATGATATCTTTCTGAAAGAGGAAGGGCATCACCATTTCTCATCCTGCTCTTAGTGGAAAAGGAGCCTTCATCTACTTAGTTCTTTGCCTTGGGATAGAGGTTCTATCTTGAGAATAAAAATATTGAAAATATTGGGGCCCAGACTGCCCCTGCCCTAGTTTATAAGGCAGAGACTTTGCTCCAAAAGAGGCAATACAAGATATGAAATTACTTCCCATTTCCCACACGCAGAGCATTCAGCTTTTAAAAAAAGGTGTGTCATACAAAGAAAAGTATATCACTTTCACTGTCTCCAGGTCTAGGGCCATGACTCAGAGATTTTGCCCTGGGGAAAATGCAAGCCATAATACAAAGCTCACTCAAAAGTTCTTTCCAAAATAATAGACTTCATTTACAATGGAGTGCCAGGAAGTTCAAGTTTCAACACACTGTCAGAAAGACTGGAAATTATGAAGAAAAACAAAGGAGAAGTGACTGGTAAATTTATTAGGAGGACTATGTAAGCATTTCAGACCTATGAATTTATAGTTCTCAACAATTTTGGAAAAAAAATGTTCTCTTCATTTTCTCAAATATTTTCCCTTCTTTTCCTAGGGAACGATAATTACATATATTTTCTCTGCATTTATTTTTTTAAAATTTTCTTTGTGTTTTATTTTTGATACTTTGCATTGCTATGTCTTTCTGTACACTATTTTTTCTAGTTGTGAATCTGCTGTTAAACCTATCTAATTCTTTTTTAACCTTTGACATTGGGGTTTTCTTCTCTAGAAACCACATCTATTGGATGTCTTTTTTATCATTCATGGCTCTTTACTTGAAATCTCGTTTTGTATGCATGAAAAAACATTATAATGACTCTTTTAATGTCCTTGCCTACTAAATCTATCAGCTGTTTAATTTCTGGATCTTCTTTTATATTGACTGATTTTACTCCTAATTCTAGGTTCTATTTTCATATACTTGGTAGTTTTTGATGGAATGAAAAACATTGTAGATTTTACCCTACTGATTAGTTTTGTATTCTTATGAATATTCTCAAGCTTTTTTTTCTGCAATACTGTTTATTTCTAAATAATGTGGTTCTTTTGAGGATTGCTTTTAAATTTTGTTAGGTAAGATCAGTAAAAGCTCTGATTAGCATGTGTGTGAGAATTTAAGATTTTTTTTCATTTTTAATGCTGAAATTTTTTACAAAGCATGTGAAAATGACCATATGTTACCCACAAAACTTAAAATATTTTTTTCTCTAGCCCTTTACTGAAAGTGTTCCCTACTCTTTTTAATTTTTTTTTATTAGTTACACATGACAGTACAATGATGTTGACATATCATACATTTGAATCAAATGGGGTATAATTTTTCATTTTTCTGAGTGTACAGGTTGTAGAATTAATAGCTAAATCCAGAGACTTGAACTGATTTACGTTCATCCATTTTTTTGAAGACAACTAGTAATGGTTTGTCCATTACATGACATATATTGTCTATTTCTTAACTGGCTAATTTTCATTGAATATGGGACATTGAGACTGAAAAATTTTGATCTTTAGAATCTGATCAACATTATCATCTTCCAGAGAGGATTTAGTGTTCATTTTACATATCATTTAGATTAGGGACAGTTTATCTTAATCCAATCAAGGTCTATACTGAGTCAAAGTGATGCTTCAGTCCTTGTAAGGGCTAATTGATTTTTATTGCATCATTACTCCTAGTGTATTTTTTTTAGATCTTAAATAAAAGCTTAAAGTATTTATCACACTCATCCTCTCTCTGGGGCCTTGAACTTCACTAAATAGTCTCAGCCAAGTGAGACTGCTGAAGTTTCTACTCAATTCTAGACTGTTGCTTCTGAAATGCAAGTGAAAGTTATGCCAAATGACAGGCCTTTTCTGGTTTCCTACTGTAATGGTTAATTTGAATTGTCAACTTGATGGGATTAAAATAATCCAATCAATAAAGGCTTATGGGTATGTCAATGAGGGGGTGTCTGAGAATGATTGGCATGTGGGATAGCCAACTGAAATGGAGACCCTCCCTAAGCATGGGCAGCACCATCCAATAGGACAATGGCTTGAATGAAATGAAAGTTGGAAAAACAAAGAAGCCATAGCAGATGCAAGTTTGGTTTTTGGAGGGGTTCTTGATTGCTGCTGTGATCCTCTGAGGATATCTGACTCTTCTCCATCTTCCAAAGTGGACTCTGCCTGTGATTCTCTAGAAGCCTTTGGTCTTTGGACTAGGATAGCACTGTTGATCTCTCTTGTTCTGGAGCTTCAGCCTCTTGCAGTGTGCAACTACTGGTTCTTCCAGCTCTCCAGCCTGCAGACAATCATTGTGGAGTATCCAGTTTCTGGTCACCTAAGCCAACCTAATAAATCCCCTTTTTGTAATTATACTTCCTGTTGATGCTATTCCTCTAGAGAACCCTGACCTTCTCTCTGGCATATTAGTCCCACAAGTCCTTCCTATACTTTGAGTTTTCCAATACCTTCAGGTAGGTTTGTGTAGCTTTCCCTCATGTTCTAAGCAGGAGTGTTGGAACAAAACAATCTAGTGTACCATTACCTGAAGTGGAAACTGCATATTTTATTTCAAATATCAGGGATGATATCTGGATGGTGATTTCTAGGAGATATCTTGAGGGCGTTTAGATATAAGGATCTGGAACAATTCTGCTGCATGTCTCTTACATATTGGTCTTTTCTGATCTCCCTGTCCTTGGGTGACCTCTTAACTACAGTGGCTTAATTTATCACTTATATGCAAATAGTTCCTCATTTTGGTATCTTTGGTCCAGGGCTTTCTTCTACAATCCAGAGTTGAATTTTGAACTCTCTATTAGTTGTCCACACCTGCTTCAAAATCAGCATGTTTAAACAAGAACTTTTATTGTTCCTCCAACCCCACCAACCAACTTATTCTGAGTTGAACTTCTTCCTTAACATTGTCATCCAACTCTTAAAGTCTTGGCTAGTTTATCTTTTAAATACTTCTCAATTCCATTCGTTTACCTCTGTTCTCATTATTTCTACCCTTTCCAAACTACCATATCAGTCTCTTTAATGGCATAAATTCTTATTTGTCATTCAGTTCTAGTGCCCAGTAGAATTCCAAATACTAGAAAACATATATTGAAGCAAAAATGTACTTTATTGAAATTTGGGAAAAGATTACATATAACTATGTGAATTCAGTTTAGCACATTGAAGTTGGAAAACAGGAGCTTTTGAGATCTGAGTTTTGTTATGTAACAAATGGTTAGAAGTCTATGCATTAGAGTCAGGTTATACGGGCTTGAATCCTATGTTTTGACTCATTGTATGAAGCTGAACAGGGTTTTTAATTTCTTTTCTTTCTTTTTTTTGCCACCAGGGATTGAAACCAGGAGTACTTAATCACTGAGCCACATCCTCAGCCTTTTTTAATATTTTATTTAGAGAAAGGGTCTCACTGAGTCACTTAGGGCCTCACTAAGCTTCTAAGGCTGTCTATGAACGAACAATCCTCTTGCTTAAGCCTCCTGAGCCGCTGGAATTACAGGTGTGTGCCACTGTGCCTGGATGGTCTTTAATTTCTTGATGTCTTAGGTTCTTTATGTAAGAAATGGACTAATAATGTGAAATTCTTCATAGCATTATAAAGATTAAATGAGATAATGGTTGTAGAGAGCTTGAAGCATTATCTGGGACATAGGAAGTGCTCAATAAATGTTAGCCATTAATAATTATACTAATAGAATTATGTACCCTACTTTGTGCAAAAAATTTTTGATAAGCATACCTCCTGACATTCATCTATTATTAACCATGGTCTTTTAAATTGGCAGGATTCCATAAGTACTACTAAGAATGAGAAAAAGTATGTATTTATATTTCACTATTAACACATGATATATAGTAATAATGGAATTTTGATGTACTTTTTAGAAGATTTCAAAAATCAAATTCACAGATTTATAAAAGACCATTTTATCATTAAAATGCAATATATGTAAGCTAAATTGGTACTACAGACTCATGAGTTTGGAGAAACACCAATATACTGTGATATTCTAAAGTCCTTCAATGGATATTTTATCCTTGAAACTTACATTTTAAAAAATATTTTTAATTGTAGATGGACACGATACCTTTATTTTATTTATTTATTTTAATGTGGTGCTGAGGATCGAACCCAGTGCCTCACATGTGCTAGGCAAGTGCTCTACCACTGAACTACAACACTAGCTCCTTGAAATTTACTCTTACAGTTACAATTTTTCTTAATTCCCTCAGCTTGTACATCTTTAACATGTGTTGGATTTTCAGACACTTTAGAAAAATGGTGTGGTTTACATGAACAATGTATGTAACCATAAATTTATATGACACCAAGAGGAGAATAAAAAATTAATGCTTCTAGCTCAGATTTTTAAAACTTCATTTTAGTCTTTACTAGTGATTGTAATAATAAGTTTTGAAAGTTATACTAAAATTATAATCATGGCATTCACACAATTACTTAACTGTTGCTGATAGCCCTGCCATCTGAATGGTACAGCTGTTTGTATGTTACAGATTGGTTAAAAACAGTTATTCCTATGCTTATATTCAGCTACTCATAAAACATTCCAAGACATTCCATATATCTTCTATGAGCCAACATTTCACCTTTTTCAGAGATAAAAGTATATATGGTCATTGTATTTATTGCAATGAGTATTTTCCTAATTTCTTCAAAAAATAAAACAGTAATATGAGTTACTGCATTCTAATCTTTTAGAAACTGCACATATCTGTCAACACTAGGGGAAAAAACAATCTAGACGTTCACTGAAGCCTGACCTAGAAATAAATGAGAGAGTTACATTGGAATATCAATGTCTAGCTTAATATTGCAATCCTTCAATAATAAATGGGAGAAGGGCTGCAAAGCTAATCTGTTGTGAAGAAACCCACTCTTATGGTGGTTAGGTGGTTTATTAATGCATGTTTAAATTATTTTTTCTGCTTCTGGGTATAGGTGGTAATGGGAAGAGCACAGAGGGCGGAAATCAGTGAATAAGGGCCTCTGGTGTGTAAGTGAAGTTGGGAGAGGTTTGAACAGTAATTGTGCTCTAGGTATATCTCAGTCACCCAGACAGTAGTGAGATTCTTTACATAAGAAAGAAAACTCTGGGAAATAGCTTGACTACAATGCATGGACTTTTTAAAAAGGAAAAGAGCTCATATGATGATTGTGGTCAAGAGCTGACCATTAGTTTCTTAAAGGTAGACATCTTGTCTGTCTTGTTTAATTATGTATCCTTAGTGCTCAGCATATAACAGTAGTGCGGAAACCTATTTGTTGGGTAAAGTGCAAGAACTTTCCAAATGTAGAAAAGTTTTCTCTTAATATGACCATCTGAATTCTGAGAGGTATAGGAATTAGAAATTTCTACCAGAATGAGGAGGGAGAAATTTAATTATTAGACACTTAAGAAAATAGAATTGGTTGCTCCAGTCAAGAAATTATTTTGGTGTAAAGAAAGAAAGGCAACAATAAGTACTCAGAGAAAAAGGAGAAAGAGTGTAGAAAATAAGATAAATAGCATAGAATAGAAGGTTAGAAGGTCTTCAGCTTAATTAAAACTTTGTGAAGACCCTGATGTTAGCAAGCTACCATCATAATGTTGAATATCAGCAAAGGCTATTTGTTGAATCCATTAATTATTTTTCCAATTCAACCTTTCTTTGTTATCCTCATTACTATAATTGTAGTAAAGTTTCTCATGATCCCTTACCAGGATATTTGTAACAGTCCCCAAAGAATGTAAGTTTCACAGAAGCTAGAATTTTTATAAGTGTTGTTCATTGCAGAATCCTCAGAACTTTAAACACTGCCAAACAAATAGCCTGCCTTAAACTGTTATCACATTTGTTTGTTCAAAAAGTATTTTTGAGCACCTATCATGGGCCAGGTACTAAAATAAGGGATCGGAAGAACAGTGAAAGCAAGTTAGTTAATATTCCTACCTATATTTCACTTGCATTCTAGTAGGATTATAAAAAGAAACACAAATATGTAGCATATTTTCAAGGGGTCAATTAAGTTCTGTGAAGACAAGGAGAGTAAGATATAATGAAAGAAGATTATGAGAGTTGAAGGTCTCATTTTAGAAACTTGAAGGTCTCATTTTAGGATTTTCAGGAAAGAGCTATCTAAAGCAGTGACATATAAACAGACTGAAAAAAACAAGAAAGCAAGTCATAGGAAGGTCTAGAGAAAGATCATTCCAGAGAAGGGGAATAGTTCATGCAAAGGCCTTGGAGTGGGAAACAACTTGATGTGTCTAAAGCAGAGTGTAAAAGGCAAAGAGTGTTAAAAGTTGTGATTTTAAGTAACAAGGAGCCAGATTATGTGAGCTTTGTTGACTAACTACTTGTGTTATGGGCACATCAACAGCTTTTTTAACTCAGCCCTATGAGTGCCAGATGTTAACCTAGGTGAAGATGTTGGAATTCATTACAAGAAAATGTGTTTCACACTGATTCATTCAGACTAGGAAAAAAAAAAAACATGAAGTCTGTATTCCTACAAAGCATGCCAAATAAACCAATGTGTATCTCTGAACCTTTCTCTTAGCAGATTTTTAGAGAAACAGAGTTGTCAAGGGCACATTGAGAAGGGGAGTGCTGAAAGTATTACAGGGCTGGGGACTTATGGGAAATTGAGCCAGTGCAAAGAACTCCCCTTCAAATACTGAATCTTGTGATCAAGTCTGAGAGATTTCAGACATGTCACTCAGAGCAACAAGAATGAGTTTATTAGAAAGGAGGGAAAAGGGGACACTCTCAAGGGAGAGAGTGGGTCCTCTCAGAGAGGAGTAGGACAGCATGCCTCTCCTGAACTCCAGATTTATTGGGGATCCCAGAGAAGTTTCCAGAGAATTCTACCTTTTGACTGACAGCAAGATGACATCAGACTTTCAAGTCTCTGCTGCCATGACAACTAGGTCACTTTGGCCCATGCTAACCAGTTCTAATTGGAGTGTTCTTATGGATTCTATGGTTAGGGGGAATTATCCTTATCTCCCCGAGTTCTAGGATCTGGTCTGTGAAAGGGTCAAAGTCCTCCTGTTCAGGGTAACTTGAGTTCTTCTTAATGACATTATTTCAGGCCTGCATTTCTCCTGCAGATTACAGGTAGTTTGCTGAGGAAAGTGGCATATTCTGTCCACTTAAGCCAAGCAGGGCTGCAGGTAAATTGCTTCTTAAAAAAGAAAGCCTGTGGGGGGTCAGCACTGTAGGCTCAGTTTATATAATTATTCCCTTATCCTCATGTTCCTACCACTCACATCTGTCTGTCCCCTATCAAATGGATTCTCTGAAGAACTATGAAGTCCAGCTGAAGCCCTATAGAAGAGATAGCAGAACTAGGGAAGAAGTGAAATCTTAGGGCTAGGAAGATTGTGAACAACTATCCTTTTTTGTCACATTTATTGCTTTACTTTAAAAAACCTCCAAATAGCACTGGATAAGCTCTATGTAGGAAAAGTAGCAATCTGGAGATACTGAGGGTCAGGCGATTTTGTTTCTCCTATGGACCAATAGTGAGTTCCACAGCAAGGTGAATGTTGGACTTCATGAGACTCCAAGGTCAAAGAAGGTATTATAAATAAGCTAGAAATTTTGCTAATAGTCCATTTAAACCCATAAGCCTACAGGAAAGGAGTATAACCCAAGAGTTATGATTATATTCAGAATCTTGTGAACCAAAGCAAGAGCTGTGTATTCATGTAGGAAGTAATCAGTGTTCCACATTTTGTAACCACTCAAGCGAAACTCTTATTTTCAGGGGAAATTAAGCATATATATATATTTGTGGGAAGAATGCATTCTTACACTACACAGTCAGGCTCAATACATGACAAAACAATATTGTACTTAGCCTCCCAGATTAGAATTTACTTATTAAAGAAATAATAAAGTACTTAAGTTTTGAAAGCTTCTCGCCCCCACCACTTCAATCCAATCGCAATGACTGAGAAAAACATGAGCAAATTCAGAGAATGTATATTGAGATAACACCAGACTGGCTAATACTAAAGCTTTATCCAACTGATTGAACTTGATATGATAAAGGCCTACTTTGAAGTAAATTCTTGAGGCAGTTTGATGCCATTTTAAATGAAAGGATGGTATCCCTCCTGAATTCATTTGATGAAGGGATTCAATAAGCAGAGAAAAACAGTCCTTTTATCTTTAAATTGTAGACACTGAAATTCACTATCACCAACATCAGTGCCAGTGCATGCCTCCGTGACGAGTTACTCATATTTCTAATTAGGAAGCAAGGTTCCAGAATCCAAATCCTCTTTCCTAGCCTTTTTTGTTCTAAGATGTTTAAGATATGGTACACAATAGTTGGTAAAAAATGTTTGTTGGATAAATGAGTGAAAGAAAAGTTTCCCTCGATCCAGGAGTTTGCAGTCCAAGATAGACATCTCTCAGGATTAATGTGAAAGTAAAGCAGGGTCAAATTATGCTATGTTCATATATGAATAGATCATAATTCATACCAATTTTATCTATAATTATTCTAATGAACTAACTGAAAATAAATAAATATAAAAAAGACCAATAGAGCAGAGGAAGGGGATCATGCGGGGGAAGAGGGGAGGAAAAGAGGAAGGACTGAGGATTGAAATGAAGAAAACTATGTTATATGCATTTATGAATATGTCAAAATGAATCCCACTACTATGTATAACTATAACGCCCTAATTAATTTTTTAAAGTATAGGAATAGGACATAGTAGAATAATGGTATCAAAACTTCTATTTCTAAAATGCCATGATTTTACGTCAAAAATATTAGCAGCCATGCACACATATCATCTGCTAATCTGGAGTAAATAAATTCTAAAAATGGGAAAACAGTTAAGTTCAGACTTGGGACAAATTTGGAAAATAAAGGGAGGAGGGCAAAAGCTCTTTTTTGGCAATGTGATTAACATGAGTGGAGTCCTAAGAACTATTGAAAACATGGAGTATCATATCGGGTGTTGATGTTTTTTGCCCCTCTCACTTGTAGTAGTGGTGTTGGGGGCTCAGAATTATTTTTTGCTTTAAGCATATGAGTTTAACATTTAAGAAATATCTTCTTTCTAGGTACATTGCCTCGAATAGGATGTGTTGAAAACATGACAGATAATGCTACAAGAAGGCAGCCCACCTTCATATCATTATAGGTAACTCAAATAACACAACAAATTTACTTTTTCTGTTTTCCTTTTCTTTTTCTATATGAATTCTTTTATTATTGATTCTTTTTAGTTATACATGGGAGTTGAATACATTCTGACATAATTATAGAAGCATGGAATATATCTTGTTTTTTAATTCATTCTACTATCCTTCCTACCACCACATCATCACCTCCCCTCCCTTCAGGCCCATCTACCTATTTTTCTTAACTATTATTATTTAAAACAGAAAGATGATGCCACTAACTGGCTATGTAACTGTAGTTACTTTGCTTTGGGGGCTGCCATTTCCTCATTGTTAAAATGAGGCTTTCTTCCAAGCTGATGCCCAAAGTCCTTCCAGGTCCTCTGATTTTATGATTCTAACATTTGACAAGCTTAATCCTTGAGTCTTATGCTTGAAAAGTAGAAATGATATGTTTCCTCTTTTACTTTGAATCCTCTCCCTATAAACATCTCTTCCCACTACCATCCAAAGAACTCCTTTCATTGCTTAGAAAATAAATTACTTTTAATACAGAGATTAGATTTAAGCTTACTGGAACATTACTTAGCCACTTCTAATCTTTTCTGGAAGAGAGTGGTATATAAATAATAAATAAATGATATAAAAATGAAACGGCATATTTAAAAGGCCATTTAAACAAAATTTAACAGGGGTTTTAAGTACAGGAAGCAAAGACATCAAAATCTCTCACTACAGGGAGTACATTTAGTGAGCCAGCCAGGGCAAAGGGTATTCCAGAAATAAAACATTGCAGAACACACCTTGGAGGTAAGAAGGCTTGTTCCCAGAGATATCCTCAGCTTGGCCCAAATGGAAGAGATGATTAGCTTCAAAGAGAAAAATCAAGAAAGCAAAGGGATGGCACATGCTATAGTCAAAAATTGGGAGGCAGATTGAAACACAGACAATCTGACATTAATAGCCACAGTAGAAGTAATAATACTATTATCATTTAATTTAGCCATACTAGAGCCAGACCCTGCACAAAGCATTTTAGACACACTTTTGAATTTATTCCTCACAAAACTCTGTGCAGTTGGGAGGTTTATCCTCATTTTACCAATTGAGGAAACTGAGGTTTAGAAAGTTGCCTTTAATTTCCAAATCACACAACACATATGCATGACAGGATGTTAAAGAATTGCCTGTTTCTGAAATCTATGTTCTTAAATCCAGCATAGAAAGTCTGTACATCAACAGTTCTCATTGAAACAGTTGAAATTCCTCATGCTGAGAATAAAACACTTCCTCTTGCTGAGGACAGCCACTAGGGAAATTAAGATTGACACATTCTCTGGCTAACTAAATCTGCATATGTATATTTCCTGCCTTTTGTCCCACTTGACCTCCTATTCTCATGTAAACCTTTTCATGCCACTGAGACCCCAAAGATAGAGAAGGATCTCTGTCTTATTCCAAGTTGGCTTTGAATAAACCTGTTTTCCTGCCAGCTGCCTCCCAAGTGTTTGTGGAACACCAAGAGGGGTAAAGCCATTCTCTCTGGTAATCTGTTATTCCAGGCATTTGGTCTCTAGCTTTGCTTGCTTAAGAACTTTGTTGCTGACATAGGAACACATACTACTCTTTGGCACTCTTTTATTTGCACCCTATGTTCTCACCCCCTTCTATTTGGCCAATTGCAACATGTTACAATTAATTAACTAAAGCTCATCTTACAGTTGCTCCATTTTTTCTTCTTAATGGAGTCTTGAGTGACAGCTCAGAAAGCTGCCTAGATTGTCAATAACAGGTTTCTTTGTTTGCTTCCAGTTTTTCAATCTGATCAGTATCGATTTCAAAAGGTAATAGTGGCCTCAGTTTTATGGTAAACATCTGCATTCATGATATAAAAATGAAGTTTAGCTATTTTGTTCCAAGATCCAAATTAATTGCAAAACATTAGCAATGTAAACAGGGGTATTAAAGAAAATAATTCCAAATTTCTTACCATTTTATTTGAATATCTCTAGCATTCTTTTTTTTAAGATTAAAATATATCCCCCAAGACCTTCTGCATTCTAGGCAAGCACTCTATCACTGAACTGTATACCCAGTTCTTAAATATTTTTTTGAAACAGGGTCTCACTAAGTCACCCAGGCTATCCTCAAACTTGAGATCTTCCTGCCTCAGCCTCCCAGGAGCTTCCAGTATTCTTTTATTGGCTGAATGTTCAGCATTTTCAGTTTCAATTTTTCTTGTTGGGCTACTTTTTTGCAGTACTGTGTATTGAACTCAGGGCCTCATGCATGTTAAGAAAACAATTAACCACTGAGCCATATCCCCAGCACCATTATTGGGCTGCTTTTTTAAGAGTGACTATTTTCTACAGTTTCAATTTGGTATGTAGCCATTGCTATAAAAAGGAGTACAGCCAACACCTGCATCCTTCTCAGAGGATTGCTTGAAAAGGCAGGGAGTATCTGTTGTTCAAGAAAAAATATTGTTCTGGATTAATTCTGGTTTCCACTTTTTAAAGGAACATTTACATTTAAAAGCAAGTTTATTTCAGGGTCAAAATTATAATATGGCCTTGAAACCTTTCATATATCTACTATATGTGGCTAGTATTGACATGACAAGAGAAATTTAAAAAGTTTCATTTCAGCTGGGTACAGTGGTGCATGCCTATAATCCCAGTGGCTTGGGAGGCTGAGACAGGAAGATTATGAGTTCAGAGCCAGCCTCAGCAAATATGCAAAGCCCTAAGCAATTTAGCAAGACCCTGTCTCTAAATAAAATATAAAAAGGGCTGGGGATGTGGCTCAGTGGTTGAGTGCCCCTCAGTTCAATCCCTGGTACAAAAAAAACCAAAGTTTCATTTCAAAAATCATGAATCCTATTATATGTGCTAATCTAGAATTCCTAAACCAAATTACTAGTCAATCTTAACTTTTTGACACTATTCTTTCATATGACAGAGTTGCTGTGGGTAATTGATTTCCAAGTTAACTAATTACAATTTAACCACAATAGATGTGCCCATTGCACAAAGTAAATAATATAAAGGGTTTGAGTGGTGTCTTCAATCACCAGCCCACAGCAGTGATCTACAGTCTTATGTCACCTAGATAACCTGCAGCTGGCTAGTCCCAAAGGACTTTTTCAGCTATATTTTACCACTTTGAAGTTGTAGCCTTATATTCTTTGGCAAGATAAAGGGTATTTGCACTATTATAAATAGCTAAACAAACAGCCAGTACATTCCCCATTAATAGTTTAAATATAATTTACAACTTGATGTAAACTCAGATGAAATTTTTTAAACAGAAGGCATTACAATATTTTTTCAGTTAGATTTTATCAATTCAAGTTATTAACATGAATTGACTATTTTCTATAAATCACCAATCCTCAGAGGAACATAATTTCCAGTTTCAAAACTTCAAAAGGAAGGTCATATCACAACGTGTTACATTTTCAGAGGTATCACATTAGAATTTGATATCACATTCTGCCTTTTTTGTTAGTGTTGTTCATAATTGCATAGATCGATAATAAATTAGCATGAAATAGCAATTCTAATCATATGAGTAGACATGTCCTCAAGGTCAGCTTAAATGATTTATGACTGAGAAAATTAGTATAGATTTTATGATTTGTTTAGGTGTCTTTCATGTGCAGAGACTAAGAATGTCTCTGGGTTTCCAGGGTGTTCAATATTTCTAATTACCAGAAATATCATCCCTTGAAAGTGATTTACAATGAAAGGAAAAATTGCAGTGACATATAATCTGTCCTTTTATATCCATCTGTTAATTTATTCATTCCATTGACATGTGTTGAGTCCCTCCTTGGTACCAAGCACTGCACTAGACAAGGGGATAGGAAACTGAATAGAACATGAAAAGGACTCTCAAAGTTTAGTGGAGAAGAAGAACCTATGTTAGATAAAAACAGCAAAGTATTTTAGGCACTATACTAAAGGGGTGAGTGAAGTACACTAGAAATACAGAGGCAGGAGCAAAAAAAAAAACAAACAAACAACTTAACAATTTGTATCAAACTAGCAAGGTCACAGTAAGTAGAATTAGAATACACTTTCAGAGTTATACAAAGCAGAGAAGTTCTTTATGATCCCCAGTGTATGGAAGTCTTTTTGTCAATCATAACAAGGCTATATTTTAAAACTTGAAATGCTATGTATAAGTGCACTAATAAGTATCACAAATACTTTCAGGGCCTCAGTCTCTAAACCCTAACAAAAAAAATTGTATCCTATCAACACGGAGACTGACTCATTAACCATGTTACGTTTCAATATCTCAGATACATCCACGTTTTCCAATGAGAAAGAGTGGAAATTGGCCATATCCACGATAAAAGACATGAATTAATTTAAATTTAGTTCAAAACAATGAGGCTTAATTTAACTTTTCATTTTCTACCTATATACTCAATTATATTCTAATGGAACACCATGCTTTCAGTGGATCAGAAATAACAGATGGAGCAAACTGTGTGATACTCCTTCCTAAATTAGTGCTTGAACTCATTTAGGAAGAATTTTGTCTGTATAAACTGCTCTTTGGATAAAAATGTGTAACAAAAGAAGCCTGGTTCTTAAGGTAAGATAGACACTACAATTTAAAGTTTAAATATATTTTTCTATTTGTCAATTCTTTACAAATAAAACTTTATGGCAGCTTGAGGAGATCATTGGAATTAATTACACCCACTCAATTTTTCTTATAGAACTCTAAATCTTAGATACAAATGCTTTGGGTATTATACCTGACTTAACCAAATTTGCTGTGTGCATCTATATGGTAATTGAATACAGGAATAACTACCCAGGATTCTGTTCAACCATAATTGCAAGTAACCAAGGGAAAAGTCCTACAGAATTCATAATCAGTGGGAGATGTTTTGACACAGAATGATCAAATTAGGTATTTTAGCAACACGAAGAATAATATATCTCACACAAAAAATAGAGATGGTAAGCATGACTTAAGGACCAAGGGAGAGAAGAAGAAAAGAATTGTTGAAAGAAGACATTGGAGGCAAAAAGTTTGAAAAGAAAAATGATATATTGTATTCAGAACTTTGGGGAGGAGGTGAAGGATAGATTTTGTGAGATTTAAGAGCTAAGCCAATTATTATAAAAAGAGCTCAGAGGTGGCAAGACTGTCACTCATAATCTTTATTGATTAAAAGTGACTGTCTTGACTGCTATTTAAGACAAGGTTTCTTATACAACAGAGCAGAACAAACAAACTTTACCCAGTCAGTCTAAGATTCCTCAGACTGTTTGGATTTCACTGCATATTTTGGTTATTTGGAGAACATGGATTAGAAACAGAAGTCACCCACATCCAGTATGCACAAGAAGAAAGAAAACTTACTCCATTTAAATGAGACCTAGAATTGTTAAATTTTGATAAGTAGAGAATTGAAAGCCATGGGATAAGTGTCCAAATCAAGATAATCAGGGTGGAAATCCACAGTATGAAATCTTGGATATCCAGGGGCCTATGTGAAGTCACCAACAACAATTTCTGCTGAAAGGAGAATGATAATTGGAATGGTATTCTGACATGATGGTAAGAATATATTTTGAAGAAAGCAATTCAGAGGCAGAGGATTATAACAGTGCCCCATTAATATTGAAAACTCAAAGTTATGTCTCCCACCCAATTTCTGAGGAGGACTTTTTTTCCCTCTCTCTGAACTTCCTTATGCTGAGAATGGAAACTGAGAAACTATCCCCTGGCCCAGGAAGGCACCAAGGAAACAGGAATGGTGACATTTTGACTGGTTAGTACAGTCTAGCTAAATCTGCATGTGTATATTTCCTGCCTTTTATCCCAACATACCCCTTCTTCTCTTCCCGATACCCCCTCTCCATAATGGGAATTTAACCCTGGGACATTCTACCACTGAGCCACATCCCCAGCCCTTTTTATTTTGAGAGAAGGACTCATCAAGTTGCCCAGGCTGGCCTCAAATTTGTCATCCTCCTCTCTTAACCTCCTCAATCACTGGGATTATAGGAGCATGACCACACTCAGCTCCCTCTTCTTTTACAAAAGCTGTTCATGCCCCTGAACCCTCTGAAGACAGAGATTTGAGACAAAGAAAGGTCTGTTTTATATTCCTCAAGGCTAGCTTTGAATAAATCTTTTTTTCTCACCAATCTCTGACTCCCAAGCTTTAGTGGAGCAATGAGTACTAGAACCTTTAATAGCTGATACCAGGATCAAGAATAAATGCAGGCAAATGACAAAAGGAGAGGAAAGCACCAGGGCCAATCACACACAGGCAAACAGGGTATCTCAACTTTACATTTCAGTTCTGATAAGGGTCCTGCCTAATTAGTATAATACTAATGGTCACTCTAGCTGTTATTCTCTTTCATAAATAGTGTTTGAGCAAGAAATGTAGCTGATAAGGAAAAAAAGATATTTGAAGAGTCCTACCAATCCACAATAATAGCATGCCATACCACCCATCACTCTTTTGCTTAGATTCTGATCTGTGCCTACAGATTTGGGTACATGCACACTGGTACCTAGCTTATTCTAATGTTCTAGTGCCTGGAAACTTCCTAACTCTGGTGTTATTTTTCATTTTTTTTTTTAAGTTTCAAAGTTTACCTTGTATTTAGGGAGGTGACTTTTTTAGTCAACCCTCAGTCTTTAAATATTAAATTCCAATCCCACTTCAATAAAACTGCTGTTAAAAAATGGAAAAAAATGAATTAATTATCAAATAGCACAAGATTGTGCTCTGCGATGTTATCTTTTTTACTTTCTATTTGGAGATAATTATGCTTTGCAGGTAGTTGCAAAAAATAAAAGTACAGGCACCATTTACCCAGTTTTCCCAAATGGTGACATTTTGCATAAATATAATACAATATCAAAGCCAGGAAAATGTATAATTTATTTTTATGTGTGTATGTATGCATTTGCTTACTTATTTATTCTAGTATTGAGGATTGAACACAGGGGGGCTCTACCACTGAGTTTTGAGACAGTGTCTTACTCAGTTATCCAGGCACCACTGTGCCCTGCAGGAAAATGTAAAACAAATTATTGTAAAGTGAGTTTATTCCCCCAAACCTACTGTTTAGCATAAGAAACTAAGAAAATTAATTCTTTGATGTTGGAATCTCATTTTGTCTATAAGCTATATCTCAAATAGTCAACTTCAGTGCATTCATTTCCACCTCCACATTGCACATTAGCACAACCCCTATGACATGGAATAACTTAGGCTTTAGCCAGATGATACATGATTTGTTGGCAACTGGCAGTAGAGAACTTCAAACTTCTCAAATTCAAAAACCTTGAATCGATTTTGGAATTTTCAGAGCTTTCTTTTTGGACTGAACTAACTCAGTTATACTTAGCCCCCATGATATACATAAGTCATTTAACTTATTTTTACCTGAATTTGTTCATTTGCCTCAGAAATTGTGTAAACTACAGAGGAAGCAATGTAACAGAAGGTACTTTGAACTGTATGAAGGCATTGTGTGTATGCTAAATCCTTTTGCTGGGTATGTTATTTATATTTTTTCCTGTTATGTATGTTATTTATAGCACTTAATTAAATGAATCAACTATTTTCTAGAGTTCCCACTGACTCAACTTCCATTGTCTGACAGGTTCAAAAATAACCAAGTGGGAAGGTACACTGAAAGTATCATTGTTTGAATGCTTGCATATATCAGGAACTTTCTTGAATGCCTTAGTGTGTACTATCTCATTTAATCTGCACAGTCACACCATAAATTAAGTAATAGAATTCCCAAGTCTGGTCTGATCCGGATCCTAGGGCTCATAGACTTTAATGTGTTTTCCCAAGGCCGTATTAATGTTTAGAATAAAAGTCAAAGCCAGGCTCAATGGTTCAAACTTATAATCACAGTGACTCGGGACACAGGCCAGTCTTGGAAATTTAGTGAGACCTCATCTCAAAAATCTCAAAATTATATATATATATACTGGGGATGTTGTTCAGTGGTAAAGCACTACTGAGTTCAATTCCCAGTACCAAAAAAGAAAAGGAAAAAAGAAAAAAAATGAGTTATGAATCAAAATTCTGTACAAGTCTATCTTCTTCCAGAACCATGTTGCTTTTGGGAAACAACTAAAGTCTATTTAGGGAGCAATTTGTCATCTAATCTCAGAGGGCATAGATATAGCTTTGCCTAGAGCAGACTGTTCTGAAACTTTGTACAAATGAATTTGAAGTATTTGTTTTATAAATTAGCATGTATGCAAATATAGATAACTTGCATTGACACAAAGCATTTCTACTCACTGCTGTGTTTTATTTGTAAGCCTACTCTGTTTCCTGAAAGACTGAGATACAATATGTTAGAAGAACACATAGTTCTGTTCTCAAAGTCCTGATATTTTGGTATTGATTTGATGTCAAAATAGAAACTAGTATGACATATATTTGAGGGGAAAAAACACCATTAATTCAATAAGGCAATATACAGAGCAGTATTTTAATGGATTGAACCTTTAGTCTTTCTTTGGTCACCAAATCTAGCTTTTAATAAGAAGGATGTTGTAGAATGTTTCAGGCAAAAGTAGGGCCTGGAGGGCCTATGCTGAGGGTGGATGAGTGAGGGTAGATGTAGGAAAAAAGGAACACATAAATGAGCTATAATAAATTATTTCTTATCACTGGCAGGGTTGAATCTTAGAATTACTTTCTTACTTAAGAACCACTAAGAATAGGTTTAAAGTCTAAAGCTGAAGTCAATTTGGATATGGATTGTGAATGTGCTAGAAGAAAAAGTGTTGAAACAACATGTAAATCTTGGCATAAGGACAAGAATATATAAAACATGTACTGCATTAAACCAGGAAAGAAGTAGGATAAGGCACAACTTTCAGGAACTGAGAACAGAGAAGGTAAGGCATGTTCTAGAGAACATGGAAGTGGGTAAGAGGCTAGGTGCTGGATTCAAGCAGATAGTTATAAGTTCATATTCTGCAACTAACCTGGTTGCACGAATCTGAAAAATTACTTAACACCATACCTTGTTTCCTCATCTTCAAATACCAATTTAAAAAAGTAACCAAACTCACAAGTTTGTAGTGAAGATTCAGTGAGACAAGCAATATTATATAGCATAGTGTCGGGTATATAATCAGCACAGATAAATATTAGGTGGTTACATTGTCTTCTGTCATTTGAGGATGTGGAGGCTAGATCTGAAGCCAGCTTAATTTTTACTCCTTTAAAGTAATCTATTCTGGGATCTGGGGTGCTGAATTCTTTCAGAACTCTTTCTTTTATGACAAAATTTAGAACTTTCAGATAGACTGCTACAGATTTTAACCTATTGTCTATTTTCTCGTTAATGATAATACTTTCAATTTATACATTTTAATCTTCATCAACTCATTATACTTTCATTCTATTATATCTTTGCTCATTATTGTTGCCCATTTCTTCTGGTCTGTTTGTACCTGCTGTGTGATATTGGGCAAGTTGCTAAGCCTGTTGGTTCACTTATCTATAGACTGGATATATTGATAGACTAACCTCATAAGGTTGTCATGAGAATTCAGTGAGAATATGCTTATAAAGCACTTACCACAAGGCTTGGTATCAATAAATGTTGTTGTTTAAGTTGTTATGGCATAATAATAGTTCCCTATATCTGCTGTGAAGATTCGTGGTATATAAACTTCTTAACACATAATTGCCACTCAATGGGTAGGGAGAGTGAAAAGGGCTACAAAAGGATTAGTTATCCCAATGATTATGACTGGCACAATTATAATAACACATTCATGATAACAATACAAGGAAACACACACTCCCTCTACACTAACCTGTGCATAACTTAGCCTTGTAACCTGAACCATGTCCTGTGAAACAAATATGGGCTAGAGAAAGTACTGGAATTTGACCAAATATGTTAGCAGAAAGCAAGGGAGAGAGGGAATGGGAATAATGTTTTTTGTGGGGTTTTTGTTTGGTTTGGCCTGGTACCAGGGATTGAACCCAGGGGCACTTAACTACTGAGGCACTTTTTTATTCTGAGGCAGGGTCTCAATGAGTTGCTTAGGACCTTGCTAAGTTGCTGAGGCTGGCTTTGAACTCACAATCCTCCTGCCTCAGCCTCCCAAGCCAGTGGGATTATAGATGTGTGCCAAGGTGCCCAACTAATAAAGGTTGTTTTAAGAAACAGACATTGCTTCATTTTTGACCAAATTACATCACTCATTGTAAATCACTATAGCTTTATTAAATGCTTTCTGTATTCATTTCCCTGTGCTGGGTTCTAAGAAATGATTAAGACACAGTCCGTACCCTCTGGAGAATCAAAAAGATATGAAACAGTCACTTTGTTAGACACTTATATATGAAAATAATGCAAAGCAAACTGATACAGATAAAGTTGTTTGGAAGCACAAAGCAACAAGGTAAGAGCAATTTGTTTATTTCCATGCATTCTGGGAAAAATACAAATATAAATCTATTTCCAAGGAATTAGGACCAACTAACAAGTAAAAATTTAGTTAAGGATGATGATATCACATAAGCTAATTCAAAACAGAAGTTATATCCAAGCATCAATATGTTTCCATCAATTTGTTTTGCAGAAGTGATAATAAAGATTAAGAAAGTATATGGATGAAGGTTAGATTTGGAAAGGAAACATGATTCATCAAATACCACACAGATGCTGACTAGAGTGATTTTGGATGCAAGACAGAAAGATGTCCAATTGAGTAAACATCATTGCTTTTCTGAAACAGTGCAAACTATGTAGTGGACCACAATTATAGCACTGAGATTGGCAAACAAGAGTAACATCTGTGTAATAAGCAATTGATGAGAGAAAGAAGATGAGTGCATATCAAAGAGTAATTATTTAAAACCACCTAAGGGTGAGAAAAGCAGTCTTGTTTCTTTACATAGAGATTGTATATTTCATGGGTTCAATGGAATGAACATGGAAATGAGAAATAACTCTGGCAGTGCTCCAAGTATCATTCAGGTAATTTATATTTTGTGAAATCTTTGTGGGGAATGCTCTTTAGGGACTGTCTATAGTTCTCTAACAATTGAAGAAAAGGATCCCTGCTATTGAAACTCTTTTTTTATGTACATTAAGCAGTAAGGCCACCTTGCAAGTGTGCCCCCTGCCAAAGATAGAACAGTCACAATTGCAACATTACAAAAGATTGAGTGTCTCAGCACCTGGGAATACATAGATGAGTCTACAAAAAGAATGGACATTCCCTCAGTGGGAAATTACTTTGAAACACATAATGACAGTCAGCCAACTGAAGGATATAAGCCTATTTGAAGGATATGGTCTCCACTTGAAACTGGGATATAAAAGCCAAGATTCTTGCAATTATTCAGTGAAGTGGGAAATGAAATCAAATGTACTGAATTACATTAGTGACCCAAAATATAAGGTGAATGCAATAAAGCTTTATGTCCATGACCTCTGCAATGTGCCATCATACTCTCTGAAATGCACCATGCGATATTCCACTAATGCTGTATTTTGATTGAATTGTGCAGGTGTGATATTCAAGTTTAAGTGTATAAAATTCGGGATGTTGAGGGCTGGGGCTGGAACTCAGTGGTAGCACACTTGCCTGGAATGTGTAAAGCACTGGGTTCGATCCTCAGAACCACATAAAATAAATAAATAAAATAGAATAAAGGTCTGTTAACAAATAAAAATTTTTTTTAAAAAATTTGGGATGTTGAAATAATAACAATAGTGATACTAATGCAGGAGAATGTTGTGATGTGTGAATGAGTACAAATATGTAAACACTTAGAACAATGTTTGGCACAATAAGGCCTCAAGAATAATATCACAAGGCAAGGCCATGGGATTTAGGGCTTCTTTATTTGTTCCACAATTCTCATATATTAGGGCCCTTGGCTACATCCTTCATTTCTTCTAGAAATCTATAACTTCTGAATGTCTTTCATAGCACAAGAAAGCTCAGGGAGACTCAAGTAAGGGGGCAATTTCTATGAACTTCCCCTTCCAGAATCTTCCAAAATCCCAAGCAATAGATGAAATAGAATCCCCCTTAGGGATTCATGGGAATAGCTTCTCTACTACCTAGCCACCTCTCCTTTCTGAAACTTCAGTCCAGGGAGAGGAGATAGGGATTCATCTGCTTGCCTCTTTCCTGTATCTTCCCTTTCTAATTCCTGTATCCCACTGGGTCTTGTGGGAGTAAAATTTCCTTTTCCCTTTCTCTCTTATCATGACTTTCCTTAGGTAAAGCTCTAAATGAAGTGCTTTTGCCACTTGGTATGTGTTTTAGTCAGGTTTTTTTTTTTTTTTTTTTTGCTGTTGGAACTAAAAGGACCTAACCAGAACAACTGTAGAGGAGCAAAGGTTTATTTGAGGGCTCATGGCTTCAGAGGTGTCAGTCCATAGACAGCTAGCTCCATTCCTTGGGGTTCGAGATGAGGCAGGACATCATGGTAGGAGAGTGTGGCACAAGGAAGCAGCTCACACCATAATCCAGAAGCAGAAAGAGAGAGTTCAATCTCCAGATACAAAATATATAGCCCCATAGCCCTACCCCCAACAAACCACTTCCTCCAACCATATCCCACCTGCCTTCAGTAGTTACCACTCAGTTAATCCATCAGGGATTAATTCACTGATTAGGTTAAGGATATAACCCTTACAAGGTTTCTCCTCAAAACCTTGCATTTGTCTCACACATGAGCTTTTGGGGGACACCACATATAAACAATAACAGTATGTTCATTGAGAATAAAAGAAATTTAGGAAATCTCTCCTCTGAGAAACTGCTTCTTCTGAGCAAGATGTGAGGATGGATACACATTTAGGTATGGGGTGGAGGTGGTGGGGTATCTTATGAAGGCCTCTGAGAAGGCAGGCAGGGTCTGGTGAGAGTTAAGGATAGGCAGGAGGGTAGCAGGCTTAAGGAGAAAATCTGTATGAATAGCTGACATAAGGAGCAAGGGCTACAGATGAGAAGACACTTGTAACAGGATGATATTTTAAAAACATGTAACTGATTCATTTTAATGTCCCTGTTTTGTTTTTTGTTTTTACTAAAGATTTAACCCAGGGATATTTTATCACTGAGCCACATCCCCAGCCCTTTTTTATATTTTACTTTGAGACAGGTCTTTACTAAGTTGCTTAGGGCCTAAGTTACTGAGGCTATTCTCGAACTAGTGATCCTCCTGCCTCAGCCTCAGGTAGCTGGGATTACAGGCATATACCATCATGCCTGGCTTAATGTCCCAGTTTTATTTTTACTGTAGTAAAATACACTTCATAAAATGTATCATTTTAACCAGTTCATTGACATTATGTATATTCATGTTGTTGTAGAACCATTACCGCTATCTCCACAACATTTCTTTTTTATCTTTTCAAACTGAAATTCTGTACTTATTAATGAGTAACTTTTGATTTCCTTCTCCCCCAGGTCCTAGGAATCACTATTCTACATGCATTCTGTTTTGGTGAATTTGGCACTCAAGATACCTTATATAAAAGGAATCACACTGTATTTGTCCTTTTGTGACTTATTTCACTAATCATAATGTCTTCAAGATTCATCCATATTGTAGCATGTGTCAGAACTGTATCCTTTAAAGGTTGAATAATATTTCATCATATGTATATATCATATTTTGTTAATCTATTTACCTGTTAATTACCCTTGGGTTGCTTCCACATTTGGGCTATTTTGAATGATAATACTATGAATGTGAATATTTAAATATCATTTTGAGTGTCTGTTTTCAATTGTTTTAGATATAAGTTCAGGAGTAGAATTGCTAGATCATATATCAATTCTTTGTTTAATTTTTTGAAGAATGGCCATATTGTTTTTCATAGTGACAGCATCATTTTCCATTTCCATCAATAGTGAACAGGGGGTCCAATTTCTATGCAACCTTGCCAATGTTTACCAATACCTGGTTTTATTTCATTTTTAAAAATAAAATAGCCTTCTGGATGCATGTGAAATAATCTCTCAGTGTGTTTTTAAATATTTTTTAGTTACAGATGGACACAATATGTTTGATTGATTGATTGATTGATTTATATGTGGTGCTGAGGATTGAACCCAGTGCCTCACGTGTGCCAGGCAAGCATTCTACCACTGAGCTACAACCCCAGCCCTTTTAGTGTGTTTTTCACTGAATTTCTCTAATGATTAGTGACCTTAAACATCTTTCCATGTGCTTATTAACCATATCAGTATCTTCTTTGAACAAAAGTCTAAGTCCTTTGCCCTTTTTTTGCATGGTGCTAGGAATTGAACCCAGATCCTCTCCATGCTAGTCAAGCACTCTACCACTGAGCTACATCTCCATCTCTAAACTATTTTCTTTCAGCAAGTTGAAGTATCCGTAACTGAACAGATTTTTATTTAGTTGTTTCTTGTTGAATTTCAGAAGTGTTTTGCCCCCTGGATATTAGTCTTTATCAGATATATGATTTCAAGTATTTTCTCCCACTCTATACTCCCATTTCACTCTGTTGAGAATGCCCTTTGGTGCTTGAAAGTTTTTGATCTTGTTGAAGTCCAATTTATCTTTTCTTTTGTTGCCTGTGTTTTTGGTGTCATCAAGAAATCATGGCCAAGTCCAATATCATGAAGTTTTTCCCCTCCATTTTCTTTTTCATGTCTCATATTTTTAGCTCTTACATTTAGGTTATTAATCCATTTTGAATTATTTGTTTATTTATTTTTGGTACTAGGGATTGAACTCAGGGGTACTTAACCACTGAGCCATATCCCCAGCCCTAGTTTGTATTTTGTTTAGACAGGATCTCACTGAGTTGCTTAGCACCTTGCTAAGTTGCCGAGGCTGGCTTTGAATTCTCAATCCTCCTGCCTCAGCCTCCAAACTGCCAGGACAGGTGTGTGTCACCCATTTTGAGTTAAGTTTTTAATATGTTATAAGGTCAGGGACCAATGTCATTCTATTGAGAGTGGATATTCAAGTTTACCAGAATGATTTTTTCCAATGTCATTTGCTAAATGACTATACTCTTTACCCATTGAATAGTCTTGAATATCTTGTCAAAAAAAAATGACCACGTATGTGAGGGTTTACTTCTGAGCTCTCTATTCTATTTCATTGGTCTATTTCTGTTTTTATGCCAGTATCACACTGTCTTGATTACAATTACTTTAATAATCCTCTTGAATTACTCCCTGATAATATGTCCATTTTTCAAGCCTACCCCTGAGGCTTATCTCCCTAGAGAAAGAGAAAATTAATATGCTTAGGAGACCATTGATCATCTCTGATTCTCAAAGCTTGTGTAATTAGATAAGGCCTCTGTTTCTTTGCAGAGTTCCAATCAGTAGGAAGTGAGACTTCCTACTGATTGGAACTCTGCCCTTTTTATTCCCTTCAATTTTTCCAATGAAACTCTCCCTCCAGGACTTTTACCGAGAGAGGAATGATTGGTCAGACATCTGTCCACCTGTCCCTCTACCTCTCTTCCCCTTCTCTCCATGATGCATCAAAAATAGATGAACTGTTTTCCCCATTTTTCTTCCTGTCTGACTGGTACCTCACTTATATAAAATACTATTGATAAGTCCACTAGCTCCACCTCTTGAGAATGTCAATAAAATTGACCAGTCCATTTCTTTATCTTGACTTATAAGTTTGTCCATGGCTTTATATATTATGGAATGGTCTGCTTGAGAGTTCACTGATCTCAACTAAATACCATTTCTCTCCCTTCCTTTCACCCAAGCAAGAAATGTCCTATTTAAGGGTTATTAGATAAAGCATTCTTGAGTGGGACAGAGAAGTTACTGAGGTTCTGCTTTTAATGGTGATTGGGAAGGCAGGTGAAGAGGAATAATGTGAATTCTTGACATGGTTAGAATCTTGAATTGTGTACTGAGTATAAAATATCTGAATAGAAGATATACACATGTCCAATGCTCCATTGAAATTGCCTCAGATTCAAACCAAGTGTATACTTATGTTTTGCATTCAGTAAAGCCTCTTGATGCATTAACTTATGAAATAAAAATACTCTTAGGGAAGTGACTTATTGCTCTTACAAGAGATGTTCTCAACTGAGAATATGTGGGGACAGCAGCATAGCCAGGACTGCTAACTGTCAATAAATGGAAAGGCAGCTGGAAGTCTGGGAAAGGATACAAAACCAGGAATAGTAGACAACAAAGAAAGAATTTGCCAACTGTATGGCCCTGCCAAGCATTGGCCTTCCATGTGGATGGTCAAAGAATCTATTGCTGAATGTTGAAAAGCATCACTTGGACAAACCCACACAGGAGTCATTGCCATCTGTTTTACTGGCATTTGTTATTCTTCAGAGTTCACCCAGGTTTTCATGGAATATATAAATTTGGACTTTGCAAAATCCCACTCATTGAGTTTTAAAAATCTAAGCCCAAAGCATTTTTCCTTCTTTTACTTAAAACCCTATTAAAACATATGCTTTATTCAAAATTTAATTTCTCTGATTTTGTGATAGCAAAGAGTATTTTTCCATGCAAGTGTTTATTTTTGACACTTTTCTTCATTTATTATAACCAAAATATTAAGATGAGGAATGCTGTGGTTTATTAACTCTAGTGACAGACTTCTTTAGCATACGATGAGAGTAAATTCGTGCAGTTTTCTTTTTCATAAGATCTGACACAATTCTGAGTTCGTAAAAGATGTTAACAGAACATCTTGGTCTGTGATAGAGTCTACTGAAATTTGATAAGGTACTCAGTTACCAGCTTTATTAAAACACAGTAAGTTCATTATAATCCAATCTGGTAGAAACTCTCCTTGTACCAAGTTTGTATTACATCATGTGGTTCTGCTTTACAAAGAGGCCCCCTCATCCAAACCCCTTTGGTGCTACATTTATGTCAATTAACATTTTTACTGTTTGTTTCTAATATATCATATTGTTATTATTGTTCTAAAAGAGTTTGCTTTTTTCCCTCCATGTTTTTCATTGTATTATTCAAAAGAATCACAAAAGACTTTAAATGTTATACTTGATTATACTTAGGATTCTGACAGAATGCTGTTCTAGGACTATAAAACACTACCATTTGGAATCATTATACCTTCCCTGTGATAAGAATATGAGGCCATGATGTTCCAGTCTCTGAACTGATAATAAAAAGATGTGGAAGGCTCATGTAGAAAAATAAAACATATGTAATAGACTATAAGATTCCTGAGAGCACAATTATGATTTTGTTTCCACAGCCCCTTATACTTATCACCAGCTTAAAATATGTCAGCTACAGTGGTAAGTTAGATCTGTTATCTCACTTAAGAAGACACCTAATGATTTCTGTATTATACAAGCTTCTTCATTTTATAGATGGAAATGAAAGAATGTTCATCCCCAGGACTGTCCCACAATAGTGTTTTCCAACTCCAAAGAAAGAATTTGGAGGATTCAATGGAGAGATTTTGAACATTTTGTTGGTGATTCACTCTTTGGCAGTGGTAGACTAGGATACAATGGAGGGCTGTCCCATGACTACAAGTAGGGGAACATATAGGATATTGTGCATGCCCAATCCTCAGGCAGATTTCTTCAGATGGGTTATGAGTACATTCTTTTCCTTTACAACCAAGGTCACTCTCTTCAGATTCTCTCCTAAAGATTGGAGATGAGGGAAATGGCCAGATTCCCCTCTCCATTTGCTTCTTATCATATTCTTTATGTTTTTTATCTCACTGCAAGCTTTCTTAGGCACTGATTAGTATATAATCCAATAATGAGGCCCCTAGAAGCTAACTACTAGCCCAAAGTCACAAACTTAGCAGATGGTGCAAAGGAAAATATTCCCCAGTTCTAACTTCAAAATCAGCACTCTTAGCTGAACATGGTGATGCATACCTGTAATCCCAGTGACTGGGAAGGCTGAGGCAGGAGGATTGCAAGTTTGAGGCCAGTCTCAGCAATTTAGCAAGACCCTATCTCAAAATAAATGAATATAAAGGACTAGGGATGTAGTTCATTGATAAAGTGCCTCTGGGTTCAATTCCTAGTATTAGAAAGAAAAACTAGTTAGCACTGTACTCTGCTGGGATGCTTCTCTGGATCTTTGTTTCCACAAAGCCTAAGATAGTGCTTAGCACTGAGTTGGTGCTCAAGTATATGTTTACTATAACGTTGATGATGTTAATAAATCACCAAAAAGTCATTGAGATTCAATATTGCTTCATTTCAATGTTGTTTTTTAAAATAGTCTTTTTTTGGTTGAATACAACTATTGTTTTATTTTGTTTATTGTCAAAATGATTTATGAGTAGAAATAACTCGAAGAGGACTGAAAAGTAAATGTTTTCCATAGCTACAGGGAAGCCAGTCAGGAGGTCAGTGTGTTAAAATGGAATTTGACAATCAAAGAAGGCTGACAGAGTAAGTTGGTAGTGATGAGAAAACAAAATACACTAAACATCAAAAAACACATGCAAGTCCCTATACCTCCACTTGTATTCCTATTTCATTTGGTGCCACTATTATTGTACATACTACAAAAAAGAAATCTAGTAAGCATCTCTGATTCCTCCTTCATCTTTACTTTCCACCACTGAAAAAAATCATTTACTTATTTTAAATATTATAATGTATCCCCTCTCCCCTGAAAACACTGCCCTGTTTCATTTCTCACCTGGATTGGAACTTTTCAAATTAACAGCCCTGCCCACATAGTTACATGAATGTGTATGTGTGTGTGTATGTACCTCCAGCCCTTTTTGATTTTATTTTGAAACAGGGTCTGGCTAAGTTGCCCAGCCTGGCCTCAAAATTGCAATTCTCCTACCTCAACCTTCTGAGTACTTGGGATCATAGATATGCACTACCATAATAACTAAAGACACCTAAATTTAGAATTTTATGTCACTCACCTCTAAACTTTTTTGTACCCCTTCACCAATACATGGTAAGGCTAATCCTATCTTATATTTTTTCTTTCTTTCTTTGGTACCAGGAATCAAACCCAGGAGCACTTAACAACTGCACCACATCCCAGACCTTTTAAAATTTATTTTTAGTTGGAAACATGGTCTCACTAAGTTGCCTAGGGCCTCTCTAAGTTGCTGAGGCTGACCTTGAACTTGTGATCCTCCTGACTCATCCTCCCAAGTTGGGATTACAGGTATGCGCCACCATGCCCAACCTGCTTTTAAAGTCCATGTCTATGAGCTGCAAATGAGGAAAATAATTCAGAAAATACCAAGTTTTTGTTTCATTTTATGGTTTGGGAAATACTGGTAGCCCTTGGCAGTAAGAGGTAGGTGGGAGCTATATATCATATCTCCCACATCTTGGCCTTTAGATAGTATGTTACAGTGAAAGAAATTCTCAAGTTAAATTTCATGCAATGAACAAATATACATTAGGAAAGAGGCACAAAAAAAATCATGTAATCTGTTCTATAGTTCTAAGAGTTCTGATTATACTATTTCATGTGTTAATTTGGCCATACCTGGAATGATGATTGCAACCGAGACACTTCTAATACTATTTAACTGGCCCTATAATGTACAACAGTGCCATTTTCATGTAGTTTCTGTTGTAATGAATCCAACTACTTTGTAGTTTCTTCACTGATGCATTCAGAAATATTTATTTAGTTCCTCTTACATGCCAGTCACTGTTGTAGAGCCTGGAACATGGCAAAGTCCCTGTTCCCAGTGCTTAAATTCCAGAGGGGACACAGAAAAAAAATATAGATATATATAATGATAATTCTATGCACAAATATTCAGATTCCTCATAGCTACAAGTGATAGATTCCCAAGTAAACTACCAATTTACCAAAACAAATGATTTTAGCTGGAAGGATAGAGAAAAATCAAAAGATGAATTGCAAGCATCAGAAGATTTTAGAGGGACTAGAACCGAAGATATAGTTGCCTAAGGATTAACAATCTCTGAGTCTCCTCCTCTCATTTCCATTGTTGTTAACATATTGACTTCATTCTTTCCTATAGTAAATGATCTTTCTCTTGTGGGAAAGAAGGTAAAAGAGCAATAGTGGTTCTCAATTAGAGGCAATTTTGACCCTAGGAAACATTTCAATATTTTTAGAAATATTTTTGGTTGTCACAATGGGGTCAATGCTACTGGTATCTGTGAGATGCAACCGCAAATGCTCTTAAATATTCTGTCCTGAGCAGAACAACTGCCCGCAAGAAAAAATTATCTTGCTCAAAATGTCAAGAGTGTCAAAGTTGAGAAATCTTGCTCTAGGGGGTAACTCAAAGCATACACCAACCCAATTTAAGAATTCTGTAATGATCACTAGCATATAACAAATACACAAGAGTGTGTACAACAATAATATCAACAACATTTAACAAATACTGTATTCTAGAAAATATTCGAAGTGTTTCACATGTATAAACATCTTCCACCTCACAGCAATACTATGATGTAGATACCACAGTGATACCCATTTTATAAATGAGGAGACTAACGTTTAGAAAGGTAGAGGAACTTATCTGAGCACAGCTAATAAGCAATGGAATTAATGTGGCAGTACACACCGGTAAGTCCAGTTATTTGGTAGGCTAAAGCAGGAGGATTGCAAGTTGGAGGCCAGTCTGGACAACTTATCAAGACTTTGTCTCAAAAAGTAAAAAGGGCTGGGGATGTGGCTCAGTGGTATCACAGTCCTGGGTTCAATTCCCAATACCAAAAAACAAATAAGCAAAAATCTAGAGAAAGAATCTGATTGATTTGAGTCATACATATTACCATATCATAGATGAAATTCTGTGGCCAGGGGAATGGTATATTATGATTGGCAGCGTCTAGATCATATGCCCATACCCCAAGAGGGCAGTATAATATGCTTACTAGATCCACCACATGATTGGAATGAGATAAAAACATATGCCTAAAAAAGAAAGGGAAAAGAGGTACAGGGAAGACAAAGGCATTACAAGTCCATATTTGTCGGGTGTGGTGGTGCACACCATTTGGGAGGCTGAGGCAAGAGAATAGCAAATTCAAAGCCACCCTTAACTTTGTGAGGCCTAAAGCAACTTAGTGAGACCCTGTCTTCAAATAAAAAATAAAATAGGTGAGGATGTGGCTCAGTGGTTAAGTGCCCTGGGTTCAATTCTTGGGGGGAAAAGAGTTTATATTTTTCATAATTCTTCATAATTCTTTTTCTCACCTCTGTCCATCTGTCTGCTCATGCTTCTTTCTTTGGTTTGAATCCCCTGCCCAATATTTTCCCCCAAGGACACACTCAGTTTGAAGAACCATATAAGGTAAAAATCTCTACTTGAAAACTTTCCATTCTCGCCCCTCCCAAGTTCACTTATATATTCCTTTCCCCTCTGCCCATAATATCCTATTTACGTCTCTATCATGATACTGTCCATATGGCATACAGTTCTCTCTCTCCCACTATGCTGTGATTGCCTTTAAAACCATAAATTTGTTTTATTCATCTTTCTTTCCCAAATGCCTAGCTTAGTGCCCACACTTACTGTGGGAAGTCAGTAAATGTTGGTTGACAGAATGGCAGGTTGCAAAGCCTCTTGGGAAAAGTCAAAGGCAGTGGCCCTGAGATTAATTGAGTTCCTATGGTAGGATGTTAGGAAAAAATTCCCAGGTGATACAATCTGTCTGGTAATAATTCAATTCTTTCAGCTGAGCAGCCTGACAAAAACAATGCTTTTATTGTGGCTATATTGTGAAGTTCAGAGAAGTGAGCATTCCAAATTTTTAGTAAAATTATGAATCATAGACTCACAGAAAGATAAAGCTGGAAGTGTCTAGAGATTTAGGCCAATATTTGTCACTTAATAAATAAGAACTCTAAAGCAAGAATATTTTATGATAAACTGTGCACAGTAACATTGCTTGCAGAAGAGTCAGAAATGATATTTGGATTTAAACTACTGCCCTAGTTTGCAGTTTTCCCATTTGGTTTCCTTGACTGTTTGCTTTCACCTTTGACATATCTGGGCTCCTAGCAACACAGTGTTCTTCAATACTATTGCCCAATGGCTTAGGTTTCTCAAAACCTTTTAGCATTCTATTGTCTTCTGATGCATTTTCTTCTGACCTTTTACTTTCTCTTTCCTTTCTCCCTTTCTGAGACTTCAGACATCAAAACCTTACTTGTCCTAATAAGAACCCAGATCTTTATTTTCTCTGGTCATGAATTCCTAACACACCAATTCTGTCATTGGTAATTGTTAGAAGGCTCTCTTAATTTATGCACCTGTTTTGTTCATTGAAAGCATTGTCTCCAGTTCTGTTATTTTCCCTGCCTAATAGGGCTGTCAATCCTGAAATATGAAGTACAGCAGCCAAATTCTGAGGAATCATTTACAGTGAACTTTACATCAGGAAACTAAAAGTGCAGCACTGAACTTTTATTGGGACCTTTTACCTCCCTTGGGTCTATAGCCATTACTGAGTGTTGGCTGAGGCGACCTCATGGGTTAGCATTTCCGTATATGTGACCTAGCTGGATTGGCCTTTGCGGACTTTTAGCCCGCACAGCGGGCTTTTGACCTTAGTCCCACCTAATGATTTAATCTGAAATCTGCCTAGTCCACTTAGTGACAGTGACATAACTGCTCCTTATTGGTTCTTGCTACTGTCTCTTCTTAGTCCCTCCTATCACTATATAACCTTGTCCCTGAAAAAATAAAGTTGAGATTATTGCACCTTCACGGTTGACTCATCTCCCGATTCTGGGCCAGGTTGGGTGGCAGGCCGGGTCGAGACACTTAACCCTCTCGCTCAGCCCTGGAGACACTATCTGGTCTAGTGTGCTTCACTACCTCTGTCGGAGGGCGGTTCCGACAGCTGGTGCCTCGGAGACAACAGGTGGGTCTCCTATGTACCCTTGTTGTAAGGGACGATGAATTTTCATGCTAGGTCCGAGGTTTAAAGAGTCAAGTTTGTGTACCATAATTTAATTGAACTGTTGTATGACTGTGTCATTAATTCTTTAACAACTTTGTAGGCAATAAATCCAGGAAAAGCTATAACTGGATGAGGCTATGCTGCTAGTCATTTATTTTCCTCTCTCCTATATCAGGGGAAGAAATGCTGGATCCATAATAATAAAGCTTGTGGCCATTTGGGGTTGAGCATGTAAGCTTTTGTTGTTGTTGTTAGAGAGTATTAGGAAATATAACACCAGTGGCAAAGCACATAGTGTATTCCTGGATTCAAATTATAGCTCTATAGGTTATGAATTATATGATTAGTAAAGTTACCTAAACTGGATATATCTCAGTTGCCCCAGGTGAAACATAGAGAGAATGAAAAGAACTGTCTTACACAGTTGATCTGGAAATGAAATTAGTTAATACCTTGAAAGTATTTATAATGGTACCTGACATACGTGCTATATTGTCATCATTGTCTAGACCCAGTGGCAAAAACCATGTAATTAATTTGCAACATTTGGTGCAGTACCAGAAGAGAGGTTTTTCTCTCTTTTTATCATAAATGTGTCATTCATGGTAGAGACAAAGGAAAAATTCAAGCTCAAAGAGTACAATTTGGGGAAAAATAACTTAGCTATAGCCACATAAAGACCAGACAATTTGAAGTCAATATAAATGCTATAGTGACTCAAATACCCCAATCCAACTTTGTAGGCAACAGAGAAAAGCAATGACTCAATTATTTCAAAGGGATTAAAGAGTAACATAGCACAGCAAACTTTAATCTACAATCTAGATGGTAGATTACATCAAGATTGAGATACATCAAGTTTAGGTAACTTTACTAAGATTACACAGTTAATAATTTAGAGAGCTAGATTTGGTAATCTGCAATCTAGAATCTATATTATAGATTACCACCTAAAATCTATAGTAGACGATGGTCTAAATATAACATATATCATTTAACATCTGTTGGTAAATTTTAAATAATCCAAGTTCAGTTTAAAATAATACTTTACCTTGTGAATTCAGCCAGTTTCTAATTGGATGCCTTCCCAGAAATCTGAATTCTTTTTTGTTTGTTTTGTTTTTTCATACTTCCATGCATTCTGTCAATGCAATCTGAACTTTCTCTGAGCTGTTGTTCACTGATGAAATAGTATTTCTCAATTTTGGTTCTCCTGGGCCAGAGTGGGGCATGTGAATAAATGCTTTTACTCCCATAGTTGTTGGCTTTCCTTAGTCTCTGTTCCTTTTAAAGTCAACCAATGATGGTTCACACAAGTAATCCCAGCTACACAGGAGGCTGAGGTAGGAGGATCCCAAGTTCAAAACCAGCCTCAGAAACTTAGTGAGGCCCTAAACATCTTAGCAAGACCCTGTCTCAAAATAAAACATTAAAAGAGCTGAGATGTGGCTCAGTGGTTAAGTGCCCCTGGGTTCAATCCCTGATACAAAACAAACAAACAAACAAAAATGGATATTTTTAATTTTTATTACTCTTTTCTATTAACCCCATTTCTAGATGTGAATATTTATCCATCAGTGGTGCAGGGACTTGTTGACTCTTTCAAAACTCTGCAACCACATATCTATTAACAATTAGCCCTATTCTAATATATAAGCATACTCCTACACAATAAGAAGACATATACAACCAGGTCTTTCTTTCTAGTTAAAGATTCCATGTATATTCTGTATGTAATACTGGGCTATTCACCTGTGCTTTCTGGGGCAAATTTATTCTACATGTGAAATATCACAAGGGGTGAAATATGTGAGATTTATAACAAAATGAGACTTTATGAAGAAAGCAGTTACATACAAAACCAAAATAACTTTCTTCCTCAGCACCATGTATGAATACATTGGGAGACATTTTTGGCATAGACTTTTTAGTTCATGGAAAGAAAAATAATACAACAATATGATTTAGTTGGAAGTATCTAGAGTAGAACATCCGTTTATAATCCTTATGTATCATCATATAATTCTATAATCTTTTAATCTTTATGATCTTAACTAGCCATATGACCTTAGTCAAATCACACAACCTGTCAATCAGGGAAAATAACACCTGTTCTATTTGCTTTTTAGAATTGTTACATTCAAAGAAGTGTTAATAGTAACTATTTATATCTGCAAAACTCTCTCTCTCTTCTACAAAAATATTTCAATAAAATTTGTTTTACAAAATTCCATACTCCAAACACAAATTTAGTGCTGTACATTATTTAAAATTCTAAACTTACTAAGATAATAACTTATTATTTTTCTGGAATATATCATTACTTTCAATGTTAAAACAGACATGAATGTTCCCGGTGATTGAGTAGTAAGTGCTCACCATAAAACTCCCAATCAAGGCTGGGGATATAGCTCAGTTGGTAGAGTGCTTGCCTCACATGCACAAGGCCCCGAGTTCAATTTCCAGTACCACCAAAAAGTTAGAACCAAGAAAACCCCCAATCAAGAAAAGTCCAGGGCCAGATGGTTTCACTGGTGAAATTGACCAAGCATTTAAACAAAAAATTGAAGGGGAGAGAAGACTTTCAAACTCATTTCAAGATGCTAGCATTATATCTTATATCTGATATCAAAACCAAATAAAAACACAACAAAAGAACACTAAAAGTCAATATCTGTGAGGAACATAGATGCAAAAAAAAAAAAAAATCCCTCCAGAAAATAATAGCAACTTGAATTCAACAGCACATTAAAAGGCTTATACAACATGATCAAGTAGAATTTCTTTCTGTGATCCATAGATGATTCAAAATATGCAAATTAATTGATTATTATACCACATTAATGGATAAAAAAAATGTGGCATCTATACACAATGGAGTACTATGCAGCAATAAAAAATGACAAAATCATAGAATTTGCAGGGAAATGGATGGCACTAGAGCAGATTATGCTTAGTGAAGCTAGTCATTCCCTAAAAAACAAATACCAAATGTCTTCTTTGATATAATGAGAGCAACTATGAACAGGGCAAGGAGGAAGAGCAGGAAGAAAAGACTAACATTTAACAGAGTCATGAGATGGGAGGGAAAGGGAGAGAAAAGGGAAATTGCATGGAAATGAAGGGAGACCCTCATTGCTATACAAAATTACATATAAGAGGTTGTGAGGGGAATGGGAAAATAAACAAGGAGAGTAATGAATTACAGTAGATGGGGTAGAGAGAGAAGAAAGGAGGGGAGGGAAGGGGAGGGGGGATAGTAGGGGATAGGAAAGGTAGCAGAATACAACAATTACTAATTGGGCATTATGTAAAATTGTGGATGTATAACTGACGTGATTCTGCAATCTGCATTTGGGGTAAAATTGGGAGTTCATAACCCACTTCAATCTAATGTATGAAATATGATATGTCAAGAGCTTTGTAATGTTGTGAACAACCAATAAAAAAAATAAAAAATTTAAAAAAAAAGAATAAAAATCTCATGATCATCTTAATAAATTCAGAAAAAAGCATTCAGTAGAATTCAACATCATTTCATGATAAAACTCTTCAATGAACTGGGAATAGAGAGAAGTTACCTCAATAAAAAAAAAGAAGAAGAAGAAGCCTATAGCAATCATACGCAACAGTGAAGAACTAAAAGTTCCTCTACTAAGATCAGGAATAAAACAAGGATGCCCACTCTCAACCCTTCTGTTCAACATAGTACTAGAAGGTCTATCAAGAGTAATTGGGCAAGAAAAATAAATAAAGTTACCCAAGTAAGAAAGGAAGAAATAAAATTATCCCAGTTGGAAATAATATGATCTTATGTATAGAAACTCCTAAAGACTTCACAAAGAAAAAGCAAATAGAAAAAAAAAAAACATTAACAAATAGAACTAAGGGGAATCCAAGATTGTGGGCCAGAGGGAGGCAGCATTTTGTGTCATTCTGTGACCTGGGACACAAGTAGTGAGAATACTGCTTCTTTGACAGCAATATTCTGCTCTCACACAGGAATCACAGCCACCATGCCCATGCAGGGCTCCAGGCCTCAGCATCAGAGCAGGTCTCCCAACTACTCACCCTCACAGGACAACTGGGTGGCCCAGCAGGCCCATTGGCATCAGCACCAGCACAAAACTTTCAGCCACCCATCTGAGCAGAAATCCCGGATGCCACTCCCACATAGGACACCCAGCGACTACCCATGTGCAGGACCCTGGGTGACTATCCTGAGCCACTACTCCCACTACCAACATGAGGCTTCCTCGATTGCCTCCATCTTGGGACTCTGCAGCAATGGAGATAGTCTCCTATACACCACAGCCTGTCTGTACCTGGGAACTTCTCACAGGCTCTGAAGACAACTACAGCCACATGCTGCACACCACAGAGCACACTTCGAACACATTGTCCACATCCAACGCCATCTCCTCCTATGTAACCTGACACCCTATCACTGAAAAACAGCCACTTCCATCTTGGGACACCTTCATCACCATCTTTAGTGGGGGCAACTCCCAGTTTGGAACTCCAGCTGGCTGGGTACCCAGTTTCTAACTACCCCCTCTCCTCACAGCCACTAAACAGGCACAATAATACCCTGCTTACCTTCACTCCTGAGGGTGGAGATACCAGCTAACAGATGACCCCACCTATTGGATGAGAAGGAAAGAAATCAAAAACTGATATTTAGAAAATTTAATATCCCAAAGGAGAATAAAATTTGACCCTTATTTTATATCATGCACATACACACAAAAGCAACTGAGAATGAATTACAGATATAAGACCTGAAAATTGTATAACTCTTAGAAGAAACATAGGAAAAAGACTTGATGACATCAATCTAGGCAATTATTTCATTTATGTTACACAAAAAATTCAGGCAACAAAAGCAAAAATAGAGATGTGGTACTACATCAATCTAAAAATTTGCATAGTGATCAGTAGAACAAAAAGACAAACTATGGAATGGGAGAAAATGTATCTGATAAAGGGTTTGCCTTCAAACTATATGATACACTGCTACAACTCAATGGCAAAAACCTCAAAACCTGATCTTTAAATGGGCTAAATGCTTCAGTATACTTCTCCAAAAAGACTAAACATGTGAATGGTCAACAGGTGTATGGAAATATACTCAACATTGCTAATCATCAGGGAAATATCAATCAAAACCACAATGAAGTATTACCCCAACTATTATGATGGCTATTTTTTTTAAGTCAGCAAGTGTTGTCTAGCATGTGGAGAAAATATAATTTTTGCGCACTGTTCCAGGAATGCAAAATGGTGCAAACACTGTGGAAACCAATATGAATGTTCCTCAAAAAATTAGAGATAGAATTTCCCTATGAGTTGGGTGTGGTGATATACACCTATAATCCCAGTGACTTTGGAGGCTGAAGCAGGATGAACATGAGTTCAAAGTCAACCTCAGCAACTTTAGCAAGGCCTAAGCAACTTAGGAAGACCCTGTCTCAAAATAAAAAATAAAAAGGGCTGGGGTTGTATCTCAGTGGTTAAGCACCCCTGGGTTAAATCCTCAGTACAAAAAAAAAAAAAAACTGTCAAGAGGATAAATATGTTCATTGTTCTTTAAATTTTTTTTAAAACAAAAAGAATAGTTTAAGAGGTCAAACTTTTAAAGTAAATTTATCACACATATCTATGTTATTTGAAATATGTCAGGTATTCTAATCATTATTAATTGGACTTTTTTTAAGTATTACATGAAAATGATTTATATATTCTGTATACGAGTCATTTGAAAGTATATAAATTGAAATTTTTAAACAGATGAATCTATAAAACTGTCTTCTTTTTCATAAATTATTTTAATTAATTTTAATAACATTTCATAATCTGAATGCTAATTTAAGAATTTATTTTTTAATTCTAAATGTATTCAAAGAAATACTCAATAGTTAGGAATATATCATTGTTTTTAATGTTAACATAGTCATGAATGCTGTTGAAGAGTAAGAAATATTCATAAGACTCCAATGAGGACTGTTTTGTGTAACAAATACTTGGTCATTGTATATAAAATATATTTATTTTGTATAATGGAAAGGTATATGCTTTTTTAGTTGTGTATATTATAATGAAGCAAAAAATTACTATTTATATTTCCAGAGATGATTGTAAAAATGGTTGATGGACACCACTCTCTGATCAGTTACATTAGAAAGAACTTCCTGATACATGTTTTGGATGCTAATGTTTATTCCACATTTCAACCAATTTCTTTTATATTAACAAAAAATTGCATATACTCTTAAATGATCCATGCAATTGAGTAACAGAGGTAGGAGCACAAGTTTGAGGCATGTGATGTCACCAGTTGCCATCTGACCCTCCACACTTTTGCAGAAGATATCAAAAATAACTCACAAGGGAGATACCTAATCTGGATCTTCCATTTCAAAAGCCCTTTCATACTCTTAATCTTACCCCTTTTCTCTTTTTGCTGCAAGAACTTTCCCATCCAGTTCTTCCCTATGTTGGGACTTGTTTGTTGCTTTTCAAATTAATATCTATTTTTTAACATTTTTAAGATGTTGATGGACCTTTATTTTATTCATTTATTTAGAAGCAGTACTGAGTTGAACCCAGTGCTTCACACATGTGAAGCAAGCACTCTACCACTGAACCACAACCCCAGCCCAACATCTATCTATTTTTGATAAAGAATCTCAGAGAAAATGCTAGAAACAGAATGGCCTTACCTGTGATCTGTGGCATTCCAATCTACTAAGTGCTCTTATTTAACAAAAAATCTGTGGTTAAATAAAATTGGAAAACGTTGTATATTGCATCATTCTCTCAGAAATTCAAACTGTACATTAATGTACTTTAAGATGTTAGGAATTCCAGCAGTTAAGAATTGGGTTTCAGGGGCTGGGGATATAGCCCAGTTGGTAGAGTGCTTGCCTTGTATGCTTTTCCCACACTTATTTGACTGTGTACCTTGTTTCCAAGGCACACTTAATAATGTGTCTCAAAGACAACCTTTCTTTATTACCTAACACGTTGTATTCGAAAATGTCATGACACATCACTCCTTTTAATAATGTATTTGTTTTTAACAAGGAATATTTTAACTCAATAGGTGACATATTTTTACAGAAATTTTTTTCTTTTTATTCTCTTTTCTTTGCTATACCTGAGTTATTGCATCCATGATTTCTTAGGCTTATGATTGTACCTGGATTACTTTCCTTCTGCCTAAAATCCATTCTTTAGAATTTCCTTTAGTGAGAATGTGCAGATTTTCTGAAAATGTTATTCTTTCATCCTAATCATTGGAAAATGGGCATATTTTAATGGTTCTGAAATTCTATGTTGACAGTTATTTTCTTTCAACACTTTGAAAATATTATCCCATTATCATCTGACTTCTGTTGTAGCTCTTGAAAGGTCAACTATTATTTAAACTGTGACTTTTAAAAATCTTTTCTTTGCCTTTGATTTTCTGCAATTTCAGTATCATGTGTGCTGGTTGGAATTTATTTTTATATATTACATATATCTCACTTAGGCTTCATTGGATTCAAGAATTTGTAGATTGGCATATATTTATCTTTTCTGGAAAATATAACACCATGTACGAAGCATTTTTTATTTCTCTTATGGTGAAATACCAGTTGAAAAATTTTTAAGATTATGAGTATGTTTGTGTGTTTGTGTGTGTGTGTGTGTTTGTGTGTGTGTGTCTGTGTGTCTGTGTGTGTGTGTGTACACACACGCTCACAAGCATGCACACACACTGGGGGATGGTAGCTGGTTAGCAATGATTAAAATGAATTGGTCCTCTGAATTCCCAAGGATATTATGGAGCATAGCTTCTTGCAGAGGCCCCATTCATAATAAATACTCTACCACAAAAAGAAGATAAGCTAGTTCATATCATCCCCAAATTACTTAGTTGGGGATTCCCATGTTAATGCCCAAAACACTCTAATGATGAAAATTGACTTGCTGTAGCAGATGGGCATGTGGTAATTAAGTTCCATGTTTGTTTGTGAAGGAAGAGATCTCCTAACTCACAAAATTATTGATAGGTAGCTGACTATCTTACTTATGATGAAAGCTTACTTTGAAGATAGATTTGAGTATTAAATAGCTTTTAGATCCTCACAGGAATGTTATCTCAAGCATTACTATAATTGACCCAGTTTTTGGATACTTAAATGTGACTTGGTAACACTAAGCTTTTTATTGTTAAAGGAGCAGAAACCTGGAAAATAAGCCAACCTTTTGAGAATTATATTTGATCTCATCTTTGAGTCTTGCTTAAGTACCAATCACCTCTTCTGGGCAGAGTTCTAGTTGACAGGGTATTTAATTATAGTTCTATCCAAAATTAGCCCTTAAGACTGTTTTCAGAAACACCAATTGGATGGCTTTCAAAACCATGGCCCACTAGAGATTATCATTGAATATAGTAGTACATAAAAGCCAAAGAAATGAATAAGTGCCCCAGGAAGATGCAAATGTTAGAAAATATTTCCAGTAAATAGCTCTGGGGTGAATTTCAAGAGGAGGATAAAATCACATTCTCTGGATATGCCTGTTACATCTCCTTTGAGACAGATGGTGCCAGAGAAAGAAGACAAATTACTATGAAGTAAGACTAACCATAAGCAAAGATTGCATTGTAATACTTTCCATTAGGTCTTCAGAGTTGCCATTTATTCAACATATACTTAGCTATTTTTAAAAAATCTGTGCCAGGTACTGTGCTAGACTCTTAGAAATGACATTTTAGTGTGGTTTTGAAAGATATTTGCAATGAAGTGGTATGTTTCACTATGATAAAATTTCAAATCAACAAATAAAAGAGGGCAGATAAAAATAAGGAGTCAGAAATCATTAAAGAAATTATCTAAAACTATTTCCCAGAGTGAAGTCTACCAATTCATCAATCAAAAGGACCCATTTGATAACAATAAAAAATATTTGAAAGGCCTTCATGAAGGCAAACGTTTATAACATTTAGGGTTTAGGAGATAAAAGGAAGTTTCCAAAGGAAAAATAAATAAATATGTTGCTTTCAAAGTACGAAGAATTAGAATAGTTTTTGACTTCTCAATAGTAACACCAGAAGCTAGAAGACCATGTTCAAGATTCTGAGATAAATGATATTGATCTAAAATCCAACATATGGTCAAATTTTCAATCAATATATATATATTTTTACATACTAAAAACCTGAAAATTTTCATACCCTTTCCTTAGAACTCAACAGAGAAAATATTGTACCAAAATCAGAAAAAAACAAAACAAAACACTGAAATGATATCCAAGAAGCAATTGCTTCAATGCAAAAGAGAGGAACAAACAGAGGTGGAAGGGATTCCATTAAAGATAAACAAGGGAAGTCTCAAGATGGCATTTGTTCAACAGAACTAACATACAATTTCAGGCAAGAATGGAAGATGGAATACTCCAGAAAAAAAAAAACATGGAATGTATAGATTACTAGACTGGTTTAAGCATGTTAGAAACCGGAAAAAAATAGGCATATATTAAAGAATAGACAAAAATGTATCAATTATTAAGTCTAAGGAAAAAATGCTGTATGTGAAAAGAAACATAACAAAGAATACTACTGTAGTCTGAATATGTATCACTTCTAAATTCATATGTTGAAATCTAATCCCTAATGTGATAGTAGTAAGAGGTGCCTTTGAAAGGTGGCTAGGTCATAAAGTTGGAGGCCTAATGAATGAGATTAGTGACATGATAAAGGAGTAAAGACACCAGAGTTCTGCCCTTCCACCCATTTGAGGACACAGTCAGAAGAAGCCATCTATGAGTATGTTAAGGTTTGGATATGAAGTGTCCCCGAAAAGCTCCTGTGTTAACACAGATGAAATGATTCGATTATGAGAGCTGTAACCTAATCAGTTCATCCTAGTTTGAATGGACTGGGTAATAATTGCAAGCAGGTGGGACAAGGCTAGAGGGGATGAGTCACTGGGGTTGTGTCCTGGAAGGGTTAAATCTTTCCTGCATCCCCTTCCCCTCTGTTTCCTTGTCACTATGAGTACTCCTCTATAATGTCCTTTCATCAAGATGTTGGTTTTCACCTTGGGCCCAAAGCAAGGGAGTATACCAATCATGGACTGAATCTTGAAACCATGAGCCTGAATACATTTTTCCTCCTCTAACTTGTTCTTGTTGGATACTTTGGTCACAGCAAAGAAAAGGTGACTAACACAGAGCCAAAAAGCATGCCCTTGCCAGAAAACAAATCTGCCAGCATCTTGATTTTAACTTTTTAGCCTCCAAAACTGTGAGAAATCAATTTCTCTTGTTTTTAAGCTACAGAGTCTATGGTACTTTGTTAGAATAGCCCAAATGGACTAAGACAAATGCTGTGTTCTTTATCTCAGTTTCCATTATAGCAAGAACCTAAACCCATTCATTCAAACTTAGAGTTAGTAATGGTTTTAGACCATGAAGTTATCAGTAGGACAACCATAAAATTAATTATCCAAACCTGGAAGCTTTTGAGAGCAAAAAAGAAGTGCCATTAATAATTAAAGTGGGAGACCAGGCATAATTTATATCTGTCCTAGGCAACCTGGGACATAGGGTAGTTCTAAGTATTGTAAAAATACCACTGGTCGTAGCTTACCTTTAATTAAAATGAAAGTATTTAGGACAAAATAAACTGCTGAGCTTAGATGTTCCCTCCTAAGACACAATGAAAAACATCACAATCTACTTTTGAAATAGGAGTCAGATGCTTTATTTGCAGGTGTTCTAGCACGCATAGTTTATTATATAAAAATAAGTAAAATAGTTATGGATTCATGAAAAGTAATTTGGAAAATCACATTCTAGGAGTAGAAATTTTTGTTGTTTATAATAAGCATCTCATAAATTACTGACGTTAGCAAACATGAATATTAAGAGTTTCCCAATAAGGCTCCAAATGTGTAAACCCAATTAAGTCTCTTAAGAGTTCAACAACTTGATTTCGTTAATTAATGTATAGCTCCCATCCTACTACTTTTTGTCAATCCCTTTCCAGTTCTTAGCTAGGCTGAAATATCAATTATATGGAAAACTTCTCCCAGCTCCAATATACCCTCAAAATTCCCATTGTGAGAAATATACATATGAATCATAATCAAAGGGAATCAAAATATTTTGTAGCTCAACAACCTGACTAAAGCTCTCTGTGCCAAGTCTTCAATACAGAAGTTAGGTTTGTTTTTTCCTCTGAGCAGTATGCTGAATATATTTGTAAGGATTTCAGCTGTGATTCCTTGACAAGGCATCAAGACGTTACTGTTGTTCCTGTCATTCATGGTTTTTCCCATCAGATGTAACATGAGCAGAGAATGGCCTATCACCCTAATCTTCATAATTTCATTCAGTAAGTTCACATGTGATCATTTTGATGAGTTTTATGTTATATAAAGAACGTTGTTTCAAAGATTTTCAACATATCTATAATACTTGTTCTAGCTATGAGTGAATTTATCTAAAGAAACAAACGTAGCTATTAAATACCACTATATATACAGCACTACTAATAGAAAAGACTTCTCCAAACTTAAGTTAGTAAATGCCTACCTAAAAAGAAACTTTGGTTTTACATCTATTATTCTTCTATTTTCTATTTGTTTAAAATCTGTTTATTTTTTATTTTACTTTTCATTATTTTTATGAAAGAATTCAAAAGGGGAAAACATATCTTTTTTTTAAAGAGAGAGAGAAGAGAGAGAGAATTTTTTTAATATTTATTTTTCAGTTTTCGGTGGACACAACATCTTTATTTTATTTTTATGTGGTGCTGAGGATCCAACCCAGTGCCCCACGTATGCCAGGCAAGTGCGTTACTACTCAAGCCACATCCCCAGCCCAAAATATCTACCTTAATTTGTTTTTGTAATCTTCTATAGAAAAGTATACAATGACTGGAGCTTTTTAACAATATCTATGGAAACCCATGGACATTGCTTTAACATGTGCTTATAAAATTAAAGCAGTTTTAAAGATTTCTCCTAGCTCCTGAACAATTCTGGAATTGTCCCTCTGAAGAAACCTTTGTTTTTCTAGATAGAGATGAGAGAAAAAGAATGTGTGTGAATGTAACCTAAATTACTAAGCCATCAGAATATTGGAAAAGGATGGTGATTTGAAGGGAAGCTATTCGTGAGTAGGGAGTAAAAATAAAACAAGTTAACTCTACAACAGAGGTTATATTTTGAAGTGAGTTGTTCACACATTTAAATACGTACATCTGTATGTAATGCTTTGTACATGTGAATCTCTGTGGTATAGTAAAAACTTTCTGGGAATTAATTCTAATTCCTGAGTTCTAATTCCAGGCGAGCCTGGGATCATCTCAAGTAGAGTTAACTAATTTGAGCAATTGTCAATTTCTTTATATAATTCTAGAAATGTCTATGCCCATAGGGATATGTATACAGGAGTAAGCAAGTAAAAACTCCCCCTGGCCCTGTGCTTTTTTGTTTGTTTGCTTGCTTTGTTTTGATTTTTTGTCTTTTGTATATTTAAACTATTTTCTGCCTCCTAAAAAGAAATCCTTAAATACAAATTGCCTGAATCTGTTAATAGGCAATCAATGCCATTTCACAAAAGGCTATATTCAACCCCAACTCTACAATAAAAAAAACCAGGACTACATAGAAAAAATAATAATCCTGATGAGAAATTCAATTAGAGATTTCTATCCACATAGGCACTTGAATATGTCAAAAGCAACTTGGAATTTTAGCTACCTTTCATAAATCCGTCAGACTTACAAATCAATTATCATCCAAGGAAATAGAAAATTGTGAGGGTTTACAAGGTACTGTTTCCAAAGAGATCTTTCAAGGGTGTTTGAAGGGGCTTCCTTGTCTGAACAATGGCTGGTCTGCCTGAGCAAGGAAATCAGTAAGGTGCCTGTGTTGTGGTTACAGGCAGCTCTTATAAAAACTCTATAAAACAGTCCCCGGAAGCGATCAATCAACAATGAACCAACTGCCTTCCCAATGCTGCTTTTTGTGTCAGGCTCTAATAGTTCATAAATGAATGAAGTTTGGAAGTTAGAAATTGAATGGCTTTTATAGTTTTATGCTAACTTGAAGGTCGCCTTCAACAGACTACTCAGAGATGGTTAAGGTATCTTTATTACAAGCTCCTCTTCCAGAATATAACCCACTCAGTGATTAATGATATGACCAGAAAAGGAATTAGAGTCAGGATTGGATTAAAGGTCCTAATCCTGAAGAATTATGGTGACCTACCCACTGTTATGTAATTTTATAAAAACAACTTTTCAATATAAAATTTGAACACATAATAAAATTAAAATAATTTTTCTCTCTTGATTTTTTAATTACAAAATCTTTATAGATTAATCAAAGCTGAACTTGTGGGTGCCTGAAACATGAGTTGAGTTTGAGTTTTGAGGAATTCAGTACTGGATCTGGGATAAGATTTCTGGAATCCATCAGAAGCATCCTTTCAGGTCATCATTCTTCCAATTTGGCTAACTAGAGTGCACACCATATTCAAATTTCAGAAAAATGATTCAACAATTGCAAAACTCCTAGAGTCATTTGGAAGCACCCCCCCTCTAGTTTTTGCCTACCAAAGGGGCTTAATAATAATTTCAGAAGTTGGGATTGTAGCTCAGTAGTAGAGAACTTGCCTAGCATGTATGAAGCACTGGGTTTGATCGTCAGCACCACATAAAAATATATAGATAATGTTATAAAAATAAGTTCACTTAACTTTTTATTTAATTTTTGCAAATGTGGTATTTGTTGGTCAGTGGTTGGATGCCAAGAAATCACATTCATCTAAAATAGCCAATGTAAAAGAGATTTATTTTTTTATTTTTTTATTATTAGTTGTTCAAAACATTACAAAGCTCTTGACATATCATAGTTCATACATTTGATTCAAGCAGATTATGAACTCCCATTTTTACCCCATATACATATTGCAGATTCACATCGGTTACACATCCACTGTTTTTACATATTGCCATACTAGTGTCTGTTGTATTCTGCTGCCTTTCCTATCCTCTACTATCCCCCCTCCCCTCCCCTCCCATCTTCTCTCTCTACCCCATCTACTGTAATTCATTTCTCTCCCTTGTTTTTTTCCCTTTCCCCTCACTTCCTCTTATATGTAATTTTGTATAACAATGAGGGTCTCCTAGAATTTTAAAATTTCTCTACCCAAGGCACTTGTGAAAATCTTCTGACAATTCTTAATTGGTGCACATATTCATTTCTTAAAGGTGGATACTAATCATATAGTACCCTTTAATAGTGATTATTTAATCTATACACAAGACCAACAGGCTCTTGGGGAATCTTAGTCCAAAATCAGATTAGTCAAAATAAAAAAGAATTGTCAAATCAATACTTCATTCAAGCAAATTGATTAAATTTGGTTGTCTGAATTTCATCTTCTGAATTTCACCTTCTCATCCTGGTACTTTTGGATGATGTAAATGTAGCTTTTGGGGGGACAGAAGGCATAAATGAGGATTTGTTGTAAACATAAGCCTATATTAATGTCATAATTCAGAAATATGATTATTATAAGGCAGTGTTCGACTTGTCCTTGAGAGGGATTACTAACACTCTTTAAGAATTAGATTCCAGGTAACTTGCTATTTTTATTAATTTTTTAATTTTATATACTCTTTACATTAACTCCATGAAGTTAGTCTTACTATCACAATATTACAAATATGGAAACTCAGGCTTAAAGATATTAAATAACTTGATAATGATTAGTAAGGATAGATCCAGTACTGAAGCCCAGGTAGACAGACTAGAAACTTCTTTCATTCATTATTTCTCAGCCTTTTGGCTAAAATCAAGTGGATAAATGTCTCTCTTTTTTAAGCAACATTTGTTGTGGTTAAAAGATGTGGCTCTGGAGCCAGATGGCCTGAGTTTGAATCCTATAATTTTATTTGTCTCACTTATTAGCTGTGTGATCATGAGGAAGTATGTTCATCATCTGTGCCTCAGTTTTCAGATGCATAAAATGGAATAATAATAATGTTTACCTCATAGGAATTATTAAGAATTTGTAAGTCAAAGAGTAAACATATAAAGCTTTTAGAATAATACTTGGCACAAAGTACTATTTAGGTGATAGCAATTATTACTGTTTGAATTATATCATCTAGTTTATTGCTGTCATAATGAATCAGTTTGTATTCTAAGCATAGCAATTCATTTTAAAAAATAAACTATCCACAGGTTTTTACAAATGAATGGGAGAAAAAACAAAATGATGATTTTCTTGCCATCTCATATAACAATATTTCCCCTGAGCATCTTTTAATACCAGAACTTATCAGAATGTCTAGCCTATTGTTCCCCTACTCCTTTTGCAAGCCACACCCCTTTGACAGCTATAAGTTTAAATTGTCCTTAATGTTATTTGTAATTCCAAGATAAATTAAAGATAGTAAACACATTAATACAACAAAGAGTGACTTTATCTCCCCACTGCAGACATTTACTCTTCCACTTATTTTTCCAGCATTTCAGAAATACTGATTTACTAACTCTGACTAGATGTGTTGAGTGTCCTTGGACAAGTTATATAGCTTCTGATTACTACAGTCACCTGCTGTAAAACAGAGATAAATACACAAGTTTTACTTCTCCACAAGGAAGGGCTGGGAAGAAAATGAAATGCTACATCTGGAGATCCTGCCTGTTTCAGAAAGCCTGATGCAAAAGAAAGACATAGTTACTGTCATGGATGGCAGCAAACTTGTCATCTTGTTATTAGTAGTTCATTTATCTTTAGCTGAAAGCTTTATAGGTATTTCATTGTTTTCAAAGTCAAAGACATACAAACCTTTTCTCAATATGGTTGGTAAATGGTATTTCAATTTTAGGAAGGACAATTCTATGGAGAAAAATACCCTGTTATGGTTTAGATCTGGAATGGCCCCCCAAAGCTCTTGTGTTGAAGGCTTGATGACCAGTGCAGCAATGTCCAGAGGTGGGGCTTTTGGAAAGGGATTGGATTGTGAGGGCTCTAACCTCATCAGTGAATTAATCCATGTTACAGATTAATAATTTGGACTACTGAGAGATAGAAACTGTAGGCAGGTGTGGCTTAGCTGAAGAAAGTAGGTCATTGGATGCTTGCTCACAGGGACCATATCTTATCTCGGGCCCCTTTCCCCTCTTTCCTTCCTGCTTTCTGACTGCCATGAGCTAAGACACCTCAGCCCACAGGCTCAGACCACCATGCTCTGCTTCACCTCAGGCCCAAAGCAATGCAGCCAGCTGAACTTAGATTGAAAACTCTGAAACTGTTAGCCATAATAAATCTTTCCTCTAAGTTGTTTTTGTCAGATATTTTGGTCACAGCAATGAAAAGCTGATCAACAGCACCCATAAACCTTTAACAAACACTAATGTTCATTTTTCCAGTGCATTCTAATCTGGCAATTTATAATTTAATGGCATACTGTTTTTAAACATATCCAATACAAACACTATCCTTATTATTCATGCATTGTGAGGAAACTAAGCTGTGAGTTGCTACTATTTTTAATATAAAGTGATATACATGTCTTAGGGCATTTTTATGGTAATAATTTGAATGAGTCAGAGAGTTATTCAGAATAAATATATTCCTGGTCACTGATTGCAGAAAGATTGGTTAATATACCATATTCATTATTTGTACAATCTCTCCTTATTGCTGTATTTGCATGCAAATGACTTCATTTTTTCTTCAATTTAAATGAATTCTCTATTACAAACAAAGAACAAAATGTAAAACCATAAAAGAAAATTTGTGGGCTGCTTTTATTAAAAGTGGTCCTAAAAAAAATAGAAGGAGAAAACTGCTGGCAGATTCATTCCATTTTCATATTCTCATTGGAATTTTAGCAAGCATTAGGCAAAATAGGCATTATTTTATCTCATCTAGATTTGCCTTTTTCTCAATAGTGATGAATACCAGAAATGGAAGTCATGGAGTAAGACTTAACATTAAGATGGGGAAAAGAAGGAAATGAAAATAAGACAAGGAAGGAATTCTGTGAAAGTTTGCAGCTGCATGAATATACAATAGTAGGATAAGTCAGCCCCCAAATGAACACACCAAAAAAAACTTTAATCTCATATTTGTGAGCTAACTCTTCCTTCACTCATCCTGTGTCCTTCCCACACCAACATTTCAGACTAAATCTGTCCCTTTAATCTTTGCTGTCATTCAGTTAAAGTGCTGATCGCATTTTCATTGACAGCAAAAATGACTGCATTGCATCATTTTTATACAAAGAACAGTTTTAGTATTTTGCCAGAAAGCTGGTTGAAATCCCTTGTGTGTTGGCAGGGGAGGGCTACTGGGAATTTAACCATGTGTACTCCACCACTGGACTACATCCCCAACCCTTTTTATTTTATTTTATTATTATTTTGTGCAGTGCTGGGGATTTAACTCAGGATCGCACACATACTGGTCAAATGCCCTATCACTGAGCTATGTCCCCAGCCCAGCTGATTGAAATTCTAATGTCTTCCTTTGTCATGTTTCCCATTATTGTTAAGTTTGTTAATTGCTTAAGTTGATGTTTATATAAACATGAATATAAACTGTGAGATAGCATGAAAATAATTCCAAAATAGAAACAAAAAAAAAACATCTCTAGAAAAGCTGCTTGCTAAACAAATTAATATTTTAAAGAGGACTAGAGGAGGTATGCCTAAATTACAGATTCAAGATTTTTCAAAACTACTTTAGCAACTTCCATTTACTGGCAAATAAATACTCAAAGCATTGTAGACCTTTGAGATATCTCCATTATAACCTACTCTCTTTATTTTCTTAAATATATCTATTTTAATTGACATATAGTAGTCATATATATTTAGGAGGTACAAAGTAACATTTCAATCCCTGTTTACAATGTGTGAAGGTCAGATCAGGGCAACTGGCATATCTATCATTGCAGACAGTTAAGATATAATCTGTTTTCATGCCCTCATCTTATAGATTCAGAAAGCGAGAGCATGCCTACTCCATATCTGGGAGCAGGATATTTATGTATTGTGTCTTCATCCACTAAATATTTCCAACTCTTTCTTGCTAGCCATTTATTGTATAATCAAAATTTTATTTTACTAAATTGAGGCCACCAATTGGTTATCTTTTTATAAAAGTTCATTTTATTATACTGCTTGAAAATAACCCAGCTATGTTTCTCAAAAGTATATGACTTAGAATTTTTACTTTATTAGAATTGCCTTCCCCTCAATTATGAATTACTGAAGTTTCTCCCTCATTACATCTTAGAGGTATGCTATTTTTCAAAGAAGGAATTTAGTAATGGTGGTAAAATTTTGTTTACATTCTCTATCTTCATATTTTTATCATTTTAGCATAGTTAATAAATCATTGTCCCTACCATGGATAAAAAGGTGAAGAAAGTTTAACTAAGAAAAATGACTTTTGAAGAGCTCCTTTGAAGATTTTTTATTTTAGGCTGTGAAATAATTTTATACCTATTTTCTGATTTATGGAGTATGATTTTTTAAAATTAGTCACTCTCCAAAGCACATTCATTCCAGTGCAATTCAAAGTGTCAAAATACATAAATACATGTAGAAAATAAAGTTAGTTTATAAAAATGCAAAACTTGAAAATTTACTGAAGTTCATATTATTATTCCTTTGTCTTGCTTTCTTTTTATGAGCATGGGATTATGTATGTCTCAATTAGTCCATTTGCTCGTCATCTCAGTCCTCGTTTCAGTGTCTCCTGAATAGACATGTAATGTTCTTAAGCCTGTTTTTCACTGTTTGATATGGAATATGCCCTATTTTTCTTTTTTTCTATGAAAGTGTACCTTCATTGTTAGAAATCTATTAGATGATTAGCTGGTAGATCTATTGATTATTCCTTTACATACACTGTAGTTCATCTATTCTAAGATGTACACTTTTTCTACATTTAAATATTTCTGAAAGAGTGTACATCCAAAAAATCGATGGCATCTTACTATCAACTAGATAAAACATAGTTGTCATTGTATACATAGTGAAATTTGATCATAGTTATTGCTATGGTCATCACAGCAATGTGTTATATGTTCTTTAGATACTATATACATTAAACTTAATATCTTCTAAAAAAGAATCATGTACTTCCTCATTGAGTTAAAAGTGTACAGGAAGAAACAGATAAAAAATACTGGGAGCATCAATTTGATATTAGTGATTGGAGTAAGCAGAATATTGTCCCTCCCCTCTCCAAGAATGTCCAAATCCCAATTTCTACAACCTGTGAATATGTTATTAGTTGCCAAATGAGGAGTGAAGTTGCTAATGAGATAAAGTTAGGGAGATTAGTGAGTAAACCCAATGGAATCACAAGGAGACTTAAAAGTAGGAGACGGAGGCAGGAGAAGAGTTACAGTTAGGAGGATGTGTGACTTTAAAGAATTGAAGAGATGACACTAAGAAGACATAACTGGACATTGCCAGTTTAGATGGAACCATGAGTCACAGAATATGGGTAGCCTCTAGAATCTGGAAAGGGCGAGGAAAAGCGGTTCTCTTCTACAGCCTCTAAAAGGAATGCAGCCATTTCTAAAAATCTATGTCATCTTACTAACAATCAGGTGTGACCTGATTTTAGCCCTTGGAGACCAATGTAGAAATCTTGACCTCCAAAACTGTAAGATAAGAAATTTGTGTTGTATTTAGCCATTGTTTTGTTGGTTATTATAGCAGTATTAGGGACCTATTGCACTTATATTAGTAATTAATAGAGAAATGATTGCAATTTTTAAGGAAAAAATAAAACATAAAGATACCTACATGTACATGAACTCATATTATATCCCATTACATTCTTAATTATGCTGATTTACCACAAGTCTAATAATGCAGGTAAAAGGCAGGAGACAGAAAAGTTCTGTAGACCTGATAAAAGAAAGTTTAAAGTAACAAGAGATTGATGTGAACAATTCAAGTAACACATAGAGAAGGCTGTGGGAGTAACTCAGTGTAAAGCGAGTACAAAGCTTTTGGTTCAACACCTGGTAAAAGATAGGAGGAAAAGGAAAAGAAAGGAAAGGAAAGGAAGAAAGAAAATATAGAAATAGCATTAAGGCATTGAGTCAGAGTTTAATTTATATCAATTATTCTTTCTTTGGTGCACATAAAATAACACTGTGTCTTACAACTGATGTCATCTTTCAGTCAATGAAATATGTTAGTAATTTGAGGTTTTTTTCTTTCTTTTTATTGATTAGTGTGGTTAAGGGCTTATCAGTTTAGTTTTATTTTTCAAAGAACCAACTTTTTGTTTCATTGACTTTTGGGATTTTTTGTTTGTTTCTTTATTTCAATTTCATTGATTTCAGCTCTGATTTTATTTATTTTCTGTCTTCTACTGCTTTTGGTGTTGATTTGTTCATCTTATTCTAGGATTATGAGATATAATGTTAGGTTATTTGTTTGGTGACTTTCTATCCTTTTAATGAATGAGTTCAATGCAATGAACTTTACTCTTAGCACTGCCTTTATAGTGTCCCAGAGATTTTGATATGTTATATAGCTATTCTCATTTACCTGTTTTTTTTTCATACCTGATTTCTTCTGCTACCAACTGATCATTCAATAGCATATTATTTTTGTCTCCAAGTGTTAGAGTAGCTTCTATCTTTTATTTTATCATTGATTTCTAATCAATGATATTGTTATATTTTTAGTATAATTGGAAATAATGCAAGGTATTATCTATACATTTTTGTATTTGCTAAGACTTGCTTTGTGGCCTAAGATATGATCTATTTTAGAGAAGGATCCATGTGCTGCTGAGAAGAAAGTGTATTCAGTCATTGATGGATGAAATATCCTATAAATGTTTGTTAAGTATAAATTATCCATTGTAGTTTTTAGTTCTATAGCTTTTTTATTTAATTTTCCTTTGGATGATCTATCCAGTGGTGAGAAAAGTGTGTTAAAGTCACCCAGTATTATTGTGTTGTGGTCTATTTGATTTTTGAGGTTGAGAAGGGTTTGTTTGATTTACATAGATGCTTCATTTTGAGGGCATAAATATTTATGATACTTATGTCTTGTTAATGTATAATTTCCTTAATCAGTATAAAATGTGCTTCTTTGTCTCTTCTGATTAACTTTGGCTTGAAATCAACTTTGTCTGATATGAGGATAGAAACCCCTGCTTGTTTATGAGATCCGTATAAATGATACTTATTTCCCATCCTTTTACCTTCAGCCTATGGATGTCTTTGCCTATGTTGTGAGTCTCTTGAAGACAGCATATTTTTGAGTATTATTTTTTTTTTGTAGATGGATAAAATATTTTATTTATTTTTTAAGTGATGCTGAGGATTGAACCCATTGCCTCACACATGGTGGGCAAGTGCTTTACACTGAGCTGCAACCCCAGCCTCTACAGTACTATTATTATTATTATCCACTTTTCTTTTTTTTTTTTTTAATTGGTTGTTCAAAACATTACAGAGCTCAAGACATATCATCTTTCATACATTCGACTCAATTGGGTTTTGAACTCCCCAAATACATAATACAGACTCACTTCTGTTACATACTCACATTTTTACATAATGGCATATTAGTGACTGTTGTATTCTGCTACCTTTCCTATCCCCTACTATCCCCCCTCCCCTCCCCTCCCCTCCCAACATCCCTCTCTACCTCCTCTGCTGTTGTTCAATTCTCTCCCCTTTTTTCCCCCCACCCCCTTGCCCCTCATAACCTCTTATTATTTTGTGTATCACTGAAGGTCTCCTACCATTTCCATATGTTTTCCCTTCTCTCTTCCTTTCTCTCCCCCCATTCGTCTTAGTTTACTGTTAGTCTTTTCCTCATGCTCTTCCTTCCTGTTCTATTCTTAGTGGCTCTCTTTATATCAAAGAAGACATTTGACATTTGTTTTTTAGGGCTTGGCTAGCTTCACTTAGCATAATCTGCTCTAATGCCATCCATTTCCCTGCAAATTCTATGATTTTGTCGTTTCTTAGTGCTGCATAATACTCCATTGTGTATAGCTGCCACAATTTTTTTATCCACTCATCTATTGAAGGGCATCTAGGTTGGTTCCACAGTCTAGCTATTGTGAATTGTGCTGCTATAATCATTGATGTGGCCGTATCCGTATAGTGTGCTCTTTTAAGGTCCTCAGGGAATAGTCCAAGAAGGGCAATAGCTGGGTCAAATGGTGGATCCATTCCCAGCTTTCCCAGGAATCTCCATACTGCTTTCCAAATTGGCCTCACCATTTTGCAGTCCCACCAGCAGTGAACAAGTGTGCCCTTTTCCCCACATCCTCGCCAACACTTATTGTTGTTTGACTTCATAATGGCTGCCAATCTTACAGGAGTGAAATGGTATCTTAGGGTGGTTTTGATTTGCATTTCTCTGATTGCTAGAGATGTTGAGCATTTTCTCATGTGCTTGTGGATTGATTGTATGTCCTCCTCTGAGAAGTGTCTGTTCAGGTCCTTGGCCCATTTGTTGATTGGATTATTTGTTATCTTATTGTTTAATTTTTTGAGTTCTTTGTACATTCTGGATATTAGGGCTCTGTCTGAGGTGTGAGGGGTAAAAATTTGTTCCCAGGATGTAGGCTCTCTATTTACCTCTTTTACTGTTTCTCTTGCTGAGAAAAAACTTTTTAGTTTAAGTAGGTCCCATTTGTTTATTCTTGTCATTAACTCTTGGGCTACGGGCGTTCTATTAAGGAATTTGGAGCCCGACCCCACAATATGTAGATCGTAGCCAACTTTTCCTTCTATCAGACGCAGTGTCTCTGTTTTTATATCTAGCTCCTTGATCCATTTTGAGTTAACTTTTGTGGCTGGCGAGAGAAAGGGATTCAATTTCATTTTGTTGCATATGGATTTCCAATTTTCCCAGCACCATTTGTTGAAGATGCTATCCTTCCTCCATTGCATGTTTTTAGCCCCTTTATCAAATATAAGATAGTTGTAACTTTGTGGATTAGTCTCTGTGTCCTCTATTCTGTACCATTGGTCCACCTGCCTGTTTTGGTACCAGTACCATGCTGTTTTTGTTACTATTGCTTTGTAGTACAGTTTGAGCTCTGGTATCGCTATACCTCCAGATTCACACTTCCTGCTTAGAATTGCTTTTGCTATTCTGGGTCTTTTGTTTTTCCATATGAATTTCATGATTGCTTTATCTATTTCTACAAGAAATGTCTTTGGGATTCTGATTGGCATCGCATTAAACCTGTAGAGAACTTTGGGTAATATCGCCATTTTGATGATGTTAGTTCTGCCTATCCATGAACAGGGTACATTTTTCCATCTTCTGAGATCTTCTTCTATCTCTCTCTTTAAGGTTCTGTAGTTTTCATTGTATAAATCTTTCACCTCTTTTGTTAGGTTGATTCCCAAGTATCTTATTTTCTTTGAGGATATTGTGAATGGAGTGGTTTTCCTTATTTCCATTTCAGAGGTTTTGTTGCTGATATACAGGAATGCCTTTGATTTGTGCGTGTTGATTTTATATCCTGCCACTTTGCTGAATTCATTTATTAACTCTAGCAGCTTCTTTGTAGATCCTTTTGGGTCTGTTAAGTAAATTATCATGTCATCTGCAAATAGCGATAATTTAATTTCTTCTTTTCCTATTTTTATGCCTTTAATTTCTTTTGTCTGTCTAATTGCTCTGGCTAGTACTTCGAGAACTAAATTGAATAGAAGTGGTGATAGAGGACATCCCTGTCTTGTTCCAGATTTTAGAGGGAATGCCTTCAGTTTTTCTCCATTTAGGATGATGCTAGCCTGAGGTTTAGCATATATAGCTTTTACAATGTTGAGGTAAGTTCCTGATATCCCTAGTTTTTCTAATGTTTTGAACATAAAGGGATGTTGTATTTTGTCAAATGCTTTTTCTGCATCTATCGAGATGATCATATGGTTCTTGTCTTTAAGCCTATTGATGTGGTGAATAGCATGTATTGATTTCCGTATATTGAACCAGCCTTGCATCCCAGGGATGAATCCTACTTGATCATGGTGCACAAGTTTTCTGATATGTTTTTGTATTCGATTCGCCAGAATTTTATTGAGAATTTTTGCATCCAAGTTCATTAGAGATATTGGTCTGTAGTTTTCTTTCTTTGAAGTGTCTTTGTCTGGTTTTGGGATCAGGGTGATGTTGGCCTCATAGAATGAATTTGGAAGAGCTCCTTCTTTTTCTATTTCTTGAAATAGTTTGAAAAGTATTGGTATTAGTTCTTCTTTGAAGGTTTTGTAGAACTCCGCTGTATACCCATCAGGTCCAGGGCTTTTCTTGGTTGGTAGACTTTGGATGGCTTCTTCTATTTCTTCCTTTGTTATTGGTCTGTTTAAATTGTGTGTGTCTTCCTGTCTCAATCTGGGCAAATCATATGCCTTAAGAAATTTATCGATATCCTCGCTATCTTCTATTTTATTAGAATATAGGGTTTCAAAATACTTTCTAATTATCTTCTGTATTTCTGTAGTGTCTGTTGTGATATTGCCTTTTTCATCCCGTATATTAGTAATTTGAGTTCTCTCTCTTCTTCTTTTTGTTAGCATAGCTAAGGGCTTGTCTATCTTATTTATTTTTTCAAAGAACCAACTTTTAGTTTTATCAATTTTTTCAATGGTTTTTGAGTATTATTTTTAATCCAATCTGCCAGTCTATGTCTTTTAATTGATGAGTTTAGGTTCAAGGTTATTATTGAGAAATGATTTTTATTCCATGTCATTTTGATTTATATCTGGTTGTTAATTTGAATTCATTTCTCCTTTTACTGACTATTCTTCTAGCATAATTCTTCCCTTTGCTGGTTTTCACTTTTATTTTTCATTTTTCTATGAAATATTTTATTGAGTATATTTTATAATGCAACTTTCCTAATTGTGAATTCTTTTGTTTATCATGGAAGGTTTTTAATTCATCATTAATTCTGAAGCTTAGTTTTTCTGGGTATAATATTGTTGGCTGGCATTCATTTTCTTTCAGAGTTTGGTATATATTATTCAGAGACTTCCTAGCTTTGAGGGTCTGGGGTTCTGAAGTCCATATTGATTTCCCTCTAAATGTGATCTGTCATTTTTCTATGATAGCCTTTAAAAATTCTATCCTTGATCTATATGTTAGGCATTTTGATAAAATGTGCCTTGGTGTGGGACTGTTGTAATTTTGTATTTGGGGGGTCCTGTAAGCTTCCTGTATTTGATTTTCCATTTCTTTCTTTAGGTTTGGGAAATTTTCTGATATTATTTCATTTAAAAGATTGTGCATTCCTTTGGTTTGTATCCCTGAGGCTTCATCTACCCCAATAAATCCTAAATTTGGTCTTATCCCATATTTCTTGGCACTTCAGTTCATTTTATCTTAACATCTTTTCTCCATGGTCAACTGTATTTTCAAGATTATATATTTTTATCTTAATTACCTGAAACACTGTCTTTCAAGTGGTCTAGTTTTTTGGTGAATCTTTCTATTGAATTTTTAATTTGTTTTATTGATTCCTTCATTTCAAGGAATTCTGATTGATTTTTTTTCAGATTCTCTCTTTATTGTAGTGATCTTTTGCTTCCTGTATTTTCTTTCTGATTTTACTCCTTGCAGATAAGTTTGAGTATGTATATTCTAAATTCCTGCTCTGACATTTCTTCCACTGTGGTGGTGTTGGAGTCTGTTATTGAAGTATCTTGCTTTGTTTGGGGCAATTTTTTCTTTGCTTTTTCATGTTGCTTGTTTATCTACCCATATAGCAGTATGGACATGATATAGTAGAGTTTCTACCCTTTGGACTTGTAGTGTCCCTGAAGGTTTCTAGTACCTCACCACTTAGGGAGTGACAAAAAATAACAACCAATGCAAACAACATATAGTGTTAAACAAAGTAGTTCCTACTATGACATCTACAGTGCTAACTGTCAAAATAAACAGAAGTGATATGATCAGTTTTTGCCCACAGTAAGTTTGCAAAAGGATTTATAATTTCAAATGGTAGACTGGAAGAGAACAGAAGTGATGTAGGACATGATGATTATGAGGGAGGAGGAGAGAAAATAGAAGTAAAAAATCAAAGGAACAGTGAAAGAGAGAACAGTAGAGATTGACTGTTAGCAGAAGAAAAGAGAGAAAGAATCAAGGGAAACAGATAAGAGAAATATGTATACATATAAAATAAATATTTAAGATATTAAAAATAAAATAAAAAAATGGAAGAATACAAACCAAAACTGAAATGAACTAATCAAACATCCTAGCCCTCAAAAAACTAATTCATGGAAAATAATTGGCTTCAAAAATGCTAGAAATTAGGAAAAAATATGAATATGTAAAAATGTCCATGAACAATTATGGATACAATTAAACAGAGAAAAGAAAAAAAGGAAAAAAACATGAAATATGTTAATAATAGTTTTTAATAACACAAGAGTAATTTAAACCCATTGTATCAATTTGAAAAATACCAAATGTTTAAATAATAAAAGTGAAATCTTTTGTAATCCCCCAGTACCAGTCGAGACACTCCAGTTTATAGCCCCCAATACTAGTTGTTAAAACTGCAAAGTTTTATGGCTGGTTTATGCTTCCTGTCCATTATGACAAAGATGTTCTACTCATAATAGTAATTCAAGTACCAAGAATGATGGAACAACCACTAAGTTGAACATTACTGTCAGTCATGTCATAGCACAGAAGTATTTTGGACGGTCTACATGCTCCATCCCAGAAATGACATATTCTTTCTGCTCACAACTCATTGGCCAGAAATAGTTATAATGATCCACTCACCCTGAGGGAGACCAGGAAATGCAGTTCTATCATGTGCTAGCAAGACCAAAAACTTTTAACAACTAGTGATAGCAGCATTTATTACTCAGTTCACCACCATTATTCCACCATTATTAAGAAGTGAATATGTTTTCCTTCAATTTAAAGTGTCTATTTACATATTAATTGTGAGACTTGAATTCAATATATACATAAAATTTTATTTTACTTAATATTGCAGTAACAATGTAAATGCTTTTAAACATGTCAGTTAATGGTTATATAATATTCTATTTTGCATTTTATGTTAATATTCTCATTATTGAGGATTTGTGATATTTTGTATTTATATAAATTTAAACAATACTCTGATGATTATCCATATAAATTTATATTGATAATATCAAGTACTATATTAGCTTTTAGTACTTTAAGCTATGAAATAAGCAAAATGAGAATTTTAGTATCTATAGCATGCAAAATAAAGACTAGCATATTTTCTAAGTCCTTTGGCTGCCATCTAAATGAATTCACAAATAGAAAAGCTAGAATTTCTGGGTTACTGATAGAACTCTCAACAAAAAGGATGTCCTTCTTATATTTAAATATAAGGTTTAACAGGTTGAGAATGCCACTTCTGGCAAATGTGGAGTCATAAAGACCAGATTTATCCTCCTGCAAGAAATAGTATACAAACAAAAATGAAAACAAAAAGAATTATACAATAGTATCAACACTGGTTATCAGGCAATCAAGAACAGTGATCTCTGAAAGAGTAAATAGAAAAGATGAGTCACATGATGTCCCAGTTAATTGTCTTGAAGGAATTCTTGATCTTGTTGCAAGTGGGGTGGAAGCAGGAACCATACCTAGCACTCACATGGGACCAGGAATCATGCCTTTTCCCACAATTCAGACTGGAAAAATGTTCATGGGCCATAGAGTTGAATGTTCAGAAGGGTCATAACTGATTAGTGTGGGGATTAAATAGTGCTGAATCAATTAATCACTGCTCTGGTCCTAATATTTCTTAAAAGTAAGACATAAAAGGATCAATTTATCTCCAAGTAATGTTATTGCATTGAAGAACAAAGCCCAAGAATATTTATATTTTTAATATTTATTCCTGTAATATATATTCCTATATATGTGAATATATGTATTTGTTTGTTTTGCAATACTGAGGTTTGAATCCATGGATGCTTTACCACTGAGCTCCAACCTTTGTCCTTTTATTTTTTTATTTTGGAATAAGGTCTCCCTAAGTTTCCCAGGGTGGCCTCCAATTTGCAGTCTTCCTGCCTTAACCTCCCAAGTTGCTGGGATTACAGACATGTACCACCATGGCTGGCATATATTTGATGAGGTAAAATTTAAAATTTCCTTTGCATACAAAGAAGCAGAAAAATGCAACTCATAATGGGAAGCAAAAACAAACAATTTAAATTAGTCCAGATGTTAGATGGTAGCAGATAAATACATTAGTTTATTATTGTATTAAATATATTCAAAAAAGTAAGTAGAGACATGAAAGATGTTTAAACAAATTTCAGTGAAATACCTAGGGATGAAACTTCAATGTGTGTGATGAAAAATTCACTACTTGAGATTAATGGCAGACTAGAGATTAAAGACAAAAAAATATGAGCTGAAAGTAGAGCTCAGTGGCACATTGTTTGCACAGCATGTGTTAAGCATAGGGTTTTATTGCCAGCACTGCAAAAAGAAAAGAAGAAATTATTGAAGACATAAAAACTTGCCAAAATAAAGTGGGAGAAATAATCTCAGAGAAAAGAAAAAAGAACTGAGCATTCTGAAGCTCTGATATAATTTCAAGTAGTCTAATATACATATAATGCAGGACCCAAGAAGAAAAGAGAGAAATGAGAAGAAAGAAAAAAGATGCTCAAAAAAGAAAGGAAAGAAGCTAGGTAGGTAGCTCAGTGAGAATACTTACCTGGCATGTGGAAAGCCCTGAGTTTAATCTCCAGCACTGCAAAAATAAACTGTAAAAAAGGAAAATATTCTTCCAAATTTGATAATATTATAAACTCAGAAATTCGAGTTCAATGAACCTCAAGCACAAGTACATAGCAAAAATGCAATAAACGCATGTCAGAATCAAATTGCTTAAAGCCACCAATGAAGAGAAAAAAAGCAGCCAGGGTATGATGAACAAACTTGGAGAGCAAATGCTCTCTGATTTCAAGATACATTATATATTTATAAAAGAGTGTGGTTTTAGCCTGAAGATAGACAAATAAATCAACAGAACAGAGTAGCAAGTTCAGAAAGAGTTCCCCAAGTATATAGACAACAGATTTTAACAAAGGAAAGTCAATGGAAAAACTATACCCTTTTCAGTAGATGTTACTGTTCACTTAGATATCTATATGCAAGAAAATGAACTTTAATTCATACCTTTCATTCATATATGCATCAGATAAAATTAATTGCAAATGGATATTTAACGTCAAATGTAAAACCTAAAATTCAAACACTTGTAGAGAAAGGGTCAACAATGATGGCATGTAGATCCACAGCCCTTTTTGTGCATGAAATTTTATTAGAAAATAACTTCACTGATTTGTTTTCAGATTGTCTATAAATGCCTCCATGCTATACCAATAAGGTTGAATATCTATATTTCTAATACAACTGAAAGAGAAAAAAACAGTTGATTAACAAATATAAAAAAATGTTCTATATCTCCAGTAATTAGAGAAATGGAAATGAAAACTACTCTAAGATTTTAACTTACACCAGTCAGAATGGCAGTTATCAAGAATACAGACAACAATAAATGTTGGCAAGGATGTGGGGGGAAATGCGCAATCATACATTGCTGGTGGGACTACAAATTGGTGCAACCACTATGGAAATCAATATGAAGATTCCTCAGAAAATTTCGAATGGAACCACCATTTGATCCTGGTATCCCATTCTTCAGAATATACCCAAAGGACTTAGAATCAGCATACTATAGTAACACAGCCACATCAATGTTTATAGCAGCTCAATTCACAATAGCTAAACTGTGGAAGCAACCTATATGACCTTCAAGAGATAAATGGAAAAAGAAACTATAGCATGTGTACACAAAGGGATATTACTCAGCATTAAAAGAGAATAAAACTATGGCCCTTGCAGGTAAATGTGTGGAATTGGAGAATATCATGCTAAGCAAAGTAAGACAATCCCCAAAAAACAAAGGCTTTATGTTCTATCTGATAAGTGGATGCTGATTCATAATGGGGGTGGGAGGATGGGAAAAATGGAGAAAATTTGATTGGGCAAAGAGGAGGGAGGAATTGGGAGGGGGCATGGGGGCAGGAAAGATGGTGTAATGAGATAGACATCATTACCCTAGGGACATGTATGACTGCACATATGGTGTGATGCTGCATTGTGTACAACCAGAGAAATGAAAAGTTGTGCTGCAATGTGTATAATGAATCAAAATGCATTCTGCTGTCATATATACCTAATTAAAATAAATTAATTAATTAATAATAAAAAAGAAAAACAAAGATGATACTACATAGTTCTTCATATTAACCAGCACTGGAGTAGTCTTTACAAGTGTCCCAAATTACGGCCTTTTGAAAACAATAGCATAGTAACAATATTCTGATTGCTGTCAATTTCAAAGAAATACTATTATGGAGTCCTAGGTCAGAAAGGCCTGACTTGGAGAAGTCCAGCCACTTGAATTTTTTCAAATGAAGAAAGTAATGGTGAAGAGAAGGGAATTTATTAAGTATAGCTATACCAGGAAGGACCAGGGTGACCAAGTATCCTCAGACTTGTATTCAAGGAACTAAGACGAGCTTTGGGATTAAGCATGGGAAAGAACAAAAGCAGGTGGCAAGAAGTAGGCATAGTCAAGCAGGCTTGGTCAAACTGTGATCTGATTATTATCAGAGACAATTAAAATGTCTGGAGACTTCTAGGCAACTCTCTGGTGTTTTGGTACAGTGTGTTGTATAAGCTGGCAATTGACCATCTATTGATTATGAAGTCCCTGCAAATCTTGAAAAATCTTACTCTTTCATGGTGTCTTCTGCTTTAAAGGGGGAAGATTACCAGCTTAGATAAATACTCAAGTGATTAACATGTCCACATGGTGAACATGTACAGAGTTGAGTAAGAATCTTACACAAAATTTAGGGTAACAAAGGAGACAGATGCAAAATGAAAGCAGAGATACCAAGCTTTTATCCTGCTTTCAGTTGCCCATCAGACATCTGCAGGCCCAAATGAAGAGTCAGTACTTTTAGCAAAAGCAGCTTCTAAATTCCTGTTATAGTATCCCTAGTCTAAATCATTACCATGAGTAGTTTTTGGGTCCTCCTTCTTTTTAACTTACATAATTAGTAATTACTGACTTTTTTGTGCAGGAGTGTTAAGACCTGTAAGCCTAGGAGTTATATAATTCAGTGACTTTTTCAGCAGTCCTTATATGGATCTTAGAAAGTCACTCTCCACAGATTGCCTACCTAGGACAGGTGCCTGAAATTCTACCATCAGTTCCACACCAGTTACTTAAAATTTTGACCTTTTTAAATATGTTCTTATGAATGGTTTATTTTTTAAAGGATGCAGAGAATGGGGGATATATAAAATATGAAATCACCTTTCACCTAGAGGAGACAAAAGGACAGTACATCTCTGAAAATACAAAAGGGCACTGATGACAAATCTAACTTTTACAGTTTTGTTGAGGCTGCCCTTGGTGATACTTCACTGAAATACATTAAAGCTAGCAATTGAAGTCATAGGCATGTTTCAGTACAAAATAGATATAGCATCATCACTAGCATTTATTTTCTCTCCTCCAGTCGATAGAGTCCTAACATCACCAGAAATGATAACTGAGTAGAAGCTACTTTACTTGCTTCCTATGATGTCAGAACACCCAGATGCAATATTAACTATTCTATCTGGATATTATGTCTCCGAGATGCCAAATATACAACTGTTTCCAAAGTGCTGAGCTATCGATGATATTTTTCATTTCCCCTTCCCAGTGTTTGGCACTGGTAATACAAGTGTTTTGTCCAGTTAGAAGTCTGACTCCTCAGTAAACTATTCAGGTATATCATTGGTCACCTTCACTTCCTTGTGTCCAGTCTTCATACAGACAACTTACTATAATCCCTTAAAAGTGTAGTCAATTACAGGTACACTGCTAGAATCCATGCCCCTTTTCAGCTGTTTGCTAGTTGTATCACCTTAGGGGAATAGATAACCTTTTTGTGTCTATTTCTACATCTCCAAAAGGAAGATGATAAACACATCTAACAGAATTGTTGCTACAATTAAGGTAACTTAGATAAATGTGAAATATCAGGCATATCTTGAGCATCCAATAAATATTATATGTTTATCACTCCTTGTAGTCAAGCATTTAGTAATATCACAGAGCTTCCTTGGAAATGGAGAATGGATGATACTGGAGTTCCTAGGCCCTCAAAGTCTTTTCTTCCAATTATTAAAACAGATCTAGAGGGACTTGTAATTGTCAAGCCAGATGGGTAGTGGGGTATAGGACCTTACAAAGCCCTTCAAGTTCATTCAGACCTGCCTAGGCATGTGATTCCATGTGTTTACAATGTGAGCAAGGCAGGGGGCTTCTTTCCTTTTGCTTTAAGTAGCCACATGATTATAAAATAGGAATAATAGTTACTGCTAATCTTCTTTGCTCAATACCAGAGGAATATCCTCTTATGAAGGACCTTTGTCTTGGAATTTCAATTTAAGATTTTATAATTTAAATGCAACAAGAAGGGAGTAAATAAGCTATTTAGCTTTGTACATTTTAGCTCCAAACAATTGTCCTTAAGAGGTGTGTCCTATGAATGCAGCTGTTCATTAGGGAAGTTACTTTTGCTCAGAGGTCAGCTCTTAGGCAAATTGTGAAGGTGATGTAGATCCTTTGAGTTCCTCTGCCCCCCTTTTGAGTGGTCTTTGGACTCCATGAAATGTCTCTGCCCCAGGTGTCCACTGTCTTCCCTGTGGTCTGAATCTTCCCAGTCATGAAGGAAAGAGATCTGATGCATTACTCCTCAATAAAATGATAGATAACCTAATCTGTTATCTCTTCAAGAGAAACTTCAAAAGATACTGCCTATAAAGGAGAAATCCTCACTGGTGGGAAGTTTCTGTAATGAGTCTCAAGGAAGGGGTGCATATAGAGAGTAAGAGATTCTAGTCTTTACATCCCAATTGCCTATTTTACTGGTGTGTAGGGTGATCCCTCCTTGATCTCTTAGCAAGTGGTTGGGAATGGTCAGAAATCTCACTTTTTCAAAATTCAATAATTACAACTACCATTCCCCAAGTGTCAGGAAGCCCCTGGGGTTGAGCTAACCCTGGAATAGAAATAATGTAAGGTTAAAAGAAAAACAACTTTGATCTACAAACCTGTCAATCAATTTTAGTTCTGTACAGAAAACTCTCTATGTGGTCAAGATGCCCCAAGCTTGTTGGAATCAAGAGAATTCTTCACTTTCAGTCCAAATGTCTATAATCTAATGGAACGCACAGCTCTAGGTATTCACTGAATCTTTGGGAATCAGAATTCACAATCTCCTGTCTTAACTGTCATTGTCCCTTCTGTATAAACACAGCATTGTTTTATGAGAATGTTAATGTGATAACTGAGCTTGATAAGAGGCTCAACATATTTATATTAGGCTTATTTTAATGGTCATTATATAAAGATTTTACAAATTAACTGCTTAGAAATTAATTTCTTGCAAATAGCAACCCCTTTAGATGAGGAATTCTGTTTCTTATTTTTTCCCCTGCTTTTAGAATTCTGAACACATGCCCAAAACCATTTCACCGTAGTCTGTGTATCTGTCAATATGGCAATGATGTGATTTAAAATTTCCATTATTTGAACTGAATCAACATAAATTGGAATGAAAGTACTATATGCTTTTAGAAGCAACAGAACTGAAAGCCTTACATTTCAAAAGCATGAGACTAGCTGGATGGGCCCCGAATTGCTTGAATAGCCTAATTTATTGCAATAGGAATAGATTAAATCTTTTAAAAAATCACACTGGATATAGACATGCTTTTTTTGACACTCAAAATGTTGCCACAAACTTCTTTGCTAGTATGTTGTCTACATCTTGCCCTACTCATAGATTTAGAAATGTAAATTCTACAAGGAGAGCAGAATATAAGCTTGCCTTCTAAGTTCCATCTTTTGAGGCAAAACTATGTTCAAAATATGACTTAAATAAATTCTATCCCATGGGGCTTTTCTTTTCCTAATATATATACCCAGGAGTTTTTTTTTTATCTGTCTTCACTTTTATGGCTAATGTTGCTCTGAGAAAGGAATTATATACCAGTCTTTGAATATTGCACAATGTAGACACATCAAAATATCAGATGGCACCCATAAATATATACAATGTTTATGTGTCAATTTAAAAAGTGAAAACATTAAAAATAAAAAAGAAATATACAAGAGAAGTCATGAACAAGTAGGGGCAATATTTATATAGGCAAAAATATTTTTACAGGCAATAGACATATGGCTGATTCATATTTGAATTAAACACCACATGATCTTAAAGTAAAAAGAGCTGAAAGTTGCCATTCAGATCATCATATGGAGTTTAAAAGACAAAAAAACAATTAAATGATGTAAGAAAATTTACCTGAAAATAAGAAACAGAGTAATATGGGACTGAAGTCAGGATTGTACACAATGTACACATGTATCAAAACACCATATTGTACCTCAACAATTTGTAGACTTATTATGTTAATAAAATAAAAAAAGGGAAAGAATTACATATCATTTTATCTTACAATGAATTCAATTCAGTGTGCATGTGAGAAAAGTAGTATTTCAAAATTATTTTTATGCAATTATATATATATATATATATTTTATAAATATGAAAGGTACACACACACACATACACACACACACACAAAAGTCTCAAAATAAGTCTCTACAAAGAGACAACTTGCTGAATCATTTAGGCAACCTCATTTTAAGAGAGATTATTTAAAATTAGCCAAGGTAGATATGTTACCACATGCCTCCATTAGCAGCTCAGAAGAGCTGAAGCCGGTTTCAATGAAGTCCATTCTGAACATAAAACACAGAAAAGAGGTTTTGTTTAGAGAGAAAATTTGCTTCAGATCCTTCTGAAAATAGGAAGTTCTGTCATTGTTAAAAGAAATTAGCTTCCCTTATATTGTGTGTTTTCAAAAAATAATTAAAGAAATATCCAGTTAAATTTTATTGCTATAAAACCACAAATAACCCAGAGAGAAAAGCAGAAAAAGAATAAAAATAAAGTTATCTATCAAACAAGAAAACGAAATAACTGATAGTTATATTTGTTTTCTTTACTTATTCATTGAAGGAAATTGAACTAATTGCTATACAGTTTTACTTTTGTGCTTGTGTGTGTGTGTGTGTGTGTATAATTCAGTTTGCTGTAATAACATCAGAATGTTATTTTCTAAGAAGTTCTCAGATGAGAATCAAATAACAGATCAATGGACAGCAATAATATTAGAAAAATTTGGAAAATAAAAACTGATTAAGCCTTTCCTAATATTAAAGGAATCTGAGGCATCTGACAAGAATAAGCAGTAGAATTAATATCCAAAGTGATAGGAATCTTCCACATCAGACAGTCATGTATCTAAATGTAATACAACCCTGCCAAAAAAGGATACCAGTTTACATTATGTATTTTTCATAATAAACCCATGTTTTGAGATAGAATCCCTACTTTAAAGAAGACATAGCTAACCTCATCTTATCAAAAGTGCCATTAGAAAAGCAGTTTATGTTTTTGTGAAGGGAAGATATTTAATTATCATTTTTAATGAAATTTTTCCTAAAATTTCTTTAAGATGTTCAAGTATAAGATTTTGGACAACATTTCTAAGATGAAGCCTTTTGAAATTGGATCATAAATATTTTTTAAATGCCGTTTATCAGTAGATATTCCTCTTTCTTTTCTGATTCCTGATCTTTTTTTAATTTGTTCTTCTTAGATATACATGACAGTAGAGTGCATTTTGACATATTATACATACATGGAGTATAAGTTGACTTGTTTCAATAATTCAGTATAGTACCATGACTAATGTTACCTTCAAAGCCTATTATGGTCAAAAGCCAACCTTCATAGGAATTAAAAAATTTATGCCTTATATATCCTTTTCCTCTACTGGTTTTTGTTGTTGTTGTTATTGTTGTTGTTGTTGTTGTTATTATTATTATTATTATTATTATTATTATTATTTTACTGAAGCAATTCCTATGACTCCTGTACTATTTGAAATTCTTGGCACAGCTTCTGAAATCAGAAGGTTTTGTCTATCAAGTGCATATAGTAACTGCTACACTTTGGATGTTAAGTGGCCCCCAGAAGTCCATATGTTAAAGACTTGGTCCCCAGGTGGCAATATTGGGAGGTAGTAGAACCCTCAAGTAGGGCCTAGAGAGACCCTGATCTGTTCCTGTCTCTCTTTTTTTCCTAGCTTATATGGCGAGGGACTCTGCTTTGCCAAACACTCCCAACATGATGTTCTGCCTCATGAGAGGGCCAAAGAAATGGGGCCACTTAAGTTTGAACTGGAACCTCAGAACCATGAGTGAAAATGTCTTTGGTCTTTGCAAATTAATTGTCTTAGGTATTTCTTTATAGTGACAAAAAGTTAAAAGTTAACTAATAAAGTAACTGGGAGTTGCATATCATGAGTCAATTTTTCCTACTACTTTGGACTCTGAAATGTTTTATCTGTTCCTAGTAATGTTCTTTCCCAGTAGAAACTGGGATAATATATGGCATGCCTTATGTTTAAAATGCTGTAAGATGTTTTGACTTGTTTGTTCAGCTAAATGGTATAAATTATAAAAATGAGGAAGATGAAAATTCCTAATAAGAAATGTTCATTGCAGTCAATAACTTTCACCACTTTTCATCATATTGTCTGATCATATCATTGTAAAACTTAGCACATGCCTGATTCATCTAGAGGTTATAAATATTTATGTGTATTTATAAATGAAAAATTCACAAAGCTAGTAACATATCAAAACAGTTTTTAACAAGAAGTAAGTAGAACATTGGTCTATGCACCCAAATCATCAACCTAGGTATTTTATTTATAGTTGAAAGATATATTTATATACTTAAATTTTATTTGGAGATATGAAAATAACTAAAACAATCATATTCATTACTAAAATATGTCTCTTGTTATATCTGATCTTTTCAGAAAGTTGACATTGAAAGATGACCTCATTTGTTAAATTTCCACTAAAATATATGTGTGTGTGTGTGTGTATAAATTGATGCTATACTTATATTTGTTTACTTCAAGAGCTAGAAAATCTTATGATACTTTATCATATTTTATTTTTCTATTAATAGGGCATTATGTAAAATTGTGGATGTGTAACCGACGTGATTCTGCAATCTGCATTTGGGGTAAAATTGGGAGTTCATAACCCATTTGAATCTAATGTATGAAATATGATATGTCAAGAGCTTTATAATGTTGTGAGCAACCAATAAAAAAATTAAAAAAAATATTAAAATAAATACTTGCTTTATAATCTAGTTACTAAAAACTAAGTTACAAAGGACTAGATATGTCAGATGTTGAAAACCTCAGGAACCTTCAGTTCTTCCATTGGCTACTTGAAGTGACTTTAGGTCTTTTATAACTGGTCTGAGGCCACTTTTAAGTTCCCATTCTCCACATTCATAAAACAATGAGTAAAAGTTTGAGTATTCCTTATCTGAATTATTTGTCAAGAGAATTGTTTCAAATATCTATTTTTTTCAGAATATTTGCATGCACCTAGTGAGATATCTTGATGATGGAACTCTAGTCAAAACATTAAATTTATTTATGTTCCATATACATCTTATATATAAGCCTGAAAGACATTTTATACAGTATTTTTAGCACCACTGTTTTATCTGTGACCTGTGACATAAGATCAGATGTGGAATTTTCTGCTTGTGGCATTTGTTTCCAAATGTCTGTTTGGAAACATTTCAGAATTTGAATTTTTGGCTTATGGATGCTCAACCCACAAAGCATTCCATAAATTTTCCCTATTATTGTTGTTGTTATTATTAAATGATATCAAAATTTGAATGAAAGAAGTCAGGCCTGACAACTGATAAAAATTTGACTAGCTTCTTTTGACACTCATTATCATTAATGGTCATGTTTCCTTGTGATTTCAAAGTTCTCATGTTCCTGACATTCATTAGCGATCTATGAAAGCCTTCTTTTCAGATAAGGATTATGATATTTAAGTACAGTGCTATAACTGATTAGCACGTGAAAGAAAAAAAACCTAGAATTTGAATGGAATTACTGATAATTATCATACAAAAGGCTAACACTTGACAGATGATATTATCCTCTTCTCTCAGCAACAGAAATGGCCTGATAGAAAATGTCTTATCCATGTGATGAACTAACATCATTAAAAGATTTTGAGTATTTTTTTAAACCAGATTTATTAGCAATTAGGAACAACTGTGAGACAAAATTCACATATACAATTCACTCTTTTTGGTTTGGCAATTTTTATTTTATATTTTTTAAAATTTTTATTTGTTAATTAGTTATACTTGATAGTAGAATGCATTTATGTACTTTGATATATCATACATATATGGAATATAATTTATCAATTTTCTGAGTGTACATGTTGCAGAATCATATTGGTCATGTAGTCACATATATACATAAAGTAATAATGTCTCTTTCATTCTACTATCTTTCCTATCCCCACATCCCCTCCCCTGGGGGTGGGGAGAGGGACAGGACAATGATGAGGATGACATACCTAAGGAAGAATAGTGTTACAATTCACTATTTATTTAAAAATGTATATTGCAGGGACTGGGATTGTAGCTCAGTGGTTAAGCCCTTGCTTAAGGGCACTGGGTTCAATCCTCAGCACCACATAAAAATAATAAAGTTATTGTGGTCACCTAAAACTGAAAAATAAACATTTTTAAAAAAGTATATATTGCAGTAGTTTTTGGTGTACTCACAGAGTTGTCTGGGTATTTCCATCATTGAATTTTAGAACGTTTTTATCACCCTTAAAAGAAACTTGTACTTCTGAACAGTCATACACCATTTCTCCCTACCTCCAACCCCTGGCCACCACTAAGCAAATTTTGGTTTCCATAAATTAGTCTGCTCTGGGCACTTCGTACAACTAGAATCAAATAATATATTTCCTTTTGTGACTGGTTTCCTTCACTTGTCATAACATTTTCATGACTCAACCATGTTGTACTAGGTATCAGTAGTTCATTATTTTGTATTGCCAAATAATAATGCATTGTATGGCCATGTCACATTTTTAAGCCTTTTATCAGTTGATGCATATTTGGATTATTTCTTCTTTTTGGTTATTATGAAATAATGCTGTTGATAACATTCCTATATAAGGTTTTGTTTGTACATCTGTTTTTAGTTATTTGGAGTATATAGTCATAAAATTGTTGAATCATAGGTAATTAATTCTGTTTAACTTTTAGAAGAATAGTCCAAATTTTTCCCAAAGTAGATGTACCATTTTATAATTCTACTACGGATAATGGACCTAATTTTTCCACACTTTCACCAACACTAGTTATTTGTCCTTCCTTTGATGATAGCCATCCTCGTGGTGCAAAATGGCATCTCAAAGCAGTATTTAGCCAGGTGCAGTGAGATACTCCTATAATACTAGCAATTCCAGAGGCTGAGGCAGGAGGATCACAGGTTTGAGGCCAGCCTCAGCAACTTAGAAAGTCCCTAAACAACTTAGAGAGGCCCTGTCTCAAAATAAAAAAGCTGGGGATGTGGTTCAGTGTTTAAACACCCCTGGACTCAATCCCCACTCCACCACCACCAAAAAAAAAAAAATAATGTTTCTATTATGTTGATGGGTAATTACTTTGAATATTCTTTCTTGTGCTTTTAACATTTATATATTTTCTTTGAGGAAAGATTTATTCAGATCCTTTGCCCAATTGTAAATTAAGTAAGTTGTCTTCCTTTTTGTTGCTGATTTGGAAGAGTTTATTGTACATTCTGGATATAGGTCACTTACCAGATACATGATTGACAAATATTTTCTTCCAGTCTATGGGTTATGGGTTATATTTTCACTCTTGATATGGATTTTTAAAGCACAAAAGGTTTTTTTAAAATTTTGATAAACTCCAATATTTCATTTTTTTCTTTTATATTGGAACAATGGTTTTGTGTGCAATCAAAATAAACTAGTATTAATCGAAACATGTTTGTTTTAAATTATGAAAATAATTGTTATCACCAGCAACCATTAAGAAAATAGCTTAAATAAATAAATAAGAGAAATAAAAAGGAAAACAATATGATACATTACAAAATACCTATTTTATACAAAACAAGGTGACTTGATAAATATATAGCACTACATATTGTCAATTTACAATGACATATATTTTTGTCTTTTTTCTTTCTTTCTTTCTTTCTTTTTTTTTTCTGTTGCTGGGGATTGAACTCAGGGGCACTTGACCACTGAGCCACATCCTCAGCCCTATTTTGCATTTTATTTACAGACAGGGGTCTCACTGAGTTGCTTAGCACCTCACTTTTGCTGAGGCTGGCTTTGAACTTGCCATCCTCCTGCCTCACCCTCCAGAGATGCTGGGATTATAGGCATGTACCACCATGCCCAGCTGACATAATTTTTTAAATACACAAAAAAATCCAAGGCAATAATTCACAGACAGAGTTTTTATAAGGGTCACTATACCACTCAATAGGGAAAGAATGGTCTCTTCAAAAAAATGACGATGAGCCAACTAGATACCCACATGCAAAATAATAAATTTCACACAATGCCTGCCATGTAAAAAGTTAAGTCAAAATGGATCATATATCTAAATGGGAGCTCTTTTAATTATTATTTTTCAGAACACAGCTGATGTAGATAACATATCTTATCCTAAGGCAGTGAAATGTAATTCTATGAGAATTTTTGTAGTTATAGTTCTTATTTCATTGCCTCCCCCCCCACCACTGTACCAAATAATACACATACACACACATTCATCCCCTCTGAATATTAGTCAACAAGTTTAATTTCATTACAAGCCCCAAGGCATGTCTTTTACTTCTTTTTCAAGCAATATAGACAGTTACAGAATGTTTATGATAGTCTACTAAAGTCTGAATAACACATATTGCAAATACAATGATTATGCATTTAGCATTCTTCAGACCAGATGTATCTGACTGGAGAATCCTAGAAGATTAGAGAAACTGGATTCTCAGATTCATTTCAGTTTGTCTTTTCTGAAGAAATTTCAATTTACTACCTTTGAAAGCAACCCAAATGTAATTCTCGGGTCTGGACTCTGAGTGATATGTTTGAACCCCACACCTTGTAATGTGAGTTTCTTATTTGATAACCAATAAGAATGGCCATTATGTTTCCAAAATCTGGATACCTTGGCTTTTGCAAGAACATGAAAAACAAAACAAAAATAAATTAAAAAACCACTATCTTGTTTGTAGCAAAAAGATTTTTGAGCTGAGATTTTGTATCTCTTGCTGTTCAAGTACTCTACTGATCTGTCCCATTAATCATCAGTTAAATGAAGTACAAGAAAATAACATTCATTAGAGCTTGCTTAGCCCAAAGAAACCTGGCCTGAGAATGATCTTTAATGGAATTATTATGGTACTTTAAATTATATTTAAATTATTCTAAAAGTGATGTTTAAATGTAAAATGTACAAAGCCTAAGTGTTAAAAATATACATTTCGGGATCTTCTGGGGGTTACTTAGCATCCTAATGTCTCCCTCAGTGCATACAAAGCACAATGATAGGGAAATCTCCAGTTTGAGGTTACTTATGAAGGGCTTTACTGCTTAACAATAAACTAAGCTTACATTGCTTGAAACTGTGCATATTTTTCTATGATTTTTCTAACTTCCCATGAAAGTAATCCCATTCAAATACTATTGTTCTTGGTTGTTGCCTTAACTATAATTAGTAACATGCCCCCATGATTTTTCCCATTGTTCAATGACTGTAGTACCTTACCACTATTTAGTGATTGTTGGCCAAGGATGCCAAGGAGTCCCACATAACAAAAACTCACCCACCCAAATTTCCAATATGGCTCCCTTTAAAAAACTTTGAGAGTTAGGTATGGTGGTGCACGCCTAGGGAGATTAGGGAGCTTGAAGTAAGAGGTTTGCAAGTTCAAAACCAGCCTCAGCAATTTAGTGAGGTCCTAACAACTTAGTAAGATCCTATATCAACTTTAAAAAAAAAAAGCTAGGGATGTAGCTCAGTGGTTAAGTGCTCCTGGGTTCAATACCCAGTACCAATAGATAAATAAATAAACAGTGAGAAATGAAATTGGACAGTACTCATAATAGGCAATATCCTACAATGATGAAGCATTTTTTTCTCCTGCATGCTCCAAAATGAAATCCTCTGCAGTATGTCAGAATTCATTGTGAGTACTGCATTATGGATTGCTTCATGTTAAAGGACATTAGAACTCCAGAGCTTAAACAATTTTATTTTATTTTATTTTGGGGATTGAACCCAGGACCTAACACATTCTAAGCATGTGATCTACCACTGAGCTATATCTTCAGCCCCTGAATGAAATTTAGACTCTTAAAAAACAGAAGTATCATATAATTATCTTCTTGTAGCTCCATGCTATAAATTTTTTATGACATTTGTACAAAGTGACTATTTGCCTACATAAAGGACTATACTATCAAATTAATAGTTAGGTTTGGATATGAATATTTGGTATTTAAGTTTAGTTGCATTATTATAATATATCTAATCAGATTAAATAGATTCTCTTCTATTTGTACCCACATAACAAAAACTTACCCACCCAAATTTCCAATATGGATATATGGAATATGTAAAGAATTATCAACTATACTATAGTTCTCAAAGAGGCCAGTATCAAATATAGTAAAGTTCATTGTCCTTAAAGCAGATTAAAATTGGGTTGGAAGCCAAGAGCATTCCAATAATAATAATATTAACAATGATAAGCCATGAATAATGTTCCAATAATTGGTAAATGTGCTAGGAATGTGGACTTAAGAAATTTAGACGTAAGAATATTTGTTTACACTGTTTTAGTAGAGAATGGCTTTATGGGATTGTAAACATTTGCTGAGTTTTGAGTAAGAGGTACAAGTCAGATAATCCATTGAAATAACAAAGCCTTGACTCATTAAGAGGTGGTACAAGTACATCCTAGGTGAATTCAAGACTTTATCACAACTGACTGAATCACAAACATACTGCAGTTAAGGACACCAAAGCCAGTACATGCTGCTCTAGCATTCTCCAGATTTCATGGAGGTGCCTGTACCTTAAAGCTTCTCCAGGCCTTCTCTGCCAATAATAATGTTGAAGTAACAATTATAAACCATATTATAAGTTTATGACCTCAGTTACCCATGCAGGACCTCCAAGTCTCTTAAAATAGCTATTCAAACTGGAGTGTCTCTACATATGCTCATAGGAATGCTTTTATATTTCTGCTCTTCTGTTTCAACCATGTCCAATAAAAAATCTTTGAATGTGGTACCTAGTAACAGTGTATTTTTCCCAAATTCATTATATGAATGTCAGGGGTCTATCTCCCAATTCTTTCCCAGCAGCAAACCCGTAAGGATGCCAAAATAATACACTTTCATTTGGAATTGTAAATAAGTCATATTCCTTGCAGAAACTGGAAAATGTACTTCCTTCTGATATGTGTTATGCTTTGTCATCAAGGTCCTGAAGTAGTGCTTTCAATTTCCCGTATTTCAAAGAGTTGCTGCTTGTTAGGGTCTGTAAACAAGTCAAGATGGCACCTGGCATTTTGGTTTGTGAAGTAATGCCAGCTAGCCATTAAGTGTGGAGATTCCTTATTGGTTGACTGCTGTATCTAGTTTATGTTAATTAAGATAAGCTGTGTGGAATGTATATATACTCCTCCTGTCCTACAATAAACGGCTCCCACTCCTGCTGTATCAATGTACACAAGTTCCTTGTCACCCCCAGGTTATTTTGCTGCATGCTTAAAACCTGCTTCTGTACATACATTAATTTGTATGGTGTATTAATCCATTCAGTAAATGAAAGCCAAGAACATAGTCAAAGACCTGAGCTGAGGATGAATAGGAATTCGTACAATTACAAACAGCAGGGAGACATGAAATATTGCGATGACTTCTGGGATAATTACATAGTTCTATTAATGAATGTATGGGATTATGGGGCTTTGGTGGAATGTCAAGAGGTGAAACTGGAGATTTTCACAAAGCTTTGGTCATAAAGCAGCATAAAACTTGTATTTTATTAAGAATGAGAAAAAAATACCTGAAGAGTTGTGATCAGAACATAAGATAAACAATTAGCATTTTATTCTTTTTTTTTTTTTTTAAAGCCAGCAGTGGAGTAGAAAGTACCATTGGTAAAGAGTGGATTTGGCAGTGGGTACACTAGGTAAAAGGTTATTGTCCATGATTAAAGAAGAAATGATAGTGCATTAAATAAGAGATTGGCAAAGGAAAAGTAAAAGACTAATATAAAAAAATAAGAAAATAGAATCAACAGGTTTGCAGTCTGTTGATATGAGGAGCTATCGAGAAAATGCTACTTTTACTTACCAATTCAGGAATTCAGGGGGAGCTGCAACTGCAGCATAATGTGATGAGGGAGTAAAAGAAATGGATTTGAGTTACGAATGAAAGAAACATTTCTGTGAGATTGTGCTGGAGCTAAACGTGTGTGTGTGGAGGGGGGTTAAATCTGAAGTCATCATATAAGAGGTAGCTTAAACACATAAGAAGAGATGAAATTCTTCTAGAGCATGTGGAAAATACTGTTTTGAATGTCTAATCTTCACAGAACTTACATTAAAAATGCCTAGGTTAGCTGAATACAGTGGTATACACCTGTAATCCCAGTGACAAAGGAAGCAAGAGGATATTAAGTTCAAGGCCAGTCTCATCAACTTAGCAAAACTCTGTCTCAAAATAAAAATAAAATGGGCTAGGTATGTAGTTCAATGGTAGAGTGACCCTGAGTTCAATCTCCAGTGCTGAAATAAATAAAATAAAATAAAAAAACTAGGGTGTTTCATGGGTGTTTCATAAAAGTGCTCCAGTCCTAACATACCACATTAAAATCTTTGGGGATGAACCATGAATTTCTATATTTTAGAACAAGGACTTTTTAGCACATTAAATATTTGTTATTTTAAGAAGTGAAGATAATCAGGGATAGAAGTATGGTGTAGAACCAGCCTCCAAATGGGCCCCCCATAAGCCCTATCCCCTAAGATATATACCTTCATAGAGTTGTGCTCCAGATGTGACCATATTTGGTCTATGTTACCAATAAAATTTGACAGAAGAGATGCACATGGTATACCATTTCTCATATTAGGTTATGCAAAGCGTAGGCTTCGATTTTAGGGATTCTCTGTGGTCACTGGCTCTGGAAGATGTCATCTTAGGATACTCAGGCAGCCAAAAAAGAGGTCTACATGGTGGGTAACCAAGGTTTACAGCCAAAAACCCTTGAAGAATTGAGGCCTGCTCATAAGCACATGAGTCAGCAAATGAGCTTAGTAGAACATCATTCAACATCAGTCGAGACTTCTGATGACTGTATCCCTAGTTGCTATCTATACAACAACATCATGAGACACCCTGAACCAAAACCAGACCACTAAGCCATTCCTAGATTCCTGATGCTCAGAAACCATGAAAAAAAAATCGCTGTTTTTTTTTTTTTTTTTTTTTTTTTTTTTTTTTTTTTTTTTTAGAGAGAGTGAAAGAGGAGAGAGAGAGAGAGAGAGAGAGAGAGAGAGAGAGAGAATTTTAACATTTATTTATTTTTTTTAGTTCTCGGCGGACACAACATCTTTGTTGGTATGTGGTGCTGAGGATCGAACCCGGGCCGCACGCATGCCAGGCGAGTGCGCTACCGCTTGAGCCACATCCCCAGCCCAAAAAAATCGCTGTTTTAACCCAGTAAATTTTGGAATGATTTGTTGTGCAGCAATACGTGTGGCAAATGATTCAACAATACTTATTACATGTTTTCTCTCTATGGGCATACTTTTAAAATGTCATGTAAAATAAAGTAACACATGAAAAAATAATGTTTGTGACATAGAGGATGAAATTGACTGTTTAAAGTTGATGATGCTTTTTAACGAGGTAAGCTATTGGGTGGTTAGGCCAGATCTAGCTCACATTGGAATGATGTTAACCAGGTAGAGGTATGGGGTGGGAAAAAAGTGTCACCACTCTTTAGTTTCTCTTGTTTATGTGATAGAGTATGTCTCTAACTAGAAAACCATGTTGAGTTGAGGATACCAAAGAAAGAAGAAACCTTAAACGTCTCTTCCCTCATTATATTGATATTGAAATTCTTATTAAACTTACTGATCCTCTTCAGATCTCAAGGGTAACATCAATGTCAGAGATAGTAAAAACACTCAAGAGTCTTTGTGGCAGAACATAAAGATCAGAGGAGGAATTTGAATAAAGAACAGCTCCAAAGAGAGGACTGAATTTGTATAATCAAGTTAATGGCCACTAGGCCCTGAAATCTCTAGGAAGATATTTGGAGCTTGTTATTCCTCTTAAAATTGTCAGTAAGATTGGCTATCAGTGAGCTTGCCAACTGCCTGTCATTTATCACCTCAATCAGGTTTAAACTCTAACTTTATATGAATGAAATCAATGACCAATAATGTATTTTGAAAATTCAACAGCAGGACTACCCTTTCTTGTATGGGAAGGTCAAAATCCTTTAAAGATAATAATTTTATTATGAACAATCATTTTAGTTTATTAAATTACTTTCCAGTGGGAAAAATGGTTTGAGATCAAACTCTTCACTCTCTAACACACTGATTCATAGACAAGGTCAGAGCAATTTTTATTGAAATTACAAATATGATCATTTAACTCTTCAATTTCAGAAAGAAAATCGAAAACATTCATTTCTAAAAAAAAAAAAAATGTTTTCATCAATTGGGGGAATGCTGCTGAATTAACCCTGTAGATTGCTTGTGATGTTCCTGAAAGTAATTTATTTCAGTTTATCTTTTATTTTTCAATTTTTTATTTAAGTAAAATATTAATCTTTCTTTTTTTAACTTTAGATATTGCTAGTTAGTGTCTAGCATACATTTATCTTTTTCTTCCATATTTAATTGCTAGCATATTTTTACTTTCTAAATCTCTCTCTTGGCTAACATGTGGATAAAGCCTGTGTGAACAGGGTTGTTTTAGTTACTTACCACAATGAATATTGTTCTTAAGTAAAGAAAAATATCAAGCAGCCAATAACAAATAACTTTCAATCTGAGCACATGAATGGCATTGAATACTATTTAGTTATAATTTTAGACTTTCAGCACTTGATGACAAAGGCAGAGTTGGGACCTGGTTAGACATATGCTATCCAGAAAGACTCCATAGCCTGGTTTGCTTTTTTTGCCTTTCTATCCAATCAGATCATCCTGTCATCTCCCTATTATTTGGGACATAGAAACCCTATTTTGTCTGAAAGTAATATCATGACTAATTCTTTTCAAGGTGTAAATGGATGAGTGTGGCTTAATATGTTAATTCCCACCTAGGACTTCCTAAAGCCCTTATAACTGATTTAGAGGATTTAATTCTAATGGTACCAAAACACAGCCTGTGACAAGAGAAAGAAGATAGATTAATCCCCTCAGTAATAGCTATCAAATCTATTTTTATTGAAGGCTACAACCCCAACAAAAATCTTGTGGAAAGTAACAATAAATGTTGGTGAGTATGTGGGAGAAGAGGTACACTCACACATTGCTAGTGGAACTGCAAATTCAGGCAACCACTCTGGAAAGCAGTATGGAAATTCCTCAGAAAACTTAGAATGAACCACCATTTGACCCAGTTATCCCACTCCTCAGCATATACCCAAAGGACTTAAAATCAAATACTACAGGGACAAAGCCACATCAATGTTTATAACAGCTCAACTCAACAATAGCTAAACTATAGAACCAACCTGGATGTTTTCAACAGATGAATAGATAAAGAAAATGTAGTATACATACACATGGAATATTATTCAGCCATAGAGAACAAAATTATGGCCTTTGCCAGTAAATGGATGGAACTGGAGAGTATCATGTTAAGTGAAATAAGCCAGTACCAAAAAACCAAAGGCCAGATATTCTCTCTGATATGTGGATGCTGACTCACAATAGGCAGGGTGGGGGTTGGAGGTTCACTGGATTGGACAGGGGTAATGGGGGCAATGAAGGGGGGATGGAAATGTGAAAGACAGTAGAATGAATTGAACATAACTTTCCTATGTTCATATATGAATACACAACCAGGGAAACTCCACATCATATACAACCACAAGAATGGGATCCTAATTAAAATAAGTTATACTCCATGTATGTATGATATGTCAAACTACACTCTATTGTCATGTATATCTAAAAAGAACAAATTTTAAAAGTCTTGTGAAAAAATGACAATCACACATAAACAACTTTATTAATTGTAATGTAAACTAGTAAGCGAGAAATGTAGCAAGACATAACAGATGGTATGTATTTTTGTATATTCAATAACACATGTCTGCTCCCACCTGACAGATCAGTATTAATGCATTACCATTTGTTCATTCAAGAGACATATTGTAAGCCATACACAGATTCATAAGGAAGAGCAGCGGCAGATTGTTGGTTTGAGTAAAGGTTATAGTACTCAGACAAAAACATCCACAATTATGGTGGATTTCACAGTGATAACTATTCTACCAGATATATACTTATTTCTCTTTCAAGTCCATAGTGGATGAATAGATAAAAGAAAAAAAAAATCCTTCCATGTCATTGCTCCATAATCTCATAGGGTATCTATCATCTTGCTCACAATATTCAAACTAGCTTTTGAGAAGGATTTTAAAAAATGAAACTCCAAAGAACAATTTGTCTTTCAGGAAGAAAGGGCCTAGTTCTTACACACATTATTATACTTGTGTTCTGTTAATCATATAATTATAACTACATGCAAGACAGGCTGGGAAATATAGATTCTAGCTTCATGTATGGCCATTTGACAAAGAAAAAGGGAAGAGTAGAATTTTTCAGGCATAACTAGAATGGAGTGCTGTTCCACTCTAACAGGCTGAGGTAACTGATGATGCTTTTGTAATTATTCCAAGAAAGAGATGGTAAAATCATTACCAAAGTAATAGACTACTTTTATATTTTATGTATGTTTTACACTCAAATGCTTGGCACATTGAAAAGGGGAAAATAAGTCTGGTCATTGGAAGAAGAGAATCACACCCACTAAATATATCCCTATTTTTCCACCCTCTATACCAGGGAAGAACACTGTGAACATTCTCTTTGGTACAGATATAGCTAATGACAAATGTGGTATTGATGGCCCCTCATAAAACTTTGCACAATATGACTCTTCATTTTTCCTAATTGCAGAAATCTATAAGAATAACATAGCACCAACCAACCTCAGCAGACACAGTATTGCCAGTGGAACCTTAAAATATATGTTTTCACAAATTCCACATGACATTCTTAAGAACAATCAAGATAGGAAACACTTTTAAATCATGAGCATATGGAAATTAGTTATGATGATCAATATTGAGTTATTTTACAGTATTTCCTTAGGCAAATTTTGTAGGTTTAAGAACCTGTGGAAGAACAAAATTCTGTGATTGGTAACGTGGGTATTGATGCAGGGCCCTTAGAATTGTAGACAGTCAATATTTAGACCTGCTTAATGAATACAACCAATATTGAAATCTCATGCTAATGACAACTATATTCAATGTGATTCTTATTATCACATTAATGGAAGCTTTTTTTTCTTAGTATCTCCAAGGACTCAAAGTTTCTTTACAAACTCAACATATTCATTGCCCTTCCCTGTCTCACATCTTCTCATTAACATGTCCTGCCCCATTCTTTTTTTTTTTTAAAGAGAGAGTGAGAGAGGAGAGAGAGAGAGAGAGAGAGAGAGAGAGAGAATTTTTTTTAATATTTATTTTTTTTTAGTTCTCGGCGGACACAACATCTTTGTTGGTATGTGGTGCTGAGGATTGAACCCGGGCCGCACGCATGCCAGGCGAGCGCGCTACCGCTTGAGCCACATCCCCAGCCCCTCCTGCCCCATTCTAATTTAGCCTCTCCAGTCCTTGGCAGGTATGGTTTGCCCTCCCCTAACCCACTTTATACTTACTTTCACAATGGGCTCATTTCTACTCCACCTTTCCCAGCACTGTTCAGATGGTACTTTTTCAACACTATCCTTCCATGTCTCACCTCCCTTTCCTAGTACTCCCTGACACACTGTGTCAGACCATGTCCTGTTTTTTCTACCATATTTTGTTCAGCTCTTCCTTGCTCCAGAAATCTCTACCATGCTGTACCATACCCGACTTTTTCTGAATTTTATTTTTACCAAAAAGTCCTGCTCAATAACTCCTGGCTTTTCACAAACCATCCTTACTCTGTTGAACTTGAACCTACCCTACATTTTCCAATGTGTCCTACCCTTCCCAGAACAGCTTTTTCCTGCCATGCACAAAACTTACTTGCTCTACTGTTGAATTCTTATCACACTCCTGGTTCCTAACTCATGATAACTTCCGATCAAAGAAACCTTAAGTTCTAATATGTTATTCAAAAGTAAGATATCAATGACTGGAGACACTGCCAGTATCTCAGCACCAGAGAAAATCCCTGAATTTTAAGTTTGTAGGTGTTGAATAACAAAGCTACTTGTTTTATTTCAAGTTTAGAAACTCTCATAAGCACTTTTAAATTTACTCAAGCTTTATATCAATAGCTACACATGGATAGCAAAGAGAAATCTTAACAAACATTTCAAAAATCACAAGTTACATTAAACTTTGAGTATATAAATTTAAGGTGGGAAAGAAGGGGAAAAACAGAATGAATGTAAGTATTATGAACAATAGGGATAATATATAAACCATTACTGTCTTCTGTATTAGCCATATTTTATGGCTCTTCAAAAGTAAAGACATTTTAAACAAAATGAAATAAACAATAAGTTAGGAAATATTTTTCTATATAGGTGCTATGTCTATATCCTCCAAAGTTGGACACTTAATGCTATAGTGTTGAGGAGAGACCTTTAAGAGGTGACTAGATAATAAGGACTTTGCCTCTATGCATGCATGAATGTCATTATCATGAGAGTGAATGTGTTATAAAGGTGAATCCATCCCCCTCTTTCTCACTCTCACATGTGCCTTCTTGTTCATGTGATGTCTTCCACCATGTTATTATGCAGCAAGAAGATGTCACCAGATGTGGCCCTTTGATCTTGGACTTTATGTTTTTTATAAATTACTCAATCTTGTATATTCATTTATACTATTGTACAGGGACTAAGATGCAGAGGAAGCACAAACAATTTCCTTCTTGGAGGAGCAGCATAATGTGGTGGAATCATAGTGTAATACAACAACATAATGTGGCGGAATCATAGTGTAATAAAACAGACTGTATCCCACTTCTACCACATAAACCATAGATAAACTTCATGAAATTAGGCATTCTCTCTGTCCTGTGCTGACCCATTTATAAAATTAGCCAAATAGTATCATTTATCCTATAGGATTATTGTTGACAATTAATATTAAAGACTTATTACAATGCCTTGCCCATAGTAAGTCTGTAATTAACATTGACTATTGCTTTCATTGTTGTTGATGTGATCCTACACATTAATATTAAAAAAGCAGATCATACAGAAAAACAAAACAGTAGATTTCATGAACATAAAATTCAGAGAAAATAAAATCATATGGGTAATAAGCATACAAGAGATGCTAAACTACACAACATGCAAAGAATAATATGAAATATCTATCATAAACTTTGAGGATGTTGTAAATATATAGATATTCCTACATGTTGTGTTAGTCTAGTTCCTTCAAGAAGCAACGACTAAGATATGATTATTTACACAGGGGATTTATTAGGAGAAATGCCCATGAAGGTAACTGGGAAGACAGCTGGAGGAATCTGGGTAAACTGACAGATTCCGATGAAGGATTGATTCTGAGTGAAAAAGAAAGGTAAAGAAGGAAGAATTAAAGGTTGGGCAAAAGCATTCCAGACTGAACTGTGGTTTAAGAGACTTCTCCAGGGTCACTGGGGTGTCCTTGAGCCAAAATCCTCTGCAAAAGAATTCCTACATGTCTCAGGAGTGGACCTGCTTTAGAATCTCTACTGTGCTCAATTATTTACTGGCTGGGAGCAGCCTTTGGGACCTTCACAGAGTGGTCTATGCATAGCACAAGGAAAATGATGAATTTTAAAGTGGTGCTGCTGGGCCACAGGTCAATTATATTCCCTGTCATCAGAGTGATGGGAAGCATATCCTCATGCCACTATGCCTGGCAACATAAATTTATTTATACATTTGTAAGTCAATTTGACAATAGTTTTCAAATTTGTGATTTCACATAGCAAATCTACCTCTAGGAATTTATGTTTTGGAAATACAAAACTGAAATGATGTATGGAAAGTAGTGTTTCTTATATCATCATTTGTCATTGTTAAAAATTAGAATCAATTGAAAGGTTCACCAATAATTGGTGCAAGGTTATAATTAGACAGGAATAATAAGTTCTGGTGTTCTCTGGCAAAGTAGGGTGAGTATAGTAAACAATAATGTATTATATATCTCAAAACAGTTGAAGAGAGGATTTTTAATGTACTTTTTGTTTGAGAAATGCTGAAAGTCTAAAGTGATAAATATGTTCATTACCCTTATCATTACCAATGTATATGTGAATCAAAACCTCACATCATATGTCATAAAAAGTACAGATAGTATGTGCTAATAAAAAATAATAAAGGTAGTTAGGCATGGTGGCACATGCCCAGTGCCACAAAAATAATTTTTAAAAGGTCTTTTTAAAAGTAATTTAAAGAGGGAGCTGAAACAATAGTGTATGGCAATTAAATAGGATACTATTAAAATACATGTATTATCATAGAAAGGAGTACTTGAGGTAGTACTGAACAACAATAAACCAAAAAAAGGATGTCTCCTACAATTTCTTATGTCCATAAAAAGGGGAAAAAATCAACTGAGGGGAATAAAAATTTTATTTTTCTGATAAAAGCTGAATTTTTAGCTCTAAAATTTTCTCTCATAGAACAGACCCTTTTAAAAGTCACTCACATTCTTAATTATTCTTCTTAAGGAAAATGCATTAGTCTAAATCAATGCTAGTTTTAAATATTAATATAAATTATCATCTGTAATTGGTAAGAAACAAAATAATTAACAATAATTTTTAAATTGTTTATGAGAGGGAAGATTACCTCAGAATTACAGATTTTAGATATATCATTGTAAGCAAGCCCTGCAAGAACTATTTTAAAGGCTGGGCTCAGTGGCACATAACTGTAATTCCAGTGCTTGAGAGGCTAAGACATGAGGATTGAGAGTTCAAAGCCACCCTCAGCAGATTAGCAAGGCCCTCAGCAACTCAGTGAGACCCTGTCTCTAAATAAAATACAAAATAGGGCTGGGGATGTGACTCAGTGGCTGAGTGCCCCTGAGTTCAATCCCAGGTACCACCCCCCAAAAAAGAACTACTTTAAAGGCAAATATATAATAAGTGGTTTTATCATAGAGTGATGAATGACAGATACATACTTGTGGCTTGATATAAAATTTCTAGTGACAGCATCATTTACAGATTAAAATAAGTGAAGATGCTGTTTTCTAGAAAACTGTCAGATCACTCAAAAAATTAAGTGATGAAAATAATTGATATTAAATTTATCAGAGTCTGAATAAAATTGTTTCATGGAACATGGGAAAGGGATAACATGGCATTTCTAATTATGTGATTTTGAATATATATGCATAATTAATAAATATTTGCAAAGTCAGTATTTTAGGTGTATATTTTATTTATACATTTTTCTATATTCAAGTTTAGCCATAAGACCTATTTAAAACTTTTTTTCTCCTTCAGAAAATAGAAAAATTTCTTACATTCAAAAGTGTATTATAGATGAATAAAATTGAAAAATGCCCATGCCTGCAGCAATCTGTTTCATTTTTCATATGGTGAGAAGAACAAAGTTAAAGGGCTGTTTTTTGTTGTAATTGTTTCCATCTATATCTATTGTGACCATAATAAACGAGCACAAAGTTAGCAGCTTAAAACAACATAAATGTATTATCTTATATCTCACTGGGCTAAAATCAAGACATCAGCAGGGCTGCATTTCCTTTCTGAAGCTGTAGGGAAGAATCTATTTCCTTGTCCTTTCCACTTCTAGAAGCCACCCACAATCTTTGTCTTCTTGCCCTCCTCCCCCATCTTTAAAGCTAGCAACAGCAAATTTGGTCCTTCGTGGGCAATCATCTTGTTGGTTCTCTGAAACTGGAAAAGGTTCTCTGCTTTTTTTAAGGACTCCTGAGATCAGATCTGATTTATATCAATAAACCAGAATGATCTCCTCATTTCAAGGTCCTTGACCTGAATCACATGTGCAAAGTTCCTTTCACACACAAAGCAACATATTAACAGGTTATGGGAATTAGGATTCAGACACCTTCCAGGGGCCATTATTCTGTCTTCCATGTTTTTACTTATAAGGGCTGGGGGTAAAGTACTTAGCATGGAAAGTCCTGGGCTTGAGCCCTAGCACCACACATGTACACAAAAAAAGATGAAATTTAAAGCAGTTATCAATTAATGTCATTTTCAGATTTGTATCAACAAATCTGCACTGTGTGCTTATTGGGCAAATCTCTGGATTGGAATCTATAAAGTACAATAAAGGGAAGTACACTACATTGTTGGATCATCAAGAACATTCATAAAAAGATGACTAACAATAAAACTCTATATGCTAAGTGTTAATTCATTTGTTCAACAATATTTCTTAAGGATCTACTATACTGTTCTAGTCTGTAATGAGATGATAGTATAGAAGTGAATATTACTATGTCTCTATACTCATGAATCTTATTTTCAAATGGGAAAATCATTTATAAGAAAAGAAACTGTAATGTCAAGCAATGTTAAGTGCTATAGAGAAAAAATTAAGTAGGAAAGGAAATAGAAATGGGAGGAATGGCTATTCCAAAAAGGTTGGCAGTCGTCTTGGAATTGAATGAAGGGAATGTTACAGAGAGATACCCTATGAGTTCACAGTCTTGAGTTATCTATCTTGACTGGAATAATTCTGAAGCCTTCATATTTGAAAACGGAATGGGGCTGGGGATGCTGTTCAGTGGTAGAGCTTGCCTTGCATGCTCAGAGGCTTCAATCCATCAGAGGGATACATATATTTCTGGAAAATGAGCAGAGTTTTTGTAAACAGAGTGATATTTCTCATTGTATTCTATGGATCATCTTCATCAGAGTCTATAAGGTCACTGCTAAAGCTGCAGGTTTTAGGTTTCACCTACAGACTTACGAAATCAGAACCTGTGGATGGAGCCTAGGAATGTACCAGGTGATTCTTATCTAAATTGAATTATGAAAAGACACTAAAATAGAGTCTTAAAGTTTAAAACAGAATAACACTGTCCCTTCCTTGCAGCAAGAGGTAGATCATGTCATTCTTGGGGAGAGTGATGAGTAGACTAAACTGGTGAACCAGAATGGGGATAGGGATAGAGTTCAGTGACAGATCACTTGCCCAGCATGCCCAAGGTGTGGTAAAGCAGATGGTTACAACTGGAAGGATGTTTCATACCAGGTTAAGGAGTTTAAACTCTTCATAAAACTATGAACCACCAAGTATTAATGAGTAAGCAATTACATTTAGAAAACAACACTTTAGGATTATTGTGATGTTTACTTTACCAACATATAGAACTACCATTAGTAGCAGCAATGAATGGGGTGAACTGGAAGTGAGTTATATCAGTAACAAGGAACAGTGTGGTACTAATACATGAGTAATTAAGCATCAGGGCTAGGTCACTTTCAATAATAATTAGAGGGAAAATAGATATGGAGGATATTATAAGATAAGTAAGAGTGGAACTCTGATTACTTTAATAGAGAGAGTGAGGGAAAAGGCAAAAATGACTTTTTGCTGGGGATTGAACCCAGGGACTTACTAGGCAAGCACTAGCCCCCAACTCAGATTTTGAACCTGAATAATTGGCAAAAATGAGTTCACTGATTATCATCAACACCATTATTAGCTTAACGGGACAATGCTCATAAATGATTATATAAAGGTATAGGAGAAAAAATATTACCTTGTTCTTGCAATTTTTCTAAATTGATCAGCAACTCAAGAAATACAAATATAACCCTCCCTTATATTTCTACCCAATTCAATCATGTAAAACAATCCCCTACATTTAAATGTCAATGTGTAAGAAAATAACTTAACATTATGGACAACTGAAACGAGTCTTTTATAGCAACTATTAGTAATTGATTGGCTGAGGAGGCATTAGAATCTAATTATCCCTTTTTAGTTGTCAGTATTACTAACATTTTGGAGAAAATCTATACTACAAGCATGGTTCTTCATTTGTGATACATTTAAATATAACCAAACAGTAAGTAATAATTATGATTATTTACCAAATTAAAAAGTCTTGTCAGGTGTGGTGGTGCATGGCTGGGTATGGTGGTGCATCCCTGTAATCCCAGCAACTTGAGAGGCTGAGGCAGGAGGATTGAAAGTTCAAAGCCAGCTTCAGCAGATTAGCAAGGCACTTAACAACTCAGCGAGACCCTGCCTCTAAATAAAATATTAAAAAGGCTGGGGGTGTGCCTCAGTGATTAAGCACCCCTGGGTTCAATCCCTCCCTCGTACCAAAAGAAAATTCTTTCAATTACCTAATGATCTATATAGAACAAATCCTGTTTTAAATAATCTTACTTTTTAAGGCTGAAGTATACATTTTTCTTAACCAAGATATAATATGCTCAAAGATAAGAAATAGATAACTTGTGATTTTAGAATTCCTTGCATTTTAAATTAAGCCAAATAGGATGTGAAGTGCATATACCATAATTCTCTTTCCCTCTCTTTCCCCAAACACACAGAGATGTACAGATACGTGTATAATTTAAAATCTTGCTCATTCTATTAATGCCTTCACAATTTTCTATGCCTATCAAAATGCATTTGGCAATATGTTGTTACTACTCTAGAAAACTATCCCATCTGTTTTCACATCTATTTTTCCTCAAATATAGTCTTTCTTTGCTTTATTTTGAAGACAAATCATGATTCTCCCTCTTCCCTTAATTTTCATCTTGGAGAGAAATATGTAGCAATTAGAAGATTGACACTATTTCTTCTAGTATCTATCGAGTAAAACCCACAGAACAACTGAATTTAGTATTCTTGGGTTCAGTTTCTAGTAAAGGCCAAGTATCTCCTATCAGAACAATCCTTGCACATATAACACTATAAACTGCAGAACAAGCACATAAATGCACACAAAAAAATTAAGGCAGTAGATTATGACCAAAAGTATGCAGGAACTGAAGTTTATTTGACACTTGTAAGAAAGTTAAGGTACAATATGAGATTCCTTTTTCTTTTAATAGATTTTAGCCTGAGAGCAGGTCACAGTCTGTGTCAGCATTGTGGATAATATCATGGGGTTCAATTCCCAGCACCACCAAAAGAAAAGGAAAATTTGAAAATGATGCATTAAGTGAGTGATTTCTCATTAGAAAAAATGGAAATTAGCACACAGTGGAAAAGTATCTTTAAGTGCTGGGAAACTTGTAATATTCACCTTTCACTAATAAAGGAAGAAACAAAGGCATTTCCAGATAAAAGAAAACTTTAACAGAACTGTATCATAAGAAATAAGAAAATTATTCAAAATTAGTCTAACTGGCTTAAAAAATCAGAGGAAGATGTTCTAGGCAACCATAGCTACTGATGAGTGAGGAGAAAATCACAGAAAAGAGAGAACCAGTTTATATGAATAAACTGCCCATATAGCCCATTAGTCCCTGAAATGCACATGGGTAAAGCAGACTGCAAGGAACCAAGCTAACGTACAAACACTAAATTGACATTTCAGCTGCTACCCACCACTGAGGGACATTGTTCACTTTAGGAGTTTAGCCAAGTTAAATATCTGCTTAAAAACAAAATGAGTCTGGCATGGTAGCACATGCCCATAACCCCAATAGCTCAATAGGCAGGAGAATTGCAAATTTGAAGCCAGTCTTAGCAATTTACAAGGCCCTGAACAACTTAGTGAGGCTCTAAGAAACTTAGTGAAACCCTATCTCAAAATAAAAAAAATATATAAAAGGCTGGGGATGTAGCTCAGTGGTTAAACATCCCTGGGTTCAATACCTGGTACAAAAGAAAAAAGAAAAAAAAGAACACTCTTTAGAAAAACATTAAAAAAACAGAATCAATACAACATACAATTTACTTCAGGGTACAATTCAAACTATTCAGAATATGAAGAATCAAGAAAAAGTTAGTGATTCTAAGAGAAAAGAAAATCAATGAAGACCAATCTCAAGATTTTTAAAAATTTGTAATAACTGTAAAACCAAAAGATTTTATAACACAGCTTTTATAACTATCATCAGGAATATGCTTGTTATAAATAAAAAGAAATCTCAGCAGAAGCAAAGAAGCTATAAAATGAACGAAGGGGAATTTCTAGTATTTAAAAAAATACAACATGTTAAAGAAAAATACACTTCTAATGAGCTTAACAGCAGAACAGGCATACAAATGGAAAAAAGAAAATTTGCAGATAGAACAATAGAAATTATACTATATGAAAAACAGAAAAATAAATCAAAAAGAACGAGCAGAGTTTTAGCACACATATAATCTGAGTCCCAGAAGAAAGAATGCCTATACATATGTGCAGATGTATATACATTGTAACTATTTATGTACATATATATGTATACATATATATACACATATACATACATACATACATATATATTTGAGGGAGCACCAGAGATTGAATTCAGGGGTGCTTAACCACTGAGCCACATCCCCAGCCGTTTTTATTTTAATTTGAGATCCAGTCTTCCAAGTTGCTTAGGACCTCGCTAACTTGCTGAGGCTGACTTTGAACTCTTGATCCTCCTGCCTCAGCCTTCCAAGCAGCTGGGATTACAGGTGAGCACTACCATGACTGTCAAGTCCATTGATGGAGAGAGAAACATATTTTAAAAAATGGTGGCAAGCAAAATCACAAAGTTGGTAGTGGATTTAAATTTATAGATACGGCGGTGCGGGGGAAGGGGGGTGGCTCGGTGGTAGAGCATTTGCCTAGCACATGTGAGGCCCTGGGTTTGATCCTCAGCACCACATAAAAATAAGTAAATAAATAAATAAATAAATAAATAAATAAATAAATGTGTTGTGTCCAGCTACTACTAAAAAATAAATATTAAAAATTATAGATTCATGAAACTCAGTGAAGCACATAGGATAAATACAACAAAAACCACACTTAGAGATGTCACAGATGAGCTGCTTAAAATAGATCAAGAGAAAATCTGAGGGCTAGGGATCTAGCTCAGTTGGCAGAGTTCTTGCCTTGCATGCACAAGACCCTGGGTTCAATCCCCAGCTCCAACAAAAGAAAAAGAATTTGAAAATGATGCATTGAGTTATTTCTCATTAGAAACAATGGAAATTAGCACACAGTGGAAAAGTGTTGGGAAACTTGTAATATTCACCTTTCGCTAATGAAGGAAGAAACAAAGGCATTTCCAGATAAAAGAAAACTTTAACAGAACTGTAAGATAAGAAATAAGAAATTATTCAAACTTAATAAAACCAAAAGAAAGTGTGGAAAATATTTTTAAATCAAAGTTGTAAATCATAATTATTCTAAAACAAAATATTAAGGTAGTCCCTATCATTTTAACCAATAAGTGATTCTCATACCTTGCTTGCTGCTCACTGGAGTTTTGGGATACTCACAGAGACCATTGTATGTGAGCCCTTCAAAATCATGTACATCAAACTTGAAGATTTAGTTTCCAAAGACATTAATAAAAGCTTTGTGTGAGCAAAGGAATAACTTATATTAAAGATGCTTACTTAAACCTCTTTAAATTTAACTGGTCTTGCAAAGATTTGACAGTAAAATTTGGTTTTAGAATGGGGGCGTAAACATGGATTTTTCCACTTTAATCTTAATTACAGGCTTAGACCACTGTACCTGGCATTAACTTATCTTAATAGCATGAAATATGTTCTTTTCAAAATCTTCTGAAGGGGCTGGGGTTGTGGCTCAGCAGTAGAGCGCTCGCCTAGCACATTCGAGGCCCTGGGTTCAATCCTCAGCACCACATAAAAATAAATAAATAAAGATATTGTGTCCATCTAATAAAATAAATATTTTTAAAAAAATCTCCTGAAAATCCCAAAGTAAAAGCAGAATGAGAAGTGCAAGTTATTTATTTATTTATTTATTTATTTATTTATTTTTTAGGAAATAAAAGGCACCTGGAATCCTGAATCAATTCAGGAGGAAGGGCTTTATATACATTTAAGGATCAACAGGGTTGTAGAAAGACTTTTAAGCATGGGGATCAGAGGAAGTTCATAGATTATAGAGATCTCCCAAATACACAGCACTTTCTGAGGAACAAAACCACTGCTTGTTTGTTGTAAGAGAACTATTTTATGATTTGAATATTTTGATATTATGATATTATGTTCTAGGTACATTTTAAATTATTTACCTTTGAGCTGGGCTCAGTAATTACATGCCTGTAATCCCAGCTGCTTGGGAGGCTGAGGCAGGAGGATCAACGTCAGCCTTAGCAAAAGTGAGGTGCTAAACAACTCAGTGAGACACTGTCTCTAAATAAAATACAAAATAAGGCTGGGGATATGGCTCAATGGCCAATGTCTCTGAGTTCAATCCCCAGTACTACACCCTCCGCAAAATTACTTACTTTGGGTGGGGGGCAGCTTTGAGAAAACCTTGAGGAAAATACTGCATATGTGGTTCTTTGGAGCTTATTTTTAGTTCAATATGATTTAGTTAGTTTTTTTTCATTTCAATAAAAATGAAATTTTAAAATTCTGAAATCACTGATATCGATCTGTACTACCTAAAGATAGTGACTAATTTTTATCAGCTATTGTCACTTAAAGGGTCATCTTATTAGAATATAATACAAGACATTCCTTTACCAGACTACCAGTTAACTGATTTACCAAAATAATATATATTCTCTATTTCTTCTATAAAGTATTCAAACTGGTACCCAGGGAACATTAAAGTACTCACTGCTAGTTGATGGTACTCTTACTAACTACATGTTTCTCTTCCTACCATTCAAATTAGATGCTTACAAAGAATCTGTTGAGCTCATATTAAAACATATTTATGCAAGTTGTACATATTAATGTGATAATTGATTTAAGGAACTATTATGATAACAAGAATGCAAAAAGAGTTGTTCTTTCTAGGAAAACTAACTTGAATGTTTTGTAAAATATTATTAAAGCTGCATCTTTAAACATTCCTTTTAAATTTGGTGTGGATGAGAACTGTAAATATAGGGGAAATCTTATTAACATTTAAAAGATTTCTGAACTCAGACTGTTTGCCAATTTTAAGTTCCCTAACTGCTTTAAATAAAATCAAACAAACTGTAAAAAAAAGTTATCTGATATAGTTTGTGTAAGAAAAATAATGTGGAACTCACATTATTGATTTTATACACTCAAAGGAAAAGCCCTAAGTAAAAACACGCAAATATGTGATTGATGCTTTAAGCTTTTATGGTGTGTTCTATTATTTTTGTTTTCTTAATTTTGCCAATTTAAAAAAAGAAAAGAAACAAGAAACTACTTCTATGCCATAGAAATAAGAAAAGGTTTATTAATATCCTTTGATATATAATTATCCATAAAATATTTGTAGACAGACAGCCTTTTGGAGAAGAGCTATCCTATTTGTTTATTTTTTTATCTTTTTATTTTTGATACTGTGAATTGAACCAGGGACACTTTACCACTGAACCACATCCCCAGCCCTTTTTCTTTTTTATTTTACAACAGAGTCTCGCTAAGTTGCTTAGGGCCTCAATAACTTGCTAAGGCTGGCCTTGAACTTGTGATCCTCCTGCCTCAGCCTCCTGAATCACTGGAATTACAGGTGTAGACCACTGTGTGGCATTAACCTATCTTAATAGCATGAAATATGTTCTTTTCAAAATGTAGAAATCATGTGAATAAATATAGATTTCAGTTGTCATTATCCAACTTAATTTTTCTCCTACTGGAATTTTAGTACATTATTTAATTTGGCATCATAAAAATATTAAAAAGCCTATGTAGAAATCTTTATAATAATCGTAATAGCATTTTGAATCTTTACTATACATCAGACACCTTGCTGAGAACTTTATAGGAATAAGCTCCTTTAATTTTCACAATTCTCAAACTAACATTCAACTATGAAACAAACTCTCATTAAATAGATTATCATGCCTACTTTTGTATCAAACATATATCATAATGAATCCTTTTCAGTACTTATTTCCAGACGGAATAATACAGTATAAATAGCCTATTGTATGGATAAAAAAATAATGCAAAGTAACGAAAGCCTTTATGTTCAAAAAAGTAAATAATTTCCAAAGAATAACCTCTTCATTTTAATGGAATAACCAAATGTAAAGCCAAAGATAAAATTAAGAAAATATATTGTACCAAAGGATAATTTATAGTTATGTGACCAATCCATTAATTACTATGTTATTACTTCTAAAGATGTAATTTATTTTTACTTTAGGGTATGTAGTAAAATCTACATTCTGGGATCGATTTCTCAAAGTTATGAAATATTCCATTTATTGTATTAGGTTAATTTCTGCCCAATTCAGGCCTTTCTTCCAAATGAACATTTATGAGTGCTCTCTCAAAGTTTCTTAAATATTTAGTCTGTACAAGTCCCTGTGCACCTGTACTTCTTCAATATTAAAACAACTAAAAGGTTAGACATGGTATTATTTCTAAATAATGATAAGAAAATTGAGGTTGGGAGAATTTAGGAGACTTGAAAGAGAGCACACAATTAACAAATGTGGGAATCTGATGTTACTAGACAATTAATAGTATGTTTCTTGTTGCTCTGAGGTTGTTTACTAAAACCCATAGTTGATAAAGAAAAAAAAATTAAGAATGTTACTAAGGCACAATATCTTATTCTAAAAGGAGTCTCCAATAAGGTACCCAAACTCAACTTTGGATGTCACACTGCAGGCTTCTTAAATGGTGCCCCAGCTAAACCCATACCATAATCAACCAGGGCACTACTCTTGCACCACAGTGTACGAGAGAACCATGGGTAGTAGAGAAGTCATCCAAGTGATTCCTCTGCCTCTTTGTGGAAGTGGGGGAAAAGCTTTCTTCTCAAAATCAAATTGTGTGGTGTTCCAAGAAAAAACATTCATGAAATTGGGGGTCCATATAAAAGAGTAGAGGCATTTTGATCCCTGGCTAGATGTTTGTTTAGGCAACAGGCTTGCTGTTATGCCTCTGTACCTACCTGATCAGGAAAATAGGAGACTTGGGAAAAGAAGGAAAGAGTTAAAGAGATAACAGTGGCACGACATATACTTCTATAGTTCATCATAGGAATAACACTTGAGTATCTAGAGTTAAGTGGCCAACAAGGAGAAATTCTGGTGTGGGTTCTCAGTGGACGGCTGGTTGTAGAAGTTAATAGAGGATAAAGGGGGCTGGGGTGAGTGCAGTGGTGAAGCCCTAAAAATTCTTAAGAATATTCACATGGGCTCATAATGAAAGAGTCAACATTTGGGTGAATGTATCATTAAGAACATAGAGAGCCAGAGTTTGATAATCAGAAATTAACAGCAACTGCTATGATCTAAATATTTGTCTACTCCCAGAATTCACATGTTGAAATCCTAACCCCCAAGCTGATGATATTAGGAGGTGTGGCATTTGGGAGATAAATGGGTGATAAGGGTGGATTCCTCATGAGAGGTACAGTGTAGGGTTCCTTTAGAAAGGAGTCCCAAAGAACTCTCTTGCTCTCTTTCTTCCATGTGAGCATACAAGAAGCTGGTTGTCTGCAACCTGGAAGAGAGCCTTCACCAAAACCAAGCATACTGGATCCCCTGGTCTCATACTTCCAGCCTCCAGTGCTCTAGGGAAATAAATTACTGTTGTTTGTAAACTACCCAGTCTATGGCACTCTGTTAGATCAGCCCTAATTGACTAAAATAGTAATGCAAAGATTTGTTCTTCAAGCCTATCAAAGTAAAAATAAGAGTACATTTTTCAAAGTTTTAATTAACTCAAAATTGTTATGACAGCTTTTCTCTGCCACACAATAGTGATGATGATAATGATAATGACAAAGTTGACAAATTTTAAAAGTTTAACTTCCTAAGTTAGTTGCACATAAAGAAAATGTGGTAATAAAATATCTTTCAATTATTGGATACTTTTCAAAGCAAAGACAAAAAAACATAGTCAAGTTTAAGCACAAAGATTGATACGATGACTGTCAAAAATTCCCCAGGATTCTAGGCTCACAAACCATTTTCCTCCCTTGTGTACAACATTTCTGGATAGGCACTGGGGTATGGAGGTGGGACCTTTGAGAAGTGAGGGTGAAGCCTTCATGAATAGGATAAGTACCCTTATAAAAGAAGGTGTGGTGTGGTGGTGCACACCTGTAATCCTAGTAAATCAGGAGGCAGAGGCTGGAGGATCACAAGTTCAAGGCCAGCCTCAGCAACTTAGTGAGGCCCTAAGCAATTTGTTTCAAAATAAAAAAATTCAAAGTGCTTGGAATATGGCTTAGTAGTTAAGCACCCTGGATTCAATACCCAGTATCAAAGTTAAAAAAAAATTAAAAAGAGGGGCTGGAGATGTGGCTCAAGCGGTAGCGCGCTCACCTGGCATGTGTGCGGCCCGGGTTCAATCCTCAGCACCACATACAAACAAAGATGTTGTGTCCGTCGAAAACTAAAAAATAAATAAATAAATATTTTTTAAAAATTAAAAAGAGGCCCCAGAGAGTTTCTTGCATCTTTCCCTATGTTGGGACACAGAAAAAAGATAGTCTACAGCCAGAAAGAAGACACTCACCAAAACTGATCATGATGGCACCCTGACTTCAGATTTCAGGCCTCCAGATCTATGGGAAATAAATTTCTGTTTATGAACTACTCAGTCTCTGGTGTTCAATTATAGCAGCCCAAATGACTAAGACACCAAGAGCTCTGTGAAAAGCTGTTACTGAGTTAAAGAAACACTCTTTTTAATTCTACCCCTTGTTATAATTGACAACAGAGAAGAAACAACTGAGAATAAAGGGAATGGAGGCTGTTAGCAGAGCTTGCTTATTCTTGGCTTCTAGCCTTAGAGCTAGCTGTGTGTATAGCTATGACTACAAGAGAAGAGCTTGTGATTACATATGAGACTCAAGTTTTAAGCTAGACTAGAATTATATCATACACACAAATATTTATAAAATGTATCCACAGAATTTTAAGACTAATAGTAGAATGAATACTTGTATGTCTATCACCCAGGATAAAGTGATAACATTCCACAGTTTAAGAGTTCCCTGTGTGCTCCTGCCTAACCTTTAACCCATTCAATCCTCTTGCTTCAGCCTCCAGAGTTGCTGAGTTTATAGACCCAAATCCCTTCCAGCCCAACCAATAAATCTTTTTTTTTTTTCCTGGTGCCAGGGTTTGAACCCAGGTGCATTAATTAACCACTGAGCCACATTCCCAGCCCCTTTTAATTTTTATTTTGAGACAGGGTCTCTATAAATTGCTGAGGGTGACTTTGAACTGGTGATCCTCCTGCCTCAGCCTCCTGAGCCTCTGGGATTATAGGCGTGTACCACCACACCTGACCCAACCCATGGATTTTTTAACTATTTTTTAACTGGCTTTTGTGATAATCATTCATTTGCATTCTTTAAAGAGTTGCCATCTACCTCTGATCTTTAAGTGACCCGTGGTTTACTTTTGCCTGTTGATGAGTTTTTATAAAAATTCTAGCTAAGAATTATGGCTCTGTGCTTAAAAAGTAATTTCCCTATTTTAAGGTCTATTTTAACTGCTTTATACATAAGACAATTTTAGTTGTCCAACAATTTGAGAAAAATTATATTCAACATAGGATTTAATGCCTATTAGCACTCTTCTAAGATTTTATAACATACACACACATATATACATATACATGTACATATATAGGTATCAGTGGGACCTTGGACAAGTAAATTAACCTGTCAGTGATTCTGTTTTCATATGTATGTGTATGAATTAAAATACATTCATGAATTAATTTAATCCTTACGAGAACTTTGTAAGTACTGCTATTCCTTCATTTTTACATATGAAGAAACTGGGTCACTAACAGAGTTAGAAACTTGTTTCAAGGGGCTACAGATATAGCTCAGTGGTAGAGTGTCTAGCATTCATGAAAAGCTACATTCCATCCCCAGCACCTAAAAAAAGACAAAGAAAAATGAAATAAACTTGCTTCAAGTTTGCATTGCTAAATGAGAAGCTGGAATATACACATAGTCTGGCAAGACAGTCTGTGGTAACCACTTTGCTAACCAGTTTTTCTTTATATGAAAATTCTACAGTCTACTGTTGAGGACAATTGCAATATTTCTAGTTTTCTGATACTACAAATGGTACTTTTAAGGCACTTCTTGGGTGTAGCTCACCGGTAGAACACTTGTCTACCAAGCAGGAGTTCCTGGGTTCAATCCCCAGCCACAATAAATTAAATTAAAATCTTGGACATGTCTTCTGGCACACAAAGTCAAGACTTTCTTAAGGGTCTATACTTAGGAGCAGATTTGCTGTACTATGGGCTATCAGTATGTTGAAGTTTATCTAAGCAATATAAAATTATTTTTCAAAGTGGTTATACTAATTTTACTCTAACTAGCAGTGGATTGCAGTTCATTTGCTTCACTTCCTTAGCAACACTTAGTTTTTACCAACTCCTTAATATTTGCCTATTAATTGGTGTGAAATACCATCTTTTTAAATTTAGCCTGTAGTTTAGCAATTAATAGTGAAGCAGAGCATTTTTTCAAATAATTGAGAGTCTGGTATTTCCTTGTCTAGGAAATATTAGTGGCTTTTAAATCATTCATTGTTTCTATTGATTCATTGTAGATCCTCTTATATTTTAAACATTAAGCCTTTATCATTTTATGTATATTTTCAAATACATTTTTTACTATCCTTATGTTATTTTTTATTTACTTTGATTTTTTTCTGCATGTTGTGTATAGATTGTCAGTTATGCCATCATTTTGTTATCTAAAAGTATCATGTTGAAATGGACATTTAGATAGTTCAAATCAAATCATAAAATCTAAATAACACTTTTTAGATGGATACAAAAAATAAACTAATAAAGTTAATAACAAGAATTCTGATAGCACATAAATAGATGTTCAAGGCTACCCAATATACACTACATAATACATGTTATATATTATATATAATATAATGACACTGAACATAAGAGCAGAAAATTTAGAGAATTTGGGGAACTGGTAAATTTTGAAAACTCACACTTCGTTGTGGCAATAGATACCAGAATTTCCCCACTGTAGATTCTGTCAGAAACCAAAGCAACTGTTCCCATGACCAGAAATACAATCTCAAAGAGAATTCTTTCAGAGGACCATCCCACCAAGAAGGCCCGGGTCGGGCACCAGAAGCCCGACATGCCGCCCTCCTTGCCGTTGAGCCAGGAGCAGCTGGTCCGCATCCAGTGAAACAAGGCCACGGCGCTGCTCAGACTCTCGGCCCTCAACGTGCCCGTGGGCTTCCGCGAGAGCTGGAGGAAGCCCCTGGGCACCGAGTATGGGAAGCCGTATTTCATCAAGCTAATGGGATTCATTGCAGAAGAAAGAAAACGTTACACTGTTTACCCACCTCCACACCAAGTCTTCACATGGACCCAAACATGTGACATAAAAGATGTGAAGGTTGTCATCCTGGGACAAGATCCTTACCATGGACCCAATCAAGCTCATGGGCTCTGCTTTAGCGTCCAAAGACCTGTTCCACCTCTGTCCAGTTTGGAAAACATTTATAAAGAGCTGTCTACAGATATAGATGGTTTTGTCCATCCTGGCCATGGAGATTTATCAGGATGGGCCAAACAAGAAGCGGCACCATGTACTGCAGACTGCTCATCCCTCCCCACTGTCCGTGTATAGAGGGTTCTTTGGGTGTAGACATTTTTCTAAAGCTAATGAGCTGCTGCAGAAATCTGGCAAGAAGCCCATAGACTAGAAGGAGCTGTGACCTTGTACTGAGAGGGGGTCTATTCTTTGGGGGTGGTGTTTGAGAAGCTGCTGTTGAAGTATTCGTCAATTGTGAAGTCATTGAAAATTTCCTTATTCTTAAGTGCCTTGCCTAAGAGGAGAGAGCTTCCATTCAACAGCAGAGAGCCAGGCTGCCCAGCCAGGGACAGCAGAGACACAGCACTATGACCATTTCTGTATTTGAACCCTCCAGGCACAGTAAGATGAGGCCCAAGGAAGGCAAAGGTGGCTCTGCCTGAAATAAGCACACTTCTCTCAAGACCAGTGAGGTCAGGTTCTGGGTCCTGTCCAGCCTCTTACCTCTTTGGTTCAAAATGGGAGAGATGCACCTTTTTGGGACGGCTGTGTTTGGTCTTGCTGCTAGCATTTTTAGCTGATAGGTTAGACTTTAGGTTACAAGGTATTTGGTAGCTTGACTTAGAAAAGCCCCTTAAATCTTTAGGAGAATCTTTAGGCCACTTCCTAGAAGAATCTGGAGGACCTTTTGCAAGCCTCTAGGAATCTGTCCCAAAAGCTAAGGATCAGAGTTTCCTGATTGTAGTAAAGGCAAGGATCCCTGAGGATCACATCCTCGGTGTGAGCCTCAGACTGGATAAAGAAGCAGTCTGGAATGAAGGTGAAGTTGAACAGAGAAGAAGGTTCTGTTTTGTTTTCATGCTGGGTGGGGGATTTTCTCCTAGGGTCATCAGTTGAGGTGTTTTAAGGAGGGACAGATTGCCAGATTCTATTTTTATGGACTTGGATTTTTTTTTTTTTGCATCATTGGAGATTTTTACATTTTTGTAAGACACGCAGACACATTTTTTTTTAAGACAGTGGGTTTTGCTGTTAGCTGGGTTAAAGAGTTAACCCTTACAAGTTTGGTAATAAAAGATCTAACCCGTTGGAAAAAAAAATTCTTTCATAAAATTTATTGAGGCAAAATTAATATACAAAAAATTTATATAATTGAACTTTATAGTCTGATAAGTTTTTTTTCAAATACATACACCTTTGAAACCACTCCTGCCACAATAAAGATATCACAAATTTCTTTTATCTCAAAATATTCCACCATATCTCGAACCAGCCAACCCTATCTCAGCATTACCCACTGTTCTGATTTCTATCACCTTTGATTAGTTTAGACTATTCTGGTGTTTTACATAAATGGACTCGTACAGTATAGTACATATTCTTGTGTGTCTTCTTTCCTTTGATGGATATGTTTGCGATTTTAATCACTGTATTTGTATATATCAAGAATTTATTTCTTTTGATTGCTGAACGGTATCTCATGGTATTACTCTATTACAGCTTGTTTGTTTATGTGTTCACCTATAGACAAAAACTTGGGCTGTTTCTAGTTTCGTTATGAAGCAATTAACAATGAAGGAGAGACTTTTCTACTTCATTCTATTCATTGCTTCTATGAGTTCAATTTTTAAATTCCACATGTAAGTGAGATGTAAGTATTCATACTTCTGTACCTGGCTTATTTCATTTAGCACAAGGTCTTCCAGGTAACACCTGTTATTGCAAGTGACAGGATATCCACCTTCCAAAGCTGAATAGTATTCCATTGTGCTATACTTTGAAATACCTCCCAAAGGCTCATGTGTTAAAAGTCTGTTGCTCAGCTGGCACTATTGGGAGGTGGTGGAAACTTTAAGAGTTGGGGTCCATCAGAGGTCCTCAGATCATTGGAGCCATGCACTCAAAGTGGATAGTGGAACGCCAGCCTCTTTCTCTTTCTCTCATGTTAAAGATATAAGGTGAGGGCTTGCCCACCATGTGTGAGGCACTGTGTTCGATCCTCAGCACCACATAAAGATAAATAAATACATATATTGTGTTCATCTACAAAAAATATATATATTAAAAAAAAGATATAAGGTGAGGAGCATTGTGCTGCCACACTTTCCCTGCCATGAGGTGCTGCCTTATCACAGCCCCACAGGTAATGCAACTAACTAACCATGGCCTGAAACTTCCAAAACTGTGAACCAAATTATACCTGTGTGTGTGTGTGTGTGTGTGTGTGTGTGTGTGTGTGTGTGTGTGTGTGGTGGGGGTACTGGGGATGGAACCCAGGGCCTAGTGCATGCTGGGGAAGCCCTATACCACTGAGCTAATTCCCAAACTGTATTTCTTTATATAAGTTAATTTTTTGCAGCATTAGATATAGTAATGGAAAGCTGACTCTCACACATTGTATATATACACCACAGTTTCTTTATCATTCATCCACTGACACACACTTTGGTTGATTCCAAATCCTGGCCATTGTGAATAATGTTGTAATGAACCCAAGAATACAAATATCCCTTCAACATATTCATTTGAATATATATCCAGAAGTGGAATTGCTAGATATTATGATAGCTTTATTTTTGTTATTTTGTTTTGTTTTGTTTTGTTTTATTCTATATTTTGGTATCAGGGTTTGAACCCAAGGGTGCTCTACACTGAGCTACATCCTCAGCCCTTTTTATTTTGGGACAGAGTATCTCTAAGTTGCTAAACCTGGCCTTCAACTTGAGATCTTCCTGCCTTAGTCTCTCAATTTGATGGGATTCTAAGCGTGTACCACCAAATAATGAGAAGAATGAGAGAGAGAGAGAGAGAGAGAGAGAGAGAGAGAGAGATAGTGCACAAAGCCTAAAATCTTTATTACTTGACTATTTACAGAACATCTTTTCTAGTCCCTTCTTGAGAGTGTGCTCATTCCTAAAGACCTAAGACTTTCTTGGTGTCTCAGCTGGATGTTAAGGATATCAGCACCATTTTAAGCATATCCTGCCTCCAGGGTTACACAAGAACTCCAGAATCCTCCAGCACTGAAGGACCTCCAGCATCATATTCTGTTCATGCCCCCATGGTAACCACAATGTAAGCCTTAGGTAGTCTAATTCTGTGTATTTGGAGACCATCTTCCAGCCAAGTTCATGCGGGTGATGTTCATACTCTCAGAGCCCATTCTCCATAGTTCTCTCTTCTCCAGCAATCTACTACACAGATTCTATACACTTGGTATTCTAAACTCTGATTAAGATCTCTTGAAGTCAGCCAGTCTTTTGAATATTAAATCTTACATGTTCTTGGATAGCAATGAATAATTAAGAAGTGGTAATTATTTTAACCAGCAACTCATTAAGGTCTTAAAACAACACTAAGTTGGATATTATTATCTCCATTTGACAATTGGGTCAAAGAGATTAAGTTACTTTCCATGAATCACAGAAAATATCTCTTTTCATTAAGATATAATACATAAAAGACCAGATTTAGTTGAGAATGTTAAAGGAGATGGAGCTTTTTTATATACCAGGATTCATCTCCATTTTGGTTATAAATTTTTTTTTTTAAAAGTGTCACAAGTTTTAATGTGTTACCACTCTGTAGACATTCCAAAATAGAAAAAAATGTTCAAAGACTGAAGCAATTATGCACATTAACCTTTGTGGCATTTAATTACTGGAATAAAGCTGTAATTATTTGACTTAGTTAAATAAATGTTAGGTATCTAAATAAGTATATACAGTGTATATACTTATTTGAATATTTAAAAGTGAAAACTATTCAATAGTTCATTTTCAGAAAAATAACACTAATTGAGTGACAGGTGGATAGCAGAATAGAAATAATTTGGAAAACATTAAAACTCTATGAAAAATCATTTTGAAAAGACAAAAAATGATATCTACTAAATGTGAATTAGAATGGTTTTAGAGAAAATACATCAGTGGAATTCTCTAAAAAATACTATAACTACTTTTAGCAAGGTTCAAGATTTACCATTCAGCTTGTTTTCATTATTATAAAATCAACTTTCTCAATATCCAGGTGTCTTGTCTATGTAGATGAATATAGGATGGAGTGAGGGTGGGAGTTTGGTTGAAGGAGGGTGAGGGTGTTGTGATTCATTGTAATTATATCTTTTGTTGCAGAAAATGTGTAGGATTATTTAACTAGTGCTATATTCTAGTTTAATGAGTTAAGTGGCTTTGAATTTTTGCTGGACTGGAAAGGACTTACTTTATAATTCAAACAAAAAAATATGTTCAGCTTAACAGAAGACTTTGACAATTCAGATATTAATCTATCCCAGAAAGAGCCCCTGAGTCTTCCAATTATTTGTAGTTTTAATCTGACTGGAATCATAGGGATAAAAACATATTTTTAAAAAATATGTAGTATACTCCTTCATTTATTAAGCAGGCAATGAGACCTATAAATATTAACACAACATATATACTATGCACATAGAACCATTTCATTGGTGAGAAAGATAAAATGAGATTTATACTGACACCTGCTTTTTGGTATGTTGCTAACTTCGATGCAAGTATAGGGTCAAAAAGGACCAGTTGTACTCTGAGATCTTCACTCCTTATAATAAATAGGGTTTATATTCCAAAGGCATATTTTATCCAGTTCTATGAAGACTGCATAGTTAATATAGGACCAATAATTGAGAAATTTAATACCATATAATCCATGTGCTCATTCTAATCCATGGCTTCTCCAATTATGCCAATAAAAATTCCACATTGGCTAGGTGCGGTGGTGCATGCCTGTAATCCCTGTGGCTTGGGAGGCTGAGGCAGGAGAATTGCAAGTTCACAGCCAGCCTCAGCAACACAAGACACTAAGCAACTCAGTGAGACCCTGTCTCTAAATAAAATACAAAAGAGCTGGGGATGTGGCTCAGTTGTTGAGTGCCCCTGAGTTCAATCCCCAGTACCCTCCCCCCAAAAAATATCATACTGAACACATACATTGGAAGTAGATATTCCAGAGGCATTCAAATTGTGGCCTCACATGGTGCAGTACCAAACTATTTAGGAATAGCCAATAGTTAGAGTTTAGCTTGCCAATGATGGCAAATGAGGCATTTTTAGGGCTTTAAAGATAGCATTTTAGGTTGGTTAATTTAAAATAGTGAATTTCGTTATATCTTTGCTATTTTATGGTCTTTGCTTAAAACACACTTTCAAAATGTCTGAAAAGAACTATTTATTATCTCCTTGGGAAAGAAATGCATAAGTTGACATACATAATATTTTGTACACAGTTTGGGGGCATTAACATACTCCATTAAACCCATCATGAAACTAAGACACCATATTAAAATGCACTGTTTTAAAGTAAGTGTTAACAGGAGGAAAGAGAAACCAAAAGTGAAAACTATCGTGAAAGGAAAAAGTCATTTGTTTTATTTAGACTTGAGACCAGAAGTTTTGCAAAGAGATAGCAGATCTCTATCATACTATATTTCTTTTCCCTGTGAGATTCAACAAAAATAACTGTTAAGTTTTATTTCTCAATACCCAGGGTCCAGGATATGCTCCTGTTATATAGTGAAAATGTCCAACTGAAAATGAAGCATGCAATCTGTTGTGTAACAATCTGTTACAAGTAGCAATCCAGCATGTTGACCTCTACACATGTGCACTGGGTATACCAAAAATGCATGGCCTTAATCACTTTTACCTAATGCATTTCTTGGGGTTTCATTTACATGAAGAAGACCTTAAGGATGAGACAGTACCTCTTCCCGAAGAGTAGGTTGGCTTCCACTTTTTATAAAACACAGACTCCTCCTAGCTTTGGGTTACTCTCCTATTTTACAATCCACTGACTGCACAGGCTTCAAGAATGGGCCCTTCATGTTGCCCTCACTTGGATGTGGTTGGCATGAGGATAATACACAAACCAACATGATTTCCTTTTGCTGTGAACAATAAAGTCCTTTGTCTCTGATTCAGATCTTCTATCAGCTTGTTAGCTTGCAAGTAGTATCCAAGTTTCTGCACTTTTTGACACAAATTTGATGGGAAAAAGCCTTGTTACAGCTTATGATTTTGTTTGTTCATTTTTGCTTTTGTTTTGTTTTTGTTAAGAGTTATAGCAGTGGTTGACTGGGTGATTCATCTACTCTGTGATGTCAGCTGTGGCCATTCAGTAACATATAGCTCAACACGTCTAGTTGATCAAAGATAGCTTCATTCACTTGCCTGATATCTCAATGGTGACATCTAGAAGATTTCACTCTGTTAGTGATTTCTCTACTATAGTCCCAGGGTTTCTTCATATGATCTCTATAGCAGAGCACTCAAATATAAGCATATTTGATACATGTTGGCTCAGGGCTTTAAAAGTAAGTGCTCCCAGAAGTGACATCATCAATACGGTGAAAATGGAAGCCCTGGACTTTTGTTTTCCTCATGGACACACTAATTCAATAGCAGTACACAGATTAATTCCTTTTGTGGGAAATCTAGAAACTAGTTGAGAGGCTCCTTCACCATAGATGAGTGCAAAATCACCCATGTTGAAACCAACAGAAAAATTGAAGTGAAAAAAAAACCCTCTTGACATAATTTCTACCCTTGGCACAGCACAATATAATCAGGAGAAATGCCCTAGCTCTCAGCTTTCTCCTGGGGAGAAAAGAACTGGACCACACATTCAATATGCCAGCTTTTGCAAGCCCTACTTGAAAAACAGGGTGGCAGAATAAAATAGACACTAGTATTGCTGTATATATATGTGTGTGTGTGTGTGTGTGTGTGTGTGTGTGTGTGTGTGTGTGTATAACCAATGTGATTCTGCAACCTGTACACTCAGAAAAATGGGAAATTATACCCCATTTGATTCAAATGTATGATATGTCAAGATTATTGTATTGTCATGTGCAACTGATAAAAAAAGAAAGAAAACTGAAAAAAGAAAAGAAAAACATATTTTTATCTCATCTGTCTGGGAGTTCTAGCAGTTTCTTGATACAAGAAACAGAGATGGAGATTTGAACTAGCATGTGGACATTCAACATACCTCCTTCCCCAAAACCAGTACAGAATGAGTAGGCAAAACAAACAAACCTAGCTTCAGGTTTCTCCCTAGAGAGGATAAGGACAAGGTTGCACTTCATACATTTCAATTTCTCTTAAAGTTTCCTAGGATTGGCTTCTGCTTCACCTGTCAAGAGTACTTATGGAAACTGGCAAATTCCAGATGCCCAGGGGCCACTGAGAATAAAGAAGGTAGTTTGAATCAATACACAAGCACTCACCATAGCCCCACTACCCTAGTCCAATGAAAAGTGAAATGAATAAACTGCAACTTCCTTCTTGGAAGAAAAGAGTCTTTTGTTTCTAATGCTCCAACTTCTTTGGTACTATCCTAAGAAATGATTTCTGTCTCACTTGTCTTAGAGTGCTAACAGCACTCAGCACATGCCTAGGACACACTAAGAACTGTAATAGCAGTGTGGACGTCTTCTTTAGGAAGCCACTTTGTGAAGACTTGCAGAAGTAACCTTTTTCCCCCTAATGCACTTGTACCAACACAAAGTTAAGATGAAGAAATTGGAAATACAACTGCAACAAAGGAACAAGATAAAACTCCAGAAACTGACATTAATGAAATGGAGGTATATGAATTGCCTGAAAAAAATTTAAATAACCACCATAAAAATGCTCAACAAGCTGAGGAGACCAATGTATGACAAAGTGAGAATTTCAATGGAGGGAAAATAAGTGTCGAACAGAAACCATGGACCTAAAAAAATACAATGACTGAAATGGAAAATTCACTAGAGTGGTTCAATAGTAAATTAATGCAAGAAAGAATAAATGAACTCAGAAACAGACCACCTGAATTTATGCAATACAAGGATCAGAAAGAAAAAAAGAATGTTAAAAATAGTAAAGAAAGCTTAAGGGAATTATAGAACACCATTAAACAGAGCAGTATATTCATTATGGGAATCTTAGAAGGAGAAGAGAAAGAATCAGAAAGCTTATTACAAGAAATAATGGCTGAAAACTTCCAAAACTTGCAGCCCAAAGAAACTCAGATCAGGGACTAGGGTTGGGGCTCAGTGGTATAGCACTTGCCTAGCATGTGTTCGATTCTCAGCACCACATATAAAAAATAAAATAAAGGTCCATTGACAACTAAACAATATTTAAAAAAAAAGAAACTCAGATCAGATAGTGAAAAGTAACCTACACCAAGATGTATGATAATTAAATTGCCAAAAGTAGAAGGCAAAGAGAATTTTAAAAGCAACAAAAGAAATATGACTCATTTCATACAAGACAACTTTCAAAAGACTACAAACAGACTTTTCACCAGAAAACTTGTAGACCAGAAGGGTTGGAATAGTACTGGGGGAAAAAAAGGAAAAAAAGAAAAAGTTACCAGAGAATACTATACCTGGCAAACATTTCCTTCAGAAATGAAGGCACAAAAAATGATTTTTCTGGACAATTTTATTCTTACCAGACTTGCCTTACAAGACATTCTAAAAGAAGTTCCTCAATTTGAAATGAAAAATGCTAAAAAATAACACAATATTATGAGAAAATATAAAACTAGTTAGTAAAAGTAACCATATAGGTGAAAATAGAATACTGTATTGCTTTAACAGCATTGGGTAAATCCATTTTAATTCTAGTAGAAAAGTTTAAAAGCTAGGAGTGGTGGTTCATGCCTATAATCCCAGTGATTTAGGAAGCTGAGGCAAGAGGATTCCAAATTTGAGGCAGCCTCAGCAACTTCACCAGACCCTGTATTAAAACAAAATAAAAAGTTCTGGGGATGTAGGTCAGTGGTAGAGGGCTTTCCTAGAATGCAGCAAGAGACCAAAGACAGACAAAAGAACTACAGTGGTGTCCCTTTGTCCCTAGTCTCACTCTCTGGATTCAATCACTGGTAGCAAAAAATAAAATAAAGGACAAAATACTAAAAATAACTATAATTAAAAACATGTTAATGTATACATAATACAAACAGTTAAAAACATGTTAATGTATACATAATACAAACTGTGACATCAATAACAAAGTAAGTGGGTGAGAGAAGGAAAATGTGGGGCTATTATATGTAATTGAAGGTAAGCTGTTATTAACTTAAAATGGGCTTATAAATAAAAATATTTTATTTAAGCCCCATTGAAAACACAATGAAAATACCTATAGAAGTTAAGTTACACCAAAGGAAAAAGAAAGAAATCTAGGTATATTCATCCAGAAAAAGAAAAACAATCAGCAAAACACATAGGAAAACAGCAAGAGATGGAAAGACAAACAAAAGAACTACAGTGGTGTCCCTTTGTCCCTAGTCTCACTTTCTGTAGTTTCAGTTACCCACAATCACGTTCCAAATATATTAAATGGAAAATTCCACATTTTAAGGAAGAAAGAGACCACATCCATGTAAACTTAATGTAGTACATTGTTATATTGTTCTCTCTTATTTAGCTATTGTTAATCTCTCACTTTGCCTAATTTATAAATTAAATTTTATCATGTATATATATATAGTATTCACAGGGTTTGGAAATGTTCAGAGTTTAAAACACACACTGGGGGTTCTTGAAAAGTATCTTCTCAAGTGTATATAAGATATTTTCCAGAATGTCATGTTAGTTCACGAAGCAAGTCTTGACAAATTTAAGATTCAAATCATATCAATTATCTTTTCTAACCACAATAAGTGACACTAGAAATCAATAGCAGAAAGAAAACTCACAAGTAGATAAAAATTTAAAAACACTCCTGAAAGAAAAAATAAAAATAATTAGAAAATATATTTATCTACTTATTTATTAATTTTGGTACCAGAGATGGAACCCAGGGGTGCTTAACCACTGAGCTACATCTCCAGCCCTTTTTATTTGTTATTTGGAAATAGGGTCTCACTTACTTAGGGCTTCACTAAATTGCTAAGGCTGGACTTGAACTTGTGATCCTCTTGTTTCAGCCTCCCAAATATGGGATTATAGGCATGTAGCACCATTCCCAGCTAAAAAAAATATCTTGAGAATAATGAAAAGAAAAATACAGCTTACTGAAATTTGTGGAATGTTTCAAATGTAGTACTAAGATGGAAGTGCATAGTGAAAAGCACCTCTACAAAAAAGAAAGAAAAAATTCAAATAACCTAATTTTATACTTTAAGGAACTAGAAAAAGAAAAATAAACTAAGCCTAAAATTGGTAGAAGGAAAGAAAAAAAGATTGGAAAAGAAAGGCCTGAGGACATAGCTCAGCTGGTAGAGTGCTTGCCTCACATGCACAAGGCCAGGGATTCAATCCCCAGCCCCACAAAAAAAAAAAAAAAAAAAAAAAAAAAAAAAAAAAAAAAAAAAAAAAGAAAGGTTAGAAAAGAAATAAATGAATCAAAATAAAAGTCTTCTGAATAGTTAAGCAAATGATCAAACAAAAAAAGGTAACCTATAAATTAGGGGAAAATATTTATAAACCATTTAATAAGGAGTTAATTTCCAAAGATGTAAGGAAATCCTACAACTCAATTGTAAAATAACCAATGAACAAGAAAAAAATGGGCTTTGGACTTACGCATCTCTAAAGATGACAGAAATGGACAACATTTATTGGAAAGAGTGATCAATATCACTAGTAATTAGGGAAATGAAAATCATACTGAAATATCACCTCACACCATTTAGAATGGCCATTATTGGGCTGGAGTTGTGGCTCAGTGGTAGAGCACTTGCCTAGCATGTGTGAGGCACTGGGTTCAATTCTCCGCACCACATAAAAATAAATAAATAAAATAAAGGCATTGTCTGTCTCTGTCTCTCTCTCTCTGTCTCTCTCTCTCTGTCTCTCTCTGTCTCTCTCTCTCTGTCTCTCTCTGTCTCTCTCTCTCTCTATATATATATATATATATTTGTTTTAAAAAAGAATGGTCATTATTGGGGGGAAAAGGACAAAACTTGTTGGCAATGATGTGGAGAAATTCAAATTCTGCACACTATTGCTGAAAATGAAAAATGGTGCAGCCCCTATAGTAAGAGATACAAAGTTTCCTCAAAAAGTTAAAGATAAGCCAGGCACAATGGTGCATGCCTGTGATCCCAGTGACTCAGGAGGCTGAGCCAGGAGGATCACAAGTTTGAGGTCTGCCTCAGCAACTTAGAGAGGCCCTAGACAACTTAAGATCCTGTCTCAAAATGTAAAATAAAAGGGCTTGCATGGGGGGATTCAGTGTTAAAACACTCCTGTGTTCAATTCCCAGTACCCCCAAAATAAAAACTAAAATAAAAAAGAAAGAAAAACCTAAAATTTCACATTTACCAAATTCTATTCATTAAGCCAGTTTACTATTCAAGGGAGGGAAAATTGGTTATTATATGAATATATGTTAAAATTAATTATGTGTTAAAATCTTGGCATTTATTTATTTTTCCTAATTTAACATTTTCCTTTTTTGGGGGGTGGGGTGGGGGGTGGAGCTGGCAGGGGAAATCTTGCTATGTTGCCCTGGCCTGTCTCAAACTCTTTGGATTCCAGTTTTCCTGCCCCTCTCATGTAGCTAAAATGTAAGGAACATGTCCTTATGCCTACCCTATTTTTATTTTTTGATTCACATCTAATATTTATATATACTTATAAAATACAGTGCAATGTTTTAATTCATCTATATATTGAGTAGTGCTCCAGAGGGTAATTAGCATAGGCATCACCTTAAACCTTTATCATTTCTTTATGATGAATACATTGAAATTCCTCTCTTCTATTTTGAGATATGTGATGCATTCTTGTTAATTATAGTCATCCTGCTGTGCCAATGAGCAACAGAACTTATTCTTCCTATCAAATGACACTGTGGTACCCATTGACTGTATTCTACTCTCAACTTGGTAGTTATTTTCAAACTCCCAAAGTAAAGAGTGAGAATTACTTGTGATTTTTTTTTTCTTCGCAATGCTGGGGATTGAACCCAGGGCCTCAAACATGCTAGGCAAGTGCTCTATCACTGAGCTGTCTTCTAGCCCTTTATATTATAGCCCTTCTAGCCCTTGATAGGTAGGTAGATAGGTAGGTAGGTAGATAGATAGATAGATAGATAGATAGATAGATAGATAGATATTTTATTTTTGAAACACTTTTTATTTTTTATTTTGAGACAGATTCTCACTAAGTTGCCCAGGCTAGCCTCAAACTTGGAATCCTCCTGTCTCAGCCTCCCACATAGCTGGGAATAGAGGTGTATGCCATCATACCCAGCTGCTTGGGGATATTTCTAAACCTCTGAGCCTATTACTTGAGTTCCAACTCTATCCTGGATGTATTACTATAACAAGATTTCACTATAACATTTGATGCCTAAGACACTAAATGCATTTTATTTGTCCACTATGATAAAAGGAGTTTTATACCTGTGGTGAGTGAGTTATGCCATTAACATAGACTGAATAAAATTTGTGTCTTTCCATAATGTCATGATTTATCAAATAACAATAAATTCACAGGCTACACCATGTTCATGAGTGGCAGTTCACTGAATAAATTCTTTTATTCCTATCTTAATATCTAATATCTATAACACTAAAATCACACATCACAAACACTATATAGAATTAAGGCAGCCACAGGACTGCAGGAGGCTATACTAAGAGCAAAGACAAAGAGCAGATAGGAATGCAAAGAGTCACTGTAGGTGGTCAGATAAGATAGTGAATCAGGAATCTGGTTCATAAGAGCCAGATTGGGAGTAAGTCTAAGAACCTGTTCAGCATATAGAGCTGTCAAAGCACAGGAACCTATTGAAGGCCATAGTCCAGAAGGAGCAGTTTCAGAGTGTCAGCAAAAGATGTCAGCTTGGAGTGAGGCATGTGTGATCATCATAGACAGGAGAAAATGCATTCTGCTGAAGCCCAAGGATAGGGATTCAGAGATTAGTCATTGTGGTTATTTTTCTGGGCAAGGCTCATGATGAGTGACCAGATAACAGGGTCAGGGTGCCACTGTGTCCAGTCTCAGAGTGATCCTTCTTTTATGCACCTTGAGTGAAAGAGTTGCTTTATTCAGCAGTCTGGTGTGTTTGATAAGCTCAAGGACCTTGTTTTTCCAATATGGGTTCAATACACCTATGCTTCCATATGCTTCTGGTTGATTCAATAAGTTCACAGGTGGTCATTTTTATTAGCATGATTAATTTATTTATCATTTTTATGCCTTATGGTTGTGCTAGGCAGATGGTGTTTGTTTACTTGCACAAACAAGGTATGGAGTCATTCCATCTCAGCACTTAAACTCAAAATGGAGTACCTTATGACAAACTACTGCTTTATAAACTGGAGTAACAGGTTTAGGCAAACCCCTTGGAGAGCTGGGCTCTCTATAAATCCAGCAACTTGGGAGACTGAAGCAGGAGAGTCACAAGTTGGAGAGCAGCCTCAGCAACTTAGTAAGACCCTCAGAAACTTACCAAGAGCCTGTTTAAAATTTAAAAAATAAAAATAAAAAGAACTAGGGATATAGCTTTGTGGTAAAGCAACCCCTGCATTTAATCCCTAGTGCCAAAAATTAAAAAAACAACAACAGAAATCCTCTTAGAATATTTTACTGTGGCCTTGTGATTGAATGTTAATAGAAATAAATGCCTGAACATTTAATAACATTGTTCCCTTTAATATGAGTCATCTTGTCTTTATCAATTTTAGTCAGAAGAAAGCATATTCTATTTGCACTGTTAATTGAGAGGAAATAATCTATCATTAATTTAATTTAGCATTTCATTTTGTTGGGAGCTTATTAGGGATCAAGTAAAAGAATTTAGTGAAAACTCCCTTGATAATTAGAACTAAATACATAAGCAAGCTGAATAAGGCTTGCTAGTTGAAATGGGGTCTTTGCAGGGTATTTTTCCCCTTGTTCTGGGAATTAAATTTTACACATTTAAGACATTAATATACTCGGAAACTATGCTATAAATTTCAAGAATGTTAAAGCTAATACATCTGTTATAATTGGGTTTATTTTTTGATTAGTCGATAATGATTATTCTGATTCATATTTGGCTTATTTTTTTTCTAGATTCAATTGTATCCATACTCAATGGAAGTCAATGGTAACACTTAGTTGAAAAAGTTCTAATTCTGTTGTTTTAAAATGGCTACAGTTTTAAATTGTTATTAAATGATTCAAAATACATGATCAACTGAGCTTGGTAGTGCATGCCTATAATCCAAGCAACTCCAGAGGCTGAGGCAGGAAGATCTCAAGTTTGAGACCAGCACAGAAATTTGGGCCCTAAGAAACTTAGAAAACCCCTGTTTCAAAACAAAAATAATAAAAATGGCTGAGGATGTGGCTCAGTGGTTAAGCACCCCTAGATTCAATTCCTGCTACCCAAAAAAAGGAGGAGGGGGCCAGAGCTGTAGTTTGGTGGTAGAGTGCCCTGGGTTTGATTCCCAGTACCCGCCCCCCCATGCACACACACAAATCAGAAGCTTAATCAGGAGAAAACATCACTTTGCACAATAAAATCAACTTAAAAACATTCTAGGATCTAGAACATGGAAACTAATTAAAAACTCTAAAAATTCTTGTGATATTGTGATTTGTAAAAAGAAATTTAATCTTCTCATTTCCTGGCCCACAGCTCCTGAAACCATTGGAGTCTCTAAAATGATAAGCATCCTTTTTTATGCTAATAAATAATTATTGGTTGGCAACTCCTAAATAGCCTCAGAATGAGGACTAATTGCCAGGAGAATCAACTTTATGATTAGAGAAGATATCTAAAGGTTGAATTAATTACCAGTGGTCAATGATTTATCAGTTATGACTTTGTAACGAAGCTTACATAAAAATTCAAAAGGACAGGATTCCATGTTGCTGAACATGTGGAGGTAATAGGAGGTTGATGAATCTGAAGAGGGCATCAAAGCTTTGAGTTCCTTGCCCCATACTTTGTACTATGCATCACATCCATCTGGATAGATATTCTTGAGTTGTATTCCATAATAACAATAGTCAATAGTAAATAAAATGCTTTTTTGAATTCTGTGGGCCAGTCTAGCAGATGATGAAACCTGAGAAGGAGATCATGGAAAACCCCAAATGATAGTCAGAAGTAGCCGACTTGCGATTGGCATTGAAGTAAGAGACAATCTGGTTGAACTGAACCCCCCTAACTGATGAGATTTGACTGTAAGTCCAGGTAGATAGTATCAGAATTGAATTAAATTATAGGGCTCCTAGTTACTGTTCACCAGAGAACTGATCTGTGAGAAAAAACCCACACACCTAGTGTCAGAAGTATTGTGACTGAGACTACAAGGAAAGCACAGCATTTTGTTTTGTTTCTCTTAAATAATACTGAAGTACTAAAGCATGAAGAATTTAAAGCAACTGCAAGCACTTTTTAAACCATGGTAATTTCAAAACACAAAAATGAAAATATCACAACAAAATTAAATCTAAAATACTAAGAAAAAGGGAGCAAAATTGGAAGCCCAACACAAATAATGCAATAACTATTTGAAAAACATAATGTAGCACTACAACAGAACAAAATACATATGGACAAGATTGTAAAGCTCAAAAATCCGTCTCTATACCAATGGTTATTAATCATGACATTTACACTTAAGAGCACTGCAGAATACCCAGAATTATTTAGGTACATTTTGTAGTTCCTAGAATATAATCCCATCTATTTTTTTTTCTTGTTCAAGATCTATCAGAATGAAGGTCAGTATTATAGAAATAACCTACATTCTCTCCAACTAAAAAAAAATGGATAAGAAATGGACAAAAAAAATTTTGGTGTTGCCAGGTGTGGTGGTTCATGCCTATAATACTAGTGACTTAGGAGGCTGAGGCAAGAGGATTGCAAGTTCAAAACCAGCATCAGCAACTTAGTTAGGCCCTAAGCAACTTAGAGATTTCCTAGGAACAAAAACTAAATAAACAAATCTTTGGCATTTTAAGTTTTACTTGTAAAAATTATCTGGTTTGGGGTATTTTTTTCTTTTTTGTTCTGCCTGGAATAACTGAACAACTTTTCCCAACATTCTTGCTCAGTTCTAGTTATCCTTAAGATCTTGGCAAAGGGTCATTTCCCCCAAGAGGCCTATCTTAATATACCCTATTGACATTCAATTTAAATTAGGTCCTTTCTATTAGTCTCTCTCATAACACCATGTACCTCTCCTTCAAAAGAATCAATAAAATTTATAATTGTATATATTTCCACCTTTTATTATTGTTTCCCCTACCTCTAGAATGTGAACTTGCTGAACCTAGGGTTTTCTCTTATTCACTACTATGCACACCAGTTCTTTGAAGAATATCTATCTGGCACATGATTGGCTCCTTAGAAGTGTGTGTTTTTAAATAAATGAATGAATGATAGTTTCACAAATAATTTTCATTCACAAAATTGAATTGATTTTTAAATAGGAAAAAAAAATCCACAACCATTTCAAAGCACTAAAGTTGGCAACTAATAAAATTAGACTGGAGATTTCTAAGGATCAAATCATAACCTAAAGATGGACTGGGATAGAAGGGACACTTATTTTGCTGTGAGACTGAGTCACAGAGTAAATGTTATCTTGTGTGTTCTAAGCAGGAATAGTTTGATGAGGGTAAAGTATGAAATTCATTATTTTACTCATTCAGTCAGCAAATATCACACACATATACAAATATATGTATATATGTTTATATACACACATATATCATATATATGAAATACATGTATTGGGCACAGTACAGTACTATGCACTGGAGATATGTTTTAGTCAAAATAGGCCTGAATTATCCAAAGCAAGGATTCATTTGGATAATGGAGATAAGATACCTGAGATAAGATCTTTCTGGAGATTGCCTTGTGTTCTCTGCTCTTGTATCTTCTTAACAAGTATTTCAAGCAAGATAGAAGACTTAGTAAAAGTACAGTTTATTAGAAGAGAAAGAAGCAGGAGTGGAAGCACTCTCAAGGGACAGAGTGGGTCCTTGCAAAGAGAACAACAACTCACTTTGTGAGCTCGGTTTTATTGGAGTAGGAGGGGAGGTTTCTAGAAAATTCCACCCAAGTGCTACATCACAGCTTTTGATTAACAGTAGGACTGTATCAAAATTTTAAATCCCTACTCCACATGTTTCTACCTAAAGGAAACTCTTGGTCATTTTGATTCGTGTAAAGGTCACACAGACCTTCTTTCATCAGGATCCAGCCCAAATCAAGGTAATGTTTTCTTGTGTGTTTGTTTTTCTGTTTTGTTTTGGTTTGGGGTTTTTAAAACAAAAAAAAACCTTTGTTCATTTGTTTTTAATCAGTAGGAGAGTTTTGGGACATGCATCCCTCAATCTTGAGAGGGAAGAACAACTCCAGAAACAACAAGCTCGTTAATCAAGAGTTGTAATATACTGTTCTTTTTAAGCACAACTAGGTCAGAATGGCCCCTTTTGAGCTTCTTTAAAGAAAGACATGCTGAGGGTTAGCACATTTAGCATGTAGACTCAGTCTATAGAATTAACCCTTTGTACTCCATGTTCCCACTGCTCATGTCCACCTGCTACCTAACAATCTTATTTGAAGTTCATATGTGCCCCACAGAAAAAAGAGAACCTATGTATTTGTCAAGCAGCAATTCATCTTTCTGGTTCCACAAAGATTTGACTCATTATCCTTCTTGCAAGCAAATAGACTTTCCTCTCTCCCTGAGGAAAACAAACAGAAAGGAGCATACTTTCAGGGAATTGATCTGAAATCCTAGGATCTCTGAGCAATTGCCTACATGAGACCCCAGGATATTTCCCAAAATTAAAAAAATGAATTTTCTGCTCCTCACAAAGTCAACATACCCTGAAGGGACAGGAGCAGGATAATCATAATTCACATTTCCATTACAAAGGGGGAAGAAGGGGAGAGAAAAACAGTCACTGAAATCCTAATGAGTTATCATTCCCTGGAGATGGATAATCTTTGACTTAGGTGACGATTTAAAGCTGGAAAGAGTCTCCTCAGAGCCAACTGTGTTGGCTCTGCTGTCTAGCAGGGTTTCTTTTCCCTCATCAGGTTTGATTCTAAATAAATGGGTATTGGAAAAACATGCCTAACTCAGGGTCTAGAATTTTTAGCCTATAGAAAATTTTCTTACTCAAAGAGAAAGAAGTATAAAGATTGCTTTGTGTTAAGTGTTTATAGTTTTAATCCATAACTATGGTTTTCATGGTAGCACAAATCTGTAAAATGCATAATAGTTTCTTAATCATTTGACTGTATTCAACTCTGTGTTCCAAGAAGTCACAGTGATTTTTCAAAAAGTTCTTCACAGAACTGATAGTTCTTCATTTTCTTTCACCTTAATCCTCAGTCTTGATCTAAAGTTTGGAAACTTTAGCCTAAGGCTTTAAAGCATGTCCTTAGGTTTTTACTCTGAGTCATTTCATACAAAGAGAGTTGCTGTGTACCCATACCTATAATTCATTTGCCTTGAGGACATTTAGTTGGAAGAAAGCATCTCTATGGAATGGTTATTTTGAAAAAGATTTCTTAATATTATCTTTTTTGAAGTTGAAGAATTTTAAGTTTGGAAGTAGTCATTTTAGTTTTTAATTGCTAAAGGATCTGAATTCAAGTCCCTTCCTTTCCCTTTCCCTCCCTTCCCAGTGCTGGGGAATGAAGCCAAGGCCTTGTGCATGCTAGTCATTTGATCTACTACTGAACTATACTCCCAGTCCCAAATCTGAATTTTGGTTTTGTTTTGTTTTTTAATTGGTGCATCTTAATTATACAGAATGCTATATTTCATTGTGACATATTTGTATAACAATTTGATCAATTTCATTCCCCAATGGCTCCCCTTCTCCATCCCCCTGCTTGCCTTCTTTTATCCCATTGTCTGCCTTCTATATTCATGGTGCCCTTCCCCCACACACTAGCTTCTGCATAGAAAAAAAACACCACACTTCTCTTTCCGAATCTAGCTCACTTTGCTTAACATAATGCTCTCCAGTTCCACCCACTTTTTTGGCAAATGACATAATTTTGTTCTTTTTTTTATGTTGTAGGTGGACATAATACCTTTACTTTATTTGTTCATTTCTATGTGGTGCCAGGATTGAACACAGTGCCTCAAATGTGCTAAGGAAGTGCTCTACCACTGATTCACAACCCCAGCCCAAATTTTGTTCTTTATGGCTGAATAAAACTCCATTTTGGCCAGGTGCAGTGGTGCATGCCTATAATCCCAGCGGCTCAGGAGACTGAGGCAGGAAGATCACCAGTTTAAAGCCAGCCTCAGCAACTTAGCAAGGCCCTAATTAACTCAGCAAGACCTTGTCTCTAAATAAAATATAAAAAATAAATGGGCTGGGAATGTGGCTCAGTGGTTAAGTGCCACTTGGTTTAATCACTTGTACCAAAAAAGAAAAGAAAAAAAAAGAGAAAACCTCCACTGTGTCTATATACCACATTTTCTTTATTTATTCACCAGACCTGAATTTTTGAATCTTCTATTTATTTTCATATCTGTTTATAAATTGGGCAGATTTTGCTGTGCTCAAATCCTCCTTATAATACCTTCAATCCTCCTGCATCCTTCCCTAGAGGGTATAAGTAAATTAGTACATAATCTGCCTTGCCATTTATCACAGAATAAGAATTCTTTTCCAGGCTGGGGATGTGGCTCAGTGGTAGAGTACTTGCCTAGCTGACACAAAGCCCTGGGTTTAATCCCCAGCAACACATGGGGCAGGGGGATAAATAATTCTTTTTCTCTAAACTAGATCACAATTTTTTTTCTTTTTCTTTTCTTTTTCTTTTTTTTATTGTTGGTTGTTCAAAACATTACATAGTTCTTGATATATCATATTTCACACTTTGATTCAAGTGGGTTATGAACTCCCATTTTTACCCCATATACAGATTGCAGAATCACATCAGTTACACTTCCATTGATTTACATATTGCCATATACTTGTGTCTGTTGTATTCTGCTACCTTTCCTATCCTCTACTATCCCCCCTCCCCTCCCCTCCCCTCCCCTCCCCTCTTCTCTCTCTACCCCCTCTACTGTAATCCATTTCTCTCCCTTGTATTATTTTTCCCTTTCCCCTCACTTCCTCTTGTATGTAATTTTGTATAACACTGAGGGTACATTTTTTTTTTCTTAAAAAAGTGACATGTGGCTGGATGTGAAGGTGCAGGCCTATAATCCCAGGGGCTCGAGAGACTGAGACAAGAGATTGTGAGTTCAAAGCCAGCCTCAGCAAAAAGTAAGGCACTAAACAACTCAGAGAGACCCTGTCTCTAAATAAAATACAAAAAAATAGGACTGGGGATGTGTCTCCGTGGTTGAGTGGCCCTGAGTTCAACCCCTAGTACTCAAAGAAAAAAAGTGACATGTGAATTGAAATCTGAAGGATGAATAGATTTTGATTAGATAAAGGAAGGTGACATAATCAGATTTATATTTTGAAAAGATCACTCTTCATTCAATAAGGAGAGTGGAAGAGGGGACAAGAATGAACATCTATAGGATTTTATGAAAACTATGAAAAATCCTCACATGAAGGATAATATTTGCCCAAATTAGGAGTGGCCCTGGTAGTTGGGAAAAGTGCCTGGATTTGATAATTATTTATGAGTACACAATAGATGAGGGTTAGTTATAGACTATGTAAGGTAAGGTTAGAGAGGGGACAAGAGGTACTTCTGGTTTCTGCATGATTGGATCGATTGTTTATTAGTATATATTATTAATTAATTTATTGACAAAGGAACTTGTATATATTTATGGTGATCAACAGGATGTTTTGAAATCTGCTTATATTTTGCAATGGCTAAACCAAACTATCATTTTATTAGTTCAAATACTTATATATTTGTGTGTGTGTGTGTTACCTTATCAGAACACTTAAAATCTCCTATTAGCAATTTTCAAGTATACCATACATTGTTATTAACTATAGTCATCATTCTGTACAATAAATCTTATGAACATATTTCTCCTTTCTAAATGAAATTTTGTATGGTTTTGTATCCCCAACAACCTTCTCCCTCCAGTCTCTGGTAACCAGTATTCCACCCCCTTCTTCAATGAGATCAATGTTTTTAGTTTCTATATCTGCATGAGATCATGCAGTACTTATCTTTCTGTGCCTGGCTTATTTCACTTAACATAATGTCCTCTGGGTTCATCCATCTTGTTACAAGTGACAGAATTTCCTTCTTTTTTTTAAGGCTTGTATATACCATATTTTCTTTATGCATTAATCTGTTGGTGGATATTCAGTGCATTTCCATATCTTAGCTATTGTAAATAATGATGCAATGACAATATAAGTGCAGATGTCTCTTTGACATACTGATTTCATTTCAATATATACACAGCAGTGGAATTTCTGGGTCATATGATAGATCTATTTTTAATTTTTTGAGCCCCCTCCATAGTGTTTTCCACAATGGTTTTACTAATTTACATTCCCAACAACAGTGTACTAGATAACAATCTTGGCAGTTTCTGATAGCAGCTTCTGCAGATAGAATTATGTTTTTTGCAACATGCAATTCTGTTTTCCAATTTCTCTATCAGTCAAGATAAGCTGTGTCATGATGAAGTAACATCACCAACATTTTATCAGCTTTGTGGGAGAGGAAAGTATCCACCCCCAATATGTTTCTTTGGCATATTTCAAGTTGTTTATCCATAGAAATTGCAGACCTTTGCAGACAAGGAAATGGCTTTGAAAAGCTGTCCTTTTGAAAAAAAAAAATCTACATCTACGTGTAAAATAAACACAGAGCCTTTTTCTACCTGCCATCCGCTTCTGTCTGCTTAGGAGGGATCTTTCCATAGGAAGAGATTGGAGACTGACACCTGGCTCAGACAGAGATTAGTACAGGTGGATTTCCTTGGAGGCTTCATCTGCATAACAAGACAGCCTTTGCTTGCTGTGCACATCTTCCCACAGCCCTCTAGAGAATGGACCATCTCCCTTTACCCCAGAAACCCAAGCCCCACTCCTTTTAAGCTGTATATAAGGATCAGCAACCTTGTGGATCTCCCAGTCAAATATTCCTATACATTTTGTGTGATTTTCCTGTTATCAGACTATGGTCAGTTTATTTCATGGACTAAAATTATAGGTGCTTCAGAGGAAAAGAATAAATTTGAGAATTCCTATAGCTTAATACAAGAAAAGTCTATTCTTCCTCATTAATGTGTTCCAAGTGAATCTGTAGGGAAATTGTATTCCCTATAGTGATGTGTTATGCCAGAGTGCTTTAATCCTGTGACATCTTATGAACATATATTTCCATGGTTTCTGGGATCTGGGAAGGAACAACCTAGAAGATAATATCCAGGCTTGTAAAGACTTTTATGAGAAGTAGCACCTCCAGTAACAGTTCATTGGCCAGAAGGAATTGCATATGTATACCTAAATTTTAGGGGAAATGTTTTTGAAAATAACAAAGAAGCAAAAATCTTTGTGAACACTAGTATTGTCTGTTACATAATACAATGTACAAAACAGGCTGATTAGACATCAGCTGAAAGTTACATGTTAAAGACTATGTTTTTTCAGTCTTATTCAGTGCAAAATTACTTGGTTGTCTTTCATGTTCTATTTACTTGCTACCTTAGAGTATATGAAGAAAGTAGTGAAAAAGGTATGTATAAGGATATATACATCCAGGCACAGTGGTGCATACCTGTAATCCCAACAATTTGGGAAGCTAAGGCAGGAGGATCACAAGTTCAAGGCCAGCCTCAGTAACTCAGTGAAGCCCTCAGCAATTTAGTGATACCCTGTCTCAGTTAAAAAATAAATGACTGGAGATGTAGCTCAATTGTCAAGTATACCTGAGTTCAATCGCCAGTAGCAAATACAGAAGGTAGAGTTGATTTTAGGAACTAGACTGCACAAAAGTAAAGGATTGTATGTGTGTGTGTGTGTGTGTGTGTGTGTGTGTGTGTGTGTGTGTGTCTGGGGTAGAACATATTAAAAATGGGTAGAAAGGAGACATAAAGGAAGGACAACAGAATATAATTTTAATCTGAGTTTCCACATATTTTCTGGGTCTATGACTCCCCAAGACAGTCTCTTTCATAGGCCTGCCACTCCCAAATTCTTAGTAAATCAGTAAACCTAACTGTGCACTGTTAATTAATCCTCCAATAATAGATTAAGCAAACAGAGATATGACATCTTGGTGAACCTGTAATTTAGGGAGCTTTTCAGCACTATCTACTTATCAGATAATGAAGACCTCATCAGCCCGAGCATCCCAAGACTGACCAGACCACCAGAAAACCATCTTACATCACTGGATTTATATTATTTCTATATAATTTCCCACCCCTCACCAAATTTCTTTTAAAAGAGCCAGGACCCTCCCATACCCCAAAATAATCTTTCCATCTTCAGGTAGTCCAAATTTTCCCTTTAGCATATATTCCTTGCTTTACTCCAAAGAAGTCTCTCTAGAGATTGCCCCCATGGTCCCTTGAATTTGCATCTATTTTCCTGAATAAACATCTCTCTCTCCCTTTACCTGGTATGTGCTGAAATTCTTTTTTTTTTAAGAGAGAGTGAGAGAGGAGAGAGGGAGAGGGAGAGAGAGAGAGAGAGAGAGAGAGAGAGAGAGAGAGAGAGAGAGAGAGAGAAAGAGAGAGAGGAATTTTTAGTTTATATTTATATTTGAAAACTCAGTCTCATTCAGGCTTTTTCTATGAACTGGCCATTGGCTCTCCCTACAATGACACTCCTTTCCCAATCCCATCTTGTCTTATTTGGGCACACATACCAATACATATATACATATTAATTGCCTAGCAAAATTCTGAACATATATTAGGCTTTCAATAAATATTATTTCCATTTAAGAATGTATTGAGGGGGGCTGGGGTTGTGGCTCAGTGATAGAGCACTTGCCTACCACATGTGAGGCACTGGGTTCCATCTTCAGCACCACATAAAAATAAATAAATAAAATAAAGATTAAAAAAAGACTTATTAAAAAATGTACAGAGGGGAGGCTGAGGTAGAAGGATTATAAATTCAAAGCCAGCAGCAGTAACTTAGCAAAGCCCTAAACAACCTAATGAGACCCTGTCTCTAAATGAAAAGTTAAAAAGGGCTGGGGATTTAGTTTAAGAGTTAAGCATCCCTGGGTTCAATTCCTGGTGCCAAAAAATAAAAACGTATGGGGGGACAGATTCTAAACATTATTCTCTCCCCTTGGGACAACTAGACCCACTAGATAATTCAAAATGTTTAATGGAGAATAAAACCCCTTACATGTAATGGTTCTGTATATTAGCCCAGAGTTAAAAGTGTAGAAAAATGAGATTCAATTACTCAAAAAGTTCTTACTATCTGTCAGACACCCAAAAGTTATTGTTGACTTATTTCCATGTATAAAAGCATATTTTGGGAAGAGGACTTCTTCAGTGTTGAGACTTTTGAAAAGTATTCTTCATACTTTTGTAAAACTCATAGTTATCCCTCACTAGAGCTATGCAAGTTTACCTTAGAAAAACTAGTAGATTAAAAAGTTACTAATGATAGGCTTAAATCTCCCATCTCAGGCCTAGCATATGGTTAATATAAGTTTCCCTTCATGTGTACATAGAATTTTCATGCAAAGAAATCTCTCCACTTACAGAGCTTATTAGTATTATTCAAAATGGAAGTTGAGTTTTGGTTCTCTTTCCTTTTGGAAATCACACAAAATTTGGCAGTGATCAGTTTCTCAAAAGCTTTAATGTGTGCCAGAGGAATATGGTGCCTAAACAAATTCAGCTTTGAGCACAATGTTAACAAAACATGGCAATAGGGCTGAGGATGTAGCTGTGGTAGAGCAACTTCCTCACAGGCGTGAGACCCTCAGTTTGATCCCCAGCACTGCAAATAAAAATAACAACAACAATGAAACATGGCAATGGGATCCTCAAGGGACAGGGAAAGAATGTGGCTACCTTCCCCAGTGCCAGTCAGTATAAGGTTTTGCTGGGTCAAGATACAATAAAAGTAATAAAAGGAAGAAACAAAATAGAATGAAATTTCAAATGCATGGCCACCTTGAGCCACTATGCAGCTAACTGAGATGTCCTATAAGAAAAATAAAGCAGAAATTTCCACCAAAAAATCCATCATGATATCTGGATAGGTCTCAGTGAGGTTTAGTAGTCAATGGGCAGTCATGGCTATTCAGGACCTTGCAGAATGCCTGTGTGAAGGGAACAAGTAAAATGGTAGAACAAAGATGTGCAGAAAGGGGAAGAAAACAGATGATTGTAAAGGTGACCATTCCTTTGGGAGTTATCCTTGGCAGAGTTACTTTTGCTTTTTTTCCCTTTGCCCTTCCACAAAGTCCATCCCCCTCCCTAATCTTTTTGCAAGGATTATATCTTCTCCCTAAATTCTAAACAGAAGACTCACCAGTGTTCAGTAGAAGAAAAAGGAGACCCATGCCCTAGATTATGCATGTAGCCTTCCTGCCCAGCTTTTCTTTTCCCTCCTGTGAAAGCACTGATTCCCCCTCAAGATGGGTCTTTGAGGGTGATAACTCTCTGTATCTTCCAAACTGCCAGATTTTAAACAGATGTGACTCCTTCTTAACAAGTTTTGTCCCCTGAATATTGAATATTGGCTTTCAATGTGGACATGACAGTTCAAGAGGCAAGCAGCCCAGACCATGGCCCAGTAACGTGTTCCCACAGTTAAACACTGGATATACCACAGTAATAAAGTGGGAAGCAAATTTGCCAAGTCTGGATTTCTCCCTCTGTTACCCTCCCACATAAACACACACACACACACACACACACACACACGCACACACACATATATTACCACAATCAACATCACCATAATCACCTTTGAAAATATCCTGAATACCTTCTGAGGACTGTGGATACTGACAAGTCATCTTGTCACACTTGTGAAGCCCTCAGATATACTGTGACCTGCATTCTCATATGGCTCATGTTCGTACTTGCCAAGCAGGGCAACAGTGATGATGGCAGGGACAGGTAATTTCAGAAACAAAAATATCAGAGAGGTGAAGTAAAGCTGCTCATAGTGTTTGTTACCTGTTTACTAGTGATACAGTTCCTCTGACTCAAGAAAAAATGTGGAAAGCTCCAGAGGAGCAGGCCCTAAAGGTAAACATTGGGAGAGTAGAAAGGAAGCTGATCTGACATCAGTGAATAGTGCTGAGCCCACAACACAGCAGGAATGATAGCAAAGAAGGGCAAACAACTATTTTCATCACATAAATAGCAATGTTATTTAGATGTTAAATAACTCGGGGGGGGGGGGATACAACTCAGACTAGAAGGAGGGTGAGATAGGCAGAATAATGACCCCTCAAAATGCTAATGTCCTTATCCCTGGAAACTACATGAACATGTTAGTTGGCAACTGCAGAACTGACAAATTTAAGAATTGTGAAATGGGAAAATGATCCTAGTGGGTTCAACATAATCACAAGTGTCCTTAATGGAGAGTGAGGATATGGAAGTGACCAGAGTACTGTGATATGAAAGGACCTTGAACTATTGTTACTGACATTGAAGAGGTAGGAAGCATTCATGAGCCAAATCATGTGGGTGGACTGTAGAAGCTGGAAAAGGAAATAAAATGGATTTATTGTAGAGATTGTAAACTCTATGCAGTCTAATTCACAATGCAGAAAGTTTGCCAGCTCACCACCTAGTTTGGCCAGGCAAAACCAAGCATGTCTGAATTCTCTTATACTCTCTGAAAGTCTGAGAGTAAACATCCTGAATTTTATGGCTTACTTCAGGAGGGAAAAATTCTGGCCTGTATGAGCCATTTCATGGGGAAAAAAGGGGGGGGGAGGTGGGAGAAGATCAGAAAAACCTCCTTCCCAATTTCCTTCGCTAAAAATACTTAGCATGCTGTGGTGCCATACATTAGAATATGGTGTTTGAGGACTGACAGTGATCTCAAGCAAATTACTTCACCTCTCTTTAAGACTGAAATTATTTAAGGTATTTAGGATAGGGGTTGATGGGTGCTAAGTAGGTACTTACATAATGATAGCTGTTATTATGGGTTTTTTAAAAAAGAACTGTAATGTGAAAGTGGGATTAGATTTGACCCGCCCCCAAAGGATTCTATATAAGTAATGGAAATCTATAAGGAATTATAATTGCATCTCAACAGGGAGGGGAGGGAGGGAGGGAGGGAGGGAGGGAGAGAGAGAGAGAGAGAGAGAGAGAGAGAGAGAGAGAGAGAGAGAGAGAGAGAGAGAGAGAGAATATGAATGAATATGAATCAGTGCTTTATTCCTTGCTATATATCTAGTATTTAGAATCATGTATGGAACTCAGTAGGCACCAAACAGTTCTTGAAAGGATTTGTTGAATGAATGAAATTCAGGAAATGCTAGTTACTTTCCCAATTCCTTGACCAAAATCTAATCTCTTTTTCTACCCCAGAGAAACACTTGAATATGCAATAGAAGGAGATGTGGGGAAAAGCATTTGTAGCACTGTCTGTAATCATGAGAAATAAAAGGAAAAATCCAAAAGGAAAATATCTAAATAAACTGTGGTCCATACTATAGATTAGTACATAGACTTTAAAAAGAATGAAGCAAGTCTGTATGACAGGGAAAGTTTCCCAAGCCATATCATTCAATAAAAAATAGCAAAAAAAGGTAATATCATGTGTGTTTTGTAACTACTTAATAGATGTTGAGAAGCATAGAAAAAGACCAAGAACAGCAACAGAAAATTGAAATGGAGATTACCTCTGTTAAGGGAATTGAGATGCAATAGAGGGTGAGGCATAGATTAAGGTGTATTAATCTTATCTTTGAGACTCTGATAAGTTTTGAAAGCTCTACCTCTAAAGTAGTTAATTCCCTATTATTGAACATGGTTATGGAGAGGCCAGAGAATGTTACAGAGAGGATGTTACAGAGAGGAATCAACACTAAATGATTTTTACAATACTTCCTTAGCCTGTGAGTTTCTGCTTTGATAATTCAAATTCACAGGTAAACAGCCCATGCAGATGAAAGGTCATTTCTCAGAGTGTCTTTGTAAATTGAGGGGTGGGACAGGGTCATAAACTCTTCTCCTTTCTCCTCTACAATATCCCTTTCCTCCAAGGCCACCTGAGAAAACTTGTACAGCAAAACAGTTTAGGAACTAACACCTTTAAAGGTCTCTGGGAATTTGAATAGATTGAAATTGCCTGAGGGAATGTGTTTTCTGAACGGTTTTTGATAAGCCATTCAAAGAAAAGAGAAAGAGACCTTCAAATGACTCTCTCTACAAAGTTTTCCCCTGATGAAACACCTATTTGCAGATATTATTCTTAACCCTTCAATTTAGGATTTAGGAATGAAGAATAATAAAAACAAAACAAAACAATAAAATGAACAACAACAGAAAAAAGACTATTACATTTTGAGGGCCTGGAAATCACTCTAGGAGGGAATAGGAGATTGAAGTGTCCCAATGTCCCACCAGAATCTAGGAGTTTTTTTTTTTTAATAACTAGACAGACCATGACAAAGTGCAACACTTATCTATATATAGACAATCTTTTTCATAGTCAGATTTTATTGCATGTAATGACTTTTTAACTGTAAAACAAGGAAACAAAATTGGGGTTATTTTATTTCTCATGTAATATTTCTTTCCTGTGGAAAGAAGAAGATCTAAGTGCATCTAAAACTTAATGGTTTTCTGTTTCAATACAGATTTTTTTGTGTGTTGTTTTTTCATTTGTATGTTTTTCTGCAATGCTGAGGATGAAACCCAGGTCCTTGCACATTCTAGGTAAGTAGTCCACCACCAAATCACATCTCCAGCCCTGCAATGCAGTTTCCAAATGTCATGACCAATTTAGCAGTAGAGGAGAGAAAATAAAAATCTTTCATAGATTCAAATAATTGCTTTGATCATTTTTTCAGCCTCTCCTCTTTCAAAGACCAAATGTTAGAGTAGGAAGGCTGCCTATGTGTTTATGTTATACAATAGTTTTTAATTCTCAAACTCTAAAACCTCAGAATTAAGCAGATTTCAAGGACTGAGAAACAAAAATGAGTAGAACAAAGTAAGCAAGCCTGCCCACCCAGGGGGAAAGAGGTGGTAATAGCAGCCTGCAGCATTTCAGGTTTTTTCAATAGTGCCCAATGCCCTTAGGAAACAGAATCTAACAGGAAATCACCAATTAAAACATGAAGTCAGAATTGCAGATTTTTTAAACAGGTGATTTTTCTGGCATGTTTTTAGGCTATGTAGAACCAGACTTGGTCCCTGAATTGGATGGCATATGGGAAAATATAATTTGTAAGGGGAAGTTAAATTTATTTCCATTTAAAATTTCACAGGACCTAAAACTGATTAGTCCTTTCTTTATGGAAAGCAGAAAATGAGAAAATCAAGGTAATGATCATTAGTGAAATGTGATACACATTGATATTCTGTAACCAGCCCAACTACAGGTGATTAATCATTAAGGCAATCACTTATTCTTTACTATTTTTAGGAATCTCAGATATTTCCATTATAAATGCACAATAAAGAAATTGCCTCTTTAGAAGCAGCTGGTTGTTAAATGGGTTATGAGCTAAATCAAATACAAATCACCTAACATTTTAACTGTCATTTCCACACAAAATAGTGTGTTGGATTTTAATATAACATAATATTTGATATATTTACTATAATATTAATACTTACTATAATATTTAACATAGTATATAAATAATGAATTTATATATTGAGAGAAAGCTAAGCAGATCTCTAAGTAAGAAAGAAAACAATTGCTTTTACTAGCTACTGGAGCAAAATTAGATGAAGAATTTCAGTGTGTCCCAGAAGAAATTAAAAATCAGAACTTTAATTTTTAAAATCTTCACAGGTACCATTGGAAATGTTATTCACACAATGTAGGAGTTTTTTTTAACTAGTTCCACAATATGAACATATGCTAAATAAGTGATAAATGAAGATTCATAAATTTTATATATGATTATTCATGAAAATATAGTCATACATTATTTTATTAAGTATTAAATATTTTTCACTTGTTCTCTTTCTTCCATTTCTCATTATAATAGTAGAAAAATATATATGGGGGCCATCTAGTGGCCAAAGCAATATATATTTTACTTTGACTTTCAAACAAATTGCTAGACTTCCAGAATTGTATTCTCTCTCTTTTGCTGTCAAAACAAGGAAGGCAAACATGATTTCTTATATGATGGAAATCCCTTAGTAGATGTCTCCTCTATTGAACTCTTTGAATATTATACTTTATAATTTGTTAAGAAATGGTGGGAGCTGTGGGGTATGGGGAAGATTCAAGAATAAATTTTAAAAGCCTTCCAGTAGAGAGGTCTTTTGTTAATCAGCTCAGTATTTCAGGAATTTTCTTAGCAAAAGTGCTTAGTTTTTACTTTTTTTTAAGGAATTGTTTTTGAGTGTGGTCTGAAAATTGCATTTACTACCAATCTGACTGACATTGAAAATCAATTGAGAACAGTGCTGTGACGTTCAGCCGGTACTCACCTAAACTGCTGGTCCTTTACAGCTCAGCTAATATGATTTCTGACAGTTATTGCCCCTGATATACCAGTTGACTGTCAGGGAGAGAGGTAGATGGCAGTTACCTATGTACATAGGCATATGCATGTGCCTAGTTTTTATAAAAATTTAGACAAATTGTCTAACCAGAATCTTGCTTGGGATTTAAGAACTATAGGGGATTTTTTGTTGTTTGTTATTTTTATGTTACGGGGGATTGAACACATCCCCAGCCTTTTTCTTGAGGGGAAGGGGACAGCACTGTCTTGCTAAATTGCTAAGGGCCTCACTAAATTGCTGAGGCTGATATGATCCTCCTGCCTCAGCCTCCATACTGCTGGGATTACAGATGTGCACCACAGTGCAGGGAAGAAACTATACTTATTTCTTCCTCCCTACTCCCCCACATTCCCCTTCTTCTGCCCCTCCATTTTTTGCCATATTAGGGATTGAACTGGGACCTCAAATGTGAGGCAGCTCTTTCCCACTGAGCTATATCCCCAACCCCTGCCTTTTTGTCTAATCCCCCCAAATAATTACTATTAATAGTCTCTTGTAAATACTCTGAAATGTTATGACTAAATCAGTGTAAAATTTATTATATAAAGAGTATCACACATAATATCTTGCTTCTCTTTTCCTCACATATGTATTTCAAAGACCCTTTTCTAAACATATATAAAGAGCAGGTTTCTTGTCTTTGAATTGCTGCAAAAAAACTCTATTTCATGGATGTTCCATAATTCATTTAGCCAGTCTTTTATTAACTGCCATTTAATTTCTTTCTAATATTTATCTAGAATTAAGAAAATACTGAAATAGCATCCTCATACATATTTATTTGCTTACAAATGACAGTAATTTCAGGGAAGGAAAAATGGTATAATTTAAATTTTTGGTTTTTGAAATCAGATTTTCAAATTAATAATAGCAAAATGTTTTTTGGTTTTTATGTTTTTTAATATTTACTTAGTTGTAGATGAACATACAGTATCTTTATTTATTTTTATGTGGTTCTGAGGATCAAACCCAGTGCCTCACACATGTGAGGCGAATGCTTTCCACTGAGCTTCAGCCTCAGCCCTGCAAAATGTTTTAATGTAGTTTTGTTACCGTGATGATACCAGATGAGGCCTGCCATTTTGCATGTCACTATTCATTATATACATGGTAGTGCGGTAAAATCACAGATAAGTGATAATAAAGAGTTTGGTCAGACAGCTAAAGAAATACTAGTGTTTTTCCCTCAGATAAAAAAAAAGGAAGGACACAGTGAAACCCTAGTAAAGTGAAAATCTATGCATTAGGCAAAGAATAGAACTGGTGGGCTGGGTTTGTGGCTCAGTGGTAGAGCACTCATCTAACATGTGTGGAGCACTGGGTTTGATCCCCCACACCACATAAAAAAACTAAATAAACAAAATAAAGATATTATGTCCATCTACAACTAAAATGTTTTTAAAAAAGAGTGGAACTGGCAATATAGATGCTAGTGGGATAAATATCCATGTTAAAGTTTGGATCTTTTCATTCTTTTTTTTTTTTTTTTTTGGTGCTGAGGATTGAACACAGAGCAGCTCTACAACTGAACTCCATCTGAAGCCCTTTTTATTTTTTATTTTGAGACCCGGTCTCACTAAGTTGCTGAAGTTGGCCTTGAACTTGCAATCTTTCTACCTTTAGCCTCCTGAGTTGCTGGGTATACTTTGGATCTTAAGTGTCAGCCAAAGTCTTAGAGGCTTAAGCTCCTACTCTGTACTCTGGCAAGGCAGTGAAAACTTTAAGAAGTGGGGCCAGATGGGAACTCTTCTGGTCGTTGGGGGCGTGCCCTTAAAGGGAATAGTGAGTTCTTCTCCCTTTCTTTCTTTTTTTCCTATTTTTGGGCTACAAGGTGAGTGGATTAACCCTACCATGTTTCCACCATGATGTGCTGCCTGACCACAGGCCCCACAACAATGGGGCCAATCAATCATGGACTGAAACCTCCAAAATTGTGAGCCAAAAAAACCCTTTACTCTTTATAAGTTGATTATCTCAGGTATTCGTTTTAGTAACAAAGCTGACTAATACAGTTCATATTGATATTTTCTTCTGTAATTTATAATATATATTAGAAGACATCCTTTTGAGGTATCTATGCTATAAAAATGTCTTTCACAATAAAACAATTACTGTTCAGTCTTTGAGTAAGAGTTATTTCTTCATAATCAAATGTTACTCACAATTACTGAATCATGGTTTAAATAGTTAAATTTGCCATGCATGGTGGCCTGCCTGTAATCCCAGTGGCTTAGGAAACTGAAACAGAGGATCATGAGTTCAAAGCCAGCCTCAGCAAAAGTGAGGCACTAAACAACTCAGTGAGACCCTGTCTCTAAATAAAATACAAAATAGAGCTGGGGATGTGGCTTGGTGGCCGAGTGCCCCTGAATTTAATCCCTGGTACCCGCCCCCCCCCCCAAAAAAGAAAAAAATCTGACTTTCTCTATTTGTGAGCCAAAGAAAACTTTTTAAGCTATGAATTTTTCTTCCTTCAGTGCTCATGATCAAATCCAGTGCTTTGCACATGCTAGGCAAGAACTCTACCCTGAACTACATTACTAGCAGAGCTTTTTTTTAAAAATTGCATTATACTTTCCTTATGGGGGATAATATATAATAGCTTTACAATATTTTTTAAAGCATATACAGCAACACGTGGTGGCTCACACCTGTAATCCCAGCTACTGAGGAGGTAAAAACAGTAGGATCACAAGTTTGAGGCCAACCTGGGCAAATTAGTGAGATTCTGTCTTAAAATAAAAAAGCCAAGGGATGGAGCTCAGTTGTAGAGCACCCCTGGGTTCAATGTCCAGTATCTAAAAAAGGGGGAAAAACGTACATAGTTATTTACTATTAAAAAATGACAATTGGGGCTGGGATTGTGGCTCAGCAGTAGAGCGCTCACCTAGCATGGGCGGGACCTGGGTTTGATCCTCAGCACCACATAAAAATAAAAAAAGGCATTGTGTTGTGTCCATCTACACCTAATAAAAAATAAATAAATAAATATTTGAAAAAAATAACAATTTTGTTATGTTGATAATTTACATTTTGCTCTACAATCCATTAAAGTCAAATATGACTAATAGAGAATTTATAAATGAGTGTGAAACTAAGCACATCTGTTTTAATGCTCAGTATATACCAAACAGCAGTTCAGCACTTAGAATATATTTGTATTCAATAAATACATGTTGAGTTAATTAATACTTCAAATCAATCTACAGTGCATTTAAAAGTAAATTCTTATATTTGCATTTCATCTTCATGAGTAGTGCTTACTATGAAGTCAAATCACCTACCAAGTGCACCAAGCAGAACATTAATGAGCTCAATTTAAATGTGGCCAAATTAGTCTAAAATACACACAGAAATAATTTTTAATTGATGAATAATGCAGAAAGAGTAATATTGGATTGTTTGGCTATATCTTCTTTCTGGTCCAAATCAAGTGCTTCTTTTACTGTCTAATGTATAATAAATTTGCCTGTGGTGAAAAAAAACTATCAGAAACTGGTTTAAAATTACTATGATACTTAATAGCAACAGTTATAAATTTTGAGCATTTACTATGTGCCAGACACTGGACTGAGTATTTATTTTATTTAAAATAAAAATCATACCATTTAATCCTCAGCAGAATCCTATGAGATGTGGTAGGACACCCTTTTAAGTATGAAGGCTTAAAGAAGTTAAATTGTATTCCCAAGGTTAGACAGTACAAGAGAAGAATTAAAACACAGACCTGTCCAATATTCAAAGACTATGTTTCTAACAAATACTCAGTTGCACTTTACCAAGTCAAACTAGAAAGAGGAGGGATAAATAAGAAAAGAGAGAAGATATTTCAAGGACTCAGCCAGTTTCGTAGGCAATCTCTAAGAATAAGTTGAGCTACAGGTCATTAAAAGGTTTCTAATGCCAGAGCTTAGAATGTGGCACTCCAAACTATGTTGCTTTGGCATACTGAATAGTTTGAACTGAAAGAAATTGAAAGGACCTCAGAAACAAGGTTTTCCTTACCTTCTCCTATCTTCCTTTTTCCTGTTCCCCTATCTCCCCCAAAGAGAGGACATAGAAATTAGAACTCCTTCCTCCCAAAGACAGCCATAAAACCTAGAAAGGTCACATTCTTCCTTTTCCCTTCAAGGGCATTGTTATGGTTTAGATGTGGTGTCCCCCCAAAGTCAATGTGTGATACAATGCAAGAAGGTTCAGAGGAGAAATGATTGGGTTGTGAGAGCCTTAACCTAATCAGTGGATTAATCCTCTTATAGGAATTAACTGAGCAGTAACTGAAGTGGTTGGAGTGTGGCTGGAGGAGGTGAGAATTGGGGGTGTGCCTTTGGGGTTTATATTTGTATCTGGCAAGTGGAGACACCTCTCTCTCTCTCTCTCTCTCTCTCTCTCTCTCTCTCTCTCTCTCTCTCTCTCTCCTTTCTGATCATCATGGGAGCTGCTTCCCTCCGTTACAGTCTTCTGCCATGATGTTCAGTCTCACTTTGTACCCTGAGGAATGGAGTCTGCTATCTATGGATAGAGACCTCTGAAACTGTGAGCTCCCAAATAAACTTTTTCTCCTCTACAGTTGTTCTGGTTGGGTCTTTTAGTCACAGCAGAAAAAAAAACTGACAAAAACAACCCTCATTCCAGAGAGGTCCTTCCCCATACCCAGGAGAAAGGAATGCTACACTGTGAGACCATGAAGAATCAAAACAGGCCTTTCTGGCTTTCTGCTCATACTCTGTTTCCATTAGTTCATTCCCTTTCATCCAATCACATTTCTGCATGATGTTTAAATCAAATATAAGCATAAAAACAGTTTCTCTGGATCTTGGGATCTTCATTTCTAAAAGTTCCTAAGTCACATAATTTTTTTTTTATAAAGTAAGTTAAATTTTATGTTTTCATCTCTGAATCTTCCTTTGTTGGTTTTATGAAGAAGCTTTCCTCCACTATTCTACCTTTCTTCTTTATTTTATAATAATAGTTGTCATTTCTTGAGCATTTACTATCCTGTCTGGCAGAATTTTGAAGTTTTAAAGATATATATTACTGCTGGGTGCTATGATAGGCCTCTGTAATCCCAGTCACTGGGCAGCTGAGGCAAGAGGATCATGAGTTCAAAACCAGACTCAGAAACTTAGTGAAGCCCTAAGCAGCTTTGTGAGACCTTATCTCAAAATAAATAAATAAATAAATAAATAAATAAAAAGGGCTAGTGATGTAGCTCAGTTGTTAAAAACCCTGGGTTTAATCTCTGGTACAATATATATATATATATATATATATATATATTATATATATATAATTTAATAACTGTTTCTGACAACTTTATGAAGAAGATATTATTATTATCATTTTCAAATTCAGGATTGAGAAAGCTGAGGTACAGAGATTAAGTACCTTGGTGAAGGTCCCATTAGGCAGGGCAGGTACTTCTATGGGCAGACTTCTGTACTTGTGGAGAAGGGAGAGCTGCTCCTCCTTTAAAAAGACTGTTAACATGTCTTCAAAGTTGGTTTTCTTTTTGTCTCAGCTACGGGTTTTTGGAGACATTTACAAGGACTAAATTCTATGTTCTGGAATGTGCCTGACATTTTTTTTTTTAACATTTGATTAATCTCCAACTGAGCCTTCTCATGGACTGTGCCCCCTCTGCACGTGATGATGAGTGTTCTCAATGTTACAGGGCTTCCAGGAAACTGAGGTGGCACAAACACAGCTCCCTCTTCCCTTGAAACCTCAATTCTTGCAATTAATTCAGAAAGAATTCATACATGTCACTCAGAGTAACAGTCGTGAGTTTATTGAAGGGTAAAGGGGGCAATCAAAAGGGAGAGAGTGGGACCTCTCAGAGAGGAGAGGGGAAGGTGTGCCTTTTCTCCCCTTCTGTTTTATTGGGGGTCCCAGAGAAGTTTGCAGAGTCTCAACCAGGTCCACCTCTTGACCTTTGACCAACAGCAGAATGCATCAGACTTTTAAATCCCCACTACCATGACAACTCTAGGTCACCCTGGCCCATGCTGACTGATTCTAATTGGATTTTGAACCATAAATTCCTACAGATTTTATGGTTAGAAGGAATTATCCTTATCTCCCCGAGTTTCGTTATCTGGTCTGTGAAAAGGGTCACAAAAGTCTCCCCCTTCAGGGTAACTTATTGAAATTATTTCATGCCTTCATTTCTCCTGCAAGACAAATAGTTTGCTGACTATTGTGACATATCCTGTCCAGTTAAGCCAGGCAGGACTGCAGGTAAATTGTTTCTTGGAAAAGAAAGCATGTGGGGTCAGCATAGTGGACCCATTTTATAGAATTATTCCCATCATCCTCATCTGCTTTGCTTTGCAAATTAACTCCAGTGTACACGTGCTCGCTCTTGCGCTCTCTCTCTCTCTCTCTCTCTCTCTCTCTCTCTCTCTCTCTCTCTCTCTCTCTCTCTCTCTTTGCGGTAGGTAATAAATGTCTCTCTACTCCTTTATCTCCTAGTTATGCTTATTGATTTTGCACTCACCAAGAGGAAAATTCATTGCATTTGGTCACAGTCATCTAGATGCTAATTGGCAGGACAGATATGTGAAACTTTGCAATCTAGACTCCAGAGTCTACACATTTTAAATTTATGTATAGCATCCTGAGCTACAGAAAGGAACAGGGGCTTGGGGCTTCTGCAGGAGGGAAGGTGGAAATAAATTAAGGAAGGGTAAGGGAAAAAAACTGTATAATGAATAAAAGTTTTCCTGTTATACAGATAAAAGTCTCCTAGATGTTAAAAGTTATTTGGTAGTAGCTTTCTTCCTGGTACAGATACCTTTACAAATGTAAATTTTCTTTATAAGTGTAGATTTCTCTTACTAAAAGGTACCTTTTCTAGCTACTCCTGTGTCTTGCAGTTTCTCAAAGTAACCAGGTGCAAAAGATCAATATTCCTAAAAGACATATTTTTGAGTGATATGTTGTTTTCCTCAAGTAATATTTTGGGTGATTTGTCTTGAGCCCCCCCCCCAAAAGCCAGAATATTCCTCCTGTTGGAACATACCAGTGAGGAGAAATGAAGATCTAGGTAAGCTGTTTGTTCTCCAGTGAAGAAAAATAAAAATTTAAATAAAAGGTAATTATTGCAGAAAGGTAACTTCAGGATCTTAGCAAAAAGAGTTAATTGGGGTTGGGAGTATAGCTCAGTGGTAGAGTGCTAATCTAGCATGCACTGAGGCCCTGGCCTCAATTCCCAACTCCACAAAACACAAAAATTTAAAAACAACAGAAAAAGTTAATTGCTTTAATTTGCTAATTAGTAAGTTATTTATTCTTTTATCAAATATTTATTGAGGGTCTAGTAAGTGCCAGGCTTTGTAGGGATGTAACAGTGGTCCATTTCACATTTTGAATATAGTCCTGTTTATTTTAAAAAGGGACATGTTTTTCTTTTTCCTCTTCTCCCTTTCCCCATCTCTAACTTGGGGGTGGAGAACAAGATTACCTTGAGTTATCAGTTCTAGAGCATACACCCAGCACTGGAAGATAGTACTGGAACTTCTCCCAAATTAACAAATGAATTTCAACAGGCCTGCAATGCCTGCAGCCCATCTGGTCACACCTGGAATGCAGCCTTTGAATAGCTTCTTTAAAAGCCCTCTATTCTCCCTGATGGGACAGGAGCCCCTGTGTTTCTCCTTTGCTAGTAAAGCAATGGAAACTTCTTTTTTCCTTTTTCTCAAAACTATGTCCTCCTTATTAAAAATGGCATTAGAGACAAAGACCAAGCTTTCAGTAACAGGGAAACATACTAAATTATATTACACTATATTAAGTAAAAAAATATCTTTGCATACTTCTTATCATTATTCAAAGCATTTTCACACAAATTCTGCCTCATTAGATCTTCAGAATCAATTGTGAAGTAGTATGAGTAGGAACTTTTAATCATTATTATATAATGAGAATTAGAAGTTGCTATTTTTAAAAGCTTTGACTCTTCCATTTGGGTGTGTAGATACCCAATGGGTAACTAAAGCAGGATAAGTTTGGTATCTCTGCCTTTTTTTTAAAATGCTGTATTTTTTTGGGGGGGGGTATTGGGAATTGAATTCAGAGGCACTTTACCACATTCCCAGCCATTTTTATTTTTTATTTGAGACAGGGCCTCACTAAGTTGCTGAGAAAGTAACCAGTGGAAAAAATGAGGCAGGGTCTTCAATCAGGTTCATAGGGGGAGGGGAACACTTAACAAATCAATTTATAAGTTAAGCATCCCCTGACATGAGGACCCAAAGCCCCTATCTTTTTCTTGGCTTGTTATTTTTTATGGAATATACTTGTTCTACTTTATGGACCATTCTTTTCTTCTTTTATGGAGATGAGGGCCAGGGCAGGTTGAGGATTGAACCCAGGGGCACTTTACCACTGAGCTACATCTCAAGCCCTTTTAATTTTTTTTTTTTATTCTGAGACAGGGTCTTGCTCAATTGCTTAGGGCCTCATTAAATTGCTGAGGCTGGCCTTGAACTTGCAATCCTACTGCCTCAGCCTCCCAAATCCCTGGGATTACAAGAATGTGCCACTTCATCTGGTTGGACCGTTATTTTCTATGCTTTGTCTGTCACTTTTATGTAACTTGCTCAATTCTTTGGATGCCAAGAATCTGGATTCTAACTGGACATTTCACCTGGAACAGCAAGATCTGATGTATTGGGATTTTCAAGAGTCAGGCCTCTGGTCTAGGACTCTATTAAAAATTAGAAGAGGTAACTGAGAACCGATAAGGTTGAATGGCCTGTCCAAGTTTACTAAGGTAACTAACATGAGAGTTTGTCTTCAGACTTAACATTTATTGTTCCCAGTGTTGTGGTTGGGGATACAACACTCCAAAGTATGCCTATAGGAGACCAGAATATGCCACCTTAAAATATATTTCTGTAGCATATTTTGAGCTAGTTATTCTAAGAAGCAAGGCATAGGAGTACCTCTGAAAAGCTGTTCTTTTAGAAAAGAAATGTATGCCTATATAGGAAATCTAATTTAAACTATTTGTATCATAAAGAGGGTACTCTTAGACAACCTTTTTTAACTTCAGACTTTTGGTCTGTATAATAAGGCAACCTTTATTTAAAATACATGTATATGGCTCACCCCCATAACTTGCCTGCACCCTCTCCCTGCAGAAGGCTCAAGCCCCTATTTCTTTCTATAGCTCAAGATGTTATATAAGCTTCAATCATGTGGCCCTTTTTCAAGTCTCAGATTTTGTGGGATTCTTGTGCATACATATGTAATTAAATATGTTTTTTCTCCTGTTAATCTGTCTTATATCAATTTACATCAATTGTAGCTTAGCCAAAGAATCTAGGAAGGTAGAGGGAAGCCATTTTTACACTCTCCAAAACAAGTTAGAGTATATTTTTTCACTACCTCATGTTTGTTTCTTTTTAAACATTTGATACTATGTATAAGGCAACAGTGTTCTGTTAGGTGCCAGCAATTCAAAATTTTCTAACATCACAGGGTCCACTGAAAAAATTTTGAGTGTAACTGGAGAAACAATATGCCTACTTATAAAGAAGCAAAATAGTTTGTGATTTAGAATTCATGGGATGATTCAAGAAATACCAAGTCAGAGGAACACAGAGAAGAAAAAGATTATTTGGGTCTGAATAATTTGGAGAAATTTATGGAATTTGAGCTAGTCTCTGAAGTAAAGGCAAGATTTAGATACAATGAAAATAGGGACATATTCAGGCAGAAAGAACAATACAAAGCAATCTTGGCTATTGGAAAGTACATTGCATGTTCTGCAAGATGAGACTTAGGTCAATTTAGGATAATGACATATTGATAGCAGTAAATTCAAGCAAAGAATAAATTAGACTTTAAAACTAAAGAATATTTTTGTTACAAAATTATTCTAAGCTAACCTTAGGTTAGAAGAAAACAAATGAAGCAAGATGTTAATATTGAATCATAGCAACCCCTAGCTTTCTTCTCTAAGTCAATAGAGTTTTAAGTATCATATTTTGATCAGTTCTTCATGGTCAAATAAAGTGTCTAGAATTATCTCATATTGCCACATTGATCTTATAAATCCTTTTGAGGACTCATTAAGTCCAGAACCCTATTGAGTACCATGTACTAAACCTACAATTTGAATAAGACATTGATCCTGTCCTTGAGAAGAAATTTTTTTTTTCTTTTTTGTTGGTACTAGGGATTGAACCCAGTAGTGCTTATCACTAGTTACATCCCCAGTCCTTTTTAGCTTTTTTAAATTTTGAGACTTGCTTAGAGCCTTGCTAATTTGCTAAGATTGGCCTCAAACTTGTGATCCTCCAGCCTCAAGCCTCTGGAGCTGCCAGGATTATAGGCATGGGTCATCACATCCAACAAAAAGAGATTAATCTTTATGTCTCACATTCTGATATGGTTTGATGTGTCCCACAAAGTTCATGTGTTACAAATATAATCCTCAATGTAAAATTCTAAAAGGTAGAACTCTGTGTATGTGTGTGTGTGTATGTGTGGGGTAGTACTGGGGATTAAACCCAGGGCCTTATGTATGCAAGGCAAGCACTCTATAAATTGAGCTATATACCCAGCCCTGAAAGGTAGAACTTTTAAGAAGTCATTAATTCATGAGGGTCTCCCCCCCATACTCTTTTGCCTGTTTCACCAAGGGCTGACCTAGCAAGAAGGAATTTAGTAGATGTAGACATCTTGACTTTGAATATACTAGCCTCAAATATAAATCTCTGTTCTTTATACCTTATCTAGTCTTTGGTATTATGTTAGAGCAGCACAAATGGTCCATAAAACTTCCTCACTCATCTTTCACACCTCAACATAAGGCAACTTGAAAATAGCAAACTCAGGCTTTGGAATTCAATTATAACATCAATAGCTTCATTGATCTCACTGTATGGTTTATAGAAAGATTAGCATTTATTAAAAACATGGGGGAAAACAGCCACATGCAGTGGTATATACTTGTAATCTCAGCTATTCGGGAGGCTGAGGTAGGAGGACTGTGAGTCTGAGATCAGCATGGGCTGAACATAGTATGATGTAGTCTCAAAAAACACTGCCTCCCCACAAATAGGGGGCAAAAAGGTCTTTGTAAATTTGGTAGGTTGTTTGTTTGGTTGGTTGGTACCAGGGATTGAACCCAGGGGTGCTTTACCACTCAGCCGCATCCCCAGCCCTTTATATTTTATTTTGAGACAGAGTCTCTGTAAATTGCTTAGGGCCTCACTAAATTGCTGAGGTTGACTTTGAAATTGTGATCCTCTTGCCTCAGCCTCCTAAGAATTGGGATTACAGGCATGTGACACCACTCCTCTCTAGGAGATACTTTTAAAGGCAAACTATACCAAGTTAATCCAGGACTTTTATGCCAGATAAGATATAACCATTGAAGAGTAATAAAAATGATAAATTGCGTGTGTGTTTGTGTGTGTGTGTGTGTGTGTGTGTGTGTGTCTGTGTCTGCATTAGTGAAGGTAAATGCTAGTGTAGTGACAGAAGATTAAACTAAAATCCTCAGTGGATTATATTAGAAACATATTTCTCACTCCAAAAAGTTCAGTTGGTAATTGTGGGAAGGTATGCCCATGTAGTTAGTTTACAACCATGATGTTAGAGGCTCTCTCATCTTCAACTTGAAGTTTCTAATATTACCCTGGAATTCAACATCAGATGAAAAATGCACTAAGAGAGAGTCTACTATTACATAAGAAGTTTTTATGGACCATGGACTATGAACAGAAATAACAATTGCTTTAACCCTATGTAGTCTTTGACTGGGCAGCCATTATGCAGCCATAAATCTACCATCTGGATTAGGGGCAAGAATCTTTTGTGGATAGCTGGCCATCTGTGCCATAGTGTCTAATTTCCTTTAAAACAATATATTCTAGAACATTCTTATTTGTCTGCTAAAAACTAAAAACCATTTTTTCTTTTACTAGAACCATTTATTTAAGAGTTGTGAGAAAAGATGGTAGATGTTTGCATAAACTGCAATGCCAAGAGATATGATATTTATGCAGTATCTTCATGCAAAGTTTTCTGAATATACACAATGAAACAGGTAGCAAAATATGAAGTTTATTCTAGGTACAAGATGATGTTTCTCTATAAAAAGTTATTTTTTTGATGATAACTTAATAGCCTGTAAAATATTCCCTTTCAATGACTTTTTCTGCAGTCACAAAAGTCCACATCCAATTTAAAAGCAAGCCATTCATATAATCTGTTCAGCCTGAAAGGAATAAGTCATAGAGAACATCTTATTAGAACACCCAACGGAGAAAGCATAACATAACCCGAACTGGGAACATCAGTATTTATTATGCTTCTTCCAGATTTCTAGTTAATAATAAGAAAACTCCTACAATGAGAAAAAAGCTTTTGTGTCAATCATGCTGAGCTGATGCTGGAAATGACACTATTTTTGAGTCAGAAGCAATTTATGGCTGTATGAGTTGCATTGCATTCCCCATATCACCCCAAATTCATTGTCAAAGTCCTCTGTACCTCAGTAGGTAACCTTATTTAGAAATAGGGTTATTGTAGATGTGATTAGTCCATGTGCAGTCATTAGGGTTCAGAGCCAGGCTTAGCAACTGCGAGGCACTAAGCAACTCAATGAGACCCTGCCTCTAAATAAAATACAAAAATAGGGTTGAGGATGTGGCTCAGTGATGAGTGCCCCTGAGTTCAATCCCCAGTACCAAAAAAAAAAAAAAAAAAGAATTAGAAAAGGCTAATAGTTTATGTATGTATGTATGTATGTATGTATGTATGTATGTTTTATGGTGTTGGGGATTGATCCTGGGGCTTTGTGCAAGCTAGGCAACTACTCTACCACTAAAGCTATACCCTAGCCCTAGAGCTAATATTTTAGAAGTAAACAATGGAATTCCATTCTTGAATATATATATTTATTAATATAAAAATATCTAGGAGCTGGGACTATAGCACTTGCTTTGCATGTGTGAGGCACTGGGTTCGATCCTTAGAACCACATAAATAAATAAATAAATAAATTAGATGTTTTTAAAAAAGAATATCTAAAAGTGGGGGCTAGGGGTGTAGCTCAGTGGTAGAGCATGTGCCTAGCAAGCATGAGGCCCTAGTTTGATCCCAAGCTTGCTCTCACCTTCTCTCTCTCTCTCTCTCTCTCTCTCTCTCTCTATATATATATATATATATAGATAGATAGATAGATAGATAGATAGATAGATAGATAGATAGATTAGGTTAGATTTTTTTTGCATGTTTAGATGGTTTTGAATTTGGTAAATGTATTTTTAATATACTCCAATATTTTAATGAAGGCAAAATAACTACTTATTCAGTTCTTAAGTGATATAAATAAAATAATCCCTGGTGATGACAAAAGAGATGTTTGCAATAGCATTCAGTAACAAATTTAAGGAAAACATAGAAAAACAGAAATATAATATGCAATTTTTCAGCAAAACTTGGTCCCAGTGTATAAGAACTGGCTCCTAAAGGCGAAGATCCACGATTGCACAAAGTGAAATTCACTGAGGGCTTACCCAGAGAAATGTGTCTTGGTCGGCAGAAAAATACATCCATATACCCCATGTTCAATGCCAGTTGTCTTATAGGAATTAGGATGTCTGACAGGGTCACCTAGGGGGCAAGATGGAGCTTATGACCAAAATAGCAGTAGTCCCTGCTATTTTATAGCTGGATCCCTACCCTCCAGATTTCTAGATTTTTAAGAACCTACTAAAATTTATATGCTTTTGACAAATATTTATGGCATTAGAGTATCCCTGGCTTCTTGATTTTTTGTTGTTTTTCTGGTTATGATTTAGTTCTTGAAAGCAGAATACTAAAAACATGTACTATCCTTCACTTATGACTTTTTGTTTATTTAATTGAGTTTTGTTTTTTATTGGTACTGGGGATTTAACCCTGATGTACTTTAACATTGAGCTACATCCTAGCCATTTTTAAAATTTTTTTTGTTTTTGCTTTTGAGACAGGGTCTTACTAAGTTGCTGAGACTGGCCTCAAATTTTCAATCCTCTTGCCTCAGCCTCTTGAGTCACAAGGATTACAGGTATGCACCACTGTGCCCACCTCATACCCGCATATACTCTTTATATAAAAATATTTGTATTTTAGAATCCCAAAGATGTAATAACTTATTTGATTTAACTGGTTCACATTAGGAATTGTATTTAAAAACTGAGAGATTAGTTAAAATTAGATTTAAAATTTTTTCTTTAGGTTCTTGTTTTGAAATCAAGACATACAGAAAGAATACAAAAAATTTACACATAAATGCTATGTACCTTTCATTGAAGTCCCCCAATATTAAAATTTTACCTCACTACATTTGCATGCTCATTCTCTTTTTGTATAACACACACACACACACACACACACACACACACACACATATACACACAGATTTTTCTAGAACTGCTTGAAAGAAAGTTAGAGATGGAATTGACCTCTATCTCTAAATATACCAATCATTTTTTTCTTAAAACATGGGTATTTTGCAAGGCATACTGGTGCATGCCTGTAATCCCAGCAGCTCAGGAGGCTGAGACAGGAGGATCGCAAGTTCAAGGCTAGCCTTAGCAACTTAGTGAAGCCCTGAGTGACTTAGGGAGAACCTGACTTAAAATAAACAAATAAAAAGGACTGGGGGTGAGCTTCAGTGGTAAAGAGCACTGGTTTCAGTCCCCAGTACCAAAGCAAACAACAAACAAACCATGGATATTAAATTAGATAAATAAGACACATATCAAAATCAGAATCTTAAAAACAAAAAGAATATGCAATTTTCAGTCCTATTGGATTTTGATAATGATAACTCTAATGCCTTTCATATGAAAGGAAAAGAAAAATCAGGTCCAGGATCCATTCCTGGGATCACACGTTGTTTTTCATATTCATAACACTTTACTTTCCTTTAATTTAACACATTTTCCCAGTCTCTCTTTCTTTCGTAACCTCGATATTTTTGAACATTATAGGCCAGTCATTTTGTCAAAAGTCCCTCAGTTTAGGTTTGCCTGATATTTCCTTTTGATTAGATCCAATTTATACATTTTTGACAGAATATCACAGACTTATTATGAATTCTCATCACTGCATATCACTAAGCCCATGATGGCAATTTGTCCCAATCCTGGGGATGTTAACTTTGATCATTGGTTAAAGGGGTATCTTCCAGGTTCCTTAGTATAAGGTTACTAGTATTCCCTTTGTAATTAATAAGTACCTCGTGGGTAGATACTTTGAGACTAATTAAATACCTGATTTCCCATCATTCACAACTTTGCTGTCCATTGAAGATTTTTTTTCTGAAGCAATTATTACTGATAGTCGCCAAATGGTAGTTTTAAAATTTGATCATTCCCTATTAGTTGGGGATTCTAAAGATGAGTAGTATTCCTTCCTCTCCTATTTATTCATTTATTTATTTCATTATATGTTATGGTTTCTTATTTTATTCTATTGGTTATTCCGTTACTGCATTATTTACTGTAATTATCAAATCATCCCAGATTTGGTCCATGTTAGTTCCTTCAAGCTGATTTATGTGTCCTTTAAACATGCCTTTGTTATTATTTGAGCATTTCCTTGTTTTCAGGTTCACGTTTTTCAGGTTTGTTTTGTACTTTCCATGCTCCCAAACTCTCTAAGGCACCTGGTTCCTAGTGAAAAACTGTATTTAGAAACCAGGGTCTGGGTGAAAGATGTGTTCATTTATTGCTATTAATGCATCATTGCTTCTAGGTGTGTGTGTGTGTGTGTGTGTGTGTGTGTGTGTGTGTGTGTGTTGCGTGCGCACGCGCTTGCAGCTACACATATATAAAAGCTGAATTTAATACTGATGCTTTCATCCACTAAACTACAACAGCACAGGTTTAATATATATATATATAGATAGATAGATAGATAGATATAGATATAGATATATAGATATATATAATACCTTTATTTGTTTATTTATATGTGGTGCTGAGGATGGAACCCAGGGCCTCACACATGCTAGGCGAGTGCTCTACTGCTGAGCCACAACCCCAGCCCCTTCTCATATATTTTTAATTAACTTTTGGAATAGACATGTACCATAATACCTGGCTCCTTTCCATATTTTTACCTCTATTCATCAGGAGAGGAAAATTTGGCTCTAATTTTTCCAAACATATCTAATTATTTGATCAGCTTTACAATAGTTGTAGTTGTAAAATTGCTAAATCTATGGGGGAAACAAATTTGCCAAATGAAATATCCACTGCTTATAATTCAAATTATCATTGTTAGAGGGCACATGGTCAAAATATTATGTTCCAAAGTACCATACCTCTATAGTATGATACTTTTATTTACTTGAAATAGTTAGGTTCATTTATTCTGTTTGTATTTCACTTTATGTCATTTTCTTACCTCCTGTCCTTTTGTTATACTAAAATAATCAGGTGATATTTATAATTTCTTACCCAATTTAAAGTTATTTTATAATATCCATTATACGTTTAATTATTTGGTTTATCTTTTTTTCCAAATTACATTGCATTTTTATTCATTTAGCAGATTTTTATCACACACTGTGGTATATGCCACTCCAATAGAACAAGGATACAGAAGGTCTTGAAATAAGCCTCTTTATAGTCTATTAGAAAATCATATAAGGATGTAGATAATGATGTGCCACATTAACAGGATGGTTCATAGGAAGGCAACCAAGACAAAATGAGGAAGCTCCAGGGAAGCTTCAGTCTGAGTTGAATTATGAGGGCTAATGGTAGTTTTTTAGTTTTTAATTTGTTCTAATTAGTTGTACATAACAGTAGAATACATTTTGACACACTGTACACAAATGGAGCACAGTTTCTCATTCCTCTGGCTGTAAATGGTGCAGAGTCACACCGGTCATCCTCTAAAATCTTGAAAAGTATTTGGTGTCATTGGATTCTGAATAAATGTTTTGTATTTATAATGTTATCAAATGTGATTGCTTCTTCCAAATGAATAAAATTGCCATCATTATGCTTATAAGATTTCCTGAATAATCTTAGTCTGAGGGCTAACTATTGTTTTGTTGAAAGTATTGAAAGAAGAATATTTTTATTATGAATTCAACAAGAGCATGATAATATTTTTCATATTTTTAATGCTCTATAACACGATGGCTATTTTTCATATTGGATTTAAGTTTTGAGTATTTAAGACTAACTTAATGTGCTTTTCATTTTCATTGAGATTAGTATGCATTTGAGACCTATGCTGCCAATCTTTATGTTTTTTAATTGACATTTTTCTATTTCCAAAGAGTTTGGAAGTGGAAAAAGTATAGAATTGTTTAAGATAAAAAGTGACAACTAGGATCAAGCAAACTTTTTGTCATTGGGAAGAATTCATGTAGAAAAAGTTTCCTAAAATTTGAACCATAATGTCTTTTAGTAAGACTATCTATTGTTTAATATTAAAATTATATGCTTAACTATCTGAATTGGCAGAAAGTACATTTGGTTTAATAATTTATAGTTTAAAAAATATTCATTTTTCTTTGACATGGAAATGAAGCTAATCCCTAAACTAATTCATTTGTGATTTATCTGCTATATTCTCCTGAGACTGGAAATTCCTGAACTTTTTTGCATTTATTTTCTTCAAAAATGGATTTTTCATAAATAATTTTATTCTTTAATAGTTTTATATTTTGTATTTTCTGATGCTGAGATCATTGATTCTCTTTTTGACATCTGAAATAAGTGAAATGTTAGCTAATAATTTATGAATTCTATTTTACAATGTTGAAAAATATATATGATTTTGCAAAATATTAACAATAGTTTTTGTGCTCAGAAAATTCCCATAATGATAAGTATACATTTGCTATAATGTAATTTTAGATCATTATGTAGGAATCTTTATTTTATGACCATGTAATATGTAATTTGGGAATTATTAATAACAAATAAATATTATTTATTATTTATTAGTTCACGTTATAGTGGAATAACAGAGTTTGAGAACAGTGATATCATTACAGAAGAGAAAAAATAAAATAAAACAAAATAACACAAAATACCCAACAGAGTATCTGAAGCATAAAATACCTAATCATACCTGTCTTTCTTTTCTTCATATTTTTTATTGATGCATTATAGTTGTACATAATGGTAGCATTTCTTGTTACATATTAGTATATATATTTGATATAACATAAATATTGAGTTTCTTCTTTTTAAAATATCAATCTTTTACAGTGGGGTACCAGGGATTGAACTCAGGGGCACTTAATCACCAAGACACATCCCCAGCACTATTTTGTATTTTATTTAGAGATAGGGTCTCACTGAGTTGCTTAGGACCTCACTAAGTTGCTGAGGTTGGGTTTGAACTCAAGATCCTCCTGCTTAAGCCTCTCAAGCCACTGGGATTACAGGCATCTGTAATATGCCTGTAAATATTACAAATTATTAAAAAATTGATATTTTAATCTGCTTAAAATATCAATCTTCTTATTAACGAAATCCATATATTTGAGTAGGGTGCAGTGGCGTATGCTTGTGTAATTCCATTACTCTGGAGGTTGAATCAGGAGGACTGCAAGTTTTAGACTAACCTGAGCAATTTAGCAAGACCCTGTCTCAAAATTTAAAAAATAAAAAGGACTGGAGATGTAGCTCAGTGGTAAAGCACCCCTGCATTCAATCCCCAGTACAAAAAACAAAAACAAAACAAACAAAACAAGAAATGTATATATTTGAAAAGGGAATTTAATAGAATTGTTAATTAGATATCAAGTTGTTAAATAGATAACTACTCCAATTGTTGAATTTCCCTTTTATACCATAAGCTTATTGAGAAGGCTTTGTTTTTCCTTTCAATTTTAGCATGGTAACTGCCCAAATCAATCAATAATTACCACTAACAGGGTTCCATTAGCTGGGTGGGGCATGGAGGCCCTAAGCGACTTGGTGAGACCCTATCTCAAAATAAAATATAAAAAGGATTGGGGATATGGCTTAGTGATTAAGCACCCTTGGGTTCAATCCCCAGAACCAAAAAAAAAAAAAAGACAAGGTTCCACTGAATGTCATTGTCCTACCCTGAGTCGACTATGAAAACTTATTTGTGATCACAACAAATCTAAATCAGCCTAGTACTGGAATACAGGCCACAGGCTCTTTAATAATTATCTCAGAGGTCTGAATATCCTAATTTTATGGTAGGATATTTAAAATCATTTCATTTTCAAACAATCTCATCTTGCCCAAGTATGTATTCCTACCAGAAAGAAAAAGCCCTGCAAGTTAATCCAAGTCCTCTGATCCTTGTGACAGCCGAGAATATGTTTGTGAATATTATAAGAATATTATAATGTAGTTCCATGGTCTAGGCACCCTTTTGGTAATTAATCAATTCAAGTTTCTAACTCTTCCAGGTCAGTGCTATACTTTAGATGAATGCAACAATCTTAGGGTGCCTGATTTGAAAAGGTTTAGTGGCCTTTACTATTTGCAAGCAGAGCTTCATGCTTGTAGAATAGAATATGGGAGTCTGCTTTTGTACTGGGCTGTCTTACCTAAGTTTAGTGTCTATGTTTTACATTTGTAACAGCCTCAACAAATCAGAACCTTTAAAACTTTAATGCAGATCATCTGTTTCCATTCTGCATCCTGTCCATGACCTGGAGTCTCATTGCTTCCAGATGCAGGGACATGAAGTACACATTCTGCCCAAAGTAAGAACGTGTGAGAAGCTATACTCTTCTGTGCTCTAGAATGAGCATAATTCCTGACAACTAATATATGCTCAATATAAGGCTTATCTAAAGGATGAATGAGGCAAATTTACTGGACCCCCTATGATATGACACTGTTGACCTTCAAGCCAGCACTTTCATTAACATCTCTCCCACTCTGTTCATTAATTATCTGGCCTTTTCTAACAACTTTCAAACCTCTATCCCTGTCCAGACCACTCCAGTTCAATATGAATCCTTGCCTTCTGGTTATTTCCATCTGATTATTCATAGGTACCTCAAATCCACATCCTTTCCTTTGATTTAAAAGAATAGCTGTGAAAAGAGCCTCTCTCCCACCCAATCCTTCCTGCTTGAGGCTGCACATATTTTTTTCAAGTATATAGACAATTTAAAAATTACTGACCATGTATTAATTCACAAAATCAGTCTTGAGCAATTTATTACTATTATTTTTTGGTACTAGGAATTGGAGTCAGGGTTCCTTACTATTTTGCTACATTTCCACCCTTAGTTATTTATTTTTTTAATTTTGAGACAAAGTTTTGCAAAGTTGCAAAATCTGGCCTTGAATTTGGAATCCTCCTGCCTCAGCCTCTTGAGTAGCTGGGATTACAGGAATGTGCCACCCCACCTGGCAGTCTTTAACAAATTTTAAAGAATTTTATCATACCATATTTTCTGAACAAAATCCAACTAAGATAGAAATCAACATCAACAAGAATATTTTTTAAAAGAGAAAATTTTCATAGGAGCTTTTATTTGTGATATTAAAGAAAACTAGAAGTTCTTGATTTTAGTTTTACCATTTCAGCTACTGTTAGCCTGGCATATGTTTCTCTATCCTTTTACTTTCAGCCTGTTTATATGTTTGACAGTATGTCTCCTACAGACTATAAATAGTTGAATCATGTGTATTTATTTTTTTAAATCCATTCTGTCAATCTCTGATTTTGGTCAGAAACTTAATCCATTGATGTTGAAAGGATTTAGGTCTGGCATTTTGCTATTTGTTTTCTAGATCTTATTTTGTTGTTGTTGTTTGCTGTATTATTCCATTACTGTGTTATTTTTCATTAGCTTGTTTGTTTGTTTGTTTAGTGTATGATCTAAATTTCCTTTTTTCCTATATATTTTGGATGATTTGGTGATAAAATGGTTCTACTTGGAATTACAATTAAGGTCTTAATTTAAAACAATATGGTTCTGATTAATACTAACTTATTTTAAGTAGAATATAATTTTTCTCCATCATATTTCCATTACTGTCTCCTTTGTGTTATATAAGCCCATCAATTTTTTATTATTGCTTTATGCTATTTTATTTGAAGTCAGGTAAGAGAGAAGAAAAGACAAAGATATTTATATTGCTTTATATTTACTGATGTAATTAGTCTTACCAGTAGTCTTTATTTCCTCATGTGGATTTCTCTTAGGGCAATGGATTTTCATAGTTTTTACTTATCTAGGAGTATTTTCATTTCTTTTGTTTTAAAGAACAATTTTGCTGGGTATAGACTTTTTGGTTGATAATTTTTTTTCCATCACTTTGAATATGTCTGGCCACTGCCTTCTGTCTTCATGAATACTGATGAGAAATAAAATCTTTTACTGAAGATCCCTTGTGCATGATGAGTTGTTATTCTCTTTTTTCATAATTCTTTTTTTGAATTTGTCTTTCAAGAGTCTGACTACAATTTTTTTATGTATGGTTCTCTTTGAGTTCGTTCTACTTGGAATTGGATGCATAGATTGTTTTGTATCAAATTTGGGAAACTTACAGCCATTATTCCCTCAAATATTATTTTGGGCCCTTTCTGTTGCATCTTTCCTACTGAGACCTCAGTGGTACGTATTTATGCCTGGTGGTACCTCATAGATCCCTGAGACATTGTTCATATATCTATTGTCATTTTTTTATTTTGTTCCTTAGACTGGATCATTATTTTTAATATAAATTAATTTTATTTATTTATTTTTTAGAGGGGGATACTGGGATTGAACTCAGGAGCACTCAACCACTGAGCCACATCCCCAGCCCTATTTTGTATTTTATTTAGAGGCAGGATCTCACTGAGTTGCTTAGCACCTCACTTTTTGCTGAGGGTGGCTTTGAACTCACTGACTTAAAATACAATAGCATAAATAGCCTCCTGAGATGCTGGGGTAACAGGCATGCATCACTGTACCCAGCTGGATCATTTTTATTCCCTGTCTTCAGGTGTGCTGGCTGATTCTTTTTCCTACCAGCCAAATCTGTTCTTAAGCCAATCTGGTGAATTTTTATAAAAAAATTTAATAATTGAAATTTCAATTCCAGGCTGGGGTTGTGGCTCATTGGTAGAATGCTGGCCTTGCATGTGTGGGGCACTGGGTTCTATTCCCAGCACCATATAAATAAATAAAATAAAGTGTCACGTCCATCTACAACTATTTTTTAAATGAATTTCAATTTTGTTATTTTTTAAATATAATTTATCTGAATTTATTGGTATTTGGTGAGGCATCGGGGTCATACTTTCCTTTAGTTTTTCAGACATGTTTTCTTTAGCTCTTTTAACATATATGTAATGGTGGATTTAAAGTTCTTTCTAGTAAATCAAATATCATGACTATCTCAGGAAGAGTTTGTATTGACGGCTCACTACCCACCACTCCCCAGGAAAGGACCACACTTTCCTGTTCCTATGTACATCTTGCAGTATCTTTTGTTATTGAAAACTGGATATTTAAAATAACATAATGTGGCAGCTCTGGAAATCAGAGTTTCTCTTTCTAGGATTTATTGTTGCTGTTCTTGATGTTGTTTGTTTAGTACTTTTTATGGACTAATTTGGTGATTTCTGCATTTCATATCTTTTCCAGGCCCTGAATTCTGTTTGTTTAGTGACCAAAAGTGATTGGCTAGCGATTGAACATAGATCTTAAAATGCCTTGAACCAATAGATCCTTCATTAATTTCTGAGGACATCTATTTATATAATGAAGTACACCTTTAATGTTCTCTAAATTTTTATTTAGCCTTTCCTTCTGCTTGTACAGAGGTACTCAAGTCAAGCCCAAGGTAAGAGATTGGGGTCTTTTAAAGTCTTTAGGGGCAGACCCACAGCCCTTCAAATGCATACAGACTTCTAGATCCTCAATAATGTGCCAAAGTTTTTTGAAGTCTTTAAGGACACTTTTTTCCCCCCAGATATTCTTTTTCCATTTTGGTCAGCCTTCTGTTTGTTTGAACTTATACTGAAGACTTTGGCAATGGATATGGTAAAGAACTGCCTCAAAATACTTTGTCCTATGGAATGAGCTGAAGTGAGGAAGTCAGATGAAGTAATACCTTATGAATGGGTCCTCCCTACCACCTGCCCAGGGAACTGTTGTACAGGTCAAAATGATATAAATGGCTTGAAGATGAGAGTTTTTGAGGAGATTCAAATCCAGGCCGTCTCCTTTGGTGAATGCATGCTCCTGTTGGTGCTCACAGCTATTAAGTTTGTAAGACTACTAGTTTTCATGGCCTGGAACTACGTCAAGTTATAATACCTCAAACTCTGCTGTTTCCAGGAGGATTCAGCAGTTGTTCTTAAACAAATACTTCTTGGATTGTTGCAAGCATTTAATTTCCAGAGTTTTGAAAAAGTTAATTTAGACCAATTTCCAGTATTTTTGTTGCTTTCACAAAGGGATGTATATATTAAGGTTGTCTCTCTGTCTTTTCCCAAAGCATGCATATTTGTGGGGAGCTACTGGGGGTTGAACCTAGAAATGCTTTACCACTGAGCTACATCTCCAGCCCTAGTTATTTTTTTTTTTTTAATTTCAAAACAGGGCCTCACTAAGTTGCTGAGGTTGGCCTCGGAACTTGTGATCCTCCAGCCTCAGTCTTCCAGGTTGCTGGGATTACTAGCATGTGCCACCATGTCTAGATATCCAAAGTATGGACTTTTAATTACTGCATTACATTTCACTTTTCTTGGCTAACTCAGTCAAGCTTGGCTTACACAAGAAACTTTAAGTGGCTTTCCTATGCCCCATAGAAACATCCTATATCCTGTTAATGTTTAACAATAAAATAAGCAGATACTTGCAATATGACCTGATATCCCTCTCCTGAGTCTTTGACTTTCTTGAGAATAGCAACATGGTCTTTCTTGAATTCAAACATATGTAACACAAGGATAAGGTCAACTGAATGTAGGAGAAAAAACTGTTTGATTCTGAATGTTTAAAAGCCAACAGGTGAAAGGAACAAAAGGAAACTTGAAACTGGGAATGAATTGAATACCGTTTCAAACAGTAGTTCCCTCAAGAAAAACTCCCTTTTCACTTATCCTTGTTACTAAATTAATTGCTGCTCTTAATCCTTTTCTAATCTATGCAGAAGGTTCTCAACTGACCTGAAGGCATTCGCTTTATTAGCATATGAGTCATTTGGAAGTATAATAAATATGCACGCAGTCCTTTCTCTCCCCTCTCTTGATGATTGCTGCTACTATAAAACAGTGTTTTTCCATAGACAAACACAACAAATTCATCTTTAATTCAATTTGTTGAAACAAGACTGGTGAAGCAGAAAAAGAGGAAAAAACTTCAAGATGTAGCAGAACAGTTTTATTCTACCGCCTGCTCCGAGGGGAAAGAAAAAAAATCAAAAAGAAATTCATGCAAAACATTCCTACCATAGAAAATATTTCAGAACCTCAACTTTGGCATGACAGCCAATCTCCAACCTAATCTCTGTACTAGTCAGCTAAATGAAATGTAATAATTGCTCTGTCACACATCAGCATAGAAAGCTACCTCCCAGTTTTGTGTTCTCTCCCTTATCATCGCTGGTGCTGTTGGTTGTCACTGAGAATGGTTGGGGAATTTGGAAAAGCTACTTTACAAAAGGAAATTGAGCAAATGTGAAGAGGAAAGGGGAAGAGATGACAGGACTAGCTGGGGAGGATGGAAAATGATGGCTCAAGAGGGAAAGTGGGAAGTGGTAATTGGTATATAAAGGTTACAAGGGAAGGCAGACGGACCAGCTACGTGCTGAATTAGAGCTACAATTTTCTGGCTGTATTTTGGCAGAGCCTACAAGGTGCTTTGGGTTTGGACAGGTAACATTAATTAATGTATAAATCAAAATAAGCCAAGCTGCTTTGGGTTGTTTTTGTTCATTTCTTTTTTAAGTTTGGAATTTGCTCTGCTTTTTTTACCTTTCTCTTATTTGGATGCAATTTTATAAAAAGTTTGGGATTGAGAAGCCAGTTTTATATAACATTTAATTAAAGGTAAGGCCAATGAAACCCCACCTGAATAGGAAATAATTTTGATAATTTAATAAATCTATAAATAATACAGTATCTGAAAGCAGCATTTTCTTAGGGGACCATCAGGACTAGGTTCCAAATCAGGATGACATATTAATAGCCAGGTTGTACCAACTTCTTTAGCTGAACTTGCTATTCCATGGCATGGTTTTGTGCTTCTGCAACACGCTTTCTCTGTGTCTAAAATACCTTTCTCCAACCTTGAATACCTGACAAATTTCTAACACATTCCTCAATACCAAGCCAAACACCTCACATTCTGAATTTTGTTCTTTTAAAGTGTGGTGGGTATGTGTAAACTTTCTTAAACCAGAGTACCTGCCAGTTTTGCTAGTTCAAGGTTGTGATATATTAGGCAAGTTACTTAAGTTCTCTGTGCCAAGATCTCCTCATCTATAAAATAAGCAAGGCATTCTTACATACTTGTCCCTCAGTATCCACGAGAGATCTATTCAAAGACCCACTGCAGATTCCAAAATGTGAGGATGTTCAAGTTTTTTTAATATATAAAATGGCATGCTTTTGCATTTCACCTATACACATCTTGCTGTATAGTTTAAATAATCTCTGGATTACTTATAATATGTAATACAGTCATGCACATCAAAGCGTTTACATGGATTCTGCATAATACTAAGCACATGGCAAATTCAAGTTTTGCCATTTGGAACTTTTTGGAATATTTTCCCCCCAAAGTTCTCTATCTTTGGTTGGTTGAATCCTGTGGATACAGAGGGCTGACAGTATCTGCTTCATGATGTACTTGTGCAGATTTAATAAATAATTATATAAAGCCTTATTTATTTACTTATATTGTTTTGGTGCTAGGGATGAACTCCAGGGCCTTTTGCATGCTGACCATGTGCTCTAGCACTGAACTACACCCCCAGTACTACGTGAAGCCTTTGAACATCATTATGCACATATCAAGTGCTGTATGAGTATTCACTTTCTGTGTCCATTTAGTTCTTGTCATGAATGCTCATTATAATCTATATTGAAAATAACTGCCAGAATGGTTGTTTACCTGGACTACGCTGTGAGTTCCAGGACAGAAAAAATAGTTTAGCTGTTTTTGTAGTACCAACATTTAGAATAGTGATGTGTTTGGAATACCATTTGAAGGGCCAGGTGTGGTGGTGCACATCTAAAATCCCAGTGGCACTGGAGGCTGAGACAGGAGGATCATGAGTTTAAAGCCAGCCTCAGCAACATAGTGAAAACCTGTTTCTAAATAAAATAGAAAAATGAGCTGGGGATGTGGCTCAGTGATTGAGTGCAATGTGTTCAATCACTAGTACCAAAAATAAAACAAAACAGAAACATTCATTTGAATATCATTTGAATGATCTTTCTCTTTTGATGGCTCCACATTGTATTCTAGTCCCATAAGTTTCATGCATCCTTTCAGTATATGTCTTTTGTCTGCACTAACTCCCTGGGATTTGACTGTCTATTCTTTGCTGATAACTCTCCTATTTACTTGCTAGCCACAAATTCCCACCAATCCCCCCAATTGCTGGCTTGCTATTACTGCCAGGAGCTCTGTCTTTTGAAATGCTGCCACCACCTCAAATAAACTCTGTCCCCAAACCCAATATTGCATCTTCCCTCTCAAACTACCTCTTTTCTTGCCAATATTGTGATTGAATTGCCTAGACAAAACTGCTTTCATCATAGTGCTTTATCTTTTGTTGGTTTTTGTATTATTGGAGTTCAAAATATTATAGATCAGAGTTCCGTATTTCGGAAAATCAACACAAATATGCACAGTAAATGAGAGATAATTATTCCATGTAATTCAAGTAATAAGAAAGAAGTAGTGACTGAAAATATAATCATTCTCCATGCCTACTTCCTCTTGCTGTGGTCTCCTCTAATTGTCTGATTTCTTCCTGATTCAACTCCTTGACTCCGTTTTACTCTTCACTCCTTTGTGTGCCTTTTCTCCTCATATTCTTTCACAGATTTAGTCTCATCTTCCCAGTGTGCCTTCTTTCCTCTTCTTCATTTTCTTGCTTATACACAACTTGTTTAAAAAGGTTACAGTCTTGCCCAGCATGATGGTGCATGCCTGTAATCCCAGCAGCTCTGGAGGCTGAGGCTGGAGGATTACAAATTCAAGGCTAGCCTCAGCAATTTAGCAAGACCCTGTCTCAAAGTAAAATATAAAAAGAACTTCGGATGTGACTCACTGGTTAAGCATCCCTGAGTTCACACCCTGGTACCCACTCCCTCCAAAAAAAAAAGGTTATACTTCACCTAGCATAACTTTCCTAGCTTCCCTATCCCACCCTCCAAAATAGACTTAAGCAATTTGAGGTCAATTTGACATTTCAAGGATGATTTCTTTGCTTTGTGTATGTAGATAAGGGTGAGAAGGATTGTTTTATTCAGCACAGATAGTTGAGGTAGAGGTGTAGGAGTACCGGTTTCAAAGCAATAAAGGTCATTCCAGGATGCAATATTTACCAGTTAGAGAGCGTAAGGAAGCTAATGGCAATCATGTATTGAAAACACTCTGATAAATTTTCTTAGTTACCTCTGTTTCCTCGAATGTCACTTACAAGGTTATTTGGAAGATTGATCAAAGATTTGGTTACTCAAAGCTGATCTACCAGATTTCTTTTCTGCAATGGATAAACATAATTCAATGAGCTAAATAAAATAAATATAGTTATTAGAAAAAATTGCATGGAAGGTATTTCTTGCATCTGATTCTTACAATCAACAACAAAGCAGCATATTTAGAGTAAATAAAATGCTAGAAAGGCTGATGTGTTTCCATGCATAATCAGCTCTGGGAGGCCACAAGGAGCTCTGGGATTGCAATTGCAGCCATCAAAATCAGCATAAAATATGGTAAGAAAACTTGTGGGGATGACATAGATGTAGGTGGCATTCAAATGAGTGCATCAGACTTACTCCATCCTTTGAAACTCCAGGACAAGAAGGAGGAGGATTATGTGCATTAGCCTTTCAGGAGACAGATGAAGGAAGATGGGTAAGAAGATTTCAGAAAAAGTAGGATTAAGTACTGAAAATCAATCCACACCAAACTTGAATGAAAGAGAGAAACCTTTAACAAATCAATTAAGTAGAATAGGAATGTGTGGAAGAAGTTAATTTTTAAAGCCTTAAAATCATAAAACTCTAGTATTGATGAACATTCTTTAAATAGGTCTAGAAATGCATGTTGATTACATTAATAAATGGAATCAAATGTTTGATATCTTGACACTCAAGTGGACCTGATGTACCCAGAGAAAGTATCATTGACACAGATATGACTAAGAGAATCATGGGATCCATGTGTTTCCAAGTAGCTTTTCCTCCCACCCCTCATTCTTTTTTTTTTTTTTTTTTTTTTTTTGTACCGGGGATTGAACTCAGGGGCTCTCAGCCACTGAGCCACATCCCCAGCCCTATTTGGTATTTTCTTTAGAGACAGGGTCTCACTGAGTTGCTTAGCACCTCACCATTGCTGAGGCTGGCTTTGTACTCACAATCCACCTGCCTCAGCCTTCAGGGCCAATGGGATTACACCCCTCATTCTTTTTGACTTCCCCATTACACAATTTCTTTTCCTTTTCTCTTTTACAATGAAATGAGTTCCATTAAGTATCTTACAGAGGGCATCTGTAAAAACTTGCCTTTTGACTGAATGAATTTGTTTCCAGAGAACACAGCGTGCCAGGAAGCAGGGAGTCAGAAAACAATGCCAGCACAAATTCTACTGCCTTCCAAAAATCTCACTGAGTCTGTGTATGTTATGTGTGCATCAGCATGCATGTAAGGCCCACAATATTTATGGGACATACACCCACCCTCTTCCTCCAATCATCTTACATTTTTCCTTATCAGAAGCTATGAGAAAATAAAATTCATGAGGAAAAAATTGTCCCTCTCTGTGAGAGATATTTAGCCACACAGGCATGACACTTTTTTCATGTAGTACAATGTGCTTTGTACCACTGTAGTTTTCATATCTGTTGTCATGCCCTTGAGCACTCCAGATGTTTTTTCCTCCTGTTTGTTGTTATCAGGGATAATTCACAAACATGCTGAACTCTGGGGACCCATTTGGTGCACACATCCATATACCCTGTAATATGTATAGCATACATTTTACATGAGCACACCTAAATATATTTAAATGTTGACCTGTGAGTTAGTATGTCTTTTTGAGAACAAGGTTATTTGGCTTTCATACATTTTTCAGACAATTAGGAAAGAGCCATTCTTTCAGAACAGGCTCATTATTGGAAGGACTACCTTGGTGTTACAAAAGCAATATTGAGACCTTAGCTTCTTTAAATCAAGTTTTATTAATTTGCTTAAGAGAGTGAGAGGCAGAAGCTGAAATGATATCTAGCAAACCCTTCTGACTGCAATCAAAACCATTTGTTCTCCTGTTTCAATTGCCAGAGAAATTAAAATCATAACCATCTTACTAGACTTTATTTTTGACAGATTTCCTAATAAAAGGGATTGAGCTGATAATGCAGGTGGCAAGAAATTATTCCCCTGAATGCTGGTAAGGTTATGAAGGGTACATTTTTCAAAGAGTAAGTTTTGGTTAATAGATTTCAATTATGCTTGTGATACAGACTTGTCCTATATTGGAGATTAAAGACTCCTTTATCAGCAATGACTTAGAGGTCTGGAATGAAGTATAGATCCAATTAATTTCATCTTCCTGTGTGATGCTCTTTTTTCCCTTCATAAGAAAACTGGCCACTTCATTCTACAGTGTTTATGGGAAACTTCCATGGTGACAACTTTATCTTGGAAAAAATGAAGACCTTGGCTGCGTCTTTGGTTGGATCAGATGTGACCAAGGATTTGAGGATTTGATGAAGCTTGTGTCAAGTTGAAAATAATATCCTTTCCCCACTTGGGAAGTGATACCTGAACCAGCAGAATTTTTCCAATTTATCAAATTCTGTTCTATACTGACTGTTCTAGTCCTACATACTGAGAAGAATCTACCAAGCACTGGAAATTCAGAGGAAACTTTCTGTTGTTTTCTTTTAAGGATGACCGCAGATCTCTTTTAGAGTTCAGCATGCTTTTTTTTAAAAAAGAGGAATTCTAGTTTCAATTTCCAGTTTTGTCACTAAGTAATATGGCTTCTAGTCAGTTTATTAGCTTACCAGATCAAAATTGTATAGTTACTTCAGGTTCATAACTTTCTATAGCAGCCAAGTGTGGTGATGCACACCTGTAATCCCAGTGGCTCAGGAGGCTGGGGCAGGAGGATCAAAATTTTGAGACCAGCCTTGCAATTTAGCAAGACCCTCAGCAACTCAGAGAGACCCTGTCTCAAAATAAAATTGAAAGACTAGGCATGTAACTCAGTGGTAGAACACCCCTGGGTTCAATTCTCAATACCACCCTCCCAGTAGTGTTCCCCTTTTATCACTTGTAATCCCTTTAGCCTCTTTCATTTTTCATTTTTTCAATACAACATATATTTTCTGTTTATTATCTTTTGTCTCTCTAACCAAAAGCACTATGAACTCTAGTGCCTGGCATACAAAAAGTAGTCCAAAATTATTTGCTGGTTGTAAAGGGGATCAGAATATGCCACCTCCCAAAATACAACTTTGGTAAAAAAGATTATTTTGAACTGAAGACAACTGGGAAAAAACAGGTACAAGAAGAGGTCTCTGCTCTTCCTCCATCAGCTTAAAAATGGGGCATAACTTTCCCTTGTGAAGGTACCTCATTTCTTGAACCAGGAATAGGATAATGACCCTTATTAGCAGAGACACAGAAGGTACTGGGATAAGACTAGATTACAGAAACAAATGTTAATAAATAACCCTTATAGTTTTCCCTATATATATAACCCACGGATCAGACTCTGGTTCTCTCCCCAATTGATTTTCTCCCCATAGGCACACTACGTAAGATAACTGGTATCAAAATTTTAATTGGTGAACACATAACCCATTTGGTTCCCTTATATATATACCTTCCCACAATTCATTGCCCTGAGAAGCCCAAACCTTCTTTCCCTTTGTCTAGTCACTTCTCCAAATTTTGTTGACCTTTGATTAAAAACTCCCTCTGTCTAATGACTTCTTTGGATTTTCCTCTGCTTTTCTCTGAAGCCCCCATGCATCTAAGATAAAATTTCTTTGTCTTTTCTCCAGTGACTCCACCTGTTTTTTTTTTGTTGTTGTTGTTGTTGTTGTTGTTGCTCCTGCTGTTGTTTGTTTGTTTATTTTGTTTTTGTTTTTTTTTTCTTTTTTGATACTGGGGATTGAACCCAAGGGTGCTTAACCCCTGAGCCACATCCCAGCCCTTTTATATTTTATTTAGAGATAGGGTCTCACTGAGTTGCTTTTAGTGCCTCAATGCTGCTAAGGCTGGCTTTGAACTCAGGGTCCTCCTGCCTCAGCCTCTGGAGCTGATAAGAATGACTCCACCTTTTGTCAGTTTAATTCCCAAGTGGTAGCTACAGAACCCAAAGGGGTAGAGTAAAAGATTTTCCTACCCTACAGTTTAAAGAACAATTACCCAGAACCCAAAGGCTATCTTTTTCTATGCCACAGCCTATATAAACTTCCATTATTAACATAAAACACTGGGAAATTCCAAATGTTAAGAGTATTTTACTTCCTTGCCATTTGGAAAGGGAAAGACATCATAAAAAATATGATTACCTGCTCAAGGTATATCCCACACTTGAAGACTCTTTGTCTAATATTAAAAAAAAAGTTGGCAGAGAAGAAAAGATATAGAAAAGTACACTACTAGCTACCATTTGAGCCCATTCAAGTGCTTTTTATGTTTTATCTCACTTAATTCTCTACAAAAAAGATAGTTGTACTAGTCCTGTTTCCAAGATACAGAAACTGAGTCACAAAAGGCCAACTTTCTTGTCTAAGATGTAAGACTAGAGTCTGGATTTGAACCTTAGGAAACCCACCTACCTACCTACCTACCTACCTACCTACTTGTCCACTAAGTTTGACTACATATCTACAGCCACACTAAACTACAATAACACAAGTGAGGCAAAAATAAAAATTGTGTTTAAAAAGGGAGTCAGGAAAGATGTTACCTTCTGAGATCATAAGCAAGTTAGAATCCTTATGGATACTAGGAAAGAGAGGATATTATCCCTCTGTACATGAGGAAGCAATGCAAGGTGATGGAGAAAAGATGGAAAACAAACATGGTAAGAACTCATTTCACTCTTTAAATCAACTAGCAATAATTCTTTTCTATCATACCAATTTTAAGCAATGATTGCCTATGGGGGAAAGATGACAATGCACTCATACTGTTTTATAGGTCACCCAGGAGAGAAGTCTCTAGACATAGAAATAAATGGTAGCCAGATAGAGATGATCAAAACCCTCTAAGTGAAGAAAAATAGGAGAACAGATTCATCATCATGGAGTATAGATAGTTTCCACTGGAGCCAGGCACACCTGTAATCCCAGCATCTTGGGAAGCTGAGACAGGAGGATCAGGAGTTCAAAGCCAGCCTCAGCAACAGTGAGGCACTAAGCAACTGAGTGAGACTCTGTCTCTAAATAAAATACAAAATAGGGCTGGGGATGTGGCTCAGTGGTTGAGTGCCCCTGAGTTCAATTCCCAGTACCAAAAACAAAAATGAAGAAGTTTCCACTGGAAACGGAATGGTGGTATGGATAACAATAAAGAAAAAGGCCAGGAGCTGACAGATATGCACTTACAGAGGGGCTTTCAGCTTAGAAAATATAAAAAATCATAATTCTTAGTAAAACAGACTTGTGTTAATTAAACTCAAGTTATTATTTTACATTAATTTGACATGAAGAAATAGAACTACAATGAGGGATCAGACTCTGGTTCTCTCCCCAGTTGATTCTCTCCCCATAGGTATACTATGTAAGATAACTGGTATCAAAATTTTAATTGGTGAACACAGTATTTTGTCTTTGGGATGGGCATTCAGATTCTGAATACTGCTTGTTTAGGATTATATTTGCTTATCCTAGGGATGTTTGGTTTCTATTTGTCTGCTAAGTTTTTTCTTTGGATGTACTTATACTTTCAGTCTGATCACTGTCAAGACTTACAAGTCTGGAAGACATTTTCTTTCTTTGAATTGTATGTATTACTTTCTATCCTCAATATGTACGTATTAATTTTAAAGCTTCAGTTTCAGAGAGCATTCATGTTTTCCTTATTTCCATATTTCCGTTGGTTGGGAGATACCTTGTGTTAACTCTAGCCATGCCACCTGCTCTTGAATTCAACAAGCTCTCTGTCAACTGAGAACATTTTTCTTTTTCTTGTTTGTTTGTTTATTTATTTATTTATTTATTTGGTATTGGAGACTGAACCCTGGGAAGCTTCAACACTAAGCTACACCTGCAGTCCTTTTTATTTTTATATTTTTTATTTTGAGACAGGGTCTCACTAAATTGTTTAGGGCCCCAGTAAATTGCTGAGGCTAGCCTCCAATTTATTATCCTCCTGCATCAGCCTTCAAGTCACTGAGATTAGAGGTGTGTGCCACCACCAGTGCAACTCAGAACTCTCATGCATGTTGTTGGCTTCTGGAAAGGTCTTCTTCCTACCTATCAGGAAATTAACTGCTGCTCATTTCTCAGGATGCATCCTGAAAGAAACTTCTTTAGGGAACACTCCCTAGTCTAGTTTAAGGTCCCTTTATTATTTTCTCTCACAGCATACTGGTTTCATAGACTTTCTCAGACACATAATTATAAATTTATGCAAGTGTTTGTGTATAGTTTATCATTCTCCATCCAATGATGCTAGGGCAAACACAAATTAAAACAAAAGGCTTAAGTGATCCTCATTGGAAATAAGAGAACTCCCTCCTTTTCCTTTCAGAATTTCTTTGTCTTTGTTAAGAGCATGTAAATCTTTTTAATAGCTAAATAAGCCTCTTGCCAATCTTACAACTCAGGAATATTTCCTCAAGGACTTGAGAGCCATCTCTTTGAAATGTAATCATCAAAGAAGATAATGCCCTCTCTCTGTTTTTCCACAGGAGGATACAAGCCGAACTTCAGCTGACACCTGATTGCAAAAGGAAAAGTCTAACTTGAATCAGAGACAGGAGAAAATTAGCAATTTTATCAGGAAGTAAGATTGTTACAGAAAAGAGTGAGATTTCTTTCTGTCTTTGCAATCTCTTCACTGGGTTGCCTGTTATGTGCATCATATTCTGATTTATTGCTATTCAATAATAAAATTGTTTTCTTCCTCTATTACTTTGCTGAGAAGTTTATTGGGTGGGGAGATTATTTTTGTTGTTGTTGTTGCTAGGGTAATGGTGGTGCTGAAGATGGAACCCATGGCCTCACACATGTATGCTAAGCACACACTCTCCCACTCTGCAAAAGATTTTTTGTTTGTTTCGGTACTGGGAAATGAACCCAGGAGCACTTTACCATGAGCTACATCCCCAGCCTTTTTTAGTTTTTTAACTTTTGAGACAAGGCCTCACTAAGTTAGTGAGAGCCTGGATAATTGGCTGAGGCTGTAACAGTGGTCCACCACTGTATGGTTTGAATTGGCCCTTGCTTCTCTGTCACTGTGACTTATTTTTTAAAAGCACTGGTTTCTCTTCCTCCCTCTCTGTTCCTCCCTAATCTCTCCCCCTTTTCTAATCTCAGGGGAAACAGGATTACCTTTCTTCCCCATCCTAGGCAGAGTTATCTGTCCCTGAGTACACACTCACCATAGGAATGAAGTAATCCAGACTTTAAGGATGGCACCAGAAGATCTCAGAAATGACTATCTCCCAAATTAACAAGTGAATTACAACTCCAGCAGAGAACATGTGGAATGTAGCCTTTAAATCACCTCTTTAAAAGCCCCCTGTTTCTGCTGATGGGCATAATCACAGTCTCTGGGACAGGAGTCCCCTGTGTTTCTCCTTTGCTAGAAAAGCAATACAACTTCTTTTTCCTTTTTCTCAAAACCGTGTCCTCATTATTGAATTGGCATCAGGGACAAGGACCAAGCTTTCAGCAACATGATGATTGTTTAAGCCAAATAAATAAACATTTTTCTTGGGGCTCAAGGACCACCAGCAAGAGGACAATTACAGATTGGAAGACGTTTGAAAAATTGCCTTTGGTATCTTGGCAGGAAGTTTTGGGATTCTAACACTCTATTCACCGGCTCTTTCATTAAGTGGACACCATGAGACTGAAGCTCTTATCCCCAAAACCTTTCTACCTACTTTTCAACAATTCATAAGAAATACTTCACTCAGCCAAGAATTCAGAGTACAGTGTAAAGGCCTATCAGCCAGAGGTAAGCAAACTGTGAAGCAGGGCCACCACCCCAGATTCAAACCCTAGGCTAAAGCTTGTTTTTGGCTGCCTGACTGGAAGGCCCCACTCATACTCAGATGCCCACACATTCTGTTGTTGCCCCAGGTTTCCTTGACAACCCTGAGTCAACCCCATCAAGATGTTTTGAACCAAGCCATTCTTTTGTTTTAAGAAACAAGTACAGGACAGACTCGGGTTAACAAACACATTAAGCCTATTCCTATTATGGGAATAAGAAGTTAAAATTGTTTACTTTCAATTGAGTCACAGAAAGAAACAATCAAGGAGGATCCTCCACAGGAAGGTTACCTCTTCATCAAAACAATCTAAAAACCCCTAGATAGAGAGCCACCAATGATACCCTCTTTGGGACCCACCCCATGCTGTGGGAGCTTTCCTTGCTTGCTTCTAACAAATCTGCTATTGTATCCTCACCCTTTGTCATTTGTGTACTTCATTCTTCTGGTGCATGACACAAGAACTCACACGACCCTGCAATACAACTATAAACTCATATTATAGATTGTGACTTTTTTCATTTTCTCTCCTGACCAGTGAGTGACTTCTCTCTATCAATAATCCTCTATCCTCTTGTCTCAACTGAAGTAGGAGAGAACTCTTCTCCTTATGCTTTCAAGTGGGTGAGCCCAGTAGGATTATTTGTGTGTTTATAGTCATTTTTAAATATCTTTTAATGGACCTGGAATAAATCACGTTATGATCCCATCCTTCTTTCTGTAGGCAGGAAAAAATCTCCATCTTCCCAGGTTCAACATCTGGGGACTGTATGATTAGAGAACAAATTAACAAGAAATGTAATCTGTGCAGGTCCACAAGGAAAAAGAATATGGTTAGTGGAGATGGCCAGATTGAGGTTTATGTAACATCATGGCTCAAACAAAGGAAAAGGGGTTTTGGCCTTTGGGGCAAGGGAGAGAATTTATAGGAAGATGATAAATAAGAGTGGTCTTGTTATGTGGATTAGTCTCTGTCCTGAAAAGTAGCTCACTTCCTGGTGAGACATCTTTACACATGGAAATTTCCTTTGTAAATGAAAATTTCCTTTATAAAAGGTGAATGTAATTAGAATAATAATTTAGAAAACTAAGGACTTGGAAATTATGTTTTGGGAATAATCTCTGTGGATTCAATTTGTATCTTGTTTGTGAGCTTATTAAGAGACAGAAAATACAGGTGAATAGCCACTTTTGTGAAAACTTTCTGGGTGAGTCAGATGTTTGATAGTTAGAATATTTCTGATTTTTGAAAGGTAATATGGGCATATACCTTATATTACATAACATATTCAGTGAGTCTGGGGAATCAAATACATTAATATTTATATGGTAAAAATATATTCATATTAAGATGGAATAAAGACCATAAAGAGCCTTTCAGCAAAAAAAGGGGGGTGCATTCCTATTTTATTTTTAGGCAGTTAGGAGGAGGTAAAGAGTTCTGCTTCTGCTCATTCTCAGTTGACTTTATTTCAAAATTATACTCATGCCAAAGTGGCATATTTGCAGATGGCAAATTCTGGTACCCTTCACTTCCTACATCCTACATTCCTAAACCCCACCCTGAATACCCTCAAGTAGATACAAGATTGTCAGAACAAAAACCAAGAATTGTCATGATTTATAGTATTTTAGAAAAGACAACTACAGAGTGGTGTATATGTAGGATGAGAGAGAGTGGGAGAGCGTTATTTATTAAAGATCGATCACTGAGTTAGAATTAAGAAAGCTGGCTTCCTTAACAGGGACTACTGTGTTATCACATGAATTCAGGCTAATGACTTAATTTTTTGGTTTGTCTTTTTTTCATTATTGAAATCAAAGCTAATAATGCTCTTCTGCAAATTAGTTGGCCATACCTACAAAGCACAAGGAGCACATAAATCATTCATTAATGCCTGCAGGTTAATGCACTGATCTATAGGATAGTTACATGTGGAAATGTGGAGGGTATTTTAAATTCCTGGAATAAAAGCTTTCATTACATTTCATGTGATATGCTATATTTTACCATAGTACTGTCCTCAGAATCCCACATTTGCAGCATTTTAGTAATGCAACCTCTAAGAATGGGAACCATAGTCTTTGCAACATTTTAGCATTTCAGTCTCATGTAGAAGCGCTGTACTCAAGGGGTCATCTTGGGAAACCTGTGCAAAGAAAATGGGATTCTGAAATGCTTTTATGCTCAGCTGTAAGAACATATCTCACAGTGAGATAAAGTAATAACAGTGATTTCCTTGTGTGACTCATAAACTAACTCTGGAGGCAGTTGCCAGAAAGAGTTCTACACATTGCTAGAATAGCTACATAGCTTCTGTAGCCATACTTGCTGAACCCCAATTCACAATACATGGTTCGACCAAGGATATTTCCTAATTTATAATTATTCATGAAAAGTATTATAAAATTATTCAGATTAAGTAATATTTCATTCTGCCTTTAATGAATCACCTTTAATTGACAATAATACAATTAGAGGACATCTGGATTGTCCTGAATAATTTGGAACTGATAATTATCATGCACACAGCCAAGATGATTATTTCAAGAGGACAAAATTCAGTGAAATACAATTATGCTTGCATATTTATTTAAATGCTGGTCTTAGTCTTTTGTAGTTATAACTTGTATTAATGCATGTAAGATGCCCTAAAAAGAGAAAAATAACAAAATGACTGAATCTCTTATTTTCTTTTCCAGAGTTAATAGGTTGCCACGGTAGGGAATAATTCCATGTTCCTCTGTATTCAAAAAAAGTAATTATTAATAGACCTTGGTACATTTGTTACTCAACCACACCTATATAATCGGACAAAATGGCTCAGTGTACATCTATCATTTGGCATAATGATATCTTTGTCACTGATCTTTCATAAAAGATCAAACCAACTTTTTTTCCAGGAAATAGATATGCTGATTACCCCTTGACATTTATATAGCTATAGGAGACCATAATCCCTGTGGTAGTACTTCTTTTTTCACTACCATTATATTTAAAAATAAATAAATAAAAGCAACCCCAACCCTTTTGACTTTCTTATTTTAACTATTTTATTTTAGAGGCTGTGATTCAGCTGTCTTCTTGATATAGCCAACATCTTAGATCTTTTTTCCTCCAAGGACTTTCAGTTCTACATGGTGTTCATGTGTACTCCTAGACTGTTTGTTGTTGTTGTTGTTGTTGTTGTTTGTTTTTTTGCTATGGTGCTGGGAATTGAACCCAGAGCCTCATGCATGCTGGTTAAGCACCATACCACTTATCTACTTACTTTCAGCCCTAAAGTCTTACTTTCAACAAATTGAATTAATTATCTTTAACTGAACATGCTTGTTCCTCTATCTGACTATATTGTGACCTCAAGCCTGAGGAAGCAGGAACAGGGGATGGCTGATGCTTCACAGGACCATCCAGGCTCACTTGTATCATTTTTACACTTGCCAAATTAACAGATCCCTCAGAGGTCTCCTCCCCATAACTACAGAATTAGCCAGTGTTTGGGAATTTTCCCAGATTCAGTTTGAAAGAGGAGCCACTTGTCACAAATACACACCAACCAGCTGATCAAAGATATTATCCTCTCCAGTCTTTTTAAGATTAAAGAATTTCATTTTTTATCCAAATGACAAGTGCTTAGAAAATAGATGAATGTGAGTAGAGGAGTGGGAAAAATCAAATGATTACTTAGTTCCTTGCTATTGCTTTCAAACAAAATGGAATTGAGAGGCCTAGAAATATTACTAGAAAAATGATATAGGCAACATATCTTATTATCACACAAATGTAATTTTATGCTGATAATACAACACTGCCAAATTGAAAACTCAAATCTCACCTATTGAGAAGAAACAAACTCCTTTTATCCCCTTGCAAATTTCTCTTCCACGGTATTGGAAAAAATCCAAGGGGAACTCTTTTCAGTTCTTTTGGCTACATCACTCTGTCTCATTCTAAAGCTACCCTTCAAAGAGTATCACAAAGCACTTATTCAAAGAAGAGAGCAGGAGAGGGTACACTCTGAGACTGCACTGCCATGTCAGCTCAAGAGCATTTGAAAAGGAAAATTAAACAAAAGAATCAAGATAGGTTTAGTGTACAGGTGGTCATTTTTTTTTTTGAACAAGAAATTCAACCCAGGGGTTCTTAACCACTGAGCTACATCCCAGTCCTTTTCATTTTTAATTTTGAGATAGGATCTCACTAAGCTGCTTAGGGACTTGCTTAATTGCCTCCAACTATGATTCTCCTGCCTCAGCCTCCTGAGTCTCTGAGATTACAATTGTACACTACCATGCCTGGTATTGGTAGTCATTTCTGACACTTCAAGTACTCAACTTCAGCCTTTACCACACCAGCTTCATCAGTTTTTTGATCAAAATATATTTTTCTAGCATATTAAATAATCAATCATAATGAATAGTTTGTTCCTATGACTGTGGAGCTAAACTTCCTGTGGTTGCTTCCTCATTTGCAATAAGTTAGCCCTAATTGATGGGATAAGCCCGAACAGGAAAACACTATTTATACATATAATTGATTGCTATATAAATACTATACTTCTACTAAATTATATTTTTAGATATATTTTTTAGTTGTAGATGGACACAATAACTTTATTTCCTTTATTTATTTTATGTGGTGCTGAGTATCGAATCCAGTGCCTCACATGTGCTAGGCAAGCACCCTACTGCTGAGCTACAACCCCAGACTCTAAATATTGTATTTAAACATTAAGGCCTTGATGTAAAATATTCTCAAGTTGATTAGTGTTTTTAACCCTGAGGCTTTGTATATGAGTATCCAAAAATGTTTTTGCAAGGTCAGATGATTTTGTAATCCTCCCTAGTTACATCCAGAGAGTTCCAAATTGATAGTTGGGTGGTGCAGTGTGGCATCCAAGGGGAAGAACTGAACTGTAGAAGCAGTGTGGTGTCATCAAAAGAATATGGGTTTTTGACTAGACAGATGGCCTTTGGTAAGTATTTAGTTTCTTTGGGTGGAAAATGCATATCACTAATGCTTCAACGGATTACAAAGATTAAAATAGAAAGTGTTTACAAAATATCTGGCAAACTCTGGGGTACTATTGCACAGTATGGTGACTTTAGATAACAATAATGTACTCTGCATTTCAAGAATCCAGATGAAAAGATTTTGAAAATTTTTACCACAGAGGATTGATAAATGAGGAGATAAATAACATTGAATCCAATGTAATTGATATGCTTTTTAAATATTTTTTTAATTTGTTGATGTGCTTTTATTTTTACTTATTTTTATGTGGTGCTGAGAATCAAACCCAGTGTCTCACACATGCTAGGCAAGCATTCTACTGCTGAACTGCAACTCCAGGCCCTAACCTGATTTAAATGTCACACAGTAGCCTGGTGTTGTGGTGTATGCCTTTAATCCCAGCAGTTTAGGAGGTTGAGGCAGGAGGATTATGAGATCAAATCCAGCCTTAGCAAAAGCGAGGCATTATGCAACTCAGTGAGCCCTGTCTCTAAATAAAATACAAAATAGGGCTGGGGATGTGGCTCAGTGGTGGAGTGCCCCTGAGTTCAATCTCCAGTACAAGCCCCCTAAAAAGTTACACAGTGTTTCTATGTATGGGACATTACCTCATTCTCCATTAAGATGTATAAATGTTATGTTTTTGTGAATCAGTTAAAAAAATCTGGCACAGTGCTTGAAATATACTAAGTACTCAAGAAAAGACATTGTGTGAATCCTAAGTTCCAGAACATTTTTAAATGTACTTAGTAAAATATACATAATTTTATTTTCTAAGTATGTTCAGTTAGAAACTATATTTGATATTAATGATCCTGTTCTCTATGGAAGGCACTTATTATGGTTTCATTTACAAATGAAAAATCTTGAGAGCCCAGAACATATGCAACTTGTTCAAACCAATCCATTTGTCAAAGCGTGGGTCTTTTTGTTCTCAGCCAACTGCTACCTTAATGGTGTAGACAGTTCTAAATTTGGAGAAATTGAAGTACAAGTGTGAAAGTGGGTAAAAAAATGGAAATGGGGATGGATCATATGTTTCCTAAGTAAAGTTGGTCCTAAAATGGGTCCTTTGAAAACAGTTCACTAGAATTGTGAAGATAAAGAAATAAGAATGAGCTAGACTTGGGAGGCTGAGGCAGAAGGATGGAAAGTTGGAGGCCAGCCTGAGCAATTCAGCAAAGCCCTAGCCAACTTAGCAAGACACTGTCTCAAAATAAAAAGTAAAAAAGTCTAGGGATGTAGCCCAATGGTAAAGCACCCCTGGGTTTAATGGCCAGTACACTCACCCACCAAAAAAGAATTAGCTAAACCAGTCTGCATAAGAAAAGGGGAAACTTGAGGGTGGGATGTACTTGATTTGGGAGACCCAAACCAGTGGGGTATGCCTGATGTGGATGCTGGTGGCTAAAGAAAAACTTGGGAGGAACAGCAGACATGCCTCATTAATTTTTTTATTTTTTATTTATTTTTTTGGTACTGGGGGTTGACCTCAGGGGCACTTGACCACTGAGCCACATCCTTAGCCCTATTTTTTGTCTTTTATTTAGAGACAGTGTCTCACTGAGTTGCTTAGTGCCTTGTTTTTGCTAAGGCTGGCTTTGAAATCAGGATCCTCCTGTCTCAGCCTCCCTAGCTGCTGGGATGATAGGCATGTGCCACCACACCTGGCTGCCTCATTGATTTTGTAAAAAATAATTTTGTTCTGAAGGTGTGACATAACCCTGACCTACACTCTCTTAAAAAATCATTAGCAAAATATCAATTTTTTCATAGTACTAGTCATTTTTTTTCAGGATTTTCAAAGAAAATGTAAAGAGATATTCTAGGGGCAGTTGCATAGTTTTTAATCTTCAGCCTACAGCAGTTATTATCTGAGCCACAAGAGTGGATTGCCTGTTTTTGGTACTAGGGTTTGAACCCAGGAGTGCTTTACCACTTAGTCACATCCCCAGCTTTTTTGATTTTGAGACAGGATCTCTCTAAGTTACTGAGACTGGCTTTGAACTTGAGATCTTCCTGCCTCAGTCTCCTGAGTCATTGGGATTGCAGACGTGTGCCACCACACCCAGGGATTGCCATCTTTAAACTTTTAAAGACTATTATGCATATTTTAAAAGATCTTTGTATGTTCTACAGCAGAAGCCTTAAGTTCTAATACATACAATGGCCAAACAGGTGATACAGAGGAAGGAAGCCAGCTGAGAAGAGGGTACATCCCTCTTCTAAAGGGAATTACCTCAATTTAAACCTGCCAAATGCAATATGGTAATGAGTGTTGCCAGATCTTCTTATTCTTTTTTTTCCCCAAAAAGCAAGCAAGCAAACAAATGTGTGATTTGAATTTTATGTGGAAATTTCTGATTTTAAAATATCTACCATATTTTAAAAACAAAATGAAATAAATGAGCAAACAGAAAACACTGTGCTGGCCAAACAAAACAATCTGCATGCTGGATCTGCCTCTGGACCACCTGTTTGTGACTTCTGCCAACATTTCCTATTCTTCCACATGCTACAGATTAAATTTGTGAAGTACCAGTATATCCATCCCAAACACCTCAGGCTAGGGACTTAATTAATAATTGTATAACCCTGGGAGGTTACTTTATCTTCTCTGTACCTTGAGAGTGGTCTTATCTAGGAAATAAAAAAAAATTGTCCTTTCCTCATAGGATTTTTGTAAGGATTAAATACATTATTACATCATTCTCTTTATTAAACTCTCATTTCTCATCTCCTAAAATCACACAAAGTCTGAATTTATTTCTAGTTGATTTCTAACCAGTAATGCCATTGCTCACCAGTCATGGTTAGATTCAAGTGGCAAGAGTCTTTGTGCCTTTTTATTTTCTTTCATTTTTGGGGGGTGGGCATGGGGTGGGGATGGGGGCAGTGTATAGGCTATTAAACCCAGGGGTGCTAACCACTGGACAACATCCCAGCCTGAACTTGTGATCCTCCTCCTGAAGCTTCTTGAGTCTTTGGGATCACATACTTGCACCACTACAACTGGTGGGCCCTTTTCTTTTAATACTTTTTTTTAGACCTCAGAATTAATTAAGAATCAAGTTGTGTTATTGACTAGTTCCATGTCTCTCCAAATTTTCCAAAGTCCACAGGTATTCATATTTTGACCTGCACTCCAACAAGATGCTCCTTACCAGTGCTTCTCCTATATAATGCTGTGATAGTAAGTTTTCATGAAGGCACAACTTTAATCTCATTTTGTAGTCATAAAAAGTCTATATTCACTCTTTACCAGCTACTTAAGGCCAAGTCAATTCTGTCATTTCTGCTTCTTTCGTTCTTTAGAAAAATATATGCTTACAAAAATTCACATAAACACCAAAAAATTATGAGCGTAATTTTTTTAACCTCTGAAATTCTTCCAACCACATGTAACTACCACATTTTACATGCTGTTTAACAATCTGTTTTTACATGCAGCATTGTGTTGACATTTTTTCCTACTCAGTGAATTTTATGTAATAACTTAAAACAGAATCATTGGTAAACAGCTTTCAAATATCCTCTGATATGGAAGCATTGTTATTTAATCAGATCCCTATAGGTGAGCATTTTTTTGCATTTAGAAACAATATGATATTATGCATATTTTCTACTTTCCTAATAATTTTTTAGAGCTATATTCCTAATAGGGGAATTGCTTGGTGACTCAATATGTAGATAAGAACTTTTATATTTTTGACACATTGTTTTCTGGAAAGTTTATATTATTTTGCAACTCCAAAGAGCAAGAACAAGTATTTATTTTCCTAACCCTCATCAATAGTGGTGTTATGAGCCCAAATTTATACTATCTTTTTTCTTGGAAAGTACCCTACATTCTATTTTGGTTATTTTACAATCCCAAATGGTCTTGCTTTTGTCCACAAAGAATTTTATTTTATTCTTCCATCTTTGCAAGCCTCATATTAGACAAATAAAGTATGGGCATACAGCTCGGTGGCAGACCTCTTGCCTAACATGCATGAGGCCCTGGGTTCAATTCCCACCATTGCAAAAATAAAAGATAAGTGGCAACTTACTGTTGATTTTGCTTTTTGTTTTGGTTTATTTTTAGCATATTTTGATTGGTAAAAGATCTTTTCATAAGTTTATGGGCAATGATTTTGTTTTTCTTTAATTTTTTTAGTTGGAGATGGACACAATATCTTTCTTTTTATTTATTTATTTTGATGTGGTGCTGAGGATCAAACCCAGGGCCTCATGCATACAAGGCAAGTGCTCTTTCACTGAGCTACAGCCCCAGCCCAATGATTTTGTACTCATTATGAATTATCTCTTCTTGGTCTTTGCAAATATTTCTATCAGAGAATCATTTTTTTCTTATTTATAACAACTCATTTTATTAAATCTACTATAATAGTCAATTTCTTAATCTGGCTGGTGACCTCATAAGTGTGTTGTGTTATAATTAATTAAATTATATAGATCCATAATTTGTGTGATTTTTTTATAACTTTATTTTTGTATGTGGTGCTGAGAATCGAAACCAGTGCCTCACATGTACTAGGCGAGCACTGCACCACTGAGCCACAATCCCAGCCCCGTAATTTGTGTGATTTTATGTATACACATATATACATAAAGTTTATAAGAATTGTTATTATTTCTACATTTGGCATCTGGTATTGTTGAAAAACTCTTAAGAATGTCCCAATTGTTTTCCCCCCATGGTAGATAATTGTAGCAGACACTTTTAGTTGGGTACCCATTAGCCAGTCCCATTTTGCTTCTTACTTGATGTTTGAGTCTTTCTTTATAAAAGAGAATGAAGCTGGGCACTGTGGCACACGTCTGTAATCCCATTGGCTCAGGAGGCTGAGGCAGAAAGATCACGAGCTCAAAGCCAGCCTCAGCAAAAGCAAGGCACTAAGCAATTCAGTGAGACCCTGTCTCTAAATAAAATACAAAATAGGGCTGAGGATGTGGCTCCTGACTGAGTGCCCCTGAGTTCAATCCTCTTTACTCACCTCCAAATAAACAAATAAATAAATAAAATAAAATAAAAGAGAATGAAATCCAACAGAAGAACACAGGGTGGGCTGGAGGAGTCTACTGGTTTCCAATACTGCTCCTGCCAGGGCAGGGCAAGCTGTTGAACGGGAAGGTTTTTGTCTATTTATCCTAGCCCTTCAAGCTCCTAGAAATTTTAGACATTGAAAACACTCCCTGTGTACAGAATTTGATATCATGTGGTTCATTAGGATCTTTGGGGGCTGAACTTGGAAATTTCTTGTTAACTAGTGGAATTAGAAGATCAGGTAATGTTGCAGGGTGTGGTGGTGCACGCCTGTAATCCCAGTGGCTCTGGAGGCTGAAGAAGGAGGATGGCAAGTTCAAAGCCAGCCTCAGCAATTTAGCGAGGCCCTGAGCAACTTAGTGAGAACTTGTCTCAAAATAAAAAACAGACCTGGGGATGTGGCTTAGTAGTTAAGTGCTTAAGTGCTCTTGGGTTCAATCCCTGTTACCAAATAATTTATAAATATAAATATATATATATATATATATATATATATATATATATATATATATATATGAATGAGCATGTGTATGATGTTGGAGTAGGAGGATTTATCTTGGTGATTTTAGGATATTGGTCCCACTGTTGGTATAATTATGCAAAGACAAGAATCCAGGAAAGAACTGCCATAGAAGGAATTAAAAATATGATTTTATATGAAAACACCCATCTTTATCCTGAAAGAAAACAAATCGACAGTAGCAGCAGCAGCAAATGAGCAACTTTGAGAACAGAAATGCAAAACACCTCCCTGAAGTCAGTGTGAACAACATTGGGACCAATCCCATGAAACATTATGTACCGTAAAACCAAGTAAATAATAATAATAATAATAATAATAATAATAATAATAATAATGCCAAGCATGGTGGTACATGCCTGTAATCCTAAAAGCTCAGGAAACTTAGGCAGGAGGATTGCAAGTTTGAAGTCAGCCTCAGCAATGTAGAGAGGCCCTAAGCAACTTTGCAAGACCCTGTCTCAAAATAAAATATAAAAAATGGCTGGGGATGTGGCTGGGGATGGTTAAGCACCCATGGGTTCAATCCTGTGCATCATCATCATGATAATGATAGACAAATGAGGCAAAAGTGTCTGAACTCCATTGGTGACCCTGGGTATGACTCAATGAGGACATGATATGTGATGATGTGGTAGCTAGGTGACCGTGAGTGAACAAACCTCTTCTTTTTTTCTTCTAGTAGTGGGGATAGAACCCAGGAGTGCTCTACCACTGAATCCTTTTCAACTTTTGAGATGGGTCTTGCTAGGTTGCTGAAGCTAGCCTTAAACTTGCCATCCTCCTGCCTCAGCTTTCATAGCACCTGGGATTATAGGTGTGTGCACTGGGCTGGGTTCATGAATGAACATACCTGAGGACAAAAGTCTTCATGCTCAGGACAGTGATATGAAAGACAGAAAGGGTACAGATCCCTGTGGATATCATTGAGCTACTGTGCCAACTCTGGACCAAAATAAAATCCAGACCAAAAAATCAGACACCAATTTTTAAACCACTTTGAACCTGTTATTCTTTTACTATTATAGTGACCTTCTTCTTAGATCTGAGTATCTACAGTAATCCTTCTCCTTATCAAAAGTGGAATGAGACGGACATCATTACCCTAGGTACATGTATGACTGCACATATGGTGCAACGCTACATGGTGTACAACCAGAGAAATGTAAAGTTGTGCTGCAATTGTGTACAATGAATCAAAATGCATTTTGTTGTCATATATACCTAATTAAAATAAATTCATTTAATTTTTTTAAAAGTGAGTATAGGGTTGGGGTTGTGGCTCAGGGGTGGGGTGCTTTCCTAGCATGCACGAGGCACCAAGTTTGATTCTTAGCACTGCACATAAATAAATAAAAGGTACATCAACAACTTAAAAAATGTTAAATAACGAGAAATATCTACCTCTTTGCCAGTATAAACTTTTCTTGCAAAAGTGAAACATTGATTTGTAGATTTAGGACTATTATTTCTGAAAGATTTTTCTTCTTTTATGCTTGTGAATTTACTTTTTGTGGTTGTTACTGATTTCCCCTTAAGCATATTAATTATCCAGACTTTGAATCTCTGTTTCATGAGTACCTATCCACTGTTTTCTTAATGAATTTTCTTCTTCATTCTTTTTTGTATTATATGTTATGTATTTATGTCTCCAATACCATAGTTGGGTTTTTACAGATCTAAAACAAGCAAAAAAAATCAGTTGCCTACACATGGTGGCACAGGCTTGTAATGCAGTTATTGAGGAGGCTGAGGCAGGAGGGAACTTAGTAAGACCATATCTCAAAAAAAAAAAAAAAAAGAAAGGCTGGGATAAAGCTCAGTGCAAAAGCTTAGCATGTATAAGACTCTGGGTTCAATTCCCAGTACTGAAAAAGAAAGAAAGAAATCTAATTTTCTGCTTTAATTTAGATATTATGTGATTATTGTATTATCTCAATCTGTTTCCTCTCCGATATGTACAATCAACTGTCCATCCAATTTGAAAAATGGCAGTGAGGCTTTTCATACTTTCTTCATCTTACATTGCACCAAATTATATTTGTCTCTCTACAGGTGATTCTTAGTGTATTGTTTTAATTGCATTCAATATATTTTACATCTGGATGCTATTCCTCAGAATTGTGTTACTTTTTAAATTTCAATCATACTTGAGTCCTTTCTATCCATTTTGTGTCCCCTGTTGAGAGGGAGTGGTATTATAAACCCAAATTTATGTTATTTTCTTTCTTGGAATGTACCCTGCACTCTACTTTGGTTATATTACAATCACAATTGGTCTTTCTTTTGTCCACAGAGAAAGTAAAGACTTTTTTGTGTGTGTTTTTGTTTTTTGGCTACCCAAAGAATAGTTACTCAAATCTGTATCTTTTCCTTTTATATATAATCTTTACTTTAGCTGATGCTAAGCAGCTCTCAGTGGTAGAAAAACTAATTGATGTATAACATTAAAGAAGAGGAATGATTTAAGTCTCTTTGCATATTGGTTTTGTGATGCTCCCCTAATTTTTTACATGGTTTTGAAATTGATATATTCACAATTTCTCATGAGAGTAGAAGTTTGCAATCTTGTTCATATATACTTTAACCATTGTTACATCATTTAATGGTCTATGGGGTGATTTTTAATAAACAATACAATTGGCATTCTTAACCAAATAAATGTTTTGCTCATTTCATACAATCACCTTGTGAGACCAAACATATACACTAACAATGTTGACATTGCTACAGATCTGAGTGTATTTCAATTGAGGGTGCTGTCATCAGAGCCAGTTGACATATCACACAAGAAAATAGCTTTCATTGTCTTATAATTACACCTCAATTTGGATCCCATTCTAACCAGTACTATGAAATTTGTTTTCTAACCTCTTTTTCTAGACTTCATTTCTGGAGGTAATTTATACCTTTTTACTTTAATTTCTATTCCTCCGTGGGCTAGCCTTTTCTCCTCTGCCATCCAGGTCAGTGTTTTTAAGATACATGTTTCAATCACGGGAGTGCATTATGCTATCCACTATGTAGAGAATTTCATGTAAATCACAAATATAAATTTTTAATATAAAGAATATTTATTTCTGCACTAATGGTGTCTTACATAGCATAATAAATAAGCATATTAATTGAACAGTTAGTTAGAGAACAGTGTGGTTTTCAGTTCCAGCTGACAAACACCAAAGAGAGTTTGCATCAAGGGAGAAATTTTCACAGTAGTGTCACAAATTGTAGATTTTTATGTTCCATTTGACATATCCTTGGAGAGTCAAGCCAACAAGTCAAAATGCTGAATATTTCACTATGCTTAATTAGATCTTCCTTCTTTTCTTCCTTCCTTTCTTCCTTCCTTCCTTGTTTGATTTTTGCTTTTATTAAGATATCAGTAAATTCATAAGAGCATTCTTAGAAATAATAGGTGATTCTGCCATCATAAATTAATAGTTTGATTTGAGGAAGTAAAGAAAATAAAAATAACATATACTTGTGGGTTGTAGGAACAGACGAGGCACAGTAGAAAATTTGTGTGCATACTGTGACTGTGATTTGGAAAATACCTGACTGTTAATATGAATCCTAATGACCCAGGCAGGCTCAGTTTCAAAGCTGGTGGGGGAAATAGTAGGTAAGCAGGTAGAATGGGGTTGTTATACTCACATAAGTTTAAGACTAATTCCCAAAAGGAACAATCAGTCAATTAAATTAGAATAATCAATCAAATGTGGTTAACATGTGCTTGATCTTGGTTGTCACTTGAATCCTAAGGATTCTGATCTAGTGTGTAAGATCACAGTAACAAGAAGTTTCAGGAAGGTGGTGACTGGCAATTTCAAACTTTTTTTTTTTTTTTTTTTTTTTACTGGGGATTCAACCCAGGGGCACTCAATCACTGAGCCACACCCCTAGCCCTTTTTATTTTTTATTTAAAGACAGGGTCTTGCTAAATTGCTTAGGGGCTCACCAAGTTGCTGAGGCTGGCTTTGAACTCACAATCCTCATGCCTCAGCCTCCCAAGTTGCTGGGATTACAGACATGTGCCACCACCACACCCAGCAGCAATTTCAGTCTTATTTCAGCATCATGATTGTAGGTAGTAAGTTCAGTTTGGAGCAAGACTCATTGCACATGGAAGAAATAGAGACAAAGGTCACTGGCAATATGTGGCGAGTTTTTTCAAGGCCCCAAACATGCTATAGCATCCAGTATTCAGATTCCAGACAAAGTTTCAATTCTAATGAACAAGCTGAGGATCTATTCAGAAGCCAAGAGCTAGTGCAGTAACATAGATTGGATACACATAGTTTCTCAATTGATTGTTGAACTCTGTTTTCAACCTTTTTCAGGTAAAATAGTTAACTATATTAAGTTGATTGCCTGCTTTTCCCCAGTTACACATTCCTTAACATTCTCATACAGTTCCCTGCTGTCCCGCCTGTCTTTCTCTACTACCCTGCCTCTTATTAGACCAAGACAGGTCATCATATTTAGAGCTTTTTCTACTTTTTCTACCCTTTACATTGTCATTAATTTGTCAGGACAGTTGTTCCCCAGATGGTGATATTAAATGAACAAGAAAACAAATTTCACTACTACTATGGTTACTAATATGTTTCACCTCTGCACCGTAATGAATCCCACCATCATGTACCATAAAAATGGGATCCAACTAGAATAATATATATTCCATGCTTGTACAATTATATTGAAATGAATTCTATCATGTATAACTAAAAAGAGCTATAATAAAGGAAACAACAACAACAAAAAAATCTTTAATTCAGTCAAAACTTTTTCAATCAAAAAAGTTAATGTAAATGGTCTTGGACTTTTCAGGAAGGTGGAAGTAAGACTGGAGTTAAAGGAACCTCTGGCATTTTTCAAAGTAAAGATTGTAGGCAGCTACCTATCCTACAGAATTGAAACTGACAGGTGAACTTCAATAGAACTCAAAACATCAAGAAAATTTAAGTGCTAGGCTTATATGTTGGATATACATATAAGGAGTTGGAGATGAAAAACTAGTGAATAACTTATTACATTTCTATAAATAATAGCATTGGCTCTCAATAGAAGAAAACAGAACTTTTCCTCTTTGGCATTTATGAAAAATGGATGACTTCTATACATGCTGATATAGTTTTGTAGATTACTTTCTGCCACTGATGTCTAATTGGACTATAGTCACTAACTCTATTATCATAGGCCAATGTATTATTATGCTCTCTTACTGGGAATCAAGCCAAAGAAAAAAAGTAATAATAATAACAGCCTAATTAGTGTATGGCCTTTAAATTTTTCAATACCTGTCCATTTCTACTACTTCATTCTCTTTTTGAAAAAGCCTGTCAGTGAGGGAGAGTGGGTATGATCCACACTTTATTGATGAGGAAGTTGAAGCACAGAAGCTGTGACTTGTGCGTGAGCACACACCTAATTAGTGATAGAGAAAGAGTGGGTGCTTTTTATATTGCTGTTGTATACCATGCCGATGCTTTTAGAAACAAGGAAAAGCAGAGGGGAAAGAATAAGAGAGATGGATTGACTTTTATTTTCTCTTTTCATTTAAAATTATAGAATTCATCATAATAAGATCAATAATCAGCATTTGGGGACTATTCTCATTTATCCAGAAGTAAGAATATATTAAACATCTACTGTTTGCCCAACATGGCTTACTGATTCAGGCTAATTAGTGACTAGAAAGAGTCCAGCCACTCTTCCTAATAGCTTCTTTTACTTTCACAGACTAACTAGGGATAAAAGAATAGGATAATTAAGCAATACTGGAATAATTGGGTTTTCTAATTGTCTCAACAAAGTTTCCACTTTCATTTATTACAATGAAAATAGCAGTTAATATTACCACATTGCTATACAAAAGGGCATTTTACTTAAAAAATATTTTAGTAGATCCAGTATGATATAAATATGTATGTAAATGAAGACAGCTTCACTGTATGGGCAGTTAATTCACATTTGAAATACTTTAAGTTGGAATCAGCAAGAAAAGCTATTTAGCATTTCAAATATTATTATCAAAATTCACACCTAAGCATTTGGAATTAGAATAAGAGGTGTTAGAAGTATATTTCATCCTGATGTTCAAGAGACACAGCTAGCTAGAAAGATAATAGAAGTTCCACTGACCTTGTAAGAATCAGATACTATATAAGAATCTGGCATGTCCAGCAACCTATGATTCTCTGCAGACCCCAGTATCTCAAGAATCTTACTGATTCTGTATTCCTTCTGTATCCCACTTACAAAAGACTCTTCTAACTGATGTAAGTAACACATTGGCTGTTCCTGATGTAGAGAAATCATTGCATCTGCCCAAGAGGACAGCTTGTTTGCAAGAGGTTAGTCTGTATGGCAGAGAATGGGAACTAACCTGAACTACATGCACTTACAAATGTTTCTGTGGTTTATAAATACTTTGTTCACATGATATAATCTTGGCTAGGACTTGCTTTCAATGTAGCATAACTTGGTGGTGAAGTTTTGAGGTAGGAAATGTATAGCCTCCACTAAATGCAAACTACCAAAGACTCTTTAAAACCCCAAAGTCCTGATCATTGCTCAAGAGCAAAATTGCTAACTTTGACAAAAGACCAATAACAATGTGCCAGTCATTCTGCTAAGGATATTGTCTTACTTTCTATTATTTAATCTTCAGAGTGATCCTGTGATTTTTATTTTACCATCTTTATTTTTCAGATGAGGAAACTGATGCTCAGAGATCGGTTAACTTGGCCAAGACTTCCCAACTGGCATGTTTTAGAGCCGAGATTCTTATATATATCTATCTACTACAAATGTAAACATGAGCTAGTATTTGCCAAAATCTAAGACTGGTAGCTTGGTGATATACATGGATTATTTCAAGTAATACACACATAGTTTTTTTAAAAAATAATATCTCAGTAAGAAAGCTATTTTTATGATTCTTTTTATTTTTCTGACTGCCCAATCAAAAAATGACTTATATCTAAGTCAAATCACTTTTACATTATTCTTTTATTTTCTTCAATTAATCTAGGCTAGCTCAAATTAACTCATATTATTTATTTATATTGATCACTTCCCCCCATCCTCATCCAGTAGGGTTTTTTTTTTTTTTTTTGTGTGTGTGTGTGTGTGTGTGTGTGTGGTACTTGGTACTAAGGATTGAACCCAGTGTTGCTCTACCACTGGGCCACATCCAAGCTCTTTATTTTTTATTTTGAAATAGCTTCTCAATAAAACTTCATTAAGTTGCCAGGCTGTCCTCTAAATTGTGATCCTCCTGCATCAGTCTCCTGAGTCACTGGTATTACAGGGGTATACCACCATGCCAAGCTCAATGTAGGATCTTAATGAGACTGGTATCTTGAGTATCCATGTACATAGGAGTCCAACAAATACAATTATATGAATGAATGAAAGGATTATATTCAAGAACAGTCCCAATTTGGTACTTGTGAGTCTTTAACATCTTTCTACCATTATTTAATCTTTTTTTTTAATAGTGTGGAAGTAGGTTTGGTGTGAGAACAGTTAGCAGAAGAAAACCATAGTTGGAAATTTTATCTTTTCTTCATGACTGAAAATTCTAAATTTCTATTTAAGCTATTTTCTTTTAACCTAAAGTCATGCAATTTTAAAAAATATGTGAACTAAGAGAAAACATTTAGTAAATGGGTGTACAGGTTTTGGGAAATCATGGCAATGATTATGAATATTGTATGCTATCAGCAATGAATATAGGTAGGAGAACATTTGTGGTGGAGAAATAAATATTTATTTACTTTAAAATGAGAGCTCCAAAGAATTCTGTGTCATTCTTCCTAGTTTCAATTCAAATGGGATGACAACATGTAATCATGATATTATAAGTGATCAATATACATGCATCATAATGCAAAGGGAATTTTTTAAAAGAGAAATCAATTTGGACATGAGTAGACAGGAAAAAAAATAGCTTCATAGAGGTGGAATTCAGTTGTGTCCTAAAAATAGGATTTTACTAGGCACCCACCTACTGATTCAACCATCATCAATTGAAAACCCACAGTGAAGAAAATAATGTACCAGGCATTCTGGCAGATACTAACTTAATGGAGCTTCCTCCTGCTCTGAGAACAATCACAATGTAGTGAAGGATTGACTTAAAGTTCTTAACTCCTACGTAAAATATAAAGTAAAAGCTGAATTAGAGGAAAGACAGACCAATTTTATCTAAGGAGACAGTCTTATCAAGAATAATTTCCTATAGATTATGACTCCCCTACCCTCACCCCCATACAGGGCTTGAACCCAGGGGCACTTAACCACTGAGCCACATGCCCAGCCCTTTTTTATTTTTTATTTTGAAACAGGGCCTCATTAAGTTGCTGTGGCTGGCTTTGAATTTGTTATCCTCCTACCTCAGCCTCCTGAGCCACTGGGATTCCAGGCATGTGCCACTGTGCCCAGTTAGATGATGGTTTTTGAGTAAAGTCTTTACGAACTAAGAATATTTGCATAGTTGGATGATTTTAAGTGGATAATGGGTGTTCACATCAGAGACACATCTAGTCATAATTATAAAATTATGAATGCAATATTAGGTATGAACAAAACAATTTAGAAATGGCACATCACGAATTTCACATTTCAGAAAGCTGACAAGCATTTTTAAAAGAAAAACAGAAAAATAGCACGTATTTATTAAAATGTGGTTTGAACACTGCTGTAATACCTTTCTTCATACAGTTTTGCCTGATATTTCTTGATTGCCTCTTCATAAGACAAGGGTTTTGTAAAATAAATGTGTATGGAAAGAATAGAGATGATTCATGAAATTTATCTTTTATCATTGCTAGTTTAAAAAAGGTTCTTTCAGCTTCATAACTCATTATCAACAATGTCATGTAAATTTTTAGAATCATTTTATCAAATTTGGTAAAACTTCTATCAAACTTTCTTGGCATTTCAAATTTTCTAGTGCAATGACTAATCTTAGACACTCTTTCAATTGATGACGCTCATTTACAAATTGTCATCAGTGTCCTCATAGCAATGACAAATTCTGAGTTTTATGTTATCTTTGCCAGCATTAGATTGTCAACTTCTCTTTAGCCAGACTGCAGAAAGTCCTATGACTATGACCCCACTAATGCCATCTGATATGAGGCAAAATCAGAGCAGACTGAGACAGTAGTTTTAACTAAATGCACGTGCAATTTTTCTGGAAATATATGATCATGTGAATACATTGCTAAGGGTCTCATAGGATCTCATGCAAGTGAGAGTCCCAGAGATTAAGCTTTATTAGCTTCTTAGAAATTCTACCTCTGGGTAAGATTTTTGAGTATTTTGGATGCCAGGATGAAGAAAGTAACCTTAAGAGATATATTGGATGAAGGAGTAAGATATATTGAATAACGGATAGAAGCTAGGGAATATAAAATGCTATGTGAATTTTTAAAAGGTAAATGCTAGGATAAATGTCTGTAAGAGGTAATATGCTACTGGCTAAAGAGCAAATGCTCTTCTAGGGATGAACTTCTATTAAATATAAGAATATGCTTCTGTAAATGAGAACAGAGAAACCATATAATGTTTTTTTTTAAAAAAAACTTTGCTAAAGGCATATTTATATTTATTTACTCATTCATGGTAGTTTGGTACTCGTTATCATATTCAGATCCGGTATGCTAATATTTAGGTATCTACAAATACAGTGACTACTATCTCAGTTTGTAGCAAAGTACTTGATACTGACTAATGATATCGTGCACAGCATTGCCAAGCTTATAGAAGCTTAAAGGCAATAAAGAATAGTTAAGAAAAATGTACTAATTTGTCAAACAGTGAAAAGTACAGATCATTTTGGGGTTTATCAATTAAATGCACCTTGAAACTGGATCATGCTTTAGTACAAAAGCATGGAGCTGTGTTTAATCAGAGGGTAGTTCTAGGGAAAAGAAAGAAACTGAAAAAATAATTATTACTGATATATTAGCCACTTCAGTGTTATATCTAATATTCACTCCAGAGAATCTCATTGACCTTCTGAAAAATGAAATGACAGGTGAGCCATAGGAGTAAGGTGAATCAACAAAATTAGGGTGGCTTTTAGTTTGTTTTCCTGTTCTTTTGTTTTAGAGTGTAACTGATATCAAAGTTCAGCAGGTACATTCAATTGCTTAGTATTTATTAGTGTTCACTGAATATACATAACTAATAATGGTTACCATATTAAGCATCTAGAATGAGCCATTGTAATTGACTGATTTGTTCTCTGCTTTTCCAGGTGCAGACAAAGAGTTTGAATTGGGGCTACAATTTTACTCACATTACAGTTCAAATGGGAAAAGAAAATGAAATGATTCTTCCAAAATCAAAGTGCCTTTAGGTAAATTACAACTACATGTAATGTATAAACCTTGCTGGAATCCTGATTGGAACAAAATCAGCTGGAAAAAATTTTGAGGTCATCAGATAAATTTGCATATGGATTGGATATTAGATGATAATATGCTGATTAGTGTTGATTTGGGGAGTTGTGATAATGGCATATACAAACTCTGTACTAAAATATTTGTAGGTCAGCAGATGCAAGCTCAATTCTTCTTGAATTGGTTCTTGATTGCTTCTGTGATTGTCTGAGAACATAGTACTCTTCCAAAGCAGACTCTGCCAGTGATTCTCCAGGGAGTTTCCAGAAGCCTTTGGTCTTGGACTAGGTTAGAACTGTTGATCTCTCTTGTTCTGAAGCTTCTTGGACAGCACTGCTACTGGTTCTCCCTGCTCTCCAGTCTGCAAATGGCCATTATGGACTACCCAGCTTCTGGTTACCCAATATGGTTAGAGGAAACAATGTTGGGCCAGTTACTATAATAGATCTCAAAAGACTCTGGAACCCTGCTTCGACTGTGAGTATAAACTAATATGCACACATAGGAGGATGAGAGACCATGAGGAGCAGAGCCCATTCATCTCACAAAAGACCTTCACAAACCATCAAGACCCCATCAAAGCCAGGAGCTCCCCAAAGACACATGAACAAGCCCAACCAAAATCAAGGAAGCCTGACTGGAAAAGAATTTCCCATCTCATTTGTGTCTCATGAGCAAATGGTTGTTATTATGTGTTTCTAATTATATGGTATTTTGTTATGCAACAATAGCTAACTGATACCCCATAATCGAAAGACACCACAATGATAAAATATTTGCGGGTGAAATGAAATGTCTGGCATTCTTTTAAAAATAATCCAGCACACACACATAATTGGGACTTAACAGAGAAGGCAAAATTGGTATGTGTGTGTGTGTGAATATATATATATATATATATATATATATATATATATTTTTCCCCTCCTTGGTCTACCACTGAACCCTAAAATTTTAATAACTGTTGAAACTGAGTAATATGGATAGAAGAGTTATTTACACTATTCTACTTTTCTGTATGATTGGAAAGATAAAGTCTTAATCTTCTTATCCTCAAAGTTTCTCTTTTCTCTTTCTTTTGGATCCTATACCTCATCTATCCATCTCCATCAGCAGTACATTTAGTGGTGTTATTTGTCTCTATTGACAATATATACAAGTGAGAGCACACTAATATGGGCTGCAAATAAATCTGAAAGCTAACCATAGATACATTATATACAAGGGACTACAGATTCTGCCATGGATATATCACAAATATATTCACACAATATTTCCTCTTAATTATAATCTTAGAGGATGGATTTGTTAAGAATTAATTGAGGTCATGCTAATGAAGAACTTCGGTTGAATAAAGAATCTAACATTAAAATTTCACATGTTGAACATCTACTTTGAACCAGGCATTTTAGTAATTACTTTGCTTAGAATATGTTCACTGAATCATCCAATTAGTTTGGTGAAGATAGTTTATGGCCTTCATTTTATAAGCAACAAATTGAAGTAAAGTGACCTACTGCATAGATTTCATAGCCCAAGTCACTTCTGTGTGTCTTTACAGGTCATTTATGTAATTATTTGATTCTAATTTAAAGGCAGAAATGGAGAAAAAAGCAAGTGAACATACATTGTTCACATCCCTTGCATTGAGCAGGCAATGTGCTGGACATTTTGCAAATGTTGTCTCATTTCACATCAAGCTAGTGAGGTGATCATAATCACTGATATTTTTCCTCAGTATTATAGGTGAGAAATTGAGTGTCAATCTTGTCAAGTAATTTCTGCAAGATCAGATACCTGATGAATTTTATCATCCTACCCAAGAATGCTTGCCTCTGAAGTCTCATGTTCTTAAAAAAAATAAGCATTATTTTGTAGATAAGTATTAAATCTGTAAATTCTATAAAAATAGAATTCCAGCTACTTCAGGAGGTTGAGGCAGGAGAATCACAAGTTCGAGGCTAGCCTAGGCAACTTAGGGAGAGTCTATTTCAAAATAAATAACTAACTAAATTAAAAGGTTCAGGAATATAGCTCAGTGGTAGACCACCATGGATTCCTTTTTTGTGTGTGTGATATATAAATTAAGGACTGGGGCTGGGGCTGGGACTTAGTGGTGGAACACTTGCTTAGCATGTGTGAGGCCCTGGGTTTGATCCTGAGCACCACATAAAAATAAATAAAGATATTGTGTCCATCCACAACTAAAAAAAATTTTTAAAAGTATATATTAGAATAATACTTTTTTAAAAGATAAAGTCTTGCTCTGTTACTCAGACTGGTCTCATTCCTGGGCTCAAGTGATCCTCCTGTTTCAGCCTCCTGAATAGCTGGGATTAGAGGCATGAGCTACCTTACACTGCTTTAAACTAACAGATTTTAGAAAACTGAATTTGAGTTCTTATTAAAATGCAAATAGCACTTAAAGAGATCTGTCATTTAAATCCTAATACTAAACACTGTGAAATATTTTATGGACCAGTGCTCAAAAATCAAATTATGTATTTTATATTTTCCAATTTTTAGAATTTAATAGTGTTATTCTTGGGATTTCATGGTCAAAGGGCTTTGAAATAAAAATGAGTTTGCCATTAAGAAACCTTAAATCAACAAGTGAATAATAGGAAACACTTTAATATTAAATATTGATGTTTATTCAATTCAGCCTCTCTAGAATATGAAAATATTATGGTCAAACAAAGTCATTAGGGAAAAGATGTGGTTCTTTTTGGTCTTGAAATATGTACTCTTTTATCTTCAATGGAAAGACTACATGGGGCTGGGGTGGTGGCTCAGTGGTAGGGGTTCAATTCTCAGCACCACATATAAATAAATAAAATAAAGGTCCATTGACAACTAAAATAAATACATAAATATTATATATATATATATATATATATATATATATATATATATATATATATATGAACTTCTGCTTATGGAACACCTACATGTTCCATAAGCAGAAGTTCATACTGCAGATTGTGTTTAGGTGATCACCAACATTGGAAGAGAAAATGGAAAAGTGGGATATCTTACTGGATTAGTTATCAGGAAGTATATGATCCACTCCTGGTTCTACTACTAAGGAGAAGAGTCGACTTGTACAATCCATACACCTCAATTTCTCTATTTTGTAAGAAATAAAGCTGATTAAAAGAGGTAACCTCCAAGGCTCCTTCTAGATTCCAGGATCGTATAGCTATCTCTAACTTCTGCTAAAAGGCTTTATTCTTGCCTTTGGTATGTGCTGGGAGGATATTGCTACCTATTCTTGAGGTATGGGTTTTTGTTTGTTTGTCTTGTTTTGTTTTGTTTTGGTTTTTGGTGCCAAGAATTGAACCCAAGGGTGCTTAACCACTGAGCAACAGCCCAGCTCTTTTTGTATTTTATTTTAAAACAAGGTCTCCCTAAGTTGCTTAGGGCCTCATTAAGTTGCTGAGCCTGGCTTTGAATCTCCAATTCTCCTGCCTCAGCCTCCCAAGCTGCTGGGATTACAGGCACCATCATGCCTGAGGTTGCTTTATTTATATGCATTATCAGAGCTATCACATTTGCACCTAAAGGAAGAATAGAACCAGGTCAGTATGTGAACAGTTGGCAGTATTCAGAGATGGAGACAGTGCTAATGATTTCATAACTTCATGGATGCTAAGAAAGCTCTTCTCCAAGATATACCATAACCCCTAAACTAATATTGATACCAAGGTTACAATTTAATTTTTAAAAATTATTCCTTTGATCACCAGTTAAAAGGATAAATGGCTTTGAAAGAAGTAACATTTTGGTCTTCATCAGATATAATGTCTCATAACCATTTTGTAGCAGAATAAGGATAGTGAGAAATGGTAAGGGAAAAGAATAACAAAAAGAACCACCCTGTCTCACTCCAAGAAAACTCCTGTTTTACAGTTGTAACTAGGGGTAAAGGACCATAATATTTCTACTTAGTGCAATGAATGCATATTGGATTTAATATTTTTCCTCCAAAGCGATATTTTCTCTGGCAACCAGGAGGCCATTCATGTCTTTTTGAGAAAGTATGGAGGGCAATTCTGGCATCACATATCATCTCATCCCCCAATAATAATAATAATAATAATAATAATAATAATAATAATAATAAAGCAATTCCACCTCATTGCTTCTTGTTCATATTATAAGAATACAGTAATGTGACACATAATGACATGGATACATGCTGAGAAATGGGACATTGAACAATTTTGCCATTATGCCAACATCATAGAATGTACTTACACAAATGGAGTTGGTATAGACCACTATACATCTAGGGTACACAGTATAGCTTATTGCATTCAGCTACAAACCTGTACAGCATATTACAGTATTAAATAAGTAGGTGACTGTAACACAATGGTCAGAATTTGTGTGTCTAAACATATGCAAACATAGAAAATGTATAGTAGAGACACTAAGTAATAGGAATTTTTCAGTTCCATTATTATTTTATGGGACCATAGTTTTATATGTGGTCTGTCACTGAGCAAGACACTATTATGTGGTACATGACTATATAATAAGTCCCCAATATAAAGAACCTTAGTTTTCCATGCCTCATTATGCTATAGGTCAAATGTAGTACACAACTAAACACCTAATTGTATGTTTTTCTCTTTTTCTTACCCCAACCCCTGCTGTATAGAATATCTCTAATGTAACTGCTGTCTTTTTTATCCAAACATAAGCATTGTAACAGGTTTGATTCCATATCTCTTTTATTTGTCTGAGAACCTTTTTTGTCAGTCTCATGTTTGTGACATGACTAAGCTTCTTTAAGACAATCCACTCAGAACAGACTTTTTCCTAATTTATTAGAATGGATTTAAAAATCTATGACCACTCAGTGGAAGTTAATGAGGATTATTATAGTGGTTCAGTGACAGTTAGGCATGTCACCTTGAATATGATTTTTCTTTCTCATCTCTAAAACAATGACGGCAGGTCTAATGCAGTTTTCTGTTTAATCACCTCATCCTGGAAAGATGAAAATTATTCTTGGAGGGGCCATTTATTCCCTTGTTATATGTACAAAACATTAAAATTTTAGCTGTCTTAAAACATGGGAGCTGTCATAGAGTTAGGGTAAAATTATGAAAGTGTGCTGGTTAAAAAGTGACACTTGGAAGGAAGTACAACACTTTAATAAGCTTAGGAAAGATGCCAGGGATTTAGTCCCTTTTGAAAAACATTGGCGATGCCAGCTCCAAAGCATGCCAGGCATATTTTCTCCTCAACAACCCTGGAAGTGCAATATAAGTATAGTACTTTGAAATGTGTTTGCAGGATTATGGGAAGCACACATAGAATTCAATTGCTAAAATCTGTTTCTGTCCAGATTAATGAGTGGAGACAAAACATCTGCCAGCAACCTCTGTTTGGCTGTATTTCTTTAGACTGCCTGAAAAAGATACAAATGCCTTTCTTTTCTTTTTTTTTTTTAATTTCACTATACATTCACATGCTTTCTGAAAGAAAGGAGATTTAAAAATCAGCTCTATTTTTCTTTGCAGTTATTGGTTTGGTCCTTTTCTTCTAGCATACTCTTTTAATCTAGAATATTGTTTTGAAACAGTCTCAACTGTCTTTATGATATTGCTGCCATGGAAATTGGCCTGGCTTTACAATTAGAACAACATTTTGACAAAAATCAGCTTCTGACTGCCATTCTTAAAACCAATTATATGGCAAGGGTTTTGTCCATTAGAATAGTTCAAGGAAAGAAAACAGGGATCGTTTTGTATTGTAGGCTTTCTCAACTGCAAGAGTATGGGCTGCCCTATTCATTCCCACAGGTTGGGGTATGAGTTTCCACAAATAGATGTTTAGTTTCTTATTGTTTCTCCTTTCTTTTATGTCTTTTGATTTTTTCCCATGTTACCAGTCTGAAAGCTGGCATTAATATTAACTAATCTCTTTTCTAATAAGGAGGCTTTTCCCAGGCTAAAGCAAAAGCAATGCCAAGAAACAAACAGCATATTTAGCTATCAGGGAAAGAGAGAAACATCAGAACTGTGATTTCTATAATGGATTCCTAAATTTGAGAAATAAGAGCTTTCTGTACCTGTTGATGAACTATCCAAAAATACTCAGAATGCTTTTCTTCACTGACACAGAAACACAAGTGCATGGAAAAGTGTTTCAGAAGCTGTTCCTCCTATGAGTGTCAGTTGAATGAAACTCAATATCCAAGTGTTGATGAGTCTCTATTACTGTCAGCCAAATGTATTTATCACTACCAAATGTTATACAGCTTCATGAGCCTTCAATAGAATTCTTTAACAATCTCCATTGATGTTAAGTTTGTGGATAGAGCACAGAGAGCTGATAATTTATCATTTTTTTTACTTAAAATACAAGGAAAAAATTATTTAACTGGGACATACTTCTGGAGATTTGATTTTTTAAAAAATTTCTGGGTAGTTATTTTAGTCAGACTTTGTATCACTGTGATCAAAGTACCTGACAAGAAAAACTTAGAGGAGGAAAAGTTTAATTGGGGCTCATGGTTTCAGAGGTCTCAGTCTACAGATGGCCTACTCCATTGCTCTGGGCCCACGATGAAGCAGAATATCATGGTGGAAGGGCATGACACAGGAAAGCTGCTCAGCTTATGGCAGAGTCAAAAAGCAGAGGGGTTGGGGAGGAGTCAGCTTCCTGACTGCCATTCTTAAAACGAATTATATGGCAAGGGTTTTGTCCTTATATACTTTCAGGGTATGCCCACAGTGATCCACCTCCTCTAGCCACCTGCCTACAGTTACCACCCAATCAGTTTATTCAAAATAAGATGAACTGATTAGGCTATAGCTCTCACAATCCAATCATTTCACCTCTGAATAGTCCTGCATTAACAGGAGTCTTATATATTCATTGTTGTAATGTCTGATAGTTAAATAAAAAGCACCCTTTATATTTGAAATAAATCATAGTAATTTGTCCTGCTTTTCAAAAGAGAGAAAGATTTGCCTCTGTGGCTATTTTTATGATAAGGTTCTTTTCTCCAAATTTTAATGTTTCAAAACTCCTTTCTGCAAAGTTGTGAAGATGGCATCAATGTAACCTTTGATATAAAAATCAGGTCAAAATGAAGGAGGAGAAAGAGAATTTCTGTTTTAGGAATAAAGTGTTAGAGATGCAAAGACTTATATAAGGTTATTACTTGATTTGGGGCCTTAGAATTAAAGAAAAAAGATTTAAAACTTCAAACAAACTGTAAAAATGAGAAAAAATATTGTAACAAGTATACAGTTTACTAACTTGTGATAAAAACCTAGTATCAAAGAGAAAGTCATGTTGCTGGGGTTCTAGCTCAGTGGTAGAACACATGTGAGGCACTGGGTTCCATCCTTGGCACCACATAAGAGTAAGTAAATAAATAAAGGTATTGTGTCCATCTACAACTAAAAAGAAAAATTTTTAAAAGAAGTCATGCTACATAATTACCAATGTCAGACATCACAAAGAAACTATGTAAACAAATACTAGAATCAACAAGTGAATTTAACATTGTCATGAATACTAGATTATTACATTTTAAAATATCACATTTTTATATACCAGCAATAAGCAAATAAAATTTGAAAAACAGAAATCAAAATTAAAATTGCAACAACTGAAGCAGAAATATTTAGGTATATATAGATCAAAGAAATCATGTACATGATCTATATGCTAAAAACTATAAAATAATGAAGAAAGTAAAGAAGACAAACTCATCAATGGAGACGGTTACATCATTCATGGATTGGAAGACTCAAAGTAGTAAAGATGATGAATCTCCCCAAATTGATCTATAGATTTTACATAATCCCTATCAAAATCTCATAAGGATTTTTTGTAGATATAAAAAAGCTGATTTTGAAAATGGATATGGAAAATGAGAGGCTGTGTTGTAAAAGAGTACAGTTGAAGGATTTTAAGACCTGATTTTAAGACTTGCCTTATAGCTATAGTAATCAAGACAGAGTGTGGCATGTGAATGGATACATACACCAATGGAACAAAATAGAAAGATAGAAATTGACCCCCCAAAATATGGCCAATTGATTTTCTATTAGTGCATTATAATTACACACATGAGTGAGGTTCATTATGCCATATTTGTATATGCATATAGCATAATTTTATTACTCTTGTTTCCCAGCATTTTCCTTTTTCCTATCTTCCTCCCTCTACCTGATCCCCTTGCTCTACTCTACTGATCATCCTTTGTAGCATTATTAATTAGTGCATTATAATTGTATACATAAAATTTACTGTGGTATATTTTTACATGGGAATAGCACAATTTGGTAGATTTTGTTCCCTTGTATTGCCCTTTCCTCCTCCCTCCCTCTCCATTTCCTTCCTCTACTTTGTTTCCATTCTATATTCATGAGATCCTTTTTAATTCCTCCTACCCTCAACCGCAGCTTTCACATTTGAGAGAAAACATTCAATCCTTGACTTTCTTAGTCTGGCTTATTTCACTTAGCATGATATTCTCCAGTTCCATCCATTTAGCAGTAAATGACATGATTTTATTCTTCTTTATGACAATCAGTTGTTTTTTGACCAAACTACGAAAACAATTCAAAGAAAGAATAATCTTTGAACAAGTGGATATCCCTAGGTTAAAAGGAAGAAAAAGTAAAAAGATTAAAAGGTTCAATCTGAACCTTGTGCCTTATATAAAAATGAATTCAAATGGATCATAATTCTAAATGCAAAATATGAAACTTTTATAAAAACTATAGAAGAAAACCTCATAGCTAAGGATTAGGCAAAGAGTTCTTATACTTAACACCAAATGTATGATCTATAAAAGGAACACTTGAAATTTAAATTTCATTAAAACTAAAAACCTTTGCACTGTGAAAAAACCCTCCTAAGAGAAGGAAAGGGCAAGCTACAGACTAGGAGAAAATATCCAAAAAAGTCCTTATAGTTTAAATATTTGAGAGATTCTTTAAAATCAACAGTAAAACAAGAAAACAATCCAATTAGAAAATGGGCAAAGACCAAAAAAAAAAAAAAGACATTTTACCATACAGATGGCAAATAAGTACCTAAAGGGATGCTCAACTTCAATTAGCCCTTAGGGAAGTTCAAATTAAAGCCAAAAAGTGATTGTGCTATGCACCTAAAAGAATGGCTACAATAAAAATTTATTGACAACATCAAAATCTCTCAAGGATGTGAGGAAGGCAGCTCATTCATGAAGTGCCACTGGGAATGCCAAATGGAATAGTCTCTCTGGAAAACATTTTGGTAGTTTTTATAAAGGTTGATGATGCAGCAATGATCCAGCAACTCCACTCCTAGGTGTTTACCCAAGGGAAATGAAGACATGTTCACACAACCTGCTGTGTAGAAATATTTATTGCAGCATTATTTGCAATAGTCAAAAAGGGAATACAACTCAAATGTCCCCCACAGGTGAATGGATTGTAATGGAATACTGGTCAGCAACAAAATAGAACAGATTATTGATATAGATAACATGTTTGGATCTGAGGAGCATTTATGCTGAATTTTAAAAAGCCAGTTCCAAAGATTACCTTGTTATGATTCCATTTACAGAACTCTTAAAATAACATGATTATAGATGGATAACAGATCCGTGTTTATGAGGGTTCAGGCTATGTGGAGTGTACGGCGATAGAGAGATAGTAGGAGATAGTTTCTACAGGGTTATGGAATAGCTCTGTGTCATGGTACTGATTACACAGATCCATGTATGGGATAATGTTTCACAGGAAAAAAATGATGAATGTAAATGTCATCAGTGGTGGTGCATACCTATAATTCCAGCAACTTGGGAGGCTGAGGCAGAAGGATCACAAGTTTAAAGCCAGCCTCAGCAACTTTGTAAGGCCCTAATCAACTCAGAGAGACCCTGTCTCAAAATAAAATATAAAAAATGGCTTGGGATGGGGCTCAGTAGTTAACTGATCCTGGATTTGATCCCCAGTACCATAAATTTTTTTAAAAAATCAATGAAAAACAATCTGCATAAAATCTGTAGATGAAAGGTTTTGCACTGTTGTCAATTTTCCAGTTTGACAACTGTACTGTGGTTTTGTTAGATATCATTGAGGGAAGTCAGGTGAAGACTATACAAGAGGTCTCCATATGGTAACTACCAAGGTCATTTAAAATTATTACAAAATAAAGTTACAAAATGAATGAATGAGTGAATAAATGAATGCACAGGCCAGCAACTCTACTGAATTGCTGATTGATGAGAAACTGTTAATAAAGAAAATAATGAAAATATGCTTTATTTTACTTTAATTTTTTCTTCTCATATAGGATATCATTTTTCAGCCACAGCTTATATCTTGGGATCACTGGGAATCCTGAAGCATTAAGATGTTAAATGCTTTACAAATCATTTCTAAGGTTGGCACAAGAGGGCTCAATAATTAACAAAACCTGTAGGTATCTGCAAGATATTCTTGGCAGTGGCATGGTCTATGAGCCATTTGCTTAAATTAAGCTGCAATATTTGGAAAGCAGGAGTGGTTCATTGGGACATAAAAAGAGAGAAAGAAGTGAAAGGAAATTCCATTGATGCCCCAATGTTTGATTCTTGTCCTTTGGTGTCATTTATTATGATAAATATAATGCAAATAAAATTTTATTTTTTCCTTAGTCTTTTTAAACAATGATCAAAGTGGCATGTGGAAAATGTTTCGTGGCAAAGAATTCCTTTAAAAATAGTATGTGCTACAGTTAGTACATCTTTCCCATTAGTGACAGCTATTTTCTTGTCCAACTGATTTACATTTGTCAGGAGCTTCTGCATTTTCCTGAACTTTGTGTGAAACCAGAGAAATGGGCATTGATAATAAAGGCAAAAGGGGAGGGTGGCTGCTAGTGAGTTGCAAGGGGTAAAGAAATACCTGTATGCTTCAGGTGAGGATCAAAAGTTAAAAAAAAAAATCTTTGATTCTATTAGTGGTCATTCTTTCAAAATAAAGGCTTAGTCATATACTGTTTATCCTCAGAAAGTAGTGTTCTTTCTTTTATCAAAGAGGGCACTGATGTTTTTGATTAAAAGCAAGTGTGTAGTCAAGCTAGTAATTACACAATTATTTATTGAATGACTACTATGTTCTAGTTACTGTGATAAACATTGTGTATAGCTCATTCAAACATCATGAAGTTTACAGCTCATCAGGGAGAGCAAATATTTAAAACACAATAACACAAATAAATATTTCATTTGCTTTTGAAAAATAAAGATTATAAATACTATAAAGAGTATGACATTAAAAAAGCAGAGTGCTATGAGGGCATGCCATAGGGCATATCATACACAGAGATGGCCTTTAATGAAGTGACATTTGGTCTGAGTTCCAAAATATGAGGAGCCATTAGCTAGGTGAAAGCAGAGGGGTCATTTCAGGCTAAGGAATTAGCATCTACAGAAACTATAAGATAGGAAAGAAGAGTTTAGAGAATTCATGGAAGCAAAACGTGTCTCAAGTGTAGTAAATGACAAAATCATTAAGTATGGATTGGTAAGATAGACATCAGCCAGATTAGGCCTGATTATGTAGATCAGGAAAGCAGTGTGCATCTTATTTTTAGTACAATGGGAAGTCATTAAAGTTTCTGGCAGAAGAATGACATGATCAAAAATTTCACATTTTGAAGTTTGCTCAGACTGCTGAGGATCAAGTACGAAATTAGAAAATAAATTCAGGAAGATATTTGAGAATCTATATTTGCTTTATTTCCTCACAGCTTAATATTGAAGCAAGCACTGGATTTATCCTGGAGCATTTTCATATTCATCTCTGATGAAGCATATAGCTGTAAGCAAGTCAATAAGAATATCTTACGAGCTGGGGTTGTAGTTCACTGGCAGAGCGCTTGCCTCGCATGCATAAGGCACTGGGTTTGATCCTCTGCATCACATAAAAATAAATTAAAATAAAATAAAGATATTGTGTCCATCTAAAACTAAAAAATATTTTTAAATAGAATATCTTACATTTGTTTAGTGCATATGTGTGTGTGTGTGTGTGTGTGTGTGTGTGTGTATGTGTGTATGTGAACACATGCTTTCTGTTTCTTTTGGGAGGGGGTACTGGGAATTGAACTCAGGGGCACTTGACCACTGAGGCACATCCTCATCCTTATTTTGCATTTTATTTAGATACAGGGTCTCATTGAGTTGATGAGCATCATGCTTTTGCTGAGGCTGGCTTTGAACTCACCATACTCCTGCTTTAGCCTCCTGAACTGCTGGGATTACAGGTGTGTGCTACCAGGTTTGGCCTACATATGCTTTTTTATGTGATTCAGGGGACTAAATTCAGGGCTTACACATAATAAGTAATCTCTCTACCACTGAGCTATACCCCCCTAGCCCTTTTTATTTTATTTTGAGACAGGGTCTTACTACATTTCCCAGACTAGCCTTGAACTTGTGATCCTCTTGCCTCATCCTCCCAAGGAGCTGGGATTACAAGTGTGCACCATCATGCTAGCCTAAGTCAGTCAGTCTTTCTCTCTCTCTCTCTCTCTCTCTCTCTCTCTCTCTCTCTATATATATATATATATATATATATATATATATATACACACACACACACACACACACACACACACATCTCACTTGTGAGATATATGTGTATGTTATACATATATGTATGTGTGTTATATGTGTATTACATACACAGGAGATTGAACCCAGCCATGTTCTACCACTGATCTACATCTCTAGGTTTTTTTTTCTATTTTTATTTTTTTGAGTCTCACTAAATTGCATAGGGCCTTGCTAAGTCATTGAGGCTGGCCTTTAACTTGTGATCCTCCAGTCTCATCCTCCAGAGTTGCTGGGATTGCAGGTATTTGCCACTGCATCTGGCATAAGTTCTTTTATTTTTGCAAAGTATTTTATCTACATTTTATTTTACCTCACAATAACCCCAATTAATGTGTAAAAGAGATCATTTGAAAAGAGCTGGGTATAAATAACTGTAAAATGTCATGCAACTATTTAATGGCTACAAAGGAATCAAGATGTATATTTCTTGCTACTTGTTCAGTTCTTTCTCACTTCACCATGCTGACTTCTATATTACCTCTTTCTTTTAATTTCTCTTTGTTGTCTAACAATCACAAGAGGTGTGTAGTTCAAATGAGATAAAAACATACTAACTTCCAAAATTTTGAGGTACTGTCCAAATATATTATCTTGTATTTCTAGAACCAAGTACTACTACAAACACTGGTCAGAATTAAGAGGGATATATATTTTTATTCCTAAAGAAATGGGAAGAACAAGTCGGCCCCAGGAATATATTACTCCTGTGCATGTCACCAGGTAAGAAAGTTGATCTAGAGCATTCTCCACAAAAACCAAGATTTGGAACACTCTTGCCCCTCCCAAGCACACTGTGCTGGGAGTTTTGAGTCTTTCTCTCACCTTTCTTTTTAATAAAATTCCTGCTTGCTTAAAAAAAAACAAGATTTGAAATTGATCTATGGGTCCATCAACAGATGAATAGTTGTACAGATATACAATGAAATAATTTTCAGTCTTAAAAAGAAAGAAATCCTGTCATCTGCAGCAACATAGATGGAATTGGAGGTCATTATGCTAAGGGACATAACCAGACACAGAAAGATGTTGTGACCTGCATAGCCATTAGGTAGTGAGGGGATGGGGAAAAGACAGACACACAAATAGAGAAAAAGCTGGGTCTCAGTGGTTGACTACAACCATGGTAGGGAGGTAGTCATTCACAACAAGCTCAGCACATTTATTATATAGGTATAAACATCAAAAGGATTTATTGTGATTTAAGTTTCTTCAAAGTAAGCAGAACCAAGGTCATGAGTATAAACAGCTCAATTATGATTATCAGCTTGCGCCCACAACTTTCCCCAAGCAACTGGCGTCTGAACCTCAAGGTCAAGAACTGAATAGCTTTGTGGCTGGCACAGAACCCATTATTGAACAGGATGTCACCATATCAACTGGGCATTCTCAAATTGACACCTTCCCACCCAAGTTCCCAAGAGAGGCATTGCTTCTGTCACAGGACAGTTCAAGACCCATAATTGGGTCACCACTCCCAACAGAAAGACATATGATGTCACTTACATGTGGATCTAAAAATTCAAACTCACAGAAGTAAAAACTAAAATGGTGGTTACTGAAGGAAGGAGAGGAAAGATTTTTGAAAGACTTTGGACAAAGAATACAAAATTTGAATTAAACACAAGGAATGAGTTCAAGAGATCTATTATACAACATGGTAACTATGCTTAACAATATATAGTACTTTAAAAAAAATTGTACTGGGAATTGATCCCAATGGCATTTAACCACAAAGTCACATCCCCAGCCATTTTCGTTATTTTTAAAATTTATTTTTTAATTATAGGTGGACACAATATCTATCTTTATTTTATTTTTATGTGGTGCTGAGGATCAAACCCAGTGCCTCATGCATGCTATGCGAGTACTCTACCACTGAGCCACATCCCCAGCCCACCCTTTTCATTTTTTATTTTGAGACAGAGTCTTGCTAAGTTGCTTAGGGCCTTGCTGAGTTGCTGAGGCTGGCTTTGAACTCATGATCCTCCTACCTCAGTCTATCAAGCTGCTGTGATTACAGGTGTGCACTACCACACACAGTAGAAAATAACTGTTGAGCAGAGTGAAACCTCATGGTATTTTTCTCCAGCCCCTATGTAGTAAAGCAGTGGACTCAGTATGTTTGACCACATGGCATCCCTTATTCCTCTATGTATTTCTTAAATGAGTTCTGATAATCATTGATACGAAAAAATATGACTAAGCAGTATTAGAAAATAGTTTCATGTTTAGGAAATTAAAGCCTCAATGTGTTCTAAAGAATAGTGGGATAATTATAGCCTGCGATTTGTTATATATTTCAAAATAACTAGAAGAAAATAGTTTCAAGATTCCCAACACAGAGAAATGATAAATGAGGAGATGACAATGCTAATTACCCTGATTTGATCACTGTACAGTTTATACATATATTTAATTATCATGCTGCACCCCATAAATATGTATAAATATTATGTCAATTAAAAATTTTAAAATTAATTAAAATTTCAAAGGCCCCAATAATTATTTTTAAATAAACCTGCTTAATTTTTTGAGACCTTCATTTTCCACAACTGTAGAACATTATTTTCCATTGTACTAATTACATTATCTTATACTTTTTAAAACATAGTTAGAAAAATTCTTTTATGCCTTTTACTATGTATGCTTATATAACCTTGTTTAGCCAGAAGAACTAAACTACCTCTTATTTTGATACCACATGTCTTCTCCTCTCCTATTAAGATACTAAGGACTAGAAAGATCCTTGGTTAGGAATTACTGGCATCTGATGTTTCCTTAGCTGAATTTTCCTAGTTAAAAAAGTGGGTATTAACAGACATTTTTGGCAATATCATGTTCTTTTCATATCTAAACCATGTCTGAAGCGATACAATTTGAGAGATAGAAAAGTATGAGCACTGAAAGAAAGAAGCCAAGACTATCTTCATTATTATGTTGATATACCTTTCACTAGAAAACAATATGTCTGACAAATTATAGGGCAATCATACCTAGTTATAGGTCACAGAAAACAGTAGGCATTTAGTAAATGATTGTTGATTCTCTTGTTCATTATGGATTTGGAATCATGCCTCTGAGAATCATTATATGTCTTGGGGAGGGAGGTATATGGGTATGTGTGTATATTTGTGTATTTCTATAACCCACTAATTCTACCTCAAGGTATATTCCAAAAGAAATAATTGCATATTTGTACCAAAAGATGTAAAAAAATTATACAATTTTATTTATGATAATAAAAAAATCAAAGTAACACAAATCTAAAACCATATAATGGGTAAATTAATTGCTATAAGCTCATATGAGGGAACAACAATGAAAAGAATTAACTACTACAACATGGAAGAGCACGAATGTATATCATTTACATCAGTGTTCATTGGAAGAGGACATACTATGAATGTTATTTATAAGAAGTTTTAAAATAACCAATAATATGATGGTTTGTAATATAAATATATAAAGTTACATATATGATTTATAATATATGTGATAGAAGTCAAAATAATAATTATACTAGGGAGCTGTTGACTGAGGAGTACATTGAGGTTTTTGAATATGTTCTTTTGTTTATTCTGGTTGATAGTTATACTGATACAGCCATTAACATGCACAGAAAGGAAATTTATGAGGAAACTGTACCCAGAATTTCTAAGGGGGTGACAAATGGTGAATAATGATCTGTAGTTTAGCAAGAAGCATTAAGGAACACCATCAAAGGACAAAGTCCAGAGAAAGGAAATAATGAATGGAGAAAAGACAGAGGAGGGACTAATGCTCTGGTTACCTATAGCATGGTGGTCATGGTGACCTGGCTCCTTTTTCTATTTACAAAAAACTACTAGAGCTAATAAACAAATTTGGCAAAGAAGCAGGTTACAAAATCAACATACAAAAATCAATAGCTTTCCTATATACTAACAAACTAGAATAGTGTCAAAAACAACAACAACAACAACAACCTAGGAATCAATCTAACAAAGAGGTGAAAGACCTCTACAATAAAAAAATTATAGAACCCTGAATAAAGAAATTCAAGAAGCCTCAGAAGATGGAAAGACCTCCCAGGCATTCATGGATAGGCAGAATTAATATTGTTAAAATGGTAGTATGCTACCAAAAGCTATATACGAATTCAATGCAATCCACATCAAAATACCAATAGTATTCTTCACAGAACTAGAAAAAAAACCCCACAGTCCTAAAATTAATTTGGAAGAATAAAATACCCAGAATAGCCAAAGCAATTTTTAAACTGAAAAAGCAATTCTGGAGACATCACAATACCTGACTTCAAATTATACTATAGAGCTATAGAAACAAAAACTGTATGGTACTGGCATAAAAACAGATACACAGATCAATGGTGGTACAGAACAGAAGACACAGAGACAAATCCACACATGTAGAGTTATCTGATCCTTGACAAAGATGCCAAAAACATACATTGGAGAAAAATAGCCCTTTTAACAAATGGTGCTGGAAAAAGTAGTTATTCATATACAGAAGAATGAAATCAGATCCTCATCATTCAGCCTGCACAAAAATCAACTCAAAATGGATTGAAGACCTCAGAATTAGACCAAACACTATGCAACTCCTAAAAGAAAACATAGAGTCAACACTACAGCTTTTAGGCACAGGCAACAACTTTCTCAATAGGACCCCTAAAGCTCAGGAAATAATGCCAAGAGTTAATAAATGGGATGGCATCAAATTTAAAAGCTTCTGAACAGCAAAAGAAATAATTAGGAGTGTGAAGAGAGAACCTACAGAATGGAAGAAAATATTTCCTGGCTAGTCTTCTGATAGAGGACTGATATCTAGGAAATATATATATAAAAGTTGCTTATTGGGCTGAATGAATTTTATGCTATAACACATATTGAAAAGGTTAGTATGGAATATCTTGTTTTTGCCTTTCCATGGACTCTTTTAATGTAGGGATTCTTTTTAAAAATAATTATTTTTTAGTTACAGGTGGACACAATGTCTTTATTTTACTTTATGTGGTGCTGAGGATCGAACTCAGGGCCTCACACATGCTAGGCGAGCACTCTACCTCTGAGCCACAACCCAAGCCCCAGATTGCACAACTTTTTAGTAGTAAAACTAGCCTCTAACAAAGACCATATGGTTCCAGAGTCCATTTTCTTGACCATTACATTATTCTGCCTCTTCACTGTCTGAGACTGAGAAACTCTTATACACATACATATTTAAAAAATATTCCTGAATGTGGATTCCACTAAAAGGGTAATGGGATATTGGGAACCCACTAAGTAATGACTCTCATGGAGCATATTTGTTGAAAAATCATGTATTTAAGCATGATTGGATATTCAAGCAATTTAGATTCCACACTATTCAGATTTAGAGTACAAGGACAGTAAAAGGTTCATCAGCTTGAAATTACTTTTTAAATGATGTCAATGGATTTCAAGTCAATTTGAGAGGATTAAGGGATAATATGGATTTGCCAAATACTTCCAGATACCAAGGAACTGTGAGGGCACTTGTAGAATTACACATTATGTTTAACAGCTTCCTCTGCTGCCTGAGTTTTAATTCTTTGCCTATACTTTTGAAACTAACTTTACAGGCTGAAATGGTAGCTATACCAGTCACCAAAACAAGGTTAGAGATTTCAAACAGTGGTATTTTGAGCTACTTGTCACTGTTCACTGCTTTGGGGTATCTCTTTAATTTACAACAATGAGAACAAAGATAAGAACCTGGAAAAATGGCTGTGTCCACCCTCATTTTTAATACAATGGCCAGGTTGTTATGTTTTACAGAGATAAACTTATGCATTACAGTTTGAACGTTAGAGTTTCATGAAATAAAAGGTCATAAACAACACTGAACATCATTTAATTAAATTTCCATTAAATTCATCAACATTCATTAAGGTTACACTTTCACATCTATTAAACTGGCTATTATAAATAAAAAAGCAAATACAGAGTATTGGTGAGGATGTAGAGAAATTAGAATCCTTGTGAATTGCTGGTGAAAATATAAAATGCAGCAGCTGCTATGGAAAATAGTATGGCAATTTCTCAATTATTAAACAGAAATACCATATAATCTAGCAATTTTAGGTATTTGCCAAAAAGAAGCGAACTCAGATATTTGTATATCCATGTTCATAACAGAATTATTCATAATAGTCAAAATGGATTGAAGAACTCAGAGGCTCTCCAAGTCTCCATCAATGAATACATACAAAAGGTGGTATATCCATCCATATAACATAATATTTTTCAACCTTAGAAAGGATGCAGTTCTGACACAGGTCATAGTATGGATGAACCTTGAAGACATTGTGCTAAATAAAATAAACCAATCACAAAAGGACCAATATTGTATGATTCTATTTATATATGATACTTAGAGTTGTCAAATTCACAAAGACAAAGTAGAATCATGGTTGCCAGGAGCTGGTAGGATATAGGAAAAGTGGAATTTGTATTTAATGGGTACAGAGTTTCAGTTGTACTACAATATGAATGCACTTAAAATTAAGGTGGTAGATTTTATCTTATGTATATTTTGCCACAATAAAAAATGTTTAAAAAAATCATGGCAGAACTTAAACCTGCAGAATAAAGATGAAAAATTTGGCCCAAAACTATCAAGTGGGACACCTGTACTGTCCATGAAAGACACTATAAAGTACCAGACATTTTTAGAAAGGGACTGTTTTAAATACTATTTTTTCTTAGTAAACATAATAACAAGGAAATAAAAATAAAAATTCACTAAGGTTATACATAGCAAAGCCCTAGCCAATCTAAAATAATTTGTTCTTAATTCCTCATTAGGCAATTAGCACTACATTTTTAATGAGTCACATGGTGGACTTAACTGTTGTACCAATCAATTTATATGAAACAGTTAAACTAGCTCCTGTGCTTGGATATAGCTCAAATGATTCCTGATAGGCTAAAACTCTCGTACATTCACTTTAGCTTCAGCAGATTAAATCCTCTTAACTTGTATTGTTCAAATCTAGGGGACTGTTCCAGACCCCAAGACTGTTCATTACTGAAACATTATTTCATTAAGAATAATCAAAGACAAGGCTGTAAGCCACTGATATTATCAGCCCAATTTGGAAAGATTCAGACATGGAAATCAAAATAGTGTAAATCATAGAATGGTATACAGTAAACTGTTTGCAAACCTGGAAATAAAACCAGATGTTTCAAACCTTAGAAAAATTATATTTCCAGGGGCTAACAGAAACCCATATCACATACCACCAAACAAAGCAACTTAGGGTGTAAACTGCATTATATTTCTAAAAAAAAATTAGATTCCAAGAATTCCCTTTTCTTAATGACATGTTAATAAAATATCAGGGAAGGTTAGGATGTACCAAACCTTGTTCTACTTTGTACTAGTTCTCCTCTGCTTCCTGAAAGCTAACTATTAATTGAGGTGGAAAGGTCTGTTAGAACTCTTTAATTTCCATACAGTACAGGAACTGTAGTTGGACGTTTCAAAACTGGAAAGGTTGTTAGTAATCCTGAATTAAGATTCAATGACTCCTTCATATGAACTGCAAATTAGGGTCTCCCTAGCAAAACCTTTTCTCTTTATAGCCAAAAATACTATGTATGTTTTTTTTCAGTTAAACTTTGAAATTGGTTTTATTTCTAATGACTTTCGATCATTTTAAATGATTTAGTTTCAATTTTAAAAATATAGTCCATTTTGTCTCCACATGTATGAATTTTCCCTTTTCACTTGGAACCTGGAGGACAAGGTGACTTTGGAAAATGTAAAAAGAAAAGGCTCTCAATTTTGCTTTGGGTATATTATAGGAGGTAAGGGCCCAAATATAGGAGGATGTGGGGCCCAAATACGTGCACAATCATTCATTTTCAGAACTTCTCTTGATAAAGAGCCTTTTATTGTTGCTGCTGTTCCTTTGTTATTTTAAAAATTAAATCATATTTATTTAAAATAGGTAGCATGTTTTTATTATTCAAAATGTATAAAAAAGGTAAGAAATGACAAACTCTTACTTCTATTCTCTAAGCACCCTGCTCCATTCTAGAAGCAGAACCTTATTAATCTTTTCCTATATTTCCAAAAAATTTTATGCACATAAAATTTATATAAATGTACATGAAAATACAATATATTTCTTTTTAACCATTGTTAATGTACTCTGCACTCATTTGCACATCTCACTGTTTCACTTTAAAATATAACTTAGAGATTGTCTCCTATTAATTCAAAAGCCTCCATGTATTTCTTGTTTCATCTGCCTAGTATCACATACTCTAGTATCATAATTCATTTTAATCAGTTACCTACAGATGGCATTTAGGTGGTTCAAATTTTTTGTTATTATCAACAATTTTTGGTAAACAATCTTGTGCATACACGACAGTAGAAATGCTGTGAAGTCTTTGACTCCCAATGTTTGTTTTAGGACAGATTTTCTGTATCTTCTTGAGTGAGTTTTGAAATAGTAGACATATCTAAAATATCATACATTTCACTGTGGTATTCAAATTTGCACAGAATTGAGCAAAGTAGTCTCATTATTTTTTTAAATTTAATTTTTTAAAAATAAATTTAGTTTTAACTGATACATAAATACATAAGAGTTGCACATATCAATGGGATGTCATCTGATGTTTCAATGCATATTAATACATATATTAATATACATATTAATACAAATACATATATTAATACATATACATATATTGTGAAATGTTTAAATCAGGTTAAACATATCTAACTCTCAAAGATCTGTCATTCATTCTTGATGGCAAAACTTTCAAAATCCTTTCTTCTACCTTTTTTTTTGTGTGTGTGTGGTGGAGGGGTTTCCTGTGATTAAACAACCCAGATGCACTTAACCATTGAGCCGCATCCACATTCCTTTTAAAACTTTTTGAGACAGAGTATCTCACAATTGCTTAGGGCCTCCATTAGTTGCTGAGGCAGGCCTTGAACTTGCCATCCTCCTGCCTCAGCCTCCTGAGTTGCTGGGATTACAGGCATGCCCTATCATACTTAGCATGTTCTTATCTTTGAATGAGGTAAATTTTTTTCAAGATAATTTTTTCAAGATATTTGGAGGAAGCTCTGTCTTAGGATAACACTCTATTCTAAGCTTCAAGTAGATTTATTTGTGTCTCAGTACTTTTTGTGAGAGCTCTTTTAACTTTCCTTTTAATTTTTTTTTGTGGCCAAAGGAAATACAGCTATAGGTAGTTTATAATACCAATTACAATGTCACAAGTGCAGGTTGCTTTCTGGAAATATGAATTGTCTCTGGTATTTGATATTCAATATTCTGTTTCTCAGAAGTAAACCAGATCCAGTGATAGTCATACTGCCAATGTATGCCCACTTCTCTTACTGCTGCAACTGAGGAGCTGTCATTTCATTCTTCAAAGCACCCCCCCCTACATTAGGAACACAAAAGTTCTGGCTTTTTATAAGATTTACTGTCATATGTTTCTCCTTTCAGTTTTTTCTTTTTTTTCCGCAGCCATGTTTGATTTCCTTCTTTGGAAACAATTCCAGTCAGTTTTTGGTTGTTGCTCCAACATTTTGTTTGTAATTTAAAAAATAAGCTTGTATTTACTTTCACATGTTTTCTTATTGCTTTTAGTTGACTTCCAAAAACAGAAAATAAAAAATATTGATATTAGATTGTTACCTTGAAACCATAGTGACATATTTTTTTAAATAATCAACTGAAAAACTAGATTTAATGGGCTTCTTATCATTTTCAATCTGCATTATTTTTATGCTCATTAAGCACTAAGATGGCACCAGTCCAAGATTTTCTTCACTACTACTCTGTCTGAATGAGCATTTCTAAATCTTGCTGAAACATTTTAAAGTTTTGTCAATCATTATCACCAAAAAAAAAAGAAACCTGCTTATGTCATTATTTTTACTTTACCCAAAATAGATCTGTTCTACTTTATGTGGAGGGTAAAGAAATTCAAGCTTAAAAAAAATATTTGAACCATTTTATAGCAAAATGGAAGGGTATGTTTACGGGTGCGTTTGACTAAAGATATTATATTTAGCTATACTCAAAAAATTGCATAAACTATGAGAAGAGAATCAGCAAATTTCAACAAGTACATATGTAATCCATGGAAAGTACTATGTTAAACCTTATGGATTTATGGTTCTGGCAATATTTATATCTAAGATAACCTAAAAAATTCTCTCAATCCAAAAAAATTATTCCAATGAGTATGTTTTTAAGACACAGAAGAAATCTCTAAATTCCGGGAAACTTTGAGTATGCAATGCTATCTTCAATAATCTTGGGGACTGTGTTAATTCTCCCCACAATCTGCCCTCAGATGACATCTTAGAGAGGTAGAAAGTTAGAATTGAGATCTTCAAAGAAATGTTGGCACATAAGAAAGACTGTATTCTTTGTAAGAATTGAGACAAGATAAAAATATGTCTATGAACAAAGAGAGACAATGAATTTTGTCTTTCTTGGCTTGAATGGTGGTTTAAAGAGAAGAAAAGTCTTTCTTATTCTTTGAAACCTTGAACTTTAACCACAGGTAGATTTAATATTTAATGCTATAGTATCTCCATGCATGAAGCAGAGATTCCCAATGCCAGAAATTGACACTAAACTGTATCCTGAGCCTGTGATACTACTGATGAGTCTGGCGAAAACAAATAAAACTGACTCTATGGAATCATCTCTCAAAATGAATTGCAAAATGTTTTCACATCTTTCATACCACAGTTAAGCAGAAGAATATTAAAAGGAATTAATGAAATCATCTCAACAATAAAGACAGATTTCCTATAAAAGATGTATAAATAACCTGACTACAGATTTCTCAATAAAATTAATAAGAAATTAATGAGATGAATCCTACCTTGAGTACAAATAGCATGACTTGTGAAATAGTAGCAATCCTCAGAACAAATTCAATTTTTATTTTAAATCCAGATTACTGATATTTGTAAGAGATGGACTGTTAAGGCTTGGATATGAAATGTTCCACAAAATGTGCTGTGCTAATACAGGAAGTAAAGGGAGTAGATTATGAGTACCATAATCTAATCAACTGATTAATCCATTTGGTGGATTAATAATTTGGATGAATTACTGCGTGGTAACTGTAGGCAGCTGGGGCATAGTTGGAGAAAGCAGGACACTGAGAGCATGCCCTTTGAGATTATATTTTGTCCCTGACTTGTTTCTTGTCCTCTCTGCTTTCTGGCTGGCATGAGCAGAAGAGTTTTCCTCCAACATGCCTTTCCACCATGATTTTCTGCCTCACCTTAGGCCCAGCTATGTAATTGGAAAACCAAGGACTGAGCCTCTGAAACCATGAATGATCCAAAAATAAACTTTTCCTCCTCTAAATTGTTCTTGTCAGGTATTTTTGTCCCAGTGACAAAACCCTAGCTGATATATACACTGAAACAATGGTTCCCACTCTGGAAAAGATGTCATAGACTTTCTTTTCTCAGCTTCTCCTCTTTAAATACAACTAAGTATCTGGAAATAAGGCAACAGTCAATTATAAAAGGACTTTGCATTGTGGAAAGGAGAAGTCAAGTAGGCTAGAGACCTAATAACATGAAAAAAACACTATAGCTCAATCCTTCTGTTTTCTTTGTATCTCTCACATATTTGAGATTGGGTATTGAAGAGTCCTATGTCGCATTTTGCTAAGAGACATAAATATACACACACAAAAGGAAAAAAAAATGCCTCCCAACACACGGCATGAGACAGACCCAGTCAGAATCTGTAGGTGTGAGTAGGAAAACTAGAAGAACAAAGCAGAGCAGAAAAACATTTCAAGGGGTATAAAAATGTAATTATCATTGGAAATACAGATCACAAAATAAGCCAGAACACATATGCTACACCCAAATGCAGTGACTGTATGTTGAAATAAATGATTCAAATAGATGATCAAGTGTCCCTTATCATAATAACCAAAATGTTCAGTATATAACGGAAAAATCATTCCACATACCAAGAACCACGACAAATATAACTTGAATGAGAACAGGCAATCAACTGATGCTAATATTGAAATGAATCAGATGTTTCAATTATAAGAAAAGGATTTTAATAGAGTTATTATAAAAATGTTTCAACAAACAATTATGAGTTCTATTGCAAAAAAGAAAAAAAAACTCAACAAAAAAGCAATTATTTTAAAAGTACAAACAAAATTATAGAATTAAAAATACAATAACTAAAAACCTCAATGCATGAGTTAAATAGTAGAGTTATGATGACAGAGGACAGAATCTGTGAATTTGAGGATACACTAAAAGAGCTCAATCAATTTGAAGAACAGGGAAAAAACAGAGTAGAAAACTAATGAAGAAAGCCTCAGAGACTTGTATGACCATAATAAAAGTCTAGCATTAGTCTCACTGCAGTCCCAAGTGGAGAAGCAAAGGAGTGTGGCAAAAAAAAAAAAATATATATATATATATATATATATATATATATATATATATATATACTCTAAGAATCAATGGCTGAATACTTACCAAATTTTATGAAAGACACAACCTACAGATTCATGAATCAGAAATAACCCCAAATAGGGCAGATCCAACAAAGTCCATGTGAAGACATATATAAATTAAACCTCCAAAAACTGTAGAAAAAAAATTAATGCCAGGGAACTCATACATTAACCATACAGGAAAACCAACTCAAATGACATTGGATTCATTGTCTGAAATACTAGAGGCCAAAAGAAGTTAGCATAGCAGTTTTCAAGTACTTAAAATGAAAAACTATCAACTACAATCCTTATATCCAGCAAAATAACTCTTAGGAGCTTAGAAGAAATTAAGTCATTCTGCGACAAAAAGAAATCAAGGGAATTTTTCACTAGCATACTTATCCTTCAGGGATAGCTAAAACAAAGTATACAAAGAGGAAAAGAAAGCTAAGACCTTTAAAAAGGAAAGAACAACAGAATGGGCAAAAAATAATACACTATTTTTACCCCATGCATTTCTTAAATTCATATTTGGTGGATGAAACAAAAGTTATATTAGCGTTTCATGTGGTGTTTAATGTGTCAAGAGAATATGCTTAAGCCAGTTAATTTGATAACTTAAAAGTGGGTTAGACTGGGCGTGGTGGTGCAAACCTATAATCCCAGCAGTTAGGAATGCTAAGGCAGGAGGATCACTAGTTCAAAGTCAGCCTCAGCAATGGCAAGGTGCTAAGCAACTCAGTGAGACCCTGTCTCTAAATAAAATACAAAATAGTGCTGGGGATGTGGCTCAGTGGTCGTGTTTAACCCTGAGTTCAATCCCTGGCACCGATAAAAAAAAAAGTGAGTTAGGCTCAGGGTCAGGGGTATAGGTAACTGGTATACTTGACTAACATAAGTGAGATCCAGGGTTTAATCCTCAGCACCACCAAAGGAAAAAATGAATTATGCTCATTATGAATCACTGAAGCTGGAAAAGAAAGAGTACTGACTTCAGCAGAGGCTGTTTGACTACATTGTTTCCTGTCCCAAGTTAGGATGAAGAAATAACACTTTGAGGGCCAGGGTTGTGGCTTAGTGGTAGAGCACTTGCTTAGCATGTGTGAGGCAATGGGTTCAATCCAGGGCACCACATAAAAATAAAAAATAAAATAAAGGTATTGTGTCCATCTACAACTAAAAAACATTTTAAAAAAAGAAATGACACTTTGAAACATACATATCATGATTTACTAATCCTATTAACATTATCAGAGAAATCTATGCCTCCATCCTGAAGGAGACATGAAATAAAGCGACAAAAAATTTAAAAAGTGAGCTAAGGAATAAAGACACAGAGATGGAAGCAAATTTTCAGTGCTTCACTCAAAGCAGTAAAACATCAATATTGGTAGACTGTGATAAGTTCAATAGTATGTAAATAAAACAAGACAGGATTCTAAAAGTTGTTCAAGTAACTCACAGGAATCCACAACAGAAATGGAGAAATGAGAAACAGAGGGTACACACCACAAACAAACAATCACAAGCTTATAACCCAATATATCAATAATTTCTTCAAAGTTGAAGGTCTAACTTTCCCAATTAAAATAGAAAATAATAAAACATGACCCAACTCCATAATGTCTACAAGAAACTAACTTAAAGTATAATGGCATGAGTATATCAAAAGTAAAAGCATGAAACAAGAATACTATAATTTAAATGTGTCCTCCAAAAGTTCACATGGTGAAAACTTAATCTTCAAATTCATGTGCTAATGTTATCCAGAGATGGAATCTTTGGAGGTTATTAAGATTAGATGAGGTCATGAGGATGGGCTTGCTTGATGGCATTAGTAGTTTTATAAAGAGGGGAAGAGAAATACAAGCTAGAATTCTTGCTCTGGCTTGCCACATGATGTCCCCTTCCATGTTATAACCCTCACAAGATTCTGAGTAGATGTTAGAGTCATGCACTTAGATTTCTCAATCTCCAGAAACATGAGCCAAATAAACTTCTTTATAAATTACCTGGGCTCAGTTATTTTGTTATAGCAATACAAATCTAAGACAGAAGATATGCCTTGTAAAAATTAATAATAGCTATATTACTTTTAAGTAGTTTACAGCCTCATAGTAAAGAAAATCACTATGGACAAAGAGCAATATTACACTATGATAAGGATCAATCCACCAAAATATATAGTGATTCCCAGTGTGTAGACATCAAACAACAGAGATTCAAAATACATGAAACCAAAACTGCTAGAACTGAAATGAAAAACTGTAAAATCCATGATTACAGTTGAATATTTAATGACCCCCTCTTAACAACTGATAAGCCAACAAGACAGAAAATTAGAAAGGATAAAGAAAAACTTAACAGTGCTATCAACCTTCAGGACTATGTGTTACGTAATACAGGACATGATAACAATGCATTTTTTTTCAGTACTAGAGATTAAACTAAGGGCCTCATGCAAACTAGACAAGTGCTTTACTACTGAGTCATATCTCCAGTCACAGAATATATTTTTTAAGCATCCATGCAGTATTCACTAAAATAGAACGTATTTTGGTCTATATAACCTTTAACAAATTTAAAGGAATTGAAATCACATAGAGTATGTTGCCTGGCCAAAATGAAATCAGACTAGAAATACCCAACAGAAATAAAATAATAAAATCTCTAAACACTTGAAAACTAAGCAACAAACTTCTAAATAATCCATGGATCAAAAATATATCCCAAAGAAAAAATTTTGAAAATACAAAGAACTAAATACCAACAAAAATGAAAACATCAAAATGTCTATAATACAGCTAAAACCATACAAAAATTGAAAATTACAGTATTATTGTCATCTTAGTCCCTGTTCTACTGCTGTAATAAAACACCTGAGACTGGGTAATTTATAAAGAATATAAATTTTTTCTTACACTTTTGGAGGCTGGGAATTGTAAGATCAAGGTGGTAGGCAGAATAGCTGTCTTGTGAAAGTCTTATCTCCGATTCAATGATGCTGCCTTGAACGCTGAGTTCTCCTGAAGGGAGAAAACTGTATTTTTATATTATAGAAGGTAGAAAAGAAATAGAAACAAGTCTCTGGTCAAGCACTTTTATCACAACACCAAATCCTATTTACAAGTGTTCATTACTTAGTAACCTTCTGAAGGCCCCATCTCTTAATAATGTTATATTGGTAATTAAATTTCACCATAAATTTGGAGGAGACAAAAACAGTCAAACGATAGCAATTGGCCTATTTTAAAAATTGAGAAATGTTTCAAATCAATAATTTAGTTTTCTATCAACTTAGTCCACTTAGGCTGTTATAACAAAATATCATTAACTGGGTAGGTTATAAATAATAAATACTTAGTTCTCCTTATTCAGGAGATTAAGAAGTCCACTATAAAGGCACAAGGACATTTGGTGTTTTGCAAAAGTCTTCTGTTTTAGGTACAGAGCCTTCTCACTGTGCCCTCACATGGTGGAAGGGACTAGCTAGCTCTCTGGCATCTTTCATAAGGGTACCCAGCCCAGTCATGATGACTTTGCCCTTTTGACCTATTCATCTTGCAAAGGCTCTAACTCCTAATAACATAACTTTGAGGATTAAGTATTCATCATATGAATTTGGGGTGGCACACAAATAATAAGACCATAGCACAATTTCAAGAAAAAAGGAAATAGTAAAAATAAGAGCAGATGTTAATGATAGTAAAAGTAGAAAATCTGTAAAACACAGCTAGTTCCTGAAAATAATTTTTAAAAAATTATAATGGTTCCAGCAGGCTAGACAAAGATGAAAAGACCGAAGCCACATATAATTAGTGTCAAGAATAGAAAAGAGAATATCATTAGAGATACTTCAACATTGCAACAACTAAAAGGTTAATAAGGTAACATTACAACATTATGTTTATAAATTTAATAAAGTAAAAGAAATGGACTAATTTATAACCACAAAACTTTTAAATTACAATCAAGATGAAACTGACAAATGTAACTGACCTATACTCATTAAAACTTTAATTTCTTATTTAAAACCCCCCCCAAAGAAATCTCTCAGCCCACATGGTTTCACTGGAGAATTCTACTAAACATTTTTAAAAGAACTAATTTTACACAACTTTTTAAAGAAAAAGAAAAGTAGGAAACATTCCCCAACTCACTTTAAAGGCTAATAGTGCCATGACACCTAAACTACAGAAAAATAGTATAGAAAAAGAAACTACAGACCAATATATCTCATGCAGTGGTATGCAAAAAAACCCTAATAAACATATATGTAGTACAACAATATATAAAAAGAACAATACAATATGGCCTAATGGGATTTATTCCAAGTATGCAAGGTTGGCTCAACATTCAAAACTCAATTAATGTAATTCATTATGTCAACAACCTCAAGAAGAAAAATCAGAGTATGAGAAAGTGACTTCAGCAAGAGGACATGACAGCAGTTTCCTACACTCATATCCTCACAGCAACATCAGTTTGCACAACCATTCCTGCATGAAAATGCCTTCACGAAAGCTAGCCTACTAGAATAAAATAGGGAAAAAGCTTCTTGACAGTAGACTGGGTGATTATTTTTCTGAAATGATCTTAAAAGCATAGACAACAAAGGTAAAAAATAGTCAAATGGGATTGCATCAAACCAAAAAGCTTCTGCTTTTGAATTGGAATCAGTATTGCAAAGAGACATATGTACTTTCAATTTTCATATCAGCATTATTCACAGTAATCAAGACATGGAATCAATCTCAGATGGAAGAATGGATAGAGAAAACACACACACACACACACACACACACACACACACACAGGAATATTATTCTGTCCTCAAAGAAGAAAACTTAAGTTATTTGTGACATAATGGATGAACTGGAGGAAAGTATGTTAAATGAAGTAAGCCAGGTACAGAAAGGCAAAAAACTATATGATTTTTATTTATGTATGTAATTTAAAATAAAGTCAAATTTATAGAAGCAAAGCATAAAGTGGTGGCTGCTGAGGGCTGAAGAGTGGTCAAAGGGAAGATATTGGTTAAAGGGTATAAAATTTCAGTGACATAAAATGAATAACTTCTGGAGAACTAATATACATCATGTTACTATAATAGAGTTGGACACCTCAAACACACATCCCCAGATGCCATTGCTTGTCCCTTATCCTTTTTCAATGCTCCAACCCAGGATACCAGTCATGCTTCACAGTATAGAACATGTTTGTCACGCCTAGGCATTTTTCATGCCAGCCCTACAACTGAAAGAACATCTGTAATACACTTAATAATAATAATAATAATAATAATAATAAACTTTGGGGAACTGATTGGATCATGAGGGCTCTGATCTCATCATTGGATTAACCACTGAGAGCTGAATGGGCTACATGGAAGTGGGGGAGGTTGGGGAAGGTGGGACCTAGTTGTAGGATATAGATCACTGGGGAGCTGCCCTACAAAGGTATTTCTTGTCTTTACCCCTTCCAAGCCAGGTTTGCATACTAGAATAAGTCCCATTAGGCCATATTGTATCATTCTTTTTATATATATTTTTTACTACATATAATTATTAATTATTATATTGTTATAATTATTAATTATTATATTAGTTATTATTAATACAGTTAATAATGCTGCATTGTGTACTTGACATTTGCTAAAAAGAGTATTTTTAGCAGTAAAAGTGACTATGTGAGATGATGGATATGCCAATTAGCTTAATTTTAGTTATTATTTCACAGTGTATATCAAATCATCATGTTCTATGCTTTAAATTTATACAAAATTTGGTTTGTTAGTACCTTGATAAAGCTGGGAAAAGGGAAGAAAATATTATATGATCCTATTAACTGACACAGGAAAAAATTCAACATTTGATGAAATTTAGTATTCAGACATTAAAAACTCTCAGTGAAATAGCAACAGAAACTTATTCAACCTTTTTAAAAATAATGCATAACTAAAAAGAACCAATAAAAAAGAACAAATTTTTTAAAATAGTTTACAAAAAAAACCCCTACAATGGGCACCATACTTAATGATTAAAGACAATGTTTTCTTCTACAGTTTTGTATATTGCAAGGATATAACTCTTCATTCATGCAGTTAGGTGAGAAAGACAAATAAAACATATAAGGGGAGGCTGGGATTTGTAGTTCAGGGGAAAAAAGACACAATGGTTGGGATGGAAGAAATAAAATGATCCCTAATTGAAAATGTTATGATAATATACACAGTGCATGGTATTAGCTTTTCATCACTGGAACAAAATATATGAGAAAATGATTTAGGAAGAAAAACTTATTTTGGCTCATGGTCTCATAGTTACCAGTTCATAGTTGACTGGCTGCGAGGCAGAAATATCATGGCAGAAGGCATGGCAGAAGAAAGCTGCTTGCTTCATGGCAGCCAGGAAGCAAAGAGCAAGACGAGGGAATGAAGACAAGAAACATCTTTGTAGGGCACATCCCTAGTGACCTATATCCTCCAACTAGGTCCCACTTTCCACAACCTACCCCACTTCTCTAAAGCCCATTCAGCTCTCAGTGGATTAATCCACTGATGAGATCAGAACCCTCATGATCCAATCACTTCCCTCAAACCCCTCCTCTGGACATTGCTGCTTAAAAACCAAGCCTTTAATACATAAAGCTTTTGAAGGACATTGCAGACCTAAACCATAACATAGAAAATACCAAGTGATCTAAAGTAATTAATTGAACTTACCTCCAAAAACTGATAAGCTCAGTAATATTAGAGGTAATGAAAGTGATGTGAAAAAAAATCAATCTTATGTCCCCATACCAACAAAGAACAAGTAACAACTAAACTAAAATAATGTAATGCCATTTAATAATTACTCTGGAAAATGAAATATCTACTTACATGTCTAATAAACAAGTATAGGATACGTATGCTTTAAACTACAGATGGCTGTATTGTGGTTTTTTAAATTTTGTTTTACTTTTTTAAATGTCTTTAATAAATCAAAGATATAAATAATTGAGATATCACCTTCATAGACTGAAATATTCAACATAGTTCTGTAGGTTGAGGGTAATTGCTAATACAGCCCCAACAAGATTTTTTTGTAGATGAGCTCATTCTGAAATATATAAATGGAAAGATCCTACAATAGCAAAAAAAGCAATTTTGAAAAGAAGGAGTTGTTCTTTATGATGTTATGGTTTATTGTCAGTCAGTGATCAAGACCATGGTGTTGGAGAAGGGAAGGACACATAGATTAACTCAACAAAATAAGAAATGCTATAATCCCAGTGGCTTAGGAGGCTGAGGCAGGAAGATTGCAAGTTCAAAGTCAGTCTCAGTATCTCAGTAACTTAGTGAGCCCCTGTCTCAAAATAATAAATAAAAAGGGGCTGGGAAAGTGGCTCAGTGGTCAAGTAACCATGGGTTCAATCTCTTCTACCAAAAGAAAAGGAAAGAAAGAAACAAACAACCCAAGAAATAGACTTATAATAAACATGGCAAATTGATTTTTGACAAAGGTGCAAAAGTAATTCAATGGAGGACAAATGGTACTGGGGAAAGTGGATATTTATAAGGAAAAAAAAAGTATGACTTGACCTTAAACTAATATTCTATATAATAATTAGCTTAAAAACAGACTTAAATACAAAATGTAAAATTATGAAATTAAAAAAAGAAAAATTTTCATAATTAAGGACTAGGTGAATATTTCCTTTTCTTGACACCTAAAGCATGATCCATATGAGGAAAAATTGTTAAACTGAACCTCATTAAAAAATAACTGCTTTTCCTCTGTGATGGGTGATGTTAAGATAATGACAAGACAAATTACATACTGGGAGACTATAAATATGCAAATCACATACCTGACAAATAATATCTGAAATATATAAACATCTCTCAAGCTCAACAGTAATACAAACAAAACAATCAGAAAATGGGCAAAAGATATGAACAAACATTTCACTGAAGAGGCTATATTAATGGCATATAAGCCTATGAAAAGATATTTAATATCATTGGCCACTAGAAAAGGATAAAATAACACTGCAATGGCTTGTAACTGTATACCTATGAGAACAACTAAAAAATTTAAAAAGTGACACTACTAATGTCTGGTGAAGATGTGGGGAGTAGAAAAACTGGATCACTCATATATTGTTGATGGGTATGAAATTAGCTGTTTTTTAGTTTTTCTAAATTAAAATCACAATTGCTATATGATACAGCAATTGCACTCTTGTGCTTTTATCCTAGAGAAAGAGAAACCTATGTTCATGCAAAATCTTTTAGAGAAAGGTTCATAGCAACTTTATTCATATTAGCCAAACAATGGAAATAGTGCTCATTTTCTTACAATGGTAAATTTGTAAACAAACTGGCACATTCCTACCATAGAATGCCACTTAGCAATCAAACAAAGAGTTGCAAAAGTGACTGATTACTGCATGTAAGATTTTGAATGAACTTTAAGGGTTATTAGCAAAGTGAATAAGCTGATGCCAAGAGATTGCATTTTACATAATTGCATTTTTATGTGACATTCTTGAAATAATAAAATTATGGAAATGAAGAATAAACTAGAGTTGCTGTACTTTCAGGATGGGGCATGGGCTGTGTATGCTATAAAGATGTAACATCACGGAGCCTGTGGTGATAGTATAGTTCTGTGTCTTTATCACCTGTAACTTATTCAAAGTTACAGATGAAAAATTTACACAGAACTACATTCACACACAGATGAGTTCATGTATAATTGGAGGAACATGAATGAACTCTATGGAATGTACCAACACCAATTTTCTGATTTTGACTTTGTACTATAATTATGCAAGATGTTAACATGGAGAGCGACCAGGTGAAGGAATACACATTTCTCTGTAAAGTTCTTAGCAATTTCCTGTAAATCTATAATTATTTAAAAAATAAAAATAAAAAAATAATGGCAGTGTCCTAGATATTTTATTGTTATTGGTTTCCTTTTTTAAATGGACATAATACCTTTATTTCGTTTGTTTATTTTTTATATGGTGCTGAGGATCGAACCCAATGCCTCACACATGCTAGGCGAGTGCACTAGGACTGAGCCACAACCCCAGTCCCTTGTTATTGATTTCTAATTTAATTTTAGCACAGATAAATTGTTTTATAACATTTTGGTGATTTTTATATTTATTGAGACTTGTAAGGATGCTGAAAATGGTCTATGTTGATGAAATATACCATATTCATTTTAAGGAGGTGAATTCTATAGTTGTCAGTATATAGCATTCTAACAGTATCATTTAGGTCAAGGTATTTAATGGAGTTATTCAGATTGTCTGGGTCTTTATTGATTTTTGTTTAAATTGTTCTGTAGTTGATTATGAATGTGTGTTAAAATTTCTTACTATGTGGAAATGTCTATTTCTCCCTTTAGTTCTGTCAATAATGTAGACATGTGTATATGAAAATCTGTTATTACAGAATATACATAATCATACATGAGACTTTTAGGAAAATTGAATCTTTATCAATTTTAAATGTATGTCTGTATTTCTAACAATATTCTTTGTAATTAACTTTATTTTCTCATTAGTATAACTACTGTAGCCTGCTTACAGTTAATGTCTTTATAGTATATATCTTTTTCCATTCAATTACTCTCAACTGATCTCTTTTTAATTAAAATGCATATATATGGAGAACCTATAGGTGATTCTTGCTCTTTTATCTGTTCTGATATTATCTAATTCTTACTGTTTTAGTCTTACTTTTTCACTGCTACGACTAAAATACCCAACCACAACAAGTGTAGAGGAGGAAAGGTTTATCTAGGGGCTCACAGTTTCAGAGGTATCAATCCATAGACAGCAGGCTCCATTCCTTGGGGCTCTAAGTGGAGCAGGACGTCATGGCAGAAGAGTGTAGCAGAAGGAAGCAGCTCACATGATGATCTGAATGAAGAGAGACCTCCACTCATACAAAGTATATACCCCATAGCACACCCTCAATGAACTACTTCCTCCAACCACATCCCACCTACCTCAAGTTACCACTCAATTAATCCCATCAGAAATTGATTCACTGATTAGGTTAAGACTATAACGCAATCATTTCTCCTTCAAACCTTCTTGCATTGTCTCACATGTGAGCTTTTGGGGATATCTCACATCCAAACCATAACACTTACTTTGAGTGTTTAGGCTGTTAACATATAACATAATTATTTATGTGGCTTGATTCAGACCTGATGTTTTGTTATTAATGTTAGGTTGATTCCCTGTGGGATTTTTTGGTTTGGTTAATAAATTTTAGAATTCCATTTTAATATTTCAATGGTTTTTAAGTTATGCCTATGCATTAGATGATTTTTACTAATCTATATAAAAGTCCACTATTCTTTCCTTTGTCATCTCCATTGTATTAAGTGCAGCCAGTATGATTTTAGTTTCATATATTGTATTTTTTAGTTTGAAATTTGATTTGTTTTATTTATGTTGTTAGTATATCTCCCCTGTGATTTTTTTGTCTTATCATTCATTACAACATTCTTTAATCACACTGAGTATATTATAAGGAATGCTTTGAAGTCTCAGCCTGATAATTCTAACATCTGGGTAATCTTAGGACTGACATCTATTCATTGTATTTTCCTTTGAGATAGGTTACATTATCCTGACTTTTGTGACAGATAAGTAACTTTGAATATTCCTTTTTTTTTCTTTGTTACAATACTGATGATTAAACTCATTGCCTTGCATTATTAGGTAACTTTGAATTATATTCTGGACATTTTACTTATATGTTTTGAAGAGTGTGGATTTTGTTATATTACTCCTATCTATATCAATGTTTTGGTTTTAGCAGGCAATTAACCTGGTCATTTCCAGGCTGAAAGCTGTTATATGAACTATAACTATTATCCCAGAATTCAGATCAGTTTGTTCTTTCTGATTTCTGCTTTCTCCATGCTTATGTGATTTAGAGGTGAACCAAAGACTATGAGTTTAAACACAGAATACTGTTACCACCCCTTCTTATTTCTTTTCCCCTTTCAATCTTAATTGCCCTGGCTTGCTTCACTGGAATAGTCTTAAGAAAACAAAGTGGGGTGAGGGGCATCAACCACAATGATTCTAGCTTTCCTCGGGGTAATGTTTGTTTGTTTGTTTGTTTATGGTCCTGAGGATTGAACCCAGGGCCTTGTGCATGTAAGGCAAGCACTCTACCAACTGAGCTATATCTACAGCCCTTGTTACATGTTTTAATTGCCCTGAAAAAAACTACTTTCATTTGTTCAGGCTGAAAAAGACTCAGGTAGTTATTTGTATGTACTTATATAGAATGCACACAGCTTTTATATGCAGGAATATTGGTTAATTAAGTTTTCATTCCCTGATGTCAGAAGCAGAACTTACAAAGCATAATAAATCATATAAAGGCCAAAACTACAGAAATAAACATCAATACCAGATAAATACAGCCAACTAAAAATGGTACAATTAAATCAATAAGAAACAAAAATTAAAATAAATATTATGCACAAAGCAGTTTATCAAAGAATAAAATATTATTAAGAATATTAATTTACCAGAGCTTCAAAAGTATATAAAACAAAATGTATAACACTATAAAGAGAAATAGAGAAATCTACATTTATAAATAAGATATTTTAACAAGCCTCTTTTTGTAACTTATAAATAACTCACAGTAAATATTATAAAATACTATAAAATATTATAGAACTACTGCTATTAACAAGTTTGATGTTATGGAATATTTCATATATGGTCTTCACTTATTCACATTCTGTAAGAGAATGTGTACATGATAAACAGCTAGTGACTCATTTTAATTTTTTCGAACTCATCATCATTCATGTGTGTCTAATACACTGTTAGATTTTTAGAATTAGATTTCTATAGGGAAAGGTACCAAACTTTCAAAGGATATTAAAGTTAAATGTGTTCAGAATAAATTTTAAATATCTAGAGTGATGTGTGATTTGAGTTAAGGAACAAACGCTTTCCCCCCTATGTAATCAATGATGTGAAAACCTCAAGAATTAAGAGTACATTTGTAACCTAGACACTGAGCCTCATGTGGACATTAATGAAAACAGTGTTTGGCATTTCACTCCTGTAAATAAAGCTACTGACTAGAACTACTTCAGTGATCAATATTGTCTAATTCAGAGCTATAAGCCTTTGTAATTGTAAAGGACAGGGAAAATAAATCAATCAAGAAAATGTTCTAACCTTCTTGTTAGATTGTTTTTAACTTTAAAAAGTGCTATTTGTTCCCTTAGTCTCCACTAGCACCTAGTCAAATATGTATATTTTAAGAACAACAGTATGACAATCCTTCAATAGAGATATATGAACTATTAGGTGTTTATGCAAATACTTCTCAAAAGAAGTGTCCAGTCAGGCTGATACATAATTTGTTACTGTCTAATTAGTACAGTAATAGTTTATTATCTTTTTATAGTTCAGAACATTTTTGCAATAATCTCTAGAATGGTTGTATTCTCATTCATGAGTATTCTGCTATGTTTTAAGGGGGAGAGAAAAAGTAAATTATTCACTGTGGTTGGGAAAATTCATTATAACCAGCTACATTCTCTAGTTTAAGATGAGCTCAGTGTATATATTTAAAAAGGATTGCTGGTTATTCAAAGTTGTTAAACCATCTTGTGGAACTATAGTTTTCTCTCCTACTTAAAAAATTAGAGCTTTAATGGGTGAAGTGGCACATGCTGTTATCCCAGCAACAAGGGAATTTAAGGCAAAAAGATCACAAGTTCAAGGACAGCCTTAGCAACTTAGAGAGACTCTATCTCAAAATAAAAAAAGGGTTGAGGATGTAGCTTGGTGGTAGAGCACCCCTGAGATCAATCCCCTCAAATCAGAGCTTTGTAATATATAAACAGTGCTACGATAGATGTTTTGTAATCCAAAACAGGCTGAGCTGTCTAAGTTACTATAGAATATTTTCAGTGCTTTATAAAAAAAAAATCTTTTCTTTCTGGTAAATTTCAGAATCATTTGTTTTTCTTTGGTTTTCTGCAATTTCATTGGAATGGTATCTAAAAAAGATACCTTTTTCTGAAGGTGTCTTTGTTTTTTTGGGGGGGAGGGTGTGGGGAGGATACTTGGGATTGAACTCAGGGGCACTCAACCACTGAGCCACATCCTCAGCCTTATTTTGTATTTTATTTAGAGACAGGGTCTCACTCAGTTAGTTGCTTTGCACCACATCTTTACTGAGGCTGGCTTTGAACTCGTGATCCTCCTGTCTCAGCCTCCTGAGCCACTGGGATTACAGGCATGCACCACCGTGCCCAGCCTGAAGGTGTCTTTGTGTTCTTGAATTTGATGTTGCATGTATTTCATCTTTATGCAATTTTTTTTCTCATCTCTTTGAATATTGCCTGTATCCCAATGACTCTATTCAAGTGTTCAAAATCTGCTAAAAGGATATATTATACTTTCACTTTATGTTCTTGATTCTTAAATCTTGCTTTCACATTTAACTTTATTATGCTATGCTCAATTCTATATCTAATTCACTAATTCTATCTTTAGCCTTGTCCAGTATGCTATTTAACCCATCCTTTAAGGATTCTTTTATTGAAGAGTGCATTATTATGTATAGATTTTTACCTTTTAAAAATTGTTTTTAGTTGTAGGTAGTTACAACACTTTTAATTTATTCAGGTTTATGTGGCACTAAAGATTGAATCCAGTGCCTCACACATGCTAGGCAAATGCTGTACCACTCTAGCCCCAGACGCTTACTTTTGATTTGATCAAATCATCCTATTTTTTAAGTGCCTATTTTTTCTGAAACCTTCAATTCTTTCTTTTATGTAGTTAGCCATCATCTAAAATATTTATTTTACCATCCTTCTCAGATTGTTCTTTTGTTGCCTAAGATTCTGAGTAGAAGCAGCATTTGTGGGTGATTGGGTTATTTGCTATGTAATTTGAAAAAGTAGCCCATCTTGAATAGAACTAGTTTCATCCTGTGAGAATCCCCTATTACCTTGGTCATGAGAATATCCCTCCAGAGTGTCTTTGCTCTTGCTTGTATCACATATCCCTAGATTACATCTGCCACAGAATTAAGTTTAAGTCAATTTCTTGGATGCATGGACCATATAAATATGGCCCTTTTGGAGCCAGTTGTGGGAGCACACATTTGTAATCCCAGCATCTCTAAAACAGGAAGATGGCAATTCAAAGTCAGCCTCAGCAATTTAGCAAGGCCCTAAGCAACTTAGTGAGACCCTGTCTCAAAATAAAAACAAAAAGGGCTGAGCATGTGGCTCAGTAATTAAGTGCTCCTGGGTTCAATCCTGGTACCAAAAAAAAAAAAATGCCATTTTTGTTTTAACCTCAAGTAAGGAATAGGACACAGGTTCTGAATACTAATAGAAAGCTTTTGTTTTCTTTAATATAGAACAATCAGCTCCCTTGTTATTTCTTATAGCCAGTAAATGGATTTTATTGAATTTCCCATTTTACTTAAAGTGTGAACTTCAAGGAGGATCCCATCTTTATTCAGAAATCTCATTTCCATCTTCCCAGCTGCCTGGTTCCAAAGTCTTGAATCTTTCCTTTACATTTTTTTTATACCCAACTTCCTCATCCAATAATGTCACACTTTTTTCTCTGTCATCTTTTCCTGGAAGAATATGAGTAGTGTTAACTAATTTGCTTATTACTCTCACTTTCTGCTCTCCTTCGACCTCCTTCTTTTCCCTCTCCTCTCCTTCTTGTTCTTGTACTTCTTCACATTTGCATATAGCATTTAATTTTTTTTCTTTGTAATGTTTCCTATAAACTTTTAAAATTACATTTTATCTAGCATATAAAAATGTTTGGAGAGTATTATTTCCAGATTAATTAGATGACCATATCAAAAATATCCCAAGTGCCTGTTGAAATTATTCAGTTCTCAAGGATTCGGATTAAGGTTAATTTTATAACTCTCATAGAATGTTTGAACTGAACAAACAAATCAAAACATGATCTAGTCCAGAAATCTAAAACTATGACATCTCTAGAGGTCAGAGAGGTATGAGGAGTGGTGGGACATTATTGTATACCTGGAGAGTTGTTTGTCCCACCTAAAGGGATTTATAAATGTCTAACACTATGCTGAACTAAATAAAACTGCAAAATGTTTTTTGTAACCTCTGAGTCTATACCAATTTCCACATTCTAAATATGATAAAATTTAGAACAGAATATTTCCTGCTCAATTATCACAGCTGGTCACTTCAGTCCCTTTTTCAACAATCATAGCTACTATAAATTTATGAAATAGCCACAAGATCATGCAAACTTTATAATAAAATATTAATTTGCTCAGTAAGGACCAATGTTATAGGAGTTCAGAAATGTGACACATAAGACATTCAGGTTTTCAGTATTACCATTTGTTCTCAAGTATCAGACCTTGAAATCCTATCTAAGCTGCAGAATAGTATTTTTCCTTGCAAAATGATTGCTGATTAGCCTATCTTGATTGTAGGTGATGCTTTGGGAAAAAAATGTGACTGTGAACAGATATTTCTTTACCCAAAACAGGTAAGACCTAGAAGGCTCATTTCTCTTATCAACTAAAGCCCAACCAAGAGTCTTAGTGTAAAGTAAAGCATATACTTAATCAAGACTTCTGAGAAACAGACTGTGCACTGCAGTACACAGATGGAAGAAGATGTGTCTAGAGGGGACTCAGAATCATTCAGATGTTATCAGCTGCCTTTCCTGCAGCATGTTGCCACCCTTGATCAAGCATCTCATTAGAAGAGCATCAAAGAGTCCAGAGAGGAGTTGGGGTTGTGGCTCAGCAGTAGAGTGCTTGCCTAGCACATGTGAGGCCCTGGGTTCGATCCTCAGCACCACATAAGAAATAAAATAAAATAAAGATATTGTGTCCATCCACAACTAAAAAATAAATATTTTTTTAAAAAAGAGTCCAGAGAAATTTCAAATAATGCTTTTTATCCAATGAATGCAAACATCACGCAAGGGAATTCTCCAAAAATCATTCACTGCTTATGTATGACACTTTACAGTTGAAAAAATATTTTCCATTCATTATCACATTTCTGTCTCAACAATTTTGTGATTCCAGCTCTTTTTTTAAATATGAAGACACTAGAGCCCAGATAATGTAAGTCATTTTATCAATTCACATGTCCAGAAAGCGGCAGTACCATTTTTTTTAACATAACTACATTCTACCATTCACATATCAATTTTCTAGGTAGGGAAGATGAAAATTCAGCCTTACTGTGTTATTGTTAAAATGAGTGCTTCTTATCTCATGTTCTATTATTAGTTTGACAATGTGTTCACTTCATTTGTAAGTAATTTTGATTTTTACTGTATATACTACATTATTCAACCTTGATCCAGATGTGTTTTAAAAAATTATTATCATTATTTGATTTATTGGAGAGGACAATCAGGAATTTTGGGTGCTTCTTTTTCTTAGAGAAAAGGAAGTAAAAGATAAAATCTTTGAATTAAAGCACTAAGATGAATGGATAAAGAAAATGTAGCATATACACAATGGAGCCATAAAGTAGAATGAAATTATGGCATTTGCTGGTAAATGAATGGAACTGGAGAGTGAACTAAACCAGACTCAGAAAGTCAAAGGCCAAATGTTTTCTCTCATGTGGGGCAGCTAGAGCAAAATAAGGGAAAGAAGGAGGGGAGGGTTGGATATCATAAAGATATAGAGAAGATCACTAGCATAGGAGATTGAGAGGGAGGGAGGAAGGATGAGAAAGGGGAGGAAATGAGGAATGAATTTAACAAAATCATTCTATGTGCATATATAAATAGACCACAGGGAATTTCACCTTTATTTATAAAGCAGAAAAAAACAATTAAAAAATAAATAAATAAGTGAAAGGAAGATCAGTAGAGTACAGGAAGGAGAATAGGGGAGTTAGGAGGGGAAGGAAAGGAGGAAAACAGGTGTCAAAATCAAATTCCATGCATGTATGATTTTGTCAAAATGAACCCAACTACTGTGTTTAACTATAATGATCTAGTAAAAAATAAATAAAAAATGAGAGCAATTGCAAGTGGTGTAAAAACTACAAGATTAGTTCAGGGTTGCCATAAGGAAATGAGAAAAATATATGCAAAAATAAAATTGGCCTTGGAGAAACTATAGAATGGAAAGAAGCAAGAACTTAGGCTGAAATATTCACAAATTCACAATCTTAAAACTGGATCCAATTTAACTCTACCAAACCATTTTCCTAATTGATAGGAATCAATGCTGATTATATTTTTATTCTGTGATTCATTGGTATAGGCCCCATGGATGGTCTATTAATTGGCACTTGTTGATCTGCTTTAAAGAAAATAATTACTGAGAAAAGCTTTGCATTTGAAGCTTCAGGGAAATATAAAGGAAAATAAAGAAGTATGCATTTTCCAATGCTTACAGTCTAATTAAAGGACAAAACAAATCCACAAATTATTATGATAGTCTACTCACTGTACATTTTAAGAAGGGGATCAAGAAGAGTGTGAGCTTGGGGGAGGGAATGCTATTTGCAGGGGACATGAAATTATGTTATCAAAATTGACTAATATCTTTAATTAGTTCTGAAATACATATGTGCAAAATTTGGATTCCATTTTCATTAACACACAAAGGACTTTGAGATGACTGGCTTACAAATATGCCTTTAAGCACTTATATCTACTTTCCATTATCATTTTCTCGAGGTTAGGACCCTGTTCTTTTCTATCTACACAAATACATGTGTACACTCACATCATATCCTGCCCTGTACTATTGTTTTCTTATAGAGAGTGCAGAATGTAAATAAGCAAACTAGAAAGCCATCATAAGAACAAGAAGAGATATGTAATGAGATAAGAAGAAAGTGGTGTTAGCCCTGGTCATTTCATTATGCTATAGTACAGGCACAAGGGCAAAGAAAGTCAGAAAGTTGTAAGTAAGTAATTTGGTAACCCGAGCATGAAGAGAGTCTATAGACTTAGTGACGGGGAAAGGGGCTGGGGAAAAGAAAAGTAGCAGTAGACTGAGTTATGTTCTGGATGGAGTGGAAAATGATCGTGACATTGCATGCTTGATTTCAGGAGAAATGACTGTCACATTTCTAGATATAAAGACACAGACACACAGAAAAGATCAGTTCTATTTTCATTCTGTTACCTTTGAACAGAAGAATTCAGTAATCAGATAGGTTGGAAACTGTGACTTTGTCTAAAAAAAATCAATCTGTCTCTCTCTCTCTCACACACACACACACACATACATACACACACACACACACACACACACACACACACACACACACACACACAATTTGAATCTGGGAAGAATATCAGTGAAACCAGTTAGGAGGACATTAAATATTTTTAAAGCAGAGCTGTTTTCTTTCATTCATATACTTGCTTTTTTAAATACAAATTTCTTATATTTAATAAATTAACAGGCACTATTCTAGGCACTGAGGATGCAAAATTAAATAATATAAATTCCCTACCTCGAGGTTTCTAAAAATTTCTGATCAGGAAACAGTCAACTGCTTTGTATTTCTTTTTACTGATTTATGTGTTTAGACACAATCAGAGAAATATTAAGAAAACAAAATTAGTTAGATGTCCGTATCATAAGAGAATTAATGACAACAACTTTTGTTTTCCCAGTATTGTGGATTGAACCTAGGGGCCCACTTACCACTGAGCTACATCCCCAGCCCTTTTGATTTTTTATTTTGAGACAGGCCCTTGTTAAGTTGATGAGGCTGGTCTTAAACTTGCCATCTTCCTGCTTCAGCCTCTAGAGTCACTGGGATTACAGGTGTGCACCACTGTGCCCAGTTAATGTAATTATTACTTTTTGGTACAGGGGATTGAACCCAGGGGTGCTTAACCACTGACCCACATCCCCAGTCCTTTTTATTTTTAATTTTGAGACAGGGTCTCAATTAGTTGCTTAACGCTTCACTGAACTGTGACTCTCCTGCCTCAGCCTCACGTGTTGCTGGGATTACAGGCATGGGCCACCTGTAATTACAGGCATGTGCCTGGCCTGTAATAACTTTTTAATGAGATACAGGAAAATCCCATTTAATGGTAGAACCCCACTCCACTACTTGGATTTTCAGAGGGTAGAATCAAGGCACACAATTTTACACAGGCAAAGTGACATATGTTTGGTTGGTTTCCTGATCTGAGCACCAGAAAGGGTATTCCACTGTAAAATCAAGGTTTTACCTTAGTGTTTGCCCTTGATGTTAAGAACAAGGAAAAATCACAAGTGAATACTAGCCTTCAAGCTTAGGCTGAGGCTGCAATATCCATTTGCTTAAGCATAAGTCAAAGTGGCAGTTCCAGTTTCTCGGCCTTCACCATAGTCTTTATGTGGTTTTGCAGTAATAATCCATTTCTCACACTCTAAGAAGAAGCAATGTAATGTGAAATCTCCTTCACAATTCATTTTTAAGATGACGTTGACTACTAAGCTATCAGTTCAAATTCTTGTTTGTGAGAAAACTCAGAGACTTACTGTTTTCTTCAGCAGTTTTCATTGCTAGAATTTAATGTGGTAATATAATTCCCAAATGGCCCAATAATATCATGTGAGCCTTGTGCTAAGTGAAGAATATGAAATGCTGCATGAAAACTTTCTATGAGCAAAATGATTTAAAAGATAAGTTCCTCTTGAAGATGGAAATATATTCTAGCTAAGCAGAAAGATAATTGTCTTCATCGAGTTCATATCCTGTTATTGCTATCGAAATATGAGACATTACAACATTACTAATTTGGCACTTTGGTGATAATGTTAAGCTGATAGAGAGCCAGTACACAGTGCAAGTGCATGTCAAACTGCAAGGGGTATGTGAGAAACTTCTTTTGTTATCAAATATTTATTTATTCAAAAGAGGAGAGTGAAAGTAGTAAGAAGTAATATTCCTTGGAAAATGCTGGCAGGATTTCAGAGAACTGGTTTGCATTTCATAAGTCATTTATGTTTTCACAGTAGCATTATCAGCCCCATATGCTTAATCTCATACACACACAGAAAGTTGAAAACCAAGATTTTTATTTCAGAGAGAGACTCTTATGATCAACACATTAATGAATCTTCCTCTATATCTTTTATGACAATTTCTATTTGTTAGCTACCGAGTTTATTCATTTATATTTATTGCAGTTATTGAAACTGTAGGGTCTAGTTTATCATCTCAAGATTTGTTTTCTACTTCTCCTATCTGTTCTTTGATTTTTTTCCTTTTTCCTGCCTTCTTTGGATAGAGTATTTAGAACTCCATTTGTTCTTCTTTATTGGTTATTAATGTAGTAGATTTTTATTACATATTATTAAACTGAGATATAATTAAAAACCATAAAATTCATCATTTTAAAGTATACAACACAAAGGTTTTAGTATATAAAGTTTAGTGTATGTGTAGGTTTTAGCATATATAATCACAAAGTTGTGCAGCAATTGCCACTCTCTACTTTTAGAATAATTTTGATCACCCCAAAAAGAAACCACACACTTATTAGTCATTACAATTTATTCCAACCTCCCAGGCCTGTGTTCAATGAATTATCTTCTTTATTTATGAAATTATTATTTTGGACATTTTCTATAAATGGAATCATATAAGATGTTTTAGTTAGCTTTTTTGCCACTGTGACCAAAAGACCTGACAAGAACAATTAGAAGAGGAAAAGTTGATTTAGCTCAGGGATTTAGAGGTCTCAATATATACATGGCCAACACCATAGCTCTGGGCCCAAGGTGAGGCAGAACATCATAGTGGAAAGGTGTGGTGGAGGAAAGAAGCTCAGGATATGGCAACTAGGAAGTAGAGAGAGTTCTTCTCACCAGGGACAAAATATGAACCCCAAAGGCACACCTCGAGTGACCTACCTCCTCTACTCACCCCTACCTGCCTTCAGTTACTGCTCAGTTAATTCTTACCAGTGGATCAATTTGCCATTCGAGTAACAACTCTCATCATCTAATCATTTTGCCTCTGAACCATTTTGCATTGTGTCACACATGACCTTTTGGCAGACACCTCATATCTAAACCATAACATAAGCATTTTAACTGCCTTATTTCTCCTGGCCAGTTTTCAAGGTTCATGCTTTGGTGGTATTTATCAGTACTTCCTTTAAATGGCTAAATAATAATTTACCACATGGATATACCATAAATTGCTTATCCATTTATAACTTGATGGATGTCTGCATTGTTTTCACTTTTTACACATTCTGAATAATGTCATTATGAATATTGGTTGGCAAGTTTTTATTTGGGCATTCATTTTGATTTGTTTTGAACATACTCCAGAGGATGGAACTGCTCAGTCATATGATACCTCTATACTTAACTTTTGTTTTTTATTGAGGTAAAGTTCAATTCAATAAAATTCAACATTTCATAATTTTAAAGCACACAATTTGGTGATTTCCAATGCATTTACAATAAGAAGCAACCAATAATTTCTAATTCCTGGATATTTTCATCACTGTAAAAAGAAGTCTTATACCCATTAAGCAGTTACTTTCCATTCTTCTCTGTCCTTATTCCCTGTCTATCTTATTTCTGTCTCTATGGACTGACATATTCTGGAGATTTCTATAAATAGGATCATACAATATGTGGCTTTTTTGTGTCTGACATTTTCATTTAGTATGTGTCTGACATTTTCATTTAGTATTCATCTATGCTATAGCTTGAATGTGTACTTCACTCCTTTTAATGGTCAAATAATAAATTTCATTTATTTCATAAGTATATCACATCAACAAATTAATGGATGTTAATTAATAGACTTTTTTCAAAACACTTTTGGGCTATATAAAAATAAACTTCTACAAACATTTATGATCCAGTTATTTGAACACTTATTTTAAATTCTTTTAGGTATATACCTGTAAATGGAATTGTTAGCTCACATGTAATTCTATGTATAACTTTTTGCAGTATTCCAGATCACTTTCTATAGCAGCTCCACAATTATAAATTCGTATCAGCACTGTATAAGGGTTCCAATTTCCCCCACCAAGTCTTTTCATTTTCTCTTTGTTTGACAGCATCCCTTCTCTAATAGATGTGAGATACTGTTTCGAGATGATTTTAATTTCATTTCCTTAATGATTAGTGATGCTGAGGTTTTTTTTTTTTCCATGTGTTTATTGACCATCTGTATTTCTTCTTTGGAAAGATTTCTATACAAACCCTTTACCTATTTTTGTAACCAAGTTATTTGTTTTTGGTGTGGTTAGCTGTAGGAGTTCTTGATACATATTAGTCTTTATCATATGTATAATTTGCAAATATTTTTTATTTTCTTTGATTGTCTTTTCACTCTTCAAATTTCTGTAGTTCACATATTTATTTTTATATAATCCAATTTATCTATTTTTTTCTGTTTTTGTAGATGCTTTTGGTGTTGTTTCCAAAAAAAGAGATTATCTTCTATTTTACTGTGGGCATTTGCAGCTTTAAATTTATCTCTCAACACTGCTTTTACTGCTTTTACTGCATCTCATAAGTTTGATATGTTGAGTTTTCGTTTCATTTCATCTCAAAGTATTTTCTGATTTACTTCATAATATCTTCATTGACCCTTTGGTTAAAAATGTACTTTTAAAATTCTATACATTTGTGAATTTTCCATACCTCCTACTGCTACTTCATTCCATTGTGGTCAAAGAAGATAGTCATATGATTTCAAGCTTTTTTTAATTTAATGAGGATTAACTTGTTTCCTAACATATGGTGTATCTGGGAGACTGTTTCATGTATATGTGAGAAGAATTTGTATATTTTGTTTTAGGGCAGAGTATTATATATAGATATAACATCCATTTCACCTTCTAGATTCCAGTGATATGTAAGATCTTTTCAAAGTCCTTATGGACATCTTATTCCCCAGGCTTTCCTTTTAAGATTTTTGGATACCCGTTTTGCTCCCAGTGATGTGCATTGCCAGGAGAACCTGTGAATTTAAACAATTTCCTCTAAATATTTTTGATAAACATATTGAGAAAAAGGGTCTTTTACTAGGCCAGCTCCAAGTTAAGTCACACAAAGTCTAAAAATTGGTGTCTTTCAGTGAATCACCAGACTGGGAAATAATGACTATTAGAATCAAGGCTTTGAAAGGAGCTCAATCTGTTATGACCCCTCCAGGGGCTGCCAGACTACAGGTCCATGATTGTGGGTTGTTGATTTTCAAGGCTATTGTAGACCTCAGTGGAGGGGCATAGGAATTAAACCAGTCAAAAAGTCACAGAGTTCACTGTTCTTACTGAGATTCAGCTTATTTTCTAGAACAAATGCTCCCTGGATTTGTTGCAAGACTTTGGTTAATTTCTAACATCCTAAAAATGTTGATCCTGACAAGTTTTGCCAGTGTTATTGTTGATTTTCAGGTGTCTTTATGCTACATTCATCATTCATCGATGTAGATTTTAGCACTTACTTTAATAATCATATCATCCTTTCTTTATCCTCTTCCTTGAATTAATGTCATATCACTTTATATTACATCCTTAGCACCTCAAAACAGAATACTTTCAATTAATTCTTTTTAGCTTCTTTTTATTGCTATCATGTATTATATATATGTGTGTGTGTGTGTGTGTGTGTGTGTGTGTGTATACATATATAATCCAGAATACATTATTTGTTTTAAATATCAAGCTTTTTCATTAAATTAAGAAAAGCAGAAATAGGTCTTGTTTTCACCTATGTATGTATTTTTTGGTTCTCGTTATTTCTTCATTTAGATATGATTTCCTAACAGGTGTAATTTTCCTCTAGCCTGGTAAAATTCTTTCAGAATTTCTTTTAGTTCAAGTGTGCTCATGAACATTATCTCATTTCTCAATTATTTGGATATTTTGATTCTGTCTTAATTTATGGAAAATATTTCCATCAAGTAAACTTCCAGAGTTCTTTTTTCTGGGTAGTTCTATTTTCTCAGAACTCTGCCCCATATGTTCCAATCTTCTCAGTTTTCCTCATCTCTGTTCCTCAACTCAGGGACACCACCCAATTTGGGTTGGACACCACCCAGTTTTGGGTTGCCCTAGTGCTTTATAGTGTGGGATGTGCCTTCAAGCAGAAATCTAATGTGATCATAAGGTTCACCTCATTTATTTTCCTTCTGCTGCCTGTTGCCCAATGTGTGAAAATGGTTACAGTGATGTATTGTTTATTGATGGGGATAGGTTCTGATAAATGCATTGTTAGATGATTTTTGTCATGAGAACATCAAAAGGTATACTTACATAAACTAAGATGATTATGATGTCACTTGGTGATATAATCTCATGGAACTACCATTATATACATGGTGCTCACTACCTAAACCATTGTTACATGGCACATGACTATATTAGGCCTGATTTTCTGGTTAATTCTCATTGGCAGAATAAATTTAGTCTCTGGTATTTATTTCATCATATCCAGAAGTAAAGAAGTATGCGTTATCTACTTTTTGATCACCTGCAGCACATTTCTACCATTATGGTAAGTACTGAATAAATGTGCAAAAGTTGAGATGACTTTAAGGCACCTAGGACTTTTTATCTTTTAATTTCAATATAATTGAAATTATAAACTCATATATCTTAACAGATTATTAATTTGGCAAGAAAGCATTTTTTAGATTGAATTTCCTGTTTTGACATTAGAATTTATAAGTTGTGAAGATACAAATTAAATTTGAGTGATCAAGTGGCATTAAGAAGTGCCATTTTTAACTCTTGAGATTTTCCTTGGAGAGACATGAGTGACTCAAACATGTGTTCCCACTCAGTTGTTTATGTCTGGCAACTGTTTGTTTCTGATTAATAAGAATCTCCTTTCTTAAAATAAAATCTTGATTAACCAAAACCTAACTAAGCCTGTAATTGACTTACTTTCGTCTGATATTATTCTTCTATTTAATTTTATTTGTTTGGAAGGAAACTAATGACAAGAAACAAATTGCTAGATTCATTCAAAAGTAATGAAAGAAATGAAGAATTATTATATTTTCTCTAAAAAATTATCTTAGTTCTTTCAAAAGTACTATAGATGGTAGCAAAAAGGAATGATTAATCATATGTATCCTTCCAGCCACATCCAGATATCACCATGTAAAGCCAGTACTACTTCTATTTCTTTTCACCAAACAATCCCAGTTGAATCAAACATCACTAATGTGTCATATTGTTCACTCCTCATCTATCTACCCTTGGGGAACATTGTTTTCTCCTCCACATTGTCCTTGGACTTCTATGAAAAGATAATTCCCTTAAATATACTCTATGAGGGAAATGAAAAGAAAAAGAGAACAATCTTGTAGGATCTCATGTATTGTTAACAAAACTGAACTTTTGAGTTGAATAACTTTAGAAATAAACAATTTTTATTACCCATTTGGTGCATTTGTTTATTCAACCAAGTCTTGTTGAACAGTTAGCTGTGTCTAGCCATGTGTAAAGGTATCAGAGATTCAAAGATGGATTGCATTCATCTCTAACTCTCTGAAAAGCCGAATATGTCTAACTATGGGGACTTCAGTGACACCTGAAATCATCCACTTCTTTTCGTACTCCCTGATAATTATCTTTTTCTCCCTTAGATTAAGTCAAAAGTCATTTACCTGCAATTTCACACATTTTCTGGCTTTGCTTTCAGGGCAACACATAATAAATCTATCTTTATGATAAAATTAAAAAGGCCAAACATTCCATCTTGTGTATATCAGGTACTCAGTAATGATTTGTCTAATGAGCAAACAAAACCTTAATTGGGCTCTCTTTCTCATGCTCCAGGTCTTTTTTCCAACAAGTTTCTTACTTATTTCTTGACTAAAACAACCCCAGTTGGATCAAATATCACTAATGTGACATATTGTTCAGTCTTCAACAACTGTTTTAATTGCTTTCCTCTGACATTTTTTAGCTTGTTACTGTCATCTTAAAGTATGAAAATGGAATCATACATTCCCAGGATGACTTGGAGGTGGAAGAGATAGCCTGTAGCATATATGCTGGTATTTGCACACTTCATTCTTGTTGCTTCTATCTCCTATATTTCAACTTATCAAATCTTAACACTGAAATGGAACTTAAAAGTTTATTACTGCTAACCTTTATGGCTGAGAAAAGCAAGATGCTATACAAGTTTACACAATTAGCAAGCAGCAGAATATCAGTATTTCACAACTTAGGGTGCTATTGATTAAATAGGGGATATTTGGAAAAATAAAGCAGAATATTTACTGGCATTTAGTGGATGAGAACCAGTTATGCTTAAATAAGACAATATTCAGGAAAGATTGCCTCATGTAAATTGAAAACAGAGTCCCCATGTAAAGGTAAAATTTTCAAGCTGAATCTAAGCCGCAGAGCCTGAGTTAAAGTGTAAAAGACCAGGCATCCTAAAGTTTCCAAAGTGCAGGGATTGGGTTAAAAAGTAAAAGACTAGTATTATTAGAGTCCCTCTGCTACCCCCAAAACCTGTAATCCCTGTAGTTGTTATAACAATGAGGGAACTGCCTAGTAAATGTCTCCATTGATTCCCTGGTTGATTAATAGCTAAGGGCTCTAGGTAGCATGGCACGTACGCATCTAGGCCCCAGAACCAATCAGTTTAAATGTGTACCCCACTTCGAAATGACCAATCATCTCTGCCCTAATTGTTCCCGCCAATGTATGCACTAATCCTGACTCAAGGTTGTTGTTCAATTTTCCCGCGCCTCATGATGATTTGTTCTGATGTATGCAAAGCCCCCCACCCTCTCCAAAAAGTGTACTTAAGCTCCACCTGACCTCCGCTCTGGGCTCTGAGCCGCTCTCCCTTCTTGAGTGGGCACAGAGTCCCAGCGCGCTGGAACAGGATCCTCAATAAACTTCCCCCCTGCGATTGCATGAAGTGAGTCTCTTGTGTGGTTTCTCCCCTCCGACGCTCCGCTGCACCCCAACACCCATTTAGAAATGGCAAGCTCATGTGTTATGACTCCTATGTGAAGCATCATTCAAAATGATAACCTTGAGAACTCTAGTATACTGAATTATAAGTTCAATTCTTTTACATGCTCTCTAGCCTCCATCTGACTTTACAGTTCCTACCCAGATGGAATCACAAAGCAGGTACTTGATTTGTGTTCACAAAATTGGTTGTGACCTCTTCTGCCTATGCCATTGCCATTGGAAAATTGTGTTCCAATTAATACTTATTTGTCCTAGAAGATGAGAAATACATGGAAAATGATCTTCCCTGATATTATCATTGAGCCAGCCTAGATTAGCTAAAATGCAGATGTGAAATAAGTATGTATTATTATATACCACTGAGATTTTGTTACTCCACAATTGCTGACTGATAGAAAACCTGGCAAGAATCTAGTGATTTGAACACTTTCCCAATGTGTATTATATGATCATAGTCTCGTAAGGTGATCTCCAGTTTGTTAGAGGGAGGGAGCTCCATAATCAAATAATTTCAAGAAACAAAGAATATTTTTTTCATATAACATATTAAAGTACCCAAGTAGTTCTACTGGAAAAAAATCATAGAGTTTGTTTCAAAAAAATTATTTGTAGAAGTCTGAAAAGTGAAGCACTGAAGTCAGCCTGAGCAAAGCCTCAAGATACAGAATAGCACAGTCAAGAGGGAAATCACTGAGCCATTTGACTAGTGGGGAAAAAAAAAAGATAAAACAAAATCAAAGAATCTGTTCGATCCAGCCAGAAAGGAGATTGGAAGTTTCCCCTCCATCTTAACAACAAGTAAAAAGCTGAACAAACTGAAAAATCAATAACTTTTCTTAGATGTGTAACAGAAATGCAGTCTTGGCAAACTGCTGTCCCCTAAATCGGAGTGAGACAGTTGAATAGAGAATCACAGCTTACTGGAGCAGAAACCTTTGTGAGTACGGGTTGATATCTAGGAAGGAAAAGCTGAAATGCAACTGACAAATTGCAGGAGGTGTCGTGTGAGGGCCAAAATCTCCAGGGGGCTCATTCATGGAGAAGAGAGGTTCCACACACTTTTGTAAGCTTCTCCTTCAGGAACTTGACCAGGTTGAATATTGGAGAAAAATATCACTGTACCTCTGGCAGGGTAGTGGGAAAATGTCAATTTGAAATGTACCAGACATTCTCTTCTTCTTAACAAGTCCTGCTCTTGGGAGAAACTACTGAACTAAAGCCTATACTACTAGGGTTTCATTAGTGCCTGAATGACCTGGGAGAAGGGAAATACCCAATTCCAGCCCCCTCCAGCCATCCTGTATTACCTAAGGCAAGGGGATAATAAAAAACTTGAGAAGCACTTGTAAACTCTATAGCCTAGAGGCATAGGCTCACTAGACTAGAAACTAGTCATAAGAGTGTAGAACATTTCTACTCCTCTGCATTACTTTAGTAATTTACTGCAAACTCACTAAAAGCCTATTTACAGTAGTTTCTTTTGCTTAGTACATCAAATCAGAGGTATCAAGAAAAAGCTATAAGGCATAGTAAAAGGTAAAAAGAAGCACTGCTTTTTGTTGTTGGTTTTATCGGTGCATTATAGTCATACAAAATAGTGAGATTCTTTATGTCATATTTGTACATGCACCTAACATAACTTATTCAATCTCATTCCTCAGTCTCTCTTGGGGGTGGGCAGGGAATCAGCGATTTAACTCAGGGGCACTTGACCACTGAGCCATATTCCCAGCCCTATTTTTGTATTTTATTTACAGACAGGGTTTTACTGGGTTGCTTAGCACCATGCTTTTGCTGGGGCTGGCTTTGAATTTGTGATCCTCCTGTCTCAGCCTCCTGAGCTGCTGGGATTACAGGCATGTGCCACCACGTTCAAGGTTCCCCAGTATCTTTCTTTTTCCCCTCCTCCTCCTTCACACTGATTTTCTTGCTCTACTCTACTGGTTTCCCTTCTAAGATGGTGATGATGATGATGATGATGATGATGATGATGATGATGATGATAAAGATTACTTGTTTTCATTGTGGTATATTCATACATGGACATAGCATAATTTGGTAGGTTTCATTGCCAGTACTTCCCAAATCCCTCCCCTCTTTCCTCTCTCTCAACCTTCTTCTTCTATTTTATTGATCTCCCTTCTATTTTTATGAGATCACTTTTTTATTCCTTCTTTTTTTTCTCTAGCTTCCACATATGAGAGAAAATATTCCACACTTGTCTTTCTGAGTCTGGCTTATTTCACTTAGCATAATGTTCTCCAGTTCCATTCATTTTTACCAGTAAACGTCATAATTTCATTCTTATTTCTGGCTGAATTAAACTCCATTGTGCATGTGTTAGTCAGATTTTCATCCCTGTGACCAAAATGCCTGTGAGAGTTTGTTCAGGTTCTCTTATGTTGCCTTAGTTTTCTCTGTTAGAGTAGCAAGTATCATGATCCAAGACTGAAAATGAAGAAAGAAATATTGAAAATATGAGGAGTGAGGAGATGGTGTGATATTATTTTCAAAGGTAGTGGAATAGGAGTAGACTAATTCACATGATATTAATGTTTGTGCATTAAAGTGAACTCAGTCATTATGACAGTGGATTTTTCTCCATCCATATTCAACTGCATGCATGAAAGTTGAAAACAGTTGGAAAGTTAAATTTAAATAGATTTGAAGACTTGGCAGGTAAAAATGAGAAAGAAAGAAAAAAAATAAGAGAGGTAGGGTTATACACAAAGAACTGAGTACCATAATTATCCATAGTATTTATACTGTATAAAGAGCCAAGTTGAAATAGGATATGTTTGGAGGGACAACACAAAAGATAGTAGAAACAACAGAGAGAGTAAGGCAGTTATTGGAATTAATTTTCCTAATCAAATAATTATTGGAATCAAGGTTCTAGAAGAAATTTTAGCCAGAAAGATGGTAAATGGTAGTTTAAGATAAGTGGGATGTTTGAAATTAAGAAAAAGGAGAGTGTACAATTTTTTCATAGTAAAAGGGTCTAGGGTACAATTTGGGGAGTGTGTGGTTGAGGTAGGCTGAAGAACAAACTCATTGGAAGTCAGGATATGAAGCAATTGAGGTGATTGTTATGTAAGAACAGGATTAAGAATAATTGGTCTTATATGGGGTTTTGAACTTCACCAGAAATGGTGACAGGAGCATATTGGAGATTATGGGAGAAAGTTTATAATATTTTATTCCCATGATTTTAACTATCACAATGCAGAGAAGATCTTCTGTCCATGTCTTTTCTATTTTTTGTGCTTTATTTCTGCAAATCTGATGGCCTATAATACATTTCCATCTGGATATGAGACTTGCACCTAAACTCAAAAATCCAAAATTAAATCCATTCTATCACACTTTCAACTCTGCTCACTTTTTGCATTCCTTCTTCTGGTTAATGGCACCAAATATTAAATTAAGGATTGCCCTAAAAAGCCAAATGCTGAATGTTCTCTCTGATATGTGGATGCTAACACACAGTAAGGGGTGGGGGATAGAAGTTCATTGGATTAGATAAAGGGGAATGAAGGGAAGGAAGGGAGAATGGCAATAGGAAAGACAGTAGAATGAATTGGACATTACATTCCTATGTTCATATATGAATACACAATCAGTATAACTCTACATCATGTACAACCACAAGAATGGGAAGTTATACTCCATGTATGTATAATACATCAAAATACACTCTACTGTCATGTATATCTAAAAAGAACAAATAAAAGAAGGTTAAAAAAAGAAAAAGAAATAAAGGATTGCTTCCTTATCTTTATACTATCTTGATCCATATTCAAGTAGGTCAAATACAATATCTCCGAAATCTACCTTTAATAAGTTATTCCCATAACCATAATATTATGTTTCACAATTCCAACAAACTAAAAACCAGTTTTCAAATTTTTATATTAGTTCTCACAATATATTCTCCCCATTGCCATTGATAATATGTTCAAAATACAAATCTGATCATTTTACTCTCCTTGACACCCATTATCCAAAGTGGCAATTGTAGCTATGCTATTATGGGGAGAATATTATAACTAATTTTAGTTTAATTTTACCTCATCTTTTAAAATTTCACTTTATAGGATTTATAATGCACATGTGTTCACTAAAAAATTCATAAATAAATGACATTCCTTGGATGTTCAATAATTTTTTTGTTTTAATTAGTTACACATGACAGTACAATGATCTTGACATATACATTTCAATCAGATGGGATATAATTTCTCATTTTTCTGAGTGTACAGGTTGCAGAATCATATTGGTCATGCAGTCACATATATACACACAGTAATAATAATGTCTGTTTCATTCTACTAGCTTCCTATATCCCCAACCCCTTCCCTCCCCTCCCATCACTTCTCTCTACCTAACCTAGGGTAATGGTATTATTTTTTTTCTCACATCTTCATACATGTATTTTGTATATAATAATTTTTTAAAAGGAGATTGGGATATACAATGAAAAATTAGAGGACCACTGACCCCTAAGAAAAAATTCAAGTTACTTAGCATCATATCCTAGACCCCTCCACATCTTGTCTTTGCCTCCTTTTTCTCACTTTGGCAAACACTACTTTGGTTCTCTAACATACCTCCATAAAGTATACAAACAGAAATTTCCCTATCATGCCTTGGTACATACCACTATTTATTACAACTACCATAAGATTCTTATATATGTTCCTTCACACTGCACTTCTCCATTCCACTGAATTCTGAGTTTAGGGACTTTAACCTTCTCTTATTATCTAAATTTTCTAATCCAGCACATGACATACAGTAGGCATGCTACAAATTTGTGTTGGTTACACAAGTACCCTTTTCTTGCCTACCTTGTTCTTTTGCTGAAGTTGTATAGCCTCAGTTCTCTGGTATATCATATTTTTAGAAAAACATCCTTGTGTTCACTTGACAACAAATAATTCTTGTCTCTCTTATTTACTAATTATTATTTTAATTGTGCTTATTTATGAGGTACAATGTAATAATTTGATATATGTATAGCAGGTGTAATGTTCAAATCCAAATTGGGGTAGCTAACATTTCCATTTCCTAAAACATTTTTTCATATTTATGGAGCACAGTATAACATTGTAATTAATATGTACAATGTGTTCTTATTAAATCAAAGTAATTAACCTTTTCATCTCCTTTACTTAATATTTGGAGCCATTGAACTCCTCTCTTTTAGATGTCCCCAAAATATATAATATATAATATATAATTACCATGAACTATAGTCAGCTTTTTGTCAGTTTGACCAAAATACTTGACAAGAACAACTTAAAGGAGGAAAAGTTTATTTTGGCTCATAGTTTCAGAGGCTTAGTTCTATTTGCTCTGGACTCAAGTTGAGGCAGAACATCATGGAGGAAGGGCATGGTGAAGGGGTGCCTCTTCATTTATGGTGGCCAAGAAGCAGAGAGAGAGAGATAGGGGCCACAGGGAAGATGAATCCTTCTGGATAACACCCTCCAGTGACCCACTTCCATCAGTTACAGCTCTCACAATCCAATAATTTCACCTTTGAATATTTCTATATCACAGGAATTTGTGGGGACTATATCGCAGTCAAAGAATAATCTCCCTCATTATGGTAAAAAGCACCAGAATTTATTGTTTCTAACTGGGTTTAATACCCAGTATTCAACTTTAATACCTTTCTTAAAATCTACTACTAATTATTAATTATTTTGATGAGCTTTTCTTCAATTATAGTAAGATCACAGATGGCGATTAGAGATACCTAGGCATTATTTTGTGTCTTGTTACATAGTGACCTGGAAGCATTTCTCATTCTATCTTCACATATTCAATTTTATACCATCCTCTTTTTAGATTATGGATTTATAAAGCAAGCATACAGATTATTTTGTATGCATGAAATGAAGGGATTTTAGAGATGTTGATAATATATATCAAAATCTTATTAAAATAGGATTAACTGAGAGTCAAACAAACTAAATCATTTTCATTTATACTTGAAATTCAGAATAATATATTTTATATTGATATGTTATTAATATTTTCACTTTTATACTTAAAATAATTTTAAATTACAAATTAAGAAAAATATAAATTTGTTAAAAACAGAATTAAGAAATTAAGAAAAATACAAATTTGTTAAAAACAGAATACAGAGAGTAAAAATTTAAATTCCTCTTTTAGTCCTGTCCCCTAATCCTACCTAAGGTAACAACTGTTAGAACCTTAAATCTCTGTCCTTATCTTCATGCACTTGGAAATTCATGAATGGATTGATTCAACAGTTAGCTATTGAATACCTTGTTAGTTTCATACACTATGCTGGAGACACAGAAAAATTGGGTCTTCATGGAGTTGACAGTGGAGTGAGTACAAATAATGAATGAATATACAAGTAATCAATAATTTCAGGTCACAGTGATAATCTGAAACAAACAAACAAACAAATAAACAAGAGAAAGATTCTGACTACAGGAGAGACTACTTAGGATATGGTATGTGAGTCTGCTTCCCTGAGAAACAGACAAAGTTGGTGAGATTAGAAGTGTGAGAGGTTTAGGGACTGGGGATATGGCTCAGTTGGTAGAGTGCCTGCGTAGCATACACAAGCCCCTGGGTTCATTCAATCCCCAACACCATGAGAGGTCTATTGCCTGTAAGAACAGAGGGAATGAAAGGAAACTGAGACCCTTGCTGCTGATAGTAGTGCAGCTCTAACTTCTGTGATGAAGATAGAGGAGAAAAAGTTATAAAACTAAAGTTTCAGTTGATAGGGAGTCTTCAAGCTAAAATTCCCTGTCAAAGAAGTCCTCATCTCCCAGAAGGGGGCCTGACATCTGGGCAATGGCTGAGAATAGCTCATGCATAGGATGGGGTTAGGGAAGGGGGGCATGTGCTAGTCAATTCCATACTCTATAGTTGAAGATCTGAGAGCATATTTGTTACTTCTTTACATGGTATCTACAAGAAACTTGTGATGAGATTTTAATGATGAGAATAAGCCAGTCATTATAAGCATCTGTGAAAGTGTTTCCTAAGCAGGGAGCCCAGCCAGTACCAAGGCCTTGAGTTAGGAAGGAATTGATCTGAGCCAGGATTAGTATGGGAGCCCCTAGTTGGCAGGAAAGTATGTATTAGAGTAGGTTTCAGGGGGAAGCAAGAATTAGATCATGCAGAGTTTTTAAGGTTATGGTAAAGAGGGTTTTTCGTCTTGCTGCTTTTTCACTTTTCTTTTTTCTTTTTTTTCTTTTTTTTTTTTTTTTTTCTTCTGGTACTGGGGATTGAATCCAGGGTCACTTAACCACTGAACCACATCCCAATCCCATTTTTGTCGGTCTGTTTTACTGTGAGACAGGGTCTCACTACGTTGCTTAGGGCTTCCATAAGTGCCTGAGGCTGGTTTGAACTTGCAATCCTCCTGCCTCATCCTTCCAAATCACTGGGATTACAGGTGTGCGTTACTATGCCCCACTCACTTTTCTTTTTTTAATTTTCTTTTTTTATATTAACAAAGAACAGAGAAAATTCATGGAAAGGGTTTAAGCAAGGGTGACTGATACAATTTACATTTTGCAAGCATTTCTTAATGAATTGTATAGACAATGTATTATTGAAGGAGGCAAGAGTGAGAGCAGAGGGGAATAGTAAGGAGGCTGTGCAATAGTACAGGAGAAAGAAGATGGTAGACTGGACTAGAGTGGAAACAGTGTGTTGCAGATAGGTAGAAAGCCTTTCATAAATGTTTATACATATTATGCTCTGATTTGCTTTTTTAGATAAACAATATATTTTAGGAATCTTTCCATATCAGTTATATAGATCAATTGCCTACTTAATTAGCCAGAACATAGTATTTCAAGACTTATCCAATTTACATATTTTCCTGTTGGTGGGAATTTAGGTAAATATATTTTTGTATTCTTTATAATATAATGAATAATTGTATAAGTGCTTCATTGTGAAGATGTACAAGTAAAATTTCTGTGCATACTTTAAAATTTAATACATATTGTCATTTTTCTCCAAAAGACCATACAAATTTACACTTCCATATGGAGTATGTGAGATAGATCTTTGGCTCACATTTTACTAACATGAGATATTATCAATTTTTAATGTTTTTTCAATGAAAAGGACAAATTATTGTTTTTAAATGGGGAAAGCAGAAACCCAATTTTGTTGCATTTAAGGAACATGATAACACCTGTTGATTCTTTCTATTGCCTTTACTAAATTAAATAAACTAAATATCATTAGAGTTTTAGGTTCTTAGGGCAGTCATAACAATTTTCCACAAACCTGGTGACTCCAAGCAACAGAAATGCATTCTGTCACAATTCTGGAGACCTGATATCCGAAATTATGATGTTAGTAGAGCCATCTCCTCTCTGGCTCTAGGGGAAAACACTTTCCATGTCTCCTCTGCAATCTAGTGACTTTCAGCATTCCTTGGTATTTTTTTACTTGTGGCTGTATCATTCCAATTTCTGATTCCTTGTTCACTTTAGGTTTTCCTCTGTGTGTGTGCCAAAACGCCCTTATAGGGCTGGGGCTGGGGCTCAGTGGCAGAGCGCTCCCCTAGCATGCATGAGGCCCAGGGTTCAATCCTCAGCACCACATAAAAATAATTTTTAAAAAGGTATTTTACAAAAATGCCCTTATATCTCTGATAAGAATCTAAGTGATTGTATTTAGGGTCTACCCAGATAATTCATGATGAACTCCTCAATTAATTCCATCTTTTTCCATATATGGATATAGTTATTTTTCTGCCATATAAAATAATATTCACAGGTTTTGAGGATTAGGACATAGATGTTATCTTTGGGGGAGAGGGGTTATACCATTTAGCTCATTACTAAAAATGAACTCAGATTTCCTTTCCTGTTGACATCACAACATGAAAAGTGGTTGTAGAAGAAGCAGAGTTCAAGATTCAAAAGATTCCTTAATTGCTAATAAAGTTTATGCACTTGTCATATGCTGGTTAATTCAACTTCCTTTTATTTGAATTACCTGTTCATAGCCTTTTCCCCTTATTCTCCTGAGATCTTTTTATTTTAATTTTTTTAATTAAAAAAAATTTTTTTTGTACTGGGGATTGAACTCAGGGGCACTTGACCACTGAGTTACATCCCCAGCCCTATTTTGTATTTTATTTAGAGACAGGGTCTCACTGAGTTGCTCAGGGCCTCACTAAGTTGCTAAGGCTGGCTTTGAACTCATGATCCTCCTGCTTCAGCCTCCAAAGCCACTGGGATTACAGTTGTGTGGCACCATGCCCCGCTGAACTATTTTTTTAACTTTATTTTATTTAATTTTTTATGTGGTGCTGAGGATAAAACCCAGTGCCTCTCATGTGCTAGGTAAGTGCTCTACCACTGAGCCAAAACCCAGTCCTCTCCTGAGATCTTAGTCCATTTTATTCTTTTATTTACTAGTGAGTTGCACCAAACCTTCACTTTTAAGCATTGTGCTATTTGGGAAATACATCACAAAATGTTTGTAGGAACTGGAATGCATATGATGGAGGGAGATGAGTGGATTAGGGCTCTTTGCTATGCAAGGTTTACATGTTTGTGAGCTCAGATGTATTTACTTTTTTCTTGGCAGAGTTTCATTTAGCTAACAAAAATAGAATTATGAACAAATTATTTTGTACCTCTTTTCTGATATGGTATATAACATGAACATTTCCTTAGCATATGCATAATTTGTTACCTTTTTAAATAACTGCTGAGTTTTGTGTTTCTTTTTGTAAACTGTGTAAATAATGATTCTGATTCACTATGTGTCCAGCACAATGGGAAATGCTTCATGTGTATTCAATCACTGAATCTTCTTAGGGTAGTATTAGTATCCTCAATTCACTGATAGGAAGCTGGAACTCAGGACAATTTCATAATTTATCCAAGATTAAACTAGTGTAACAGTGTGGTCCCTACACCTTCTGAATGTAGCCCTCATTGCTCTAAAGCTTTTTTTTTTTAATGTTTTTTTTTTCTCTTTTCTCCTCTCTCCCCTTCCCTAACAAGATTATCTTTTCTTCCCCTAGTTAATTGCCCTTGAACACACTCACTATAGGAAGGAGAGGCCAGCTGGGGATCTGGAAAGTGAATGTCTCTCAAATTAACAAGTGAATCCTAACTCACCTTGGAGCCTTGGGGCCCCCTACTAGAGCACCCTGTCCCTCCAGATGGAGAGTCACAGCCTTTGGGACAGGAGTCCCCTGTGTTTCTCCTTTGCTAGCAAAGCAATAAAACTTCTTTTTTCTTTTTTCTCAAAACTGTCCTCATTATTAAATTGGGATTGATTGGCTTTGGGGACAGGGACTGAGCTTCCGGTTACACTAGTAGAACCTAATCATAGGTCTAATTATGAACTGTTCTGCTCTATTAAAAATTTTAATTTTTAACACTCAACTCCTTAAAATACAGGTCTTCAAATAATTGAATATTAGAAAGAAAGGGAATTCTCTAAAATCAAACTAAAGAATTCAAAGTTGGGGCTAGGGTTGTGGCTCAGAGGTAGAGTGCTCGCATAGCATGTGTGAGGCACTGGGTTCGATCCTCAGCACCACATAAAAATAAAGATATTGTGTCTACCTATAATTAAAAAAAATAAAAAAAAACAAATTCAAAGCATTTGCTACAGTAGTAAAGGGAAACAACAAGCTATAATTTGACCCAAATATAATATGGATCATGTATGTGGAGGTGGAAGTGGGGTTTCTGGATAGGGCTTTAGGGAGACACAGAGTAGCACATTGGTAAGAACATAAGAAGCTAAATATCAAATTCATGGTATTAATTGCATCTTTCTGACAAAGCTCATTTATAGCCATATAAATATACTATTAGCCCCACTCTCATTCAAATGAAAAAATAAAACAGCAAAAATCATTGTCTACATCAAAAGTATAAAGTACAAAATACATGGCCAAACATTTAGGCATAAACATTTAAGCATACATATTTAAACAAAGATAATTATTTTCTTTCAATGATGTGTTTGAATTAATAGGACTTCTCAGGTCTGATCCTACAAGCATATTGTGATAATCAGGCAAACAAAAAATACATAATTCCTGATAAAAGGTAATGACAATTTTAATACCTGATTTTAGTCAGATTTTAGTTGGGAGAAAGATTGTTTTCTTTTTTGCTTTTAAGAGGGGGAATTTACATAATGAAAATGGATGTTACAATGGATATTTGAATGTCAGCATTCACAGCCATCCGGTACAATCTAGGCAACACACTATGCAGACCATCTGGGCTCACAGCCATTATCCTGCAAACTAGCTAGGCATGAGTGATCCTCTGAAGCCTAATTCCAGTGCACCCTGGTTTGCCTGTTTTGAAATAATTCCATTTGCCAATATTTTGGAGCAGGTGCAAAGCCATTTTGGAGTTTCCTACTGAGGTTTATGCAAATGACTGGCTTAACTGGACTGTGGGCTCAGATTTCCTACAGCCTGAGCACTGAGATTCAGGCATGATTTGTCATATATTTCCCTCCCAACTTAATTCACTCTGCTTCTACAGTTTCCTTCAGCTCTTCTGTTCAACTCATACCCTATTATTATATTCTGCAATGTTTCTCAGATGCAAGAAATGAGAGTATGATCAAAATTAATAGTGGATGACAACTTGAAAGAATTTATAATCCAGTGCTAGAGGAGTTAAAGTTTTTTGAAGTAATTTTTGATCCAAGAGAAATGTGATGACTTTGGAGAGTGACTTCATGTCCCTGGATGCCTATCTGATGGATATTGTGTAAGAATCAAAAGAAGAACTATGTAGGAAGGCAAGGAGATACACATAGCATTCTACTAATCTGAGATATTAGGTAAGAATGAGAGAGAATGAATGGGAGCCAGATTATCACAGTGAGGAGTTGTTGAAAGGTGGTGATAAAACTGCCCCACATAGATTTTCCTATTTCTAATTCTGGTAATTGACTTAGATGATAATATACCTGAATAATAAGTGAAGTCAGAAGGTGAGAATAGAACAGATATGAACTAGACTACATAAAGTCTTTTTGTTCAGAGTATGGTAATGCAGACACTATTGGTTGCCAACCTCAAATCCACCACTACTTCCTCCTGTCTCAGCCTCTCAAGCTGCTGGAATTACCGGCCTGCGCACACCCGCCCCCAAACTCAGTTTAAAGTTCTAATTTTTGTGTTCAATTAACATGTCCTCTCTGCCTCCCTCCCTGACTCTATAAGTGGAAAGTTGATTGGTGTAAGATAATCATGGCCATTCCTATGATTGGTCATCCTGTGAATGGACATGTGATGTAATACTATCCAATGAGATATAAGGCAACATCTCCACTGATCCCAAAAAACCAAAGGCCGAATGTTTTCTTTGATTTGAGGATGCTGACTCATAATGGTGATAGGGATGGAGCATGGGAGGAATGGAGGAACTTTAGAAAGGGCAAAGGAGAGGGAGGGGAAAGGAGGGGGTAAGGGGGTAGGAATGATGATGGAATGAGTTATACATAATTAGTCAAAGTACATGGATGGTGTGAAAATACTTTATGTACAATCAGTGACTTGAAAAATTGTGCTGTATATGTGTAATATGAAATGAATTGCGTTCTGCCATCATGTATAACGTATTAGAATAAATAAATAATTTATTTTTTTAAAAAGGAATGTCTCCAAGAGAACTTTTCAAATTGTTTTCTTCTCTGATAAAAAATACACTCATAAGGAAAAACTGTCGTTGAACAATATTGTATGTGTTTCACCCACCTTGTAAATTTAGAAACAATGAAATTGCAAACTTCAACATAGAACTCTGAAGTTGTTAAAGTACTGAATTAACACTGAAAACACTCTATATCTATTCATCTTGTTTTATAATATAATAATGTTTCTTTGCTGCTTAATCAGTCTGTTATATAGGCTTAGGCAAAACACTAAAATCCTTACATTCTTAATCAAATTCTTGCAGAAGGAGGAGTTGCTAGGTCAAAGTATACATTATACACTTTGGCTATAAGTGAAAATAATTACAATATTAAATTGTAACTATAATCATGTCACTACTTTGCTCAACCTATTTCAATAGCTCTTTCTTGTCCTCGAAACAAAATTCCTTACTAGGCACTGGACAGTGATTTGAACCTGTCTTATCACATCAGTTTCATCCTGTACAAAAATCCTTCCACAACCTACATTATTGTCATAAGAAATTTCATTCAATTACTATAAAGTCCATGATCTCTTTGCTGTTGGAAATTCATGTCACATGGAACACTCCTTCACATATTAGCTGAAACACTTCCTTTGAGAATACATCTCAGGTTAAAAATCTCAGTTTTCATTTCTGCAAGTATTTCAATGTAATCAACACAGATGCACTAAAATGATTAGAAATCATAATCTAGAGTTTATATATATTATTAAATTAATAAATATTACATAATATTAATTAATATCATTATAGCATGACTATATTGTTATTACAAAATTATATTATGTATTATATGACTATATGTTATATATTATATTAAGTTTTTAATATGAGTTTCACATCTGGGATGATGGGAAAAATGGGTTAAGGCAGGTTATTTTCCCTTTCAATATGCCCATATAGCAACCTTATTTCCTTTATGATAATATAACCTACTTCATTGTAATTACTCACTTGAATGTTATTTCCCTTACTAGATTAAAAGTTCCACTAGTGTAGCAATAATGTTGGTCATGGTCACCCTTGTATCTTCACAGTTCCTGGAGCATAACAAGTGCTCAACAAATATATTTGAGGAATTAATATATAAAATCTCTACAGATATATTGTTCTGCTCTAAGAAGTAGAAAGGTTGATGAGTAATAAGCATATAATCTCCTTTAAGAGGAGATTGTGCATTGTAGAGATCAATTTGGAAAGAATTTAGAAATTTAGAAAGAATCAATTTTCACAACATGAATGAGGAACTAATTAAAACTACTAAGAGTGAAAATTTTGCCAATCTTAAGAGCAATCTACAAAATCAATCACATTTTTATACCAGAAATAGGCAACAAGAAAATGCAATTAAAATAAAATGATATTTATAATAGCAACAAAACAACAACAAATTATCTGGGAATTAAATAAGAATATAAATTAACTCTCTAACAAAAACTTCAGAACAATAGTAAAGGATATAGAAAATGACATAAATTTTAAAATGAGGTGTTCCACACTCTTAAAGAGATGACTTGATATTATAATGATAATATCTAAAACTTGATCTGGAAATCTAAGGAAATCTTCTTCAAAGTTTAAGCTAGATTTTTTTAGCAATAAAATAAATGTACTATAAAATTTATATAGAAGATTAAAGAAATTAATCTCAATCTTAAAAATTAAAACTAATAGAGGAAGACATGTCTTACTTGATATCAACACATATTTTAAAACCTCAGTAATAATTGAAACAAAACAAAAACAAAACAAAACCCTTGTGGTAGCCACAAAAGGGGAAAAATACCGTTGGAGAATTGCACCCTCAGAGGCAGATTGATGTGGTATATTGTGTATGTGTGTGAAAAATTATAAGATAAGGAGAACAATGTAAATCAATGAAGAAAAGAAGGATATTTTTTAATTGACAATGTTGGGAAAATCGGTTCACTAAATTGAAATAAATGAAACTAGGTTGTGGCTTATACCTAATATAAAGTTGAAACAATTAAATATAATATCAAAGTTAACTATGTATTTAACAGAAAAATATTTTTAAAATATTTTAATAGCTTGTTATATAGGATCAGGGAAGGGCATCTAAAGTACAACCTCAAAAACATATACTGTAAATCAGCAAATTGATAAGATTAATTTAAAATTAAGGATTTCTAAATACCACATATAAATTTAAAAGATAGTTGAACCCATTTATATAAGAGAATAATTTAACTAATGATTATTATCTATGGAGACTATAGGAATTATAGGTGAAGATAAAAGAATAAAGAAACACACAATAAGAATAAAGATTCCAAAGAACCAATGATGGATATATACCAGAAATTAACAAGGATAATTAATTCATTCACTGTATTTTGTTGGAAAAAAAATAAAATGAAAATTATGCAGCAGCAATATTTTTATTTTGAAAATATCTTCTATATTGTTAGAATGTAAAGCTTGTGGCAAGAAAACAATCTACCTAGGCTCATTCATATTATTATACTTTGGAAGGCAAAATAGTTTTAATACAAAAATAATTTTTCTCCTAAAATTATATTCAATCTGATCAATTTGTCTTCACAGATTTATTTTAAAATGTCAATTATTAGTAAATTATAAGTTTAATTTTCCTTTTTAATGATTTTGAGAAAGAGCCATAGAATAAAAAAGATTGAGAAATATGGACCCAGGGAGCAAGGTGTCAGGGGGCTAGCCAGGTCTTTTTTCCTCTTCATATAATGCCACTGATACCATCATGGGAGTCCTACCCTCAGGATCTCATCTAATTCAAATGATTTTCCAAAGTTCTAGCTCCAAATATCATTAATGTATAAATTTAGGGATTATGTTTCCACTTATTGAGGACATATTCAGACCATAGGCAATGTGTACCATCCTTCTCCGCACTAAGGTATTCTTCATCACAATTTAAAAATAAAAGTTTGTACTAAAGCCGTGGTATTCTCACCTAACCTCCTCCCTCTACATTGGCCAAAATGAATCATAATCATTTGCTATGTCCATAACATGAACATAGGTGTCTTGACTTTAAAAAGACTCTCAGATAACATCAATGTGCAGTGGAGTGTGGTAACCATTAGTTAAAATTATCTCAATACCTCCAGAATAAGAATAGCTAATTCTCAATGATTCTCTGGATTATGTTGTTCTGTTTTTCATGTGGTAGGTGTGCTATACAATTCATGGACAGTGGGAGGAACCTGGGAAAATCTTCAAACAAAACTAAATTTATTTTACAGTCTAGTCATGGTACTTAAAGATTTATTTGACTGACAGTATATATTAAAGATCAGAGAATTGCCTATGGCACTCTCAATCACTTGAACCTATAAAATTGCTGCTGCCTTTTCCCTTTCATTTACTTGGCCTGAGTATGTAACAGATTTGCTATCAACATCTACAAATTTTACCACTTCCATTAAATGTGAAAATATGTTGTATAGGATATTTAATGTTACAGCTTAGTCTACTTATTACATTCTTTACATCATAATAATGTACATAATTAGAGAATAGTCCATTAATCTTTTGAAGACTTTTCTTTCCTTCTTTTTCTTTTTTTGGAACCAAATTAAGCATTTCATTTAGTAGGCACCAGGAAGTATAAGAATCACATCTCAGAAGGGCAAAGTAAATCACAAGGTTGACTGTAATAACTTCGTCCAAAAAAAATCTGGGGAGATTGTAGTAAAGAAACTATGTTCCTTTCTTTAAAGTTAAAAAGAAGTCCCAGGGCTTTGTGGCTCAGTGGTAGAGCACTCACTTAGCACTGGTGAGGCACTGGGTTCAGTCCTCAGCACCACATAAAAAAAATAAGTAAAGGTATTATATCCATCTATGACTAATTTTTTTAAAAGCAGTTCCAAATAATTCCCAGACAATATTTGGATCTTATTCAAGTTTTACAGGTAAGATAATTCACCATGTATGGTAGTACTTACTAGGAATAACAGAGGACACCATGTTGACTGTGTTAATGAGTCTTGTGTGTAGCATGAAGTAAACCATATTGTCAGTTCTCACCCTGATTCTTTTACCAAAGGAAACAGCAATGTTTCAGGTGCTTTTTACAGTGATTTGGCATAAAGGAATATTAGAACTAGAGAGTGATAAAGACTTCAGAATGTTTAAAATTATTTTTGATCCTGGAATGGCAACAGTTGTGAAAAATCCAGTTATTTCATACTACATGAGACATTTGTCAGATTAGGTATTTATAAACTAGAAACAGGAAAACACCAGGGAAAATAGGATATATCGTTTCTAAAGCAATAGCTTTCTTAGTGATACTTTACTCAGAAGGTATTTTTTAATAAAAAAAGAAAACCACAGGAAGACTGAGTTGCTAGAGAATAATTATTTATATAATGGGAAATTGTTATTTACAATCATTTGAGATTTGTTTACAAATGGTAGATCTTAAAAAAAATTTCTTAGTTTAATTAGCAGTGAGGATTGCAAAACAACAACATAAGAAAGCTAAGAAAAATTAAATTGTAAACATAACAAAAATAAAAATAAAATTTTGGGAGAAAAGAAATATCAAGGGGCATTTTTGTTAACAAAACATGGTATTAAATATAACTTTTCTATAGACTCAGAGTTTCAGCAAAGACTTAAAAGTCAAGAGAAAACAAAATAGGGCTCAAGTAGCCTGACTACCAAAGATGGCAGACTAAACCATACTAATATTGTGCAGTGATCATCAGATATCTTTAAAATAGGCCTATCAACAGAAAGCATTCATTGCTAAATTATTTAAAGGAAGGAAGATCCCCCCCCCCGCCAAAATAAATTTTTTTGTTGAAAAAGATTAATAAAAGTATGAAAATTTGGGCCTGATAAGTCTTTGGCTACAGAATAGAGGGAGACATGGGAAAAGTGTTCAGAGTAAACATCACTTCCACCAATGATAAGGCAAAGGTACACATTCACTGTGGAACAGTTGAAATAAACAAAACTTTTGTCTTGTAACAGATTCAGCTCAAGAGCACAGACAGCACTGTTGAAGATCTCTAACAATAAATATTGAACCATAACTAGGGTTAGGATGAAAAGTAGTCATAAGGAATCAGTTAGGAAATACTATGTATAGCTAAGAACTCTCCTAAGTGGTCCTCAGTGGAGGAATCTGCTGAAACAAATGCATCCCAATAAGAGAAAGAATTAGCACTTAAGATCTAGACACAAAGGATATACAGAGATTACAAGGTTGTGGGTCATGTTCCATACCCAGTAATGGCACTTTTACATTTTATGGAACTAACCTTATTACAAATAACAAATATAAGCTCTGGAATATGAATATCTAAAGAATATCAGCATATTAGATGGGATCTACATTTTTTTCTGTGTTTTATTACTGTGTAAAAAGACACATGCCATAAAATTTTCCATTTATACCAGCATGAAGTAAATCACTTGTTAGTTCTTACTCTGATTCTTCCACCAAAGCAAAAAGCAAACAACAATATTTCAGGGGCTTTTAAAGCATACAATTCAGTGGTATTAATGAATTCATAATACTCAGCAAACACTGTTGTGGTGTGAACTGATAAATACAATCAATAAGAGTGTAAGTTATAGGTTATAGATGAGTGAAAAAATATAGATTATAGATATAAGATTTTGATAAGTGAGATAAGATAATTATAAAGCAAGGACTGTCATAGACAGGCCTAAGACTCCATTTTGCTGCCTTCTATTTTAAAAAAAAATGTTACAAGAGCTGCTTCTGAAAAACTGAAATGAAAACTGTTTTCTTATAATGTATTGTTTTCTGTACTTCGTACTCCACAAAATGTATTCAACCCAGGATATGGTGGTCTCAGTGACCCAAGACTTTGAAGTAGATTCTCATGCCCTGCTAACCACCTGCTCAAACTCAGGATACAATTGTCTAACACCTGCACGGACCCAAGATGTGGTTAACTGAGTTACAAAGATGACTGATTTTTTCCTAGCTTCTGTGATTGGCTTGCTTGCATGATGCTAAGAAAAGACCCTGAGTTGTGGTTTTCATCTTTAAGTCCCCAGATATAGGCCAGGAAGCTGTTGTTCTCCCATAGAGCTTCAGTCTCTATGGGTGGGTGACAATTCCTGGCCAGGTAAATAAAGCTCTCATTGATTTGAATTTGGATTTAGAATGCTTTCTGAAGTGGCTCTCCATAATAACATCACCACTATCCAGTTCCAGAACATTTTTATCAACACATCAGAACTCTCAAACCCTGTAAGTACCAGTCATTCTCTATTTCTACATCGCCCCAGATCCTGGCCTCTACTAATCTGCTTTCTATTTGTAAAATTCTGCTTAATATAGATATTCCACATAAAAGAATTACTATGATATATATATATATATATATATATATATATATATATCCCTTTGTTTTTAGCTTCTTTCACTCAGTATAATGTTTTCATAGTTTACCCCTGTTTTGACATATATTAGTACTTAATTACTTCTAATGACTGAATGATATTCCATTTTATGAATATACAACTTTTTGATTATCCATTCATTAGTTGTTTGACATTGAGATTGTTTTCACCTTTTGCCTATTATGAATAATGCAGCTACATAACATTTTTATATAATTATTAGTTTTAACATCTGCTTTCAATTGTTTTGGATATATTATATACCTAGGAGTAGAATTGCTTGATATTACATGAGAGTTTCATGTAACTTTCAGAAGAACCACCAAACTATTTCTTTCAGCTATACCATTTTACATTCCCACCAGCTTTATATGAGTGTCAATTTCTCTATATTCTCACCATCAATTGTTATGTTTTGTACTTTTCATTATAGTCCATCTAGTGGGTATGAAGTGGTATGCCATTGTGGTTTTGATTTGTATTTTCCTAGCAATTAATTATGTTAAATATCTTTTCATATGCTTGTTGGCCATTTTTATATCTTCTCTGGAAAAATTATATTTTGTACATGTTATATTTATAATATATGGAATATATAATATGTAATACACATACGCATATAGGAATGATACTGGACCCTGATGAGATACATAATTTGCAAACATTTTCTCTCAATTCATCTTTTCACTGTCTTGATAGTGTTATTTGATGCACAAAAGGCTTAATTTTGATGACATTCAATCCATACTTTTTTCAAAAGAAAAACAATGAAATGTAAAATTAATATAATGAAATGTAATCCGCATACATAATTAAATGCCATTCAGCTATAAAAAGCAGGAGATCCTGTCATTTGCAACAATATGGATGAACAAGGAGGACATTGTACTAAGTGAAATAGCCAGGAACAAAAATAAAAATACTCCCTCAGTTCCTTTTCCTTTACTGTAACTGCTCTTTCTTCTATTTATCTACTGATATTTAATTTTTTTCTTTTAAATATATTTTTTAGTTGTCAATAGACCTTTATTTTATTTATTTACATGTAGTGCTGAGAATCAAAAATAGGGCCTCACACATGCTATACAAGCACTCTACCACTGAGCCACAACCCCAGCCCTTTTTTAAAAAAAATCAGTGCTTTATAGATATACATAAAGGTGAAATTCATTGTGTATATTCATATATGTATATGGCATAATTTGGTCAAATTCATTCCATAGTTCCTCCCTTTTCCCATCCTTCCTCCCTCCACTTCTGTGCCCTCCTCTATTCCATTTATCTTCCTTCTATTTTCATGGGATCTCCCACCTCTTCCCCCATATTTTGCTTTAGCTTCCACATAGGAGAGAAAACTTTCAACCCTTAAATTTCTGAGTTTGGCTTTTTTACTCAGCATGATGTTCTTTGGTTCCATCCACTTATCAGTAAATTCTATTTTATTCTTTATGGCTGAGTAAAATTCCATTGTGTGTGTATGCCACATATTCTTTATCTATTCATCTGTTGATGGCCACCTAGAGTGATTCCATAACTTGGCTATTGTGAATTGCACTTCTATAAACATTGATATGTCTGTATCACTATAGTATCCTGATTTTCATTCTTTTGGATAAATGCCCATATGACCCGGCTATCTCACTCCTAGGTATTTATTCAAAAGAACTAAAACCTTTTTCTCTTTATGACTTGCTTGTCTTAGGTATTTTATTATAGCAATGGAGAGCTAGCTAATACACCACCTGATCTCACTTATATGTGGAATCTAAAAAATTAGAATTAATAAAAGTAGGTCATAAAATGGTAATTACCTGTGCTTTGAGTTGATAGGACTGGGGAGATATTGGTCAAAGGATACAACATTTCAATTAGAAAAGAAGACTAACTTTAAGGGATCTATTTGGCATCATAATGACTGTTTTAGTCAGCTTTTGTATCACTGTGACCAAAATACTTGACAAGAATAACTTAGGGAAGGAAAAGTTTATTAGGAACTTATGGTTTCAGAGGTGACAGTTCATAGACAGCTGAATCCTGGGGGAAGGGCCTAATAGTGGAAAATTGCTCAGCTCATGTTGGGTTGGGAAGGAGAGAGAGAGGAGAAGGAGGAGAAGGAAGAAGAGAAGAACAACTACTTCTAGGGCATGTCCCCAGTGACCCACTTTCTCCAACCACCTACCTATAGTTACCACCCAGTTGATCCATTCAAACTAGGACTGATTAGGTTACATTCTTTATAATCTAATCATGTTATCTCTGAAAAATCCCTCATTAATAGAAGGGATTATTTTGGGATGCCTGATATACAAACAGTAACAATGACTCTAGTTATAACAATATAAATTTAATAATTATTAAGAAAGATTTTACATATTTTAACTATAAAAAGTGGTATACATTTGTTTAATTGCTTGATTTAGATGTTTCACAATGTACACACATATCAAAATATTGTTGTACATCAGAATATTAATACTTTTCATCTGTATTTTAAAAAAGATAAAAGAAAAACCAATATTGTATGCAAATGTTCAAGATAGGGTTTTTATTCTTGAGTCAAAAACTGGTAATAATCCAAGTGCCCAGCAACTGAATAACATAAACTGCCTGATATAATAACACTGGGATTCAAACCTAGGCAGTATTTGGACTCCAGAATAATAACTACCTTCACAAGAGCTAAGAAAGTCAGGTGAGAAAACATAGTGCCTGGAATTAGTATAATAAAAATAAATTTGCATTGAAGAAGGTAAGAAGGAAAGAGTTGCCAGTGTTGCCCCTTCAACTCCAAGTAAATAGAGAAGTCTTCCACTTGTGGGAGGGATACAGAATTAAATTTATACCTTAGATTTGAATCCAGTGCCAGGTTCACCATGGTAAAACTCCATGTTGGGTCCATACCCTTAACCTATATCTGTAGGCCAATACCCACAAGACTGAGCCATTATAGCTGCATTAGACCAGATAGCTGATTACCTTCACCATCTCTTCTGTGACCTTGAGCAGCAGCATGGAAAAAAGATTCCCCCATTAGAGAAACAGGGCATGAATGCTAGCATAGGACTTTGCCTTGGACCTCGTAGCTAGGTCTGCTGTGGAGAGTGAGCATCAGGCAAGCACCAAAGGCCCCTATACTCAGGTCAGAGCTTAAAGATGAAGACCCTACACCTGTGCCAGCATCAGGAAGAGACTTTCACACTGGTGGGACAGACTTGAGTTCCAACCTGCATCACTGATAGCCTTGAAATGGGCTTGGAGTAGGCTTCCAGACTATGCTGGACCCTGTAGCTGTAAAACTAATCTGTGACCCAGCATCAGGCTTGGTAGTCAAGAGACTGCTCCACTACCTGTCCACTAACCTTGGGCAGCATAGCTATCCTCAGGCCCACAGTTTCAGATGGAGTTTCTAGACTGATCCTAGCACTAATCAGAAATCTGTTCCATAATAGCATAGATAAAGGTTTTAACCTGTGAGCTTGGGAAATAGTTCAGTGGTAGAGCCCTTGCCTAGCATATGCAAAACATAGGTTTCCATCCCCAGTACTGTAAAAACAAATAGACAACAACAACAACAAAATCACATTTTAACCTATACCACTACCAGCTATGACGTAGGTCTGGTAGCATCCCTGAGAGACAGTGCAGGTCCTCGCAGCTGTGAGACTCAGGTACAACCTAGCTTAGCATCAGCTTTGGTTGTCAAAGGTCTACATTCATCAACACTATACCCCAGCCTGAGCAGCATAGCATGGAGAAAGCCTTCATTTTCTGAGGGTAGGACAAGTTAATTAACACAGGACTTTTCCCTAGAACTTAGTAGTGAGCTGGTGAAGCCTAACACTGGGATCATACAGTCACCACTTCAGGCCTGTGTCTGCAGGTGGAACCTCTGGAACAGCTCCAATGCCAAATAGACACATGGCCCCAATCCATTGGAATTTTGTTCCAGTCTGCATCACCTGTGGCTAGAACCTATTTCAGCAGTAGGCTGCTATAGCACTGTGAGTCTTGCCTGCCCCAGGCAGTTCTGGAAGTTCTGACCTTGGCAGGTTGTGGGCTCAGGATGTGAAACAATCTGGAGCACTGGTGGCCACATGCATGGCATAGGAGCCTGAGTCTGGCCTCTCCACAATGACTCTGTCTATAGCCAGGCAGAACTCCACAGTTTCTGACCACATGCTGAAGACTATGGACAAGGCACCTTGGCCTGCCCCAGGACTAGACAGAGGCTTGAGGGGATGAACTGCACTGCTTAGATACTCTTGTGGTTCATGCTGTAAAACACAACAGGTAAGGACTCAGTACAAACATGGGCTTGAATTGTCCACTAGTGCACAACAGCAGACTCCCAGCAATCTAGGCCTGGATGCCATTCACTGATGAATTAGAGGAAGTGAAGAAATAAGAAAGCTGTTTAGAATCTCTGGAAGACAGATACAAACAGAGACAGATAAGGAAGATTGGAATAAATACATAATTTTTCTATGCTCAAAAGATGTTGCACACCAATCATCAAGAGCTTCACCTAATAATCAAAATAAGGTTCCAGATATCAACTAGATAGTAACAAGTATATGTGAAATTTCAGTTTAAACAATTTAAAATAACTATTTTAAGGAAATTTAATGAATTTCAAACACACAGGGAGAGAGAGAGAGAGAGAGAGAGAGAGAGAGAGAGAGAGAGATTCAGTACTCAGAGAAAATTAACAGAGAGATAGAAGCAGTTTTTTGAAATCAGGTAGAAACCCTTGAACTAAAAAAATGCACAAAATTGAATTAAAAACAATCATAGACTGGGTGTGGTGGTATACACCTGGAGTACCAACTTCTTGAGGCTGAAACAGGTGGATCACTTGAACCCAGGAATTTGGAACCAGCCTGGGCAACATAGTAAGATCCCATCTCAAAAATTTAAAAACCCAGCCCAAACAAAATAAAGCAAAAATCACATCAATGGGCATCAATAGCAGAACTTATGAAATAAAAGAAAAAATTTGTGGGCTCAAAGATATGCCATTTGAAAACATACAACTGGAGGAGAAAAAAATAAAAAGGAATAAAAAAGAAGGAACAAAGCTTACAAAAATTATGGGACATTGTGAAAAGAACAAGTAACTAGGTTGTTAGAATTCTAGAGGGATTTAAGAATGTTAAAGGAGTAGAGGGATTATTCATCAATATAATAACAGAAAACATCCCAAATCTTAAAAAAAAGGATATCAAATATCACCAGTCAAATTTAATTTAATTCAAAATTGTCAAACTTCAAGAGATCTTATAATTTATCTCTCAAAGGTAAAAGATAATGGAACATGCTCAAGGTATCAAGAAAAAACAAGCAAATACCAAATGAGGGTGTCCAAATTCACCAGATAGCTGACTTCTCAGCAGAAACAGGAGTGGATTGAGATTCTCACAGTGCTGAGGGAAAAATAATACATCAACTGAGAGTATTTTACCCAGCAAAGCTATCCATTAGAAATGAAGTAGAAATAAAGACATTGCTAGACAAACAAAAGCTGAGAGACTAGATCTCTTTCAAACTTCTCCTACAAGACATGCTAAAAGAAGTTTCTTTAACTGAAGGGTAAAGATGTTAATGAGTAAGAAGAAAACCAGCAAATGTTTAAAACTTGATGGTAAGAGTAATTATACAAATTCAGAATGCTCTACTATTGCAAACATGGTAGATAAACTATTCATATCTTTAGTATGAAGACTAAAAAACAGAGCAATTAATAATAATAACTATATTAATATTTTAAGAGACTGGCCCTATAGAAACATATAAAAAGGGATGTCAAAAATTCAAAATGTGGGGAAGAACAGAGTACAAGTGTAATTTCTTATTAGTATATTTTCTCTTGTTCTTTTGTTAGTTTCTGTTCTTATCTCTATGATAATGTTAAGTTGCTATTATCTCAAAATAGCTTGCTATAATCAAAAAATATTTTTGTAAGCCTCATTGTAATCACAAAGCAAAAAAATCTATAATAGATACATCTAAAATATTAAGGAAAGAAACAAAACACATTATTGGATTCAATAACTTAACCACAAAAGAAGACTATAAGAGAGGGAGAACATAAAGGAATGATAATAAAACTAGAAAATAAGTTACAAAATGGCTGAAATAAAAGTTTACCTATCAATGATTACCTGAGCGTAAATGGATTAAATTCTCCCATTGAAAGACATGTAAGAACTGAATGGTCTAAAAAAGAAAACCAAGTCACTTCACCTCTAAGGATACACATATACCAAAAGTGAAGTGATGGGATAAGACATTCCATACAAATGTAATTCAAAAGAAAGCAAGAGTAACCATACTAATATCAAAGAATGAACTTTAAAAGCAGTAAAAAAGACAAGAAAGATCATCACATAATAATAGAAGATTTAATTGAGTAAGAGGAGGTAACAATCCTGAATTTATATGCACCCTATTATCAGAACACCCAATTATGCAAAGCAAAATTAATAGTTCTGAAGGAAGAAATATACTCCAATATAATAAGAGTTGAAGTTTAAAACTTCACTTTCACCAATGCACTGATCACCCAGGCAAAAAGTCAATAAAAACAGCAGAATTAAATTGCATCCTAGACAAGATGAAACTGCATTTCATCCAAAAGCTACATAATACACATTTTTCAGGATATATCATATAATAGACCACAAAACAAGTCTCTCCAAGTTTTACAGAATTGAAATCATATCAAATATCTATTCTAACCACAACACAATAAACTAGAAATCAATAACAAGGAAAACATTGCAACTACACAAATACATGGAAAGTAAACAACTTACTCTTGAACAACCAATGGATCAAGGAATCAATCAAGAAGGATATTTTATTTCTTGAAAACAAAAATTGAGACACAACATGCCAATACCTATTGGAGGTAGAAAAAGCACTAATGATAAGGAAGATTATGGAAATCAATGCCTAAATCAAAAAGCAGAAAGATATCCCAATAAGCAACTTATTACGGCATCTTTAGAAACTAGAAAAACAAGAATAGTCCAAACAACAAATTAGTAGAAGGAAAGAAAGAATAAAGATCAGAGCACAAGTAAATCACATGGAGATTAAAATAACCTCAGCAAAATATAAGAAAATATAATCCAACTGCATATTAAAAATATTATTCATCATTCTCAAGTGAGATTCATATTGAGGATGCAAGCTGTTTGGAACATTTGCAAATCAATAATCATCCTCTGAGAAGTGTCTGTTCAGGTCCTTGGCCCATTTGTTGATTGGGTTATTTGTTTTTTTATTGCTTAATTTTTTGAGTTCTTTGTATACTCTGGATATTAGGGCTCTATCTGAAGTGTGAGGAGTAAAAATTTGTTCCCAGGATATAGGCTCTCTATTCACCTCTCTTATTGTTTCTCTTGCTGAGAAAAAACTTTTCAGTTTAAGTAAGTCCCATTTGTTGATTCTTGTTATTAACTCTTGTGCTATGGGTGTCCTATTAAGGAATTTGGAGCCTGACCCCACAATATGTAGATTGGAGCCAACTTTTTCTTCTATCAGACGCAGAGTCTCTGATTTGATATCAAGCTCCTTGATCCATTTTGAGTTGACTTTTGTGCATGGAGAGAGAAGGGGATTCAGTTTCATTTTGTTGCATATGGATTTCCAGTTTTCCCAGCACCATTTGTTGAAGATGCTATCCTTCCTCCATTGCATGCTTTTAGCCCCTTTATCGAATATAAGAAAGTTGTAATTTTGTGGATTGGTCTCTGTGTCCTCTATTCTGTACCATTGGTCCACCCGCCTGTTTTGGTACCAGTACCATGCTGTTTTTGTCACTATTGCTCTATAATATAGTTTGAAATCTGGTATCGCTATACTGCCTGATTCATACTTCCTGCTTAGAATTGGTTTTGCTATTCTGGGTCTTTTATTTTTCCATATGAATTTCATGATTGCTTTATCTATTTCTACAAGAAATGCTGTTGGGATTTTGATTGGCATAGCATTGAACCTATAGAAAACTTTGGGTAATATCGCCATTTTGATTATATTAGTTCTGCCTATCCATGAACAGGGTATATTTTTCCATCTTCTAAGATCTTCTTCTACTTCTCTCTTTAGGGTTCTGTAGTTTTCATTGTATAAATCTTTTACCTCTTTTGTTAGGTTGATTCCCAATTTTTTTTTGAGGATATTGTGAATGGGGTGGTTATATTGTGAATGGGAAGATATACAATCAATCAACAAGTACATGAAAAAAATGCTCACCATCTCTAGCAGTCAGAGAAATGCAAATCAAAACCACCCTAAGATACCATTTCACTCCAGTAAGATTGGCAGCCATTATGAAGTCAAACAACAACAAGTGCTGGTGAGGATGTGGGGAAAAGGGTACACTTGTACATTGCTGGTGGGACTGCAAATTGGTGCAGCCAATTTGGAAAGCAGTATGGAGATTCCTGGGAAAGCTGGGAATGGAACAACCATTTGACCCAGCTATTGCCCTTCTCAGACTATTCCCTGAAGACCTTAAAAGAGCATACTACAGGGACACTGCTACATCGATGTTCATAGCAGCACAATTCACAATAGCTAGACTGTGGAACCAACCTAGATTTCCTTCAATAGATGAATGGATTAAAAAAATGTGACATTTATACACAATGGAGTATAACTCAGCACTAAAAAATGACAAAATCATGAAATTTGCAGGGAAATGGATGGCATTAAAGCAGATTATGCAAGTGAAGCTAGCCAATCCCTAAAAAACAAATGCCAAATATCTTCTTTGATATAAGGAGAGCAACTAAAAACAGAGCAGGGAGGAAGAGTATGAGAAAAAGATTAACATTAAATAGGGACAAGAGGTGGGAGGCACAGGGAGAGAGAAGGGAAATTGCATGGAAATGGAAGGAGATCCTCATTGTTATACAAAATTACATATAAGAAGTTGTGAGGGGAAAGGGAAAAAAATCAAGGGACAGAAATGAATTACAGTAGATGGGGTAGAGAGAGAAGATGGGAGGCGAGGGGAGGGGGAAAGTAGAGGATAGGAAAGGTAGCAGAATACAACAGTCACTAGTATGACAATATGTAAAAACGTGGATGTGTAACCGATGTGATTCTGCAATCTGTATTTGGGGTAAAAATGGGAGTTCATAACCCACTTGAATCTAATGTATGAAATATGATATGTCAAGAGCTTTGTAATGTTTTGAACAACCAATAAAAATATAATCATCATACATCACATCACATGAAGGTCAAAAACTATATGATCATTTCAATAAATGAATAAAAGTCATTCAATAAATTCACTAAACTTTACGATAAAAATGTTGAACAAATTAAGTATGGAAGGAATATACTTCTACATCATAAAGGCCATATATATATGTTAAGCTAACATCACACTGAATGGGAAAAAGCTGAAGGCTTTCTAAAATGTGGAACAAGACAAAAATGCCCACTTGCACCACTTTTATTCAACATAGTACTGGAAGTCCTAGTTAGATCAATAGAACAAAGAAAGAAATAAAAGGCATATGAATTGCAAAAGAAGGAGTAAAATTGACACTGTAGATGATATGGTCTTATATGTAAAAATCCTTAAAGATTTCACTAAAATCATTAGAGCTAATAAATGAATTCATCAAAGTTATAGTATAAAAATATCAAAATATAAAAAATTGGTATATACTGCTAATAAAATAAATGAAATAGAAATCAAGAAAGCAATCCCACTTACTATAAATATCAAAAACAAAAACAAACAACTAAGAATCTTTTACCTCCTTTTTGGCCAAAAAGGAGGTAAAAGATCTTTTCAACAAAATATGTAATACATTGATGAAAGAAATTAAAGAAGACACAAGAAAAGTGGAAAGACATTGGATATTCTTGGATTGGAAGAGTCAGTATTGTTAAAACATCCATAGTACTCAAAGTGATCTACACATTTTATGCAATCCCCATCAAAAATCCCAAAGACATTCTTTATAGAACCCCTCCAGATTCTAAAATTTGTACAGAACTACACAAAAAATATGAATAGCCAAAGCAACCTTGAGTAAAAAGAAAAAAAGATGCATTGCACTACCTGACTTTAAGATACATTATAAAGCTGTAGTAATTAAAACAGCATGGTGTTAATATAAAAGCAGATACATTGATCAATGGAACAAGACAGTGAATCTTAGAAGTAAATCTACATATCTACAACCAACTTATTTTTGATAAAGTTGCTAAGAAGATATATTGGAGAAATAAACGGTGTGGGTAAAATTGTATATCCACAAGCAGAAGAACGACAATAGAATTTCACCTCTTACCAGTTGCAAAAGCCAAATCAATGGAATACAGACTTAAATGTAAGATGTGAAACTACTGAATTACTAGAATAAAACCTAGGTGAACTGCTTAAAAACATGGGAATGGCCAAGGATTTTTTTGGGGGGGAAGGGGGACAAAGCTCCAAAAAGCAAGAGAAAGTAAAGCAAAAACAGGCAAATGGAATAACATCAAACTAAAAAGCTTTTGCTCAGCAAAAGAGACAATCAACAACCCATAAAATGAAGAAAACACCTACAGACTGTGAGAATAAAATTTCAGACTATTCTTTTGACAAGGGGTTAATAAACAGAATATACTGAAAATTTTTAAAATTCAATAGGAAAAAAAACCCTCCTTTAAAGTAGATACTTCTCAAAATAAGACATAAAAATGACCAACAGCAAGGATGTGGGGAAAAGGGTACACTTATACATTGCTAGTGGTAATAAAAAAATGGGGCAACCACTGGAAAGCAGCACGGAGATTCCTTAAAAAAACTAGCAATGGAACCTCCATTTGACTCAGTTATCCCACTCCTCAGTATATACCCAAAGGATTTAAAATGAGCATACATGACATAGCCATGTCAATGTTTATAGCAGCACAATTTACAATAGCCAAGGTATGGAACCAACTTAGATACCCATCAATGGATAAACAAATAAAAAATTGTGGCATATATACACAATGGAATATTACTCAGCCATCAAGAAGAATGACTTTATGACATTTGCCAGTAAACGGGAGAATCTGTAGACTGTCATGCTAATCCCAAAAAAACAAAAGTCAAATAGTCTCTTTGATATGTGGATACTAACAACAAAGTGGAGAGGGGAAGAGTAGAAGTTCATTGGATTAGACAAAGTGGAATGAAGGGAAGGAATGGAGGATGAGAATAGGAAAGAAAGTGGAATGAATCTGACATAACTTTCCTACTTACATATATGAATACACCACAGTGACACTCAACATCATTTACATCCACAAGACTGGGATTCTAATTACGAAAAGGTATACTCCATGTTTGTATAAGTATGTCAAAATATTCTACTGTCATATAGTATTACAAAAATGAACAAATTAAAAAAATTAAAATAAAAATGGTCAACAATGGGGCTGGGATTGTGGCTCAATGGCAGAGCACTTGCCTAGCATGTGTGAGGCACTGGGTTTGATCCTCAGCACTGCATATAAATAAATAAAATAAAGGTCTATCAACAACTAATAAAAAATTTTAAATGGCCAACAATATATGAAAAAACACTAATCATCAGGGACATGCAAATAAAAACCACAATAAAATATCACCTCACCATAACAAAAATGGCTATTACCAAAAAGACTAAATATGACCGTGCTAGCAAGAATATGGAGAAAAGGGAACCTTTATATATTGTTGATGGGAATGTAATTTAGTACAGCCATTCTGGAAAACAGTATGGAGGTTCCTCAAAAAATTAAAAATAGAATGACCATGTGATCCAATAATCTCATTACTAGGTATATACCCAAATAAATTCAAGTCAGTATCTGAAAGAGGCATGTGCACTCCCATGTTCATTGCTACACTATTCAGAATAGTCAAGAAATGGAAACAACCTAAATGTCTATCAACTGATGAATGTATAAAGAAAATGTTGTATATGTATATAATGAAATATTATTCCACCTTTAAAATAAGAATAATGCCTTGGGATTCCCCAGCTATATGACTTCAGGCATTGGTGTTTTTCCAATCTGGTGGTGCATTTTCTTCTCTTTCTATCTTGTCTTTCACCAATGCTTTCACTTCCGTATTATTTTTAAAATAAACTATCTTGCACAAAAAGGGTAACTTTATTGTCTATCAGATCCAATCTGCCAAATACAGCAGCTACAAACGTACATAATACTTTAACATTACAACCTGGAGGAAATTCTGTTAGGTGAAATAAGCCATACATGGAAAGATAAATACTTCATCTCACTCATGCGTGAGTCTGCAAAAGATGATCTCCTAGAAGTTTGGAGTAGAACAGTCATACCAGAGGCGAAGAAAAATCTGGAGGGGCATAAGAAAAAAGTTAATGAAAGGAGACTAAGTTACAGTTAGATATAAACAAGAAGTTCTGATGTACTGGGCATGATGGCACACTCCTGTAATCCCAGCAACTTGGATGGCTGAGGCTAGAGGATTGTAAATTCAAAGCTGGCCTCAGCAATGACAAGGCTAAGCAACTCAGTGAGACCCTGTCTCTAAAGAAAATACAAAATAGGGCTGGGGATGTGGCTCAGTGGTTGAGTGCCCCTGAGTTCAATCCCCGCTATCTCCCCCACAAAAAAAAAAAGTTCTGATGTACTATTGCCCAGTAGGGTGATTATAGTGATTATGTACTATATATCTCAAAGCTAGAAGAAAATATTTTTAATACTTTCACTATTAAAAAGTGATAAATATTTAAGGAGATACATATATTTAACCTGGTTAATTAACATATACATGTATTAAAATATCATATAGTACTCCATTAATATGTATAACATTTATGTTTTTATATGTCTGTTAAACATAATTTTAATTTAAATTTAAAAAGATATTTTATGTAATTAAGAATATAATAACTAATTCCCATTTTATATTACAAACCTTCCTTAAGAAGGTAAAATATTCAACATTAAAAGAATATTGGAAGGAATGAGAAAATGTTATGTATCAGAGAAAAAGGGACAGTACTTGGCAACTATCTTTTTTTTTAATATTTAAAAAGTTCCCAAGTTGTTTAGTAGGACTAAAAGAGGATGCCTGCTGTCAGAGAAGGAAGAGGGTTACATCTGCAAAGCATTTGCTTTCCTCTCTATTCCTCCTCAAAGATTTGGCTGGCCTTTCATTTCTCTGGCTCAATAAAGGATGACTTTAAAAGGTCAGAGCTATTGATGTGCCAACTGAGAGAACACATAAAATGCAGAAAAATTATGATGATATGCCTCATGCTTGCAAAATATCTCCTTTAGTCTGGACAGCATTATTTAAGCTTAAGGCTTATGCCCCAAATTTGGACTCACCTGCTTGGACTCATGAACTTGGACTCACCTTGCTACATAGTTAAGGCTTAGGCTGACACCTACCACAAATTTCTCCATGGCAAGTTGTCATCAGCATCATTTTGGAACTAATTTTGGCTCTTTCCACATCCTTTTTGCCTTTAATAAATTCAAAAGTAGTTTGGACCAATTTAAAACAATTCAGCCCTTACATTGTGTGATTTTAGATAATTCCATTTCTCTTGTCAAATAGACATGATGTTTTTTTAGGCAATTTTCTTCATGCTCCAACTTTGTAAGTATTTTAACTTCACTTAGCTTCACTTATTTGATGTGAATAAGTTTGTTTTTGATTGCCTACTTAAAATAGATGAATGATATTATTGTCCCATCATAAACTTGAGCTATTAGATCAGGTATTGGAAGCTACAGACAATATACTTTTTATTTTTCTTGTGATACTAGGGATTGAACCTGGGGCCTCATGCATGCTAGGCAAGAGACAGGATTCTCAAAGGGGTCTCAGAAGGTGGATTAGAATAGGAAAGACTGCAGAATGAATCAGACATAACTTCCCTATATTCATATATGAATATGCAACCAGTGTACCTCCACAACATGTACAACCACAAAATGGGATCAAAATTGGAATAGGTTGCACTCAATGTATAAATAATATGTCAAAATATACCCTACTGTCATGTATATCTAAAAACAATTTTTAAAAAAGAAGGGAAAAAATAAAAGGTGGATTAGAGGTAGTGCCCTTTAAAAAAATCAATTTAGTAAGGTACATATATTTCATGCTTCTAAGAATATAAAAGCAGGACAGAGATGGTTGAATAGATATGACATAGATAATGATTCAAGGTATTAAAATCCTATGAAGAAAGCACCACTTCCTCTTACTCGCCACATGCTAAGCAGTTCACTAGGTGATTAAAGAAAGTTCAAAGAAACTTGATGAATTTGTGACATGAAAATTTTCCTTTATATCAAATTGCCTTGTCTTCCTTTTATACATGATTATTTTTAGCTATTTTTGGGACTTGTACTTGTACAATTGTTTGCAGAAATAGTCTTCTACCAGAAAGGATTTGTATTTGCTTCTGTGGGGTGTCTCTCAGCACTTGCAATTTGATATCAACTCAATTCAATTTTAGGAAATTAGATGGCCTGTGTATCCACTGTTGGATGCTGGACTCCCAATCCTATATCTCTAAATCAGAAAATCATTCAAAAGTGGTGCTCAGCATTTCAGACTCTCAATTACCTCCATTAGAATTATCCAATACCCTAGTTGTTAATGAGTAAATATTTTATGCTCTTCAGATGATAGGCTCTCTATTATACCTACTTTATTGTCAAGCAAGAGAGAAACGACAGATAATGCATAATCAAGTGACCAAGACTTTGTTATAAGAAAACTTTATTTACAAAAACAGGAGATAAGCTCAATAAGTTCCAATTATAATAGTTCATCAATTTTGCCAGAGGAGAATAAAAGATTTTGTATGTCCATCCACATTCAAATCTTCCATACTATACCAAATCCTCACAAAATTCTCTATTATTTTGTCATTTCACAACTACTTCCACTCAGATGGTTATTATCCTTTAATCAGCTATTCACGTTGTTTTTAGTGAGAAGCTTAGTCTAAACTACCCAGATCACATTACCTAAATTCAAATTCCATGAACAAAAAAGAACAATAATTCTGACCAAACTTAGAATTTCTACTGGTTAGAATTAACTATCTGCACATTGTCAGAAGAAGCATATATTAATTATAACTTCTAAGGGTATAATTTCCTCTTGGAAAATTTCCAGAAAGTTTCTTTAGTGTGCGTCCTAATAATTATTTTTTTCTTGCATTACTGGGGATTGAACCTAGGGCCTGGTGCATACTAGCTAGGTGCTTTACAACTGAGCCACATCCCCAGCCCCAAATCTTAAATATTTATTGAGGAATGTCATGTGTTTGCCACTTGATCACCCTCAAGTCTACAAACTTAAATTATTCACAAATCACCATCCAAAACAAGACATTAACAGAGATAAACTTGCTCTCTGGGAAAGGCCTCCCAGCCCATTCTTCTCTATTGTTACTGGTCACACTCTACAGAATTTGCCATATATGAATTGAATGACATATTATATGCACTACTTAAGAACTGAGTGGAGAGGGGTGGGAAGAGAAAGGAGGGGGCATGGTGTTAGAAGTGATGGTGGAATGTGATAGACATTATTATCCAAAGTACATGTATGAAGACACGAATTGGTGTGAATATACTTTGTATACAACCAGAGATATGAAAAATTATGCTCTATATGTGTAATAAGAATTGTAATGCATTCCACTGTCATATATAACAATAAATAAATAAGTAAAATATACACAAAAATAAGAACTGAGTGGATTTCTTAACCAATTTAATCTCCATAAGTAGCTAAAAATCCAAGTTTCTTTTAAAATCTTAATAGTTCTAGTGGCAATACAGTTAGCAATACAATCCTCACAAAACCTTAGTAAGTTTCCAAAACTGATTATTTTACCATAATCAGTTTCATGTGCCCCAATCCATAAGAGCAATTCTGTTCAAGAAACAGTCTTTAGAAATGTTTTATTGATTGGCTTGAATACTCTCTCTCTCTCAAATCAATGGCCAGTTACTTTAGCCTGTAGAGATACAGCATCAGAGATATTTTCTTATATTCTTTTTCCTAAGTCATTTCATTCCACAGAAAAAATTGACTGGACATACTTTGTGGATTTGACCTTCGATTTTTAATTTATTATTATTATTACAATTATTAATACCTATTAATTGCAAAAATTAGTGAGATTCACTGTGATGTTCCCATCCATTCATACTTTGTACATTGATCATGTCCATTTACCCTTCCACCCTTGACACCCCTCCTTCCACCCAACACCCTTCCTAGTCCCTAGAAGTCCCTCTTCATTTCTTCTTGCCCTTAATCCTTCTCCTTTGTTTTGAAGTACCTAAATCCATTTGCATAATTTAACAATAGGTGTGGAATTTTATTCTTAATTTGATCCAGTCTACTAGGCTATGTCTTTTGATTGGTGAGTTTAAGCCATTAACGTTTAGGGTTACTATTGAGATATGGTTTGTACTTCTAGCCATGTTTGTTTATTTTTGTTATTTAACTTGACTTAGTTTTCCTCTTTGATTAGTTTTTCCCTTTACTGTACTACCTCCCACTATTGATTTTCGCTGTTATTTTTCATTTGCTTTTTGTGTAATGTTTTTCCAAGAATGTTTTGCAGCGCCGGTTTTCTAGCTGCAAATTCTTTTTTAACTTTTGTTTATCGTGGAAGGTTTTTATTTCATCTTCAAACCTGAAGCTTAATTTTGCTGGATACAAGATTCTTGGTTGGAACCCATCATCTTTCAGCCTTTGAAATATGTTGTTCCAGGATCTTCTAGATTTCAGAGTCTGTGTTGAAAAATCAGTTGTAAACCTAATTGGTTTACCCCTAAATGTAATCTGCTTCCTTTCTTGTGGCTTTTGAAATTCTCTCCTTGTTCTGTATGTTGGGCATCTTCATTATAATGTGTCTTGGTGTGGATCTCTTGTGGTTTTGCACATTTGGCATCCTGTAGGCTTCTAGGATTTGAATTTCTGTTTCATTTTTCATGTCTGGAAACTTTTCTAAAATTATTTCACTGAACAGATTGCTCATTCCTTTGATTTAGACGTCTATACCTTCCTCTATCCCAATAACTCTTAAATTTGATCTTTATGTTATCCCAAATTTCTTGGATGTTCTGCTCAAGGTTTCTTATCAGGCCTTCTGAGGTGTCTACACTCTTTTCAAGATGATATACTTTGTCTTTTTTGACTGATGTTCTGACTTTTAAGTGGTATACTCTGCTGATAATACTCTCATTTGAGTTTTTAATTTGGTTTATAATTTCCTTCATTTCCAGGATTTCTGTTTGATATTTTTGTATAACCTCTATCTCCCTGTAGAGTTGATCTTTTGCTTCTTGGATTTGTTTATGTAATTCATTGTCAAAGTGATATTTCATTGTCTGCATTTGCAGTGTAAGGTCTTCCTTGAGATTCCAGATCATCTGAAGAATGTATATCTTGAAATCTTTATCTGACATTTTTTCTGCTGTAGCTAATAACTCCTCTATTGTTGAGTTGTCCTGCATTATTTTTGATCCTTTCTTTCCTTGTTTTTTTCATGTTGCTCACATTTCTTTCTAGCTCTGTGTGACTGTTGTGTTATTATTTTTCTCCTATAGATTTGTATTGCTCTTGTATAGATCCAAGCTCTCCCCTTTGTGATGGGAGACAATGTCTAGAGATGTTGGATTCAATTGTAATTTAAAATAAATTCATTAGCTTCATAAAAGGCATACAGATTCTGGTGGCATACAGAGAACTAAGGGTCGGGCATAGGACTTTATGTTTAGGGGGAAAGATGTGAGGGTATGTGGGTTAATATATCTTAGCTACTTTGGAGGAGAACTCTAATGAAGGGGGTTATTCACAGGAGAATAGACAGGAGGTATTCTAGGGTAGCTAAATATGTGGGAGGACAATAAGAAGCATAGAAACATTCACCTATTTGCATTTAGTAAATTACACGTAGTAGAAATAGCAACACTTGGAAGGTTGAAAGAGGAAGAGAAAGAGGAAGAAAATTAAAAAGAAAAGAAAAAAGGGGGAGAAGAGATAGAGAAAAGGAATAAAAAAGAGAGAGGAAAAGAGAGAAGAGAAAGATAAAAAGAAAAAAGGAAAGAAGGAAAATGAAAAAAGAAAAAATGCACTTTAGAATTCTGTTTTCTTCTCTTCCAATAGGTGGTATTGTGCAATCCAGGTTGAGTCTTTGCCCTCAGGGTGAAGGAAGCAATCCTTGTGAGCTGGCTCTCCCTCCCCTGCCTGGTGCCTCTCCAATCCTGGTCTCTTTGGGTTGTTCCTGGTCTGTATCCCCCTCACTTCTCCTACCCACCAGGCCCCAATTACTGGAATTCTTATACATAGCCCTGGGTTTATTTTGGGCATGTGGTGCCCTGGCTGCCCCACGCTCCTGATCAACTGAGCACGCTATCTCTGTGTTGAGTAGTCACCAAGTCATCACCGCTGTGGAGAGGGAGAGTTGAAAACTGGCAACCTGTTCTGTCTATTCCCTCGGATAGCCATGCCTACCAAGAGCTGGTGAGAAAGGTTTTGGTCTATCACAGCTGAGGGAGGGGGAGTTGGAGATCAGGCACCTTTTCAGTTTCACTTGGCTCTGATATTCATGTCCACCGAGAGCTGATGAGAAAGTTTTTGAGTTATCACAGCTGGGTAGAGGAGGGGCTGGGAATCACACACCTGTTCTGACACCAATTGTGCTGCCTGTTACATCCACCCAAATCTGATGAGGTAGATTTTCCAAGATGGCGACCATCTGTTTCCACGCCAGGGTGTCCGGTGTGGAGGAGGGAGCTGGGCTGTTCCTCCACTAAGTCCAGACTTTGGTCCTCTGTCATGTAACTTTCGGAGATGTGGGTTGCAGTGTGGCACGCTCTAGCCCCAAAGGATCCATAACTCTGCATCTCTATGCTACCAGAACTCTGCAGTGCTCAACTCCACCCATCTGCAGCAGATTCCCTAGCTGCGCTACAGGCCAGGTTCCGCGAGCGACTTGGGTTTTCTGAGTTCTGGACTGTGCTTGTAACAAACTGCTGTTTAAAAATCCTGTCACAGGCTCCATGAAGCTTAAATTTGTGAATGGGGGCCCCTATGAGGGAGAGCATCCGGTCATTCACTTGGAGTCAAGCCAGTAACTAGTTCTCCTCTACTCCGCCATCTTAGAAGTTACTCCGCCATCATGGAAGTCCTTAATTTGATCTCCAGGTCAATAATCAGTTTCAGTTGGACTTAGTATTTCAAAGCCTCGCTTAAATTTTTTCTCCTATTGTTTCTGCCCCCTCAAAAAAATAGTTACTTTTCTAGCCTTGCAATAAACACAATCTTTAACTCTCTTTCTTTTTCTGAGCTGTTTGGTTAACTTTTCTTGTGAAATACTGTTCAGAGCCACAGCCAAAGGGGCCCCAGCAAACTTCCAGCTGCCAGCAAGCTTCAGACTGCCAGCTGATGATTGGTTCACAGTGGCCCCAGCAACATCTAGCTGATTGGCTCCTCTGCGGTGATGTTCATTGGGCTGTTTCCCTGCCCTTCAGACTGCCAGCTGATGATTGGCTCACAGCGGCCCCAGCAACATCTAGCTGATTGGCTCCTCCACTGGAGCTGCTCATTGGGGGACTTCTTTGGCTCCGCCCACGCGACCCAGCCAATCGGCCTGGTTAACTTTTCTTGTGAAATACTGCCAAAGGCAACTAACTCCTGCTACTAACATTCTGCTTTCCAGTCTCTACCTTCCAAGCTACAAATTCATTAGGTACATAAATTGCCTTCCAATCTATAATAGAATATCAATTTGGCAAATGTTTTGTCAATGCAGTCTCCTCTTTCCATCCTCAGTAACAGTTTTTTTCTTCCTGCCAAATGTTGCCATCCTTCATAGGAATTTTTGAGGTTTTAATGAAAGCATTCTACTTCTGGTATCATCATTTGTATCAGTCAGGAAAGGATGGATTATGCTAGATGTAGCAAGGAACAATCTCCAACTCTTAGCGGCTTATAAAGAAAAAAGTGCATTTCTTGTTCTCACTATATATTTATTATATTGTGTTCACAAGGGTCTCTGTTCCATATCATTTCCACTCAAGGGTCCAGAGTTACACCATCTGAAACATTACCGGTAGTTGAAATAATAGAAGGGAAAATGTAGAGAATTGATTGCATGCTCTTAAATGCTTCAACCAAGAAGTGGCACATATCGTTTTTATCCACATTTCATTAGCTAAAGTAATCACATAGTTTTAAGAAAATGGGGAAGTGCTCTTGTGATTCCGGAAGGGCGAGACAAGCAGAGATATTAGTGAGCATAATTGGTATTTGCCATGGAAGAAGGGTCTTTGGAGATCATTTTACCTGACTTTCATCATTTGACACCTAAATTACCTGAGACTTAGCAAAGAAGCATTGCTTTTTCACATGATAATACTTGTTAGAACCAGGACTAGAATCAATCTCCTGAATTATGTTACCATGTTGTTTTTGTCTCAGCTCATTCTTATCTTTCATATGATATTCTAATTTAGGACCTTGATACTTTCATTTTCATGGGTAACAAACATGATAATGAACTAAAATTAATGTGTAGCACATAGAAGTTTACAAAATACTCATCATTAACATAACTGAATTTTGTGACTCCGTATCAATGACCTTAGAATCATGTAATAGAATAGTAGTTGAAAACTTTTTTTCTATTAGTAGATAATGTATAGCTCTAACAAAAAATATCCATAAGTAGAGAAAAATATTTATTTATTTAGATAAAATAAAATCATTTAAAATTAATTTTTTAAATCTAAGAAGAGTTAACACATCTATTTAATAACTGAATGCAATATTTCCTAAACAGTTTTTCCTTTATAGGCTTTTGCTCATATATCTTCGTGCATTTGGAATGGTATGTGTCTATAGATCAAAACATCATATAAGATTTAAAGAAAGAGGAAAACTTAGGACCTTCTTTTGATCTAAACTAAATAAAGCCTTGGCTTTTAGATCTCCCAATGTTTGACCAAGTTTATATAGTGCATGTTCTCTATATATATTTACATGACCTTTATTGATAGATTCTGTGGTTAACATCTTGATAGAGTAAAATATTTTGAGATTGATTTCAAGAATATAAGCAAAATTTTTTGAACTGTTCATACAACAAACTAGGAAATAAAACATTCACTTAACATTATACTATACTGATTAGGCAAAGGAAATCATCTGCCATATTTGCATGCCTTTCTAAAGAAGTTATCTTAAGGATGGGGTTGTGGCTTAGTGGTGGAGTGCTTGCTTAGCACATGTGAGGCATTGGGTTTGATCCTCAGCACCACATAAAAATAAATAAATAAAGGCATTCTGTACTTCTACAACTACAAAAAAAATTTAAAAAAAGAAGTTATCTTACAGCACCTTCTGCTTAGGCTGTTTTATATCGTGTGACCTTTTCACAATTTATGGCAGATTAGATAGATTCAAACTGGGTACTGACCAAAAAATATAGCAAGTGTAGAGGCTTGCTAGTAACCTATGATTTCTAATCTGCTGTAAAAAAAAGCAAAATATCTGCTCAATCTACTCAAATTCACTGTTGAGGAATTTATGTGAAATCATAAGCATAAAAGTGGTTATCTAATTGAGGAGCTGAAGTTAAGAACATACCGACTAAAGCCATGCAAAAGGCAAGATTATTGAAGAACAAAAAGTGAATATAGAGTATAGATGCCAGGTAATGGAGAAGAGATGAGGCTCAAAGAGGAAAGCACTTGTAAAAGAAAAAATAAGTGAAAGTAAAAATCTCTGGTAGAGCTGCCTTGATTTCTTTCTTTCTTTTTTTAAAACTGAGTTGAAATGGAATCCAAGGATGCATAACCACTGAACCACATTTCCAACCCTTTTTTATTTTAAATTTTGCTAAGTTGTTTAGGGTCACTAAATTTCTGAGGCTGGCCTTGAATGTTCAATCCTTCTACCTCATCCTTCCCAGTCATTGGGATTACAGGAATGCACTACCATGCCTTCCAGTTGCCTTGATTTCTTGATAAATTTTCAGTTTTAGCACTCATATACCATATACTTTGTTTTGAGATCATTTGATTAGTTTTCGGTTTCTTACATTAAGATAAACTGAACTAAAGGAATATCATATTGGAGAAAAGGTTAAAGAGTTTCTGCTTCTGAATACAAAAGATAGGAGAGTAAAAGGATAAAATAGAAAATACATGGGTTGGGTTATAGCTCATTGGCAAAACACTTGCCTAATGTGTGAAGCACTGGGTTCAATTCTCAGCATCATGTATAAATAAATAAATTAAATAAAGGTCCATTGACAACTAAAAAAATTTTAAAAATAGAAAATACAGCCTTTCTTTGAGAAAAATATACTTTAAATTCAGTTTCAGTATCCATGTTTCCACCATCAAATAAATATTCCCACTAAAATATTCTTGTACTTTTAGTTGCTTCGATATAGAGGATTTAATTATTCTTGTGCCTTTGTTATATCTCATTTTATACAAAGATTTCTACTTTCTGCATAGAACCAAGAATTCTCTTCATTTGAATAACATATATTGCTATTCCAGGATAATTACTAAACATCAAGCTCACTGAAACTTGCTTAATATTGCTAATGGCTTTTTGAAATGCAATTACATTTCTGATTTAAAATGTCCATATGGACACATTGCACTTGGTAATTTGAACTCCTCACAGCAGTTAAATAAAACATTCTATTATGCAGAATTAATAAGTGTGTTACTAACATCTTTGTAATATATTTAAAAGCTTGGTATTTTTAGGATCCTCTGTAATCATGAACCAGTTAACCCCCTCCCCCATTTTCCATATCCACTATTCCCAGGAAACAGTTAATTTACTTTCTCTATATATAAACTTGCCTGTTCTGGACATTTGTGGTCTTTTGTGTTTCACTTTTTTTTTCAGTTAGGATAATGATTTCAAGGTTCATCCATGTATAACTTGTATCATTAATTCATTACCAAATTAATGATGAATAATATTCTATGATATAAGTTTTATCACATTCTATTAATCCTTTCATCAGTTGATAGAAATTTGGCTTGTTTTGACCTTCTGGCTATTATTATGCCACTACAAATGTTCATGAACCAATATTATTTGAAAAAGTTTTTATATCTCTTGAGTAGACACCAAAAAATACAATTGCATCATAGAATAACTCTATGTTTAATCATTTGAATAACTCTAAACTGTTTCCTAAAGCAACAAGCCATGAATAGATGTTCCTAATGCCCAACATTTTATTAACACTTGTTATTAAAAATCTTTGATAATAGGCCATTGTACTGGGTATAAAGTGGTTATCTTATTTTGGCTTTGACTTGCATATCCATGGTTAGTGATGTTGAGGACTTTTTATGTTCTTATTGGTCATAATTACCTCCTTTAGACAAACGTCTATCAGACTCCCTGCTCAATTTTTTAAATTGGGTTGTCTTTTCATTGAGTTTTAAAGGTTCTTTATATATTCTAGATATTTGTCCCTTATCAGATTTATGGGTCACAAATATTTTCTTACATTCTATAGGTTGTCTTTTCATTTTCTTGACAGTGTCCTTTGCAGTAAAAAAGATTTTAAATTATAGAAGTATAATGAAATATAATTCTTTTACTTGGTTGCTCTTTCTACTCTTATAGAAAATGTCAAATTAGTCTAAACAGTGAAACTATCATTTTTCCCCCAAGGAGTATAAACACAATCTTAATACTTATTTCTTAAATCCCTAAATAACAGAGTCTATAAATTTATAACCTCTATTTTTAAAGATCAATATTTTCCACCCTAGAATAAAATTATGAGCCACTGATGTGATTATTTTATTATACATGGAGACATTTATGTGACATTTAAAACTATAAATAAAGAAAAAACTATAAATAAAGTTCTCTTTATAATTATGTAAAGTCAGCATATGTTTTAATTATTGCAGGTACTTTCTTTTCTGTGATGTATGATTATTTTTAAGAATTCTTTACTGCTTTTGCCTACCTTTAATCTGTTTAATAAGTCTTAATGCTTTATACAAACCAATGATCCTGTGAGATATGAATCTTGGTATGCTGGATTGTAGTAGCCAAGGAAATGTACCAGATATATATCCTGCTATGGGGAGCACAGTTGTGTGATAGCCCCACCTACTGACTGAATCCACAATCATGTTAGTGTCATGGCTGTTTCCTTTGGATTCTTCAAGGCTAATGACTGAACCATTTCTGTGGAATATATGATCCCATCAAAATGGAATATTTTCATTTATGGACAACCTGGAAACCTGAACAAAATTGTGATACAACTATATTGCTGTTTGAGATTATTTTCATACCAAATTCTACTTCCTTTCCATTCTCCTCTTAGAGATATCATATCTGTTTCACAGTCAGAAAGCTCTGTCTCCTTCTGCTTCTTTCTTTTTTATCCTTCATAGGATCCAATTATTTTCTTTCACATTTAATTGCATCTTGGTATGTGCTTGCTGAAGGAACTAAACTAACAAAATAATGTAGCATAGCTTCCTCTAAATCATAAAAAAATGAATATAAATTTTGGATGTGACATAAATATCTTAATGAAATGAAGGTTGGGGGTCATTATTTAAATCCCAGTCAAGATTCTGATAAGATTGGTCTCCAGGAGAGGGATTGTGAGGCACATGATCACACATGTCCACAAGGATTATGAGAAAGAAAGATGAGTGGCATTGGTGATTTTAGAGGAAACAAAAATACACTCTAAGATGTAATGAAGGAAAGTTGAAGCTATAACCAACAAGGAGAGAGTAGTTATCACTAGCTATTGTGAATATAAGAAAATATAGGGGGTGAATACTGAATACTATGGCACTTGAGGGAAATTGAATGTCTTGTTACCTTGCAAAACTAATTTCCCACCTCTCAGGAATCTATACAAACAATATTTAGATGGGTGACTTCTCACTGTGAGAAGGAGATTAAAATGCTTTACCTGATCCAAAATGAAAGGGCAGTATAATTGATTTTCCATTTAAGAACTTTCCTATAGGGTTCTTAAGCCATGTTTGAACTCATGACTTGTCTCAGTCACTTAAAAGATGTAGCTGAGATTTAGTTGTATCATTATAAGAGTATTATCACCTATTTTTAAAATATTTAATGAGGAAAATGTTATATGATATGATACATGCAAAACGAAGGACACAAGCCAAGTATCAAACAATAATAAATTAAAAAGGAAAGGGTGACATAAATGAAAATGGCTCTACAAAAGCAGCTAGTTCAAGGTAAGGCAAAGTTGTAATCATAGTGGCTGAGTGTTAAAAGAATGTCTCAACATGAACACAGAGCCCCTAGGAAAAAACTGAGACACTTTTTTGTTCCAGGGATTTAAAGACATTCTAATGATCATCAGCTGATCACTAAATGAACTGAAAAGAGATCTCAGTGTCCACACATGGCAAAGATACAGAATTTACAAACTTAGTTCAAAAAACTAATTAAACAAACAGATTACTGCTATATCAATGAGTGATAACAACCAACCCTGGGGAAGAAGAAAAATCTTATTTCCAGGGTCACCATGGGATGCTATATAAAAATAGAGTTTTCAATAAGAAATTATGGGACAGGCAAAGAAACAGTGAAGTATCACTCATACATGGGGGGTGGAGTCATTGTCAACTAGCCATGAGGAAACCCATACATTAATGCACTTACTAGACAAAACTTTTAAAATCATTATGAATACACTTAATAGAAATTAGAATGTTAACTAATCTCTAGGCAGCCATTAGGAAAATAAACAACAACCCTCAACTGTTCAAAAAGACAATGGAATGCTTCCCAATTCATTCTAAGAGGCCAGTATTATCTAATAATAAAAACTGAAAAAGTTAGCACAAGAAGGGCCTAGGACTATAGCTCAGTTAGTAAAGTACTTGCCTCACATGCACAAGGCCCTGGGTTCAATCTGCAGCACTGCCAAAAAGAAAAAAAGTTATCACAAGAATATAAAACTACCAAGCAAATGAATTATGAATATAGAAATGCAAATCTTCATCAAAATTTTACCAAGTCAGGCATTATATAAAAAGTATTATGCAACATGACCAAGTAGGATTTATCCCAGGAATGCAGTATTATTTGGACATAAAAAAACAATCACTGTAACATCATAATACATTCAATTATTTTAATAGATTCCAAAAAAACATTTGACAAAATTCACTTTCATTTCCAATTTCATTCCGTTATGATCTGATAAAATGCATGGTAGTATCTCTCCTTTTTTGTATTTGCTAAGAGTTGCTTTGTGGCATAGTATATGGTCTGTTTTAGAGAAGGATCCATGTGCTGCTGAGAAGAAAGTGTATCCGCTTGATGCTGGTTGAAATATTCTATATATGTCCGTTAAGTCTAAGTTATTAATTGTGTTATTGAGCTCTATAGTTTCTTTATTCAACTTTTTTTGGAAGATCTATCCAATGGTGAGAGAGGTGTGTTAAAGTACCCCAAGATTATTGTGTGGTGGTCAATTTGACTATTGAAATTCAGAAGAGTTTGTTTGATGAACATAGCTGCACCATTGTTTGGGGCATATATATTTATGATTGTTATGTCTTTTGGTGTACTATTCCCTTGAGCAGTATGTAATGTTCATCTTTATCCCTTTTGAGTAACTTTGGCTTGAAGTCTACTTTATTTGCCATGAGAATGGAAACTCAGGCTTGCTTCCGCAATCCATATGAGTGGTATGATTTTTCCCAACCTTTCACCTTCAGTCTGTGTATGTCTTTTCCTATCAAGTAAATCTCCAGTAGGCCGCATATTTTTGGATCTTTTTTTTTTTTTAATCCAAACTGCTAGCCTATGTCTTTTTATTGATGAGTTTAAGCCACTAACATTTAGGGTTACTATTGAGACATGGTTTGTATTTCCAGCCATATTTGTTTATTTTTGTTATTTAACTTGACTTGGTTTTCCTCTTTGATTAGTTTTTCCTTTAGTGTACTACCTCTGCTGGTTTTCATTGTTGTTTTTCATTTCCTCTTCATGAAATATTTTGCCAAGGATGTTTTGTAGTGCCGGTTTTCTAGCTATAAATTCTTTTAAATTTTGTTTATCGTGGAAGGTTTTTATTTCACCTTCAAATTCGAAGCTTAATTTTGCTGCATACAAGATTCTTGGTTGGCACCCATTATCTTTCAGGGCTTGAAATATGTTGTTCCAGGATCTTCTAGCTTTCAGGGTCTGTATTGAAAAATATGCCGTTATCCTAATTGGTTAACCCATATATGTTATCTGATTCATTTCTCTTGTGGCTTTTAAAATTCTCTCCTTATTCTTTATGTTGGGCATTTTCATTATAATGCTTCTTGGTGTGGATCTGTTGTGATTTTGCACATTTGACGTCCCGTAGGCTTCTTGGATTTGAATTTCCATTTCATTCTTCATGTCAGGAAAGTTTTTTGATATTATTTAATTGAAAACGTTGCTCATTCCTTTGATTTGGACCTCTATGCCTTCCTCTATCCCAACAACTCTTAAATTTGGTCTTTTTATGCTATCCCATATTTCCTAGATGTTCTGCTTGTGGTTTCTTATCATTTTTGCTGTGATGTCTACGTTCTTTTCAAGATGATATACGTTATCTTCATTGTCTGATGTTCTATCTTCTAAGTGGTCTACTTTATTGGTGATGCTCTCATTTGAGTTTTAATTTGGTTTATTATTTCTTTCATTTCAAGTATTTCTGGGGTTTTTTATTTGTTTGTTTTGGTTTTGGTTTTGGTATAACTTCTATCTCCCTGTTGAAGTGATCTTTTGCTTCTTGGGTTTGTTTATGTAGCTCATTGTCACTTCCTGTCTTTGTTCTCTAATGTCTGCTTTGAGATCCGAAAATATTTTAATCATGTATATCCTGAAATCTTTCTCTGTAATTTTTTCTGCTGTAGCTGTCAATTCTTCTAATGATGTGCTGTCTTGAATTGTTTGTGGTACCTTCTTCCCTTGTCTTTTCATGTTGCTTGCGTTTCTTTTTTTCCAGCTCTGTGGGACTGATGTGTTATTGTTTTTACCCTATAGATTTGTAGTGTTTCCAAGATCCCTCCTTTATGAGGAATAGCAATGTTAAGAGATCCCAATATCAACAGTATATCACCTATGAACAAATTATTGTTATTAAGACATTTATAGTTAGTCTCAATGTTGGTGAAGGCAATTTGGAAAGCAGTATGGAGATTCCTTGGAAAACTGGGAATGGAATCACCATTTGATCCAGCTATTCCTCTTCTCAGACTATACCCAAAAGACTTAAAAACAGCATACTACAGGAACACAGCCACATCAATGTTTATAGCAGCACAATTCACAATAGCTAAACTGTGGAGCCAACCTAGATGTCCTTCAGTGGATGAATGGATAAAAAAATGTGGCATATATACACAATGGAATTTTACTCAGCAATAAAAAAGAACAAAATCATGGCATTTGCAGGTAAATGGACGGCACTGGAGAAGATAATGCTAAGTGAAGTCAGCCAATCCCCCCAAAAAAATGCTGAATGTTTTCTCTGATATAAGGAGGTTGACTCATCGTGGGGTAGGGAGGGAGAGCATGGGAGAAATAGATGAATTCTAAATAGGGAAGAGGGGTGGGAGGGAAAGGGAGAGGGTAGGGGATTAGCAAGGATGGTGGAATGTGATGGACATCATTATACAAAGTACATGTATGAAAAAAAACTTTGTATCTAATTAAAATAATGCTTTTTGAGGAAAAAAATTATTGGTAAATTTAACAGAAATCTGCATGACTATAATATGCAAAATCTCACTGTAGAAAATGTAAAAAGATCTAAAAAAATGGAAAAATATTTAATGTTCATGGATTGGAAGACATAATTTTGTTAGGTGAAAATTGCTCCCTAAGGGGTTAGAGTTGTAGCTCAGTAGTAAAGCACTTGCCTAGTATGTATGAGGCACCGGGTTCAATACTCAGCACCACATACAAATAAATAAATACAAAAAAATTTTGTGTCCATCTACAACTAAAAACTATTTTTTAATATTGCTCCCTAGGGCTGGAGTTGTGGCTCAGAGTTCCAGCGCTTGCCTACCATGTGTGAGGCACTGGGTTTGGTCCTCAGCACCACATAAAAATAAAATAAAGATAGATATTATGTCCACCTGTAATTAAAAATTTTTTAAAAATTGCTCCCTAAATCAATCTATAAATTTAATGCAATTATTATTCAAGTACCAGATGCCTTTTTTGAAGAAATTGATAACCTACCCTTAAATATGTATGGAAAAATGCAAGGAACTCCAAATAATCCAAACTTGTTTATTTTTGTTTTTAATTAACATATATGGGGCATATTATGATGTGTCCATAAATATATACATTGTGCAATGGTCAAATCTGAATATGGAGCATGTCCATCACCTTAAACTACCACTTATATATTGCAATATACAATATAACACTATTAACTGTAGTCACCCTTCTGTGTAATAGAACATCAAAACTTATTCCACTTGACTATCTTGAAAAGAGCAACATATACATACAAACACAGAAGAATATTAGTCAACCTTAAAAAAGAAATATTTTCATTTGCCATAATATACGTGATCCTAGAGGGCACATATGCTAAGAAAAGTAAGCCAACATGTAGAAGCTAATACTACAAAGTCTCATTATATGTGGAATCTTAAAAAAAAATTCAACTCAGAATAACAAAAGTTTAGAATGGTGTTTACAAGAGATCAGGGACTGGGGAAAAAAGGGGGAGATGCTAGTCAAGGGGGGTGCAAACTTTAGTTATGTAATGAATAAATTCATAAGTATTATTATTAATTATATATACATGATATTTGCTGACAGAATATATCTCAAAATGTTCTCAACACACAAACACACACACACACAAACACACACAAACACATACACAGGGATAACTAGGTGAGGTAATGGATATGTTAGCTTGAGTTTGGTACCATTTCACAATGTATACACACATCAAAACTTCATGTTGTAGACTATATATATATATATATATATATATATATATATATATATATAATTTGTATTTGTCAACCATACCTCAATAAAGCTGGAAAAACAGACAAAGTAAACAAAAATGTTTTGTAGCTGGGCACAGTGGCACATGTCTATAATCCCAGTAGCACAGGAGGCTGAGGCAGGAGGATTGTGAGTTCAATGCCAGCTTCAGCAAGGGTGAGATGCTAAGGAACTCAATGAGACCCTGTCTCTAAATCAAATACAAAATAGGGTTGGGAATATGGCTCAGTGGTTGAGTTCCCCTGAGTTCAATCCTCTGTATCCCCCAAAAAAGTTTCATATACAAAATCTACCATAGTAAAAGCATTCTTAAAGTAAAAGAATAAATTTCATGTAAATCTGCAAACATTTTTGAAAGACAATAAAGAACCCTTAAATAAATCTCAAAATATACCATATCCATACATTTGAAGGTTCAACATTATAAAAATAATGTTTCTCCAAACTTTATCCATAGCCACAGTGCAATCATCATGAAAATCCTAGTTTTCATTGTGTTTGATTAAAAAATCATTATACAAATTGTTATCTGCAGGGCTGGGGTTGTGGCTGGCTCAAATGGTAGAGTTCTCACCTAGCAAGCATGAAGCACTGGGTTTGATCCTCAGCATCACATAAAAATAAAATAAAGATATTGTGTCCACCTAAAACTAAAAAATATTTTTAAAAAATTGTTGTTTGTACAAGGTTATCGAAACACAATGGAACAGAATAGATCTCAGGTTCAGATTCACATATGTATGGATAATTAAGTCATAAAATAGCTTTTGTAGTTCTAACTAGTGTGGCAAAGATGATGTTTCAAACAAATGCTACTTAGAATAATCGATATCCAAATGGAAATACAATGGAACTTAAATCTTTATCTCATGTTGTACCCCAAAACAGCTCCTGTTAAATTTTTATACTTTACTGTAATAAGGGGAACAAAAGATAAAACTCTAGAAGAGAACACAGAATATCCCTGTGACTTTAAGGTATCCAACAACTTTTGCCAGGCACAGTGGTGCAAGCAAGTGATCCCAGCCACTGGAGAGGCTGAGGCAGGGAGATCTTGAGTTCAAAGCCAGCCTCAGCAACTTACCGAGGCACTAAGCAACTCAGCAAGACCCTCTCTAAATAAAATACAAAATAAGGCTGGGAATGTAGCTCAGTGGTCAAGTGCCCTGGTGTTCAATTCCAATACCCCCGCTAAAAATATATATATATTGAACAGCTTCTTAAACAAAACCCAAACCACTACTCATAAAAGAATTGATAATTTCTCAATAAAATAAAATTAAGAAATTTTGCTCATTGAAAAGACACTATCAAGGCAGTAAGATCCAGTGGGGAGCCCAAGTGCAAGCGTGTAGCCAAGCTCCAGCTGCCTGCGGGGCAAGACGCCCCCTCTGCCGCTGCCGCCTGCACAGTGAGATTGGCACCGGCCCACCTGAGAGCGAGCCGGATGGTTGCAACCAATAGCTGTGCCAACCATCCACCAACAACCACTGAGGTACCCGAGTGAAAGCAGAGGCAGCGACATGAGCAAGGTGGGCGAAGCCACCAGCAGCACCCCCACCACCACCCTCCTGCAGGCTCCGGTGGAGGCTGTCGCTGCGGTATCGCAGGACACTGCACCCAAGAGCCCTGTGGACAATGGCGCGCCCCAGGCTGTGGCTCCAGCGCCCGCAGCTATCATCTCAAGGAAACCCTGGTGGGATGTGGCCCCCAGCAGCCACGGCACCACAGCTCCCACCTCTTCAGCCATCACCGGCAGCGAATACAAGGAAAAAAAATTATCATTACCAAAGTCCTTGGGACTGTCAAATGTGTCAACATCAGAAATGGATATGGATTTATAAATAGAAATGATACCAAAGAAGATGTATTTGGGAGCTGGGGATGTGGTTCAAGCAGTAGCGCGCTCGCCTGGCATGCGTGCCGCCCGGGTTCGTCGCTCCCAGTATCATCATCAGTACCGGCAGCTGCGGTTCCTGCCTTACCACATGGAACATACCTTTGACCATCGCTCATGGGTCTTTCCCTATCCCAACAGAATGCAGGCTGGTGAGATTGGAGAGATTAAGGATGGAGTCCCTGAGGGAGCACAGCTTCCGGGACCAGTTCATAGAAATTCAACTTACCGCCCAAGGTAAGGTAGGGGACCTTCTCGCCCACTACCTGCCCAGCTGTTGGAGAGCCTAAAGATAAAGGAATCAACAAGCAACCAATGGTCCAAACCAGCCATCTGCTCGCCGTGGTTACCAGCGTCCCTATAACTATCTCGCTCCATCCTCCAAATGCTGGCAAAGAGACCAAGGCAGGTGAAGCACCAACTGAGAATCCTGCTCCAGCCACGGAGCATAGCAGTGCTGAGTGATATCCAGCTCCCCAGGCACCTTCACCACCAGCTGGGTGACCTAAGGAATTAATTACCATTCAAAAGTAAAGCAAAAAAAGCGCACCCACAACCTTATCAACACCAAAGAAACATTTAAGCTATAAAGTGGAAGACTAACCAAGATTTGGACATTAGAATGTTTACTGTGATTCTTTGAGAAACTAACAACTGCAAAATTAAAATGTCAGCATATTTTTACAGCAAGCTGCCATTCCGGGAATGCTGGCACACAGTATGAGAGAGCAACCTGCCCAGTTTCAGCAACACTAGGTTTATGTTTTTATCCTTGTTTTTACTGTTTGGGTAATATGATTTGAAAGAAGAAATATTAATACCACATGGGGAAAACCCCAACTAAAGAAATCTGAAATATATAGTAAATGCTTTCTTTTCCTTTTTTGTATGCTGACTCCAGGTCCCAGAGAACTGCCCATCTTTTCCTTTTTTTTCCATTTTGGATGCTGGTGCTAACTTATTACAAGTGTCATCATTTAAAAAGAAATTTTATGCCCTTCTTATTTATTTCTAGGATGAGGGGAGGATAAGATTTTTGCTTTCTTATGTGACTGTCTTTGAAAATGTGCAGTATGAATTTCTCAAAAATAAAATTTTTACCCTTCAAAGGAAAAAAAAGAACTATCAAAAGAGTGAAAGTGGGGCTGGGATTGTGGCTAGCAGTAGAGCCCTCACCTAGCACATGCAAGGCCCTGGACTTGATCCTCAGCACCACATAAAAATAAATAAAGGTATTGTTTCCAACTACAACTAAATATATTTATTTTATATATTTTTTTTGAAAGAGTGAAAGCAGGGAATGAGAGAGGAAATGAGAGAAGGTACTTGAAATGAGGATAAAGGAACAGAAGGATCAATTTTAAAAATATAGAGAGAACTGGAAAGCAGTATGGAGATTTCTTGGAAAACTTGAAATGGAACCACCATTTCACCCAGCTATCCCAGTCCTCAGTTTATACCCAAAGGACTCAAAAACAGCATACTACAGGGACACAGCCACATTGGTGTTTATAACAACACAATATACAATATCTAAATTATGGAACCAACCTAGATGCCCTTCAGTAGATGAAAGAATAGGGAAACTTTGGTATATATATAGAATGGAACATTACTCAACATTAAAAGATAATAAAATCATGGCATTTGCAGGTAAATATATGGAGTTGGAGAAGATAATACTAAGTGAAGTTAGCCAATCCCAAAAAACCAAAGGCTGAATGTTTTCTTTGATATGAGGATGCTGACTCCTAATGGCAATTGGGGGGCAGGGAGCATGGGAGGAATGGAGGAACTTTAGATAGTGCAAAGAGGAGGGAGGGAAAAGGAGGGGGCCAGGGGTAGGAATCATGGTGGAATGAGTTAGACATAATTACTCAAAGTACATGGATGGTGTGAAAATACTTTATATATAATCAGTGTCTTGAAAAATTGTGTTCTATATGTATAATATGCAATGAATTGCATTCTGTCATTATGTATAAAAATTAGAATAAATTTTAAAAAAAGAACAGATAACCAAAAGAAAATTAGAAAACAAATGCTTGAACAGATACTAATTGAACATAGAAAACCAATAAGCCATTAAATGTCTGAAAAATTTCTCAACCTGTTTAGTCATGAAGAAAATTTAAAATAAAACCACACTGTAATTACTACTACACTCCCAAGAGAACAGATAAAATTTAAAATTCTGTCAAATACAATGTGGGAAAAAATATAAAATAACTAGATGTCTTATGCCCTGCTACTAAGAGTGTAAAATCATTTCAGAAAGTCTGGCAGTGTAATAAGTAAGCTGCACCCATGTATACCCTTTGACCTAATGATTTTTTTCAAAAGAATACACCTTCTAATAGGTATTGACAAACTATATACCTTGATCCAATTTGCTCCATGAGCTAAGAAAAGTTTCTGCCATTTTATGTTTATGAAAATAATATGATAATATATAAATATGTAATGGATTGTTTGTGGATAGATGAAACTAAAATATTTATTATCTAGCACTCCACAAAAAATGTTTGCTGAGCCCTACAGTTCTTTGTGCACATATGCCTCAAGGGGTATGTATAAGAGCATCACTGTTGGGATGGGGATGTGGCTCAGTGGTAAAGAGCTTGCCTGGAATATGTAAGACCCTGGGTTTAATCCACAGTACTGTAAAGAGAGTATTCACAGTTGCATTATTCATGAAACCCTTGTCTTTGTTTTTATTTCTCTTAAAACAGTGTCTGAAACAAAAATTTGAGTTCAGGTGGTTTATTTAGGAGGCGATCTCAGAAAGGAACAGTTGAGGAAGGAGGAAGAATGATACAGGAAACAGAGAAAACCCATAAATATTGCATTATTAAACAGTAGCACCTCTGCTCTTCTACACTGCCCTGCTAGCAAGGCAAGCAATCATCTGAAATTTGGAAAAGGACAAAAGCAAAAGAGAAAACAAAAATCCAGAATGACTGTGAATACTGATTCAGTTGGCTGGCTTCTGTTCTAGAAAGGGAAGGTACAGCCGACCATAACTGCAAATGAAATCTGATGTTGACCACAGAATGTGGTGCAGGGAATGAATCAGGAAAATCCAAATATCCACCAACACAGTGTGTACGCTATGGTCTGCGTGTGAGATGTCCCCCAAAAGCTCATGTGTGAGACAATAAAGGAAGGTTTAGACATGAAATGATTGTGTTATAAGAGTCTTAACCTAACTGTAGGCAGTAGGGTGTGCCTGGAGGAGGTCAGTCCCTAGGGGAATGCCTTTGGGGTATATTTTTTGTCCTTGTTGAGGAGAGAAGATGGACATCTCTCTCTCTCTCCTCCCTCTCCCTCTCTCCCTCTCTCCCTCCCTCCCTCTCCCCCCTCCCTCCCCCTCCCTCTCTCTCTCTCTCTCTCCCTCTCTCTCTCTCTCTCTCTCTCTCTCTCTCTCTCTCTCCTGATTATAATAACCTGAACCATTGTCCTCTACCCCATACTTCAGCCATGATGTTCTGCTTCACCTCAAGCCCCAAGAAATGGAGCCAGTCATATAGACTGAGACCTTTGAAAATCCAAATATCCACCAACACAGGTGGATGTTTCATCCCATGCACATCCTCAAGCTACTGTTTATTTTTCCTTCCCTTTGGAGGAAAACTCCTCTAAATGAGCCCCCATAATTCTTCATATCAGGTCTTTTGGTCACAGTGGTGAAAAAGCTGACCAAAATAATATGTATCAAAATCATGGTACAGTCAAGCAACGGGATATCATAGAGTGGTAAAAGCAAACCAAGTACAATTAAATATGATATTGAAATGATACTGAGAAAAGAAGCAAAATACCAATACATACAATGTGACTGAATTTGACTAAATGTCAAAATCTGGCAAAACTAAACAACTGGTATTTAGGGATACAAACATTGTGAAAGAAATATAAAGAATGTTAAGGAAATGATTGATCGAGCAGGTCAAGATATTGGTTAGCATTAATGGGAAAGGACAGATTTTTGTTCAGGAAGGGCTAAAATTCAACTTCTGGGATATTTTTATGATCTATTTTTTTTTTTTTTGGTACTAGGGATGGAACCCAGGGGCACTTAACCACTGAGCCACAAACCCAGCTCTTTTTTATATATATATATTTTTTTGAGAGAGGGTCTTGCTAACTTGCTGAGGGCCTTGCTAAATTACTGAGCCTGGCTTTGAACTCATGATCCTCCTACCTCAGCCTCCTGAACTATAGGGATTATAGGCAAGTGCCACTACACCCAGCTTATGATCTATTTTTTTTTTACTTCAGTGGTGATTATCGAGCTATCTCCAGTATATTTGTAAAATTATCTTTATAATTAAAAGTGATATAATTTATATGCATATTTCACACATTACAAAGAAAAAAACTTTCTTTCATCCCATGAACATCCTCAAGCTACTGTTTATTTTGCCTTCCCTTTGGAGCAAAACTCCTCTAAATATACATTGGAAATTCTTATGTTCCTATTCTCTTGAATTCATTTAAAGGGTTCAAATTCATACCACCCTCAAACTACCCTTGCTTGGATCGCCAGTATCTTTACACTGCTAAATGCACTTGTCCACTGCAGGTTACTTACTTCTCCTCAATATTTGATCCACCTAAACACTTCCATCCCCATAAAACCTGATTTACTCCTTTTTACAGAACATCACAACTCTTACTTACTCATTATTCTTTTTCTTCCTGTCATGTTAACACTGTAGTGTTCTAAATCTCAGACCCTGTTCAGACTTCCTCTTTACTTCCAAATTGCTCCCCTGGTCATCTCATCAAATTTAGTGTAATGTTTTAAATTGCTCTTTGTTTTCTAATTATTATTAAAGTTTATCTCCAGCCCACACACCTTTCCTGAAATAGAATCATAAGTTAATCTGCCAACTTGACATTTTCACTGGGATGTGCAATAAGCATCTCAAGCACAGCATATCCAAAATCGAATCCCTGAACTTCCCATCAAGATCCCTACTTCTTTCATTATCTTTCCCATATCAGTGAAAAGCTTATCAGTAAATGGAAATTGTACATTTTCAGTGATTGGCCCTAAAATCCTAGAGTTATCCTGGATGCTGTTCTTTCCCTTACATCCTATACACAATGCATAGACAAATCCTTTGGTTTGTAGCTCCAAAATGTATACTAAAAATCCACCCCTTTTATAACTTTCTACTGCTATTGCCCCTGTCCAAGCTATAAGCATTCTTTCACCTAAATTATAAAAATAGTTTTCTAAATAATCCTTGTACTTATATCTTGGCCCCTACAATCTGTTCTCAACACAGCAACCATGGTGATCTTATAAAAAGTAAACTTGAACATATCACTTATTTGCTCAAAGTCTTCCAGCAGTTCCTCTTCTCAATTTGGAGAAAATCTTAAGCCCTTGCAGTAATCTATAAGGTCCCACAAAATAGGCTGCTGCTTTACCTCTCTGGCAGCCTCTATTTTTCCAGTAACTTAGCCTCAGCCACACTGATATTCTTGCTGTTATTAGAACATGCCAGGAATGCTTTATTTTTTGTGCCAAACTGTCCTTCATATACCACATGGCTTACTCCTTCAACTCCTTCATGTTTTCATTTAAATGTTATCTTTTCAGTTAGGCATTTCCTGATCACCCTTTTAAAACATGTATTCTGTCTACAAGAAGTATAGCTTTCTCTGTCTATCCAAAATGCCAACTCTCTTGGTCTATATATGTGTGATCTTATAGTCTGTCTCTATCTTGTTCTCTCACACACATACACACACAAACATGCATGCATATGGATATATATATACGAACATATACTTTCTCACAGACAGTGCCAGTCTATATGTTTTCTATAAAAATTAGAGAAAGCTGCCCTCAATTGATGGTTGAATCAGGAAAAAAAAAAAAAGGTGGCCCTTCAGGCACATGGTTTGGTGATCAAATGTAACCATTGAGAAAGAAAAAAATACCCCTTTCTCTTGGCATTATTTACTACTGCACCAAAGTACATGTAGACCACAGACTACATTTTGGCACCTCTGTCCCCCGCTCACGTGCATATGAGTGCCCCCCCCGCCCCCCCCCCCCCGCGCGCACGCGCACACACACCATATACACACAGGTACACTGAAAACATACATACACACACACACACACACACACACAACCACACATATGAGCACATTCATTGGTTTAACTAATTCATCTTCCCATAATGTCAAGTTGACCCATCAAATGATTAAATATTATGCTTTTTTATATTGGCAAAATCCCCATTTCCGCCAGAGAGAATTTTAGCAGCACACAAAAAGCAGGACATAGCTAAATGATCTTATAGATGATGGCATTATTTTCTAGGGAGCAAGGGACAATAAGACATCAACAGACTGACAGATGAATAAGAATAATGAATCCATTCAGTATGGGTTATGAACACTGGCACGCTTTTGAACTGAAGAAAAAGTAAAAGCTGGCACTACATGTTTCCTTTTGAATCCACGAAGGAAATGGGGATGGGGATAAATTGAAGGCTTCTTGAAACAGCAGAGAATCAGTATTTTGAACCTGAAAACTGCAATTATTAATGTAGAACAATGACAGCAGTGACTGAATTATGATTTCTGTTATGCCTTGAGGCTTACTATTCTCAACATGAGGAATATTTCTGCCTTCTACATTTCCATTCTGCTGTGACCATTCTCTGAAGCTCAATGACTAAGGAAAAACTGAATGTCACTTTGAAACTTCATTTTTCAGGCAACACCAAGTTTGATGGGGGAAGAAAGGAGAAGTAGCAGAGTAAGCAAAGGACATAGAACAATATAATTTCCTACAACACCATGGTGGCTACTTAGCTTAGTGGACTAGAACACTGAAATAACAAGGTCAATTTATAAGCCATTCTGCTGCCTGCTCTGTGCAAAGTCAGTACTAGGGTTTGGGGGAATATAAAGATGATTGAAATGTAGTCTTACCAGTAGATAAGGCTAGAAATGCCAGAGTAGCACAATAGGAAGGTGGGTCTTGAATGCAAATATGAAAAGAATGTGCTCAATCCCAAAAGGTCAATGTTTTTCAACATTGAATAAGTATAAAAATCTCTCAGAGAGCTTATAAAATACACAATTTCTTTGGCCTTGAAAAATACAGTTTTTCAAGGTTATCTGTATGTAATCTAGATTTGAAAACACCTCCATAAGCATAGGAGAGCCACTGAATATTGTAAATCAGGTGAATGGCAGAATCAGCTCTTTGCATATGAGACATAGCTCTGGCAAGCATGTATGTATAACATGGGGAGTGACTGGAAGTAGAAAGGCTAATTGAGTTAAAGTCTTTTGTGAACTCATTTGCTTTCTAGTAGTCCCTAGTCACACATAGAATGTCACCCTCACCTCTGAAACTAAGTTGCCAAACAGATTTTTTTTTCTATTTTGATGACCAGGGGCATTGGATGAAATGGTTATTACTCATCAGGTCAAAACCATTCTCATTCCTGAAGAATAATTTCAACATTAATCAGGAGAAGCAAATTTAGTATTTAAAACAGCATGTTGTATCTTTTCAGATTGATGTGAAATGGTCCCTGACATGTGGGGTTTGAAGGAAAAGGAAATGGTAGCTTATTCAGACTTTTTATCTGCTCTGGAGAAGATTCCTATGGTCTGTTGGTCCTTTCCAATCACTTGCTGAACTCCTCCCATACTTCAAGTGCAGTACTAAACCCTGCTTATGTAGTAGTACAAAGACGAGGGTTGTAGCCTGTGTATTAAGAGTGAGACATGAGGGGCTGGGGTTGTGACTCAGAGGTAGAACGCTTGCCTAGCACGTGTGAGGTGCTGGGTTCAATCTTCAGCACCACATAAAAAGAAATAAATTAAATAAAGCTCTTGTGTCCAATTACAACTTAAACAAAATATTTTTTTAAAAAAAGAGTGAGACAGGGCTGGGGATGTGGCTCAAGCAGTAGAGTGCTCACCTGGCATGTGCGGGGCACTGGGTTTGATCCTCAGCACCACACAAAAACAAAATAAAGATGTTGTGTCCACCAAAAACTAAAAAATAAATATTAAAAAATTCTCTCTCTCTTTCTCTCTCTCTCTCTCTAAAAAAAGAGTGAGACATGAAAAAAAGATTGAATAACAATTATAAAGTATTATTTAAGAAAAAACAAAGTGAAATAATTCCCAGGTAGTACAAAATGGAATGGGTAGGAATACAGGTCCTCCAGAGCCCAATTGTCTACATTCACAGCTCACATTCTTCACTTGCCAGTTCTCAAATACTGGACAAATCACATAACTTCTTTATTTCTCAGTGTTCTTATCAGTAACTTGGGAACTGCAATAGATTCTACCTCAAGAGGTTGCTGTGAGCTCTAGTGAACCAGTACATTTGTAGTGCCTAGAAAATTATTGACTATATGGTAGACTCAGACATTGGCCATATTTATTACAGAAAACAGAAGCAAAGAAGACAAATGGAAAACACATGATCTGAGGTTAAGTATTATTAGGCAATACTTTCTAGAAGATGTAAGTTGTAAACTAGAATTTGCAGGAGGATGTTGAGGAAGAAAGTCTTCTCAAGACTCCTAAGATATTGTGGTAGTATATTGGAAAGAGACAGTAATTAGCATTAGAAGACATGAGCTCCAATATCAGTATTGCCACTTATTAGTTATATGATGTAACTTTTGTAAATTTCAGTTTCTTTTTTATTGGTGCATTATAATTATACATAATAGTGGGATTCATTCTGCCATATTTATTTATACCCATAACATAATTTGGTCAATTTTATTCTAAGTTTTACTTTCTTGATCTATAAAATAGTAAAAATAATATTTTCCTTGCTTAGAGTATAAATAAGAATTTATATATGCATAAATTTATATGTGTGTATAAATTTATACATATATTTATATATAAGAATATTTATATATATGTATTTTTATGCAAAAGTATATATGTATAATGTGAAGATAGTTTAAAGTCTAAAAATATTAAACAAATATAAGTTTTTGTTATACATTTAATTATAAAATGCTCCAGTGCTTTTTTGTACACAGTCCAATGTTAGGGTGACAGTGTGATCTAACAGAAAGACCATGGACTTTGTGGAACAAACCCTGGCCTTCTGATTCCAGGTCTGCCAACTGCTTGAAAGCTTTAGCCTTATGAGACTCAGTATGATCATCTATAAAATAGATAGTAAAATCTACCTCACAGTAGTGCTATCAAGATTAAATGAGTTCATATAATTATATAAAAAACTTTAGCCTCATCTACATCATGGTTGATACTTGATTAATATTAAAGTTATGTCCATGGGCTGGGGCTGGAGCTCAGTGGTAGCACACTTGCCTAGCATGTGTGAGACACTGGGTTCAATTATCAGCACCACATATAAATAAATGAATAAAATAAAGGTCTATCATCAACTAAAAAAATTTTAAAAATAAAAAAATGGAAACACAACTGGAAATAATCATAAACATCCATTTTAACCTTATTCACTCATTCTATATATCATACATTGGGACTGGGATTGTGATCAGTGGTAGAGTGCTCGCCTAGCTCATGGGTTCGATCCTCAGCACCACATAAAATAAATAAATAAAATAAAGATATTGTGTCCAGTTGCAACTAAAAACAATAAATAAAAATATATATCATACATCAGGCTTCCACTCTGTGGCAGACAATTTGCTTGGCATAGCTTGCAATCTCTGCACTAGCAGCTTTGCCTCTGATAGTGGACTCACTTTAGACTCTCCTTATATCTGTTCCGTTTACTGTCATATTTGCAGCACCTAGAATAATGCCTAGAACATAGACGGCATTCAGTAAATATGTTGATAAATGAAAAGGGACCTTAAAGCTGGAAAAAATAAAAAAATATGACTAAAGAGAATGGAATTTTTTAATGCATGTGTGAGTCTTCCAAATGTACTTGAAATCATACAAGATAAACAATTTAACACTTTGCTCCACATCCTGTGCTCCTCAAGATCACCCTCAGAGAGAAGGCAGCAAAATACTATCTCAGCCCTTCCATCAATCTTCTGAATTCTTACCTGAATTGGACTTTTGATTGCTTTATCCTGGGAGCCACTTTGGTCACCTCTATTCTCCATACACTTTTGTGAGGAGCTGTGGAAGCTACTGAGATCCTTACTTATTGCTTCTGAAGGTAGCATGGAGGTAAGGCTCACTGGTTTTCCTACTCTCGGCTCATTAAGCCATGGTCTCTTCATACATTGCTGGCATGAACTAGCTTAAAAGGATTCCTACTTACAGAAACCTCTAGGCCAGAAATGAATGCCATCTCTGTATTTCTCAGAAGTCCCAAACTTCAAGCAAGAACTGTAAAGCAATTTCAAGAAGTCTGTTTTCTTGCTTCTTTCTCAGGAGAACCCCAGGTGAGTCTGCTGCTCTCCACAAGCATCTCAAGCAAGGAGAGTAATGTTTCCTTTGTTTTGATTTTCTTAGTTTATTTTTGTGCTGCAGATTTAACCCAGGGGCACTTTACCACTGAGCTACATCCCCAGCCCTTTTCGGTTTTTATTCTGAGACAGGGTCTTGATAAGTTGCTCAGAGCCTCACTAAGTTGCTGAGGATGGTCTTGAACTTTTGATCCTCCTGTTTCAACCTCCTGAGTTGCTGGGTCCTGTTTCCTTCTTCGAAGACATGTCCAATCTCCAAATGATCTTTGGGGGATTTTCCCTTTACTTGGCATAGACAGAGAAGACCAAGGAAAAGGAAAAGACTTTTTTTTTAAAATTAAAACCTTGCACAACTCCCTGCCTACTCTCAATTTATCTCACTTCTGATCATCTCCTAGAGGTGGAGGTAGTGTAAAGTTTCTCAGAAAATTCTCCAAGTATGAGTGGGGCCCTTAACTGGTGTTTAAAAGGAGGTATTTTCTTTAAAAAATGGGAGTAGTTGGACCATTTGTTTTTAGCTCAATGATTTTGATCACCAATTCTGTGATTACAGAGGGAAAGAAATCAGTCAATAGAACAAATGAGTATCAACATCATTACATCTATATCTATATATCCACTTATCTGCCACATCTTTGTCATGTGGCTAAAAATGAAATACATACACATAATTTATATTTGTGTTTATCATCTCTGTGTATCTGAGAAATCAAGGATTTTATTAGAATATGAACTCATGGTGGAAGAAGCTGTACCTGCTTTGTTAACTGTTCTAACTCCAACACCTGACACAGTGCCTGGTACATGCTTGGCATTCAATAAATATCATCAAATACATCCAACAATCTAAGAGACAGAGGGCTTATGCAAGCTCTTTGAGTCAATGAATAAGTTGAATTATCTTTTGCCAAAATATAGAGACAAGAGATTCTTGACGCCAATATTATAGTGATGTCATCTTAGATATCAGGGAAAGATATCAAATAATGATATGAGAGAGAGAGAGGGGGGGGAGGGAGGGAGAGATGTTCATGTGCCTGTGTCTATCTATACCTGGGTTAGTATTTTAAATATTTCAATTTCGATGACAATTTTCAATGCATTCTTGTTCTGATGGTAGTTTAAAATATTGATTAATATAAAAAATAGTAAGAAATGTTCAGAATCAATCATGATATAATTGCTAGCTTATCTTTTGTTGTTGTAATACATTTTCCTGATTTCAATATTGTTTGCAAGAATCTTGGAAGGTCAATGAATCAAAGTGCATGAAAAGGCATTTTAATAATTAAACTGAAGACCTTAAGAATAACTGGAATATAGCTTCTTTTGTTGATAGCTGCAGTATTCATTTATTCACCATCTTATAGAAAAGTAAAATGAATAGACATTATCTCACAACTTTCTGCTAATCAGTATACTTCACATGTCTAATATTACATTTCAATGATTAAAGTAAAAACATTAAAGTTATGTATATTTAATATAGTATGTAATATAAAAAGATGTAAATAAAAATTACAGAGCTCTAAAACTGTAATGAAAAGCATCAAGTTTATGATGTACTAAAGAATGACAAGGGAAAATTTTAATCAATTAAAAAAACATTAACTATGTAAATAAATCATGTCTTACCACAACCAGAATTTACTCAATACAAACAAAAATCACCTTTAAGAGTATTTTCCCTAGTATAATAGAAGTCTATAGATGTTTTCTCTTTATATTTACAATACACTACAGTAAAAAATATCAGAAAAAAATTAAACCTTGAAATTTTCTCTTTGCCTAGGTTATTATCCTCACTAGTTACTGAAAAATATATGACTGTATCTTGAATTATCCATGTAGTAAGATGGTTTTCTCAGGGTAACAGAAGCAGAGTATTGACTTATTGACTCAACGGAAGGGCCTTTAAGTCTTATGACATTCAGTTGTTAAACTACTTCTGGTTTTAGTCAGCCAAACCAGCCATGGCAAATAAAGTTATTTCCCCAGTCTGAAATGTTTTTGCTCTTTATCTTTGTCTTAAATGTAAAAACATTAACAGGGAAAGAAATAAACTATGACACTCAGTATTTGCAATTCTAATTCATAAGATGTATCATTTCTACCTCTTCCATAGGCTTTTCCCAATAATATCTTAGGATATTTTAAAGGATCTTAAAATATTCTATTTTAATTTTCATTGTAGTTTTGTTTTTTGGAAGGTATTGGGGATTAAACTCAGGGGCCTTAACCACTGAGCCACATCCCCAGCCCTATTTGGTATTTTATTTAGAGTCAGGGTCTCACTGAGTTGCTTAGGGCCTCACCATTGCTGAGGCTGGCTTTGAACTCATGATCCTCCTGCCTCAGTCTCCTGTGCTACTGGGATTACAGGCCTATGCCACTGTGCCAGGCTTTTTTTTTTTTTAAAGAGAGAGTGAGAGAGGGGGAGAGAGAGAGAGAGAGAGAGAATTTTTTAATATTTTTTTAGTTTTCGGCGGACACAACATCTTTGTTTGTATGTGGTGCTGAGGATCCAACCTGGGCCGCACGCATGCCAGGCGAGTGTGCTACCGCTTGAGCCACATCCCCAGCCCCTGTGCCAGGCTTTCATTGTATTTTTGGTAATTATCTGTTTAACATTTCTTATTAAGCTGTAAGAACTTAAGTCATGCCTAGTCTTTTTTTCTTGTTCTTCTTCTTTGATACTAGGGTTTGAACCCAGGGCACTTAACCACTGAGCCACATTTGCAGCCCTTTTTTTATATTGTATTTAGAGACAGGGTCTCGCTAAGCTGCTTAGGGCCTTGTTAAGTTGTTGAAGCTGGCTTTGAACGCATGATTCTCCTTCCTCAGCCTCCCAAGTCACTGGGATTACAGGCATGTGCCACTGTGCCCACATGCTTAGTCTTTAATACCCTAGGACCTAGCATAGTGCTTGTCACATAGTACTCAATAAATATGTATTAAAAAAGAACACTGTTGGGCTTGGGTTGTGGCTCAGTGGTAGAGCACCTGCCTAGCACATGGAAGCACTGGGTTCAATCCTCAATATCACATAAAAATAAATCATTCAAATAAAGGTATTGTGTCCACCTGCAACTAAAAAAATATTTTTAAAAAACACTATCAAGTTTTTTTAACTGCATTTTTAAAAAAAGAAAAACAAATGAGATCTTGATAATAGTAGTTAGAAGGGAATGCAATACATTTCCATATAATGAAAAAAATAGTACTCTTATTATGTAGCTTGCATTAAATTTACATTAAATACATTAGTATAGTCATGTGATGTGTGAATGTGCAAAACTCTGTATCTTAGAAGTATCCTAATTAGGAGGCAACAATGAGAGGTGATTACTCGGCACTTCAGATATCATAATTGAAATCTACATGAAAGGAGTTATTAACTAAGCATAAGGGATATTAGAAATATTTTCCACTGGAAAAATGCACAGTGCTCAAAATAGCTAACTGATTATGCAGATTTGTACAAGTCCTATAATCTACCAGAGCAATGTAGGAACATTTTTGAAGTAATTGAAGCCTACAGCTCCATTATTCTTGAATCCTGTGGTCAGAATATCACCTTTCCAAGAATAGTCCACCTTTCAGGGAATCTTTCACATAAGGTACCAGTTGGAAGGCCTAGGGCAGAGAGTGGTGCTTCTGGCAAATTTGTAGGGGAACAGATATAAAGGTTCAACTTGCCTGTAACTACAGGACACTGTCATACATCACATGCCAAAATTACCTTAGATCAGTACACATCAACCCTTAAAATAAATCTTTGCTTATAAAAAATTTCCATAAGACCCTATTCATAGTATTGGACACATGCCAATGCTATAATCATTAAAATGCAGTGATAATGATGTCATTTGAAATAATAATAATATCAACAATAAAGTAATACTTCTCTTTTTTGGGGGGGACCAGGGATTGAACTCAGGGGCACTCAACCACTGAGCCCCATCTCCAGTCCTATTTTGTATTTTATTTAGAGACAGGGTCTCACTGAAGTGCTTAATGTCTCGCTTTTGCTGAGGCTGGCTTTGAACTCGTGATCTTCCTGTGTCAGCCTCCCAAGCTGTGGGGATTATGGGCATGCAGCACCATGGTTGGAAAAATATATTATACATCCATTTTCCCATTTGAGACAGTTCACCTATGAAAGTTATTTAATGCTTTATTTCCCTAATTTTTTGGTAAAACTAAATAGCATAATCCCCATTACTTAGCAGCCAAAATTCAGATCTTAGTATCAACCTAGAGAAGGGCTCTTTTGCTTTTTTCTGACAAACAGCTACTTACCTGTTCAGCCTAGGATTATAAAATAGCCTGAGATACAAACATTTCATCCTTCTAGAAGCCAGGACAGTTGAGAAAGGTCAAAATGTATGTTCCGGAAAAATGCTTAAATCAGAACCACTAGTAACATCCAAAACTGCCAGGGGTTTGCTCTGAAACTAAATAATATTTCTGCTTCTTATTCTTCTAAGTACTTTATTAATTATTCCAAAAGTGTCTTCAAAAATATTTTACAGTGAATGGAAATACCTACCTACCTTCCTACCTTCCTTCCTTCCTTCTTTCCTTCCTTCCTTCCTTCCTTCCTTCCTTCCTTCCTTCCTTCCTTCCTTTCTTGGTACCAGGGATTAAACCCAGGGACACTTGACCACTAAGCCACATCCCCAGCCCACTATTCTGCTTTAATAGAAAAGAAAATACTAAGTAGAAAATAAAAGAGCAACAATAGTCTGCTAGATTGGGAGTAAGTGTATAATATAGTTTAAAATATTTCTAATATTTTAATATTTTCAAATAAAGCATACTCTTGAATTACTTGCCCATTATAAAAGAAGATTCATTCTAAAATATTTCTATAAGCTAAGGTAACTTTATGGTAACATTACAGTAACACAAATTTCTACAGAAAATTTTTCTATGGTAAAAAGTGAACAGGAAGTTGGAATTGCAGGGAATGAGAAAATGAGTTGTGAGAAAAGCACAGAGTCACATAGGTAAGTGTCAAAGAAACCTATTCCTGAAGTAGGCTGCAAGTTCAAGACATTCACTATATCTGGAGGCAGATGGAATGCCAAAGCTTCTCTTTTCATTGGTCTCAAAGGAAGGAAAAAGAACAATAACTTGGAGGTCAAGAGCTAGAATGTAGAATCTTCTAAAAGCACACTGTGTAATATCCCAGATTGAAGAATTCTGTTGCTAAGGAGCTTGACACCATACCATCCTTTCTTCTTCATCTCAGTGCCTGCTAAGTGGCAGGCATTGCACTTAGAGTGGATGCTATAGAGTTAAGGGTAGGGGCAAGCTAAACTGGGAGTGAGACAACTTAAAGAATGACATACAACCCTTGAGGATTGGAGAAGGAAGGCAGACAGGAAAAGGCCAGGATAAAATGGGGAAAATAGTCTAATTAAGGATGCTGCAATCTCAATAGTAACTGTTATAAGTGTTCACTGTCTTTCAGGCCTGATGTCAGTGTTTTACATATATTAACTCATTTAATCCTGCTAACTGTGATATGAAGTATGTATTAATATTATACTCAATTTTATAAATGAGGGGACTTAGAATCAAGAAGGTTAAATAACAGATCTCAGGTAGTTGGGAAGAGACAATACCCAGAGTCATACCCAAGTAATTTGTGTTGGGACCTTTTACCTCCTTTAGCACCGTGACCATTATTGGGTGTTGGCTGAGGTGGCCTCATGGGTTCTTCCAGAGCATTTCCATGTACGTGACCTGGCTGGATTGGCACACGCGCGGGTTTTTGACCTTAGCCCTGCCTAATGGTTTAATCTGAAATCTGCTTAGGCCCCTTAGTGATAGTGGCGTAACTGCCCCTTATTGGTTCTTGCTACTGTCTCTTCTTAATCCCTCCTACCACTATATAACCTTGTCCCTGACACAATAAAGTTGAGATTATTGCACCTTCACGGTTGACTCATCTCCCGACTCGGTGTGATTCTGGGCCAGGTTGGGTGGCAGGCCGGGTCGAGACACTTAACCTTCTCGCTCAGCCCAGGAGACACTAGCTGGTCTAGTGCGCTTCACTACCTCTGTTGGAGGGCAGTTCTGACAATTTGGATCCAAATCTCATCGGCTTAGTTTTTCCAGGGTTCATTATTTTACAATTATGTTAGCCAGCTTTTTGTCACTGTGATTTTAAAAAATGCCCAAGAAAAGTAACTTACAGGAGAAAAGATTTATTTTGGCTCATGGTTTCAGAGGTTTCAGTCAATGGTTGGCTGGCTTTATTGCACTGGGACTGAGGTGAGGCAGAACATCATGGTAGAAGGGCAGGGTGGAATAAAGCTGGTCAGCTCATTGCAGCCATGAAGCAGAAAAAGTGAGAAAAAGAACAAGAGGAAGGGGCCAGGGACAAGATATAGTTCCCAAGGGCATAGCCTGAAAGATCCACTCCCTTCAACTAGGATCTACCTTCTACAATTTCCTTCACCTCCAAATGGTCCTCTCAAATCATGAATCACTCAATGGATTAACCCATTGATAAGATTAGAGCCCTCATGATCTAATCACCTGTCAAAAGCTCCATATCTGAGCATTGCTGCATTGATGACCAAGCCCTCAACACATAAATCTTTGGGGGACACTTCAGATCTAAATCATGACAATGATTATACATTATATATACTGGATGTACATTATACACAGAGTAAACATTTTGGTAAGATTTGATTACAGCAGGGAAAGAAGAATTGGAGTGCCCCAGTTGGAGAAGTGGAAAGGAATGACAGGCTAAGGGAATAAATACACATACTATGATCCACAAAGTGGTCTACACACAAGTTACTGAAGGCAGCTCATGGGACAGGGGGAGTTGTAGAATTTTCTAGAATGAGGCCTGGTTGTGATAGGCCTTCTCCGCAAGCAGGAAAAATAAGCAGTAGAGATTTAGACATAAGTCACAGCATAGGTGATAAAAAGTGGTCATCCTTAGAGTAGAAACAAAATTCAAGTAGTCAAGGACTTCAACTTTGTTGATAATGTTTGCACTCAAATGCATTTAAAGTATTGTATGTGTATGTAACAATAAATAAAAAATTAGAATAAAAAGAAAAGCTAAGATTCAATTAAGTGGTAGCTACAAACAAGCTTCATGTAACTCTTGTTTTACCATAAATATCACTTTCTTATATTCAGTTGTTAAATAATCTGCACTGCTTCTTTCAAAAAATATTTTTAAAGGAAAGTAAAAGCACTAAGTATGAACTATATTTCTAAGTTTTAAAATTTGTTGGTTTTGTTTTTTAATAGATAAACACTTGAGCATATGCAAACTTATAACTCTACCTAGTGCCAGAAGGTTGACACTCAACATGAAGGCAGAGTGCCTGAATGGAAATATTCAGACACTAAAAGCTGACTTTGACAATGTAAAGTAATGGTAGATGTGAGTGACAAGGAAACAGAAACTCAGTTGTAAGATCCATTTAGTTAAAGATAATTGACAGAAAGCTATACAGCTTTTCAAGCTAGTTGTCTTCTTCTCAAGAGATTGGCCAATCTTTGGTCAAATGTCAAGTAAGCAAAATTGATATTTTGACATCACTTCAAACCTCACTAACACCCTCATCTTTTCCTGGTTTCTTCTCCTCCCTTTCCCTGAATCCTAAGATTGCTCTGGTAGTTAATGAAACTTTTGATTAAATCTTTCATTTAGCAAACTTGCTTGTCTACTATAATTCAAGCAGAAAATACATGCTGGCAATAGATAAGTGAATAGTTCATGTCCTCTTCTGTCAAATAGTTGTAGCCTATTGGAGGTTTTAGACATAAAACCAAATCATCTTATGAGAGAAGTTGTTTAGAAACACAGATTTAGAAGTAACAGGCATGTTAGTGATCTGAAATTATGAATGTAGGTGAGATCAGAACCATATGACCAAAACCTATTTTGAAAAACAACACATGATTTGTTTCCTAACAAAACTACCTGGAGTTACAGTCCATTCTTAACAGACTTATTTTTCATTAGGGTTAATTTGACAAGCAAATCAAGATTAAGATTGATAATGACTTTATATGTATACTTATCTCAATGGGATATTCTAATATCTGCAAGATTTCCTTGTTTTCACCATCTTCATTTTATTTGTGAGAAGAAGCTGTTCTGATCATTGATAAAGATTAGAGTTAAGCAGCTAAAATACTCAGTCTATTCATGGTTCACAAGAATTGGCCTCTATAGGGAAACATGTTCAGACAAGAACTAATATCTCAGCTAAGAAGAACTGCCCCAAATTTTGTCTGGACCAATTACATTTTCTGTTTTAGAATTTGGAATTTGTACCTGGAGAGAGATCAGTGAGCATCACGCATTGGATTGATAATGTAATGTTTGTGATGAAGTGGCAATGAGAGTTTTTGAGTAGAGAAGAGAAAGCATGGTTGCTAGAGAGAAGGGGAGCAGGCAGAAAGAAGAGTCAAATGCCAATTGATACTATAGTTTCAGACAGACAGGGAATGACAAAGAAGCTGCCCTTTTACTTGAAATTGAAATTCCTGATGCTATTTCCCCATAAGGCCTGGTTGCTTCTGTATCTGATGGAATAAGATGGACGTGTACCTGCTTCCTGTTTGAGAAGTACTTCCCTGGTCTTTGGTTTGCCGAACAAGAGAAATGTTGGGTCCAGAGGAAAGAAAATATTTAAGTGTTTAAGGACAATGTTTTTTAAAAATGAGCTCATTTTCTGTGCACTCTCTTTTCCATGAATCATCTTGAAGCCAAGCTCCTGTCCCTGAGCTGTGGAATAGCAGTGCCAGTGAGCAGTGAGCATGGGCCAGGGATGCATGAAGCCTGTCATGCTAGTGCACACCTGAGTGAAGTACAGCAAACCAAGGTATGGCAAACCAGGGTACTTGGAAGCAGCCCTCCCTGACTATCCAGGTGCAGAAACCTGCTCTGCACTTTATATGTATCCTTATCTCAATGGGATATTCTAATATCTGCAAGACTTCCTTGTTCTCACCATCTTCATTTGATTTGTGAGAAGAAGCTGCTCTGATCATTGATAAAGATTAGAGTTAAGCAGCTAAAATACTCAGTCTCTTCATCCCCAGCATCCATGATTCCACAACCTTAACCTCTTGCTTCCCAAAAAGCAGTGAGAAAATGGAAGTGGGGAAAACCTGAATGGAAGTTCAGACTTGAGGATTAACCAATAGTATTAGTACTTTTCCTGAACCTGATTAGCATAAATTTCAACCAATAACATTGGTACTTTTCCAAAACCTGATTATCATGAATTTGGACCAATAGCATTGACCCAAGTGTTTCACAAACCCCTAGACTAGCACACTCAAGCACCAACTTGCTATTGGGTCCCCTCGTGCCCTGATTAGAGTTCTGCTTCTATTCTTCACACTTGAACAAATCATACACCTTTCACTCACCCCTCCTTTTTTGTGGTGCTGGGGATTGAACTCAGGGCCTTGTGCACGCAAGGCAAGCACTCTACCAACTGAACTATTTCCCCAGCCCTCACTCTTCCCTTCTGTTGTCCTGTGAACTTCATTCTTTGAATTTGTAAGACAAGAACCTGGAAAAAAATTGGTAGTGAGCTTCTGGAGTCTATTGCAACACTGGAGAACATTCCCACATTTAGAGCTGTAACACACCACTAGATAGTAGTGGATAGTAGTGGAGAAGAATCCAGAGCTCATGCCAGTAGGCATCTCCTGCTGTGATTATTTGGTAACATTAAAATGAGCTTTCTCAGCTATGAAAGAACAGTTTACACAGACCTCACTCACCAGCAGAAGCAGAGAATTGAGTTTCATTTCAAACTTCAGTTTTATCTTTTACTGTCAGTATTATGATACTGTCAAGACAAAGGCTGTGGGAGAAATGATCAAGGAACTGATTTTAGACTGTCTCTCATTCAGGCCCTTAGCTGGAAGACAGAAAGAAACTTGAACTCACATGTAGACCAGGCAGGTTCATCAGTATTATACCTGATAGTGCTTTAGGGACAAAGCCAGGGATATAAATAAAATATATTTGTCTAAATTATTCACACTGTGCTGCAAATGTCCCAAGGGAATGCATTATGATGTCTATAGTCACTAAGATTTGGGATCTTAGCCAACTCTTTGAACATAAGAAACTATTCTCTGTAGATAATCTTGTTCCTTTGCCTTAATAAAACTATATTTGAAGTACTGCATCCTTGAAAAACAACAGACAAACTAGATTGTTCCACAAAGAGCTACCAAGATGTTAAAGATGTTCATCTTAGAAGAGATAAGAAGTATGAAGGATATAAAAATGACAAATGTGTGGGGTCACAAGATACCTCCCAGTATCAAATGGGACAACATACTGTATGCTTATATCTATGCCATAAAGCACTTTCCACAAATATATTGAACAGAATCTTAAATTCATTCCAATTGGACCACCTTTGCCAAAGGCAATTGACTTAACAAGCTTAGGCCAATCAGAGGGGCTATGTGGAGGATAAACAATTAGAGAGAGGAAATGAATATCCACCAAGAACTATTCCTTTGGCTATGTAGCTTGAATGCATACTCTCTTTTTATAAAGTTATATAAAGTGTGCATGAAAGACATTCACATCCCCTCTCCAAGGGAAACTATCCAATATCTTATACAGTTACTGAAAACACAACCTGGATCTCTGAGTTATTACTGTCCTCGCTATCCAGTCCAGAGGTAGTTATTTCATAGTGTCCTGACATATCCTAAAATTGACAATTTATTAATTCCTAGTGCTTTCAATATAGCAAAATATTGGGATAAGTAATAAAAAAATTCCCACTCACTCAGAAAAGAAGGGAATAGTAAACAACATATTGGTTCATGTCCTATATCATTTCCCATTGGCTAAATACTGAGGGTTCAAATGTCATAAATCCATTCATCAGACAATCTTGCACCTTATACCTTAGGAGACTTTCCATGTCTATTGTCCTTCCTACTTTTTGTTTTACCTCTGTAAGAGAACTTTCTCTGTCCATTGTACTTCATAGGAGTGTCTATAATGACCATTAGGAAGAAATCACATTGGCAGGGGATAGCGTTGGGGAGGTTTGTACATCCTGTTGCCTTGTAGCTACTCTGAGGAGTGGGAAAATAGAGATTTACTTAGGGGTTGATGAGTTGATAATCAGAGTCAAAAATTATTTAAACCTGAGATTAGTTTCTGTCTCTTAAACATAACTCTCTATTCTGCCCACCCCTCAGTCAACCTGCAATCTTAGATTTAATGGTGTTGGTTTGCATCTTGGCTTCCTTCTTCTCAAACATATTAGGACCCTTTTATTAGGAAAGCTCCTCTTAGAATGCTATGAGGGATTTGCTACTAAGAATTCTCTCAGATATAGGTAGAATAACTTGACAAAAACTCAGTAAGAACATAGATGATATGAATCATGTTATCTTTCATTTGACTTCATTTACATTTATAGATCACTATACCCAAAAATTGCAGAATACACATTATTTTTAAGGGCACATGTTACATTCAACAAGATAGGTCATACTCTAGACCATAAGATAAATTCTATAAATTCTAAAGAGTTAGAATCCATTGAGTATATTCTCTCACCGTAAAGGAATCACATTAAACCTAAATAACAACATATCTAGGAAAATCTTGCATACTTGGATATTATACAATGCTCTTCTAAGATATATATATATATATATATATATATATATATATATATAAATCCCAAGAGAAAATAGAAAAAAGTTTTATAATGAGTAAAAATATTAAATTGCTAAACAGCAGCAACTTGTAGAATATTACTAATATTACTAAAGTAGTGGCTACAAAAGAATATGGAGATTTCAATACTTATACTAGAAAAAGAAGACTGGTCTCAAAGAAAAAACATAAAGCAACAGTTAACAAATTACAGTCTATATGCCTACCCAGGCTTACCACCTATTTTGGTAAATAAAGTTTTATCAGAACACAATTACCCATATGTTGTTTATGGCTACTTTTGTGCTACAGTGGGAGAGTTGAGTACCTGCAGCACAGACCGTATGGTTTTCAAAGCCTAAAATACATACTATAAGTCCCTTTCAGAAAAAAAAGTGGTAATCTCTGACCTAAAGTTATACCTTAATAAACTAGATAAAGAAGACCAAAATAAATACAAAGTAAGTAGAAGGAAGGGATTAAATATAAGAGCAGATCAGAACAAAATAGAAATCAGAGAAAGAAAAGAGAATTATCAAAAGAGTGACTAAATATTTGAACACTCAAGTCTGAAAGATTAATTTTGACAAGGTACAGGGGGCTGATACCCAAGTAAACTTCTTGGGTACCACTTGAGTTTATGCCCAGAAAACAATAACTGAGTCTGTTATAGAAAAAAAATCCAGATGGTTTCAATAGTTAATTCCTTCAATCTCTAAAATAAAAATAACACTAATCTTACACAAAACTTTAAGAAAACACAGGTAGAGAAATTCTCCCCAATTGATTTTGGGAGTCCACCATAACAATAAAATCAAAAATCAACAAAGGTATTACCAAAATGAAATTGCATCCCAATATTTCTCATAACCATAGATGTAAAAATCTTCAAAATATTAGCAAATTTAATTCAGCAGTGTATTAAAAGAACAATACATTGTGGCCAAGTCTGTTTTATCCAAGAATGCAAAATTGTCTTTTCCCTCGTTACATACTTTTTAAATTTTTTATTTCTTATTTTTAGTTATACATGACAGTAGAATGTACTTTGACATATCATATATACATGGAGTATAACTTCCCGCTTTTGTGGTTGTACATGATGTGGAGTTACACTGGTTGTGTATTTATATATGAACATAGGAAAGTTATGTCCAATTCATTCTACTGTCTTTCCCATTCTCATCCCCCCTTCCCCGACTTCTCCCTGTCCAATCCAGTGAATCTTCACATACTCCCACCACCACCTATTGTAAGTCAAAATCTGCAAATCAGAGAGGCCATTCAGCCTTTGGTTTTTTGGGGATTGACTTATTTCACATAACATGATACTTTCCAGTTACATCCATTTACTGGCAAATGCCATAATTTCAATTCATTGTGTATATATACCACATTTTCTTTATCCATTCATCTGTTGAGGGCAGCTATGTTGATTCCATGCTTAACTATTGTGAGTTGAGCTGCTATAAACATTGATGTGGCTGCATTACTGTAGTATGCTTATTTTAAGTAACTTGGGTATATAGGGAGGAGTGAGACAGCTGGGGCAAATGGTGGTTCCATTGCAAGTTTTCTGAGGAATCTCCAAACTGTTTTTCCGATTGTTACACCAATTTGCAGTCCTACCAATAATGTATGAGTGTAACTTTTTCCCCTCATCCTTACCAACATTTATTGTTACTTATATTTTATTTTATTTTTAGAGAGAGAGAGAGAATTTTTTAATATTTATTTTAGTTTTCAGTGGGCACAACATCTTTGTTTGTATGTGGTGCTGAGGATCGAACCCAGCGCCCTGTGCATGCCAGGTGAGCACGCTACTGCTTGAGCCACATCCCCAGCCCAGTTACTTATATTTTAGATAATTGCCATCTTGAATGAAGTGAGATGAAATCTCAGTGTAGTTTTTAATTTGCATTTCTCTAACTGCTAGACATGTTGAACATTTTTTCATATATTTATTGATCAATCATATTTCTTCTTTTGTGAAGTGTCTGTTCAGTTCCTTTGTCCATTTATTGATTTAGGTTATTTGTGTGTGTGTGTGTGTGTGTGTGTGTGTGTGTGTGTGTGTGTGTGTTTTCTTTTTGGTGTTTAGTTTTTTGAGTTCTTTATATATTCTGGAGATTGAGGCTCTAACTAAAGTGGAGGTGGAAAAGATTCTGCCATTCTGTAGGCTCTCTTTTCACATTCTTAATTGTTTCATTTGCTGTGAAGTAGTTTTTTAATTAAATTCCATCCCATTTGTTGAATCTTCATTTTACTTCTTGCACTTTGGGAGTCTTATTAAGGAAGTCAGTTCCTAAGCCAACATGATTTAGATTTGAGCCTACTTTTTTTTCTTCTATTAGGAGCAGAGTCTCTGACTTAATGCCTAATTCCTTGATCCACTTTGAGTTTTGCGCAGGGTGAGAGTGGGGGTTAAATTTCATTCTATTACATATAGATTTCAGCACCATTTGTTGAAGAAGTTTTCTCCAATGTATGTTTTTGGTGCCTTTGTCTAGTATGAGATAACTGTATTTATGAGAGTTTGTCTCTGTGTCTTCTATTCTGTACCATTAGTCTACATGTCTGATTTTGTGACAATAACATGCTGTTTTTGTTATTATCACTCTGTAGTATCATTTAAGGTCTGGTATTGTGATGCCTCCTTGCTTCACTTTTCTCACTGAGGATTGCTTTGGCTAATCTGGGTCTTTTATTTGTCCAATTTGCTTTTTCTATTTCTGAGAAATGTCATTGGGATTTTGAGCTTTAGGTGTCTTGTTAAGGAAGTAAGGACCTAATCTGACCTGATGAAGATTTGGGTCTACTTTTTCTTCTATTAGGCACTTCCTTAACAAGACTCCTAAAGATTAAGAAATAAAATCAAGAATCAACAAATGGAAAGGATTCAATTTAAAAAGTTTCTTCTCAGCAAAAGAAACAATCAGTGAGGTGAATAGAGAGCCTACAGAATGGGAGCAAATTTTTATCATTAGATAGTGCACTAATCTCCAGGATATATAAAGAATCCAAATAACACTAAAAAATAGCCCAATCAATAAATGAACTAAGTAACTGAACAGACACTTCTCAGAAGATGTACAATCAATGAACAAATATATGAAAAAGTGTTCAATAGCTTTAGCAATTAGAGAAATACAAATCAAAACTACTCTAAGATTTTATCTCACTTCAGTCAGAATGGCAGTTATTAAGAATATAAGCAAAAATATATGTTAGTGAGGATGTATGGGGAAAAGGTACACTCTTACATTGCTGGTGGGACTTCAAATTGGTGTAATCAATCTGGAAAGCAGTATGGAGATTCCTTGGAAAACTTAGAATGGAACCACCATTTGACCTAGCTATCTCACTCCTCAGTTTATACCCAAAGGACTTAAAAACTGCATACTACAGTGATGCAGCCACACCAATGTTTATAGCAGCACAATTCACAATAGTTAAATTGTGGACCCAACTTAAATGTCCTTCAGTAGATGAATGGATAAAGAAACTGTGGTATATATACACAATGGAATATTATTCATCATTAAAAGAGAATAAAATCATGGCATTTGTAGGTAAGTGAATGGAGTTGGAGAATATGATGCTAAATGAATTGAGTCAATCCCGAAAAACCAAAGGCTGAATGATTTCTCTGATAAGTGGACGCTGATCCATAATGGGGGTGGGGGGAGCATGTGAGGAATGGAGGAAATTTGGATAGGGCAGATGGGAGGGATGGGAAGAGAGGGAGCATTTGGGTAGGAAAGATGGTGGAATGAGATGGACATCATTACCCTAGATACATGTATAAAGACATGAATGGTGTGACTCTACTTTGTATATAACCAGAGAAATGAAAATTTGTGCTCCATTTGTGTACTATGAACTGAAATGCATTCTGCTGTCATATACAACAAAGTAGAACAAATAAATTAATTAATTAATAAAAAATGTTTAAAAATCAGTAGAAAGAAAAAGTGAAACTCTCTTTACTGACATATGAAATTATTCCTTGGGTAGATAATTCTAAGGAATTTAGCAAGGTCAAGGGATACCAGGTCAATAAATAAATATAAATTTAAGTATAAAAAATTATGCCATTCAAAAATTAAAAACACAAGATGCCTAAGAATTGACTGGAAATATTTTGTGTGTAGTCTTTATCCTGAAAGTGGTAATATGTTAAGAACAAATTATAGAAGATCTTAATAAATGAAATTATAACATTATTCATGGACTGAAAGTCTCATTTTTTATAAGAAACCAATTTTTCTCCTATCATTTATAGATTCTACAGAATCCTAAATCCCAATTTTTAAGACATTTTTATAGAAATCTTTGTTATCAATTCTGCATGGAAATTGAAAGAATCAAGAACATCAAAAAAATTTTGATAAAGCAATGCAACTAAACATGTAGATACTAACCCAAGGACCACCTTTATGCATAAAGGCACTTATTTACTTCTGTGGTTGATTTATTGGGCACAGAAAATTCTACACCCACTCTATGCAAATTTGTAATTATAATTTATAAGTAATTATAGCTTTTCAATTATACTATGCCTCCTTTGTATCTTCCTTTTGTCCTAGGAAGCAGAATACATCATATCTTCAGTCCCTTAGTTATTGTGAAAGATCTTTCTTCATTTTGGTTTTGGTTTTGTTTTAAAGAAAAGTATTGTTTCTCAGTGACACATAAGGAAGGAGAGAGGGACTGATGCATTTGACAATATGGCAAAGAAGGCTAGACACTGAAAGTGGAACAGAAATAGACAGGAAAGCATAAGAACACTTGAAAATGCTAATGATAAATATTGCCTCCTTCAAAATTGTATCGAAGCCTAACCCTTGAAATGGGAGGAGAAATTTTGACCCTAAAAAGTTAAACTTTCTGAAAATTCTCTTTGAATATCACTGTTCCTAAAATTGCACTCATCAGAACAGCTACTCAGAAAACTGTGTTGGGTTAAAAGATAGGCTTACTTACAGTTTATTTTTCTCCATTATCATCTGAATCTTTTGAAGTACTAAGTGCTAGGAAAATATTTATAGAAAAAAATTGAAAGTCATCCTAAGATTCTTTTTGATTTAGAACTGTGGTCCTGAGAAACAATTAATTTTGTAAAAACACATTTCTGTCTTTTGACATTTATGCAATGACTTCTAGGTCAGTATCATGTTTTAGAAGACAGATCTATTCTGTTACACTACTACCTAAATCTGACAAAGATGAACACATACTGTGAAATAAAACACAAGGACTAAATATTTAATTGTACTGCATTTGTGTTAACCTTCCCAACTCTTTCATTTAGTATGGGATGAAATTTCAGTGTTTGAAAGTCCCCAATGTAATCTTATTTCATTTCCTTTTAGCAATATGTCTGGGTCTTGAATAAATAAAGCAAATTATAAGAATATAAGCATTTTGATGAGTGTGCCTCTAAATTTCAAAAATAGAGATGGCCATCTGTAAGAATTACTTGATATTTCCCTATAAGAGTATCAGGGTAATGTTAATTAGTTTATCAGCCTAAAAAAAGACCTCTTTGGATGCTACATTCTGTTATGTTGAGAGGAAATTAGTGAGACTATTAAAATCATGGCAGATTTTTTTTTTACCAAATACAATGGTTTTATTCATTTGAAAAAAATATTTTCTTTCCTTATGCCTAATTTTAATTTATTAAAATTAATGTAATATCTTTATTACCTTAATGTTAAAAATAGATGTCATATATAATCATTTAAGATTTTACATCTTATAGGGCTAAAATTTATACTCCAAAAAGTGTTAAATAATAATTTAAAAAATTAACCAAACAAAATGGCACACACCTCTAGTCTTAGATACAAAGAAGACTTAGGAAGCAGTACTATAGTACTATTTGAACCCAGAAACTTGAGGCCAGCCTGGGGAACATTGAGGAGGCAGGGGGAGGGAAGGTTAGACTGAGTAATTTTTGTGTTTATTATAACTACATTTTTTCTTCTCTGAATTTATATCCCTTGGCTTTTTCCTTGTCTTGTGTTTTGTCTCTTTATTTTTTTAATTTTTAATTTTTTTTTTGATACCAGGGATTGAACACAGAACACAGGGTGTTTAACCACTGAGCCACATCCCCAGCCCATTTTATTTTTTATTGTTAGACTGGTCTTGCTAAGTTGCTTACAGCCTCGCTCATTTGCTAAAGCTAACTTTGAACCTGTGATCCTGCTGCCTCAGCCTCCTAAACCACTGGGATTATAGGCATGGGCCACCATGCCCAGATTTTCATTAGTTTTTAAGGAATTTTGTTTTTCATTAGACATTTCTTCAGGTTCTTTTTGGATGTGGCATATTATTCATGCAAAATTGCTGGTAAATAAATCTGCTGAAAAATTTTAAAATTTGGGTTAAACAAATGGTCCAAATTTGTGAATAAAAATCGTGTAGCATGAAATTGTAGATAATTTTATAAGAGGGAAATCAACTTTATTTTCCTTGGATGTCTACTTTGTTTTAGAAACTATTATGTGTTGTTGTATACATTTTCTGTGTAAATCCTTTCAAGAACCTAATGAGGTGGTTATTTTTATTCTCTAATTTTATAAGTGAGAAAACAGCCAAATAATTTAGGCAAACTGCTCAAGGACAAATAGCAAGTAAGTAAAACTGGGAATTTAACCTGGGTCTTTCTTATTCTAAAATCCATGTGTATAAGAGTCAACCATGATTAATTACCTTAACTATACCTTGCTCATAGAAGGTGATCAATGAACTTTACTTGAAAAACACCATGAATATTAAGAATATTGTCAAGTAGATCAGCTTGACTAAAAGTGTCCAAATACTTGGCAATGAGTCTACTGCCAAGCATATGGACCATCTCTGAGACAGCATGGAGCCAGCCACTGCCAAGCATTTCTATCCACTCCACCAAGTATGGTGAAAGGAGAGCCAAGGGAATTAACCACACTAAGGGACAAATTCACCACTGGAATTGTCTAAGTTTTTTCTAGTTTCACTGAGGAATAATTGACAAAAATTGTATACATTTATGGCACACAGTGTGATCTTTGAGTTATACACACACACACACACACACACACACACATATTATAAAATGAATGATTACCACAACCTCGTTAATATCCATCATCTCCCATATTTTTTTTTTTTTGTGGTAAGAACATTTAACTCCTCTCAGTAAATTTCAAGTATACAATACGTCATTATTAACGAGCTCTATACTGGCTGTTCAGAAACTATTCATCCTGCTAACTTTAACCCTGTGCACTTTGATCAACATCTCCCCATTTCCCCAATTATACAGGTCCTGGCAACCACTAATCCACTCTTTGCTTCTCCAGTTATGACTTTTTTACATTCCACCTGTAAGTCAGATTATGCAGTACTCCCTGCCATTTCTTACCATAATGTCTTCTAGTTCATCCATGTTTTTGCAAATGACAGAATTTTCTTCTCTTATTATGGGTGAATAATCCTCCAACACATTTTTTATCTATTCATCCATCCATGGACTCTTAGGTTGACTTCATATTGTGGCTATTGTGAATAATGCTACAGTAAACATAGAAGAGCAGATGTCTCTTCAAGATATTGATTTCAGGGCTAGGGTTGTGGCTCGGCAGTAGAGTGCTTGCCTTGCACCACATAAAAATAAATAAAGATATTGTGTCCAACTATAACTAAAAGATATTGATTTGGAGGCCTTCTATTTCATATACCTGGACTTTTCTTTGTTTTGATGTTTGTCATTACTGATTCAGTCTCCTTGCTCAGGTTTACTATTTCTTCATGATTCATTTTTGGTTGGTTTATGTATCTATTGACATTTAATTATTCATAGTGCTCCCATGATCCTGTGTATTTCTGGGACATTAACATTTCCTCTTTTATTTATAATTTTATTTAGTTGGGCCTTCTCTTTTTCTTAGTCTAATTAAAACTTTATTTTTATTTACCATTTTAAGAAACCAACTAATTGTTTCAATGACCTTTCCTATGGCTTTGCTAATCTCTATTTCTACTCTTCCCTCTGTTACCTTTGAGCATAGTTCCTTTTCTTTTTCTAGTGCCTGGAGTTATAAAGTCAGGTTTTTATTTGATATATTTTTCTTTATGTAAAAAATTATCACAATAAACTTCTTCTTAAAAGTGCTTTTGCTGCATCCCATAAGTTTTTGTATGATATGTTTCCATTTTCATTTGTCTCAAGATTTTAAAAGTTTCCCTTATAATTTCTTGTTTATCTCATTGGTTGTTCAGAAGAATGTTGTTTAATTCCCATGTACTTGTACATTTTTCAATTTTCCTTTTGTTGCTGATTTTTAATTTCTTACCATGGTGATCAGAAAAGATACTTTATTTGATTTCAATCTTTAATTTGCTAAGACTTTTTGTTTGCTAACATGCTATACACTGGAGAATATTCTGTGTGCACTTTAAAAGAATGTGTATTATGCTTCTGGTGGATAGAATGTTCTGTATATGTCTGTTAGGTACATTTGGTCTATAATGTTGTTCAAGTGCACTGTTACCTTATTGATTTTCTGTCTGGATGATCTATCCATAGCTGAAAGTTGGGTATTAAAGTCCTTACTATTATTGTATTGCAATCTGTTTCTTCCTTTCAAATCTGTTGATATTTGCTTTATATATTTAGGTACTTCCATGTTGAGTTTATATATATTTATAATTGGTATAACATCTTGATTAATTGATTCCTTTTTTGTTCTTTTTTTTTTAAATTTTTGTTTGTGCAGTATTGAAGATTGAACCCAGGGCCTTGAGCATGCAAGGCAAGTGTTCTAATACTAAGTTACATACCCTGCCCTTTTATTATTTATTATGGATGATTGAACTCAGGGATGCTCTACCACTGAGCTACATCTCCAGCCTCCTATCTTTTTTAAAATTTGAGACAGGGTTTCACTAAGTTGCTGAGGCTGTTTTTGAACTTGTGATCTTCCTGCCTCAAACTGCCGAGTACCTGGGATTCCAGTCATGAACAACTGAGCTGATCTTCTAATGATAATTTATCACTTAAAGTCTATTTTACCTAATATGAATATTATTTTTATTACTCACTTTTGTTTTCTTTTGTTCAGCATTTGCTTGAAGTATCTTTTTCTAACCTTTTACTTTCAGCTATGTGTCCTTACAGCTAAAGTGAGTCTCTTATAAACAACATATAGTTAGATATTGGTTATTTTCTTTTTCCTTAGAAAATCTAATCCATTAAAATGATTTTGAAAGGTAAGAATTTATTACTATCATTTTGTTCATTGTTTTCTGAGTGTTTTGTGGATTCTTTGTTTCTTCCTCCTAGGTGTCTTCCTTTGTGACATGATGGTTTGTTTCTTCCTCCTAGGTGTCTTCCTTTGTGACAAACTGGTATGCTCTGTTTCTTTTTATTTTCTTTTGCATCTACTATACATTGTTTTTCATAGTATCATGAGTCTCACACTAAACATCTTATAGTTATAATATTTTAAGTTAACAACTAAATTTGACTACAAATAGAAACTACACTTTAACTTCCCCATCCTCATATTTTATGTTGTTGACATCACAGTTTACAACTGGATAACTTCAAATGACCTGTTTGCAAACTCACTGATTCTTTTTTCTGCTTAAGTCTGCTTCTATGATTTATGTCTCTTTGTTGAACTTCTAATTTTGTTCATGTATTGTTTTTCTGATATGATTTATCTGTTTTCTTATAAACTTGTTTTCATCAAGTTTCTTTAAGAGGATCATTTTGAATTCTTTGTCAGACAGTTCTTAAATCTCCATTTCTCCAGGATCAGTTATTGGTGCTTTATTTTATTCCTTTGGTAGGGTTATGTTTCACTGGTAATTTGTGATGCTTGCGGCCTTTGTGCTTGTGTCTACATATCTGGATTAGTTGTCACTTCTCTAATCTTTATAGACTGGCTTTAGGAGGGAAAGTCCTTTACCAGTCAGCATGTTCAGAGGTTCCAAGTGAGCTAACTAGTGAGATCCATGGAAAGGCTTTTGGTTGGAGTCTTCAGTCATGGTGGATGGGTCAGGCTTGGTACCTGAGATCACAGAGGAAGCCTGAAACCTAGATTCATTAGGACAGGACTTGATCCTGGGTCTGCCAGAGCTGACATAGTGCCAAAATCCACTGAGTTGGGCCTGCCACCTGGATCTATGGAGATAAGCCTGGAGCCTGGAACCTTGTAGGAGTGTTTCAAGACTGTGTCCATGGGGCTAACTTTGTGCTTTGGTCCACAGGAGTCATTTGGCAATGAGGTGGGCCTGTAGGCTGGGTCTATGGGTCCTGTCCTGAAGTCAGGTGCTCTAGTGCCTAGGCTGTCAGGCCATGAAGGACAACATAGTAGTGGAACAGGCCTGGAGTCTTGGATCACTGGGACCAGCTTAGAACCTGGGGCTCTAGGGGCTGTCTTAGTGCCAGGATTCATTGGTGCCAGGGTTCTCAGGAACAAACCTGATGTGGGTACCTACAGTGATGTAGGGTTCTCATTTTACTCTCCTTTCTCCCACAAAAAGGATATTTCTCTTCACATTATGCTGTCGGGCTTCAGGGAGGCATGATGCAGTTAATGTGAAATAGTCCCTCCTGTCCTTTCCAATACATTTTTTTTATTTTGATGTTCTATTCATGTGCTATAATCTCTCATCTGGATTCCTCAAATCTTGTAAAGGTATTTTCTTGTGGGTATAGATGTTAAAGTTGAATTCTATTCCCCATCCTGCTGACACCACTTCTGAAGTTGTCTATGAAAAAGAACTGCATTGACAGCATGTTTACAACATTTGGGGGAACTTTTGGCTGTATTACAGCATAAAATGTTTATTTAGTACATTCAGTGCACTATCTTCCTGAGTAGGTTGTTGAACATTGATAAATACAGTTGTATTTATTTCAGTACCACTGACAAGTCTATCCATTAGTTTTGTAATAGAGAGGCAGAGTCGTGTCATTTACACATAAAAGAAGGCAGACTAATGTTTTCTTACTAAATTACTATAAAGTTGGCAGGTCATTGTATTCCTATCCTCATAATGTAACAGATAATCTTCACTTTTCTGCTCTTGCTATACTTTATTCCTGGCTCATACAAATTACATAAAATATACCAGCAGATGTTTCTCTCATTTTCCTTCCAAATGAAAACCCTTTGAAGAATGTTGTATGGGCTTGGAAACCAGGTACTACTTATTCCTCTTTTCTGTCTTTATTGTTTGACTTTCTGTAAAATGCTATTTATCTTTCATTCTAATTAGTAATATTTTCTTATGCATCAACTCCTTTTTGATGGTTTTCTCATGTACTGTCTACTGGTTCCAGATGGAGGGGTGCAGAAGACACCATGAAGCACAAGATAGTTTTCCCTCCATGATGAAAGATCATATATAAAAACCATTGACACACCACATGTGCAATTAAGAACACATAGGCTGTTGATGAGAGAGATATCACAGAGGGGTGGCATTTTCCCAAGGTAACAACACTCATGCCATTATCAAGATAACCCATCTGGATCTCTCTTTTCTGAACAGTTAGTGTCCCGTAAAACTGGCAAATTTTATAATGAGTGGGCACTATGCCAAACAAACATATGGACAAAAAAATGTAGATAAGCCAAAGATGTGCAACAAATAATTTGTTTAATAAGTTTGGATTTCTGCCAGAATTTCTAATACAATTGCCTTCTACTAGTTTATGCTTCCAAATGAAAAGAATGGTAGTCATGTAGTCTCATAATTCAAGTTTGAACTCAGAGATGATGAAAGTTAATGGAAGGGGTGTGTGTGTAGGTACACTTAAAGGTGATAACACAGTTACATTTCTCTGTGGCTGCCAATTTAAATCAAAGCAGACAAAGTCTAGGATTACATGGAAGAAAGAAATGTTTTTGTCATACATGGTGAACAATTTTTCTTCATAGACAATGACCTATACATCCACATGCTTCTTTGAAATTTCAATTTAAGTGCAATATTTAGATAAAATTATCTGTCTACTCACTCAATCCTAAACTAAAAAGGAAAATAGGCTGCTTTTAGAAAACTATTCAATTTGAAACATTAATTATACATAATAAAAATTTTATAGAGTCATAAAATGCAGGGTCACAGAGAGGAAGAGCCATGCCATATAATCTCCCAAAAATGATAAACTCAAGATTATGGTTTCCTGCTTTCAAATCCATCCTAAGCTAATCTCTGCCCCCCACATGCATAAATTGATGAATAGCATATCGAAAATTCACCTTCTGAAATTGTTAAAATAATTATTTATTATCACCACCAATCAGATATTTTGATTCATTTGGTACAGATGGGAATAATTATATTATTATGTTGCAGGAAATTTCATTGTTTACACACTCCTATTATTGTGAAGCCCATTGAGGACTATTATCAAATAAGATTGATCTCAATCATTATACCAAAAATTGTTTATTTGCTGTTTCTCACTGTCTCTTCAGTAGCAAATTCAATAATAGTATTTGACCCTTTTAAAAATAATTTTCCATGTTATTTGTCTGCCTTTGTCAAGAGTCTGATAAAGATGAAGAGGATGAAAATAATGTTTATCTTTGGTCTATACACACATGCAAAACACAATTTAATTAATTTCTCCTTTACAGAAGTCCCAATTTGTCTTTTCTGGTCTCTGTGACTTCAAATAAATATTTTATGCCAAATTGTTTATTCTTCAATTTAGTATTTTATTGTGGTTCTAAATTAGGATTAATGGGAAAGAAAATCCACAGACATCATTCATATAGTTTGTATAAAGATAGGAGCATCAGAATCTGATCTTATGTTCTCTAGAATCATTCAATCTGAAGGAATAGACTGTGAAATCTTTGATCGACATTCTATTTGCATGTAGCACAAACATAGAAGAAATGGAACAGACAGTAAAATGATGGTTTAGACACTTTTAAAACATCATAGGGTGTACATTTTTTAAAATAATATTAAATGACATATTTCTAAGATTTATTAAAACCTTTCATCATAACATTAAGAATATAAATTATAAAACATAAATGATCTCATCAATCATAATAGATCAATACTATAATTGCTCCCAATATTGGCTGGTAAATGATAATGCAATCATACATTTTGAGTGATAAATTTATATTTGTCTTCCTGACTTTTTTGTATCAACTCAGAGTTTGGGGGTTTATTTTTGATATTAAATTTGACATGTACCTCTCAGAGTTCAAATTTTGTCTGAGACATGTCTTTGAGGAATGAAAGATTTGGCAAAGCAAAATGAAATTATTATACTTGTGAAAATATGTGAATTAAGCATTCAGTAGGAAAAATAAAAACAGAAAGACAAGGATCAAGATCATTTTTCTCCAATTATGTAGATATTCTATGCCAAAACTCAGAAGCTAAGATGTACTTTAAGCTTGATTGTTTGCTTTTTAATATCTTCAGAAGCTATACTTTGAATATATCATTTCATCAGGTAGTGTGAATTTACTTGGTGTCTAGCAAAGTTCCTTCAGAGATCTCAAACAGCTTGACATTTTGTGTTATAGTTCCACAAATGAATATGGGTCAGGAATAGCATTAGGGTCTTTGAGGGAAATAGTGGAATTGCCCTCTTGAGATGTACCAGATACATTGTAGGAATGTTTATTACACTTGTTCTTCAAATTATAGTTATTTGCAGCACTTTTAGCCTGTTATGTTCTCTCTCCTGCCATTAATTCCTTCCCTATCTGGGTTAGTTTCTATGCACTATCACTCTATTATCTTTACAATATTCTTGACTCCCCTTTTCACTCTATTCATCCGGCAAGAAGCCAGTATTGATAAAACTACCAGGTGTGCATATGAAAGTTGTTCAAGTGTCATGAAAGTTAGACTACAATGTGATTGTTTTTCTTTAAGGTAGTTCAATGAACAACTTGCATAACCATTTACTGTTGCCATACCTTGGTCTAACAGACTATTCTCTGACTTATTTTCTGATTGCTAGCCGTGAGATAAAAGTCACACTACTATCTGTTGTGGATACAGATTTAGTCTGCAACATAAACTAAGCCATAATGGTACTAAACAAATCTCCTTTCTTTATCAACTCTCTGTCACACATTCTTCACACAGTGGGTATCCTCCATTCTCCTCAAATTTCTACTCCACTATCTGTTTCCTTCTCTTTGATTAGATAAATATGAATTCTTCCTCACTGAGAACATAGAAAAAATATATTTCATAAAGGGGCTGCTATTAGTTCCAAAATATTATCTGTGTATTTTCCTCTTCCCATTTTTAGAATCAAACAATCTTTCCAACTATAGTGTGTCTCCTATTCTCTCCTTCACTTTCAACAACTTATCTTTATTATATACCTTCCTTGACCTTCAACGTCTTCTTTAATGATTCCTTTCATCACCATTTATATCTTCTCTAGGCTCTTTCTATTTTAAAAAACACTTCCGCACACTCCAAGTATCTCATATTTGATACAATCAAATCCCATGAATGGGCTATCTAGTCTCCAGGTCTTTAATATTTTACCTCCTACTTATTCATAATCCAAGTATCCCCTGGCTTCAGCCACATTTATGAAATTGCTCATGCAAAGGTCACCTAGAAATTCTTTGTCATATGCCTGTGTATTTATCTTATTTAATTCTGTGCTGTATTTATCAATGCTGATCATTACCTCCTCCTTATATTGCCTCCTTTAGATTCAATGACATCCCATTCTCCTAGTTTTTCTCTTCCAGCTGCTTAATCTCTTTCCTTCTGGGACTCCTCATTTCCTTTACACCTCTTAAATGCTATTATTTTGAAATATTTCTTCTAAGTCCTCTGTTCACTCTGCCTAGCCTCTCTGAGCCATCTCACCCACTTTCATGCCTTCAGTATACTGATAATGCCCAAAGCTTAACACTACTGTATGTGTCTTTCCTCATTTATAGAGACAAGCACTTGAGTGTTCCCTCTGCAAATGCATAACACTTGGTATGCTCCAAATTAAAGTCCTTTAACTCTTATTTACCATTGTGTTCCTCCTTTTCTGTAACACAATCAATAGCATTTTAATCCACCCCATAGGAAACCTGAATTCTTTGTCTTTTTTACTTTTCTCCCACAATGGTTAACCAAGCAGTCATCTTTCTTTTTGCTATCTACATAGTTTCTTCTATCATCCCCACTGCTTTCATTTATCTTGTTTTACCCCTAAATTATCCCAGGAGTCTTTTTCCCTACATGCACTTTTTTTTTTCAAGACAGGGTCTGCACTAAGTTGCCTAGGGCCTCTCCAAGTTGCTGAGGCTGGCTTTGAGCTTGCGATCCTTCTGCCACAGCCTCCTAAATCACAAGGATTACAGGAGTGCACCACCAAGCCCAGCCCTACAAGTACTTATTGCCTCCAACTTTCTCCCCCCTGTTAGCGAGATCCAGCATTTGACATCAGCATTTTAATAAAGCCATCCTAGGTCCCTTAGACATGCTGGGCTATCTCTTGCCTCTAGGGCTTTGTTGTTCCTTCCACCTGCAACTCTGTTTACCACTTTTACTTCCTCTTATTCTCATTAGTGCTTTGTGGTCATCCTTCATAGTTCACATTTTCTGGCAAGTCTTTCAGAGCTTCATAGTATGTTTCAGATGTCTCCCTTACATTATCCCATGGCAATCACCTCATTTATGGCACGTAACAGAATGATACTTAATTATTTATTTATTTGCTTAATTTTCTGTTTACTTCTCCCAGATTGCATATACTTTTTTGGTCTTGTCTAACTTTCCAGTTTCTTCACCCACCATCATCAAGCTAGTTTTGTCGTAGCCACTCATATCTTCTTTCATTTCCCTGTTTTATCTTCATCACATTTATGATAATTTAAAGTTGCATGCATCTAATTGGATTTGTCTATATGCTCCACAAAACTTTAAGCTCCAACATATGTCTAGTGTCCATCATGCAAATTGGTTAATTAATGAGTAACTAAATATATGCTTAGTTTGCAGAAAACCTCAGTTAAATAAGTAAGCATTATCAAATAAAGATGACATGTTAACTTCCAATCAAGCATAGATACTTTTATGCAGATTAATATATTACTGTTGAAAAATGAACCTGCTCCTGAGATAATGAACAGAACCAAAACATTTGAATAGAAGTAGGAAAGAGGACAAGAGAATCCAGGTCATAGATAACTTTATCAGTGGGAATTTGGTACAGATGGGAATAATTGTAATAATACAATTGATATTGTATTAATTGCCTTGCTTTTCATTTATTATAATGACCACTTCTTGGAGTGGTCATCAGGGGGTAGGGCACCAAAGTGTGTTTTCTCTTTTGTAAAGTGGGAATTTTGCTAGTACCTATCTCAGAGGATAGCTGTGGAGATTAATGAGTGCTTGGTAAAAAGCATGTAATTAAGTAAGCAATCAGTAAGTGTTATGCACTCAATTTCCTTCAATGAATATGAATTGTAGTGAGTTGAACAACATAATGGAATCAGACACTCAAGGTAAGTGAAGAGGAAGCTCCAAAGTATAAGAGGATGCTGGATATAAATTCTGTCCTTGGACTTTGGTCTCATTTTGAATAGTAAAAGCAGATCCTGGGCCCTAGATCATCCCCTCAAAAAGCTGCTATGCTTTTAGATGTGGTTAACTTGTAATTTTGTTCATTCGTAAAAAGCAGGTTAAATAGTTGATATTTCCGCTTACTCATTGTAGGGTCTTCCAGTTCCCCCTAACTTTCTTTCTGTGTTCTAACTAAAAATAGAGTTTCTTACCTGCTGTATGACCTAGCTAACTGCAGGTTTTTCCAAGCAAGCCTGAGTCCCAGCTAGGGCCCCAAACATTCCCATTCCCAAAACAATGAAAGAATCTGGCCTCAGCCCTGATCCCAAATTCCCAAAACCTTCATGTAAACTCCATCCACTAGGTCACTGTTGGCAAACTGCACCTAGGTAGAACATGTTTTTTTCTAGTTGTCAAGAAGACAAGCTGCAGCATTCTGTAAGTTCCCCTAATAAGTGCTTTAGACTATCACTCTGGCATTTAGAGCTTCCCAACTGACCTCATCTAGGGAAATATGGGGACACTCCTTTATGGGAAATCCCCTGCCACCACTTTTAGGGTGACTCCCACCACAAGTTAAACAGGATGAAATCCTCCTTGTTTTTAGCATAATTCAAATGGAAGAACGACCAAGGATCAAGCTTTGTTAAAACAGGCTTTGAAGATCTTTAAGAATTTCATAATCTTGCTCAATAAGTCTTTGCTTTGGCTGTACTTCTTGCATTTTTTTTTACAACCTCCAGCAATAGGAAATTATCTTAACAAATGTCTGACACCATACACTTATACTTGTATGTGTGTACATACTTCATGTGGATAAAATTGATATTGTATTATTGCTTTGCTTTTCATTTATTATAATGACCCACTTTCTATGCCAGCACACAAAACTCAGATTCATCCTTTTTAAAGGATGCATACTATTCCATTGTAGTGACTGATTTTAATTTCATTTCCTTTCAGTTAGCTTAACCTGACCAATATGGATGGATTACATACAGTCTTTCACTATTTTAAATAATATTGCAAAATATAAGAGAATTATATCTTGTCATACTGGGTCAATATAATCAAAGGGTAGATTCTGGGCTCAGGTTGTGGCTCAGTGGCAGAGTACTTGCCTAGCATGTGTGGGGCACTGGGTTTGATATTAGCACCACATATAAATAATAAATAAATAAAGGTTCATCTACAACTAAATAATATGTATTTTTCTTAAAAAAGAGTACATTCTAAGCAATGGATTTGTTGGGTCAAGGCATATATATTTCAAGTTTTTATTTTGAAGTACATTCAGTAGCTTTATAACCAAAGGACTAGTGATAAATGATTTGGGAATATATATAACAATTTTTGACGTAGAGTAGAAGGACTTCTGCATTTATCTCATTTTATGGTATGTTTTCTTTTAATTTTGTAAATGGATGTGCAACTGACTACCTAGAAATTGTTCAAGCTCAATATTGGTTGATAGGCTGGGTGTGGTTGTGCACGCCTGTAACCCCAGTGGTTTGGGAGGCTGAGGCAGGAGGATTGCGAGTTCAAAGCCATCCTCAGCAACAGCAAGGTGCTGAGCAACTCAGTGAGACCCTGTCTCTCTAAATACAAAATAGGGCTGGGGATGTGGCTCAGTGGTCAAGTGCCCATGAGTTCAATCCCCAGTACCAAATTTTTATATATATAAATGTGCAGTTATTGAAAGTATTTCATTACTCCTAGCTTCACTCACTTTTTCATATACTCTTCATTCTCCCTTAGGTCTGCAAGTCTGAAGGCAAAATAAAATTTCTGATGAATTTGAACATCAGTTTAGCTCGTAACATTTTTCATAATTTACTTTTGTAACAATGTTCATCTGCCACCGTATACTCCATCCCTATATTTCCTAACCTCCAAAAATCTGAGCACGTCCATTGTATGTATTTAGAGAAAATTTCTTGTGTAATTTTCATGGTTCACATTTTCCAAAATTATGTATCATTCGAGTAGGTTGGGATAATTTGTTTCAAAAAGATAGCAGATGGAAAGTTATCAAATTTATCTAATTCTAAGGAACAGTAAATATGGGCAACTGTGCTTTTGTAATTTGTAAAAAGTGAATTCAGACTTTCAGGAGGGAAAAAAGAAGAAACTTTATGAAAGGGTAAATAAAACATCTGCGATTCATATTAAAACAATCATCCAATAAACATGTCTACTGTAAAGTAACTGACGTAACATCCTGCTATGATTTGAATATGTCTCTTCCAAAATTCAGGCATTGCCAGTGTAATAATATTAAAAGGTGGGGCTTTGAAGAAGTAAATTAGGCCGTGAGGGTCCATCCCTGGAGAATGAGATTAAAGCCATTATAAACGAGGCTTCATTCAGCATTTGATTAACTTGCCCTGCTACCTTCTGCCACATGAGGACACAACACTCCTTCCCTTCAAGGGTGCAGCAACAAGATGCCATCTTGGAAGGAGAAAGCCAACTTCACCAGACAACCAAGCCTGCTGGTACCTTAATCTTAGACTTCTCAGCCTCCAGAACTGTGAGAAAATTTATTTCTGCTCTTTGTTTGTAGCCTACCTTCTCTCAGGTTTTCTGTTATAGCAACACAGACTAAGACAGCTTCCCTCCTTCCACATATAACACCTTGGTGCCCTTGATGATTTGTTTTGCATTCCAATGTTGACCTTAATTTTCCTTTGAATCTAATTGATAGAGAGCAGTGTGTGTTTGGGAGATAGGGATGATAGAGTAAAATGGTTGGAGAAAAGCTTTGTATAGTTTTCTCTGAGCTCTACCTCCCATTTGGGCAGATTCTTCTCCTAAATGAACATGGATACATTCTGTGAAGCAAATTTACCCATTCCTACTGAGTATTACTGACAGTTTTTACCTTCCACCGTTGGAAAAAAAAGGCTCCAAATGTCCTCCACCAATTGGAGAGAGGGTGTGAGTCTGCAATTTCCAACTTTAGCCACTAGATGGCAAATGTGCAACAGTAAGCCATGACGCTGCTGGGTTTTCAGAACCCGCCCCCGCCCCCCAAAGGAATTCTAATAGGATTCTAGGATTAAGGCAGCAAGAAGAGAAATATAGCTGTTTTAAGACATAATGCAATAGCCGTATCAGTGAGTTAAGAGGTAAATTGAACATAACCCAAAGAAAACGATGAAGACATCTCTGGCAATTTGTGAATTAATTGCTTTGACAAAAACAGCCTCAATTTCAAAGTCAGAGTGCAATTAGTGGTTCAGAACAAAAGCCATATACTGCAAGTGAGTGACGGAGTTACTTTTGGATATTTCAAGGTTCATGTCATGAAGTTCTTGTGTGGATTTAAAATGGTATCATTGGCTAGATATCTTGTAGATATCTAGATTTGTTAGAAGGCTTAAAAGTTAAGAATGTCTACCTTGCCTGTATGTTTTCAATTCTATTTGACCAACACCTGAGAGACTATCCTAATCAAAAATTGTCAAATACAGAAAAAAATATTTACAATTAGTGTCGTATCTGAACATCACAAACAATTGAAATATCTAATGATAGGGTAAAAGTTCAGAAAATGTTGATGTCTGTTATGGAATATTATGCCTCTTAAATAAATGTTAATTAAAATTCTATAAAAACACAGAACATCTTTATCATAGAAGGTTTAGAAAGTATTTAAACTGTCTATCTGGTATATTTTAAAATATACCTTAGAAGAATGACTAGAAGAAAATATAACACTATGAATTACCTTTGAGGGGTAAATCTGGGGATTATTTTTTTCTTCCTATTTTTCCTTACTTCTCAAATGATCTAGCATTTTTCTAAAAGGTCTATCATGGACAGTTATTATTTTATTATCTGAATAATAAAGCCTATATTTAAGAAAGGAAAAAGTGTATTATTAGACAAAGGTAGTTCAGCAAATTGAAGATAGAATCAATATAGATGGGAATTGCATATTTTAATTTTTCTCACATGACTCACTTTTAGGATCATATTTAGGCTGATAATTGGGGAATGAAGAGGACATAAAGTAATGGCATCTTGAGGTAACTAATTTTCACCTTTTCAAGTAAAACTGATTCTTCTGTTTGCATGAGTAGTCATTCACTCCAGATACATGGGAATTGATTTCTAGATAAACTTAAGTTGGGATAGAGGAAGAGGTAAATTATCATCACTCTGAATTATTGTTTTAAACCTATACTTTTACTGAAGATGGGTAAAAATTGTATTTCTTTACTTTGCTGTATCTTCTTTTTATACTCTTTTCTCATTTATTGGTTCATTCAAAAATAATTATGAAGCACCTACAGCTAATCAGACATTGTGTCACACACCAAGGGTATAGTAGCAAATTAAATGGTTCTAAAGGGACAATAATCATATACAAGTAACGAAATAAATATGCAATTTGAGATAAAAAGAGCTACTTATGTATCTTTTAAAAATTCACATTAATTATTTCCCAAAAGGAAAAAATAAATTATTTCATGCAATTTCAGAATTCTAAGCAACCACTCAACCTAATTCCTATTCATACCAATTAGGTAGAGTTGATAAAGTTTAAGGTAGTTACTCAGTATAGTTGATCTAGTATAAGCAGTTTGTTCTTATGATTTTTAATGGAAATTTTCCTTGAATTTTTTTAATGATTATCTTAAAGCTTTATTGAATAATACCCAGATTTAATGAATTACAGATTGATAGTCTGTTATTCACAATTCCAAAATCGGCGGGGCAGGGGGGTGGGGGACTCTGAAAACTAAAAAGTGTAGTCTTAAAGCATTTAGTGGCAGAATCTGATACTATTGAAACTAATATGACCATAAAATCTGACCTGAGCTGTTATAAAGGTACTTAATGGTTTTATTTATCCCATCAGGCATATTCACAAGTTCTGCTCCAGAAATATTTATGTATTTGATTATGTGGTACTGTTCCAGGGCTGATGGATGTCATTACATTATATTACATAGCATGTGCACCTATTACCTTTCTAAAATTCAAAAAGGTCTCAACTGTGAGAAACACACGTCCCTAGGAGTTTCAGACAAGCAACTGAAGACTTAATTGAAAGTTATGTTAGTAAGTCTACTTGAACTTACTTCCTCTTATTTAAGTCATGCAAGACTCAAGTCACAGTACCCTAGGATCAGTATAAGTTGCTGAGTATTAGCCTAATAAATTTAATCAACTCCTAATACTTTTTAAATTTTATTTTCTTGGACAATTAAAAAATGAGATCACAGATAAAGGGCTGGTCTCACAATATAAAAGTGAGAAAAAACACAAAAAAATAAAAAGAGAAACAGTACAAAAGGCATGAACAAACAATTCTTAAAATGATATCCCAGATAGCGTTAAATATAAAAAAAAAGAATTGCTAAACTCCACTTATAACAAATGAAATGTAAATCAGAACTCTACTGAATACCATTTTTCACATCTCAGTTTGGCAAAAATTCAAAAACTTTGTAGTATGCTTGTTGGAATTTGTGGATAAATATTTTGCCCTCGTGCATTGCCAATGGGAATGCAAAACAGTACAAACTCTAGGGTGGAAAAGTCATCAATGTCTAACAAAATTTTAAATATGCATTTACCCTTTAAATTACCAATCCTACCTCCAGGCAATTCTTGACTAATTTGGAAGAGAAAGTCATATGCACATTTTACTCATGGTGGCATTATTTACAATCACAACATATTGGAAACTACCTAATTGTCTGCATTTTGGCAGAATATTTAAATAACATCTGCTACACATAAACCATGAAGAATAAGGAAAATATCAATTCGTTAACATTGGGTAATTTTCAGAATATTAAGTGAAAAAAACAAGTTGTAAAAGACTATGAAATAATATATGTTACATTTTGTGTAAGCGAAAACGAAAAGTATGTGTGTGTCTATATGTGTTCTTATTTTTGCTAAAGGAGACACAGGAAAGATAAACTAGAAATGAATTAAATTAACATCTACAGCAGGTGATGGAGTAAGAGTAGTAGAGAAGACAGAGAGACTTTTCAGAGTATCATGTTTGTATATAATTTTGCTTTATAAACCATACTATTTTACATACTCAAAAAGGTAACATTTAATTAGCAAGAGTAAAGAAAGCTAAAATTGAATATTAGGGCAAATATATAGTTAATTACTAATCATATTCATAACCAAATCACAAAACACACAGAATTAATCCAAGTAACACTTGAACATATTATTATAACTGTAATCCTCCCTAAGATTTATAAAGACACAAAGAACTACATAGACATCAACAACTTTACTTAGTAGCTTTGTTGTTGTAGTATTCAGTAGTAATTATGAAATCATTTTGTGTGAACTATAAAACTGAGCAAATGAGTAAATATATTGGTAAACTGGTAAAAAATATACATGGAATCAAGTTTCAAAAGGAACAGGAAAAGACAAATATGGAAAGGGCAAAGAAGAACCTCTTTAGATTAGAATTACAGTTATCAGTGTGAACTCAGGAATTCAAAGCTTTGCCCAATGAAATGTCCTAGAAGCAGTGACATCCCAGGAACAATAAGAACATCTAGTTTCCAGGTCTTGGTCCCTAAATGTTTTCTTCACTGGAAAGAACCATGAGTCCTTAGAGAAATGGCTGATTTCAGGTCTGGAGAGGGAAAGTGTAAGATTAGCTAGGAGTATCATATTGAGTTAGAATGAAAGAAACTACTCAAATGTTGAAAGAGATATGTCAAAAACCATGAGAACCAGCTTGGGGAAGAACCCACTTGATTATTTAAAAAATTGACTATTAAAAATAATAATGAGGGCTGGGGATGTGGCTCAAGTGGTAGCATGCTCACCTGGCATGCATGCCGCCCGGGTTTGATCCTCAGCACCACATACAAACAAAGATGTTGTGTCCGCCAAAAACTAAAATATATATATATATATATATATATATATATATATATATATATATATATTAAAATTCTCTCTCTCTTTAAAAAAAATAATAATGATAGCATGCTGTGGAGATAGCTCAGTTGGTAGAGTGCTTGCCTTGCATGCACAGGGTCCTGGGTTCAATCATAATAATAATAATAATAATAATAATAATAATAATAATAGCAGCAGTGGGTTAAAACACATTGAATAAAACATAACCCATGAGTACATGGTAATATTAAAAAGGTGTATGTGAAGCTCTTTATAGAAAATTCTATTTAATGAAAAAAATTGATGGAAAACCAGCATTTTACAAATACCATAATAATAATTAATTCAACCAAGGATATAAAAAAATCATCAATGGACAAAGGTTTAGAAACAAGACATTCACATAGTCTAAAAGTATCGATTGACCTACAATTTACTAATTACAAAGGAGAAAGTTGCCTTTTACAATAGAAATCTGTTAAGTACCACATTAACCAAATAAAACATAATTTATGTGACATTTTTGTCACAGATGTTTAACCTAAATCCAATTATAAAGATCAATCAGACTTGCCCAAATTTATAGCCATTACACAAAACAGCTGGCCTAGCTTTCTCAAAAATGTCAAGTTTCATGAAAAACAAATAAAAAGAGAAAATGGCTGGAGAGCTATTCTAGATTAAAGAGGCCGAACAGGTATGAGAAAGACAAGTAATTTGAGGTCTTTGATTGAACTCTGGATAAGGAAGTGAAAATCTATAAATAACATTAATGGGACAATTGAAGAAAAATATGGGTAATGGAGTGTATATTAGATAATTGTATCACATCATTGTTAAAGTTTTTGAATGTGTTAAGTGTATTGCTAAGTTGTATGAGGATATCTTTTTCCTACAACATTTACAGTAAAGAATATAGGAGTGTATTGTAATGAAATATACGAGTTATACTCAGCCTTAAAGAAGAATGAATTTATGGCATTTTCTGGTAAATGGACGGTGCTGAAGAACATCATGCTAAGTGAAATAAGCCCATCTCAAAAAACCAAAGGTCGAATGTTTTCTCTGATATGCAGATGCTAATTCACAATGGGGTTGGGGGGGTGGGTAGGGGGACTAGGGAAAAATAGAGCTACTGAAGATTAGACAGAGGGAAGTGAAGGGAGGGCAGGGGGATTAGGGTAGGAAGGATAGTAGAATGAATCAGACATTATTACCCTATGTATATATAACTATATGACTGGTTTGATTCTACATCATGTACAACCAAAAGAATGAGAAATTATACTCCATTATATATCATGTATCAAAGTGCATTCTACTGTCATGTATAACTAATTAAATTCTAAAAAAAAATTTAAAAATAAGCACTAAATACATATAGTAGGAGAAGAAAGACCATTTACTTTTTTATATGTGTCTTTTTATATTAATAATTAGTAGATCTAGGTAACAGGTACATGGTAGTTCATTACATTTTGTGTAGGTTTGAAACTTTTTAAAATAAAAAGTTGTGGAAGAAAAATATAGGTAGGAACTATATGCATTCTGCTTGTATATATACCAGATGGTATATTACAACGAAAGCAAGTCTCCGGCTGCATTCCGCCACATTTAAAACATTAACGATCAGGCAAAAAATGTCATACAACCTGTTCTTCTATGTTCTTTGAATTCATCATCTATCCTTGGCACTTTGCATGAACATTTCATTTGGAAATGGGTGCACCAACATTCTGATGGCAGGATCAGCAACTCTTATAATTACAACAGACAGCCGATTCCCATATTAAGAATGGAGGCTGGGGGTGGAGGGTTGGCATCAGTCCCAACAGTATCTTGAATCTGGAGTTTCTTTGAAGCTGTTAGTTGGCTGGGCTTACCAGATCCCTGTATACAAGGGTGAAGTTTCCCGTACAACTTTCTAGCCAACCATAAAATTTGAACTATTCTAAATTTACAAGTGAAGTATTGTTTCTTACTCTAATTTAAAACCCCTATTTTGTATGTTTAGAACCAAAAATTTTCATAGGCGCAGACTGGCATGTCCTTGGGCTACAGAGTGGGACATCCAGCTTCTGATAGGGAACCTTCTTTGCGCTACTGATGAAAGAATGAATTAAAAATGGGTGATATTGGGGCTGGGTTTGTGGCTTAGTGGTACAGCGACCGCCTCACATGTGTGAGGCAATGTGTTGGATCCCCAGCACCACATAAAAATAAATAAAGATATTGTGTCCAACTACAGGTGAAAAAAAAATAGGTGATGTTGAGAAAGGCAAAAAGATTTTTGTTCAGAAGTGTGCCCAGTGCCACACCGTGGAAAAGGGAGGCAAGCGCAAGACTGGGCCAAATCTCCACAGACTGTTTGGGCCAAAGACAGGTCAGGCTGCTGAATTCTCTTATACAGATGCCAATAAGAACAAAGGCAGCACATGGGGAGCGGATACACTGATGGAGTATTTGGAGAATCCCAAAAAGTACATCTCTGGAACAAAAATGATCTTTGCTGGCATTAAGAAGAAAGGAGAAAGGGCAGACCTAATAGCTTACCTCAAAAAAAAAAAAAAAAAGCCACTAATGAGTAATAGCTACTGCCTTATTTATTACCAAACAGAAATGTCTCTTGGCTTTTTTATGTGCACCATAATTTAATTGATGTGATACACCAGAAATAAGATCATGAATGACTGACAAAATTATTTTTGTTGGACAATCCTGATTTAAGTAAAACTGACTTGTAGTTAAATTAATATTTTGGTTATATTCCTACTTCAGTAAATTCTATCACTGTTTCCCCTTTTTAAAGTTATGGTTGGACTTAATTAGTAATGCTCAGTATTTCACAAAAATGGTGAATGACATCTGAAAACTGGTTTTATATTTAGGCTTATAGAACTAATTATGTAAATATGTTTAAATATGGGGGAAATCCCTTCACTCAGAACCAAGCATGATTCACATTTGTTTCAATTTGTGTTCACTAGCCTATTAAAGGCAGTGGTTGAAGATAAGGAAGCAGTGTCTACTATATATTTTTGTTGACCATGTCAATTTAATTAGAATTCCCTGTATCTAAAATGCTGTTCTTTCCTTATGGAAAGGCATTTTAGTGTGGTTTATATATGATATTAAATAAAGAATATTTAACACTTCTCACATTTTATAATTGATCTATAAGTTCAGATGCTTTTAAGTCAGCATAAGACAATAACAAGTTAGACTTTACTTTTTAATTCTTTATTTTGTAAGACTAAGTTATCATTCAGGTTTGTTTTTAAACAACTATTCAGAAACAATACTATGGAACATCTTGATGGTTGGTAGTGGTGCTTTTTGCCAACTTATTAGATGGAAAGATTAAGGTAAAAGAGATATACCTATCAGTACAAATTTCTAAAATATGTTACCATAAGATTTAAGATAATTAAAAACAATCACAGATCATGAAAAAAAAAGAACCAAAAATTTGAAGAATTTGAAGCATATTGTTGGAATAATAACTACCCATCACAGAAATGTGGATCTCGGATACTTCACATGTTAACTAACTGTGCCTGGATTATACATTAATATTGACTTATACCCATACCTTCATCATATTGTATATAGCAAAGTGTTATAAAATACAAATTAATGTAAGCTCAATTTCTTCCTTTATGCAAATAATTATGCTCTCTTTTTAAAATATGATATTTGCTGAACTTGGTTGTTCACTTATTCATGAATTTATTCATTTATTTATTCATGAATTCATGAATTCTCTCATTCAATATTTAACACATTTATTGAGTGGTTGTTATGTATGGGATAATGCATTTTGTGTTAAAGAGGATACAAAGAGAGATAAGATATAGTGCTTGTCATCAAGTTATTGGCAGATACTGAGATGTATAATGTGCTAAATAAGTCCTAGAATGAGAAGTCACAAAACATTTCACAGAACATCTGACTTTTGCTGTGGTTATTCAAGGAAACAGACAACAGGTGGATAAGGTAAGGAAAAGCATTCTAGGAAAAGGAAATTTGATGTGCAAAGACATATTGACAAAAAAATGGGTGTAGCAAATTAAAGGAATGATGAGTGTATTGATGTGGTTGGAACATATGCTATATGAAAAATGTAAGTTAGAAAAATTAATTGGGGTCAACTTGTAATGTCCCTTTTTTATCACTTAAAATCTTTCGGACTTGATGCCTTCCTCAACCCCAAGTGTTCTGCAAACTTGCCTGTTTATTAGAATCTCTGGCTGTTATAGAAAATTCAACCTTGCTGATAAAAATTATACCTAAGAAGTCTAGAATAAGTCTGTCAAGTACTAACTGAAACAGGTTCCCATTGCATGGTAAGACTTTTCATAGGGTATGTTTAGGTAATAACATTATATACCAATTTTTTAAATTTAGTTTTTAGTTGTAGTTAGACACAATACCTATATTTTATTTATTTATTTTTATGTGGTACTGAGGATTGAACCCAGGGCTTCACATGTGCTAGGTGAGCACTCTACCACTGAGCCACAACCCCAGCCCAATTTTAATCCCATTTTTTTCTATTTGATATACAGGGTTTCCATAGATATCTCACTTGACAAACAGACAGGAGTCTGCTGATTTTTATTTAATTTACTTTCTTTCTGCAAATCACTGCTTTAGGCATCAGAATAGGAGTGTAATGTTAAAAATTCGTATTTTAGAAATGACAACAATGTGAAGGATATGGCAAATATGGAATAGACACTAACTTAAGAGCCCCCTACAACAAATGAAGTAGAACATAACTAGGGCTTCAGTTCAGTTCTCAGCAGTGAGGATGGAGGTGAGGGAATAGGTGTAGGCACTATTTAGAAGGTAGAATGGATGGGGCTAGCTTTGATTTTAAGTGAAGTGTGAAGGAGAAAGAGATTCTGAGATGACTCCTAGGATTTTACTTTTGGTGACCAGGTGGATGGTAAATTCATTAACTTAGAAAAGGAAAACAGGAATGTGACAAGTTTAGGATGACAGCTCAATCTGAAGTGACTCCAGTACACATATGTGACATTTCTCATAGATAATTGAAAATAAAAGTCTGGACTCAGGAGAGGGGGGCTGAAAATATGCATTTATTCATCATTCATTTCTAGGTGAAGAGTTCTTAATCCAGAATTTGAGAATATGCAAAACTTCTAAAAACATGTGCAAAATATTGTGTATGCATATTCATGATTTTGTTCATCTGATTACATATGTTTTACAGGTTGTATGAAATATATTTTCATAATCAGATGAACAAAAGTCATGGATATTAGATGAAAAAAAAGTGTGTGGGCATTTCTCTGGGCAGATGGACCTAGATTTCTTCTAATTTTTAAAAAGATCTCTGACCCTCAGATAAGACCAACCAATTTTGATACTCGTTGAAAATAAACTTGTGTAAGAAAGTTGAGCATTGTTTGCACTTGGGTTATTATGTCTTTACTGCATGAAAACTCATTTGAATTTCTCCCCAGAATATAATGTATTTATAATATACAAATGAGAAATTTAGGTTTTAAATAACATTTTTTATATAAAACTTTAAATAGTAATATTACAGTTACTTGTAGAGTTACACTGGTGTTTTCCTATGTCTCTTGAATGTCTAAGATTATTTGGGAGAAGATTTAAGGTTAAACATTTTTGACCAGTTCTTCAACTCACAGAAAAACTCAATGTTCTCATCTAGGATGGGCTTATTTGTAACTTAGAAAAGAGAAGAAGAATCTGTTTCATTCCATATTTTAATCTATGAATTAAAAAATAATATCTCTGAAAATGTTCTCGATTCTCCTCTATTGAAGAGGTTTTCATTTTTGGAAGGTTCTGAATTTTTTAATCAATTTGTTATTGAAGATGCTGTTTCTACCTTTCTTGTAAGTTCATCACAAGCAATTTTTCTATGAGAAGGTTGAATGCATTTAAAGTTTAATATATTTAATAATAAAAGAAATACAATATGATTCTCAGTGTCTCAAAAATTGAAGAGTTCTATTTCCTGCTGATATGGAGTAAGTATACTCCACTTGGCCTCCAGTCAATGAATGCAACTGAAATCCATGGATATATTGAGTACATCAGCTGTCTGAGGCATCTGAAAAGTTAATGTAGCAAGAACATTAGGAAGAAAATCAGAACTGAAAGAACAAACAAACCAGCATTGAGCTACTTTTTTTTTTTTTTTACTTCTATAGGTCCTAACTTGGATCAAATGCAGTCTACATCCTAAAATTATACTAAGTGCAGACAGAAAGAAGTCCAATGGAAGCCCCCACTCTCTTCTGGTCTCAATCAGGAAGGAGAATGACCAAAGTATAGAGAGTGGCATAGATCCTTTGTACTTTTCCCCTCCTGAACTGGCCTGAAATCAAGCCCTATTTTTGGTGTTGCAGTTCTACAGTAGTGGTACATCAGCAGGCACACAACTACCTTAAACTCTGAGGAAGGAAAATCCTCCTTCTAGAAGAATGATGGTCCAAAGAGCACAGAGGGAAAGTCTGTTGCTTATTTTCTCCCTATTTTCCTTCCACTTGCCCCAAGAACCAGATGCAGAGAGTTTGTATCAAAGCGGGGGGCAGGGGGCTTCTTCCTTTTTAGTGTGATAATCATTAAACAGGATTTTTTGAGATGCAGAACATGAGGAAGACCAGGGAGTATGAGCTTAAAAATGGAATCCCACAAGGTTGCTAATGAATGCTGGACCCACATCAAAATTGTGTTGTACATTGATATTTCAACACAAGATCTCAGATTGGTTCATGGGTGGTACACAATGGAAAGATCTGAATAATACCTCTAAAGCTTCAGAAACTAAACTTACGATAGAAGCACAGCCAAATGAAGGCATGATGAAACATGTAGGTCGATTGTTTATAAAAAACTCCCTTAATAAAGACGTTTGAAAAATTGTTCCTCCATTAAAGATAATGAAGGACACAGGCAAAAATGGTCAAAATTAACTTTTACAGAACACTGAAAATTAAAGGTTTGCATCAGTTTGAGGAAACAGGTAGACCTTGGTAAGAAGAGTGAATTTTGTGCCATTTTAACATACACCTTTGAATACACTTTTGCCCAGTTCTGTGTAATAGTATTCTGTTTATTTTCATTTCTATTTATTCTATTGCTTCTCCATTCTACTTACTTCTTAAAGGACATATGGAATTTTGTGTGTGTATATACATATGATATACATCATACATTTTACATATGTTATATGATACATATGTGTGTGTATGTGTATATGTATGTATATATGTATATATATATAAATATATATAATCAGACAAACAAAAATCATGAATACCAGATGAAAAAAACTTGTGCTAGCTTTGTAATCATGGTAGCTATGAAAATAAGCAACATAGAAATCATTGGAGAAGGAATAGTATGTTTGGAGCTCTCTAACAGGCCCCATTCCCAGAGAACTGTCATTATTTTACTTATGTGGGCAACTCCCTAGAACTCCACTCACACGAGTTGAATTTGTCTTATGTAATTCAAAGATTTCTCAGTAGAAACAATAGTCCTTTTCCAGGGGACAAACATTGAATAAAATCAGGTAATTGGTAACATCATAGCTGACTGATGTAATGATAGTAAAGCAAATGAGCAGATGAAAAAATATTAAAGGAAACCATGGGAAATGACATGACCATAGGAGACTTTGAAAAGTTCCAAAATATTCTTAGGTCTCTAAAAGACTATACAAATATGTACATGTCCAAGGAAAACCTGAAACGACCATAATTTCTCACCTCTTGCTGACCTTGAGGATCTTCACAAGTAGGAAAAGAAAACCAAGACAGAAGGGTAAGGTGCCCCCAAACACTCATAGATTCACTCTGCAAGAGTGTGAGAGATATTAGTTCCAAACCATTTAAAAAAAAATATCTGTCCAATCACCTGAAAACCATGAAGCTAACTAAGCAGAGATTTCAGTACTCACAAGACAAAAACATAGAGTTCACAGAGCTAATTGAGGAAAGTCCTAAACAACAAAGAATAAACAAGCATCAAAATCAACAAATTCTGGGAAGAAAGGATGTGATATATACAATTCCTACATTATATTATTCAACATATACAATTTTCAGCAAAAAAAAATCATGAGACATGTAAAGAACAGGTAATAAGGCCCATACACAGGAGAAATATCATAATGTGTATAAACTGTCTATAAGAACACCCAAATATGGAACATAATAGGCAACAATGTTAAATCATCTTTAAATATGTTTTAAAAAAAACTAAAGCACATCATTTAAGGAACTACATAAGAAGGGTATAACTGATCAAAGAAATATTATTAATAAACATATACAAATTATAAAAATGAACCAAATAGAAATTATGGAATTGACAATTACAGTAACTGAAATGAAAAATTCACCAGAGGGACTCAACAGTAAATTTGTGCTTGTATAAGAAACAATCAGTGAACCTGAAAACAGATCAGTTGAGATTAAAAGGCTGAATAAAAATGAACAGAGCCTCAGAGAAATGTTAAAAACCATTATATATATCTACATACATATTATGGGAACAGAGGAAAGAAAGGAGGTGTAGAAAATATTTAAAGTCTCACAATTCCCTCAATTGATGGCAACCAATCTGGGCAACCAAGAAGCACAAGAAACTAAATAAAATATATGTATTAACCTGTATTGGACTTCATAAATGCTTTCTCAATATCTTTTGAGGTCATCATCTGGGTTTTGCCCTTTATTCTTTTAATACATTATAAAATGATTAATTTTCACATGTCAAATCATCTTTACTGCTAAGATAAATTCCACTTGTTGTGGAGTCCCACTATCCTTACCAAGATTCAGTAGATATGCTTCACATTTTTTTCTTACTGTATGTCCTTAAAATTATTTGCATAGATTTTTAAATGGTGGTTACTTTCAAAAATAATTTTCAATGAATATGAATGTTTTGCTGGGAAAAGAGACTTTGTAGCTCCTTACGCACCATTTTGTCTCAACTGATTTCTGGCAAAGGAGCAAAAGCAATTCAGTGGAGAAAAAATAGCTTTGCCAACAAATGGTGTTGGAAAAACTGAAAATCCATGTGCAAAAAAAATGAATCTCAAGTTATATCATACATATTATATAAAAATTAACTGAAAAAATAGGTCATAGATATAAGTGTCAAACAGAAAATTCTCAAAATTTTAAAAGAAACTAGAAAAATATGACTTGGGTTAGGTAGAGTTTCCAAATATGATAGCAATAGCATGATCCATTATAAATCAATAAATTAGAATTTCTTCAAATTAACTTTTTTCTCTGCACAAAGACACCTGGAAATTAAAAAGACAACCCCATGCCTGGGAGAAAGTATGTAGAAATGTCATATCCAACACAGGACTTTTATATCTGAAAAGCATAAAGACCTCTCATAATTCAGTGATAAGAAAATAAACTAATAATGTGCAGATGATTTTAACAGATATTTCACTAAATAATCTATATGGATGTCAAATAAACACATAATAGTGTTGTTCAATGTAATTAGGCATTAGGGAAATTTGAATTTAACCCTAAATGTGATATCACTACAGGCTTACCAAAATGGAAAACAAAATCTTTAAACATATTTAGTGCTGTGAGGATGCAGAGCAACTGAAAAACTCCTATATTGCTGGTGTGGGTGCAAAATGGTATAGCCACTCTGGAAAGCAATTTCTTATAAACTTAAACAGACAATTACCAAATGATGCAGAACTCTTACGCTAAATATTTACCTTAGAGGAAGAAAAACTTCTATTTACATAAAAACTTTTACAAATATTGGTGAGAATATAAAGAATTTGGGGGCTGGGGATGTGGCTCAAGCGGTAGCACGCTTGCCTGGCATGCATGCGGCCCAGGTTCGATCCTCAGCACCACATGCAAACAAAGATGTTGTGTCCGCAGAGAACTAAAAATAAATATTAAAAATTCTCTCTATCTCTCTCTCTCCTCTCTCACTCTCTCTTAAAAAAAAAGAATTTGGAGCTCTCATATACTGGAGGCAGGGATATAAAAGCATATAACCACTTTGAAAAACAGTATGACAATTTCTCAAAAAGTAAAACAATGTATTACTTTACCTAGCAGTATGCTCCTTGGTATAGAACCAAGATAAATAGAAATATGTCTATATAAAAACTTGTACATGAGTATCCATTATAGCTTTATACATAATTAACAAACTAACATTCTTTTAAGAAATAAACAAAATGGAGAAATAAATGATGATATAACAATTAAAAGATTTGAACCATTGACCTGTGAAACAGCATGGATGAATCTCAAAGATGTTATTCTAAGTGAGAGAAGCCAATTTCAAAAGGTTATGTAATTTGTATAAATTTATTTATGTGACATTTTGGAAAAGGCACAACTATAGACAGAAAAGAGATCAGTGGCTTCCAGGGTTTGGTTAGTGGTGGGAAGAACCTTTGACTAAAAAGATGCACTGTAAGGGAATTTTTTAGGGTGACTGAACTGTCTCATATACTAATTGCTATGGTGGTTAAAAAAATATTTTCATGTATTAAGCTCAGAACTATAACAACAAAATGTTAGTTTTATATTACAGTAATTTAAAAATTTAATTGTTAAAGCAACAATTCTAAATTTTAACTGGTATACTAAGTGTATCAAAAAGCAAAGGTTTATAATTGTCAATTATACTAACTGATGATTAATACAATTTGTTGCTCCAACAAAGCTAATCATGATTCTAGTGCACTGAAATATTATACAATAAATATGCGAACAATATTTTTCTATAGTTGTACATAATTCCAAGAAGATTCTGTCAGATTATATCCTTCCTTTCTGCTTTACTTGTTTCTATGTAGTAAAGTTGCAGCTAAAGACCTGGTATAAGGACTTTTAATTTTTTTATTTTTTATTTTCATTTTCAGTTGATGTCATTCTTTTCTTATTTTTAAAAAATTATTATTATATTTATTTTTTAGATAGAATCTTGCTTTGTTGTGTTGCCCAGGTTGGCCTTGAATTTGCAATCCTCCTTTCTCAGCCTTCAAGTAGCTGGGATTACTAGCTGTGTGCAACTGTGCCCAGCTGGATATTAGGGCTTTCACAAACAGCCATTCCCCAAAACTTTAAGCCAACATGATAAGACAAAGCATTGCAAATACAAAGTCAACTCATGTGAACTTTTTGGTTTTGGGTTTTTTTTTTTTCAGGATTGGGAGGAGTGCTGAGGATCAAACTCAGGGATTTACACATGCTAGACACACTCTACCATTGAATCACAACTCTAGCCCATATAGACTTTCAATGAAATGATTTTTTTAAACTTAAGTCAATAAGAAATAAGCCCCAGAAGTAGATAGAGATGTTTTAACATGGAGATGAGACCTTCTAGTTTTAAAGAAGTGACGCTCAGGGAAGGACTAAAAAGAGAAAGAGAGATGAGAAGACAAATGAGAGTCTTGGGGTCAGGGTTGTGTTCATTTTGAGAACACACAGGAAATTCTAAATTATCTTTTTTCATTTCAAATTTGAAATGTTTAAATAAAATTAAGTATGAAATTTTTCACATAGATTCTACAGCATTGGTAGACAGACTCAGTTCTGTATCTCTGTATCTTCTGAACAATAGTCAAATGTCAAAGATTAGGGGCTGGGGTTGTGGTTCAGTAGTAGAGCGCTTCCCTAACACATGTGAGACCCTGGGTTTGATCCTCAGCACCACATAAAAATAAATAAATAAAATAAAGGTATGGTGTCCAACTAAAACTAAAAAATAATATATTTTTTAAAATGCCAAAGATCTGTCCTATAGTATGGCCCAATTCAGAATCCCCAAAGAAACAAAAAATATGTGGTAGGTATAATCCAATTTTCTGAGGTAGGAAAGACTTTCAGAAAAATTTTATTTATAAGTAATATGGAAAGAGAGACTTTACATTGGCACACATTAACTAGAAATTCAGTTAAATAGAAGTTAAATCCTCAGCACTCTTAATGGATTTTCACTCTATGTGATATCAGTGTTTGTAAAATGTTTCTTAGACTCATTTAATGACCCTCAAACATTATGTTGCAACAGAATGAAGTTGTGTGGGGGTTGTGGGAGGTTGTGGTTAAAATGAAGATCCAAGGCTCTGTCTTCAGGAAATTCTTATTTTGCATTTCTGAGTCTAGAAAAACTACTTCTTTAAAAATATTCTCCTGTGATTCTGATGTGGATGATCAGCAGACTACATTTTTATAAGATATTTGCTCTTTATAGCAAATTTTTACAAGATTCCTTTAAAGAACAAATCCCCTTCTGAAATTTTAAGGTGAATTTTATGTATTGTCTCTGTGCAGAAACACTTGTTCTCACAAATAAAAGACCCAATTCACTAAAACTTTCAAGGTTGTTTGAGTATTGTTTTGTTTCCACTGAATTTACCTGTGACTTTGGAGTTCTGAACATGATATAATCCTATGCCCCTCCTTATAAAATCCTGTTATGTAATTACATCATTCTAGTCATTTTAACCCATGCTTCAGCAATCTCCTTTCCATATCAATTCTTCTTTGTTGTTTTCTAATTATAAATGAATGTTTTTCTGTTGTTATCAACTGTTTCCATTAGTTATCATATAATAACAAAACAATAAACTGAGAGCCAGCACATATAAGTTCTGCCAAAAGATAAAATTATGACACATGCAATTTTAAGGATCTAATTGGCTTGTATTTGAAATTCTAGGATCCAGCAACACTTTCATTCTATGAAATAGAATCAGTATGACCATGAGTTGAGTAGAAGAGGTTGGCTTTGCAGGCAGAAAAAGGCTGAAGAAAGTAGAAACAGGAAACAACAAGCAGACTGGTATTCCAGTGATTTATAGGGTTAAAACAGAGAAGACTTTCTTATTATGCCAAGTCAGATTGACTGGAATCTCCTGGTGTTTTTTTTTTTGTTGTTTTTAAACTGGTCTGTTTCAAAGTTCAATTTAATTATGTGACTCTGAGCACAAATCACTCCATTCTCATTTTTTTAAAAAAATGTATTTTTAGCTGTGCATTGACACAATATCTTTATTTTTTATGTGGTGCTGAGAATCAAACCCAGTGCCTCACATGTGCTAGGCAAGTGCTCTACCACTGAGCCACAACCCCAGCTCTCCATTCTCATTTGATCTGTCTGCTGGGGCCTAGTGCAGGAAGTGCAAAACAATTCATTTAGCAGTTTTGTTTTGACACTTGCCTACCAATTTCCATATATGTGTACATTGGAATATATAACTTCTGACATCTTTTGTACATCTAAAATTCTGATTATCTGATATATTTTAGAAAAAGTTAAACTGTCCCTTCAAACTTTTCATTTAAAATATTACTACAAAACTATGGACAAAGTGCAGCATTTGTTTAGGAAACTATTCTTTTCAAACTCAGAAATTATAATTTACACTCTGGAATAGCCAAAGTAAAATAAGAATTCAAGTCTTACAAATCTTATAAAACCATAAAAATTTCATATACAAATTTATATAAAATTCCCATTTTCCTCATCTTATAGAACTTAAATTGTTGGCCCTAACAAATCATTTTAAGAATCAACCAAGTGAGAAATAATAGTATATTGGTCTAAGTCTGCCCCAAGGCTAACCATTTATTAATTTTCTTTACAATAAATAACAAAAAAATCCTTCTGTTGTCAGCAAAGCTCTTACTCAAGCACAAGTTTGGGGATGTGGGGTTAGAGCTATCAATTATGCCTGTAGAAAGTTATTATGATCTCAAAGTTCTGGTAGGCTATTCCCTAAAGATATTGTCTCAAAGTGTTGATGTAGTTACCAGGGCAAGAAAAATGATGTTTATTATCAGGAAACTCTGTAGAAACTAAACTTATTTTTCATTTGAGTCTATATTCTCACCAAAAATATTGTTTAAAATTCTGGTCCTCACACTTAGCAATGTCAGAGCTAGGGAAGATCCAGAGAGAAGAACTTCTAAAATGAGAGAGGGAAAGGAAAGGCATCTATTACATTTAGACTAAAACAAATATGATTCCTTCAAGATGATAACTGAGAGGAGGAGAGAAATAAATTTTTAAATGAGTAAAAGGATGATTTCACTAAGAATTGGGAAATAATTCTTGAAACATGAAAAAAATGATAGCTAATACTTTTTCAGGAAAAAGTACCTGTGCCAGGTACTTTTTGGACAACTTTATATGTATTTTCGCATTTAGTCTTCACAAAAATCTTAGGGAATAGGGCATATTAATAGAAATATTTTAAAGATTAGGGACCTTAAGCACAGACATATTTAGATAAATTGTTTGAGGTCATACAATAAGTAGAAAAGCCAGAGAGCAACCTAGAGATTCTGTTTCCAGAACCTGTTTTTATACTATATTATACTGCATATTATTAATAGGTACAAATACATGTTATTGTTATCCATTATTCATCTATTCATGCAACAAGAATTTATATTGGGTACTGAGAACTGTGCTTGGCATTGGGGATATAGAGATTAGCAAACCAACTCTAGAAGAAAGGACAAATGAAAAATTTCATAATGATTTCATACATGCTATGGAGGACCAAGATAGTATGGTTTGTTCCGAGTTCTGGGCAAATGGAGAGAAAGAGGAGTGGTAGGAGAAATAGTTAAAAGAGAAGGAGCAACCATGTCATAAACAGTAGTATTGTTAGGTAGCTAGTCAGCCATGTAGGGAAAGACATGAGCAGCAAGAAGACAATGAAGGGTGACTGAAAACCACAAGGATCCTTATTAGATACACAAGTACCTGAAAGAGGTGGACCTGGCATGTCAAAATCTTTCCCAATGATAATTAATTATGTCTTCTTAAGAAAAACTACTGGGTGTCTACGACAACTTCCTTATCGCCAAAACTATGTTACAACTACTCCCATGTTACAACTATGTTACAACCACTCCTTGTGACCAGGACATCCTAGAACCTAACAAAAAAGTTTTCTGAGGTTATTCAAAGGGTAATAAACAGATTAAGGGAATATAAGAAATTGATTAAGGACAATGGGACCCAATAATCCTTAGAAACCTCTGACTTGGTAAGGGTCATTTTCCTTCTCCTCTCTCAGAGGACACACTCTCTCCATTGCTACTCTGAACAACATGTCTGAAATCTTCTGGCATGATCACAAGAACCAGTGAGAAAACACCACTGTGGCTGCCTTGGCTCTGTGGTAGGACTTTGCCCTGCAACAATATGAGAATTTAATAAATGTGGACTTTTATCTTGGTGATTATAAGAGACTCTTGTGAAGAGTTTTAAGCAGGAAAATAATGACAATATTTGTATTTAGAATGATTACTACTGTTGTTTCTTGGTGAAAAGTTTGGGGAGGGACCAAGAGAAACTAAGGAAATCTATAAAAAAGGTATTGAAAATATCCAATAAAAAATAACAGTGCTTACTAATACGATAGAACAATAAGAATGAAGAGGAAAGTCAGTGAATTTAAAACATAAAAGAGAGGCTGATGATAACTCAGTGGTGGAGCACTTGCCCAACATTTTTGAAGCCCTGGGCTCAATACTGAATATGGAAAAAAGATATGTATATGTCAAAGAGATAGAATTGACAGGATTAATAAGTGGATGTGGCTGACATAATCCTGTAATGTTTGGTCAAAATTAGGCTTCAAAAGAAGCAGTACAGGTCAAGGTAAGAGGGGTACATGTGTGTCTGTATGTGCTGTGAGTCAGGTGGAATGGTAGATATCCCTTTATCACAATGTCTCAGTTATATGAAATAAGCAGGTCTATATATAAGTCTGAATCTCAGAAAAGATTTTTGCAACAGATACAACTTCTGGAGTCATCAGCATTTTAATGAGCATGTTTGGTTTTTCTTAAAGAAAAATGCATAAGAATGCATAGAGGGTATTATCAGAACCTTTATCCTTAAGACAGTGGTTCCTAAACTTTACCAAGTCTCATAATCACTCTGAGACCTGGAAAAATGCAAACCCCTGCATGAAGAGATTCTGATTTAATCCATCTGGGATAGAACTCAGGAATCTTCATTTTAAAGATATTTTAAGTGATGCTAATGCAAGTGAATCACAAAATTCAATATGAAAAACAAAATGAAAGGCCTAATATGTATAATATTTGGAGGTTGAATGTCCTCTGAAAATCCATGCATTATAAGGTTTCCAGGGTGGTGCTGTTGGAAGGCTTTTAGAAGGAGGGGCCCTGGGGGGGCTGGGGATGTGGCTCAAGCGGTAGCGCGCTCGCCTGGCAAGCGTGCGGCCCGGGTTCGATCCTCAGCACCACATACCAACAAAGATGTTGTGTCCACCGAGAACTAAAAAATAAATATTAAAAATTCTCTCTCCCTCTCTCTCTCTCTCTCTCTCTCTCTCTCTCTCTCTCTCTCTCTCTCTCTCTCTCTCCCTCTCTCACTCTCTCTTTAAAAAAAAAAAAAAGAAGGAGGGGCCCTGTGGGAGGTTCTTACATCTTTGAGGATATGCCCCTGAGGGAGATTGTGGGACCCTGGCCCCTTTCTCTTTCTTGTCTTTGCTTCCTTGCTATGAGATAAGAAGTGTGCTCTGCTACATACTCTCTGCCATTGCCATCTGTCAAGCCCACCAGAAGCCCAAAGCAACAAATCCACCAAATCACCTCTAAAGGTGTGAGCCAAAATAATCTCTTTTCTTTATAAGTTAATTATCTCAAGTATTTCTTTATAATGACAGAAACTGACTAACACAATGTGTAAAGGAATAAGGAATCATTAAGTGGAGTGAGCAAGAAATATTTTGCTTATTTATATTCATATTATTTTGTCTAACTCTATTCTTTGGAAAAAACATGGAAATGTTATTATAAATTATTTACATTTAGGATTATAGCTAACCCTTAAAATGAAAAAGTAATTCATATTGATATTGTAGAATTAATTCCTATGATCATTCTTTGATACCAAGTAATTAAATTCAGAAGCAATCATTGTCAGGACAAATACACTGTAGAAGATCTTTCTAAATTTAAATCATAGTTTTCTTACATGGCAGCATTACAGCAACAATAAAATAATCTTATCCTCTACTGATAAAAATACTTTAAGATCCACTTGTAGGTAGCTCTTAATTTTTTTCAAGCCATAGCCAAATTTAAACAAAACCACCTCACGAGAATTTTTTTTATCAACTTTGATGATGCACACTGTCATTAACCAAACAAAACATTATGTTATTCCTACTTGATTAACAAAATGAACTATGCAATAAGAAGGTATTAAAATATTACTGATTCAATTTTGTCTGGCAATGTTTGACAATCTTGGAAAATATGAGAAACCTGGAACAATAATTGCTGCCTACACACAGTGACTTATTATTTCTGCTGCACTTGAAGTTCTGAATGCATAATAGAAAAATAACAAGAGAAAAATATAGGCCTGAAATTTACTTTAAGTCTTAGTAATTACTTGGTTGGATTATATATTATAGCATATACTGCAGGTATATTTAAATACTCACAAGAGATTTGTATTTAATGCATTTTTGCCTCATTTTAAAATTTGCCTTCAGAAATGTTTTATTCTTTTGCTTTACAAATGTGAAATTGATGTGTCTTAGCAGTTCTTCAATTCATCTCTAAGTTATATTTTGTGATTAATGGTTTATAGTGGGAGCTTTTAAAAAGTTCTTAAGAGAAAGTGCTATATTGAATTAAGAAAATGCATAGATGATTACAAAGATAACACATTGAAACTTCTTCCTCTTGAATGATTTGACACACTAATAATATAATCATTTACTGTGCTAGGTGGAGCGTATATAGTATAATTAAAGTGGGCATTTAGAAAAAATTCTAGAGGGAGAAAAAGAAACAAGTATGTCTTTTAGCAATATGCTATATGCCATTTTCCTTAGACATTTTCTACTTTTTAAAGTAAATTTTCTTAAGAACTCTTAAAAGGAAATTTGCTATTTGGACACACTAAAAATTTAGACAATCATGAGCTTGAGTGAAGCTTAGAAGGGTAACTCGATCGGTTAATTGTTTTATTTCAATTAACTTATTATAAAAGAATAAATGAACTAAGAGGGGGGATCTGATTGACAGATCAGAGTAGAACAGAGTTGAAAAGGAAAGGAGTTGATGGTGAGGGAAAGAGTCCTATGTTACCAGAGAAACCTTCATTGTGTTCAATACAGTTGCTTCTATTGGTTTATTTGGATTCTCTTGTTTTCTAGAACTAGGGGGAAAAAAGTACAAACAGCCATTCAACAAAACAAATAGACATGTAACCAAGGAAACCCTAAAAGGTTCCAGTGGGGCCTTTAATCAGTTGTACAGGAACACCAAAAGGCTAGAGGAGGAGAGAAAAGTTTGTTATAAAAAAAATAGTTTACATCGCATGAAATAGGTGGGTGTTGATGGAGATAAAAATATGCATACAAACCCGTAAGAGCACTTACAAACAGCACAGAAATCAGTGAAAGAATTTTAATAGATCCCTTTTTTAGAGATAAAGAAATGAAGATAAGAAAGAGTAAGTAGTGGCAATATAGTGAAGCTTTCCTTTGGCCTTTCACAGGTCAATCTCATTCAGCAAGGGTTTGGATTTATGCATTCTCATAAAATATAATGATAATCATATTTTCATATCTCCTGTTTCACAGTATGTTTTAAACTCAAGGTATCACTTCATGGTCTTTAAAATTGACTACTAATTCAATTGACTAGAAAAAAATTCCTCAAGAATTTTTAGAAAAGAATAGCATGAATGGTAAAGTATTAAGCAGCTCCGGCACATTAGTATATCACAGAAGAAAAACCATGTAATAATATTAGATAACAATAAAAAACCTAAGAGATAAAATTTCCAAAACCTGTATATCAGGAATAAATTGTTATAAAATGTAGCAAATAAAGTGTCCTTCACATTAAACACACATTTACACACATACACACAAAGCAAGTACCTATTATGAAGCTAATATGTACTAAATTCATCGCAGAGACCAAACAATTTTACTGAAAAACATTAATATTTTAAATATTTCAATTTATTTGGAATTAAAAATGACAAGAGAATCAAGAAATATGTTTTAAGGGGCTGGGATTGTGGCTCAGCGTTAGAGCACTTGCCTAGCACGGGTGGGACCCGGGTTCGATTCTCAGCACCACATAAAAATAAAGCCATTATATTGTGTCCATCTACAAAAAAAAAAAAAAAAAGATTCATTCTCATTCTCTCTCTCTCTCTCTCTCTCTCTCTCTCTCTCTCTCTCTCTCTCTCAAAAAAAAAAAGAAATACGTTTTAAGAATAATAAAAATTATTGATAGAAATTTAAAACATATTCACAAAAGGAAGTAAAACACTTAAAATAAAATCTTGTTGCTCCAAGGATAAAATTCTGAAATAGAAAAGAAAGACCCCAAACAAAATCAACTACATGCAAGTTTACAAGATAATATATGCTAAAAGCACATTAAAAACAGTGGGAAAAAGGAAGGATTATTTTTGTACATGGTTCTGGAAAAACCAATGAATTATTTGACATAAAGTTAAGTCCCTTTCTAATATTATAATCCAAATTAATTCCAGATAAAATAAAAAGACAAAGCTTTAAAGTTAAAAATTTTAAAGGACTGACTGGAAAATATTACTGAACATTTATATATAAAGAGAGGGCAATGGAGATTCTAAATATGGATTTGAAGGCAGGAACCATTAAGAAAAAGACTGATGGATTCCATTATATGAACATGTTAAGCAGCTGTATGCTCTATGTCCAAAAAAGAAAATAGTAAGGATTCAAATGCAAATCACTAACTAGAAATGGAAAATATTTCCATATGACCGAGCAGTTACATATTATGCATATAAAAATCCATCATACTGGTATAAAAACACTCAGTGGAAAAATGTGCAAAGGGCATGTACAGACTACTTGAAAAAAAAGGAAAAATAAAAATGACAAAAATAGTATAAGCTTGTTTGATTTCATTACTAATCAAATAAGTACGAACTAAATCAGAATTAGTTATCTTTCACTCTATATTGGTGTAAGAATGGGGAAGTGAATGATCTCATGCACTGCTGGCTGGAACGCAATATGGTATGACCTTGCCGTGTAAAAATTGTATAAGTCCATCAACTGAACAATACTACAACTAGAAATTTACCTTAAATAGATAATTTCATTAAAAGGACAACTTCAATTGTTTACAAAGATGCATGAATAAGGATATTCAGATGACATATTGCTTTCAGTAGAAAAAATATAATCACCCTTAGCCTTTATCAATGTAGTTCCCATGAAGTAAAACATATACAAGTCCTATGCTGCTATTAACATTATTTATACACACACACACACACTCACACATATACCTTTTCAACACATTTTTAAACAACGTTTAAGAAAGTGTAAATAATATAAAATTAAAATCACCCATCTTAAGTGAATGTTTTAATAAATTTTAAAAAGTGCTTGCAGTCAGGTAAGCATCATCACAATTAAGATGTAGAACATTTCCATCATGGGAGAAAGTTCTCTTATGCCACTCTTTAGTCAAGTTTTCTCTTGTATTCTGGCCTATGGCAATTTGGTCTTCTGTTATTATACCTTAGATTTACTTGTTTTAGAATTCTTATAGTGAGTCATGAATTATGTAGTCTTAAGTGCTTGGATTCTTTTACTTAGCATGATACTACAAATGGATATACCTTTATTTGTTTTCTTTTTACCACTGAGTAGCATTACATTGCATGAATGTATTCCAATTTGTTTATCCATTTACCCAATTGAATTCCATCATATGGATGGACCATGATTTATTTATTTACCTATTGAGGGATATAGGCTGTTTATAAATAAAGTTGCTGTGATTGGTCACATATGAACCTTGGGTATGCATGTTTTCCTTTTTTGAGGGGTAATTAACCAGGAGTGAAATGCTCAGGACCATATAATGGGTCTTTTATAAGAAACTACCAATTCTTTCTCAAAGTTACTGGACCATGTTTCCATTCCTACTCACAATTAATGAGATTTTCACTTGCTCCTCATGCTTACCCATCATTATTGATCACCTTTTTAAAGGTGATTCTAGAGGGTTTTCAGCCACTTTTAATTGTGATTTAATTTGTGTTTTCTTTAAAATCTATGATGTTGAGCATCTTTTCATGTGGTTACTTGCTATTTGTTTATCTTCTTTGGTGAAGTGTCTCTTCAGTTTTTGCCATTTTATTGGATCCATTTTGTCTATTTTTGAGCTTTAAGAGTTCTTTCTATATTGCAAATTACAAACCAGTTATCATATGTATGTATATATATTTTTTTCTCCTAGGATGTGGCTGAAATTTTCTTTGCTTAAGATTATTTTTTGAAAAGCAAACACTTAATTTTCATGAACTCCAACTTTTTAATATCTTCTCTTGTGGTTCATGCTTCTCATATCTTATCAAAAATGTTTCCCTAACCCAAAGTAACAAAGATTTTCTATTGTGTTTATGTATAATTAATCTATAGTCTTAGCTCTTATGTTAAAGTCTAGGTCCACATTATGTTAATTTTTGTATATGATTTAAGGCATGATTGTCAACTTTTTTATAAAGGAGCAGATGATATTTTGGCTTTGCAGGTCATATAGATTTTCTCCTAACTACTCAACTCTGCCAATATAGTAGGAAAGCATCCATAGACCACACTTAAATGGCGACTGTGTTCCAGTATAAATTTATTTACAAAAGCAATCATTAGGCTTCTGTTTGCTTGTCTCTGATATAATGTAAAGGAAAAAGCTATTTCCATCCTCTTTTCTAATTTTGCTAACTAGTTGTCATCACCATTGTTGTGAATGTGTTCCCATCCCTGTAGGATTATCTACACATTTGTTTAGTTACTGTATACACATAAGTATTTTTCTAAGATTTCCAATGTTATAGCCACACAATGGAGTAGTATCTAGTCATAATAGGAAGTAAAATACAACACACACTACAACATGGATGAAAATATCATGTTGAAAATATCATTGTTAGTGAAAGAAGCTAGACACAAAATCACTTACTGTGTGATTTCATCTATATAAAATTTTTAGAATAGGCAAATACATAGAGATAAAAAGTAACAGGAAGGGAATTTGGATAAATGGGGAATGATTGATAATTGGTACCAGGTTTCTTTTTATATAATAGAGTGTTCTGGAATCATATAGAATTATATACTGATGGTGGTATCATAATCTTGTGATGTACTAAAACCCACTAAAATTATACACTGTAAAATGAAGAATTTTATTGCATCTGAATTTTATCTCAACAAAAATATTTAGAAACAATATTCATAAGATGATACATCCACATTCATGCACATCACAAATTTACGGGCCACCATCTGCCACAGTCTGGCTGCAGCAAAATAACCGGGGGTGGGGGGGGGGTGGTTGACGAGCAATTTGTGAAGACTGATACAGCAGGAGTGGGAGCCGTTTCTTGTAGGACAGGAGTGGTATATATACATTCCACACAGCTTATCTTAATTAACATAAACTAGATACAGCAGTCAACCAATAAGGAATCTCCACACTTAATGGCTTGCTGGCGTTTCTTCACAAACCACTCCCTCTGCAAAATGCCAGGCGCCATCCTGACTTGTTTACAGACCCTTTTTTTTTTCCCCCAGTGCTGGGGATTGAGCCCAGGGCCTTGTACATGCAAGGTAAGCACTCTGCCAACTGAGCTATATCCCCAGCCCAAGACATTTTTAATATGACTAATAATCATTGTTCTTTTGTATTGTAAGATATTATCCCGAAACGTATAGATTTAAGATTACCTAACTGGTTCCTAGTTTAGCCACTTATGGATGCATATTACCCACAATCTAGTAACCCAAACAGAATTTCTATGTGTTCCATAGTTCTCATGTTGAGAGTTTTTTTTAGTTTTTATAAATGTAGGGACTGGGGTTGTGGCTCACTAGTAGAGCACTTGCCTAGCATGTGTGTTGCACTGGATCCTCAGCAACTCCTGAAAATAAATAAATAAAGGCATTGTGTCCATCTACAACTTAAAAAAAAGACATTTTTTTAAATGTTGGCCTGCATGGTGGTGCACACCTGTAATCCCAGTTGCTCAAGAGGTAGAGGCAGGAGGATTGTGAGTTCAAAGTCAGCAATTTAGCAAGGCTCTAAGCAACTCAGTGAGACCCTGTCTCTAATAAAATACAAAATAGGGCTGAGGGTGTGGTTCAGTGGTCAAGTGCCCCAAGTTCAATCCTGGGTACCCCAGCCCCCCAGGCAAAATAAACCACCTGTAGTAAAAAAGATTAGGAAGGGAATGTCCAAGATTAAAAACTAGCAAAAGCACCTTGTCCTTAAGTATATATACACTTGAGAAAAGACAGTTGGAAATCAGCTAAACAAAAAGGAAAACAACCCACAATATTTATTTGGGTCTTTGAGTCCTGTTTTCACTGGTCTGGAAAAAATAAACAAAAAATATATATTTTAAAAAATATCTAAGGCTGGGAACAGTGACACATGCCTATAATCCCAGTTACTCAGGAGGCTGAGACAGAAGAATCAAAAATTTGAGGTCAGCACCCTGGGCAACTTAATGAGACATCATATCGAAACAAAAAAGGCCTGTGGATATAACCCAGTGGTAGAATGGCCCTAGGTTCAATTCCCAGTAACAACAACAACCAAAAAACAAAACAAAAAAAAGCCTTAGGAATTACCTTCTAGTTCATTTATAGTCACACATAGTTGGTAGGTTTCACTTACTGTATGAATGAATAATTGGACAAATTTGAATTGGCCATGTAAGACTAGCAAGTATGATGAGCAAAAGGAATATTTTCTAGGTATATAGTAAATGCTTGTTACATATAATTTAAAAAAAAAATTTCTAAAGACTTTAGGAACCTGGATTAACTAGCAAAGTCTCAGTGTAACAATGTTCCAATTTACCTTTTGAATATAGCCCTCTGCTTATTTTTAAAGGAACATGCTTTTCTTTTTCTCTTCTCCCTCTCCCTGCCCCCCAACCTGGGGCAGTAAACAAGATTACCTGGAGTTAGCTGTGCTCCACGGAAAAGAGCTACAGGAAGATCTATGAAGTGACTGTCACCCAAATTAACAAATGAATTTCAATACACCATCAGGGCATACCTGGGACACCCTACCAGGGCACACCTGGAATGTAGCCTTTGAATAGTTCCTTTAAAATCCCCCTGTTCCTCTGGACAGGCAGAATCACATCTCTGGGATGGGAGTCCCCTGTGTTTCTCCTTTGCTAGCAAAGCAATAAAACTTCTTTTTCCTTTTTCTCAAAACCATGTATGGCCTTGTTATTGGATTGATATCCAGGACAAGAAAAGAGCTTTTGGTAACAACAGGAAAAGAAAAAATAGAAAGTAAGGCTAGAGAGGCAAGGGTCCTAGGTTGTGTATGCACATTGAACTCCACGTTGAAAAGATTGAATTGTACCTAATAGGTACTGGGGAGGCATGGTTAGTTAAATAAAGATAAAATAATTACCCATTAAGTAAAATAACTAATGTGTAGAAACTCATCAAATGTGAATCCATTGGGCAGATGGGTGAATCAGTTAATTTTCACACATACTGCTTCTCCACCTGTAGCATTAGCCTTCAATAACATTATATAAATAAGAGACATTCAGGGAGAATTGTAGGTCCCAAAAATAGTGACAATTTGGGATAAAAGCTTCCATCTGTCTAACACTGTATATAGCTCAACCCCACCCAAAGTCAGTAATGGATATGGACTTTGGTGATTATAGATCTTTAACTTGGCTTTTTAAAATAAGAATTATTTTTCAAATGAACTAAAACCTTTCTCAACATCAATGCCCACATTTATATACATACATATGTGTGTGTGTGTGTGTGTGTGTGTGTGTGTGTATATATATATATATATATATATATATATATATATATGCCTTTGGAAAATTAGGAAGCATAGAATGTCATGGACTACAGAGGCATGAAGGATCAATGTAGAAACTAAAGAAATTTCTGGTATTATATATATTACAAAAATTATAATTCCATTATTACTGCTCATAATAGCATTTTATAAAAGGATACTGAGAAAGCAAGCAATAAAACCGAGGCCTCCTGTGTATTTGCTGGTAAGCACTGATAATACATGATTCTATGGAGATCCAAGAGTGCAGAAAACATGTAACATCTCCAAAAGTACATGGTGACTTTTAACATCCAATTCCCAAAATCAGGCTGAAAAGGATCATGTCTTCCTCTATCCCACTAATTGATCACTGACACCTAACTCCAAAATTACATGGCAATGTGATTTTTTGCCACAGAATGTAAAATTCTATTAGTCATTGATTGGCTATTGGACAATAAATTAGACATCTACAAAAGCATGGTAGATAAATTCATGACACATAATAATTACCAAGGATTCAATGTGAGAATCTTCAAGTATCAGGAAGAAATAATTGATGTTGTTCAGATGTCAAGCCTGGTCAATCATTATGACTTAAGGTTACCCATGATATTGAGGGTTAGAAAATGCTATGGTTGGAATGTTTGTGTTTCCCACAAAATCATATGTTGAAATCCTAATCCCCAAAGTAAGGATATTGAGAAAGTGATTAGGGCTCTGATCTCATAAATGAGATTAGTGTTCTTAAAAGAGGTCTAAGAGGACTCTCTTATTTTTCTGTCAGTCACAACAGGTTACAGTGAAAAGAGGGTCATCTATGAAGCAGAAAGTAAGCCCTCAACACCCAAGGTGCGGCTCCCAACCTCCAGAACTGTGAAAAATAAAATTTTTGTTTTTCTATAAACTACATAATTTTGGGAATTTTTCTTTTGTTTTCTTTTGTTTAGTAGTCTAGGTATACAAAATGAAATCCTAAGAAATTAAATTTTCCAAATTGGATTTCATATAATAAAAGTTGGGGGAAACATATTAGTAAACGTCCACTGTTGGAATGGGGATAGAACAGCTTGAACAATGATTAGCTGAGTTCAGCTATGACTGTGAATAACCTAAGGATATCATGATTATCTGCTACAAATGGGATTACTAAATCTCATCCTTTTTTTGTATATTGAAACAAAATTTTATACTTTTAAGCCATTCATTTTTTTATTCCAGAAATCAAGCCATAGTTATTACTTGCTTAGATTGTTATAACAGCCTGATAACCATTTTCTCTACTTTTTTTGCTTACATTAAAATAGCTCTCTCCAATTCAGCCAGAATTATCACTGAAGTATAAAAATTTCAACATATAAACTTCTTGTTTAAAATCCTTCTATTAGCCAGGGTGTGGTAGCACCCACCTGTAATCCCAGCACCTTTGTAATAGTGTTACCTTCACCTTCTGAATGTAGCTTCCATTGCTCTAAGGCTTATTTTTTTTATTGGTTGTTCAAAACATTACATAACTCATGACATATCATCTTTCATACATTTGATTCAAGTGGGTTATGAACTCCCATTTTTACCCCAAATACAAGTTGCAGAATCACATCGGTTACACATCCACATTTTTACATACTGCCATATTAGTGACTGTTGTATTCTGCTACCTTTCCTATCCCCTACTATCCCCCCTCCCCTCCCCTCCCCTCTCATCTTCCCTCTCTACCCCATCAGCTGTTGTTCAATTCTCTCCCTTGTTTTTTTCCCCTTTCCCCTCACCATCTCTTATATGTAATTCTGTGTAACAATGAGGGTCTCCTTCCATTTCCATACAGTTTCCCTTCTCTCTCCATTTCCCTCATTTTTTTAACTTTTTTTTCTCTCTTCTCCCCTCTCCCCCTCCATAACAAGATCAGGGAGACAGTGTTATCTTTTATTCCCCTAGTTAATTGCCCTTGAACACAACCACTACAGGAAGGAGAGGCCTGCTGAGGATCTGGGAAGTTAATATCTCCCAATTAACAAGTGAATCCTAACATGCCATCAGGGCACTATGGGTTCCCCTACCAGAGCACACCTGGAATGAAACCCTTGAAATTCCTTTAAAAGCCCTCTGTCCCAGGGCTAGGGTTGTAGCACAGTGGTTGAGTGTTTGCCCAGCATGTGTGAGGCACTGAGTTTGATCCTCAGCACCACATAGAAAAATAAAGAAATAAAATAAAGATGCTGTGTCCATCTAAGACTTAAATAAATAAATAAAGCGAGCTGCCCCTGTCCCTTCTGATTGAGAGTTTCATAGCCTTTGGGACTGGATCATCCTCTGTGTTTCTCCTTTGCTAGCAAATCAATATACATTTTTTCTTTTTTCTCAAAGCTATGTCCTCATTATTAATTTGGCATTGATTGTCATTGGGGACACAAACTGAGCTTTCTATTATAGCTTGTGATGCTGAGGTAGGAAGATTGCAAGTTCAAAGCCAGCCTCAGCAACTTAGCAAGGCCCAAAGCAACTTAGTGGAACCCTGTCTTGAAATTAAAAAGGAAAAAAAAAGGCAAAGAGCTGGGCATGTGGCTCAGTGGTTAAGTATCCCTGTGTTCAATATGGTACCCAAAGAACACAAAAACTACAACAAAAACCCTTCTGTTGCTTCCCATCATACTTACTGAGGGATAAAAAACTTCATTCAGTACTAAGGCCAGACCACTTGAATTGTCTCTCCTACTTACCATGACTGTGGGCAAGTCACTTAACCTCTCTGGTACTCACTTGTCTTATCATTAAAATGAGACCCTACCTCCCAGAATCTTTATGAGGAGTCAGTGTGATAATATGAGTAAAGCACTTAGAAGGAATTCTTGATAGCTTTATGTTCTTATTATAGGTTAAGCATTTCTAACTTAGAAATCTAAACTCTGAAATCCCAAATTTTTGTGTACTGACATGATGCCATAAGTGAAAAATTCTGCACCATAAAACTTTGTTTCATGCACAAAATTACAAAAAAATATTGTACAAATTACCTTCAGTCTATGTGTATAAAGTGTACATGAAACAAATAAATTTCATATTTAGACTTGAGTTTTCTCTCCAATTTATCTTATTATGCACGTGTAAATATCCCAAAGTGCAAAAATCCTCCAAAATCTGGAATGCTTCTGGTCCCAAGCATTTTGGATAAGGGTACTCAACCAGAACTCTAAATACTAAGACATTTGCCAAGACATATGAGGTCTTGTATGACTTTAAAGTTGTTAACCTCTCAGACTTCATCTTGTGCCACTCTCTGACTCATCATACTCAAGTGCCTGTGGTCTTTCTACTATGTTTCTCCAAATTCATGTAGCAGATTACTGCCCAGTAAAGTTTACTCGTGTTCTTCTATCTGCTTAAATATTCTCCCTATATTTCCCCTGCCTGGTCCCTATTAATCTTTCCAGTTTCAGTTTAAAATTTACTTATAACAAAGAGGCATTTTTTTGGGGGGGGCCACCTAACTAAAGTAGATCACATGATCGTTCTTTCTTGATGCACCTAATTGTTTTCTTCATAGAATATATTTATATTTGTATTTTTTACATGCTCGTTTCAGTGATTCTAGTGTCTAATAAGCTAGAAAATATTTTTCAATATTGTTTAGTTGTCAATTGATCTTTATTTATTTATATGTAGTGTGGAGAATCAAACCCAGTGCCTCACACATGCTAGGCAAGTGCTCTACCACTGAGCCACAGCCCCAGCCCTAGAAAACCTTTTTAAAAATTTATTTACTTTTAGACATAGAGTGGCATATTGGGGGAAAAAATACCCAACGATATGCTGTCTTCAAGAGACTCGCCTCATAGGCAAATTAATCCACAGACTGAAGGTGAAAGGATGGGAAAAAACATATCACTCACATGGATCATGTAAACAAGCAAGGGTTTCCATCCTTATATCAGATGAAGTAGACTTCATACCAAAGTTAGTCAGAAGAGACAAAGAAGGACATTTCATACTGCTTAAGGAAATTATACATCAACAAGATATAACAATCATAAATATATATACCCCAAACAATGGAGCATCTACATACATCAAACAAAACCTTCTCAACTACAAGAATCTAATAGACCACAACACAATAATACTGGCTGACTTTAACACACCTCTCTCACTACTGGATAGATCTTCCAAACAAAAGCTAAATGAAGAATCTAGAACTTAATAATACAATCGATAACTTAGACTTCATGAACATATATAGAATATTTCATCCATCAACAAGCAAATATGCTTTCTTCTCAGCAGCACATGGATCCTTCTCTAAAACAGACCATATCTTATACCACAAAGCAACTCTTAGCAAATACAAAAAAGTAAAGATACTACCCTGAATTCTATCTGACCATAATGGAAATAAATTAGAAATCAAAGATAAAATAAAAAATAGAAGGTACTCCAATACCTGGGGACTAAATAATATGCTATTGAATGAACAATGGATAGCAGAAGAAATCAGGGATGAGATTAAAAAAAAACACTTAGAGGTAAATGAGAACACCAATACAACATATCAAAATCTCTGGGACACTATGGCAATGCTAAGAGGAAAGTTCATTGCATTGTGTTCATTCATTAAAAGAATAGAAAGTCAATGAATAAATAACCTAACTTTACATCTCAAAGCCCTAGAAAAAAGAAGAACAAGTCAACACCAAAAGCAGCAGAAGTTAGGAAATAAATAAAATCAGAGTTGAAATCAATAAAATTGAAACAAAAGAAACAATTCAAACAATGACAAAACAAAAAAAAATGTTCGTGGAAAAAATAAATAAAATTGATAAACCATTAGCCATGCTAACAAAGAGATAAAACTCAAATTACTAAAAATCATGATGAAAAATGAAATATCACAATAGACACTACTGAAATACAGAATATAATTAGAAACTATTTTGAAAATTTATACTCCAATTTTGAAGACATCACAAATTTCTAGAGACCTACCCAAACAGAATTAGGAGACATACACAATTTAAATAGATCTATTTCAAGCAATTGAATAGAAGATGCCATCAAAACCCTACAAACTAACAAAAGCCCAGGACCAGATGGCTTCTCAGTCAAGTTCTACAAGAGCTTCAAAGAAGAATTAATACCAGCACTCCTCAAAGTATTCCATGAAATAGAAAGGAGGAAAGCCTTGCAAACTCATTCTTTGAGGCTAGCAGCACCCTGAGACCAAAACCAGACAAAGACACATCAAGGAAAGAAAACTTCAGACCAATATCCCTGATGAACATTGATGCAAAAATTCTCAATAAAATTCTGGCAAATTGCATACAAAAACATATCCAAAATATAGTGCACCACAATCAAGAGGGGTTCATCCTAGTGATGCAAGATTGGTTTAGCCTATGGAAATCAGTAAATGCAATTCATCACATCAATAGACCTAAAGAGAAGAATCATATGATCATCTCAATAGATGCAGAAAAAGCATTTGACAAAATACAGCACCCTTGATGGTTAAAACACTAGAAAAACTAAGGATAGTAGGAACATACTTCAACGTTGGAAAAGCTATCTGTGCTAAGCCCAAGGCCAATGTCATTCTAAACAGAGAAAAATTGAAAGCATTCCCTCTAAAACTGGAACAAGAAAGACAAGGATGCCTTCTTTCACCACTTCTATTCAACATAGTACTGGAAATTCTAGCTAGAAGAATTAGAGAGGCAAAAGAAATTAAAGAGATATGGATAGGAAAAGAACTCAAACTATCACTATTTGCCAATGACAGGATTCTATATTTAGAAGATCCAAAAAATTCCACCAGAAAACTTCTAGAACTAATAAGTGAATTCAACAAAGTAGCAGGATATAAAATCAGCACCCATAAATCAAAGGCATTTTTATACATCAGTGATGAATCCACTGAAAGAGAAATTAGGAAAACTACCCCATTCACAATAGTCTGAAAAGAAAAAAAAACTTGGGAATCAATCTAACAAAAGAGGTGAAAGACCTCTACAAGGAGAGCTACAGAACACTAAAGAAGGAAATTGAAGAAGACCTTAGAAGATGGAAAGATCTCCCATGCTCTTGGATAGGCAGAATTAACATTGTCAAAGTGGCCATACTACCACAAGTGCTATACAGATTTAATGCAATTCGTATTAAGTTTCTGATGACATTCTTCATAGAAATAGAAAAAGCAGTCATGAAATTCATTTGGAAAAATAAAAGACCCAGAAGTGCAAAAGCAACCCTCAGTGAGAAAATGCAGGACACATCACAACCAGGACTTAAACTATACTATACAGCTATAGTAACAAAAACAGCATGTTAATAGCACTAGAACAGACACATAGACCAATGGTACAGAATGGAAGACACAGACTAACCCACATAAATGGAATTATCTTATACTAGACAAAGCTGCCAAAAACATATGTTGGAGAAAAGACAGCCTCTTCAATAAATGGTGCTAGGAAATCCAGAAATCCATATGTAGCAAAATGAAATTAAACCCCTCTCACCCTGCACACACACACACACACACACAAATCCACTCAAAGTGGATCGAAAACTTAGACGCTAGATCAGAGACCCTGAGCCTAATAGAAGATAAAGTAGGCCCAAATCTTCACCATGTTGGCCTAGGACCCGACTTCCTTAACAAGACTCCTAAAGCACAGAAGTAAAATTAAAGAATCAATAAATGGGATGGTTTCAAACTAAAAAGCTTCTTCTCAGCAAAGGAAACAATAACATGAAGAGAGAGCCTAATGAATGGGAGAAAATCTTTACTACATGCACCTCAGATAGAGCTTTAATCTCCAGGATATATAAAGAACTCAAAAACTTAACATCAAAAAAAACTAAATAACCCAATCAATAAGTGGGCTAAGGAACTAAACAGATACTTCACAGAAGAAGAAATAAAATTGATCAACAAACATGAAAAAATGTTCAACATCTCTAGGAATTAGAGAAATGCAAATCAAAACTACTCTAGTATTTTATTTTACTGCAATCAGAATGGCAGTTATCAAGAATACAAGCAACAATAAATGTTGGTGAGAATGTGGGAGAAAAGGTACACTCTTGCATTGCTGGTGGGACTGCAAATTGATGTAGCCATTATGGAAAGCAGTATGGAGATTCCTCAGAAAACTTGGAATGAAACTACCATTTGACCCAGCTATCCCACTCCTTGGGTTACACCCAGAGGAATTAAAATCAGCATACTATAGTGATGAAGCCACATCAATGTTTATAGCTGCTGAATTCACAATAGCCAAACTATGGAACCAACCTAGATGCCCTTCAACAGATGAATGGAAAAAGAAAACATGGGATATTACTCAACCTTAAAGAAGAATAAAAGTATGGCATTTGCAGGTAAATGGATGGAGCTGGAGAATATCATGGTAAGTAAAATAAGCCAATTCCAAAAAAACCAAAGGCTGAATGTTTTCTTTGATATGTGAATGCTAATTCACAATAAGTGGTGGGAGGCTAGGGAAGGATAGAGGTACTTTGGATTAGGCAGAGAGGAGTGAAGAAAGGGGAGGAGGAATGGGGAGGAAGGTAGGAAGGATAGTAGAATGAATCAGATGTTATTATTCTATGTGTATATATGATTACAGAACTGGTGTAATTTCATACCATGTGCAATCAGAAAAATGAGAAGTTATACTCCATTTATGTATGATGTATCAAAATACATTCTACTGTCATGTCTAACTAATTAGAACAAATCATTTTTTTTTTTTTAAGTTTTGAGATGGGTTTTGCTATGTTGCCCAGGTTAGTCTGGAACTCCTGGGCTTAAGTGATCTTCCTGTCACAGCCTCCCAAATAGCAGGATCTACCACTGTATATGAATATGCCCAGTGAAAACAGTTCTTTTTAAAAGTGTATTCTCAGATCTTTCTAAGTTATCTGGAACAAAGCAGGGTTTCAATAAATTTTTTTTGAAATGGAAACATATACTTAAGAGAAGTAAATATATGGCTGTTTATATAAGCTACCAAGGGGGTATACTCCAGAATAATCATCTAAACTGTACAAGTTTTTTTTTTTTTCAGAATTGGTCAGATCCTAATTAAGTACTGGAGCAATAATAAATAGCTGTGGCATCTGGGGCAGGCAGCAACAAATTCAACCATAACTTTACAGAAAAATATCGGAGTAGGAGAAAGAAGTAAGGGAGGAGAAAAATGGAATCAAAGAAGCCCTCAGACATCAGTTTTTCTGCCCTTGATCTAGGATGTCTGGCTCATTCATCACTACTGGCTGCCAAGTGGACTGGCTTAGAGCCAGGAACAAACTTACCATGTGCTGGTATGACTGGAGAATCCTGATTGAGGGGAAGGTGATACTTGTTGAGGAAATAAAAAGCTTAGTATGTAGAGACACTTTTAAAAACAATAATGAACTTTATTTTTAGAACAGCTTTAGGTTTACAGAATTAGTGAGCCAAAAGTGCCCAGAGTTTCCCTACACCTCCTCTCTCCCAGATCAGTTTCCCCTATTGTTAACATCTTGCACTATTTGTAACAACAGATGAGACAATATTTATTTATATACTTAGAGTGCGTGGGTCCATGTGGTTTTGTTTTAATCATGGTAAAATAGAGACATAGCATTTGCCTTTCTAACCATTTTAAGTGTACACTTTTGTGGCATAAATACATTTACATTGTTGTGCAACATTTAACTACCACCCATCTCCAGAATGCTTTCATCTTCCAAAACTGAAATCCTGTACCCATTAAACACTAGCTCCCATTCTCTGAAAACACCATTCCACCTTCTGCCTTTATGAATTTGACTACTCTAAGTACCTAAATTAAGTGTGGTATATTTGGTGGTTTTGAATAGCTTATTTCACTTAGGATAATGTCCATAAGGTTCATCCATGTTGTAGCCTGCATCAGAATTCCATTTCTTTTTATGGCTGAATAATATTCTATTTTCTGGATATACAACATTTTTTTGATGGTTCGTCCATTGATGGATATTTGGTTTGCTTCCACTCTTTGGCTATAGCGAGTAAAGCTGGTATGAGCATGGATTTACAAAATCTGTTCTAGTCCCTGATTTAAACTCTTTTGGGCACATACCCAAAAGTGGAATTGCTGGATCATATGCTATTTCTATTTTTAATTTTTTGAGGAAAACATATCATTTTGTATGGCAGCCATGGCATTTTACATTTCCACCAGTGGTGAACACGTGTTTCAATTTCTCTACATCCTCGCCTGCACTTTCCTTTTTTAAGTAATAGCCATCCTAATGGGTATGAAGAAGGATCTCATTATTTTTGAGCCTCTTTTCATGTGCTTATTGGCCATTTGTATATTTTACAGGGGTAAATATTTGTTCAAGTACTTTGCCCACTTTTAAAATATTGTTGTTTTTTGTTGTTGTTGATGTATTAAAATTCTTAATTATTCTGGATATTAACCTCTTATCAGAGATGTTTGCAAATATTTTCTCACATTCTGGGGATTGACTTTTTACTGTGTTGATAGTGTTGTTTGATGCATAAGAGTTTTTAATTTGAGCATTATCTATATTTTCTTTTTATGCATGTGCTTTTGGTGTCATATCCAAGAAATGACTGCCAAATCCAATGTCACAAAGATTTTTATCTATGTCTTCCTTTAAGAGTTTTATAGTTTTGGCTCTTATGTGTAGGTCTTTGATCCATTTTGAGTTAATTTTTATGTATGGTGGAAGGTAGGAGTCCAACTCCATTCTTTTGCATAATTGTACATAGTTTTCACAAAATATATTACAGAATATTTTTCAAATTTCTAGCCCTTTGTGTTTGAATGCTTTTAGGAAACTTGACAATAATCCTGCTTGGTTTATAGCCCTGCATATGCCATTCATTTCCAAGCAACCTAACTTTAAAGATGAAGAGATTTCTAAACAGAAGCCAATGTTATATAGTTTGATAGTTGGTACTTTGAAGGAAAAATTCTAGGAATTAGATTTTTTTAATGCAAAAGAAGAAAAAAATTTGGCACTATTATGAAATTAGATTTCGTTAAAGTCATCAATTAAACTAAAAAATATGGCTTTAGCTATATATAAAAATAAGAATATAGAAGAAAATATTTTATTATTAGCCATTATAATTTTTATTCCCTAACATTCAGTTAATCTTTTGATTATGTAAACTTTCCCAGAATCCATGAACTCTGCAAGACCCCATAATACTTTTTTAAAAGAATGATTCTATAGTGTAGTTAGTGTAGTTTTATAAGAACAATTAAGTGAAAGGTTCAGAGGTTTCCATATAACATAACTTTGCTCCCACATACACATAGCTTCCTCCATTACCAACACCACTCATCAAAGTGATACATTTGTTACAACTAATGACCCTCCCATTGGCACATTATCATTCTGAGGCCATAGTTTACATTAGGGTTCACTTTTAGTGTTGTATTCTATGAATTTGGATAAATGTATAATGACCTCTATCCACCATTATATTATTCAGAATATTTTCACGGCCCTAAAAATCTTCTTTGCTCTGCCAATTTACCTCTTCCCCCTAGCTTTTGGCAACCACTGATCTATATACTGTCTGTATAGTTTGCCTTTTCCAAGATGTTGTATAGTTGGTATCATATAGTATGTAGCCTTTACAGATTAGCTTTCTTCACTTAGCATCATATATTTAAGTCTCCTCCCTGTCTTTTCATGACTTGATAGCTCATTTCTTTTTATTGCTGAATAATATTCCATTGTTTGGATGCACCAGAGCTCATTTATCCATTTACCAACTGAAAGTCATTGTGCTTCCAAGCTTGGCAATTATGAGCATTGTGCTTCCAAGCTTGGCAATTATGTTCCACTTTTTTTTTTTTTAGAGAGGGGAGAGAGGGGAGAGAGGGGAGAGAGGGGAGAGAGGGGAGAGAGGGGAGAGAGGGGAGAGAGGGGAGAGAGGGGAGAGAGGGGAGAGAGAGAGAGAGAGAGAGAGAGAGAGAGAGAGAGAGAGAGAGAGAGAGAGAGAGAGAGAAGAAAGAAAGAAATTTTTAATATTTATTTTTTAGGTTCTCGGCAGACACAACATCTTTGTTGGTATGTGGTGCTGAGGATCGAACCCGGGTCGCACGCATGCCAGGCGAGCGCGCTACCGCTTGAGCCACATCCCCAGCCCAATTATGTTCCACTTTTTGTGTGGACATAAATTTTCAACTCCTTTGGGCAAATACCAAGGAACTCAATTCCTGATTCAAATTATAAGATTATATTTAGTTTTGTAAGAAACTGCCAAAAGTATCTTCCAAGGTGCCTGCACCATTTTTCATTTCCACTGAAAAATGAATGAGAGTTCCTGTTGGCTTACATCAGCATGTGATGTTGTCTCTGTTCTGGATTTTGACAATTCCAATGGGTATGTAGTGATATCTAATTTTTATAATTTGCATTTCTCTGAACTTATATGATGCAAAGCATCTTTTGTTGTTGTTATTGTTGTTGTTGTTGTTGTTACTAGAGATTGAACTCAGGGGCACTCAACCACTGATTCACATCCCCAGCTCTATTTGTATTTTTATTTAAAGACAGGGTCTCACTGAGTTGCTTAGTGCCTTCCTTTTGAACTTGCAATCCTCCTGCCTCAGTCTCCTGAGTTGTTGGGATTATAGGTGAGCGCCATCATGCCCAGTGATGCAAAGCATCTTTTATTTATATATTGCAAATATATATGTATATATCATATATATGTGATGCAAAGTATCTTTTATGTTTATTTGAAATGCATATATCTTCTCTGAGAAAGTGAAGAATCTTTTAAGATCTTTGACCCATTTTAAAATCAGGTTTTTGTTGTTGAGTTTTAGGAGTTTGTTGTATATTTTAGATAAACAATACTTCATTACATATGTCTTTTATTATTTCTCTGTTTGTGCCCTTTTTTCAATTTCTTGGTAATAAAATTTTTCATTATATTAAGTCTAGTTTATTCATTCTTTCTTTCCTGGACTGTGTATCAGTCTTCTGACTTTGTTCTTTCCCTTCAATATTGTGTTGTATATTCTGAGTCTTTTGTCTCTTCATATAAATTTTAGAGTCAGTTTGCTGATACTCACAAAATAACTTGCTGAGATTTTGATTGGGATAGCACTGAATCTATATATCAAGTTGGGAAGGACTGGCATCTTTATGATATTGAGTCTCCCTGTCTATGAACATGGACTATCTCTTCATTCATTTACTTCTTTGATTTCTTTTGTTAGACTTACAGTTTCACTTATAAATTGTGTGCATGTTTTATTAGATTTATATATAAGTATTCCATGTGTAATGGAATTGTGTTAAAAAACAGAATTGTGTTTTCAACAAAATTTCTTAATTAACTTCTCTTTTTATACATGCTTAATGTTATCTATTATTTTTTAGAGATGTTTGCATACTTACTGTGTCTGGAGGTAGACTTTGAAGTGTATGTGATAACTTTCCTATGTTCATATATGAATCTCAAAATCATGTACATCTACAAGAAATTAATTTTAAAAAATAACTATGGGTAAGTGGCAGAAAGATGAGTAGAGCAGAGGGAAGAGAGCAGAGGTGGGAGAATGGAAAGGGAAGAAAAGGTACTGGGGATTGAATAGGACAAGATATATTCCCTGCTTTAATAAATATGTCAAAATGGATTTTACTAACATATATAACTAAAAACATGAAGATATATAAAGTGTATGTGAGTTATTGCCTTATAAAATATATTAGTTTGAAATTCAGCTATTACATATAAACATGATGTGTGCATATACAGGGATAGCATATAATTACAAATATTTGAATGTCTATATATTTATCTATGTTTATATACAGCAACATACACAGTTACACAAGATAGTCAATTAGTTTAAACCAATTATCTATCTCATTTTAAGACATATGCATCCATTATATTCATAAAACTTATATAGTGAGAGAGACTATAAGGACATAAACAAAAAATAAACTATAAAAAACAATTGTTCAAATCACCAAGTCAAAGAAATAAGGTAATTAAAAAGACCATAACTGTATGAACTTTCTACAATTACAAATTTGTAGGACACTTGGATTAGAGAGAGAAAAAAATCACATTCTGAGTGTGAAACAAAATTTTCTTTGGCAAATATCATTACAGTAATTGCTTGAATTGATGTCTGTTACCCAAAATATTACTAGAATCAATTTTTTTCTGTTTGTGTGTCTCAACACATTTTCTTTCCTACTGCAAAATGTGTTTGCTCTGTTAAAAATAAGAAATAATCTTATCATATTGGGGAGAGGCATTATTCTATCCTAGGAATGAACTGTGTTCCCCTACTAGAATTTCCAAACCAACTTTTAAAATATATGTCAATTCTGGTAGCCCTTTATAAGCTAGAAAACCAGATACAAAGTGATTATAGATGAATTGCTAGTTCAATGGCTCACTAGTTTCTTCATTCCCCAATTAAAAACTACTTGTATTTCTACATAAAAGTCCCTCCCTTTGTTCAATCTTCATTCACCTTAACAAACTGTAGCTACCTCTTAAGGCCTAATTCTAATGTCACTCCTATGATGGCTCCCTTGACACCCACAACCTAAAGATCACCAGTTCTCTGGGATATCACAGCATGCTGCGTTTTTACATATTTTTTTCTCACTTTTAGTAGTATACTCAAGTTAGTTATACATCTATAGAGTTCTTCATTGACTTTGGGCTTTTGAAGGGGCAGAAACTTGACTCATCCCTCAACAACACCAACTCCACTGTAAAAGGATAGTAAGTATTTAATGCATGAGAGAATGAATTTCATTTTTTAAAAAAGAATGAATTTTAGCAGGTGGAATATTTATAAACAAATGTTGGGTAACATTATAAGGTATTAAGGGAAAATTCTTGGAGGTTGGTCTCTGGATGAATTTAACCAGCTAGAACATGTTCCCCAAAAAAGAAAACAATATTTTCAAGCTCATAAAATAGTCATTGTAAAGCCTTGTACATTGAAGTTAAAAATTATAATTCAGGGGCTGGGATTGTGGCTCAGTGGTAGAGTGCTTGCTTTGCACATATGAGGCACTGGGCTCGATCCTCAGCACCACATAAAAATAAATAAACAAAATAAAGGTATTGTGTCCATCTACAACTAAAAAATTAAAAAAGAACTTTACACAAACATTAGTAAATGCATAAATAAATAAAATTACAATTCATTCCCTTCCTCTAATATTTTATTAACTTTTAATGAATAAAAATTCTTATATTTATTTATCTGGTCCCTGTTACAACGAAGAAAAAAATCAGAAATCAGGGACTTAGGGACTTAAAGACAGACTGTCATCAAGAATATTATAAAAGTGAGAGAAAAGACATAACAAATTACAGACATTATAGAGTAATGATATTTATAATTATTAACCCAAGTGTAGGAAAATTATGTTTGATGCCATTTGTTTAAGAAAGCAAGAAAATATAGAGAGGTTTTAATTGTATAAAAGAAGTATAATAATTTTAGATAGCTTTCTCAATAAAAAGTTAAACTGTTAAAATTGTTCTGGCATTTCCATGATAAATTACCTTGAAAAGGGACTTTCATGCAAAAACTTATTCCTGAAAAATAATGGATACTCTTATACTACTCAGCTCTCTTTGTATCCATGACAACTTCCCACAGAATTCTACTTAAAAGAGAAAATACATTATTTTTTTAAGGATACAGGGAGAGAGAGGAGTACAGTATCAACCTAGTGACCCAAAGCAATGCAGACAAAAGATTCTGCTCAAGAATGTGTTGAGAAGTTGAAAACATTGATAATGCCTCTGAGAAGATGTTGTAGAAATTACCAAAGGCAGAACCATAAATGGCTCCTTTCTTTAACATATGAAATAAGCAAATGTTTTTATTTAAAAAAACCTTGAAGACTACTATTAATCTGCTGATAGAATAATGTTGCACATTAATATAAAATATTATACTAGTTATATCTTATTGTGTATCACACACACACTTTTTTTCCCTTTGTTTTTGATAGTGAGGCTTTAACTCAGGAGTGCTCTACCACTGAGCTACATCCCCAGACCTTCCTATTTTTCATTATGAGACAAGGTCCTACTAAGTTGTCCAGGCTGGCCTTGAAGTTGTGATCCTCCTGCCTTAACCTTCTTATAGGTGGAAGTCACACTGCCTCAACCCTCCACCCCTTTTGAAGTCAATCTGCCTTGCTGACAACTATACAGGGATAGGGTGTATGTTTTTCCAATTGCCTTTCTTCATTTTATTGTTGAATGGACCAAGAGTTCAAATTTGCCCTACATGTGGCCCATTCATAGGTTTGCTAATGATCCATGAGTTCTGATAGAACAAGAGAGATATATGGATAATTACATTTTTTTCTCAAAAACTTTCAACTGGAAAACCATGAAGCTGAAGCAATTACCAGCATGAGATGAAGCTGAGAGAATGCCATGAGGGAGAATAAGGGACAAGAGTCCAAAACATGGTATGATGCATGTATGTACAAAACAAAGATATAAAGAATAAAAATTATGTAATACAGCTGGTTAATGAAGTAAGCAAAATGAAGTCAATTACCAAATATCTATTTGTTAGAAATCATTAAAGTGTCATGTTGACCAAACAACAATGGTGTTTACAATAAATACATTTATTTTATACTCAACTACAAATCCAGAGGTTGGTTTCCAAAGTGGATTCTGAAGCTCTGTAATGTCATCACAGACCTAGCCTTATTCTGTTTTTAACACTATTGTCCCCATATGGTTTCCACCTTTTGGTTCATTCTATCTGTTTAATGGAAACAAATTTGGCCTAAATCAACTTCCATAGATGAATGATAAGTTTGATCCAAAGCAACCTCTGTACATAGTGAATTACAACCTAGCTTGATATGTAAACAAATTATAACCTAAAGGGGTTCCCCTGTAATGTAGTGACTGAAACTTAGCCATAGGAACTGAATTTCCAGCCAATGAGAGTCTGAAAGGTGTGAAAGATGGCCATATATGGAAAAGGCCAAGTGCAGCCAATCCTGTCATTTATTTCTCTGTCTCTTTTCTCTATGACTTCAAACTGTATAGGTGGTTGGGGAGGACATTCTGAAGCACTCTCATTTTGGAGTGCTGGCCACTTTTAGAAACTATTCTTGATCACATAAATTTTAATTGGTCTCAAGTTTTTTAATATCTCACATAATAATCAGGTAAGATTAGCTGCATTTTCAGACTGCACATAATAGTACTCAAAGAAGGAAGAGAGAACTGGGAAGATAATTACTGTCTTCTTCCATTTCTCTATCTTAACAGAGATAAAAATCCATTTCCAGAAACTCATACAATGTTCTCCTTTTCTGTCTTTGATTAGAATTCAGTATCATGCCCATTTCTACTTCTACCACAAAGAGGAAAGAGACAGCTGTGCTTGGCTTAGGTTATGATTTAGAAAACTTTTTTTCATAAAGAAAAATGTATTCGCATACAACCAAAACCATTCATTTATATATTATCCATGGCTACTTTGTGGTACCATATCTGTGTTATGGATGTGAAAGAGTACTTAGGAATCTCTAAGCTGAGCTGAGTGGAAAAGTTGTGACAGAAACCTCAAAATCTAAAATATTCACTACTTGGACCCTTATATACTCTGGTTTATCTATCATGATTTATCCCCTGAACAAATTTTGCCATATGAATAAAGTTGAGGTTGTGTTAGCAGACAAAATGAGAGAAATGACTGTTGGATAAGATGTAATATAACACCTTTCTGGGGTATGTGGATAGTAAGCATAAGAGCTTCCTTAGTTCCTGATTAATGTCCGACTTACAGGTTCAACCATAGTTTTATTGGGCAGGCGTAGAGGGGGGAAGGCCAGAAATATAACATCAAGATTAACTTACTGAAGAAGAATGTGCAAAGTTTGGGGCTTGAAAACAGGAAAAGATTGAAGAGTTCTATTCAAAGTTAATTTTGGTTGTATATTTGTAGAACTTTAATTAGTATTTTACAAGAGAATAATTAGCTGAATAGTACTTATTGCTCAGACCCTTGGACTTTCTAAACTTCAAACTCTAAGACATAATACCCACATTTAACTTGAAATAGAAGATTCACTTTGTTTAATATAATATTTGGAAGAAATAGATTATAATTCCTTTTCCTATCAATAATAGGAAAAGGGGGAGGCAGAATTAGTAAAGATGGTGGAATGTGATAGACATCATCATCCAAAGTATGTATGAAGACACGAATTGGTGTCAGCATACTTTATATACAACCAGCGATATGAAAAATTGTGCTGTATAAGTGTAATAAGAATTGTAATGCATTCTGCTGTCATTTATTTTTAAAAAATCAATAAAAAAGAAAACTTTTCAGTCAATGATAGAAGTAGAAATGGGCATGATACTGAATTCTAAAAAGATAGCAAATGAAATTTTCATAACTTGAAATTATGCCCAAATTTAGTCATCCTTTAAAATTGTACGGATTTTAATTTCATTGTATGCATATTACTTAAGCAAAGGGCCAAATAAGCTGCATAAAAGAGGAATTAGATTGTGAAAATATGTCATATAAAAATAAAATTAGAAGAGGGAAATTCTAGAGGAAAAACATTGAGAAAAAAATGTGAGGAAAAGCATGGAAGTAGAAAGAGAAGACATACTATAACATAGTAGTTGGTGCAGTCTGAAATACAGGCTTTGGTAAGAGTGGATTAGTAATTTAATATACAAAACTGGGGAGCTTGAGGCCAGAAGAGGAAAAATTTTGAAGGAATTGTTTCTGTATGTATAGTACATTTTGGGGGTTATTTGAAATATGTATCAACTATGCACACATATAACATGATATACAATAAATCATGGCAGAAATAGAATGATTGTTAGTCCCTTGAATACCAAATGTTTAGTCACAAATTTTTGTCATCATGATACCACTTGACCATTTATCTATTTTTCTGTTTGTTTCTATATGTTCACTTTTGAGAATTTCACAATATAATGTTTTCATCGTTAAAAACTATATAAGAGAGGGGAAAAAAGTCACCGATGCTTTATAAATTCCCTTGGTCAGAAATAAACTGAGTTTTTTCCTAGTAGATCTATATGAAATGACTTCCTGGTTCTCATTGATTTCCACAGTTTTGAAGATGATAGGAGTCTGAGTGATCCTTCTTTAGGGATTTCTGTTCTAAAATCACTAAGACTGTATGGACAGTCTTAGTGATTTTATATGGAGAAATGTTATCCTTATTAAAATAATGTAGAAAGATATTGCAAGAGGTTTCATTTTTTCTGACACTTCCAGGTGCGCTCTGTTTGCTCTGTTTCAGAAGCAAAACATATTAAAGAATCCTTTTCTGGTGGAAGGGACTTGGAGAATTCAAATACTCCAGCCATCCCAGGTAAGATAGCACTTAACTAGAGTTAGTTATTTTATTATTTATTATTTTATTTTATTATTAAACACTACAGTGGAAAGGCGTACTTACAATATGCTACTTTTGAACTCCAAAAATAACGTAGCTGATTATTCTCATGTTTCTGGGAAAATAGGATAGAGTTCTCTTTTTAGGTATTGGTTTTAAATGTACTTATTCTACTGCACAACTTAGAAATCACATCTCCTTTCAGGATACTTCCTTGTGCCCTATTCCACTTACTTATTCTAATGCTAACCAAACCATTATAAGAGTGATCTTCCACACCAGTTCCATGCTTATGTTTTCCAACTCTCTTCCCTTTGGTATTTTCCTGTCCAGAATCCAATTCTTTCAGAGATCTATTGTCCACCAACATTAGGATGAGCCATAATGATGTAACCAGACAAATGATCCTGGATCATCTGATGACTAGCTAAAATATTATGTTTGATGCTTCATTTTTTGATGTGCAATAAAAAACTTTAAAGAGTGACTAATGTTTACAGCAATAAAAAAGAACTATGGTACAAATATTTGAGTACTAAGACCTTTGAGTGCTTTTCAAATGGATCCACTTACTTTGTTTTATTTAAAATTATTTTTATTTTTAGTTGTTGATGGACCTTTATTTTATTCATTTATTTATATGTGGTACTGAGAATCAAACCCAGCACCTCACACATGCCAGGCAAGTGCTCTACCACTGAGCCACAATCCCAGCCCAATCCACTTACTTTGGGTTGAAAAACTAAGAGTTGTTATTTTTAAAGGGAATATTTTCATATTTAAATGCAAAATTAACAAAACCTAGTAGTGTTATCAAGGAAGCTGTTCAATTGAACAAAGCCTTCTCTGAAAATAGCCAGGTAGTTGTATTCACTTACAAAAATGTTAAATTTCATATATGAATATATGACCAGTGTAACTCCACATCATGTACAATTACACTCCATATATATATATGATATGTCAAAATACATTCTGTCTTGTATAACTAAAAATTCAAAAAAAATATTTAAAAAGTTAAATTTCTCTGGGTCTGAAACAATATTAAATATATCCTGTTTTTTTAAATGGATGTCAAAATTAATATCTTGAAAATCTAGTTATTTACATGCCCCCATAATGTTATTAGAATAAGGTCACGAATCGGCATTCATTAATAGTAGTAGAGTATTATCTATGTTTCAGGATTTTTAAAATATATATATATATATATATATATATATATATATATATATATTTAGTTGTAGGTAGATGTAATACCTTCATTTTTAAATTTTCATGTGGTGCTGAGGATCAAACCCAGTGCCTCATGCATGCCAAGCAAGTGCTCTACCACTAAGCCCCAGCCCCAGTCCCCTCAGGTTTTTATTAATGGGTTTTGGTGACCTTGTGACTGTATTTGTTGAGTGTGATTCAAATATCTTTTTAAACAATGACTAATTTGAAAATATTTATCTCTGCTGGTACCATCAATTACAATTTATCTGGAAAACATTTTATTATATCAGATACATGTTTAAAACATAACATTAAAATATTTTATATTTGTATATTAGCTTTATAAAAATATTAGAATTTAAAAATCCCTGTTACTGTTGTTACCATTCTAAGAGTCTTTAAATAATATCAACTAGTTAAGATATTCTTAACTGAATTTCATGACAAGTTTTCATTAGCATTCCCATTATGGGTTCAGTGAACCCCTCTTCAATTATATACAGCATTATTTGTTTATGAATTATGGATTTTTCTGAAGAGACGACTTACATAGCCTTTTAAATCCCCAAAGCTATAGATGATAAAATTGCACTCTAATAGTTTTTTTGAGGATCACACAGTGAGTTGCTAGAAGAGCCTATACTAAAACCCCCAAACCAGTCAAAACTCAGTGCTCTTTCATAAATAACTGCTGCCTCCACTTCATGTACTTTGTATTTTGTTGCTCTATATTAAATCTCTGGCTATAATTTTAGTTTCAATCTTCCAGAAAGTATTGAGAGTCTCATGCACTACTAGTGGGAATCTAAATTTTTATAACACTTTGGGAAAGTGTTTGATAATATTTACTAAAATTAAACATATACTGTATGACTCAGAAATTCCACTCCTAAGTATAAGCCAATAGAATGCATATTTGTGTTCACCAGAGGATATGTACATGAATGTTCATTGCAGAACCTTTATTGGTTCCAAACTGGAGAATATCAAAATGCTCATCAATATTGGAGTAGACAAATAAACTATAGTATATTCACATAATTTAATACTACATAGCAATGTCCACAAATGCCCTACAGCTATATAAAATAAGTGGATGGATCTCACAAACATAATTTAAGTTCTGCATCATTATATTTACTTAAAACACCCTCAATGATTACTGAATATAAAAGGGCATGAGAATATCTTCTGGGGTTCTAGTAATACTCTTGTTTACTAACCTGAGTTCTGATGACCCAGATTTGTTCAGTTTGTTAAAGTTCAGCAAACTGAGCTGGGCACAGTGGTGTACACATGTAATCCCAGTGATTCTGAAGATTAATGCAGGAGAATAGCAACTTTAAAGTCAGCCTGGACCTCTAACTCATAAGTAAAAAAATAAAAATGGCTGGGATTATAGCTCAATTTTAGGGAGCCCCTGGGTTCAATTCCCAGTACCACAAAAAATAAATAAGGTTCAACAAATTGTATACTTATGATTTGTACTCTTTATGCTATGTCATAATCTTAAATATACATAAGACAAATCTAGCAAGTGGGACGATACTATCATAGATACCACCACTTTCATAGACATGAGTAGAGAAATGTATACAGACTAGCATTTACTGAAACTAATATGCATTGTGTGGTAAGCCCTTCATCACATGTGACATCTCAATACTGACAAATAACCTCTTTAGAGGTGCTATCCTGATCATCAAAGAGAATATGTGCCAAAGGCTACACAGCTAATAACTCCATTTATGAAATACCCTAGTGATCTAACTACATGGTCCTTAATAGAAAAATTGGTAAGTCCTTCAAAAAGTTCAATGGATTGAGAGAAAGAGTCTTGAGTTCTAGCTCTAGCATTAATTCACCCATTCGTTTATCTGTCACTATTTAAGTAGCCACTATGTGCCTATTCACCAGGGATATATATAAAGAGAGATCCATATATACATACATATCTAAATGAGGGAAAAAGATCTTATGGGATTCAGTCTCCTTATTTGTAAAATAATAAAATACATTTTTTCAGTCTGAATGATCTGAGTTTTCTGCACATTTAACATCAAGTTTGTCATTTTCTTCAAAGTAGCATTTTCCAAACTGATATACACGGAATTGAGCTTTGTTGGCTATTTATTGGGGATGATAGAAAAAAATGCATCATAATCAAATGAGTTTGAGAAATGTCTTGTTGCTTAAAGTGAAACAAATGTCTTTCATTTTGATATTTCTAGAAGCCTGTAACATGCCAATGTGAAATGAATTACAATGAGGGAAGACTGAGAATGCAGTATCTTTCAAGTTAATTTGTGTAACTCCTGACATTTCATGGAATATAATTCCTAACAAAAACTTCTTGGAAAAAAAAACCAAATGTAAGCCACAGAAAACTTACCTGGAAGTTAACCTATTTCTTATTAGTCATTTTTTTTTGTGAGGCAATCATGAGTGAAAAAATTATTGTCCTCTTTTATGAATAAGTATAATTGTAACTCTTCTAACACATAAAACTAATATGCACATATAATGATACACGTGTATTTTTTTCATTTGTATATGAAAATGAAAAACATACCATATGAATTCTCTAAGTTGGCAGACTGCTAATTCCTATTGATTTGCAAACTTTTTTTCCAAGTAAATATATTACCAGCAACTCCTAGATATATAGCACATTTACAAGTAAAAATATTATTTTGATTTATATGCCATTTATACTTTATGCTTCTGATCATGAAATACTTTGAATTTTAGTTCCTCACTATTTCAGAAACTATTTTTATAACTATCACCCTATAAAACCCAAGAGAAATTTACTAAAAATACCAAAGATAGGCAATGGACTTAGTTTGTTTTCCTAGAGAATGTTATCCATAATTCTAGGGATGTCATTTAACAATTTTATGATTTCAATTTTCAGAAATTCATAATAATTTAAACAAAGTAAATTTTTAAAATTTATTCTTGGCTAATAGTTGAGTGTGTGAGTAATACTCTTCATCAAGAAATCATTAGTAATAGGGAAAGCATATTGACTTCATTAAAATTTATTGAAGATATAATAACATATTTTAGTTGTAGAACAAAATATCAAAATATGCATTGATTCCTGAAGCTGCTTATATTGAGATTAAACTAAGTAAAATGCCATTCATTTATCTTTTACTAGGTCTTACGCAAATATTAATAAAAATGAATTTTGTTTCAAAGACATATTAGAGCTACTTTCATGTCTGGGTCCAAAATGCAAATTTCCATAGTCAATAAGGACCAGAAATAATTAGAATGGGCTTTGTGATTATAGAGTCTAAAATATGTGCTATGCCTCATCATATTAGAAGGACAAGTTGCACCATCTATCATTTGCTCTAGGACTTCTTCCTTTCCATTAACCCAAGGAAACCTGAATTTACTGAGAGCTCTTCCTTGAAGTCATAACCAATCTAATGATTCAGAGCTTGGAATGTTAAGATAGGACTTTTTCCTTATTGTGAATATTTCCTGATTTAATTTAGTATGCTATCTTTTTTTTTAGTTGTAGATGGACATAATACCTTTTTATATTATTTATATATTTTTATGTGGTGCTGAGGATCGAACCCAGTGACTCACACATGCTAGGCAAGCACTCTGCCACTGAGCCACAACCCTGGCTCCCTTGGTATGCTATCTTTAACAGAGACTTTATCACCACGACACTAACCACAGTTCAAATATTTAATCTAAATATTTCTACTTGGTAGAAAATTTTATGGACCTTTAGGTATATTTTTTCCTTTAACTTATCTTTTTATTTTCAAGATTTTTGCAGAAGTAGAAAATCTTAATTAATCCTGCAGAGTTATGTACCAGCTTATGGTTTGGCATTTACTAAATATTTTTGCTAGAAATTCTTAAAACACATTTTATTTTTCACTGTCAATTTCATCACTAACTTTAGAACATTTAATTATCTCATCCAAATATTCCCTGGTTGGAATAACAATTGAAAATTTCTTTTCTGGTGGTGAGGATAATAAGTGTTGATTAGATGTCTTGAAGTTTTATAGATAGTCTGATCTAATTATGAAATGGAAAATGTGTTTATGTCCTATATGAGCATGATGGAAATATTTTGAAAATTGGAAAAAATATAATTAAAATTGATCACTCAAGATATAACTGGATTCAAAGAACACTAGGAAAGCCCACCTATTGTTAATAACACCAGGAAATTTCCCCATCTGAGTGAGAAACATTTTGGATCTTTGGACTTAAAGTGATTTGCTGCATAGTTGGAAAGCAATATTATGTTCTGCTTTTGTTTTAGCTAATATTCTGTTATACAAATCTGCCTGTATCCCATGAGATGAGTCACATAAAAGTTTACTTATGTCAACTAGAAGAACAGGGGCAGAACTAACTGAAGGTCCCTAACAATTGAATAATCCATCCCTTGCTTTTTGGGACCTGGAACAGGCATCACAACTGTTAATAAGAATTTCCTTATTGGAATGAAGAATTTTAAAAAAACAGAGAAGAAAAGAAGAAATCTGAAATTACAATGATGTTCAAAAACTTAAATTCTGGTCTGCTGCTTAGAAATGCACTTTTTATTCTTCATTTTTACTTTTTCCTATGTCTGAGGTAGTTAGATAACTGTCCTTATGACTGTAAAAGCATTGAGACAAAGTAAGTTGAGGATAGAAATAGTTGGAGATAACTTGAAAACTCTGAATGGCATTGAAATCAGCAGGTCCTAATGATTGGTGACTCAGGATTCTAAAGGCAATGGTGCATGTTATTGCAAAGCTCTTTGCTGCTATTTTGAGGAAGCTGCTCAGAACAAAAGTGCCAGAAGTCTTAAATAGAGCTCAATGCTCAATTTTACTAAAAGGATGATCTTGAAAGATTGTGGACCTCTTATCTTAACTTTGGTACCTGGAATGGTGGTGGAAAAAGTCATTATGCTATCAATTTGAAAATGCCTACAGGGGCACAAAATGTTGAATAATGAGCAGCATGGCTTCTCAAACTACAAAACATCAGGCACATTTTGTTTCCTTCTCTACCAAATTGATATCATTTATAGAAAGGGAAGAATCATTATATGCTTACAAACACCATTTTAATGTTTCCACCTTACAGCGTCATAATCTTTTTATATTATTATTTAAGGCCAGTCGTTATAGTCAGTAGTTATGGTGTTATTTCAGGGACCTTGGGAAACTTTTGTTGCTCTACAAAGCAAGCTCTTAATGTTTAATACTTCATTTCTCTAGTTTAAAGCTCTTTAAATGCTACTGAAAAGCTGTGTGACTTTCAGAAAGTTACTAAACCTTTCTGAGTCTGTTTCCACATCTGCAGAAATTGAGGTATTCTTCCTATTCTCTAAATCTATTACTGAAAATAGTTGTGATAATTTGGATCTTTCATATTCTCAATGGGCCCATATTTTAGGCCTTAGTTCCCAGCCTACAGTGCTACTGGGAGGTTGTGAAACTTGTAACATGTGGGACCTAATAGAAGGAAGTTGGGTCATTCAGGGTGGACTCCTGAAGGGACTATTAAGACCTCATCTCCTTTCTGTTCTTTTCTTTTTCACATCCTGGTTGCCCACGAGGTGAGAAACATGTTCTACCACTCATTCTTTGTCTTGATGTACTATCTTGTCAGAGAAATCAGAAACAATAGGGACAACCAACCATGGACTGAAACCTCACAAATTGTGGGCCAAAATAAACCTTTCTTCTTTTTTAAGTTCATTATCTCAAGTATTTTGTTACAGTAATGGAAAGTTGAATAACACATTAGGTAACATTCAAGATAACATTTCAAGCTAATTCATTAAATGTGAGAAGTTTGTTTAAGGGAAGTATAGCATCATAAATTGCTGTGACACAAACACAGATAAATGGAAGTAAAAGTTATGTAAAAATGGCTTCAGATGAAAATTATAGAGAAATAAATAATAGCTAACATAGCTATAGTGTTCACTTTGTGTCAGACATTAGTCAGTTTTCACATTGAACAGTAAAAGACAAAAGAGAAGGGCCCAGGATGTGTGTTCTGACAGAATAATGTGACCTCAGGCAGGGAAAAAATCCTACTGAGCCTCAGTTTCCTCAGGAGGTATTGGTTCTGGACAGTAATTTGGAAAGGGGAGAGAGAGAAGGAGGAAAAAGAAAATGCCAGAAGTTATACAAAACCAGGAAATTAATCTCTCTGTTCTACTGTTGAAGGAAGAAAGAAATTTGTGATGTTAGAGTTGCTAAAGAAAAGAGTGACAAAAAACTTACTTAAGAGTAAAGAAAGTATGATCTACATGACTTAAGAATATAACAAGGGGCTGGGGTTGTAGCTTGATGGTAGAGCACTTGCCTCAGTACCACATACAAATAAATAAATAAAGATATTGTGTCCATCTACAACTAAAAAAAAACCTAATAAAAGGAATATAACAAATGAATATAATAGTTTAAGTAAGTGATATGTGAAGCCCAGTAAGAAATCTGTACTTGGGATAACTAAATCTTTATAGTGGAATAGAAAATTTCATTTAGTTTAATCTGTAGTTGGAAAACAATGTAGGTGTTATGTAGTTGTCCCACAAGAATGCAACTAAAGAGATGAAAGATATCCATGTGACTGAGAAGAAATTTAAAGCATCTTTTTCTTTTCTTTTTTACTTTTCAACTTTTTAATTTTAAAGCACCTTTTTCTTTGGTAAATGAATAAGGGGATGGAGAGGGAGGGAGAGGAAAGACCATAGTTTCTTTAGAAAAACGGCCAATGGTTATTTATTTATTTTGGTGGTGGGGATAGAACCACCACACTAGGCTTTACCACTGAGCTGCATCCCTAGCCCTGACTGAAGGAGGGAGAATTTTGACTAATTCAGTAAATAAATGCCATAAAAATATATTTCCTATCTAATACCATGTGCAACCGTGTTAGGAAAAACTACATGTTTTTATCTCTTATATCAAAGTTTATATGTTCACTAGAAAGATAAAAATAACATAGTTATTCTAAACAAAATAAGGCTGTGTGAGATGGCAAAATGACCTGGTCCCAAAATGAGCCATTCAGACAATAAATAAGATCAGTAATCTATAAAAGAAAGAAAAGAAGGAGAGCCAGACTACATATAGTTTTCTAAACCTTGGATTTCCCTTCTTCTCTGTTCCCTCCATCTGGTAAATATCAGGCCACTGCATTGATGAAACGTCTAGAAAAAGCCTTCTCTAAACTATTTCCTCTTCAGCCCCTACAACACACACACTGGGTTTAGGTGCCCATTCTCTATTCCTTCAGCATCTTGCACTTGCCTGTAACTGTAACACAGAGTTCCTTGGATTTTGTATTATAATTGCCTGTTGGATTGTCTGTGTTCCTCAATGAAATGTGAATTCCTTGAAAGCAGGCACCAGACTGTATTTATTGCTCTATTTCCTGTCTACTATGTGACTTAGTATATATTAAGAAGTTAATTAACACTTGAGGAATAAACAGAAAAAAAGATGAATACTGTATTAGTGCCAAGAGCATTTCTTCCATCATTATAACTTCATAACAATAAGTTGCCAACAAATTTTTCCTCCAAATGCTCCAACTTACAAGTAAGACTAATGAGTTTCAGATCATGTCATGACAAGTTTATGAGATCATTTATGATCATTTGTGTATATTCCAATCTCTCCAAGTTTATCTATTACCTCTCTTTTTTTCTTATTATGAACCAGTCTCAAAGCACTATTGGTGGTTCTCTTAAATGTGCTTTGTTCTCTGTAATCTCTGAGGGTTTTGCTTATATTGCCAAAAAAACATTTCTTCTCTTCTCACCCCTTTCTGCTGACCCCACCCCCTGCCACCTTCTTCATCAGGCTAATAGACTTATATATTAACTCTCTTTGAGTTCACCATCCTCAAGAATACTTCTCTTGACAATTCATACTCTAGCCATTACTCTAGGTACCTCTGCTCCATGCTCCCAAGCATATTATATTTATGTCTTAGGAATTGGTCCATGAGTTCCTTGTTTACTGCTTTATACACAATGCTTAGTGAAGGGCTTGGCACAAAAATAAGCTCATATAAGATTGGGATCAATGAATGGACTTTAAAGGTTTCATGGAGTAGTTAAATATGGCTAAAAAATATTAATGTCTTTATATATGCCAAGATTTATTCTATACACTCATATATTAACCCATGGAATAATCTCTAAGACACTGTAAAACAGTTACTTTTATTATTCCATTTTTACAAATAAGGAAATAGTAGCACAGAAATCTAAGTCATTTTATCAAAGCTTATGCCCAGCCGGCAAGTAATGGAGAAAATGCTCTCAAGTGCCATGCCACATTGTCTGTGTTCTTAGGATCCATGCTGGTCCCTGAGAGATGAGTCAGATTGGGAATGAGAGAAGGCAGAAAAGCATTGCAGATGGGCAGAAAGGACATGAGCTGAAACACAGAACATGATGTACAAAACTAAATTACATTAGCAGAATGATTTAACTGATATTATTTGAAATGTCTGTATTGGGAAGTAGTGGAAGAAAGACTTGAATAGGTAAATAGGTATGTTGTAGATAGGACAGAATGTCAAAACATAATTTAGACTAGAGTAAATAAGAAGGGATAGGAACACTTAATTTTTATGGCCCCCAACTTTTTTATTTGTTTTTTCTATATATACATGACAGTTGAGTATATTTTGACATAATGTACAGGAATTATTTCTGAGTAAGTGAATATCACAATAAAATAACTGTTTGGAAGGCTAATACAAGGTAACTATGCTCAATCAACAAGAATGGGGGGGCATTGTTAGCCAACTAGGGTTTTCAGGCCAGCATGACTTTGGTAATTTCACCAATATCCAAGGTCAGTTCTCATACCCAAAGGCATAAGCAAAAGCTGTGTCCCCAAAGATTATAAAATTCTTATGTGACTGACTCAGACAAAATCACTTAGAAAATAATTTTTGAGAACTGCCTCTGTATTGAGGCCTTGCAGTAGACATTGAGGAGTGATGATATAGGACAGACATGGTTCCTATGTCCATGGAATACAGTATTTTAGACAAAATCTAAATATTATAAAAGTAGAAGAGATGAACAATATTAAAGAAATGAGGTCCCTTTCTAGTCTACAAGGCCAACAAAAAATTCCTGAACCAAGTTAAAAAGAACTGAAGGATGATTAAAATTTTGTTAGATGAGGGTGAGAAGGTAAAGGACTCCAAGCAGATAAAACAACATGTAGAAAGGACTTGTGATGGGAAGATCACACAAATGTTCTCTATGGCTGTAGCAGAGAAGGAAAGTGATACAACATGTCACAAAATCTTATAAAACATTAAAAAAAAATAATTTTTACCTTGTCAGAAATTTTTGAAAGGTTTTAAGCAGTTCAGTGATCAGTTCACAGAATTAGATTTACCAATGTAAAAATCTCTTCTCAGGTTTTCTTTTATAATAAAAATGGATAAATGAGCCCTAAAATCCCATCTAAAAATGCTGGAGTAATTATTTTTCTATGTGCATTGGTGAGAAACTAAGAAATACACGGTTAAAAAAAGTAAAAATTCAAGAAAAGTAGGAAACTAAAAAAATGAGTAACACCAAAAAAGCTTATAAATAATGAGGATCTTCCACATATGATAAATTTTAACTTCAATTTCCATGACCTCATGGGGTATAAGAAGCAGGCCATAAATCACAGGACCTACCCAAGGTGCACAGACTAATATGAGACCACCACATAAAGCTTGCACCCCCTAAAAATAAAAGACATTCTTCTAGTGTGATCTAGAATTGAACTGGCCATTTTAAAATTCAAGCTGTATGTTGCATTTCTGTGAATGGCTAAATATATTACATTAAACTAATTATCCTGCAGATAAAAACTATAAACTCTGGAGAATATATATTTTTTAAAACCACTTGAAGACATTAACAAGGTAACAAAGCAGGAAGTTCATAGTGGAGGTTGATACCTTCATGGAAGAAACGATAATAAGTGAGTTTCCTATTTTCTGTGTCTTTTAGCCTAAGAAGAGGCCCCAGTTACAGTATTGGGGAACTAAAAGTGCAGATAGAAATCCTACACTTTTACTGACTTGAATAACCTGAGAACAAAGCCTGAAGCAATCAAACCAGTTGGAAAAAAAAGAGAAGGAAAATCTCAGAAGGTTATTGCCATAGTCAAGAAATGCCAGTTCTTTCCACAAGCTCATCCCAAACCTCTAGCTGACTTTTGAACCATGCATACACAAGACAGAGTTCAAGCAGCCAAGCTACAGTGAGAAAAACTGAACTGATATTTCTCAGTTCAGGATTTGAATTAGACAAACCAATTAGTTACCTTAAGAAAAAAATCAATGCTTTCAGAGGGAAATTTTTAGACCTTGGTAAATTATGCATACATGTAAAAATTAGCATTATGACCACTAATGGAAAAGAAACAGAGGTGGACACATTCCAAAATTTGACAAGGAAATGCTTGAACTAAAAAAAAAAAAGAAAATTGTTTTGGTAAGCTTTTTTAGCTGCTGTGACTTAAGGACCAAACCAGAACAATTATACAAAAGAAAAAGTTTAAGGGCTCACCGTTTCAGAGATCTTAGTACACAGAAGACGGACTCCATTTATTGGGGCTGAGCTTGTGGTGAGGTAGAACATCATGGCAGAGAGTGTGGCAGAAGGATGCAGCTCATATGGTAATCAGAAAAGCAGAGACTCCACTCTCCAGATACAGAACATATGCCTTATAGCTCCACCCCCAGTGAACCACTTCCTCCAGCCACACCCCACCTGTCTCCAGTTACCACTTAGTTAATCCCATCAGGGATTAATCAACTGATTATGTTAAGGATATAGCCCAATCATTTCTCCTCCAAACCTTATTGCATTGTTTGCACATGTGAGCTTTTAGGGGACACCACATCTAAACTATAATAAAAAGATTCATATTAAGGCAAAATAAAGCAAAGAAAAGTATAGGAAGAGGGAATAAATGGTAAACACAGAGAAAGTAATAGAAATATCATATTGGGGGAGGCTGGGGTTGTGACTGGGTGATAGAGTGCTTACCTAGCATATGTGAGGCACTGGGTTCGATCCTCAGCACCACATTAAAAAATAAATTAAGTTATAAAAAATCATACTGGTAATAACAATTAGTGAAAATGTCTAAGTTCTCCAGTTAAAGGACAAAAACTGAGAAAGCATCTAATAAAAATATCCAGCTGTATATTATCTTACAGGGTATACACTGAAAGCTAAGGATACAAAGAGTTCAAAATTAAAAGAGCAGAAAGTAATTACCAGACAAGTGAAAGAAAACTGGGGTGACTTACATTAATACCAGACAAAATAAATTTTAATGCAAAATGTTTGATTAGGGTTTAAAAAGGATCACCACAAAACAAAATGTTCACTTCAAGAGAAAAAGATAACATTTCTAATCTTTTAAATTTCATTCTTTTTTTTTAATTTATTTATTTTTTTATTGTTGGTCGTTCAAAACCTTACACAGTTCTTAATACATCATATTTCACAGTTTGATTCAAGCGGGTTATGAACTCCCAACTTTACCCCGTATACAGATTGCTGTATCACATAAGTTACCCTTCCATTGATTGACATATTGCCTTTCTAGTGTCTGATGTATTCTGCTGTCAGTCCTATTCTCTACTATCCCCCCTCCCCTCCCCTCCCCTCCCCTTTTCTCTCTCTACCCCTTCTACTGTAAATCATTTCTTCCATTTGTATTATCTTGTCTTACCCTTAAATTTCATTCTTTAAAAAAAGTAAATAAAATTGATATAGAAAAAAGAATAAGATTAGAAAGTGAGAAGAAAGATGTAAGTATAGATTTTGAAGATATTATGAGGATTAAATAAACCATTATAAACTGTACAAATGAATAAAAACAGAATTTGAAAGTTCCTACGATATAAAATTTGAAAATACTGACTGAAAAAGAAATAAAGAACTGAAATAATATGATAACCATTAAAATGCTGAACCAATAGTTTAAAACATTCCTATACAAATTTCCAATCAAAAGTTTTGACTGGCAGATTTTAAGAAACATTCGTGGAACATTTAATTATAATCATACACAAAACTTTTTTCTAGGTAATCACCCAAAAACCCACAAAATGGTTTTCTTTTAATGAGAAGTAGGAAACTACATTTCCCCACCAATTTGGACCTCCATGAGGCCATGTGACTAGTTCTTAATAATGAATGCAAGATGAAATTATGTATCACTTTTGTCCCACATCAATTAGGAGTGTGCCTTTTTCATACCTTCTTTAATTTCTTCCCTCATCTGCTGTCTATGTTTTGAAAATCCCTGAACCAAGCCACAGAGAGGGCCTTGATAGCTGAATTGACATATGGAAAGTTGTTAGATGAACACTTGAATAGAATATGACATGAAGAAGCCATAAACATTTATTATGTTAGTCCAATGAGACTAGCAAACTAATTCTAAACATAAGCGGGTAAACAATGGGGTATATCTTGACTTGCTCTAGCCTATATACTCCCAAGTTGGTTCAAGTATCTAGTGTGATCTTATGCCTGAACCTGAAATTATATTATGAAAAAAAATTATTGGCTGATATAATTCACCAGCATAGATGTTGAAATCCTAAAACATCAGCAAATGGAGGTAGCTATGAAGTGAAAAGTTGATTCATCAAGAACAAGTTGGGTTTAACCCAATGTGTCTTTCAGTTACCCATTACTGTGCAAAACTCCATCCTAAAATGTAATGGCTTGAAACAACAAACAGACGATTAAGTCTGCAGGTCCACTGAGTGATTTTACCTAATCTAAACCAAATGTAGTCAACGTCAACAGACACCCTTATGTATATGTGACTGGCAGGTCAGTTTGAGGCTGGATGGTGTCAGATGATCTCGGCAGGGATTGTCTCTGCTTTAAGAAATTTCTCATTCTTAAGTAGGCTGGCCTGGTCTTGCTCTCATGGTGCAGACTAAGTTCTAAGAGTTACAAAGCCACAAAATGCAAGGATGCAATAGAACACAAAGCCTACTAAGTCATAGTTTAGAACATTGTGATTTCTGCCACTTTCTATGGAACAAAGTCACAAAGCCTGTCCAGAATCAGAGTGGTTAGGGATAGCACAATTAGTGGGGAAAATGGAGGGACACCGAGAGGGCATTAATTAGTGAGATCAAGGCTATCAATCGCTTAATATAGTTCACTTGTCACCTTAACATGTTAAAAGAGAAAAATCACATGATCGGCTCAGTAGCAGGGGAAGATAGGATTTGAGTAGAATGACTATCCATTTGTAAACACACACACACACACACACACACACACACACACACACATATATATATATGAAACAAAAACAAAAATCATTTTTAGAAAATTAATAATACAGAGAAAACTCTTATCTGATAGAGTATCCTCCAAAAACCTACAGCAAACATGATATCTGGTATTTCAACAGTGAAATTTTTCCACTGGAGAAAAGGAACAGGATAGATGTCTTCAGTATTGCCTCTTTATATAACAAAGTTATACAGAAAGTATAGCTAATATAGTATAGACATCTTTCCCAATAAAAATATAAGCATGAGGAAGGAGCTGGATGTGGTGGCACACACCTGTAATCCCAGCATCTGGGGAGGTTGAGACAGGAGCATTGTTAGTTCAAAGCCAGCCTCAGCAAAAGTGAGGTGCTAAACAAGTCAGTGAGACCTTGTCTCTAAATAAAATATAAAACAGGGTTGGGGACTTGGCTCAGTGGTCAAGTGCCCCTGAGTTCAATCCCTAGTACCAAAAATAAATAAATAAATAAAATAATGTCCTAAGACTGAGGGAGCTTGGGCAACTTAGTAAGACCTTGTTTCAAAAAAAACCAAACAAACAAAAAGAATGAGGAAGGAAGAAAGAAACTGTTATTTTTCTCAAATAATATGATTATCCACTATTAAATCCCCCAAATCTACTAAGAAATTATTAAAAAGAATAAGCCAGGTACATATATTTGTGTGTGTGTATATATATTGAATTTCTATAAACTAGCATCAAACAAAATACAATTTTTAAAAATATTTTAAGTTGATTCAGATATACAAATTACCAAGAAATAAATCTTACAGAAGATATGCAAATTCTTATGAAGAAAATTATGAAACTTTACTTAAAAGCATTTGTTCATGAACTATATGACTCAGTATTGTAAAGATGTAAATTCTCCACAAATTGCCTCATAGAGTCAATGCAATATCAAACTATATCCCAGAAGTTAAGTATTGTTGTTGTTCACTGTAGTACTGAAATTGACAAGCTAATTCTAAATGCATGTGGATGAGTCAAGAGCTAAGAATAACCAAGAAATTGCTGGAAAATAACATATAATTCTTATAGAGGTAAAATAAGGCTTTTTGGTTTTAGTATAGGAATTCATAAGCTAGCCAAAATAATAGAATATAGATCCTAGAAACAGACTCACTCATGAATGGAAATATTTTATGACAGTCCTGACATTGTGGTCAGTAGGAAAGAAAAAACAGAGTTTACAGAAAAAGTCATTGAGACTATTGCTTAGAAAAAAATTATTTGGATCTCTACTTCAGATAATATGCTAAAATTAGTCACAAACTAAAAGACATGCCTAATTCTAAACCACAAAACATTATGAAGCAATGTAGAAGAATGTAATTGTTACTATGTAGGAAGTAGGATTTCTTTAACTTGACACAAAATTTGCAAAACATAAAACAAAAAATAAATAAATTCAACCTCATTACAATTAAGGACATCTACTCAAAATTTAAAAAGAGAAGACAAGACACAAAATGAAACAAGATGTTTCATAATTATATTTGTATTTATATAAAACCAACAAAGAACTAATGTCCAAAATATGTATAAAGAATTCTATTGAGGGGCTGGGGTTGTGGCTCAGTGGTAGAGCACTTGCCTAGCATGGGTGAAGTACTGGGTTTGATCCTCAGCACCACATAAACATAAATAAATAAAGGTATTATGTCCATCTACAACTAAAAAGTATTTTTAAAAGAATTCTGTCATTCTGTTGAATTAAGCAGAATACAAACCTAATAGAAAAATATGGACAAAAGATTAACAGGCATGTTATGGAAGAGGAAACCAAAATAGCCAATAAACATACCAAAATAGTCTCAGCCTTAGCATTAATCAGAGTAGTATTAAACATAAATAAAATAATATTTCATATGATTCATAGTGGCAAATTAAGAAATCTATTAATACAAAAAGGTGATAAAGATATAGGTTCACATTACTATAGTCTGAATTGTGTCCTTCTAAAATTCAGTATGTTGAGACCTAACCTCCAATGTGGCATTAAAAGGTAGGGCCCCCATGAATGGGATTAGTGCCCTTATAAAAGAGGTCCAAGGAAGCTTATTGCTCTGTTCCCATCTTTGCACTTCTGCCATGTGAGGCCACAGCAATGAGACACACCATCTTTAAAGCAGATAGGGAGTCCCTCCCAGAGAATCTGCTTGTGACTTGATCTTATACTTCCTGCCTCCAGAAGTGTGAGCAATATATTTATGTTGTTTATAAATTAACGAGCACATGGTATTTGGTTATAACAGATTGAAGAGACTGAGACATGCACATAAATAGGCAGAACAACAGTGAAACACTGTTTTAGATGCCCCCACCCTAATAAAATAATTCTCATCCTAGGAATATACCCTGTGATAGAAGTTTCCTATTCTGAGGTTCATGGATATAATTTAAAGGTCATGTGAACTTAAATGGAAAAAAAGTATTTCTTTACTTTTAGTAGTCCCTAAATGAAATTTAGTATTTCTTTTATTTGTGAATGTGGTCAGTAAACTCAGTAGTGTTAGCAGTGCCCATGACTTTGTCATCAAAGAAACAAAGATAGTTTCATATCATATAATCAGTTATGAAAGGAAATATAACGAAAATATCCTTTACATTCATCACTACTTCAAAACCAGGGAGGTTATTAGACCGACTCCTAGATCTTGTTCTTTAATGTATTAATAGATATTTAATTCTATATAAAAAATTTATTAACACTTGTATTGATCAGATTTCTATTGCTGTGACAAAATATCTAAGATAAACGACTTAAAACCTTGCCTCACAGGTTCTGAGGTTTCAGTTCATGGTTTAACCCTGCACTTTGAATGAGTCAGAATATCATGATGGCAGTAGCATGTGGCAGAGGAGGCTGTTTACCTCATGGAAGCCAAGAAGCAAAGAGAAAGAGGAAGGGGATGGGGACAAAATGACACCCTTCAAGCCCACAGCCCCAATGAACTACATTCTCCAACTAAGCACCACCTCCAAAGTTTCCACCATGTCCCAATTGTCCCTTAAGTTATGAATTGATAAAGGGATTAATCCATTGATGATCCAATCTCTCCCCAAAGGCTCTCCTTCTGAACACTGCTCTATTCTATTCGGAACCAAGCCTTCAACACATGAGCTTGTGGGGTATATTTAAGATCCAAATCATAACACACTTGACCACTATTTTAATGATTTTTTGTAATCCTGTGATTTTATTTTATACATTTAAAATTTTATTTTGAGAAGAAATTTAGTAGATGTCACCAGATTACCACAAAGGTCTTTGGCACATTGAAAAACTCCAGTCTTAAAAAATCCTCTCATATAGGCTGGGGTGGTGGCTCAGCGGTAACACACTTGCCTGGCATATGTGAGGCACTGGGTCCAGTTCTCAGTACCACATGTAGGTAAATAAAATAAGGGTTCATCAAAAACTAAAAAAAAAAAAAAAGTTAAAAAAAACCCTCTCATACAAAATGCATCAAGGAGAGCCATTGAGAATATTTTTTAAAAGTCCATGACCCACATATCTATCAACAATACAATAAATAAATGCACTGTAGTATATCACACTGTATATGAGTATTTTGCTGGAGTAAAAATGAATAATTTATAACTATATACAACAACATGGATGAATTTCAGGTGCGTCAGAAATGAACATTGCAGAAGAATGTAACATATATGATTCTGTTTGAAGGAAGCAGAAAAACAGGCAAACTAAACAATGAATTGCTTAGGGTTACAAATGTGTTGAAACTATAAACAAATGGAAGGGAATTATAAACACAGAAATCAAGTTAGTGAGTTACTTAGAGTAAGGGGGGGGAAACATGGGATCAGAGAAGAAATTTCTGAGACATTCTTTTTCTTAACCAGGATGATAGAATATATATATATATATATATATATATATATATATGTATTCATATTCATATTCAGTTTTAGTCAATTTGAGCTACTATAACAAAATGCTGCAAACTAGGTATCTTAAAAAAATTATTTATATCAGTTCTTCTTAAGGTTGGGTAGTTCAAGATCAGGATCACAGCATGATTGGTTCTCGGGAGGACCCTCTTCCAGGTTGCAGAAAGCTAGCTTCTCCTTGTATTTTTATACAGTAGAAAGAGTGAGCTTTCTTGACTTCCTTTTATAAGGGCACTAATTCCAATCACGAATGCTCTACCCTCATGACCTAATCATCTCCCAAATACCCCATTTCCTATATTATTACATTGAGGGTTAGGGTTTGAAAATATTAATTTTGGGGAGATGTAGATATTCAGTCCATAACACAAGCACAATGTTAATCTTTATAATTTACATATATTTTTCTTTTGTCTGCTTAATACAATTGTTCCTACATACTCACAGGGGATTGATTCTAAGACATTTCCCTTCTGTTGTTCAAATCTTTTGTATAAAATAGAATAGTATTTGAATATGATCTGTACACATTCTCCCATGTATTTTAAATAAACTCTAAATTATTTATAATACCTAAATCAGTGTAAATGTTTTTTAAAGTATTTTTACTCGTAGATGGACACACTATCTATTTGTTTTTATGTGGTGCTGAGGATGGAACCCAGAGCCTCACACATGCTAGGCAAGTGCTCCACCACTGAACTACAACCCCAGCCCTATAAATGGTTTTATACTAGAATGAAGTCCCAGGATTTTGCAAGAGCAAATGGATGGAGGTAGAGCTATTAAAGAGATGGAGTTATTGTGGAAGAAATGTGTTTAGAAGAGAAATAAAGAATTCTGTTTCAGACCTTAAATTTTGAGAAGTCTCTGAGTTATCCCAGTTTTAAAAAAAGCCATTAGACAGTTGCTATTTATATATTTGCTACATAGACAGAAACATAAGAACCACAGCACTGAGCCAGAAGAAAGTTGGAAATCTATTTCCCACTCTCACACTCACAGTTTTTTTGTTTGTTTGTTTTTGTTGTTTTAAATATTTTTGTTTGAAGATGGACACAATACCTTTATTTTATTTATTTATTTTTATGTGGCGCCAAGGATCAAACCAGTGCCTCATACATACTAGGCAAGCTCTCTACCACTGAGCAACAACCCCAGCCCTCACAGTTTTTTAAATGTTCTTACCGTTCCATGATTATAGGTAAGTTTGGGAACTGCCATTTCTCTGCATTTCCCACCAAACTGCCAAAGCAAGGGATACTTCTATTTGTAATTTTCTCACCTGAGTGAACTTATATTCTGCCTTTATTCTGAATGTCTCTCCTTTACTTCTCTGACTTTTAGTGCCGATTCACATTCTTGTCCAGTTACAGTATCTAATTCATAATATTTTATGTCGGAACCACATTTTACAGATTACAATGATCTTGCATATACATTACTTCATCAAGTACTTCTTGAGAGAGTTCGGATGGGTGCAGTTATTCCCACTCTGAAGATGAAGCAATTGAGTCCCCAATGATTATATAATTAGAGAGGCAGAGCATAAACCAAATTCTGATGACTCCCTGCAATCTTGTGTTTCTTGTATATCTTGTAGTGGTTGACTGTTGAGAAAAAGTACCAGCTCTTGTGTCCTGTGTAATTGTACTCTAAGGACATTTGCTGTAAGTTTTTAGATTTGCATAATGAGATTAGCAATTAGAATGCTTGCTCCAGGTAACTAAAATAGCATCACCAGTATTGCAATTAAAATGAAAAGGAGGGCTAAGGTTGTTCAGGATTTGTTGTTTTTCTTAAAATAATTAAAAAACAACCACCTATATACTACTCATTAGGTACTTTTAACACTTATAAACTGGCTGTGATAGATAATAATATGATAATTTAGAAAATTAAGATATAAAGCCAGAAAAATGTTGAGCTGGCTATAAAACAACTACAAATAGATCACTATGATTCTCAAGATCTAGACAATTTGCTAAATTCTACTGTTATACATGATTAAAATTTCCTTTGGAAATACATTATGTTAAAAAATCATACTGCAATAAAGTGTATATCCAGATGTTTCTGATTATTTGTGTAGTACCAGGGATTGAACCCAGGGGTACTAAACCATTGAACCATATCCTCAGCCCTCTTTTTTTTTTTTTAATTTTTGAGACAGGGTCTTGCTAAGATGCTGAGGCTGGCCTCAAACTTGCAATCCTCCTATTTCAGCTTCTTGAGTCACTGGATTATAGGCATGTGCCTGGCCTAGGTGTTGTTTTTTGCAAGATTTTAATACTTGTAGAAAATATTAGATGAAGTAAATTCCCGATATTGATACATAGAGAACTTGAGGACCATTGTCACAGGTAGAAATTTCTCAAATAATAGAATACATTGTAATGTTCTAATTGAATAACAAATTTTTATTTGAGAAGTTTGTTTCCTTAGATTATAGTTGTTTTAAACTTAGTCTCACTAAAAATGCTTTAACTTAAAAAATTTCCTGTTTAATTCTATTTAGCTAATCCCTGGTAGCCTGAGTTGGAAACACTGTTTTGAGTGGTTCTTAAGGATATAAATTACAAAGAAGTTTCATTTTCTGCTTTACATATTACTCCAGTGCTTTAAGTTTATAATTTCAAATCAGTTTGTATCATTTTAGTGATTAAAAATTGACAACAAAAGCTTATTTTTGAAGTTTTAAACTGTGATGTCTTCTCTAAAATTTTTCAAAGGGTATTGTTTCATTTAATAATGCACTGAAAGTTTAGATTCGGTGTAGCATAATTGCCATAATCCCATGCCAATATTATGATTCAATGAATGTTTGATGTGTTTTTATACTAAAAAAATCATTTTAGAAAATCTCAAGCCCAGGAATGATACATTTTGAAATAAATATAGTCTTTGAAATACACAAAAACACATAACAATAAAGATTTCATGGAATATATTTTTGTCAAAAAATTGGTTATTTCCTAATTTTTCTTTAAATTTAATAATCATGAGAAAGATACCCATATATAAAATATGCCCTGGCACATATATGATAGAAAATAAAAATATATTCTTAGTCCTACAATGTTAAATCTAAATTTCAGTCCTGAAACTGCCTCAACAACACCTTTACGTTAAGCCCCTTGAAATTTGGAGCTACAAGTTAGTTTCCATTATCATTAAAAAAAATAGTGATTTGGGGAATCCTTCCCCAAAAGTCTGGGATAAGGGATAAATATTTTGTTATGGTGGGGGGTCTTTAGAAAAGTAGTTCTTTCCTTGATTAGAAAAATGTTTTATACTGCTGGGCGAGGTGATACATGCCTATAATCCCAGTGGCTCAGGAGGCTGAGGCAGGAGGGTCCTGAGTTCAAAGCTAGCCTCAACAATGGCAGAGCACTGAACAACTCAGTGAAACCCCATCTCTAAATAAAATACAACATAGGGCTGGAGATGTGGCTCAATGTTCGAGTGACCCTGAGTTCAACCCCCCGTACCAAAAAAAAAAAAAATGTATTATACCCCTTGTTATAATACAGTTTTTAGTGTTTTTTTCCCCAAAAAAAGCCCATAGAATCTCATTGCTCTGCTAATCACCTGCAGTCATTTTTAAATTCAATTGGGTGCTACACAGGTTTCTATGGGGAAGATAAGAACAGACTTCTTCACTTCATGATTGATTTTTAAAAATAAGCATTGTGGCCATTCTCTCTGAGATACATTTGATAAGCAACTATACTGAAAAATGAAATTTTAAATTGTACTATCAGTTTCTCAGCCCCTGTATCTCAGTTATCCAGCTGTACAATTTTTTGACAGCTCCTGTCTTTTCACTGTCAATGGCACTTTGTTTTCATTTAACTAGAGAAGGTTACCCCACCAGCTTCATCTGTTGGGTACTTTATTCCAAAGTTAGTTAAAAGGCAATTATGTCCAAGGTCGGCTACCACAGCTTGACATGTGGTAACAAATGTACAATTTGGACAACAGCCAAGTAGAACCAAAGTAGAGAATGTTGTGCTAGTAACACCTGTCAGTATTTAAGACAGAGTCGAGCAGAAGAGCACAAATTGAAAGCCAGTCTGGCAAATTTTCCATCCAACCAAAGAAAAAATTCAAATCTGGAACAGTGGCCTCCTATAACAAGGTCTGTTTTTTGTCACACAAAACTTAATTTAGAATCAAGGAAAGTTGTTGGCAACTCTTAGCTTTTAAAAAATCAAAATCAAGAAGGAAACAAATAATAAAATGATAATTTAACCCCAACTGTTTAAGACCATTGTTACTATGAATTCTCAATTATTAACCTCCTGCTTTAATAAAAGTAGCTGCAGAAAATTTTAGACCTAACAAAGGGAAAGTAAATTGATTTAGTTTGGCTTTAGTGGCATATGTATGTGTGTTTCTCAATCCTTCTAGTGAGTAGGATTGCAGGATGGGCAAGACGAGCTGTCCTAGGATTTACGAAGGCTTCTATGAATAGTCTTGCCCATCTTGCAATCCAACCAGCATACCAGAAAGGGTAGGAACAGAAACTATTTTTCCCAGCACTAGAAACATATAAATAGTAGAAGTACAATGAAAGCAAGTGTGCAAAATGTGCTTCATAATCTTATAACTCACATAGGAAAGAAACTGGATACAAGTTTTCCAAATTTGATAAGAACTTAAAATGAAACAGGAAATGAACTTAAAGACAAATCTCTATTAAAACCAAAAATTTTAGCCAACCATGCTAAAGGAGAGAAACATCTAAAGAATGCAGGTAAATATAAATAAATATATAGAACAATATTAAAAGAAATTTAGAAAGCTGAAGAAACTTTTTCACTTTATTTTTTTACATTTTATGAGGTAATAAAAGGTAGCATTTGTATTATACAATCTACAATTTCTACAAAAAATTATATTGTCTTAAATAATTTTCTCAAAGAGCTGAAATTAAAACAAAGCACTTATTTAGAGTTTTTAAATATTCACCTACCTCCAAGAATAAGCAAGGACTTTTAAGTCTACAATCACAGGTATCCTAAAAATACTCTAGCAAAAAAAATTACTCCTAAAGATAATTGTATTTTTTATATCTATTTTTGTCAGGGAGGGCCTGAGAAATAGTTTGGTGGCCCATTTTCAGAATATATTTAGTCTTAATTGGGATATAAGATCCAGTTATAGCCATTTTAATTATAGCCCTTCCCTTTGCCTACCCCAATTTTTAAAAAATTTTATTATTCTAATTTGTTATATATGACAGCAGAATGCATTACAATTAATATTACACATATAGAGCACAATTTTTCATATCCCTGGTTATATACAAAGTATAGTAACACCATTTGTGTGTTCACACATGTACTTAGAATAATAATGTCCATCTCATTCCACCATCTTTTTTACACCCCTTGCTCCCTCCCTTCCGCTCCCTCCACTTTGTCCTATCTAAAGTTCCTACATTCCTCCCAGGCTTTCCACCCCCCAAATGGCCATTATGAGTCAGCATCCTCATATCAAAGAAACTGTTGGCCTTTGCTTTTGGTGGATTGGCTTGCTTCACTTAGCATTGTATTCTCCAGCTCCATCCATTTACCTGCAAATGCCATGGTTTTATTCTCTTTTAATGCTGAGTAATATTTATATATATATATATATATATATATATATCACATTTTCTTTATTCATTCATCTACTGAAGGGCATCTGGGTTGGTTCCACAGTTTAGCTATTGTGAATTGGGCTGCAATAAACATTGATGTGGCTGTGTCCCTGTATTATGCTGTTTTTAAGTCTTTGGATATAAACAGAGGAATGGGATAGCTGGATCAAATGGTGGTTCCATTCCCAGTTTTCCAAGGAATCTCCATATTGCTTTCCTGATTGGGTGCACTAACTTGTAGTCCCACCAGCAATGTATGAATGTGCCTTTTCCCCCCACATCCTCACCAATACTATTGAGGTGTGTATTCTTAATAGCTGCCATTTTGACTGGAGTGAAATGAAATCTTAGAGTAATTTTGATTTGCATTTCTCTAATAGCTAGAGATATTGAACATTTTTTTCATATTTTTGTTCATTGATTGTATGTCACCTTCTGAGAAATGTCTGTTCACTTTCTTGGCTCATTTATTGATTGAGTTGTTATTTTGATGTTTAGCTTTTTGATTTCTTTATATTCTCTAGTGATTAGTGTTCTATCTGATGTGTGAGGGGTAAAGATTTGCTCCCAAGACATAGGCTCTCTATTCACTTCACTGATTGTTTCTTTTGCTGAAAAGCTTTTCAGTTTGAATCCATCCCATTTAGTAATTCTTGTTTTAATTCTTGCATTATAGAAGTCTTATTAAGGAAGTAGGGGCCTAATCCAATATGGTGGAGATTGGCTCCTACTTTTTCTTCTATTAGATGCAGGGTCTCTGGTTTAATTCCTAGGTCCTTGATCCACTTTGAGTTGAGTTTTGTACATGGTGAGAGATAGGGGTTTAATTGCATTTTGTTACATATGGATTTCTAGTTCTCCCAGCACCATTTGTTGAAGAGGCTATCTTTTCTCTAATGTATATTTTTTGCGCCTTTGTCAATATAACATAACTGTAATTATGTGGGTTATTCTCTGTGTCCTCTATTCTGTACCATTGGTCCACCAATCTATTTTGCTGTCAACACCAGGCTGTTTTTGTCACTATTGCTCTGTAATATAGTTTAAGGTCTGGTATAGTGATACCACCTGCTTCACTCTTCTTGCTAAGGATTGCTTTAGCTATTCTGGGTCTCTTATTTTTCCAGATGAATTTTATGACTGCTTTTTCTTATCTCTATGAGGAATGTCATTGGGATTTTGGTTGGAATTGTATTAAATTTGTATAGTGCTTTTGGTAGTATGGTCATTTGGCAATATTAATTCTGCCTCTCCAAGAACAAGGGAGATCTTTCCATCTTCTAAGGTCTTTAATTTCTTTCTTTAGTGTTCTGTAGTTTTCATCATAGAGGTCTTTCACCTCTTTTGTTAGGTTGATTCCCAAGTATTTTCTTTTTTTGAGGCTATTATAAATGGGGTAGTTTTCCTAGTTTCCCTTTCTGATATACAGAAATGCCTTTGATTTATGGGTGTTAATTTTGTATCCTGCTACTTTGCTGAATTCGATTACTAGTTCTAGAAGTTTTCTGGTGGAATTTTTTTGGATCTTATAGGTATAGAATCATATCATTGGCAAATAGTGCTAATTAGAGTTCTTCTTTTCCTGTCTGTATCCCTTTAATTTCTTTTGTCTGTCTAATTGCTCTTGTCAATGTTTCAAGAACTATGTTAAGTAGAAGTGGTAAAAGAGTGCATCCTTGTCTTGTTCCAGTTTTTAGAGGGAATACTTTCAATTTTTCTCCATTTAGAATGATGTTGGCCTGGGGCTTAGCATAGATAGCTTTTTAAATGTTGAGATAGGTTCCTGTTATTCCCAGTTTTTCTAGTGTTTTGAACATGAAGGAGTGCTGTATTTTGTCAAATGCTTTTTTTGCATCTTCTGAGATGATCCTATGGTGCTTATGTTTAAGTCTATTGATGTGATGAATTACATTTATTAATTTCTATATGTTGAACCAACCTTGTGTCCCTGGGATGAACCCCACTTGATTGTGGTGCACTATCTTTTTGATATGTTTTTGTACTCAATTTGCCAAAATTTTATTGAGAATTTTTTCATCTATGTGCATTCACTAGAGATATTGGTCTGAAGTTTTCTTTCTTTGATGTACCTTAGCCGGGTTTTGGAATCAGGGTGACACTGGCCTGATAGAGTTTGGAAGTGCTCTGTTTTTTTTTTCTATTTCCTGAAATAAATTGAAGAGTATTGGTATTAGTTCTTCTTTAAAGGCCTTATAGAACTTAGCTGTGTATTCATCTCTCCTGGGCTTTTCTTGGTTGGTAGGCTATTGATTAAATCTTTATTTCATTGCTTGAAATTATCTGTTTAAATTGTGTATATCAAAATCAGGTAATCATTTAGATTGTACCCAATCAGGACAAGGAGGGGAGAACACTGTGCTAGGGATAAAAGCAGGTAGACTTCCCACCCCAAGTTCACTTGCTAGCCAGTTTTGGTGGCACACCCTTCTGACAGAAGTAAAGTTTACCTTGTCCACCCACTTCCAAGCACAGTTTGATTTCATGTGGCATCTAGGTATTTCTAACAAGGGGGACAAATAACTGCAGGTTTTTTCAGTATAAGGTTCTTGGATTTCAGATAGCAAAATTTATGTTGAAATTTCATGTGTTTATACGGCAAGAAATTAGCTGTACTCTAACACTTTAAGACACTACATGTTTTAGTCACCTTTTTCACTGCTGAAAACATCTGACCAGAATAATTTTAGGGAAGAAAGGTTTACTTGAGGGCTCACAGTTTCAGAGGTCTCAGTCCATAAAAGGCTGGCTCCATTCCTTGAGGCTCAAAGTGAGGCAGAACATCATGGCAGAAGTGTGTGGCAGAGAAAAGCAGCTCACATCAGGAAGCAGAGAGACACCAGCTCCAGATACAAAATATGTACCCCAAAGTCACACCCCCAATTCCCCACCTCCTCCAGCCATACCCTACCTGCCTTTAATTACCACTCAATTAATCCCTTCAGACGACTAATGTATTGGGTTAAGGCTCTCACAACCCAATTATTTCCCTGCTGAACCCCCTCACATTGTCTCACTTGAGCTTTTGGGGGACACTTCACATCCAAGCCATAACACTACATTAAATCACATTTTGCTGCTCATGACTGGGTGATTCAAGATAGGGCATATAGGGTGGTTGTCTTTGGAAACTTTTTAAACTTTACTTTTAGGGAGTGAAAATTTTGTTATGAATGGTAATTTTTTCCTGGGCCAGAAAGAAAAGCTGTCTCTTCCTGGCTTTAGTGGCACTTGTATACCTTAAAACTAACTGGTATTATTGATAAAAGAGCTAGAAAAAATATTTTTCAATATGATACTTTTTATTGCTTTACTTTTTTGATGGGATGCAAACTGCAAGCTATTTAACATACTCAAAATGCTGTTAGAAAGAGCTATCATTAGCATTTTGAATGTCTTTAAAAACCTTATGCAGTCTGATGGCATATGTATGGGATGATAATGAAGTAAAGGGAATGAATAATGTTTTTCTATTCATAGGTACTATATCTGCAGTGACAACTACAGGTGGGAAAATGGTCACGGAACAGTTTTATTCAAGCAGGCAGCACATCTTTTTTTGTTTGTTTGTTTCCATGTTTGTCAAATATAGTTTTTTAAAAAAATGTTTAGGTTCTTTATAATTATATATAATAGTGGGTTTTATTATTACATATTTGTACATGCACACAATATAACAATATAATTTGGTCAATTTCATTCTCAGTATGTTCTCTTTTCTTCCCTTCTCCCTCCTTCTGGACCCCTTCCTCTACTCCACTGGTTGGCACCTTCTATTTTCATGAGATTTTCCCCGCCTTTTTTCTCTCTAGCTTCCTCATTGAGAAAAAAAAAATGACCTTTGACTTTCTGGGTCTGACTGATTTCACTTTACATAATGCAGAGTTTTTTGAATTAGAGTTTGAGAAACAAATTATAATTATAGCTGGAATTCTTCTGGTGTTGTGCCAGGTGTGAAAGCTGCACTATAGGATGAGACAGACTTGCTGGGAAATTCCAATTTTTGTTGAAATTCGCAAAAAGAACTTTTCCTTACTGATTATAAAAATATATTTGAAATACCACACCACTTACAAAGAATGGAATGAGTAAAATTTAAAAATATAACTTCAATATTAATATGTATATGAATGCTAAATATATGAATATTATATATCATATTCACATTATGTAAATAGTAAATTTTATATATATGTATGCACATGCACACATGCATAGGCACCACAATTTCTTCATCCATTCATCTATGAACAAACACTTAAGCTGTTTCCACATACTGGCCCATATGAATAATGCCAAGAGGAACATGGAAGTGTTACAGGGCTGGGGCCTCCCAGGAAACTGAGACAGTGTAAAGATTCCCCTTCAGACCAGACTTCTTGCAATCAAATCAGAAAGATTTCAGACATGTCACTCAGAGTAACAGGCAATTAGTTATTAGAAGGGATGGGAATGGGGAAAGAGGAACACTCTCAAGGGACAGAGTCAGTTCCCTTAGAAAGGAGATGGGCAGTGCACCTCTCCTGCCCTCCAGCTTATTGGGGGTGACAGGAAAGTTTTCAAAGAGTCCTGCCCATGTCCACCTCTTGACTTTTGACTGTCAGCAAGATGGCATCAGACTTCAAGTCCCCACTGCCTTCACAACTCCAGGTCACTTTGGCCAAGGCTGCCTAGTTCTAATTGGATTCTTAACTATACATTTGTACAGATTTTGTGGTTAGGAGGAATTGTCCTTCTCTGAGTTTCGCAGTCTGGTCTGGAAAAAGGGTGACAAGTCTTCCCCTTCAGGGTAACTTGGGTTTCTCTTATTGACATTATTTGTGGCCTGCATTTCTCCTGCAGATAACACATAATTTGCTGAAGAATATAACATCCTGTCCACTTAAGCCAGGCAGGCCTGTAGGTAAGTTGCTTCTTGGAAAAGAAACCATGTAAGGGATCAGCACCATGAGTTTATTTTATACAATTATTCTCTTAATTCCTATTCCCACCATCTTCATCTGTCTGTCCCCTATCAAGAGTACAGATAACTCTACCATACTGATTTTATTTCCTGTGGATATATACTTAAAAGTAGAACTGCTGGATCATAATGGATAATGGTAGTTTTATTTTTAATTTTTTGAGGAACTTACATACTGTTTTGCATAATAGCTATACCAATTTACATTCCTACAAACAGTGTACAAAGGTTCCCTTTTCTCCACATACTGTCAACACTTGTTAGCTTATTTTTTTTAATCTTTTTGATAATAGCCATTCTAACAGATGTGAGGTGGTACCTTGTTGAGGTTTTGATTTGCATTTTCCTGATGATTAGCAGGAAAATGCCTACTGGCTCTATTTATCCATTTTTTTGTGTGGGGGGGGTTACTCAGCCTTAAGGAAAAAAAAAAAGGAAATTCCACCTTTGTAACAAGATAGATAGATCAACCAGGGGAACTTTACCCAAGGCAAAATAAGGTAGACACTGGTTGAAAAATACTGCATAACTCACTTATGTCTGTAAACATGTCCAACACATAAAAAAAAACAAAGTATACTATGGTTACCAGGGGTGAATAAAATTGGTCAAAGGCATAAAGTTATAGTTATGTAGGATGACTAAATCTAGATATATAATGTACAGCATGAAGACTAAAATTAATAACAAGGTATTATAGGCTGGAAATCTGTTATGAGAGTAGATTTCAGATTTTCTTACCAGAAAAAAAAGTAGCAATGTAAAAAGATGGATATGTTAAGTCACTATAATAATCATTTCATCATTTACATCAAAACATGATGTTGTACAGCTTATATGTTTTCAATTTAAATGTTTTAAAAGTTTAAAGGTAAGTTAAAAGTGTCATGCTCAAGATATATAAATTTAAGTAGAGGGGAAAAGACTTAAACAATATCTTGTTACTAAATCAGTGTAGGTTTCTCACCAGGCTAAGAAACAAAGTCTAAATGAAATGGTAGAACCCAATCAACCAAGAGATATGAGGGAAAATTTCCTTACTATGACCATAGAGTAACAGGAATTATAATACAGGGTTGTGTGAGCACTGGAGGGTTCTTGTCTCACACACCCAAAGAATGAAATATGTAGATGATGGACAGTGAGACTTCAGTAGCAGATTTAATAGAAGCAAGCAAGGAAAGCTCCCAAAGCATGTGAGGTGTCTTAAAGAGATTACTATTGGTGGCTCTCAGTCTAGGGGTTTTTATATTGTTTTGATGAGAGCGAACCTTCCTTTGAAGGGTCCTCTTTGATTGTTCTTTCTCTAATTCAATTGAAAGTGCCCAATTTTAATATCTTATTCCCATAATAGGAATAGGCTTAATGTGTTTGTTAACCCGAGTCTGTCCTGTACTTGTTTCTTAAAACAAAAGAATGGCTTGGTTCAAAACATCTTGATGGGGTTGACTCAGGGTTGTCAAGGAAACCTGGGGCAACAACAGAATGTGTGGGCATCTGAGTATGAGTGGGGCCTTCCAGTCAGGCAGCCAAAAACAAGCTTTAGCCTAGGGTTTGAATCTGGGGTGGTGGCCCTGCTTCAGATTCAAATGTACACTGTCCACAAAACCTAAGTGTTTTGCAACAAGGGAATGTTATCTGTAGCAATTGCCTTAAGGACTAATAAAGTACTGTCACCTTTTTAAGGCAAAGGGACTCTTTCCTCAACTATTATGGATTATTCTTAAATGAGAGAAGGAAATACAAACAAATGACTAAAGCCATTTCAGTTACATGGGAAATGTTGCTCTTTTCCTGTTTCCTGTAATTTTATTGGTAATTTTAATTAAATGCTACAGTCTTAAAAAGCATATTATCATCAAGTCTCATTCTAATGACAGACACTGTAGGCTAAAGAAGTGGATATGGACATCAGTGGCAGGACTCATTGCTTCAGTGGCATACTTAATTCTAATTATACAATTTATAATGACTATACTTTTGCATAACGCTGTTGGAAAAGACATGCTGTCATATTTATTTATTTTCATACCGTATTCTTCCCTCAACTTTGCAAATAGCAAATGGCAGTGATTTTCTTTTTCAGCTTGGATTTCTTTCTTTCCTGTTTTATGAACATACTATCTACTTCTCTTACCAAATAGGTAAAATTTAACAGTTAGGAGTTACTTATATTGATGTTAGGCTTTTTCTCCCAGTCAGGCAGTTAACCTTTTTAATTTTCTAAAAAAGGATTTATTTATAAAAATTTAATACCTCAAGGTGCATAATAAGAATTATAATAAGTAGCTGCTGGTATAATAGGCTTGATACCACCTTGTTATCTTGAAGAAAAATATGGCAGTTATAACAGCCAGATAACTGTTCTTTCTTGGACCATTTTATTATACTTTTGTTTTTAAAGGCAGTAGCATTTTTCTTTTCTTTTTCAATCATAGAAACAAAGTTGGTATCCCACTGCTAACAGTACTGGCAGGAAAAATAATCTAAGAACATTTATAAAGAACCAGTATTTTAAAATGTTTCTTACGCTTTTTTAATGCACATCATGGGTTTCATTTATGAAAACGCAGACTGTGTATACCTTTGCATTTGATTGTGTATGTTCTCTCTAAAATTGAAACAACTCTTATAAAGCTTTTCATAATGTCACTGGTTAGAACTCAGATTTGATTATGTCACTGTCTCTCAAAATACCTATAAAACAGAAAAGTTTGGTATAATATCATTCACCTCTATAGCAAATGTAATTGACTTTTTGTTGACATCAGCATGGCAAAAAGGAATCTTTTTTTCTGATATATCTTTGTGTGAATGCACTTGTTTACTTGAAGTTCATCATGCAGGCCAGGGGAGAAATTAAATTTCATTCCTTCTTCAGACATAAATATGCGGATTTGACAGTGGCCACACTCCGGAGCAAGTAAACCTCTTTAATATAATAATTTTACAGGACAGCTTTTTGAAAGAATGTGGGGGTTATTTTCTTTCTGTTTTTCGGACCCCAAACAACTTTCTAAAAGTTGAAAACATGACTCAGACAAATATGAAATTAACATATGAAAGCTTTTATTCAAATGTGGGAAGCAGTAAATGGTAAAGTGATTCAAGAGAATCTGGAGAGAGGTAGTTATAAGCAAATTAACAGAAGAAAGCTAGGATACCACTGTTGGGTTAGAAACAAAACTAGTCAATGCTCTTCAAAGTTAATAAAAATAAACTCTGAGGGTTTGTTTTCTATTGAGAAAAGTTGCTTATATCTCTCTCTGCCAGACAAAAATTTACTTGTTAACTTAGCTTCCCTAAATCTGGAAACTGTAGCCAAGGATAAGTAATGAGTCAAATCAAATAACTACAAATAGTTTTTGAGTAGGCCTGAGAATCAGTGCTTCCATCTGATATTGAAACGACATCCTTCCCCTTTTCTTTTTGCTTTATTATCAAGTATTAGAAAAAGTTTCCTTACAATTTTTTTCATATACAGATATTGAACATATTTATCAGAAAGCAAAGTCCCCACACACTGGATTTTCCAAGTGTTCAAAAGTTCATTCTAAACAATCCATTTGGTCTAATAAAGGAAGTACATACAGCCTCTTTGAAATAGACATAAATGAAATGGACAGCTGAATACAGTACTTAATAAACTGAACATAAAGTTAATTAAATCATGCCCCCCCTTTAAATTCATGTAATTTGTGGTTCTTTGTTGTATGGCACATATGGTATGGTTGAAGAAGAGTAAATCTATACTCAGCCATTCTTTCAAAGAAAATAAACTTTTGCAAGGTTCAGTTAAAATTGTATAGCATGACCTTTTAGTAGAAAGTCACTAGAAAAAAAATCTAATTTTTCTTCACAGATTTCAAGTAAGCATATCCATAGCCTTAAATTCTGGTATATCACATTTTCTAAGAAACACCGGAGTTCGTGTGGGGAAGAATTTTTTGTCTTCATTTAAGTGTTCTCCGGAATTAACCCAATGTTTGATCCATAATAGATACTCAGCAAATGTATGCAGATGGATTGATGTTTGTGATTGACAATAAGAATCAAAGACATTGATAGTTCTGATTCATGATGAAGTCAGCCTTCCCTTTTGAATTCACAGCAGTGAGAGTTCTGTGCCCTTTCTTACCACATGTACCTATATTCCATATAAAGAGAATATTGGCTAATTTCCACACATTCTTTCTTTCCTTTCTTCCTTCCTTCCTTTTGTTTTCTTTTTTCATTGGCAATGCTAGGTCTTCATTTCCAAGAAACACTCTAACACAAAATAATAATTCTTTTAACACCAGGATACCTGAAGTTTTACTTTTATGAGAGTTTTGTGGGTTTGAACAGAGAAGAAAGAAGAGAAGAAAACAAAGACAAGAAGACACTGATATTCTACAATGCAGGGAGGGAAAGCATTCTTCCCTCTGTGTTGAGGACTGAACATAAATGTAGATGGTGAGCTCTGATTGTTCTGCTCGAATTTGGGACCCCCAAAGACCACCAGAGACCCAAGATTGATGTAAGCAGCAAAGAGGTGTTTATTGCGAGCTAGCTCGGTCCTCTGTGCACACACACAGCAACTGGTGATGCTGATAGGCCCCGAGCCCAGGGTTTGCAGCAGTTTTATACACTCTTTGGGGAAGGCAGGGACCCCCACATGCATCATAGCATCTCTTAGCAAATCATCACACACTGCGGGAAAATCAAATAACAACTGTAAAACCTGATTAGCACATTCACTGGCGGGAACAAGTTGGGTAGGGGTGATTGGTCACTACAAGAGGGGGATTCATTTGAACTGATTGGTTTAAACCATGAGGATGTCACAAGGGGAGTATGTGCCAAACTGCAGGGCTTCTAGTTTAGATACTGGCCACCACACCTAGGTGGAAGCCATCTGGAATTTCAGATATGTGGTTATCTTGGCCTATCTGTGGCTTTTCCGGCTTTTCCAAGAACTGTTTCCACAGAGCTTTTCTGTAGTTTTTTTCCTGACTTTAGGACTACAATAAGTCAGAGGTTAAGTTTCAGAGCAAAATAAGATCCCAAGCAGAATGAAATTGCTTAGGTCTTTCATGATGATAAGCCACCCATACACAATTTGCCAAAGGTTAGCATTTTGTTTTGGGGTTGTTTTTTGTTGTTGTTATTGTTTGTTTGTTTGTTTTTTGGATTAGTGCCTTTTGTTTTTTTATACAGAATAATGAATTTCATGGTGGCATATACCTATATGCAAATAACATACTTTGATCATATTCATCCTCCTTTACCCTCCATTCCTTTCCCCACTTCAATTCCCTTCCTCTTTTCTAATAATATTCCCCTTATTCATTTTGTTCATTTTGTTCTTGTTATGTCCCTAGATTCCACATATGAGGGAAAACGTGATACTTGTCTTTCTGAGCCTGGCTTGTTTTCTTTTACATTATGATCTCCTTTTCCATCCATTTTCCTGTAAATGGCATGATTTGACTCTCCATAGAAAGCTGATCTTGCAAGGACAACCATTTCAAATTGTTATTGGTGGTGCATCCAGAATAGGTAGTCACATCTTTTATTTGAGAAACTTCCAACACTGAATTTTTAATCTCTTTTTTGGAATCCTAATGCTTGGTACTGCAGATATAAAAAATAAAAAAACCAAAGGAAAACATTTTTAGTAGGTTTAGGTTTTTTTTAAAAAAACTTTATTTACCTTGGTTAATAGATTCACGTATGATTTTTTTAATTGGTGGATTGGCAGACACCGATAACTCACCAATATCTTGTTTTCGTGTGTTACTGAGTACACAAAGGATTATATTTCAGAGCTCCCTGATAGTGAAGTGTGGCCATGTAGCTAGTTCTGACCAATGGAATATGAATGAAAGTGACATGTAAGTTTTGCTCAAGAGCATGCAAGGGCTGGTATATCACTCTCAAGTGCACTCCCCTTTTCCAGAGAGTCCTAGAAACATGAAAATACAGGTGCCATAAGGTTGCAGTAGTATACAATAATAAGCCCCTTGCCCTCAGGAAAGCTGCCTTGCAGAATTTTTCAGGCCAAAGGTGGACTTTATGTGAATGAAGGTAAAATTTAGCATTCAAGTGGTTGAGATTTCGAACAGAATAGCTACCACAGCATAAACTAGCCCAACCTGACTAAAGCAGAGAGCAGACAAAAACTAAAGACATGGAGGCAAATTTGTTATTAGCTGGTTAGAAGGATCAATAAGCACTTCCATTATGTGAAAGTATGATAAACGTGCCAGTGCCTTCCACCCAAAAACAGATTTTCTTGTGTTACTGTTTAGCAAGAATATCTTTGAAGATTATTTCCTTCCCACTGAGTTTTGTTTTTGCTTCAGATTCTATTGTGGGGTAACTTTGGGGAGGTAATAACATCTCCCTAGAAGAACAGAACAATGGCACCAGTTGCCTCCCTAGTAAAAAAAAAATTGCATCTGATCAATATTATAAGTGAAATAGCACAAATATTTTTAATTCAATTGAAAAAATATTTATGAGACTTTTTGTATGTACAGTCAACTGGGCTAGATTATGATATCCCAGTGCTGAATTAACATGTGGCTAGGCATAATTATTTTCCAAACAAACAAGCAACAAATACACACACACACATAAATATAATATATATAAAATTAGGTTAATTGACATGTAGTTTACAGAAAAATTCATCCTTTCAAGTTATACAATTCTATTAAATTTGACAAATGTATAGAGTCACTGCCACAATTAATATTTAGAATATCTTTATCACCCAAAATATCTTTGTTATTGTTGTTGTTGTTGTTACCTGGGATTGAACTCAGGGGCACTCATCCCCAGCCCTTCTTTATATTTTATTTAGAGACAAGATCTCACAGAGTTGCTTAGGGCCTTGCTAAATTGCTGAGGCTGGCTTTGAACTTGTGATTCTCCTGCCTCAGCCTCCAAGCCACTGGAATTACAGGCATGTGCCACCACTCCTTACTCCTGTATAATTAATCCCCTCCCCGACCTCCAGCTTCTGGCAATATCTGATCCCTTTACTGTCCTTATAATTTGGCCTTTTTAAGAGTATAGTACAAATATCATCTCATGATATGCAGCCTTTTAGATTTGGCTTCTTTCTTCATAGCATAATGCTTTTTACATTCAACCACATTGTTCCATGTGACAATAATATGTCCATATTTGTTGCTAAAGAATATTCCATATATGGATGTGCATCAACATGTTTATCGATTACCCCAGTTGATGTGCACTGGGTTGTTTAATTTTGAATAATTATGAATAATACTGCTGTAAACATTTAAGTATATTTCCTTTCCTTACCATGTTTTTTTTTATTTTATTTGTTCTTTTTAGATATACATGACAGTAGAGTGTATTTTGACCTAGTATACACACATGGAGTATAACTTATTCTAATTAGGATCCCATTCTTGAGGTTGTACATGAGGTGGAGTTTCACTGGTCATGTATTCACATATGAACATAGGAAAGTTATGTCCAATTCATTCTACTTCCTCTTAAATAAATACTTAAGATCAGGATTACTATGTCATAGTTTTAGTACATATATTCTTTCATAAAAATCATCAGGCTCTTTTCCAAAGAAAATTACTAAACCAATTAGGATCTCTCCAAGTGAATTTGGGGAATAAAGACACAGACACAGAAAATACCTTTTCTTTGGGTTCAGTGCCACTCCTCAGCTGCAGCTCCCACAAGGAGGATAAGGCAGGCAAGAAAGAGAGCGAGCTGGTGCTGAACACTTTTATTGGGGCAAAGCCATTCAAATGAGGCAAGGGGTCAGGTTTACAAAGGAACAGGTGAGTGTAATTCAACCCCTGTGGGTGACACCTACACCTGGAGCCAGAATCCAGTGCATCAGGACTTAAAGGCATCTGCATCCAGGGCAGCTCCGAACATTGCATCCTCAAAAGCATGGACATTCCACTAATTTCACGTCCTTATTAGAGCTTAATATTTTGAGTTTTTAAAATGTTTTTGCTTGGGCTTGGGTTGTGGCTAGGAGGTAGAGTGCTTGCCTAGCATGTGTGAGGCGCTGGGTTCAATCCTCAGCACCACATAAAATAAAAAATAAAGATATTGTGTCCACCTGTAACTAAAAAATAAATGTTAAAAAAATGTTTTTGCTTATTGTTGTTGTTGTTGTTTGTAGTCAATCTAATAGTTGTGAGAGAAGGATTTAGGGTAAAGGAAAAGAAATACTGAATCTTAAAGGAAACACCCACAAGCCATTGAGATGTAGAAAGCCTAGTTGTAAATCTTGAGCAACTCGCCCTTGGAACATGCCTTTGTAAAGTGAGGGAAATAGACAAGGGCAGGGGAAACTGGCATGAAATGGTGCAGCTTCACCCTGAATCCACCTGAAACAGCCCTTCTATAAATATTGGACCCCCAGCCTACATCAGGGCTTTTCACTCTGGATTCAGCTTGCATCTTCCCTTAAATGTATATCTACCTTCTTAAATAAACCTCTGTCTATACCTTTGGCTTGTGCTGAAATTTTTTGTTACATATGCCAAGAGCCCAGTTGGTTCTGAGTTGAGTTCCTCTTCTCCTCTGGGAATTCCTTGGACTCTTCTCTGGAGACATCTCTTTTCCTTTGAAAGCTGTATCATTGTATCTCACAATGCTATTATTTTTCAATTATCTTTCCATTCATGAACTTTTTGCCATCATCATTTCTAAATCTCTAAAATGTTTGGTTAAGCCTCTGCCTATTTTTTCCCTTGGTAACAGTTTTCTTGATAGACATATAATTTATATATCTACAATATACATTTCAATGGCTTTTAGTATATATTTAGTATTTGGTATTTTGCAAGCATCCCATAATCAATTTTAGAACATTTTTATCATCTCAAAAAAAAAAAACCAACTTTGCATGATTTAGCTCTCTTTCTTCCCCAAATATCTCCACACCTCCATCCTTAAGAAACCACTAATCAACTTTCTGTCTCCATATACTTTCCTATTCTGGACATTTCATATAGTTGGAATCATATAAGATTCTGACCTAATGAGTTCAAGGCTTATCCATATTGTAGCATGTGTAAGTACTTTATTCCTTTTTATGACTGAGCAAATTCATTTTTCTGAATATTCCACTTTTTTGTTCACTCACTCATCAGTTGATAGACATCTAGGTTAACATTTGAGCTACTGTGAATAATGTTGTTATGAAACACACGTACTCATTTTTGTGTAGACGTAATGTCTTCAATTTTCTTATGTATATAGCAAAGAGTGGTAACACCATGCATAACTTACTGAGGAATTAATGGGCCATTTTCCAGAGCAGCTGCATCATTTTAAATCCCTAACAGAAATTAAAAATGGTTCCATTTTTCACATATTTTCCCAGCATTAATTTCTTAATTTGGGGGGTGGGTAGCTGGGGATTGAACCCAGGGCCTTGTGCATTTCAAGTAAGCATTCTACCAACCGAGCTATATCCCCAGCCCCTTACTTTTTCTTTATTATCATCATCAAAGAAGGCTTTAAATCAGTATCTCATGGTGGTTTTGATTTGAATTTTTCTGGTGAATAATTTGGTGAGCACCTTTTCATATGTTGGCTATTTGTACATTATCTTTGGAGAAATCCCTAGTCAAATCATTTGCCTACTTATTAATAGTCATGTGCTTTTAAAAATTGAGTTGTAAAAATTCTTCAATTATTCTACATAAAAATGCCTTTTACAAATATTTTCTCCCATTCTGGGGACTCTTTTTTCACTTTCTTGATAGTGTCCTTTGAAACACAAAAGTTTTTAAACTTTATAAAATCCAATTTCTCTAGACTTTTGTTGTTTGTGTTGCTGTCATATCTGAGAAATCACTGCCAGATCCAAGGTCATGAAGATTTATCACTATTTTTCTTCTACAAGTTTTATAGTATTTCCTCTTAACATTAGGACTTAGATGCATTTTGATCTAATTTTTTTATTATCACTTGAAATAAAGTTCCAAGTTTATTCTTTTGCATACTGAATATCCAATGTTCTAGTATCATTTGTTAAAAAGATTATTCTTTTTGCATGGAATGGTCTTAACACCTTCACACAAATCGGTGGACCACAGGTACATTGTGTGTCATGTGTCCCTAATACCACACTCAGACTTTATGATTGCTGGAAGGGATTATGATCTACTCATCTACTGATCTACTCATATTTATGGTTTATTCTAGTGAAAGGATATAAATTAAAATAGGGATCAGGTGCAATGGTACATACCTGTAATCCCAGTGACTTGGGAGGCTGAGGCAGGAGGATCCCAAATTGAAAGCCAGTCTCTACAACTTAGCAAAGCCTTAAGCAACTTAGAAAGATGCTGCCTGAAAATAAAATATTTTAAAAGGTCTTCAGATGTGGCTCAGTGGTTATGGGCCCCTGGATTGTCCTCAATATCAAAAAAAGAAAAAGAAAAAAGAAAAAAATCAGGAAATGGGAAACACCCAAGTAGTGAAGTCCAGAAAAAAAAACAGGATCAAGATTTATGTTTCCTTCCAGTGGAATCACACAGAGGTACTTAATTATCTTAGCAATGATATATGAGAACGCATGAAATGTATTGTTTTTGTTGGTTGTCAGTCATGAAGGCATGGAATACCTGTATAACCTCAGCTCTTCAGACTCCATATCTAAGAGCAAGAAGAGGCATTCATCATACATAATATTGTTACCACAAACAACCTTTTGACACTGATACCATGTGGCCCATGGCCTAAGGTATACAAAAATACCCTTAGAAGGCAGAATATTTCAAGAGCTCACAGCTTTTCTCCCAGAGACAGTAAAGTGTTAGTCCTGAAACAGGCAAATTTGGGGACTATTCCAGATTTGAACAACACAGGCATGATGAGTTAATGCTTTGCTATACACCCATATTTATTTATCTCTACAGTCTTGATTCTATTCCATTCATCTATGCCTGACATTATATTACTATCACAGTGTCTTGATTACTATTGCTTTGCAATTAGTTTTGAAATCAATAAATGTCTTTTTCAGCTTTGATCTTCTATTTCAATACTATTTTATCTATTCTCCATCCTTTTGGTCCCATATGAATTTTATAATGGATATTCTCTCATATATATATATATACACACACACACACACATACAGACATATATTTTTAGATTCTGAGATGAATTGAATTTATCTGTGGATCAATTTGGGATGTACTGCTATCTGGACAATAATAAGTTTTCTGATCCATGACTATTGGATTTCTTTCCATTTATTTGAATCTTTAATTTCTTTCAACAAGATTTTTTGGTTTTAGAGTATAAGTTTTGCACTTCTTTTGATAAATTTGCTCCACAGTATTTTATTCTTTTTATTGCTCTAGTAAACAGAATCATTTTCTTAATTTCATTTTTAGATTGGTTACAACTGGTAGGCAGAAATACAATTGGTTTTGAAATATTGATTTTGTATCCTGTAACCTTTGTTGTTTAGTAAATCTAATAGTTTTTTGTTAATGAATCTACAGGATTTTCTACATACAATAATACAATATCATGTTTTTTGTTAATAAAAACAGTTTTACTTCTTCTTTTTTAATCTGGATGCCTTTTATTTCATTTTCTTTGCTAACTGCCCTGATATATCTAGTACAGCATTCAATAGTAAAAATAAGAATGAATATTTTTGTCTTAGTCCTGACATTTATAGGAAAGCATCTAGGTTTTCACTATGAAGTATGATATTAGCTTTGGGTTTTTCATAGATGCCCTTTGTGAGCTTGGGGAAGTACCTCTTCTTAATTTACTGAGTGATTTTATCATGAAGTGGTATAGGATTTTACCTCATAATTTTTCTGTCTGTTGACATGATCATCTCTTAATCCATTTTCTGCCATTATAACAGAATATCACAGACTGGATAATTTATACTGAACATAAATTTATTGGTTTATGGTTCAGGAGGCTGGAAGGTCCAAGACTGAAGGGCTGGCATCAGGAGAGGGCCATTTTGCTGCATAATCCCATGGCAAAAAGGCAAAGAGAGAGATGGAAAAACAATATCAAGAGAGACAGAAGGGTGGGCTGGAGTTGTGGCTCTGTGGTAGAGCACTTGCCTAGCATGTGAGGCACTGGGTACTATCCTCATTAATAATAAGTCAACAAAGATATTGTGTACATCTGCAACTAAAAAATATTTTTAAAGATTGCATTGTTAGATCAAAGAGTAATTCTATTTTTAAGTTTTTAAGGATCACCTTACACTTTCCTACAGTCATTGCAAATTTTATATTTCTACCAGCAGGGCACAGGTTTCCAATTTCTCTACATCATGGACAAAAACTTGTCATTTTCTATTGTTTGTGTATGTAGGTATGTGTGTGTGTATAATAGTCAACATGATGGGAGTGAAAATGGTATCCCATTGTGATTTTTGTTTCATTTCTCTAATAACAAATGATGTTAAATGTCTTTTCATATGCTTAGTGGCCATCTTTATATCTTTGGAGAAATAGTATTCGATTTGGGGGATGTTTGTTTCCATGTTGTTGAATTTTAGGAGTTCTTTATACATTCTGGATAGTAACTACTTATCAGATACATAATTTGCAAATATTTTCTCCCATTACAAGGGTTGTCTTTTCACTCTAAGTGCTGTTTGATGAACAAAAGCTTGTTTATTTTATTTTGGTGTAGTTAATGTTATCTTTCTTTTCTTTTGTGTCTTGTATTTTTGGTGTCATATTCAGGAAGTCATTACCAAATCCAATGTCATGAAGCTTTTGCTTATGTTCTCTTCTAAGAGCATTATAAAGTTTTAGCTTATATTTGTTTGATCCATTTTGAGTTAATTTTTGTATATGGTGTAAGGCAAAGGTCCATCTACATTTTTTTTTCACAATTTGTCCATTTCGTCTATACTATAGAATTCATTGGCATGTGGTTGTTCATTGAACTTAATTAATCCTTTTTCTTTCTGTAAAATCGGTAGTAATGTCCCCTCTTCCCTACTAGGATTAGTTAGGTCTCTTTTTCTTTTTTTTTTTTCTTTTCTTAATCAATATAATTAAAATTTTGTATATTTTGTTTATCTATCTAGAAAAAAATCTTGATTTTATTATTCATATTCTCTTTCTATTCTCTCTTTGGTTTAGCCCTGCTTTAATCTAAGTAATTTTCTTCCTTCTTATAATTTTAGGTTTGGTTTATTCTTTCTTATCCAGTTACTTAAGATGTAAAGTTAGGTTGTTGATTTGAGATCTTTGTTTTTTAATCTGAGCACTTACTACTATGTTTCCTTCTCAGGCCTGGTTTCTCTGTACTCCTTAAGTTTTGGCATGTTATTTTATTCATTTTAATTTGTTTGAAGATATTTATTAATTTCCCTTATAATTTAAATAAAACACCCATGGGGCAAAAAACTTTGGCCCATAGGTTAAGAATGTTTTATTTAATTTATGCACATCTGTAGATTTTCCAGTATCCTTCTGCAATTAATTTCTAGTTTCACTCATTATGACCAGAAAGAATACTTTGTGTAATTTCAATCTTTTTAAATTTTTAAGGCTTGATTTGTGATCTAACACATAGTCCATCCTGGAGAATATTCCAAGATCACTTAAGAAAAATGTATATTCTGCTATTACTTGATGGAATGTGTAATTTATGTCTCCTAGGTCTGACTTCTCTATGGTTTTGTTCAAATTCTTCATTTATTGATTGATCATCTGTCTGGTACCTATCCATTATTGAATGTGGATATTTTTCTTCTACTATTATTTATAGCTATGCATTTCTTCCTTCAATTCTGTGGATTTTGCTTATATATTTAGGAGCTCTGGTGCTTTATCTATAATGTTTATGATGTTGAATTTATACTTTTATCAATATATAACATGCTTCTTGTCTCTTACAACTGTTTATGGCTTAGAATCTCTTTTGTCTAATATTAGTATTAGTCACCTCTACTCTTTTTTGGTTACTAATTATGTAGAATATTTTTCCTTTAATTTTCAAACTATACAAATCCTTATTTCTAAATGATTCTCTTATAGACAAGAAAGAGTTGGATCCTATATTTTTATCAATTCTGTAGGTCTGGCTTTTATTTTGGAGTTTAATCCATTTACATTTAACTAATTAAGAAAGACTTACTATTGCCACTTTGTTATGTATTCTGTATGGCTTATAATTTCTTTGTCCCTTATTTCCTCCCTTACTGCCTTCCTTTGCATTTAGTTGACTTTGCCTGACACATTTCTATAGATATTTTCTTTGTGGTTACCATGGAGATTACATGTAACTTTCTAAAGTTACAACAATGTATTTTAAACTGACATTAGCTTAATTTCAATTGGATAAACAAAACTCTATTTCTTTGCAATTTTGTGCCCTGGTTTGTGTTATCAATGCCACAAATTACATCTACATATGTTGTGCATACTTTAACATATATTTAGAATTACTTTGTGCTTTTGTTTTTTAAAATTCTACAGAAAATAAAAAGTGAAGTTATAAACCAACATTACAATAAAACTGGTTCTTATTAATGGTACATTGATTTACTTTTCCCATGTTACTTTATATTTTCATATGACTTCGAGTTTACTGGCTAGTATACCTTTGTTTCAACTTGAAGGATATTCTTTAGCACTTTTTTTTTAATTTCCCAGAAGTATTTTATTTAAAATCATTTAAATCGACAAGTAACATTTTTTATGTATAACATGTTTTGAAGTATATACATTGTGGGATGGGTAATCTAATGAATTAACAAATGCATTACCTTACATAGTTATTTTTGTGGTAAGCACATAACATCTAGTCTCTTTATATTTTTCAAGAATACATTATATTATAAACTATAGCTACGTTGCTATACAATAGATCTCTTAGAATTGATTCCCTCTGGTGCAGAGAGTGACTCTTCCTTTAGCCTTAGTCTTCCCTAGCAACAGACAGCTGTAACTTGTTAGACAAATGAGGTTTACAGTGGAGGCGGTAGGCATCAGATCCATTTGGTCCTGATCCAGCCTCATTTTTAAACAGGTGCAATGTGCCTGAGCTTCAAAGGTGAGCCTTTCTCAGCATTCTTCTGCCTCATTCTTACTGCAGGATAACAAATTGTATTTTATTTGAGGTGATTTTATGCAGTAGAGACTCTCCTGCCCTGCCCCTTACCCAGTGATAGGTGACATCCAATAGTACTAATTCATGCTTCAGTACCACTTCAGTATCATTTTTTTCTTCTCCATGTTCCCTAGCCACAACCAAAAAGGTTTCCTGCCCTTTACCTATTAGTTTAAAGATCTTGCTGAAATTAAGAAGAGTTTGGAGTTATGTCAGTAAAAATGCTAAACTTATCAGAAAGAAATAACTTTTTCAGAATTCTGGAAATTAACCAAAGCCTTGCAATAATATGGGAGGCATAAACTCAAAAAAAAAAAACAACTTAATCTCAGAACCGTGAGCTAGGCAGTAAATATAATTCAAATTTTTATTGAGGACACAAAGGTTTCATCATCAAGTCATTTTTTTCTTCCTCTGAAAAATAAAGGATTGGCACTGGACTGTACACTTTCTTTCTTTCTTTTTTGTACCTAGGAGCGCTTAACCGCTGAGCCACTAACAGCAGCATTTTGTAAGCAATATTTTATAAATCTGATAGGATTATAGTATCCATAACCTCCAAGAGAAAAAGATAATTGGTTACTACATACATAATTAATGTCATATGATATAAGCAGTATCTCGTCTACAATTTTCTTGAACTTTTTATTGATTCCTATTTTAATATATTTTTTGGTTGTAGATGGATTCAATACATTTATTTTATCTATTTTTTATAAACAAATAAAATAAAGGTATGCTAAGGATTGAACCCAGTGCCTCACCATGCTAGGCAAGCATTCTACCACTGAGCTACAGCCCTAGCCTTTGCCTACAAAATTTTAAAGCTAGTTTTCTAATTTGCCAGCAAAAATATTCTTGAATTATTCAAATCATTTCTTTTAGTTAAAAAAAGCTACAATAAATATTCTCTTTTACATCTCCTTGGGCACATGTATGATAATTTTTAAAGACATATACCCACAAGTAGAATTGCTAGGTCATAGAGTATGTAAACATCAATTTCATTTTATATTGAAATTGTTCTCCAATGTGATTTTTAACAATACACATTCACACCAGCCATGTCTAAAGATTCCTTTTTTTTTTAAAACACATCACCAACACTAGTACTTCTCAGACTTCTAAACATTACAAATCTGTTGGATGTGAAAAAGTACCTCCTTGTGGTTTTCATGTGCATTTAATATTGAAGTCGAGTATATTTTCTTATGATTTTTGGTTATTTAGATTCCCTCTAACAAACATTGAAAATAAAATAAAATAAAGAAAGATGCCTAATTACTTTGCTTAATTGTCTACATATATTTTATCTCAAAAGGAAGAAATTCAATAAAAAATTGTAACAATATTTTAGTCAGCTTTTTTGCTGCTGTGACTAAAGGACATGATCAGCATAGTTATAGAGGAGGAAGAGTTTATTTGAGGGCTCATGGTTTCAGAGGTCTTAGTCCATAGAAGGCCAGCTCCATTCCTCAGGGCTTGAGGTGAGGCTGAACATCATGGTGGAAGAGGGTGGCAGAGGGAAGCAGCTCACATCATGCTGATCAGAGAGCACAGAAAAATATGCCACTTGCTAGATAGAAATATATACCCCAAAGTCATGCCCCAATGCCCCCACCACCTCCAGCCACATCCTGCCTGCCTTCAATTCCCACTCAATTAATCCCATCAGGTGATAAATTTGCTGGTTTAAGGCTCTCACAACCTAATCATTTCTTCTCTGAACCTTCTTGAATTGTCTCACGCGTGAACTTTTGGGGGACACCTCATATCCAAACCATAACATATAAACACAGTCATAGATAGTTGATACTTTTTACTTAAGCTAATTTTATAAGACATAAATTAGCTAATATATTAAATTCCTTTGATATGGAATGCATATCTTTTTACTTTAAAAATAGAAATTTATGGGAGTGGGGTTGTGGCTCAGCAGTAGAGTGCTTGCCTTGCACGTGCAATGCCCTGGGTTCAATCCTCAGCACCACATAAAAATAAATAAATAAATAAAAGTATTGTGTCCAACTATAACTATAATAAATAAATAAATAAATAAATAAATAAATAAATAAGTAAATGTTTAAAGAAGAATAGCAATTTATTTAGTGAATCATGAAAATTTTTATCCCCTTATTTTTATTTCCTCCCTTTCTTTCCCATTATTTCTTTCATCAGGAAGAATCAAAGTCATGAATTAATGAAATGGGTAGAATCAGGTTGCAATTTCTCTCCAAATATTTCATCTTACTCATATTCACTTAAGAATATGTATGCAGCTTGGCCCAGTGGCACTTTCCTATAATCCCAGCGGCTCAGGATGCTGAGGTAGGAGAGGAGGATCAGGAGTTCAAAGATAGCTTCAGCAACTTAGGGAGGCCCTATGGCAACTCAGTGAGACTCTGTCTCTAAATAAAAAATATAAAAAAGGGCTGGGGTTGTGGCTCAGTGGTTAAGCACCCCTGGGTTCAATTCCTGGTATCCCACCAAAAACAAAATCAATGTGCAAGCTTATTTAGTATCTAACATTAAAACTATTCCTGTAAAAGTAATGTGAAAATTAAAATTTTCATTGCTTAATAATCATGAAGTAAAGACATAAGAAAATGTCTAATCTTTACAAAATAGAATAAAACAAATTAATCCTTTGAGATCCTCTTAATTCTTAAGCAAGTATCATACTACCTGTTAGGTCTATAAGCTAAAGTGTATATAGGGCTTGGGGCAGTAGCTCAGTGGCAGAGCACTTGCCTCACATATGTGAGACACTAGGTTCAATCCTTAGCACCACATAAAAATAAACAAACAAAATAAGACATTCTGTCCATCTACAACCACAAAAAAAAATTTAAGTATATGCATACATATACCCTTACACAAAGCCATACAGATATATGGAAAATTTATATGGAATTTTCCTTTACTTTAAAAACTGAGTGTGTGTATATACACACAATATAAACATAAATATATATGTAGAGTGAAAAATAATTAGATTTTAGAATCACTGAGTTCAACTAAAAGTCATAAATATTATTATCTTTTTCCCAGTTAATGAATTATTTAAATCTATGTATAGGAAAGGTAACCCCAATCTATGCATATTCCAACATAGTCACAATCTCTGTCACTGTGTTCAAAGGATTCTTAGTTCAAGGAAAGAAATCTCAAACCTATTAAGATGCAAGGAAATCACGCCCAGAAGAATAAAAACAAAAGTGCTCACAAATTAAATAGCTAGATTTGTTGTTTGAAGAAATGTACCTGAAGGTACTAATTTTTTAGCTTAACTTGGGTTGCCCAATAAAATGCAGGATGCTAAGTAAAATTTGAATTTCAGATTTTTAAAAAAATGAAAATAGTATGTCTCATGAAATGTTTAGGACATATACTAAAAATCTGTTTGTTATGTACCATTGTTTATTCTCAAAGTAAAATTTAACTGGTTATCCTGCATTTCTATCTGACAAATTCCATAACCCTAAACCTACTGCAAGTGAATAAATAGTTAAATCACTGTACCCCTTTCTACTTTCTAAAATATCTGCCCATAATAAAAAGTAGTACTGACAACCTTTCCTGACTAAAGCAGATCCTCTCAATGAGAACTCATTTACAGAAGAATTATGTGAGGTTAAGTTCTCCCAACACAAGAGTTTCCTAAAGATTTCAGTTTTTCCCTATTTTCATAAAATAGATAACCTATGATGGAAAAATTGGCCTCAACATTTGTTGAATCCATGGCAAATTTGGAAGAAAATATTCTAGTTTCTTAGAGAGCAAAGCAATTAATTACACAAATGGTGTCCTTGGGTGACCATGTGAATTAAATACTTTGATATGCAAGTTGTGGCTTTTTTGCTTCTTCCCTATGGCAATTAAGCTGATTTGCAAAACAAAAAGAAATCCTACTTAAAAAGTTTAATATGAATATATTAGTCTCTCCTAAGCTGCTTCAAATCCTGTCCCACATTTCTATAGTTTTACACTGTAGGAGACTTGTTTTAATAGTTCTTTAAAATATTGCCAAATGTTCCCAATATTAATTTTCAGATATTTGAAGTTATTTCCTTCTCTTTTAGCATTAGCTTAGAAATAGCTCTTTTATTTTCAAACGACTTCAAAGTTAAGTTTTTTCTCTCTTAAAATGTTGAAAACTTGGCAAGCGTGTAAAAGCCATGCATGCACAGAGCATGAAGCTAACATGCTGATCACCTTAAAAGATGCTGGTCTCATCAGTTATTTTTTAATCTTTGCTCTTTGGAAGACTAGAATGTTCACTGAATCCTTTTTTTCAAATAAAATGTTGGACTATTGAAAATAGTAGAAATAAGAGGATATTATGGTTCCCAAAGGTCTGTTGCAAGCCTTTACAATCAGATTACCAAAAGGTGAAGGTGGAAATTGGGACTACTAGATGTCAGGCTGGAGCATTCAGAAAAATAGTAGGGGCAAAGGCTGGTATCAGCAGCAGAAAGGGCATAGCACAGTATGCACAAAGAATAGGTGCTAATAACCTTGGAAGTTGGCTTGAAGATGATAGAGTCTATCTTCTTTTTTCTGTATATTTCTTCCTCATTCTCTTACTCTCCTCTTTTTTTTTCTTCATTTTTCCTCATGTCCCCCATCTTCCTTTTTCTCTTTGATGTTCTTCCTTGTGTTTTCCTAGAGATGAGCCATAACTTTAGGTTAAAAGCACACCAGCAGGAGAAGGGGAAGGAGGGAGGTGGTACTGTGAACTTAAATGGAGCAAATTATATCCCATGCATATATGATTATGTCAAAATGAACCCCACTGTTATGTACAGCTGTAATGCACTAATAAAAACTTTTTTTAAAAAAGAGAAGAAGAATACCAACACCTTGGTGTAGTAATTCACTTAGCTGCTCCAGGAACCTGGTTCCCAGCAGAGATTTATGGATAAGCAGCTGAGACAGAATTAGACCATACTTGACACACAATACCTCACTGCATTTATAATACAATCTGACAAAATGTACTTTGTAAATTTCAATCTTGATTTATCTGCAATACAAGTTTTCCAAATTATCCTGAAGCTCACTTACCAGATTATTAAAATATGGCTTTAGTCTCTTAGTTTGGGAAATATAGGCATTACAAATAAGAATTCCTTGATCAAATTCACTTTATGCCTTGTCATATATTTTTCTTAATACAAATTTCGAAGACAAAACTCCTATGTTCCCCCATTTACAAAGTCCAACTTTTAGACCACACTTTGAGTCCTTTCTGTGATGTTAGTCTACATTCCATTTCATTTTCTAGAGCTTGAGTATATTCACCAGACAAAATAAAATTAAAATATATATTTACTGTGTATGTTTTAAATGTGCACTAAATGTAGGAAAGATTGATTGAAATTTAAGCACACATAGGAAGATGATGATTGTGTGGACTGAAAAAATAGAGGGCACTTACTGAAGAGAATCAACAATTTTCTATTGTAATCTTTGATTTTCTGCTTCTTGGCTTAAACCCTAGAAGATAATTGTGGCTATCTGGAGTGTATCAGTCAGTTTTCCTTCACTATTACAAAATGCCTAATATATGCTGGGAGTGGTGACTGTAATCTCAGCAGCTGGGTTCCTAGGGAGGCTGAGGCAGGAGGATCTCAAGTTCAAAGCCAGTCTCAGCAAAGGCAAGGTTCTAAGCAACTCAGTGAGACCCTATCTCTAAATAAAATACAAAATCGGGCTGGGGATATGGCTCAGTTGTCAAGTGCCCCTGAGTTTAATCCACAGTACCAAAAAAAAAAAGAAAAAGAAAAAGAAAAGAAAAAATAAAAAGAAAGCCTGATATAAAGAAATTATAAGGAGGAAAGATTTATTTTGGTTCAAGGTTTCAGGGATTTCCCATAGTCACTTGGCCCTGTGCTTTAGGCCTATGGCAGCATAGCACATCATGGTGGGGAGCACATAGTGAAAGAGGCTGCTCACCTCATGGTGGCTAGCAAGTAAAAAAAGCAAGGAAGGGGCTAGGGTCCCAATATTCCTTTTAGGGGCACACCCCAAGAGACATAACTTAATCCAATTGGCCTCCACTTCCTAAGGGCTGCATCACCTCCCAATAGCCCCATAGGATGGCAACCAAGCCTTTAGCATATGGGCCATTCAAAGACATTTAGGATCCAAAAGATAATATGGAGATTGACCCATTTCCATGTTTACTAGTAACTATTATTCTTCTATTTTTTATCTATATTGAAAGTGTTTATAATCCTCCTTTTTAAATATGATTTCCATCTTATTTCATTTATGAAAGTAAGTTCAACTATTCCGTTTCCTTTTTGTTTCCCTATGAACAAAGAATGCATGAGATTTAACCTTCTACTTGTGCATGTCCAGACAAATGCTAGAAATTGTAAGGCACCTGAAAGGCTATTTTGAGCCCAAATATCACTCCCCTATGTTGCCACTTAGTCTAAATATGTCCTTTTGTTTATCCTTTGAAAGCTATAATATTGAAACAATTGCTTGAAATAGATATGCTATCTGGGCCTTCTTAAAACAATTACCCATTACTGGGCATTATCACCTCAGTACCAAGAATATTTTCTTTCAGTAACCCAGTAGAGATTTAAGGGAATAAGGTAAGGGGTGGAGGGGGCAGTGAGTTTTTTTTTTTTTTTTGGAGGGAAAGATTCCAAAGGGATAATACAAAAAGTGAAAAGTTATGAACATTTCCCTCTCCACCCATTCAATCTTATTACTTCAGAATTAAAGTAAGTATCCTTGACATCACAACCATTAAAACATTAAATATGCTAGTAACAGAGGCTATCTCCTTTCTCCTGCATGTATATTCATACCATCTTCTTTTTCCTATTTTTATCCCTCATCAAGCTATCACCTACCTTCACTTACTGTAAGCTAACAAAGCTATAGGAAGAAAACAACAACACAAATTGAATTTGGCAAAGCTAAAGTATCTAAAAGAGATGAGGATCAAATCTTACCAGGAGGAATATAAAGCAAGTGTGTTGTATGTATCTAGTCTCCTACTGAATCAACTGAAGTTTTCGATAAAAACTTTTACCCGTGCAAATGAGTGGAAATATTTGTGAGTTGATTCTAGTAGGGAGGATTCCTGCCACTAAGAGGCCAGAGGAGATGGTTTTAAAGTGGTGCAGAGTCAGAATATATCTTGATCAACTCAGATGCAAAGAAAGCAAGTAGTCATGGTCATAGAGAGCAAGAGAGTTTTCTCATTGATTCAAGAAGGAACCAGAACTAGAAGGAGAAGGTAGAAGGAGAATGTAACAGAAATCACTATGTGAAATTTCTGCTGAAATAGAAATACATAAAATACTCAATTTAGGTTTAAAAGCAATAGATGAAAAGAACCTTGGGAGCATTTAAAAACTGTATATTAAAATGTTCACTTCCTAACTCTCATTTAATTGTGCATGAGTGTGCTTTTCTTAAGTCTTTTGTACCTTGGATATATCCTTTAAAGCCCTGGAACATTGGGAAAGAAAAAATAAAAATATCAATCTGTTTTTATAGCTAAGAAAAATAGTGTTTATCAGTAACTATAGGAACTAATAACCGTTGATAGTTATCAGAAGTAATTTATTTCTGGTAGGTTTCAGAATCAAATATACAGGGGAAATCTAAAAGACAAAAGAGAAAAGGACCATTTTGTGGTTGACAGTAATAAAACTTATGGCTATGAAAAATAGTTCAAAAATGTCTAACACATTTAAAACTAAAGCCTCTTGATAGGAAAAGGAAAAATAGAACATGAAAGTTACATTATGGCCAGTTCTCCCAAAAACCTTCCATGGATTACCATACAGGTCTGTGCATCATTTTGTCCTTTCTGACCTCCATAAACTTTATGTTTTGCTGATCTTCCCCTTCCCACTCAACACTCAAGCTATGATGAAAGTCAGTACCTTTGTACAAGTTGCTATCTCTTTTCACTCCTCTCCCTTTGCCAACTTAAAGCTAGTTAACATTCCTTTATTCTTCAGATTTCAAATAATCACATGCTAGATTAAATTTGCTTGCCACAATGCCATCAGGATAGATGATGGATGAAAAGGGAGATGATATACACATTAATTATACAGTGTAGATAGATATATGGTTAGATTAACCAGATATCAGTCACACATTTACAAATATACCATTCTCTCAAAGAGCAACAGTTTTGAAGAAATTGCTTTGTATTTAATCTTACTAAACAGAATAATGGAACAGCATAGCTAGGAAGAAGATATATTTAAAACAAAATAATATCATCATGCTCTTAATGATATTCATCACCCAATGTACTTGTCATTTCATAAAAATTATAGTGACTAAAGGATTATCAGCAAGAGGATATGGTACCATATTGAAGCGCCCTTACAAGGTAGATGATGACATGGCTGACTGAAGTGCTCTGAGAGTTTCCATCTTTGAATAGGCAACAGAAGAGTATATGCAGTGCAACTTATTTTTATATGGGCACTTTTATGTGCTGAAATGATTCGGAGGTCTCCACTACTCAATGAGGGATGATCTACTATTAGCTAATATAAACAGACCATTTCAGTCTCTACACAAAACTAGAACTGGAGGCTTGCAAGAACTTTCAATTAGTAGCAAATATTTCAATAGGAGTAATACAATTTCTTGAAAAAAATATGAGACACTATGTTAAATTGTTTCAAGGAATATATATAAAATGCCTTTATCTACCTTTTCACCATAGTATAGCTCATACAGAGATAATCAATATTTGTTAAATGAATGGAAAGTGATTGTCATTTTATAGAAATCAGAAACCTACAAATTTAAAAACTTGCCCAACATCACATAGCTAATCAGTGGTAGACTAGAGTCATATTTAATGCTCAATCTGTTCTGGATTTTTTTCTAAAATGTTTCACTATTCTTCAGCCCTATTATGTGATCATTAGATAATAAATAATAAAAACTGGTTTATTGTATTAACTGCATGAATACCTTTCATTTAAAGTATTTTGTGTATCTAAAAATTATAAAGCAGATTTGCAGATCATTTTATTGCTTCATTATAATTATTCCTCTCACCAGGTAGTATATGAGGCATAATAATTTACTGTTTGGGAAATAGATCAAATGACCTATCATATGCTTTCATTAGTCTTTAGAAACATTTTTGTTGACAGAAAAGTAAGTGTATGAGTTTGTGATTGTAATCAGTGGTCCTATATAAACAGAAACATAGCTACTAACCTCTACACAGAGAAAATAATAAGATACACAACCTTACCACATATATCATTCACTAAATCATATATTTAATTATTGTTTAAGTTTTGAAGTACTAATTAATGTTGTAGAAATAAAGATTAAATAGTTACTTTGTTTTTTTATTGGTTGTTCAAAACATTACAAAGCTCTTGACATATCATATTTCATACATTAGATACAAGTGGGTTATGAACTCCCATTTTTACCCCAAATACAGATTGGAGAATCACATCGGTTATACATCCATATTTTTACATAATGCCCTATTAGTAACTGTTGTATTCTGCTACCTTTCCTATCCTCTACTATCCTCCCTCCCCTCCCCTCCCATCTTCTCTCTCTACCCCATCTACTGTAATACATTTCTCTCCTTGTTTATTTTCCCATTCCCCTCACGACCTCTTATATGTAATTTTGTATAACAATGAGGGTTGGGGACGGGAATGTGGCTCAAGTGGTAGCGCGCTCGCCTGGCATGCGTGCAGCCCAGGTTCAATCCTCAGCACCACATACCAACAAAGATGTTGTGTCCGCCGAGAACTTAAAAATAAATATTAAAAATTCTCCCTCTCTCTCTCTCTCTCTCTCTCTCTCTCTCTCTCTCTCTCTCTCTCTCTCTCTCTCTCTCTCTCTCCTCTCTCTCTCTTTAAAAAAAATGTTAAAAAAAAACAATGAGGGTCTCCCTCCATTTCCATGCAATTTCCCTTTTCTCTCCCTTTCCCTCCCACCTCATGTCTCTGTTTAATGTTAATCTTTTCTTCCTGCTCTTCCTCCCTGCTCTGTTCTTAGTTGCTCTCATTATATCAAAGCAGACATTTGGTATTTAATTTTTAGGGATTGGCTAGCTTCAATAAGCATAATCTGCTCTAGTGCCATCCATTTCCCTGCAAATTCCATGATTTTGTCATTTTTTAGTGCTGCCTAATACTCCATGGTGTATAAATGCCACATTTTTTTTATCCATTCATCTATTGAAGGGCATCTGGGTTGGTTCCAGAGACTAGCAATTGTGAATTGTGCTGCTATGAACATCAATGTGGCAGTGTCCCTGTAGTACGCTCTTTTAAGGTCTTCAGGGAATAGTCCGAGAAGGGCAATAGCAGGGTCAAATGATGGTTCCATTCCCAGCTTTCCCAGGAATCTCCAAACTGGTTTCCAAATTGGCCACACCAGTTTGCAGTCCCACCAGCAATGTACAAGAGTACCCTTTTCCCCACATCCTCACCAGCACTTGTTGTTGTTTGACTTCATAATGGCTGCCAATCTTATGGGAGTGAGATGGGATCTTAGGGTGGTTTTGATTTGCATTTCTCTGACTGCTAGAGATGGTGAGCATTTTTTCATGTACTTGTTGATTGATTGGATGTCCTCCTCTGAGAAGTGTCTGTTCAGGTCCTTGGCCCATTTGTTGATTGGGTTATTTGTTGTCTTATTGTCTAATTTTTTGAGTTCTTTGTATACTCTGGATATTAGGGCTCTATATGAAGTGTGAGGGGTAAAAATTTGTTCCCATGATGTAGGCTCCTTATTTACCTCTCTTATTGTTTCTCTTGCTGAGAAAAAACTTTTTAGTTTGAGTAAGTCCCATTTGTTGATTCTTGTTATTAACTCTGTGCTATGGGTGTCCTATTAAGGAATTTGGAGCCCGACCCCACAATATGTAGATCGGAGCCAACTTTTTCTTCTATCAGACGCAGAGTCTCTGATTTGATATCTAGCTCCTTAATCCACTTTGAGTTAACTTTTGTGCATGGCGAGAGGAGGAGATTCAGTTTCATTTTGTTGCATATGGATTTCCAGTTTTCCCAACACCATTTGTTGAAGATGCTATCCTTCCTCCATTGTATGCTTTTAGCTCCTTTATCAAATATAAGATAGTTGTAGCTTTGTGGATTAGTCTCTGTGTCCTCTATTCTGTACCATTGGTCCACCCGCCTGTTTTGGTACCAGTACCATGCTGTTTTTGTTACTATTGCTCTGTAGTACAGTTTGAACTCTGGTATCACTATACTGCCTGATTCACACTTCCTGCTTAGAATTGCTTTTGCTATTCTGGGTCTTTTATTTTTCCATATGAATTTCATGATTGCTTTATCTATCTCTACAAGAAATGCCATTGGGATTTTGATTGGCATTGCATTAAACCTATAGAGAGCTTTTGGTAATATCGCCATTTTGATGATGTTAGTTCTGCCTATCCATGAACAGGGTATATTTTTCCATCTTCTAAGATCTTCTTCTACTTCTCTTTTTTAGGGTTCTGTAGTTTTCATTGTATAAATCCTTCACGTCTTTTGTTAGGTTGATTCCCAAGTATTTTTTTTTTTTGAGGATATTGTGAATGGAGTGTTTGAAATACGTTGTTCCAGGATCTTCTCACTTTCAGCGTCTGTGATAAAAAATCCGTTGTTAACCTTATTGGTTTACCCCTGAATGTAATCTGCCTCCTTTCTCTTGTAGCTTTTAATATTTTCTCTTTGTTCTGAATATTGGCTATCTTCATAACAATGTGTCTTGGCGTTGGTCTACTGTGATTTTGTGTGCTCGGTGTCCTGTATGCATCTACAATTTGTATATGCGTTTCCTTTTTTATTTCTGGAAAGTTTTCAGCAATTATTTCATTCAGCAGGTTACTCATTCCCTTGGTTTGAATCTCTGTACCTTCTTCTATCCCAAAGATTCGTAAGTTTGGTTTTTTTATGTTATCCCATAACTCTTGGATGTTTTTCTTGTGGTTTTTTACCAGCCTTTCTGAGTTGGCTAGACTCTTTTCAAGATGATATATTTTGTCTTCATTATCTGACGTTCTGGCTTCTACTTGCTCCACTCTGTTAGTGATACTCTCAATTGGGTTTTTAATTTGGTTTATTATTTCCTTCATTTCTAGAATTATTGTTTGATTTTTTTATAATCTCTAACTCCTGATAAAGATGCTTAACTTCTTCTTTTATCTATTTATGTAATTCATTTTCAATGTGTTCTTTCACTGTTTGGATTTGCTGTCTCATATCCTCTTTAAAGTTCCATTCCATCTGTCTAAGGTATTCCTTGAGTTCTTTATATGACCATTTTTCTGATGACTCTAGGTCCTCCTGAATATTTAGGCTGTCCTGCATTGTTTGTACTCCTTTTCTTTCTTGATTTTTTATGCTGCTCATGTTACTTCTTGTTCTGTTTGACTGCTGAGTTACTCTTTACTCTTATAAATTTATTTGATGCTTGGGATGAAAGATATTAGAAGGGAAGGGAAGAAGTCACTAAAGAGAATGAGAGTAGCCAGGTAGAATTCAAGGAAGGGGAATAAGAAAATTGAAAAGAAATGAAAAGACAAAAGAGAGAAAAAAATAGAAAATAAAGAAAGAAAAAAATTTTTTTAAAAAAATATAATAATGATAATGAAAAATGAAAATTAAAATTTAAAAAAAATAATAATAATAAAATAAAAAATTTTTAAAAATTAAAAACATTAAAAAAAGTTAAAGAACAACAACAACAACAAAATGAAAATGAAAGAAAAAAAACCAAATTAAAAAAATAATAATAATAATAATAAATGCAGTCAGAGTTCGACTAACTTGTCTTCCAGTAGGTGGAGCTGTGCCCACTGGGCCAAGCTTCTCCTCTCAATAGGTGGGAACCAATCATTGTGCAGCAGCTCTTCCTCCCAGACTGGGCAGGTCTCCAATCGTGAGTGCCTACGGCCTTCTCTTGTGTTTCCTCTAGCCAGGCCCTCTCATCTGTGACGCTCACCACAATATTGGCTACACGCCAGGTCTGCTGCTCCCAGGAGCCCTGTTTTCATGAACGCCTGGGCACACTCTCCCTATTTGCCTCCCTCAGACCCTAAGTTTGTAGAGCTTGGGGCTGAGATCCCCCAGCGAATTTGCTTGTCCTCTGGTAGCCACGCCCCCGGTAGCTGGTGCAAGAGACCTCAGTTGTCAGCACTGGTGGGAGCGGTAGCCTGGAGTTCCACGCTGCGAGTCCCACACCACTCCTGATTCCCTCGGTCTGTCTATCGCACTCATGGGAGAGCTGGGAGTGGCCCTTACGGGAGAGCTGGGAGGGGCCCTTAAGGTTTCCCCGCTGTGTGGAGAGGGAAGGCTAGGGGATTACACACCTGTCGCCCCTGGTTTCAATGAAGTTATCTCCTCTGCCAGTGACGTCAGTTCTCTGCCATGGTGGTATCCCATGCAAATGGTGTCCGTTCGTTCCCTTTGTCAGGTGACCAGTGCAACGGGGTGGGTCCTGACTGTCTCTCCCAAGCCCTGTTTCAATCCTGTGGCCACTGCCTATGAAGGCTCAGTTGGCTTTTACCTCTAAATTCAGAAGGGCCGACCAGTTATTTCAGCGGGATCGTTAGTGCTGAGTCACCAGAAGCAGGCGAACTGGAGCTTGAATGCAGCCTATCCGGGTTCGGTGTGTGTTCTGAGAGGCCCAGACTGTTCGCCCCAGATCCACGTCAGCTCCGCATTGCCTAGTGATCCTGAGCAAACAGAATTTAGACAGTTTACGACTCCCTATGCCCGTGCAGCTGAAGGGGTCAGAGACTTGATCTCTCCGCGCCCGCCGCCATGTTGGATCTCCGGGAATACTTCTTAACTCATTTTATAAGGCCAGGATTACCCTGAAAACAAAGTCAGCAAGTGCAGGACTGTGTCCCGGGGCGAGGCGCGAAGGGAAAGCGGCTCCGCAGATGCCTGCGGCAACCGGATGCAGGTCCGAGTCCCAGCAGTCGGCAACCCCGAGGCGCCTCTGGGGCGCAGGCCTCCAACGCCGCTGCCTTCTGGCTCTGGCCTAAATAGTTACTTTGAATACCATTATTTTCAACAACAGAATCAATACAACAAACAACTAATGAGTAATTTTTATGTACATACCAAACATTGATGTCTACTAGCACTTTGAATCCCGCAGCTTTTTAACTTTCATAGTAACTGTAAATATGTAGGTACTATGGCCATTTCTAAGATTTTACAGCTTAGGAAATTCAGTTTCAGAGAGGTTAAGTGATTTTCTCAAAGTCAAACAAATAAATTACAGAATTAAATCAGAATTTAATTATATTATTTTTAAAATATGGCCACCACTCACATCAGAAACAAAATTCACCTTCAGAAGCCAGGTTTTAAAAAGAGAAATATTGAGATATTGATATTGTTTGCCAAAGTTTTAGACTTGTTATTTTTGCTATTTGAGTTTTGCTCTAATTAACGACTAAAGAATTAATTACTCCTTAGTATATTTTTTGATGGTAATAATTGCAGCCATATTGTCATTTGCTTGTTTTGTTTTGTGTGCTGAGGGCAGATTGAACAGGCTAATTGGGACACATTTTCTGATCCTTTTTGTATTTAGCTGAGAGATAAAATACACAAATATACAAGTTCTATATATACAAGTAGCATCATTAGCACATATATAAATATAACATTACCATATATTTTTAAAGTGTAACAGAGAAATTATATTCAGCTATCAAGTACAAATTGAAACTAACCCATGATTTTACTTACAGTAGAAGACAGGATGGGACTTTGGCATAGCTGCTAAGAAGCTCTTCTATTGAAGACTCCCAGTAAAAAAACAATTCTGTTTTCATTTATGTCCAAGATGCATCCTGAAAGACAGTATATGTCTTAATTGGTTGTGTTTTAGTGGGAGATTTATTTCCATCAAAATGTTTCCAAACACTGTTTACTTAAGAGATGCTTTTAAAAATATATACTGAAAGGAAGTAAAATGACAACATTGAATTGGGAAGTGTTAATCTGAGTTTTCAGATATCTACATTGTGTCTGGTCATTTGAGCTTTACAATATCTAGATGTAGATCCAGCTCTGATATTTCACATCCATGCAACCTTGGCCAAATTCATTCTACTTGCTAAGCTTTAGTTTCTTTATTTGAGAAATGTAGATAATAAAAAAATACCTACATCACAGGGAAGTTTTGAGGATTTGTGATTATGTTCTGGAGTGTATGTAACACAATGCTTCACCTGTAGTAAGTGATCTATAAATTGTAGATACTTTTATTAGCAAAGATAACTAAAACTACCATTTAGTTACTATATGTGTGTGTATTGGGGGATGAGATTGTCAAACATTTTATACAAGAGTTTGATTTGCTTTAAATGTCTAGTTAATAATATAATACTAAAAGAGCTTTAGCTGTTTAACAAACAACCTCAAGATACCAGTGGCAAACAACAGTAAACACTTATTGTTCATGCACCTGAGATTCAGCTAGGCACTTCCACATGTCTTGTCTACTCTTGTTCAGTATGTCTGTGTGTTAGCTAACACACAGCTGGCTGGTCTGCTATCTCAGCTGGGGGTGGACAGGGTGCCTCAGCTCTGCTCCATGTCTCTTTGCCTTCAGTATACTGCTTGGCAGACCAAATTCAGCCTAAAATCTCCTTTGTTGTTGTTTGTTTGTTTGTTTGTTTGTTTGTTTGTTTGAGGAGGGCTGGGAATTGAACCAGGGCCTTGCACATGCTAAGCATATGCTCTACCAGAAAGCTAAACCCATTTTTGTAACTGAAGTTTCATTGGATCCAAGACCTGCGCATTTGTTTATATATTGTATATGACTACTTTTATACCATAACAGCAGAACGAAGTATTTACACAACCCACGAAACCTGAAATATTTATTACTTGGCCCTTTCATAAAACATTTGCCAAACACCTGCTCTAAAAGACTAGCCCAGACATGTCCTCTTGATGATAAAGATGTAAGAGTAGACTATCAACCCATAAGTCTTTTTTGAGAAGTGTTATGTTACATCTACTAATGTCTAATTGACATGCCTGAGCCCTGAGCCCAAAATCAAAGAGTAAGGAAGGTACTACAGACCTAAATTGTAAAGAAGAATCAAATGACTGGGACCAATAATTCAATCTACCACAACAAATTTTCATAATCTTTCTTTTAGAGGAATGTCAACACATGTGTATTCATTATAATTTTCTGCTTTCACCTGCTTCCAGTAATATTTTGGGTACATAAGGTGGCAATGATCTAACCTAAGGACTCGATATTAAATATTTTAGGCTTCATGGGCCATGTGACCTCTATCACAAATATTCAAATATGTTGTAGCATGGAAGGAGCCATAGATCATATGTAAACAAATTTGAGTGTGGCTGTGTTCTAATAAAGCCTTATTCACAAAACAAGCCATAATTTTCTTTCCCCTAATCTATTCCATATAAAAAATAAGAAAATCGGGGCATAAGGAACTTATAATGACTCACCCAGTATCATACTACTAGTTGATGATTAAATGGGATCAAGAGTTATAGTCAGCTGGGTGCAGTGATACATGCCTCTAACCCCAGCAGCTCAGGAGGCTGAAGCAGGAAGAGTGCAAGCTCAAAGTCAGCCTCAGCAGTTTAGCCAGGCCCTAAGCAACTTAGTGAGACCCTGTCTCTAAATAAAAAGTATAAAATCTTCTGGGGATGTGGCTCAGAGGTTAAGTGCCCCTGAGTTCAATCACCATTACCAGAAAAAAAAAAAAATAGCTCCAGCAGATGTGTTTTGCCCACACACAGTTATAAAAAGATTTGAACTGTTTGTCAAAACATAAAAATTGGGAATGTTTGCATAAATATCTGGATATTCAGATTTTCTTAAAAATTGAAACATGGAAATGTTAGACTTATATTCCCCCAAGTTAGCAATTGACTGGAGCTAAGTAAATGTCATGCCATTAAATGTACTCTAAGTTCCACCATTTCTTGTGACCTTGCTTTTGGCAGAGCTCACTCATTTACATGATTTTGCTGGCCCCTGTGGGCATACAGAGTTCACTACCATGGACTGAGCCCAGGCCTCTAATGTCCCAGTCCCAGGTCTTTTCCATTTGATGACTTGAACAGGTCAAGTGAGTCTGATATGATAAGATGAAGGTTTTAAAACTTGATTTTAAATTTTAAGAACTCCTTTGTCTATGAAGAAGTATTTTCTTTCTCTATGGATTTCTGGAGATGATGAGACTTTCTGATTTAATTAGTTTAGAATCCATAAAAATGTGTTTCAGATAAGTGATTTGTGACTAAATCTCTCCTTTATTACAGTCGAAGGTGTAATTTGCAGTGCATTCTGAGGTAATTTTAAACTGTGGACTGTCTTTAATAAATATTTCTTAGAACCTGAGCAGGAATTATTGCAAGAGAAAGTAAGGGGGAAAGTGATTTAAGGGCAAGTGTTCCCTCCACATACTTCTGCACCTATATTATTAAAATTTTATATTAATTAAATGAATTTTAGGTTAGAGAATTATTTGGTGCTTCAAAAACTGATAGATTTACATTCATAGTGATTATTTGTCTTTATTTGAAAATAGGTGAAAGAACTGACATTCTTAGAAAATTTTGCACTGAGGTTTATAGATGACACATATCTTTTGGGTAACTGATTTCCTTTATTCAAGGTTCAAGACAATCATCTGATTATGATTAAAGATACTTCTCATCCAAATTTACATCAAACAACAAATACCTACAATAACATTCCCCAAAGATTAAGGGTCATGGGCTGGCGTTGTAGCTCAGTGGTAGAGTGCTTGCCTAGCACATGTGAGACACTGGGTAGATCCTCCGCACCACATAAAAATAAATAAAATAAAGGTCAAAAAAAAGACTACAGTGATGTCTATGGAAAAGAGGAATAGAAAATGGAAGGAAATTATTGATTAGTTTTTACTACAGGGCCAATCAGTGTGTTAGATAATTTATAGACATTGAGTCCACAAAAAACACATTAATGTAGATGCTTTTATTATTTCCATTTTTACAGTAGGGAAGACTAAAGTTCACAGATTATATGCAATCTGCCCAAAACCTTCTTAAGTGGAAGAAGCTGCATTTTTAAATTTTTTTTAGTTGTAGATGGAGACAATATCTTTATTTATTCATTTTATGTGGTGCTGAGGATTGAACCCAGTGTCTCACACATGTGAGGCAAATGCTCTACCACTGAGGTACAACCCCAGCCCAAGAAGCTGCATTTTTAATGCACATTTCATACTCCTGTGTGGTGAGTTGCTTAGGAGCAAAGTAAGTACAACAGATGTGTACAGGAGGCAGAAAACAAGAGAATATAGTAATAATTGGCTTTCTATTTAGCTAGCTAACTTGATTAGATCAAGCAAGGCCCCAAATCAGGTCTAAAGTTATTGATCAAAGATAAAAACAAATTTATTATAAGGCTTTCAGATTATGAAAAGGTATCTCTGTGATTGCACACTGAAGAGGCCAATGCTGTTGTGCCTATTGCACAACATGAAAAACTCTTGATTTGGGAGATTTCTTCAAAGAAGACTTCCAATTTGCAGAATTCTAATAAAAGGCTTTCACACACTCATCAATCCATTCTGAGCTATTGTGGCATTCTTTTTGTCAAGGATTTCAAGTGAGATTATTTGCCTGTAGTTATTAAGGTTCCTGTAGAGGCATAAAAAGTAAGCTTCCTTCAAAAAGGATTTAACTCATTAAGTTCTGTTCTTTCTAACCTACACCCTTGCATTAGTTTTTCTGCCTCTCAGAGAAAAATCAATGCATATTCCCCTTGTCCTGCAAAACTGCTGACAGTCATGCTGAGAAAAAATTTCTAAGAACGCCTCGGTGTGATATAAGGTGAAGTCTTAGATTAAATAAATAGCAATAGTTTTCAAAAGAGCTATTTAAGCCATTGAGTGCAATTTGCAACAAAATTTTGTACACACCCTTTCATGCCTAATTGAGCATGAAGATGCATGCTCAAAACATCAGATGTTCAAAAGATTTTGTGCACAGACTGACGTTTGATCACCACCCATTTAATCATTGACATAAATGACTCAAAATGTAGGCACACAGCTGCAGGTATGCTTCTTGTTGCATCAAGCTGTTTTTCAACATTTAAAAAGGTTGTTTTGTTAAAAAAAAAAAAAGTGGGAACTCATCTGACAGAGTGACCCTAATCAAATGGTAATTATCATCCAATTGTTCATTTTTTCCTCAACCTCTATCTCCTTTATTGAATACTGGTTAAGTTTTAACATTTTTGTAACTCACTTTCTAATTTTTCTGATCCTCTCCAGGATGATTTTATTGCATTGCTAATATTAAGACAGTCAAGATTAAGCAAGGGAGCAAAGATTAAATAAAACAGAGATTTATATATGTAAATGTCATGGTTGAGGCCATCCTATCTAACCAAAATAATTCTTTTTGGAAAACTGGTTCATGCAAGTTGAAGTAAGTGGAAAACTCAAATTTTAATATACTGAAATTAAGATATGTAGACATTTTTACATATGTGCTATCATTAATGATGTGGAACAATTCAGAAATGGCTATAGGAAGCATCCATCTGTAAGACAAACCACTGGCTATTTTAAACAAAAAGAAATGTTCAATACATGATAATTTGTGCTTACAAAATGATTAGAAGGACTAAGGAAACAAGATTTCCTAAGAACTAGGAAAAACCTCTAGAACCTAACTGTCCCTCTACAGGAGCTGCAGGGCACACCACATCCAGAAATCATGGAAATAAAGAAGCTATTGTAAAAAGTGTGAGAATTATCACATCACCTTTCCTATGATCTAGAAATCAGAGACCCATATGATCTAAAAATCAGAGACCCACGGACAGATCTGTTGGATGTAAATCACACTATGCTGACTAGATCTATACCAGCAAAGTGGTTATTTCATATGCTAATGTCTCTCCTAATGTTAAATGCTGGTATGAATAGAAGTGTTGGGTAAATGCCTCTGATTGGTGGAAACCTGGAACCTCAGCTATAAGAAAGTTCAGAAATGTAACTTTTCAGTTTATCAACATCTGCCTTTCAAGAGGATACTCTTTAAGAGTTGAAACTGATATTGAAAGAGGCAGTCTACTACATCTGCTACACCAAAGGACCAGAAGAAAATGTTTTCACAAATTTGTTTTAAAAAATTGAGATACTGATATGTTGGGGTTAGAGGCACACACCTTCAATCTCAGTGACTCCTGAGGCTGAGGAAGGAGGGTTGCAAGTTTGAGGCCAGCCTCTGCAATTTAGTGAGACCCTATCTCAAAATAAAAAATAAAAAGCATTGAAGATGTGGCTCAGTGGTAGAGCCCTTCTGGATTCAGTCTCCACCATCACATGTGCATGCATACACACACATACACACACAAAATACAAAACAAAATGTGGTAATTACTGATAAAGTGCAATTGTGCTAGAAAGGAGTCAGCAAAGTTTTCTAGAAGAATCTGGCATTTGAACCTGGCATTAAAGAATGAGTAATGTAAAGCAAAAACAAGCTAATAATTATAATTTATAGCATTTTTCAGGTTAGAGAATATATCCAATATAATTAGAGAGATGTTTTCCCAGTCTCATAGATAAAAACACAGGTTAAGAGCACACAACTGAGAAGTGGCAAAGTTGGAAAATGAACTCAAGTCTGTTTCATTCCAATTATTCTGATGGAACATATCATTTTGGCACTCTCAGAAGTATTTAGAAACATAGAAATTTGCATTTAGTAAGAGAAAGTTAGTTTGAACAAAATTTTAGTGGAATTAAAGTTGTAAACAATTTAGACAATTAATTGTAAACAACTGCACTCACTGCTTTGGTTAGATTGCAAAGAATACAAAAAATATCAACTAGAGAGCAAAGATGAGTTAGGTCAGATAGTAGAATTCTGAATAGAAGACTAAAGCATCTGTTGGCAAAAGATGTCCAAATAATTTTTAGAAAGACATGATTACTGCATTGATGTATAAAAATCATGCATCAATTTGTAAAATTGAAAATGAAGTGTGAGAAAGATTGAGAGATGGAATAGAAAAAAAGAAAAATCTTGCCAGGTGCAGTGACACACACCTATATTCCCAGCTGATTATCGGGAGGCTGAGGTAGGAGGATCATGAGTTCAAAGCCAGCCTCAGCAACTTGGTGAGGCCCTAAGCAACTCAGTGGGACCATATCTTTATTAAATAAAATACAAAAAGGGCTGGGAGTGTTGCTCAGTGGTTAAGTGCCCCTGGGTTGGATCCTCAGCACCACATAAAAATAAATAAATAAAATAAAGGCATTGTGTCCAACTACACCTAAAAAATAAACATTTTTTAAAAAGACTTCCATTTGTTGTGATGTGATTGACTATAAATTATAAAATATTTTATGTTACCATGTATTAATTGTACATATTAATGGGGTTCCATGTGATATTTCAGCACATGCATGCAATGTGCACTGATCAAATCAAATCCCCCCTTTATCCACCCATACCTTTTCTCTTCCTGACCTCTAACAATTGCTGTTCTACATGCAAGTTAGCTTTTTTGAGCTACCACATATGAGAAAGAACATGCAGTACTTGTGTTTCTGTGTCTGGCTTATTTTGTCTAGCATAATGTCCTACAGTTCCATCCATTTTGCTGCAAGTAACACAATTTTCATTCTAATTTGTGGCTGAATAATATTCCATTCCACCCCAGTTTCTTTATCCATTTATCTGTTGGTGGATACCTAGGTTGATTCCATATTTTAGCTACTATTAATAGTGTTGCATTTAACATACATAATTATATATTTTGACATACACATCAGCAATAAATAATGAATGTGTCAAAATATTATCCTTGGTACCCTACATTACAGAGAATATATCATTTGTAAAAAATGAATTGTGTATTATAATATTGTAAAAATCTCAATTCCTAAAAAAGGAAATGTAACAGAATTATATAGTGTGAGAAGTCCAGAGATTAATACCAAGATAATAAAAAATTCTATCTGGAAATTTAAAAAATTGCTAGTAAACAATTCTTACATCAAAGTCGAAATACAAAACAAAAATTGGAGAATTTCTTGTAAATAATAAAAATGGAATAGAGCAAAAACAGTTATCAAAGGAGAAATGATGGAAATGAATCTCTGTATCAATGAAACTGAAAAATCAAAATAAACTGCTCAATTTTAAAAAACAAAAAAAGAATAAAACATAAAATGAAAGAAAAAAATAATTAATGAAATAATGAAAATATCAAGCATTAATGAGGTAGAAGGTAGAAAACTGTAGAAATAATAACTAAATAAAAAAACTACCTCTTTGGGAAGGGGCAATGCATACAGCATTAGATATCAATAAAACAGGTGAAGGAACCCCAAGTGTACATCATCAGAAATGACAAGTGAAGAATAACCATCATCTGTTTTAAATGAGACTATTTTGCACAAATATAGGAAATTACATTTTAAAATCTAGAAAAATAATTAATTCCCTAAGAAACGCAGTTTATAAAATTTGAGTGCAGTCCAAATAAACATATAACATAGACCATTTCCCACATAAAAATACAGATAGTTTTAAGGAATTGACCTGTATAAAAGTACAAGACCTATGGTTTCCCAGGGGAATTATACCAAATGTTTGGAAGTCTGTTAATTCTAATGCTTTTAACACAATTACAGAACATAAAAAAAGAAAGAAAATTTCCAAATGCTTTTTATGTAGTAAGTGTAACATTGATATCCAAATGAAAACTACAGTCTGGTATCACTTATAAATATTTGATGCAAAATCTTAAATAAAACATTAGCAAACAGAATCCAGCAGCACATTAAAAAATAACATATTATTTGAGATTACATAACTAATAGGGGTTTATTTGACAATTCAATGGTGGTTCAACATGAAGAGAAAATGAACACAATTATCATATTAATAGAATGAAGAAGAAAAAGCACATTATCATCTTTATAAGATGCGTAAGAGCTATTTCATAAAATTCAGAAAACATTAATTTTTAAAGATACTAAATTAAATAGGAATTGAAGGATACTTCCATACATATAAGCATCAGCCCCAAACCAGCATATTTCTCAGTTGGTAAACATCATAGATTTCTATGATGAAATATGCTTAATATCTCTACTACTACTTATGTTGTATTAGATATAAGGCAGTTTTATAAGAGAAAGCAATTGGAAGCATGAGTCTAAAAAAAGTAAAATTATCCCTATTTGTGGATTATATGGTTTTATAACTGAAAACCCAAAAAGAACCAATGGAAAATATTAAAGGAATTTTAATAAAGTAGCAATGAATAGTAAAATTAAAATGGAGAACACAATAAGCTTCTTATATATAACCAATCAGAAGGTATAATGGAAAAAAATCTTTGAGGTGAATAGAGAGCCTACATCTTGCGAGCAAATTTTTACTCCTCACACATCAGATAGAGCACTAATCTCTAGGGTATATAAAGAACTCAAAAAGCTAAGCACCAAAAAAACAAATAACCCACCCAATAAATGGGCCAAGAACCTGAACAGACACTTCTCAGAGATAATATACAATCAATCAACAAATGTATGAAAAAATGTTCATCGTCACTAGCAATTAGAGAAATGCAAATCAAAACTATTCTTCACTCCAGTCAGAATGGCAGCTATTATGAAGACAAACAACTATAAGTGTTGGTGAGGGTGTTGGGGGGAAAGGCACATTCATACATTGCTGGTGGGGCTGCAAATTGGTGCAGCCAATATGGAAAGTAGTATGGAGATTCCTTGGAAAATTGGGAATAGAAACACCATTTAACCCAGCTATCCTTCTCCTCAGTCTATACCCAAAGGATTTAAAAACAGCAGGGTCACAGCCACATCAATGTTTATAGCAGCCCAATTTACAATAGCTAAATTGTGGAACCAACCTAGATGACCTTCAGCAGATGAATGGCTAAAAAAAATGTGGCATATATACACAATGGAATATTACTCAGCAATAAAAAGAGAATAAAATCATGGCATTTGCAGGTAAATGGATGGAGTTGGAGAAGATAATGCTAAGTGAAGTCAGCCAATCCCAAAAAAATGAATGCCAAATGTTTTCTCTGATATAAGAAGGCTGATTCATAGTGGGGTAGGGAGGGGGAGTGTTGGGGTGGGAGGGGAAGAGAGGGAGTATGGGGTTAGAAATTATGGTGAAATGTGATGGACATTATTATCCAAAGCCACATGTATGAAGACACAAATTGGTGTGGGCATACTTTGTATACAACCAGAGATACGAAAAATGGTGTATAATAAGAATTGTAATGCATTCCACTGTCATATATAAATAAAAAAATAAAAAGAAGGTATAATGAAAAAATAAATCATATCTACAATACAAAAATATTATTTTATTTGTTTAGCATTAGGTACATAAAGCATAGGCTTCATTCATTTGTGAGGAAATCTATAAAATATTTCTGAAAAAAACACAAGTAAACTTGAACAAACTGACGACTTTACATTATGAAGATAGTAATTCTTCTCAAATTAACTTATAAAAATAGTATGTTCTCAATAAAATTACAAATGGGTGTTTTGTGTGCTAAATAAGTTCTTTATAGAGTTCAGTTTAAAAATCAAACAAGCAAAAACATCCAGAAAAAATGCTGAAAAGATGACTGGGGAGGAGATTGGCACAAAGTGGCCAGCCATCCCAAAAAGTAGCAATGAATAGTAAAATTAAAATGGAGAACACAATAAGCTTCTTTTATAACATAAAACATATTATAATCCCTTTGTACCAAAAACAGAGAGATTAAATAGAAGGGAACACTTAAAAGACCCAATGCATAAGAAAATGTAGTGGATGCTAAGACTGGTATCTCAAATTAGTGTGAAAAGAATTTTTTATAGGTGGTATTGGGACAACTGAATAGTTGAAATTAGATCCATTTTGTGTGTGTGTGTGTGTGTGTGTGTGTGTGTGTGTGTGTGTGGTAGAAGGGAAATTTTCATAGATTAAATGTATTTTTATTGTGGACTTTTTAACCTAATATGAACAAATCAATACTAAAAATAAAATTGTGAAGATATTTGAGGGAACTTTACAATAGTTATTAGAGGATATTAAGAAATATTAGCTAATTTTGAAAGATTAAGATGATATCAGTGTTGACTTTTTTGAGGGGCACAGTTACCAGGGATTGAACTCAAGGGCACTCAACCACTGAGCCACATCCCCAGCCCTATTTTATATTTTATTTACAGACAGGGTCTCACTTGAGTTGCTTATCACCTTGCTTCTGCTGAGACTGGCCTTGAACTCATGATCCTCCTGCCTCAGCCTCCCGAGCTGCTATGATTACAGACATGCAACACCATACCCCGCCCAGTGTTGACTTTTTTAATAAATTTTATTGTGGAAGAATACTTTATATTAGATCTAGTCTCTTAACAGATTTCTGTTTGTTTGGTGATGGGATTAAACCCAGTGCCTCATATATGCTAAGTACATGCTCTGCCACCAAGCTATCCCCCAACACTCCTTCTAACAAATTGTTCAGTGTAGCAAACTCTTGTCATCATGAGACATTTGTATTTTACAGTCGTTCTCCAGAACTTATTCATTTTGCATAATGAAAACTTCATGCCCATTGATCAGCCATTGTATTTCTTCCTTTACCCCACTCCCTGATAACTTCCATTCTATTTGCAGATTCTATGAGTTTGACTATTTTAGATACCTCATACAATTGAGGTCATGTAGTGACTAGTTTATTTCACTTTGTATACTATCTTCAACATTAATCCATGCTATTGCAAATTACAGGATTCCCTTTTTTCCAGTTGAGTAATATTCCAATGTATATGTACCTACCAATTTTCTTTGTAATCATTCTTCTGTTGATGAACATTGAGGTTATTTATACCTCCTGACTATTGTAAATAGTGCTGCAATGAACATTACAGTGGTATTATCTCTTCGAGATCCTGATTAAAGTTCTTTTAAACAAATACCCAGAAAAGATTGCAGGATTATATAGCAGCTCAATTACATTTTTCTGGGGAATCTCAGGAAATTACTATTACACCACTTTCATTCTCAACAACAGTGTACAAGGTTGCAATTTCTCTACATGCTTGCAACTTTTTTTATATTTTGTTTTGTTCCATTTTATTACAGCCATTCTGACAGGTGTGAGATGATCTCTGTGGCTTTGATTTGCATTTCCCTGCTAAGTGGTGATGTGAAGCATCTTTATATACCTATAAATCTCTCTCTCTCTCTCTCTGTCTCTCTCTCTCTCTCTCTCTCTCTATATATATATATATATATATATAGTATATTTTATGTTTTATATAAAATATTGAAAACATACATATATATATGGGAGGGAGAGAGAGAGAGAGAGAGAGAGAGAGAGAGAGAAGAGAGAGAGAGAGAGAGAGAGAGAGAGAGAGAGAGAGAGAGAGATTGAGATTGATTTTGGCTCGTAGTTTCAGAGATTTCAATACAAGGTTGGCTGATTCCATTACTTTGACCCAAGATGAGGAAGAATATTATGGCAGAAGGACATGGCACAAGAAATCTGGTCTCCTTGTGGCAGCTGGTGGGGGCGGGAGAGAGAGAAAAGGACTTGGAACAAAACAGAGTTCCCAAGGGCCCACTCCCAAGGACCCACTCCTTCTAACTAGTTTCCACCTTCTACAGTTTTCATATCACCTAATAAATACATTCAGCTATGGATCCCTCAATGGGTTGATCCATTCATGAGGTCACAGCTCTTATGATCCAGTCACTTCTCAAAATCCCTACCTGAACACTGCTGCATTGGGGAACAAGCCTTCATACCCAAGTCTTAGAGGGACACTATATTTCCAAATCATAGCAGAACCTAAAAAAGTAGATCTAAAGAAATTACACAGAATGGGGCAGGGGATATAGCTCAGTTGGTGGAGTGCTTTCCTCACATGCACAAGCACAAGGCCCTGGGACCAATCCCCAGCACCACCAAAAAAAAAAAAAAGAAAGAAAGAAAGAAAGAAAGAAAGAAAATTACACAGAATGTTTTGACAATTGGGCCAAGAGATGGGATACATGGAAGAAAACCTAAGCAACAAGGGAATAGAATACAACTATGTTTAGCATGTATCTATTAGAAATACTGGAATAAAATACTAGAAGAAATATTTGGAAAACTAATGGCTGAGAAGTATACAGAACTGATGTACAATATGGATCATTTATGTAAGAAAAAAAAACAGGAAAAAAGAAAGCCACACCTAGATCATCATGGAAAAAACATTCAATAACAAAGACCAACAGAAGATCTCAAAAATAACCAAAGAAGAGAAAAAAACACCAAGATAAGAGATTTTTTTATAATTAGAATGGCAGTAGAATAAATTCTCAGTAGTAATAGTAGAACTAAGAGCCAATGGGATAATATTTTATTTGTTCCTAAAAGAAAATAATTGTCAATTTTTTGTCAGAATTTTATACTCTTATACTAGGACTCAAAAATGAATGTCAAATAAAGAGATTTTCAAAGAAAAAGAGATACCAGTAATGTGCTGATAAATATTTTATCACTTACTCTGAAAGATGGAAGAATGACCAATGAAGGTCACTGAATACACATTTGAGAAGAGCTCTGCATTAACAAATATTATATAGTATTTCCAACATACAGACAAAATAAATCTCAAAGTCATACATAATAGAAAAATGCAGTAAAATAATTCATAAGAGTAACTTTTGAATATTTATTACCTTTCTTTTAAATATAATTGATTCACTTGCAACTGTTCCTAATTTAATTTTTAATAATGCCTGTGTTTTACAACCAGCTTGAAAAATTGCTGAAAAGTTTGCCTTTGGCTATTGTGAGCTAGTCCACACCAGTTTACACACTGTTTACTAAGCAACTTTTACTAAAGAAACTTCTAAAGAATGTTAATTCTCTCCGAAGTTAGGTCTCAAACAAAAGAAATGGTGTGGAAGGAAATCGATAACAATGTTAGAAAATGTAGACAAATATTGATAATTATGCCTACTTTAGTGGGTAACAAAATATGATGAAACTAAAGAAGCAATAATACTCTATAAGATGGGAGGGAGAAATGACATAAAACTTTCTAAGACTTTTTCTAATTCTGGAGAAGGGAGATATTAGATTTTGTTAAGTGTATATGTTAAAATTTTAATAAAATCATTTAAAAAGAAACAGAATATATAACTGCCAAACCAGTAAAGGGGAACAATTAAATTACTAAACAAACAAAAATAATTCTTGAGCAAATCACTAATGGAAGCTGAAAGAAGCATAAAAAATTATGTTAAATAGAAAACATAAAATTTCAAAATCTGTAAAACCCAATAATGACAATAATCACAACAAATATAACAGGAATAAACAAATCCATTTGTTCTCTGATCTTTGAAAGATGAATTATACACTTTTTACAAAGAATATATACTTAAACAAAAGGACAGAAAAAGAAACAAATTAAAGAGTGAGAAAATATATACCAAGTATTTGTCAAAGGAAACACAATGTAGTTAGGTCAATCCCTCTGTGTCTAAGTATCCTTGTATAAAATACAGATAATAAAAGTTCCTAACTTATAAGGTTATTTAGATAATTCATTGAATTAATATGTAAAAGCTCTTAGGTCACATTCTGGAACATAATGAAATATACTTGAAAAAAAAGAAGTTCCCATATATTTGGAACATTTAACAACTACCACCAAAAACCAAAAATTTAAAAAAATATATAGCTAATCCATGTAAAAAGGAAATCATGATGAGAAACCCACAAAACTTAAACTTAAACAAAAATGGAAAATAAAACTCACTGTGTGCACCAAAGGTCATATTTGTAAAAATTGATAACTTTATTTTATTAGAAAAAGAGAAAAGTTAAAACCAAGAACTAATCAGAAGTTGGAAAAACTGAATAAACTCAAAGATACTGGAATAAAATAATGAAGATAAAAGCAAACATTAGGAAAATAAAAAAACAGAAAATACACAATAGGAAGGATTTAAAAAACCTAAAGTTTGTACAAGGAAAGGCACAATAAAGTAGATGATCCTCTGCAAGATTAATCTGGTAAGAAAAAATGGAATCTACTTACATATAAAGCAGAAGTGAAATTATCAATAGGATGCTATGAAAAATATGTCTGAATTTAAAATTTTAGATTAAATGGCAAGCTTCTAAATAAGCACATTTCTTAAACTATATCTTAGCTTCTTGCCACATGATATAAAAATAAAAATATTAATTTAAATTTTATGTTTATTTATCATAAAATAAATAAACACTTTTACTTACAGAAATAATCAGTTCAGCACTTAGGAGGCAGCTCAGAGGTGTTATCAGGGATAAAAGGTCCTATCATTCTGTTCTAACATCCTAGTATGCAGCTGGCATCCCCAGAGTCATATCATGCTTCAAAATAGAACCCTAGTCATCTGGTCTCTTTGAGGCCAGCAGATGGAGGAAAAGCAGGAGAGGTTAAATAAAGGGTCTCTCTTTCCTAAATCAGCTCTTTCAAAGCACTCATCCTAGAAGTCCCATACTGTACTGATTTATGTTTCATTGGCTAAAATCTAGTCACTTGGCTCCAAGGAAGAATTGAGAAATGAGTCTTTCATTCAAAGTGGCATGTAGTTCACCTATATAGTGGAGTTATCCTACTTAAGAGGAAGAAAAGTGAAATGGGAATTAGAAGCTACAACACTAAAATGGGTGGGGGAACTGAAAATGGACTAGAAAGTTAATAAGCCTATGCTTGATTTTATAAAAGGAATCAGTATTTTAAAATCATTTCTCCCAGAAATAATGTAGAACACATATATCAGGGTTAAATAGCTTCACATAAAGAGCTCTATCAAACTTGACTCAAGAGATAGATAATTTCAATTTATACATACTATTCCAGATAAGAAGAAAAGAAAACTGTTTCCTAGCTCACTTTATGAGGGTAATATAAATTCATACTAAAATTGGAACACAAGGACTTCATAGAAAATGAAAATTATAGGTTAATCACACTAAATAAAGTGGTGAAAATTCTAAACAAAATATTAAGCAGAATACAGCTATATGTATGAATGCATATGCATGCATATGTTTGCCTATATTATTACATGTCAATCAATTCTAGGAATAATAACAAAATAAATGAAATATTATAACACATGATTACATTAAAGACCATGTTTATGATCAGGAGAAACTCATCTAATAGAATCATCTAGAAAAAATATAATAAATCTTGACAGAACAAAAATCAAAGAAAATATGAAAGGAATTCTACAAACAAAAGCATTTAAGGAATAGGGAAAATGGAGAGATGTTGGTCAAATAGTACAAGTTCTGAAGATGTAACGTGTAACATTGTGATTACAGTTAATACTGTCTTGTTTACTTGAAATTTACCAAGAAATCAGTTTTCATGACTTTACCATGCACATGCACATGCACACACAACCAAAATGAAACTATTTGTGGTAATAACTATGTTAATTAAACTATGGTAAGCAGTACACAATGTGTACCTATATCAAATAATCATATTTTACATCTTTAATATACCTAATTTTTTATCAGTTAAATTTAAAAAATAGAAAAATAAAATCAGTTGGCCATAAAGTTCTGTAAAATAATATGTATTTCAGGAAGACTGGCACTCAAAGGTATTTTCAGAAATGCAAAATTACCAAAATTCCAGTCAGTTTCTTCATTGCAGAAAGTCAAATTTTCTCATACAGTTATGAAAGGTTTTCATAGTTCACTATTGAAGATTTTGCAATGGGTGTTCATAGTAACATTGCTTTAAGTTTAAAAACTTTAAAAAAAAAACAATGCCATCAATAAGAAAAGCGATAAACACTGGTTGTATTCATGCAATGGAAATCTGTGTGACAATTTAAATAAATATTATACAATTACAACTATCAATACAGTTGAATACCAAAAACAAATTGCATAAGAATTCCACTTAAATTACATTTTAAAACATTGAAAAACATTATAATAGTATTTAGAGATACAAATGAATATAGTAAGAATATAAAATGAATACTAAAGATAAATACAAAATCAGAATAACGGTTTCTTGGAGCAGAAAGAGGCAATTGAGAAGGATAAAGGAGATTGTGACCAGACTGTAGAGGAGTACATAATATTTTCAACAATATTTGTGCTGTATTGTATTTTAAGTCAATTAGTTGGAACTCATGTGATCTTTACATTATTCTTTACACCTTTTTACATAATGAAATATTACATAATGTATATTTGCTTAATGAAGTGTAAAATATGAGACTTTGATATAAAGGACAGGATTAAGGGTAGGCTGTTGTATTTGGCCATACTTTTAGTCTACTTTCAGAGAGAAATCCCAGTAGAATGATAGAGTCAGATGCCAGATTGTGAAGGACAAAGGAATGTGTTCAAGGCAAGGAGGTGAAAGCATTAAGTACATTTTAGATCTTGCAGATGTTTGCTCCAGAAGAGTCTCAGCAAGAAGAGGGTAAGAAAGTCAAGGAGGGATTTGGGAAATGGGTGGTGGTTCTTTACTGGGAAAAAAAAAATCAAAGTAAAAAATCTCTTCTACATATAAAAAAAATTAAAATCTTGAATGATATTTCATGGGCCCAGGTGGCACCTCAATTCCATATGTAGGAACATTTGCCTTAGGTAGAAGTAGATCTTCTCTGAAATTCTAATATTAAAGAGAAAAAGGAAACTAAATATACAACAATTATGGTTGTTGAGCAGTGTATTAAAAAAACTCTCTGGGAGATGAAGGGACCAATCTTCCGAACAGAAAATTAATAACACTGATCAAATCATTAAAATTATGACAAAGGTACACATGCAAATATAAACAAACACTATAGCATGGATTCACTTGTTTCTTTCAATGGCAAATCTTCTCATATAACACTAACAATCTAAATTAAAAGTATAAATCCTTTCCTCTAACACAGTATAGAAAGTATCTCTCTACTATATAGCTTGATTCAGACAAAAATATGTTAATGTTTAAAGAATATTGTGGTAGTTATATCACTTGCACAACATTTGAGTTGGTTATATGCATCCTATTAGTTTTAGGGTCCCTGGAAGAGTTTGCAGTGTCTTTGAGATTTTTGCCACTAGATGGTGATGCTGAGGAGCAAGGACTCAAATTCTCTGAAAACACCCACATTCAATCAAGGGATTTTCAACAAGTTGTAAATTGTTTATCTCTATTTTGATAAATAAATTTCATCATGACTTAAGTAACCCATTATTAATTAGACAAGGGGATCATAATATGCCACCTCAAAATATTCCACTTTAGCCTGAGGATTATTTTGAGCTGCAAGCAATTAAGAAGCAGTAAACATAGAAAGAGCTCTTTGGCATCCCTCTCTCTACCTACAAGCAGGAAATAAACTCCCCTTTGTGAAGGTATTCTTCTTTCTTATATAAATAGGACAATAACCCTTATCACTGGAGGAAGAAATTTGGCACTGAGATGGGTCTATTATAAACAAATCTTATTTGGGGGGACTGGTACTGTGCATTGAACACAGGGACACTTTGCTACTGACCTCCATTCCCAGTCTTTATTTTTTTATTTTTGAGTCAGGATTTAACTAAGTTGCTGAAGCTGGCTTTGAATTTGTCATCCTTTTGCCTCTGCCTTCTGGGTTGTTGGGGATTACAGGTATGTAACACCATACCCAGCACAAACAAATCTCTTATCTCAAAATAATTTCCCCTTTATGTTTACGTTCCCAACATTTACTGCTCCTAGAAGGTCCAACCCCTTTTCTTTTATCTTATCAATTCTAGGCAATTTATCAGCTTTTGTTAAAATGGTATATAATCCCAGGGCCTATCCACTTCTTTAGGTCTTTACTTCTTTTCTGTGAAGGTCCCCATGCATGAAAAAAATTAAAGTGTTAACATCAAATAAAATTTGTATGCCTTTTCTCCTGTTAATCTGTCTTTTATCAGATTAATTCACAGGCCACACACTCGCAGAATATAAGAAGGTAGATGAAAGATATTTTCCTCCTCTAAAAAACTGGCAATCATGAAGAATGGTTAGGAAATCCCACTTGTTCCAGAGGCTATAGTTGAGATAAATGACCATCTGATAAAACCAGAAAAGGAAAAAAATATTTATCAACCCAGTCCTAGATTTTTGCTTCTGACAGGTCCAGCCAAATGATAGTAAGTTTCTCTTTGTCTATTCACTTCCAAATTTAGATTACCAGGAGAAAATATTTGTAATAATTATTTCTTTGAGCATTATGACTTGTGAATTTTGCTTTGAGTTGGTTATTGAGTTACCTTCCAGAGATAGCTACAGTTTTTCTTCATAACTCTTGTTTGTGACATTTGTCCTAAGAAGGGGAATCATAGGGAAGAACACATCAGTAGGTCCTATAAGCCTATTGTTTAATCTTGCCTTACATTCTGGAGAGTTTACAGTTCTCACAAGACCAATGTCTATTTGCACAAACTTTATTGAGGGAATCCAATTTTTTTAAAATGAATGAAATTCTCCTGTCTTGCTTTGTGTTCTGGGAGCTTAGCTTGGATCCGGTAAGAACTGTCTCTCTAGTTTTCTACATGCCAGGAAAAACAGATTGTCACATATGCTTCTGCAAGTGGCAGGCCATTAGGCTGGGGGCCTGAGACACTTGCCTCCCAGCTCCTAGGAGAGTTTGTCTAAATAAAGGGTCTCAATGCATAAATGGCATTTGTTGTCTCTTTCCTCATTGCCATATTACTTTTGGGAAAGTCCTATTTTAGTATTGCCTCCCTAATATCACCAATTAGTGGGTCCATGTTGAAGGTATCTCACTTTTGTGTAACAGGCATATTATCTTAGTCAGCTTTTTTTGTCACTGTGACCAAAATACCTGACCTGAACAACTTGGAGGAGGAAAGATTTATTTTGGCTCATGTTTCAAAGGTTTCAGTCCATGGTAGCTATCTCTATTGCTTTGGGCCTAAGGTAAGGCAAAAGAACATCATGACAGAAGGGCATGGTGGAGGAAAACTGTTCAGATCTAGAAAGCTGGGAAGCAGAGTGAGAAAGGACCAGGGACAAGATGTATAATCACTAAGGGCATGTCCCTTTTCTACTAGCCTCCACCTTCCACAGTTTCTACCATAGCCCATTAGTTCACTCAAATTATTAATCCATTAAATGGATTTATCCACTGATGAGCTTAGAATCCTCATGATCAAATCATTTCCTAAAAGCCAGACCTCTGAATATTGCTGCATTGGGTAACAAGTTTTCAACATACAAATCTTTGAGGGACACTCCAGATTCAAACCATAACAACTGGAGACACAAATTTTCAAAAAAAAAACAAAAAACATTCTTACTGACTATGGCAAAAATAATCTTTGCTTTCTTTCTCTTTGGATTAACTGTGTATAATGAGAAAGGATGCATCTTTTGCATTGTCTTGGAGGCTCCTTCTTGTGTCCATGGTTAAGCTATAAAAGGCTTGTGGTTCTGGTTTTGAGCCATATTACAATAGACTTTTGGAAAAGAAAAAAATAAAAGGGAAGTAGAGAATAGGAATAGAAGACAGTCTGGGCTGGCCTGAAAAGTTCTCTTAACAAATGTTGAAGTTGAAAATCAGACTTAGAACAAAAGCTAAGAATTACTAAAACACACTGAGCTGAAGGTCATAAAAGTTATTTATGTAAATGCTGATAGGAAAAAACTTCAGCCCCAGCAGGTAAATCTTGGAAAAGCTTGCTGAAAGAAGATGAAGGCGCTCTCCACATTAAAACATAATCCCAAAGAATAAATTGTTATCTAAGATATTAGATATTGATGGAACACTTAGAATATTTATATTTAGGACATTCAATACTCATGAGTATTCAATATTGATAAAGGTGATAAAAACTAAATAACTTTTTATTTAGTGTGTATGGTGTGGGGGATTGAACCAGGGTCTCACACGTTCCTGGCAAGTGCTCTGCCCTTGAGCTATGTCCCTAGCCCTCTAAATGACCTTTAAATTACTTTTTCAATACCATAATCAATGCTTCTACAAAGAGTTTTGTGCTCACAAAAGTCCAGAATAAGGAAATAGTCTATTAAAGGTACAACTGAAATGCTTTCAAAATTCCATTGACCTCTGATGGAAAACTTTGGTCTTTTTAATTAAATTGAACTGTAGCTGCCCATAAAGAAACCAATTTTTTATCTTGAAACTTATTTATTTTCATCCTTCACAACACAGTGCTCCATTGATTTTTTTTCTGGAGTGAACTAGAGATGGCATTATCTTTGTACAATTTCCAGGTACACTCAATGAGCATTTTCCATTTACTAAATGCAATGCATAGAATTTGAAGTATTTGTTACTATTGCCAACTCCAGACTACTCTCTTCCAAAATAAAAAAAAAAAATTACCTCCTTGATTTAGAATTTCTTTCTTGGTTACAGTATTCTTCTTCAAGTTTTTTGTTTGTTTGTGGTGCTTGGGATAGAACTCAAGGTCTTGAGCATGATAGGTATTCTATTACTGAGCTATATCCTCAGCTCATTCTTTCTGAAGTTTTATCAGAATTTGATTTTGAAAGAGAAATTTAATATTTATTTTCATAATAACAGATATAATTTTTCCATTTTTTCAAGAAATGTAAATTTTCTCAATTACAGGCAGGAAGCTGAGATTTTTCTCTGACTTAATTGGGTTGAATTTTAAAGATAAGCCCAACAGATGTTATTAATTTTGCCAGAGTAATGCTATTTGTAATTGGGGGAGCTGACACTAGATAGTTCATGGCATCAATATTACATCACACTCACCTGAGGATAACTTCAAGAGATGAGATGGCATCTACATGTCAATATGCTTTTCTATTACAAATTTTGTAATGATGATAGTGATATTGAAGAACATAAAGATGATAAAAATAACTATCATTCATTAAACATATTATTAGTGTACCAAGCACTGTGCAAGACACTTTATATCTAGTATCTTATGTATATGGGTGCTCTATCTCACATTATAATAGTACCTCTGCCATAATTTTGTCTTATTCTTTGCATCATGTTTTACTTAGCCACATTATTCATCTTAGCATTAATAATATAAGGTAGGTCTATCACATCCTATGCAAATTGTCTTATAGGTCTAAGCCTCCTACCAATTTTTTAGCATCATCAACAATTTGTCAATTTTTAAAATTTTTTTGTCTATTTGTTAAAAACAACACTTTTATCATATAACTAATATACCACAAAACTCATACATTTAAAGTATAAAATTAAATCATTTTTATCATTTTACAGAGCTGTACAACCTTATTATAATCTCATTTTAGAATGTTTTCATAATCCCTGAAAGAAACACTGTCTATATGCATGAACAGTCACTCTCCATTTCTCTCCACAACCCCTCAGCTCTAGCAACTGCCAATCTAAATTCTCTACATACAAAGAAGGCATACACACACATACATATGTGTGCATGTATATATAGAAAGAGAATCGAGAGAGAGAAAAAAAATAGATGCATGTATTTCCTTCTAGATATCTCATACAAATTGAATCAGTATATTATTTTCACTGTTCATCTTTGTTGGAATGTGTATTTATGATTCATTCCTTTTATTGCCCAAAATAGTCTGTTATATTGCTGTCACATTTTTATTTCATTAAGTCAATACTTCTGTTTTTTGTTTTTCCAAATTAGTTTTTGTGGCCTTTTGAACTATAAGTGAAAAGAGGCTAATGCCTCCAAAATACTTAAATAGAAAAATGTGAGTCAAACTGAGAAGTGATGATGTTAGTTAATATTAACAGCACTTCTCAAATTTTAACAAAAAATTCAAATGGAAGATTATGTGGGACTAAAAAATGAAAAGCTTTAACCTATCCATTTATTAATCTCTTTTTCTTTTTGAGATGGAATGGGATTGGTATTACCAAATACATATATTTTTAATATTATATCAAAAATAGTAGTCCCTGGGGCTGGGGTTGTGCCTCAGTGGTAGAGTGCTTGCCTAGCACATGTGAGGCACTGGGTTTGATCCTCAGCACCACATAAAAGTAAATAAGTAAAATAAAGGTATTGTGTCCAACTACAACTAAAAAATAAATATTAAAAAAAATAGTAGTCCCTATTGGTAGATATTATATTACCAAATATAAATTTAGTAATGTCAATCCCATTATATATATTTATACATATATTTGTTGCAATATATATAATGACTGAAATTATAATATGCAAATCATTATACGAATATGTAAATTCATTAACATATTTCATAAGAATATAACTCTTATTTTGATATTTAAAATTAAGTTTTGATGTCCTAATTGCTATTAAACTTACTGTTAAGGAAAGGTTTTCTAAGTGATAACATCATATGAAACACCTTTTAATCTTTATTGGTGAATAGCATTTTAATTTCAAATGAAATTATATATAAATGATATAAATATATAGCAGGTGCAAAATCTGTGGCATAAATTGACACATAAGTGCTGTTGTTTTCTGCTTAGATAGTAAGGTCCTAAAAAGAAATAATGAGAACATGCAGAAGTAAATCTTAATTTTAAAAAAAATGATTTCTTTCAGTTGTTGTAATTAACACCTATGTCCTATTTATATCAAACTCCAGATCCAATTCAAAATGACATATTAGAAAATTAAATTAAAATTTTAAGTAATGACAAAGAAAAACATCAAACAATGTCATTTGAAAATATGTAAATCATAAGCCAAACATTGCATGCAAAGAAATATATGGACAAAACATTATAAAAAATAAATGACTAGATTAACACTATACTCATGTTTGGAGAAAACCCAGTACATGAATAATCTGTTTCTCCTATGATATTTGTGATATTCATTCTCTTTTCTTGTGTTCTAAAAAAAGTTTGCTGCATTCAATCTAAGAATTTCTATTAGGTCCTTAAGAAACATTTTCTTTCTATAAAAGAATTTCACTTTTCTTATTTATATTAAATAGCTGATATCATTCATAACCTTTTGGTAATATATTATTTTTCAGGACTGGATGATTAACACTGCTTAGAAAAGACCATTCAATATAATCCACATGATAGTTTTTGTTTATATTTCATTATACCACCAAAATATATCAATCTCTTAAATTTTCTTTGTTCTAATGCTAAAAATTATGACCTCATTGCAGTATTTCCAATATATTTGTCACATTTTAAAAATATTCAAAGTACTTTATCTTCACAGGTATTCAGTTTTAGGTTAAATAAACACATTCTTTTGGAATAGTTTTTCTCAAACTTGGCTTCCCATTGTATGCATCTGGAAAGCTTTAAAAATTTGGATGCCTGGATCAGGGGTATAACTAAGTGGTGAAGCATTTGCTGAGTGTGCAAAAGGCTAGAGTTTATGCCCAAGCACCAAGGGAAAACGATTCGGATACCTTTTGCATACTCTTAGAGATTTTAAAGTAATTCCTATGGTATGTGGTCTAGAATAAGGATTTTTTATATCACCTCAAGTGGTTCTAATATATAACTAAGGCTCAGAACTCCCTTTCTAAGGGTTGACAGGTTTCTTCAGCCACATCATGACTGGCAAGATATGATATAACTATATAGACATACTAACTCTTACACTTTGGGAACCTACCCAAAACAAGATTTGAAGTTGGGAGGATAAATCTTGTCTGCATGAATGCTGATTGTTTTGCTAGAAGGCCGAGAAGTTCAAACAATAGTGAGTAGAAATAAAGGTTTGAGTTATTATTTAATTAGCTATAATTAAAATACTTCCTAAAAGACAGAAAATCCTACATCATTATTCAGCAATGTGAAGCTGTTTATAAGCACTTTCTTGGTTTGGATTTATAGGGTGAAATTTTAGAGGCTTACTACTTCCTATCTTCCATCTGGAGACATGCCACCAGATGGCATGTGGGTGGCACAGTGATCATATGGCTTAAATAGAAAATTTCAAAAGGATGTTAGGTAACTAAATCAAAGAAATTATATTGTCCCAGAGACTCATGATTTGTTTCATTGAAAAGAGCTACATTAACTGAAGTTTAATATTAAACTCCAATCATTATGTTAGAGTGGCCTACAGTTTTAAGATTTCTATTTATTTGTTTGTTTGTTTTTGTAGTAGTGGGGATTGAATCACGGATATTCTATCACCAAGCTATATACATAGCCTTTTTACTTTTTTAATTTTGACACAGGGTCTCACTAAATTACTGAGGCTGGCCTTGAATTTGTTATGCTCCTGCCTCAGCTTCCCAATTTGCTAGGATTATAGGTAATGCACCACCACACCTGGCAAGAAGCACTTCAATTATTCTTCTATCGGTTGCTTATATATATATATTTTTTTTTAAAGAGAGAGTGAGAGAGGGGGGGACAGAGAGAGAGAGAGAGAGAGAGAATTTTAACATTTATTTATTTTTTCTTAGTTCTCAGCGGACACATCTTCGTTTGTATGTGGTGCTGAGGATCGAACCCAGGCCGCACGCATGCCAGGCGAGCGCGCTACCACTTGAGCCACATCCCCAGCCCATATATTTCTTAATTTGTCCAATTGATACATAAGGATTTAAAGCATTTTGAAAGAAAAACAGTCATATGTAGAAATTCATAACATTTCCAAAACAACTTTAATTGCTGACAATGACTGTTAAAATGTGAACACCAACTCTATTTCTAAACTAGAGAAGACATCCTGATAATATAATATTGACTTTTTGATGATATAACTTTACTCCTGTCCACCTAATTCCACCTCTTAGAGGTATTAAAAACTACAACATTTCTTCTGGTCTTGATAGGAGTTTTTCTTTTGTTTTTTTGTTTTTTGTTTTCTTAATGACCATAGGCTTTCTTTTTCTACTAACTGTTGCTAAACTCTTATAAATATGTAACTATGACCAAAGTTAATAATATTTATATTTACTTAGAATTTTATAAGAGAGAAGGTCTTATTTGTCCTCACCACACACAGTAACTCTGTGGTAATATGTGTGTTCATTATTCTGATGTGGTAATCATTATACAATATGTGTCTATCAAATCGTCACATTGTCTACCTTGAATATATATAACTTTATTTATCAATAATACCTCAATAAAGCTAGGAATGAATAATAAAAATTATATGATCATCACAGTTATGCAGACTAACAAAATCCAGCATTTATTCAAGATAAATACTATCAATAAAATATGTGTTAAAGGACATTATCTCAACATGTGAAGGCCACACATGGCACTTCCACAGCTAACATTGCATTCAACAGTGAAAACCTGAAATCTTTTCCTTTAATATCAGGAACAAGAAAAGGATTTGCACTCTTACCATTTCTATATTACAGACTATTGGCAGTCCTAAACAAAGTAAGCAGACAAGAAAAATCAAGAAGGTAAAAGATATGTACTCTGGAAACTACAAATCTATTTTAAAAATTAAAGAAGCCACTGATTTGCAAAACAGTTTGATAGTTTCTCAAGAAGTTAAACAGAGTTACCACTCCTTGCTATATACCCCAAACAATTCTCTACAAAGTGTACATGACAATTTGTTGCAGAGTTATTCATGTTCCAAAGAGTTAAAACAACCAAAATGTCCATCAACTGATGAAAGCATAAACAAAATGTGTATCTATACCATTGTTTGTTATTCAATAATAAAAAGGTATTAAGCACTTATACTTGCAGGAATATGGATGAATCTTGAAAACATTATGCTAAATATAAGAAGACATATAGAAAAAGTCGGATGAATTCTTTTGTTAAAAAAATCTAAAATAAGCAAATTAATAAGAATTAAAGTAGATTAGTGGTTTCCAGTTGGTGAGTAGAAGGATGAATAAAAAATGATCGCTAATGGGTATAGGGTTTCTTTTTAAATAATAAAATTCTTCTGCAATTAACAGTAACAATGGTAGAGCATCTTTGTCAATTTACTGAAAGTCACTATATTGTAGGCTTTAAAAGAGTGAATTTTGTAGTGTGTGAATTATATATCAGTAAAAATGCTATGCAAGAAAATCATTTTAGGCTGGGGTTGTGGCTCAGCAGGAAAGTGCTTGCCTAGCATGTGTGAGGTGTTGGGTTTGATCCTCAGCACCACATAAAAATAAATGTATTTTTTTAAAAAAAGAAGAAAAGAAAATCATTTTAACAAAACAATCTTAGAAAATTAAATGTCTGAAACATACATATAATTATATTAACTTAGAATAAAATAATAAAGTTATGACAAACAAAACAAATAATATTAACTTCAATCTACTAACATTTTATGCAAAAATTAACTCAAAATTTATCATTGACTTAATGGAAATATGGGAACTAAAATTTGGGTGTTAGTGTTAAGGATTGTGCATAAACTTCTTAGGCTTGACACCAAATGTATGAACCACAAAAGGGAAACTTGATAAATTGTACTTCATGAAAATTCAAAACTTGAGCTCTTCAAAAGATGTGAAGAAGAAAAAACAAACTACAGACTTGGAAAAATATTTGCATGTATCCAACAAAAGATTAGCATTTTGAATATAAAAAATCTCTCTAAATTCAACAGTTTCTAAAAAAATCAATCAGAAAAAGTGTAAAAGAGATGTTTTGTCAAGAAATAATAAGCACAAATAATAAGCACACAAAAATCACTACAGCCATTAAGAAAGTACAATTTGGGACTATAATGAGATATCATTATACCTATTAGCATGGCTAAAATAAAAATAGTGACACCACCAGATGCCAGTGAGGATGTCAAGAAACTGGAACCCTCTGCTGGTGGAAATGTAAAATGGTCCAGCTACTCTGGAAAAGTAGTTTGGCAGTTTCTTAAAAAACAAAACATTCAACTACCATATGACCCAGCAAATGCACTCCTGGGCATTTATCCCAGACAAATGAAAACTTATGTTCACACAAAAATCTGTACATAAATATTTATAGTAGCTTGATTCACAATAGTCAAAAACCGGAAATAACCCAGATGTCCCTCAATGGGTGAATAAATAAACATATTTTTTTGACATTCATACCTTGGAATACTAGTGAACAATAAAAATAAATTATTGTTGATATAGTCAACATCTTAAATGAATCTCCAAAGAATTAAACTGGAGAAAAAGCCAAACCCAAAAGTTTATTCACAGTATGATTCAATTTTTATAGCATTCTAGAAATGACAAAACAACAGAAGTATAGTCATCAGGGTAAAAGAGGAGTTGGGAGTAGTAGGAGAATGGAGGAAAATGGTGTGGTTATAAAAGTGAATCAAAGGAGGGATCCTTCTGTGGTGTTAATGGACCATATCACAATTGAGTTAATAAAATATTGTGGTTGTGATATTATACTACAGCTTTGTAAGATATTATTGGTTGAGGAAACTAAACAAAGGATACATAGAATCTCTTTGCATTTTTTCTTGTAGCCGCATTTGAATCTACTATTATCTCAAAATAAAATACATATTTTTTAAAAAGAGGCATAAGAGACATTTCTCAGTCACATCATGTGACCTTTATTTGCACATGAATTCAAACAATCTCCAACACAAGTTAAGTTTATATCAGTGACATATTTGGAAATTTGATTAGGTACTTGACTATATTAAGGACGTTTTTTAAATGTTGAGTTGTGACAGTTGTCTTTATTTTTGTGTTTAAAAATATTTGTATCTATAGAGAGATACAGACATTCCTTATAGTGACAGTTAAGTGATTGATGGGGATAGGTGAGAGGAAAACATGGAGAATGACTATTACTGGCTATAGAGTTTCTTTTTTGTATGATAAAAACATTCTAAAATCAATTGTGGTGATGATTGTACAACTCAAAACAAGCTAAAAAACCATTGGACTGTACATCTTATCTGAGTGAATTAATGATGTATGATTTATATCTCAAAGCTGGATTTCTTTCTTTTTTTTTTTTTTTTTTTTTTTTGCAGTACTGGGGATTGAACTCAGGGACCCTAGACACTGAGCCACATCCCTGGCCCTATTTTGTATTTTATTTAGAGACAGGGTCGCACTGAGTTGCTTAGTGCCTCATCATTGCTGAGGTTGGCTTTGAACTTGAGATCCTCCTGTCTCAGCATACGGAGCCACTGGGATTACAGGCATGTGCTACTGCACCCAGCTTGGATTTTTTTTAAAGTTTTTTTTTCTTTCAAGATCCATATTGAAACATGGTTATTAAGATATTGGGGCAGGGGATGTGGCTCAAGCGGTGGCATGCTCGCCTGGCATGCGTGCGGCCCGGGTTCAATCCTCAGCACTACATACAAACAAAGATGTTGTGTCCGCCAAAACCTAAAAAATAAATATTAAAATTCTCTCTCTCTCTCTCTCTCTCTCTCTCTCTCTCTCTCTCTCTCTCCTCTCTCACTCTCTCTTTAAAAAAAAAATAATGTCTTGCGGCTGGGGTTGTGGCTCAGTGGTAGAGCACTTGCCTCATATGTATGGAGTACTGGGTTCGATCCTCAGCACCAAATAAATAAATAAATAAATAAAGGTATTGTGCCCATCTACAACTATTTAAAAAAAAAGATATAATGTCTGGTGATTGGGGATGTAGCTTAATGGTAGAGTATGTGCTTAGCATGCATGATGTGTGTGCTTCATATGGGTTCAATTCCCTAGCACTAAATATATATAATACTATATATAAATATAAACATTTATATAATACATATGTGTGTATTATATATAATACATATATATTATATTATATATATGTATTTATATATATAATACACACACACACAGTCTGAGATTTGCTTCAAAATAATGTGTTAGGAGGAAATGGATGAGAAAAAACAAATTTACCATGAGTTAAGAATTATTGAAGTATTTTGATGAGTATTTGAAAGGTTAATGTTATTCTCACTATTTTTATGTTTGTTTAGACATATCTATAATAAAGAGACATAGTTTAAGTGGATTAAACAAAACATTTGACTGCTAAAATTGAGAGTTTTAAAAGTAATCATTGATTACTTCATTACTTCATTTTCCTGCCAATGAGTACTGTCATGTCTAGATTACAAAACTAGATTAAATTTTTTTTTCAAGAATCTTCCTTGTCAAAGATAACCTCCTCCCTTTTTCTTGTATATATACCAAGGCAATCCCAAAGATAACCTCCTCCCTTTTTCTTGTATATATACCATGGCATAACATATTCCCAGCCTCTCATATTATCCTAGTAACCAAGTTCCCAATCAACAAAATTCTAGCCAAATCTTTGCATTCATCTTAATAAAAAACAAATGACATGTTTATTGATAAACTTCATACCTTAATATTAAACTAAAAATAACTATAAGCTATATTGGAACTCTTTCTCTAAAGAACACCGTGGCTTAGCCAGGCATGGTGGCACACGCCTGAAATCCTAGCAGCTCCAGAGGCTGAGGCAGGAGGATCTTGAGTTCAAGCCAGCCTTTGCAACTCAGCAAGACCCTAAGCAACTTAATAAGACCCAGTCTACAATTAAAAAATAAAAAGGGCTGTGAATGCAGTTCAGTTATTAAGCACCCCTGATTTCAACCTCTGATACAAAGAAAGAAAGAAAAAAACACAGTGGCTCAGTGGCTTGAAACCACAGTCCCTATATTGCCAGGGTGATGTAGGGACACAGACTCAAGGGACAGTGAGTCATTCAGCTCTTTTTCTTTTTCAGCAACTTAGGAAAACGAAGTCTAACACATTGAAAGGGTTAACTAATCAGCTATTCTAAGGAGATGAATATACTAACAATATAAGAGAAATAAGGCAATAAAAGGTTGTAGTGAAAATAGCAAGGCAGACAAATTCAACTGAATGCTATTTCAAATCAGAGTAGAGGAAAAGCATAATTTTATCTTAAGGAAGTTTATATATCTAGCTGAGAACTTTTACCAAGATGTGAATCTTCTGTTTCTCTACATGAGGTAGTAAGAATTCTAGTATGTATATTTAAAAAGAGCACAACACAATACCTGTATTTGAAATTAGCCATTCCTCCAGAATGGTCAGAACTTTTGAAGATTTGGATTTATTTCCATAGATAATTTAATTTCATTGTTCTGTAATGATGAATGAAGTCCTTGAAATAGTTTACATTTTGAAAAACACCAGTGTAGCCAGAGCTTGGGGAATGGGTGCCAAGGAATGTCAAAATCTTGGACACAGATTCTATGCAGAAAAGCCCCCAAAATGGTAAGCATGGTGTATAAAGGGTAAAAAGTTTTGGTGTGTCCCAAGAAAAACATGGACAAAGCAATATGTAGTAGCTTCTGCTAGGGTAAAGAAATCCATGTTATTGATAAACCCTGGAGAGAGTTATCTAAAGAACCATTGCCAATTATAGAAATCTTCTGATTCCCTTATAAGAAAGACTAAAAAGAGACACTGAATTTGTGAAAGGGAATAAAAAAAGATCAGCAAGGAAGATAAGGAGTACAGTATGCACATTTCTTTCTCCCCAAGGATGATGTAGGCGTACCCGTATATCACATTTTGAAGAATCCCAAGAAGAAAGTTATCTCAAATTATTCACATTTTTAATGTGCTTTGCCATCTCTATTCAATGCTCCCTACCACCCCCCATTGCCTAATGTCATGTAAAAAATTCATCAAAATGCAAAAATAAAAGTTCAAAAAGATACTTAGCAACAATGTTCCAATCTGAGCTGATGCACATTCATTCCAGTAGCTCTCAGTACATTGGGCTATTCTATAATGAGTTTTGGTATCCCTGGGCCCTTGTACCCCACTTCAACCCATTGACTATTGTCAAAAATGCATATTTAAGTTAAAACTCACCTCCGTTTGGCAATAAATTCTGTGACATCCAATTCATCCCATGCAACATTATGAAAGTGGAAAAATTTCCCATCAGTATATCTGTTTATAGCACTTTAGATCCTAAGTCATCCCTTTTTGGCCCAGTGTGAAATCACTTTTAAAAATAGATGTTTTAGTTTTTATATTTGTTTCAAATCATCTACATAAACATGATTATGTGTTAATCTGTGGATTAAGGTACAAATCTCTTTTCAGCACATCATCCATTCCCTTTTGATTTGTTTCTCCAGTAACCAACATTCCAGTCTACAATTTTTAGTAACAGTGAATATTAATACTATAATTTTGCTACTAAGATTTTTCTTGCATCAGCTGATACTTTGTCAAAGAACTGAATGAAAATGAATAAGATAAATAATACATGTATATAATTTAATATAGTCTGAGTGGAAGAGTCACCTGAGGTCTATCTCAGCTCCTAAGAAAGGCAGTTCAGGCTGATGTTAGTGCATTTGTTACAGTGTCAGCATCTCAGGGTTCTAATCTTGGGTCTTTTCCAAGTAGGTTTTTGACCTTGAGCCAGTGACTTCTCCTTTCAGATTCTGAACTTCTACATTTGGAAAAGAGCTTGATCTCCAAAGGTAACATTGAAAATATGTTTTGACAATAACTGATCTGGTAATCCTAAAACAGAAATTACACCTTTTTTAAAAAGTTAAAGGGCACTATCACATGTATCATCCATGTGTTTAAATATTTTCACCTGAAAATTCTTATTTAAAGTCTACCACATGTAATAGACATTATAGAGAAAACAAAAAGATGCCTGGGATACAGACCCTTCCCTCGAGAAAGCTTACTTGGTAGAATATAGCAGAGTAATACATGGACACACACATATGTATACATATGTACATATATACATATGTACAAATGCTTTTCTTTGTACCAGAGATGGAACCCAGGGATGCTTAGCCACTGAGCCACATCACCAGCTACATTTTATTTTATTTTTTATTTTGAGACAGGGTCTCATTGAATTGCTTAGTGTCTTGCTTTTGCTGAGGCTGGCTTCGAACTCGCAATCCTCCAGCCTTAGGCTCCTGAATCACTGGGACTAAAATGTGCACCACTGTTCCCAGAATGTAAATGCATTTCCAACGTAGGATAAATATCATGAGGAAAGTAGAAATGAAATGAAATGTTATGGAAATTGGTACAAGGAAAATATGACTTTCAAATAGTAGGTTGATTCAGGGCTTCATGGAAAAGGTGCAGAAATGGAGGAAACAGAGGCAACTGGTAAATAGAAGACAAGTGGTAGGAACAGAGACATTTTTGGTGTAGTGCATTGAAGCTGTTTTAATATTAAGCAAAGCCGGAGCCAGGTATAGTGGTGCACTTCTATAATCCCAGCAACTTGAGAGGCTGAAACAAGGAGGATCACAAGTTCAGAAACAGCCTCAGCAACTTAATAAGACCCTGTCTCAAAATTTAAAAGCAAACAAAAAAGTGTGGGGGTACTGGGATGGGCTCAATGGTTACGTGTCCCTGGGTTCAATCTCCTGTACCGAAAAAAGGAAAACAAAGAAGAAGAAGAAGGAGGAGGAGGAGGAGGAGGAGGAGGAGGAGGAGGAGGAGGAAGAGGAGGAAAGAAACTGAAGGCAGAGATAGTAGTCATTTCCTATAGAAAGCAGCAATCTTTGTGGGTTTTAACTCAGAGCTTCCCTACAAGCATGCTTAATTATTCTGGGTATTCCTGTTAGTCTTTTGTTTTCTCTATATTTTTCAAAACAAAGTCTGCTTGAATTTTATACATACATTATAAAAATAAATAAGATTTTTTTGTATAAATAAAACCATTTTCCCATTGTGTTCTTCAATAAGAAAGCACTATGGATAAAAATGAGATAAATAAGTGAAGGTAATTTGAATAGCAGAAATGTTTTATTTAATAATCTTTTTCTGTGACAAAAATTGTCTTTCTATGGTGACTCATCTGGAATGTTATTTAGTCAAGGGTGCAGTTTAAAATAGCATTTTCTATTGTCTTTCTATCTTTCAATTTGCTAGCCATCTTTAATTAATCAATAATCAGTCGCAAAATTTTCTTTTTCTTTGGTTTTTATTTGTTTGTTTGTAAGTTTAGTGCTTGGGATTGAACCTAGGGATACTTTGCCACTGAGATATATCCCTGGTCCTTTTTATTTTTATTTTGGGACAGGGTCTCTCGAAGATAGGAAGGCTGACCTCCAACTTATGATCCTCTTGCCTCAGCCTCCCCTGTTGCTGGTATTATAGGTGTGCACTACTGTGCCCAGATGGTGGCAAGATTTTCTGAAGCAGATTGCAACATAGGAGCCCCTAGTCCTTTTGTCCCCTGATATATAAGAAAGTTTTCTTCACCTGAGTAAAGAAGGCCACCCCCAGATAAGAAAGGAAAGTGATCACTTGACTGAAGTTTAAACAACATAACTTATGTGATTAATTACTTGTTGTCTTGGATTCTGCAGTCTAGACATCAAGGAAATTTCATTTCTCACTTATCCTTATTCTCTACTGTCCTTGTGGAGACCTGCCATTCTATCAATCTGGTTACTAAGAATAAGCCTATCAATGTACACTTTAATCCTACTCTTTTTAGTAGTGAATTAATATTATTTATTTTATTTTGGTCGCTAGGTCAAAGATTTTTTATAGGACAACGTGACAAATACCATTTCTCAAATGCTAGCAGCCTTTACTGTAAGTCTGCGTGTCTGTGAGACATGTGGCTCTCTTGGATCAACTCTTTTCTTTCATTTAACTACGGAACATCAAGATTTTTTTTAAACAGTCTGACTTGAATATACTGAAGAGGTTTATTTAGATGGAGCAGCACATGCTCAGCACGAAAGAACAGAAGAAGGTCTGAATGGAGGTGGCATCTAGAAGAAAGGATATTAATTTTTTGACCTCTAAGCCTTTTGGTGCTACAAAGCACAGAGATTGGAAAAGCAGAGTCTTCCAGAAAGAGCCACTTTACTGGCTTTCATTTTTGAGTTGTGTGAACACCCAGGCTTTCAAGAACAAATGCTTTCAACTTTGAATGCCTCCAAGCACTTGGAAGTTCACAAGCTTACAGCCAGGATGGTCTGAATTTAGGTCAGGACCTCTTCTTGAGGGAGAATACATCTTCTATGTCTCCTTTGTACTATTTTGCCAGAGCTCAGAAGTGCTAAAGTGCCTAGGATTTAAAGTGACAGATGTTACAGAGCAACTTCTGAGAAATTCATGTATCTTCTTTAAAATTGCTATCTCTTCTAAGATTGCCTTTGTTGTTGTACCAAGATGAATACTAACTGTTCTATGGATTTATTGAAAGAGTTCCAGAGTGTTACATTAGTGATACTTTAGAAATGATGAAATTCCAGTTCATTGTACTTCTAAGGTACCCATGGTATTTTTAAAGGTCTTAGCCACAGACAGAGGCACCCACTGGATGTCTGATAAGTGAAAAGCATCCAAAAACTCAGGTAGAATGATACAAGATTAATTTGAGACATGCTCTGTTCTCCAGGAGCTTCCATTCTGAGCAAGATATTCAGACAAGCATAGTTGAAAGAACATCTATAATTACAGGTAACACATGCCAAGTACATAGATGAGCACCAACCAGAAGTTCCATTAATTCTCTGAAGAGGCAAAAATATTACTCAATAAAATTGATCAAACTTCAAAGGGAAAGAGAAGTCTAAGATAAGCATTGAAGCATTTGTAAAGGTTGTGAATAGAAGAATGAGTGATCTTGGTAGAGAAGTATTGTAATAGACAATCACTAACATGGCCCCTAGTGAGCTCAACTTTATGGCATTTGCAGTCTTATAACTTCCCTTGAGTGTGGGCTGGACTTATTGTTTCACTTCTATTCAACAGAAGATGGCAGATGTGATGGGATGTAACTCCCAAGACGAGACTAAGAAAAGTCTATGGTTTCCGTCTTGGATACCCATTCTTGCTTCTCTCTCTCTTTCAAAACATTCCTCTGGAAAAAGTTACCTTTCTTAATATGTAAAGACCTACAAAGTAAGATGCTGTTATTTCTAACCAATAATCAGTGAGTAACTAAGTACTATTAAAAGCCACATAACTGAACTCGAAGTAGATCTTTTTTCTATTGAGCCTGGAGATGACTATAGCCTGGCCCACATCTTGATTAGAGCCACTCAAGAGACCCTTAGTCAGGCACACCCAGCTTAGCCATACCTAGATCCTGATCCGTAGAAACTAAGATAATTAACATTTGCTGTTTTGAGGTCTAATATTTGCGATAATTTGTTACACAGAAATTGATAACAACTATCAATTGGGCTTGCAGTGGTTTAAACCAAGATTTAGTTGTGTACAGAAAAAGAAAAAGAAGCTCTTTAAATAGGCTGTCATAGTAAGAATATCAGGTATATTTGTTTGTTTCACTTTTTTTTTTTGAGTGTATAAGTCCAGGTAAGAGAATAACATAAAGTACAAACAAATCTCTGTGCTAAGGATATAAGGAAATGAATTGGAAAATTACATAGTTCAAAGGTTATGGATTTGAGGAATTAGATTTCAATTCTGTGAGTACTTAAGTAATAGCAACAAGACCTCAAATACTCAAACCCTGAATACAGGATGATAGCAAGGCATAAAACGTTTTACTATTTCTGAGAGGCTTGGTTTACTTGTGCTCATTAAGGAAAAAATGCATTGTCGTCTCTCTCTTTCTTTCTCTCTCTCTCTTTTTTGGTTGTCAATGGACCTTTATTTTATTTATTTATAAGTGGTGCTAAGAATCAAACCCAGTGCTTCACATATGCGAGGCAAGTGCTCTACCACTGAGCCACAACCCCAGCCCAGATTGTCTTTATCAGAAAAAAATATAAACCACATTTTATTTAATATTGATATTAATTTTTCTAGCACCCAAAAATAAACAGGAAAATTAAATGCTTTATGTTTTCAATGCTGTCTCTTGTAGATATTAAACAACCAATCCCAGTACAAGAATAAAATATAAAAGAAAGCTTTTGTAATAGGCAATCACTAACATGGGCCCCCAGTGAGTTAACTGTGAACAAAATTTCTTAGGCACGTCAAAAATTCAATGCTCTCACCACCTTGTGATATCAGTGTAGTATATGGGTAGCCCCAAGCCCCAGATGCAGATTCTATCTGCCTGTCAAAGTATGATTTCGGTAAAGGTAATCCCTTTTAAAATTTTCAGTGTGTTTGCCAAAGTTTTGGCTCAATCATTACTGGGAGAAGTCCTGGATAGGCAGGTATTTACTAGATCCTATTTCTGTGTCTTACTGCTTGCTGATGTTGTCACGTTTTACCAAATTCAGTTACAGCACATTTATTTTTATGTTTTGAACTATCTAATCCTCACAGACAGAACAGCATGACAGAAATTCAATTACATTTCAAATTGATGATATACTTTGGGCCAAAGCCATGAAGACATGTCTGATTTGTCTCAGAAGCAACACATCACTGGGAATGTAGAAATGTTAAGAAAAGGTCCTCCATATTGAAAGAATATGTCCCACTAGTTAGCAGTATCTTGACTTTATTTAAGTTTCAGATTTAAACAAGATTGGTTTCTGTTATAGTACATCTAGCACTGCAGTTATTATTCTTAGGTTAAGAAAATAATCAAGTTTAGCCAGTCATCTCCAAATACACGATTCACCAATGAACCCCACTATTGCTAAAACAAAAGCATGACTTTGCACTATTCCCATTACCAGTATAAAATATTATATTTTCCTGGTGCCCTGGCCCATGTTATTAATTCTAACCATTGGTAATTATCTTTCTTTTAGTCCCCAGGTACAGAATGCTGCCCAAGGTAAGGAAAATGTTGTTAAAAATGTAATATTCCAGCTGGGTGTGGTGACCCAAGTCTGTAATGACAGCTACTCATGAGGATCATAGTTTGAGCAAGATCCTGCCTCAGAACAAAACTTTACAAAGGATAGGCAGGAGATGTAGACCAGTGGGAGAGCATGTGCTTAACATGTGTGAGTCCCTGGGTTCAATTCCCTGTGCTGAAAAACAAATTACACACACACACACACACACACACACACACACACACACACACACAAACATATCTTATACATGGATATACACACTTATATATCTTATATATGTATACACACTAATGCATGTGTGCATATATATGCATAATATATATGCATGTATATGACTGATATTTGCATATATATTTGCATATATATGTTATATATACATATATACACATGTGTGCATGTATGTGTGTATAAAATGTCACTCTTTTCTTCATTTTTTCCCCTTAAAACTAAGTTCCTTAATCCTTATCTATGGGTACTATGTCTTCTTCAATCTAGAACCCATTAAAGATGTTAAGAGTGCTTATTGGGTGAACACTATATGTGTAAAATATCTGTGTGTATGATAAGTATGTGTCCTATCACTACTCACTTAATCTTGAGAATGAACAAGGAAAGTGAAGAAGTCTCTATTCTTACAATTGTCTACTGATTGTCACCATGGCATCTAAGTAATGGTAATTACCTTCTTATCCACGTGATGACACACATTAATATCATAGAAAATTAGAGTTTTGAGGTCTTCCTGTTCAACTCTTTCCTTTAAATGAGGTCAAATGATCTTTTCCAAGCTGCAGAGATAAAAGCTGAGATATCTGGCTCCCCATATAGAGCTCATTTAATTACATTATTTTCTATTACAAAATATTTAGCAGTTAACTAATTTAGAATTCATGAAAATTTCAGGATACATATTATTCCATTAACAACTCTCAGTCTGACTTCCCTCAGGCTACTTAGTAAATGGAAATATTTGCCAGTTCTCTCATTTATTCATGCATTCATGCCACAAATATTTATTAAGCCACAATCGCTGAGACTGACATTATGTTTGTGATACAGGAGTAAGTGAGGCATACTATTCTGCCCAGTGTGTCTTTGATAGTAAGTTAAATGGCTGCTTCATTCAATTTTTTATTCCACCAGATTTTTCAAGTAGATTAAGAAAAATAATTTTCTGAGAGCTAAAAATCCTATGTAGAGGTGTTTGGCTTCCTCCTGTTAGAGCAGATATTATCAAACTAACCATCTTGCTAAGAAGCACTGTGAGGATGGAATAAAAATATAAACATCTAACAACTGTTTAAAGGCTTCAGAGAAAAGTAATAATGTAGGACCTGAGGAGTTACACTCTATGAAGAAGAAATATACATCAAGGCAATCCCTGTATTCTCAATGAAACTTTTTCCTCAAGCCATTTTCCAATTAAGCATGTAGTGTATACAGAGGCTTAAATAGAACTAAATTACGTGGCACTGTCACTAATAGGTGAAATTGTGTCAAGAGTGCAAGAGTGTCATGTAAGGAGAAGATAAAGTGTGGACACTGAAAATAAATCTCCAAGAAATAAAGACTTAGAACTTCTCAAATGTGATTTAAAAAAAAAAAAAACCTACAGATTCCAGAGCCTGAGTAATTCCCAAAGAGTTAACTAATTTAGAATTTGTGATAATTGTAAAAATAAATAAATAAATAAATGCACACAAAGATATATGATAGTCTGAAAACTAATGAAAATTAAAATTTTAAAAACTGGTGGAGGAGCTGGGTGCAATGGCACATGCCTATAATCCCAGTGACACAGAGGCTAAGGCAAGACTGCAGTTTCAAAGCTGACCTCAGCAACTTAGGAAAGCTCTAAGCAATTAGACAGACCCTGTCTCAAAAAAAAAAATTTTTTTTCTTAAAGAGTGGTTAAGCATCTCTGAGTTCAATCCTCAGTACCAAAAGAAAAAGAAATCTTTATTGAAAGACAGTGAATTTCTCATCAAAAACAATGGAGACAATAATACTGATAGTTACCAGGAGCTAGAGGTTAGGGAAATGTTAGTCTAAATGATACAAAATTTCAGTTAGATTAGATAGGAAGAATAAGGTCAAAAGATCTCTTGAACAACATGTGACCATAATTAATAACAATGTATTGTATTCTTGAAAAGTGCCAATAAGTGTTCTCACCACAAAAATGATAAGTATGTGAGGAAATGCATATGGTAACTAACTCCTTTTAGCCATCCTATAATGTGTACATATTTCAAAATATCCTGTTTTACGTGATAAATGCATGTAATTTTGTCAATTTAAAAAAATCAGAAAAACAATAAAATAGTGGAGACAAGAAGAAAATTGCTAAATATTACTGAAAGAAAATGACTGTCAACTCATAGTCCTATATCAAGTAAAAATACCCTTTATGAATGGTGGAAAATCAAGATGAAGAAAAAAAACCCAGATAATTCATCAAAGTGGTTCTACACTAAAAAATTGGCTGAAGGAAAAGCAATATCGTAAACAGAAAAATCCTGGAACATAAAAAATGGAAACCAGGGAAGGACAAGCAAAACAAAGATGTGGGTGAAATGAAAGACACTCCTTCCTCACTTGAGTTTGTTTTCCCAAATTATGTTTATGGGTTGAAGAAAAAAATATAACACTGTCTGATATAATTCTAAATGTGGGTAGAGGAAATATTTAAAACAACTATATTGTAAACAAAAAAGCGTAAGCGAATATAAAGGGAAGTAAAATTTCTCTACTTCACTTTAATTGGTCAAATAACATCAGTAGACTGTGCTAAATTATGTATACATGATGAATACCTACTGCAGCCACTAACATAAGCTATACAAATACATAAACTCAAAATATATAAACTGCAAATAAATAAAAATGGCATCGCAAAAATTGCTCAAGTAACCAAGAGAAAGTCAGGAGTAACAGAAGAACAGCAGAAAAAAAGACAACAGAAAAAAAATGGATATTAAAAACATAAAGTAAAAGTAAAATGGAAAACGTAACCCTTAACATATCAAAATTGTACCAGATGTGAATGGTCATGACACATTGACTAAAAGAGATTGAAAGAGTATATTAAAATAGAGTGAACTATTTGCTGTCTATGTGAAACTCACTTCAAATATAACTATATAGTCATATGAAAGTAAGAAAATGGAAAAAATAAGTCATGCAAAAATTAATCAAAAGAAAGCAAGTGAGGGGCTGGGGTTGTAGCTCAGGGGCAAAGCACTTGCCTCTCACATGTAAGGCACTGGGTTTGATCCTCAGCACCATATAACAATAAATAAACAAAGATATTGTGTCCATGTATAACTAAATATATATTTTTAAAGAATCAAGAGAAAAATAATTTCAATAATGTCATGAGGAGCCCTACAGAACCTCACCAGTGAAAAAACAGTAACTGATGAAAACTTAAAAAAAAACTGAAAATTGTCCTAAAGTTATATACCAAATGAAGAATTTTTGTTCAAAAAAATTTACTAAATCTCAGTAAGAATAGTGAGAGCCTATTACATGTGATATATTAGCTGCCTGCTCCCAGCTCGGTGTGACATAAGCACTGTACTTTACAGGTACAGAAGAAAATGTAGAGCTCCCTCTCAACTCCAAACCATGAAGTATCTACCTAGAAGAGGACTGGGCATCAGCAGATAGATGAACCTTGCTTCACTTTACAGAATCTGTAATCCAGGTCAGAGAATCCGAGAGGTTTGGTGCTCTTTAAGGAGACCTATCCCATGATTGCAGAATGGAAACACAATTCAGGTGGAGCATGTCAGAAATACTGAGCACATGTTCAAACCTCAGCTTGCTCATTTGGCACAGCTCCCATATCAAGAGAGGTAAATTGACAAAACCAGAGGCTTCCATTGCTGAACAGCTCCATGCTCATGAAGTAAGGAAATCACTCAAAGAGAGCTGAAGTGCTATCCTTGTACAACTCTAGAACAGTGGCAGTGACACAAAGATTTCACTCAGTAGGAGAGGCAGGCCATAAGGACAAAAAGCTCAAAAGCTCTCCACAAAAGAATTGAGTATATGAAAGACTGAGGGTAAGTTGAAGCCCAGTGGTAGTGTGGAAAAAATAATTTGCTTTTAAGCAATTGAGAAAAATTGGCAGCTACATGAGAGAGTCATAAGCTAAACTCATAGATCAACAAGAAGTATAAAACTACTTGAAAAGAAGACAGCTAATAAGAGTCCTTCTGAGGTTGGATTAATCCTCAAAGACTGCTCTAACAGACTATCTCTAGAAAGAACATACTTTAGTTGGATTAGCTTGTGGAATAATAATTTATGATCCAGGGAATTGCCAAAATAGTACAGCAATCAACAAGAAATTAGTAGATGTGAACAGTTAGGTTTAATATTCAGAGAGGCAAATGGCTTACCAGGGACATCAAGGAAAGACTCAATAAGAGAGATACCTACTAAAACCCTTGTCATCTCAGGATGAATCTGCAAATTTACTAAACCTGCTTTTTGAGGAGAAATGTCAGAAACTGAACATGGAAAGGAAAGTACATTTCAATGAAATAGCTCAACCAAGTCACTAAATAAATAAAAACAACAAGAACACACCCTGGGTGAGGGGAACAGGGCTTGCCACATTGTATTATATAAAATGTCCAGTTTGGAAAAAAGATATGACTCAGGTAAAGAAACAGATAAATATGTGTATACAGGGGATTGGGGACAACAGAAACTGTTTGAAAGGGCCCAATATCAAAATTAGTATATGAAGCCTTCAAAGCAGCTAAAAGGAATATGTTCTAGGAACAAAGGGAAATCATATTTAAGAAGTAAAGGAGTGCACTATGAAAATATATCAAAACAGTCATTAATAAAGAAATAGAAATTATAAAAAGAGAGTCATGATGAAATTCTATAGTTGAAAACTACAATAAGAAAAATCAAATATTGACCAGAATGATTCAATAGTGGATTTGAGCATCTAGAAGAAATAAATAGTGAATGTGAATGGATATTGATAAAGATTATGCAATGTGGAGAACAGAAAGGAAAAATGGTGAAAATATAGAGAAAAAATTTCAGCTCTCATGGAGCTGCCAATTATTCTCAATTGCAATAAGCAAGCCAAAACATATATAAAGGTAATATGAGAAGGGGGAAGAAGCAAGAAATGGTGACAATATTTAAATAAATAATGGCTGTTAATTTCCCAGATATTATGAAAATTCTACATCTATTCATATCAGCAAACTCCAGGATGATAAATGCAAACATGTCTAAATCAAGGCACATGATGGTGAAAATGTTGAAGGGCAAAGGAAAATCTTGAAATCAATGGAAGAAAAATGGACTTATAATGTTAAAGGAAACCCCAATATGGTTAACATTCTTATCAGAATCAATGGAGGTCAAAAAGCTGTGGGAAGATAAAACAGTAAAAGAAAACAAAAAAAATTGTCAACCAAGAATATTGTGCCCAGCTAGGCATAATGGTACATGCCTATAATCCCAGCAACTTGGGAAGCAGAGGCAGGAGAGTCATAAGTTCAAGGCCAGTCTAGGCAACACAGCAAGACCCTATCTCACTAAAAAAAATAGATAAATGATAAGTAGGTAGGTAGATAATAGAACCCAATAAAAGTTTACTTAAAAGTGAACAGAAGTTGGCAATTTAGTTAGCATGATGATGCAGTTAGAGAACCATTCTCTTTCTTCCCTGTACAAAGCAAGAATTTAGCATGTACTCATGAGTATAAATAACTCTGGAAAAGTTTAGGATACACTTACAGAGCCACAATACAATGTAATATATATATATATATATATATATATATATATATATATATATATAACCACATAAAAGGGTAGGAAGGACAGTTTCATCTCACATGCATCATCCCATTTCTTTTTTTTTTATTGGTTGTTCACAACATTACAAAGCTCTTGACATATCATACTTCGAACAATAGTTTCAAGTGAGTTATGAACTCCCATTTTTACCCCAAGTACAGATTGCAGAATCACATAGGTTACACATTCACATTTTTACATAATGCCATACTAGTGACTGATGTATTCTGCTACCTTTCCTATCCTCTACTATCCCCCTCCCCCCCATCTTCTCTTTCTATCCCATCCATTGTAATTCATTTCTCTCCTTATTTTTCTTCCAATTCCCCTCACAACCTCTTTTATGTAGTTTTTTATAACAATGAGGGTCTCTTTCCATTTCCATGCAATTCCACTTTTCTCTCTCTTTCCCTCCCATCTCGTGCCTCTGTTTAATGTCAATCTTTTCTTCCTGCTCTTCCTCCCTACTCTATTCTTAGTTGCTCTCATTATATCAAAGAAGACATTTGGTATTTGTTTTTTAGGGATTGGCTAGCTTCACTGAGCATAATCTGCTCTAATGCCATCTATTTCCCTGCAAATTCCATGATTTTGTCATTTTTTAGTGCTGCGTAATACTCCATAGTGTATAAATGCCACATTTTTTTAATCCATTCATCCATTGAAGGGCATCTGGGTTGGTTCCACAGTCTAGCTATTGTGAATTGTGCTGCTGTGAACATCGATGTGGCAGTATCCCTGTAGTACGCTTTTTTAAGGTCTTCAGGGAATAGACCAAGAAGGGCAATAACTGGGTCAAATGGTGGTTCCATTCCTAGCTTTCCCAGGAATCTCCATACTGTTTTCCAAATTGGTCGAACCAATTTGCAGTCCCACCAGCAATGTATAAGAGTACCCTTTTCCCCACATCCTCGCCAGCACTTATTGTTGTTTGACTTCATAATGGCTGCCAATCTTACAGGAGTGAAATGGTATCTTAGGGTGGTTTTGATTTGCATTTCTCTGATTGCTAGAGATGTTGAGCATTTTCTCATGTGCTTGTGGATTGATTGTATGTCCTCCTCTGAGAAGTGTCTGTTCAGGTCCTTGGCCCATTTGTTGATTGGATTATTTGTTATCTTATTGTTTAATTTTTTGAGTTCTTTGTACATTCTGGATATTAGGGCTCTGTCTGAGGTGTGAGGGGTAAAAATTTGTTCCCAGGATGTAGGCTCTCTATTTACCTCTTTTACTGTTTCTCTCATTATACGAATATGTAAATTCATTAACATATTTCATAAGAATATAACTCTTATTTTGATATTTAAAATTAAGTTTTGATGTCCTAATTGCTATTAAACTTACTGTTAAGGAAAGGTTTTCTAAGTGATAACATCATATGAAACACCTTTTAATCTTTATTGGTGAATAGCATTTTAATTTCAAATGAAATTATATATATAAATGATATAAATATATAGCAGGTGCAAAATCTGTGGCATAAATTGACACATAAGTGCTGTTGTTTTCCCGATTTACTTCTCTTATTGTTTCTCTTGCTGTGAAAAAACTTTTTAGTTTAAGTAAGTCCCATTTGTTGATTCTTGCTATTAACTCTTGTGCTATGGGTGTCCTGTTAAGGAATTCGGAGCCTGATCCCACAATATGTAGATCGTAGCCAACTTTTTCTTCTATCATACGCAGAGTCTCTGATTTGATATCAAGGTCCTTGATCCATTTTGAGCTAATTTTTGTGCATAGTGAGAGGAGGGGATTCAGTTTCATTTTGTTGCATATGGATTTCCAGTTTTCCCAACACCATTTGTTGAAAATGCTATCCTTCCTCCATTGCATGCTTTTAGCCCCTTTATCAAATATAAGATAGTTGTAACTTTGTGGATTAGTCTCTGTATCCTCTATTCTGTACCATTGGTCTACCTGCCTGTTTTGGTACCAGTACCATGCTGTTTTTGTTACTATTGCTCTGTAGTATAGTTTGAAATCTGGTATTGCTATACCACCTGATTCACACTTCCTGCTTAGAGTTGCTTTTGCTATTCTGGGTCTTTTATTTTTCCATATGAATTTCATGATTGCTTTATCTATTTCTACAAGCAATGCCATTGGAATTTTGATTGGCATTGCATTAAACCTATAGAGGACTTTTGGTAATATCGCCATTTTGATGATGTTAGTTCTGCCTATCCATGAACAGGGTATATCTTTCCATCTTCTAAGATCTTCTTCTACTTCTCTTTTTAGGGATCTGTAGTTTTCATTGTATAAATCTTTCACCTCTTTTGTTAGGTTGATTCCCAAGTATTTTATTTTTTTTGAGGATATTGTGAATGGAGTGGTTTTCCTTATTTCCATTTCAGAGGTTTTGTTGCTGATATACAGAAATGCCTTTGATTTGTGCGTGTTGATTTTATATCCTGCCACTTTGCTGAATTCATTTATTAGTTCTAGTAGTTTTTTTGTAGACCATTTTGGGTCTTCTAGGTATAGAATCATGTCATCTGCAAATAGTGATAATTTAAGTTCTTCCTTTCCAATTTTTATGCCTTTAATTTCTTTCGTTTGTCTAATTGCTCTGGCCAGTGTTTCGAGAACTATATTGAATAGAAGTGGTGATAGAGGGCATCCCTGTCTTGTTCCTGATTTTAAGGGGAATGCCTTCAGTTTTTCTCCATTCAGAATGATGCTAGCCTGGGGCTTAGCGTAAATAGCTTTTACAATATCAAGGTAAGTTCCTGTTATCCCTAGTTTTTCTAATGTTTTGAACATAAAGGGATGCTGTACTTTGTCGAATGCTTTTTCTGCGTCTATCGAGATGATCATATGGTTCTTATCTTTAAGTCTATTGATATGGTGAATTACATTTATTGATTTCCGTATTTTGAACCATCCCTGCATCCCAGGGATGAATCCTACTTGATCATGGTGCACAATTTTTTTGATGTGTCTTTGTATCCGATTCGCCAGAATTTTATTGAGGATTTTTGCATCTAGGTTCATCAGAGATATTGGTCTGTAGTTTTCTTTCTTTGATGTGTCTTTGTCTGGTTTCGGAATCAATGTGATGTTGGTCTCATAGAATGAATTTGGAAGGACTCCCTCTTTTTCTATTTCCTGGAATAACTTGAAAAGTATTGGTATTAATTCTTCTTTAAAGGTTTTGTAAAACTCCGCTGTATACCCATCCGGTCCTGGGCTTTTCTTGGTTGGTAGTCTTTTGATTACTTCTTCAATTTCATCCATTGATATTGGTCTGTTCAAATCGTGTGTGTCCTCCTGACTCAGTCTGGGCAAATCATATGTCTTAAGAAATTTATTGATGTCTTCACTATCTTCCATTTTATTGGAATATAGGTTTTCAAAATAGTTTCTAATTGTCTTCTGTATTTCTGTGGTGTCTGTTGTGATATTGCCTTTTTCATCCCTTATGTTAGTAATTTGAATTCTCTCTCTTCTTCTCTTCGTTAGCATGGCTAAAGGTTTGTCAATCTTGTTTATTTTTTCAAAGAACCAACTTTTAGTTTTGTTAATTTTTTCGATAGTTTCTTTTGTTTCAATTTCATTGATTTCCGCTCTGATTTTAATTATTTCTTGCTTTCTGCTGCATTTGCTATTGTTTTGCTCTTCCTTTTCTAGGGCTTTGAGATGAAGTGTGAGCTCATTTATTTGTTGGTTTTTCCTTTTTTTGAGGAATGACCTCCAGGCGATGAATTTCCCTCTTAAAACTGCTTTCATTGTGTCCCATAGATTCCGATAGGTTGTGTCTGCATTTTCATTTATCTCTAAGAATTTTTTGATTTCCTCCTTTATGTCTTCTGTAACCCTTTGATCATTCAGTAACATATTGTTCATTTTCCATGTGATATTGGATTTTCCCTTCCTTCTTTTATCATTAATTTCCAGTTTCAATCCATTATGATCAGATAAAATGCATGGTATAATCTCTACCCCTTTATATTTATTGAGGGTTGCCCTGTGGCATAATATATGGTCTATTTTTGAGAAGGATCCATGTGCTGCTGAGAAAAAAGTATATCCATTCGATGATGGTTGGTATATTCTATATATGTCAGTTAAGTCTAGGTTATTGATTGTGGTATTGAGGTCTATAGTTTCTTTATTCAACTTTTGCTTGGAGGATCTGTCCAATGGTGAGAGAGGTGTGTTGAAGTCACCCATAATTATTGTGTTGTGGTCTATTTGATTCTTGAACTTGAGAAGAATTTGTTTTATAAACTTCGAAGCGCCATTATTTGGTGCATAAATATTGATAATTGTTATGTCTTGTTGTTTAATGGTTCCTTTTAACAGTATATAATATCCTTCCTTATCCCTTTGGATTAACTTAGTCTTGAAGTCGATTTTATTCGATATGAGGATGGCCACCCCTGCTTGCTTGCGAGGAGCGTGTGCGTGGTATATTTTTTCCCATCCTTTCACCTTCAGCCTGTGTATGTCTTTTCCAGTCAGGTGAGTCTCCTGGAGACAGCATATTGTTGGATTTGTTTTTTTGATCCATGTTACCAGCCTATGTCGCTTTATTGGAGTGTTTAAACCATTAATGTTTAGAGTTACTATTGATATATGGTTTGTACTTCCAGCCATATTTGATTATTTATCTCTTTTTTTTTTAATTGCGTTTGTTTCACCATGATTAGTTTTCCCCCCTCCGTCTGTCTTTACTGAGGTACTCCCCACTGTTGGCTTTGGTTATTGTTTTCCGTTTCTTCCTCGTGAAGTGTTTTGCTCAAGATGCTTTGCAACGCTGGTTTTCTGGCTGCAAATTCTTTTAGTTTTTGTTTATCATGAAAGATTTTTATTTCGTTGTCGTATCTGAAGCTTAATTTTGCTGGGTACAGAATTCTTGGTTGGCATCCATTGTCTTTCAGTGTTTGAAATACGTTATTCCAAGATCTTCTCGCTTTCAGCGTCTGAGTTGAGAAGTCCGTTGTTAACCTTATTGGTTTACCCCTGAATGTAATCTTTCTCTTTTCTCTTGTAGCTTTTAATATTTTCTCTTTGTTCTGTATATTGGATATCTTCATAACAATGTGTCTTGGCATTGGTCTACTGTGATTTTGTATGTTCGGTGTCCTGTATGCATCTACAATTTGTATATCTGTTTCCTTTTTTAATTCTGGAAAGTTTTCTGTGATTATTTCATCTAGTAGATTACTCATTCCCCTTGTTTGAATCTCTATCCCTTCCTCTATCCCAATGACTCTTAAATTTGGTTTTTTTATATTATCACATATCTCTTGTGTGCTTCTCTCATGATTTTTATCCAGCCTATCTGAGATGGCTAGCCTCTTTTCCAGATGATATATTTTGTCTTCATTATCTGATGTTCTAGCTTCTACTTGCTCCACTCTATTAATGATACTCTCATTTGAGTTTTTAATTTGGTTTATAGTTTACTTCATTTCTAAGATTATGGTTTGATTCTTTTTTATAGTCTCTATCTCCTGATAAAGATGCTTAACTTCTTCCTTTATCTGTTTGTGTAATACATTCTCAATGTGTTCTTTCGCTGCTTGAATTTGCTGTCTTGTATCCTCTTTAAGGTTCCGTTCCATCTGTTTCAGGTGTTCCATGAGTTCTTTATATGACCATTTTTCTGGTGATTCTATATCCTCCTGAATATTTAGGCTGCCCTGCATTGTTTGCACTCCTTTTCTTCCTTGCTTTTTCATGCTGTTCATATTGTTTCTTGTTCTGTTTGACTGCTGAGTTACTGTTTACTCCTATAAATATATTTGAAGCTTGGGAGGAAAGGTATTAGAAGGGATGTGTAGAAGTCACTAAAGAGAATAAGAGTAAGCAGGTAGAATTCAAGGAAGGGGGAATAAGAAAATTAAAAAGAGATGTAAAGACAGGAGAAAAGAAGGATAGAAAAAAATAGAAGATTAAAAGGGACTTAAAGAAAAATAATAATAGTAGAAATGGAAAATGAAATTTAAAAAATAGAATAAAATAAAATAAGATGGATTAAAAAAAATTTAAAAAGACAGCAAAAAAAAAATTTTATAAATGCAGTCCTAGAGTTCAATTAACTGCTCTTCCAGTGGGTGGAGCTATGCCCACCGGGCCAAGTTTCTCCTCTCAGTAGGCGGGAGTCAATCACTGTGCAGTGGTACTTCCTCCCGGATTGGGTGGGTCTCCATTCCTGCTGTTCGCTGTGTGGGCGGGGCCTTTTGCAGAGCTGGTCAGGGGTCGTTTGCAGCACTGGGTTGGCAGGTGGAGGGTGGTCGTCTGCAGCTCCAAACCGCCAGAGGAGGTTCACAGAGTCGGGCCCTCGGGGCCGGGCAGGCAGCGCCTGCTCCCCCACTCACTGCAAGGGTGTAGGCAGCGGCCGCTTGGCGGTAGCCAGCGGCGGTTCACAGAGCTGGTCTGCGGGGGCCCAAGCAGCCAAGCAGGCAGCGCTGGCTCCCAAGTTCACTGCGCCGTGTGAGCAGCGGCTGGTTGAGGTTCACCAAGCCAGCCCGGGGGAAGGGGGGGGGGGACAGGCAGACAGCCAGCAACGGCTCCCAAGTTCGATGTTACGTGTGGGTGGTTCACAAAGCCCGGCTGCGGGGACCCAGGCAGGCCGCTCCTGCTCCTAAACTCGCTGCAGCGTGTGGGCGGCGGTCGGCTTGGGTTCACAGGGCCCGCCCGCGGGGGTCCAGGCAGGCAGCAATGGTTCCCCAGAACAATGCAGCGTGTGGCCTGCGCCGGCTGCGATTCACAGAGCCAGCTCGCGGGGACCCAGGCAGGCCGCTCCTGCTCCTAAACTCGCTGCAGCGTGTGGGCGGCGGTCGGCTTGGGTTCACAGGGCCCGCCCGCGGGGGTCCAGGCAGGGAGCAATGGTTCCCAAGAACAATGCAGCGTGTGGCCTGCGCCGGCTGCGATTCACAGGGCCAGCTCGCGGGGACCCAGGCAGGCCGCTCCTGCTCCTAAACTCGCTGCCGCGTGTGGGCGGCGGTCGGCTTGGGTTCACAGGGCCCGCCCGCGGGGATCCAGGCAGGCAGCAATGGTTCCCAAGAACAATGCAGCGTGTGGCCTGCGCCGGCTGCGATTCACAGAGCCAGCTCGCGGGGACCCGGGCAGGTCGCTCCTGCTCCTAAACTCGCTGCCGCGTGTGTGCGGCGGTCGGCTTGGGTTCACAAGGCCTGCCCGCGGGGGTCCAGGCGGGCAGCAATGGTTCCCAAGAACAATGCAGCGTGTGGCCTGCGCCGGCTGCGATTCACAGAGCCAGCTCGCGGGGACCCGGGCAGGTCGCTCCTGCTCCTAAACTCGCTGCCGCGTGTGTGCGGCAGTCGGCTTGGGTTCACAAGGCCTGCCCGCGGGGGTCCAGGCGGGCAGCAATGGTTCCCAAGAACAATGCAGCGTGTGGCCTGCGCCGGCTGCGATTCACAGAGCCAGCTCGCGGGGACCCAGGCAGGCAACAACCGTTCCCATGAATGCTGCAGCGTGTGGGCAGCGGTCGGCTTGGGTTCACAGAGCCCACCCGCGGGGGTCCAGGCGGTTAGTGTCCACTCCTATGCTCACTGCAATGTGTAGGCAGCGGCCATTCGGCGGCCCCGGCGGGACTGTGCCCCTGCTCTGGGTTGCCGAGATTCAGTATTTTGTGACAATCTGACACCTCCTATTAAACTTACTAGTTCCAGGAAGGTCTCCTTTCAGAAGAAATTTGCTTGAAGTTTCCCAGCAGGACGCATGTGGGTGTATTAATGAGTCTCTCTGATCCCCTTACCACGGAGGCATTGTATGTGCTGCCTCTTCGCTGGCAGCCATGTTCTTCTTCGCATCATCCCATTTCTAACGCCACCATTGCTCACTACAGACAGAGAACATTCATTCATGTTCCAGGGAAAAATAGAGCAGGATCAACATTGACCATCATGTGCATTTCAAGGTACTGTCTGAATGACCAGCTTCAGTTTCATCTATCTCACCCCTATCTCTAGGGGGACTTGAATAGATGAAACATTCTGGAGATTGTGAAGAAAAAAAAGGAGATGGGCTCTTTCAATATCAGCCATATTATACAAGTTGTCATGATCCCAGAGGTCTTCTTTGCTGAGGATCAGAGTACAAACAATTTAATGAAGTCAGCATAACAATACCAAGGGGGAAGAAAAAGAAAAGAAAAATGAAAGAAGCAAGAAAAAAAGAGATAGACATATTTAATAATTAGAGATTTGGGAGCTGGAAAATATGACTGGAGTAAAATTGCAACAGAGAGCTTTGACGGCACATTAGACCAAGCAGAAGAAAACATTAATGAACTTAAAGACCAAGCATTTTAAATGATCTATTCAGAGGAAAAGAAGAAAAAGAATAAAAACAAATAAAGAAAGCCTACGAGATTTATGGGACAAAATTAAGAAAGACAACATTTTCACAATAAGCGTTTCAGAAGAATAAAATAATGAGGAAAAAAACCAAAAAGTTTATTTAAATAAATAATAGAATTCCAGTGACTTGGGAAGCTGAGGCAGGAGGACTGTGAGTTCAAGGCTAGCCTCAGCAATTCAGCAAGACCCTGTCTCTAAATAAAATACCAAAAAAAAAAGGGGGGCTGGGGATGTGGCTCAGTGGTTAAGTGCCCCTGGGTTCAATCCCTAGTATCAATAAATAAATGAATGTCTGAAAAATTCCCAAATTGGGGAAAAGAAATGATTATTCAGGTACAGGAATATCAGTGGTCTCAAATTGAATTCAACACAAAGAAGACTTCCCTAAGGCCCACTATAATGAAACTAACAATATCAAAGACAATTTTGAAAGGAGCAAGAGAATAGGAACATATTACATAAAAAAGATAATTAGTATGACTATCAGAAATTTCTCATTAGAAACCTTGCAGGCCAGTGTAGAGTGGGATGCTATATTCAAAATACTGTTAGGACAAAAATCTTTTAACCAAGAGTACCCAGCAAAATAGTTCTTCAGAATGAGTGATAAATAAACACTTTCCTAGTCAAACAAAAAAAAAAAAGGAGTTCATCACCACTAGATCTGCTTTACAGAAAATTCTAAATTGGATTCTTTAACCTGGAAGAAAAATGTAACATACAGAAGTATATAACTCAGAGTAAACAGTAAGAAAACTGTCAAATTTGGAAAACTTGATAGAGGTTAACAAACTATATGGAGATTAACAAACAAATCTACTGAAGACAACTATAACTCTGATTTTTTAAGAAATCCATTTCATAAAAGGGAGTGATCAAAGTTATCAGCTTATAAATAAAGAAAACTAACAAGGTCTTTATACAATGCTGACATGAAATATATGTATTTTAATATAAATGAAAATGAAATATTGGAAGTAGGACTATCAAAATATTTTACCCGGCTCACAGTAACACATGCCTATTATCCTAGAGTCTCGGGAAGATGAAGCAGGAATATTGCAGGTTTGAAGGCAGCTTCAGCAAATTAGCAAGGCCCTAGGCAACTGAGTAAGGTCCTGTCTCAAAATAAAAGATAAAAAGGGCTGGGGATGGGGCTGGGATAGTGGCTCAGTGGTAGACTGCTTACCTAGCATGTGTGAAGTACTAGGCTCTATCCTCAGAACCACATAAAAATAAATAAAATAAAAGTATTGTGTCATTCTAAAACTAAAAAGAAAAATTTAAAAAGGGCTGGGAATGTGGCTCAGTGATTAAGCACATCTGAGTTAAATCCCCAGTATAAAAATACATAGATATAGATACAAATATAGATATATTACCACTCAAAGATGGTAAAAAAGAAATGAATAAATAACTCAAAGCTGGAAATTACCTGTATTAAAAATAATGTATTTACCAAAAATGGTAAAAAGAAACAGAGAAGGTTATTATAGGCATTTCAGAGGTGTAGCTCATTGGTGGAGTGTTCATTTAATGTGTTCAAGGACATGGGTTTGTTCTCCAGTCCACAAAGAAATAAAGAAAGAAAAAGAAAGTCAAGTCATTGATAAATTAGTCAATTAAAAGGATATTGGGGCTGGGGATGTGGCTCAAGTGGTAACACGCTCGCCTGGCATGAGTGGGGCGCTGGGTTCGATCCTCAGCACCACATAAAAATAAAATAAAATAAAATAAAATAAAGATGTTGTGTCCACCAAAAACTAAAAAAAAAATAAATATTTTTTAAAATTCTCTCTCTCTCTCTCTTTCAAAAAAAGGATATAATAATTATAAATATCTATATACTATTAGGACCCCTAAATATACAAAGCAAATATTAGAAGACCTAAGGAGCTAACATGTGGGACTAAGGTATAAAATGCATACTTAGCACGTGCAAGGAACTGGGTTCAATTCCCAGTTTGTGTGTGTGCACGTACACACACACACACACACACATCTAAAGGGAGAGATAGACTTCAATACAATAATAGTAGGGGACTTTGATATTCCACTTTCAGCAATGGGGAAATCATCTTGGCAGAAAATCAACAAAGAAACATTAGACTTGAAGCTTTAGACCAAATATAACCTATAGAACCTTCTATCCAATAATGAGAGAATATACATTCTTCTCAGGTACACATGGAATATTCTCCAGAAGAAATCATATGTTAGACCAAAAACAAGTTTGAACAAATTTAAGATTGATATTATATGAAGTTTTTTTTTTTAATGGTGGATTAGAAGAGGTCAATTTCCTGGCTGCTCTTCAGTGTGAAACCAAGACAGCAGGTAAGCAGCTTCTCAGCAAGGTGAGTGAAAAAGGGGGGGGGGTGACTTTACTAGTAATTAATTCTGGACATTCAAAGCATATCAGGAACTCAGGAGGTTGGATGTAATAAAATAAGGAAGAAATCCCCAGCACTGCCGCTGCAAAGCCAAGCAGAACCTGCTGGAGCACTTCTCCCCATGCTGGAGGGATAAGGAAATTAAACGAACTTGCATTTTTAGGAGGCTTCAGGTGGGTCTAGCTAGGAGAGATCAGAGATCAAAGACACAGCCCAACTAACCTGAAAGGTGTGCTGCACAATACCCTTGGGGGATGGGAATCTCTCCTGGCTGCCTGCAGATGATAGAGGAAGGAACTGTTGTGCAGCCTTGCTATGGGGGACAGCAGCAGGGGTAACTGTTTCCCAGCAATCTGAGCTTAACCTTAAACACAAGCCTGGCATACACATACTGCATGACATATACCTAAGTGACAAGGAGAAAATCAAACATGGCGAGGGGTTTACACAGAGGAATACTGGTTGTGGAAAACCACTGTGCTGAATGCCTGCAGGACTAGCTGGATTTCAAAAGGGTAGGGGTGGAGGTGGGAGTCATTGAGATTAGAGACTGAACCTGAGAGACCAGGAAACATGGAATAAGTAACAGAGGGGACTTGGACTGATGCCTCCACCACAGGAGTAGAACCCAGGGAAGATCCCTGAGCTGCAGTCTCCCAGCTTGAACCAGCAACTACTGGGCCCAGTAGGTGCACTGATTTGAAATCTTCAGACCAATCACCATTCAATGAAGAACCTGGAGCCTACCTAAGCCTAAACCTCACCTCCAGGAACTCCACCTATGGAATTACCTCCCACTCTCCAGCAACCCCACTTAACACTGCTAAGAAGGAAGCTGAGTATACTTTGAATTCCAACAGAAACAAATTTTTTGAAGTGGGAAGAGTACTGGGGATTACATGCAAGTTTGCTTAACCACTTAGCCACATCCCCAGCACTTTTTTATATTTTATCAGAGACAGGATCTCACTGAGTTGCTTTGGTGCCTTGCTAGATTGCTGAGGCTGCCTTTGAATTTCAGAAACAATTCTTTAACTTTTCATTGAGATCTTTTTTTTCCTTTTAATTTTATTTCTTTTTTCTTTTCTCTGTTCAATTCTAACATGAATGGTTCATAGACACACACATATATTCATATTTGTTTTTTTTTCCCAATTCTAGCATTTTTGAAGGCATTTATTTTTTGTGGATCAGTATTTTGAGGACTATGATATTTGATTAATGTATTTCACTTTAGTTTTTATATTCCTTTATTTTTATATTTATATTTTTTATTTTTATTTTATATTTTTTCTCTCACTTATCTATTTCCCTTGATACTCTTTCTCTTTTCTTCTGCTAACAGCCAATTTCTGTTGTTCTTTCACTCTCCTTTTAATATTTTACTTCTATTTTCTCTCCTCATCCCTAATAATCATCCATCCTACATCACTTATGTTCTCTCCCTGTTTACCATTCAAAATTATAAACCCTTTTGCAAACTTACTGTTTTTACTGTGGGCAATAACTGATCACATCATTTCAATTTATTGTGACAATGGACATTCTAGATGTCATAGCAGAAAATATTTGATTTATGTTGTATATTGTTTGCATTGGTTGTTGTTATTATTGGTATCTCCCTAAACAGTGAGGTACTAGAAACTTTTGGGGACACTATAAGTCCACAGGGTAGAAACTCTACTACCTCAAATCCATACTGTTAGAAGGGTATACACAAAAACAACATGAAAAAGAAAGGGAACACATCGCCCCAAACAAACCAAAATACTTCAACAACAGAATCCATTAACACCATAGTGGAACAACTGTCAGAGAAGACGTTTAAAATGTTCATACTAATCTCCAAAGTAAGGGATGATGTAAGTAGCAAAATCAGAGAGAAAATACAGGCAGTAAAAGATCACTTCAATAAAGAAAGATTCTGAAAAATAAAGCAGAAATCCTCAAAATAAGCCAAATGAATAATAATCAATAAACCAAATTAAAAATTCCATGGAAAGCATCACCAGCAGATTAGATTACTTGGAAGTTTCAGGCAAGGATGATGAAATATATAATCTTAAAAATGCAGTTGACCATAAAGAAAAGATGTTAAGAGACCATGAACAAAAATTCTAAGAAATATGGGATAACATGATAAAACCAAATACAAGATTTATCAGAATAGATAAAAGCATAGAGATACAAACCAAAGGAATGCACAATCTTTTCAATGAAATAATATCAGAAAATTTCCCAAACATTAAGAATAAAATGGAAAATCAAATACAGAAGGCTTACAGGATCCAAAACATACAAAATTGCAACAGACCCACACGAAGGTACATTATTATGAAAATGCCTAACATACAAAATAAGGATAGAATTTAAAAGACTGACAAACAAAAAGACAGGTCACATTTACAGGGAAACCAATTTGGATCTTAGCTGATTTCTCAACCCAACTCTCAAATCTAGGCAGTCTTGGAATAATATATACCAAGCTGGGGGGCAAGGGGAGGAGGATGCCATCCAAGAATAGTGTACCCAGCAAAATTAAACTTCGGATTTGATGATGAAATTAAAAGCTTCCATGATACACAAAAGTTAGAAGAATTCAGAAAGACTGCACTACAAAACATACTCAATAAGATATTTCATGAAGAAGAAATAAAATTGAAACCATCAAAGGGAGCAACTACACTATAAGAATAGTCAAACAAAGGAGAAATGAATTCAAATTAACAACCAAAAATAAATCAAAATTACAGGGAATTAAAATCATATCTCAATAATAACATTGAGTGTAAAATAGCCTGAATTCATCAATCAAAAGACATAGATTGTCAGACTGGATTAAAAAACAAGACTCAACAATATGCTGTCTCCAAGAGACTCACCTCATACACAAAGATATCCACAGACTGAAGATAAAAGAATGGGGAAAAAACATGTCATTCACATGAATCTTGAAAACAAGCAGGATTTCTATCCCCATATCAGATAAACTGGACTTCAAGCTAAAGTTAGTCAGAAGGGAGAAAGATGGATATTTCATACTGCTTAAGGAAATTATACATCACCAAGACATAACAATCATCAATGTCTATGCCCCAAACAACAGAGCTATACTACATCAAAAAAAAAAAAAACCACCTCAAATGGACCATAACACAATGATATTGGATGACTTTAATACACCTATCTCACCACTGGATAGATCCTCCAAACAAAAACTACATAACAAAAGTATAAAACTAAAAAATATGATTAATAATTTAGACAGCAAACATATATAGAATATTTCATCCATTGATGACTGAATACACTTTCTTCTCAGCAGCAAATGGATCTTTCTCTAAAATAGACAATATCTTAGGGCACAAAGTAACTCTTAACAAATAAAGAAAAATAGAAATATTGTCTTGCATTCTATCAGATCATAATGGAATGAGATCATAAATCAATGATAAAATAAAAATAGAAGCTACTCCAATATTATTTAGTCTAGGAGACTAAATAATACACTATTTTTAAAATTTGTAATAATAACTATTAAATGACAAATTGATAGCAGAAGAAATCAGGGATGAATTTAAAAATACCTAGAACACTGACTACAGGAAAAATAATTAAAATTATACCCCAAAATTATTAGAACTGATTTTCAAAAAATTTTGTAAAGTTGCAGAATTCAAAATCAACATATAGTTTGAACAATGAACTATCTAAGAAATAAATTAAGACAACAATCTCATTTACAATAGCAAGAAAAAATATTTTGGAATAAATTTAACCAAGGGGATATAAGATCTTTATACTGAGAAATATAAAATATTGATGGAAGAGGCTAAAAATGTAACAAATAAATACTTAGAGGTAATGATAATATCAACACAACATATCAAATTCTATGGAGCACTATAAAAGCAGTTCTAAGAGGAAAGTTCATTGCATTGAGCTCATTCATTAAAGGGATAGCAAGTCACCAAGTAAACAACCAAATATTACATCTCAAAGCCTTACAAAAAGAAGAACAAATCAACACTAAAAGCAGTAGAATATAGGAAATAATTTAAATCACTACCAAAATCAATGAAATTGAAACAACAAAAAACAATTCAACAAAATTAACAAAACAAAAAGTTACTTCTTTGAAAGAAATAAATAAAATTGATAAACTCTTTAGTCAAGCTAACCAAGAGAAAGAGGGAAAAAACACAAATTACTAAAATTCATGATAAAAAAAGCACAAATTACTAAAATTCGCTATGGACACTACTAAAATACAGATGTAATCAGAAATTATTTGGAAAATTTATACTCCAATAAAATAGAAAATCTTGAAGACAGTAACAAATTTCTAGAGATATAGCATACACAAACTGAATCAGGAAGATTCTGCAGGAAAATTGAAGATGCCATCAAAATCCTACTAGCAAAGAAAAGACCAGGACCAGACCAGTTCTCAGCCAAGATCTGCCAGATCCTTCAAAGAACTAACACTAATCCTCCTCAAATTGTTCCATGAAATAGAAAAGGAGGGAACCCTTCCAAATTCATTCTATGAAGCTAGTATCACCCTGATACCAAAACAAGACAAAGATACATCAAATAAAGAATACATCAGACCAATATCTGTGATGAACATAGATGCAAAAATTATCAATAAAATACTGGCAAATTGCATACAAAAACATATTAAACAGATAGTACACCATGATAAAGTGAGGTTCATTCCACAATACTACCAAAAGAAAATGAGGCCCAACTCTCCACCATGTTAGCTGAGGAACTGACTTCCTTAAAAAGAATTCTAAAATGAAAGAAGTAAAATCAAGAATCAACAAATGTAATGCATTCAAACTAAAAAGATTTTTCACAGCAAAAGAAATAATCAAGAATATGGAGAGTCTACAGAAAGGGAGAAAAATCTTTGCTATCTGCACCTCAGATAGAGCATTAATCTCCAGGATATATAAAGAACTCAAAACAAACTTAACATCAAAAAAACAAATAATCCCATCAATAAATGGGCAAAGGAACTCAACACACACTTCACAGAAGAAAAAATACAATTGATAAACAAACATGAAAAAATGTTCAACATCTTTAGCAATTAGAGAAATGCAAATCAAAACTATTCTAAGATTTCATCTCATTTGAGTGAGAATGGCAATTATCAAGAAAACAAACAACAATAAATGTTAGTGAGGATGTGGAAATGCTGGTGGAAATGCAAATTGGTGCAGCCATTATGTAAAGCGGTATGGAGATTCCTCGGAAAACTTGGAATGGAACCACCATTTTGACCCAGCTAACCGAATTCTCAGGTTATACCCAAAGGACTTAAAATCAACATATTACAGTGATGTAGCCAATCAATGTTATAGCAACTCAATTCACAATAGCTAAACTATGGAACCAACCTAGATACCCTTCAACAGATGAATGAAGAATAATATAATTTTCTTTATATATAATACATGTACTTGTATATATCATATTTTATATAACATACATAATTATATATAACATTTATTATATATATAAAACTCATTCTATGAAGCTAGTATCACCCTGATACCAAAACAAGACAAAGACACATCAAGGAAAGAATACATCCCTGATGAACATAGATGAAAAAATTCTCAATACTGGCAAATTGCATATAAAAACATATTAAACATATAGTATACCATGATAAAATGTACTATCATTTTATGCACACACACACACACACACATATATGTTTGTGTGTGTTTGTGTGTATGTATGTATATATATGAATATTACTCAGTCTCAAAGAAGAATGAAATTCTTCTTATGGCATTTGCCAGTAAATGGATGGACTGGAGAATATCATGCTAAGTGAAATCAGCCAATCCCAAAGAATCAAAGGCTAAATGTTTTCTCTGATATGTGGATGCTAATTCACAATAAGGCAGGGGGGTGGTATAGGGAAGAACAGAGTTACTTTAGATTAGATACAGGGGAGTGAAAGGAGAGGAGGGCACATGGGGTAGAAGAATAACAGAATGAAACAGACGTTATTACCTTATGTATATATATGACTACATGACCAATGTGATTCTGCAACATGTAGAATCAGAAAATTAAAAAAATTATATTCTATTTATGTATATGAAAGTACATAAATGTATTCTACTGTCATGTATAACTAATTAGAACAAATTTAAATTTAAAAAAATAAATACATGAGATTCCATTCATTTTACTCCAGTCAGAAAGGCATTTATCATGAATACAAGAACAATAAATGTTGGTGAGGATGTGGGGGGAAAGGTACACTCATACATTGCTGGTGAGACTGAAAATTGGTGTAACCACTCTGGAAAGCAGTATGGAGATTCCTCAGAAAACCTGAAGTTAAACCACTATCTGACCCAATTATCCCACTCCTTGGTATATACCCAAAGGAATATACTGCCACATCAGTGTTTATAGCAGCTCAATTCACAATACCAAAGCTATGGAACCAAACTAGGTGCCCTTCAACAGATAAATGGATAAAGAAAATGTGGTACATACACAAAATGGACAATTATTTAGCCATAAAAAAGAATGACCTTGGGGCTGGGGATGTGGCTCAGGCAGTAGGGCGCCCGTCTGGCATGCATGCGGCCCAGGTTCGATCCTCAGCACCACATACCAACAAAGATGTTGTGTCCGCCGAGAACTAGAAAATAAATATTAAAAAAAAAAATTCTCTCTCTCTCTCTCTCTTCTCTCACTCTCTCTTTAAAAAAAAAAAAAAGAATGACCTTATGACTTTTGCAGGTAAATGGATGGATCTGGAGAGTATCATGCTAAGTGAAATAAGCTAGTCCCCAAAAAACCAAAGACTGAATGTTCTGTGTTTATGGATTGGAAACAATGATATTATTAAATTGTTCACACTAACCAAATCAATCTACATATTCAATGCAATCCCTACCAAAAATTTCAATGACATTTTTTAACATAAATAGGAAAAACAATCCTAAAATTCATATGGAAGCACAAAATACCATAAATAACCAAAAAAAAAATCTTGAGCAAAAGGAGAAAGCTGAAGCATGTTTTTTAAATGCAGTACACAAGTATATTAATGAAAATAACATTATCTTTTCATAATAAAAAGACTCATTGACCAATGGAACAGAACAGAAAATTGATAGAGAAAGTCAAACATTTACAGTCAAGTGTTTTTTTTTTTTAAATAGAAACTCTTTTTTATTGTTGGTTGTTCAAAACATTACATAGTTCTTGATATATCATATTTCACACTTTGATTCAAGTGGGTTATGAACTCCCATTTTTACCCCATATACAGATTGCATAATCACATCGGTTACACTTCCATTGATTTACATATTGCCATACTCGTGTCTGTTGTATTCTGCTGCCTTTCCTATCCTCTACAGTCAAGTGTTTTTCAACAAAGGTACTAAGAACACAGAATGGAGAAGATAATTTCTATAATAAGTGGTGTTGGGGAAACTGGATAACCATATTCAGACGAATAAATATGAATTCTTAATTCATACCACATGCAAAACTCAAATCAAAATGGATCAAATATTTCAATATAAGATCTGAAACTATAAACCTATTAGGACAAAATATAATAGGAACCTCCATGAAATTGCTCTGCACAAAGATTTCTTGGGTATTACATAAAAGGCATGAGCAACATAAGTAAAAAATAGACAAGTGGAATCACATCAAAGTATAAAAAGGAAAGAAAACAAAATAGAATAGAGACAACCTATGGATTGGGAGAAAATATATGTACTTCATACATTAATAAGGGATTCACACAGTATAAGGAACTCAACACAATAGCAAGAAAGCAAATAATTATATTAATAAATGGGTAAAGGATTTAAACAGAAATTTCTCAAAAGAAGACATGTGAGTGGCTGTCAGAAATTTAATTAATTAAATTTTAAAATGTTCAACATCACCAATCATCAAGGAAATGCAAATCAAAACCATAATGAGATATCCCTTTATGACTATTAAAATGGCTATCATGAAAATAATGAAAGATAACAAGTGCTGGCAAGCATGTAGAGAAAAGGGAATCTTGATGCACTGTTGGTGAGAAGGTAAATTAGTATAGCCATTATGGAAAACAGTACGTAGGTTCCTCAAAAAAAATAAAACCAGAATTATCATGTGATCCAAAAAACATATTTCTGGTTATGCATCCAAAGGAAATGAAATCAGTATGTTGAGGAGACATTTTGAATATCATGTTCATTGTAGCACTATTCACAATGACCAAGATATGAAATTAACCCAATTGTCTATCAACTGATGACTGGATAAAGAAAATGTATATGTACAATAGAATCCTGTCATTTGGCACAACATGGATGAAACTCGAGAACATTATACTGTTAAATAATCCAGGCATGGAAAGCCAAATAGTACACAATTTTGCTTTTATGTAGAATTAAAAAGACTGAACTCACACAAGCAGAGAGTAGAATGGTTATTACCAAAGGCTAGGTGATCAGGAAGGGCTAGGCAAGAGAAAGAAGTTGATCAAACAGTACAATGTTTCAATTAGATTGTAGGGATGTTTTAGGAATATGTTCTATTGCATAGTATGGTGACTGTTGTTAATAATTATTGTATATTTCAAAATTTCTGGAAGAGTGGATTTTTACTATTTCTCACAACAAAAAGAAATTAATAAGCAAGTGATGTGATAAGTTACTTAGCCTGATTTAATCACTCCACAATGTATACACACATACCAAAACATCACATTGTATCCCATACATATGTATAATTTTTATTAATTGAACAATAAAATTTAAGCTGGGCATGATGGCACATGCCTGTAATCCAGTTGACTCAGGAACCTGAAGCAGGAGGATTGCAAATTTGAGGCCAGCCTGGGCAGCATACTCAGACCCTATCCTCAAAATGAAGATTTAAAAAAAAAAAAAGCCAGGGCTGGGCTGTAGCTCAGTGGTACAGTGCCTGCCTCACGTGTGCAAGGCCCTGGGTGCCATCCTCAGCACCACATAAAAATAAAAATACTTTGTGTCTATCTAAAACTAAAAAAAAAAAATTAAAAAATATTATTTTATGCTAAGCGAAGTTAGCCAATCCCTAAAAAAACAAAAGCAGAATGTCTTCTTTGATATAAGGGGGGCAACTCAAAACAGAGTAGGGAGGAAGAGCATAAGAAGAAGATTACCACAAAACAAGGAAGAGAGGTGGGAGGGAATGGGGGGGAGAAGGGGAATTGCAAGGAAGATGGAAGGAGACCCTCATTGTTACACAAAATACATATACGATGGTGTGAGGGGGAAGGGAAGAAAAAAAGAGAGAGATAAGTGTCACAGTAGAATGGGTAGAGAGAGGTGATGGGAGGGGAGGGGAGGAGAGGGGGGATAGGGAGGGCAGCAGAATACAACTGACACTAGGATTGCTGTATGTATACACATGGATGTATAACCAATGTGAACCTGCAATCTGTACACGTGGAAAAATGAGAATTCATACCCTATTTGAATCAAATGTATGATATGTCAAGATCATTGTATTGTCTTGAGCAACTAATAAAAAATAAATAAATAAAAATTTAAAAATATATGCTGTGGGGCTGGTAGTGGGCAAGGGAATAGCTCAGTGGTAGAAACACTTAGCATGCTTGAGGCTGTGGGCTGTATCCCCAACTCTGAGGAAAAAAATGAAAACATAACAGAATAAAACTTATGGGATGCATCAAAAGAAGATCTAAGAGGGAAATCTACAACAATTCCTACATCAAAAAAAGAAAAAAGAAAGATAACTCAGGATGTGGCTTAGTGGTAGAGCACTTGCCTAGCATGCACAAGGCCCTGGGTTCAATTCCCAGTATCAAAAAAAAAAAAAAAAAAGAAAAAGAAATAAGAAAGACCTCAAATAAGAAACCTAATGTCAGTCTTCCAGGAACAAGAAAAAGAAGAAATTAAGCCCAAAGTTAGTAATAGGAAGGAAATATTAAGGATCAGGGGAAAAATATATGAAGTAGTACATGTAAAACAGTAGAAAAGATAAAGGAAACAGAGTTGATTTTTTGAAAGACAAAGTGAACACACCTTTATCAAGCCTAGGAAAAAAGAAAGAAGTTCAAATAATTAAAATTAAAAATAAAAGAAACATTAGGATTGATATGCAGAAATACAAAGTATCTTAAGAGAATTTCATAAACGATAATAGATCAACAAGTTGTTCAATTTAGAATAAATAGGTAAATTCCTAGGGAAAGACAACTTGTCAGAACTGAATCATGAAGGAACAGAAATTTTGAGAGACAGATAATGAATAAAGCAGTTGAATCTGTAATAAAAAAGTCTCCCATCAAAGAAAAGCCCAGGATCTTATGGCTTAATTGCTGAATTCAACCAAATATTTAAAAAAGAGCTAATAGAAATCCTTCTTAAAGGCTTTTTAAATCAAAGAGGAGGGAACACTTCCAAACACGTTCTATAAGGCCATCATTACCCTGAAAGCAAAGCCAGACAAGGATACTACAACAAAAGAAAATTGCATGCCAATAACCCTGACAAATGTAGATGCAACAAAATATTAGCAAACTAAATTCAAAAGCACTTCAAAAGGCTTGAATACCATGATCAAGTGGGTTTTGTTTCTGGGAGACAAGAATGATTCAATATATGCAACTAAATCAATATGATACCATATTAACAAAATGGAGCAAATTAAAACTATATAATCAATCTCAATAGAGGTGAAAAATAGCTGACATCTTCTCATAAAAAGTCTCAAGAAATTAGGTAGAAAATAAACATTCCTAAACATAACAAAGGCCATATATAACAATCCCATGGCTAATGTCATACTGAATAATGAAAAGTTGAACACTTTCTCTCTAAGGTATGGATCAAGACAAAGGTGCTTACTCTCCCCACTTCAACAGAATACTGCAGTCTTAACCAGAGCAATTAGGCAAAAAGTAAAATCAAAACCACAAAAATGGGAAAGGAAGAAGTGAAGTTGCTGCTGTTATGTATCCTTACATCATATCATACCCCATATACATAGATAGATAGAAAGATATTACTTTTCAATTAATTTTTAAATGAACAGGAAAAAAAGATATTTCCAGAGAAACAAAAACTGAGATAATTTGTTGCTAGTCATCCCATCTTACAAAAATAATACTAAAGAAATATTTTCATGCTGTAAGCAACTGCTCCTTCAGAATAACTCACATTCTCACCAAAAAAGCAAAGAATGACAATATAAGTAGCCAGGTAGGCAATTTAAAAGATAGCATAATTGCATATTTCTTTTCTTCTCCTAATTAATATAAAATTGTACAAAACAACATTTACACAAATGTGTTATTTGTTCTATAGCATAAAAATACATTTATGTACAATGAAAAGTTTAATAAGTACCAAGAATACATAACAGAAAAGACAGGCTCTTACGTAAACAGGGTTAGTAAAACTGAATTTCTACATGCAGAACAATGAAGATGGATTCTTATATCACACACAAAAGTCAACTCAAAATATATTAAGAAACAAGAAAAGCTTCATAAAATTAGTCTTGGCAATGATTTCATTCAATAGGCAACAAACAGAAATGTGGGTCATATCAAACTAAAATGGCATAATTAAGAGTGAAAAAAAATACGAATGGGGTGAAAAACATTTCTGAGGAATACATATGACAAGGGGTTAATATCTAAAATATATGAGGAACTCATACAACTAAATAGAAATAAAATAGTCCAATTAAAATGGGCAAAAGACTTTAATAGAAATTTATCCAAAGAAGACAAATAAATGGCCTACAGGTATGTAAAAAGATGTTTGACATCATTTATCATCAGGGAATCACAAATCAAAACCATAATGAGATATCACCTCAAATTTGCTAGGAAGACTATCTGCAACTCAACAGAAAATAAGTGCTAGTATGGACATGAAGAAATTGAAATGCTTGGATATTGTTGGTAGGAATGTGACATTGTGCAGCTGCTATGGAAAACCATTATGAGGATTCCTCAAAAAATTGAAAATGGAACTATAATGCAATCCAGCAATCCTACTTTGGGGTGTAAATCCTAAAGAATTGAAATCAGGATCTCAAAGACATATTTACATTCTAATATTTACTGCAGGACTCTTCACAATAACAGATATGAGAACAACCTAAAATTCTGTCTATTGATGATTAGAGAAAGAAAATATGGTACATAACACAATGGAATATTATTCAGCCTTAAAAAAAGAAAGTCCTGTTGCATGCTACAACATAAATGGACATTAAGAACATTATGCTTATGTGAAATAAGTCAGGCTCAGGACAAAGACTGCATGGTCTCACTTTTATGGGATATCTAGTTTAGTAAAACTCAGAAACAGAAAAAGAAAGAAATATAAAGACATAAAAACAGAAAGTGAATGATGGCTGACAAAGTCTGAGAATATGGGAAAATGACAAATTGCTGTTTAATCATCATGGAGTTTTAGTCAGAAAGGATGAAGAAGTTCTAGAGATCCGCTGCACAATGTTGTGTCTATAGTTAACAATACTTCACTGTGCACTTGAACATTTGTTGAAGGTAGATCTCATTTTGTCTTTTTTACTGCAGGGGAAAAAATAGATGTCACTAATTAAACTGTCCTAAAGTCTGAAGACAGATTGCCAAAATTTTTTATTGAAAACTAACAATATATTAAAACCCATTAATGAAATTTGAAGTTTTCCTACTCAAGCATGAGGGTGTTTGAATATCTCTGTATTGATTTCAAATTAGTTTTTTAGCTTTAAAAAATATTGTGACAAAAGTGATCATTTTCCTAAGCATAACACATTTTAGAGTCTAAAAGTCAATCTGAATTCATGCCTTCAAGATTTTAGCAAATAATCTGCAAAAGCATCTTGTTATTGCAACGTGCTAAAGAGGATTATTACTTCCCAATAGATGCTTAAAATATTTTTGGCTCTACTAAGTGGAATTTATATCTTTGGGATCTCCATTGCTCTTAATTGAAAACTCCAGTTTATTAGAATGCCTTTAATATTCTAAGCCCCAAACATGGTTAGTCCTGGTAAATTCATTTCCTGAGAATATAGGATTAAAGAATTTTCTCCCTCTTTTCCACTTAAATTTCAATTTATTTGGTTTGGCCTGTAATGGTTTGAAATAATGGGCATTTCATTGACCTTGTTGTTCATTTATTCCAATTGCTAAGATCCTTAACTCCTGACACTATATCACATTGTGTCACTCAGTTGGAAATGATCATTTGGAAATGCTATAAGCAAGATGAGCCTGGATCAAAGTAGTAAATACAAAATTGAAGTTGAGTTTTGATTGAGGTAAATACTTCATACTGGGAATAATTCACTTTTATATGCTTCTCATATTTTCTAAATTTGTATTACCTGTGCAGATTGATGAATTTCATAACCTTGAATGAGTTATAATAGTAATTCATATGTATTATTAAAACCTGATGTAACCATTCTGCTTAGGTTCCAATGAGACAAGATAAAAGTATAAAAAGAAATTAGGCAAAATCAAGAGAGAAGAAGTAAGATCAGGTTATAAAGCAGTTCTACCCTTGACTGATGAATAGACAAATAGGTGCTTCTTGGCTTTTCAATTCATTTATATTTATTTATATTTTTGTACATAATTAATTTAATGCAATGCTCCTCATAGCAAAACCTTTGGAATCATAGTCCTTAACAAATGGTAGACTATAAACTAACCTTTTGTTTATCCACAGTGAAAGTTTTTAAGTTAAAATGTAGTATTTGTTAGTGATAACTCTGAGTTGGGAGAATTAAAGCCCACTGATGTCAATTTATGTACCAAAATTATGTAGTTGGTGAGTTGAGTCTTCTGATTCCTAGTTGCCTATTTTTCTGCTATTCTACTTACAAATATCTTATAACTTTCATTGTTGTCAAAAAATTACAAATATAGCCTATTCATTTGAGTAATTGTCACTAATGATAGCTGGATATTGTCTGGCAATGAAAGAATAATGAAAAACTATTTTCCAGGAGTGTGATTACGTATTTCAAAAAGATGTGTATATCATTCACTACAAAAATTCAAGGCATACTTATTGAGTTGGGGAAGCTTGAAATATGATTAATCAGAAGGCATTAAAAAGTAATCTATATATATTAGTGGAGGGAAACTTCAGGCTAATCCATTGAACTCCTTCTTGTCTCTGCTTTGAACATTTTTGGAGATTGAATCGAGGATTTATATCAGTTAATCGACAGACCACAAATTCTTTTTTCAGATAGCCTGCACATCACAAAACATGCTGAGTTTTGAAACGTTAACAGGTTGGTCCTTCATTTCAAGTAAATTGGGAGCTAAGAAAATCAATTAACAGTACCACTCATAAGAAAAGCAGGCACCAAGGTTGACTGGCTGTGTGAGAGCCAGAATTATTCAAACGGAATGCATTTAGCAGAGTTTTTGGGTAAGGAAGAGAAAGATAATGCCAATTATTTTTTTAAATATATGAATTGGCAGAGAACACTACCACATACTGCTAGACAAACAGTACCAAAAATTCAACATTCCCAGGTGTTCTCAATTTGCAGCTTTTTAAAATTGAGCATTGTTTGGTCAGATTGATAATGGCAGTCTAAGACTAGTAGTTGACATTGAAGTAGCTTTCTCCTGGATCTTCTTACTGAAGGAATATGTCTCCATAAACACTAATGTAACGCATAGTGCGATAGTAATTTCATTGATAAAAGACTATAACTGGACAAGAAGAGAAGCCTAATATACTCATGAGACTGCTCTATGGACTAGTACTTCTTAGAAGACCCTTATTGAGTGTAATGGAATAGATGCAACCTTGCCATTGGAAATGCCATGTGGATAATGAGAAAATGTTCATTCATTCCAAATAACCAGAATTTACTGCCAAAGACAGCTTTCCTATAAAACAATACTTTCAAATAAGATTACTGATTTTAGGAACTTATTAGCAAGCCATTTATCTAATTCTCTTGCTTCAGAAGCTAGATAAAATAGCATCAAAATACAGTGGATTAAAACAATTAGACTAATTTTGATTTAAGTGTGTCCAAGATTGCGTGGTGCAAAACAAATTGTGTCTCTCTACAGTCCTAGCCTGGCACACAAAATGAAAACATGTGCTACAGATGAAATTAATTTAAAGGAGAAAAGCTTTTGCTTGCATATGTTGTGTGGTCTAAAATATACTTTGTAGAATAATGAATTTGAGTTACCCATGACCTTGCTGTGGAAATATGCAAAAGAAAAGAATGACATGAATACTGCCAAAGTTATCATTTATTAATTTTAAATGGTTGCTTTCTTGCATCAAAGGTATACTTGTTAAAGATTATTTTTGATGTCAGGGCCTTACATCTCATTTTCCAGTTTATAGATGATTATGAATAGAATGGTTATAGTACTTACCAAAAGTCAGAGAGAAAATCAAAGGTCTGGTGAAAATTGGTCTTAGAAACTGAACAGATTTTTTTTTCAACAAATGTGGAAAAGTTGTCTATATTAAAATAACCAAAATTCACATATTCATATATGTTTCTGTCTGTCTGTCTGTGTCTGTCTGTCTCTCTCTCTCTCTCTCTCTCTCTCTCTCTCTCTCTCTCTCTCTCGCACACACACACACACACACACACACACACACACAAATGCAAATAAACACCCACACTCATCACTCATGGACACACAAGAACAAATTGTATAATTCTGATATTTATGAGAGGTTAATATGTCTTTGTGCTTTGTTCCTTTGATACTAGAACCAAGCCAAAGATCTTGTTTTTGTTAATCAGTTTAGAAAATCATGTAGTTCATATTATATAGTAATCATTATTAGGGAATATATTGATCCACCAAAATAATGAAATTAAATTTTTAACTTAGTTTATCATCAACATGATCTAATACTTCATTAATATTCCTGATATGGGTAACATGTGGCCCATAGAACTTTGGTATTTTACATGTTAATTCTAAGAGTTTTACACAAGTGTCATGATTTATATGAAATTGCTTGCTTTTGGTCTCTTACACTAATGAATGAATGAATGCTTACAGTTCCCCTTCTAATGAAAAAGAACCCTCTCATAAATCAGATTGTCTAATGCTTTAATTTATCTAGCTGTAAGATATAATCTGAATCTGATACTAACACAAGGAAAATCCAAATTGATGTTTCAAAATTGTTATGTCATAATTATCTTATATGGTGCCCTGTCTATAATTTCAAAAGCCTTCCATTTATGTGATTGTATATATTTGGGGAAAATACCTCTCTACAGTTTTAAACAGATTTTGAAAATCAAAATTCAAATATGAATATTGTTTCATTAAAAAGTATTCTATACTAAGGGAAATGTTTTACCTATGTGATTGTTAATAGGTCAAGTCTTACATTCTTTTTTTTTTCTTTTTTTTTTTTACTTATTTATTTATTTTTAGGCAGACACAACATCTTTGTTGGTATGTGGTGCTGAGGATCGAACCCGGGCCGCACGCATGCCAGGCGAGCGCGCTACCGCTACCGCTTGAGCCACATCCCCAGCCCCTCAAGTCTTACATTCTGAAATATCTTTTTTATGTCCAGTAGAGAAACAGTAAGGTGAAAACTATATTAGCCAGATAAAGCAATTTCATCAGGAAATGTTGGCTTCATGTGGAAAAGTGAAATCATGAAAATTTAGATTCCAGCATTTAATCTGAAGATTAACTCTCATTGCAAATACTGCCAGTTGGGTTTAGAGGGTTTTAATTTTTTTAAATCCTATATTAGACTATTACACTAATGACTAACATCGGTGAAAGTAAGAAGAGATGTCTTTGAGAAGAGAACTATCGTGGGAGTTTCCCCCTGAGTTTACCACTAATTTTTTGAAACATCTAGCTTGGTTCAGATAACATAATGTCGTGTACAGTAAAAGGCCAAATGGTGACCCAAAGAAGTCACAGAGATTCAAGCCAGAGCTGTAGGGATGAGGGGGACGAAATCAAATATCAGGTTTTCTGTTTATCTCTAGCTATCTTATTAATAATTAATACAGTCACAAAATCAACAGGGATTTAAGGATTCTTAGTATTCTTGTTAAAAATTAGCAAGTAGAAATATAGTACTTTGAAACACTAAAAAGCAAGCAACTCAGGGCCAGGCATGGTGGTGCACACCTATAATCCCAGCAGCTCCGTAGGCTAAGGCAGGAGGATGGCAAGTTCAAGGCCAGCTTCAGCAACTTAGCAAGGCCCTAAGCAACATAAAACCAGATGGGGATGTGTCTCAGTGGTTAAGTGCCTCTGGATTCAATCCTTGGTACCAAAAAAATATTTTTAAAAAATAAGAAAAAACAAGCAACTCTATTTAATCAGAGATTCTATTTTTCCCCAGTATTATTTTCCATCTGTATGAAAGACAGGGACTGGTAAGTCCAACATGGTTGGCACTGTTTCTGATGAGGTGTCTGTTTGTGGTATATTTGTGTGTGTGTGTGTGTGTGTGTGTGTGTGTGTGTGTGTGTGTGGTCTCCAGGATCACACAGTGTAGGTTGACAGTCACAGAACCAAATTATCTTTTAGTGAAATGTTGTCAACTAAATTACATTCCCAGTCAGCTTTAATTTATATTCCAAGATTACTAGGACCTTTAAATGCCATCACAAAATTTTCAAAATCATCGATCTGCAATTACTTCATACTACTCCTAAATATAAAAGTTCAAAAGAGTTCAATATTTTTAAAAATTAAGATTACCAAAATCACTTTGTATGTGATGCTAATATTCAAAGTAATGCTCACCAGTGTTTCCCAGTATGTGTTTAAAAGATGACTCACAATAGGAAAAAATCAAATGCAGTGGGTGATTAACATTTGTAAAAGAAATTTCATCTGTAGTTCTCAATCATGTTTGAGAGAGCAAGTCCTCTATGGCTTTTACTAAACCTATTTTTTATTGCTGTTTTGAGCTATGGTATTAAATAGCCTCTTGTAGGCCCTTAATCAGAAATAATCCTTCTTAGTAAAGTTGATATAACTACATTAATTGCTACAAACAAGCATTTCAGTTTTATCTGATAACATTTGAAATGTTACATAAACCATGGGTTTGTCTTTAATTTCATAAATGAAGACAGGCATAAATCTATAGAACATCAAGATGTGTCAAGTAGTAAAGAACAATTTGAGAATTTGCATATATAAAATCATCTTTCAAATCATAATAGTGAATAAGTTATATTTGACCTTCACAGAAGTTATTTCTAGAATGCATTTATTTTGGTGGAGCAAAGGTAAAAATTAACAATTTATTATAGAATTTGAATTTATTCTTCTGGCTATAATAAGAATTAGGAATCTTGAACTTGACAGACTGCACTTGTCTATGATTATTCAAACCACACTGAATGAGCAGACAGTGGCTGATCCAAGGTTTGGCCTTACATATTCAAGCCAAAAATGATCTCTTTGTTTACCATACTGTCTAAAATCCTACCAATAGTTTCAGTCCAGTATTGTAAAAATGTAATTGAACTTCAGAAGAACTGGATGCATATTTTAAAAACTATGAGTCACATGCAAGTTATTTATTCTCTATGAGAATTAAATTTCCCTATCTGTTGTGAGAATCAAAGGAAGACATACATATATTATATATATATATATATATATATATATATATATAATTACTTTCTGCAAAGTGTAACAAAGGTATAGGCTATATTATTGTTATTCTTTTATGTTAAGACAGTTTTAACTCTTAGTGTTTGAAATCCTAGAAAAGGGTGTTGGGAGCCATGTGTGAACTATGGACATTGTTTGAACCATTAAGGCAGGGAAGCTGCTTTTCTGGGAACTGCTAGGTGAAATTCCCCAGTTTCAGAAAGCCCAGATCATGCTGGTGCCCTGACCTAGCTCACAGCTCCAAGTTCAAACACTGCCCTCTGGAGATGGACATAATCTGCCAAGCACCAAACAACCTGTTTACCCCACTCCTATTCTGTGGTTTGGTTTGGTTTGGTTGTGTGTGTGTGTGTGTGTGTGTGTGTGTGTGTGTGTGTGTGTGTGTGTGAAGAAGCTCCCTATGGATTCCCTTTGGTTTCTACCACTATAAATAAAGCAAGCTCAGGCTTTTTCTTTGTTAGAGTCAGACCCAACTGGTCTGCTCAATCCATCACTGCCCCTGCTTCTGTGTTTATTTCATAATACTACTTTCATAGCTTTTATTTCGCAGCCAGCCCACACCTCCAACAGTTACCTACTCCCTTGCTCACATAGGATGTGGGCGGGAAAAGTTGTCATATTTTACTGCTACAAGTCATTAGCCATTGCTACCATTATTAACTGCTTTTTTTTCCTTTGATTATGCTGGGAATTAAACCCTGGGCCTCATGTACACTAAGCACATTCCTACAACTGAGGTATATTTCTCAGCCCTTAACTACTCATTTTGATACCAAGCACAAAACATACATTATTATGTTTAATCTCTTTCATTCTCACTACAACTACCCAAGTATTGTTATTAATATTCTTGCCATTTAAACATAAGGAAACCAAGACTTTGAAATATCTGCCAAGATGAAGACCTACATTTGAATTTGAGCCTCATGATAGCTGTTTGATGCTAAACAGCTGATTAATTCTCCTCAACTTTGAAATGAATTCAGAAGCAGTAGGATATCAAGGATTTTAGAAAACTTGGAAATAAAGACATCCAGTAGTTTTAAAAAAAAAAACTGTAAGACAATAATAGAAATAGTAGCAATAGCAGCAGTCAATTGCATAAGGCCAGCCCTGCTAGTCACTTCCCCCTCAACAGAACTTTCTACAATGATTGAAATGTTCTGTATTGTTGCTATCCACTATGGTAACCATTAGATACATGTAGTTATTAATCACTAGGTATTTAGCCAGTGTCACTGAGGAATTTACAATATTTAATTAATTTCAATTTTAACTTTTTAAGGATTTTTTGTCATGCTGGGGATTTGAACCCAGGGCCTTGTGCATTTGAAAGCACTCTAACAAGTGAGCTTTCAATTTAATTTTACTCAATTTTAATTTTACCAGCTGCATGTGGTTAGTATCAACTGTATTGGACAAATGGATCTAAAGGACATAAGATTTATTATTTCAAAACAAATGAATAAAGTAACTCTTAATTTCTTACTAAAATATTTGTAGGGGCCTGTATATATTATAGACACTTACAATAACTAATATATTACATGTGTTTTATTTTATTTCATTCAAATGTGAGGTAGTATAATATATTGAAAAAGGCAGTGGGCCAGAAGGAAAGTGCCTGAATTCTATTCCCAGATCTGGCACAAACTAGATAATATGACCTTGAGCAAGTACTTCACCTTCCCAGTCTTGAGTCTTCCGGATTTTTTAACTTAATGAAGATATTTTAAAGACCAAATTGTACAGGTTTTTAAATTAATTACATTTGGATGAATTTCTTTTACAAAGCATTAATACATATTTTCTTTTTACCAAGGTTCCCCTCCCCCCAAAAAATCACTTACCACTTAAAACTCAAAAAATAATTTTTTTATATTGATTTTTAGAGTAATAACTTTAATAAACCAAGTCCCAAGTAGACTTATCATGTAGAGATGTTTATGATTTCTACTGAGCACTAACCTTGTTAATACACATATTATTTAACTTGTGCTTATTCCTTTTTTATCTCTACAAATACTTTCTTTTTAATGACCATTTATACTGTTTAAAGCAGTAAGTATCTGTCCGAGTTCTTTCTGGACATTATTTACATTATTATTCCACAGATATTAAAAGTTAATCTTTAAAAGTTGGCCAAAGAACAGAAGCAAACCCCATATAAAGCCCTTCCTGACATCCAAATCTTATCCTAATAGATAACATGTGTCTTGTCTGAATATTGCTTCAATTATTCTATTTTACCTTTTTTATCTAATGCATAATATTATTTAATCATTTTTTATGTTCCCTAGTCTGTTCATAGCAAGCACAGAATAGATATATTATTATCATGAGAATATTACCTCAATATGTATTATACTAGAATATGTCACAAAGTATTGCCATTAATACAATCTACCCTTGCTTTGATAATAATTACACAAAATAATACTTGAATAGCAGTCTAGAATTTACAAAGCAATTTGATTATTTTATTGATTCAATAACCCTTGAGATAGGCTTTATTATTTCCATTTTAAAGACAATGGAATTCTACATCAGAGCAGTTAAATCTTTTTAACAAAGCCAGATGGTTAGTAGTTTTCAAAAGATAAATAAAATAAAATTTAAGTGTGTTTCTTTTTATTCTAAAATGAACTCTTTCAGGAAAACATCAAATATAACAAGATATTCTAGTCGTGTATGACTTACCTTTAAGTTAAATGTAGGCAATTGCATTTTCAGGCTCTCAAACCAGCAAACTTCTGAGAACCTTACTCTGAGAATCCAGTTCAAAAGTTTTACTCTATAGCCAGGTGCTATGATGCACACCTGTAATCCCAGCAACTCAGGCGGCTGAGATAGGAGGTTCACAAGTTTAAAGTCAGCCTCAGCAATTTAGCAAAACCCTGTCTCAAAATTAAAATCAAAAAGGACAAGGAATGTGGCTCAGTGGTAGAGTGAGCCTACTTTCAATCCTTATACCAAAAAAAAAAAAGTTTACTATATAAAGGATTTCTGCCTTTTCTATTAGTTCTTCCTTTTCATCAAATGATTATAGCCCTTTACTTGGTTTTCTTGTTGACTCTAATTGGATAATAGCTTCCCACTCTATCAACTTCCATCAAACATACATACAGCATATATTTTTATTTGCAGATAAAGGCATACTTTAAGAAAAGAATATTGTGTCATTTTCAAGGCAAAGAGCCTTGGTGAGATGGACAATAGAGTATTAAACATCACCATCACAACAATAATTAGAAATACACGTTTGTTTTTTTTTGTGTGTGTGTGTGTGTCATAATCATCTGGGCTAGCTTCAAACAAATTCTGGCATTTACATAAATACCTGGGGAGGTTCAGTTTAGTTTACAAAAGAAAATAATAAAAAGAAATAAAGAGTGGTATAAAAGCTTATCAATAAAATCAGACTATTCAGAATAATAACTTTTACATTGTTTTTAATGTGTCAATAAATTCCTGTGAACATTCATATTTTGGTAAACTTAGAGTTTAAAAAATCTATTTCACTGGGAACTGTGACACACACCTGTAATCCCAGCAACTCAGAAGGTTTAGGGAAGAGGATTGCAGGTGTGAGGCTAGCCTTGGCAATTTAGAGAGAAAAGGTCTCAAAAAAAAAAAAAAAAAAAAAAAAAGGTTGGTGGGGGGTGGTGGGATGTAGCTCAGTGGTAGAGCACCCCTTGTTTAAATTCCTAGTACTGAAAAAAGAGAAGACATTTATTTCTAAAGAAAAGCAAGCTCAATTTTACGTTAATAAAATTTTGATAGCTATTACTTAATTGTATCTTACTATAGTCTAATTTATGATTATTTTTTATAAACTTATTTCCTATTCTGCATAGGCAAATGTTACAAAATGTAACACCAAGGATCTTAAAGGCAAAGAACAAACATACTTCTTAAGTTTAAAGGACAATTGAAATTTCTAAACAAACTTTTTTCATTTATAATATTGGTGCTATTAAAAAAGAAAAACTAGTTTCTGGAAAATTAATTCGATCTTTAAATGTAGACTATAAATATTGAATAACATCCTGCGGTTGGTCAGAAAACTTAAAAGCTCAAAGCAAGAAATAGAAAAGAAGAAAAGTGAAAATAGTATTTTTCTTTTCCTTATAATTCATTTTTTAAAGAAATAGAATAAAAAGAAAATTGTCTGTGATGAACTAAATATTTTAAACATTTTTATTTGCTTTTCTTTCTGTATCTTGGTCTTTCTTTTAATACTTTTTTAGTTGTAGTTGGACACAATATTTTTATTTTTATGTGGTGCTGAGGATTGAACCCAGTGCCTCACATGTGCAAGGTGAGCACTCTACCACTGAGCTACAGCCTCAGCCCATGTGTCTCAGTATTTATTTAACTAGTAACTGATATTATTAAAGAAGCCTGCCCCTTTTTTGTGCCTCCAAACTACTGATTTTAGGAGTACTAGCAAATTTTAAATACAAAAGAAAAGTTCTGCTATGAGATCTTATTTTGTTTTTGGAACACACTACAATGTAGTTTGCTTCATGCAAAGATTATACAATAAAGTACTTTTTATAGGGACATGTTCTAAGTCTCAGTGATATTGTACACAGAAATATTTCAATGGTTTCTAATATTTGTATATCACTTCATGAGAGCTTTTATTTTCATTACTTCTTCAAGTCCCTGTAGCAAACTACAAAGAAGGACAGTTATTATTTATCCTCATTAGCAGCCAAGGAAACCATGGCTCAGAGAGGTTATGAAACCCGAGAGAATTTGATAAATAAATAAAAGTGGGATTTAATGTTCAGTCTTGAAAGTTATTCCTGAATTAGAAAGAGTCTGAATTGTAGATTATAGAAGATATTTAAAGATTTTAAAGATTTGTGCAAATTTTTAGTATACTAATTTTCTAGAATATAGGGAGTTTTCCTGTTTTATTAGCTAAATCATGAATTTAATTATATTAATAATTCAAAGCATTATGTTTACCATGCTTTAGAACCATGCATATTATTTTAATCTCTTTCACTAAGGTAATAGCTAAAATTAACTTTGCCATATGATTGATTTCTTCTGCTTCTATGAAAAATTTTACCCAGCTGCTGAATGTGACTGGAAAATCAAAATAAGGTACAACAATAATTTGAAGAAGAATTCTAAGTAACATATATTCTGTGAAGAAAAACATACTGTAATGATGTTAAAAATAAAATGCTTATGATATGAAAAAAGCAGTTATAATAGATTTTCTGTATCCATCAATCTTTTTCATAGTGATAAATATTAGGCATATATGTATGCAGCTTAAAGGAATATGGGAAATTCAGGCTTAAAGGAATTCTCAAAAATAATAGCTCCTCTTAGTTAAGAGTTGACCAAACTACAGGCTAGCTAGTTTACTGGAGAAAAGTGTGGAGAGAGAGACAGCTTCTTAGCCCTTCTGATGTCAAAACAAACCTTAAAAAACTTTCCAGACATGAAGAATGAAACAGAAATCAATATCCAAGAAGCCTATGGGATGCCAAATGTGCAAAATCACAACAGATCCACACCAAGACACATTATAATTAAAATGCCCAACATACTGAATAAGGAGAGAATTTTTAAAAGCCACAAAAGAAAGGAATTAGATAACATATAGGGGTAAACCAATTAAGATAATGACATATTTTTCAACACAGACCCTGAAAGGTAGAAGATCCTGGAACAATATATTTCAAGCTCTGAAAGATAATGGGTGCCAAAAAAGAATCTTGTATCCAGCAAAATTAAGCTTAAAATTTGAAAATGAAATAAAATCCTTCCATGATAAACAAAACTTAAAAGAACTTATAGCTAGAAAATCGGCAATATAAAACATCCTTGGCAAAATACTTCATGAAGAGGAAATGAAAAACAATAATGAAAACCAGAAGAGGGAGGTAGCACACTAAAAGAAAAACTAATCAGAGAAGACAACCAAGTCAAGTTAAATAATAAAAATAAACAAATATGGCTGGAAATACAAACCATGTCTCAATAGTAACCCTAAATGTTAATGCTTAAACTCACCAATCAAAAGACATAGGCTAGCAGATTGGATTTTTTAAAAAGATCCAACAATATGCTGCCTACAGGAGACGCATATGTTAGGAAAAGACATACACAGACTGAAGGTGAAAGGTTTGGATAAACCATACCACTCACATGGACTATGGAAGCAAGCAGGGGTTTCCATACTCATATCAAATAAAGTAGACTTCAAGCCAGTGTGAATCAAAAGGAATAAAGATGGATATTACATACTGCTCAAGGAAACTATACACCAACAAGATATAACAATCATAAATATATATTCCCCAAACAATGGTGCAGCTATGTTCATGAAGTTCAAGAGTCAAATTGACCATGACATAATAATCATGGGTGACTTTAACACACCTCTCTCACCAATGGATAGATCTTCCAAACAAAAGTTGAATAAAGAAACTATAGAGCTCAATAACATAATTAATAACTTAGACTTAACGGACATATATAGAATATTTCAACTGGAATCAAGTAGATACACTTTCTTCTTAGCAGCACATGAATCCTTGTCTAAAACAGATTATATTCTATGCCACAAAGCAACTCTTATCAAATACAAAAAAGTAGAGATACTACCATGTATTTTATCAGATCATAATGAAATGAAATTGAAAATCAATGACAAAATAAAAATTTATGCATCACATGGAGACTGAACAATATGCTACTGAATGAAAAATGGGTTACAGGAGACATCAAGGAGATTAAAAAATTCTAAGAGGTAATTGAGAACACAGACACAACATATCAAAATCTCTGGGAAATTATAAATGCAGTACTAAGGGGAAAATTTATTACATGGATTTCATTCCTTAAAAGAAGAAAAAGTCAACAAATAAATGATCTCACACTACAACTCAAAGCCCTAGAAAAAGAAGAACAAACCAGCAGCAAAAGCAGTAGAAGGCAAGAAATAATTAAAATTAGTATGGAAATCAATGAAATCAAAACAAAAGAAAAAATTTAAAAAATTAACAAAGCTAAAAGTTGGTTCTTTGAAAAATTGAATAAAATTGACAGATCCTTAGCCACCCTAACGAAGGAGAGAGAGAATTCAAATTACCAGCACGTGTGATTTAAAAAGGCAATATCACAACAGATACTACAGAAATACAGAAAATAATTAGAAATTATTTTGAAACCTTATACTCAAATAAAATAGAAGACATTGAAGGCATCAACACATTTCTTAAGTCATATGATCTGCCCAGATTGAGTCAGGACCAACATCAAGTGAGGAAATAGAAGAAGTCATCAAAAGATTACTAACCAAGAAAAGCCCAGGATCAGATGGATACACAGCCGAGTTCTACAAGAACTTTAAAGAAGAAATAATACCAATATTCTTCAATTTATTTCAGGAGATAGAAAAAGAGGGAGCAAGTCCAAACTCATTCTATGAGGCCAATATCACCCTGATTCCAAAACCAGCACACTCAACCAATGGAACAATGAAAAATGAAGGGGGAATAGAAAATATATTGAAATAAATGGCAATGATGATGAAGCACACTGAAACTTATAGCATGCAGCATTAGCAGTGTGCAGAGGAAAATTTGTTGCTACAAATGCCTAAATTAATGAAGAAAAACATCTAAAGTCCATACTCTAATTTTCACCTGAAGGAGGAGAAAGGAAAGAGGAAGGAGAAGAAGAAATTAAACCAACCCAAATCTATAAGAAGAAATCATATAATAAATGTTTACAGTGGAAATTAATGAAATAGAATAATAATAGGGAAAAGATCGACAAAAATAAAAGATGGTTCTTTGGAAAGATTTTTTAAATGGCAAATTTTTAGCAAGACTGGTCCAAAAGAGAGGAAGGACTCAATTACTAATGATTAAAGGGATAGAGGCCATTACTCTTGACCATAAGGAAATAAAAACAGTATCATGGTATACAAAGAATAACTCCATGGTGGCAAATCAGATAACTTAGATTAAGTGGACAAATTTACAGAAAGACAGAAAATACTGACACTGAATCTAGAAAAAAAGAGAATCTGAGTATGCCTATAATCACCCAAAGATTGAATTAGTAATTTTTTTTAAGTCTTGACAAAGAAAATTCAAGACATAAGTGGATTCATTGGTGAATTCCATTAAACATCAAAAATAATTTAGACCAATTCTTCAAAAACTCTCTTATAAAAACAAAATGGGGATGAACACTTACAAATTCTTTCTATATGACCAGTAATTCCCTGATACTAAAATCAACAAAATCTACAGATCAAGATCTCTTGTGAATATAGATGTGAAAAATCCATGTAATTAATAGCTAAATATATCCATGGATACATGGGAAGGAAACTAAACCTTTACCAAATGAAATTTATCTCAAGGATGCAAGGTTGGCTTAAAATCTGAAAACTAATGAACTGAGGATGTGACTCAGTGGTAGTCCACGTGGCTAGCATGCATGAGGCCCTGGTTCCATCCCTAGTACTACAAAAAATAAATCTGAAAATTAATATAATATACCATATTGATAGAATAAAAAACAAAACCACATGATCATTTCAAATTATGCTCAAAGGCCTTTTATTGAAATTCTAAATCCCTTCATGGTCAAGATATTCAACAATATGAATGGAAGTGAACAAATGAACCTCTTTAATCTGACAAAGGACATCTATGCAAAAATTCAAAGCTCACATCATAATTAATAGTGAAAGAATAGATGCTTTCCCCTATGATCAGGAATAGCACAAGAATATCTGTTGTTACCATTTCTATTCAACATTGCACTTGAGATTCTACTCTGGTCAATGAAGAAAAAAATAATGAGGGAGAGAGAAAAAGCAACCACATTGGAAAGAAAAAAGTAATACCATCTCTATTGGTAGGTAACATGATCTTGTACATAGAAAATCCTAAGGACTCCACAAAAATTTTATTGTAACTAATAAATAAGTTTAGCAAAGGTGTAAAATACATAATGAATATAGAAAAATAATTTTATTTTTTTCCTTTTTCTTTTTTTGGGGGGCATAGGGATGTTTACCATGGATGAACCCAGGGACACTTAACCACTGAATCACATCCCCAGCCCTTTTTTAAAATAATTTTTATTTTGAAACAGAGTCTTGTTAATTTGCTTAGGCCCTCACTAAGTTGTTGAGGCTGGCTTTGAACTAGTGATCCTCCTGCCTCAGCCTCCCCAGCTAGGCTATTTCTATAGATCAGCAATCTACAAACTGATAGTGAAATTAAGAAAACAATTCCATTATCAGTAGCATGAGAAAGAATAAATTTAACGAGTAAAGATAAAATATTTTACACTGAAAATTGCAAAACATTGAAAGAAATTGAGGAAGACCTAAATACAAGAAAGACTTCTTATGTGCATTGATTGAAAGACTTAACTGTTGAGAAGGCAATTCTCCCCAAATTGACAGAAATAATGCAATCACTATCAAAATTTCAAAAGCCTTTTCATATAAGAATTGTAATGCATTCTACTGTCATATATAAATTTTAAAAAATGAAAAAAAAAGAAATTGACAAGCAGATACGAAGATTCAATAGTGAAAATAATTGCCCTTTTAATAAATAGTGTTGAAATAACTGAATACCTGCATGAATGAACGTTAATTCCTACTTTATATCACATAAGAAATTAAATTCAAAATAAATCAAAGACCTAAGTGAAAGAGGTAAAATTATAAAAAGCTTAAGAGAAAGTGTGGGTGACAATAAATATGTCCCTGGATTAGGCAATGATTTTTATATATGATATTAAAAACACAAGCAACAGAAGAAAAACCAAAAACCCAGAAAAATTTGATATCATACAATTTTAAAACATCTGTGCTTCAAAAGGCACCAACAATAAAATGAAATACCAACCCCTTGAATGTGATGAAAAATGAATATCATATGTCTTATAAGGGTCTAGTATCTGGAATATATGAGGAATGATCTCAATTCAACAATAAAAAGACAAGTCAGCTGGTCATAGTGGTGCACACCTGTAATCCCAGGAATTTGGGGGGCTGAGGCAGGAGGATTGTAAGTTTGAGGCTAGCCTAAGTAAAACCATTTTTTTCAAGAAGTAAAAACATTATGCAAGGACAGAATGAAATAGACAAAATGGATAGAAAGAAAAAATGCTACATAGCATGTAAGACACCATAAAATCATTCACATCTTTCTGATCTCTGTGATGTGTGTGTGTGTGTGTGTGTGTGTGTGTGTACTACTGAAGAGTTAATATATGTGTGTGTGTGTGTGTGTGTGTGTGTGTACTACTGAAGAGTTAATATATAATATTATGCCCTAAAAATGAGGTTGTAATTTCTAAGACATAGACATATAGGATGATAATGCATTTCTTCTCTAGTATCCATAAAAATGGTTTTATTTACTGATCTTCATTTTTTCTTGGCTCTATCATTTCCCCTATCACTTTACCACTATTGCCTTTTTACCTTCATAGTTGGCACAAAACAGCTTAACAGAGACAGTTTTATACTGTTTTAAAGGAATTATTTTACATTTATTAATTTCAAAACTGCTAAAACCATGTTAGTTTCATTCTGGTTTGAATATAAGTTATGCCCCAAAAGGCTCATATGTTAATGCAAGAATGTTCAGAAGTGAAATGATTAGATTAGAAAAAATGTAGCCTCATCACTGATTAATTCAGTTGATGGATTAATAATGCAAATGGGATTACTAGGTGGTAACTATAGGCAGGTGGGACATGGCTGGAGGATGGCCATTGAGGGCATGCTCTTGGGGATTATATCTTGTCGCTGATTCCTCACTCTCTCTGATTCCTTGCCACTATCAGCTCAGCAGCTTTCTTCCACCATGCCTTTCTGCCCTAATGTTTGACTTTATCTCTGGTCCAGAGTAATGGAGCTGGCTAATCATGGACTGAGAACTCTGAAACTTTGAGCCCCAGATAAACATTTCCTCCTCTAAGTTGTTTTTGTGAGATATTTTGGTAACAGTGACATAAAACTGACTAAAACATCTTTTAAAACAATTACATTGTTATAAATGCCATCAAGGACATCCTGGGCCAAAAAAAAAATTGCAGATGTTTTGAACAAGAATCTCAGCACACAGAATGAATGTCAGATCACGAAGTATATACTGCTGCTCTTAGAAAATTATCATTATTTTCTAAGTTCTAAAGGAATTTTGAATAAGCTACCCAACTCCTTATTTTATGAAACCATCTCAGTGGTATTTAATCATAAATTTTAATTTTGATTACCCAAGAACTGTATGCATCTTTTTCAACTCATTCCCAAACCACTACTACTTTTCCATCCACATATGTTTTAATATAGTTAAAGTTTCTTATTATCTCATTTTCTACCCACCTAGTAAAAATAATATGCACACATATTACTTGTAAAAGTCATTTTAATTGGCTCTGTGCACCTACTGAGTTGACAGTGCATAGCTTATTTTTTTAAATCAATGCCTTTTGACACACACAAACATTTGTTGAACTATTACAACCAAAAATGAGAACACCAGCTTTCTTATTAGAAGTAAATATGCCATGTTAGGTGTCACAATATTAACCAATTTGAATGGTGAAAAGTCCCTTCAGAATTTTAACTTATTTTGATTTTACTATCATAGCATTTTGGCTAAATTCATTATGTGTTCCAATGACATGTTTCTTTGTCAGAGACATCAAATCCCGAGAAATAAATAATCTAACAGGCAGTTAGACCATAAAAAGTCATTAAATTCTCATGAAAGCAGTCACAAAGATGTCAGTAAAAATCAAATATATATCTGGATATCTTTGACAGAGGGAAGAACAGGAAGAGATGACCAAGGTTTGGGGATGTGGGAAGGAAAAACCAATTTAAGTTCTAAGCTACCAAGTTGGGAAAGGAATAGAAAACCTGGAAAGAATAGGATTAACCTTAGAGTAGGTAAGGATCTCTGGAAGAAACTGTGATTCGAGAATCAACTTCTGCCTTCCCCAGAAACTCCTACAATAAAAACTCATCCTCTCCAAGGAATATGGATTATAATTCCTAAATTGTTGAGGTATGTTGAAGCATAAAATCATAAAATTCACAGTAAGACAGTTCAGCAGCATTTTAAGCATCAAACAGCTGCAAAAAAATAAGGAAAAATAGTGAAAGCAAATCATGAAGTTTTGTGTTGAACTTATCAAAGAAAACTTATCAATAATCTGGGCATCATGACACATGCTTGTAATTTCAGCAACTCTGGAGGCTGAGGAAGGAGGATCACAAGTTAGAGGCCAGCTTTGGCAATTTAGTGAAGCCCTCAGCAACTTAGTAAGACCCTGTCTCAAAAAATAAAGAGGGCTTGGGGATGTGGCCTTGAGTTAAACCCCAGTATCAGAGAGAAACAAAGAAAACCATACCAATGACCAGAAACACAAAATAAGTGAGAATAAATAAAGATAAAGGAAAGTGAATATATATTTTAAAAGATTAGAGTGAAGAAGAAAATGACAAAGTTCAGTTTATGTTCTGAGTTGTATTTAATGAAGACAAATTCCACATTATATAAAGCTCTTTTAGATTTAAAAAACACACACACTAGTAGACAGTTTTCATTTGGACATGCCCTGTCAGTTATTTTCCAGAGGCAGTAAAATATTTGTCTTATTTCACCAACATTTTTTGCTCAATTGCCTTTATTACTTCCTTTCAAGGGAGCTGGCCAGGGTTTCAATTGACCATGGAATCCAGAATTAGTATAGCTCTTACATTTACTTGATTGAAAATTTTCATACTGTTAATGGTGGTTATGTTTTTTTTACATTTATCTTGCTTCCATAACTACACTGATAATGTACAGAGATTACATCCTTTACTTAGTATCTTTAAGACATTGTTATAAGGCCTTAATCAACATTTGATGATATTAAGGAGAAAAATGAAAGAGACTGTGTAGAAATTCAAACCATGATGACATTTTATTAGTTTTATGACAGAATGAATTAAACAGCCACAGATAAGCTTACAAGTAGCCAGTATGGAAATTCCAACTGCATTCTCAGGAAATTCAGGTTGTCTAGACCAATAACATGGATAATAAGAATCTGCACACTCCACTTTCCCTTAAAATATATTTTATAGTAGCAAATAACACAAATAATTGCTTTAAAGTTTCATTCCATTTCTCATTACACCATGTGTATGAGAAAAGTTCACCCTAGGCATGAATGATAAAGATGAAGCATTATGGCCAAAAAAGTAACCCTCCTAAAAAATTAATAGTAAACTCCTAGATAACTTTTAGGGGAGTGATTTAAATCTCAGCTTTCTCAACATTACCTCCCAAATCTGATTCAGACTTAGACTTTCTAATTTTATAACTCAAAAAGAAACAAACAGTTTTTCCTAAAACACCTTTACCTTAATGAGTTTTCATTCGGACATGCCCCGTTCAATAAATAACAGTGATAATTTTCCAGTGAATTCTATTGATGTTAATGGGTAATCCCAGTAAATAAAATACACATTTTGCCAGTTAGACTCCAGTAGACTCCATGCAAGTTATCTACTAACCAATTTGGCTGAGGGGGCCAACAAAGTTATATTCTTGCCTTGAGATCATGCTTCCCCGTTGGCTCTGAGAACAAAGTCAATTAAATAATTATTTTTCTGCCTTTCTGCCCAAGTAAAATTCCACATTTTAAAAAATATATATGAATATTAATGTGGGTGCTTATCCTTAGATCACAGTTTTCTGTTTCATAATTCCCATGGAAACAGTAGATGTCATTAAACCAATCTAATTCCTCATTAGCACGTTGAGATTCTTCCCTTTATGTCTACATTTTTCCATAGGCCATTCAGCTCAAATGTGCCTATGATATAATTGAGCATAATTCATCTTTCCCCATCCATCAAATAATATCTAATATTCATTCTTATATTTTTAGAGATGATCAGCTTTCTACTAAACTGAAGTTGTATCTTGCTTGGACAAATTTCGTTGTAACTGAATTGGTTTACTTTCAGATATTCTAGAAAGCAAATAAAGCATCACTAATGAGTTTTGACAAATTTAAAGAAAGCTGTCACTGTAATGTATACTATTTGAGTCTATGGTATGTTCTCTAGATAGCTTAAATTCTTTTAATTGTTTACTAAGTTCTGAGAGTAAAAGCCTTCTACTTTACATCTGCATTCAATTCAACAGTGAAAATATTTACCCCTAAATTACTTACTTTCACCAAAATCCCTGGGTGGTTCACACACACACACACACACACACACACACACACAAAATAAGCCATTAAGATATCAGAAATCAAACCCCAGAATAGCAAGTGCTCATTTATTCTATATTTCATCCTCAGTTTTCTCCCCTTCATAATAGAAACACAAACAAAATTCCTTCTTGCTCTAGAATTACTTACAAATAAAATCTGTATATTTTTCTATTCATCTATAGTAAAAATTCTCTCATATAAACAAAGGAATAAAAATATATTTTCTGGATAATCACACATTTGAAAATTTGACATAAATTTGGAATAAAATGTGTCTTTTCAACTCTACAGCATGTTACTGTAGCTTGGGAAAAATCATTCTTCATTTCTGCACATATTTTCTCTTGTGTGTGGAGAATCTTAGTCATTCAGCAGAGAAATTCTTCTATTACCACATTTTCATTCCTCCTTGCAACTTTTGGTGAATAAACAAGAAAGGATGACTCTCTACTCCAGATTCTTGAACAAGTATATTGATATAATAAATACTTATTGAAAGAAATATTACACAAGGTAATTTGTTTCTCACTCATCTATGTATTGTTAAAAGCTCTTCACTGATAAATATACTTCCATTTAATAAATACTCATTGAGCAAATACCTACAGGGTGGATGCAAGGAAGGGAAAGAAGTAATTCCTGCTCATGTGATGCTTGCAATTTAGAAAGGCAAGGAGACAAGTATGCAAATGATAACAAAATACGGATTAAATGAAGTATCCAGAGAGATAGGGCAAAGTTCCAAAAGAGATCAAAGGAATAAGTTCCATGCTTGGGATTGACCTCAAAAGACATAGAAATTTGACAAGAAATAATGACAGTGAAGGCAAATAGGACTGGACATGCTGAAACAAGAAGATAGGAAATTGGAAAGTACAGGATTATGATAGAGGCCTGGGAATAATTTTCTGAGTGATGGGATTCAGAAGGGAATTCTGGGAATGTCAGCTCACTGGTATCTATGCTCTCACCATAAATTCATTCCTCTTTTGGAAGCAATGCTATATGACAAATTGTGATGGTGACCTGGGCATACATAATAATTTCGTGGACAGTGATGCTGGCAGAAGCATGGTGGTGAAAAAGGAAAATCCATACCAAAATATCTTTCTATTCTAATGAAGAGAACTCTGTCTAAAAATTCTCCCCACAATGATGGATGGTAGCCAACAGATCCACCAAGATATGGAGGGGACTCAGGATTAGTTATTGCGATTGGTTGACTGTGGACTCAATGGTTACAATAGCCAGAAATATCTTGGAGAGGGAAAAATCAACATAACTGAGCACATGCATGATCCCTATCCTTGTTTTCAGTCATTTTAAATAACTCCTGGAGTGGCTGAGGATAAAAGTTGACCAACAACCACTACATGGGATATTTTATCTACCTCATTATTAAAATCCTCCTCTTCAGTAAGTGACTTTTGATGAGGATTCACACAAGACACAAATATGTATTTGATATCATTTTAAAAGGTCCATCCAAATTCCTCTTCCCCAAACCTCTTGTTATCAGTCCTCTACACTGGCTCCTGTCAAGTCCTTGATCATGGACCATAGTTGCTTTCTATGAATTAGTATTCTTCATGCCATTTTGCCCACCAGGACATCCGGACACATGCTTAGAGATCTCCTGACTTAGAAGATGGTCCTTTTCCCATAGCCCTTTAGCAATACTCCAGGAGTGAGGTTCTAATGAACAATATAATTCACTGCTGCATTTTGATAGCAAATCCTCTTCTTCCTTGTGATAGCATACTGTGCAGGGCTTTCTATAAATCAAGCTTGAGTTTTCTTCTCCTAAGCCAATGATCATAATGATCTCATGAAGACACAGAAATTGACTGAGGGGAAACTGGCAGCCGGGAGGAATGCTGCTGAAGTCAGTGCATCATGTTCCTGCAAATTGCTTGTGACTTAAGGATCAGTTTGAGTGTGATCCTGTATATTCCACTTCCGTTTGATGGAGGACTGAAACATATACCTCACTTCACAGGTTGATGGATTGGCTATCATCTTTTTTAATGGTGAGACGCTCCATGTGCATAGTTAATCATTACAAAGTATTGTTCCATAGTCAGGCATTCCATCTCTATCAGGGCATGGATGTTGTAATGGAAGTGGCTGGAGTGTCTTATAAAGTTTCTTTTTTAAAAAATATACTTTTTAGTTGTGATAGGCCTTTATTTTATTTATTTAATATGTGTGCTGAGAATTGAATCCAGTGCCTCACACATGCCAGGCAAGTGTGTTTCTGCTGAGCCACAGCCACAGCTCCTTAAAAAGTTACTTTTATTTTGCTTAGCATTATTTTCTCCAGCTCCATCCATTTATCAGCAAATGCCATAATTTCATTCTTCTTTAAGACTGAGTAATATTCCATTGTGTATATATACCACATTTTCTTTATCCATTAATCTGTTGAAGGGCATCTAGGTTGGTTCCATGGTTTAGCTATTCTGAATGAGTAAAGGCTGAATGTTTTATCTGATATGCAGATGTTAATTCACAATAAGGGGGGAGCAGGTGAATAATAGAGGTACTTCAGATTAGGCAGAGGGGAGTAAAGGGAGGGGAGAGGGTATGAGGATAAGAAGGATAGTAAAATGAATCAGACATTATTACCCTATATGCATATATGATTATACAACCAGTGTAATTCCACATTCATGTAAAACCAGAAAAATGAGAAGTTATACTCCATTTTTGAATGATGTGTCAAAATGCATTCTACTCTCATGTATAAATAATTAAAACAAAAACAAAAAAATCCTTTTAAGTAAACATTTATAAAGCCCCCATTACTTTATAGCTTCTTCCTATAAATTTATATTTAAAATTATAAAAAGAATATTTATTTAAGATGCCAGTAATTAACACCACCATAAAATCCCTATATCTGCAAGAACACAGGGGTCTTAATGAACTAGGCCGCATGATTGTTTTCATAGATTAAGCAAAGTTGAGGAAAGATATGATCTGAAATGGAAACACTAGCCTAGCATTGCCTCAGTCTTGTAAGGAGTATCCTATCTTGAGTATTAGTCTCTTAGAATAAATCTAATTTGCTACAATGACTGTCACTAGTTATTACCCAAAGCTTGGCAAGTTATGTTTCTGGATGAATGTGTAAGTTTTCTAAGATACTTTCAATTAACTTGTATCCATCATGAAAGGTTGAAAAAGAGTCTCTGATATGATAAGAAAGGAAGATATACATTGAATAAAGCTAGGGTCTTGAGGATTCTGTAATTCAGAAGGTACTGTTGGCTTCTTTTGGAGGAGGATGTACTGAGGATTGAACTCAGGGGCACTTGACTATTGAGCCACGTTCCCAGTCCTATTTTGTATTTTATTTAGAGACAGAGATCCTCCTGTCTCAGCCTCCTGAGCCTCTGGGATTATAGGCATGAGCCACCTCGCCTGGCTGTTTACATTCATTTGTAGCTCCATGATTTTCTAAATGAAAGATTCAGGTTTTTGAAGGTCAAGCTTGGACCTAATATCTTCTGAATCTTGTTCTAACATACGGAAGCAGGAGAGGAGAAAATAAAAATTTTGAGTTGTAACAACACTGTGAAAAACTGGTCTCGGCCCATATTTTTGAAACAGTTCTTCTATGTACTTTTTGCCTTCACATGTGAAATGAATTATTGATGCATTGAATGTTCAAAAATCTTCAGCAGCAATCATTCTGGTATCCAGACTGGAAGTCATGGCTATTTGGGCAGCCCCTGATTTTTTTCCTAATTTATACCAACTTCCTTGCAAAGCATGCCACATTGTGAAAACCCAGCGGGTATAAATCTGTTGTTAGGGTAGGAAAACTCCCACCGGCCCAGTGAATGTTTGTTTTCAGATAGAAAATTGATTGAGAAAAAAAAAGTCTTCACTGAGCGACTTTGCATCAAGGAGACTAGGTGAGGCAGAACAAAAAATTGTATATTCACTGGCTGTGTCAGTACAAATGAAAGTGTCAAACTTATCTTTTGGCAATGCAAATTTACTCTGCAGGCAAATAAACTGCAATCATATCAACAGGCCTCACATAAACTGAAGAAAATTGCCTTCCTACAGTCATATATGCCAAACCCAATTCAGAACATGGCACATTGCCTTGGAGTCATTTTTGTCGAGGTGTCCTTCACTCATGAAGATAACACCTACAGCTACTCTTCAGTGCAGTGCAGGGACACTTAATGGTGTAATAGGAAATGTGATTTATGGATCAAGTCAAATAAATTTTACTGGATGAAAGTCGGGTGCTCTGTTTAATATGCAGTTGAATAAAAAACGTGTTTTTCTGTGGACCTTATAGCTATAAAGCTTTTTAAAATATGCTAGTTCACATTCCCACTGAGCGAGTACATGGTTGAGGGTCTTGCATGACTTTCTGATTTCTGTCAGTGATTCATTAACTTTGACAGTCACTCCTTTTACACCAAGATTCCCTTCTAAGAACATAATACAAAGTAACCAAATTAATCTTCACAAGGACTTTATAAGATAGACCATACCATGAACTACACTTCACAGTTGAGAATACTGAAGCAGTAAGAGATTGAACTCAAAGACCTTAAATTCAGAGTCCATATTTTTAATATTTTTTTATTGGTACATGGACACAATATCTTTCTTTTGTTTATTTACTTTTATGTGGTTCTGAGGATTGAACCCAGTGCCTCACACGTGGGAGGCAAGTGCTTTACCGCTAAGCCACACCCCAGCCACCAGAGTCCATATTCTTAACTACTATGTCATGCAGCCTCTCAAAAGCATAGTACAAAAATCACTTAGATGGCAAATACTGAATATCTCTGTGGGTTTTTTTTCTCCCTTGGTTTCCAGGGCCAGATTTCAAGTCATGATCAATCCCAGGCCATTCTTCAAATTTCCATTGCTGCTTACCACCAAGTTCCCAGACATTGTCAAGTGTTGCCAGAACAAACACAGCATATTCTAATTGGCTGGTCTGTCTGTATTAACTACTCACCTCAAATTCATTACATTCAGTGCTATACTATTCATTTTTCTGAAGGTCTACCTGATTTATGTATCTAAACAGCTGTTTCTCACTCAAAGAATATTTTGCTCCAACCAAACCCACACTGAATTTTGCTCAGTTGGACTCTGTTTAGAGCATTATAATTCACTGAAATGCCTTCCCTTTCTCCCTTTATCTACTGGAAACTAATACCTATATTTCAGATTATATCTTAAAGCTTTTCTAATCTACAAAGAAGTTAAGCCTACTATTCTCATTACCTATATCAAACATTGGGAAACCACTCAGGATAAGATCTAGCTCTGTGTTTTGACTTTGTAGATATAAGCTGAATTGATAATTAATGGTAGGTTTATATGATTGTACAAGTTTAAATAATGTGCAATTGAATATTAATTGACACCAAAATATTCAGCAAAAAAATCCCATTTTCACTTTATTTAAATTTATTCTTCTGAAATAGAAAAAAGGAATATTCTGGTTAATTTACAATAAAGTTATTTTGAATCTTGTTAGAAGAAGTACTGTTCTCTTAGGTATCTAGAGCCCACTTCTCTAAAATTATTAGCTCTTACTGCATAAAAATTATTTAGTACTAGGAATTATTTCCATTTAACAGTACCTTAAAAGTTTACTGGACCATTTAAGCATTTTAAAATTATTATCAATAAATTCACTTTATGCTAAGAATAATATCCATTATGTATTAAGGAGAGTAGAATCTGGAAATGTGAACAATTTCACATTTGAGAGTGACCAAAATCATAACTTTCAACATGTGTATAGAGAAGGGTGGAGATTCTTTGAGAAGCAGTAAAAGATGGAGTGATTAAAAAACAAAATACAGAAGATTCATTTTCTTTTTTTAAATTTTTAATCAGGATTGAACTCAGGAGAACTTAACCACTGAGCCACATGCCCAGCCCTTTTTTATATTTTATTTTGAGACAGGGTCTTGCTAACTTGCTCAGGGCCTTGCTATGATGCTGAGGCTGGATTTGAACTCTTGATCCTCTTGCCTCAGCCTCCCAAGCTTCCAGGATTACAGGCATGCATCACCATACTTGATTAGAAGATTCATTTTCAATATATGCATCTGTAGAAATTAGTATTTATTGATTTGTGTATGTAGTCAAAATTGCCAGCCTTCATCCAATTATAAAGTATACACAAACTTATAAAAATGAGTAAATCAAGACCACATTTATTGTCTCAAAGAAAATTATTAGAAAATGTTTTGATCTTATAAATGGGTGGAATAAACCTTGTAAATACTTGGGGGAAAGATGAGCACACACACACACACACACACACACACACACAAAAAAAAAAAAAACCCTGTCAAATGCAGGGTCTATGGTTTAATTCCTAAGTCCTTAATCCACTTCAAGTTGAGCTTTGTGTATGGTAAGAGATAAGGGTTTAATTTCATTTTTTTGCATATGAATTTCCAGTTTTCGCAGGACCAATTTTTGAAGAGGCTATCTTTCCTCCAATGTATGTTTTTGGTGCCTCTATATAATATGAGATAACTATAATTATGTGGCTTAATCTCTGTGTCCTCTATTCTGTACCATTGGTCCACCAGTCTATTTTGCTGTCAACACCAGGCTGTTTTTGTTACTATTGCTCTATAGTATAGTTTAAGGTCTGGTATAGTGATGCCACCTGCTTCACTCATCTTACTAAGGATTGCTTTAGCTATTCTGAGTCTCCTACTTTTCCAGATGAATTTTATGACTGCTTTTCTATTTCTACAAGGAATTTCATTGGGATTCTGATTGGAATGCAATTAATTTTAATTGGAGTTAAATTTGTATAAGGCTTTTGGTAGTATGGTCATTTTGACAATATTAAATCTGCCTATCAAAGAACAAGGAATATCTTTCCATCTTCTAAGGCCTCCTTTAATTTCTTTATTTAGTGTTCTGTAGTTTTCATTGTAGATGTCTTTCACCTCTTTTGTTAGGTTGATTCCCAAGGGTTTTTTTGTTTGTTTGTTTGTTTTTTTGAGGCTATTGTAAATGGCCTCGTTTCCCTTTCAGAAGGTTTGTCGCTAATATACAGAAATGCTTTTTATTTATGGGAGTTTATTTTGTATTCTGCTACTTTGCTAAATTCATTTACTAGTTCTAGAAGTTTTCTGGTGGAATTTTTTGGATCTTCTAGGTATAGAATCATATCCCCGGCAAATAGTGCTAATTTAAGTTCTTCTATCCTATCTGTATCCCTTTAATTTATTTTGTCAGTTTGATTGCTCTGGCCAGTGTTACAAGAACTATGTTAAACAGAAAAAAAAGTAGGCCCAAATCTCCATCACAACAGATTAGGCCCCTACTTCCTTAATAAGACTCCTATAGTGCAAGAATTAAAATCAAGAATTAATAAATGAGATGGATTCAAACTAAAAAGCTTCTTCTCAGCAAAAGAAACAATCAGTGAGGTGAATAGACACCCCACAGCTTGGGAGCAAATTTTTACCACTTGCACTAATCTCTAGGGTATATATAGAATTCAAAAAGCTAAACATCAAAATAACAAATAACCCAATCAATAAATGGGCCAAGGAAGTGAACAGACACTTCTCAGAAGGTGATATATAATCAATGAACAAAAATATGAAAAAATGTTCAACATCTCTAGCTATTAGAGAAATGCAAACCAAAACTACTCTAAGATTTCATCTCACTCCAGTCAGAATGGCAGCTATTAAGAATACAAACCACAATAGTGTTGGTGAGGATATGGGGAAAAGGCACACTCATATATCGATGGTGGGACTGCAAAATAAAGCAGCCAATATAGAAAGCAGTGTGGGGATTCCTTGGAAAACTGGAAATGGAACCACCATTTGACCCAGCTATCCCACTCCTCAGTCTGTACCCAAAGGACTTAAAAACAGCATACTACAGGAACACAGCACAATTCACAACAGCTAAACTGTGGAACCAACTTAGATGCCCTTCAGCAGATGAATGGATAAAGAAAATGTGATATATATACACAATGGAATATTACTCAGCAATAAAAGAGAATAAAATCATGGCATTTGCAGGTAAATGGATGGAGTTGGAGAATACCATGCTAAGTGAAGTTAGCCAATCCCAAAAATCCAAATGCCGAATGTTTTCTGATATAAGGAAGCTGATTCATAGTGGGGTTGGGAGGGAGCATGGGAGGACTAGATGAACTCTAGATAGGGCAAAGGGGTGGAAGGGGAAGAGAGGGGGCAAGTGGGTAAAAAAGATGGTGGAATGAAATGGACATCATTACCCTAAGTCATGTATAAAAATACAAATGGTGTGAATATACTTTATATACAACCAGAGATATTAAAAATTGTGCTCTATATGTGTAATATGAATTGTAAAGCATTCTGCTGTCATATATAACAAATTAGAATAAAGAATTTTTAAAAAAAGAAAACTCCCTGTCAATGAAAAGTTGAAATGTAATTTTTAAAACTTTTTAATGGAAAACTTTAACTTACACTAAACCTATGCAGTTCATAAACCAGAATTATTTGATACAAGAGATTATCATAGAAACTTTGACAGAAAATTGAAATGTCACAAAAAGCATCTGCATTATATAATGACATCTTCATACCTCAACAAAAGAAGTAACAATTAAAGTTACACATTTTCAAGATCATCTGTCACTCCCACAGGTTAACAATTTTCCCATGTAGTAGAAAATGGCTGTAATAAATAGATTTGTCATATGTCAATTAAAGGAAAAGAAAGATAAAAGTCCTCCAATAATGTTCTGGGAGGAAATCTATCATGTTTTGATATTTTAGCATTAGCAAAGTTCATGTTTCATTTCAAAACTGCCAAGAAAATAATGAAAAGTGCTGTGTGAAAAACATGGTCTTTAAATGCAGTTCCCCACTGATGTGTTAATGAACAAGGAAAAAAAATCAAAGTATAATAATAAAGACACAAATCAAGTTACAAATAGGGCAAGCCATTTTTAATAACATACTTCAATAAAAATTAGACATTACTTTTTTAATACTTGCATTACTGAAAAATTTTAAAAGACATTTTCAATTAACAGCAAATCTGTCTTCTCTACTATATTCTCAGAATTTAGAAGTGTATTCAGTCTAAATAGAGTTAAAAATAATCATTATAAACAGATGTTTATTGAATAAATAGAAATCTCATGCAGGTATTCCTTGTTTGGGGTAATAAATGTGCAACTAAAAAGTGTAGAAGTTTCTGCTTTTCATTTCTCATTTTATGAAAGGCAAGAGAAAGCATGCAGTGAATTGTTTGGTAAAGCAAATAATGAAATATTGGGCTACTTTGTTTTCTTATCAGTTCATGTTTTTATATAAAACAATATCCCTATTAGCAACAAGGAAACATTTCATGGTTATATTTTTACTAGAAAGTTTATTGAAATAATAGAGAAAATATAGATATTTATAGCCTATTTTCTGTGCTGGATACAAACATAGTTTTTACATTTTCAAAGTTAATTATTCGATTAAAAATATGTTTCTACTTAAGAATTAAACTGCCTCGTGACATTTTTTTCAAAGTAATAGGCTATTTTTCACTCCATTCTTAATTAAGAAAGCAAAATTCCCTTCTGATAATGCTTCTTTATGTGACAGCTTTTTTGCTTGCTATTATTGGACATTTAAATTCTTCTCTGCTTATCTTAAGCTTCTTATTTACTCCTTTACAGGTTGTTGATACCATGATGGGAAAGTTTTTACAAGGTGCTAACTCAGCAGGAAAACTTCAAAAACTCTTTTTAAAATATGTTGAACATTGGTAAAGCAGGGAGGGCAGATTCATCAAAAAAAGGGTATGGAGTTTTAAAGTGAGCTTATGAAGCAGATTAAAACAGTCAGAACTTGCAACAGTGGAAATTAATTAGTTTCAGATTTAAGGGACAATTCTTCAAGAAAGTGGGAAGGAAATTCAAATAAAAACTGAGTGCAAGTGACCTACATTTCCATATACAAAACAGGTTGTGTTCAAATATTTCTTCTGAAAATGTTACATAATTACAAATTATTAATCCAGAATTTGACTATAGTCAGATATATAAAATATGATCCTGAGTCCCAACAGTCCCACCACAAGACAGACTACATCTGCAGTATGATATACAATTCTTGGCACCACATTTAAAAACAAGTATTTCCAGAATCAGGCAACCAATGTTATGAGGCAGCCTGAAATTCTACAATGCTTAGGCAGAAGAAAAGAATCAGGGTACATTTGGTAGTTATTACCAAATGACTATCTTATAGGAGGAGGAATGTACTTCATGAAACTTCAGAGGATGAATCTGAATGAAATGTCAACTCAATGTGAGGAAATATCTTATGAACATCAAAAGTATAAACCAAAGAACAGGCTACCTCCTGAAGTAGCTGGTAACTTAACACTGACTGTGATCTAGCAGATGTTAAGTCAATTCATCAGAATGTAATTATTCAATAACATTAATGAAATTTGGTTATTGTTTTAAATCAGCAAAATTCATAGGACTTATCTACTGAATGGCTACAAAAAGGTCCAAATAATCTCATATAGTTTATTAATATACAGAGATCATAGAATCACTTCCCACTGTCAAAGTCAAAATGCATTTTATGCAGAGAGAATTTGGCAGAGGATGGTGAAGGAAGCCACAGAAAAGTTTTACTTCACCTAGAAAATTATACTGCAGAATTAGATGTAACTATTTTGAAACTTTGGGTGTCTGTTGAAGGCTTGCAACTCCTAAAGGAAGACTTGGATGGTAAATTGTTTATGATTAATTTTGGTCAGTTTCAGAACTCAACACAGTAATAGCTACTCAGCCCCCAACCCCAATCCCATGGAAGACAGTTGTGCACACGTTCCCAGAACAAGGACAATAGCTTATGGGAACCAGAGTGGGCAACATGACCCTGTCCTCCAAATAGCAGGGATTTGGAATCTGATTATTGATTGTTATTTCTAATCACATGGATGTAGACAAAGAGGAAGGTAGTCATTTTTTGTTGCTTCTCCCTTCCATGTTGCTAGACTTTTCCTCTTGTTGAAGTGACTTCAAGGGGGCCTAAAAGAGCCAGCACACCCTTTATAAAGTTGCTTTATTGTCTTACACCCAAAAGGGGAAAAAGGAAAAAGTGAAGGAAGTTTTAAAAAAAGGGTGTGCTGGCTCTTTATATGTATGTAAAATTTAAAAGTGACCACACATGCCCAGGAAAAGGAGTAGGCTCAGAATAGACCTGAGAAGACTTTAAATTTATAATCTCAGTCTTATCCTTGATACAGGGAGCATACAACAATTTTTTAAAAACAGCAAATGCCAGGGAAGGGAAAGAATCAGATTTCTAAAGTTATCAAAATATTAAATTCAAGTGTCCAGTTTTCAATTAAAAAATCACAAATCATACAAAGAAATGGGAAAATATGGTCTATTCAAAAGAAAAAAATCAGTAGAAAAGGTCCCTTAAAAATACCCAATAGAAGATCTACTAGACAAAGACTTTAAAACAACTATCTTAAACATGCTCAAGAAACTAAAAGATGGGGCTGGGGCTGTAGCTCAGTGATAGAGCACTTGCCTAGCATATGTGAGGCACTGGGTTCGATCCTCAGCACCACATAAAAATAAATAAATAAATAAATAAATAAAGTGTCTATCTACTACTAAAAAAAATTTTTTAAAAAGAAACTAAAAGATGTGGAAAATGTCAAGAAAATAATGCCTGAGCAAACTGGAAATATCATTAAAGAAACATTAAATCTAAAAGAAACAAACAAAAAAGTCTAGAACTCAAAAGTACAGTATTCAAAATGAAACTTCTCTGGATGGAGTCAAAGGCAGGTTTGAACAGGCAGAATAAAAACAGATCAATGAACTTGAGGATAGGACAATGAAAATTATTGAGTCTGGGGAACTTAATGAAAAAAGATGACAGAAAAGTGAACAGAGACTCAAGGATTTATGGGACATCATCAAGCAGACTGACTTATGTATTGTGGGAGTCCCAGAAAAAAAAGAGTAGAGGAAATAGAATATTTGAAGAAACTTCCCAAATGTGGTGGAAGATATGAATAAAAACATCTAAAAAGTACAACAAAGTTCAAATAAGATGAACTGAGTGGTTCACCCTGAGACACTTTAGAATCAAACTTTTGAAAGATAAGAAAATCTTGAAAGCAGCAAAAGAGAAGTAAATGGTCACATACAAGGGAACCTCAGTAGCATTATTAGCACATTTCTCATCAGAAATTTTGGAGACCAAAAAGCAATGAACTGGTTATGTTTAAAGAACTAAAAGAAATTTTTAAAAAGTCAACTAAAAATCTTATACATGACAAAATTATCTTTCAAAAATAATGGAGAAATTAACACTTTCCCAGATAAACAAAATCTAAGGGAATTTGTTACCACTAGATGTATATCCTGCAAGTAATGCTCAAGCAAGTCCTATACTGTGAAATGAAATGGCACTAGATAGTAACTAAAATCTATGTGAAACAAATTAAGATCTCAGTAGGTAAATATATGGGCATTATTATTATTGTAACAATGGTTAATTTCTATTCTTTTTGTTTTCTATGTGATTTACGAGATTACATTTTCAAAAAAATACTAAATACTAGCTAAAAGCTAGTATTGTAACATTGGCTTATAATTCCACACTTTTCTACATAATTTCTACATAATTTAAGGGACTAATACATTTAAATTAACTATTATTTTATGTCTGGGGCCACATAATGATGTATAGATATGTCATTTTATAGCATCAACTCCTGTAAGAGGAGGGGATGCAGCTATAAAGAAACAGTTTTGTACAATATACATAAAAGAAAATGAGAAGATATTTAAACATTTCACTCACTACAAAAATTCAAAAACAAAAGATAGTAATGCAGGAAATCAGGGACAGAATAGCTATGAGTCATATAGAAAACAGGAAAAAGTCAGTAATTCTGACTTCTCAGTAATTACTTTAAATGTAAATGGATTAAACTCTCCAATAAAAAGACAGGTGAGGCAGAATTGATTAAAAAAATAAAAACCATGATCCAGCCATATGCTGTCCACAAGAAAGTCACTTTACACCCAAAAATACAAATAGACTAAAATTGAAAAGATAGAAAAATATAGTTTCAAATAGTAACCAAAAGAGAGTATGATGGCAATATAATTATAAGACAAATAGATTTTAAATCAAAGGAAATGGTAAGAGACAAGGGCATGATACATTAATAAAAGTTTCAATATAACCAGACGATATATAAACATTTATGTACTTTATAACAGGCCATCAAGGTTTCCAAAGCAAATATTGAGAGAATTGAAGGGAGAGATTGTTCTACAATAATAATTTAAGATTTCAATAGCGTACTCTCAAAAATGGATAGAACAACCAAACAGAAGACAATTAAGGAAACAAAGGACGTAAAAACACCATAAGCCAACTATATCTCACAAACTAACACTCCATCCAACAACAACAGACAGCTGTTGTGGAAAACAGTATGGAAGTTCCTCAAAAAAATGAAAATAGAATTACCATATAAAACAGAGATTTCATTTCTGATTATATACCCAAAAGAATTGAAAGCAGGGTCTCAAAGAGACATTTGCACACCTATATTTACAGCAGTATTATTCACAATAGCTAAAACATGGAAGCAATTTAAGTGTCTATCAACATATGGATGAATGAGTGAAATGTGGTATACACATACAATGCAATATTATTCACCTTGATGGACCCATGGACAGATTTTAAGGAGCAAAGAGACATAAAGAAATGTGTACAGGCTCACAACTCTAATCCCAGCAGCTCAGGAGGCTGAGGCAGGAGGATTGTGAGTTGAAAGCCAGCCTCAGTAACTGCGAGATACTAAGCAACTCAGTGAGACCCTGTCTCTAAATAAAATACAAAATAGGGCCGGGGATGTGGCTCAGTGATCAAGTGCCCTTGAATTCAATCCCCAGTACCACACCCCCCCCAAAAAAATTGTGTACAGTTGAAAGGTCATTTTAGAAGCAGTGTGAAGAATTACCTTGAGGTGGTGAGGCTAGAAGCCAGGAGAGATGCTTAGACACTATATCTGAAATATTACAGGAGAAATAGAACTGAAGTAGAGTAGCAGCAACACTGGAGATGAAGAGGAAAGGATTTATTTGGTCTATTTCTAAGATAGGATTTATCAAAAAATTGAAAATTGGAGATGAGGATGAAGGAAAGGATGATGGCATAATATCATCTATGACTCATTATTCTTTCTTAGGCAGCTGGGTAGGTGGAAGAAGCATCAACTCAAGATGAATAACCCATTGAGAGCATTATAAATAGTTTTGCTTTTAAAAGACCTTCTGAGGTTTGGTGTTGCTTGTAACATATGCATGTATTTTTTTAAAAAGTGTCCACCAGGAAGTTGGAATTATAGATCTGGAATTTAATATTTCTTCCTCAATGTGGCTTTTTAATTACCCACTGTTGTATTCAAATGGCTGTGTAAGTTAATGCATGCTGTCGTGAAATACAACATTGCCCATTTCTGATGATGACATACTACAATTAAGCAAGATGTTTATTGTAATAAAATGTGCATAGAATTATAGGGGTGAAAGAACCTTCAGAAATTATTATATTCATCTTTTTGTTTTGAATCAGAACCTGAATCTAATACAACTCCAGAAACACTAGTGACTTCTCTAAAATCTCTGGCATAAATGACTAACGACTCCCTTTATAACAAGTGTTAGGCTCCTGCTTAGTGGTAGAGCACTTACCTAGCATGCATGAGGCACTGAGTTCAATCTCAGGTACCACATAAAAATAAATAAAATAAAGGTGTTATGTCCATCTACAACTAAAAATATATTTTTTAAAGAAGTATGAGAATCTCACTAGGCTGACAGGAAGATTTTGCCACCCAAGCCTGTATCCTTCATGCTTCAAATTTAGTTCCTTCTTTCTGGTCTTAGCCTAGTGGAGATGGAGAACAGCTGTTTAATGCTAATAACAACATCAACAAATTTAATATTGTTGAACACACACTTTAGATTTTAACTGAATTACCAACCTGGCAATATTTATGAATTTAAAGTAGGCAAACATAAACTAGATTCATCATGATATTTTTCCAACTGCATGGAAGTGTGATAAAACAGTGTTCAGAATTTTCAACATTAAAGGCTCAATTTACTGTCCTTGAAATAATATTCTAAGAATTCTAACATGATTAAATATGTTTGGAAAAACTATGTGAAAGTATTTTAATCCATACAGATCTTCCAAAAATGAGTAGTAGTAAAAAATGAAAATAAATCACTATTTGCATTTCTCCTTACAAATGTTAACCACCCACAATCTTCAAAATCTCTGAAATTATATTCAACTATAAAATTTATTTTTTTTTATATTTTGGTACTGGGGATTTTAACCCAGGAATGCATTGCCACTGGACCACATACTCAGCTCTATTTATATATTTATTTATTTATTTATTTATTTTATTTCATTTTTGAGACAAGGTCTCACTAAGTTGCTAATGCTTTCTTGATTTGCTGAGGCTGGCTTTGAACTTGCAATCCTTCTGTCTCAACCTGTCTCCCAAGTCACTGGGATTATAGGAGTGCATCACCATTCCTGGCCTTTCTGTACATTGTATTATTTTCTTTAACTTTTATTTTTTCATTTTAGTTATATATGACAATAGAATCTATTTTGATATATTTATACAAACATGGAATATATCTTATTCTAATTAGGATCCCAGTGTTGTGGATGTACATGATGTTGAGATTCACTGTGGTGTATTCATATACTTTATGTGCATTTTAAATGAAATACTAAATTACAATAATTTTATAGAATTCCTAAGAGTTAATATGATTGACTTTTACAATCCTAAAATTTGTCTTTGCTTGTGTTTGCTCATCCCAACACCTGCTGATTTCAGGGACAGGCAATAAATGAAGATAGAAATGAAGGAGAAAAATTATTTCTTGAGTTTAATATCATTTATCCCCTCCCGGTAGCTCTAATTGAGTTTAAAATAAAATATTCTCGGGAGATTAACATGGCGGTGGGCACGGACAAATCAAGTCTCTGACCCCTTCAGCTGCACGGGCATAGGGAGTCGTAAACTGTCTAAATGCTGTTTGCTCAGGATCACTAGGCAATTCTGAGCTGATGTGGTTCTGGGGCGAACAGCCTGGGCCTCTAGGAACGCACACGGAGCCCGGATCGGCTGCATTCAAGCTCCGGTTCGCCTGCTTCTTGTGACTCAGCACTAACGATCCCGATGAAATAACTGGTCGGCCCTTCTGAACTTACAGAGGTAAAAGCCAACCCAGCCTTCATAGGCAGTGGCCACAGGATTGAAATGGGGCTTGGGAGAGACAGTCAAGACCCACCCGTTACATTGGTCACCTGGCAAAGGGAACGAACGGACACCATTTGCATGGGATACCACCATGGCAGAGAACTGACATCACGGGCAGAGGAGATAACTTCATTGAAACCTGCGGCGACAGGTGTGTAATCCCCTAGCCATCCCTCTCCACACAGCAGGGAAACCTTAAGGGCCCCTCCCTGCTCTCCCGTGAGTGCGGTAACCAGACCGAGAAAATCAGGAATAGCGTGGGACTCGTGGCATGGGACTCACGGCGAGGAACTCCTGGCTACTGCTCCCAGCTCCCACCAGTGCTGACAACTGAGGTCTCTTGCACCAGCTACTGGGGGTGTGGCTACCAGAGGGCAAGCAAATTTGCTGGGAGTTCTCAGTCCCAAGCTCTACAAACTTAGGGTCTGAGGGAGGCAAAAAGGGAGAGTGTGCTCAGGCGTTCATGAAAACAGGGCTCCCAGGAGCAGCAGACCTGGCATGTAGCCAGTATTGTGGTGAGCGTCACAGGTGAGCGGGGCCTGGCTTGAGGAAACACAAGAGAAGGCCCTAGGCACTCAGAATTGGAGACCCGCCCAGTCTGGGAGGAAGAGCTGCTGCACAGTGATTGGTTCCCACCTATTGAGAGGAGAAGCTTGGCCCAGTGGGCACAGCTCCACCTACTGGAAGAGAAGTTAATCAAAATCTATGACTGCATTTATTATTAATTTTCTTTCTTAATTTGGGTTTTTTCTCTCATTTTCATTTTTTGTTGTTGTTGTTATTCTTTAACTCTTTTTTTAATATTTTTAATTTTAAAAATTTTTTTATTTTATTATTTTTTTAATTTTAATTTTCATTCTTTTATTATTATTATTATTTTTAATTTTTCTTTCTTTATTTATTTTCTATTTTTTTCTTTTGTCTTTTCATCTCTTTTCAATTTTCTTATTCCCCTTTCCTTGAATTCTACCTGCCAACTCTCATTCTCTTTAGTGACTTCTTCCCTTCCCTTCTAATATCTTTCCTCCCAAGCATCAAATAAATTTATAAGAGTAAACAGTAACTCAGCAGTCAAAAAGAACAAGAAGTAACATGGGCAGCATAAAAAAGCAAGGAAGAAAAGGAGTACAAACAATGAAGGACAGCCTAAATATTCAGGAGGACCTAGAGCCATCAGAAAAATGGTCATATAAAGAACTCAAGGAACACCTTAGACAGATGGAATGGAACCTTAAAGAGGATATGAGACAGCAAATCCAAACAGTGAAAGAACGTATTGAAAATGAACTACATAAACAGATAAAAGAAGAAGTTAAGCATCTTTATCAGGAGATAGAAATTATAAAAAAATCAAACAATAATTCTAAAAATGAAGGAAACGATAAAACAAATTAAAAACTCAATTCAGAGTATCATTATCAGAGTTGAGCAAGTAGAAGCCAGAACGTCAGATAATGAAGACAAAATATATCATCTTGAAAAGAGTCTAGCCAACTCAGAAAGGCTGGTAAAAAATCACGAGAAAAACATCAAAGAGATATGGGATAACATAAAAAAAACAAACTTACGAGTCATCGAGATAGAGGAAGGTACAGAGATTCAAACCAAGGGAATGAGTAACCTGCTGAATGAAATAAGTACAGAAAACTTTCCAGAAATAAAAAAGGAAACGGATATACAAATTGTAGATGCACACAGGACACTGAGCACACAAAATCACAGTAGACCAACGCCAAGACACATTGTTATGAAGATAGCCAATATACAGAACAAAGAGAAAATATTAAAAGCTACAAGAGAAAGGAGGCAGATTACATTCAGGGGTAAAGCAATAAGGTTAACAACGGATTTTTCATCACAGACGCTGAGAGCGAGAAGATCCTGGAACAACGTATTTCAAACACTGAAAGACAATGGATGCCAACCAAGAATTCTGTATCCAGCAAAATTAAGCTTCAGGTATGACAACAAAATAAAAATCTTTCATGATAAACAAAAGCTAAAAGAATTTGCAGCCAGAAAACCAGCATTGCAAAGTGTCTTGAGCAAAACACTACACGAGGAAGAAATGAAAAACAACAACCAAAACAATCAGTGGGAAGTGCCTCGGTAATGACAGAGGGTGGGGGGAAAGCTAATCATGGAGAAACAAACTAAATTAAAAAAAAAAGATAAATAATCAAACATGGCTGGCAGTACAAACCATATATCAATAGTAACTCTAAACGTTAATGGCTTAAACTCTCCAATAAAGCATCATAGGCTGCTAACATGGATTAAAAAAAACAAATTCAACAATATGTTGCCTCCAGGAGACACATCTGATTGGAAAAGACATACACAGGCTAAAGGTGAAAGGAAGGGAAAAAATATACCACACACACGGTCCTCGTAAGCAAGCAGGGGTGGCCATCCTCATATCGAATAAAATCGACTTCAAGACTAAGTTAATCAAAAGGGATAAGGAAGGACATTATATACTGTTAAAAGGAACTATTCACCAACAAGACATAACAATTATCAATATTTATCCACCAAATAATGGTGCTGCAACGTTCATAAAACAAATTCTCCTCAAGTTCAAGAATCAAATAGACCACAACACAATAATTATGGGTGACTTCAACACACCTCTCTCACCATTGGACAGATCCTCCAAACAAAAATTGAATAAAGAAACTATAGAACTCAATATCACAATCAATAACCTAGACTTAACTGACATATATAGAATATATCAACCATCATCAAGTGGATATACTTTTTTCTCAGCAGCACATGGATCCTTCTCAAAAATAGACCATATATTATGCCATAGGGCAACCTTCATTAAATATAAAGGGGTGGAGATAATACCATGCATTTTATCTGATCATAATGGAATGAAACTAGAAATCAATGATAAAAGAAGGAAGGAAAAATCCTACATCACATGGAAAATGAACAATATGTTACTGAATGATCAATGGGTTACAGAAGACATAAAGGAGGAAATCAAAAAATTCTTAGAGATAAATGAAACTATAGACACAACATATCAGAATCTATGGGACACAATGAAAGCAGTTTTAAGAGGGAAATTCATCACCTGGAGGTCATTCCTCAAAAAAAGGAAAAACCAACAAATAAATGAGCTCACACTTCATCTCAAAGCCCTAGAAAAGGAAGAGCAAAACAACAGCACATGTAGCAGAAGGCAAGAAATAATTAAAATCAGAGCGAAAATCAACGAAATTGAAACAAAAGAAAGTATTGAAAAAATTAACAAAACTAAAAGTTGGTTCTTCAAAAAAAATAAATAAGATTGACAGACCCTTAGCCATGCTAACAAAGAGAAGAAGAGAGAGAACTCAAATTACTACCATACGGGATGAAAAAGGCAATATCACAACAGATGCTACAGAAATACAGAAGACAATTAGAAATTATTTTGAAACCCTATATTCCAATAAAATAGAAGATAGTGAAGACATTGATAAATTTCTTAAGTCATATAATTTGCCCAGACTGAGTCAGGAGGATACACACAATTTAAACAGACCAATATCAATGGATGAAATAGAAGAAGCAATCAAAAGACTACCAACCAAGAAAAGCCCAGGACTGGATGGGTATACAGCGGAGTTTTACAAAACCTTTAAAGAAGAATTAACACCAATACTTTTCAAGTTATTTCAGGAAATAGAAAAAGAGGGAGCTCTGCCAAATTAATTTTATGAGGCCAACATCACCCTGATTCCGAAACCAAACAAAGACACCTCAAAGAAACAAAACTACAGACCAATATCTCTGATGAACCTAAATGCAAAAATCCTCAATAAAATTCTGGTGAATCGGATACAATGGCACATTAAAAAAATTGTGCACCATGATTAAGTAGGATTCATCCCTGGGATAAAAGGATGGTTCAATATACAGAAATCAATAAATGTTATTCACCACATCAATAGACTTAAAGATAAGTACCATATGATCATCTCGATAGATGCAGAAAAAGCATTTGACAAAGTACAGCATCCCTTTATGTTCAAAACATTAGAAAAACTAGGGATAACAGGAACTTACCTTGACATTGTAAAAGCTATCTATGCTAAGCCTCAGGCTAGCATCATTCTGAATGGAGAAAAATTGAAGGCATTCCCTCTAAAATCTGGAACAAGACAGGGATGCCCTCTATCACCACTTCTATTCAATATAGTTCTCAAAACACTGGCCAGAGCAATTAGACAGACGAAAGAAATTAAAGGCATAAAAATAGGAAAAGAAGAACTTAAATTATCACTATTTGCAGAAGACATGATTCTATACCTAGAAGACCCAAAAGGGTCTACAAAGAAAGTACTAGAACTAATAAAGAAAAATTCAGCAAAGTAGCAGGATGTAAAATCAACACGCATAAATCAAAGGCATTTCTGTATATCAGGGACAAAACTTCTGAAACTGAAATGAGGAAAAACACTCCATTCACAATATCCTCAAAAAAAAAATAAAATACTTGGGAATCAACCTAACAAAAGAGGTGAAAGATTTATACAATGAAAACTACAAAACCTAAAAAGAGAAGTAGAAGAAGATCTTAGAAGATGGAAAAATATACCCTGTTCATGGATAGGCAGAACTAACATCATCAAAATGGCGATATTACCAAAAGCTCTCTATAGGTTTAATGCAATGCCAATCAAAATCCCAATGGCATTTCTTGTAGAAATAGATAAAGCAATCATGAAATTCATATGGAAAAATAAAAGACCCAGAATAGCAAAAGCAATTCTAAGCAGAAAGTGTGAGTCAGGTGGTATAGCGATACCAGAGTTCAAACTGTACTACAAAGCAATAGTAACAAAAACAGCATGGTACTGGTACCAAAACAGGCAGGTGGACCAATGGTACAGAATAGAGGACACAGAGACTAATCCACAAAGCTACAACTATCTTATATTTGATAAAGGAGCTAAAAGCATACAATGGAGGAAGGATAGCATCTTCAACAAATGGTGTTGGGAAAACTGGAAATCCATATGCAACAAAATGAAACTGAATCTCCTCCTCTCACCATGCACAAAAGTTAACTCAAAGTGGATCAAGGAGCTAGATATCAAATCAGAGACTCTGCGTCTGATAGAAGAAAAAGTTGGCTCCGATCTACATATTGTGGGGTCGGGCTCCAAATTCCTTAATAGGACACCCATAGCACAGAGTTAATAACAAGAATCAACAAATGGGACTTACTCAAACTAAAAATTTTTTTATCAGCAAGAGAAATAATAAGAGAGGTAAATAAGGAGCCTACATCCTGGGAACAAATTTTTACTCCTCACACTTCAGATAGAGCCCTAATATCCAGAGTATACAAAGAACTCAAAAAAATTAGACAATTAGAAAACAAATAACCCAATCAACAAATGGGCCAGGACCTGAACAGACACTTCTCAGAGGAGGACATCCAATGAATCAACAAGTACATGAAAAAATGCTCACCATCTCTAGCAGTCAGAGAAATGCAAATCAAAACCACCCTAAGATATTATCTCACTCCAGTAAGATTGGAAGCCATTATGAAGTCAAACAACAAGTGCTGGCGAGGATGTGGGGAAAAGGGTACTCTTGTACATTGCTGGTGGGACTGCAAACTGGTGCGGCCAATTTGGAAAGCAGTTTGGAGATTCCTGGCAAAGCTGGGAATGAAACCACCATTTGACCCAGCTATTGTCCTTCTCGGACTATTTCTTGAAGACCTTAAAAGAGTGTACTACAGGGATACTACCACATCGATGTTCATAGCAGCACAATTCACAATTGCTAGACTGTGGAACCAACCCAGATGCCCTTCAATAGATGAATATATTTTAAAAAGTGGCATTTATACACTATGGAGTATTACGCAGCCCTAAAAAATGACAAAATCATGGAATTTGCAGGGAAATGGATGGCACTAGAGCAGATTATGCTTAGTGAAGCTAGCCAATCCCTAAAAAACCAATACCAAATGTCTTCTTTGATATAATGAGAGCAACTAAGAACAGAGCATAGAGGAAGAGCAGGAATAAAAGATTAACATTAAACAGAGACATGAGGTGGGAGGGAAAGGGAGAGAAAAGGGAAATTGCATGGAAATGGAGGGAGACCCTCATTGTTATACAAAATTACATATAAGAGGTTGTGAGGGGAATGGGAAAATAAACAAGGAGAGAAATGAATTACAGTAGATGGGGTAGAGAGAAAAGATGGGAGGGGAGGGGAGGGGGGATAGTAGAGGATAGGAAAGGTAGCAGAATACAACAGTTACTAATATGGCATTATGTAAAAATGTGGATTCTGCAATCTGTATTTGGGGTAAAAATGGGAGTTCATAACCCACTTGAATCTAATGTATGAAATATGATTTGTCAAGAGCTTTGTAATGTTTTGAACAACCAATAAAACAAAAGAAAAAATAAATAAAATTTAAAAAAAATAGAAAAAAAATTAAAAAATAAAAGTATCAACTACAGCCATATGACCAGTTACAGAAATTAAAATTATAATTATCAGTATTTTCCTATTTTGTTAAGAATATATTGTGCACATACACATACATTAAGGAGTACCTTTATTTTATCTCCTCTTTTATTTTTTTTATATAACATAATACCAGCTGACTTAATGTCAGTAGTTAAGTGTTTTTATATCTACAATAGAGTATTTAAGTTGTGAAATATTAGAAGAAGAGTAAGCACCCCTCAAATCTTTATTTCCAATTCTGAAGAAGGAATTAGTGCAATTTTGACTGTATAAAATATAGTGTATGGGGTGGAATTTTGTCCTTATTATTGTGTTAATTTGGAGATGAAGTATGAAAAGAGATTAAGTATTTTAAGAGAGATGGTTGGGCATCAGATTGACAAGGGATGGATTTGGCATGGTTAATCTGGATTGTCAACTTGATTGAATTGAGAGATGCCTAAGATTAAGAGACTTCTCGATGTGTCTGTAAGGATGTTTCCAGAGATGGCTGGGAAAGTAAATTGAGGTGGAAACCATTCCTGAATGAGTGTGGCACTGTCCAGTAGTCTGGGGACCTCAATGGAGCAAAAGATGGAAGAAAAGAAAGAAGATGCAAGCTCTCCATTTCTCTCGAGTGGGTACCTCTATTGCTGCCACCATTGCCTGTGTACAGTGGATTCTATTTATCTCAGTTTTTCAACAATGGACTCTCACCAGAAATTCTTCAGGGAGTTTCCTTCTTGGATTGGGGCTGCATCGTTGGTCTCTCTTTTTTTCTGAGGCTTCAGCTTCCTAGACTGAGCAGCTACTCTATGACTCGAGCCTTCAAGCCTGCAGATGGCCATTGAGCTTCTGATTGTATAATTCAATATGATAAGTCCCCTTTTATAGTCATGCATATAAACATACAGTTGGTTTTCTTCCACTATAAAACCCTAATACATCTAGAATTAAACCAACTTGATTATGATGTATGATCTTTTTAATAAGTTCTTAAATAAAGATTGCAAGTATTTTGTAAGGATTTTTGCATCTGTGGTAAGCATAAATATTAGTCTGTAATTTTTTTGATGTGTCCTTTCCAGTTTTAGTATCAGGGCGATGATTGCTTCATAGAATAATTTTGGAAGCTTTCCCTCACTTTCTGTATTTTGGAACAGTTTGAGGAACATTAGTGTTAATTCTTTCTTGAATATTTCATAAAATTTAATTGTGAATCCAAAAAATAAATAAAATAAAATAAAATATTTTCTATTTTCAGAACCTAACAGAGGTTTCTGGTCATTGTTAGCTAAATTTGGCTACTTTCAATCTTTTGCCTAGAGTCAATCCAAAAGAAATGCACAGGGACACATAAATCTTATGGATGCCTATTTCAAAGAAAGTCATTGTTTATTTTCAAATTTAGGTAATTTTTACAGTTTTGAAGTATGCTGAACTCTAGTGCAGATAATGCACAGACTAAAAATGTTTCTCATGACAATGTTCCATTAACTGAAAGGCCATGTGGAATCCAAAGGTATATGCTACCAATATCTTTTAAATTATGTGTATGAACTTATTTGCTATATGAACTTTTTATTTCTTCCATATTGAGCTGTAGAGGGGAGTCAAAAACAAAACTGTAAAACATCCACCAAAAACACACATGGCCATGGTAACTACCTCTAGACCTTCACATGATTCCACATTTCAAGTCTCACTGACTGACCTCTATCAAGGTCAAATTGCTTTAAAAGTGTCTAAGAATCCCAATACCTCTGTTAAATAGATCTGGGTTTATAATTCTGTTTCTATAATGATCTTAGTCAAGTCACAAATTAATCTTTGGTTTCCTCACTCATAACAGGGAGATATTAATAATGTAGAGTCTAATGATGCTTGAATGTTAATAATACATGTCAAATACCTTAGCAAATAATACCAAATTATTAAAATTTTTTAATTGGTTAGCATTTGACTTTTATTTTCTAACATGTATCTGTATTAATTGCACAAATTAATGAACTTGTTTGTGACATTTCCATACATGTATATAGCATGCATTGATCATGCCCATCCTCCCTTCTACCCACTCTCACTCTTCCCTCTCTCCCCTACATCCCCATATACCACTTCTTAATAGTCCCTATTCAACTTTTTGGTAATCTTATTTTCTTGGTTTCCACATGTTACCAAAAACATCTAATAGATGTATTTTGGTGTCCTACTTTTTATACTCAGCATAGTATCTTCCAGTTCCATCCATTTTCCTGCAAATAACAAGATTTCATTCATTTATAACTGCATAATATTTCATTGTATCTATATACCATATTTTCTTTATCCATTCATCTGTTGATAGGCACCTAGACTGATTCCATATCTTGGCTACTGTGTATAGTGCTGCAATAATTATGGGTATGCAGATGTCTCTTTTGTAAGCTGCTTTCTTTTCCTTTGGATGTGTACTCAGGAGTGGGATAGCTGGATCATATGGTAGTCCTATTTTAAGATTTTTTAAAAACCTCCATACTGTTTTCCATAGTGACTATACCAATTTATACTCCCACCAGCAGTGTGTAAGGATTCCCTTTTCTCCCCATCTTCACTAGCATTTATTAATTTTAGAAGGTTTTTGTTTGTTTTTCTAAGAGCCATTCTAACTGCGGTGAGATGGAATCTCAAAGTAGTTCCTTTGTTTGTTTTTGGCTTTTTTGTTTGTTTTTTTGTTGTTGTTGTTTTGTTTTAGTCCTAGGGATTAAACTCAGGGGTGTTTTACAACTGAACTACATCCCCAGTCCTTTTTTTTTTTTTTTTTTTTTTTTTTTTAATTTGAGACAGGGCTTTCTTAAGTTGCTGAGGCTGGTCTTGAACTTGTGATTCTCCGCCACACCCAGCTCCCTGTAGTTTGGATTTGCATTTCCCTAATGGCTAAAGATGTTGATAATTTTTTTCATATTCATTGATAATTATTCAGAAGTTTCTACTCAGTTTATTTATTTTTATCAATTTCTTTTTGTAGTTAAGCTTTTTAAGTTCTTTAGATATTCTGGCAATTAACCCTCTGTCAAATGAATAGCTGGGAAAGATTTTCTCCTGTTCTGCATGTTGACGCCTCACTCTGCTGATTGTTTCTTTAGCTGTACAGAAGCTTTTTGATTTGTGTTGATTCTATTTGTCAATTCTTGTTTGTGTTTCCTGAGCTATTGGAGTCATATCCAGGAAATCATTGCCCATATCTTGAATTGTTTCTCCTAAATTTTCTTCTAGTAGATTCCAAGTTTCAGGTCTTTTAAAATTATTATAAAATATTATAGTTTCATTAACATTTCATCAATTACACTATTCCCTAATTAGTTTAGTTTTCTTGCTTATTTAGTACTACATTTTCTACTATTCCATTATGAGTGCAGTTTTCTTAAGTACACTGGTCCATGCATCTGAAATATCCCCACAGCAACCCATATGCAAATACCTAGCTACAAATGTAATGTTTTCTACCACATCAAAATATATCTGCCAACATTCTTCCCTTCAGAGAATGTTTCTGGGTGTCAACTGGGAAAAAGATTTTGAATTCTAAATCACACTGAGAAGTGACCAAACTACCACAGCTCACAGTATGGACTACTATGAAAGGAGTAATGATTAACAGCATCTTTGAATCCCTTTCCAAACTAACCTCCAGCTCTGTGACACTTATTAAGTATTGGCAGCTTAAATCTACTGCTTCTATTCATTCTACCAAGATGGTAATGATGAAATTCACTCAGTATTATTCCAGAAAAAAATAGATAGAGATGAAAAATCACCAGTGGGACTAGATGCAAATTACTGATTAAAGCAACAGCTCACAATATATTTGATAGAGCATTTGAGCTATTGAATGCTTCAAATTCTTATGCATCATTCAATGCATATTATATTTCTATGCACCAAAGGATAAGTTATGCAACAATGGGATATTGTTAAAGGCTGTACTAAATTTTAATATCTTAGAAGCCCACTCTGGCTCTCCAGATTTGAAACATTTGAGATACTGCTCAATAATTTAGGAATATAATATTGCTAATTATACCTCAATATTTCAATATAATATCATTCTAACAGAGAAGCTATTACCAAAATAAGCTACTAACATTATAAAAGCTCCTAAAATTCATGTCTCCTATAAGTTGCATTACATTTTTTCTTAAATATTTAATTGAGTTTAAATTTAATTTTAGTTTATTTTTTCAGCTTTAAGAGGTATAATTGACATATAAAAATGTGTATATTCAAGATGTAGAATATGATATTTTGATATACATACACATTGTAAAGTGATTACCACAATCAAACTAACTATCATAAGTTGCACTTTCAAATTGGATGGTTGTAATGATTGCACAACTTTGTAAATATATTTTAAAACACTGAATTATGCACGTTAAAGGGGTGAATTTATGATTTGCAATTATATTTCAAGAAAGCTGCCATTAAAAAATTAGAAGCCAAACTTGAGAGTAATAGGAAAAAACTCCTATTGAATCCCTGTAGTGCAAAAAATAAAGAATCATCACCTGTATTTGTAAACTTAAAGACACAGGATAATATTAAAAGATTTTTCTCAAGCACATTAAAGACATTTTCCATGTAGGCCTTTTTCCTAAGTAAAATCTAGCTGAATTACAAATAACCAAGGTCTGATTGTTAATATCTATTAAATTACATAAAACAAAAGGGTTTGCTCCTTCATTTTACTTCCCAGTTACCATTTTGAAAGGCAGAAGGATTGCCGAAGAGAGAAGAAACAGGAGGAAATGATGAACTCTAGTGGTCCAAACTAAGAGTAAATTAATAACCAAGCTCGGTGGCCCACGCCTGGAATCCCAGAATCTTGAGAGGCTGAAGCAGGAGAATCACGAATTCAAAGCCAGCCTCAGCATCTTAGTGAGGCCCTAAGCAACTCACTGAGACCCTGCCTCTAAATAAAATAGAAAAAGTGGCTGGGGATATGCTCAGTGGTTAAGCGTCCCTGAGTTCAATCCCCAGGACCAAAAAAAAAAAAAAAGAATTAACATTGCCCTAGGTGGTCTCCAGAGCTCTTATTGTTTACCTTCTTCTTTCTAAGTTTAAATCTGAAGCTAGGTGAAAAATGCATAAATTACCTTTAAAGGACAATGCAGAAGAGAGACCATAAAGTTTAAAAATGTGAACAGTAAATGGATGGAAGACCGACCACACCAAGAGAAACCATTGTGAATTTAAATTGCAATTTCTACTTCCTGAAATCAATCTCAGCTTATAATGATATGTAAAGACCCACACTTTCTAATGAAAATACAGCAAAAGAATTGAAGTTTTCTCCTCCTTCTTAGAGGCAATAAGTGGAATATGATTGGCACTGTCTGTGTAGATATAGAAATTTACCTTCCTTAAATTACTATAGTGGTTCATCTGAAGTTTTTATGTTTAATATTTGATTGATTCACCATCAAATTTGTTCAAATTTTGACCTTTGCCCTGGTTATTAGATGGAAAGCTTATTATGGGGATATTAGGAATATCAAGTTTTTAGATTTGGTAGGGTAAACTGCCACATGCATGTTCTATAATTATTTTATGGTAAATATTCTATAGTTGAGAATTTTTATGATGTTTTATAGTTCTCACTCATATTAAGGAAAATCAGACACTAAATTTCTAACTCTTGTAAGAGATGCCTTAAGTAAATCCATTCTTTCCAGAATGCTAGACTTCCTTAGATTCTTTGTATAAAAACAAAATGTCAACATAAGGTTGGGTTGTCATAGGGAATGACTGTAAAGTCCCCAAAATACATTTTTCCAATAGCATTCAATATTAAATTTTGAAAAATAATTGTGTTTTATGCACTAATAAATGGAACACAAACAAGTCATTGCTGCTATCACTGGTTTAATGTTGATTTCAAGGGACACAGAGACATATAAGTCTATAACCACTTATAGATGAAAAGCAACTAAGGTCACTTAATGAACTCTACTCGGGAAAAAGTTGTGGAGTCTAACAACTCTAGCATGGAAGTTCTTGTTAACAAAAGAAAAAAGTCAGAAAATTCAAATAGGTATAAATTAAACAAACAACTCTTGAACAACCATTTAGACAAGGAAGAAATCAAAAGAGAAATTAGAAAATACCTCCAGACAAACAAAAACAAACAGAACATACCAGAACCAGTGTTACACAGCAAAAGTAGTACTAAAAGGGAAGTTTGTATCAGTAAACACCTACAAAAATGAGAAGACTCTAGCAAGGTCTCATTTCTATTTTTTAAAATCCAGTTCCTGGTTAGCAACAAACATGGAAGTTAGGAAAGTTAAGGTCTACACCTGCAGTCATTCATACAACTGTCAAAAAAAATAAGGAAAAGTTATTCAATGATATACTCTTCATTTTAATGACTTTTAAAATTCATGGTCCTTAAAAAAGTAATAGATTGCATTTCATCTATAATAAAACTAAATCAACTTTGATTTGCATTGCAATCTGGTACTTGATCCAATTGTCTCTCCATAGTCATCATTAGATAAGCACTTGGAACTCAGACATTGCAACAAAGTAAAAAGTAAAGCACTTAAAAATTGTTAAGAGTAGAGATGATTGAATTGTTGTATACTATCTTCAATAATGCAGAGATGAATTTTTTCAGAGAAAATACCTCTTTAATAAATCCAATATTGTACTTTAAGCCTGTTTCCACTCTAAATGCAATCAGCAGACAAACCAACATGGTCAAGAACAAAACTGTAGGTCAGTCCGTATATTAATTCAGTATTTGGTAACTAAATCACTTAGTGAACATCTTTTGTAGAGTAAAGCTATCTTAATTAAATTTACTCATTAGCTTATAAAACATTATATACATATTATTGGGTCTTTTACATATTTCCAAACCATATGCATCAACATACTATTTTAAACCTTCAAATTTGAAAGATTTCTAGCAATGGTTACACTGTGGACTTATAAATATTTCATATTACACAGCATGTAACTGAATGTCGAGTAGAGCTCAGAAGTTCTAACCTAGATCCTTAGTTCATTCTTCTGGAAGAGGGTGGGGAGGTGGACTATACCCACTCCAGTTTTATTATGTTAATACAGGTATTAATCAGATTCATGATATATGTTCCTGTGGATATATCATAGCTCTTGCTTTAACTTTTGAAGTACTGCCCTCAAGGTCATTGTTGTTTAATACAAGCTTCCAGGGAAATTTACATTTTGAGTTTTCACTAGAGCAGACAATAAAGGGTTAGAACAAACAGAAGAAAACTCTTGGCTACTCTGGGATAAATTGTCACTCTCAAGAAATTACATAAACAAGAGACTTTTTTTTTTGGTCTCTGCAGTAGGTTTTAGAGTCATAAGCTTTCACTTATTAGTCAAAATATTACGATCATAAAATTTTTATGACTAGATACAATTCTCAATGACCTGGAACTATTCCCCCCAAATTAGAAAGAATGTGGCATAGGTTTTGAAGGCACTTTTTTCTTTCTTTTTTTTTTTTTTTTGTGGTGCTGGGACACCAACCCAGGGTCTTGTGCATGTAAGGCAAGCACTCTACTAACTGAGCTTATCCCCAGCCCTTACAAGGCACTTTCAAGACATATTAAGAAATATTTGATGAACCAGAGCACCATTGGAATAAATGTCTAGTCTCTGAAAGGTAAACCACCTTTTTAGATGTATTTTTTGCTATAATGTTTTTAATTCCATGTTATTTGATATCACAATGTTTAGAAAGAAAGAAAGAGATGGAGAGAAAGAAAGCCAGCTCTCAACCTATCAGGATGAATCCAGCCACTATACTTTAACCAAACCAGACAATAGTGCTGCTTCCCTGTTACTTGGCTTGAAGTAATATAATGATCAGTACTTGTCTACATCTTTTTTGGGGGGGTGGGGGTGGGGTATTGGGGATCGAACTCAGGGACACTTGACCACTGAGCCACATCCCCAGTCCCATTTTGTATTATATTTAGAGACAAGGTCTCTCTGAGTTGCTTAGTGTCTCGCTTTTCCTGAGGCTGGCTTTGAAATCACAATCCTCCTGTTTCAGCCTCCTGAGCTTCTGGGATTACAGGCATGCATTTATCATGGCTGGACACTTGTCTACATCTCTAACTTCCTTCCTTGATTCTTCTGAACTTCAGTCAAGTTATATTAACAATAAGATTTTTTTAGGTCATAATGAAGTAAAAAAAATGCATAAAGTCAACAATGATGAACTAAACCATCTAGCATTTATTGGTGCTTTACTTGGTTACTATGTATTACACTTTAAAAGATAGGCTTATTTTTGTGTTATATGTTAGTAAATGAAGATTGCTGGCCAAATGGAAGGCTGACAAGGATGAGTTCTCAGGTAAATATTGCCCAGCAACTTTGCTCTCTCCACAAGGTAACCATTTATCATTTTCCACTACAAGATCACCTAGTAAAGGGATTCCCATCATTTTCTTGCTAATGTCCAGAAGATGCATAAATAGTAAAATAATGTAAATTTAAAAATCCAAAGGATGCCAAACATGGTGGCACACACCTGTAACTCAGGAGACTGAGGCAGGAGGATTGCAAGTTCAAAGCCAGCCTCAGCAACTTAACCAGGCCCTAAGCAACTTAGTGAGAACTTGTCTCTAAATAAAAAATTTAAAAAGGCTAGAGATGTGGCTCAATGGTTAAGCACCCCTGGGGTTCAATCTCCAGTACCAAAAAAAAAAAAATCCAAAGGCCAGAAAACAGACTTTGACTCAGACAGTTCTTCTCCAAGACTGTTAGATGACAACACACAAGTAGTCACTGCTATATAGGCTTTTGCTTCTAACTGAGCTCCACTTGGAGAAACAGAAGGATTTCTATGTTTGTTTTAAAAAGTATATACAATTCTATTTTTTTTTGGTGGTAAGAATATGCCTTTTTTTCTTTAGACCTAAAAGACAGGACATTTGCTATAACTTGCTTTCAAAGAAAGTTATCTTGAGTGAATTTGTGTTGCTTTAGCCTTTGAATTATGATGATATTTAGCACTTCAAATTTGTTGGTGAAAAGAAAAGAAATTCTTCATTTCTTTGTTATAATGAGACAATTTTGGGCAGATTGCTTTATATTTATCAATGCAGCCTCATTGAAACATTTTTTAAATGAGCATGGTAAATCAGTTATTGTTAGTAGGATAAGTAGGAAAATATCCTTTAGTTTGCTCTATTTCCATTAATCTCTCAGAAGCTGATAAACTGACAGATTTTTCTGTTTTTCCTTTCTTTTCATGGGGAAAAGGGAGTCACTTGGATAGAGGAATAATATAGCTCTTAATTCTATCTAAATATGATAAGAAGAGACAGGAAGTCTGATCTAGGTACAGATACTCATATGTATAATTCCAGTGACTCAGGAGGCTGAGGCAGAGTATCACAGATTCAAGGCCAGTCTAAGCAATTTAGTGAGACCCTATCTTAAAAATAAATAAAAAGGACTGGGGATGTAGCTCAGTGGTAGAGGGCATCTGGGTTCAATCCCTAGTATTGCCAAAAAAAAAAAAAAAAAAGTCTGATAAAGAGGACAAGATTTCCATCAATAGAGTAAATTACTGTGCTAATTAATCAACTAAATAATTTCTGTTGGCAAGCTTCCAGAGGATGATGCAAAAGATGGTGAGGTTTTTGGTGACAGTGGTGGAGGTTAATAGTGTGTTTCTAATAACTGCTTTACTTCTTTCATGCTATATCTAGTATCTTCCAATATACATTATTTTTAAGATATGGTAGATATTTTTAAGTTGTATGCTACTATGTAGATGAATAAGAACATGAGAGATGGAGTTTTTTATTCACTTATCCAAATGAATTAGTACAACTCAGTTGATTATGTTATTTATTGGGGAAGGTATGGATACCAAGAAAGGAAAAAATAATATAGCTGGGTGAGTTCGGTAGCAAAATTGATTACTGCTTAAAACTTTATACTTAAAATTTTTCTGTTAGGTAGCATCTTACAATGAAATGTTATGTTTCATTATATACATATTTGTCTGATGACTATACAAAAAGGAGGGAAACATTTTAAAAAATACTGAAAGTTCTCCAGGGAGGATATTCTAGGAAGGAAAAGCTCCATATTGTAAACATTTGCAATAAGCTAAATTCACTTTTATATTTGTTATCCCATCTGTAAGATGACTGTTAATAATATTCAAAGGAGATTTTAAAATTCAAGCTTTTTTTTTCCTCTTTGAATTACAAATTCTAGTTTAAAGAGCACTTTGCCACCTTTGAGATGTATGCTTGTCTCCCATGTGTACTGGAGTTACGAATGTGTCTACTTAATGTACAATGTGTTCACTGTGGCCTCAGGGAAATCAAGAAACAACTGCTCTCTAAACTGAGCTTAACTTTACATCTTATTGAACAAGTGGCCTCACTTGTAATACAGCTTTATGTGGTGATAAAATTATTTATTGAGTTCCAGGAAATAGTTTCATATGTTAATTTAAATGCTATCTTTTAAATATCTGGCAACAAAGAATTAATAATGAATAATAACTCTTGGGACAAGAATAAAAGAATAGAGTTAAGTAAACAAAAGCAGGTCACTAAGTTATACAGACTATACCTGATAAGATTCATATTTTCAAAACTTCTTAACCCTAGTTTCTAAGTTTCATGTGAACATATTCAACAACTTATTTTCACTCCAGTTTATCAAATATTGGTGAATTACAGCACTTCTGACACAAAACAACCATGTAATCAGAGTCAGGTTCAAAGGTTTCTTTGGTATGGTAGTTAGCTTGAAATTCCTGCCAATTTGTAAAGTTACATAAAATGGTTAGTAGGGAAATAGATGTCCAAAACATTTCCAGGTGTGCTTCAACTTGTTTCTATTCAAATTCTTAGTGGAAATTGTCGTTGTGAAAATCTCAAGAGTCTTAGGAAATATGTTGGAGAATACTGAAGTCCATACACACACATTACAAAAGTTAATTAAAAAAATGAATTCTCCTTTTGTTGGAAGCTAACATTCAGTTTGTGTTCATTGAATTTCCTGTAATAACATTCCATTAAATTTATGTCTTTTAATCATACCCTGATATTTTTAATTTGATCATTTTTGTATAGAATTCTAGACTTATAAAGAATGATGATATCTCAATATTGTTATTTTCATGATAATGAGCTTCCTAGAGCTTATCTTCCATATAAGTCAGTAGTTAGCAATGCAAGAAGCCCACCAAAAGTGTCCTGTGGACTTGGTAGGAGGCTGCTCCTTTCCTACAACAAACCTGAATCTCTGGTCAATCTGTGTAACTTCCTGGGTCTTTGTTTTTCAGAAAGTATAATCTTCTTTGTCTTTTAAACTGGATCTTGCCAGCAAATCTGGAGGCTGAGGCAGGAGGATCACAAGTTCGAAGCCAGCAAGTTAGGGAGACCCTATTTCAAAATCAAAAATAAAAAGGGCTGAGGATGTGACTCAGTGGTTAAGCACCACTGGGTTCATCCCACAGCTAAAAAAAGAAAAAGAAAGAAAGAAAGAAAAAAACTAGACCTTGCCAACACTTATGGATTCTGCAAGATTTAAAAGAACATTAAATATCCTTCATTAGCCATATGTTTTTCCTTTATCCTCACACATGATTGCAACATCTCCACTAAGTGATTAACCTCTATGGGTTGAACATGCCAATGTACCCCTAGGAACAGCTCATTCAACCTGCCCAGATCTGAATGAAAAAAAAAAAATCCTCTTATAGAGACAGAAACTGTGGGCTCCACCACTAATTCCAGTTTTAGTCTATTGTGCTTGTGTTTTCATAAATATTTATTGAATGGTTAATTTGTGTTAGGCATCACACTAGACAGTAAGAGAACAGATACAAATAAGGTATGAATACTGATCTTGGGAAGTAAATCCTTTTTTTCCTCAGAAAATCCCTCGGATATCTGAAATCCTCAAATCCTTGAAATATGTGAAGCTAGCATGTATTCCAAGAGTCATATCTTCTAGAGGATGCAAACCCATAGTTCTTCATATAACATAATTCTAGCACCCATGAACATTAGCACCTTTAATCCATTCACCTGAGTCTTCTTGTGAATGAACTCCTATTTTCTGAGATTTATATTTGTATAATCTATATTTATATTTGTTTATATACAAATATATAAATTTATATCTATATTTTGTTGTTTTGTTGTTGTGTGGTACTGGAGATTAAACCCAGAGATGCTTTACCACTGAGCTACATCCCCAGTCCTTTCTATTTTGAGACAGGATCTCACTAAGTTGCCGAGGCTGACCTTGATATTACAATCCTCCTTCCTTAGCCCCTGAGTAGCTGGGATTACAGGCATGTGCCACTGTTTCTGGCTTTGATACCATTCTTAATGTGCCTAGAAACACCAAATAGAGCAGGATTTTATCCTGACTCTTTCTATGAAAGTTGCACAAGCCAAGATAAAATTAGGTTTCCCAGCAACCATATCACATTGAGGACTTGTTGATCCTGATGCCAACTAAAGTTCATAAGTATTTGTCAAATGTTTCCAGCTTACATAACCTAAATTAGTGCACCCAAATCCAGCATCTCACATATATAGATATTAATTTTTATCTTGTTCAATTCAAACTGTCATGATCTCCTTGCATGATGGGTCAGTTTGAAAAATCCTTTCTATATTTGTATTCAGGTCATTAAGAAATTCAAGCTTTAGCAGCTCTGCCATTCTGAACCTTTCATTCTAAACATTTTTGGATGAATAATTAATAGTTATCATTGTTTATATTCTTTATGCCCAGTATCAGGATAGAGAAGAAGAAAAATAAATGGTTAAATGTTTGCTCCAGAGATACTTAACACTTTAAGGGAGGGAGGGAGAGAGGAAGGAAGGGAAGGAGAGAGGGAGAAAGGAACAGCAGGGGAGGAGGAAGAAATGAAGGAAGGAGGGAAGGAAAAAAGGAAGGAAGGGGAAGGAAGATAAAAGATAACAATATACTATTGCATACTTTGAAATAATGTAACAGTATTGGTTTACAGTACAGGAAAAGAAGCTCCTTACTTTATAGGTAACTCTCAAAGAATCAAATGTTTGGTTGCATGGTAAAATGTGTAATTAATATAGGGATGTAAAGTGGAGATCAAAATGGTCTGAAAGTCAAAACAGGATGTACAGGTAAACAAGAACAGTAGGCATCAGGAACCTAGTATGCTTGAGCTAGGTCTAAAGGAGAAATCCCTATTACTCTGGCCTTTCAATCTTAGCTTAATTTAAACAAAAGATTCTAACTGCAATCTTTCTCACCCTAAACAGGAAGAGTGAAATGCATTCCTGTAATATAAAATGCATTCATCATAACATAAATGTGCTCCAAGATAGCAAAAACACATCTCTCTAAAAAGCCGACATCAAAGTAGCTCCTACCTTTTTCTCCTTGAAGCTATTAGCATCCTCAGTCCCTACTCCAACTTATATGCATATTTTGTTGTTTATTAAGATATATATGTAATTACTAAAAGCCACACAGAATATTTATTTGGTTACTTGGACAGTGTCATATAAAATTAAATAGACAAGATTTGTTGCAATAAAAATAAGCACAGATTCTTTATCATTATATACCTTATTTTTTCTTTTTCTGAGAAGGAGAAAAAATATATGAAGGGGCTTTCCAAATCCACCCAAAAGGCTTTCAGTTTCTTTCTCCTTCCATCAGAGAGGATGTCAGAGAACCAGAGTTGATTGCTGTATTTCCCTAAGACAGAGGATCTTACCAAAAAGAAGTTACACTCAGAGAGACTGACAATGATCAGAGACTGCCCCCTGCCTTCCTACACAGCACATAGAATTCTACTGCTTTGTTTTTCATTAAATATAATCCTACCAACTTCGATAGCTTATTATCATGTATAATAATCTATCGATAATGTATATATATATTTTTTTCTCAGTTCCCAAGTTTCCTTATTCCCTGCTTGAGGAACATAAGAGAGAAGTTTTTGTGTTAAATACTATAAAAGTTTACCAACACTCTGTCGGGCATTACAGATCTGATTTTCAGCCAAGCAAAAATGGGAAATGCTGAAAATATCACTTGATGCAATTATATAATTACAAAAACAAAAGAGAAATCACTGGTTATCAGGATTTGCTTTAAAACTTTAAAAATATGGGTAGAAATATTGTCAAAATGTTTTGCCTTTTTGTCCTGTGGTAAACAAGAAAAAAAAAATCTCCTGCTAGAATTTTTATGTAACTTCTTTTGATTTTTAAAAGTATCTGCTTTGGAGTATTTTGCTAGTATCTAGTTACTCATTTTAAAATCTAAGTATTATAATCGTTTAGGGTGTGTTAAAATGGGGCTGTCTGGTCAAAAGAGGAAGTAATAATGAATAGTAGCCAGTTACTATTATTTATAAGAAAGTTCCCAAAGTCTCAAATGATGAGGAACTTTTTTCCTACTGAGTAATAATCTTCTTTAATTCCTTCCTGAAGTTTTAAATCAGTAGTTTGGGAAAGGTCTTTATTTCAGGTGGAAAGAAACGCCCCTACTGGGAAAGTTGTAAAAGCCCGTCCATATCTTTAGAAACCGGGGCGAATATTTGGAAACCTTGTTCTGGGGGTCACTGAGGAATTCATTGCAAATCACTCTCTCTCTCTCTCTCTTTTTGTTTTCCAGGGACAACTTCCCTAGATCTGAGGAAAGGAAGGGAAAGTGGTGAAAACCCTAGATTGACTCCCCAGACCTCTTTAGGTAGGGATTCGGGAAAATCTCTCCAGCAAAGGCAAAGCATGCCGGCATATACTTGTTTTGAGTTTGCTTCCTCAACGTTAAAGTGTTCTCAAATTTCTCCTTACACTATATTCTCCCCAGCGGATGTTTCCCAAAACTCCAAAACCCGTCGGATCCACCAGCTCTAAGCCAAGCCGCAGCGTAGAGAACCGGGACCAGCGGGATGCGCGGAAAATCGAGCCGCCGCTCCCGGCCGAACCCGGAGCACTGAGCACCGAGCACCGCCCGGCTTCGATCCGCTCCGATCCAGTCTTACTCGGCTCCCCACCTTTAGGAGAGCGCCGCTCAAAGGCAAACTTGCCTGCGGGTGTCTACTCGAGTCCCGAAGCCCAGAAACGCTTCCGCGCGGTGCCCTGCTAGCTAACTTTGTGTTCACCGGGAACCTTTCCAACCACCGAGTGGGCTTCACTCCTGGTCCCTGTTCGCACTTTTGCTTTTCCCGGGGAAAAGGATAGAAAAACCCAAAGAGCAAGATGTGTAATAATAATGATGATAATTATTATCATCATCATTGCCCTCATCCTCAAATTGTGATCAATTTCTCCAACCGGGTTCCTCCGGGAACTGATGAGAGCGAACAGGTTTTGGTGGATGCTATCTCCCGCCCTAGGCTCTGCAGTCTATTTTGCCTTAGCGAATATATCACAGGGGTTTATATTTACATTTTTTGAGTAATGCAAATGTCTCAGTCTCCGACAAAATAAATTTAAAGTCGCACCGGAAAAGGCAGGAATGAAACATTCCACGTTCTTAGAGAAAGAGGACTCCTGAGAAAGTTAGAGAAAGAGGACTCTTGGGGAGTTTTTAAAGATGAGTGCTTAATTATTTATTTAAAGATAAGACATACGTTTTCTCTTCAATGTATATAAATTACCGCTCGCTAACAAAGCTTTTCTAAAGATGAGAGCATTGTGCCGTCAATGGACTTGGCAGCGCTGTCGCCGCCACCTGTGCGGCATCATACAGTAGCATTCAACAGATGCTTCAAGAAAACTGCGATAGCTTTTTGCTTTGCGAAACAGAACTTGGATGTGGGCAGTATGTTGACTGCCAGATTAAATTTCAGAGCCCTGCGAAGTGTCTGAATTGATCGGGGATAGAGAGGAACGGGATACCCAAATGCCCCTTTGGAATAGAGTTCTTTTCCAAATCTGAAAACGGGGGCACCGAGAGAAATGATTGGCCTGGGGCATTCAGAATAAGGAAGGGACTGACTCTAATCGGTATTCCCACTTTGTTCATCCCTAACTTCTGAGGCAACAGCAAACAGTCCCTGAAGCAGCTTACTGCTCCCTTCCCTTCTGCATTCTTCCGGATTTGGTCTTCCGAGCCGCTTCACGGCCTCTTTGTAGCCTTGTCCATCTATATAGCCACTACGCTGCCGCCTGGTCACAAGTAACTGAACCTAAGTCTCTGTCTCTTGCTTGGGTCTAGCTACCTCCGAACAGCGGGGAAGTCAATCTTCACTTCTCCCACCCGCGGTCCTCGGCCCAGTGCTACTGAGTGTTTGGCCGAGGTCCGAGACCCCCCCACTCTCATTCCCTCTTAGGAAAAATCTGCTCTACTCTCCTCGGTGGGAGCATCTCCATCCCAAGCTTGGTCTTGGTGCCTCCAAGGCGTCTTGGCCAAGGAGTCCCCTATCAATCTCTGCGCTGCAGCCGGGACAAGGCAGACACCTGCCCCGCGGCGCTTGCGAGCTGTTAGAAAAGAGCTCTGCTTGCCGGGTTGCAGCTGATCTTCCCAGAAATTGTCAAAAAGGGGACTTTTGTGCCTCATCCCTTGTCTTACTGCCCTTGTCCGGCTTTGACTGCCCTCCTGGCAGCTGTGGACCGAGGCTCCAAACAGAAGAGATAATTGCAGCCCCCTCAGAAAACCGAATGAGCTGCCCTCAAGATGTTTGTTTTTTTTTTTTTTTTTTAAAGCCTTTAGCAGGGTCTAAGGGATCAAGGAGGGTACCAAACTGTGCCTTCTCTGGACTTGAAGGCCAACAGCTTTCCTTACAGCCTTCTCTGTATTTGAGAATGGGGACAAAGATAGGGTAGTGAGCCTTTGAACAGGGTTGTGGCCTTTCTACGCTTAAATGTTTGACCCTGTGATTGCTCCTGTTGCTCCTGTTGGAGAAAGGGGCAAGAGTCAGAGACCCTCAAAGGGAGTTTCAAGGCTTAGCGAAACTTGCCAGACTTGGGAATTGTGTTGTTGAACTGAAATGTACAGGAGTGTGAGTGTGTGCGTGTGTATGTGTCGCGCCCTTGTGTTTGGGGCTGCGTACCTTTGGGGGTACATTCTTGACAAAGCTTTCCCCCACCCGCTACCCAGTGCCTAGGCTGACCTCAGTTTCCCCCAGTCTCCAAGTCTAAGAATCAAGTTAATCACCACCCCCACCCCCACCCACGCCACGGGGTCTCGCGCCCCCTGCCAGCAGGTTCCAGACCGGTCCAAACAAGCCCAGGGCAGCGTAACGCTGAGTTCTGATTGGCTGCCTCTGACTCCTCCCCTCATCCCGCGTTTGGCTCAAGAGCGCGGTGCAGCTTCGCCAGCGCTGGGTAGGCGCTCTGGTGCGCGCCGAGGACACTTCCTCGGGCGCACCGAGCTCTCCGATTCTGCCTTTGGAGCGGCTAGATTGCTAGCCTTGGCTGCTCCATCGGCTTGCCTGCCCCTTACCTGCAGATGGCACATGAACTTTTCTTCTTTCTGCACACCGTTGTCGTCGGAGTCGTCGGGATCGAGATCGTCGTGGCGCTCATGTGATGGCTTTCGTCCGTTTAGAGTAGTGTAGTTAGTTAGGGGCCTTCAAAGAAGAAAGAAGACGCGATTGGCGCAGAGATGCTGGAGGTGGTCAGTTACTATGTTAGGATCTAAGAATAGGCAAAAATAAAAACCTAGCCAAACCTAGCCGGGGGCGCACGGTCGCCCACAGGAGGTCGACTCGCCGGCGCTTTCCATCGCGCCGAGCTCCCTCCGTCCCTCTCACCCTCCGCTGAGGCGCGAGATTGCGGCGCGCAGCGCAGGCAGCGCACCGACTGCCGCGGGCTCCGCTGGGCGATTGCAGCCGAGTCCGTTTCTCGTCTAGCTGCCGCCGCGGCGACCGCTGCCTTGTCTTCCTCCCGGACGCTAGTGGTAAGTTGGAGCCCCGGGCGGCATTGCTAGCCGAGACCCTAATGATTTAGACGGGGGATGGGTGGGGAGCAGGGACAGGTCCCGGATGGTTGCAGCTTGCGGGACCGCACTGGCCGGGGCGGGGGGTGGGGTGGGACTCTGAACGCGCAGATCGCGAGGAGACTGGGGTCTCTGGAAGGAGACAGGAGCTTAGGGTTCACGGGAGAAGCACCGGAGTCTCTAAGGAGGTGGGGAGCCGCTGGGACTCCAGATGAATGCGCTGGGCGGAGGCGAGGGTCTGGAGAACCCTGCGCAGGGGAAGCCAAGAAAGAAATGGAAGGCGGGGGTGGGGTCTCAAGAAGTGAGGGGAGGGGAGGAGAGAGATTGAACGCGGGTGTCTCGGGGCGAGGATTGGACTAAGGAGGGTGCTACTGAGTTGGGGGATATGAATGAGCCACATTCTTAAGAAACCGGACTGGGGCCAAGTGGGTGGGGGCTCAGAGCTTGGGATAGTGGGATCAGGTGGGGGGCTAATGACCTCTGTTATGTTTTCATTGAAACCGACTCTAATTTTTGGTGGGTCTCAATGAGCACCCATAACTCTGAAAGATACACACTGCGGATCTGTGTCTTGGTCTAACAGCTCTTGGCTGAATTTGAACAGCGCTGCTGATGGTCACGTAAGTTTAAGAGGGGAGTATAAGCGCACCCAACGAGCCTTTTTATTAGCCTACCTAAGTCATTTGGTGACAGTTTTATATTTTGAAAAGGATTGCGGAAAAGTCTCCAGCGCTGCCTCTTATTCCGGTTCCTTTGCTCAGTTTAACCTGACAAGCAGTCTTAACAGCGTACCTCGGAATTGCTAAACATGAGAACAGGTTGCCGTTCCTGATGCCATATAAAGTTCGTCACTGCAAAACGTGTCTGTGTGTCTGTTCATTTACTGCGCCGTGCCCTTTGCCTTTGCTTCCTGTTGGGTAGTATGCGATTGAAGTGACAACATTGCATTGTGTTCTAGACCCCCGTATTTTAAGCGACACTGCTCCCCAACTAAATTTTGGCCAACGACATTCAGCATTTAGAGGATGTCTAAATTGGTTGAGAATCATTGCCAGTACCGCACAGCATCTTCATTAATATTTACCAGCACAAGCCCCATCAAAGGAAGCCTCTGATCACTGAGCAGCTAAGTGCATGCCCCTACCACATACATACATTTTAGGTAGGCTAACCGAGGGAAGCTCACTCTAGGGTGAAATAGGATTGAGCTAAAATGGTTGGGGTTGGGGGAGATGCTGCGCAGTGAATAATCTCTGAGCTCCCCAGTTTTCAGACATTTGTGACCTCACATACGCAATGGTGAAAAATGACAACTGGGGCTGGGGCTGTAGCCCAGAGGCAGAGCACTTGCTTAGCATGTGTGAAGCACTAGATTTGATCCTTAGCATCACATAAAAAAAAATAATAATAATAACATAATTTTTAAAAATGACAATTGGATTCCAGAGTTTAAATTTTTCCATTAAGAAGTTTACATATATGCCAGCCATTCTGGTAATAAATATACAAATGCAGTAGAAATGAGGTATTACTGTACTTGTCTACATATTTGTAGACAATATGAAAGGCCAACTGACATGCCCCACAGGAAATTATTTCTACCATGGTCATTGCATCTCTTTTTTCATTATTTAAATCACACTGAATATTGCCCTTTTGGAAGTGTATACTTTCCTTGGCACCTTGTTTAGAAATTATCCATCTACAGTTCCCCACCCCACCCCACCCCATGGGTAAGGGGAATTCATTTTTTCTATATTTTGTGGAGGTAGGTTATGGGGTATTTAATTACATTTTCACTCCCTAAATATGTTCTTCTGATCCTCTTGGGGAGGGAAGGAAATATTTGTTTCACCGCATGATTTCTTTCCTAATAGCATCTATCATCTACAGCAACAAGCCCAACGCAAGTCCTGAAATTCGGAAGGTGGGTAAGGCTTGTGATTGCAATGTCAAGGTAGGAATTTGGGTGCTTAAGCCAACAATGACGGTGCTGTTCTATGTGCATCAGGTTGAAGAGGTTAATACCCTTCCTATGCTTTCTTGAGGGGTTTATCTCCATCTAGAGTTGTCATGGATGACAGCAATGATTTTTTCAGAAAATAACATGACAGGTTTTGGTGCAGTATGAATTCAAGGTGAGGACTAATATTTTTGTGAATCTCCTAGGTGCTTGGCATAAATCCAGGAGCATTTCATATATATCTATTTCACATAGTCTTTGTACCAGCGTAAGACTAGGAAGATAGTATCTTCCATTTTACTTGTAGCATTGGATTTTCCCTCCATTTCTCAAGATATTCTTGTAGATTAATTTAAGGCAAAGGAAGAAGAAATTTTTCTTTGTGTTTGTAAGGCTAACCAAGAAGAATGTATTTCTTTAACAGTAAAAATAAGATCTAAAAAGCCAGTGCTAGGGGTATAGCTCAGTGATAGAGCATTTGCTTAGCATGTACAAGGCCCTGGGTTCCATTCCCAGGACCACCAAAACAAACAAAGAATTTAGTAGCCATCATATGCAAAGCTGAATGCTAGATGACGCTGCAAAATATGAAAGAAAAGAAAAATTTAATTATGGCTCATTAACTGCCAGGGTAGCCATGAGCAGACTAGGAACACTTGACCATAAATGGGTTAATCAGATATAAAATAAATAGTAATCTAATGTATTGAGCCTACCTGGTTGTTGTGAAACAGATGAGAATAAAGCACTTTTGTAAAATTTTAAATTATTGCACAAAGAAATATTTTATATTGTATTAATGATCTGTCGGCATTCCAGAATACCTGTTATTTTGTCTACATATTGTACTATCAGACCTGAGAAAGAAATCACTAATGATCACCAATAAGCATCAAAACATTTTAAGAAGAATTGTTCATATACTGAGTGCATTGCTGCAAAATAGTCTAGCAATCTTCATTTTAGACAAATAACATTAGCAGCATTACATTACAAATAACATTGAAACCTACCAAGACATTAAGCTGCACCTTAACCAGTTGCTAACAGGTTTAATGTTTTAATGCTGTTTCCTTCAACAACTCATTGGCAATCACTTCTGACATTTTAATGCACAGATGACACAGTTAAAGCAGAATTTCAAATAAAATGCCAGGAGAGGAAACTTAAATCTGTTTTTTTCCTCCCTCTACCCAGCATCTCTACTTCTTCCTTCTTTTAATACCTCTTTTCAGCTATGGCTAAGAGGGCCATCTGTAGTTTCCTATCATACTATGCTTGTAGCTGACATTAGATTGTATCAGTCTTGAAAATTAGAGTTAACCTGATTTATAGATGACCACTTACATGGCCTAAGCTTTTTGATCACCAAACTTGTCATCTTCATGTCTTTCCACGACACTTGAAATTCTGCATTCAGGGATTTCCTTCTTCAATTTTAGTCATTTCTCCTTTAAATACAGATACCCCTTAGAGGAGTAACATATTGTTATTATTGCCTAATAACAACTAAGCATAAAGGTACTGGCAGCTCTCAGGAAGCCTTTAGAACTGCATTGTCCAATATGACAACACCAGCCACATGTGGGTAAATTTAAATTTAATGAAATTTACAAATTCAGTTCCTCTTGTAGGCCACATTCCAATAAGTGGCTACTTATTGGACAGTGCAGACACAGATTACCTTTATCACTGCAGAACATTCTACTGAACAACAGTGTCCTAGAAAGCACAGACCCTTGGCTTTTTCACTGAACATTTTCTCCACCTCCTTGCTGTAAGCCAAACCTGATTTTTTTCCAATTAGCTTTCTTACTTCCTGACAGATCTTTTAAATGGAGTTCAATTCTAATCCTCTTTCTCTTATCCTCTTATCCTCTTTCTCTCCCTACTTCATGAATCTTATTCCTCCTTATACATAAAGGCTTACAGTGTTGATTGAAACTTTTTTTTTTTTTTGGCTTGCAAGACACTGAAATGCAGATTACTTTTATTCAAATAATTCTCTATTGAAATGCCATGCCAACATTTCTTTCTTCTTTCAGTTTTCTACACCTTCATGATATTTTCGACACCTGTTTCTCTAAAGACTTTGGTATCTGGAAAAATTGCCAAATCATGGTCTAGCCTCATAATTCCTTGACCTCTTCTTTTCCATTATTCTCAGTTTCAGGCTCACGACCACATCTGAAGTGCACAATTTCTAAAATTTTATGTGCAGAAATATTGCTTTCAGTTATGACCCTCGGTATCTCCCCTTCCTCCTCCCCTGTACATGCTACTTAAGCCCATCAAGACTTCTGGAGCTCTTCTAAAAGCTTCTAGTAACAATACCCTCTCTTGGCTTCACTTCCTATTTTTTCCCAGTCTGACTCTTATTCCAGTCATGTCATTGTTTCTGATCATCAGCCAGAATGCACACTCCTCAATGTCCTACTGCCTCCAATTTATGCCTTCCCCATTTTGGTTTAATGTACCTTATTTTTTACTTTGATTGTTAAGTATTAATGCAGAAAAACTAACACTGCACACTGTTGTCTCCAATCCCAGCTCGACCTTCAGAACTACTCAGTAGTCCTTTTGTGCTCTTGGTCAATTCCCTTTCCTATGTTTCTACCACTCCTATTCCACATTTTGCTGCTTTTCTCAATTTCTCAATTCCACTCCCGTATCTGCTACTCTCAGCAATCTTCTTGCACACTTCACAGAGAAAATAGGAAGAAAGGAGATGTACAACGTAAAATTTTTCCAACTGCTTAACTCAACCAAGGGCACTTGAGCTTGAGTTTGGAAAATTTATAGTCACATCCTAAATTGTTGATAGACCTGTTTGGTAGTCCCATAATTTTATGTGGAAAATCTATCTTTAGGCTTTTGAGGGAGAGAAAAAGCAATTCAACTGTAATAATTCAGCCACAATTTCATCATGTCATTGAAAGGAAATACACACCAGGGATTTCTAAGTATTCCCTTAAAGACATTCATATTCATCTTTACTATGAAATGACAGCCATTGGGAATTTGAAGCAAAAGACCTAATGTTATACTCCTATTCTTCTGATACTCTAGACTATAAATGCATATTAAAATGTATATCCAATGCTATGAAAAATAAGATGGTGATTTCATAGTGCTGCAAATGATAATCTCATTAATACATTTCAGAAAGCTAGTTATTAAAATAACAAAGCTTTCCTTCTGACATTTCTTCATATACATGATCTTTATTTTACCCCAAACCACTTCCTAATATGAAAGTTTTTTGGGGCCCCTGGGAAAAGTTTGAAAGTATAGAAGTTATCAGCTGTGGCCATTTTGTCTGCTCCAGGCTCTTAAATATGTTTTTTCATTATTCAGGACTGTAAAAACAAGACATCCTCTGGTGACTAAGAAAGGAAATCCATTTCTGATCAAAGGAGTGGACAGTAGAGAAAGCAAGGGGGAGAAAGTGAGTTCAAGGTATCTCCGGGGCAACCTGTACTACTATACTAGGTAGTTAGCCCAGCCTGGGAAGAAAGAAGGTGAGGAGTATGACCTACAGAAAATGAAGCAGCTTGATTCAGAGTGAGGCAAAGAGGATGAGCATTTGGAATTGAATTTGAGTGTTAATGGCAATAGAAATAGGAAAACCAAGCATCACTAAAACCAAAGTCAATGTCCACAAATGTCTAGATTAGAATACCAATAAAAGAACTGACTAGGTTTGTTTTTTAAAAAAATTGATTTCTTCATTAAAGTCATTTGTAAATGCTAAGGAGTAATGGTCACGTGTTCACATCTTTTTTTTTTTTTTTTGTACCAGGAATTGACCCCAGGGGTGCTTAACCACTGAGCCACATCCCCAGCTCTTTTTAATATTTTATTTAGAGACAGGTTCTTGCTGAGTTGCTTAGAACCTTGCTAAGTTGCTGAAGTTGGCTTTGAACTCTTGATCCTCTTGCCTTGGCCTCCCGAGCTGCTGGGAGTACAGGTGTGTGCCACCAAGCCCAGCTTGTAAGTGTATTTTAAACTACCTATCTCCCATTTTTAGCTTAGGAATACAGACTCATGTAGTACAGGTTTTTGAAGCACAGCTTCTTATAATCAAGGCAAGAAGACTTGCCCAAATTAGCAAGTAATTATTCTTTATAAGAGAGGAATAAAAGATTATAATAGCCATTTTTAATTGAAAATTACTCTAAGATACATATTTCTAAGAGGTTTGCTTGTACTTACACATACACCATGAGAAGGTAATACTATTATCCAGTTTGCAGATGGGGAAATGGAGGCATACAAAAAAGTTGAATAACGTGCTTAAATTAAATGAACAAGGCCAAGCCTGAAAGCATGTAGTTTTGATTTTAGAGGCCTAGCTGTGAAGCAATAAACTCTCTTGTTTCTGTTAAGGAATTGGCTAATTTTTCTTTCATACTATAACTGCTAGTCTTTGGACAGAACAGATTTGCATGTGAATGTGAGGATATTATTTCTGACAATGTCCATTAATCCTTAACATGATGCTTGGCAAGGCAATATGATAGACATGCAATATTTCATCTGGAGTTTCAGCTGTCAATTAAAAAAAAAGTACAGCAAATGAGATGGTACTGTTAATGCTGGGAGACTGAGGGACAAGAGGCTGAGTGAGGCTCAAGGCAACTTATTCAATAAAGATGAAATGAGGGAAGTAATATATAGAAAGATGACTGGACAGGGAGTTGGACTCATGTGTGTGATTTGGACTATTTGTGTCACCACAAAGGCCATTTGTATCTCTGGTCACTTAAATGAGGTTGCCCATTTGAAATTCAGACAGGAAAATTGAAGTCCTAAAAGTCAGACTGGAGTGACAGAAGGTTCATTAAAAATTGCTTATTTTGCGTCAGAGAGGTCTGAAGTACTGTCTGATCCCATTTGCCATGTATGACCTTTCTACAGGGCAATTGGGAAAAATAATTTGAGAACTCATTTGGAAAATAGGTACTGTTAAGACTTACTGTCGTTTTTGTTTGTTTGTTTGTTTGTTTTTAGTTTACTGATTTTGAGCTCAGGTACAGAATACAATACTTTAACTAAAATCCCTGCAGGATAAGAACATACTTAGGAAAAATCTGTATGTGTGAAGCTTATTTTAGTTGATTACTTCTATTTATTACCTCAGTTTTAAATGACACAAAATTTATGATTTGTGATTCTAAAATAATTTATTGCTAGACATTATTAGCGTAAGATAAGAAAAGTCAGTACTTTTTAGCTGAGGTATATAACTGTCTCTCCCAAACCTCCTTAAAGTATACCTGATCTTCAAGGTCTGGTTGAAACCCCATGACTTGAACAGAGCTTTTGCTGACTAACCCACATACATGCAAACTCCTTTCCCATAGTAGGTAATCAATGAACCAATCTCGATTGATTGAATTGCCATTCTTACGAATGTAAGTCCTAATGCTTACAGGTAAAGATAAAAGAAGACCAAAAGTAGAATTTTAGTACACTTGTTCATTCAAGGCATAAAACAGAATTACAGATTACTCTGAAATCATTTCAGGTAACCTCCCTGAACATATTCTAGGGCAATTAAGAAATTACAAAGCACACATCTGTAATCCCAGCAATTTGGGAGGCTGAGGTAAGAGGACTGCAAGTTCAAGGCCAGCCTCAGCAACTTGGTGAGACCCTGTCTCAAAATAAAACAAAAAGGGTTGGGAATGTGGCTCAGGGGTTAAGCATCCCCAGGTTCAGTTCACAGTACCAAAAGTAAGTAAATAAATAAATAAATAAAATAGAGTTAGAAGTTGATGACTTTATTATTGGTGGAGTTAAACAAGAAAGGCCTGCTAATTCTCTAATAATTTTTTAAAGCCTACTCTAGTTCATTCAATCATGCTTCTGTGTCTATTTAAAAAAAAAATCACCATGTAATTCTACCATATATACATACCTCCCGACTCACTTAGGACAACTCTCCATGCCACATTTGAACTTTACACATCCCTCATTCCTACCAGAATGAACGAATAAAAGTGTCCAACTATTAGGCACAGCATCTGCCTATTACTGCTTGTGCATAGGCGGAGCATCTATAGGGTTAATAGTAATGAGATGCTAAAGCAGTTGTCAAATGCTAAGATGAAATAAAGGGACTCTAAGGTGGGTTATGGAGTAAAGATCTTCAGATGATGGGAGACATTGGAAAATAACTGCTACAAATTCTTGTGCTTAATTCATAGGGAAATTACCATTTTATTTGAGTGAATAGGGAAAAAAGGTATTGTGGAAATTATAAAGCCAAAAAGTAATGCTTAAAATTCAAATGTGTTATGATTTTATATGGGCAGGGTAAAAATCGACTAGCTGTATTTAAAAATCATCTAATTATACTCACATACATAAGAAAACTAGTATTTCTATTTCAAATTTTAAAGAAAATATTGCTTGCACCATTTACCTGGCACTGAACACATTGTGTTGTAGTTTATTAATGTTCTTTGGTTTTAATTTACTCCAAATTTTAGTGCCTCCTATCTTCCCAGCATGGTGTTAAAGGTTTTATATACATCATCTCACTCATTTTAATTTGAGTGTTATCTTTCCTATCAGATTACAAATTCACATAGACAACCCCCAACTACCCTTTGCATATATCATTTCAATATGTATTTGCTGAATAATTAATACATAAAAATTCACAAGCACTGTGGAAAAGGTTTTTATACTGCAAAGTTAGAGTTAAAGGACCTGAGTTCTAGTCTTTTATGACCCTTTATATTCAGGGTCATAAAACTTTCTGTTATGCTAATTCCTATAATATAGACGCTGGAAGAAGAGTAAATATATATAACATTTAGAGAATTCCAAGTTTCTTGGTTTTTCTCTGATTTTCCTGTATAGATACATTTTTGAGAGTCATCCTAAAGTTTATTTTATATCTTAGTTTAACTCTGTTTTCTACTTTTTATATTTTTATTTTTTATTGATTTATTTTTTGGTTCTGAGGATTTAACCCAGGAGTGCTTAACCACTGAGCTACATCTCCAGTCTTTTTAATTTTGAGATAGGGTCTCATTAAGTTGCTTAAGGCCTTGCTAAATTGCTGAGGCTGGCCTCAAAATTACCTTCCTTCTGACTCAGCCTCCCGAGCTACTGGGATTACAGGTATATGCCACTGTGCCCAATTTTATATATTTCTTAAATTTTTGCTATTTCCTATTATAAATTTTTTCAGTCTAACAGCCTATTCTTATGTTTTCTTTTCTCCTTTTTTCCTTCTCATTTATCTTGTTTTCTAACAAAAGTCATGTATGGCTGAAAACATTTAATAAACTCACAGAACAACCTTATTAATATATCTACTTTTTATACCATAATGAAATTTACATTTGTAGATATTTTAGAGTTTAGAATTTTCATATATCTTTCTCATATTTACAATTGATTTTTAATTAATTAGGGCCATGTTATTACACTGACTAAACAAATGAGAAAACTAAGGGTAAGAAAGACGAAATATCTTACCCATGGTCACACAGTTAATTTTATAGCCAGATTTAAACAAAGATTCCATACTATTTTCAGTACTTCTCTCCTCCCTTAATATCATGAATATTTAATTCCTAAGAACTTTAGATGCTCATATATAAATACACAATTTACAAATTATGATTGGAGGTCTAGCTCAGTGGTAGAGTGCTTGCCTAACATGGCCCTGGTTTCCATCCTGGGCACTGTGAACAAACAAAAAAAGTTTCATGTAGATATATATGTGGTTGTGAGAGAGACAGAAATATTACTCTAAGATGATTTTTTAAAAAGATGTTTCTTTTTCTACAGAGGAGCAGATATTCATTTGCATATGATCAAGCCTTAAATAAAAATAGGCTAATTGATAAGCCTACGACTTTGGTGAAAACCTTAAAAAAATCCAAATCACTCTATGTAAAATAACTGGAAGGCTAGTTATCCAGTTGTACTTTAGTGGAACAAGATTTTTTGAAAGTCAGTCAAGCCTGGTTTGACTTCCCCTTCAAATTTTCCAAGAGTGCTTCAACTTATTATGATTTTTTTCTCCCTCCTTTTATAACTATTAGCCTTACCTCTGTTCACATTTACTATGATATCCAGAGCCCAGGTAACAGGGGGTAACATTCGTGCTTCAAAATATTTTCCAATATCTTTCCTTTAAAATAACATTGTGTGAGTGGATAAAGTAGCAATTTTTGTATTAAATACAAGAATTGAAAAAGACTTTTTTTATTATTATTCAGGAGAAACTCTAACTGGCATAAAGTGATCCTATTCTTTGCTTTAAAAAACTGCTAAAGCCAAGTGCAGTAGCGAACACCTGTAATCCCAGTGGCTCAGGAGGCTGAGACAGGAGGATCCCAAATTCAAAGCCAGCCTCAGCAACAGTGAGGCACTAAGCAACTCAGTGAGACCCTGTCTCTAAATAAAATACAAAATAGGACCGGGAATGTGGCTCAGTGGTCGAGTGCCCCTGACTTCAATCCCTGGTAACTGCCCCCCCCCAAAAAAAACTGATAAAATATTAAATTATTTTATCCTGAAGTCAACTTTCAGTGACTAATTTGAAATAAAAATTCATTAATATCTTGTGAGTGTTAGTGCTGTCAAATCTTACTTTATGATTGAGCTTCTTGATTAGAAATTGTCTTATTCTTTTAATGTACTCATATTTAATTGAGTATATCAGCTATTATTTTATAAAAGCCTCAGAAAATATCCATCTAGCAGCCTTCAATTACATTTCATATGATCTTTTTTGTCCCAGCCTTGGAACCTGTCTTATGAGTATTCGATTTCCTGATTTTATAATCAGAACTCCTTTGAGCCTTTGGGGGGTGACCCCAGATTATAGAAAGGAGAAAAGGAAAGGTCATTTACAGCTTGTTCATAACTCCTATCAGAGTTCCCTTTTGATTTCTAATTACTTTCCCTGAAAATAATATCTAGAGTCTTTATCTCCATTTTTAACGTATTTAAAGCTGTACCATTTGTGTTGGTAGAAAATAATTTCAAAGGAATTATTCAAACATTGTCTGTAGCCAGATCTTAACCCATAGCACTCAAGCCTACTCTTGATCTGTCTGAGTAGTCATATAGATTTCTATCATCATCATCATCATCATCATTGAATAAATAGTTTGAGGTTTAATTATACCTCACATTGTAAAAGCATGGCAGAGAAGATAGCATTTGTTCTTAGAGTAACAGAACTGTCAAGCCAGGATTTAATAAGCATTTCCTGTATAGTATGATTCCTATCACTGAGAAGCTTGTATTTTATTTGTGAAGATAAGGTATATTGACACGCTGCGAAAATCCAGTCATTATAGGGGCTGGGACATAGCTCACTTGGTAGAGTGCTTGTCTTGCATGCACAAGGCCCTGGGTTCAATTCCCAGCACCACAATAAATAGATAAATAAATAGTTTTTTAAAATTCCAGACATTATATAATGTACTAAATTATGTGCCATATACAAATGAAGAAAGAGAAACAATTAAAGGGATATTTTTTGGAATAGATAGAAACTGATCTGGAGCCTGAGGACAAGTATGATTTAGATTGACACAGAAGAAGGGCAGCATTGCAAAAAGCTGTAGGACTTTCAAGTTCACAGTGTGAGAAAAGATAAATTAAGAACTAGTGGGGCTGGAGATGTGGCTCAAGCGGTAGCTCGCTCGCTTGGCATGCATGCGGCCTGGATTCGATCCTCAGCACCACATACAAACAAAGATGTTGTGTCCGCCGAATACTAAAAAAATAAATATTAAAAAAAATTCTCTCTCTCTAAAATAAAATAAGATAAAATATCGTGGCAGTTAGTTTGCCCATATCATTACTGTAATAAAATATTTCCTTTTAAAAAAAAAGAACTAGTTAGTTGGGGTAGGAGAATGACCTTTGATTTAGCCATATTTAAGGTAATGGTGAGATATACAACATTGGATGTTCTTTAGATAGCTGAAAATATGATATTTCATCTTTGGAGATAGGTCCTCTGTGATGGTAAAAGAATTTGGAGCGATTCAAGCCATGTTGATATAGATGAATTTCAAACCTTTACAAGGAAGAGAAGGTTATGGAGAGAAGAGAACTGAGGTCCAAAGATAAAGCATTGATTACTTAAAGCTTTGGGAAATGTTTAAGGATTGCATTTGTCTCAGAATTTTCAAAATGAACAGTGTTTTCCCTAACTTTATGAATTATTACAATCAATGTCTGTTAAGGTTCTGCTCTGTGCAAGATATTTATTTGACTGGGCACTTCAGAACCTTCCAGAAGAGGAAACAATACGTAGTTCTGACATTCAGTGGTCTGGAATCTGGTTAGTACCTCAAGATTCAGTTTATGAGCTCTACATAAAAAAAAAAAAAAAAATTGAAAGAAAAGAGTCACTATAATTTAGAGAAAATTCAAGGAGTAGAGCAGGTTAAAAAAAAAAGACATTGAATGAAATGAAAATACTGCTTCTGTTCCAGAGCCCAAAGAAGGAATATCAATTTGAATCAACTCTCTCAGGTGCAATTTTCACTAACACCTATAAATATGGAGTGACCAAATCTTTTTTTTTTTAATGACAGAGATTCTCATATGGAAAAGACTTTTGTTAAAAAAAAAAAAAAAAGAAAGAAAGAAAGAAAAAAGAAAAACATATCTCCATGAGTCTGGACTCATTTGTGCTCTATCCTATTATTCTGCTCATAACTATATTTTAAAATATCAGCTACCAGGAATTGATCACCTTCTGTCTGTCCAGCAATGAATTAGGTTCCTTGAGCAATGTAAACAGAAATAGTAAAATTTGCTATAGGCAGGAGTCATGTGAATTCTTTATTAGCAAGCCCTTAGATACCTGAATTATACCTTGATTTCTGCTACAGGCAAGTAAAAAGTGAGCTGTAGGTTAGACTCCCTTATAAAATCAATTACCTGAATATCATGTGACTGTTAATTCCCAATACCAAAAAAGCCACTTGTTTTTATTAGATTATTTTAGGAATATTAGTAAAGTTCTTTGATTCATAAATGCACTGATAATGTTATGAAAGCAATAACACATTAAGTACTGAGTAGTCTAATAAAGTCATATAACTGAAATATAAAAGTACTATAAATATAAATAAAATAAAGTAATACAACTAAAGTATTGATCCACTTAATATTACTTATGTTTAGAAGAAAACTAAATTAAAGTTTAGAGAGGGCCTCTGACTCACTTCTGGTCATGCAACCAAGTATTAGTAAAGCTACAGAAAGAACCCAAATCTCACTCCAAAATCAGGTTCTTTTCCTCCATGGTCCACTGCCTCTTGAAGGCTATGTGGCATATTAAATGAAAGCTTTTAAAATTTTGACTGCCCTTGAGTATCATGTCATGCTTAATAAATTCAGAATAAACAGAAAGCACATTTGCATTCTTGGCTTTGAAAATTAGAAAGTACATGTGTGTGAGTACTTTCATTTTATGACTTTTATCCTTACTGCCATATAGGTAGCAGATATATATGGTGTATGCGTGTATTCACAAAGGTAAAACAAATAAAAGGCAAAAAAAGAAAAAAGTATTTTCGAGGTTTAAATTAGATGACTGACCAGCTGACAGTCTGTGTGCACTTATTTATGTTAGCTTTTATTTCCTAATTTGTTTGAGCAACTGAAGTCTGAAACAGCTCAAGGCTGGATGCTTCCTTTCTATAAATTACATCTCTTAAAATGTACAAGTGCAAGCATGAGTCACTAGCTACAGAATTCCAGCTTTAATCCATTATGTCATTTTTATAAGGAAACAAACCAGTGACCTTCATGTACTTTTAAGGACATGTAGTTCACAGAGTATATGAAAGATGAAATCATAACACCAACCATCAAATGAGCTCAATGGGATGATCTCAAAGGTAAAAAAGAAAGGTGCATTTTTACAGAATGAAATCTGTTCATTTCTGTGACTCTTCTTCCATTATTCATTTGCATGTGTGCCTTGCACATACCAGATTGGTTTGAAACTAAATTGGAACATTCACCTTTCTCCCAATAAAATTCTAAATAATTCACTTTAATTTAGGTGTGCACAAGAAGAAATAGGTCTGAAAAAAAAATACATAGTTCGAGATCATCCTCAAAATATGTTTTGATCAGTGGTTTAAAGTTTGTTTATTTGACCTTATGTTCTAACTTTTAAATTGTAGTATTACTGAAATTGTTTTTTGTGTTTACTGTTTGACCTAGTAGCTACAGGGCAGGATCTCAGAGGTAAGAAGAGGTTCAGGCAAGAACACATGGGTGCTTCTAATAAAAACAAGAAGAAAAGGGAAAGGAATTAACAGATATTGAGCCCCTACTATACCCTAGACTTCATTTGGCAGAGTAAATCTATAATTTCATGTAATTCTTACAAATGTTAGAAATAGGAAATGGAGACAGAGGTTAAATTGCATGTCCAAACACATAGTAGCTAAGGAGCTGAGCCAGGATTCAAATAAAGTTCTGTCTGACTATAAGGGTAGTGTGTGCTTTTTTCATGTCACTCTGATTAATAGCCTTAAGTTTCAAAAATATAGCAAAGAGTCATGAACAAAACACACTCTTACTATAACATTTACTTAATCCTTGACATTGTTGTCAAAGTACTAAATGGAAGACGAAGCATATATCTGCTCTACACGTCAAAAATAAGTATATTTTCAAAGATCTTAGTTCATTTATAAAAGTGAGTCAATAGCTATTTACTAGTATAAATAATAATGGAAAATGTGCAAAATGTCATATAATAATTGGCAATGAAACAGGAAAATGGAAGAAATGAATCATAATATTTTTAAAAGGCCAGAGAGATTCACCTTGAGTTCCCCAAAATCACATTTACTAGGAAAGAAAAAAACAGCTATAACTGGAAATATTTTGACTGCATATTCTGTGAAATTCCTCTACCTTTATTTGTTGTAACATAATAAATAATTCTATTTTAATCTAGTTTCATGTATAATAGTCATATATTTTCATAATTTAACAAGTTCTAATCTAAGCATGGCACTTGCATTTTAAATGCAAAGCATATTAAAGTCAAATTTAAAAGCTCCATTTTATGTATTTTTCTAAATTTTAAAATGTTTTCTTCTGCTATTTAACTTCACAGTAATGATATATTTTGCACTGAATTTTTCTTATGATTTTTAGACTGAAAATTATCATTTTAAATTGAGTAAATATAAAAATTCAATGATTTTTCATAAAAATAATGAATATCAAACAACTCCACCTGGTATCTAAGAGTACTTTAAGAATTTATTTTCATATACTATTTAGAGCAAAAGCTTATAGATTATTCAGAAACTGTCACTACTTTTTTCACTCAGTTCTGAATTCATTAGCTTTAACTTTTTAAAAATGGAAATCATAGCCCAGTGCAGTAACACATGGCTATAATCCCAGTGGCTTGAGAGACTGAGGCAGGAGGATCTCGAGTTCCAAGCTAGCCTCAGTAATAGTGAGTCACTATGCAACTCAGTGAGATCTTATCTCTAAATAAAATAAGTAATAGGGTCAGGATGTGGCTCAGTGGTGGAGTGCCCCTGAGTTGAATCCCCATTACCAATAAATAAATAAACGGAAATCACTAGTTGTATGTATGTCAGTACAATTTAAATAAAAGGAGAGTTGAGAGGGAGAGGCTTGCATAAGAAATTATAGAACCCTCTAAAATAACCTTTAATTATTATCAACCATAAACAGAAGTTAAAACAAAGCGTCAAATATAATTTTTACCCATGACAAAGATAGTATGGAGTTTCTTCAGTTTGACCATTTACTAGCTGTTTATCAACCTGACATCTATCTCACCAGAGAAATCACTGGAACATATGGTTCAGGATTAAGATCAGTGATTGAAAAGTTATCCTAAACAAAAAAAGTTTTCATCGTTTGAATTGTACATGAACAGTATGTATTTGCTAGTGTGAGAAAAAAAGCAAGATAAAAATTGACCTTTAAATGTATTGAATTAAAAAAAAAGATTTCATAATAATTCAGTTTTCTTTATTCAACATAACTTGAGCTTTTCTTTTTAATGTCCTGCTCCAGCTTCCATGTCATTATACTTGTTGGTACAATTTGTATATACATGTAGAGCATCAGGTATTAGGATTTTCTTAAAATCCATCCTTTCATGAATATTAGATTTCTGAAATGTTCACACTTTAATTATGTGAAATCAATGTATTTCCTATGTATTTTATAGCAATACAATCAGTTTGTCTTTCAATTTTTTAATTATTTATTTTTTATACCTGAGACTGAACCTAGGGGTACTTTACCACTGAGCTATAGTCCCAGCCCTTTTTATTTTCTATTTTGAGACAGGGCTTCACTAAATTGCTGAGGCCAGCCTTGAACTTGTGATCCTCTTGCCTCAGCCTCCCAAGTCAATGATTACAGGCATATGCCCAGCTCTAAAAAATAAGACCTTTTGGGGAGGCTGAGGCAGGAGGATCTCAAATTCAGAGCCAGCCTCAGCAATTTAGTGAGGCGCTAAGCAACTCAGTGCCACCTTGTCTCTAAATAAAATACAAAACAGGGCTGGGGATGTGGTTCAGTGGCCAAGCTCCCCTGAGTTCAATCCCCAGTACCCACCCACCCACCAAAAAAATTAAGATCTGTTTTTTCATTTGAAGTCATAGATTCAACCCCAAATGACTTTTGTAGCAGTTTTATTGAGATAGAATTCACATACTATACAATTCACACATTTTAATGTGTATGATCCGGTGATTTTGAGTGTACTCACAGAATTGTACAACCATCGTCACAATATAGAACATTTTCATAACCTCCCACCCAAAAGAAACCCTATCTATAACCATTAGCAATGACTCCCAGTACTTTTTCCACACCCAGATCTAGGCAACCCACAACTCTCTGTCTCTGTAGTTTATTTTAAGAACCTGCAAACTTTTAACAGAAGTGCTTTATTAGGACATCAGAGAGGCAGCTTTATATTAAGGGCTGGCAAATAAAAGAAAATCTATGGTCAGGTTGGAGCAATAGGGTTTTGATCTATCTGGCTAAATCCTTAATTTTTACACATTTCTGAAAGTAATAAAATGAGCTTCTATCATCTTTTGTTATTCAACTTTATTTTAGTACAGCAGAATCAATAAAAAGGAAGTCATCCTCCTGCTCAAAATAAATTGGTTAGGAAAACCTAAGTTTCAGACTCAGGAAAGTTCAATTTCCAGTATGATTATTTTATTTGTTTCCATTTTTCCTGATGAAGATTTCCCCAACACAATTACCTATTCCAGAGAGCAGGCATCTGCCCCAGAAATCTTTTTGTATACATGCTATTTGCCATCCATCGAATACCATAAAAATCAGTTGATTGGAGCCTGCCACCTGTTTCTTTTCTAAATCTGTAATGAGGAAGACACTTTTTAAAAATTACACCTGCTTAGGGGATTCTTATGAAATAAAATTGCCTGTGATTCTGTTGGGCTTTGCATTATTCTTATGCCATAGTAGTATAGTAATATAACACATTACCAGGAACTTTGAATTGATGTACATTTTAGCTGCCATCACTAATTTTAAAAATATGCAAAATCTGAATATGAAAACTTGGGCCTTCTACCTAAAATGTGGTATGTTTTATTTAATATCTTCCCCATAAAAATAATCTCATATCTAATAATATAAATAGATCTTATTAATAACATCAAAATACAGATTTTAATCGTTTTTTGGCTTAAATGTATGTACTCTATACACAGCAGAATAATGTGTCTGTTATCTGTATAGTCCTAAATATAAGGAGGTGATGCATAAAGCACCATTTTGTATTTGAAAACTTTCTCCAATGATTTTGTGTTTTGTAATTGCTTCTTTGGTTTGTCAGGTTTCCTTGAACTTCTGTTCCAATGACCAGATAATCAGAAGTATCACTGATAATCCACTTTATTGCTCTTTTGACATGACACAGGACAGAGTAAGTTTAAAGAGCAGGATGTTACACAAAAGTTGAGGTTTTAAGAAGAAATGGTAACTTGAAAAGAAAGTTAAGACAATTTAAGTTAATAAATCAACACAAGGGGCTAGGGATGTGGCTCAATAGTAGAGTGTGCTTGCCTAGCAGTACAAGGCCACACACACAGGGGAAAAAATAAGAAAAAAGAAAGAGATCGTCACAATAAGGCAGGGGGATATATGCGCCTAATAAAATCTACAAGTAATATTCAGTTAAAGAAAACACAAATGTCTGGAATAAATAAAGAAGGAAATGAGCCTACCTTATGGTCCCATTTCAATGAACTTCTAAAACTGGCAAAAATAATGGTGATAGAGGTCTGAAAGGCTTTTGGGGTTCAAGGAGCAGGAGAATGGAAATGTGTTATGTCTTCATTGGAGTGAGTACAAACATCTATCAAAACTGACCCAACTCTACATTTAAAATGTGTTTATTGATTTATATTTAAATTGTACTCCACTAAAATAGCTTCTTAAAAACCCAAAGTAGGCAAAGTTACCACCATACCCTGCATTGTTCCACACCCTATCCATCTGTGATCCAGTTTTAATCCTGAATAATCCTGAACACAAGAAGGCCCCTTCTTTTTAAGTGAGTGTGCCTATCCATGAATATCCAAAGAAGTATATTAAGCTCTTTCGTAATGTTAGCATTTCCTCATCCTGCTCAGGATTGAATACCAGCATTTTAATGATGACTCAGCAACAGTAAGATAGGCATTTCTGGAGCTGGGGTTGTAGCTCAGTGGTAGAGCACTCTCCTAGCACGTATAAGGTATTGGGTTCAAACCTCAGCAGCACATAAATTGAAATAAAGGTTATTTAAAAAAAAAAATGATAGACATTTCTTTGATAGACTTCCCACTTCAAAAGCTGCCTTTTCCCCTATTTCAATTGAAGGAGAAATAAAGTAGCAAACCTATCCATTATTAAATTTTCACTGGGTTCTCAGTAGTTTCAATTTATAATTGTGCTTTTTGAAACTACTGTTTTATATCCCGCCCCCCCCCCCCAGGGTAGGCTGGAAGCAAAATAGCAATATATATATTTTTTAAGAAAAGTAGGGTTGAATCTGTCTTAAGTAATTATAAACTTACCCTTAATGTCACTTTACAAACCAATTATAAATAGTGTCAAAGGTAATAGGATTGCACATGTGAGATTAAAAAAATATGCACTATTTTTTTTTAAAGCAGGGCATTACATAGTGTGGATTGACATATAGGATAAGGTTGTGATCAGAGTTTTCTTTCTTTTCTAGAGCCACTGGTCTACAAAGGAGAAAAATCAAAGTCATTATAGGAATTTTTAAAATGATAGTTCAGTAAGGTGGTGAGAAACTTAAAATGACAGAACATCAATAATGACATCTTAAATTTACATATAATTAGCTGAAAGGAGAAATAGACTGCATGACCGATTCAGAATATTAATATAAACAATATCAGGAGGGAGAGACAGATTTAGTTTTACTTAAGGCATTCCACAGTTTTTCAAAAATTAAGTATGATTTTAGAAATATACCTGAAAAAGAGACATGGGGAAAATATTTGGTTGGTAAGTTTGGGGGAAATTTTTTTCAAAACTACAAGATTGGACGATTTTTAATTAAAAAAAAAAAAAGCAGGAATGCTTAATCCTCTTGCAAAGGGTGGAGGGACACGCATAAACCCTAAATGACAAAAGATACAATCATAATCACATTCTTCTAACTGTGGTAATCACAATTGACCACTAGGGGGCCGTAATTCCGTTCGCACCAGTTTTCTGGCGACGACCATTTTATTCCCTCCAAGGGTATTTGCATAGTTAGGTAAAATTAATGGGAGCTACAACAGGTAGAGTGGATCATTACAGTTTATTGAGATGATATCAGGCTTTATTGCAATGCCATCTGTAACTCTTATTGTACCAATTACTAACTTAGCCACCAAACTTCACCAACTATGGAGTCTCATTGCACCAAGGTTACTAGTAATTTTGTTTTTGTTTTGAATCTCTGCTGCTTGAAACATGTTAGGTAGATCCGGTTACCCCTGGAGATTATTTTTATTTTTATTTACTATAGGCTCCTTACCATTTTATGAAAATAGAGACGTAATGTTGACCATTTGTTCTCACACAGTCATTTCAATAAATTTTTGCACTATTTGGAGTGGCAGGAGCAGCAAGAAAATACTGGTGCACATTTATGATACCAAATGCATTTTATAAAATTTAGGTTAAACAGCAAAGTTTTAGCTAAGTTGTTTTCACTAATTTGAAGCCAGAACTATTTTTTACTGTCTTAAGGATTGAAAAGTATAATATTTTTTTGTAATTGTACATTTTATCCTGGATGAGGTAGGAGAAAGTCACATTAAATTATTTAAATTTTGGTTTTAAAGTTTATCATATAAACATTTTAAATCAATTTTCAATAAATACAAATACATTAATAAGTATGTGAGCAATAAAATTATCTTAATATCCTCCAGTAATATAATAATTGACATTTCCTGTGTATTTCTCACAATGTCAATGGCCTTTACATTACTCCATTTTACTTGAGCCAATAGAATTGTTTGCTTTAGAAGTTCAGAAAATTCATTTTTAAGACATTTTGGTCATGTTTTGCATGTTTTGGGAATCTTCTCATGCTTAAATATGTTAAATATTAATTTTACTACATCAAATTTATTTTTCGGACAACAAAAATGTGGTTGGCTAATATTTATCTCAATCTTATGTTTACATTTTAAATAGATACTGGCAACTGATACTGTTACAATAATTGATAGTAAAATGGTGATTTTCAAATGTTATTTTCCCTTCCAGAGTCTAATATAGCTTTAATACCTATAGGTGAAATACCATTTAACTACACCTCCTCTGTAAAATGTTTTATCTGAAATAATGTTTTGATGTTCTGTTTGATTTAGAATTATTTTTCTTTTTTCAGTACTGGGGATTAAACCCGGGGGATACTTTACCACTGAGCAATATCCCTAGCCCTTTTTATTTTATTTTGAGACTAGGTCTCCTTAAGTTGCCAGACGCTGGCCTCAAACTTGCTGTCCTGCTTCAGCTTCCTTCTGGAGTCACTGGGATTACTGGTGTGGGCCATAACACCCAGAATAATTTAAAATTTGGCTGATGTATTCTGGATACTTAATTGATATTTAATCTCTTTAGCAAAAGGACAGTCATACCATATTTGCTGTATCAATATTTCAGGTTTTTTTTTTTAATTTTGTATATGTGAGACTGTCTTTCTTTGGGAACTTATGGATAGTAGCCCAACTATTTTCAGTCATGTTTTATATATAAAAATAATATAAATACCCAAAGCAACACCTTACCTACAGTGTTCTTATTGCATTTTTCTCAACATTTGCTTTTTAGGGTTATCAGCTAATACCTGCGAGCACAGGCCAACGAGCATGATTCTTTAAAAATAACTGTAAGTATACCCATAAGCATGCTTCAGAACTCTTTATTTTTGCAGTAGTATTCAACTATTACATATAGGGGATTCCTATTATTTTGCTAACTTAGTCCTGATCCTGAGCTACTGCAACATATCTCATTAAGGGTTTCCATATCTGAAGAATATTATTTAATTGGTAAATAACATTTTGATGCAACCTAAAAAAATCTGCTTATTTTAATTAACAAATACTGTGCAATAGACACCCTGACCAAGTTGGTTAACCATCACCCCAAATTTATAGTAAATAAATATAAAATAAGACTGTATAAATTGAGAGAAATTCTGAATATATAGTGAAGGCAAAATATGAATGTTTCATTTTCTACTTCAGTGACAAAGTCATATCAATGATGAGGGGTAGGGTAGGAAATTCAAGTATTGGTTTCCTATGATAAATTTTAGAAAATAAAGCTCTTCAAAATATTATAGATGGAAGGGGGCTGGGGTGTAGTATGAGGCCTTGGGTTTGATCCCCAGCACTGAAAGAAAAAAAAAAGAAACAAAGAAAAAAATCTTGATGAATAAAACTAAAAATCTCAGGATAAAAGGGAGAGGAAACAATAAACTTTGTTCCTTAAAAAAGGAAAAAAAGGATTATCAGTCATAAATGCTAAAAAGTCGAGAATGGACAACTCCACATTCTATAGAATAAATTTTTTTAAAAAAGTAGACTGACACAATACCTTTGTTTTATTTATTTTTATGCAGTGCTGGGGCTTAAACCTAGCAGCTCACAGATGCTAGGGAAGCGTTTTACCACTGAGCCACAACCCCAGCCCCATAGCATAATTATTTGATTGAATAAATATATACAAGTTAGGTAAAGTGGGTCAAAATTGGATTCTTTATTTTAAAAACTGTGCAGGAACTTCTTAATTAAATTTGTGATTATTCACATAGTTATGTATAATTTTTAAAAATTTTTTTAGCTGTAGATGGACACAACACCTTTATTTTATTTATTTATTTTTATGTGGTATTGAGGATCAAACACAGTGCCTCACATATGCTAGGCAAGTGCTCTACCACTGAGCCACAACCCCAGGCCTCAATGTACACTTTTAATATAACAATATATAGTCAAGAAATTAAGCAACAAAAACATAAAATAAAATGGAACTTGGAAACGTATCAAAATTTAAGAGAAGTTAAGGATGGAATTGGGTTAGGAGTGTCTGTTACACACATGATCACACACTAAAAGAAAGGGGAAAAGAGCTGATTTTGCATAAAGACAGGTGCATCAAAATGTACCCATAGTCAGAATGGTCAACATCAGACTGTCCTGCTTTCTTATTTAACAAATCACCACTTAAAATGATGAAAAAGGTAACACTTCCCTTTTGAATATGTATGAGGAGTTCTTGATGCTCTAAGCATCTTTCCTTGGGGGAAAAAAATCAAAAAGGGAATCCACAGGGAAAATTCAAAAAGTGTATAGTATAAAATTTTTAACACCCCAGCAGCTGTATTGAGAGTGCATAGCAGGTAATTTATTGTAAATTTATGAAGATCCAGTGTGCCTACAGATGTTTTCACTGCATTGGTGAAATAGGTCAACATGAAGTGCAGGTAAGTTTACACTCTCAAGTTTTAAACAATGCTTACACAAAATCATCTCACTTGTATCCATGGCTTTGTAAGCCCTGTCCTGAGTGAAGACCAAGGTCAGCCTTACTAGAATGTGAAGTCAGCCAACTTCATCTTTAGCATCTGCCTTTGAACACTACTGTCTTTACCACTTTGTCTCTCCACCTCCGTGTACCAAATATCCACAACTTCATAATGAGTGCTCTTTGCTTCTCTCCCAAGCCTTATGTATCCCTCTTTGTACACGTACCTTTTGACATTTGGTTCTTATCCAGCTTATCAGTTAGAGATTTGATACACAATTTTTTTCCTAAAATGGCAATGTTTGACTAGGCCTATCTCCTCCAGAGGGAGACACATTTCAACATTAAAATGTAGCTTCAGTAATTGAACCCCTTGATGGATACAGAGGACAGATACATCCAAAATCTCCTCATGTACGTATTTAAGGTTTTTGTCTCCTTCACATCTCTGTAAGGCTGCCCTTGTCAGGGTATGATAGTGACATAAAAAATACCTGTGAAACATATTAGAGACTGGCTATGGATTGTAAATAATATCAAATGTATTATTTTTCACTGTGTATAGAAGAATAATAAGAGTTTTAGTTATAATATGTAAATATCCACAATCTGATATTCTATGAAGGGTTTTGTTTTGTTTTGTTTTGTGGTGTGGGGATTGAACCCAGGGCTGCTACTCATGTGCTCTAAGCAGCCCCTCCTTTGAGTTTTTAAAATGTGGATCCCTGGTGATTTCTGTGGCTACTTTAAGCTGTACATGATTCAATGGATGTGAATTAAAAAAAAAAAAAAAAAAAAAAGTAATGGGGCTGGGGTTGTGGCTCAGTGGTAGAGTGCTTGCCTAGCATGTGTGAGGCACTGGGTTCAATTCTCAGCACCACAAAAAAATAAAGGGCCATCAACAACTAATCAAATATTAAAAAAAAAATCAGTTGACTTTGTTTGTCTCTACTGTCCTTCAAATTTAGTAATACCTTCCCTAAAGCCCTACTTATGCATATACATAGGTATATGCTACTGTAAGATATATTTGTATTTATATTGTGATCAAGGTAACAATTTAGGTAATATGTTCAATGTCTCCTGTGAAAAATGATCATTTGGACAACTGTGCTCCTCCTGAGCTGGATAAGGTTTGTAATATCAGTAAGTATTAAAGGTAAACATTTTTTTTTCTGTAAAAACATATCAGCATTTAAAATTTTTCACAAAATGATTCATGTAACGAAGAAATAGTGTACACATAGCAGCTCTCCACCATCATGGCAGGATTTATACTTTTCACTCTCTTGAAATCTATATCCATAATTCAAGAATATTTTCTTTCAATTATGGGGACTTGTGTTGCTACAAATAAATACAAGCTCAACTAACAGAATTTTTTTCTATATGAGTTCTCTGATGTATAACTGAGTACTGTATTTCAGAGTTATTTATTCTAGGTAACCAAAGTACTTTTTTTATTATTTTATTTTATTTATTTATTTTTTGGTACTGAGGATTGAACCCAGGGGCACTTTACCACTGAGCTACATCCCCAGCCCTTTTTGTTTTTTATTTTGAGACAGAGTCTTGCTAAATTTCTGAGGTTGGCTTTGAACTTGGGTCCTCCTGCCTCAGCCTCCCAAATCACTAAGATTACAGTCATGTGCCACTACACCTGACTACCAAATTACTTTAATAAAAATATAAATAGACTGTAACAAATCAGTTATTACCTACAAAGATAGTTCCATTACTTCACTTTGCAGTTTATTGTTATTTTTTTATTTACAAATATTCTCATTTTCTATATTTCATAAAATTACTATGTATTTTTCTCTTCAACTCTTTGTTAGGTTAAATTAAATAATATATAATCAAAAACCTATGAAAGGAGCACAGGATTCCGTGTTAAGTAATGGAATATCGGTTGTACTATGTAGAAGTACAGACATTTTTATCACCTGCAGGAATTTACAGAGTGTCTTGCACATAAAATGTTTTTAATAATCCATTTAATAATGACTATTAAATTTATAATTATAAAAATAGTAGCACCTCCAGAATAGAGATATTCAATCAGGCATGCTGTTAATAAATGAATACATACATTTAAAGCAGAAAAACCTGAGACAACAGTTCCACATTCTGCATAGTTTTTTACTTTTATTAATAATCTAAAAAAGGTTTATTTGTTTGTTTATTTGGTACTGGGGATTTAACCTGGGGTGCTTTACCACTGAGCTACATCCCCAGTCTTTTTTATTTTATTTTTAAATTTTGAAACAAGGTGTCACTAAGATGCTTAGGGCCTCACTACATTGCTAAGGCTGGCTTCAAACATGCAGGCCTCCTGCCTCGGCCTCCTGAGTCCCTGGGATTACAGGTTTGAACCACTGGTATTACAGGCATGTACCACTGTGGTAGGGTGATAAACTAAAATTTTGACTGGCCTTTTATAATAACCAGTTGAATTAAAAAAGACATGAGACTATCAAACACTTAAGGAAGTGATTATTGCCTCAGAAATATGTATAATTACATAAGAACAGTTTTTAAATTATTATTCATGAAAAAAGAAGTAATTATTTTATATTCAATAATCTAATTGAGCTAGCTGATAACTTGAAAGACTGTACATATACATATACATCTTTACTTGAAGTGACCTGTGCCAAAATCCAACAAGGCTAACAACAGAATTTAAAATGCATACATTTGAAAATATTTCAAATTCTGCAAAATAAGTGAAAGTAACTTTGTTGTGGTAAAGGAAGTAGCCAAACAGTTTCAAAATAAAATTGAAAGTCTATCCATACTAGTGACAACACTATAATAATTTTATATATGTGTTTTCTGATTTTGAACATACATCTTTCAGAAATATGCTTGGACTTTTAAATTATACATTTTCAGAACATATGTATTCCCTTAAGTGTAAAAATAAAGGTATACCTTCAATAAGTACAAGTAAATTAATGCATGCCATGTAAGAGGATATCATGATCAAAGAGTTCATGACAAACAAATATTTTTTATTTCACTGTTAAAATATTTATTCATCTTAGGCATACATTACTTCAATTTTAAAACAGTATATATCTTTTAAATAAAATGGAGATATTTTAGTGGCATAGAAGTGAACGTGTTTTCAAGAAGCTGGAAGTAGACCAATGTAGTGTTAGTATTCATGATGAGGGTGAAAGGGTGCTGTTGAAAAGAATACTTGAATATTGTATCATGTTCCTGTCCCAAAACTTATTTAAAAATCATTCTTCCCCCACACCAAAATAAACATATGGCCCAGACACATAACATACGATTCCTAACAATTGCTTTCTGAAATATTTCCTTGCATAAATCTAGGTACAATTTTCCATTTGGCTCTCTCAAAACCAATCTTTTTTTTTTTTTCTTTTGTCAGTGCTAGGACTCAAACCCAGGACTCAGTGCTATATCCCCAGCCCAACACAGATTTTTACAGATACTAATAAACTTGTTTGTTTGGTACTGGGGATTTAACCCTGGGGTGCTTTACCCAGGGGTCTTTACTCATGGTAAAGACACTAGTAAGATATAAAAATCAAATCATATTTGTGGCACATCCATTGAAAGTATACATCAATTAAAATTATTGTAATCAATTACTATTCCATTGAGTAATCTTATTGATTTCATAGGTTTTCATTTGTTGTTGTTTTTGCAGTGCTGGGAATGGGACCCAGTGCCACATGCATGCTAGACTACTGAGCTACACCCCTAGCCCCTTCATAGAGTTTTAATTATGAAGAAAATAAAAAATAGTCTCATTGCATTGCAAGTTTCTTAGCATCACGGGAAATGATGCCATCATTTGGATAGTTAAATTAAGCAAGGAACTATGAGTCATCCTTGAACATCTTGATGTCTCTTATCCTCCATAACCAAATTTATCACTAACACTTGTCAGTTTTAGCTCCTGAGCATCTTCACTCCATTTCAACAATTGTTGTATCAGTTTGACTTTCCATCATCTCTTGCCTGAGTACTGCAATTGACTTCTAACTAGTTTTCCAAATGACATAATTGCACTCCCAAATCCATTCTCCTGGTTTGTTTTGTTCTTAGGATATGTACCCAAATCTGTATCATGGTTTACGAGAAGCAATCTGATCTACCCCATGTCTATCTCTTTGTCAAATTTTACCCTTTCACCTCCATCATGAATTCTTCCACTACATTGGTACCCTTCCAGTTCCTTGAAAAACACGCTCCCTTTGATGGAAGATTCTTGTTGGAAATCATGCCTTCTTTCATGCATACTACCTTGAATTCCCTACTTTTGGGAACACTTATGTCACCAGTAAACTCATATTAAGCCTTCAGAGCATTAGGTAAAAGGCATTTCTTCAGAGTACAGGGATAGCCTCCTGCTTGCTTGACCCCCTGAGACTAGCATCCTGTTATATACTGTCATGCATAACACCAGCTCACTTTCCACCCCTGCACTTATAGCAGTTGATAATTATACTTTTATTTAGTGTTGTATTCTTCTTTCTGAGACGTAAATTTCATGATATCAGGACAGTATTTGCTTTTACTAAATGTTGTATTTTTAGCATCCAGCCCAGTATCTCACATATATCAATGATTCAATAAATATTCACTGGTTGAATAATAAAATGAACAAGTATTCATTATTTGTTAAAAAGTCATTTGTTCAAGGTGCTGTTGCACATGCCTACTATAAATCCCAGCTACTCAGGAGGCTGAGGCAGGATGATGGCAATCTGGGTTAGCCTCCACAATTTAGCAAGACTCCATCTCAAAATTAAAAAAATAAAATAAAATAAAAAGGGCTGGGAATGAGGCTCAGTGATAGGGAAACCCCGGGTTCAATTTCCAGGACTGAAGAAAAAAATCATTTGGGTAACTTTTATAGTTGATTAGTCTGAGGCTGGTCAATTATAGAGAATGTTTTTCTACTCTCTCCCCAGTGGCAACCAGTATTGAAACCTGGTGAAAAAAATAAAGCCTTGAGCTCGGTCTGGGGCTCAGTGGTAGAGTACCTGCCTTGCATGCGTGAGGCACTGGGTTTGATCCTCAGCACCACATATAAATAAATAAAGATATTATGGCCATCCACAATTAAATTTTTTTTTTAAAATTAAGCCTTAAGGGATTAAGACCTCAACATAGGGTTACACATGTGAGCTATCAACCAATAAATATGAGAGCGGCAAAACCATTATGATGATTTCAAATATAATGTTAACTACACAAGCAGCCACTTATAAATGCCTAATACCACATTTGAATTGTGGAAAAGGGATTTTTGAATAGGTCTCTCTTGCCCTGTTTCATGTACTAAGAGTTTCACATTCACATTTTAAGACATCAGATGATGAAATCATATCACTGCTGTACTTAATTAAGCAAATTTGAATTTCTGACGGTATAAATTGTAAAGTATTAAGGATTATTGCTAATGAGGCTTATATTTTCACACCAGAAAATAGAATATATATACATGCATAAAGTATGAATATATGTAATATATGTTGAATATATATGAATATGATTAAAATGTGATGCTATTAAATGAGTACATTGCACAGTGATATAATTCATATTTTCTCCTGATTAACTAAGCTTTCCTATTGTTTCATTTTACATTGTATTTTTTTTATTTTTATCCACAGAATTGTGCTTATCGATTTTGTAATGACCCACACGTGTCTCATGTCATGTTTTCATTTTTCATTTGCTAAAATATCGACGAACAATTTTAAGAGAGCATGATGAGTGCTAGACTAGTGTAACACTGTGGCTGAATCTTCTGCAGATTCTGTTAAACTGCCAATTCTGATTTAGTTGTTCCTGGGAGGGGTCTGAGACTCTGCATTTCCACCAAGCTCCCAGGTGTTCATAGACTACATTTGCAGTAGCAAGGTCATAGAGCAGGGATTAGCAAACGCTTTTTGTAAAGAGCCAGTCAGTAAATATTTGGGGTGTTGTGAACAGTATGGAAGCTACTACTCAGCTCTGCCCTTGTAGCTTGAAGTCAGCCACAGACAACATAAATGAATGGGTGAGGCTGTGTTCCAATAAAACTTTATGAACACTGAAATCTGAATGCTTTCAGATTTTCACAAATCATGAAATAGTAATCTTTTGATTTTTTTTTTTCCAACTGTGCAAACCTGTAAAGTCCTTGACTCCTGGATCATACAAAAACAAGTCTACGGGGCTGGGGATGTGGTGCGCTCGCCTGGCATGCGTGCAGCCTGGGTTCGGTCCTCAGCACCACATACCAACAAAGATGTTGTGTCCGCCGAGAACTAAGAAATAAATATTAAAAAATTCTCTCTCTCTCTCTCTTAAAAAAAAAAAGTCTACGGTTTGCTAAAGTAAAGGTACTGGTAATTAACTTTGCCACGGGCTGTGTAGGGCAGGGTTGGAAGGTTAGGTTCTGTAGAAAAGATTGCAGTTGAACTAGAAATTGAAGATATGAATCTTTTCTGGACACCCAAGTGGGAGACGTGGAAATGTGAAAGGAAAAAAGCAAGCGATGGTATTAGTGTGTTATCTCAACTGAAAGCTTGGAGGGCTGCAGGAGAAAAACAAGACCTTCAGGGTTGAGAAGGCTCAATGCAGTGGGATTTCCTTATGTGCATATTCAAATAGTTTTACATTTTAATGAGTAGTGTTATCAGGTGAACCTGTAGAGTGAGCAGTGGGGGATGCTATTAAGTTCTGCATTTTGGAATTTCAAGAGAGGACCTGGTCTGTTGGGAGGGAGAAAGAGAATAGAAATGATGGAGGAAAGCAGGAAAAACTATCTTTGAAAGGTCAGGACTCTCGGAAAGTGGCTGCAAACTGTTCTCAAATGAAAGCTTTGTGGAAGCATTTATATAAATGATCAGGGTTTGCAAATTCATTGATGAAACGTAAAATGAGTATCCTACAGCCAGGCAGAGCAAACCCGCCAAGCCATTTTCCTATTGTTACAAAGCACACAGCACATGAAAAGGGAAACTAAGAACTGAGGACTGAAGATTAAAAAAAAAAAAAATGATCTCTACATATGCTTCAGCATCTGCCTGACTTTGCTGATGAGCTACAGAGTAGGCACACATGCTGAGGGGGAAAAGGAGCATATAGATTTTATAGATGATGTTTCTATTCACTCTCTGAAGGTGACAGTGAAGCAAGATGATAGAATATTTAAAAAAAAACAGGAAGTATGAAAAAATGGGACACCAAGCACAAAATTAACACTTAACATGATGCCAATACTTTCTGGTATTCTTTTCCCCCAATTCTCTTTCCGTGTTCCATCTCATGGCCCTACTTCCCAAAGCATTTTGTCCTGCTGCTTTGTGGGTGTGTTTTATTGGAATCACTGGACGTGAGTTAAGATTTTCTGAGAACTTATACACAAGGCACAATTTTTTAAAATTCTCTCCAGAATCTAATAAATGGTGAATTTTGATCAAAATTTAATAGCTGAAGTGAGACTTGGAAGCCTAGTGTATTTCTCCAGCTCTCCCTTAAAATAGGCAGTACATTTACCATAGCTGTGGCTTCCTGTAGTAAGCCAGGGTAGAAAAGTGGGAGGTAAAGCAAAAGGTTGATTTCTGTTTTTCCACAATGTGAGGGAAATAGTGTTTCTTCTAGATGTAAAGGAAATATTTGTGTCCAGCTTTGTTCAGATTAAAAACAATCATGTGCAGATTTTGGTTAGAAAATTGTAGGTGACTTTAAAATATTAGGAAACCATGAGAGGAAAGGCAGCATAGCTTTATTAATGAAAGTTAAGAGGAGTAATAAACATAGATGTAGGAAACTTAGAGGTTTTCTTTTGTTTTGACAGTCAAAGTGTTAGAGGGCTGGGGCCTTCTGGAAAACTGAGGCAGCACAAAAACCCTGATTCTTACCATCAAATTAAAAAGATTTCAGATATGTCACTCAAAGTAATAGGCATGAGTTTATTAGAAGGAATAGGAAAGGGCAAAGGGGACACTCTCAAGGGAGAGAGAGAGTTCTTTCAAGAGAGGGGAAAGTACACCTCTCCTGCCCTCCAGTTTGATTAGGTGTCCCAGTAGACATTGATAACTTTCAGCTCTTAAGTAGCATGCACTGGGTAATGAACTTGTTTGTTTACCTTCAGAAAATAGGGCTTGTCAAGAAAACGACTATGGTACAAGCGCCTCTAATCAGCAAGTTAGAGTTTGTGACTGGAAATATCTGGCACATACCCCACAGTTTGTGAGTTTTGTTCTGCCTCATGTACTACTTCCTTTTGCTATTGACCTATAATTTGTCTAAGGACTTAAATCAACTTTTTTTTTTTTTTTTTTTTTTGGTACCAGAGATTGAACTCAGGGGCACTTAATCACTGAGCCACATCCTGAGCCCTAGACATTTCTTAATGTTTGTAATTTAAAGAAAATAGCATTACTCATAATACTAAAAGAGTCTACTTCATTCATTTGTTTCTCAGTTCAAAAGTTGACTCTTAATAGTTAAAGCAATGTTCATTGGTAATACAGAAATGCTCAACAAATATGTTCAATAAGAATTAGATGAGAGAGCAAATGAATGACTCATTTCCACTATTTGTAATTTTCATATCTATAAACTTCTGCAATGAAAGCTTCCTTCAAATCAGATTTAAACTTAGCTCTGCAAATTCATTTTAAGAAACCACATCATATTCTCTTGGATATAAAAGCACCAATTAATTGGTCATTATTACACTTTATTTTTTACAATTATATTTAAAATTGAGTTGAATACCAGATGTGCACAACTTCCTTACATGTTTGCTTCTCTTTATTTAATATTCACTTTGAAGAATTCTGGCACTCTCCGTGCCTTTAAAGGGTAAGCCACATTTTCAGTCTACAAGCAGATCTTTATGTTATTGGCTAACAGTAATCTCTGATTCTACAAGAAAAAAACCATGACTGTGTATCTCTAGCATACTAGAAAACCTGCTATTTCAAGGTCTTCTCCAGATTTATCAACTAAAGAAAGAACTACAAAATACATTTTTAGAGATAGTGATTCTATGGGGGAAAATTTTCTTGAGTTGGATTTAAAATGAGGAAAGATCAGGTGAAAGAGTATTTCAAAGTGTGTTTTGGGTGTAGGGGGAGCACTTCTTGGAAACCAGTGAGCATCTAAGGAGGCAGGGTTGATGGGGCCCTTTTGGCTTATACTCAGAGAAGATAATGTGGGGAAGGTAAGGTGAGGTCAACGTGGAAAAGAAAGCAAGAGGCAGATGCTTATTAGGGGGGCTTGATAATATTTATGGTAGTTCTTCCAAAGGGAAACTCCTGTAAGTAACTGGAAATACAGGACTGGATTTCTCATCTTTGTCTCATAGTTGTGATGTTTTGGTTTAGTATTCTGGTTATTACACCTGCAACAGATATTCCCTACCACCAGGGGGCGACAGAGTCAGGCCTTGCTAGGGAGGTTTTCAGATGTTTGGGACTGGTGTTGGTGAGGTTTTCCAAGTCAAAAATTTTGTAAACTATTTAATGTCCTATCTACCATCTAGATAACCTTTTAGAAAAAGTTTAATTGAGTTCACCCCTTCTCAATATCCACAGGTTTAGGGAATTGATTTATATGTTAGATTCCCAAAAGAGGCACTAAAGCAAATGAAATGGAAGGAATTAATAGGATTTGTATCTACTTTCTATGTACCCTACATTATAATCCATGACCTGTTTTCAGACAATTTTCTCTGTTGTCATTGTTATCCTGCCAGCAATGACTTCTGTTGTAAGAATAATTTTTATTCCTCTCACAATTCACTGATTGAGATTTCCCATGGCAGAGTTATCACTGTGAGAAGGAATATCATCAAATTAGAAGAAAAGAATAACAAGGCTCTTTGAAGTCTTCAGGGAAAGGTCAGTGGCAATTTGGATAGTAGTAGTTGGCAGAATACAGGTCCAGCGGCTCTGTCTTCATTATACTTTATGATATCATGTTCCAAAGAACATGAAGTTTTCAGTTTATTTATTGGGAAAAAATATATAAATCCAAGATCATTATTTTGACACTTCATATTAATAGGTAATGCGTTAAGTTTACATTAGAACTAAAAATGATGTAACCTAGTTTTAAAAAGCAAAACACTTGCAATTAGCATATCAAAATACCCCTGTCACAGGGAAAGTATGCTGTTTATTGCTCTAAATTATTCAGAAATTTTCACACAATTTGCTCTAAACATCTGACTGATAGAAAAGTCCAGAACTAGTAGTTGGCGTTGATATACTAAATTTTATCTTTTTTCTATTTGTGTTTGTGGAGGTTATAATAAAGAACGAGAGAACTAAAGTATCAGAATAATATATTCTTGAATATTATCAAAACTTTTATGGAGATCTATTATATGATTGTCAGTATCAGGAATTACTGAGGTTGCAGTATTGGCCAAAATCTCTGACCTCTCAATTTACTGACAATATGATTGGTGAGTTAAGATTGATTAACACAAGGCAAAGGAAAGGGAGAATAGTGTGCTTTGAGCAATAAGAATTATGCATGTGGGGCTGGGGATGTGGCTCAAGTGGTAACGCGCTCGCCTGCATGCACCGGGGCTCTGGGTTGGATCCTCAGCACCACATAAAAATAAAATAAAGATGTTGTGTCCACCAAAAACTGAAAAATAAATATTCAAAAATTCAAAAAAAAAAAAGAATTACACACGTACAAAGAGGTGAGGAATTAATGAAGCCTGCATTTCAGCAGAAGATCATTCAGGAAGTATACATAATAGTCGGGACTTTTTGGCAGAGTGAGACTGCTGGGGTTGCACCTAGGGGTCCTGCAAGCAAGGCAAGCGCTCAAAAACTGAGCTAGACAGTCCACTTCCAATTAGGATGTATGGTATTTCTATTTTCCATCATCAACTTTTCCATCTCATTAAGCAGTCTGTTTTTCTTTCTTTGCTCCATCCAAGCCCTTGCAACTGTACTTTGCACATGGTAGGCACTCCACAAATATTTGTTGCTTGATAAAATAATTTTGTGACAAGTAAGAGCAAACAAAAGAGACATATTCTGGTTTTCTGTCAAACACATAGTTGTCTTGACAAAAGTTCTGTGTTGACCAGGATAGAGTACCTTATCAAAGCTCACAGTGCCAATCTGAAAGTAAAGCTTACAGATCTGCTTTTTGAAAAGTCTAGTGCCTGGTGCTATCCTCTACCAGCTTTGAAGAATGAAGGTCAAAATTAAATGTTTATTGGATTTTGGGAATAATTTTTGTTAACTGGTTTGATCAATTAGTCATGATCTGTAATATCAAGGTTCTATAAAGCCAATAGCTAACTTTTCAGCAGAAATATTTTTATGATATTTGGTATATCCAAAATCTCTTGTAAACATTTAAATAATGTAAATTTACTCTCTTTCTTAGGAGCAGTATTTAAGTTGTATCTACTTTATGCCAAAGAAAAGCGAGAATCTTTTATCTTCATCTCCTTATTTTAAGGAACAGTTGTTGGTTAGATATGCTCCTCTAAATTTTTATCCTCAAAATAAATGAAAGACATTGAATGATATTGTTGCGATAGTGTTAAGCAATTACATAATTTTATTAGGACACAGACATAATTAGAAAATGGCACATCATCAAGTGCAGGGATAAAATGACATCCATTAATCAAATAAAAGCCTTAGCTGAACTTCTTGTAGGTGAATTATCTCTACTACAAAGTTGCATTGTGATGTATATGCAAATTGAAAACAATATTATAATTTAGGATTATAGCTGCTAAAATCAGACTTGCATATGAAACAATTACTTTGGGAACTGCAAAAGCTTTTCAAAACTGAAATAATGAACATGTATTTTCTAAATGATGAATTAGGCCCACAAGTTCATAAATGAGTGGTCTTCTAAACGAGATGTAAACTATTCAAATCAACAATTAACAAACAATTAGTCATATGTTATTTTCCACCTTTCCATATTTATACCCACCAAATGATCTGCACATTCAAGAGAGTAATATCTTCTAACTGGTTAACCAGCACTCTGGAAATAGATCTCTTTTACTGGAAAAACAGAAACTAGGTCAGGTGCTGTGGCATGCTCATAATCCAGCTACTTGGGAAACTGAAACACATGGATAGCAAGTTTGAGGGTGGCCTGGGTAATTTAGTGAGACCCTGTCTCAAAATAAAATTTTTAAAAGAAGAGCTGGGCATGTATTTCAAAGGTAGATTGCTTGCCTAGTATGTGCAAACCTCTGGATTCAATCCCCAACATTGGGCAGGGGGTGTGGAGCCATGTAAGGTGGTGCACACCCAGTGATTCCATAGACTGAAATAGGCGGATTGGAAGTTCGAAGCCAGCCTCAGCACTTAGTGAGACCATGTCTCAAAATAAAAAATAAAAAGGGTTGGGGATGGAGTTCAGTGGTAAAACACCCCTGGGTTGAAACAAGGGTTGATTCATAGTTTTTTCCTCTAATTTAATTTACCACTGTTCTATATTTTTAGGCAGGAAATATCTTTTTTTTTTTTTTTTTGAGTCACAGATAAGCCAATGCATTTTAATTCCTGGAATAAACTTTCTTTTTCGACTTTAAAATTAGGTAAGGCTTATTTTTAAATTGTGTTCTTCCTCCTTTTTTTTTTTAACTTTTAATCAAGAAGGGACTAGAATATCCCTTGTAGTTCTCCTATTTCTGAGAAAGTTTTGATATTCTATTCTTTTCTGTTTCAAGTATCTAAGAAAAGTCCCAAACTTAACTTTGGGAAAACATCCTTCATCATACAGGAGGGCAGGAAAGATAGAAATGGAAACATTTTATAAATTTATATATATATATGTATATATATATAAATATACAATTTATATTCATAAAATTTTAAAGTTTGAAAGAATCAAGCATTTGCAGCCATGTGAACCAACTGTATCTCTTTATACATTGTAGGCAGAAGTTCAAAGTTGCCCAACTACTTGGAAAACTGTTGGCATTATCTCCTGAAATTGAATTCATAATGCATATACAATGTATTATTTTAATTTTAATGTTTAAATAATGAAGTATTATATCAAGGGAGCCATGAGTGGTGAGATGCTAATGGTAATTCACATACTATTCTGTGCACTTGAGGCCAGATCCTAAAAACTCAAAGGCAACCAGTCACCCAAGTAGGCATCATTTAGCAAAGTAGTATGCAGGGCTATGGCGGAAGTAGAGAGGCATAAGAAAAGGCTTGTTTTGTTGGGAAAACTGTTCTATTAGAATAGTGTTTGGTTCACACAATTTTCAGTGAATATTTGCTGACCTAATGAAGCAAAAAAAAAAAAATGGAGGAAGAAGTAATAATTATTTGAGAGTGCCTGCTTGAGGTGGCAGAGGCTCAGTCATAACCAAGAGAAAATAATGAGAGGTGCATCAAATGGCTAGTTTTCCTGTTTGTCCAGTCGAGAATGTGAGATCTTTCCAGATACACAGGAAAGATGTGTCATCACCTTTCACATAATTCAAGGACAGTGATCTAAAAATTATTGTCAGGAAATGTTAGCCAATTCTAAATAGTACTTCCACATTTCAGCCCATTTAAACAATTAGGTATAAAGCAACTTTTCTTTTGTAAAGAGGGAATTATAAGGAGAGTAGAAATGTGTGGACTTATTAACTAAAAAATGATTTTAAAAAAACCCCATGTTCCTCACAAATGGTAATCTGAAAAAGAGAAGAAAATTGCCTGTGGCAAGTAAGGAGATGTTCAGTTGTTGCAGTCGTGATTCTTCATTAAGCAATACTTAATGTTAGACACTGGACGGAAGGAGCTCTGTAGGGTTTTCTTCTAATTCTCACAACAATCAATAAAGTAATACTGATCTCATTTGACATGAGCAAAGAGAGGCTAAAAGGGCTTGAGTGACTTTTCCAAGGTCCCACAACTACTCAGTGGCAGAGCCTGGATTCTGAACAGAGACCTGCCTGATTCTCAATTCATAGTCCCTTTCCTTAAAGTTGACCCTCATGTGTAGCCACCATGATGAATGAATACAGCAAGGAATTCTGAGATGTTTGCAGGCTTCTCTCCACTCCCTCCCCCAAGCTTATTCCTCTGCGTAGAGCAAGGGTCCCAACCCCAGCTCTGTTGCCTACAGCACTGGCAAGTGACCCATTGGGCTTCCACCTGACCAACTGGGCATCGAGCAGTGCAAAAGCAAATCCCTCCAAAAGCTGGGAGAGTCACACCGTGGGCTACTCCTGCATGCGGGTGGGTACATATCTCTTGGGTCCTGTGACCCTGCCTAAGAAAATTGAGGGAGTGGAGAAACAAATTAAATCAAGCAGCTCAGTGACTAGATAAAGATGACTATGTCCATCTCAGGCTAATAGCAAATACTCAATGTTATCCTTGCTATTACATTATTATCATCATTACTAGCTATGAAGCTCTTAGTTTACACAGCCTTTTAGACTCGGTGTTGTAGTCCATAAAAAACGTTTGATGCTTCTGGAATGATCTAATTTCATCATGGTGATTACAAGAAAATATAAACTCATTTAAATTTTCTGACAAATTGCTCATTAAATGTGAAGAGGATAGAGAAAGAAGTGATTTTCTCCTTTTTGATATGATGAAAATAAGATTATAATTATCTTGCAAAAGTTGATTCATATATCTTATCTGTTCCAGATTCCTGACAAATTAGCTTTCCTCACCTTCTTCATCCCCTATAAATAAACAGTAGGCTTAGATCTAGTGCTAACCCAATTCCCTTTCCAATTCTTACAAGTTACAGCTACATCCAAGGACCATTCTTGGCCTCTTGAAGTAAATAAACTTCAAGATACCTTTGAATACTCAAGTCCCCACTAATCTCTCCTTCTAGCACACAGTTTGGTAATGATCAATTTCTCATTTTTAGTATTTATTTATTATCTTATTAACTAATGGGTAAATTCTTTGAAAGCAGACAGTTTATATTCTCATACATCTTAGCACTTAGTGATGCACCTAGCTCAGTGTCTTGCATAAAGTAGCAGCTCAGTAAATCATTATTGATGGATAAATTCATGTTTGTTATCTATGAAGTCGGTCATCAAATTTGTAACCAGAACTAGAGAAAAAGCTCTAGAAAATTAAATGCTATAGTTTTAGCATCATATAAAATAAAACAAGACATTGTTTTGCATGGTAAATAGAGATTAAAAACTCACTTAAAATCTAGAAAAGATTAATTTGTAAAATATGAAATCAATAATAAGTTGTCTAGGTAAAATAATAATGCTGAAAGGAGACTCACATTTTTCTTGTATTAACTTGCCTTCCTAGGAAATGGCTTTAAGGGTCCTCTATCAGAAAGAATACAGGCTCTTAGGTCTAACCCCAGGTCATATTTATGTCCTGATAACTAAGTCAACATTGCAAAAGATTGCACAACTTGCACCTTTAATAGTAAGATTATGATCTATTATTTTTGGACAATTAGATGAAGTATATCAGTGAAAAATATATGTCTAAATAATTAAACCCTTATTGATCAATATAGAAAAACCCAGTAAATAAGATACATTTGTCCTAACAATTGGCAAAGATAAACTTTAATGACTTTTATATCCAGTATCAGGATATATTTTAAAAATCATTGTTCTTTCATCTAAAACCTTTATTAGTACTATTGGATGAAGGACAAAAAGAATTTGAACGTCAAGTTCTTGGGTGATATAAAATGGGAGAAGACAGGCCATATGCCTTCATATAAACCTCCTAGTCCCTGAAGTTCCAAATCTAGCTTCCTTTTGAGATGAAAATAAATATCTTCTTCCTTAAAAATATGGCAAGGTAGGGTGCTCACATGACCTACTAACTGTGTGAGTAAATGTGGCATATGATAGTTTTATTATTTTACCTTTTTTTTTTAGTATAGAATAAATGCTATTTGAATATCCCTTCTCTCAGCTATACACACAAATATTCCACTGATAACAGCATGTTTTTTAAAACTTAATTTCTTAAAATAATAAATAGATTTTAAAAACTTAATTTCTTAAAATAATATAATCTTGGGGCTTGTCTCAGAGGTCCATGTGGGTAGGTGAGAATCTGTCAACATAATGTCTTTTTCTCAGCATTTTTCCTAAGGGCAACATGCTATTTTGTTTCCCTTGTAATTATTTTTGCCTATTTTTTTCTTCTGCTGATCTACTTTAATTTCATTTGAAACTTGGAGGATGGAAAATGTGATTATTTAGATAATTTTGTAATATAAGCCGTTTTTGCAATAAAGAAGATGAATTCTCTTTGCTACCAACATCTGCCTATCGTTGAATGAAGTGTTATTTAGTATAGAATGTGATATTCAAAAGAAAGGCCATTTATCTAACAAATGCCTCTTCCCTTGTTGCATCTACCCTATTGCTAGCTTGCTGTATCTGTATCGCCTGTTTTTTTTTTTTTTTTGGGGGGGGGCTGTCAAGTTAGCAAATTTCTATGTGATGCAGATGGTGTAACTGCTATTGTTCAAGTACTTAAAATTCATTCTGCTGCAGGATGTTTTTATCATTAAATGTCTCATTTAACCATATCAATAAATTGAATTTATGGATTATTCTGTCTAGGATGACTAAAGCTTTGTTATATATCTGAACATAAAATCTATTTATTTATTTATTTGTTTATTTATTTATTTATTTTTGGTACCAGGGATTGATTCCAGGTGTGCTTAACCACAGGGTATCACTAAGTTGCTTAGTGCCTTGCTAAATTGCTGAAGCTCACTTTGAACTTTCAAGCCTCCTGCCTCAGCCTCCCAAGCCACTGGGATTATAGGCATGTGCCACCATGCCTGGCAAAATGTATATTTTGATATGAAAATTCTATCAAAAGACCCCCCCCGCCCCCCCCCCCCCTCGCAAGATGTGGTCTCACTAAGTTTCCCAGGCTGACCTCAAACTCCTGGGCTCAAGTGATTCTTCAGCCTTAGCGTATTGAGAAGTTGGAACTACAGGTGTGCTCCACCATCATTAAATCTTGGTAGAAAACAATGTTAAGATTTAGATCATTAAGATTTTTCAAAGGACGAGGCATGGTGGCACACACCTGTAATCCCAGAAATTCTAGAGACCTAGACAGAAGGATTGCAAGTTCAAGGCCAGCCTGGGTAATTTAGTGATACCTTGTCTCAAATTAAAAAAAGAAAAGAGCTAGGGGTATAGCTCAGTGGTAGAGCACCCCTAGGTTCAATCTGCAGCACTTGAAACAAAGAAAAAAAAAAGACTTTCAAAAGCATTCTCATATAGCTAGATATAGATAATATGATGGTAGATAAATGGCATAGAATTTTAAGTCATTAATTATACATGAATTTATCATAGACTTTAATTGTTTCCTTTGCTAATTCCTCCATAATTTATTTAAAAATAAATTAAAAATCATGATGTGTAATCCATACTTTTTTAAATAAGTTGTTTAAATTTAGATATATTTTTAAACTTCAAATTTTGGCCTGTATATCCATAGATCCTAATACTATTCCCCCTCATCCATTCCACATAGAAAGCCATCAGATTTTATATTCTACCATTAGAAAGGAATTAGAGGCAAGGCCAATTTTTTTTTTTACTCTCAAGTATATTTTTGATATTGAAATGATTAAAGTTGGACCAACAAAATTTTACATTTGACTTTATCCTTACAGTTTTAAAAATAAGGCAATAATTGAATACTTTGCAGAAATATTCATAATAACTTTTAAAGAAACCATATGTACATATAAGAATTTTATAAACAGAATTCCACAACTTGTCATGACTTTTTCATGCTTACTACCTTAGAAATAATCCTATTCAATATAATACACAATTATAAACAATATCTTATAGCTGGACAATTGTATAATCAACAATGGAATGATTCCAATTTAACATGCACTGCGAAAGTTCATTACTATAAGAGTGACCATATATTCCAGTTTTTCAAGAAAGGTCCTAGTTTATACTTACTGCACTATTATCAATAGTAATTACTTTGATCTCAGAAGTATCCTAATTCAGATGCTCAATTACATGCTTATTTTTATGCATCCATATAAAAAGTAGTACATGCTGCCATATATAAAGAAACTGTGAATAAATGACCCTTACCTGGAGGAATATGCAAAACATATTAATGACACTACACACACGCACACACAATATCATTGCATATAATCCCCCCTTTTTTGTAGCAAAACCCTAAATTTGTGGTATAGCCAGTAAGTACTGTCTGTGGGAATTCAGAAAAAAGATGAATGGGTGTGGACTAGTTAGGTAAGGCTAGTTTAATGGAATCATTGTGCTATAGGGTGTTATAGGCATGAAATCAAATGGACAAAGATACAGGGATTGAAATGAATATAATATAATTTTAATTAATATAAAATATAGTCTACAGTTGATCAACCAACTGTGGAAAAGACTGAGTACTCAGAATATATGGTTTCTTGTCCTAGCTTTGCCACTAGTTAACTTTATGTCATCAAGTACATTCTTCCTTCATCTGTAAAATGGGGGATTAGACTGGATTTATTCATCCATCATTTTTTTCATGATGAAAGTACTTTGGGCAAGCACAACACTAAGAACTATATAAATGATCTTTAAAGTTCCTTTTCCATTCTAACTTTTATGGCAGACACTTTTGTCACCTGTGTTTCCAGTTTCATAGTTATAAGTCAGTTTGGGATCATGTTCTTCTGTATTTAAGAACATGTCTTGCTGGGTATGGAGGTGCACACCTGTAATCAAAGCAGCTCAGGAGGCTGAGGCAGGAGGATCATGAGTTCCAAAGCCAGCCTCAGCAACAGTGAGATATTAAGCAAGTCAGTGAGACCCTGTCTATAAATAAAATACAAAACAGGGCTGGGGATATGGCTCCGTGGTTCAATCCCTGGTATTCCCCACCCCCCCCAAAAAAGAAGAAGAACATGTCTTGCAGGTAAGTAACTGTAAAATAACAAATATTTATTATCTTAAACTGAATGTTTTCCTTCCAAGTACTCTTTGATTTCATAATTGGATTAGGAACATATTTTCATTCTCTGTCATAGTGATGCAACCCAGAATGGTAGGGGACTCTGTCATGAAAAGTTAGCATTGCATATTTTCATAGTGAAAGCTGCAGTTGTGCTACAAGTAACTGAGATTACAGCCAACTCAGCTGGGAAGCATGAATGTCATGCAATGTTCTTCTTTGTCCCTTTTCACAACTGAGGGCATTTTCCTATTTTTTGGACCTCCCATCCCAGAAATCTTTGCTCTTACTCCCAATGATAATCACCTAACAGGAGAGATCATGCTCTCTGGAGTGGAGTGATAGCAACTGAGCAGCAAGGAACTCTACCAAGTCCAAGAAGTTGAGATGTCGTCTGTGAATCCAGCTGGTTCAAGGCTGCAGGCCCATTTCCCTTGACAGGTTTTTCTATTGCAGGGAGTGGGGAAAGTGGCCCTAAACCATCAAAATGGATTATACATCACTCTTGATGATATGCATGGACACGCCCCTCCATTAACTGGAGAAGTTGGAAATAAATCTAAGGAGCAGGAGATATTATTTTTACTTGTCTGATATTTATTATGTATTTTTAAATTGTGATGTGAAAAAGTGGCTATATATTTATCCATAAATAAAACTAGAGGCTTCTTAATATAGCACATACAAAATACAGGATATTTAAATTGACTCTTTGTTCTTTTACCTTTGTTTTTCAAAGAATAGAGACATTTTGAGAGGCATAGGCAGAACAGAAGTGCCAAAATGTATTGAAGTCCAGCCAGAAACCCACCTCTGACTAATGTTTACTTTCAGTATTGATAGTGGTGGTCCTAGTGCTAGAAATAGGACATGGGGTGAAAGAATTCAGAATTTTATAAAGAACTGTAAAACTATAAGTAAGAAATGTAGGGTAATAGATGTTGGATCATAAATGATTGCTACAAGGAAAGCAAATGATGGAAATTTAAATCTGAGGATACTTATTTTATCCATATTGCACTTTTATACACAGAATGCTTATAAACATTGCTATAAGAGTTTCTCCTTACATTTGGCATAGTTAGGCAAATGAAGTCCTTTGGGAAAATATTCAGAATCATTCACTAATTTAAAACAAAAGTGAGCTGGGCACAATGACACACCCTTAAAATCCCAGAGACTTGAGAGGCTGAGGGAGGAGGACAGCAAGTTTGAGGCCAGCCTCAGGAATTTAGAGAGACCCTGTCTCAAAATAAAAAATAAAAAGGTCTGAGGATGTAGCTTAGAGTTAGAGCACTTGCCTAGCATGCACAAACCCCTGACTTTAATTCTCAGCAACACACATAAACACATACAGGTGAATTCTAAGTTATAAGAAATTTCTACTAGTTTTCCACATAGTCCTATCAAAATTTTTAAATTATCAGTTTTTTTTTTTTTTTAGAAAAAAACTCCAGTACCTACATAAAGCCTTAAATCAGAGATATGAACATCTGATAGCAGCTAGAAATAGAGTTGTAAGTAAACGGCTGGGAATCTGTCTTTTCAAACACACAGCAAGAGAGTTACAAATCCATAGCTGTTTTTTCTGCCAGCTATATTAGACCATTCTACCCCCTCAATTTATAGAGCACTTAAAACTTTGAAAACTTCTAACTAAATTGAGAGAAATAGGAAAAGGGCAAGCAATAAGCATATGGACTCAGTTGACAATGTGCTGAAATATTAAGTTGCAGAAATCTCTTAAGTATATGTGTAAAATAAAAACCAAATTGAAAGTAGATTATTTATTTTGAAAATGAGCTCAACTATTTCAGCGTCTGAAAGCAAATACAATTCAAATCTCTACTGTGTGTGTGTGTGTGTGTGTGTGTGTGTGTGTGTGTGTGCGCGCGCGTGCATGTGCGCTTAATGTTGTTCCGGCAAAATAAGAGTAAGATCCAAAATAAGAGTAAGATCCGAAGGATTGGTGACACCTTACTGAACTATCATCACAAGGGGTCTGGCATAGGAAGGAAAATTAAGATGCTAACTCATACTGGCATCTAAAAGGGGTCAGTCAGCCTTAGAAAACTCAAAGGACCCAGACATTGACCAAAGCACACTGTTTTAAAATTGTTTTTTAGTTGTAGATAGACACAATACCTTTGTTTTATTTATTTATTTCTATGTGGTGCTGAGGCTTGAACCCAGTGCCTCATACGTGCTAGGCAAGTGCTCTATCACTGAACTACCACCCTAGTCCCTGCACTTGTTTTTCAAAAAGCAGTGGCTTTGGTTTTTTTGCAGTTAAGAAAGCCAAGATTTCCTAATTACAAAAAGGAAGGAAATTGAATTGAGACCTATAGTATGGTGGGTATTCCCTTTCTTCCTGAAAAGATACTTTTCTAAGACAGAAAGGATAGTAAAAGATAATTTGCACCCATTGTATTACTCAGAGCAACTAACTGGAACTGATAACAAAGTTATAGATAATTTTGCCTTTTTAATATTTATTTTTTAGTTCTCAGCGGACACAACATCTTTGTTTGTATGTGGTGCTGAGGATCGAACCCGGGCCGCACGCATGCCAGGCGAGCGCGCTACCGCTTGAGCCACATCCCCAGCCCCTAATTTTGCCTTTTTAATGTAAAAAGAAATGACTGATTAAATGGAATGCTTCACTGATTTTTCCTAACAACCCTATACATAGAATTTTAGAAACAGAGAGTACTTTCTCAGAGGAGCAAATGTAAACCTACTGGTGTCCCAAATAATGCAGTGAAAACCAACCAAGGGACAACAAGAGTACAGTACAATATAGAAATTCACAAATTAAACACAGTGTCCATAAGTAGTGATCTTTTAAGTAGAGATTTAACAACATCTGTCACTCTCCACATTTGAAATGCAGAGAGACATGAAATGTTATGTTACTAAGACCTTTAGGCTAGTAAACATATAGTTCAAGTATGTTGGCAATGGAATCATTGTACAACCTTACAAAGTGATCATTTGTAATATGCTTTTAACCATTAAGTAATGCTTTATTTGTCAATGGTTTCAGTAATAGTCTACAGGAAGAACAAATATCCTTAATATTTGTGGTTTTGCTTTGCTTGAGTAGCTCCATAAATGAACATTTGATTTGGTATATTTAGTATGAAAAGAAAAATAGCTTTTCTTGTTACAAAAAAAAATAGTTCTACAAATATTTTGTTCAAACTTTCTTTGATTTCCATTTATGTGCTAAATCACGGGAAATAAACATTTCAAATACTGTTTATTGATGATTAAATTGTAAATATCGTTAAATTCTATTGACAATTTCTTTGAGGAATTTGGTTTTTAAAGGAAAAACCATATCATGATCATGGTATGGACATGTTGATTAGGCAATTGTTGGTCTTCTCCAGAAGGTTATATTCTGCCATAATACTAGGTGTCCTGGTTTGTTCGGGTAATGTTTTCAATCTAAAAATCTAGGAGGCAGGTGCTCACTTGTCCTCCTCCATGCTTGAAAAATACAGGGAGGAGGCCATAGTGGCAACTGTCACCATGATTGATTTCGTTGGGATAGAAGATTGATCAGCTGGTTGTAATCAATCTCACAACAGTGAAACTGACACACTTAAACTCCTCAAGGCAGAACAAAAGAGTACTGTTTTGAAATTTAAAGATTCATGAAATACAAGATACTTATATCATTTGTTCTAACAACACAATGATCTTTAAGCCATGTGTTGTTCAATGATAATAATGCCGTAGTGATAAAATGTAAACTCCAAAGATAAAAATACATAGTGATAAAAGGACTAACATTCTTTGTTTTAATTTTGTATCCAATCTTGTATAATGTAACCTGACAATTTTTTGTAAGAGTATAAATAGATCTGAGAAGATTAATATATAACCATGATGTTTTACAATTTCTTTGAGGAATTTGAGTTTGAACTGTACTATAGGTAAAGCTCAAGTCAAAAAATAAGATCATTTTATGGAAGTGTATGACTCTCAAAATCAATATCTGAAGAGATTGTGGTATAGCATAATATTGAAATCACAATAATTACAAAGTAAATATAATAATAATTAAAATATAAATTTATCATTCATTTATTTGACAAATGTGTATATAACATCTAATATTTTCAAGGTATTTTCTATTCATAATCTATTTTCAATCATAATCATCTCAGCAAATCCAAGAATGGAGGTAGTATTACCTTCAATTGACTGCTGCTTAGTTATTATTAGTGGCCCTTACATGAAAAAATATGCAATCCAAGCAGAAAGGAGAGAACTGGTATAAATTATAACTTCAAGTTTTTAATTAATAACATGTGATATCATTTATATCAAAAGTTCTTAAAAACCTAGGGTTGGGGATGTAGCTCAGTGGTAAAGTGGGCTTAAGATGCACAGGACCCCAGTTTCTTTTTTAAGCACCACCAAAAAGAAAATGTTCTCTTGACTAAATATTTCATTTTGAATCTATTATAGGAATATACAGGTTAGCATTGGGGTTTTTTGTTTGTTTGTTTGTTTGTTTGTTTTTGCAGTGCTGGCAATGGAACCCAGCATTTCAAGCATGATAAGTAAGTGCTCTACCTCTGAGCTCCATCCCCAGCCCCACAAGTATAGGCAACATGGATAGATGCCATTCATATGCATACAGAAAGCATATTGATATATGTTTTTATTTAGCTTTGATACATTTACTTAAGTTTTTCATTGGTTTTACATGGTTTCTTTATTTCTAGGGCTGCTGTTACTTAACACTTCCTAGCTTCTGTGTTTCTTTAGAAAAGTGTAATGTAATTTAGGGCATTGAAGATAGTTTTATAGGAATTAGTTTTGTTTTGTTAAATATTTTTTTAGTTGTAGTTGAACACAATATCTTCATTTTATTTATTTATTTTTATGTGGTGCTGAGGATTGAACCCAGTGTTTCTTGTGTGCTAGGCAAGCGCTCTACTATTGAGCCACAATCCTAGCCTCAGGAATTAATTTTTAACAAATTATTTTTATAGAGAAAAATTTCTTGGCCTGCTCACGAATTTTCAGTTTATTACTGACAGACACATTCCTTTTCTTGTTAGCAATAAATTTTAGCCCCCAAATTTTTGATACTGAACTCCCAAACTTTTGCATGGTGATATCATTGATGAGTAAATCTAGAAAAAGTTCAATGGATTTTTCAAATAGGATTCATTTTCTAAGAAAATAATTTGAAACAAGGGGACACAATTCTTCAAAAGGAGAAACAATATTATTATTAGTGCATTGGATATGAACTTTGTGTTATCAGATTATTATTGCTTCCTTTTTGGTTTATCATTCCATGCTATATAAGTGAAGTTCCTGGATAATGAGTTTTTTCAGTTCACAGAGCACTTAAACAGGTATATCTCTTTTATTTTTCATAAGAGCCTTAGAAGCTAGGTTACTGATTTTGTCTTAGGGGAAGTGAATGCAGTGATATTGATTACTTTGTAGTCTTTATTTTGTCTTCTTAATGTGTTGATATTGTTTATGGAAACTTCTTATTGCCATAATGCTTTGTCAGCTCTTACATAATATTTATTAATATCTCGAGATAACATGAACCGCAAATAAATTGGAAGATTTAAACTGGGCATTAAGGGGGCGGAAACAGGAAGGGGTAGGAGGGAGTCTTTGAGCTCTGACTATCTGTCTTTTCTGCAAAATCCAAGTTAATCAGATTTTGAACAGGCTCAAACCCTCAGTGTGAAAGTACTTTGCTAGGGAATTATCAAAGCACAAGTTAGGTAGAGCCCTGAGCTTCTTGCATGGGTTGACAATTATTAATTACATTTTCTTGAGTTGGCTACATTTTAGGCAATTTACTACTAAACAAACTAAAAACGTTTAAGTTAGTTGTTAGTCTTAAGGAGACATATAATCCCTCAAAATACCCACTGAGAAATACCTGCTATATAAGTTGTAAATAAACCATTGTTTGTTTGTTTGTTTGTTTTCGTACTGGGGATTGAACTCAGGAGCACTCAGTCACTAAGCCACATCCCTAGCCCTATTTTGTATTTTATTTAGAGACAGGGTCTCGCTGAGTTGTTTAGCACCTCACCATTGATGAGGCTGGTTTTGAACTCGAGATCCTCCTGCCTCAGTCTCCCAAACTGCTGGGATTAGAGGTGTGAGCCACCACCTCCAGGAAGAAAACATTTAGATTTAAATTCTTAGGCCAGTGTTTTTAGAGGTTTTTATTCCCTTTGCTACATATTCCAACAACAATTGTAGTTAGTGGAATAATTTGGAAGTTTGTATACTTTCGTAAGTAAACAGGGATAAGTGTGAGTTTACCTGGTTTTAGGCAACACACACACACACACACACACACACACACACATGTATGTATATATGTATATTTATTCATTTATATTTATATATATTATATATTTTTAAGTAATTAAATTTTTGACACCAGGGATTAAACTCAGGGGCATTTTATCACTGAGCTCTTTTCATTTTTTATTTTGAGTCGTGGTCTTGCTAAATTACTTACAGCCTTGCTATATTGCTGAGGCCAGCTTTGAATTTGTGGTCCTTTTGCCTCAGCCTCCCAAGTCACTGGGATTACAGATGTGCACCACTGCATCCAGCAGCAATAGATATATTTCTGAGAAGTTGTATATAATTAAACTTTTGTCAGTCATATTTTAAGCCCGTAGAAACTATTTAATGAACTTCATGAGCTTCTCAGATTCACATAGGAAGATTACTAGAACTATTGCATTGTTTCCTTTAATTTTTTCCCCTTGAACTGTAATCAGATTAACATTTTATTTTTGAAAAGTAGATAATGTCACTCCTCTCTAGAGGTTTATTAAACTGGCATATCACCTAGCTATGGGATCTGAAGGTTTGGGTGCTTGAGCATGTTAGTAAGAGTTGTATGCTTCTGATAAAAAATAAGTGCTGCTAGAGGTTTGGAGATTATTTTCTCAGAATTTGAAATTTTAGGAATAGGTAGTAACATGTTGTGGAAAATAAGTGAAAAGTAAGAGCATATTAATTAAGGCCTTACTGTTTTTCTTTTGTTCTGTTTTTTGTATTGTTTTATTTTGAGACAGGGTCTTGCCAAATTACTTAGGGCTTCAAATTGCTGAGGCTGACCATGAACTTGCAATCTTCCTGCCTCAGCCTCCCCAATTGCTGGGATTATAGTCATCTATCTACCACCCCCTCTGGTTAAGGTGTTTTGTTTGTTTGTTGGTACTGGGGATCCAGGGTCACTTCACCACTAAGCTACCTCCTCAGCCCTTTTTACTTTTTATTTTGAGACAGAGTCTTGCTAAATTGCTTAGGACCTCCCTAAATTGCTGAGGCTGGCCTCAAACTTGTAATCCTTCTGCCTCAGCCTCTGCAGTTGCTGGGATTATAGGCATGTGACATCATGCCTGGCTGGTTTAAGGTTTTCTTATGCTGAGTTTCTAAATTGTGCTTGGTCCACAGTTGGGATGTAGTGACCCCAGGGCCTCAATAAGGGCTAGACCTATAGTGAAAAGAAGATGAGTCAACAGAGAATGAAGGCTCCAGAAATTGCCACAGTGCATTCTCTATGAAAAGCAATCCAGGTGGAGAGAAAGGAAGATAGCCTATTCAGGAAAGGACTGTGGGTGAGTTGGAAGGGAAAGACACAAAGGCAGGAATAATTGAAAAAAAAAAAAAAAACCTGAAAGGCCTGTAACATAGCAGTAGTTTTCCTGGGGCCAGATGGGGTAGGGGACAGGTTGGTGTGTGGGGTGAAAATAAATGGCAGAGAATTAGGGGAACAATCTGCTTCAGTTAGTTGGAAACTGATTCAGAAGCATAAAGGGTGAAGTCGAAGGGAAAATTTAAGAATTTAGAGAATTTAAGGGAAATCTTGCAAAAATAAAAATCAGACAACCAAGAGCAAACAGTTGAAAAGCAGTTGTCGTGGTTGAAGTTCAGGGCAATTAATCAGATTAGCAGAGAAGAAAACATTTTTATGAAAAAGGGCAAGATATGAACCAATTCTAAAAGACCTGATAAAGATCAGCCTGGCACAGGGGCGCACACCTATAATCCCAGCAGCTTGGGAGGCTGAGGCAGGAGGATTGCAAGTTCAAAGCCAGCCTCAGCAGTTTAGCAAGGCCCTCAACAACTCAGGAAGACTTGTCTCAAAATAAAACATTAAAAAAGGTTGGGGATGTGACTCAGTGGTTACACACCTTTGGGATCAATCCCCAGAACCATAAATAAATAAATAAATTGAAAGACCTTTATTAATCACTAGATGGGGTCATTTCTTTTCAAAACAAACATGAAGGAGCTATTTAAAATATAATAAATCTAGGAGGGATAATGAATATTTGTGAATAAAATGACAAACAGAAAAAAAACAAAATCAAATTTGTGAATATTATATGCCACAAAAGATGAGATAGCCTCATTTTATGTAAAGTCAAAATCCCCAAGAATTTTTATACCTGTTTTTTAAAAAAGAATCCTTTAGAATTAAAAAAAAATTGTATGTTATTTGTTTTCAGACCAACTATATTTTATTCTCAAACCATTATGAATATGGGGTTGATTAGTTACATTTTTTATGTCAGTTCAGAGAAGTTCTTCAAAGGTTAATTCATTGATAACCAATGTTTGAAACTGTTAGAATTGTCTAAGTTACTAAAATTATTTAGACTATATTTATATTTTTGTGATATTCATAGAGACATGTTTGTTTTGACCATATGTTTGAATATTTTATTTTTAGTGCACACCAGAGATTTGCTAATGAAGAGTAAATTGTCTTTAATTTTGGGTTCCAGTGTCTATCTTATGGAGCTATACTAAATTTAAACTGACTTTACAATACTTTTCTGAATCCATGCAAGTTTTATTAATTTTTAAATTTTGATTTTTTTGAGACAGGGTCTCTCTTATTGCAAACTCCTGAGTTCAAATAATCCTCCTGCTCCAGCCTCCTTAGTAGCCAAGACTACAGGTGTACACCACACACCCCACTACAATGAGTTAATAATACCATATTTCAAAATAACTTTTAAAAAGTATTTAAAATGTTCTCATCACAAAGAAATGATAAGTATTGGAAGAGATGGATATGGTAATTAACCTAGCTTAATCATTCCATAATGTATACATGTTATCAAAACAGTACTACATGCCCCATAAAAATATTATTTGTCAATTAAAAATAAAACTATAAAAAAACTTAGAAGGATTCACATTTTCTAAAATGAAGAATAATATTTTAGCACTCAATTTTTAAATCAACTTATTTTCTTCAACTCCACACATCTGTAAATGGTTTGCTTAGCACTGTTCAATTTGCTAACGGTTTAGCCTACAGTGTGCCAGGCTCTGTGCCAAGTGGAACTGAAGCAGAATCAATTATAGTTCCCGTTAATTAATTGCTCCCATTCTTTTAGGGGAAGTGGGTGTGCAAATAATTAAAATGAAATTGCAGGAAAGCAACAATGGAAATTAAGTATGAGGTATGCAAATACTCTAGAGGAGAAAATGATTGGTCTAGTCAGGGTAGGCATCACAAGAGTTGCTTAAAAACTATTAGGGTTCTGTGTCATAATAAGAGTTGGTCAAGTATAGAAAGAGGTCAAAGTCATTCCAGACTGAATAAATACGGGTGCCAAGGCAGAGATGTGTGGAAACAGTGTGGTCTGTTTAGGGAAGGACAAATATCTTGTCCTTGACCGCCTTATGACATAACTGAGCCCCCCATAATAAAAGACAGATTAACCAAGGAGAAAAGTAAATAAGTTGACTTAATACAGATTTTACATGATAAGGGAGGCTTCATAAAAAAATGGGGACTCAAGGAAACATGTAAGCCTGTGGTATTTTTATCTTAGGGTTGGTGGAGAAATGGATAGCAGTGGAGAAGTATGACCAGGTAAAGATGACCTAATGAAATGATCTTATGATGATAACCTGAAGGAATCTCAGCAAGGCCTGTCTGTTCAATACCTCTTGGTGACCTTGTGTCTTCAGAGATAAGGATGTCCCTTTACTTATAGGGAAGGTACCTCTGCAATGAGGGTCTGTTTCAGGGGAGGAAAGTAAGGGGAAGGTGAAAGTGAACTTCCCACTTCTATTTTCTTCAATGTCAGTATCAAGGTGCTTTGTTTTGGGGGTGATGTGTCCTGAACCCCATCACTGAAGTACTAGTAGAGCCCTCTTTTTTTGGGTTTTTAAAGATATATAAGTTAGCCTGATGCAGTGGCACACACCTGTAATTCTAGCAACTCCATAGGTTGAGGCAGGGAGTTTCAAGTTGAGGCCAGCCTCAGCAGCTTAGAGATCCTACCTCAAAATAAAAAAATAAAAAGGGCTGAGGACCGAGCCCAGTAGTAGAGTACCCCTGGGCTTACTCCCCAGTACTACACAAAAATAAAAAAGATATATAAGCTAACAGATTGATGTTATTTATTATTATTATTATTGCTTGCTATGTGCTAAGCTCTAGCATTCTAAATAGTTTTTTTTTCCTCCATATTTTCAGCTTTAGGCTAATTTTCAGAGACATGACTGACATACTAATTAGCTCAGTAAAGTTTTAGAATTCTGTCCTTCAACAAATTTTAGATATGCAGTATTTCAAAACTTTCCTTACTAGAATATGCAAACTAATATATACCGAAGAATTCAGTGCAGTGGTAATTTATTGTCTACCGTATACCAGTTTCAGATACTTTAACACAAAAAACCCTTGGCTCCAAGAGAATAATAATACCTCAGTCATTATAGTATTTTCCACATATATTCATGACAACCATAGGACTAAATCTACAGTACCTTTTCAGGGACTTGGAAGGGAATTATACTTTCACTTATCAAATTCAGGGTTTTTCAATATCATTTAAATGCTGTACAGAAAACATTAACAGTTGGCAGCACACTTTGTCTCATTTGTCTGTTTGTTCAACAATACAAAGAATAGTTTTTATCCTTGTGGGTTTTATTTTAATAATTCTAAATAAAATATGATAGAGTAGGATTTCTTTTAGTACAGAGAAACAGGCAGTATGTATGCTGGTGCTAATGCATTTCTTTTTTCCGTGAAAGAATGCTTTGTTTCTTTGGAATGGGGAACATCAGCAAAGCTTTGAGCTGGAGGAACCTAATGGATTCTCTTGTACACAGTGCAAAGGTGATCTTTCACTCCATTGTCTGTGGTTTTGAAGATTTATTTATGGAACATCACCATCCAATCACTTCCTAATTGAATGGCCGTGAGGAGTAGGAAACATTGTTTTATCCATATACAGAATAACTCTATAATTTGGCCCGACTTCCTGTGAAATGGAAATAGCATGCGCCTGACATGTCATTCTATTTTGGCAGATCTGCAGAATGAGCAGAAAGGGATAGCAGAAGTCTCTAGGTTGACTAAATTAAATGTCAGTCAGTAGTTATTGCAAAGTACCATACAAACAACTAATTAATGCTTCCTAAACAGATGAAAAGAAAATTCCATGTCCCATATACAGATCATTTAGAGGATAAAAGAGGCCCCAGGTGATGCTCAGTTGAATGTATTGAAAGGATTCAGAAATTACTCTGTAAACTGTTTATTAATGCTTTTTTTTTTCCTGGTCTGGGGATTTAACTCAGGGGCACTTCACTACTGAGCTACATTCCCAGCCCCTTTATTATTATTATTATTATTTTAATTTTTATTTTGAGGCAGGATCTCACTAAGTTGCTGAGGCTGGCCTGGAACTTGGCCATCCTCCTGTCTCAGCCTCCCAAGTGTCTGGGATTAGAAGTGCATACTATATTGACTGACTTTTAGTGCATTTTAAAATATCATTCCATGCTTAAAACTGTCAATGTCTTCCTACATCTTCATGATCTGATCCAAGACCTCTCTCTCTCTCTCTCTCTAACCTTCTCTTATACAATAAAGAAAGGAAGGAATGAAAGAAGGAAGGAAAGAAGGAAGGAAGGAAGGAAGGAAGGAAGGAAGGGAAAAGATATTGTGTCCATCTACAACTAAAAAAAAAAAAAAAGTAACTCTGTAGTTGGTATTAGCTCTCCATTTTAAGCTTTTTATTAACCCTGCTTCCAAACTCTAAATTCTACAACCTGGATTCTAAACCCACAACTTGAATTTGCATATTACTTTTATTTTTATATTTAACTTGTTATTCCTCTTTATATAGATGAAAACTTTGTTAACATTTGTTTAACAGTTTGTTAAAAGTTTGTTAACATTTCACTTGGAGAGTCAAGTCAGCTTTCAGTAGCAATTAGAAACATTTTCTTAGTAGCACTTTTAAACATATTTGGAAGAATATAGTTCTTATGAATTTTCATCATGTGTTGAAATTTCGTTTGATAACACATCAGATGCATTCTATTTATAATTGATAACTGAAATCACCATAGTATGGTTTTATCCCATGATGATATTGCTGAACTTATCATCTGATAAATCAACTCTCTGATTGTTTCTTTAACCCACTTATTTAAAACTTTCCATAATTTCCACTATTACAATCAGAATCTATTAGTTTAACAATTATAAATAGATCATATATCCTTCATCTGAAATAGAAAAAAAAGTTTCCTGAAATATTCAAATGAATTATTTTAGTTTGAAAGCTATGCAATCTTTGCATAAAATTCCCAATATAAAATGTACTTGTGGGCTGGGGATGTGGCTCAGTGGCAGTGTTTGCCTAGTATGCATGAGGCCCTGGGTTCAATCCTTAGCACCATAAAATAAATAAAAGAATAAATAAATAAATAAATTAAATAAAACTTACATCTGACATTGTCCAGAATTTTTTTTAAAAACAATGTACTTGCATATGCCTGTAATTCCAGACACCTGGCGGCTGAGGAAGTAGGATTGCAAGTTTGAGACCAGCCTCTGCAACTTAATGGAACTCTAAGCAACTTAGAAAAGACTCTGTCTTGAAATTTAAAAATAAATAAATAAATAGAAGCCTAGAGATATAGCTCAGTGGTAAAGTAACCCTGAGTTCAATCCCCAATACCACAATAAAAAAAAAATTAGAATTATTTCTTTGTTCTTGTTTGGCATTTTCTTACTTATATTAGAAACCAAAAAGTGAATTTAAGTCACTTAAATACTGTAAATATTTACAAGTACTTCTTTAAAAAAAGTTTAAAACATGAATCAAAACCTCTATCAATCAAAGGAAAATAACAGAAGTATACTTGGATAAAAATATCCATAGAATGGAGATGGGAAATGGGCTTATGAGAAAAAATAATTTTTGGTGTGGGTTACCAGGGATTAAACTCAGGGGCATGGACCATTGAGCCACATCCTCAGCCCTAATTTGTATTTTATTTAGAGACAGGGTCTCACTGAGTTGCTTAGTGCCTCACTGTTGCTGAGGCTGGCTTTGAACTCATGATCCTCCTGTCTCAGCCTCCCAAGTGGCTGGGATTACAAGGTGTGCGCCATGGCACTGAGCAAAAAAAAAAAAAAAAAAAAAAAAAATTTAACAAATGCTAATTACAAATACTGGGTCATTTTCTGTAATGTTATAAAAAAATATGGTCTAATAGTTTTAAAGAAAATGTCAGAACACATTTAACACATTGTGTTTCCTCATGCCTGGCATATAGCAGGTCTTCAATAAGTATTTGTTGAAAGAATAAATGAACCAACAAGTCTTATTTGAGCACCTGTTATGTGGAGGATCAAAAACTACAACCCAGACAGGGCTTATGATCTATTATGGGAGAGATGAAATACAAGGAAAATACACAAATGACCACCATATAGGAAAGTGTGTGATAAAAATTAGTATATCATAAGAGATCATAAGACAGATCATTTCCCATCCAGTAGAGGGGTTTTTGGAGGGGTACTGGAGACTGAATTCAGGGACACTTGGCCTCTGAGCTACATCCCCAGCCCTATTTTGTATTTGATTTAGATACACGGTCTCACTGGGTTGTTTAGCACCTCACCATTCCTGAGGCTGGCTTTGAACTCAAGATCCTCCTGCTGCAGCCTCCCAAACTGCTGGGATTAGAGGCGTGCACCACCGCGCCTGGCAAGACGTGTTCTTAAATACAGACTAAGAGATAAAGAGGTAGTTTTCACAAACTAGTTAAGAGAGGAATAATTTATAACTAGGAGTCAGAGGGCTTACTAGTAGGATTCCTGGAAGCTTAAGAATTAAAAGGTTGAATGAAATCTAATAGATGATGGTGTTAAACATTTTTCTTACAGGTTGATAGACTTAAGTAACAAACAAGGGGACTGGAGCTATAGCTCAGTTGGTAGAGTGCTTGCCTTGCATGCACAAGCCCCTGGGTTCAATCCCCAGAAACACACACACACACACACACACAAAAAGAAAAAAAAAAAAAAAAAACAAGGCTGACCATTTGAATTGTGTGTATTAGATTACTCAGACAACTGAGCACTAGGATCAGGCAAATTGCCACTGAACTACTTCTTTTAGTTATGTTAAATTGTGTGGTAAAGCATTTGGTTTGTTAGTCAAAATGCGTTAATGTGTTGCAATACTTACTTTAATATCTGTTCTTTTTGTGTGTGTGTGTGGAATTAAACCCATGGGTGCTTAACCACTGAGCCACATTCCCAGCCCTTTTCTATATTTTATTTAGAGACCAGGTCTCACTGAGTTGCTTAGTGCCTCACTAAATTGCTGAGGCTGGTTTTGAACTCATGATCCTCCTGTCTCGGCCTCCCAAGCTGCTGGGATAACAGGCGTGCGCCACAACACTCAGCTAAAATCTGTTCTTAACTAGAATCCTAAAATGTGTTTTCAGCCCATGTTAGAGTATTGTTCATAAAGTATTAATATTTGCTGGATATGCTCATTTTATACTTGTCAGTTACATTTTAAAATGATTCCTCAATTTTTTGTTTTTATATTTTGTTTTATTGTTGTTTGTTTTGGTACTAGGGATTGAACCCAGGAGCACTTAACCACCGAGCTACATCCTTAGTCAGTTATTCATAACATTAGGATTTATTTTGATATAATTATAAAAGCATGGAATATAACTTGGTCTAATTCAGTCCCAGGACTTTCGCTTTCCCTCCTCTCCTCCCTTACCCTGTTCTCTTCCCTCTACTCTACTGATCTTCCCAGTCTTTTTTACTTTTAATTTTGAGACAGGATCTTGCCAAGTTGCTGAGGCTGGCCTCGAACTTGCAACCCTCCTGCTTCAGCCTCCTTCCTGAGTCTCTGGGATTATAGGAGTGCACCACCATACTGGGCCCTTTATCTTCTTATAAAAAATCATTTAACCTCATGTACCAGCCCCAAAAGTCAGTACATGACTTGCCTTATTACATCACTGGAGGAGATACATTTACATTTGCCTATTAGGGGTTGATAAGGCTACACATGGTAGAAATATTTTTTAATCTCAAATTCCATTGGCTTGTTTAACTGATTCTTTTGGAAAACACTGTACCTAACCAAGTTTTAATGTTGTAAAGCTCTACTCATTTGCATCAACCTGTTAATTAAGGTTGCAAAAATGACTGGCTGACTCATAAAACATTTATTTTGATGATTCCTATCCTGGCTTTCTTCATAGTTTCATTATCATTTCAAAAATGCATTTAATTTTTATTTGCATGGTAATTTCAGCCAATTTACCTTCATTTAGGTCACTTTGTGCAAGAAAATGAATTTTCTTATTGTTTCATCTACTTGATTGATTTTTGCTTCTGTTACTTTTGAGTAACCTCAAATCTTTTCTGAGTTGTTCTATTATCTTTTTTGAATTTCTTTTATCACAGAATCACCTAACATTTTTTATATGTTCATTTATTGCCCTTTTATGATTTATTGCCTCACTGTTTATTCTTTAGTGAACTTAAAGATGGGGAAAGAGCAAGATTGCTTAAAATAATCTTTGCCTATACACAGTTTTCTTCCCAGAGTTTTGCTTCAACACCAAAAAAAATAAAATAAAATAAAATAAAGAAATGCCCATTTAATCATCCATCATCCACTTATTCATTTATTTTGTAATTATCTTTACTACAAAATTTCACAAACAGTTGGGCACAAATTAACAGATATGTCCATTATTTTTTTCTTACTTTTGTTTTGTTTTGTTTTGTTTTGTTTTGTAGGGTCCTAAGGGTCAAACCTAAAGTCTTCTCTACCACTGAACTACATTCCCATTTCTCCATTAGTTTTTATGGTTGCTGTTATTGCTTTTTCGTTTGTTTTTGTACTGGGGATTGAACCTAGGAGTGTTGTATCAGTGAGCTACATCTCCTGCTCTTTTCAATGTTTATTTTGACACAGGGTCTCACTTTGTTACTGAGGCTGGCCTCAAATTTGCAGTCCTCCTGCCTCAGCTTCTTAAATCACTGGGATTACAGGCATATAGTGCCCAGCCATTGATTTCTTGATGGAATAATAGGTCCTGTTTATATAGTCAGATTCTCTTTTTGTTTTGCCTAGAACTCCTTGTAGTCTAAAATAGGAGAGAGAGAGAGAGAGAGAGAGAGAGAGAGAGAGAGAGAGAGAGAGAGAGAGAGCGCTTAGAATCTAGTGTTGCTAAGAAAGAGTTTGCCAAGGCAAAATCCAGCCTTAGGTGATTTTCTTTCTGAAATAGCCCTTATTTTAAACTAAAATTATCTAGTATAAACAGCCTAGGTTTGACTTTGCCATATGTTGTCATAGACCTTTTATAGAAACCTTTTCATGGAAGGTGAGTAAATTTTTTCAAAGTCACTTTTTAAGTAGCCAATTTATACCATTTCATATAACTTGAATGTTAACACACAGATATTTTCATTTGATTTCAATTTTGGACAAAAGACATCTTGATCTCTCATCTGGAAGGACATCTTTCCAGATGTCCTTCCAGATGAAAGGACATCTGGAAAAGAAAAAAAAAAAAAAAACCAAAAGACAAGTATGCTAGCATCATGTTTAACTTGGTAAGGAAAGGTATTGTCCATCTTAAGAAATAAATACTACATAATAATAAAGTAATAAATAATGTTAGCAGTGTGAAGAAGGCAACCTTAACCTTCAAAAATAACTTCTCAAGTTGGGATTATGAAATAATCTTAAAAATATTCAACTGCATCTCAGTGAAATTTAGAAACAGCATCTTCGGCATAGTTCAATTTGTTGTTTCTTTTGGCACACCTCTTGTTCTTCCAAGATGATTACTTTAAAATATTTTCACACTAGTGATGTAGCTCAGTGGTAGAACACTTGTTTATCATGCATGAAGTCCAAGGTTCAATGCCTAGGACCATCAAAAATAAAAAATAAAAAAGGTGGAATATGGTCATACATTTCCTATAACCTGATTGCTCTTTTGTACCAAAATAATGGTAAAAGGAAACCACAAAAACTAGTCTCCCAGAATATATTTAAACCTATGGACTTATTTATTTATTTGCAGTTCTGGCAATTGAACCCAATAACACTCTACCAGTGAGCTAGATCCCCAGCTCTTTTTATGTTTTATTTTGAGACAGGGTCTCCCTGAGGGTGGGCTTGAACTTTTGATTCTCCTGCTCAGCCTCCAGAGTAGCTGGGATTACAGGCATGTGCCACCATGCCTCGTTTATATGTGGCATTTTATGCATTTATAAATCATTGATGTTTAAAGTACTTACTTTAATTACTTTTTGTCTTTAATTGTTTAAATTGCCTTGAGAAGGACATGACTTTTCTATTTGTTGGTAATTAATAGCAGGATGCATGAATACAACCCATAATAAAAAGGATATGCATGCAAGTTTTCCTCTTTATAAATAACTCATGCAAATTCAGCAATACACCCAAAAATTAATTTTTATAACTTGCATGGAAAACATTTAGTGATATTAAGTAGTAATCAATTTTAATGAATAGAAGAAATCTGTCTTAATAAGATAAATCTACTTCCCTTAGGATACAATTTAACTGGAGCAGGAATGAATGTTTATATACCTCTTGACCCACTTAATCAAATTCAAGAGAGGTAATTATTTTATTTTATGTTCATATTTTCAGGGTTCGTAGTTTCCAGGATAGGAGTAGATTATTGGTAACAATAGCTTAAAGCTCTGAAAGAACAAACCAACAGTTTGCTCTTTTCTTTTGCTATCTTCTGTAGATCTGTTGACCTGGCCAATTAATTGGTGGTCAGGAAGACAGTTAATCATGTTATGAAGACCTAATCCATCTACAATAAAACACAACATATCCTAGCTTCAAATCTCTTGGTTATAGGCCAGATACAATGGTGCACACCTGTAATCCTAGTAACTATGGAGGCTGAGGCAGGAGGATCTCAAGTTTGAGGGCAGCCTCATTAACTTAATGAGACCCTGTCTCAAAATAAAAAGAGCTAGAGATGTTGCTCAATGGTAAAGTGCCCCCTTGCTTCAATCCCAGTACCACAAGAAAAAAAAAAAATCTCTTGACTATAATGTAATAATATCTCTGTAAATATTTGGTTATTTGTTTCTGTTCCCTTTATTTAGGACTTAGATGAATAACTGATTTGAAAACATTTTATAGGTATTTTCACATATAATATGTTCCAAGGATTTTAAAATACAATGAAAGATGCTTTCTTTCTAAATGACTACGCAGACATATACAGAAAGCATTAGGCATTGAAGGGACCAATAACTTCTTTAGCTGGTAATAGTTTAACAAACAACGTTAATCTTGCCAGGAAAGATGGACTCTTACTCATTTTGAAAGTATCAATAAAGCACACAATATTTCTATTCTATGCTAGGAATGAGTGAGGAACCAGAGAAGAAGAGACAACTCATCCTAAAATAAAATGTGTACAACTGTATTGTCCTGATTTTAAAGGACTTGCATAAATAATTTTAAAAATTGTGGGTGATGTAAGGGTCCTAAGTTTAATAACAGTGGTTAAATCCAAGTACAGGGTCCTCAGTGCTCTCTATAATAGAGAAAGAAAGAAAAAAATTATATATATATATATATATATATATATATATATATATGACTTAATTCTTATAATATATATGAATCATGGATTTCTTTGATTCAGTATTCCACAGGCCTCACTTCAGTTCTTTAACTGTTGTAGATCTTACCTTGCTGATTAGGTTGTAAGCTCTTCTACCTCATCATCTGCCATTTCTTTTGTTTTACCTCCCACATTACCTAGGGCTGTATTGAATTTTTAATCAATAGTCAACAATTACTTGTAGAACCTAAAGAAGGATTTAGTGTATTTGTTCTAGTGTAACACACAGCATGGAACTGGTTGGATTCTTTGTCTCGTGAATTCATGGACAGCAGCAGATGAAAGCACATTATAAGAATTTTATTAAAGCAAAGGAAAGCTTCCTCATCTGGAAGGGGACCTGACAGGGTTGTGAGTGAATGTCCATTGTCAAGGGGTTTATATGTATCTACAGGTTTAAGAAAGTCAGCCCCAGGTCCAATCCTGGGTAAGGCACTCAGTATCCATGGAATATTTATGCAACCTTTAGTCTGATCAAAATATTGATGAGGGGGGCTTTCCTTCTTTAGAGAATCCATGGACTCCAGGTCACATATGTCCTGATTTTAAAATAACCTCTGTAAGTTTCTCAACAAAAACCTGTAGCTGCTGTTTGTGTTCTGCTGCTCAGGAAGTCACCCAGGGGCCCATTTCCCTAATTGGCCAGCTTTACCTCCTCCTCCTGACCTCACTAGCGACATGTTCGATGTTCCAAGTTTGATTGAAGAGTGGAGATGAAACAGGATAATATGATGTGAAACCTTCATTGACATTCATTTTAAGTAAAAGAAGTTAAAATATTTAGTTAACATTTGTATAGGATATGTAGTCATATTCTTTTTTATTTTTTAGTCATAGTTGGACATAATATATTTATTTTACTTATTTATTTTTATGTGGTGCTGAGGATGGAACCCAGGACCTTGCACGCACTAGGCAAGTGCTCTACCACTGAGCCACAACCCCAAGCCTGTAGTTGTATTCTTTATGAAACTTTTGAGCAAAAATATGGCAAGGAGATCAGAACTAACTGGCCTTCATCTTTGAATTTTCATTCAAATCTCTCAGACAGTTTAACAAAAACAAAACAGTTTTAAAACTTATTTTCATCCATCTCCTGAAGGTTTTTGTTTTGCTCTTGTTTGGGGTGGATTGATTTTATATGATGCTAAGATCTCTGAAACAAGGGGACTGTTTTCCAAATGTAACCACTACTGAGGGAGAAAAAAAAATGTTTCCAACTTTGTTTGCTTTTAATTATTTATTTACCAGCCTGCCTTTTTTTCCAGAAGACATGCAGAAAGAGCAATCAATGCACTTATTGCTTATGCATTTTTCCCTCTTTTGTCTCTAGCTAGAAGAAAAGGCCTTTGTCTTAGAAGGTAGGTCTCTCTAGGAAGAGGAAGTAGACTGGTGGGAGTTGAATGAAGCAGGCATATACTAAGGTCCTAAGAGAAAAACCTGTCTAGACAGGTCAAGGAGTCTGACAAAAGTGAAGCCCAGACAGGTAGGAAAATTATTTTCAAAAGACCAACCTTTACATCAGGTAAAAGTTACAGTAAGTCAGCAGATGACACCTCTCTCTCTCTCTCCCTCTCTCTCTCTCTCTCTCTCAAAGGATCCCTTTAGGTTTCCTAGGGTGACCTTCTACTTCTGGGCTTAAGGGATCCACCCTCCTTAGCCTCTTCAGTAGCTGAGAATACAGGTGCACCCCTGTCCCATCTGACAAATGACCTTATTTTGCCCAAGTGCTTCAAGCTGTTCTATGGTTAAAGGTGTAATTTTCCACAACACTGAAAAGTATTTAGTTTTCTGCTGTTGATATTTATGTAGATTTTTGACTAATTTATTTTTTTACAGCTTTATTGAGGTGTCAAAAGACAAAATTACAACACTTTTAGTTAGAGATATAATTGGCCTTTATTCATGATTCGTGAAAATTGGGACAGCCTCCGTACTACAAAACAGAATGAGCACTCCTACTGGGAAATAGCAAAGCAGTGGATTTTATAAAGTGGGGAAAAGAAAAAGGAAAGTAGGAAAAAAAAAAAGAAATGGTTTAGTTAATATCAGGTTACATCAGGTTACTTTTTTTTTTTTTTAATAAGGATTAATTCCTGTTTCCAGGAAATTGGTTTGTGTGGGGATAAATCTGCTTTTTTAAAATTTCATTTTGATTATGTGGCATTTAGCATGAGTGACACTATTTTAGTTTTGTCTGTTGAGGCCTATTGCAAGAGCTCAATCCAAAATGAAGGTCTCCCATAATTTTTGTTTAGCAAAGGTGTAATTTAAATACTTTCTTCTTGGCATATATATCATGTAGGAAATTAGTGCCCAATTTCTTCTATTAATATCCATTATATATTATTTCTTCTTTAAGAGAGATTTTTCTTTAAAAAAATGTTTTCTTTATCTCTCTCTGATGTAACACTGCCCCTCTTCCATCCCTATAATTTATAATGTAATTATTTCTTGGACTAGAAGTTGCTCTTTTGCTTCATTGTCCTTAAAATATTCATAGTTTATGTGCACAATGGAATATTACTCTTTCCAATGTGAATCACAAACCCAAGACAGCTATAGAAGAAATTGGAGTGTGAGTCCTGATTATCAGTCAGAAGTGTGGCTTTTCCTGAAATGCATGACATATTAATTAGATGCTCTTATATTTGTTGAAATCCACAGACTTGGAGAACTAGTGGTGTAATGGGTTAAGTGTGCAGTACTTATAAGAAATCCACGGACTTATTTAATGCTTGAATTAAAATAATCTTAGCAAAATTCATTTATGTGCTTTCTTCTTATGTATGGTAAAAAATATTTTTCTCTAAGTGAGGTAAAAATCATCATCAGTATCTGTCATTTCTTGGAAGAAAAAGGATATATGGAAACTTTTATTTCATTAATATAATGTTGAAAAGCTATATGCATATATCCAGAACACAAACATATCTTTGATTTTCTATAATGGAACTGTTCTGATATAATTGGCTCAGTGACAAGTCCAATGACTTTTTCTTTCTTAGCACTTCTTTCTTTATACAACATACTGCCTTATGTTCCTTATTTATTTATTTATTTTACTGGGGATTGAACCCAGGGGCGCTTTACCACTGAGCTATATTCCCAGTCCTTTTCATCTTTTATGTTGAGATAGGGTCTTGCTAAGTTGTTGAGTCTTGCTAAATTGCTGAGGCTGACTTGAACTTGTGTTCCTCCTGCCTCAGCCTCCTGAGTCACTGGCACACACGTGTGCACAGATCTGCCACATCCAAACCACCCTGCCCCACATTTCTAAAGTGAGACTATTACTGGGTTTATTATCCTAGCATAGATGCCTTATCTATGCTCTTTTTAGCTTAAAATGAATTTTCAATAAGAGCTTTGAAGTTTGAAGATACTTTGAGAACATGTCTTAAGTATACCTGAAACTAATGACTAATCATCCTAATTCAAATTGCTGAATGCTAAGAAGTACTATTACACATCACCCACACATTTTTGCTTTAAATTTTTTACTTAGCTCTGTGAGATGCTGTGAGGGAAGCCATCCTCTGAAAGACCAAAAATGCTATAATTATCTTAAAAAGTGTATTTACAGCTAGATTTAAATTCAAAATAGTGGGTGTAGACCTGGAAAAGTATAGGAAAGGGGAATAAAAATAGGTTTTATAGTATATGGTCCATAAGTAAATTCTACTCCATATAATCTCTTGTTACAAATGCTCAAAATATAGAGTCATTTTACTGTATAGTTGTAGTTTATATTTCTCATCACCATTGAAATGATAATATCATCACAAAAATAAGTACTAAGAATTACTTTCTTTGCTTATAGAACTTCATGAAGATACTCCTATATAACCCTTCTGCTTGGGAAGGTCTAAAATGCAAAATGGAAGGTAGAATGTATATCCACAATTTCTCATGGAATTATTCAGAAATTTCAGAGTGTTACACTCCTTGCCACCGCCCCCTCAAAAACCCCTCTATTTCAACTAAAATACTATATATATAAATATATATATGATATAGTTCAAATTATTATCATCATTATTATTTGTGGTGGGGTCATGCTATGTTGTCCAGATGGGTCTTGAACTCCTGGGCTCAAGTGATTGTCCCACCTCAGCCTCCAAGCAGCTAGCACTACAAATCTCTTCCACTGCACCTAGATTGTTTAGGTTAGTTTTGATATAAGTAATTTTCTTGGATAGTGGCACTGCTGATGTGTCAAGACATGAACAGTTTCTTTCAAATGACTTACTGAGTTCAAAGTAAAAATATATGTCATACTACTATCTATAATACATTTTTCACATTTGTGTCAATATTTGACATATAAAGGAGAACAAGAATACCTTGTCTTTTTATTGCATTTTCTATCAACAGGTTGTTTTATAAATTTCATTTTAATAGATATCATAAAACTTGATAAAAATGATAGCAGTCATAGGCTAGCTTTTATCTTACAAATTAAGCTGAGCTATCTTCACACATAAATAATTTACCAGTAATAAATTAGTTTTCTCAGCATGTGAAATATTACTTTAATTTGATGAGCTGGTTGGTATATTAATGTGCTTTCATTGGAGTAGAAAAACTTCATAAAGCCTAATTCCCTGATGGTTTATGTAATAGTACCCAAATACTTGCTTATCTCCCTTTGTCTATTAATTAGAATTTTAAAGATCAGATGATTAGCAAATCTTTTAATTGAGTATAATAATTATCAGGCAAGGTAGTATTGACTAGACAACTGAATGATTAAATTTATTACCGTCAAGAACACAGATTACAACCCTCCCATCCAGTGCTTGCCTAACAAAATTCTTTTTTTTTTCTTTAATGTTTTCTTTCAAGACAGAAAAAAAAAAGAGAGATTATTTTGGTGTAACAATAATTAGTTGTTTCTCACCTCTCCAAACCTAAAGACCATGAATCAATTGAACTTCTGAGCTATCCATTTTTCCGTGCAATACTTATTTCTTCCTCTATTTACTCAGAATCATGTCAAGCAGTTCTAGAGAGATTTTTAGAATTTATTCCTTAATACTACCAGAAAAGATGTATTAACCATTTTATTGCATGAGTATATACATTGTTTTGTTGTTATTGTTGTTGTTGTTTTGTTTTTTTGAGGCTGATTTTGGTTTTGAACTTACAATTCTCCTGCTTCAGTCTTCCCAGCCACTAGGATTACAGGCGTGGGCCACCATGCTCAGCTTGCATCTCTAGTTTTTAAAAACTGAATTGATAGAATGCTTTTGGTCAATAAAGTAGGTAGCATTTTACACTGGTAAGAGCCAGGTGTGGTGGTGCATGCCTGTAATCCCAATGGCTCAGGAAGCTGAGGCAAAAAGATTTGAGTTTGATGCCAGAGTCTCATCACCTTAGTGAGGCCTTGAGCAATTCAGCAAGACCCTCAGCAACAGCAAGGCACTAAGCAACTCAGTGAGACCCTGTCTCTAAATAAAATATTAAAAAGGGCTGGGGATGTGGCTTAGTGGTTGAGTGCCCCTGGGTTCAATCCCTGGTATCCCCCCCGCCAAAAAGAACATTCATTGAACACTTATTATGTGTCCAGCATCACTCATAAGCATGTATTTCATTGTCTCCAAAAGCAACACTTTGTGGTAAATTTTGTGGCTTTCTCCACTTAAAAAATGAAAGTCACCAAGAGGTCAAGAAATTGGCTCAAGATCACATAGCTTATCAGTGGCAAATTTGAGACAATTCCTTTAGTGGTTTACTCTATAAAGCTTACTATTTTTTTTATATTTATTTATTTAGGTGTAGATGGACACAACACAATGCCTTTTATTTTTATGTGGTGCTGAGGATTGAACCTGGTCCTGCCTGTGCTAGGGGAGTGCTCTACCGCTGAGCCACAATCCCAGCCCCTAAAGCTTGCTATTTTTATGCTAAGAAAATCATTGTTTGTAACTAGTCTTTATTCACTATGTAAATATCCTACTGACCCTTGGCCAAAAGCAAAATGCAAAAATGCATTCTTACTTAAAATAAGTAGTTTAAAAGGAATTGATTTTTCTTTCTTCTAAGCCTAGCTGCTATTACTAATCTAATAGTGGGAGTTTGATGTGCATAACGAATGTGTACTGATCAAAACTTAAATTTATGCATTACATTAAATTTCTAATTAAATATATAAATTTGTGGCAAAGAGATGATTAATACCTCCTGCAAGCAAGCCTTACACTGTTATAATGAATTTGCTTTTAGGCAGTTTGCCTGAATAAAATATATTCAGGAGAAAAACGTTCTTTTCACAATAGTCAGTTTTATAATTAATGCATGAGTTTATCTGAAGAACAGACCTGAATAAAGAATGGACTTAAAGTTCATTCCTATTTAAAGTTACAGGAAATATTCAGTGAATTACCTAGTCTCAGTTTTATAAATATGCATGGTGACATGCCATTTAAACCATAGATTGGCCTTATAATCAGACTTGTGTCCTTTACTTGACTTGTGAAATAGTTTTCCCCAGTAAAATCTAATGTTTTTCACTTTGCACAACAATTTTTGTATAGTTCTTAATACATGTGTGAGAAATCAAACTGATGTTAATATTTAAATTTTCATGTGTGTGCTTTGGTATACACAGGACAGAAGGAAAATATCTTAGAATGCTTTTTCTACCAAAATTATCTTTACAAATGAATTTCAGCAATTTCAGATGAGTTTAAATGAACACCTACTAAAAACAACAGAAGCAATTACATGTAAATATGGGTACAGGCCTTGTTTTCAGATCCTAGATCCAAGATTAAGTTAAAATTAATATTAATCTCAATAGAAAATATTAAAATAAGCATTTTGCTATTTTACTGGTAATTTGTACCAGTTTTTAACTAATAGATTGAAAATTCAGAAACCTTTTGGTAACATTTTAATACAAGATTTGGATTTGACATTTCCTTTAACTTTTAATTCAACTTTTTTTTACATTTCTTCCTTGATTGGCATTGCACAATACTTTCATTAAGTTAATCTATGATGACTTTGAAAGTAATATTCCTTAGTGTATAAATATTTCAAAATACCATGAAACTTTCAGAAATTTCTTTGATCATTAAAATTATTATACTATAGTCATTGACTTTATTGATGTGGACTATATTTGTAAGAAACTGGCATGCACAATAATGGGCTAAAGCATTAACGTTATTCAGTTGGCAGTTCATTAGAAAGTAAAAGTAAGATATTCAGATACCATTACCATCTCTTCTTTAAAGACAGAAATAGTTGTACTCACTTGCAACTTACTTGAGAATGAATCTAATATGCACTTGTTGAAGAGCCTGTTCTTAAAAATGAATGACATTTCTCAAATATTTACCTTCTTTCTCAATGCTAGAAATAAAGAAGGTCACTATAATTTATTTAAATATGTATCAAAAACTCTCAGAATTCCGTTAGATATAAGCAAATTAGAAATAAACAAGGAGGCCAGGTGTGGTGAAGCTCCTGTAATCCCAGCGGCTCAGGAGGCTGAGACAGGAGGATCACAAGCTCAAAGCCAGCCTCAGCAATTTAGCAAGGCCCTAATCAACTTAGCAATACCCTCTCTTGAAATAAAAAATAAAAAAGACTGGGAAAGTGGTTCAGTGGGTGAGCACCCCTGGGTTTAATCCCCAGTACCAAAAAAAAAAAAAATGTATTTGCAACATGTACAAATACACACAAACATCCAAAACTTCAAATTCACTTATTCTGTGGATTTTCAAGTACAATTTTGGGAAAACAGAGCAGCCATATATTACAAATATATTCAGGTTAATAAGCAGAAATTGAAATTATTACACTATGTTAGTTTGTTGTTCTTAACTATATGGTCAGTGTTTCCTGCCTTAAATTTTCATTATTAAAAAACAGCCCAACTAGGAAGTAAAGTTATCTTAATTTAACTATATCAGGACTAATATGGATCCAGGGATTCATTAGGATTATCAGGATTTGGTTAAAGTTATGCTTCTCCATGTATAAAAACTGATCCTTAAAATAATGTGATTCTCTGTTAACCAGACCAGTTTTTTTTTCCCCCAGGGTAAAAACTGTTCTACATTTGTTAAATGGATAAATTTGAAACCTGTATGATAACTTTTAAGATTGCTAAAGACTAACTTGCCCAGAGCAATACCATACTCTATCTCACTTTAATAACCTGAATTTACTAGAAATTAATTTCAGTTTGGGGTAACATTTGTATTGAATAATGAATTCCAAGAAAACAAACAAAAAACCCAAATTATTTCACCAAATTATTACATTTTTAAAATTATTACATTGTGTATTTTAAATTTAATTTGTATCTTTGTTTTCCTCTATTTTTAGTGGATTTGATGGTATGGATGTGAATGAATAAAATAGAAATTTATGATATTAATCTAAACCAACAGATTTTGAAAATAAAATTAAGAAATGCAAGTTCATTACACTATGAAACTTCCTTCTTACAAACTTTTTAGAAAAGCCTCTTGAGCACTGACTCTTTTCAGGGTCTCTATCCACAAGAATAAGGATGCAAATAAAATGAGCCAAGAAGAACGGCATACAGTATTTGCATATGAAGTTTTTTATTTTAATTTTTTTTTTTTTTTGGCAGTGATGGAGATCAAACCCATGGCCCCATGCATGCATGCCAGGCAAACACTTTACCACTGAGTTATGTCCCCAACCCCCATTTGATATTCTCGAATCCTATTGTTCTTTATAGTATATCCGCCTTCATAGGGCAACATGAAGTTGTATTTTAAATAAAAAACCTGATATTAAAAACATGAACATAAAGCTATATAAATTTGATTTCAGCACTGCAAAAAATATAATATTATCTGTAGGTATATGTGGATGTTAAAATGGCCTGGGGTTTTTCCTTTTCTGTGTTTCCAATTTTATACAATGAATATGTATATTATTTATGAGCAGTGAAAATAATAAATGATATTTTAAAACAGAAACTTCTTTGCTGCAAGGACTAAAAGGAATCTCAAATTCTACTTTAAATTTTTTGGTTTCTAAATCTCTGAAAATACTCACATCAATAATATATTATGTTATAATATATTCTAATGAGAAATCACATCAGCCACTAGCTGCTTTAAGACTATTTGACAAGTCTTTGAACTTCTAACTTGTTATGGACAGTAGCTCTGACCCATGCAGTTGTGTTTTTTCCAAAGATAGTGCCCCAGGTCAGCATCTTGATGTCTTGACACCTCTTAACTCAAGGCTCAGACTTTGCAATCACGGTTCAGCCAAAGCCTCATAATATATCTCTCCACCTATTTCATAGTCTAGTTTTTCAGGATATTCTACTAAAAAAAATCTTTAGTTTTTCAGGGTATTCTACTAGCAAAATCTTTAGGGGGAAAAAAAAAAGGAAAAACATATATTCATTCTATCCCGTGTCTGAAGCTGTGTTTCTATGGCAACTGCAACAGCCTAAATGTTAGAATTTGAAACACTCCATAGTTACCATTTTTCATGTTAACAACAAACTTTTTTAGGGAAATTTCTGACCTCGAACAGGTTTATTCTAGAACCTATTTTCCTTAACTATTTCTCCACTTCAAGCCAATTTCTCATTGTGTTTCTGCTCATATTTTCCCAAATTATAAATCTAAAATTTTGAAATAATGTATTTGTGATATATAATCAAGGCTGATCAATACCCTTAAGTCAAAATGCAAAGTATGAGTTACTTTTGCGTAGTGTCTTTAAAAATTATAATATTTATTATTTCATTTAACACTTTCAATGATCCTTTGAAATATGTAGAAGAATTATTATATGTACTGTTTAGATGGATAATTAAGTTATGGGGGAGTGTCTTACATAAAATCACAGGTGTGTTAAAAAAACAAAAGTGGTTCTAGAACTCTCATTTATAAATTTACGAGTCTACTACCTGATAGTTTTCTTGATGTTATATTCATTACTATGGTCTAGAAAGATGATGAGTCATAGGTCCTGTTTCAGCTTCAATCGTCATTCATAGTAGACCCTGAATGTCAAATTATATTTATCTAAACCTTAAAGAAATATGGAACTGTGGTTAGTTGGATTGCAACTAAATATTTCTAAGTGTTGTACCAATTGCCACCTTTTGCTCCTACATTGTATCTACAAAACAAGAAAGCTAGAAGCTTTGTAAATATTAAATTAACATTTTCTGAAACATAATAATAATATATAATCTAGGAATATAATTATGAGAAAACTCACATATTCAGTAACAAGTGTTCTGTATAATTTATAAAGGGTCGTATGCATATAATACAGGTGCAAACATACTCCTTGTTATAAAAATTACACAAGAAAATACCAGCACTTGGTAAATTGGAACACTCTAACAATGGAACTACTGGCTAAATCTTTAGAGTTGTACATTCCTCTAAAATGCATAAATCTTCCATTCTGGTTTTAAGTCAAAGATCCAAAATGTCATTTACATTAATGGGAGAATTCCAAGAAATACCAAAAAAGTTACTAAACCTATATTCATGGTTTATTTTTATGTGGTGCTAAAAGAGTCATATAAGGTGGTGTGTTCCTGTAGTCCCAGCTACTAAGAGACTGCAGCAAGAAGATCCTCTAAACCCAGGAGTTCAAGGTCAGCCTGGGCAAGATATTGAGATTCTGTCTCCAAAAAAGAAACAGAATAAACTAAAAAAAAAAAAAAAAAAAAAAAAAAAAAGTAGAATGGGACCTTTGATATTGGTGGAGTCTAATTTTTTTCTTCACATTGTACTTAATCTAATCATACCCATAGAAAGATTACTTTATATTCTCTACTTGACAGTTCCAAATTAGACACCTTTGACATTTGCATTGTTCTTTTCATTTCCCTGGGGTTTATTGTAGTACAGAGAAATAATGATTCACCATATAATATGTGATGACCTGAAATAGTTGCTGTCGCTTCCCAAAGGTGCCAGACATAGAAATAATTTAAGCTCTGACGTCTTGATTATTTTGTTAAACAAAAATCTAAAGTAGTAGCAGTTGCCAAAAAATAAGAAAAATTCTTGTAATGATTAAGAGATTTTAAAAGTTTTTTTAAAAAAATGTAGTTGTAGATGGACAGCATGCTTTTATTTTATTTGTTTATTTTTATGGGGTGCTAAGGATCTAACCCAATGCCTTACACATGCTAGGCACACACTCTGCCACTGGGCTATACCCCAGCCCCAGTCCCAAGAGATTTTAAAAAGTTTTTAAGGAGTAGTTTTGATAGTCACATCTAATGTTGTATAGCTAAATATCAATCCTAAAATTCATTTACTTGCAATCCTAAATTTTGTCTGTAGCTTCCTGACAGATATAAAAATAAATAAATAATAGATGAGATTGACCAATCTAGTCCAACAAAATGATTGCAAAAGGCTCCCTCTCCAACATACAGAATTCTCTTTAATCTTTTGATGTAATTACCTTCGATTGTCCATAGCTATTATTCCATTCTGAAAAGGGAAATGCATTCCTCTTTAGCTTTTTGAGATAAGAAAAAACCCACTTTTGAAGAGGAAAATAAGAAGACCATTTGGGCTGTAAAATATTTCCATTTTCATGAATATTGAAAAATCTATCAGTAAGAAATCACTTGGAAAGACAGAATTCATTGTGATCTGCAGAAATAACAACTTTTGAATTGCAATATGGATTATTTTTTCTGCATAGGGCTTATCAATTGTCAAAAGAATTACTCATGATTTTTTCAATTGGAATGTGGAGAGTCAAGTCGCAAGTAAAGGGTGCAAATAAGTTGTTATTACAGCCCTATGATGCTCTGTTTTTTTTGTTTGTGTGTTTTTCACTTTTAGACAAAAATAAATAGCTCTGTACAAAGAACCATCAAATGATCACCCTGAAATTATTTGCTTTTGAGCTAAAAACTATTCAGATAACAGGTGGCCTGAGGGGGTGAGTGTGAAATTCAAGGGACAGAAGGAAAGGAGATTTGCTTACTTGGAATCCTCCTCCAGCTCAGTGAGTGAACTGAATTTAATTCAAAGCTGGAGCCATTGTATTTGTTTTTCTCTCTATAGCAATAAAGGCACAGAGGCCTAAAGGTGACTGGCATGCTCAAGGAACATAATATGACTCCTGTTGGATAGGTGTGCATGTGTGTATTGTGTGTTTGCAAGCCAGGCCAGTGTTAGTTGAGGGGGAAAGTGAAAGTAGGCTGTGGGGATTTGGAGAAGCACTAAACAGCTTGGATTTTCCTTTCCTGTCAATATTGCTTTTTTGAGGTGATAGATAACTTGGTTGTATCTCATATAGGAAGTAAACAATGGGCAATAGGCAATGTTGAAGTAGGTAAGAACATAGACGCAGGGAGAAATATATTCAGACTATTGGAATAACCCAGTTAAAAATTGAACAAGGCAAGAGGGAAAGGAGGAGGCAGATTCAGACACATTTTGGTGAATCAATTCTTTTTTTTTTTTTTTTAATTTTTTGGTATTGAGGATTGAACCCATAGACCCTTTGCTACTGAGCCACATCCTCAGACCAATTTTTCTTCCTAATTTTTAAAATGACAAGGCCTTGCCAGGGGGGTGGCACATGCCTATAATCCCAGTAGCTCGGGAGGCTGAAGCAGGAGGATGACAAGTTCAAGGCTAGCCTCAGCAACTTAGATCCTGTCTCAAAATTAAAATAAAAAGGGCTGGGGATATGGCTCAGTGGTTATGTGCCCTTGGGTTCAATTCCTGGTACCAAAAAAAAAAAAAAAAAAAAATAGGGCCTTGGCCTCGCTAAATTGTTGAGGCTGGCCTTGTACTTGCAATCCTCCTGCCTCAGCCTTGCAAGTTGCTGGAATTACAGACATGCACCACCACACTTGACAAAACAATTTTTAAGTTTAAAACATCTGGGAAAATTACCAGTGTATAACACCTTAATGAAATATTAGTAGCTTTTGTCTTCTCCCTGGAGGACAAACTTCATTTAACTACAAGAATATGATCAGCCTTAAAAAAGAAAAAATAAATAATGAAGCACCTCCTGGTATTTTAACCATGATACAATGAAACAGTATACTGGACAGAATTTAGAAAGCTATTTTCAGTCACCAGCTTATTGATGACAAAGCTTAATATCTTAAAAGACCCTAAGACTTGGCAATTTTCAAATGTGAAGAACTCAAAAGGTAATCCCTCATTAATAATAAATCACATTGGCCTTTATGATGCACAAACAATCTTGAGCACTTGCCAGTAAAAGAGAAAAAATAATTACAAGCAGGCTAAACTTTTTGCATTTATTTTCTGACTCCCTAGATAGAATATAGGAGAGCTCAGTCTTAGGTATCCTAGGTCAGGAGAAATGCAATTATTATGTCCATTTCCAACGTCACCACTTTTTCCATCTGTGGCTTGCCTGATCATCACAATGAGCTTCTAATGCCACAGCTCAAAAAAGAAGTGTCCTAAAACACTCTTTGTTTTCTTGTTTTCTGGAACTCTTAGGAAGATAAAGTCGTTAGGCACTGCTTTGAAACCATGCCATTTTACAATATAAAATTACTTTTGAACAAGAAAGCCTGACTACTTTCCTCTCCCTTTGTTTCTGGACTTTGAATTATTTTTGGACTCCAGAATAAATCAAGGTAAATAAACCCTCTGTATAGAGTAGGGGCAGAGTGATTTTTTCCTCTGCACACATAATAAACATTAAAGCTTGATCAGACAGAATATGCTTAAGACCTAGAGACTATTATTTGGTCATACACACCACACACATTCACTCAGAAATGCATTTTTAAAATTTATTTCTGGTGCTGGGGATGAGCCCAGGGCTTGACGCAGGCAGACACTCTACCACTTAGCTACACTCCCAGCCCTCTCAAGCATACTTTTAAAGTCTGATGCAAAACAGACCTCAATTAAAGGGATCAAACTTACCCTTCTCAAGTCCTGTCGATCTTCCCACTGTATTCTTATTTCTGTGTTCACCCCTCAAACTGGAAAGAAAGTAATAGGGGAAATTATACAATGCTGGTGTTGATGTAGTAGTGAGGGTCAGAGCAATAGAGAGAAACCCAACCTCTAGGATGGCAGTGGTAGCCAAGATTAGCAACCAGACAGTTAAGGGGAATAAACAGAGCCTCAAGTCTAGTTGTTGAATAGGAAAGATGACGTTTCTGCTGCCAACCTCCCCCCACTTCCCTTCCCCCTCCATTAAGATCCTGGTGATCACCATCTTGTGAGGCTCAAATGTGATAATGAATGTCAAAGTGCTTTGCAGACTCTAAAGTACCATCAATTGTAGGACCATTATGCATTTGGGTCTAGGTAACATGTCAAAAGACATAAAAGTTTTCATCTCCCCTCCCCATTTAGTTTTACAGCTACCCACACATCACTTTGAAAATGTTAGATATTTTATTTTTATTATGTAACTAATTAGAAGAGCTATGGATTGAGCTAATAAAATGTTCTTCCTGCCTAAGTAATGTGACAATTAGAAGGGCTTATGTTCACCCACAAATAAGTTATCTTCTTAGACTTCTACAAGAGTTTCCTAAATAAAGGAAGAAATAATAGCAGGGTGTGGTGGTGCACACCTATCGTCTCAGCTACTCAGGAGGGTGAGGCAGGAAGATCACTAGAGCCCAAGAGTTTCATGCCAGCTTGGGCAACATAGCAAGATGTTGTCCCTTTAAAAATAAAATAAAATCGCATATGCAAGGCTCTGGGTTGGATTCCCAGCACCACAACAAAAGAAGACAAGATGTAAAAAGAGAATAAGAAATAAAAACAAAGGCAGACATATAAACTATTAGAATATCCAACGTGCGAAACCACAAATCAGAAACAGAGTCTTAGATGATTTTATGTATATATGCATGTATTTATTTTGTGATACTGAGGATTGAATCCAGGAGCACTATACAGCTAAGCCACAGCCCCAGCCCTTTTTATTTTTTATTTTGAGAAAGGATCTCACTAAGTTGCTGAGGCTGGCCTCTAACTTGCCTCAGCCTTCCTTGTCGCTGGGATTACAGACAGGTGTAAATCACTATGCCTGGAAGTCAGATGATTTTATGAGCAATTATGGATTGTATCCCTTCTTTAAGCATAGACTTGACTATTTTCTGTTTCGTTTCATATTTAAGTGCAGTTGTTAAACGTGTCCTTTCTTTTCCTACACACAATGCCAGCTTATCCTCAGCAATCTTCAAACAATATTAGTATCAGAATTGGGAAAGTGAAGTTGACCTTGGAAATTGTCAGTGAGAAAATCACATCAATTAGATAGTAAACTCTGTAAATCAGAAGCCATTTCATACTCACAGGTGTACCCCTAAACCTAACAATATGTGCATAATACATAATAGATATTTATAGAAGGCAAAATTGAATTGTAAAAAATCTAGATCTTCACTCCTAGCTCAGCCTGCCATCATCACACACACACACACACACACACAACACCACACACATCACAGGGGAGGAAAAATTTACCTGTAGCCTAATAGGGCTGGTTTTTTATTCCCCTCCATGAATGGGACTGAGCATTAAATTAACATAAGATAGAACAACAAAAGAAAAACATACAAGTATATAACACAAACTTTACCTGACATAGGAGTTATCATAAGAAAATGAAGACTTAGTAATCTCAGAAACTCAGGAGGCTGGAGCAGGAGGATCATAAGTTTGAGGCCAGCTTTAGCAAACCTAGCAAGGCCTTGTTTCAAAATAAAAAGGGCTGAGGTGTAGTTCAGAGGTAAAGCACCAATGGGTTCAATCTCCAGTACCACAAAAAGAAAGGAAAAAGAAGACCCCCAAGATGCAGTGAGAGTTGGACACTTACATCCTTAACTAGAGTAGCAAATTGAAAAAAAAAATGAGATAATGCAGAAAGGCCTGGTCTATGGTAATTGGCTGGGTACAGAAGAGGGCTGGAAGATCAGGGTCAGCCTAACAACATTTGTTCGTACAGATTTCCTTTTGCTTCAATTTCTTGTCCTTAATAATGATACTTTTCTTCTAGGGAGAAAGAGAGGGCATCTTTCACACAATAGTTGTGTCTCCTGATTTTTTTTTTTTTAATTTTTAGTTGCAGATGGACACAATACCTTTATTTTATTTATTTATTTTTATGTGGTGCTGAGGCTTGAACTCAGTGCCTCACACATGCTAGCACTCCATCACTGAGCCCCAGCCCCTGCCCTTGTCTCCTGATTTTAAGAAACAGAATGAGGGTCGTAGAAATGATACTCTTGAATCTGCTGTTTTTCAAATGTCTACTCAAGATAGTCAATATGAGACCAGCATATTTGGGGATGGCATATCTATAACATCTATGACTTGGAAAGACATGTTCCCTGATTCTTTGTTTAAGACAATCTTTGTTGGTAAAAAAAAAAAAAAAAAAAAAAAAAAAAAAAAAAAAAAGTCTCTTCCTGCGTCTTATTTTGCTCAAAAACTTTGCAATTTCAAACTTAATACTTTTCATAGAAAAAAATGCAGTTGCCTTCTACGGATAAAATACTGCCATATAGATCATGGTGCCCTTATTAGACATTTAATTAATTTTTGTGTTGGAAGGGAAAGCAATATACTTGTTAATGTTGGTGACAGTGCGTGCAAATCTCATTTTGTCTGACTACTGGCCTTGTGCTCCATTCAGAAACACATTTCAATATTGATTAATTTTTTAGCATCTTTCTTTCTTATAACAAAATAGGTTGTAGCAAAAACTTATCCTCTTTCATATTTCATCCCAAATAGAAACTGAGGATAGTCATTGTGTTCTAGTAGAAATTATAATTTATATCTAGATATCATTATCATATTATGTCCCTTGGCCTTTTCCATTCTTAATAATATTTATAATGAACATTTATCGAGTTCTTACTAGATGCTATGCATTTTGCCTGGTGGGGGTGTGTGGAATATCAGGGATGGAACCCAGAGGCACTTTTCCATTGAGCTACGTCCCCAGCCATTTTTATTATTTATTTTGAGGCAGACAGTTGTTTAGGGACTTGCTTAGTTGCTAAGGATCACCTCAAATTTGTGATCCTCTTCCTGCCTTAGCCTCCCTAGCCACTGGGATTACTGGTGTGTGCTACCTTGTCTGGCAATGCTATACATTTTTGCCTACTGGGTTTCATGTTTCCCACAACTCTTTATTGTCTCTATTTTAAAGATGAGAAAACTGATGCTTCGAGAGAAAGACTTGTCTTAAAGCAAAAAATGGAAGGTCAAGCTTCAGGACAGAGTAACACTGCAAGAAACAATAGAATAAGGGGTTCAAGTTAAGATTTGCCATTGGCTTTTCTAACTGCTAGCTGAAAAGAAAAGGAAAAAAGTATCGAAGTTGCCCTTTTAATGATATTTTACATACATAGAAGAAGTATAACTTGTTCCAATTAGGATCCCATTTTTGTGGTTGTACATGATGTGGAGTTACATTGCTTGTGTATTTATATATGAAGATAGGAAAGATGTCTGATTCATTTTACTGTCTTTCCTATTACCATCCCCCCTCCCTTCCCTTCATTCCTCTTTGTTCAATGAACTTCTAATCTTCCCCTCCCTTGTTGTGGGTTAGCATCCATATATCAGAAAGAACATTTTGCTTTTGGTGTTTGGGGACTGGTTTATTTCACTTCGCTCCATGTTCTCCAGTTCCATCCATTTACTAGCAAATGCCATAATTTCATTCTTCTTTAATAGCTGAGTATTATTCCATTGTGTATATGTATATCACATTTTCTTCAGATAAAGGATTTAAAGATTAGGAAATTTACTTAACAAGCTAACAGTTTTCTTAATAAATAGAACAAGAAGTGAATACATAGAACCATAAGGAAGCAAATGTTAAAAGTATTAATGGAAAAAATATAGTTTAAAATGCTATGGATGAGATTTAATGGTTATAGGTTGAAATTTGAATTTTCCTGCCAAGCATAACTTTTTAGATACAATTTTAAAATGAATAGTAGTATTTTAAGTAGAAGTTGAACCCTGTATAAAGCTGGACTACTTAGTATCTATAAATAGTGGGTGGCAACACATTTATATTGAAATTTCGTCATGGTGTTTCCAAGATTATCTTGTTTAATATGCTGTTTTTTAGGATTTTGTCATTCAGAAAAATGGGATTGTCTTGGAACTCAGATTGTGTTTTCTTTCTCTAAAAGGAACATTTAGGGGACTGGAGGTGTATTTGTGATACAGTGCTTGCCTTGCAGAGACAAGGTCATAGGTTTCACATCCCCAGAACTGCAAAATATTTAAATTTAAAAAAAAATATATGAGCAGGGCTGAGGTTGTGGCTCAAGGATAGAGTGCTCACCTAGCACATGTAAGGTGCTGGGTTCAATCCTCAGCACTACATAAAAATAAATAAGTAAAATAAAGATATTGTGTCCAACTACAACTAAAATATATATTTTTTTAAAAAAAGAAAAAAATGAGCAAAAAGAATATTCCATGAGCTTTCTGCTGCTTATTAAGTTTTATAGTAAGGGCTCCTGTCGTTCTTATTGAAATAACCCTTTTCTTTTTTCTTTAATCTCAGGAAGGAAGAAAATTCTGCCATTCATTTAGAGAGATGATTTATCTTCCTCATCCCCTCCCTCTTTCATAGGTTTTCTTCATGATTGTGAAACCCTATAAGATAACTGTGCATCACAGGTCTCATCCTAAATTTCTCCTTCAGCTTCTTTTAGAAACCACAATAGTCGCCAGGCCTGATGGCACACTCCTGTAATCCCAGAGGCTCTGGAAACTGAGGCAGGAGAATTGTGAATTCAAAGCCAGCCTCAGCAAAAGCAAGGCGCTAAGCAACTCAGTGAGACCTTGTCTCTAAATAAAATACAAAAGAGGGTTGGGGGTGTGGCTCAAAGTCGAGTGCCCCTGAGTTCAATACCCAGTACCAAAAATAAAAAAAGAAGACGAAGTGTAAAAGTCTATCAAATATAACTATTCAAAAAGGAACAACTTGTCCTTATTCACTTTAACATTATTCAAATGTTCTTAGAAGCGCCTCTTTCTACCAAATTGGAAAATGTGTACCTATATTGATGACACCAGGCAAGCAGAGTTAACTATCTCATTGATGAGATGTCAAAATACAAGATTGTTATTGCGATCCATTATAAAATTATCAGTCCAAGCATATGGCGATGTCATAACATGGTATCACTCCTGCAAGTCTGATGAAACACTTGAGCTTAGAAAAGATTGACCTTTATTTGTTTTGTTTTGTTTGTTTATTTGTTTTGGTAGCAGGGATTGAACCCAAGGGCACTTAGCCACTGAGCCACATCCCCAGCCTCCTTTTTATATTTTATTTAGAGACAGGGTCTCACTGAATTGCTAAGTGCCTCGCTAAATTATTGAGGCTGGCTTTGAACTCAAGATCCTCTTGTCTCAGTTTCCTGAGTGGCTGGGATTATAGGCATTCACCATTCACCTGGAAAGATTAAGTTTTAAACTATTTAATCCATCAGTAGTTGTTACATACACAAAAAAATAACTGTTCCCTCTGTGATGTTTTTCATAACACATGTTGAAACACAAATGATGAATATAATAGATTGCAGATAGAACCTGTCTCTATAATGCTATTCAATTATGCTAATATGTCACTTAGTTTTCAAAACAAGTACTTTCTCATATGAATGTCTCTAAATGCCATACTTAGATTCAAACATTTTTTTCTGCATTTTTTTTAATCCCTAGAAAATGTAAGTCAAAGTCTCATCTTGGTATTTGAGGAAGGTGAATTATAGGACTCATCCTCCATTAAACCTGTGCACTGGCAAAGAATAAGCCTTTAGGATTCCCAGAGAGTGGTGACTAGTAAAAGAATTACTTTGTGATAAAACTGCTAGACCTGGAAGAATTATCTTTTTTTTTACACACTTAAAAATTTGTTTTGAGAATTATCTTTTAAAATAACAAAATTCTCTGTATAAAAGTTCATGCAGCTGCTAAGGCCTATTGGCAACAGTGAAAGTATATGTAATTAGCTGGGTGCAGTGGCTCGGGCCTGTAATCCCAGCAGCTCAAGAGGCTGAGGCAGGAGGTTTGAAAATTTGAGGATAGACTCAGCAATTTATTGAGGCCCTAAGCAACTTTGTGAAGATTTTTCTCTAAAAATTAAAGTAAATAGGGCTGGGAACATAGCTCAGTGGTAAAGCACCCATGTGTTCAATATCTTGTACTAAAATGAAAAAATATATATTTAATTAATATAAATTATATTTTAATTTTTAATGACTTAAACAAAGAACTTTATATTGCAAACACTTTGAGATTGATACTGACAAATTTCATAAGCTTCTTAGTTATTGTGACTACTAATTCAGTATCTTTTACATTTTTGCATCGGTTTTCTCTTAGAACTTCACTGAAGTAGCCTAATATATTTTGCATCATAATTATTGCTTCTCATATTTTGTAAAATGGTTTACTAATCAAGATTGGAGAATTCAACAACATGACATTATTCACTGACCTTGAGTAAAGATATTGCTCTAAGGACATCTGGCCAAAAGCTAAATGTAGTTGGATAAGAGTCCAAAGATTATACTTACTTAAAAAGAGGCATTTTCTATTCTAAAATTACAGGTTCTTCAAAGTAGGCTGCTTGTGCTTGGGGTGCAGCTCAGCAGCAGAGCACCTTCCTGCTGTGCAGGAGGCCCTGGGTTCCATCTCCAACACAAAGAGAAAAAAAAAGTATGCTTTGAAACATGCCTCATTTTCTTCTTAGAAGCCAGGTATATAATAACAACAATACCTTTCTTATTTCCCAGTCTTAAACCATTTTAAAGATACTCTTATTTAATAGTCATCTTGATTTTCTTGGGTATTTCTAGGAAGGGGGACAGGTTTTTTATAAAGAAAAATAGATAATTTCTGTTTTCATGAGACTATTTAAAAACACGCTAAAAATAAGTACAAAAGCTTTTTTGGCATATAAAGTATTGCAGCTTTTTCATCAAAATACCAAATTTATGAAAATGGGAACGGAAGTGGGAGGATTGTATTTCTCCTCACTGTGGTACTTTAAAAATACATCTTTTAAAGAAAAGACTAAAGAAAATACCTTTTAAAAAATAAATGGTATAGGGGCTGGGGCTGAGGCTCAGTGGTAGAGCATTTGCCTAGCATGTATGAGGCACTGGGTTAGATCCTCAGTACCACATAAATAAATAAGATAAAGGTATTGTGTCCATCTATAACTAGCACTATATATATTTTTTAAAAAATAAATACATAAAAATAAATGGTATAAATTAATTTTCTATTTAAAAAGTTTAATTCAGAATTTCGTGTTTTTATCAAAACCTTCTTCTGTGAAAAGCTTTTTTCTTTAAGGCTAGACAGCTAAGACCTTTATATAAGTACATGAATAGATATAAAGTTTGAATAACTAAAAGCTTTCAATTAATAATGAGATGTAGTCTGATGAACGAATACTAGGTGAACAATAATAGAATTTTTGTACTACAGTCATGATATTTCAATGACCTTCAAATTTGATGGGTATTTATTTTCCAAAGGTTATAATCAAGTTTTTTAAAAAATTGTATTAATTTATACCATAAATACCATTAATTTATATCATTAACAAATACCATCATAATGTATCAGTGATCTTGTTAACAATAGCTATAAGATTGATGAATATTTCAACTTTTATTCAGAGTTCCTAAATGCCCTGAACTAATTAAATCTTCTCATTCCACAAGAACAATGCTTAATTATCTTGACTACACAATTTATAAAAAAGATATTAATAGAGCATTATTCTCTTTTCACACCTTTAGTGTCATAGGGATCCTATCAATTAAACAATCCCATGACTCTGGAGACTGAGACAGGAGGATCTCAAGTTCAAGGTCAGCTTCAGCAACTGAGTGAGAACCTAGCTCAAAATTTAAAAAAATAATAATAAAAAGGACTGGAGATATAGCTCAGTGGTAACTTGCCCCTGGGTTTTATCTCCAGAACCTAAAAACAAACAAAAGTAAAAACAAAACAATCTCTTTGCTTTTGTGACATTTTATTGAACTGAATATGGCTTCTGAATTCATCAATGAAGTGTTAACCTACTAAGGAAACTGGCATAGTTTGTATTTGTACTCTGTGTGCTTTCATAGGGTGATACACCTTTCAGAACTGGAATTGTTTGCCTAACACAAATAAACCTGAAATTAAAGTATCTCACCTCCAAGGACGTTGTCAATGCTCCAATTGCCTAGGTGTCAGATATCTCTCTAGTGCCATACCTTTATCTAAAACAGATTATAAGTCTTTGTCAGAGATTTGGAAGACTTTAGAAGTAGAAGGAATCTAGTCAAATTGTTTTATTTTCCAGAGCTAATAAAATGAAGATCAGGTTAGCTATTTCTACCTGGCCTCTGCTTCTTCATCTGTAAAAAATATTATTAGGTCAATGGAGCTTAATAATATCAAATCCTCAATAAAGGGCAGTTGATATAGAGCAAATCTATTTCAGAGCAGCAATATAAATTAAGACCATTTTGGTAATTTTCATGGCCCCCTTTCCCTTTAGTACTCACCACTTACTCTAAATATTTCATTATTCTCAGACACAATTTTAATGAATCTTTTATAAAAATTACTTTGTATCTAAAACTAATGACCAGATTAGAGTATGAGAAGGAATACTCTAGGAATATTTTTTAGCTTCCCTACTTTATAGCATATTCTGAAAATAATTCTCCATGGGCTGGCTGTACATTCCTAGAGCTCTTCTTTCATGGACAAATAGAAAGAGAAACAAAGAATGCATGCTGTTTGATGCTACCGAACAAATGCACATTTTAGAAAAAAATTTCCCCCATCAGAAAGTACTTTCATATTCAAAGGGTATTTCCAATCGTAGTTTTTGATGATTTTTTTTTATGTTGTTAGAACGTTCATATTCATTTGAGGCTGGAGTTTCAATGTGAGAATACTTTAATAAGTTATTTCTGAGAGGGCCATGGGTATCTTAGGGTGGGCATGGTTGTTATTTCTAATTAAAAGAATGTTTTGTGAATTATTTTAAGATACAAATTCTCTAAAACAAAGATATAAGTTCTTTAAATGGTCTACAGTTTAAAATATTTCATTTAACTTGGAAAATAGGCAACACACCAAGGGATATAACTGTAAAATAAGTTATGTAGCCATTGTATGACAATATTATATATATATAATATATATTATATATATACATATATATAAATATATCTTAAATAGAAATATAGCTTTTATAATGTTTCACATAAGAACAAAATAAATTAAATAATTAAAAACTCATGAAGTTCAATTTGCTTTCATTTTGAAAGAAGATGGGAAAATTTTTATATTACTTTATTTTAATATTTGATGTAGCTTCTATAGCTGAATCTTTTCTTAAGTTAAATAAAATTTGTATGTAAAGTAAGTGACTGAAACATCATTTTGAAAATTACAGTCATGGTGGAGTTCATGACAATGACTTCAGTAAGCTGAGATTTTTAATGAGATTTGTAAATTAAAAAGATTATTCCTGTCATTTACACCACCTATATTTTCTTGCAGTAAGAGTTTAAAACTTGCTTTGGGAAATGCTGTGCAGAACAGTTACTTAGATATGTCAAAAGATATAAAGTAGGATATATAAATAAAACAATTTTTAAAAAATCTTTGTTCAGATGAAAATTTGGGCTGATATGTTGGTACATAAACACAATGATATTTGTGTTTGGGCAACAGACTATGAACATCATTCATTGTTTAATAATGTATCCATTTTATACATTTTATGTCTTTTCATTGATTAGAGAACATGAACATCTTTCAACTTCATCATCCTATACCATAGCATTTGATAGTATGTTGCTTATAAACTATCATTCACCCTTTCTTATTTTGTGGTAGTGAGGGTTGAACCCAGAGCCTTTCACATACTAGGCAAGCATTCTACACTGAGCTACATCTTTCACCTATCACTTAACTTTGAAGGTATCTTTCCTTTTAAAATATTTGTTAATTTTCCATGCGCAGTGACACACACCTGTAACCCCAATGACTTGGGAGGCTGAGTTAGGAGGATCATGAGTTCAAAGCCAGCCTCAGCAACAGTGAGGCACTAAGCAACTCAGTGAGACCCTGTCTCTAAATAAAATACAAAATAGGGCTGGGGATGTGGCTCAGTGGTCAAGTGCCCCTGAATTCAATCTCTGTCACCTCCCCAAATGATTTTATCAGAAAATTGGTAAGTGGTTAAAATCTTTGTACTCTATTACCCATTTTAAATTGTTCCCAATTATGATTGGGTTTTTCTAATCTCTGGATCAACCTGGTATGGTTTGTAAAGTTTAACAGTATAATTCACAGTAATTACAGTTTTGAAAAGTAGGATTATTTAGTAAACTGTATAACGAGAGAGACAATTCACACATAAATATAAACTGCAATTGAGATTTTTAACTTATGGACTCTTAGTACATAGTTTATTAGCCTTCCTTTATAAATAGTTCAATTCTTGGGCAGTTTTTAGTGTCTCATGCTCTTCCTTCTGGACTCTGCCCCGATCTTCATTAATGTTCTCAGTAGGATGGTTATAAATATTAAAGAGTGGTCATAAATATTGAACTCTGTTCCATTTGCTTCATAAAGCACAACACTTTTTTAAACCCCAAAAACCTTTGAAAAATGCTGTATTGACACTGTAGCAATTGGCCAATATTAGCAGAAAGCTGCCTAAAATGTGGATTTTGATTATCAGTTAAAGATAAACATATGTAACTAACCCTCACACAGCAAAATGTCACTTTTAAAATTTTAAATCTTACAATTTAAAAGTCAGGTTTAATAAGTTAATACACTTGATTCAGGCAATGTGCATGGGTATCAGCTTTATTTTTGCTACCTGGGACTAGAAAACTTATTTTTTCATATTCCTGAATGATGAAAGTGTTACAAAATAGGAGAAATTAAATAATAAATTGGTAAGGAGAATTCAAATTTTAACACATTTTTCTTCCTAGCTATAGAAATGTGGATGTGAATTTCATTCTCAGATGGACTTACTATATGAAAGATATAATGTTAAAAGGGCAAATACTGAAAGGGCAAAAGAAAAGAAAAAAGAGAAAGGACTGAATTTTCAGGTAACACTCCTTACACTCATCTTAAGTCTCTTTAATAACCAACTCTTATTGGTCCTTTAAAACTCCCCCTACCACAAGGAAGCTTTTCAAAATTTCCTAAGTTTCTGATAGAGCACTTGCCTGGCATGGGCAAGGCCCTGGGGTTGGTTCCCAGAAGTATACAACCAACTGATCATATGTAAATAGAACTACAAATAAAATAAAAATTCCCAAGTCTCAGTGAGACATTTTAAAAAAAATCTTTATTTTTATTTGTTTATTTTTATGTGGTTCTGGGGACTGAACCCAGGGCCTCATGCATGTGAGGCAAGCACTCTACCACTGAATTACAACCCTAGCCCACAATGAGACATTTTTCTTTTTGGCACTTATGAACAGTTGGTCCATATCTCCATTCTAGAACATGTGTCACTAACTTGCAATCACCCACTTATTTTTGTTTCTCCTTTAGACATTTCCCTAAAACAAGAATCATTTGATCTCCTATCCCCAGAAGTTAATACATAGGAAACTTCATAAAAATGGCAAAGAACTATTAATTTCTAATAACTAATAACTAACTTTTATTATACAAATTTGTAAAGCAAATACATAGGACTGATATATAGCTTTTGTTAATGTGTCATGGGGTACAATACTGTCCTTACAAACCATGATATCTAGACTTTTCCCAGTTTTCAGTATCTTCCCTAATGATAGTGAAAACTAGGAAAAGTCTAGCCATCATGATGCTTCTTGATAAGGTAGTAGAATCTGTGAAGAAACTTCATCAGAGCAAAAGATTACATCAGTCACTAGATCTTTTTAATCAACTCTTTCTCTGAAGTAAAGTATTTTTTACTCAAAAGATTGCAAATAGAAAAAATGATACCTCTCTTTCCTCTCATGAGAGAGCAAGAAACCCAAGAGGAAGGGGGTCACAGCCTTTGAGAATCAGAGCAAGCCTAGTGGTAGTTTATTTAAAATAGTTCTTCTTTGTGTTAGAATGGTTGTCTTTCTAAGCCACAAGCACATGGTGTTTGTGACAACTGTTTGTATGTTTGTTTGTTTTAATAATGAATTTAGAAGGGAAAAATCTGCAGAAATGCTTATTTTATAAATAATCTTGAAAATTGAGACAGCTGTACTTTAAAAATAAATATTCCACCAAATAGGGAAAAGAGAGAGATAAAGGAGAGAGAGAGAGAGAGAGAGAGAGAGAGAGAGAGAGAGAGAGAGAGAGACCGACTTCAGTTTAAAAGAGCAAGATTTTTGGTGACAACTAGTATGGCAGTATATATAAACGTGGATGTGTAACCGATGTAATTCTGCAATCTGTATACGGGGTAAAAATGGGAGTTCATAACCCACTTGAATCAAATGTATGAAATATGATATATCAAGAGCTTTGTAATGTTTTGAACAACTAATAAAAAAAGATTTTTGGTGACAAATGTCCTATATTACCCAATGGTAGCTCATGATTCAAATTTATCCTCTAAGGTATGGGTAGGATTATAGAATTTCTATAGAAGGTGCACTTTATGACTAATATAGTGTCATTCTGTATCAGTTAATGCTACATGAATTTGCCTTTCAGGATGACATGAATTTGGATCCTTGAAATAAAGAGATATGAATAATAAATGGGTTTCTTTCTTTTTTGAGATGGGGTCTTGCTATGTTGCTCAGGCTGGCCTCAAACTTCTGGGCTCAAGCAATCCTCCTGCCTCAGCCTCCTGAATTAGCTGGGACTACAGATGTGTGCTACACTCCCATGTTGAATAGCTTTTTGTTTAACAAATCAGACTCCATGGAATTTTCTGGTTCAATTTAGCTGGCACAACTTTATCATTAAAAAGAAAATTAGGAAGATTTGCCTGCCTATGGTGTCCCACACTTCCATTCTGTGCAACTTCAAAGGCAACATCATTTCCTTCCAATGGAGATGAGCATAGGTTTTGTAATATATAAAATGATTCATTATAATCAAAACAATGCAAAGACATTAGGCCATAAATTAGTATTTATTATAATTGTAATACAGCACTAATCCCAATATTAGTAGCTCCAGAGAGTGAAACTACAATATAGTAGATGCAGTAATTTTTTAAAGCAAAATTAAGTTTGCAGTTATTGCTGAGAACATTGGCTGTCATTTGTGAGATAACTCATCCCTCATTTTTTTAAAAAAAAAAAAATCTGTGTTTATAAAAGGTATCAATTTGACAGCTCTGGAGACATGCTTCATTTTTAAAAATTATTCAAATAATAGGAACAGCAATGCTGCAATTTTCTGTGTAATCTCCAACTAAAGCATCTGTCGTGTCTATCACTATTTTGAAAAGTCTGTTTCCTGGGTGAGGGATTATTTTGGTCAGTACATCTGAGCAGCGCTCCCAGAAAGGCCTCCTTTTTCCTCAGAATGCTAAAGATGATCATGACAATTTTTGACTTGTGAGATACAGATAGGCATAGCTGGGGGAACTTGCAACTTGCAACCCAACCATGTCCTCCTCTGTTAGGAGCAAGAATTATATGTATTAAAACATGGAAGTTTTTAGCACAGTGCCTGGTATTCAATGCATTAAGTCTGCCTTTCTTTGTTTCTTTTTCCCTCTAGAATATACTAGAAAGAGACTAAAACTAGCACTACATAGTTTTGATCTCTTGATTGATTTCCATCTGCTTCAATAACCTTCAAGATATTTTCCTTTCTTTAGAATCATTTTTTCCTCTCATTTTCCACTCATCTGTACCCCCCAAAAATTATGTAGACACTACAACACAATGAGAAATTTTTAATTAAAAGACTACATACATTAAAGAAAATAAGTCACAAACAAGAATAAATGAGCCATGAGCCATAATAGATTACTTTACTGAGCAAATTAGTAACTAAATAATAAATCATTGATTCTGATTAATAGAGCATGTACTGTTTTATTATTTGATGGTTAGCTTAAGATGAGCATTATAAAAGTAGAATGTAGTTAATACAGATTAACAATAAGCATGAAGTTTTACTTGACTCATACTCTGTAATGAAATCATTAATACTTTAACACAATACTAAGACAAAAATTTGAGAATGATAAGTTTATTGTGTCAAGAAAAAATAGATGGCCTACAACCTAGACTGATATACTACCTGACATCCTACGATGGACACAAAAGAGTTAGCTCATTAAACAGTTATTCTTACAATGGGTATGGATGCTTTTATTTGATTACCACAATCATATTGATCAAATTAATAATTATAGGGTTTTTTTTACAGATAAATAATTCTTTTAATAAGTGTTCAGGAATATACAGCATTCCCCTGTAGATTGCTGATACAGAATTTTAGCAATTGTCAGTCATCCACTGTAGGAATGATAATCAATTTCTTTGCTAATGTGATTTCTTTTTATATTAAATCATTTATTTATTCTAATTCATTATATAGAATGAAAGAATGCAATTCATTTCATATTACACATATAGAGCACAAATTCTCAAGTCCATGGTTGCACACAAAGTATTTTCACACCATTCGTGTTTTTATACATGTACTTAGGGTAATGATGTCCAACTCATTCCATTATCTTTTCTACCCCCATGCTCTCTCCCTTCCCCTCCCTCCCCTTTGCCCTATCTAATGCTCCCTTGCCCCATAACCATTATGAGTCAGCATCCTCATATAAAAGAAAACATTCGGCCTTTGTTTTTTTGGAGGGATTGGCTAACTTCACTTAGCGTCATATTCTCCAACTCCATCCATTTACCTGAAAATGACATGATATTATTCTCTTTTAATGCTGAGCAATATTCCATTGTGTATATATACTACAGTTTCCCTATTCATTCATCTACTGAAGGGCATCTGGATTGGTTCCACAATTTAACTATTGTGATTGTTATTGTTATTATTGGGCTGCTATAAACGTTGATGTGCTGTGTCCCTGTAGAATGCTGTTTTTAAGTCCTTTGGGTATAAATTGAGGACTGGGATAGCTGGGTCACATGGTGGTTCCATTCTAAGTTTTCCAAGGAATCTCCATACTGCTTTGCCGCAGTCTGGCTGGGCACAAAATCACGAGCCACTCAAGCAGGAACAAACTTTATTTTTGAAACTGCCGCCAATGCCCCGTACGCCAACTGACACACGCGGCGGCGTTCTCCTGAACTCCAACAGAAAGTCCCTCCTCCGGAATTCCCTCCTACCGCACTTCCCCAACCAATGGGAACTCTCCAGGAGTCCCATAGCAGGCCGAGGTGGACAGCAATAATCTAATATCCATAAGAATGCAGATCTTAACATAATCATATCATCTCAATGGCTTGCTGGCGTCATCTTTCAACCAAAAATGCCATGCATCATACTGCTTGGCTATGGCTCTTAGCACTGCTTTCCAGATTGGTTGCACCAATTTGCAGTCCCACCAGCAATGTATGAGTGTGCCTTTTTCCCCATATCCTCACCAACACTTATTGTTGTTTGTATTTTGATAGCTGCCACTCTGACTGAAATGAGATGAAATCTTAGAGTAGTTTGATTTGCATTTCTCTAATTGCTAGAGATGATAAAGATTTTTTCATATATTTGTTGATTGATTGTATATCCTCTTCTGTTCAGTTCCTTGGCCCATTTATTGATTGGGTTATTTGTTTTTTTTTGTTTGTTTGGCTTTTTTTGTTTATTTGTTTTTTTGATGTTAAGGTTTTTGAGTGCTTTATATATCCTACAGAATGACTTTTCTCATAGAAATAGAAAAAGGAATCATGAAAGGCATCTGGGAAAAAAAAAAAAGAGAGAGACCCAGAATAGCCAAAGCAATCCTTAGCAAGAAGAGTTATGCTGGTGGCATTACTATACCAGACCTTAAACTATACTACAGAGCAATAGTAACAAAAGCAGCATGGTATTGGCACCAAAATAAACCTGTAGACCAATGGTACAGAATAGAGGACACAGAGACTAACCCACATAATTATAGTTATCCCATATTAGACAAAGGTGCCAAAAACATGTATTGGAGAAAAGATAGCATCTTCAACATTTGTTGTATGGAAATCCACATATAACAAAATGAAATTAAACCTATATCTCTCACCATGCACAAAACTTAACTCAAAGTGGATCAAGGACCTAGGAATTAAACCAGAGACTTGTGCCTAATGGAAGAAAAAGTAGGCCCAAATTTCCATCATGTCAGACTAGGTCCCAGTTTCCTTAATAAGACTCTTATGGCACAAGAATTAAAACCAAGAGTCAATAAAAGGCTTCTTCTCAGCAAAAGAAACAATCAGTGAGATAAATAGAGAGCCTACAGAATGGGAGCAAATCTTTACACAATAATTATAGTTTTTGTAATTCTCAAACCTCATTAACAACACTGTAAGTCTGACACTATTATCAACTCCATTTTGTATAAGAAAAAAACCTCACAATAGGAAAGATAGATATCTTATTTAAAAGAAATATTAGAATGCTTCCCTCTGGTTGCCTTAAAAGTTTTTTCTTAGCAGTAAAATACTAATTATAAGGAAATCAATGACAGACACATGTTTGTGAACTAGAAATGAGCTTGTGCTCTTCAGTCTTATACAGGACAGGGGCAAAATGGAATCACACTAACAAATGACTGATGTTTAATGTTAGAAATGACAAAACAGTAGTAGGGATATAGCCAGCTGGACTAAAAAATCAAGCTATTTTGTATTATTATAGACTGACATAAAATGTAATTTAGACAGATTTCTGTATAAAATTAAAGATAGGCACAGTGGTGCATGCCTTGTAATTCCAGAGACTCAGGAGGCTGAGGCAGGAGGATTGCAAGTCTGAGGCCACCTCAGCAATTTATTGAAGCCCTGTCTCAAAATAATGAAATATTACTCATCTTTAAAGAAGAGTAAAATTATGGCATTGGCCAGTAAATTGTTGGAGTTGGAGAATATCATGCTAAGTGAAATAAGCCAATCCCACAAAACCAAAGCCCAAATATTTTCTCTAATATGCGGATGCTAATTCACAATAAGGCGGGGGGCACTAGGGAAGAATAGTGTTGCCTTAGATTAGGTAGAGGGAGGTGATGGGAGGTGAGGGGAGTGGATGTGGGGATAGGAAAGATAGTAGAATGAAACAGACATTATTACTGTATGTATATATGTGACTTCATGATCAGTATGATTCTGCAACATGTCCACTCAGAAAAATGAGAAATTATATCTCATCTATGTATGATATATCAAAGTGCATAAATGCATTCTACTGTTATCTATAACTAATTAAAACAAATAATTTTTTTAAATGGAAGGATCTAGGGATGTAGCTCAGTGGTAAAGAATTCTTGGATTCAATTCCCAGTACCAAAAATAAAATAAAATAAAGATAACCTTGTTATCATCTAACTATTTTTTGTTATTTCTTTATTTTTGGCAAAGCAAGTTTTTGAACAATTATATGAAATTTCTTTTTTATGTTTTTGTTAATCTTAAATATTTCCTTAATTCTATATATATTCTTAACAAAATGCTGACTACTCAATAGTTTCTTCATTCAAAAGATACTCACTGAACTATTCTGTCAGATTCTGTCTTTGGGAATTTAGTATCAAATATCTGCATTGATAGCTAGAGACATAATTTGTATTCACTTGATCAATTTCATCTGGAATTTTTGCATATTTAAAACAAAATTCCCCCCAAACATATTGATACAAAAAACCAGATTGCTTCATAAAATATGTTTGACCTGGAGAGCTACTGCTTGTTAGGAAAAAGAACAAAAAGTAACACCTGTATATCTTGTTGACAGAATTACTGCAAGCTTGGAATTCTTGAAATTAAGAGAGAAAAATGCTACAACAGAACAATGTTGAGACTTTATTTTCCTGATGAGGAAATATTGTAAATCTTCCCTAAGAGAGAAATATTATATTTTTCCTAAGTTACTGTCTTCATTTTCATAGAGAAAGTACTCTCTCAGGAAAAGTTACTAACAGTTTTCTCTCCAAAAGTATTTTTGTACTTCAGAAGTATTTAGTTAGACTCTTAGGCAATCCCAGAAAAAGGAATTAATTCATCTCTAAAATCTGATAAATTATAAGTTATATATGTTATTTCCAAAAAAGGTAATTTTAATAGTCACTAGATATTGTTACTGAGCATAATCACTTTGTAGCCAAAAAGAAAGTAGAACATTTTTAAAATACTGACTTCTACCTACTCATTTCATAAGACTTCAAGTAATCCAGGGCCTATTATAGGCAATTAGTTCTATAGTCAGCTATATAGAAAAATGTCAATTCTTATGAACACTTGTGAAGAGGATAAAAATGCTTCACTTTTTCTCTTAAAAAATTTTAAGTAACAACAGACACTAGGATGGCAATATGTAAAGCAATGGAAGTGAAACTGATGTGATTCTGCAAGCTGTATAAGGGGCAATATGGGAGTGCATAACCCACTTGAATCAAAATGTGAAATATGATATATCAAGAACTATGTAATGGAGGGGTAAGACAAGATAATACAAATGGAAGAAATGATTTACAGTAGAAGGGGTAGAGAGAGAAAAGGGGAGGGGAGGGGAGGGGAGGGGGGATAGTAGAGAATAGGACTGACAGCAGAATACATCAGACACTAGAAAGGCAATATGTCAATCAATGGAAGGGTAACTGATGTGATACAGCAATCTGTATACGGGGTAAAGTTGGGAGTTCATAACCCGCTTGAATCAAACTGTGAAATATGATGTATTAAGAACTGTGTAAGGTTTTGAACGACCAACAATAAAAAAAATAAATAAATTTAAAAAAAAAATTTTAAGTAACTTTACCACATGGTAATGAAAAGATTTAGGGATTGCGATTGTGGCTCAGTGGTGGAGTGCTTGCCTAGCATGTGTGGGCCACTGAGTTAGAATCTCCATACCACGTGTAAATAAACAAAATAAAGGTACATTGACAACTAAAAAAAAATTAAAAAGATTTAGGAATCCGGTATGATGTCTTTTCCACGTATACATTTATTAACTAGATACAAATGACTTGGACATCATGAAAGGAGTTAGTACTCCCATATAGTCTTTTTTTTGTGAAGGGTACTGAGCATTGAACTCAGGGGTACTCAACCACTGAGTCACATCCCCAGCCCTATTTTGTATTTTATTTAGAGACAGGGTCTTACTGAGTTGCTTAGCGCCTCGCCAAGTTGCTGAGGCTGGCTTTGAACTTGAGATCCTCCTGCCTCAGACTCCCAAGGTGCAGGGATTACAGGCATGCACTTCTGCACCAGGCAGTAGTACCTCCATATATTTTTGCAGTTTCCTTTCTCTGCTTTTTTTTCTCCTGTTACAGTATGGAATATTTTGCAAAAACTAAAACTTCTGGTGAAACTTGTTTTTTCAATGTTAAATAGTTGTTTTTTGTTTTTTCAGTGTTGGGGATAGAACCCAGAGCCTCACACATGCTAAGCATCCATTTTACCACTAAGCTACATTCTCCGGCCAAAATAGCCTCTTGAGTACTAAATAATATAGGTATTATATGAATTAGTGTTAGGACTAGAGAAGATCAATGGTCATTCTGCCTAGAAGATAAATTTGAAAAATAAATTCACATACAAACCATTATTAGCCCATTTTCATCTCAAAATACACAGTCCTTTTTTGAAAGCCAGTATCTACAGTAAATTCATCCAGCAAATATTTCTTGAGTTCTTACTATATACAAAGCACTGTACTGAGACTTTGAAACCTATAAATAAGAGAGGGGAGAATATGAAAAGAACCATGTGAAGGGGCTAAAGGGAGTTAAGTGGTAGGATAGATTATTTCTTGCTCTCAAGAACACATGAATAGAAAGCAGCCTGTTGTTCTGTTATTGGAGATTAAAAAATGCAGAATTCCTTCAACTGATTTTTAAATTAATAACAAAAATATAAAAATTTCTGTGCATATGCCAAATAAGGGGAAAAACATGTTTTTCAGAGTTTTATGTTTGTTAGGTAAGATTGAGGGGACTGAGTGGAATATAGAAAGGGAAGTAAAAAGGATGGACAGAAGGAAGAGATATGGAAGAAAGATAAGAAGAGTTTAGAGAGAAGAGAAGCATGTCCGTATTAAGGATTTTAAAATAGCTTCAGATGACTAGTATAGTCATGTCCCTGTAGAATGTCCCTGTACTTCCTGTTTTGTTTGTTTATTGCTGGGGATGGAACTCAGAGTCTGCTAAGTAGATGCTCTACCACTGAGCTATACCCCCAGTCAATCCCCCCACCTCTTTAAAAAGCAAGTCTATGTTGCCCAGTCTCACCTCAAACCCCTGGACTCAAGTGATCCTCCTACCTCAGCCTCCCAAGCATCTAGAACTATAAGTGTGTGCCCCTGGCTAAAAGATGATCCTAAAAAGATGATTACAAAGATCTGACACATGTGAATCATCTAATCAGTATAGACACTGCAGATCCCTCAATAAAGAATTATAATAAAGAAAAAGTCCTTAGGATACCGGCAAAGTATAACTAAACCAGAACCTTGGCACTACTGACATTTCTGGGCATTATATGTCTGTTGTGGCGGGCTGTCCTGTGCACTGTAGGTTGTTTCACAGCATTCATGGCCTTTATCCACCAAATGTCATTAGCAATGACATTTCAATTATGGCAAGCAAAATTGTCTAGACATTGCTAAATGTCCCCCAGGGGCAAAATCATCTCCAACTGAGATCTGCTGACCTAGAAGACAAATATTTCAGGTGGAATGTAGAAGAAATTTAGGGAACTAAGGATGATCACTAGACCCAGAAGATAACCACAGAATGAATGCCATAGGAAGACCAGGAATGATTACCTAATCTTGAGATACGCAATTCTTTCATATTCAAGATGGCAAGAATCTAGCAGAGATAGCAAGTTCTCATTTATTGTAGCCCCAAGTTAACTCCCTTTTTAGGGCCAGCCTGACTTGAATCAGGGTGGAAGTGCCAGAAGAATTAGGATGAACTCCTCAAAATATTTAGTTACAATTTGATAAACTAAAATAGTTAAATGTTTTAGTTATTCATTTTTGTCAATTAGTCCTTTTTTCCCTCAACATGAGCTACTAAGATGAATGTTTGAAGTTGCCTGTAAGAGTAAAAGATGTTCCAATTAAAAATAAAAACAAGGAGGAATAAGAACCATAATAAGGACATATCATTCTTTTGTGCAGTTTGCAATAACTTATGTGTGAAATTTATATATTTTTTCTACCCATGAAAAGCTAAGCAAATAAGTAAAACTCTAGTCAAGAAAAAAAAATGTTATTTTGTGTCAACACATGATTATAATTACCAATCAAATGTGAATACTTTTCTTTTCTTGTATTAAAATTTTAGCAAGGAATATTTTGGGATCTTCTTACCTCAAATTTTGAAGTCTTCTCCCTTGTCATTTCCGTGGTAAGATAATGTTGTTTATTTAAAAAAAAATAAAATAATTAATAAAATTATTTATTTTCCTTCACTCTTGAAAAAGAATAAACTTTGAGGAAGAATAAATTCTATTCCATAATTTTTTTCATAGCTTCTCTTTATTACTAACTTCCATGTAGTGTAATCCGGATATTTTTTTCCATAGATTTTTTTCTTTTACTACTATGAACACCCTGAAATAAATTCGTTTGCTTGTGTACTATATGGATTGCGTGTTTTCCAAGCCCTGTTCATTTTATTTCACAACTAAATATTTATTGGACAGTTTTAGTGCAGGAGTGTCCAACAAAAAATATTCAGACACATCAGGGGACATATTGTTTCTCACTAAACACCATTTTGCATACTTAATTACATCATCTATTTTGTTGTTTTATAAACCTAGTCTAACCTAGTCATTGTAAATTTATTTTCATTCCCTTTTCATTTCTTTTAAGCCATCTCCCAAATGAATCACTTCACAAACAACAGCCAACTCAAGGTGATTTATGTGAAATACACAGATTGGAAATAATGTAGTCAGCAAAGTGATTAATTTTAGATGTAATAATTTGCTACTCTTTGAAAGAATTCATTTTCTCAACAAATGCAGTTTTCTTTCTCTGTCAGTTGTGATTGCATTCAACATATCTCTCTTGCAATGTTTATCAATGGTCTAAAAATTTCCATCATGAAATAAAATCACAGTTGTTTGGAAGATTTTTCTTTCCATTAAATGAATTGGTTTTTGTATAGCTGTAGTATTTATTTGGCACTGAATAAGCAAAATTTCTTTCAATTATCTAAGATTGTCTTTGGACATATGTATGTAACGCATATTTCTAGAATTTGCATTTTTTCAATATTTATGAAGTCTCAAAACTTTCCAAAGAATGTCCTTCATCTGAGTGGTAGTGTCTTCCCAGTGAGAAAGACTACTGTGAGGTTTTTATAATAAAGTCAGTAGAATATTCAATATTAATAAAATGTTCAATCTTCTAACTCAAGAGTCTAGATTAGAGGTATACTTTGGATTTTCCTCTAGAATATAGGTAAAGAATGCTCCTCTTTTTATAAAAATGTTTTTATTAGTGCACTATAGTTACACATAATATTAAGACTCATTTTGTCATAAAAATACATGTATGAAATACAATTTGCTCCATTTCAGTCCCCAGCACTTCCGTTTTCATGGGACCCCTCCCCCACCTCCTCATTTTTTTCTTCTTATTTTGCTCTAGTTTTCACAGATGAGAGAAAGTGTTAGACCCTTGACTTTCTTATTTCACCTAGCATGGTGTTTTCCAGTTCCATCCATTTGCCAGCAAATGTTATAATTTCCTTCTTCTTTATACCTGAGTAAAACTCCACTACATATATATATATACACCACATGTTCTTTATCCACTTGTCTCTTGACTGGCGCCTGGACTGATACCATAACTTGGCTATTATGATTTGTGCTGCTATGAACATTGATGTGCCAGTTTCACTATAGTATGCTGATTTTAGTTCTTTTGGATAAAAGGAAATCTCCTCTTAATAAAAGAGTGTTGACCCGTAATAGTTTTCTCTAAGAAGAATACTAGAATTTCAGCTCAGCTAGAAGAATGTGTCTGCTTTGCAGAAAAATTTAATTATATGTATCATATTCACCACAAAGTCAGCATTAACCATAATTCTATATAAGCATACAAATGTGATATTATCAGAGCCAAATATGTCTTTTCTGAATAGAAAAATTATTTTAAAACTTTCCTGTGACCTTTTATGAAACTAATATTTAGTAAAAATACCATTTATTACTTTTTCTTTGCTTCAGCAGCTTCCTAGGAAGATGTTATCATTCTGGAAATGATAACATCTGTGACGTAGGCACATCATTACAAATTTTCTGATATCTTGGGGTATTCAGTAAACTGTATGTTTAATTTTAAGCTGTTAACAAAATTTCTTGTTTTTACGGTGGACTAAGCTTATGTGAGGAAAAATGGAAGAAATGATACAAATAACTGTACTGCTTTTAAGCAATAATTTCATATCTCTAAATGCTACATCTTCTGATTACTAGCAAAGCCTTAATGAACCCTGTTTTTGGAGTTGAGAAAGAATCTAGTTTGTTTTGACTCTCTGTTTTATTTCAACCCAAAGCATGGCCTTCATATTTGTCTCATTACTTTTTTTTTTTTTTTTTTTTGATGGTGGTGCTGGGGATTGAACCCAGGGCCTTGTGCATGTTAGGCAATGTCTCATTACTCTTATTATTCTGAGAATCATCTTTGTAAGTAAGGAATCTACCAGATATTTTGTCTATTACTTTATTTCTTTACTTTTTTAGTCCCATTTAATCATAATGAATTTTTTTTTTTTTTTTGGTACCAGGAATTGAACTCAGGGGCACTCAACCACTGAGTCACATCCCCAGCCCTATTTTGTCTTTTTTTATTTTAGAGACAGGGTCTCACTGAGTTGCTTAGCACCTCGCCGTTGCTGAGACTGGCTTTGAACTCGCAATCCTCCTATCTCAGCCTCCTGAGCTACTGGGATTACAGGCGTGCAACACCGCAAAATAGATCATTCTTATATGATGAAAATATAAGTTTAACAGTGGGGGGCAGTGTTTGCTTTATTTTTGATACTATTGATTCAGACCCCTTAGATGAGGGTTGGATTGGGAGGTTTAAAATGTTTAATTATGTGTAAGGACAAGAAACAACAGAGAACAAAAAAGCTCTTCATCTTTCCTAAGGTTGAATATCTGCATTTCCTAAGTAATCAGCTCTCTGTCTCAAATTCATCTTCAACTTCGTCATGTTTCTCTTTCTTTACCTTTACAAGTTCATTGTAATAAATACTACAAATTCATTTTAAAAATTTATTCTGTAATTCCAAGCACTGTAATCTTTATTCACTGAAACATTTTGAAGAACTATGAATTTTTAATAGCAGAATTATAAAAATTAATTTCATTCTCCTATTCAGTAGCAAATGTTATGTGGAAACTACAAATGCTGTGCAAATTATAGCTACAATGAGCAAATAATTCCTTTGAGGTTTTATAACCTTTTCACTTGGTTAATTGAACAATTGAGTTATATGCTCACCCTGACTCCTCAAACTCAGTAGGAGAGTTAATATGAGGTCGTTTATCCTTCAAACCGCAAATGTGAAGTGGAAGTGCCATATAAATGCACCCCAATAACAATAATGATGAGTTGCAGTGGAGCTTAATGTTATGCTCCCCACTTAATTATATCTCAAGATTGAATTTAGCAAGTTTTCTTCTTTTCATTAACAGCAGGAATCATATATTCACACTAGGAAATGAATGTCACTAATGAAACAGTTTTGTTCAAGTAGTATGTATTCAATATGTAAGTCAATTTTTCAAAGTCAAAAATGAGCATGCTTTTGACAATATTGAATAGGACTACATAGGAATTAGTCTTTCTCCCTGACTTCAGACAAGACCATAACCTCAGCATATCAGGGAGAGAGAGAGAGAGAGAGAGAGAGAGAGAGAGAGAGAGAGAGAGAGAGAGAGAGAGAGAGAGAGAGAGAAAGAAAATATACCCATTTTCTAAAGGCTGCAGTCAAATTTCATTTGCTGGTGCCTCTTATTAACTACAATTGTCAGGTCACCCATCATCCCTTGCAACATAGTTCTAGGCTATAGTTGTATCTGCTTTAACTTCTTCCTTCTACCCCTACTTGGAAATAAAATCTATGTCTATTCCATAGCCCACACTAAGAGGATGCTTCAAATTTACTGAGAAGTCAAAATCTATTTGTAGAAACAAAGGAAATCTTAGGTATGGTACTTAAAATCATGAAATTAAATGGAGCATTCATCTATACATATGAAAAATAAGATTAAAAACTTGGAAATGTTTTTTGTTCAGCTAAGAAAGACCACAAAGATGGACACAAATAGAAGTTTAAAGAGCAAAACTGAATGAAAGTATACACACAGATGACAGGCTTTTTAGTTTTTTCATCTATCAAACCTGTTGAAAGCAGTTTTATTTTTATTGTCTTAGACTCTGTTAAAGATTTATAACACAGTACAGGAAAAGGATTTGATAATCATTAACTGAAACAAACAATGTGGATCATACTTCTTATTCATCTTTTTTCTGCTTTCTTCTTAGGTTATTAATTCTATGTGGCTCTTTATTGCATAAATTCTAAAATGAAGAAAATAATGTTCATTGTTGTTTATTAATAGATTTCTATGAAGTAACACTGCAGGAAAAGAATTTAAAAACTTAATAATCCTGCTTGTTCTTTGAGCAGTTTAGATCACAAGAGATGTTTAAAATTTTAGGGCATTCTCGTGGGAAGCCATCATCTCTTTGCCTTTTTCGCATTGAAGATTTTAATTGCCTCCGTGTCTCAATAACAATTATAGACTATTCCAAAAATTTCCTGTTCATTATCTGACAGCTTGGGGTTTTGATTTCTCAAAGCTTTGCTTAAGCAGGTTATATTCATTATCCAAAGTCTCAGAGGAATTTCAATCTGTGCATTATAGGATAAATTTCCCATCTATTTGCTTTTGATCCATCAGTGTTTTACCTGATTCTGTATATTAAGCAAGCAGAACTTTTCAGTGTTTCCATTTTCTTCTGTGTCACCAATCTAACAATGTACTGACTTGATCACTTGATTTATTAGTCTACATCAGTCCCCATAAAGTGTCTTCTGCTTTTTTGGCATAAATTTAATTCAATTCCTGTTCATGCTTATTCAAATCCAATAAAGCTTTTCTATTAAGATGGATTGGTGCAATGTGCAACTTCTAATTCCTTCTCAAACATCTTCATCCTTCAGAAAATATCTTCAGAAAATTTGGAACCTAAATCTCACATTTGTATTTAGGAAAATACTAGAAAAAAAGAAATTAAACCAGTTGAAATGTAAATTATTTCATCACAACGAAAAAATAGTTTTACCTCACAGAAAGAATAAGCTATATTTGATCAAGGCTTCACCTGCTATATCCTGAAATTCTTTTGTTCTTCATCTCTGCTTTCAACTAGTCATTTTGCTGAGACTCTACTTTTTACTTTACCCTCTTCCTCATGCCTTTTCTTAGATCTGTATTAACTGTATGGATTAACAGTATTAGTTTTCCATTGCTAGTTAACAAATTACTGACAACCTAGTGACTTAAAAACACCAATTGATTAGCTCACTGTTCTGAAGGTCAGAAGTCCTGGGTCTTAACAAGGCTGAAGTTAAGGTATCAGCTGGACCTATCTCTTATTGAGAGGCTCTAGAGAAAAATCTGCCCTCATGATAAATCAAGTCATGGGCAGGATCCATACCTTAGAGTTGTAGGACTGAGGTTCCTATTTTCTTGTCATTGGTTCAGCTGTAGGTCACTGCTTTTAGCTCCAGCCCATGTTCTTTCTCACATGTACCTCTATCTTCAAACCCCCCAACTGCACGTAGAAGTCTTTTCATGTTTCACTTCGCTCTGATACCTTCCCAGCTTATAAACCTGAGAAAATAACCTGCTTTTAAAGGGATAAAAGGATGAGATTAGGTTCCTCTGGATAACCCCTTTGGCCATATGGAGGAACAAACTTACAGGAGTGATCTCTCATATTTGCATATTCTACTCACATTCAAAGGGGAGAGGATTATAGAAAGGTGAGGGTCATTGGAGATCCTTCTTAGAATTTTGCCCTCCATACTAACCCATAATCAGGGAAAACTTTTCAGTACCTTTCACATTCTTTTGATTGGCAGCATTAAAATACATTGTACTTTGCAACTCAGCACCCACAGAGGCACACACTGAAATTAGGTTTTCACAAATGATATTTCTTCTTTGTGCAATGAATGATGCTATTTTTTAATTTTCTTCCATTTTATCACAAGAAAAGATTAATTTAACCCACAAACTTTATGGCAAAACCTACTGTTTTTTGTTTTGTTTTTTTGTTTGGGGCGGGGGGCTTTGAACTGGAGATACTCCTGCCTCAGCCTCCCCAGCTGCTAGGATTACAAGTGTGTACCACCGTGATTGGCTGTTTTGTTTTGTTCTAAGCAGATTGCGAAGACAGTCACTTTTGTTCCCCTTTTTGGAAATCCATGTATAATTTTTGATGTTCTACAAAAGTGATCTATCAAAATGGGGATGATATCACATTTGAAATGAGTTATCTGTTACTTTTAATACTAACTTCTCCAGTTCTGCCTTTCACATCAGTGTCTTTGAGATAGTTAATGTGAAAGAGGCTCAGGAATTCAATTTGCACCTTGGATAAAGCATTTTATTCTGTGTAAAAAACCATCACAATGTCCACCAATATAAATGACCTTTTGTAGTAGTTATTATGGTAGTCACTAGATGGCAGCTCTAAAATGTGTGTTGCCTAAATGAAAGGTGACCACAGAAGGGAAGTCTGTTTATTTATTAAGGACTACAGTTTTATCTCAGCTATCCTATGTGTTCTTGTTATTGTTCAACAATAAAACAAATATTAATGTGGTAAAGTTCAGAATGTTTACTGTCCACTGGTTTTCTCTTAGAAATATTTATTATAGTTTTCTTTTGCTTTGAATTTTGACTTTTTTTTTTTTTTAACTATACTCAATGCTTAAGTATAGCACCAACATAGCTTTGGATATGCTGGTCTTAGGACTCAAATACAGTTTTTCCCCCAAACCTGTAGGCTGATGAAAAACTGTCATAGCACACATTCTTTGGATCCCAGTTAAATGTTAAGAACCCAAATAAGCTATATTTGAACAATCTATCTATAATAAATTCTCTCATAAGACCCTGTGCTTTCCCTTTTTAGCAATGGTGCTAATCTCTGACAATATTGAACTAATATATTTATATATATTTATATAAGTATATATATTTATATATGTATTTATATATTATATATAATGTATATTATATTATTATGTTATTATTTATATTATGTATTGTATATGATATTTATATTATATATATATATTTATGTAAGTCCTGTTATACACACTAGATTTATTCTCCACTCAAAGAAAGGAGAAGGTCAATTTTGTCTTTCATCATGTATCTAGTACTTAGCACAGTGCTTGTCACATGGAAGGCTCTCCATTAGGGTTTATTTAATAAATTAACAATGAATATGAGTAATGGGTTCTTTTCTTTTATCCTCATCAAGTATTTCTGTTAGACACCTTGTTAATATTTAGGTATGTATGAGCTTTCACTCAAAGGGTACCAAGGCAAAGAAAAATCCCCTTTGTCATGCTGATTAATATCAATTTAATGGAAGACAACACACATGGGTGTAGTTTGAAAGTCTACCTCTACATAAAGTGAAAGTGTTGATTTTTTTTAAATTTCCTGTACTAATAATTTTTATGGAGAAAATGAAATAGCAGCTTCTAGCCAATGTGTTGTTCCTTGCATCTCTATTTTCTGTGATCCATCTGATTTTATACGACTGCCATTTCCCTCATTAAAGTCCAAGGTTGCTGCCACAGACATTGCTATATTGCACTCTTTATGATTCAGTTATGAATTGCTTGGCAAGGAGGTCATGAGTCTACAGACTTGAAAGAATATATAATATAAGCATAATAAATATATCTCCATTTCACTCTAGTAGTTTGTACTGGCAGGTGATTTTGTACTTATTCATATATTTGTCTCTTATAATAGCATAACTAGTATAAGAAGCATTGGATTATTCCTTTAAGTGAAATATGATACACTTAAATGTAAATAAGGCTGACATGTTACCCTAAATCATTATGAATCGATATGAAGACATGTAATTCCACCTGTCTTTATCAATAAAAATGCTTTTTATCATGTTCTAAAGTTTGATGGACATAATAGACTTTCCCTAATTCACTGGATCTTCATTTTATTTTTGTTATTTTATTGGAATAGCAAATGCCTTGCTCAAATAGAAACCTCAGGGATGTTTTCATGATGGGCTTTGACTCAATATGAAGGCTTTAAATGGATTTAACATGCTCATTTCTTTCACACTTGCTTGTCTTGATTTTTCTGAACTTAAAAGTAAAAATGGCACAGGTATTTGACTTTTTAATGCTCATTTCAAAATTCAAGAGCAAAAAAAAGTATAAAAATAAGATTGCATAAATCCACTCTCCAGTTAGCTTTATCCTTTTCATAATCAGCTGGATTGTAGTACCATCCTAAAATGCAATCTATTGCTTTTGGTAATTCAATCAAGAGAAAAGGAATAACTAAATAATCATATAATAGTTGGTATAATTTTATAAAATAAAAATATTACAGGGTAATAACTTAAAATTTAATGTTTTTAAAAATAAGATTATAATTTTTGCTTTTTTTAAAGGAAGAAGTAAAACTGTTTATTTGCAAAAAGCATGTTACAAAATGTATGATCAACTTACAAAAATCAATTGTATTTATCTCTATTTTAGAAATGAATAATATAAAATTAAAATTAAAAGTATAAATGCGATTTACAGGAGCATCAAAAATGTTAGGGATTAGTCTGACAAAAGATGAGAATGACCAATATGTTTGGTTTTTGTTTTGTTTTGTTTTTGATATTGGGAATTGAACCCAGGAGCACTCTACCACTAAGCTACATCCCCATCCCTTTTTATTTGTTAATTTTGAGACAGGATCTTGCTAAATTGCCTAGTCTGACCTAAAATTTGCCATCCACCTGCCTCAGCATCCCAAGTCGCTGGGATTACAGGCAAGCACCACCACTCCTAGAAAGAGTAGAAGATTTGTCCAGGTGTTTAAAAAATATTTTATTAGAGGGCTGGGTTGTGGTTCAGTGGTAGAGTGCTTGCCCAGCATGTGAGAGGCACTGGGTCTGATTCTTTACACCATAAATAAATAGTCCATGGACATCTAAAAAGTATATATGTATTAAAAAATGATTTTATTAAAAACGACAGAACCAAACAAAGGATTTCAGTTGCTATTATACAGAGAGAGTGACTACAAAGTGTCAATGTCTACCAGCCAGCCCTCTTAACTTCAACCCAGAAAAAAATTCTATTAATTATTTATTCTTATAATTTTACCTCAGTGAAATTCAAGAGCTACTTTTGAGTGTATACTATGTGTCTGCTTAGAAAATGGTAACAGATATGAACTTCTTAAAGAAATTTCTATTCACAATATCATTGCCAACACTTAGATTAAAAACAAATATTATGAAACTGTTTTAACTGCATCATGTTGATGAGATTATAAACCCTAAAGATCTAAACATCACTTTAAAAACTATAGGAAAGACCCATCGATTTGAAAGCATGCGCTTGTTTAGCAGAGCACTGTGATTGGTTACTATCTTTTCTTTACTACATTGCCAAAAGTTGTAGATTTCAGGTTAGGACCATTAGAAGACGCCCTATTAAAAAATGGAGCTTATTGGAGAGTGGATTTAGGTTGAATGTGCTCTTTCTTCACTATAAGAAGTAGTTTCCCCTTTCTCAGGCCGTTTATTCTGATGCTGCAATTCGTGACTTGAGAGACTTTCCTTCCATACAATTTCTCAGGGTATTTACAACTCCTTCTCATATGAATATTGTGGAAACTATTAATTTCAATTTTATTTCAGTACAAAGGCAGTTGATGTTAACTTTCCATTGTTTTTAACATCATAGTATTTAGAGAAATGCTTCCATTCTTTAATGAAGACAAACTTCAAGTTAAAAAAAATCTAGGTAAAATAAATTTTTGTTGTAAATTCGTTTTATTAAGAATATATTTAGGAGCTGGGCACTGTGGTGCACACCTGTAATCGCAGCAACTCCGGAGGCTAAGGCAGGAGGATCACGAGTTCAAAGCCAACTTCAGCAAAGTGAGGCACTAAGCAACTGAGTGAGACCCTGTCTCTAAATAAAATACGAAATAGAGCTGGGGATGTGGCTCAGTGGTGGAGTGTCCCTGAATTCAGCCCTAGTAACCCCCACCCCCCCAAAAAAGAAGAATATACTTAGGGGTTGTGTATTCAGTTCTGTGGCAGAGCATTTGCCTAGCACACACAAGGCTCTGGGTTTGGTGCTTAACTCTGTGTGAGGATAAAGTTATCTATCTATCTTATTTGAATTGTAAGTAGTCAATATAACTAAAATGTCTTAATACCTAATCATGTTACTTTAAATATGATTTCAAAGTAAGTAGGTAATTCTTTGGATGAATTTCAGAAAATCCATTTACTTATGAAGTCAACATATTTCTTTATTTTAACATCTGTCAATACTTTAGATTTTTACACAGCAATTTCACATATATCAACTATTGGGTCATGCACCAGATTAAACAAAGGTACAGAAAGAATTAAATGAGTCATGCAAAGATACATAGTTAAGAAGTAAGATAGACTCAACTCTCCATGCTTGCACCTCAAAGCTCTATATACTTATTCAAGTGCAACATGCTTATTTCATCCTGTAATAACAGTTGAAGCCAACTTATTCAATTACTGCATGTACCTTATCTTGAAGATTTAAAAACATAATGTTTGCCCAGCATGGGGACACTTGCCTGTAATCCTAACAACTCCACAGGCCAAAGCAAGTTAAAAACCAGCCTCAGCAACTTAGTGAGGCCCTAAGCAACTTAGAAAGACCCTGTCTGAAAATGAAAAATAAAAAAGGCTGGGGATGTGGCCCAGTGGTCAAGCATCCCAGGTTCAACCCTGAGTGTCAAAAAACAAAACAAAAACATGTTTGTTTCTTGACTCAAAAGTTTTGGTATTATTCAGCTTTATATATAATGGACAAAAAAAAAATGCCTTTCAATGGGTACTTAACTATATGGCTTACAGGAAAAAGGCATTATTTGGCAACTTTCAAAGAAGGTTCTTCCAAAGCAATTAGTATAACTGACAATGTTAGTAACATCAAAGGCAATGTCAACATTTGAATCACTTGGGTTAATCCTAGAGGGTCGACACTAAAAGCTATCTTTCATTGCTACTTAAAACCCTATGGGTTTTGTTCTGCCTACGACTAAGTCAATTATGATAAATTTATAAGCTATATGAAAATAATAATCTAGGAATATTGGTTGATAGGATTATCTCCATGCTCTTTGTTTGGATAAATAAACCAGTATATTTTTCTACTGAACAAAATTTCCTTCTTTAAATATTTGCTCTAGTTATAGAAGTGTTAATTGTACCTAAAATCACTTTGTCCTGGTGCTATTGTTGTGGGTAAATTAAATGCTCATGAAAGCAACTGTGAGATTTTAAAAAGTTTTTACATAAACAACTTATGTTTGAGAATAGTCCTGCCAGCTTATTCCTGCCAGAGTTTGTCCCTGAACAGCTCGTATAATATAACCATGTGGGGCTTCCAGACATGTAGAAATTAATACAGATTGGAGGACAAGTTCTTTTGCCGTCCTTCCTTCTGTTAACTTCTTCCTTCTCTTCTTCCTCCTCTTCTTCCTTTAAAAAAAATCTTTCTTCCTGGTCTTTTTTGCCAGGTCTCCTCCTTTGAATATTTGCAGAGCCAAGGAATGCACAGAAGGCATTCCAAAGTAGCTCTCTAATGCATTGAATAGTGTTAACTGGGCATGGTGGCAGATGCCTGTAATCCCAGCAACTCAGAAGGCTGAGGCAGGAAGATCCCAAATTCGAAGAGAGCCTCAGCAATTTAACCCACTTTGTGAGATCCTGCTTCAAAATAAGAAATAAAAAGGGCTGGGGATGTATCTCAGTGGTTAAGTGGTCTTGGGTTCAATTCTACACACACACACACACACACACACACACACACACACACACACACAAATGTGTGTACATATACATATATATACGCAACTAAGTCAATTATGATAAATTTAAAAGCTATATGAAAATAATAATTTAGGAATATTCATTGATAGGATTATCTCCATGCTATTTATATATAGGTATATAGATATAGATATAGACATAGACATAGATATATAGAGAGAGTAGTCTATGACATTTCCTTCACTTCTTCTTTCACATAAAGAGGGGACATGAGACAACCGTATTAGAAGTTTTGCACAAACTAGTGAGACTCATCTGTGGCCTTTAAGACCTTTGCTTTCAGTAAGGCTTAGAATCACAGACCTGGAAAAGAACAAGAGGCTGGCTCCTAATCTTGGCATAGACAAAAATTAACATAAGGACATTGACAATGCATTTGTCTCTTCTAGATCAGCTTCTTCAAGTATCAAAACAGGAAGTTGGATGATCTTCAAGTGCCCCTTTTGAACTTATTCCCTGAAAGTATGCTTATTTGATATAAAAATTGACAGTTACAATGTTCAATTTGGAGAATTTTATATTCTTTTACAGGAATTCAAGAAGCACTGTAAAGGATAGTGGTGTGGAGTAAAACATTATAGACATAGGTGTGCAACAAATCTGAAGTGGAATTTGGCTTTGCCACTTACTAGCTGTATGTGATAATTTAACATCTCAGTTTAGTTTTTAATCTGGTATTGCATTGTTGTCATAGTAAAGATTAAGTGATGCCAGGCATGTTGGCGCTCTGTAATCCCAGTGGTTTGGAAAGCTGATGCAGAAGGATTGCAGATTCAAAACCAGCCTCAGAGACTTAGCCAGACTAAAAGCAACCGAGTGAAACCCTGTCTCAAAATAAAAAATAAAAAGGATGTGTGGCTCAGGGGTTAATCACCCCTGTGTTCAATCCCTGGTACAAAAATAAAATAAAAATAAAATAAAATGAGAAAAGATATATAAAGTAGTAAATTAGTCAGTGTAAGCAATTATTATACATCTACCTTTTTATATTCTTTTTCATGTTAACCCATTTCTACAGGGACAACTCCATGAAGAAGATTTTTTATTCTTCTCCCTACCTATCTTTGGGCAACAGATGGTATCTTAGATAGTAACACTTCCCAAGGTGTACCACGATGACTGGGTCAGTGGTACGAATTTTACAAAGTCCTATACTAACAGGTGTTCTACTGGCAGAATGCAAGGTATCAAGACAAAAAGTTTTGTGGGAAACTAATGAGTACATTTCTGTAAATATTGGTATGAGCTGGGTGCTTGATTCAGGAGTATAACTTCCCAATATTTGGCAAGTTAATTACAATGACTATTTAGAATAATTTCTAGCTTTCTCTGAGTAGCAGATGTTTTGTGAAATCTGTAGTTTTTGAAATGTTTACATATATATTATGTATACGTAATATAATTGGTTATGAAGGCACTATATTGCCAACTCTTCTATTTTCAGCTTTCCTTTAGTTGTTTCTCTATGCAGATGGCTTTAATTTGGGACAAAATATTTTAGTACTTTAAAATAAGATTTTAAAACTCAAGGAATCTTTCTTATAATAACAAGTAATGCAATAACAACTGATTTTGTTTTAGAGTTCCAATACCAGCAGACGGTAGAAAAAAATTAAGATTGAACAGAGAATTAGTGAATATAGAATCACAAATATGTTAGGCATTTCCCTTAGAGATTGAGATAATTTGCCAAAAGTAGTTTACATAATTTTCATTCCCTTACGTATAGAAAATATGAGTAAAATCTTGAAAACATTTATAAATTATAATAATTTATTTTTCAGTGACTTCTCACTTAAAAAATTAATAATGAAAAAACAATAGTACAGCCTCTACATGGGAAAGGTCTTTCCTTTACTCGTTGGCATATTTCAAGTGACTGGAATATTGCCAGGCACACAGTAGGCATTAAATAAATGTGTGATGAAAACATAAATTCTACTGTTATTATTTTCCTTAACACGCTGTTTTTTTAATAATCTCCCAAATGTTCTTTTAGACATTAGCCTTGTAAATTACTAAGATATATATCTTAAATACTTTGAACCTCACAATTCTGTAAAATGAGTTTCTGTTAAAACTAGGTGAGGGGGCTGGGGATATGGCTCAGTTGGTAGAGTACTTGCCTTGCATGCACATTGCCCTGGGTTCAATCCCCAGCACCACTTAAAAAAAAAAAAAAAACAGGTGAGGGAGGGTGGGAGGGAGAAAGGGGAAGAAAAGGAGAAACTGAAGGAGAGATCAGGAACTGAAATTGAATTTCATGCACCTATGAGTTTGTAGGGATAAACCCAACTATTATGTATAATTATAAAGCTCTAATTTTAAAAAAAAGAAAAAAAAAACACAGTTTAATTATTACACCTAACAATTTTATAAATGATTCCTTAATATTATTTAATATGCTGGCTCATATTCAAATTTTTTCAATTCTCTCAGAAAAAAACATTTAATTTTTTTAAAAAATTAACTTTGGATGAAACAGTAGAACATATTGACATCTTAGCAAATTTATTACAGCTGATTTTTTTTTCTTTCTTTCTTTTTTTTTTTTTTTTTGGTGCTGGGGATTGAACCCAGGACCTTGTGCATGCAAAGCAAGCACTTTTCAAACTCAGCTATATCCCCAGCCCCTTATAGTTAATCTATATGTTAGAATGAGTCTATCTGATAGGAGACCACATCTCTACTGCGCTCCAGTAGGTGAAACAATGGTGACTGACAATGGATAGAATAATGTCATAGTGAGATGTAAAAGTTGTTGCTTTTATGAAGCGTCTGATATTTTATAAACAGGTTATTTTTTTCCTAAAATTTTGATTTGATTTTTTTGGGGGGGGGTGGTACTGGGGATTGAACTCAGGGGTACTCGACCACTGAGCCACATCCCCAGCCCTATTTTGTATTTTATTTAGAGACAGGGTCTCACTGAGTTGCTTTTTAGCACCTCACTTTTGCTGAGGCTGGCTTTGAACTTGCAATTCTCCTGCCTCAGCCTCCAAGCTGGTGGGATTACAGGCATGTGCCACTGTGCCTGGCTCCACAGATTTTTAGTATTAGGTAAGTTAGTTCTCCCATTTGATAAACAAGAATGAATAAATTCAATCCCCCAAAGGGCTTTGGATCATTGCAAAATGATTTCAACTTAGGAGATTATGAAGATTTGGAAGACCGCAATAATAAAATTCACCTTTCTTTTCATTCCACACTCCCCAACACACATACACATGCACACATATTCATATAAACACACAAACACACACACATACACTTTGAAGTCATGAACAAAAGAACTTGAGGATTTGTATTGCTTTGAACTTCTTGACAGGTTTTATTTGTAAATTGAGTTGTACTGGAAGTACTCTGGAAGAAGAATCAGCCGAATTCTCTATGAAAGTAGCTAGAAAATTTAAAAAGTGAAAATATATTATGTATCATTTGTACTCTGATAGTTTAGCTTAAATCACACTGAGGGGAGTTATAAAATAAGTATACATGTTTCTTTAAATGTTGACACTGATTTGAAATTTATGGACTGGTGCAAGAAATAGAGAATTTTCAAAATTGTCATAATGAAGTACTATTTTTCCCTATTGAAAAAAAAAAAAGGCAGATGAGAACACAAGGCCATACACAGGTGCTAGCCAAGTACTGAAGTTGAGCTTCAGACAGCCACAAAACTGGCCGTTACTTCTTATACTTCACTTTTCTGTAGGTATTTTAGGCATAAGATTTTTTTTAATTAGAAAAAAACAAATAGATAATTTCATCTTAAATTTGTGTGAGTCTGTGTGAGGTTTGTTTGTTTGTTTGTTGTGGAATCAAACCCAGGGCCTTTTACAAGTTATATGAGAGTGTTCTAACATTAAGAATGAGACATGAGGGCTGGGGTTGCGGCTCAGTGGTAGAGCACTCTAGGTGCATGTGCAAGGTGCTGGGTTCGATCCTCAGCACCACATAAAAATAAATAAATAAAGTAAAGGTATTGTGTCCAACTACAACTAAATGTGTATATATATATATATATATATATATATATATATATATATATATATAAGAATGAGACCTGAGGGTTAGGGCTGTAGTTCAGTGGCAGAGTGCTTGCATAAAATATGTGAGGCACTGGGTTCAATCCTCAGCACCACACAAAAATTAATTAATTAATTAATTAATCATTAAAGGTATTGTGTTCATCTACATCTAAAAAGGAAAAAAAGAAAAAAAGAATGAGACATGAGCCAGAATGAGATTCAAGAATAAAGCCATTCTAAATTTGTTCTAACCAAAATCTATCCTTGAGGAAAGGGGCACAGAAAAAGAGATCCAAAGCTGTGTCAATTAGCAATACCTTTGAGAAGCTCCTTGTGTCTACATAATCTCGTTTATGATTCCTGTAAAGGAGCTGTCCCAGGGAAAAGTTTACCATATCCTATTAAAAAAAAAAAAAAAAAAACATCAGCATGGTGGGCTGGGGCTGGGGCTCAGAGGCAGAGCACTTGCACACCTGTAATCCCAATGACTTTAGAAGCTAAGGCAGGAGGATTGTCAGTTCAAGGCCAGCCTTATAGGAACTTAAGCAACTTTTCATTTTTTATTTGTTTCAAAATAAACAAATAAAAAATGAAAAGGGGTTGTATTTCAGCATCCTTTGGTTCAATCCCCAGTAAAAAACAACAACAAAATGAGACATGTATTTGTGATTCTTTGAAGGAAGTAGAAAGAAGACATGGTACAGAATGCATGCATACTTATTTGAGATATATATAGGCTATTATGAAAATACTCAAATGTCACTTTCTTACTACTTTCAAATTGAGAGGTTTTTTCCAGGGGCTGGGGTTGTGGCTCAGTGGCAGAGTACTCCTCTAAACACTTGTGAGGCACTGGGTTCAATCGTCAACACTACATAAAAATAAATAAAATAAAGATATTGTGTCCATCTACAACTAATACACACACACACACACACACATATAATTGACAGTAACAAGTAGAATCTAATTATAGCTAAACTTAGCTATTTGGAAGTATCTTCTTTGTAAAATAATACATAATAATGTCAAATATTTGTTTTAAAAAGTTCACAGGAATTCAGAGCAAGAAGGGGTAGGGTAGAGGTCTCCTATTTTGAACCCTCAATGTCATGGATGAAAACCCTGAGACCCAGGAGAGGTTTAGCCACTTATTCTAAGCCACAAATCAACTAATGATAGAGTCAGAACTAAAATCCATACCTCCCAGGACCCAGCCTAAAGACCTACATGCTACCCTACACATATTAAATATCTGAAGTGCTGATTGATACTAGAATAAATTAGGCATTACTGAAATTATCAATTATACAAATTAATTCATTTTCATTTTAAGTCCATTTTCTGTATTTGTGACATATTTTAATTTTGCATTATTAACCTGTTATTGACAGGCATTATTGAATTTTTGAGAATCATATATATTTTATAGTAATAAGTCATAAAACAATGGCAGGGATGGTTCTTTTTTCAGGTGGGACAGCAAAAGCAGAAACACTGATCTTTCAGCTCCGTCGTGGCTTTTTTGTTTGTTTCTCTCCCCTTTATATAGGACTCTCTGAAGCTGTCAAATGAAGAGCTGTGGGAGAAATGAGGAGTTAAGAGTTCATTCGGCTGTCCAGATGTATCCAAGTACCCAGTTATTTGGCAATAAATACATCCGGGCAACTGATTGAATTTTTCGCTTCTTGCGGCTCAACTGGAACCCTCTACAACCCTAAAGGAAATGTTTGCTAGATCGCCCCTAGTGATCTCTTAATCCAATGAATTGTGAAGTGAAAGTTGCCTGTGGGGGACGAGATGCCTTTGTAAATGGGAATGGGAATGCATTTTAGTATGCAGCTAAATTGAATGTAAATGTCTTGGCAAAAGATAAAGATGGTATTATTTTTCTCGCTTGCAAAAATAAAATCCAACGAACAGAAAATTTTAAACTATTCCATTGGTATCCCTTGTCATGTGCCTACCTCACCAGTATAAAATAACAATTTTTAAATAATAATTTTAGCTCACTAGAGCCTGCTAATGTTTTTCACATATCATGATATTTTAAAAATATATGGCCTCAGCAAGTCGCTATAGTGCGCACCTGTAATCCCAGAGGCTCGGGAGGCTGAGGAAGGAGGATCTCCAGTTCAAAGCCAGACACAGCAATTTAGGGAAGTCCTAATCAACTCAGTGAGACCCTGGTCTCTAAATAAAATACAAAAAATGGGCTGGGTTATGGCTCAGTGGTTGATCACTCCTGGGTTCAATCCCCAGTAGATAATATATATATACACATATATGTATGTGTATATTCTCAAGCTATGGCTACATGTATTATAGGCCTAGCATAATTCCATTGTGCAATTTCATTTTATTCACAGCAACTATCACTGAGATTACCCTACCTATTTGTTTACATGTTTATTGCTTGTTTCTCCTACTAGAATGTAAGCCCCATGTGAGCAGGCCCCTTATCTCCCTTGTTTATTATCACATGCTCAGCTCTTGGGTAGCACCTAACTATAATGGGCAATACTCAAATACATGAAAGTACGGTTTACAGTCTTCAGTCGCGCAAATCATTTGGAGTTGGTCTCCAACACAGAAATGTAACATATGGGTTCCCCATTAACTCAGCTCTTGAAAAGTCTTCAGTTTCCTCTGCTATTTGGCTACTTATGCTGAGATAATTCAGGGATAGTTCTACTACCACCTATGGAGAAAGCATCTTCAAAGCTGGGCGTGCTGCCCACTAAGATTTTCTACTGTCTTTACTACAATCATGGAATAATTTGCAATAGCTACATTAACTCTCTAATTTAGAAGCTGTTCCTCTTTGCAGTGCTATTTTAGGTAAATGGAATAGATCTAGCTGTGTAAAACCTAGGATCTTACACACTGTAGATTTTATGAGTTAACTGTCTCATTAAGTCTCACTCATTTTAGCAATAATCCCTTTCAAGAGGGGTTGGGGGTGCAACTCAGTGATAGATTACTTGTTTAGTATGCTTGAGGCCCTGATTTCCATGTCTAGCATTGTAAAAACACACAAAAATAAAGCCTCACAAAATAAGTCAAGCAGAAGCATTTAGAAAATACAAATCAGGAGAATGTGTTTCGTTTTCATTCCAAGCATAAGAGGAATAGTTACATTTGTCTCAACAACCACTTGCATTATTTGGAGAAGAAAGAGGGGGTGAAAGTATCAGCTGAGGAGGCTGAGGTAGGAGGATCACAAGTTCGAGGTTAGCCTCAGCAACTTAGGGGGACCCTAAGCAACTTAGGGAGACCCTGTCTCAAAATAAAATATAAAAAAGGGCTGGGGATGTTGCTCAGTGGTTAAACACTACTGGATTCAATCCCTGGTACCAAAAAAGAAGAAAGAAAGAAAAAGAAAAAGTATGAGCACCAGAGTTACCTCAAATTGAATAATACCTTATTATTATGGGAGCTAAGGAACTGACTAGGAGAGACTCAGAGTCCCAGCCAGTTTATGTTCCCTGCAGTCTGGATAAGAAATTGTAAGACCACAGAAATGAAACTGCATATTGAGAACTGTTAGATTTCCCAATGGTATACCATTGGGAGAAGTGTCCAGTTTTATTTAAGTCCAAAACACTGCATTCTGGAGCAAGTCAAGCAAAAGTGCAATAACTTACCTGCTATTATGGTAATATCATGTGGTATAGATCTTGTACTTGACTTAGAACTAATTATTTCCATTGCAGTCTATTAGCTTGAGGCTTTTTGGCAACCAAATAATATTTTCTGAGAAAGCAGATAGCTGAACCGTGGAAGGTTATGAAATTGCCATTCCTTAAGATTGTTCTAAAGAATATCAGTTGTCAAACTTTTTGAAGTGGCTTAAATGTAGACCTGTCTAAAGACAAGGCACTAGATTATTTAATCACTTCTAATTTTTCAGCCCTGGGAGTTCTGCAAATTCACAATTGTAGAATATATTAAGACCTTTTAATTGAAGATAAAAAGCTTAAATTTTATTTTACTTTAGAGAATATATTTCCAAATGTATTTACCACTTTGGAAGATCCCATGTTTAGTGGTGAATGAACAGTCTTTAATTTCATTGGTTATAATAACCAGGAAAGGGGCTGGGGCTGGGGCTCAGTGGTAGAACACTTGCCTAGCACCTGTGAGGCACTGGGTTCGATCCTCAGCACCACATAAAAATAAATAAATAAAATAAAGGTATTGTGTCCATCTACAACTAAAAAAATATTAAATGATAATAATAATAACCAGGAAAATTTCCACCAAAATCATAAATAGTTATCTGATTTGATTATATTTGGCAAAGGTGAGTTTTTACTATGACTATTATCTGTTTTTTTTGTGAGATAATCTCTAGAGTACATTTGAAATGGAAAGGAACATTCTTGAAATATTCATTAGTCCCAAGGATAATTTTTGAATTAGAAGAGTATTTTCAAACGTATCATAAATCTGTGCTGTATTAACATTATCTTTCCAGGACTATTCTGAACATTTGTGACTGATTCATTTTTCATATAGCCATCTGCTGAAAGCTCAATGGGTATAATATCTAGAGGGAAAATTTTTTAATTATGAGTTCATAATTTCTGAATGGTAAAAACTGACAAAAGCCCCTCTTTTATATGTAATATTACATATCAAATTCTTAAATGCTTTATTATAAAAAGCCAGCCAGGAATCTTCTGTTGACTACATATTCAGAATTAGTCTCTTCAGTATGATAGAAAATAATCTGCCACATCACTAACATGAACTCATGGAATTTCTAGAAATCTGGTGTAAACTCTATCTTTCATGGGTTAGTCCATATTGTCCAACTTTTGTTAAAGCATCAGTAAAAATGCTGACACTTTCTATTTAAACAATTTAATATTATGTTTGTCCAGGTCTGGGTAAGAATGACTAAAAAACAGTTTAAGGACAGAAAATGTGGGGGCTGGGGTTGTAGCTCAGTGGTAGAGCACTTGCCTAGCAAGAGTGTGAGGAATTGAGTTCAATTCTCAGCAGCACATAAAAATAAACAAAATAAAAGTCTATCAAATATATACACATATATATAAATTATATATATGCATATATATAAATTATATATAACTTTTAAAAATAAAGTATGATCGAAACATGCCCAATATTTCTTCAATACCAAAGTGGGGAAAAGGTAAAGGTAAAAATGTTCAGGGTTTTCAGGGAAGTCATAAACTTTTATCCTCTCCAGAGACAATTTAGACAAAATAATAGTTCTTCCTTTATCCTATGTAGGATCTCTTGACTTTGGGCCTAGGGATTGAACCTGGGGGTATTTAACCATATCCTTATGCTAGGCAAGCACTCTACCACGGAGTCAGTTTCTATATGAGTCCTCTAAATTCTCACTAAAAATTAGTCAATTCTCTCACAAGTGATTTTTTTTCATTTTATAAAATTCAGATTTTCCTCAAATTTAATATAGGTATTCTTTTTATGTTTATACAACTCTGAGAGTTCCATTATGAAAGACTGGAGTCTGAGAGGTATGCAGATCAGAAAGTTTAGAGTGGTTTTTTATTTCACTTATTAATAGACCTTATCCAAGGCTTACAAGATTTTTTCATTCCTTTCCCTTTTTGTAGAATTACTTCAGAACATTTCTCAATGCAAAATATCATACTGACCTAGTTATTTGGGGAAATATATAAGAAAGCATAATTTATGTTACATAGTTTATATAATTTATTCCTGTCATATTATATTCCTAAACTTTTACAATCAGTTCAGAAGCATTTTCTGTCAGGTTTAATGAACTTTTTAAAAAAGGCAAATTTGCAGCTGGGGTTGTAGCTCAATGGTAGAGCATTTACCTAGCATGAGCAAGGTCCTAGGTTTGATCTTTGGTTCTACCAAAAAAAAAAAAATCTTTTTAAAATGAAATAAATAAGAGAATACAAACTTTAATAAAAATGAAAAACATTTTTATTAGTAAATTGGATATCTATGTACATAATAGACTTTTGTGATTATTATTTGCTCTTAATTAATGAAATTGACACTTAGAAAAATAAATATTTGCTATTTAATCTTTAATATATTTAATCTTGTCTATATTTCCCAGGAAAATGTAAAAAGCATCAATTAGTTGGTTAATTTTTAAGACAATATAATATTTTGAGTAACAATATTAGGATTCTACCATGGCTGAGAATATGGATAATAATACTTTTTGTTTAATGAGATGATTATCATATCAAGCTATGGAAAATACAATTTCAATTGTTTTGTTACAGTGCATTAACACACAGAATATTTTACTCAATCTTTGAACCCTTTTGGATACCTCAAAAATAAATATCAAAAACCATTTCATGACTTTAGCATTAGGAAAAGAGAAGGAGTTAGATATTTTTTGAGAGCTAAAAACAAAAAGGGTACAGAATATTGATATTTATTGGTCTTCCTTCCTTACCAGTTTTTCTATTACTTAGTTCCAGGCCTTCCAGAAAAAAAAGGATTTATGTATTGTCTGGCAGGATTTTATGGGCCAAAAATGGCCTAACAGTCTGACTGATATCACTTACTTCCACAAAATATTTTGAGTTCCTAAATACTGGGAAGCCATATTTTATGTATTTGCTGTACTAGGGGATGGTTTTGAGATAGATTTCTTTGTACTAGTACTAACAGAACTGAAAAGTGAATGCTGAGAGATAAAGATGAGAGAAAAACATTACATTGATAGCTAAAATGATTAGAAAAACAGTGCTCTTTAAATGAGATGGGAAACATAGGGAGATGCAGTTTGTTCTAGTGAAATTTTACTTCCAAATTTCTGAAAGGAGCTAGAAAACACCAAAGAAAGATTATCAAGACATATTTTCATTATCATACGCCTTGAAAACATTTACAAACTAGACAAAATGGATGATTTTCACTGATATGCCACGTTCTCAGTATTCAGCTCTCTATCTCTTTGTCTCTCTCACACACACATACCCCAAAATTCTCATTGACAGCTGAGTGCGTGCAAATTTAGCATCACAGTCCTGACTCTTAGAATAGCTTTATAATCCCAGAAAGGAATATAGTTAGATATTTGGTGTGGGAAGAGCATGTAATCAAAATCCTAAATAGAAAATAGAGAAAAGACAAAATAGAGAACAGAGATTTAACCACACTATTCCCAGTTAGAACTTTCTAAGCAGAAAAACCAAAGTGTCTCCATGTTAGTCACTAGAATTCACAATGCGTATTTCTTCAACGTCGAGGTAAGGATTGATAGTGACAGGTTCCACTCTATAAAGATGCATTTTCACAAGGAGAGCCCTAGAGATTCTCAGCAAATTTGCTTTTGGTCCACTCTTGACCAAAATTCATCACAGTACCAAGTGATGAATAATTCACTATGTAACTATTCAGTTGGGTTGTATGATACAACAAATAACTTTGAAAATAGCCTATAAGAAATTCTTTGGTAAGACATTTGAATTTCATGTTTCTTTCTTGATTATCTTGGAAGATGTATTATCATATCTTTTTTTAAAATTTTTTAATTTGTTTTAATTAGTTATACATGACAGTAGAATGCATTTATGCACTTTGATATACATAGATGGGATATAATTTCCCATTTTTCTGAGTGTACATGTTGCAGAATCATATTGGTCATGTAGTCACATATATTCATACAGTAATAAAGTTGGTTTCATTCTACTATCTTTCCTATCCCCACATCCCCTCCCCTCCCCTCCTATCACTTCCCTCTACTTAATCTAAGGTAATGCCATCCTTCCCTAGTGCCCCCACCACCTTATCACATCTTTTAAAATTTTTTTATTTGTTCTTTTTACTTATACATGACAGTAGAAAGAATTTTGATGTATCACATATACATGGAGTCTAACTTCCCATTTTTGTGGTCATACATGATGTGGAGTTACATTGGTCTTGAATTCATTTCTTTCCACAAAAGAAACTAGAGATTTTTGCTTCAATCGTTAGTGCAACTGACCCTTTGTTTGCAATTTTCAATATTACTCCATACACTCTGATGGTGACATAATGACTATTGGCTACTAACTGTTTAGTACATAGGACTGTTGCTATATTTAATATAGTAAACTTGATCAATTTGTTTATTTTGGCATAAACCTGTTGTTGCTGCCCTCTGGAGAGCATTGATGGTTATGCACAAGTATAAATAGAACTTTCCATGTAAATGCAGAATGCTTCTCTTTGAAGGAAAAGAAAACTAGAAATGTTGTACAAAATGTGTTTACTTTATAAAAACTTTTAAAATTTGTCTTATTTTCCATGTTATTATAACAAAAAAACCTTTATCTTTCAGACATGCTAATTAATTATACATTATACATTCTCCCATTGCTTTGCAATTCAAGGATATGTTCTTAATTCCTTTCTCAAGACATTGATTTGAAGCTATATGTACTCCAACAGAAGAAGATTTAATAGAGCCTCGTATAAATAAAGTTTATACAAGAAATTTTAGAAAAATTGTGATGGTTGTGTAATGATAAATAAATTAAAAATCTACTCTTTTCCATTCTTTATCATTTCCAATATAACATGTTTACCTGTTTCCTAAATTAAGTGTTGACTGTTTTTTTAATTACTAAATAAGTGTATTTAAATTTATTTGGTTATTGTACAAGTTCTTTGGACTTTTAACTAATAATATTTTTCTTTTTCTTTTCTTTTCTCTCCCCAGAAAGGAGAAGATGATAAATACAGTCTTCTAATTTCTTCTCCTCAATTTTAAACTGTGGTTGCTAAAAGACTGAAGCAATCATGGTGAACCTAAGGAACGCGGTGCACTCGTTCCTGTAAGGATGCTATTACTTATTTTTTAAATAAAATTAACTTTTATAATAGCTTTCTTAAAGATGTTAAAAATGCTTCTGTGTGACCACTCAGCAATGTCTGTCTGACTCAATGTGTGTAAATGACTTGTACATCAAAAGATTAATATTATGGGTGTTTCCTATTTAAATATATAAATGGAGAAAGACAATAATTTGGGTTCTCATCAAATATTGGAGTTCATGTCCTCAAATAAATAATATGGTGATGATACTCTCAATTCAAATTATCTCAAGTGTCATGATTGGTTTCTCCATGGATAAAACTTAGAAAGGAGGAAGGTTCTTTCCTTTTTCTTCCTGAATGACCTGAGCAGTCAAGAAAATAAAATACCTTTATAAGTATTTGATTTTGTGAAGAATAAAACTGCAAAAATAAAGGTCAGAAGTTAGGGTTAAGGGTTGGGGGATGTAGCTGGACAGAAGAAAACAACACCATCCAGGGAATTCTTGATATAATCCCAGTAGTGAAGTATATAGAATGCAACATAAGAGGGGTAAATGAAGAATCAGATTTGAGAACAAAGCCATTCTAAATTTGATCTAACCAAAATCTATTCTGTGAGGAAATGGGCACAGTAAAAGAGATCCAAATCTGTGTCAGTTCTGAGCAATACCTTTGAAAAGCTCCTTGTGTCTACATGATCTCCTTTATGATTCCTGTAAAGGAGCTGGCCCAGGGAAAAGTTTACCATATCCTATAAAAACCCATCAGCATGGTGGGCTGAGGCTGGGGCTCAATAGCAGAACACTTGCCTAGCATGTGTGAGGCACTGGGTTCGATCCTTAGCATCACATATAAAAAATAAATAAAACAAAGGCATGCTGCTCATCTACAAATTACAAATTAAAAAAAAAAATCAGCATGGATCTTCTAGAATATGGACATTGTAGCCCATCTCAGATGGCATTACAGTGATGATAGTCTCAAGTATGCACGATTCCAAGAGAATTAGAGCAGACAATAGAGAAAGGAAAAGATGAAAAACAGTGATAAAGAAGAGGAAAAAAAGAAGTTAAATGCCCCTGGGTTCAAGCCCTTAAAAAAAAAAAAAAAAAAAAAGGAAAATGAAAGAACAAATCTTCCTCCTCTCTGAGTCTATACCAACTGAGTATCTAAAACCATATACTAAAATGTAGTGCTGCCTTAAAAGTATTCTACTATGAAATTTTAAAATTTATGTGCAATTTTTTCTGTTCTCTTGAGAGAAACAGGAGATCATTCATCTCTTCTATTAAACTCCATTGTCATGTTATGCCAAAGCTCAGTAGATTTAAAATGTATTCAGACTTAGAAATTATCTTTTTATCTACTAAGTGTAAAATTACATTTTCATTAAAATTTTAGTAGCAATGAGTAAATTATTTGCATTGTTCAGAGAGAAATTATGATGTTGAATACATATTTTATGAGATTCCTGTGAGCTTAATAACATTTAGCGTAAGTGAAGGAGCAAAACCTAAATTATTTCTTCTTTGTAGAAGGACTTTATATATTTCACTAAGCATATAAGTATTAAAAATTAGGTTTAATTATAATAAAGCCAATTCTTGATTATAAAACTATAGAAACAGGATGGAAATGCAACAAAAACCATAAAGCCTTGACTATAAGTGGTGTTCAAAAAGACTTTATTGAACTGAATTTAATTGAAACCAGGAAACTGAAGTAAATGTTCTTTCAAAATCTATCCCAGCACCATCAATTTATTTTGTAATGTGTAGAGCAGATAGATTTAAATTCTATATGACTTCTCAGTAATTCAGTATTTCTTTCATGGACTCTTTAATATAAAAGAAAAATATTTTTTGATCAGTAGAGATAGGCAAGACAACTACTTAAAGTATTTTTCAACCCCCCCATTCTAAGATATTCAAATTACAAAATTAATATAATTAAATGTGGTTTGTTTCATGTACAATTTTGTTATGTACAATTTTGTCCTGTACTCCTCTACCATTTTTAGAGATGTGAAAATATTAGATGGTTTTAAATTGACTTTGAATATTTGAAGTTGGACTTTATATTTTCCTGGGACCTTATTTTTCTGGGTTTAAGGATACATATATTTGTGGTTCTACAACTGACAACTGAGTATATAGCATATTATTTGAGCACAACTTCACATGAGACTGCTTGACATGATCATTAGCTAATTGGAATGAGAAAAAAAAAATTAAATCAGTAGGGTAGGTATTTCTTCAGCTAGGCCAGAAAAGACACTGGCTTTAAAATCACTGTCTGAAGGGGGTGGTGATGTAACTCTGTGGTAGAGTGTGTGCTTAAGCATACACAAATTCCTGGGTTCAGTTCTTGAGCACCAAAATACAATACAATACAATGATAAAATAAATAAAAATCATCTGAGCCCAGTTATGCATAGGTATATGTCATCTTGAAATAAAATAAAGACAAATTTTGGGCAAATTTTGATATAGATGAGTGGATATATAGCAGCCATAAAATATCTTTATGATTGAAGACAGGCTGGAGGTATATAGCTTAGTAGTAGAATGTAGGGTTAGTAATGTGCAATGTCCTGGGTTTAATCCCCAGCACCAACAAAAAACAAAAACAAAAATCCCAGTTTGAAAGCAGAAACAAGGTAAACCTTAATGTTTATTGAGGTCCTATTATGACACAGGTAGTGTTTTCAGGATTTTACATATATTATATCATTTAATTTTTACAATTACCTGTGATAGAGACCATCCTTGTACAGATGAGGAAATTGAAATTTTGAAAGGTTAAGTGACTGGTCGAAAAACTACTAGAGGTCATATGACCAGGACATTGGCCACATGCTAAATACAATGACAGAGTAATTAAAGCTGAGAGCAAATAACTTCTTTCTATTTATTTGGTTCATCATTTCAATAATTTTTATGTATATCAATCACAGTTTAACTATAACACATATTTTTTTTGTTTGAGAGATGAGATCTTGCTGTGTTACCCAGGCTGGCCTTAATTGCCTGAACTGTAAGTTGGTCAACAATCAGAAGTGCATGAGAAGTAGTTTGGATGCGAGATAGGATTGTTGACCCACATACAGTCATTTTGCAAATGTGAGCAGACAGGGAGAGTTCTAAAAAAAAATCAACATGTACTATCCTCAAAATCCATTGTACCTCTTTTCTATCTCTTTCTTTCTTTCAAGAGATTGAACACAGGGGAACTTTACACTTAGCTACACCCCCATCCCTTTTTTTATTTCTTATTTTGAGACAGAGTTTCACTAAGTTACTGAGGGGCTGGCCTTAAATTAACAATCCTCCTGACTTTGCCTCCCAAATCACTGGGATTACAGTCCTAAACCACCAGTTTGCTGTGCCTCTTTAGAATACCTTCCTGAAGTTGATCTGATGACAACTTATTCCTTCTTAACTTTGGATCAAAAAAAGGCAACTTTCAATTTTCTTGTCAGTTACTGGATCCTTTAAGAAAATCTCCCTTCATTCCCTTATCAGCTGCCTTAAAAAAATCTAAAAAAAAATAATTTTACAAAATATAAAGAGTAAGTCATCATTATAAATCAAATAATACTGTGGTTTTGGATTGCAGTAAAAGTTTAAAAGTGTTTGAAATCAGTAAGACCTGCAATGGGCCCTGGCCTGCCATTTACTGGCTAAATTGGCTTGAGAAAGTTACTTAACCTCTTTTAACCTCAGTCTTCTCATCTACTAATGGATATAAATCAGTACTGAGCTCATGTAGTTGTTATATGAAATTAAATGAGTTATCTATATGTATTTCAATAAACTAAGTGCTTAACTCAGTAGTTACTCCATAAAACTATCCTTTGGATAGAAAGACACAGAGGTTTCATTAAGAGGGCAGAAATCCTCATCATCATGGATGTTGAAGGAGAAGCAATTATTTTGTTTAAGAAATATATACACAAGCAATATATATAAGTATATATATGAGTATATATTATATATATGTAATCCATATGTAAGCAATACAATATGTACTAATTGAAGTTTTTTTTTTTTTTTCTTTTCTTTTTAATTTTCAGTGTGCACCTGGTTGGCCTTCTGGTTTGGCAATTTGATATTTCTGTAAGTCCAGTGGCAGCCATAGTAACTGACATTTTCAATACCTCCGATGGTGGACGCTTTAAATTCCCAGACGGGGTACAAAATTGGCCAGCAATTTCAATCGTGGTGATAATAATCATGACAATAGGTGGCAACATTCTCGTGATCATGGCAGTTAGCATGGAAAAGAAACTGCACAATGCCACCAATTACTTCTTAATGTCCCTAGCCATTGCTGATATGCTAGTGGGACTACTTGTCATGCCACTGTCTCTGCTTGCAATCCTCTATGGTAAGTCCAGTTCTATTCGTTTTTTAATCTAATTAAAAATTAGTTCCTTAATCTATTAGTTTTTAAGTCTAATTGTATAAATGTGTGCCAAGTAGCATAGTAAACATGGATATAGTTATTTATTTTACCTGTGACATTTGGAAACCTGACACAAGGAATTGGTTGTGTGTATTTAGATTTATTAAATCAGTAGTAGAGTTGTTTCCAAAAAACAAAACAGACATTGTATAACATGGTAAATTTATGCATAGATGCTCCATTCTTCAATGTCATTTGTAAATATAAATGAATATTTGCCTTACAATGTACACAATGGGACAAGGACAGAAATATCCTCCACACCTGTGCTTTGGACAGTACACAAACCGTAAGTACCATCTCTAATTAAAAAAAGAAAAGAAAAACAGTCACATCTTCTTCAAAAAATATTTTAAAAATAATCTTTTTTTCTTTTTGGCAGTGCTGGGGCTATTACTGAGGGCCTTATGTCTGCTAAGCAAGTGTTCTACCACTGAGCTTCCCTGTAGCCCTGAGTGATCTTTTAAAATATTGACACACTAAGTGTTTAACCCGAAATAGTTATTTAGCAATAGCAATTCTTCTTCTTCTTCATGAAGTCTATAATTCTTGTTTGTACAAGCAGACAGGGGTAACAAAATTATTTAGTAAGTATATAGATCAAGTTTTCACATCATCACCATAAAAATTAAGGCATTGAGTATTTTAGTATGTTGATTTTAGAGAGGCTTCAAATTTTTCTTTTGATTTTTCTGCCATCTCTTTGTTGTGTTCATGGTAACCTAAGTTTGGTTCTTTGGCTAATATTTATCTTTGGTACTAGGGATTGCACCTAATGGCATTTTACTACTGAACTACATTCCCAGTCTTTTCTCTCTCTCTCTCTTTTTTTTTTTAATTTTGAGACAGGGTCTTGCTAAGTTGCCCAGGCTGGCCTCAAACTTGTGATCCTCCCTCTGGGATTTTAGATATGCACCACCTCAGCTGATTTGGCTAATATTTATGATAAACCATCAAAATTACATACAATTCTACAAATTTTTTAAAAAGATCTTTTTTTTTTTTTTAAAGATAGGACCTTGTTATATTGTCCAGGCTGGCCTTGAACCTCTAGGCTCAAGGATCCTGCTTCTGCCTCAGCCTCCTGAGTAGCAGGGACCCTAGAAGCACAACACTATACTCACCTCTCTATAAATATCTTTATTAAAAAGCTGGAGAACCTGGTTTGAATTTAATTGCTGATATGTTCATCTTACAAAGGAGTAAAATAAGACTTCCAGTCCCCTGGAGTTTCTAAAGAAACTAGACTAGAAAGAATATTATTAAAAGTTCTCAAATTCTAAAAAAGAATTTCAGCAGGCCTATAAAAATCATCTCTTGTGAAACCTAAAGTTGAATTAGCCTGTTCTATATACACATTTTAACTCAGGCTTTGCAGCTTAGAAACTTTACCATTTCAATATTAATAACATAACCAATGAGGTGAATAGTACCAAAAAACCTAATCCACATAACTTTAAAGAATAACAATATTCATACTGTATACACTCAGTTTAAGGATAAAGAAAACTGAAAATGAACTCTAAATACTATTTTTTAAAATTTTATCATTGATACACAATAGAAATTCTGAAATGATTATTTGTGATCTGGAATTATAAGTAAATAAGCATATTAAAGATAAAAGAAGCCAGGGGTCTCTCTGTTGCATAGGGAGTTAGAAATTTGAAAGGAGAGGAAATAATGGGTCATATAGTGGTGGATTCATGATGTTACCGCTGTTGACCGGTGACGAGTTCTTGCTCCCCGATGTTGAAGAATAACACCAAAGAAGCACGCTGAGGCAAGGTCAGAGTAGAAATTAGAAATTTATTAAAGGACAGAAGAAAAGACTTCTCCCGGAGGAAGAAGGAGACCCAGGAGGTGGAATCCGTGGAAGTGCGGTTGTTTCCCCTTTTTATAGTTTTGGTGATGGAATGTAGGTTGGAAGGCCTGAGGGGTGGGACACAGGTGGGCCAAAGAAGTAGTCTGAGCGCGAAGGACTTCATTATCACTTCTTTGTGATGGGCTATCTTCAAATCTGCTGGGGGCTGTTCATTAATCCTTCTTCCAGGTGGACTTTGGCCTAGGGCCTCTTTGGGACTTCATAAACATTCCATGAATTGTCCTGCATTTTCCCTGAGTCATTCCCAGCATGGCCTCCATTTTAGATTTCACTCGGTATTAGACCCGATTTACCTAACTACACTGACTACCTAACTTTAAATCTGGCTTCAATGATATCAGTATAAAGTTTTGCTGAAAATAGATGATGGAAAAATACTTAAGATTGATTTCCTAGCTCTTTCTGTAACTGAAAGCTCAGTCTCTGTCCTCAATGCCAATCAATGCCAAATTAATAATGAGGTCACAGTTTTGAGAAAAAAGGAAAAAAAGTTTTATTGCTCAGAAAAGAAAAGAAGTTTTATTGTTCAGAAACTCAGGGGACTCCAGTCCAAATCTGGAGGGACAGGGAGCTTTTAAAGGAACTTCAAGGGTTACATTCCAGGTGTGCTCTGGTATGGGGAGGGGGCAAGACTCCCTGAAGGCTGTTAGGATTCATTTGTTAATTTGGGAGTTATTCACTTCGCACATCCTCAGCAGGCCTCTCCTTCCTGTAGTGGCTGTGTTCAAGGGTAATTAACTAGGGGAAGAAAAGTTAACACTGTCTCCCTAATCTTGTTACAGAAAACAGGAGAAAGAAGAAAAGAGAAAAAAAAACAACATTTTTTTTTTTTTAATAAGCCCTAGAGCAATGAGGGCTACATTCAGGAGGTGAAGGGACCATTGTTACATTTTCACTCCTGTGGGTAGAACAATGTTACATAAATTAAATGAGCACAAACAGGAACAGGATCTCCTTGGAGAAAAGGCTAATTCTGATACCACCGGTTACCATGTTGAAGTACGCCTAGGCAAGCATATAAAGCAGGGTTTATTTAAAAAAGGGTAACATAGACTAAAGCAGGGTTTATTTAAAAAGGGGTAACATAGACTTCGCCAGGAAGGGAGAAGGGGGCCATAGCTGATATTCTACTACCCCAAGAAACCAAGTGTTCTGCCCTTTTTATATGACCTAGGATTCCTTTGTACTCCTGCCCTCTTCCCCATATCTCTCTCCTTCCTGCATTGGTGACTGGGCCCTGCAAAGCTCAGTGGGATGGCCTAAAGGAAGCAGAAGGATGGGGGAAGGGCTGGATGGAGCAGCCCCTTACACATTAATTAACATCTTTATAGCTCCCCATAGGGAGGGACAATCCCTGGGACTTGTTACCTCAAGAATACTTTGGAGCAGAGGCAGATTCTTGATAAGATTGGACCAGGGATCCCAGGAATTAACATTTCAGTCCCTCAGGGGGCAGTCTCCAACTTCCAGAACTCACTCAAATTGGCCTCCTTGATAGACCTGACTTTATTTACCTATCTATACTGACTGCCTGTCTATTCTGGCTTCAATTCCAAAGATGGGGCAGGAAAATTATAACCGAAGACTAGAGCATCTTTTGAGCTAAAAAGTAAGAAAGTACTCAAAGAGTAACAGGAAGATTTCAAAAAGACACAGGATGTAACTTAATGGTGCCCCTACAAATCTAGGAACATTTGAAATTAAGGTTAATAATGTAAGCTCTAAAAACAGAGTAAGCGTGCTAAAGATGGTCTCTTCTGGTGTATTTAATCAATAATTCTGGGGAAAAAAATCAAAACAACTACTATAACTAAAAAAAAAAAAAGGCAAATAGGGAGACAAATAAAAATTTACAGATGTAACCTTTATGGTAATGGGGTTTTAATTTTTTCTCTCTCTCTTTTTTCCAGTAGCCTTTCCTGGAGGGCAGGACTGTCACATAGCTGCATGGTGGTTGTGCAGAAGTGGCTAAAACTCAGTCTTTCTGGACAGAGTTAACAAAGGGCACTCTGTAGGCCCCCTAATGTAGGGGAAATAGCTCTTTTTCCTCCATTTTTTCTCTCCTAGCTTTGAACAGAGGGAAGACTCTAGTCAGAGTTACGCTTTGATAGCACATGCACCAAATTTTTGAAAACAAACAAACAAAAACCTGATAACTTTCTTTTTGGCCAGTGGACCAGGAAAGGAGGCATTTGTGGGCCACAAATTATGGGAGGGAATCCTGTGAAGTAGAGAGCTGAAGAAAGGTTTTCTTAATTCTGTATAAGGACCTAAATAGGTATCAGTCTCAATTCTAAGATACATAAAAACAACATATCCCAAAAAGCATAGAAAAGCTTCAAAAAAATTAAATATATTTGAACAATCATCCAAATCTCAGACCATGCCTTCCATGGCTCGTGGGCATTATAGACTCAAGCAGTATAGCTGAGGTTAGGAAAATAGAGAAGATATTGAATTCACTGTCCACAAAGGCAAGACTGAACTTCATTTTTATTTATTTATTTTTTAGTACCAGGGATTAAACTCAGTAGCCCTTGGCCACTAAGCCAAGTCCCCAGCCCTATTTTGTCTTTTATTTAGAGAGAGGGTCTCACTGCATTGCTTAGTGCCTCACCATTGCTGAGGCTGACTTTGAACTCCTGTCTCAGCCTCCCTAGCCACTACGATTACCGGTGTGTGCCACCACACCCAGCCCTTAAGATTGGACTTTAGATTGAAACCTACCTGGATTCATTGCTATATACAACAAGCAAGTGAACAAAATCAGCATTCTTAGAAGGATTTTAACTATATATAATGTCTATAAACTATAACACTCAAAGCATCCATGATACAATCTAAAATTGCTTGACATAAAAAATATCTAGGAAATGTGAAAAATACTTAAAAGGAAATAATTATCAACAGATGCCAAATTCAAATTACTAAGATACTGGAATACTATAATAATATGCCATGAATATTATGAACAGAAATTAATGGAAATATGAAAATTCTCAATGGCAAAAAGGAAGTAAACATAAAAAATTAAAACTTTCAGGACAGCTGGGCATGGTGGTGCGGCCTGGAACCTCAGCAGCTCGGGAGGCCGAGGCAGAAGGATCATGAGTTCAAAGCCAGCCTCAGCAAAAACGAGGCACTAAACAACTCAATGAGACCTTGTCTCTAAATAAAATACAAAATAGGGCTGAGGATGCGGCTCAGTGGTTGAGTGACGTGTTTTATTTTTTTCTGAGTTTATACAGCTATGTGTAAGTGCAATTATTTTTGTTGTTGCTGTTCTTTTTAGTAATACATGACAGTAGAATATATTTTGGCAAATTATACATACATAGAATAAAACTTATTCTACTTAGGACCTCACTCTTGTGGTTGTACATGATGTGGAGTTACCCTGGTTGTGTATTCAAATACAAAGCTAAGAAAGTAATGTCCCATTCATTCTACTGTCTTTCCTCTTCCCTTCGTCCTCCCTTCTTTTCATTTTCCTTTGTCTCATCCAGATTAAATGGCATCTTCAGCCGCAGAGAAATATGAGTTATCATTGAATAGAATCAGTGCATTTCAACTCATAATGGACTCTTAAAAAAAAAAAAAAGAACAGTTTCATCTCTGCTAAATACTACTTGAAAACACTGAATTTGTAATATTTATCCTGTTATTGTTCAAATAATTTCTGGCTTTCATATCACATCCTGTTATCCTGTCATTGTGTGTATACTTGAGGTATCATGCTTAATGTGTTCTGATTTCCATCATTTTAAAGAAATTAAAATATATACCCAATATCCATTTATGTGAATTAATTATATAAAGATTTGTTATTCAGCTCACTGACACACTCTAGAAGCAATTCTCTATGCAAGTTGCAGAACATATAATTAAGTGTATGTAGCTTTACAAGAAGCTACAATTATTACAGATAATATTTGTTGAGTATATCATTTAGTTCTCACAAACCATAAAATTTGGATTCTGTTATCATCCTTAGTTTACATATAATGTAACAGAAGAATGGAGTTATTCAGTAATTCATAGATGGTCACATAGTTAGGTTACTGTATACCAAGCACTCTTCCTGGTACTGTGGCTGGTATACAAAACAATAACAATGAATAACAATGAATTCCTGGTCTCATGAGGCTTACACAGTATTCAGCTCTGACTTGCTCAACATTACATGAAGATACCAGCTGATAGGAGAATTAGGATTTGAACCTGGATCTAGCTGATTCTAACACTCATCATTCTCATTTTTTTATTATACCATTTTGATACTCATGGTTTACTTTAAAAAAGTCAAGACAGGATCTGGGAGTATATAGCTCAGTGGGTAAGCCATTGCTCTTGATGTGCACCAGGCTCCTAGCACTGCCATTAAAAAAAAAAAAAAAAAAAAAAAAGGTGTGTGGGGGGAGTTTATTGGGAGAGAAAAGGACATGGATGGAAGCTAATTTGAAAGAGAATTACAAGTCAATACCCCAGAATGCCAAGAAGGTAAGTCTGATGGTTTAAAATTTTGCTTCCAGGTATTGGCAGAAATGAAGGTGCTTTTGTGAATTGGCTCAGTGCCCCAAACATTGGTGTCTAAGGCCTGGAGTGTTTTTGAGATATTTAGTTCATAGTATGCTTGAAAATATCTTTGTCTTTGTGAATACATGAAGATTTTTTTTCCAGGTGTGTATTTTGATGATGATCTTAGGTCTCTAGGTTAAAAATACTGTTATTGCCATAATAATTGCTAGGCTATTACTATACTTTTATTTCTCCCTCAAAACTACCAATTACTTCAAACTTCAGGGATGATATGCTATGGTAATAACTCTACTTTCATAATGAAAGGGAACTTCTTGCAAAGAGGAGAGGAACATTAAATTGAAGAGATGTCAAACAGAGACCTGGGAATGGGTATTGGGGATTGAACTCAGGGGCACATAACCACTGAGTCACATCCCCATACCTTTTAATATTTTATTTAGAGAAAGGGTCTCTCTGATTTGCTTAGTGCCTCACTAAGTTGCTAATGGTAGCTTTGAACCCATGATCCTCCTGCCTCAGCCTCCTGAGCCACTGGGATTACAGGCATGCACCATTGCACCCAGCTCATTAAATTCTTAATCCAAGTGAACATATAACATTACATTTACTGAAATTCAGTCAATTTTAATATGATGATACAGAGATTCTCAGATATTAGATATTTAGGCCAAGAATAAGTTTAAATGAAATGAAGCATTTAAATCAGAAAAGCTTGGATTTGATATCTTAGGCTGACTTAGCACATGCCTATTTTAGTACAACAGAGGCTAAAATGCACAACTTAGAAGAATGTCTAAATGTATTTGAAGATTCATTATGTAATTTGTGAAAATCCCAGTATTTTTTACTTAGACCAGTAAGTTTTTCTTTTCATTCCTAGGCCACCCTCACATCCCTTTCTAAGCTTAACTTTCTCAAAATAGAGGGTACATGCCCACTGGTCCACTGCACCAGAATTGCATGACTCATAATCAATAACTGATTGACTGATATAATATACCTAAGAACATCATAAACACAGAACAGTTGACAAATAATAATTTAAATTCTATTTCTGGATACAGATTGGCAAAATGCCCTATGGACATTAGCTGTATTTAAATAGCTAACAAGAAAGTTCCAATAGCACCCTATTCTTCCCCCAGCAAAATCCAACCACAAATATTCCCATCCTCAGCTACCAGCCTGGCAACTTTTCCTTTTGTAACTCATGGCAAAATTTCTAGTTTCCTTTACCCACAGTCAGCTCTAGCAAACCAAGAAATCATTTCAAATATCTCTAAGCTCCATAGTACAATTCCTCTAAGCTCATCTTTTAAGAAGACTTTGTTACATTTGATAATTACTAAAGCATACATGGCATAGACAGTGGTGATGCATGGTTATAAGTAATCCCAGCAATTCTGGAGGCTGATGCAGGAGAATCACAAGTTCAAGGTCAGTCTCAGCAACTTAGAGAGACCATGTCTCAAAATAAAAAATAAAAAGGGCTGAGGATATGGGTCAGTGGTAGAGCACTCCAGGGTTCAATCCCCAGTACTAAAAAAATCCCAAACAAACAAATAAAGCTAGATTAGGTTTATGTTTTCCTGTTACTCCTTATTTAAATACAACCAAATTTTCTATGTGGAATTTGACAATTATAAAGCACTCTGAATGTGTAAAAAAAATAAATAAATTTTAAAAAAAGGTAGACTGACTAGGGAACTCAGTACTTGAAGAATGATACTATAGTGGCTTCCCTGGACTTTCTAGTTATCTCCCATTTATCCTAGGCTGGGTTCTGGAGAGGCCTATAACTCAGGATCACCAATAGGCATAAACAAAAATAAATCTAAACAGGGATTTATCAAGAAAATCCATAACCAGTGACAGGTTGGCTCTTCTGGCCACAACAGGGGAAATAGTGGAACCTAGGTATAAGATTCTATGCTTTCCCCTTAAGATTCAGAATAATACAGTTAAATAGACATAAGAAATACTGGTTTGCACAATAAGTTGGTTATAGAAAACAATAAAATACTGTACATTAAAAAAAACTAGAGAAAATAATTTTTAATGTTTTCACCTTAAATAAGTGATACATGCAAGGTACAATAGTAGAAGCCTGTAATCCCAATGGCTCAGGAGCCTGAGGCAAGAGGATTGTGAGTTCAAAACCGGACTCAGCAAAAGTGAGGCCTTAAGCAACTCAGAGAGACCCTGTCTCTAAATAAAATACAAACTAGGGCTGGGGATGTGGCTCAGTGGTCTAGTGCCCCTGAATTCAATCCCTGGTACCCCCCAATTTTTTTTTTATATTTTTTTATTGGCTGTTCAAAACATTACAAAGCTCATGATATATCATCTTTCATAATTTGACTCAATTGGGTTATGAACTCCCATTTTTACCCCAAATACAAGTTGCAGAATCACATCGGTTACACATCCACATTTTTACATAATGCCATATTAGTAACTGTTGTATTCTGCTACCTTTCCTATCCTCTACTATCCCCCTCCCCTCCCCTCCCATCTTCCCTCTCTACCCCATCTACTGTCATTCATTTCTCTCCCTTGTTTCCTCCCCCTTTCCCCTCACATTCTCTTCTATGTAATTTTGTGTAACATTGAGGATCTCCTACCATCTATATATGCTTTCCCTTCTCTCTCCCTTTCTCTCCCCCCCCATTCGTCTTTGTTTAATGTTAATCTTTTCCTCATGCTCTTCCTCCCTGTTCTGTTCTTAGTTGCTCTCTTTATATCAAAGAAGACATTTGGCATTTGTTTTTTAGGGCTTGGCTAGCTTCACTTAGCATAATCTGCTCTAATGCCATCCATTTCCCTGCAAATTCTATGATTTTGTCATTTTTAATTGCTGCATAGTACTCCATTATGTATAGAAAATTAAAATAATTTTTTAAAAAATTAAAATAAAACAAAAGCTTAATGGTAGAATGCCCTGAGTTTAGCCCCCAGTACCACAAAAACTAACTAACTAAATAAATAAAAAGAGAGAGAAAAAAGTGATACATGTTTGAGGAGATAAATGTGTTTAATCTGATTGAAATATTACATGATGCATAAATGTATAAACATTACATGACATCAGGAAGCATGCCTATAATCCCAGTGACATGAAAGACTGAGGCAAAAGGATCACAAGTTCAAGGCATCCTCAGCTACTTAGCCAGACACTGTCTCCAAATAAAAAATAAAAATAGGGCTGGGAATGTTGCATAGTGGTAGAGCAAGCCTGGGTTCAATCCCCAGTAAAAAATAAAGACATTATTTCATGGAATTTACAATCTAGTTGGAGATGTAGAGGCAGGACAGTAGCAAAGATCTGGGTGGCACACTTACTTCATAAAGGCACATATACTTTGTAAATAAGGAGTGGGAGCAACGGGGAAAAATACTCTTCCCACAATAATAGGCAAAAAGAAAATTATAGTTATTTAAATAATGTACTTGTAGGTCTACATAGCTTTGCAGGTTTAAACTGTGAATCATTATTATTTTTATGACAAATTTCTGTGATTATGAAATAGATATCCTCCAAAGGAAAGGTTCTCCAGCCAAGTTCCCACAGGTTAGCCCTTTTCTTGGATAATTTTCACCTACCAGTATTTGGGGCCACCTGATGTGAGTATCCTTTAAAGTGATTGGATGGATTTATACATGTACAGAGAATTAATTCCTCTACCCAGGCATTATCGCATGATATTTGCCACTGGGCATTTCGATGTTTTAATATCTATATATTTAATTTACCACAATGCAATTATACCACTCCAAGTCCTCCCTCTGATAGTCGTGATTTCTTTTCAGGTAGCCTTGTCTGTAATTTATTTGCAAGATCTCAACCAAACTAGGCACATTGGGGATTTGGGGAAATAGGTTTCTCACTTCACCACTAGCATTCAACTCATGCAATCAAACATCTGTGTACAAAAGTAGATTCTAGGTTATTTAGTGAGGAAATGCATTATCTAGCTTAGCTTTTTTTTTTTTTTTTTTTTTTTAATGCTGGGAATTGAACTCAGGGGTACTCAACCTCTGAACCATATGCTCACCCCTATATATTTTTTATTTTGAGACAGGTCTCAGTAAATTGCTGAGGCTGGCTTTGAACTTTTGATCCTCCTGTCTCAGCCTCCCCAGTCACAAGGATTACAGGTGTGTGCCACCATGCCTGGCTAATTTTTTCTTACTTAAAGGAAGTACTTTCATAACTTGAAAATGACACAATTTGTATATAGCCATTTTATTGAATTAAATCAAGGAAGCACCAATGTAATTCTTTTCACAATTCTTTAAAATTCCTTATAGTTGTTTTGCTTATTTTTCTAAATTAGGGCTAGTAGTAATGATTACTAAAATTTTGAATTTTTTGAAGAGGTAAGTATATTAGGCCTAGTTTTTTTGTTCACTTGCATCAAGAAATCTAATAATTAGAATTAAGTACGGTAGCTAAAATTCCTGTAAAAGTTATTAAAGGGTCTGTTGTTACCAAGATATAGGTCTGTATGTACAAGAAAATTAACCAACTGTTTAAGTATGTTAATAGGAATTGAGAAGGATATAAGGACTGGAAATGGAGAAAACTACTAGTTGTTGACTAGTAACTCTATAAAGCCCTAGACTATAATCTCCAAATTTCATCTTCACATTCATAATATTAGGCTTAATTGAGAACATGCTATTTCCCCATATATTCTGTGAAGGAGTTTGCATGTATTAACTCATTTACTCCTCATAAAATAATACCTATTATTATTTTAAAAAATATTTTAAAGATGAAGAAACTAATGTTTAAGGAAGTAATGTGCCTAAGACTTCAGAACTTGCAATGGCACAACTAATTTTTAAGCACAGACCTAACAAATTCCAAAGCCCTTGTTCTTCATAATTATTTCATTTGATATGTCACTTAGAACTTTTTTTTAAATAACTTTTTTAGTTGTAGAGGAACACAATACATTTATTTTTGCATGGTGGTGAGAATTGAACCAAATTCTTCACAAATGCCAGGCAGGTGCTCTACCACTGAGCCACAACCCAGCCCTAGAACATTCTTTTAAGGAAGAACTGTATTAAAACATGGAACCTCTAAAGTAGCCACATCCCGTTCTCCTACAAAATTACTATGTGTTTCATATACATATAGATAGATAATGAATAATGAATTATCTTTGGCAGTTAATTATTACATTAAAATATAATATATGCTTATAAGCTAATTCTTCTTTTCTATCTATCTATCTATCTATCTATCTATCTATCTATCTATCTATTTATCTATCTATCTTCCCCACCCCAATCCATGCTGGGTATTGAACCTAGGGGCACTTAACCACTGAGCTACATCCCCAGTACTTTCATCTTGATATTGGGTCTCCCAAAATTGCTCAGCACCTTTGCTTAATTGCTGAAGCTGGCCTCAAACTTTTGATCTGTCTGCCTCAGTCTTTCATGTCACTGGTATTACAGGCATGCAGCACTGAGCCTAGCTATCTTCATTTGTTTTGAATAATTATTTTAAAACCTAACTCCATTTTACAGGAGATTTATTTATGCATTTTAGTAAAAGATAATGTCAAAGCCAGGCTATAGAAATACATTTGGGTAAATGATTTGGGGAATAATTATCAAAAGTATAGATCTACTCTCATATTTTTCAGTGTCGTTCCTGAGGATTTTTAAGAATTACATGAAAACTCATTGAGTGGATTCTAAATTGTCTTACATGTTCTGAAAACATATGTGGTTCATTAAAATAAAACATGATAAATAGAATCCCCTTGATTTCTTTGAATTGGCTAACAAATTACAGAAGACAATCTTCTCATATATATTATAGATCTCTAAAATTTATCTACCTACAGTTCATTCTCTGAGTGAAACAGTTTTCTTATTTGTATAAAGGTAGTACCACATTTCTAGATAAATGATATGGTAAGCTGCTTTAGGACATTGGTGGTTATTATTCATTAAATGAGATCACCAAGTAGCTGCCTTTTGGCTGACTTCTGCTTGCAAGTGATTTTTGTTTTGGCCTAGCCAACAATTTTTAAAATTTGTAATTTGAGTCTCTTTTAATAATGTGTGAATTCCAATTATGCTGTGCTTTTCACCTCTCCCCATTTTCTCATATCTAGCTATCTTACTCATTGACATTATCTATCTGGCCTCTAAAAGCATTTAAGTTTATGACAAGCCTCAGAGATGTGAGCCCAAGACAACCTTGATATGGATCCCCTTCTAATCGCCATATGCTAGCAAAGGTCTTCCAGCCCTATAGAAAAGTACACCCAATTCCCACTATGTACTTAAGGAATTACCTCACATGGTCATGAATAAATTATTTTGTGTAGCACACACTGTTGCAACTTTTCTGGGTTTTCATGGAGCACATATGTATCCACTGTCACTTACCATCATTCATAGTATTTGCTGATCATACATCATATCCCATTGGCATTCATCATCTGCCTTTGGGAATCCTTTATCTGCCACTGGGCCTCCATCATCTCTCACTGGGCTTCCATCATCGGCCACTGGGTATTCATCATCATTGCTGGGCATCTGTTGAGTACCGCCACGTCTGTTGGGCATCCACAGTCTCCCACCAGGCATTGTGGTCTCTGCTGATACTCTGCCATTTCACCACCAGTGACTTCCATGAAAATGCTTCTTACAGCTCCAGGGTTCTGTCACCTGGTGCTGCCAAACCTACAAACCTTCAAGATACCATCGGTGCTGCATTTGCTTCAGTCTTTGTTGTAGTTAGCTATGCTTTTCTTGCACAAATTAGGAAAAGTCCCTCTATAACTATGGCACACTTTGCAATCTAAACATTAAAAAAAAAAAAAAAAAAAGTTCACTTTCCCCTTCACAAAGTTTCTCTATAAAACAGCTATTTTTTTTTTCTTTTTCCACTTTATCCCATCAGGGATTACACATTTCATAGAACTGATCTAGAGTTTATGTACTGAGCCTTTAATTCCTGTCCTCAGGCATTCAAGTAAAAACTTCCCCTCTGAAGGGCTAATGGGGACCTTGTTAATCTTTTTTTAATTTTTTTTTATAGTTGTAGATGGACAAAATGCCTTTATTTCATTTTTTTTTTTTAATGTGGTGCTGGGGATCGAATCCAGTGCCTCACACGTGCTAGGCAAGTGCTCTGCCACTGAGCTACAACTCCAGCCCCAACCTTGTCAATCTTGTGTACTTATATATTTAGCATTTGCCTCTTTATCTGGCCATTCAATATTTTTAGTGACTAAACAAAAGCATCCTTTTCTCTTGCAAACCAATTTATGAGGTTAGATACTTTTGATTTCCCAGCACCACACATCTACGTTTGTGAATCATAATTTTTTGGTTGAAATGCCTTCTCCTAATATTCTCTTTCCTTCTATCAATACTCTTAATCATTCCACTGCAGACTCTACCCTACAGGGGAAAAAACATTATATACTCTTTTATTTCCTGTGTGGGGGGGTGCTGGGGACTTAATACAGTGGTAAACAGTGGTAAAGTGTCCTTAGGTTCAACCTCCAGTACTGTAAATAAAACAAACAAACAAACAAATAAATACAATTTTCTGCATTCAAAATATAGCAGAAATAAAACCATTCATCCAATGTTTACATAACACTAAATCCCCAAAATACACTTAATGAACTTGGTTTTTTCATGACTTGATGCTTGATCATTAGCAAGACAAGGTTAAATGAGGTTATACATGACAGAATGCATTTTGACATATTGTACACAAATGGAGCACAAGATTTTTTTTCTTCCAGTTTTACTCACTGAGAAATATTTAATAAAATAGGTAGTAAAGATAGCATTTTAAAATTACCAGCCTATTTATCTCTATTTTTATTCTTTATTACACGTGATGGGATATTTGGAGTCTTTTTTTTTTTTTTTTTTTTTTGGTACCAGGGATTGAACTCAGGGGCACTTGACCAGTGAGCCACATCCCCAGCCCTATTTTGTAATTATTTAGAGACAGGGTCTCACTGAGTTGCTTAGAGCCTCACTTTTGCTGAAGCTGGCTTTGAACTCATGATCCTCCTGCCTCAGCCTCCAGAGTCCCTGGGATTACAGGTGCTCACCACCATACTCAGCTTATTTGGGGTCTTTATGGGAGTACATACAGTTGCAAATTAGCCAAGGCATTGTAGATTCTATATTGCTGTTCTCAAAGTAATTGTAGGATCACATAAACTGAATTTTGATTTTATTCAGAATGAAGCAGAAAAAATATTTTGAATTAGTATTTGGAGTATACATGGGAGAGACAGGTCAGACTATGTTGTATAGAATAGGAACTTACCTTATTCTACATTAAAATAATTTTTTGAACCCAAAAGAATTACAAAGGCTCATGAAAAACATATTTTCTCTTTTAAATTCAGTAGGGGGAAAAAACTTTTAAAGAGCAATTAAAGTAAAGGCATTTAACATTAATTAAGCATCTTATTTTTCTATTTAGCTTAAGCCCATCTCATACACTTTCAGCTTAATATCCCCTTCACAGTTATAGGGAGAAAGAATATTTATGGACTTTTTATTTTAGTAACAAGTAGAGTGGAAAAAGAGGAATATATACTATTGAACTCATAGCTGTAGCTAACTTTCATGTATTTAATTTCAAATAGAAAATGTATTCAAAATATAAGGTATATGAACAATTAAAATAAATTTTTTATGTGCTTTGAAGTGTTTCTCTTGATGGGAGAAATGGAAGTCTGTAATTTTCAATTCCTCAAAAACCTGAGATTACAATCTTTGTGAATACATGAATATGGCCAGTGGGTGGCACATATAAACCATGGTAATGAACCTCTGCGTTCTCTAGATGGGCAATTGGAATTAAAAATCAAGAGGACAAATTATTTTCACTAAACATTGTAGTGTAGTTTGTTTTGTTACAAATAAAAAGCTATATTGTTAGTAGAAAAATTGGGTAAAAGCTAAACATTAATAAGTTAATTATATATCTACTTGACTCTTCATAGTCCTTAGGTATAATGTTGGTGAAGGAATACTGTTTTAACTAAATCTTTTTGATCAATTGACTCTTAAATAATGCCATATTATACTGTGGTTTGGGGCAGCTCATTGGTTATCTCTAAGAACTAGATTCCCTTTTATAAATGACTAGATTTCGTTGTGTATTTTTCATGCTACACATATGCATATACTTCCCAGATATTTGTAAATACTAAAGATTGAAAGTAAAGTGTTTATTAAATTTTGATTCTCTATACATTTATTCTATGTAATGATAAATTCTCCATATAACTTTATTATTACTTTTAGTGTTAGAAGAAACCAAGCCTATACATGCAAGCAGACAGATATCATGCATATGAAAATACAAATTATGCATTTCCACATGTACTAAAACAAATATCTGGAAGAGTATCTTGAATTAAATATAATATAATATAAACATAATTTATCAGTTTAAATACAGTGAAGGAAGATAAGCATCTTATCATTTAAGTCAAGTAGAAAAATTAAATGGATATTTCTTCAAATTTATTTCATTTAAAAATATTAAGGCAATTTTTGAAGACCACCATTTCACAAATAAATTTTTTACATTGCAGTACTATGACAGATTACTCACTTAGGTTTACTGTGAATTATCTTCCTTAAAGTTTCTTTTTAAGTAAATCATGATATTATTTTACACAGAATCAGCAAACATTACATTAGTTACATAAGTAACTGAACAAAAAAGGATAAATGTAGTGAGTCAGACTGCATTTAAGTCTGATGCAAAATATTAAAACAAAGCAATTCAGAACTTTCCAATTTATACTTCAAAATATACAGAAAATTTCACAAGATATCACATGTGCCATTATGTGACACTTCTAGACCTACTTGGTGTTCCCTTGCAGTTTTTTTCAGATGTGTTGGAATTACATAAAAAAAAATAGCTTAAATGTATACAAAAGTGATAGTTAATAGGAAAAATAAGAGTAAAAGAAGGAAAAATACTAAGAAAACAAAGTTAATCCTAGAGTCACCTTACTTTCTTAGAGTTTTTTTTTTTAATTCAGCACAAACTAGAGCAAAGTATGGCCTTCAGAACAAAAAATGTATGCTAGTTTTTGCAATAACAACAATAAGATTCATAGTACTTATAGCCAAAACATATTTGGTTCCAGCTATATGCCAAGCATTTAACCCTAACACAATTACATAAGATAGGTGTTATTATCCATCTTTTACAGATGAGGAAACCTAGATTCAGGTTGTACAACTGGGGAGTATAGATTCAACTTGAAATCTTCTGCTTTCTCTAGTCTGCCTGGCTGTGTCACACAAATAATAGCAATAGCTCAGATTTAATATTTTCCTTTATATTGTTCATCAAAACTGCAGAGCAGTTTTTTGTTACAGGTATTATTATCTGTAATTTTAAAATCCGGCAAAAGAGGTGTAGGTGGTAACTTGAAAACAGTATGCTAATATGTAAAAATTATACAAGAAGTTTAAACATTTTTTCCCCTTAAAGAAGAAGCCAACCCCTCACATAAAGAATAACACATTTGTGGGGAAAAAAGTCTTCTTTTTCTGCATAATTTCTTACTACTGTAGTAATATTTTTATGGATTTTGAAAGACCATCTACTACTACTCACAGAAAATTCTTAATGATTTTTTTTTTTTTTTACATTTGTCAACTCAATGGAAATGATAGGGATATTTTCTTGGGAAAATTTAAATTTGTTTGTTGGATTTCTAATGTTTTTGTTGTTAATGGTTGCTCTGTGGTTTACAATATAAATCTTTTAATTTTTATATCCCTCCCCCCCACTTTGAACTGAGGATTGAATCTAAGGGCAGGGGTATTCTAACTGAGCTACCTCCCAGCCCTTTTTTAAATTTTGATACAGTCTCATCAAGTTACCCAGGCTGGCCTTGAACTTTTCATCGTCCTGCATCAGCCTCCCTAGTACCTGGAATTACAGGTGTGCACCAGTTCACCCAACTAATTTTTATTAGTTTTACAATTGAGATATAATCTTAATAAACTATGAAATTCATCCTTTGAAGTGTACTCTTCTGTGGTTTTGGTACATTCACCAACTTAGGCAACCTACATTATCAAATTCCATAACATTTTCATCACTCTAAAGAGAAACCTGAGCTAATTAGTAGTCACTCCCTAACTATACATCCTTAAAACAATCTTAAGATTAATACTCAAATTTCATTGATACATAGAAACTTTGCTCCAATATACTTTCATTCTTTACCCCCTCCTTTGTGATATTCTTGTCATGTAAATTACATCTTTATACGTTATGATACACAAAATAATTTGCAACTTTTAAAATAAAATTCTGTCTTTTAAACCATTTAGGAGACTAAAAGTTTAATCCTTGTAGATTCATGTTGTCATCTAGCCTTTTATTTCAGTGATGTTAGGGATTTCAGCTTCAGTAGGTATTTTTTTATATTTATTTTTTACTTTTAGGTGGACACAATATCTTTATTTTATTTTTATGTGGTGCTGAGGATCAAACCCACTACCTCATGTATACTAGGAGGGGGTTCTACCACTCAGCCACAACCCCAGCCACTTCGGTAGATATTATAGGTCAAGTATGCTGATCAGAAATTTTATGTTTGTTTGTTTAAATCTGGGAATGTCTTCATTTCTCTTTCATTTTAAGGATAATTTTGCAAGATATAGAATTCTTGCTTAACAGATCTTTTTTCTATTGGCCCTTTTCTTAATTAGCCTGTGGTCTTCATGGCTTCTCATCAGAAGTCAACTGTTCATGTTATTTGGGTTCTTTTGTACACATTGAACCATTTATCTATTGCTTCTTCCAAAATTTGCTCTTTGTCAATGTCTTTTTACTGTTTTGACTATTAATTGTCTCAGTATGAATCTCTGAGTTTATGCCAAGTGATGTTCATTCAGTTTTTTATATGAAAATTGATGTTTTCCATAAAATTTGGGAAATTTTCAGTCATTATTTCTTTAAACATTTTGTATGTCATTTTCCTTCTGGACTCCTATTTTGCATACATTTGAAGGTATTCTGCAGGACTCTGATGCTCTATTTTTTTAAAATTCTTTTTTCTTTCTGTTCTTCAGATAATATAATCTTTTTCAGGTCATCTTTTAGTTCTTTCTTCCGACAACTGAAATCTACTCTTAAGCCTATCTAATGAATTTACCATTGTACTTTTCAACTCTATCATTTTTAGTTGTTTTTTTAAAAATTTTATTTATTTATTTTTGTTGGTACCAGAGATTGAACCCAGGGGTGCTTAACCACTGAGCCACATCCCCAGGCCTTTTAAAAAATACTTTATTTAGAGATAGGGTCTTGCTGAGTTGCCTAGAGCCTCACTAAGTTGCTGAGGCTGGTTTGAGCTCAGGGTCCTCCTGCCTCAGCCTCCCAAGCTGCTGGGATTACAGGCATGCACCATCATACCAGGCTTGTTTTTATTTTTTTTTAAATATAATATTAATTTGTATGTGTATTGATTTATTTATTTGGCAAAGCATCATCATCATAGTTTAGTTATTTAAATACAGTCTTCTTTAATTCTTGAAACACATTTATTTAGTTGGTTTAAATTTTGCCCAAAAGTCCAAAGTCCAACACCACCCCCCCCATACCTTTCTATTAACTGCTTTCATTTCCTCTTTCTTTGTTTGTCTTATAATGTCCAGTTGACAGCTGGACATTTAAAGTAATATATGGTAATGACTTTGGAATCAGATCTCCTTTTCCTCTCAGTGTTTCTTATTGCTACTGTGCTACTGGATTTTTTGTTTGTTTTTCCCTCCTTGCTGTTTACTTTGGTGAACTTCCAAGAATAATTCTGTAGGTTCTGTATTCCTTGGCTGCTATTCTCCTAGCTTTTTTCTTTATTTCTTGTTTATATGTTTAGGCTTGCATAGTTAAGAGTTCCCCCTGAATCAGCATTGTTTCGGGTTGTTCAGGATATTTTATTCACTGCTGTAAGCCACTTTTTCTTGCACTCTGTTCCAATGGGACTTTTATGAGAAGTCATACCTTCAACTTTCAGAGGTTATGGTCAGTCTCACCTTTTATTGTCCACTTGAGCAGAGCATCAAGGACAGTAAGATATGAGTTATTGGTGTCTTCTCTGAGCTTTTTGTCCATATGCATGCGTGTAGCCTTTTAGATTTCCTGGAATATATTGGAGCATTTAAAATTCCTTCATGTTTTTGCCTTATTCCCGTTACCAAGGTTTTCATTTAAATGTTTAACCAGCATCTCCTTCATTCCAACTAAATTCAGAGTCTTAGGCAACTACAGTGTTACTAAATCCAGCCTACTGATACTGTTTTCTATAATACCCTGAGGATTTTTCTAAGGAATTGAACTCATAGTCAGGTCAAATAGCTCAGTGCCCTGGGAAGACTAGGATGTTTTTAAAGAAATTGTTGTAGATATTTTCAAAATATTGAGACCATTCTGGGGGGTGAGATTTTATGTGAGAGTCCCAAAACAAGTCAGCACCCACTCTACTGGCTGCCAGCTTTTCAGGGCCAATGTCCTTCATTCTTGGAAATAGACCCAAGTTAAAATAGTACAAATCCCACTTTTCTTACCAATGTTCAGTAAGAGCTTTTTTAATGAATTTTTTTCTGTGTCTTTGATTAATTCCTGGAATTCTAAAATGGTTGGTTTTTTACTTTTACAAAGATTTTTGTTGCTTTTTGGAGGCTTAGGTTCTCACTCTGCCATCCTGGAAGCCTTGCTCTTGTAAATACTTCTTTATCCAACTTCAATTTTTCTATAGCAACATTTTAAATGCAATACCATACAACTATCCTATCTAATATACTTAAAATGGTTATTTAATATAATCCGCTACTAAATCTATAGTCACTTCACAATTGACTCAAAGGACCTCAACAAGTGGCTTCACTTAAATTATGATTCAAACAAGGTTCACACATTACATTTGATTTCTCTCTCTCTCTCTCTCTCTCTCTCTTTGAAATAATTTTTTTTCCAATGCAATTAAGAGAAAATCGGAGTCAACAGTTATAAGTGCCAGTGAACTTTAAGATAGGCCAGTAAAAGTATACAATCTAAAGCTACAGGACAAAATTAGAAAAATAAAATAGTACAAATAGTATACCTTTTTGGACAAAACTAGTTCTTTTAATACACAGAAGAATTTTATTAAATCCCACTTACTGAGGTTAGCAGATGAAGAAGAAAGGTACTATGGTATTTCCTCTACTTAGCTCTAAACTCTGGTTGCTTTACTTTATTTAAATTTTGTGACTTAACTCATCAAGAACAAATATGAAAGACATATTCCAAATACAAAGATAAAAGTTTCTATTATCTTCAATGTTGTTCCTTTAACCCCTTATCAAGATTGAATTTCGGGCTGGGGATGTGGCTCAAGTGGTAGCGCGCTCACCTGGCATGCGTGCGGCCCGGGTTCGATCCTCAGCACCACATACAAACAAAGATGTTGTTGTGTCCACTGAAAACTAAAAAATAAATATTAAAAAAAATTCTCTCTCTTTCTCTCTCTCTCTCTCTCTCTCTCTCTCTCTCTCTCTCTCTCTCTCTCCCGCCCCTCACTCTTTAAAAAAAAAAAAGATTGAATTTCAAAATTCATTTGGCAAGTAATAATGTCAATTATGGGGGGAAAAAAGTGCAATTGCCTATATTCCTCCAAATCTTAGTAATTTAATTTTCTTATCTTTCAAGAGATCATTCTTCCTCCCTCCAAAAGCAGGATTGACTCAATGACTACAGAGTCTATGGCCTTATTAGGAACAGATATTTCATTGTGTTATTCAGAATTATTAAGATATCTGCTTCAGCCAATTTTCTAGATATTTCTTCCATTTTAAATAACATATAGTTCTCTGGAATAAATGTTTCTTACTTATCTCAACCCCCATGGTAGAGAGTTAAGAAATTTTGGAAAATTACCTACCTGCTATTTGCCTGCCTATAATTTCCACATCATTATTAGAAAAGTAATAAATTGATCAAATTACAATCTAATTCAATTTGAAGAGCATTCCTAAATTTAACAGATCCTTGAAGAACTTACTTAGAGAGCAAATTTTGTTTTTATTTATTTTTCCATGTTTTATTGGTATATTATAGTTGTACATAATGGTGGGATTTGTTGTTATATATTCATACATCACACAACATCACAATATAAATTGGCCAATATCTTTCCCCAGTATATCCTCTTTCCCTTGCCTTCTCTCTCCCCCTGGTTCCTTTTCTGTACTGATCTCCCTTCTATTTTCATGAGATCCAACCCCCCACACACATACACATACTTTCTTTTCCTATTTCCTCTCTAGCTTTCACATATGAAACAAAACATATAACCCTTGACCTTCTGAGTTTGGATTATTGCACTTAACATACTATTCTCAAGTTCCATCCATTTTCCTGTAAATGACATAATTTCATTTTTCCTTATGGCAAAATAAAACTCCATTGTGTATATTTGCTTTCTATGGAACCATTTTTGGATAGGTTTGATTCTGGCCCTCAAAGTGGGAACTTTCATTAGAAGGAAACACAAACTCAAGGAAGTACTTTAATTGTGAAGGAGAGCTGTGCATGTTTATAGGTCCCAAGGAAATCACTACTGTTTCTGACTTACAAAGCAACCTTGTTCATGTCTTGTCTAATAATGGCAGTTTATTCCAGTTTAGCCTGGCATCCAAGAGAAGAAGCAAAAGCAGACTGTGAAAAAATTAATTTTGAAAAGTACAGGTCAGAGAAGAGAGTTAGGGAGGGGGATTGCAATATAAATTTCTTGGACAAGCCATCAATAATATAACTTGGGTTTACTTTGGGATGCCAGACCCTTGGTAGATTACTTTTTCTTGTGAACTTTCTCTATGTTGCATTTTCTTTCCATTGGTTAATACTAAATGATAGTAGAAAAATCATCTTTTTTTTTGGTATTGAGGATTGAACCCAGAAGCACTCCACCTCTGAGCCACATCCCCAGCCCTATTTTTTATTTAGAGACAGGGTCTCACTGAGTTGCTTCCAGCCTTGCCATTGCTGAGGCTGGCATTGAACTCATGATCCTCCTGTCTCAGCCCCCTGAGCTGCTAGGATTACTGTGCCTGGCAAAAGATCATCTTTTTATATAAATTTCTACCTCCAACCAATACACAGAAATATACACATATGAACATATATGTTTCCAGCTTTTGCCAGTAACTGTGTCAAGGTTGAATGATTCAGCTTCTTTGAGCCTACTTTGATTTGTCAAATGAGAAGATGAAATTAGATGCTTGTTCAATTTCGATTGCTTTTGTTTCTAAAATATTATTTGAAGATTTCCTTTGACAGGTATATGTAATAAAGATTATCTTCAGTGACTGAGCTTATCCTTAATGCTTTCCTTATCCTGAAAATCAGGTACCCAAGAACTTCTTTTCCCCACTTTGCCACCAAAACTTGTTTTATGGAAAAAATATTAAATATGAATTAAAACTGGTATAGGCTATATGTTAGTGATATAGAGACATCACCCTTCATCCCACTTAATCCCTAAAATTAAGCAACATTGCTATCCCAAGAAACACTTGGTTTATGTAGTATAAGCTACTTTAATAAATGAAACTATCTCAATGAATAGTTTTGTGAATGTTGATGGAAAATAAAGTCTTCTGCTTCAGAATGTCTATGTACAGTTTATGTGTCAATTTTCCAAAAGTTAAAATTTTAGAGTAATCTTGCTTAAATTGGAACATGGACTCTTAAATCATCTCAAAACAGACACTTTTGTAGATAATATAGAGTCATATCTTTTATCAACAATGAAAGTTTTGAGATATAGAACAAATATTTCAGAGGCCACTTTTTTGATTAACAGTATGACAAGTCCATACCAAAAACTGCAATTGCAATTACATATTCATTTATATACTTTTTATTTAGCCAAATTAGATAACCACAGAATCTATCCAGGGACTGGAATTAAATATTTTTCTTTATAAACTGATTAATAACTCAGATAATAGCAAAATTATTTTTGCCCTGTGCACTTGGATTGGGTTTCTAGATGCTTTCTGAAAGGCATATTTAAATAAGATTACAGCATTTATTTTACTCAGAGGCTCTCATCTCACACCACCCTGTGCCCAAACTCTACCATCTTTAACACTTATGGACCCAAAAGTAGCTAGTAAGCCATCAAGATGCAGATATCCTAATAATATCCTTCAAAACTTATTGCCAAACTATTATAATTCATGGGTCAAGACATAATCAATATAAAGATAGTATCTGCTTTTTGAAGACAACATAGTGATATTTCATAATGTGTTAGTCTTAACCCTGCCTACTATAGAGTTTATAGTGTGATTAGATATGTTCATGTGTGTATATTTCTGTGTGTCAGTTAGAGGTAGAAATTTATATAAAAAGATGATTGATAATGTAAGTTTATATGCTAATGGTGGTCAAGAAATTCAGAGGAAAAACTTGTCTCCATGGTCAATCCATAAAAATAAGGCTCACAAGGCTAGCATTTAAATGACTATAATAAAGTATAGGAACGTTTTCCTAGTTTCCAAATTAGCGTAGAAATAGTTCGTTTCATACTTGCTAAATATATTCATAAATCCAACCTAACTTTGAGGGGAAATAAAGAAACCCAATTTTTATATTTATACATTCAGGATTGCATCTTTCTACCAAGAGTTTATAAAAAAATGTAGTACTTATATCTTTAACTTTTAGAGATATATCCTTAACACAATATTATCTATGTCTTGTGGGGAAAATTTAGTATAGTTTAAAATGTCATGACAAATATTATGGAATAGAAAAATGATAGCAAAACATTATGATAAAAATTACTAATACATTGATTAAAATATTACCTCAACTAACTTTTGCTGCATTAAAAATGACACCAAAACCTACATAAAATAACCAAGAATAAAATGACCAATAAATGTACCAAGGCCCTTACAAGCACTCTATTCCCTATTAATTATGATTAAGTTTTATCCTATTAGTTAAAATTAAGAAATGTAGAAACTAGGTACTAAGAGTTGACTTTTCCCCATACTTTTCCTGAAATTTTTCTTGATTGCCTTTCTCTGCATTCATAGTTCTTTATTTCTAGTCCAGTTAGTTTTATTTATGTTTTAAGATATGCCTCACTCTGAGCAGTTTGTAGGTTCTAAGAGGTAAATGGCCTTTGAAGGGACTTTCCTGGATTATGTGTCAGTATTTTAGATCACCAAATATTTAATGAATGCCCACTTTATGGTTAGGAGAAATACAGAGGTAAATTGGAAGAATACTGAGGTGAATCCCAAGAGCCCTGTTCCTCAAGTGACTTATTCACTTTTAGGAAAATATTCCAATAATTTCAATAGATTGCAATAGTGTTGAATTTTTTAACTAAGGTAAAACATCTGATTTCAACATCAGTCTTTAATTAAAGTTCTAAAGAATTTTCAAAACTGGCAATGATTAAATTTAACAGCTGACTAATGGTAGCTACTGGACAGTTAAAATGTTCAGTTCCAACTAAAATCCTTGAGGCAAATAGTGGTTTTGTTACATTCTTTAGTAGACAAGATGAATTTCCATAGAAATGCATAATGCATGTTTATGTGACAGAAAATATTTGGCTGGAAATAAAGTGATATTACTATTTGTTAATGTAAGAATTAGTATTCTTTCCTTTCCCCAAAAGACTTTTGAATAGTGAAAATAGAATGTATTGACAGTACCAGGTCAATAAATCTGTCATTTCATCTATCAATAAGCATGGAAGACCACTAACTCTCCGTGTTATTTTTTGAGGTACTGTAGTACAGTAGAAAATGGGATTTGGTATTAGATGGATATAGTTTGAAATCCTTACATTATTGTATTTTTCTTTACCTTGCAGAAATCACCCTTTATTTCTAAATATAAATTTTTTTTACTTATAAAATGGGGAAGTAATATCTAATAAGCATGGCATTGAGAGGCAGAAGTTATGCATATAAAATATATAACAGTATGCGTGTCATATTTTAATTTATTAACAGAAGTACTCCTAAGAATTGTTTTTCTAGAATGTTATTTTAGAAGTCCTAAATAAATATGATCAGGCAATTTTTTTTTAGTTCACATGCAGCAATTTCTAAGAATGTGTTCTAGATGAATTAAAAGAGAATAAAACAATTAAGAATCAAACAACTAATTAAACAATGAATTAAATGACATCAAACAATAAAGAAAAAAATCAGTATTTAAGTCAGGTACATACTTATAATTCCAGCAACTCAGAGACTGATGTAGAAGGATCACAAGTTCAAGGCTAGCCTCAGCAGTTCAGTTAGACCCTGTCTCAAAATAAAAATAAATAAATAAAAAGGATGGAGATGGATGAATGAATGAATGAATGAATAAATAAATAAACAAATAAAAAAAGAAAGAAAGAAGAAAATCAATACTTAAAAATAAAAAAGTAGCAAGGAAAACATCCCATAAGTCAACTTGCAAATGGAAGTGCCTTCCAATCTCCTGAACAGTATGTGATTAATGTTTTGCTATGCAACATATATGCTTTGATTTACAGGGTAATGATTATACATACTTCATTTTCCCATTCACATATGTCTTTGCTGTCATTTTGCTATTTTAGAAAAGTTTATGTCTGCCCTTCATTTTGAAAACAGAGCTACCCAGATATCTCCTACACCCTTCCACCACTACCCTGACCCACCCTCCTCCATAGGAGACAATGACTAATTCTCTGGGGCATAAATAAATAAAGAGTTGTTCTGTTGAGTCAAGAAAATTTGCTATTCCAGATTAGCAAAGGAATGCTTCAAATTCCAGGCTAGTAGTGCTGTCTTGATTCCCTTTACTATCTTTTCAGCCTCATTTTCAGACTCAAAAGAAATGGAGACTAGGTATGGTTAAATGATGAAACAGAGTTCTGTGTATAAATCTCATGTTCTTAATTGTAGACTGACAAGCAAAACATTTGACAAAAGATCAAATTGCCTTTTGGTGCAGCAACATTTTTCAGTTGTCTCTTAGGAGGCTTTGAGGTAAAAATGAGTGCTTAGACCTGTATCTGGTTTTCAATTCAGAAGATGACTTAGAACAGCAGACACACAGGTGGTAGAAGTATGTTATCCGTGGAAAACTGTAGCTGATTCCTTAGATAGTTGAATCATTCTATACACATTATTTCAGTTTAACCTCAAACAATCCTGTAAAGTAGATAAATAAGAAATTTTCTTGAACCTTCAAGAAGGAAAACCAAATCATAAATTTACAGTTAGTATATGGCAGAGCAAGTACTAAAACAAGTCATCTCCCCCGCTTTCCTACAGTCATTAGAATCGTAAAAGCAATTTTTTCCTGTCTTTCAGGGTGGAGGCAGAGCTAAACTCCTGTTGATCAGTGCTGATGTTATGCATATAATACCTCTAAGCAAAAATTCTTTAAACAGGATAATTGTCTCACATGAACAGGGGAGCCCTGAGCTCATTCACATTCACATCACTACTTTAGAAGACTAGTGGGGGTGTGTTTATAGTTAAGACTAGTAGCTATTTCAAATAAAAACCCCAGCAAGGTGTAGTGGCACCTCCTGTCACCCAGTATCTTGGGAGGCTAAGGCAGGAAGAGTGAGAGTTCAAAGCTAGCCTCAGCAACTTAGATACTGAGCAATTCAGTGACACCCTATTTCTCTTTATAAAAAAAGGGGGGGTGGGGTTGTGGCTCAAAGGTTAGGCACTCCTGGGTTCAATCCCCAGTACCAACTCCCACCCCCCCCCACCTACCCAAAACAAAACAAAAAAATCTCTCCATTTTGATTACTCTGCATTTCAGGGCCAGGATTTCTTTTGTTTGAAGTCAATTTATTTGTAAAAGAATTGGAGACATTAGGTATAAGAAGATATTGTATAAATTTATTTAGTAATGATTTCAGTTTTCTGAAATGTGGCAAACAATTTTTTTGAGCAACAATATCAAGTATATTGAATATTTATGTGTGTTTGTGATTCATATGCATTATCTATGTGTGTATAATAATATATGTATGTGTGTACACACACATACATATATGTTTATATAGATAAGATGTTAAGATAGTAAGGGTAAAAGATAGGTCAAAGATGGAACCCAGATGTAGGTAATTCAGGATTGAAACAGCTTTTGCACTATTGAAATTTACTAAATAAGGGAATTTGAAAATATGTAGACAAGAATTCAAATGGAAATCATCACTTATTAAGCTAGCATGGTAAAGAACTATACCCTAAATATAAGGACTAACCAACCATTAACTCAAGCCACAACCTCACTTTAAGGTCTATCAGAAAAGGTACCTTTGACTTGAGTTGTCAAGGGAACTTATTCCTGATCATTTTTAAGCACAAACCAGAACTCACAGTGATTTGTGTTTCAGATTCACATCAACTGAATTGTCCAGAAAGTTCAAGCTATAAATTTGGTTGATAATATTCTTGGAATTTATACCCCTAAGGCTCTGAAAGAATCTAATGCAAATATACTCTGAAAAGCACTCTCAGTCCAGATATAATTTTTCAAAGAGAATAAGTAACTCATTGTAGAATAGTAACAGCAACAACTAGGCACACACAAATTCAAGTTATGAAGGATAGAGTCAGAAGAACAACAAATTTAAAAAAACACACCTGATAAAGCTTCAGATATTCTTCTAATCATCAGAATTATAACTATGATCAATATCTATGAAATCTATGAAGTAAAAAAAAAAAAAAAAAAAAAGACAAGACTAAAAATTTCTGCCAGGAATAGTTGTATAAAAATTCCCTAGATTCAGGCAGATTGCAAGTTCAAAGCCAGCCTCAGCAACTTAGTGAGGCCATAAGCAACTTAATGAGAACTTGTCTCAAAAAAAAAAAAAAAAAAAAAAAAAAAAACAGGAAAGAATGTGGTTCAGTGGTTAAGTGCCCCTGGGTTCAATCCCCAATATATATATATAAAATTTAAAAAGGCAAAAATATGGAATATAGATGTCACAAATATACTGCATTGTCCAAGAGAAGAATAAAGGTGCTATTAACTTTGGACTTTGTTTAAAAAAATAATTTATATAGTTATCAGCAAAATGAGAGGCAAAAATGTGTATAACTTTGAAAGGGAGGTAGAAAAATTGAGATGTTAAAAATGATCACTATTTTAAAAAGATCAAAAAAGGAAACAAAAAAATAAGCTGAATAACTGAATGCATTAAGTCAGGTCGTGGCTAAACAGGCAAATAAATCACTATTTACATGTCAATGGTGGATTTAAATGTCAATAGTCTAAGAGTTCAGGTAAAGATTGTCAAACTGGGTTAAAACAAAATATAAATGAAATCCATGTCTATGCTATCTATTGGAAAATACATCTAAAGCATAAGGATATATAAATATTAAAATTGAAAGCATAGAAAAAGGTATACCACACAAGTAATAATTAAAAAAAGATAAATAGATAAAAAAGCTAAGAGAGTAAAAGGATATTATTAGAGATTCAGGTATTTACTTTATAGTAATACAAGGTTTTATTCACCAAAAATATGTGGAATTTAAAATTTGAATGCACCTTAGTGAATTAAAAAAAAAATAGTCTTTTCAGACTCTGCTAATAGCATGACCACAAAATATTTAAAGTAAAATTTGACAGGAATATAGAAACAGTTTTACTAATAGATTGAACAAGTGAGACAGAAATCTGAGTTTCGAAATATAATATATATGAAATATTTTGAAATGTTAATATATAGTATATATTTGAAATATTAATATATATGCCACCCAGATTCAGAACACTAATTATTTTTTAACCTACATGGAATATTAATGAAAATTGACTGCTTAATGTATCTTCCTTTAAATTTTTTAAAATGTACATCATATGTACATGATAATTATATAGAATAGTGGGGATTCATTATGCCATATTTGTACACGCACATAACATAATTTGATGGATCTCATTCCCTAGTTCCTTCACTTTCTTTCCACTCTCCCCTCCCCCATCCTCTTGCTCTACTTTACTGATCTTCCTTTTATAATTATTATTTTAATTAGTGCCTTAGAATTGTATATATAAACAGGATTCATTGTGGTATATTCATACATGGTCATAGCATAACTTCTGCTTCTCCCTCCTTCTCTATCCTCTTCCTCTACTTTTTTTTTTAATTACCCTGAACTCAGGGGCACTTTACCACTTTATCACAGAACTATATCCTCAGCTCTTTTGATTTTGTTTATTTTTTTAAGATAGGATCTCACTAAATTGCTAAGGCTGGCCTCAAACTTGTGATCCTTCTTCCTCAGCTTCCCAAGTTGCTAGGATTACCAGTGTGAGCCACTACACCCAGCCTCCTTCCACTATTCTTTAATAATCATTTTGAAAGTCTCAATGTCAGGAGCAAGCTGTCATTAACATTGATGAAACATGTTTGTGTTTTTCCACGATTTCACAATTTATTGAATCACAATAAATTCACAGGCTACAACACGTTCACCAGTGGCAGTTCACTGAATACTTGTGGGTCAACAAGGTTGAGGCTGATAAGACTCTAACACAGAGCCTCCTCATGCAGGGTATTGCCACAGCAGCCAGGCATCCTGTGTCTTTGCACAGTTTTCCCAGAAGCCAGGCATTCTGTCTTTGCACAGAAACTTCCTAGCCACCAAGCACGCTACAGCATTAAGCTATAGGACCTCAATCCCAAACACAGAACTCCACATAAAATCACTAGAAAAGTGTGTTAATAAACACTTTGAAATTATTGTAGATTAAAAATCATATTGAAAATTAGAAAAATATTATAAACTGAATATAAAATATATGATATCAAAATTTGTGAGATGAATCTAAAGTATTTAAAATAAAATAGACAAAACTCATGTCTTATTAAAAAATGCTGAAAATTAATGAGCAAAGCTTAAAAGAGAAAGTATGAGAAATATCAGGAATAAAAGAAGGATGTCACTGCAAATGCTACAGAAACTTAAAAAATATAACAAAAAGATAAATAGTTTTGTATCAAAAATTAGACAAATTGCTGGATACAGTCATACACACCTGAAATTCCAGCAATTTGGTAAGCAGAGGCAGGAGGATCTCAAATTGGAGGCCAGCCTCAACAATTTAATTCATAAAATAAAATGAAGCTATATATTAATAGAAAAATACATCACAATCAAGTTCAGTTTGCAAAGTTGGTTTAACATCAGAATGTCAATTAATGGATTTCACAACTTTAGCAGATGAGAGAATAAAAACCAAATAATGATCCATAGATACAGAAAAGGATTTGATAAAATTCCACATCTTCTCATGATTAAATATTTAAGCAAATCAGAAATGGAAGGAAATTTCATTAATCTAATAAAGGATATCTTCAAAATGCAAGCAGTCAGTGTCATATTAATGGGATAATAATGAAACCTTTCTTTTTGCGATTGGTTATCGATAAGGACTTTGGCTCTTCAATATTATACTAGTGATTGCCTTAGTCAATGGAATTAGGTAAAGAGAGAGAGAAATAGATTTAGAGAGATACATACACACATACATAGGCATAGAGATTGAAAAGAAAAAAGTAGTGTTAAATTCACAGGTGAGTCTTGTGCAGTGGTGCAGGCTTGTAATGCCAGCAAATTAGTGTGAGGACAGCCTCAGCAATTTAGTGAGACCCTGTCTCAAAATAAAAAATAAAAAGCTCAGTGGTACAGCAGCCCTGAGTTCAATCCCCAGTACAAAAACAAACAAACCAAACACATGTGATATATTAGTTATATGAAAACCAAAACTTATCTACAGAGAAATTATGACATTTAATCAGGACATGTAGCAAATTTTCCAAATGCAAAATAAACTTATAAAATTCATTGAATTTTAATAAATAATTAAAGTAAGAAAAATAGAATTTAAAATGATTCTATTTTCAATAGCATTAAAGTTTGAAGTGAGTGCCTAAAAATAATTTTAACAAAACTTATGCAAGACCAGAAAATCTCATCAAATTTTATTGAACAAGTAAAGAAGACTTAAGTAAGTGGGGACATATGCTGTGCTTACAGATGGGAAGTTTTATTGTTTCAAGGATTCCTGTTATCCTAAATTGATTCATAGTTGGAGCATAATGGTAATCAAAGTCTCAACTGTGACTCTGATGGTATGTGGCAATACAAAAGGACTACAAATACTCAAAACACACATTAACTAGAAGAACAAGATAAAAGGACTTGTTTTAACCAGAAATCAAGACATACTATAAACTTAGAATTGATATTGGTAGAGCAATAGCAAAATAGTCAAGGATCAGAAAAAAAAAATACAGGTATCCTGATCCATGTAAAAAAAAAAGTAAACTTAGTAGAGAACACAGCTTGATTTTCAGATCGATATGAAAAGGATGGAGTTTTTCATAAGTGATGCCAGAAAAACTAGGTATCAATATGTAAAACTAACATCAGACCACTCCCTCATACCACACACAAAATGAGAGTTGCCTTAAAACCCTAAATATATAATGAAAAATTATTCAGATTTCAGAAAATCATATAGAAGAATATTTTATAATATTATAGTAAAAGCATTTAGTAAATGAGTCACAGAAAGCAGTAATTATAACACTGACTCTAACTACATTAAAATAAGACACCCTAAAGTAAATATTTTATGGAAACTATACCCCAATAAATATAGGGAAAATATATAAACTGTGCCATCTGACAGAATCAAATGATAAACTACATATTTATTGTACAACACATCACTAGTAGCCAGAGTAAATAAAAAAGGCTGATTCCTAAGGAAATAGTAAAGAATATAATTGGGAAAAGGACAAAAGACTTGAAGAGCTACTTCATAAAAGAAATCCAAATGGTCAACAAATATTTGTAAAGGTGCTCAAACTTCTTAATAATCAGAGAAATTAAAACCACAATTAAATACCAGTTAATACTTACCAGATTGACAAAAAAAAAAAAAAGTGTGGCAATACTTTGGTTGGCAAGCATGGGAAGTAAGAGGAATTCATATACTTCCTGAGGAAATGTAAATTAATACAACTATATTGAAAAGCAAGTAATGTTAGAAAAGTATGTACCCAATGATCCAGAAATTCTTGAGCATATAGCCTAGAGAAAGACTTACACCCAGATACCAAGATACAAATAACAGAATTATTTGTAGCCATATTGCTAGTAATTACCCCAACTAAATTGTGTAAGCAATTGTAAAAAATATTTAAGTTGATGCATTTAGTAAAATATAATTGAATATTGGACAGATGAGGAAACTGAGGTATAAAGGGCAACTCTTAAGTCAAAATGACAGATTTTTAAGTGGCAGTGGTAGGGTTGCTTCCAAGTAATCTAATGCTAAAGCCTTTAGCTATTACACTCTGCTACCTTTTATATATATTTTTTTAAGAGAGAGAGAGAGAATTTTAATATTATTTTCTAGTTTGGGCGGACACAACGTCTTTGTTTGTATGTGGTGCTGAGGATCGAATCCGGGCCGCACGCATGCCAGGCGAGTGCGCTACCGATTGAGCCACATCCCCAGCCCTGCTACCTTTTATATATATATACCTTAACCTTTATTTATTTTTATGTGGTGCTGAGGATCAAACCCAGTGCTTCACACATGCAAGGAGCACACTCTACCACTGAGCCACAACCCCAGCCCCTCTGCTACCTTTCTTAAATTTGTTCTGGAGGAAAGGAATAAAATTAGATAGAAATTGACATTTTTATAGGTCAATGCAGTTGAACATTAGCAATTTTCTATTATTCTACTTAAAAGTTCTCTTTTTTTATAGTCATTTTTTAGTTGTAGCTGGACACGATACCTTTATTTATTTATTTTTATGTGGTGCTGAGGATTGAACCTAGGGCCTCGCACATGCTAGGCGAGTGCTTTACCACTGAGCCACAACCTCAGCCACCCTAATAGTTCTCTTAAAGTTCTGAGCCCTATTGACCTGAAAGCACTTAGATTAGTATAACAGTCTACTTCTCTTTAGCTTTCTCACTTAATATGAACTGTTTTTTATTGGTGAAAAAAACAGTTTTGTTTGCTTTTTTATCCTGGTTTTTATTTTATGAATAATTATGGCCCAAAACACAAACACTAACCAAATGGAATGGAAATGATGACAGTCACTAGAATTTCCTACATCTGCAAAAAATACTGTTTTGGGCATTCATTTGTATTACTCTCTCACTTCTGGACAGCAGAGAATTACCAAATTCAAAGACCCAAAGAATCTTCTTCTGGGTGGTACTGTATCCCTAAGGAGAATGAATAATCTATCCTTGGACCTGATCCCCCACATGAGCCCATACAATAAAAACCCACCAATGAATTTGAAAGGACTTCCCAAAATTTTATGAATGCCAATAAATAAACACACTGCATCAATTTATACACACAGAGAAATTTCTCTCAGAATTGTGTTTTAAAGTTTTAGGAAGATAGTAGAACATAGAAGAGGGTCACAAATAGGTCATGAAAATTTTGGTCATAGAAAGTCTTTACAATTTAAGAGGTCAAGAATACTTATCTGTTGGGTAAAAAAAAATATGAATTAAAAGTTTTTAAATATTTGGGAGACTTCATCTGAAGTACAAGAGAGTGAATAAAATTAATATGGAAAGATATAAAATGGTCATTTAATTTTGGACTAAATAGATTACCTTTTTCTAAAGATTCAAAGCTGGGTTTTCTTTTCATGAAGAAATAAAAAAAATTAAAAGCTAAATTTGAAATCTGAAAGTAATAATATATTAACTATGTTAATGAAATATATTGAAAATTTGAAGTATATTAAAAATAATATATTAACTACATTCCCCAGGATATACATTTTTCTATATATTTTGAGTTTTAGTAAGAATTTAGAGAGTCAGAAAATTGATACCATATCTACAAACAACATAATACCACATGCATTTTGGATTCTAATGATTTTTTACCCTTCATCAATGTAAACTTTTCAAAGTCAGAGGAAATGAGGTAGAGATTAAGACCAAGTGAAACACATATTTTGAAAATGACATCGTTATATCTCAAATTCAAATTTTCAACTTTCTTCTTTAACTGCTCTTCCAAAAGGCAGCAACTTTATCAACGTTAGTCTTCTCAAAAGTATATGGGTATGTTGGGGATATAGCTCAGTTGGTAGAGTGCTTGCCTCGCATGCACAAGGCCCTCAGTTTGATCCCCAGCGCCAAAAAACAACTGGCCATAGTTGTTTCCTGGAAGAACCATTAGAAAAATTACAATTCTCAAGAAAGCTGACACCTCTGTCTTACTGGTAGCATTTCAGAAGGAAATTGTTTGCTGCACACTTTTAGCCCAAGGAAAATTTTGAAGAAAAGATTTTGAGATCACTCTTTTGTAGCAATTAAAATGGAAGATCACTGGGGCTTTCAACTGTGTCACAGAACTTCAACGATTTCATGTAGTTGTTATTTTATTATATAAGAGGTTTATGATTCATGTTTTACCATACTTATACTTACAAGGATGAGAATATTCCAGAGCTCTCATTAACTGAAGGCGTATCCCTTATAAAATGTTTAGTCAGATCTTCCCAGGGCTTCAGTGTCTCTTTGGAAGGGAAAACTTTCGAAGTGTTGTTAATTATTTCTCAGCTGATTTTTTATTGGTTTTGTTTTTGTTTTTTGTCCTCCCAATTTCTTTGGGTATGTTTTGCTCATCTTTTTAAAAAATCACACTTATTTTTAATAAATAAAAGCATAAAAATTGTTCATGTTAATGGAGTACTTTGCAATGTTTCAATATTTATATGTATTGCTTAATGTTTAGATCAGGTTAAGTACCATCCATGTTCTCAGACATTTATTATTTCATTATGAGGAAAATGTTTAACATTTTTTCTTCCAGTTTATTGAAATTATGGTATATTCTTGTCACCTTTAGTGACCCTATTGTGTAATAACTCACCTATTAGAACTTCTTGCTCTTATCTAACAGTAACTTAGTATACATTGATCAATTTTCTCCATCCCCACCTCCAACTCTCCCCAGACTCTGGTAACCACCATTCTACTCTCTCAACTTCTATGAGATCCACTTTTTAAGATTCTACATATAAGTGAGATACTGCAGTACTTGTCTTTCCAAGCTTGGCTTCTTTCACTTAACATGATGATCTCCAGTTACATCCACGTTGTTGCAAATGACAGGATTTCATTCTTTTTATGATTCATTAAGTAATATTCCATTGTGTATATGAGCCACATTTTCTTTATCTAGTCATCACTTGATGGACACTTGGGCTGTTTCCATTTCTTGACTATTGTGAATAGTACTAGTGAACATGGAGAATAGATGTTCTTTTGATGTACTGATTTTGCTTTCTTTAGATATATACCAGTTAAAGGAATTGATTTTTGAAGGAAGGTTAATCTGTTCCATGCTTTCTCAGAAAGGATAATTACCAATAATTAGAATTATTTTTAAAGGGGTGTGTACTAGGGAGTTAACCCAGGGGTGTTTTGCCCCTGAGTTACATACCCAGCTCTTTTTATTTTGTATTTTGAGGCAGGCTTGCTAAGTTGCTGATGTTGGCCTTCAACTTGTGATCCTCTTGCCTCAGCCTCCTGAGTCACTAGGATTATGGGCATGCACCACTATGCCCAGGTAGAAGTGATATTAAGTATTTGGGTTTAAAAAAAAAGACAAGGCAGAGACCTCTAAGAACTTGAAAAGTAGGTTTAAGTAGAGCACAGACACCATAAAGGCCACAAAAGGAAATATTACTAATGTACTCATGACCAAAGACAATATTGATAAGAAGAAAGGAGAGAAGAACTTTGTCTCTTTTCCAATGACTCAGGTACACTAAAGATTCCTCATCTGTATGATGGGAATGATAATAGTATGTACCTCACTTGATATGAGGAGTAAGCAATGTGATAAATAAATCACCTAGAACAGTGCCGGGCACATAGTAAATAACATGTAAATATTGCTTACTGTTATTGTAAAATTCTATATTTAGCATTCTAAGGATTTTATTTAGTTCCTATCAAGTTTTTATGTTTATCTGCAAGTCCTTAACAAACTTTCAAACAACGCTTAGCTAGGTTTGCACACTTAATTGTTTGTATCTTGGCTACCTTTGGCATAAGATGACTTATTTCATTTATTGTTAAAGATACTGTAGGTGAGAGAACTTCAGTTTTTTGTCTTCATTCATATTAGGATATAAAATATTATATAGCACATGTAGTTAGATGTTTGTCCCTTTTAAAAATTATCTAGGGACAAAGAGCCCATCCCACTGCTCTTCTTCTTCAGGATAATCAAAAACCTTATGGTATCAAAAAGTTCCACAATCAGGGGCTGGGGTTGTGGCTCAGTAGTATAGTGCTCACCTAGTGTGAGTGAGGCACTGGGTTCCATCCTCAGCACCACATAAAAATAAATAAATAAAAATAATGACATTGTGTCCACCTACAACTAAAAAAATACTTAAAAAAAAGTATCACAATCAGTCTAAATAAGAATATTCACATCTATGTCCTTCCAAGGCCTAACTCTTTCTACCGTTCTATTGTCTTAATAATGAGTTTTATATGCAAATAATTCCCTGTCATATGGATATATTTAGTTATATGGGCCTCTAAAAGTATTAAATCAAATGTCTAAAGGAAATAAGGTGTCCAAGAATACCATTACAGAGAAATATTTTTCAATGTCAAAAAGATTTCCAAGTCCCAGTCATTGAACAATATAGGTTAGGCAATACTTGAATTAACCACTTCATTATAGCAAAAATTGTTTTTATTATATGTGAATTCATTATAATAGGATACATGATGGATAGATAAAGATAGATAGGAAAGTAGATAAATAGACTTTGCATCTTATGAAATTCATTTTGTATGTTAAGTTGCAAAATAAGCATACAAACCAATATACACATATATTAGAGATACAAGGTAGAAAATGAAAACTTATTTTCTTTTTCCCATTTAGAATATAGCACTACTTAATTTCCCACAAATATGTTGAACAGTCTTTGACCCTCATTTTATCTGCATTTAATGAACTATCTGAAGTTTTAAATACAAAAAAATTCTTATGAATCACAAATTTTATGATAGAAACAATATGATATAAATATTCATCATGCTCAAGATTATTTAGTTTATCATGTAACATTTGGAATTTTTTAAATAAGCAAACTAAATGTATAATATAATTTTCTAGCAGTAGCAATAAAAAGACATTGCCAGTATCCCCTTGAATTTCTGAACAAATGAAGCTTTTTAAATTTAACTTTATTTTATTTATTTTTCTTTTAATGTGGTGCTAAGGATCAAACCCAGTGCCTCACACATCCCAGGCAAGTGCTCTGCCATCCCCCAGATATAGCTTTCTGACCATGACAATCAACAAAATCACAAACACATGTACTACACCCATAAATGGGATTGCACAATCCATAATAAGAATTCAGTCACATCACAGATGTGATCAGATGGTTGACAGAAAAATTAAGTGGCTAAACACGTTTATCATGTCTCAGTACATTAATCTGAACATGGCTATGAATATTTACATATGAGCATATGCTTGAGTGTAGAAAGGCCTACTTACAGAAAATGTGCATACAAGTAAATCAAAATTGACATAACAGTTTACAAAAAAATTCTCAGCGTCTTTTTTTTTTCTAGTACTAGAATTCAAGCCAGAGATGCTCCACCACTGAGCTACATCCCCAGTCTTTTCTTTTCTTTCTTTTTTTTTTTAAGATGGGATCCACCAATATTGTAGAGGCTGGCCTCAAATGTGTGATCCTTCTGCCTCACCCTTTTGAGCAACTGGAATTATAGGCATGTACCACCATGCCTAGCTTCTCAGCCTCTTTTAAGTTCACAGGCAATGAGAGTAGAATTACTCTAAGAAGAGATAATCCATTGCATTAAGATGAAAGATGGAGGGCATAGGGTAGAAAAACAAATTCTTCCTCTCTTCCCAGAAGACAGTGGAAAGCTTTCTTCCCACTCCCAAATTTACAGCTGTTTCATTCCTGATTGTAAGTGAGAAAATGGGATAGTTTGAGCCAAATTTTCTCCAGTATCTGCCAATTAGAGATGGATAGTGAATTCATTGATTCAATCAAGTACTTACTGAGTATCCACACTAGGTGCTTGGTTTACAATGCTGAACAAAACCAATGTTGTCCTTAAATTTAAGGAGTTTAAACTCTTGTAGAGAAGCACAGAGAAAAGAAACACACAAACAAATAGGTGAATATAGTGCAAAGGAAGTATTAGCTAATGTTTTGAATAAATAATTAAGAATCACCTAAGGAATTTTGGAAGATTTGAGTTCACCAGTCCATATTTCCAGTATCTAACCCTGATCTGTGATCTTTAAATGATCATTCTAGTTCATTGTAGCCACAATTCTTAGAACATGACCATCTGCATCAGGATTACTTCGTGTTTGAATTAACCTTTTCCAAAGCTCCTCAGATCATTATAATGGACTCTAAAATTCAGGACTCACTGATCTATGTGACCTTTCATTTATTTGTTTGTTTTCTTATGTGCTTGTGGGGTCTCTCTCTCTCTCTCTCTCTCTCTCTCTCTCTCTCTCTCTCTCTCTCTCTCTCCCCACCCCCCCTCCTCTTTTCTGGACATGCTGTGTTGAACCCAGGATCTCATACATACTAAACATGTGCTCTACCACTGAGCTACATGTACCCATTAGAAAGATACTTCCTACTAAAACAGCAAACTCTATCCATCATTGTCCAGACACGTGACAGCAGCAGCACAATACATTTCTAAGGGTCACTTTTTTGTTTTTGTTTGTTTTGGAACTGGAGATTGAACCAAGGGGAGCTTTACCACTAAGCTACATCCTCAGCCTTGTTTTGTTTTGTTTTGTTTTTGATTTTGTGACAGGATCTTGCTAAGTTGCTTAGGGCCTCACTAAGTTACTGAGACTGGCCTCTAACTTGCCATCCTCCAGTCTAACCTCCCAAGTGACTGGGATTATGGACATGTACCACTGTACCCAGCCTAAGGGTCACTTTCTTTCTTTCTTTCTTTTCTTTTCTTTTTTTTTTTTTTTTTTTTGTGCATGCGAGCAAGCACTCTTACCCACTAAGCTATATCCCCAGTCCCTAAGGGTCACTTTGTATTATTATTTTCTTGACCAAAATCCCATAAAGTAATATAGTCATCTCAGCAGATATAAAAGGGAGTGTGAGAATTTTCATAATCCTTTAAAAAATATTTTTAATGTTAAAGGTCTTACGAGGATATTGATGTGTTAGTGATCTAATCTCCATACCCCAGTTATGCAAACTATTCATCACTGGCTTCTCATTGTCCCTTGGGCTTAGGACAATTTACTTTTTTTTTTTTTTTTTTTTTTAAAGAGAGAGTGAGAGACAGAGAGAGAGAGAATTTTAACATTTATTTATTTTTTCTTAGTTCTCGGCGGACACAACATCTTCATTTGTATGTGGTGCTGAGGATCAAACCCGGGCCGCACGCACGCCCGGCGAGCGCGCTACCGCTTGAGCCACATCCCCAGCCCAGGACAATTTACTTTTAATAGGAAATGTTACTAGATAGATGAATAAAGTAAATTAAGTTACTTTTCATAAGAAATTTTGTAGATAAATGTTACTAGATAATTTAAATTAATTAAAGTTCAAATATGAACTTCAAAGTATGAACTTTCATTACCTCTATTACCCCATTTACATTCTCCTTCAGTGGGTAATTATTATGGAAATTATTATGGATTTTCAGTTACCTTTCTCTTTTATTGATAGTGAGTAAGGGTAGGAAGTCAGCAGTCTGGAGTCTAGATCTATATGTACTACTGTATGATGCACAAACACTGGCAAATCCATAAACAACTCCCTCAGTTTTATTCTTTCCTTTATTCTTTATCCATTCATCCATTCATTCCTTCAACCAATATTATATTAAGCACCTTCTTTGTAACAGATACTTTTTTAAAATTTTTATGTTGTCATTAGTGCATTATAATTGTACATAATAACAGGGTTCATTGTGACATATTCATATATGCACTATATCAGATACTCTTCTAATTACTATGGCTGGGGCAGAGAAAATAGACATGAAATTTATATGCATGGAAAAGATAAACAATAAATAAAATAGAGTGAAGTGCAGAGTAGGTTAGATGCTATTAAGTTTTATGAAGTAAAATAAAATGGTGATGTTAATAGGGAAAATGAGAGAGCGAGAGAAAGAAATATACATGTACAGTGTTTTATTAATGATGCTTGAACAAGATTTCGTAATCCTGATCGATAATATCAGCATTAGGTTTGTGTTTATGATGATTTAAACTATGCTATCCTTCCTCCATGAATCTAAAAATAGCAAAGATTTAAAGAAGACTCATTAATGGATTAAAACCAAAATTATGTAACCAAAATGTCTACACCTTATTCCTAGATGTGTCCCTTGTTGCTTGTGCAAGAGGCAAACAATAATCAACACCTATCATGTTTGTTTTTGCTAATTTGGGGCTGTGTCTTTTAAGCAGCAGGATGGAGTCAGGTAATATTCTAAAGAGGTGCTCCTCTTCCATTTATGGTCTAATTTAGCCACATTTCTTTGAAATGTAAGAGGCTATTCTGGCTCCATATCAAACAGGCCACATACCAAGAACAATGGTCTCTGTTACACACTAGAGGAATATTTCTCACAACAAAGAGCTCTTGTGTCTCAGCTAAGAGCCATGGGTGTCAGAATTGTAGAATAATATTACCTCAGAACTAATGATGTTGTTTGCCTTGAATTTTCTTCTTAAGATGAAAGATGCTTTCTAGCTTATAGAGATCCATTTTAATACTTTCATACCAAGATCTTAAGATGTTTATTTGCAATGAGAGAATTATGGTTATTGGTAAGTGGTTGCAAATATCTGGAAGATACAATGAATGCTAGAGATCTGATATGCAAATTGCTGACATTTTTCAAAATTCTAATTCACATAAACCTTAAAAGTTAGATATTGGAAATTCACAGAAAAATTCTTGGATTTGTAAAAAAAAAAAAAAAAAAGAATGTCTGTAAACACAAACTGAAACAACTTAGAACAAATAAAAATGAAAAATAAATTCACACTGTATATTCTACACCTATAACTCCTATGTAGCATGAATTATTTTTTTTTGACAGTTAAAAATGTTACGCCTGGATATGGATATTCCTGGATTCAAGTCCTAATTCCTGCTGCATAATTATATTAATTTAAGCAGGTTTAGGTGTCAGGGGTGTAACTTAGTGGTAGAGCACTTGCCTAACATGCATGAAGCCCTGAGTTCAATCCTCAGCACCACAAAAATAAATATTCTTCTGTAAACCTCACCTTTTTAAAAAACCTATAAACTCCAAAGGAGACAAACCACATTTAGTTATTAATATTAAGCATTACATGTTTAACATAATGATATCATCTCACAAATTTCTCAGGCATGACTATAATTGTTTCTTTCTGTTACCTCTTAAAATAATTAAAGAATTAAATCAATTATTATGCGATCGGGGTTAAATAGGGCTAGTGGCTTTGAAAGAGCACATTGTTCCATAAATGATCTCATTTGAGAAGTTGGCAATAAGTATTTAATCAAGTTAAAGACAATTTTGCCAAGGCCCACAGTGTGTGACTGAAATACCCCTAGTCAGACTGGAAAAAGGTTTGTTCTCATAAATAGAGACAGCACAGAACAGTATAAATTAAAAAAAAAAAAAAAGATGATTGCTGGGATAGGAAGACTAAACGATCAGCAATTGGAGAACAGGAACAATGTGCTTCTGGGACAGAAGAGTAAAATTAGCTTTGTACTTGTCATATATCAGATGATATGGTGTGCATGTAGTAAAATTTCTTTGGAAATTATTTATTTGAAATCCTTGGCCAAATTCTGTTAAGGATATTTGCTTTCTTCGTGTAGTTTCAAACAGGTCTAAGTATAAATCTTGTTATAGATTAATAATGTTGATATAAATTTGCCTGTTAACATAATTTCACTGAGACTATATGAATGATTTAGACATGTCTATATTCCTCAAATAATTGGGAAGATACCTGTGAGTTATAAGCAAGATCTGAGAACTAGAAGAGAACTTAAAACTGCTCAGTTCCCTCGTTTTAGGGATTTGGAAACTAAGGCTCAGTGAGATGAATTGATGAATGACAGAGCTAAATACTGAGCCAGGATTGAAGTCCATTTCCAAGGTCTAACCATTGAAGCTAACTTTTAAAATTAAAAGAACACAAGGCACTTAGGGCTTCCTAATCAGAGTTGACCTTGGTTTTGTCAGGAACTGACAAATTTACAGTGTTTGGGTTTTAATATCAGGAAGCACCTAATTCTTGACTTAGCACATATTTAGGCATAGGATTTCAGTGTCTAAAGCTTTCAGCTGCGTGTGATGATTCTTTAAATGGGAATGTGAACAGAAGAATAACTTAAGGGATTTACAGATGTTTCAGGTCAGTAAATTGTTGCCTACACAAAGAGAAGTGTCAAATAATGCTCATGTTCTTTAGAGCCAATTAAGTGAAAACCCACCTTTTCTATACAAAGTCAGATACGTCATGACATGGGTTATCACATAAAAACACTATTTACCTATATAATGCTGCTGTTGGTCATGGTAAAGACAATGTATTACCTTAGCACTAAAAAACAAAACAAAACAAAACTTTCTCATTCTCTACATTTCTACTTTATATTTCTTTATATTTTGAAATCCTTGGCTCTTAAAACTTAAGAACCATTTTGTTTGAATTAAGTAGATATCTAGCAAAAGAAGTATTTCGATAAAGACATTTATATGATTTTAAGTACCCCATGATGTCAGGCACTCATATAGGTGTGTGTGTGTGTGTGTGTGTGTGTGTGTGTGTGTGTGTATACATATACACATTTAGCTATCATGCACAAGTGACAGAGCGTTGTAAGACATTATTCTTACCCCGGATGTGTACAGAAAGAGATGTTAAGACAAAAACAAGAAACAAAAAAACAACACAATGTAGTCTAGATCAAATGACAAATGTACAATAAGTGTCACGTGAGGTAAGAGAATGAAGGGATGGCTAGAGATTAGTGGTCAGAGAGGATCTTACTGAGACATTAGCCAACTCAAATGACATTTTCTTTCTTTCTTTTTTCGGGGGGGAGGCTACAGGGGATTGAACCCAGGGTACTTTCTTACTGAGCCACATCGCAGCCCCTCCATATATTTTATCTAGATCCAGGGTCCCACTAAGTTGCTGAGGCTGGCTTTGAATTCGCAATCTTCCTGCCTTAGCCTCCCAAACTGCTGGGATTACAGGAGTGCACCACCGCACCTCCCTTCAAATTTTCTTGAGCTCAAAGTTGAAACTAGTGAATTTGAAGGGACAGAAAACTTTTAACTTTAAGTATGCTAATTTCTCCACCAAGATCATATTATATTTCCCATGAGGATGTTGAAATAAGAAGAAAATCATTAAGAAATCATTTGCTTCAAAATGATGTAGTATTAAATTGTATATGGCTACTTTCTATCTTTGCAAAAGTTTCAAAAGCCAAGAAAAACTTCAAAGTGATCAAAAAGAATAAAGTACAGATCTGAAGCCCTTCCACTTTAGTGTATGGATGCTGAAGCAAACTTATATTACCTACTTTTTAGGAGAAAAGTAGGAGGTTTTGGCTTTTCAAATGATTGCCTACACTAGAACACTATTAAATCACTTTTCAGTGATCTGAAGTGGCAAGTAATCTTGTCTTTCACCCCCAGTGTCCTGTGCTAGTGGTCCTTTAATACCTTCAGCTGGTATTTCCAGGGACTTGTGGCCATAAATTTCAGACAGAAAGTAATTCAAAAAGCTATCAAAGTCCTTGTTCTGGTGTCTCCTTTCCCTTCACTTTCTCCTGAGGCAATCCAACTACTTTCATATTTTTTGTTACCATCTGCTAATGACACTCAAATCTGAAATCCAGACCACAAGTTTTTTTCACACTTTGAGCACCTTAACTTCAGATTTTATGCCAAGAAGAAGGCTTATCTGTTTCTGAAAAAGCATGTCAAAGACAAAAGAAGTTGGTCAGTATCCAGGAAACAAGATATAAAGGTTGCGAGTTAGGCATGTAACCAAATCATTTAATCTAAAGGAAACAGTGCAGAAGCTGGGATTCACCATAAATCCAAATTGATTAAATGATATTTTGTCCTGTTGTATTTATCTTAGTGTGTTCCATGGGATATCATGATTGTTTAATTTTATTCCATAGTCATTTTTATTTTTTATTTTTGAATTATTATTATTATTATTATTATTTACAAGGAATTAAACCCAGGGGTGCTTAACTACTGAGCCACATCTCCAGCTCTTTCTATTTTTATTTTTTTTCATTTAGAGACAGGGTCTTGCTAAGTTGTTTAGGGCCTTGCTAAGTTGCTGAGGCTGACTTTGAACTCACAATCCTTCTGCCTCAGCTCCCAGAGTCACTCAGATCACAGGCGTCAGCCACCGCTCCTGGCTCCATAGCAGTTTTTAAAATCTGTTTCTCTTTTGGTTCCTGCTTGCCTGCTCTCATACTTAGTGCCACTGTTGATTCATTATTAGAGTCCTGTATCTGTCTCCACTCTCTTTTCTTCTGTCATTTCCTGTCCTCAATTTCAATTTGGAAGCAAGAATTTCATCCCATCAAAAAAAATTTAGAAAAATTCCTATGCCTCACCACAAAGTGATTAATTTATAGTGATTGTCCAGCTAAAATATAGTTTCTGATTTTTAAAATAAACTTATATAAATATTTTAAATTACATATTAGTGTTAGTCAACTTTCTGTTGCTATGACAAAATACCTGATGGAAATCAATTTTAAAGAAAAAAATACTTACTTTGGTTCATGATTTCAGAGGTTTCAGACCATAGTCGACTGGCTTTTAGGCCAGTGGTGAGAGACCATTATGGTGGGGAGCATGTGGTGGAGCAAAGCTACTCAGCTCAAGGGAGGTGAGAACAGAGAGGAAGGTGTGGGGGCACAACATGTTCTTCAAGGGCACACCCACAATGACCCACTTCTTCCAACAAGGGCCCACCTCCCAAAGGTTGAACCACCTACCAATATTGCCACAGGCTGGGGACAAAGTCTTTTGCACACAGCCTTTGGGGGATACTTCAGATTCAAATATTAACAATCACATAAACTATGAGTCAATAAAGTGGACAAAATATGGCATAATAAATCTAATGAATTTCTCATGTAGGTGTTCTTAGGTAGAATGGCTAAGCCTGTTTTTTGAAGCCTTGGTATTCCTGATGTTCAAAATAGCTGAGCTGGTATGATTTGAGTGGCACTGCAAAAGATACCTTGTCTTCCTATGCCAACCAAAATGTCTCCTTGTAGTCTGTCATTTTTACAACTGCAAATAATAGAAATTTGATTTTAATTTAAAAAGCCTAACTAAAATGTAGATATTAGTAATGAGAGAAAGAGATTTAAAAGTACCCCAAAGATCAATTGTCTTTTCATAATTTCCTGATACACCATGCCATATGTGTTCTAGAAAGTTAACATGTTAATGTTTATAGAATGCTGTGAAGTATTAAGTTTTTGGATATCAAAAGGATCTTTATGGTGATAGTAATATGATATAATGTTCCAAGAGCATACAGATGGCAAAAGTACTTATGGGACACTTGTATCAGGGAAACACTTAAATATTTCCTGTGTTACATGACATTTCTCCCTCCATTTTTCCCGGCAGTATCTGTCATATGGAAAAGACAAGGGTCATGGTAATGTTTCTCCATTTCAGGCACTCATTACAAAAGTTTAATTCATTGAGAAATATATTAGCATATTAAATCTTCAGTTTGTCTATCAAAGCTAAATATCATATCAGTATTTCTCTAAATCCATAGATCAACTAGAAGGTAGAAGAAAAGATATTGCTGGAAGCTACTTCATGGAAAACTTTTGTTATTTTCTGATTAGTTTCTACCTGTACCCAGCATGTGTTTTCATTAGTCTTCCATTAACAAACACCAGCTCATTCTCTCAGCCTTCAGGGTTCTTCTTGGTAAAACAACCATTTCTTCTTAGTGTTCTCTTTTTTCTACTGCACACAGACACAAAATTTGAGACATTTTTCATCCCACAAGCTTCTTTCTTCTCCCCACTCCCCACTTTTTTTTTGTCCTGGGGATTGAACTCAGGGGTGCTTAACCACTGAGCCACATCCCTAGCCCCTCCCCGCCTTTTTAAAAAATTTTATTTAGAGACAGGTCTCACTGAGTTGCTTAGGGCCTCACTAAGTTGCTGAAACTGGCTTTGAATTGTGATCCTCCTGCCCTAGCCTCCTGAGCCTCTGGGATTACAGGCATGTACCACCATGCCTGGCTTCTCCCTTGCTATTCTATGAATGTGTTGTTACTATCTCATTTACTTTTCAGTAGAAATAAAGCATTATCTAGAGTGGTAGCCAGCCAGAATTCTGTGATTTCTTTGTTGGTTATCCCAGTTTTGTTTCCCTGCTCCATGCCTTGTTTATATATTTAGTAAATCTATATTATAGAAACCAGGCTATATCCTATGAAGCCCTCTCTAGTGTCTCAGAGTCAGAATATGTTTAAATAAAATGATGCAAAGGGTATCTTGTTAAACCCCAGTGACCTGGTCGTGAACTGAACTAGTTGATCCTAATTTTCAATCTTTCCCTGAAAGACTGAATACCAATTTACAAATTGAATAATGATGGTGAATAGTTGATATTTTTAAGTAAAAATAGAAATATCAAATAGTATGACAAGTATTTGCATATGTTTACCAGATTGACAAGAGATCCTTAAGCATTTAAGTTTATGATTAATTAGTGATAAAAAACACATTATAGACTTATAAAGTCAAAAAGCAGCTTCATCTAATTAAATTCTTTGTATTCATAGAAAGTCGCACCACCACTTCACAGATGAAAATCTACCAAAAGACACTTATATACACTCAAAATATATTTCACAATCTCCTTTATTAATGCATGAAAGCATTTGAAACTTTGCCCTTGGTGATTAAATACTGTCAGAAACAGGCTCAGGAAATAAGGATTTGGAAATACTTGACGAAATCTTGGTGGAGGTGGTCCATTAATACCTGCATAAATTTCTTCTAAAGTAGGATAAAATAGACGAGCAAAAAATCCTATCCCCATCTGGCAGTCTAGTTCAGTAGATTGAGTCCAAATTCACCAGTCTAAGGCAAAGGTCTACAGTTGAAACTTGGAGTATCTGCACAGTCCAAAGGAACTGGCTGTGATGTCACATCCTGTGTTTTCAATATTGTTGATACTCAGCCTTGAGAGAAGATATAACCCAGGTGAAAATTTGAATGCAGAGGAATCTGGAACTGAGATGAGATATGGAAAGTCAAAAGTAGATACTCTGCTTCCAAGCAGAACAACAAATTATAATTCTGGTCAGCCAAAGATCTCTTTTTGAAGCAAAGAAGTCATGTGGTGAGAAAGCTACTAAGTAGCCTGGCCACAGAAACAGTGTTGGTTGTTGGTAATATACTACTAGGTCTGTCTCTCATTGGTTGAGAGTCTGGGCGGGGCTGATCATGTCAATAATGAAGTGAATTGTGACATCATTACAGTATATAAACACTGATATCTATGGTATTAACTTGTCCAGTGGGAAACATTACATAGGACAAGGGCAGGATGTAACCTCAAGAAATTTACAGTCTACTAGGAGATAGAAACAAAATTACAGCATGCAGATATGCAGAGTAAAATGGAAATACATAGGAATGAGTGATTTAACTATATATATATATATATATATATATATATATATATATATATATAGAGAGAGAGAGAGAGAGAGAGAGAGAGAGAGAGAGAGAGTTAGTTTTAGAAATGGATTCCCAGGTGAAAAACTGTTTCAGCTGGGTCTTTAATCACGAATAAATTTGCCTGTGAGGCAAAATATCAAAGAGATATTTTTACAAGTGTCATTCTGGGTAAAATGGCAAAATGTAAAAGACAAAAGAAGAATACAGCTAGAGATAACACTGGAGTACATTGGAGTATGTTGCAGATTGTAGTAGAGACAAAATTTGAATAATCTCTGATGTCAGAATATCTCAATTCTTTATGGCACATTATGACCTCTTTACTCAAACTTTTTCTTGATAGACTGAAGAAATATCTGTTTAAGAATACTTGTAAACCATCATTAATGTTGTAGTTCTCTAAAAGCTAAGCAACATAATCTAATGAAATCCTATAGAATTATTCTCATAACATTGGTAATAGGGATAGGGACTTTTCCTGTGAAGTCCTGACCTAACACTGTGTTTAAGCTGGGCGTGGTGGCGCATACCTGTAATCCCAGTGGCTTGGGAGGATTGTGATTCAAAGCCATTCTCAGCAAAAGTGAGGCACTAAGCAACTCAGTGAGACCCTGTCTCTAAATAAAATACAAAATAGGGCTGGGGATGTGACTCGGTGATCGAGTGCCCCTGAGTTCAATTTCTCCACAAAAATTTATAAGACATCAGATAGCATTATGAGATTAATAAGAAGTCAAAATGTGACTTAAGACTAATAAGAAAACAGGGTATTAGTAATCAACATCTATAATATTGCTAAGTTATAGATAAAATGACACAATATTAATGAACCTTAAATCATCCTAACCCATACTGGAGCCATGTGTTGTTCAAATTATCAACTCAAAGAAAATCTGTGCCCTTCTATCAAGTTCTACAGAACATATAATATAGAGCATTATATGTGTAATATCTAACATACATAATGTACACATAATCTCATGTAATAAATAATATTCTAATTCATAGGCATTTTTTCTCTGATAAAATAAAGTTTTAACCAACCCATCAGGTTTTTCAAAGAATATCAACTAATAGTTCTCTTTTCTGTGTATCCTTCATTTCTGTTTCTCTTTGCCTGCACTGCCTTATTTCAGTCTATTTGACCATAAGTTTTCATTATGTCTCCTTTCAAAAACCAATGTATCCTGTTTAGAACAGCCAAAGAGATATTTCCTGATGCCTAGAAAGAGATGATGGTACTTCCTGCAATTTGGTACATTTCCTTGATCTTTTCTCCAAGTTCCAGATCACAACTAAGACAGTTCCTTTTGCATTACCTTCAAGTAACAGAGTATATAAAAGTGCTGGAGGCTCTTTAAAATCTCATATATATAGTGTTTCCATATTTTCCTTCCTATTTGTTTTCAAAATCAGCATCTTTATTCTCTATATTAGTAATATGATTCTAGTGTGCAGAATTTTCTACAAATATAGTTTCTAAACTCTGAGATTATAGAAAATTAGGAAACATCAGCAGAAATGACAGACTAAGGACTTCCAAAATTCTATCCTCCATAAAAGCAACAAGAGGACTGAGGATGTATGTAGCTCAGTGGTAGACCACTTATCTAGCATGAGTGAGACCTTGGTTCAATCTCCAGTAACACATGCACACAAAGTAACAATCCAATTTACAAAGATTGTCAAAACCAATCTTTTAAGGACTCTGGAAATTAACTAAAGGCTTGTAATGACCGGAGAGTGTTTAAGAAAAAAGCCCAAATATTGGCAAGGCTATGTATCTCTGTGGTATTTTTAACTTGTCCTATTCCCATTCCTCTTTTCAGGTTTCAGAGTAGCTTTGAAAACCAACCACTCTGCAATCATGGTGAAAACCAGAAGCCTAGCAGCTACGGGGGCGGGGGGGGGGGCAGGGAGAAGGGATTACCATTCCTTTAGAGTCTCATTTCCAGAAAATCATCATTTTTTTGTCTTGTCAAGCAAATTCCCTAGAAGAATTAACATTAATCCTTCCAAAACTCTTCCAAAAAATAAGAGAGAACTCTTCCAAAGTGATTCTATAATGTCAGTATTAATTCTGTTATCAAAACCAAAGATAACAAAAGAAAACCATAGATCAGTACCCCTTCACAATGATACATGCAGAAATCCATAACAATATAATAGCAAACTAAATTTAGCAATTCATAAAAAGGATTAAACATCATGATAATGATGTTATTCCTGAAATGTAATGTTTATTCAGCATGTGAAAATCAATCAATATAATGTGCCATATTAAGAGTAAAGTATTTAGCAAGGCTCTAAGCAACTTAGCAAGACCCTGTTTCAAAATTAAAAATAAAATAAGAAGGGCTGAGGATGTAGTTCAGTGGTTAAGTGCCCCTGGGTTCAGTCCCCTGGTACAAAAGAGAGAGAGAGAGAGAGAGAGAGAGAGAGAGAGAGAGAGAGAGAGAGAGAGAGAGAGAACTATCTGATACACACAAAAATCCAACACCTTTTCATGATAAAAAAAAAAACAAGCTAAAAATACAAGGGAAATTCCTCAATATGATAAAGAGCTTTGTGAAAATTGAAGCTTGTGTCAAGTGAAGGATGCATACATATGGGTTTGTTGTGTTTATTTGAATTAGAAACTCTTGTCTCCTTTTGAAAATACAGTATCTCAGGGCCTAATGCAATAAAACTCCATGAAATTTTCCAATTCTCTATGAAATTTTTTTAGTGGGCTGGGGCAAAATGCTTTTTTTTTTTTTTTTTTGGTACTGGAGATTAAACCCAGAGGCACTCAACCACTGAGCCACATCCCCAGCCCTATTTTGTATTTTATTTATAGACAGAGTCTCACTGAGTTGCTTAGGGTCTCACTGAGTTGCTTAGCACCTCACTTTTGCTGAGGCTGGCTTTGAACCCTCTATCTTCCTAACTTAGCCTCCCAAGCTGCTGGGATTACAAGCATGTGCTGCTGTGTCAGGTGCAAAGTGCTTTTTAAATCCCGTTTTCTTTCCAATAGCAATGTCTTTCAAGAAAGCTAATGGCTATTCTTACTAATTTGCTTATCTCATATAGCTAGAATAGAAACTTTTTTGTATACCTGAATTCTTGTTTCAATCCTCAGCATTAATTCCATCCCTGATAACATCAAGCAAGAGTACTGATCATAAGATTTCATCATCTCCATCAATCCATCATTCAGCTAGGTCTCACCTCTCTTCTTGGCTCTCTAGGTCAGTGGTTGGCTAACTAAATGCAATGGACCAACTCTTTCAGGTTGCCTGCTTTGATAAATACAATTTTATTAGAATACAGCCACACACATTCTTTTGAGGATTGTCTATGATTGCTTTCACCCAATAGCAGTAGGGTTAAGTGGTGCATTACAGAACATACAGCTCAGCAAGACAGAAATCTATACCATTTAGCCTTTTACAGAAAACATTTGCCATTGTCTGGTTTAAGATGAAGTTCTAGAATCTAAACATTTTTGTTTGCTTGTTTCATTTTGTTTTGCTTTTCATTGGGCTTTCTTCTCTCTATATTGCTATTATTGAAAAAAAATGCCCTTCTACTCCATGTATGCTTTCCTTTTGCCTGATTTATTTTTTATCACATAATAATGTTCTCTGTAAAACCATGATAATAAACATATCATTGGCCATCTGAATCATTATTTCCCTCTATCTAGTATATATTAAGAATTAACTTTATTAAATGCATAAATTAAAGTTACATGGATAAAACCCCTCAAACTAGACACCCTCCCCCCCCACAGCATATATAGAAATATTCTATGAAAATGTTATCACTTTCTAGTCCTTTTTAGAAGCTTTGAGGAGTTTCTATATTCTGTTAAAATTTCATAGTCACTTTTAATCTATTTTCATTCTGCAGAATAAACTGTTTCAATAGAGAATAAATTAAAAGAGTAAAAGAGTAGCACATTGGTAAAATTTAAGATGTGTGAATGTTTGCAAATTGAACATGTGAAAAGTAATGAAGAAGCATTGATTTCAACCCATGATACAAAACATAGGAGATCTTGGAAGCATTCATGAATGACTGCAGTTCACTAGGAAATGTATTTCCAAGTCTTCAGTGATTACTGCAAGAAAAAAAACAGAATCACTAACTAGAGAAAAACCATGTGAATAAAGGTTACAAGATAATAAACAGCAGCAAATAAGATAATCTAACTAAGGCTGTAGATGGTGTCTTTGAACTAACAGTACATTGATTGCTGCTTGGCGTGATGGCACACGCCTATAATTCCAGCAGTTTGGGAGGCTGAGGCAGGAGGACCAGGAGTTCAAAGCCAGCTTCAGCAACTCAACAATGCCCTAAGCAACTTAGCGAGACCCTGTCTCTAAATAAAATATAAGAAAAAGCTGAGGATGTGGCTCAGTGGTTGAATGCTCCTTGGTTCAATCCCTGGTACCAAAAAAAATAAAAAACTAAAAAAGCTAGTATCTATAGTATCTATAGCTACTAACTTTGACGTGGATGATTGGTAAATATTAATATATAAATTTAAAATAAATGTCCTAAATATTTAGCTTAAAATTTGCCATAGAAAATAATGTATCCCATCAAATTCCATAGTAAGTTAATTAGTCATAACCAAAGTTAAAAACGTAGGTCTAAAATTTATTTAGAAATCTAATATTTAACAAAAATCTGCATTTTTTTGTATTTATGATGAGGTTTTTAGAGGTTGAATGAATATCTGTAAAAACATTATTCAAAAGAACACTTTACAGTTTAGTCTTCAGTGGGCAGTAGAATGCTAGAGTAGCTACATTACTTATCATTCAAACATTTGGGAAATGTTAATCCCGCTTGTATAGTCTTTATAATTTACTTAGTCTTGAACCAGGAGTGGTGGTGAATTTCCATATCCCAGTGCCTCAGAAGGCTGGGGAGGGAGGATCACAAGTTTGAGACCAGCCTAGGCAATTTAGTAAGACCCTGTCTCAGAATAAAAAAATAAAAAGGCCTGGGGATGTGGTTCAGTGTAAAGTGATTCCAGGTTCAATTTGCAGTAATAACACACACACACACACACACACACACACACACACACACACACTTTCTTTTATTGATCTGAAAATCACTTTACATCAGTGCCATAGTCAAATAGTTTTTTTTTTCTTTTAAAAATAAAATACCAGATTAAGGGTATACTTTATGTAATAAAATTAAACTGATACCAAAACAGGAAAATCTAGAGACAAAATTAAAGCCATAATTTTATTTTATTCCTTGGTCTCTATCATTTCTTTTCCCACGTTACGGAGAGAGTAGGGCCATGTAGTATAAATATAGCTGAAGTGCTCATTAATGTATACTTGGTTAGGCAGAGAGCACCAGGGAAGAATTCATGATTTCTTCTTTGTTTTTATCCCTTTTCCATCATTCAAGATCTGTAAAATTGTTGAATCTTCCATTCAGGTCTAAAGAAAGTATCAACAGGAAATTGGAACTCTTTACCCTTTGCCCATAGGAAAAGGTTTCAGGTCAGCTTGAAAGGAACTAGCCTAATCAGAAATCACACGGAAAGTTTCAGGATGTTGGGCAAATGTCAGAGGAGAAAATCCAAGATGTTTTTCAAAATATATTTGTAAATCATATTGAACCTCTCAGGTGTCAGTTCCTGGTAGAGTTATAGATTCACAAAGTTTTGCAGGTAGAAAAGTTCTCAGGGTTAAGGAGTAATTACATAACGCAGAATTTGCTTAGCTGAAAGGATAGGGCTGATAAAATCTATCCTTAGCTGAGTCTATTTCAGAACGTGGTGGTCACACTGAATAACCATAGAACCTCAGATCTCAGGATGATGTCTCTAGGACTACATTTTTGGCAACTAACTTGAGGTACATGTGAGATGGTTTGTTTCAACTGGGATAGACTAGACGGAAAAAAAAAAAAAAAGTGTGTTCAGCCCATCTAGAGTCTTCCAGCAATAGAAATGCCTCTGCTGTCACCTCTGACACCTCTGTGCATATTATTTAGAGAGGCAAGCAGTCAGGTTGCCCAAATTGGGAGTGGAGCTGGAGAGTATAACCCACGAAATATCTTGGCACCTGCAAGTGTTGGGAGGATATTCTCCTTTTACTTAGATTGGTGAGAAACAATAGTTTTGAGATCTAAGGAAGAGGTGGCTTATTAGATATCAGGCTTCTAGATCATATAGGCTATCAGTAAATCACAGCTAGTTTATCAGGAACAGAAGACAAGTTCGTAAGAAGTCTTTGCAACATCATTCACACAGAAAAGCATCCATCAATGGCAAGTCCTTCAACAGAAACAGCAACTTCACGGTGTGGCAGTTGATCTTCCCATGGGCCGGGAGGTTGAACATCCTGCATAGTGCTGCCAGGAAATCCCTATTTCATACTAAGAGGGGGCCAGCTGGTTGCATATGTAGGATGTCCCATCTCCCGGCCCACTTCGTCGTGACAGATACCAGAAACATCACTCTGCTTCACTGAAGAGCCATAAACTCTACTGGTCAAGGATAAAATGGTCCTGAGCTTCATCAATAGAAAGGCAGTCTGATCAATGTATTTTAATGAAAGGTATAGCACTGAATATTATGACTTTAGATCATAAGAAGCAATAAATATATGTATGAATCTGTAAATTAGGGGCCAGCAGGTCTGCACCGAACCATATTAGCTAGCCAAAGGGATGCCAGAGCTGTCAGTTACCTCTAGCCATACAGAGAATGTGTCCAGAGTTGTGCCTCCTATTCTCTGCACTGTATCATCCTTGGGAGATTAGGAATTAGGGACACAAATTTAGGGTGACCCGAGGCAAAGTAGCTACAGGGAGAGAGAATCAAATTCCTACTTGTAGGAAGAAAGAAAGTTTATAGACCAAAATGTAGAAATAGCAAATAAAAGGAGGCTTGAAGTCATAAGTGGGCTATTTGGGAGCGTAGTCCAGAGAGGACCTGATAATTCTAAATTGGGTAGAACCTAATTTCAGGCAGGAATTAAATTACAAGGGGAGGTGGTGGATATGATTACAAGGCAGAAAGTTAGTGGCATGTCCCCCAATACTTAGGAGATGTAATTCATGTTAGATGCAGACAATAATCAGGTTCAGGGAAACCTGTCAAGGGCAAGGTCATAGGAAATAGCAAGAGTAGGGACTAGCTCTTAAAAACATGGGGGCAGGAGTGAAGTAATAAAGAAAAGTTCAGGCAACTCTTTAATAAGGCCATTTCCAAAGACTCTGAAGTTCTAAAAAGTATTTATCTGCTGTGCCGTCAAATCTGGATTAAGTTTCTAGTCAACTACCCTGGCTTTTGGCATTCTTTAATGGGTGGAAAGTATGCCAATTCTATGCCCGGAAAAAGGCTGACTCAAGTTCAGGAATTTGGAACATTTATTTTCCTTTTAATTTCCTCAGTAGCACTGAAATTTTACTGAATTCTGGGCTTAGTGCATAGTTCAAAAATTTTGTGGTTTCATACCTAAGGATCCCAAAATTTCATGCAAATGTATGGACATGTAAATGTTCTCTTATATTGTGGAATCTATAGAGATATCCCCTCTTTGGCCAGGGATATTGGTCATTTGTGTCCTCTGCCTTTATTTCTTGGTCAATCTATGTTCAGGTTTATCAATTTTGTTGATTTTAGAAAAACATTTAATTTCATTGAACTTTTTCTATTATTGTATTTTCTCAATTTCATTGATTTCTGCTTTTATATTTATTATTTCCTTTCTTCTATTTTTGGCTTTAATTGTCCCTAGTTTGTCTTAGATTTTAATTTGGAAGCTTAGATCGTAGATTTGATTTTTGTTTTGTTTTGTTTGCTCTATAATAACCCATTAATGTTAGAAATTTCCCTTTTACTTTCCACCACACCAAATTTGATATGCATTATTTTCATTTTTTTTTTACTTCAAACAACTTTCTAATTTTATTTGCATCTTCCTTTTTGAAACATGGCTTATTAAGAAGTGTATTGCTTGATTTCCAAATTTTTAAATGTTTTTAAAATATCTTTGTGTTATTGGTTTCAGGCTAATTTTGTTAGAGAACACATATTGTATGATTGCAATCATTTAAATTTCTTAAAGGTTTATTTAATGTTTCAGAATATGATCTTTACTGGTCAATTTTCCATGAGATCTTGAAAAGATTGTATATTTTCCAGTTGTTGCGCATAGTGTTTTATCAATTAGAAAAATTTTGTTGGAAATGTTTTTCAGCTCTCCTATATCATTGATAATTTTTGGTCTTTGTACTTCAATTGCTGAGGGGGGAGTTAATATCTTAAAGTATATTGTGATTGTAATTTTGATTTTCTTTTGTTCTATCACTTTTTGCTTTATGAATTTTGCAGCTTAGTTATTAGGTGCATAAATGTTTGGGACTATTATGTTTCCTTTATGAATTGACATCTTTATGATTATAAAATTGTTACCCATTTTATCTGAAATTTCCTTTTTTGTTATTAATACATTAATTCCAGCATTTTTTGATTAGTATATGCAATATACACCTTTTATATCTTTTTACTATATACCTATCTATATTACTATATTTATATTTGTAGAGTTTTTTATAGATAGCATGTAATTTTGTCAATTCCATCTCATTTTTAATCCAGGATTGCTGTTTCTTTCTTTAAATTGGCATTTTAAACCTGCTTACATTTAATAGAATTGTTGATTTGTTTGGACTCATTTCTACCATTTTAAAATTTATTTTCTATTTATCTCTTCTCTTTTTTATTCCTTTGTTCCCAACTTCTGAATTATGTTTTTTTTTTTTTTATTTAAGTATTCCATTTAATTGATTGCTTGGCTTTTTGACAATATTTTTTGGTAGTAAATGTGCTTTGGATCAGAATATATAATATACACACACATACACACACATACATACACATACCTAATGGTTAATAATTTCTTTATAGCTAATATTTTATCATTTTAAGTAAAATATAAAAAACTTACAATCGTGTTTTCTTACCTTTCTCTGATTTGCCTTAGTTGTAATATAGACTACATCTCCATGCTTTCAGAATCTCATTAGACAATGTTATAATTTTTGCTTCTGACAACCATATGTATTTTAAAGATATAAGAATCCATTATATTTTTGCCATATATGCACCATTACTTTTGATCCCCTACATTTCTAAAGTTTTCAAGTTTTTCTCTAGTATAATTTTCTTCTGCCTATAGAACACCCTTTAACATTTTTCAGAGTAAATCTTCTGGCAATGACTTCTTTAGTTACTCTTCATCTGAGAATTATTTTTCCACACTCATTTGTGATTCTCACTGGATATAGTATTCTAAATTAGAAGTGCCTTTCTTTCAACTTTTTAAAATTATGATTACATTGCCTTCTGGCTTCCATATTTTCTGATAAAAAAGCTGAAGTCATTCAAATCATGGCTTTGCTGTATGTAAAGGGTGATTTTCTCAGGCTGCTTTCAAGTTTTTTTTTTTCCTTATCTCTTGTTTTCACCAATTTTATTATGATGTGTTTATCTACGTATGATTTTTTTTTTTTAGTTTAACCATTTGACTTTTTTTAATTCTTTTTTTTTAAGAGAGAGGAGGGAGAGAGAGAGAAAGAATTTTTTAATATTTATTTTTTAGTTCTCAGCGGACACAACATCTTTGTTGGTATGTGGTGCTGAGGATCGAACCTGGGCCGCACGCATGCCAGGCGAGCGCGCTACCACTTGAGCCACATCCCCAGCCCTTAACCATTTGACTTTTACAGACCTTTTTAACTCTGTTAATTTGTTTTTCACCAAATGTGGCATGCTTTGGACCATTATTTCTTCAAATAGTTTTTCTTTATCAATGTTTTTCCTTTCATATAGAATTTCAATGACACAAATATTAAACATAGATATTATCCTACTGGTCCTTAATATGTACATTTATTTTAAATTTTTTCCTACTGTTGTTCAGATTCAATAATTTATATTGATCTAACTTAAGTTTCCGTCACTCTTATTGTCTCTGTTCTGTTATTAAACTTGTTCAATGATTTTTTTCTTTCAAATATTGTATTTTTTTTTAGCTCTTAAAGTTTTTATTTGATTCTTTTAAATTCTTACTAGTTGGGAACTCCTATCTTTCTATTCATTTCAAAAGAAACTCTCTCTTCCTTCATTAAGCATGGTTATGGTAGATGCTTTGAAAGGTCTTTGACTATAAATTCCAACATTTGGGCCATCTTAACGTTGTTTCTTTCTTTCTTTCTTTTTTAAATTCTCTTTTCCTTTAAATTTTTTGAAATTTTTCTAAAATTCTATGATATTTGAGTAAAATGTAAAAAGTATCCTTGATACTTTCAATATTATGTTTTGAGATCATTGGGTTTTTTTTTTCTTTAATTGATGTGAAATTCACATTCCATAAATTAACCATTACCACTTAGAAGGGTAAAATTTAATGGTACTTAATACACTCACAGAAATGTCCACTCATCACTTCTTTCTATTTCCAGGGTTTTGTTGCTGATGTTGTCGTGTGTGTGTGTGTGTGTGTGTGTGTGTGTGTGTTTATGTGTGTGTGCACGTGTGCTAGGGATCAAGCCTTGGGCCTTGTACATGCCCTGTAAGCACTCTGTTATTGAGCTACCTCCCCAGCCACATGTTCCAAGAAATTTTTATCTCTCCCCCACCAATTCCATATCCATTAAGTAGTTGTTCTATATTATCTCATTCCCCAGCCCTTAGAAAACACTATTCTCTTATCAGTATCTAATAACGTAGTTACTCTGCATGTTTTTATCTTCTTTTGTCTGACTAATTATGAAAGCATCCATGTCTTGAAGGTTTGTTCATGATGCAGCATTTATCAATATTTCATTACCTTTTAAATCTCAGTAATATTCCATTGTGCATATATACCATATTTTGTTTATCTGTTCATGCATTAATGAACATTTGGATTGCTTCTACCTCTTGACTATTGTGACTACTACAGCTATCAATATATTGAACAAATACCTATGAGAGCCTGCTTTTAATTCTTTTGAATATATAGCCAGAAATGGGATTACTGGATTATGTGATAGTTCTATTTTAAATTTTAGGATCCTCCATACTCTTTTCCATAATAGTTGCACCATTTTACAATCCCACCAACACAGGGCAAGTGTCCCAGTTTTTCCAGCCATTGTTAATTTTTAAGAATTTTTGTAATAGTCATCATAATTAGCATGAAGCAATATCTCAATGGCTTTAATTTGCATTTTCTTGATAATTAGTAGTCATCAGAGCTTGTTGTCCACTTGTGTATCATCTTTGGAGAGATATCTATTCAAATCCTTTGCCTGTTTTTCAATCAGGTTTTTAAATTATTTGTTGTTGAGTTGTAGAAATTCTTCATCTATTCTGGATACTAACCCCTTAGATATGACTTATAAAAATTTCTCCAATTTTACAGATTGACTTTTCACTCTGTTAATTGTGTCTTTTGATGTAAAAAGTTTATAGTTTAATGTAGTTGTTTTTATCTATTTTTGTTTTTGTTGCCTATGCTTTTGATGTCATTCCAAGAAATCATTGTAATGAAACTTTTCACCTATGTTTTCTATTTAAGAAAACATGGTCTGGGCTGTTGTCATGGTTCAGTGGTAGCATGCGTGAGGAACTGGGTTCGATCCTCAGCACCACATAAAAATAAAATGAAGATATTGTGTCCAACTAAAATAAACAAATAAATATTAAAAAACAGAAAACATGGTCCTCTATTCCATTCCATTAGGCTGTTTGTTTCTTTTTATGCTAATACCATAGTGTTATGATTACTATAGTTTTATAATATGTTTTAAAATCATGAAGTAATAGTCTTTCAATTTTATTCTATTAGAAGTCTTTTGAGATTGCATATGAAATTTAGGATGATTTTTTTTTTCTATTTTCATAAAAAATGCCATTGGGATTTTGGTAAGGATGGTGTTGAATCTATACATTGCTTTGGACTTATGAATAACAGAAGCTTATTTCTCACAATTCTGGAAGCTTGGAAACCCCATCAGATTTGGCATCTGGTGAAGATCCATTTATGGTTCATACATGGTGATTTCTCACTTGTTCTCATGATGGAAGGAGGAATGGGTTTTTTTCAAGCCTCTTTTATGAGGCCACTAATCCCATTCAAAGAGACTCCATCCTAGTAACCTAATTTCTTCCCAAAGGCCAAGCCTTCATTACCTATTAAAAATCAAAAAATTTCTTCACAATTGTTAACAAAGAATTTTATTAGTAAATTTTATGGTATTAAATCACCCTTGAATTCCTGGAATAACTCTTGTTTTTTCATGATGTATTATTCCTTTGATATTTTACTGGACTCTGTTAATATTTTATTTGGGATTTTGAATCTATATCATTGAATGCTATTTGTCTCTAATGATTTTTAAATGTTTTTGGAGTTTTGATATTTACATTATATTGTTTTATGAAATGCTCTGGGGAACATTTAAATTTTATTATGGTTACTCATTTTTTCATGTATGTTAACTTAAACAAATTAATTATAATTTCTAATTTCCAAGTTCTAGGTTGGTATTACTTCACAATTCTCCCCAAATTACTATACCTTTTAATTATATTGTCAGAATACTGGACTATTCTTTTCTCCAAGGCAAAGATTGTCTTCATTGCTTCATAGAAATAAAATCTTTTATATTTCTTTTAAACAAAAGAAATGAAAGATGAGAGTGTCATTTACTCCATCTTTACTACTTTTTTAAATATTGTTGGATATGTCTGTGATTCTGGAGTTATTAAAAATCATGTACTCTTTGAGTAAATGAGTGAATTAACATATAAAATATGAAATACTATGTGCAATTGTTTCCTCTGAAAATCAGATTTTATTTCATCTAACTATGAATTTACTTGTCCCATGGAAAATGTGCAATAGTCTCTTTGTTATGTAACTCCTTCCAAACTTTCCATACATTCCTTATGTGAAATATACATGAATCACATAAATTCACCCATCATTCCAAGAAGTATGGATTGAATAGTAGAAAAATAAAACAGGCAGTGATTGTTCACCCAATGGAACTTATATTCTAGTGATGATGGCAATAGAATTCTCCCACATAGTAGTAGTGAAGACATACTTATGCATTTAAAGCACAATTGGAAAAGCAATTTTTGCAGGTGAAACATGTTGAGTAGAGTATCAAAATCTTCAACACAATCAACTTTCATGATAGATACAATCTGAGGAAGGTACAAAAAACTATTAACAATAATGAGCATCCACAAAGACATTTGGTCCAAAGAATTTCTGGTGATAGCTTTTCTTTATTGTACTGGTTAAATCCTACTGATTGGTAGTTTGACTTCTGTTATGGTCAAGTAAGCCACTCTTGAATCAACCTTTCAGCAGATAAATAAATAAAACACGAAAACAAACTATCTGATTTACTGGAGAATAACCCAATACAAAATTCTAGAGGGTCTAAACACTTTGAAGAAAGTCATAACACTGATTGAGTTTCCAGCTTCCATGATGTATAATCTAAGTTGAAGACATAGTCTGCAATGATAGGTGGATAAAACTCCAATAAATAATCTTCAGTTTTTATGGTCTAAAGAACCTGAGAAAATAATTTGAGGAAATATCAACACTGAAAGGTGACAGAGTATCCAGGAATGGGTAGAGATAGAGGGACCACAAAATTTTTGTACAGTATTCAAAATATGCATAATTAAAACTTGATTCTTATAAGAAAAAGATATTAATTGTAATCCCCAGGCTAGTTACTAAGGAAAAAACTAAAACATTATACAGGGGAAAAAATAATAAGTGAATCAAGTAATTTCTTATAAAAAGGTCATTTAATCACAAATGAAGGCATTACTGGAGGAAATGATGGTATATATCATATAGAAAATGATGGAAGTAAATCTTTTCTTAACTGTAATTAATTTAAATGTGAAATGTATTAAACTCTAATTAAAAGGCAGAGACTAACAGAATGAGCAAAAATATATTATCCAACTATATACTGCCAATAAGAAACTCAATATCTCAGGACACCTGGATATCGACAGTGAAGAAATGTTCCATGCAAATAGTAACCAAAGGAGAGTTAAATTAATGTCAAAAAAATAGAACTTATATGAAAGTCAAAAGACATTATAAATTCATAAAAAGGTAAAGTCACCAAGAAGACACAAAACCTATAAACATATATGCACCTAACAACAGAGCCCAACAAACACAGGAAGCAAAAAGTAAAAGAATTGAAACAAGAAAAAGAAAACATACCTACAATAATACTTGGAGACATCATACCCTATTTTAAACAATGTATAGACCAACTACACAGATAAATAAAGAGATAGAGGAATTAGAAAACTCTATAAAGGGCCGGGAATGTGGCTCAGTGGTAGAATGCTTGGTTACCATGTATGTATGGGTTCAATCCTCACTACTGAAAACACACACACACACACACACACACACACACACACACACACACCTGTAAAGCAGCTAATTCTAATAGACATAGAGAATAATCCATCTAATAACATATAGAATGTTCTCTGAGATAGACCATATGTTTGGCCACTAAACACATATAAATTAATTAAAATATTATTATTATTCAAAGTATATTCTCCACAATGGAGTAAAACTAGAAATCAGCATTAGAAAGAAAATTGACAAATTTAAACATATGTAGATATTAAACAGCATACTCACTATTAAATGGCCAATGGGTGAAAAAAGAAATCACAAATAAAATTTAAAAATATTTTGAAAAAGAGTGAAATAAAAACTTATCAAAAATTATGGTATGCAGCAAAAACAGTGTTTAGAGGGAAATTTATACTATACATGGCTACATTTATAAAGAAGGGGCTGAGAGTACAGCCCAATGATAGATCATGTTCTTAGTATATGTGAGGCCTTGGTTCTATTCCCAGCACCACAGAAATAAAGAAAAGGATTGGAAAAATAAAGCAGTAAAAGAAAGATCCTAAAGAAGGATATAACATAAATTTATATCCTTAAGATGTAAAATAGAAAAAGAACTAGAATAAAAGAGCAAGCTTCATTCAACTAGAAAAAAAATGATAAAGACAAATAAAATTGAGTATGGGAAAAAATAAACAATATTAAGAATATCAGAAGTTGAGATTCTTTGAAAAGATCAAAAAAGTTGACAAACCTTTTAGCCAGAATGACTAAGAAACAAAAGTGATCACACAAATTATGAAAATAAGAAATGACAATAAGAGCATTCTACTGACCTTCCAGAAATTAGATTAGGAAAAAATATAATGAACAATTGTGCTTCAACAAAGTAAAAACCCAGAAGAAATAGTCTAAAGATAATTATAACAAGTAAAGACTTGAATCAGTTACCAAAACCTCCCAACAGAGAAAAGACAAGATGACTTTGTTGGTGAATTTTACCAAACATTTAAAAAATTAACACCAGTCCTTCTCAAACTACATTTTATGAGACCAACTTTATCTTAATACTCAGGCCAGATAAAGACATCACAAGAAAACCATAGACCAAGATCGTTTATGAATATAGGTGCAAAAATTCTGAACCAAATATAATGAACTCAATTCAGCATGATATTATGCACTATGACCAAGTGGGAATGTAAGAGCAGAGGAAAGTAAACAAGCCATAAAGTCATCTCCATTCCTGCAGAAAAATGTATTTGACAAAATCCATCATTCTTTTATGATGGAAAACAAAAACACTCAACAAACTAGAAATAGGAGAAAACTTCCTCAACATGATAAAAGGGATTAATGAAAATCCACAGCTAATATCATAATGTCATAATCAGTAGTTAAAAAAAAAAAGCTGAAAGAATTCCCTCTAAGACCGGGAATAAAGAGAAGATACTCACTTTCATTATTTCACTGTATTCAGTGTTGTATTGGAAACTGTATCTAGAGCAATTAGGCAAGAAAAGGAAATAAAAGAAGAAAATTGAAAAAGAAGAAATAAAATTATCTATATTTTCAGATAACATGATCTTATATAGGAAAATTAAAAACAAAAACAAACCCACACACCATATATATATATATATATATATATATATATATATATATATCATATATATGAGATCAATTCAGCAAAGTCACAAGAGACACTATTAATACATGAAAATCAAATCTAATTATATACAAGGCAGTAAACAATCCATAAAAAAATGAAGTACTGATGCATGCTACAAAATAGATAAACCTCAAAATCATTATGCTAAGTGAAAGAAACCAGACACAAAAGGTTACAAATTCCAATTATATGAGATATCTAGATTAAGTAAGTTTATAAAAACAGAAAATCATAGAGATTTCCCAGGGCTGGAGGAGGGAAGTAATGAGAGAGGGGCTGACTGGTTAATGGAAAGTGATTTCCTTTTTGAATAATGAAATTTTTGAGAACTAGAGAGAGGTGATGGTTGTACAATATTGTGAATGTACTAAATACCATTGGATTGTACACTTTAAGTGATTCATTTGGGCGGGGCAATAAGCCACGGAGCCTTTTACCACTGATCTACATTCCAACCCTTTTAATTTTTTTATATTTTGAAAGAGACAGGATCTAAGTTACTGAGGCTGGCCTCCCTGAACCTCCTACCTCCAACCTCCCCATTATAGGCAAGCTCCACAGTGTCTGGCAGTTTTATGTTGTATAAAGTTTACAGCAATAAAAATTTATGCAACACTGATAGCATCATCATCATCATCATTATGGAAATTAATGCTTCTGAAATTTCACTTTCTTTAAAAAGCTTAGATTAAGAATAAAATATTAGAGTGCTAAAATTGAAAAGTGGATTTAGTGCAATTTGAATAACATATTTTGTCTTCTCTCTGTTCTCTTTCAGATTATGTCTGGCCACTACCTAGGTATTTGTGCCCCGTCTGGATTTCTTTAGATGTTTTATTTTCTACTGCGTCCATCATGCACCTCTGCGCTATATCGCTGGATCGGTATGTAGCAATACGTAATCCTATTGAGCATAGCCGTTTCAATTCGCGGACTAAGGCCATCATGAAGATTGCTATTGTTTGGGCAATTTCGATAGGTAAATATACTCCTGGCCATTAGAATTGCAACGGCTATGCTCAATACCTTCGGATTATGTACTGTGAACAACGTACAGACGTCGACTGGTAACGTTGTATATGGCCGGGATTGTTAGGAATTATTCTTAACCTATTTATCTGATATTTAGGTTAACAATAATGAAACAAATATGACAAATATGAACATACAGGATATGACAAATATGAACATATAGGTGTAAAGTTTTCATTTATAGTGCTAAGTTAGTTCTTACTTTAGTATGCCACCGAATTCTGCAACACAGATACAAAGACTTATGCATATTTAAAATGCGTTGACCATTACAAAGATTAAAAAAATCTAAATCTTGGAAAAGATACATGTATCCCAGAATATTAGCCTTATTGTTTTAATTCTAATTCCACATCCTTTTCAGTAGAAAATTAATAATATGATCTGGATCTTTATGAAGAAAACAGGTCTGAATGTTTGCTAAATTTGTTAAACCTAAAATATACTATTTCTCCTCAGCTTTAATTGTCTTCTTGAATTCTGGTTATACAGAGAGAGGAGAAAGCTATTGATTTCTTTAAGGATTTGGGGAAAATTTTTATTGGGATGTGGAGAAATTTAAAGAGACAGAAATGGTCATGTTATTGCTAATATTTAAGATATTCATAAATACTATACTAATGCTACTATTAAAATCAAGCAGGTTAACTCATTGGATTTAGGGCTTTTACAGCCCCCTTTTTTCTCCTTCCAATTGAGCTTACATAGTGTTCCATTAAATAATTTTTCTTCAAACCTATGTTTCTGTAAAAGATTTGGGTAAATTTGCCAACAAGATCAAAACCTCTGCACAATCTTCACTGATATCTTCTAGAAATTTGTCTCTGGGTTTATTGATGAATTTAATTTGGTTAAGTTATTTATTTTAAGTTTTAACATCGTTCTTTGTAGATTGTTCTATCAGTATATACAATACAAACACCTTTGGATAAGAAGCCATGAAATTTTTCACAAATATAAATGGATTCTATATATATATATATAATTTGACTTAAACTTTTAAGGGTTCACAGATTTTAATGTCTCTACCCCAAGGTGTTCATCTAAAAAGAATCCAGTTCTTATGGTACTTACAAAGAAAGTATATACGTAAGTGAAATTAGAATACTAGGGTCATCGGTTTCTAGAAATGACAGACTGGGTAATTTGCAATGACTCTTGGGCTAAAGACAACTAAAAATATGAATAAAATAATAAAAGCTCAGATAATCTAATAAAATAGTGAGTGTTTATGTGGCCAAGATTTAGAAAAAGACAGAAGTCTGGGAAAAATTATGACATTTGGTTCACTTTTGCCAATCTAAAGATATGACCAACAGATTGGGAAACATTTCATTGCCTCATCTTTGATCCACAATGTTGGACCAAAGTAAGATTACAGAGTTTGGCAAGGGTCAGCCAATCTGAATTTAATTTGGGGATCCCAAAGACCTGTAGTCTAGGAATAAAGAAGAAAGAAGATTAAACATCTATGACATGAAATTCAACTCTGGTTCAAGTCATATAGGTAGCCAAGAAAAATCTTGAGCCTTGAAATTGGATTAACGTGTTTTCATATTATTCATGTTTACAGCTTATTTGGCATAAGTAACAAAAAAAATCTTAAGCTCCAATTACTTCTTTTAATAATTTTCAAATATAGTCACTGAAACACAGTGATAAGCAGATATAAAAGAAAAACAATACTTGAACCAGATATGGGACAATAAAATATAAAAGAAATGAATTTAAAGCTATTTAAGATGGTCAAATTATCAGACATAGACTTTAAACAACCATTTGTAAGGTGAACATGGCAATTATAAGCTAAACTTAAACCTTTCAGCAAGAAACTGTAAAGGGTAACATTAAAATCTGAGAAACAACCAGAAAATTTGGAGCTTAAGCATAATATGAAAACCTAAGAACTCAGTGTCAGATTACACATGGCTATAGAGAGAACTATTAGAGATTTGAAAGAAGAAACTCTGATGAATGAAGCATGGAAAACTACAAGGATAGAAAACAGAGATTAGAGTACAAGAGGATAGTAGACATACAGTATAGAACAAGAAGAGTTGTACAAGTAGAGAGAAGAAAGGCAGAAAACCAATATTAGAGGAGCTAATGGTTTTTAGAATTGATGAAAGACATTGATTCTCATATTTAAAAGCTCACCAAGTCCCAAACAGAATGAATAAAAAGCAATCAACATCTGGAACCATCAGAGTAATATTGATGAAAAAGAGAAAAAATTTTAATATCAGCCTTAGAGAAAAAAAATAGATAACTTCAGTATAGATAACTTCAGTAGAGCAATCATAAAATGAACAAATGTTTTCTCAATAGCAACAATGAAAGCCAGATGTTGGGATCATAGTGCCAATACACAGAAAAAAAAAAAAGAATATTAAGCCAGAGTCACATTCTCATCAGAATTAAACCTCAAAAATTAAAGTGAAGTGAAGACAGTATAAGACAAGCAAAAACTGACAGAACATGCCAATAGCAGACTCCTACTTAAGGAAATACTAATGGGTGTGCTTAGAGCAGAGGAAAATGGCCACAGACTAAAGGTTAGATATACAGGAAGCAATTAAGAGCAGTGAAAATGGTAAATGTGTTCTTAAATATAAATAAGTATTGACTGTAGAGCACAATAACAATAATGTCTTCTGGGTCTCAACGTATTTATGGACCTAAATGCATAAAATAATAGCCTATAAGTAAAGAGCATTGAAAATAGGCTTCTTTCATTGTCCAGGAGAAAGAGAAAAGGTGATATTTAATATTAAACTTTAATGAATAAAGTATAACTTGCACATTAAAGGGCAACTTCTAGTAGAGTAGAAAAAAACATTTAACTTCCAAATTTAAAGTTATAATAAATCCAAAAGGAAGCATTAAAGTTAAAAAAAGAAACAGAGATGGTTGGAAAATAGAAAACACATATTCAATGGCAGAATTAAAACCAAATGCATCCCTAATTATATTAATTATAAATTAACTAAATATTCTAAGACTGGTCAGAATTTGCAAAAAGCAACCAACATATTTAAAGCAAAAGGTAAATAAAAGCTTAAGGAAAGTGAGAGGCCAAAGGTCTTTCACCCAATGGAAATATGGTATAACTATATTAATATTTTCAGAATAGACTTTTTGACAAAAGAATTATTCTGTAGAAGGAAGGTCACTTTGTAATGATGAAAGACTTAAATTCACCTGGAAAATATGATGAATTCATAAGTACATAGTAATATGGCCTTTACATTTAGAAAGGAAACAAGACAGAATCACAAGGACAGACAGACAAATCTACACTCATGGTATAAGATGTTAACAAAACTCTCCCAGTGATTATATGAGGACAGTGAGCAAATGTGAACCTAGAAGTGAAAAATACATATTCTTGCCATTTGCATACAAAAGACTTATAAAAAATTGGCCACATATTTGGTCATAAATTAATCATCAATAAATTTGAATGGGTGGGATTCATAAAGTGCATTTTCTTTGTAATGCAAATAAGAGAAATGACTAGCAGGCAAATAACTAGAAAATCTCCATATATTTGTAAATTAAGAAATTATTTCTCAACAAACTTTGACCACATGGACTTAGAATCCATGGATGATTCTTACCTGGCCTATTTATTATGAAGGTGATTGTGCAATGATGATTTTTCTCAATGTCATCATTTTTTTTCTGCTTATATTAGTTGGCATTATACTCTAAGGAAGGATTTTTTTCCCCTAATTCTTTGTTATTTATTTATTAATATTAGTAGGGATTTCTAGATTGTTTAATATTCAATGTAGCATATGTGATTTGTTATTGCCTTTAATTATTTTTATGCTCAAATTGTCCCAGATTTCTCCAGTGAGAACTCCTTTTGATATGTGTCATCAGTTTTTGAGCGCTTTCTTACTTTCTGACATAAATTATGCCAGGCTCACCTTTCACTTCCCATTATCCAGTCCTAAAATTAGCCATTTGTTTTTTACAAGGAACCATATTAGTGAGCAATTGCTTTATAAACTGGGAAATGAACATTAAGTATACTTGTTGCTTTGGGGATATTATTGCTCCTATTTATCCATGCCTTTAATCACAATCCACTAAAATAGGATTCCTCTGCTAATTCCTAATTTCTTATTTTTATTCATTTTTCTCATAGTGAAAAACCTGATTGCAAAAGCATTCATTTGCTTATTTATTTATTTTCAAAAGCCGACAGTGTATTTTAGAATTAATATACCATACTACTATCAATTTTAAAAAATTCAGCGTCTAAAATTTCATGTGTATGTATGTGTGTCTATAAAATATTTTGCTTTGAAAGTTTATAGCATTGTGTTCAAAATTCTAGGGTTAGTTTCAATTCTTTTTCTTCCATGTGTTTTTGTTTTTGGTACCAGGAATTGAACTCAGGTATTCAAAACGAAAGCTACATCCCAATCCCTTTTTATTTCTTATGTTGAGCAGAATCTTGCTAAATTGCCCAAGCTGGCTCTGAACTTCAGAATCTCTCCCTCTACTTTTCTTATGCCTAGCCCCTTCATATGATGTTCTAAAAGTCAAAACTATGAAAATAATTTAGATAGAAATGTCAGTCCTCTTCTTTCCCTTGATCAACCCATTCATTAATTTCTAGAATATAGTTGTGAGTTTTTTCCTAAAAATTATAGATTTAAACTCAACTAAATCATGTCAATGGCCTAAACACTTGCTTTATAAGCTAAATTCATTCTAATTTTTACACTTTCTGTTACTGCATTGTGTAGATATAACAAACTTAACAAATCTTCTGTGTGTGATCATGTAAATTTCCAACATTTTGAAATTACCCATAATTCTTCTAGGCAAAATCATATCAGTGTGTGTTTCATATTATTTGAAAGTTTATTCTCAGGATAAATTCCTAAAAGTGGAATTAATTGATCAAGGGTTGAGCCATTTCGCATTCCTACCAGCAGTGTGAGAAAACATGCTTCCCTAAAACCTTGTTGAGTTCAATTTTTTAAAAATATCTTTAACTAGATTAAGGAAGTTCCCTTTCATTCAATATTTTCTGTGAATTTTTGTAATGAATAGGTGTTAGTTTTCTAAAAGTCTTTTCTCCATCTAGTGGAATGATAATAGAATTTTTTTCTTTATTCTGTTAGCAGGGTCGATTGTATAAATTTTGAGTTGCAATCAATCATGCATTCCTGGAATAAATCCCACTTGATAATGAGAGCTTTCTTTTTTCTGTATCATTGGATTCTGTTTGATGTTTCAATTAGAATTTTTGCTTCCATTCTCATGAGAGATTTTGCTGTCATTTTCTTTTCTTTGGTAGTATTCTTGCCAAGTTTTGGTTTCAGGATTATGCAATTCTCATAAAATGAATTTAAAACTCACCCTCTCTCCTATCTTCTAAGTCTTTATAGAATTTGTCTTTTTTCATGTTAAATGTTTGGAAGAACAAATGAATATAATCATAGAATGGTATAGCCATCTGAGCCTGTAAGGTCATGTGTGTGTGTGTGTGTGATGTGTATGTAAAAGGCCTTATTTTATTTATTTAATTGCTTCAAAATGAATAGGAATATTACCATTTCTATTTCTTTTCATTTCACTTTTGGTAAATTGTGATTTTCAAGGAATTTCATCTAAAGTTTCTAATTTATTGGCATAAAGTGGTATATCATAAATTGTCCTTTTATGTCTCCACAACCTATAGCGACTTCCTCTTTCATCCTAAGAATGGGTATCTCACTTTTCTCTTTTTTGTTTAATTTTACTAAGAGTTTATAAATTTTATTTAATTTCTCCAACAAGAAATACCTTCTGATCACCAATTTTGTTCATTGTCCATTTTTTATACTATTAATGTATGCTCTTATTTCATTCTTTCAGCCTACTTTGGGCTTAATTTGATTTTTTTTTTCCTAAATTTTTAAGGAAAAAAAAAACTTGATTGGGTGATCCTGGACCTTTCTTAATGATCTAATACAAACATCTAAATCTGTAAGTTTTCCTCAAAATTCTGTAACCAAACCAAAACAAAACAAAAGGTTCAGAAGCGAACTAAAGAATTTTTTAAAAATTAAAAAAGGTTAGATTGTGCTGCTATCAGATGAGGCTGAAGACTCCATCATGAGATAGAGTGGTAGAGAAGAAACTTTTTGGTAATAAGCCAGCGAGTTGGAAAATGGAGGACTCTTGCTTGGAAAATGGAGGACTCTTGCCTGAAAGTTTCATCTTGCCTAGAGGTCACGGATGCTAAGCTTACATAGAGACTTTGCAGAAGTATATTTTTAGCCATAGACAGGAGGGCGCCAGGGTAGTCAATTAATTCTGCAGCTACCAGCAACTCTGATGTCTTGATGTTATCTTAAAGGTCATGGACCTTCCTGGTTCCTGTAAATCTACAGAAAGATTACTGATTAAGAGTTCTTATGACTGCTGTCTTTCTTGTTGCCCTTTCCCTGACAAAGCTGACTCTAGCAGTTAATTGTTCAGGGATAAGACACAAGGGAAGCAAAGTGAGAGACAGATTTGCTAGGGACAAGTTAACCCATTCAGCAGCTTCAATTTGCTTTTAATTGCATCCCACAAACTTCACCATACATTTTCATTTTAGTTCAGAATATCTACTAATAGCCTCATGATTTCTTCTTTAATCCCTAGATTATTTACAAGTCAGTGGTTTACTTTTCACATTTGAGGAGAACTTTAAGATATATTTCTTACCAAGTTGTAGTTAATTCTGCAGTGGTCAGAATATCTATCTGTCTATATCTGTATCTCTGTCTATCTGTATCTGTATAGTATGCTTCCATTATATGAATTATTGACATTGTCATTTGGGCCCAGCATATAGATTCTCAGGATAAATTCTCTTCATTGTGCATCAAAATAGTGTTTTCTGATGTTGCTGAATGTGGTATCAGAATTTGTATTTTGCAAATTTTGTCTCCTTTGTTAAATTAGTTAGTTTAAGAGTTGTACTAAAATTTCCATTTGTGATTTGACTATCTCTGCTTTTAGTTCTTTTAATGATTACTTTATAAGTTTGGGGGCAATGCTATTTTGTTTCTTTAATAAATATGACTATCTCTTCCTATAGGATTGAGGTTCTTATCATTAAGAAATATTTCTTTTTATCTCTCCTAATACTTTTTTCTCCTAAGATCTAATTTTTCTGATATACTAATTTCTTGTCAGTTATACTATTTCCTGTAGCATATCATCTTCCAATCTTTTATTCTTAAACTACCTATTCTTATATTTTAAGTAAATCACTTATAAACAGAATATAGCAGTTTATGATTTTTAAAAAAATTTATTTATTTATTTGTTCTAATCAGTTATACATGACAGCAGAATGCTGTTGGTTTTATTGTACACAAATGAAGTACAATTTTTCACTTCTCTGGTTGTACTCAAAGTAGAGTCACACCATTCATGCAATCATACATGTACCTAGGATAGATTATTCTTTATATATCAATAGTGCATGTTGTCCTATAATGTTGTTGAAGCCTTCTTTTTTGTATTGGATTTCTTTCTACTAATTCCATAGATTACTAAGAGGTATTTAATTCTCTGACTGATTCTGTGGATTTTTCCACTTCTACTTTAAGTTCAACCAGATTTTACTCCATGAATTTTTAATCTATACCAATAGGTGCACAATTAGAACTCACAAAAATTCTTGACAAATTAAAATGTTATGATATTACTATAGCCATTCCAGCTGTTTTTTAATCTAATTTTTTTATTTATAATTGGACACAATAACTTTATTTTATTTATTTATTTATTTATTTTTTTAAAATTACACCTGGACACAATATCTTTATTTTGTTTATTTTTATGTGATGCTGAGGATGGAACCCAGTGCCTCACATGTGCTAGGTGAGCACTCTACTGCTGAGCCACAACTCCAGCCCCTCCAGCTGTTTTTTTATTAGTGTTAACATACTAAAATTTTTTTCATCCTTTTATTTCCTCTAGTTGAGTTAATTCACATAAATTCACACCTTTAAAGTATAAAATTTACAAAATTGTATAACCATCCCCCCTAGCCAAGCTCACAACATTTCATCACCCCAAAGAGAAACTACTTACCTATTAGAGATTACTATTCACTCACCTTCTCTCTAGCCCTAGGCAAATACTTACCTATTTTTTGTCTCTATGAGTAGCTATATTCCAAGCATTTCTTATAAAGATCATATACTATATAGTCTTTTTATGTCTTACTTCTTTCAAGTAGCATATTTTCAAACTCTTCCATGTTTTATTGAATTTCCAGCATTTCCTTTGTCTTTATGGCTCTTCTGAATAATGGAATACTATTGTTTGGATATACTACAATATATGCATTCTTCTGTTTTCAGTCTTTTCTTACTATGAATAACACTGCTGTGAATAGTCATATACAAGTTTCTGTGTAGACATATAGACATTGAGATATTAGCAATTCTTATGAGTAGAATTCCAAGATTATATGATAACTATATTTTTAACATTTTTAGGAATGCCAACCTGTTTTTTAATGCAGCTGTACCATTTTAAGTTCCCATCAATCATGTGGGAGATACCAATTTTTTACATCCTCATCATGTCCATCTTTATAATTATTTTCATCCTGTTGCATATAAAGTGATATCTCATTTTGCAGTTTTGATTTGTATTTCCCTAGTCACTAAAGATATTGAGTATATTTTCATAATCATATTGGCCAGCTTTTGTTTCCTTTGGAGAAATGTACCATCAGATTCTTTGTTTAATTTTAATTGGGTTATTTATCTTTTAACTGTAGAATTGTGAAAATTCTTTATAAGTCCTAGATTTTAGAAAATGCTTGAAAGGTATAAGATGCATAAGATATATGCTATTTTATTAGTTGTCCTTTCATTAGCCCTGTCCCCACAGGGATCAAACTCAGGGACTTATGTTCTACCCCTGCACCACATCCCAGCCCTCCTTTCACTTCCTTCATGTTGTATTTGCACCATAAAGATTTTCATTCTGATGAATCAAAGTTATCTACTTTTGTTTCCTCAGTTGACTTTGGTTTTGGTGACATATCCAAGAAGATTTTATCTGGCCCAAGATCAGAAATATTTACTGCTATGTTTTCTTCTAAGAGTTTTGATAATGTTAGCTCTTTATATTTCAGCCTTTCATTTTATTTTGTTTTTTATAAACATGATGAGGGAAGGAAGAAACTTTCTTTGCAATGGTAAAGACAGTTTTTCGCATTGAATTATATAGGCATTCTTGTCAAAAAAATATTTAACAAAAAGAAATTTATTTCTGGACTCTCAGTTCTGTTCTATTGATCTATAATATTCTATTTCAGAACTACACAATATTAATTACTGCTACTTCAGAGTGCATTTTGAAATGGGGAGGCTTGAGTACTCCTAATTTGTTCTTTTTAAATATTGATTTGATAGGGCTGGGATTGTGGCTCAGTGGTAGAGCGCTTGCCTAGCATGTGTGATATTTTTTATTTTTGATGCTCATAAATGAAGGTGATTACTTATTTCATTTTTGGTGATTCAGTGCTATCATATATAAATGTAAATGATTCTTTTTCATTGATTCTGTGTCCTAACAATGGTTGAATGCATTTTCTAGTACAAAGTCATTACAATCTCCAAATAGCTTTGCTTCTTCCTTTAAAATCTAGATGTCTAAGTTTCTGTTCCTTAATTAAATGCCATACATAAAATCTGCAGTCAAATATTCAAGAGAAGTGGTCAAAGCAAAGAAACATGACTTGTTCTTAGGAGGAAATCTTTCAAGTACAAAGTATTCTATTAGATGTAGATCTTTCATTATTGCAAATTGAACTCTGGGGTGTTTTACCACTAACTACATCTCCAGCCCTTTTAAAATATTTTATTTGGAGGTAGGATCTCACTAAATTGCTTAAGGCCTTATTGAGTTGCTTATTTTGGCCTTGAACTTGTTATTCTCCTGCCTTAGCCCCCAGAGTTGCTGAAATTATAGGCAAGCACCATTATGCCAGGCTTGCATGTGTGTTTTGTAAAATTGGGAAAGTCACTTCTTCTAGCATGTTCCAGTGTTTTATCATAAAAATGTATTGGATTTTATCCTTTACTATATTAATATGTTGATTGTGCTGATTAATTTTCACATGTTGACACAACCTTGCATTCCTTGGATGAATCCCAATTGGCCATGGTGTATAATCATTTTTATATGTTGCAGGATTTGGTTAGCTAGTATTTTGTTGAGAATTTTTCTGTATATATATTAATAAAAATTATTGTTTTCTGGTCCCCCCCCCCTTGTAATGTCTTTGGTTTGTTTGTTTGGTTGGTTGGTTTTTAGTGGTGCTGGGGATTGAACCCAGGGCCTTGTGTATGTGAGGTCTGCACTCTACCAACTGAGCTTTAACCCCAGACCCCATGTCTTTCTTTTTTGTATCAAGATAATATTGGTCTCCTAGAATGAGATGGGAAATATTCTCTCCTTTTCTATTTTTTAGAAGTATTGGAATGATGGGTGTTCATCTTTCTTTAGACACTTGATAGAACTTACCAAAGAAGCCATTGGGCCTGGGCTTTTCTTTGTGGGAAAGTATTTTTTAATGACAATTGAAAACTCTTTACTTGTTATAGGTCTATTCAGAGTTTGTGTTTATTAATGATTTAATCAATGCCTTGTGTTTTTAAAAAATGTGCCCACTTTATGTAGATTTTCCAGTAGTTTGGTGTTCAGTTATTCATGGTATTCCCTTATAGTCCACTTTATTTTGGTTAGATCCCCTCCTTTATTCATGTTTATAATAATTTGTGTGTTCATGCTTTCTTCTGGTCAGTATAAACATTTATTGATGCTAGAGATCTCCCTGGTGGGGGAAGAATTGTGTTGGCATTGATTTCCTTTATTGTTTTTCTCTTCCAAATTTCATTCATCCTAATTCTTTTTTTTTTTTTTTCTTGAGTGGAGGTACTGAGGATGAACTCAGGGGCACTCAACCACTGACCACATCCCCAGCCCTATTTTGTCTTTTATTTAGAGACAGGGTGTCACTGAGTTGCTTAGCACCTCACTGTTGCTGAGGCTGGCTTTGAACTCAAGATCCTCCTACTTCAGCCTCCCAAACTGCTGGGATTACAGGTGTGTGCCACTATGCCCAGCCATCCTGATTCATTTTGGTATTTCCTTCCTTTTGCTTGCTTTGGGTTTAGTTTAATGTTCATTTTCTAGCTTTTAAAAAGGAAAGATCAGGATTGATTTGAGATTTTTTTTAGGGTAAGCATCAGTTATGGGATATATCTTCTAATCACAGCTTTCACTGTATCTCATAAGTTTTCTTCTGCTGTGCTTCATTTTGTTTATCTCAAAATATTTATAATTTCTCTTGTGATATCTGCTTTGGATCATTGGTTTTATAGAATTGTGTTGCTTCACTCCATTGTACTGCAAATTTCCCAAATTCCCTGTTACTAATTTCCACTTTAGTTCCATTGTGATACGAAAACTTAGCTTGAGTAATTTTGATCCTTTTAAATCAACTGAGAATTGTTTTTGACTTAACATATGATTTTGGGAGGAAAATGTTCCAGGTTCACTGGAAAAGAAAGTGTATTCTGTTGTTATTATTAGGTGGAATATTCTATGAATATCTGTTAGGTCTGGTTGGTTTATAATACGGTTCTAGTTCTCTATTTCCTTATTAATTTTCTGTTTGCTAATTCAAACTATTTTAAACTTGGGTATTAAATCTCTCACTATTATTGTGGAATTGTCTACTTCTTTCAAATATGTTAAAGTTTTTGTCATAAATTTTGTGGCTCTTTCATTGGGTAAACATATATCTATAATTAATATATCATCTTAATGGATTGCCACTTTTATCAGTATAAAAAGCTACATATTCTCTTAGCTTTCATTTAGCTGGGAACATGTTATTTCTTCTTCATTTTTGAAAAATAGCCTGGCTGAATACAGTAGTATTGGTTTACAATATTTTTATTTCAATTCTTTGGATATGCCATCTCATTGCCTCCTCCCCACTCACCCCTGCTCCCGCCATGCCCAATACTGGGGATTGAACAGAAGTGCACTCTGCCACTAAGCTACATCCCAGCCCGTTTTTGTTTTGAGACAGGGACTCACTAAGTTGCTGAGGCTGGCCTCTATTTTGCAATCCTCCTGCCTCAGCCTCCTGAATTATGGGGGTTACAGGTATTTGCCATTGTGCCTGGCTCTTATTGTCTTCTGATACCCCTGTGAAATCAGTTAATTTTGTGGAGTAATCTGTAAAGATAATGAATTACTTCTCTCTTGCTGCTTTTGAGATTCTCTCATTTTCTTTGGATTTTGACAGTTTTAGTATGCTATTTCTACATGTGATATTCTTTGACTTTTTTCTTCTTGGAGTTCATTGAGGTTTTTGGATTCATAGGAAAATTTTTTTGTTCAAATTAGGCAATTATTTTACAATTATTTCTTCAAATATTTTCTCCACCCCTTTTTCTGTCTTGACTTCCTTTATGGGGCACCCATTTTGCATATTTTGGTATACCTGATGGTTGACCACAGGTTTCTGAAGCTCTCTTGATTTCTCTTGTTTACTCCTTTTATTCATCAGAATGCATTATCTCAGTTGAGCTATCTTTGCATTGCTAATTTTGTCTTCAATATATCATCTCAATGGAATGATGCTTTATCATTAAAAAAAAAGCAACAAATTAGCTTTTGCTTAGGTGAGAACATCTAATTTCTTCTTCGTTTTTGAAAAAGAGCTTGGCTGGATATCATATTCTTGGTTTTTTGTTTTGTTTTGTTTTTTTCACTGCTAGGGTTTAAACCCAGGGGTGCTTTAAAATTGTGCTATATCCCCAGCCATTTTTTTTTCATTTTTTTATTTTGAGATGGGGTCTTACTAAGTTGCTTAGGGTCTTGCTAAGTTGCTGAGACTGGCCTCAAACTTGTGATCCTCAGCCTCCCAAGTTACTGGGATTACAGGCATGTACCACCACACCTTGCTCACAATATTTGTAAAATAGCAGGTTCAAATTTGCTATTGAGCTTCTAGTTAATTTTTTATTTCAGTTATTATGCTTTCAAATTCAGAATTTCTACTTCATATAATTTTATAATTTTTATGTCTTTGTTGATATTCTCTATTTGGTGAAATATCATTTTTATATTTTCTGTTGATTCCTTAAGAAAAGCTTCATTTATTTCTTTGACTTATTTTAAATGCCTTTAAGTCTTTGTCTAATGAATCCATCATCTGAAGTTTCCTCATAATTTCTGTTGATTGCTTTCTTCTATTGTATGGGCCATATTTTGTATCACATCTCATAATTTTTCTGCCACCTATACATTATTTTTTGATTTTTATTTTTGTATTTTTAATTGATACATGAAAATTGCACTAATTTATGGGATACCATATGATGTTTACATATGTGTATATATATATATATATATATATATTCTGCAATGTTAAAATGAAGTTTAAATTTATCACATCAAATACTTATTTCTCATTACCACTTGTTACCGTTTTTCTTTTTGATAATAGTCATTCTAAATGGAGTAACATGCTATCTCATTATGATTTCATTTGCTTTTCCCCTGATGATTAATGAAACTGAGCATTTTTTTTTCATATATATGCTGGCGATTTGCATATCTTCTTTGAGGAAATATTTGTATATATTTGCCCATTCTTTTTTAACATTTATTTTTTAGTTTTAGGTGGACACAATATCTTTATTTTATTTTTATGTGGTGCTGAGGATCAAACCCAGTGTCCCATGCATGCCAGGCAAGCACACTACCACTTGAGCCACATCTCTAGCCCCTTGCCCATTCTTTTAAACTGGATTATTTAAGGGTTTTGTTTTGTTTTTATATTCTGAATATTAACCCCTTGTCAGAAGTATAGTTTGAAAATGTTTTCCTTAATTCTGTAGGATGTCCTTTCACTCTGTTAAGAGGTCACTTTTGTGTTGTATGATCATTTACCAATATTGATTCTTCCAATCCGTGAACATAGGCTATCTTTCCATTTGTGTGTGTGCATGTGTATTTTCTTCAATTCCTTTTATCAATGTTTTATAGTATTCATGATGGATATATTTCACCTCATTGGTTTAATATATTCTTAGGTATTTTAATTTTTTCATAGCTATTGAAAATGGAATTGTTTTCTTGTTCTTTTTCAGTAATTTGCTGTTGATGTCCAGCAGCACTACTGATTGTCATATTTTGATTTTGTTTTCTTTAACTTTACTGATTTTTTTTACAAGTTTCAATAGCTTTTGGCAGTCTTTGTGGATTTATGTATATAGGATTATATCATTTGCAAATGACAATTTAATTTTCTCCTTTCCTATCTGGATGGACTTTATTTCTTTCTCTTACCAGATTGTTCTGGCTAAGACTTCCCATAGTATGTTGAATAAAAGTAATAAAAGTGGGCACCTTTGTCTTGTTACAAATCTTAGAAAGTTTTTTAGCTTTTTCCTATTCAGTGTGTTTACTGTGGGCTTGTTATATATGGACTTTATTATGTTTAGTTTTATTCCTTCTATACCTAATTTGTTGAGTGTTTGTATCACAAAGGGATGTTGAATGTTAACAAATGCCTTTTCTTCATTTTTATAGATCATCATAATTTTCCCTCTTCATCCTCTTGATGTGATGTTTCATGTTAATTTGGACAGGTTGAACCATTCTTACATCTCTGGGATTAATCTCTATCATGGCAAATAACCTTTTTAATATGCTTCTGGATTCAATTTACTAACATTTTATTGAGAATTTTTGCATCTGTATTTATGAAAGCTATTGGTGTGTTTGTCTTTCTTGCTTGCTTTTTTGATATGTTCTTGTCTGATTTTGGAATTATTCCAAACTCATAGAATAAGTTTGGAATAATTCTCTCATCTTCAAGTTTTTAGAGTAATTTGAGAAGAATCAGTATTAGTTGTTTTAAAATATTTATTTTGGTACATTATAATTACACATAATGGAGACTCTTTGTTACATATTAATACATGCACACAGTGTAACTTCATTCCCCAGTACCTCCCCTTTCTTTCTCTTACTCTTCCACTCTGATAATATTAATTTTTAAAAAATCATTTATTAGAACTCAGCAGAGAAACCATCTGGTCCTAGGCTTTTATTTAATGGGAAGCTTTTTTATTAATGACTCATTCTTGTAACTTCTTATTGTTTCATTCAGAATTTCTTTTTCCTCATATTTCAGTTTTGGTAAGGTGAATGTGTCCATGAATTTGTCCATTTCCTCTAGGTTATCAAACTTGTTGAAATGTTATTATTATTAATAATAGCCAATAACCTTTGGACTTCTATGCTGTCTGTTGGAATATCTCCTTTTTCATCCTCTGGTTTTATTTATTTTAGTCTCTCTCTCTCTCTCTCTCTCTCTCTCTTTCTTTTAATTTAGCTAATTTATAATTTATTTAGCTAATAATAACCTTCCTTGTCTCCTATTACTGTCAATTTGGATTATTTTTTAAAAAAATATTTATTTTTCAGTTGTAGTTGGATACAATATCTTTATTTATTTTTTATGTGGTGCTGAGGATAGAACCCAGGACCTCGCCTGTGCTAGGTGAGCACTCTACTGTTGAGCCACAACCCCAGCCCCACAATTTAGGTTCTTTAAAAAAGGAGCCCTTCATTCTGTTGATTTTTTTAAAATAGATTTAAAAAATACTAAGAAAACCCTGCACATGTACACTCCAAACCCGAATTTTTGATATCTTACATCTTTATATCGCCTACCTCTTAACATAATAGTTATTATTTTAATTGTTTTTATTTTTAGTCTTCACATTAAAACTATAAATTGTTTATGGACCACGTGTACAATATTAGAACATTCTGACATTGCTTATATTGTTACTCTTACAAGTGAGTTTTATACTTTCTGATCTTTTCTTCTTACTCATTAGCATCTCTTTCAGTTTGAAAAACTCCCTTTTGCATTTCCTGTTAAACAAGTCTGATGATGTTCTCAGCTTTTGCTTCCTTGGATTATCCTTGTCTTTCCTTCTCTTTTTTGAGGATAACTTTACTGGGTACTGCATTCTTAGCTGTCAGTTTTTCTCCTTTCGCACTGTGAAAACTTGATCCAACTACCTCCTATGGTTTCTGCTGAGGAATCTCTTGTCAGGCTAATCAGAACACTGTTATGTTACATGTTTTTTGATTTCATCTGTCTTGATGTCCTCAGAATCCTCTTCAATTTTAACCTTTGAAAGCTTGATTATGTGTAGGGTAGACTTGGTTGAATCAATCTGACTGGGGAACCTTGACCTCCTTGTATTTGGATATTTGTATCTTCCTCTAGGTTTGGAAAATTTTTTGTTATTATCTCCTTGAGTAAACTTTCTACTCTTTTGACATTCTCAAGTCCCTCTTGAATCCTTAAAGCATGAACATTTGCTCATATATTGCTATCCCAACATTACTGTAAAGCTTTTTTACTTCCTTTTTTTCTCTTTTTATTGTAAAATAGCCTGCCTTCAAGCTCACTGATTCTTATGTTTAATCTGTCCTCCTATTGATGCCTTCTATTATGTTTTTAATTTTTCTTAGTGTACTTTTCAGCTCTAGGATTTATTTGATTTTTTTATAAATAACTTCAATCTTTTTATCAAGTTTCTTTTATATAATACTGACTCATTTTCTGTTTTATTGAAGCTCTATTAGTTTATTTAAAACAGTTATTTTGAATTATCTTAAGAGATTTCACATATTGGTTGCTATTTAGTCAATTCCTGGGGCCTTATTTTGTCTGTTAAGTAAGGTCAAGGCTCCCTGAAAGTTCTTAATGCTTGTTGGCACCCAATGTCATCTGCACATTGAAGGATTAATATTCAGTCCAGTCTTCATAATCTTTGCTAGTGCCTATCCTTCCAGAAATTCTAAGCAGGCTGTTTATTTTCTAAAACTCTGTGTGCCTGAGGTTACTTCTGCTTTTTCAACACTTGATGGCACACCAAGTCCAAGTTTGCTATGAGCACACAGTTGATATCTTGTCACTCAGCAATAGAGGAAGCCCCAATCCCAAATATGTCCTAAATCAGCAGTTGATATCTTGTTCAGGATGAACTAAGGGAATGCTTTAAAAAAGGTAGTCTCTCCTCGAGCCTCCATCTGGGACCAGCCTTCCTTATGTACATGACTTTCTAGATTCCAGAAATGATTTTTAGGTTTAAAACAGTCCTATAACTAATTAGAACAGTTTTTTGTGTGTTTGTTTGTCTTTTTAAAGCAGCCCTCTGGACATCTCATTCTACAATTTTTCTTTTAAGTTCTTTGTTCAGCAATCTTTTTTCCCCCTTCTGTGGAATGAGGTCTCACTATATTGTCAGGCTGTCTTCAAATTCCTGGACTCAAGGGATCCTCCTGTGTCAATCTCCTGAGTAGCTGGCATACATAGAGATTTGTGCCTTTGTGCCTGGTGTATTCGTGTCTTTTATAATTTTATCAATTTCTTAGTTTTCAGGGTACAGATATGTCACATTCTTTGTTAAATTCACTCCCAAATATATTTTTTTATACTATTGTAAGTTTTTTTTTTAATTTGTTTTTTGGTTAGTGCATTGTGGATGTCTAAAAATGTAACTTTCGTATGTTGATTTTGTGTCCTGTGACTTTATGGGATTTGTTCATTAGTTCTAATAGATTTTTGGTGGAGACTAGCATTTTCTATAAATAAATCATGCCATTTGCAAACAGAAAGCTTTATTTATTCCTTCGTAATTTGGATCCCTTTTATTTCTTTTTCCTTCCTTATTGCTCTGGCTAGGACATCCAGTCCTATATTAAACAGAAGCCATGAGAGTGAGCATGCTTTTCTCACCCTTGAACTTAAACAAAAAACTTTCAGCTTTTCATCATTGATCATGGTGTTAGTTGTGAATTTGTCACATATAGCCTTTATTATATTGGGGTGCATAAGGATGCTGAATTTTATCAAATGTTTTTTCTGCAACTATTGAGATTATACAGTTTTAGTCCTTCATGTATCAATTTGGTATTTCACTTTTATTGATCTGCACATATTGAACCATCCTTGCATCCCAGAGATAAACTCCACTTGATCATGATGTATGATTCTTTTAATATAAATGTTTTATTTGCCCTTCTAGTGTTTTAAGATTTTTCATCTATATTCATTAATAATATTGGTTTGTCATTTTCTTTTCTCATACTATGTGTGTGTGTGTGTGTGTGTGTGTGTGTGTGTGTGTGTGTGAATATTTGTTAGGCTTACAATTTTGGTGACTGGAAAACAATGTGGCTATAGCTTCTGGTGACAGCTCCAGGGCTTCATGACAACATGGTGGATGGCATCACATGGCAGGTGCACAAGCACAAGAGAGAGAGGAAAAGAAAAAAGAAAGAGAGAGGTGTCACAGGCAAGGGAGGAAGTCAGAGTGAGGCCAGGCTGACTATTTTATAACAACCTGCTCCCTTGAGAACTAATTTACTTCTTCTTTTTTTTCCCCCTCATACCATGAAATTTTTGAGACTTGTTTTATGTCACAACATGTTTCAGTTTTTCCTGGCTAGTATGGCATAAATACTTGACTAGAAATTAACAATTATAAAACATTCCACACAACAGCAGAATATGATTTCTATCATGTTTTGAATGGCTTCACAGTACCTATCTATTCATTCTATTACTTTCTTAGAATTTAATATTGAAAAATCCCAGTGCAATTCTGACTGGAAACTAGGGGAAAGAGAGTCTTGTGAATTTACTACATAAGTCTGAATAGAATTTCTGTCTCATTGAATTGGAAGAGAAGGAAATCATAATAGGTTATTAATTGAACACTGTAGACTCACCATTCATACTGAGTTTTAGTAGATTTTCTTTTAATATTTTTTTAGTTGTTGTAGATGAACACAATACCTTTACTTTATTTATTTATTTTTATATGGTGCTAAGGATTGAACCCAGTGCCTCACCCTTGCTAGGCAAGTGCTCTACCACTGAGCCACACCCCTAAATCCATAGATTTTCTTGAACAAATGTTTTTCCATATATTGTACCATTTCTGGAAATTTTCAATTGTCCTTTTGCAATTTTTACCACTTTTTCTGGAGAGGAAATCTGTGGAACTCCTCATGCGACCATGCCAAAAATGGGTCTTATTTCACTCTTTTTTTTTAATATCTGAATAATATTCCCTTCTATGGACACACATACTTACCTTCAGTTAATTGGACACTTTAAAAATAGCTTATTTAGGGCTGGGGATGTAGCACAGCCTACCATGTGTGAGGCCTTGGGTTTAATCCCCACCACTCCTGCTTCCACATACATACAAATCTTCTTAAAAGTCTTTGCCTAGTCTGATATCTAGGCTTCCTCAGGGATAGTTTCTATTGATTGTTGTTCTTGCTATGTGTGAGTCACACTTGCTTATTTCTTTGAAATTCTTATTTTATCATCATTATTATTACTTTTTGCAATCTGGACTTTTAAATTTTTTTTTAGTTTTTTATGGACCTTTACTAATTTATATGTGGTACTGACAATTGAACCCAGTGCCTCACACATGCTAGGCAAGCACTCTACCACTGAGCCACAACCCCTGCCCAAAAAGTTTTTTGTTTTTTTTTTTTTTTTTGGTTTGGTTTTTATGGTGCTGAGGATTGAACCAGGGCCTTGTGCATGCACGACAAGCACTCTACCAACTGAGCTATATCCCCCGCCTATAATTTGGACATTTTAAATGTTATGCTACAGCAGTACTGGAAATTAGATTTTCCCCATTTCCCATAATTTTTGTTTCCACTATTTATTGTTCATTTCATGACTTCCTGAAGTAGTTCTATAAAGCATACATTCTTTGTCAGTGAAGTCTCGGCTCCATTAACTTAATGACCAACTAATTACTGGTTAGAAATTTCTTTTGATGCCGGGAACCAATAAATTTCCCAGTCTTTGCCAAAAGCTATATTGTGGTTGGGGCACATCTTCAGCACTCACACAGGCAGTTTACAAACCTGCTATGGCCTTCACTTCCTGTTTGCACAGAGCCTCCAGGTTTAGCCAGAGTGAGAGTTTAGGGCCTTCTCAAGTCTTTACCAAGCAATTGCATACCCTTCCTTGGGAATGCACCCTACACCCACACCCACAGGTTTTCCTCTAAATAATGAGGAATGTGTTGGAGCTTTTTAAAACCCTTATGGACATGTTGTTCTTCAGGTTTTTCCCCCCAACTTTGTATGTCTATTGTTCTACCCAAATGTTAATGCCTTTGCCAGCTGGGATGTTAAAATATTTGCCAGTAAATGTTTCCCAGAAATGTCCCTCAGGGACAGGTTTTAAGGACTGAGTGGTTGAGCTGGGTCATTGAGGATACTACCAGAAAACTCAAATAATGACAATTATTTGGGTCCATAACTTTAAAAGATGGATTATTCCATTTTACCTCCTCCAGTATCAACATATCAGCTGTTATTTTTCATGGTTGCCACTGATCTGGAGAGCAGGCAATGGGAGAGGATTATTTTTTTACCAATACTGAGACATTTTTCTTCAATGAATGTTTCTTATGTTGCGGCAACTCTTTGGTTAGTTTCCATAATTCTGAAAATGTTGGCTGTTTTTTTTCCAAGTTATCTATTGTTTTTATGGGAGGGGCAAATTTTTGAACATCCTAACTCTGCCATTTTCATAGATATCACTCCTAGTTTCCTTTTGTTTTAAATACATTTGTTAATAAGCCATTTGAATTCCACTATTAGGTTTTTAGGCATATTTGTCTGCATTGTTTTTAAAATCGTTATGCTAGAAAATGCAAAATAACTTTTAATTTACCTGAATATACTAAATGTTAGTCTTGATTTACTTACCAGAATGAGAAATACAGTACACTTATAAAAGTATAGTTACATTTAACCATCCTCATCATTTGTATGTTGTCAAATAAATGACATGTATATGTTATAAATACACTTATAGAATATCATAAATTTCACTTCAGATAGTGTTTTCATAAAATTAATAGTAAAATTAAGAGATTACATATATTATATCATATTTAATCACATATTCACTCAACATTTCTTGTGCCTTTTATTATTTCTTGTCATTCCTTTTATCCTCGAGGACTTGCTTTAGCATTATTCATAACGCAGATCTATTACCAATAAGTCTTTCTTTGTTATTTGAAAAATGTTTCCATTTCACTTTCAATTTTGAGGGATAGTTTCACCGGACATAGAATTATCAGTTGACTGTTATTTTGTTTCAGCTCTTCGAATTTGACAATTGTGGGAATTCTGGCTTTCATATTTTCTGATGATGTCAGCTGATAACTATTGTTTCCCTGTATGCAATATATCTTTCCTTATTGGTGCTTTCAAATTTTTCTTATTATCTTTTGTTCGGTTCATTAGTTTGTTTTGCTGTGCTGGGGATTTAATCTAGAGCCTCACACATACTGAGCAAGTGCCATACTGTTGAACTATACCACCAACTCACTTACTGTCTTTTAAATTGAGTAGACTACGATGTTTCTAGGTGTGACTTCTTTGTTTATTAGCTTCTGAGATCAGATGAGATCAGGCATGTTCAGGGTGGTATGGCTGTAGACTTCTTTGTTTATTATAGTCAGAGTTCATTCAGTTTTATAGAAATGTAGATTGAGATTCTTTTTACCCATTTGTGAAATCGCCAGCCACTATTTATTCAAATACTTTTGCTGCTCTTTTCTTTCCTTTCTATCTGTGTGTTTGCACTCAGGTTTTATTTTTCCTTATCCTTTCACTCTCTGTCCACTGATTATTATTGGTCTTCAAAATTTGCAATTATGTTGTCTAGTGATTCTTGGGTTCACTAGGACAGCCAGTCTCTGCTTGGGCTTTATTTCCCTGTTACCATAGTCAAGAAATACCTCCAGGTAGAAAGAGTGGGGTGTTCATATGTGTTATGTTTTCCCCTTCTAGTTAAAATCACAGTCCCATTCCAATTATTGCCAATTGTGTGAAAAGAGTTGTTGCATAATGCCATTAAATTTTACAGTTGTTTTTGACAAAATGACAAGTGTGGTACCAGGAATTCTGTCATGGATAAACACATGAATTCAACTTTGAAAAATTATTTTTATCATTGTGCTTACATTTGAATGAGTTTTATTGATCTTCAAATTTACCAATCATTGCCTCTATAGTTAATCCCATCCTTTTTTTGTTTTACTTTAAAATAATATATTTTTGAAATCACAAGATTTCTTTTTTTTTTCTTTAGTTTACACATCTATCCTGAAATTTTCATTTCTATAACCACTATATATTTTCTGGTGAATTATGTAACATTTATGATAAAGTTATTGTCTGTTGATTTTATCCTCCTGGTTATGTGTGGATCTGTTCCTATTGACTCATCTTCCTCTTTATTATGGGTTACATTTTTCTGTTTGCTTTTTGTTGTTGTTGTTGTTGTTTATCTAGTAATTTTGTAAAATGTTCTTGAGAAAGCCTTGGTTTTTACTTTTTGTTTTTTTAAAATATTCTTTAGTTGTCAATGGACCTTTATTTAATTTATTTATATGTGGTGCTGAGAATCGAACCCAGTGCCTCACACATGCCAGGCAAGTGCTCTACCACTGAGCCAAACTCCAGCCCTCTATTTTTTGCTTTTTTAAAGGTGGGCTCCAGGTTTGCATTTAGTCCGAGACAAATCCTATAATCTTAAGAAATGGGCCTTTCTCCTAAGGCATTCTCTTTCCTAGGATCAGTGAAAAGCCCAAAGTGTTTACTGAGCTCTTCTAATTTGATGTGATGCAAAGTCATAAGTATGTTTCTCCTGCAATAAATAATTGTTAACAACTCTACTAAATACTTTAAATCTTTCAAATGTTACTTGCTGTATGGGTTCCTTGGAGCCTTGCTCATAGGAGACAGGTATCAAGCAATAATTTGAGGGAACTTTGTGTTGAAATTCAAGCTCCCCTTCCCCTATGACTTCTCCTTTCTCTAATTATACCCTTCAAATCCCAGCTTTCTGGCAGCCTTTTACTTCTGTCCTCTGATTTCTCAGTTCAGTTGGACAACAACTTTCTCCTTGAGCTCTAAATCCATGCTATAGGACACCCTCAGAAGAGACATACCAATTTCAAATTCAATGAACATGATTCCCATCTTTTGGTATTGAGTCTTGTGGTTTATTCCTACTTCTTGCTCACTTTCAGTACCTTCAAATAGTTTTGTTGTGGTGGTTCTCAAGTTTGTTCAGAGCTTATGATTGCTAATAGTATGCTCTTTCATAGGCTCTTCCTCCATTATTATAAAATGATAGTCTTTTGTTACCAGTTTTTATAATTGTTTATGTCAGGAAATTTAACCTGCTTTTGACACCAGCTCCTGCATCATGACTATAACTGAGAGCTTGTGTGTAGCCAATAATTGAAATGGGAGACTTGCCTCAACTACAAATGTAGACAATAACACAGAAGTGAAGTTACTATTACTATCACCAATAGGAATCATAGGTATTTGTAGAACATTTCAGTTACAGCAGACAGAGTGACATTTGAGAGATATTCTTCACTATTTCCAAATTTCAATAGTTATTAGATCCACTACTAGAACTTGTTATTTAACATGCTAGTTAAAAAGCACATATAAGGCTGAAAATGTAGCTCAGGGGTAGAGGGCTTGCTTAGCATGTGTGAGACGCTAATCATGAGCACTTTCTCTCTCTCTCTCTCTCTCTCTCTCTCTCTCTCTCTCTCTCACACACACACACACACACACACACACACACACACACACACATACAAACAGTACATATATAGTCATTTGATCCATCATTTGTAAACTTTCTTTTCTGTGTTTTTAAGTTCTTCCACTCTACTATATTACCTTTAAGGAGTGAGCTCCTTGTGATACATTAAAAACAAATTTCCCTTCATCTTCATTAGCTTGCAAGTAGTAGTGTGGTCATATTTCAGTGCTACTTCACATTTCACTTCCTCATGCTCTCAGCAATATTGCATTTGAATACCAGAACCTCCCTCATCTACTCGCCCCTCTCTCACCTACTTGCCCCTCTCTCACCTACTTGCCCCTCTCTCACCTACTTGCCCCAAGATTTCTATTGAGCATATTTTACGATCCCTGGACATTTCTCTTGTCAGCTCATGGACTTCCCTTTCTCACACTTTCCTGGTTATAGTCATCTTGTTTTAGGTCAAATTCCTCCAAACTATTTAAGGACTTAGCACTATTGTGGTGGTCACTGTCATTTATTCATACATGCCTAATGTTCCTACTTTTCCCAAACTAAAAATCCTTGAGGTTCAAAGTTGAGTATGAATTCCTTGAAATTCTCACCATGACAACATGATACCAAATTATTGATCAAAGCATACAAAGTGCTTCTTTTTCCAACTTTTAATAGCACTTTAGATAAAGTGCTTTATCTATCTGAGATACCCCTACTTGTCTATTTTGTGTCTGTGTTCTCTGAAAGTACTCCTTCATCTTCTGCTGTCAATTAGTATGTTCAAGGGTCTCATTTATGACTCTGTGAGGCAATGGACCACTCAGGTCAGCCTGATGTCATATGGTCCTCCTAGGTCTATTTGAGAAAAATTCCTCTCTATGCCAAACAACTCAGAAAAAGAGATACCTCTGAGGAATCTCTGCAGTTCAACAATAATTACCCTAATCTATATTTCCTTTTTGATGTTGGCTAAGATGTCCTAGGAAATTTATTCCATTGCCTTTCATATCACCATTTACTTATTATTCATCTCTTGGTAATGTTTTCTATGCCATCATAGTTGTTCTCTCTATAATCAATAGGCACCTCCTTGTTTTCAAAGACAGAGGAAATGTTTCAAATTCTAGACTCCTCTGTGACATCTGAAGGATTTTCTTCATAACCCTCTCTCCCTTCGGCTGTTACAACATAATTTGTCATTTGCACAGAATTATTACCATGCTGCACAGAATTATTACCATTTTAAATAAAATGATGATTCATTTTATTTTAAATCATTTTGCAAATTTTGCTGTAGGGGTTTTGATCTTACCATAAGATGTCAAAAGAAGGTTTTCAGCCCAGGTTTACTAACAATGACAACTATTTAATGACAGCTACCTGGCCAAAAATACTTGCTAGACACTACCATTGTAAGATGCATCCTAAGTTCAAAGAGATTAAAAATTGCAAGAAACATAAATTTTAAAATCATGGGCAAATCTTATTATTATTTGATGGTTTGAAGAAAACTAATCTGTGTTGCTTGAATTCAAGGCTTTAGGAAACAATAGGAACATCTTTATATATTTTTTTAAAGTTAGTTTCTTTGCAGTAAAAGAACTTCATTAAATAATGGGCTTTTGCAGAGATTTGAATTAGATAATGCATGTAAAGTATATAATGCAGATAGAGTTTAACTATAAACACTTATAATAAGCAGTCAATGAATGACAGTAGTAATAGCAGTAGCAGTAGAAGTAGTTTTTGTAGTAGTAGTAATAGCAGTAGCAGTAGAAGTAGTTTTTGTAGTAGTAGTAATAGCAGTAGCAGTAGAAGTAGTTTTTGTAGTAGTAGTAATAGCAGTAGCAGTAGAAGTAGTTTTTGTAGTAGTATAATATATCATATTTTCAATAAAATAGTGGTAGCAGTAGCATGAGATACTTTTAATAAAATTTGAATTATATATTATTGAATTTAATGTTTTTAAAGTGCTAAATAAGACTTTATATGTTTATTGAAGATACTTTTTTCTGAGTTTAAGTGGCCTTAATAAAAAAATAACCATTTTTTTTTTTAGGATTTTGCAAGAACTGAAGAAGATAATGCATGCAAATATTTGATCATTTATTATTTGAAGTAATACCTGATATTTGCAGCAGGATATGAATTATGATTTGTTTTGTTGCTTATAAAATTCTAAGGAAGATGATATAGAAATTATTGAAGTTAATCTCAGAAACATTAAGTGATTCCACTTAATAATTCTTAGTGTGTTTTCTGATCTGTGTTGAATAAAATAGTTTGTGAAAGTACATAACAATTATAAAATACCTGGCTCAGTGTTTGACAAATAGGAATCACTAAATAAAAGGTAGTTATAATTATTCCAATTGTTGTTATTGGTACATGATTTTTTCAATGGTAGTTCATTTCTACTTTTTCTCCTTGGCCAAATCAAGTATTTAAAAAAATAATTTTAAAAATACTCCATTATATTTGCTTATTTCACTTAACTTTTCTGAAGTTAACTTCATCTAATAATATGTGCCTTTCAAAATTTTATGGAAATGAGTGATAATGCATTTAAAGTGTTTTATTATTAGGATTGCCGTGGTTTATACTTATCTGATATTTTCGTAGCACATGGATTACTATTGCTTGATATTATCATCATAGTAAATGAATTACTATTGTTTGAACTTAAAATGCTAAGGAAGATTACACATTTGCTGGGTTGATTCTTCAGAGCCTCAATAACTTTATCTATTAACAAAGAACAGCAGTTCTCAAACTTTTTGGTGTCAAGACCCCTTTACACCCTTCAAAATATTTGAGTACTACAAAGAAATTTATTTTTACATGGGTTGTACCTATTGATATTTATCATATTAGAAATTAAAACTAGAAATGTTTAATGTTTTGAAGATTAATTTTATTTTAAGTAACAACAGCAATAATAGTTGTGTTAATGTTAACAATCTTATGAAAGGTAACTATAATTTCAAAAAACATCAGAAGATGGGGATTTTTTTAAAGAACTTTATTTATTTATTTATTTATTTATTTATTTGGTGCTGAAGACAAATGGTTGGAAAAGCAAAAGCTAAAAAACTTTCTGAAAATCTCCGAGGCCCTAGGGTCCTTGAACCACAGTTTGAGAACTGCTGGTACTTACCTTTTAATTTTTTTAAGGTATTGAATAAGAGAGTCTATGCATGATATATTTGTCGTTAATACTGCTTATATTGTTGTTATCGTTATTTATAATCTGATATTGCCAAAAGATATTGAATTTCTTCATGTTTGTTGACTGCATTCATGGTTTCTAAAAACAAAAGTTATTATGGTATAGACTTGGTAAAGTGGTTAAGCTACTTCACCAAATATTATCTGACATACAGAGTCTTTACCCAAATCGAGATAACACATTTAATTCTGTGTTGTCCATATATATACCAGGATCAGTGCCTGGTAGAGAAGATTGGCAACTCTTAACCTGGTTAAACCCTTTCAACTGGGTGTGATAGTGCATGCCTATAGTCCCAATGACTTGGGAGGCTGAGGCAGGAGGATTCCAAGTTCCAGAACAACCTAGGCAAAATAGTGAGACCTTGTCTCAAAATAAAAACTAAAAAAGGCTGGGGATGTAGCTCAGTAGTATGGTGCCACTAAGTTCATTCCTCAGTATGGGGGTGGGGAAGAGGAAGAATCACCCCTTCCTCAATGTACAAAAGTTATACAAACAGAGGCCAGGAATAAAATTGGCCTCACATATCTAATAACAACTTCAGTTCACCTACAATGACTCTGCTCCCCTCTTCTGTTGTCCCTTGACAAGGTCTACTTTTAGGCCCAAGAGTCCTTTATGAAAGTGATTAAATCTTTTAACAGAAGCAAGCTAACACTTTTCTAGAGCTGGGCTCTGAGTGATGCTGACTTCCAGATTTTACAGCCACTATATGAGGCCTTCCCCCAGAGACTTCAGGTGTCTCTAGGAATACCTAGAAGATGGTGTAATATTTCCTGTGGGAAGTTGAATCTCCACACCTCAGTGTATTTACCCTAGTGAGGGTACCTCCAGAGTGAAGGCAAATTCCCCAGCCTCATGGTCTAGTTTCCACATTGCTAGGAGGGAGGAGGGGGCAGGCACTGGAGAGGGTACTCACCTCTTTTACACCCTCTGCTGCTCTTGCTGGAGGATCCTGGGAAGGAATAATATTTTGTCAGAAAATAGCCTTCTTCCTTATGGTTTGACCAAAATGCTAAGTGTTTCTACTCAGGGTCCAAGTCTTTTGCTCTACCTATCATCGCTTCCAAAGGTAGCAGTGGTCACAAAGTCTTGGAGACTTTTTGGTCTGAAATCTTTTTCTTTTTCTTTCTTTTTAAATATTTTTAGTTGTCAGTGGGCCTATAATTTATTTATTTATTTTTATGTGGTGCTGAGAATTGAACCCAGTGCCTCACACATGATGGACAAGCACTCTACCACTGAGCCACACCCCAGCCCCCACTGAGCCACCACTACAGCCTCTAAAGTCTTAATAGACATGTTATTATTGTCTGCTTCAGAGAAGACGTCTAGATCTTCTTATCACTTTTTTTACTTTTTAAAAATTATTAAACTTTTTGTAATGGAGATTTTTCAAAGATTACAGAAGTAGATTTATATAATAAAGTACTCATCATCTAGTTCCAGTATTAATTTATCAGTTTATAGACTATCATGTTTCATCAATACTCCCATCCATTTCTCCCTCCCATATTATCTTGAAATAAATTCCAGGCATCATATCATTCTTTTTTTTTTTTTTAAAGAGAGAGTGAGAGAGGAGAGAGGAGAGAGAGAGAGAGAATTTTTTAATATTTATTTTTTAGTTCTCGGCGGACACAACATCTTTGTTGGTATGTGGTGCTGAGGATCGAACCCGGGCCGCACGCATGCCAGGTGAGCGTGCTACCACTTGAGCCACATCCTCAGCCCCTCATATCATTCTTAAATATTTCAATATGTCTAGCTGAAAATATAAAAGCTATTTTTCTAAACAAGTGCAGTATTAACACCTCACCTAAAAACTGGTGCACAATAACTATTAATCATATAATTGAAAGGCTAATTGTCCAAATTCCCAATTATTCATGAATATTTTTGTTTGCATCAAGATCCCAAGCAGGTCCACAGTATAATTATTTAGTAGTTTTTTTTTTTTTTTAGTTGTAGTTGGATACAATATCTTTAATTAATTTATTTATTTTTATGTGGTGCTGAGAATTGAACCCAGTACCTCACACATGATGGACAAGCACTCTACCACTGAGCTACAACCCAGCCTCTCCTATAAAGTTTTTGAGAACCCATTTTCTCTCTCTCTCTCTCTCTCTTTTTTTTTTTTTTTTTTGTAGTGCTGGGGATTGAACCAGAGCATTATGCATGCATGGCAGGCACTCTACTCTGAGCTATATCCCCAGCCCTCTTTTCTTAATATCATATTAGCTTCCTTAACTCCAGAAATCTTCCAGCAACCTAATTCTTTGCTAAAACATTTCATTAAGGATAAGCCAATACTGACTTCTTTTAGGCAAGCTTGATCTATATTCTTTCTAGAAATTATCTTATATTTATGACTTCTTCAATATAGGATCTAGCGATACAGCTGGTAGCTTTCTTACCTGTTTCTTTTACCTTAAGAAATATAAAAAAATATAGCCCACGTGGTTCTGCTGAACTTTATACTCCCAAGTGCTCCTGAAATTCTCACAAGTGTTTCATCAAACTTGGTGAAAAATAACCTTCTCTATTCTCCTTCTGATACCTGTCACTCTTCCTAATCAGTGTTCAAAGTTCTCCTTACTAGTATGGAGCATTGTGTTACAATGTCTCCCAGAGACTTCAGGTCTTTCTTACTTTCTTGAATGGTATGCCTAGGTTCAGAGATGTAGGTAGGAATGGACTCTAATACTCAAAGGATTCTTGTGACATCTGCTGCTCCTCCTCTTTACACTGTATCTAGAAATTCAATGTGTGAGGAAGAAGCCTTACAGATCATTATCCAAACACTCTTTCTCATATCTTGCTAGGGATTAAACACCAACCAACATCCTCAGCAAGCTGTAGCAAAGAAATATCGACCATTTTTTTTTTCTCCTGGATCATGTAGCTCAACATTTTAGATCGGACTAGAAGTGTTAAAACAACAAGTAGAGCCTTTCAGTGCCAAGCTCCCCAAACTTTTTATGTGTTCCCTGAAGTCAGCATCTATCTCTGTGAGCACACTGTTTCTGTCTTCTCTCGCGGTTCATGATGTAGAGACCCAACAGCCCAGGATTCCTAAGGATCTCAAACCACCCCACAATTGCAGTCTGAATCTTCCTCACCTTCAACTTGCTGTGGACACAAGATAGGGTAAATTAACAGTAAAATTTGAATTTTACTTGCAAGTTATCACAACTCACTGATACAGGATCTCTTCCAAATCTACTTGAGTTCTTTCTGAAAATTTTCTAGATTTTATACTTAGGCCTAGGCACAAGATCACCTTCTGCCCCAATGGCCTCATAGATAATTTCTGCCTATTTACTGAAGGAAGTACTATCTTTCAGTATTCTTATAAACAAAAATGCTCAAAATTCGACCTTGAAATAGGAGAACCATATCTCTCCCAACTTGGCATTTCTCTCCCTCTTTCCTCCATTCCCCTAGGGATCTAATCCCCAGGGCCTCTTATTCATAAACCCATATTACCACTGAGCTATACCCCCAGCCTCTATCTCCTGACCTTGAAACAAATGCTGCTTATGCCCAGATATTGAAAAACAAACAATCAAAAAACCTTACTAAAAAGAGAACATTTTTGGTTTCTGCTTATATTTTAGCATAATGGTCAGATAGAGTCCAGTCAACCCTTAAATGCTATTATAGATGATATACATGTCATTTTTTTAAGCAAATTTGGAAGACATATGCTTAAAAAAAAAAGAATGATCGGCTTGGTGATGTCATTGCAAACAGATATGAATTTATTCCTTGTTTCAACAAATACCCATTGAGTGCTTTCTGAGCTGTGACAGTCCTAAGAACTGGAAATATGACAGAGCAGACTCAGTCTGCTCTTAGACATAACCATATCGAATACTTTATCTCAATAATGGTGATTCCATGCCTTCTACAGAAACTTAAGGAGAAGGCATTCCTAAGAAGAAGAAAGCTATCGATCATTTTCTGTTATCATTCTGCTACCATTTCATGAGACTATCAATTATGCCATGAATAGCTGTCAACAAACATCCCCTAAATTTCCTTCAGTGAAATGCAAATGAACGTTATCCTGATGCACAAATCTGTTCAATCCTTCCATATGCTTTAGCAACATCCCAACTTCTTTTTATTTCTTTAGGTGTCTCAGTTCCCATCCCCGTGATTGGACTGAGGGATGAAACCAAGGTGTTCGTCAACAACACGACGTGCGTGCTCAACGACCCAAACTTCGTTCTGATCGGCTCCTTCGTGGCGTTCTTCATCCCGCTGACGATCATGGTGATCACCTATTGCCTGACGATCTACGTTCTGCGCAGACAAGCTCAGATGCTGCTGCAAGGCCGCTCGGAGGAGGAACTGCTGGGAATCGGCTTGGATTTTCTGAAGTGCTGCAAGAGGAACACCGCTGACGAAGAGCCCCCGGCGAACCCCAATCCTGATACGAATGTTGTGCGCAAAAGAAAGAAGAAGGAAAAGCGTCCCAGGGGCACCATGCAGGCGATCAACAATGAAAAGAAAGCGTCGAAAGTCCTTGGCATTGTGTTCTTTGTGTTTCTGATCATGTGGTGCCCCTTTTTCATTACCAATATTCTATCGGTTCTTTGCGAGAAAGCCTGTAACCAAAAGCTCATGGAAAAGCTTCTGAATGTGTTTGTTTGGATTGGCTATGTATGTTCAGGAATTAATCCTCTGGTGTACACTCTGTTCAACAAAGTTTACCGAAGGGCTTTCTCCAACTATTTGCGCTGCAATTATAAGCCTGACAAAAAGCCTCCTATCAGGCAGATACCGATATCGAGAGTTGCTGCCACTGCTTTGTCTGGGAGGGAGCTTAACGTTAACATTTATCGCCATACCAACGAACCTGCTGTTAGGAAGCCTAAAGCCAGTGAGCCAGGTATAGAGATGCAGGTTGAGAATCTGGAGCTCCCAGAAAATCCCTCCAATGTGGTTAGCGAGAGGATTAGTAGTGTGTAGGACAAAGCAACACAGTCGTCCTACAGTGAGGCTACACGTGTAGGAAAAATTTCTTCTCTAATTTCTGTCGGTCATAACTAATGTAAATATTGCTGTCTAAAAAAGTGTTTTATATATAGCTTTGCAACCCTGTACTTTACAATCATGCCTACAACAGTGAGATTTAGGGTTCTATATTTACTGTTTATAATAGATGGAGACTAAGTTATTTTGATTCTTTGATGAATAAAGTGTTTGTGTTTTTCATTCCCTCCCTTCCCTTACTTCCTTCTTTCCTTTCTTCCTTCCTGTCTCTCTTTCTCTATTTCCTTTGGGCATGTGGAAATGTTGATGTTCTTCTCAGGTGGCATTTGCAGGAGACCAGAATGATGCACGTGACAGTGGTTACATTTCAACCACACCTAAATTGGCAAATTCAGTGGAATCTCTTTCCCGGTTAACAGTAAATATGTACTTTAAACTCTTGCTCTGCTTCATCTACACACATAAACACAGTCAAATAGGTTCTGCCTAGTGCAACATCCATCAGTGAGTCAAAGGCAGAACTTAGCCTTGATGTTACATATAGGGGCAAAATTTGACATTGTCGGAATGTTGTGTCGGTATTTTGCTGCAATGTCTGTCCCCAAACATAGTGGTATTTTAACATAGCAGCTGGTTAACCAGGACTACAGAAGTGGAAGGATGACAAAGAGAAATATACACCAAAAAGCTTTTCACTTCTTAAGGACAATGTTCAAATTCTGATTCTTACGACAAGCAAACTGGAATTAGTGTTTTCATTCTGGTCCTTAGTAAATACCTAATTCCGTAAATAAACTGGGAAACGAGACCCCAGAGTTATTTCCCATTCCAGGATTCAACATCAATTGGGTTTTGATCTCAGAATTCTGGAAATTCGTGTGCTACACACAAAGTGAAATTAGCATTTTGAGCCTTATTAAAATATTTTCTTAATTATGGTACCTCTATCTATAGGACCCAATTTAGCAGTCCGTTTTTAAGTAAAACTTGTATAGGAAGGCGTAGACAGCGAGAACCTGGGAAGTTTTACTTGATCAAGGACTACCGAATTAGGCCCTTAGAATGTGAAAAAAGTCATTAAAAATACGCTTTTACTGAACTCTGGGAATAACAGAAATACAGAGTTTCCATTGGGATTTTAAACAAAATTTATCTCATTTTCAGATCCTTCCAAACTCTCTAGTGCAGGAAAAGGCTGCAGCTTATTTGTGAAAGTGGCAAGCTCTTCATTGTACTGCAATTAATGTACCAGAAATTTAAATCTTTGTTCAAATATAGTGTTGTGCTATAATAAGTGTTGGCCATTGTTTCATTCGTGGGCCTGCTGCTCTCTAAGAATTCAGTACCATTTTAGTAGTTTGTAAACCACTACAGGTTTTCAAGCATTGCTAAATTAAGACCATTAAGTCTATGCTGTGTGCAGAGTATACGCGTGTTTGCAGTAACTGTGTTTCCATGTGTGTCCATTTCACACAACTGTGGATAAATTTCCGAAGAATTCATGATGCTATTTCTTATGCCTGACAGTTACTTGCACACCTTGGAGTGTGCCTCTTAGTATCTTAACATTGGTGAATGCAGAATCTGAATTTCCAAAACCCCTGGTCTGTGTCCTCAACACACAGCATAGAAAAATCCAACAGTTCTGCCACTGGGGCAGTGGAGAGCGGCTGTATTCGAGGAAACTCATACAGTCTCTATTTGATTTACAACACTGCCAGATGTCAGTCAATTGCTTGAGCATGCCCAAATATAACATGAAAGTCAAGTCTACCTGCCTGTTAGGTCAGTTGAACTGCATGTTAAAACAATTACCTGAATTTGAATGAAGTGATCTAATTCTTACTGAAACGAAGATGTCTGAAGACCCAGCATGCATCCAGCATGAGTTCTGCACATACAGATGGTGCCCTGCATGTATGCCATGTATGTTGCATGAATCCATTGATTTGTTCTAATGTAGGGCAGAGTAGCTGATTCAAAAAGGACTGAAGAAAATCTTCCGGCAGTCCTTTCAAAGACCATGCATTCAGATCTGAAGTAGCGTAAGTAGGAGAGAAAATTGGAAACATCTGATTTCTTAACTATCAGGGCAAGCTCATAGCACATGTTTTAAAGAGAATTGAAATATAAATAGTGGATTTCTAAAAGCACTAGCAATAAGTTGAATGATAATAGCTTATAGCACATTTGTTAATAATTCTTATGTCATCAAGTAGTAGTACTTAATAGTACCCAACACAGTAATTATCCTCAAATTGTGTGCTATTCGTAAGTTCTGTGCAGTTTGGTATGAAACAAATATACTCATTTGGGATATAAATCTTACAGTTCAATGTTAAATCTACAAAATTTTATAAATGTTTTAAAAAAAGTCTGTGTGATAAATGTAAATGTGGTGAATTTAACTGTCAAACAAATCATTTTGATGTACTATTATATATGTATAACTGTTAAGACACGTGCAACAGACTGCCTTATATTATTTCCTGTAATTCTTCTCCTTTGTCAAATGGTACTTTTTGTGAATGGTTGCAAAGTGTTGTCTTATTCTTGATTCCTGTATGTTATCCATTCCAAGTTTTTGTGATACTTCCTATTAATTTATTAAATTTATTAAATGTTCGCTAAGACTTCATGTGTCTTTTTTTCCCGCGAACCGTTCAAGGAGAAAATATACTCCTTTACTGCAATTTCTTTGAAAAGGAAATTATCAAGACAAACACCAACAGAAAATATTACTTTTTCTGACTCATTATGTATGTACTTAAAAACAGGGGAAAAACAATGAAGAAGTGTCATTGACGCAAGCCCTATCAAAAGAGCATCTCCAATTCCTCATGAAGAAACTAGCTGCACTCCCAAATTATCCTACCCTCCTTCCTTGATCAGAGGCTGGGTGGCTCATGTTCTCTCCTTGCTGAAGGAATCATTTCTGTCTTCGCACCAGACTCTAAGGTCCCCAAAGGTAGAAAGGACAATATGTCAATGGATGGTTTTATCTCCAACATTTAGCAGCTACTTTACATTCAACAGATGAGATCCATTTCTCCTTGTATGTGTCACCTACACATATGTTAACATATCACCTAGAGACCTAAATATATTTAAAAGAGGTATTTTTTTGCCTACCAACGGGAGTAGGTAGCATTATAGTGGTTCTCAAATATCACGGGATCCATATCACACACTTAAAACACACATAGCTAGCTTTTCATCATTGTGACCAAAAGGCCCAACAAGAACAATTTTAGAGGAAGAAAAGTTGAGTTTGAGCTCATGGTTTCAGAACCAATTCTTTACCCTAGGCCTGAGGTGAGGCACCACATCATGGTGGAAGGGCATGGCAGAGGAAAATTGTACAGCTCATGGCAGCCAGAAAGCACAGAGAGAGAGAAGAGCCATAGACAAGACATAAAATCCCCAAGGGCATGCCCCCAATGACCTACTTCCTCCAGCCATGCCCCACCTGCCTACAGTTATCATCTAGTAATCCATTCAAATTCTTAATCCAAGCCGGGCATGGTGGCGCATGCCTGTAATCCCAGCATCTTGGGAGGCTGAGGCAGGAGGATCTCAAGTTCAAAGCCAGCCTCAGCAATTTAGTGAGGCCCTAAGCAACTCAGTGAGACCCTGTCTCTAAATAAAAATATTAAAAAGTATATTTACATAAAATATATAAAAAACTCCATTTTAAATGCCGCAAACAAATCCTAATCCTTTTTCCTCCTTGAAATTTCTAACATTACCTTAACACCTTTCACAAGATGTGACTCAGTGGTTAAGTCCCCCTGGTTTCAATCCCTGGTACAAAATGTGTGTGTGTGTGTGTGTGTGTGTGTGTGTGTGTGTGTGTTTGCGTGCACAAGAATCTATTAAATGGAGTAGTCCACTGATGAGGTTAAGGCTCTCACAACCTCATCATTTTACTTCTGAACATCCTTGCATTGTCTCACACATGAGCTTTGGGGGGACACCTCACATCCAAACTACAATAAACTCTTAAGATGTAAGCTGGGTTCTCTAAAATGTAAATTCTGAGATAAAGAGAAATGTAAAGGATGTTTATTGGAGAGAGATAAGAAGATTAAGAAATATGAACAACAAAAACAGTCATTCTTGGATTCCCTGAGAAGCTTTGAATTGGGGATACCCTTTCAATGCGTTTCTAAGTTGAGGTGAGGGTGATAAACACTTTGTTCATGTTTACCAATTTATTATAAAGGACACAAATAAATAGCCAAAATAAGAGGTGCAGAAGACAAGGTCAGAAGGGTGCCAATGCTTTTAAGTGAAATGTGAAACCTTAAGTCGGCTTCTCCTCTTCATCAGAGGCAACTCTCAAAGAGAGCTGTCAGTCCATAACCATCTCAGCACTTGGGGTGACATCTTGGCAGAGTATCACAACATCCATGACAAACAAGGTATTTACTGAGTAGAAGATGATTCATCACACTATGGTTTGTTTTTAACAAGATTTGACTCCTGACAACAAAAGTGTGGTGTTCCATATCAAATGATTCTCCAATTTTCTATATACACCTGCCACATAGCCTACATTTTAATTCAATTCTGAATTAAAAGAATAAAATCAATCTATCAGAGAACAAAATAGCTGACCAGAACAGTTTAGAGGAGGGAAACATGTTGGGGTTTATGGTTTCAGAGGTTTTAATCCATAGATAGCTGACTCCATTGCTCTGGGCTTGAGGTGAGGCAGCTCATCATGGGAGATGAGCCCAGCAGAAGAAAGCTGCTCAGTTCAAGACAGGGTCTGGAAACAAAGAGTGAGAGAGCCAGAAGGGGCCACAGGCAAGAGGCACCCTTCACAGGCACACCCTCAATGACCCATCCACCTCCTTCAATTATGCCCCACCTGCCAATAGTTACCATTTAGTCAGTCTGTTCAAACTAAGATGGACTGATTAGGTTGCAGTTCTTGCAATCCGATCACTTTACCTCTGAACACTTCTGCATTAACAGGAGCCTTGGGGGACCTATATATCCAAACATAACAATTTGTTGGGAGTTTACTAGTGCTGGCAAAAGTTAAGTCATCTTGTAAGAAAGAGATTGAGTGTGATTTCAGTGTGTGGGTAGTTTGGAGGAAAGGAACCACTGTACAAAAAGCCAGCAGGGGTAATCTGTGTTTCAACTTGCATGGAGGTGAAGTGATGAGTATCTGTAGCCCAGTTCAAAGGTTCAGCAGCAGAGAAGTCTGAGATCTGAATAACAATGGCTCCCCAACTCTATTTTTTAAATGCCCCAAACAAATCCTAATTCATTTTCCACCTTGAAATTTCTAACACTACCTTAATATCTTTCACAGGTTAAGGGCCCAATCCCACAAAATTGCCTCTTTCCCACTTCAGATACTGCTTGCAAATATTGAGTACCTAGATTATCCACACTTTCATTCACCTTGGTTACAAATTGAGGGTTCCCATAACCCCCTCCCTCCTCAGGTTTTAAAACTTTCTGTCATAGCTCATAAAATTCACTGAAATGCTTTAATCATGTTTATCAGTTTTATTATGAAAGATATAAATGAATGGCCAGATGAAGAAGTATATGGGACAAGGTTTATCTCAATGAAGTTAGGGTGCCTGACACATATATGAGATCACCAATATAGAATTATCTGAATCTTATTGTTTAGGAATTGTTATAGAGGCTTCATCTCATAGGCATGATCAATTATTAACTCAATTTCTAGCCCCATACCTCTTCCTGAAGGACAGTGATATGGGTGAAATTTGAAGGTTTCTATTCATGGCTTGGTGTTTCTGAGGCCATCCCCCCATCCTGAAGCTATCCAAGAGTCTACTAAGAATTGCATCATTAGAATAAAAGATGTTCCTATCACCCAGAAGATTCCAAGGGACTTCAGAATTCTATATAAGATGTTCCTATCACCTCCATTACTCAGGAAATTATAGAAGTTTGCATAGCTCTGTATCAGGAACTGAAGGCAGAGACCAAATTTGTGTTTCTTATTATGTCACAACTGTTATAGTTAAAGCAATGTCCTGGGGTTTCATAAATTGATTTCCAGACCACTCACATATAATGGAATCAAGCCTTTATTGAAGCACACTGGTGGCAACTGACCAGAACATAAAGCTATTCTCTTGATCAGCCCCAAACAACTGCAAGGGTGCTCCTTATAAGCCTGAAAACCACCAAATGGATGTTTGGGGGTCCAGCCAATGCAAGCAAGCCAAGTAACAGCAGCAGGAGAGTGCAGTTAGGTGGAGGGACACTTAGCCAATCACAATTAGCCCAGTCACCCCAGTTATAGAAACAGAATCTTGTTACCCTAATTACAGAAACAATGCCCCATTAGGTAATTCCGTGTTTTTAAGGGTTTCTACAGCAAAAAGAAAAGAACAACTTGCCCCAGTCATGAACTTTCCATTTAGCATGGTTGTAGTTGTTTTACAAAATGGAGTCACTTTTGCTCGACTATCACACAACCACCTAGTTCATCACCTATATAACATGAAACATACTGCTTGGTGGCTACTTCAGTCAAAATCAAGGCAAATGGAGGTGAAAGGAAATAAACTATTTTGTTTATGATTTCACTCAGCAGCTTGACAGGATTCTTAGATTTATAAATGCACTTGAATAGTTTAAGCTAAACTGCAGTTACAAAAAAATCTCAAACTCACATCAGTGTAACAAAAACAAAATACTCATTTCTTGGTCCAATGTGGACCACAGGGAAACCTCTCCTTACAGTTAGTCCAGAAAAAAAACGGACAGAGGCTCTCTCTTTACATGTGTGTCCACATAGTAGAGGGAATTTTATGAACTTTGTTGTTCCACTAAAGATAATCCTACCTTTAATTTTCAATTTAATGTTAAATCTATTCATATCCTAGCAAGGTGTGGAGGCACACATTGAAATCCCAGCAACTTAGGAGGCTGAGGCAGGAGAATTACAAGTTTGAGGCTAGCCTCAGCAATTTAGGTAGACCCTATCTCTAAATAAAAAATAAACAAAAAGGACTGGGGATGTAACTTAGGGGTAAAGTGCCGCTGGATTTAATCTCCAGAACTTATATATATATTCATATTCTCATACTTTAACTATGATTTTATTTCTATTCTTAACCTTGTCTTTAAACCTATCAGTATATGTAGTCCTACCTCTGCTCTTAATCTTAGAAATAATCTTAACCCTATTTTCTCCACATTCTAACATCACCTCTATAATCTTGCCTTTCTGCATGTGCTTTCTGCAAATTCTAACATTACAACAATCCCCATCCCTATCAAGATTCAATGCTTCCCCTGCTAAATCCTCCCTTAGGCCCAAACAAAGGAACTTCTAAACACAATTAGGTCTAAGCTCTATCACCATGTTAGTCAACTTTTCATCAATGAGATGAACTTAGTGGAGCAAAGATTTATTTTGGATCATGGTTTCAGGGGTCTCAGTCCATGATCAGCCAACTTCATTGCAGAAACATTATGGCAGAAGAGAACAATGAAGGAAATGAAAGCTGCTCAGCTCATGGCAAGTGGGAAGTGGATGGAGGGAAGGGGCTGGAGAGAAAATAAATTTTTCCAGGGTACACCCTGGTGACCAACTTCCTTCAACTAGTTCTCAATTCCCATTAGTCCATCCAGCTATCAGTGGATTAATCCATTTGACCAATTGATTTTTTTATAAAGTCAAAGCTCTCATAATGCAATCACTTTCCAAAATTCCCACCTCTTAGCTCATGATACTTTAGTGGACATTCCAGATCCAAACCATAACAAGCACTAATTATTTCCACCTTATTCTAGAACTTTTGTGTGTGTGTATGTGAAGATCTTTTTTTTTTTTTTTTTTTTTTTTTTTAGAAAAAAGGAGGGAAAAGATTTATTGCTTTGCCAGCAAAGGAGAAACACAGGGGAGTCCTGTCCCAAAGGCTGTGATTCTGCCCATCAGCAGGAACAGGGGGCTTTTACAGAGGTGATTCAAAGATACATTCTACATGTTCTCTGTCTGGAGTTGTAATTCACTTGCTAATTTGGGACACAGTCATTTCTAAGATCTGGTACCATCCTCCAAACCTGGAATACTTCATTCATATGGTGGGTATGTACTCAAAGACAGATAATTCTAAGATGGAGAACAAAGGTAATCCTGTTTTCCCTGAAATTAGGGATGGGGAGAGGTTAGGGAGGAGCAGGGAGAGAGAGAAAGAGAAAGAAACATGTCCATTTTAAAAATTAGTTGCAGTGACAGAGCAGCAAGGGCTATATTCAAAGCATAAAGTGGGCCACTGTTACATTTCCCCACTGTCAATTTCTACATTCCATTTCTATGGAACAATGGGCAATGACATCTCAAGCTCAAAGAGGGAGAAGTTGGGAGAAGTTTGGGTCACTTTGGGTAGTAACCCAAAGATCTTGTTCTCTATTAGATGGAGTGTAGACCATTAAGGGTGTTCAGCATCAAAGCAGTTCAGAAGTCTACAGAGGCAGACAGCAAGTGACTGGACAAGGCATACATAGGTCAGGGATCATGCTAAGACAACAATAAACAAGACAGCAAAGCATTACATCTTTGTAAACAATTAGCACATAAGCAATTAGTGTTTCAGTCAGTCTTTGCAAACCATAAAGACAGTAACTTATATCAGTGGAAAACAGATCAACTTTATCAATGTGGGAAGTTAGAAAGATTTGTAGGTCTATGAAATCAGACTCAAATTAAATCAGAACAAACTTGTGACTCTAGAATCCTTTATGATCATTATTATTAGGCACTCCAACACAAGGATAGCCTCCAGCTTTACTTATTTTTGGTAGGGCTGACACAAGTGTACATCTTAAGTTACATTTAAAAGAAAATGTTCCATGTAGGACTGTGTTCAGGCTATACTGTCCTGCCAGGTGTTTAAGACCAAGTTGGTCAAAACTGACCTTGTTCCTATCTACTCTTAAGAGTCAGCTGAGATTCCTCAGAGATCACTCTTGTGTATGTGTGCAAAGACTCTTGGCTCCTTTAGCTTTCCTCTACCAGTGGTGCCATCTTTAAGGATGGGTTAGGATCTTTGGTCTGACCATATGTGAATTCTCATGGAAGCACTGAGGATATTTCCTTCTCCAATGACCCTCCTCTTTGCAGAATGTGTACTGGTTGACTTCCTGTTCTCTAGGGTCCTCTCGATCTCCCTGATCAGCAGATTGGGTGACTCACCAGAGTTTCAGGGGTCAGAGAGAAGTCCCATCATTCTCTGGGTCCTGGTTGACCTTAGATGGCAAGGATCAAAATGTTGGCTGCTTTTTCCATGGCCCTTTCACTTCCTTGATTTTGGTCTCAAGTTTTTGGCTTTAAACACCCGGCAACACGTTTCACCAGTTTTAAAGTGGGCATTAACAGGTTATAACTTCAATATCTATAATTTTACAGTTGCCACTTTCATTTAATTGGGTCTAGTGTTAGTACTGGAAGTCAGCATTATATACTACCCCTCCTATAGGTGATGGCTTATTATCTCCAATTAACCCATGTTGACAGTTTTTTAGAAGTTTACCTCTGCAAAACACTAACAAACAACAGTTATAAAGTTTACAAGGAAAAATATGAAATTAAATTAACAGAGTAAAAACATTCAGTTTGTGTAATAGCTATGCATCAAGAAAAATAATTTTTATAATCTTGAACTGTTAATTATATATTATATTCCCTGCTTGAGATCACAGTAGTCTTTACAACAAAAATCAATCTTTTGAACACTATGTTAAATGAGCTGAAATCTAGCCTATTTTGGAACCCTTTTACTCCATGTTAGAATGGAGTGAGGTGGGAGTCAGAGTCTTATTTCAGGTAAGGTGGGGCTCTTCGCAAATAACACAATACAACATTACATTTGAAAAGTGAATCAAAGAAAGGCTAAGACAATTTTAACTCTTTTTGTGGATAAAGTGGCAGAATGCTTCCATATTTTACTATATCATCTTTAAACAGACCAGGCTTTCCTTATTATCTTTCAAAACGCATTTAAATTCCAATTCCAGTATGAATAATAACACAAAATTGTATGCATAATTTATTGACAACAATTACTGATTACTTTATCCAGCTATAAAATATCCAATGACATGAATAAATATCAACCATATTTGTTATTTATATACAAATCTGAGACTTTTGCTAGAGATAATTTTAGTTTGGATAACCAACTTGACAAAGTGCTCTCCTAAGCTTAACATTTAACTAAGTTTAACTTTTAAAGTATAATTTAGAATTCAAAGTGTATAATAACAATAATCACAGATTTGCATGGGTTAACAAAAATCAAAGAACAGCCTAAAATGTCTTACACATTTAGGAAACTATTAATGATCAGAAATTGACTTAGTCAAAGAAAACAGATGTAAGGCAGGTCTTCAATGACAGTGTGGCTCTTCTATGTCAGACATAATACATAAAAGAGAGCACTTATTAGTTATCTTGCCAGTAAACTTACATAAGTTTTTACTTTATAAACTTTTACATAATACTTAGACAAGGGTTAGAAATATATACTTCTCAGATGCATACATATACTTAGTAACATATATTTAGGGTGTCAACTATATTGTTATAACCTAAGTAACAGTTTTTTGTTTAATTAGTTGCAAAGTAATCATTTATAACTTTAAAATATGTACCAATGCTAATTCCTTTAAGACTTAGTGTTCTCAAGTAATAAAACCTAACAAATACAAGAAAATTATCTGGATAGATAATTTTGCTTTATATAAGTACATAAAACTTCAAATCACTTTCACTGACTATGCTAATTATAACCAATTTAATCACAAACAAAACCTTTTTGAGATTTACCTTTCACAAACCTTCTGTGACTTACTTAGACATTTACAACTTCATATCCTTAGTTTCATCCTTTTTCATCTTGGACTTCAGCCCAAGAAAATATTACTTTACCAGACAAAATACTTTTTCATCCAGAAACATTTCTCCTACCTTCTAATTTTCTGAACTAGAATCTATTTCCATACCTATAACTCTCTTTTATCTTTTCTAGTTTTGGACCCTTTCTTAAATTTACATTCTCAAATAATCCTTATGAATATTATCTGTGCATTCAATTTACACAACAAATTTCATCCCAGGAGAGGGATCTGACAATCTGGCATATACAAAAACCATCTTAATCTTTTCTCTACCAGGTTGCATTCAAGGGGTTGGAGCACAGGATATTTTTGAGCCTGACCTGTCTGCCTAGTTATTATCATAATGTCATCAATTTTAAGCGAGTTTCTCACTTTTAATTGTACCCAGAGGCTCCTTTTGGGCCTTTTTTCTTATACGAGGCATACTGATATGCAATGGAGGAGGAGGCCCTTTCCATCCTTTTCTTTTCTTTCTTTCTTTTTTTTTTTTTTTTTTTTTGTGTGTGTGTGTGTGCATGATGCTGGGGATTTAATCCAGGAACTTGTACATGTGAGGCAAGCCCTCCACCAAATGAGCTATATCCCCAGCTCTCAATTTCCATCCTTTTTTTTTTTAGGCTTCCTTGAAGATCCTACAAAACATGGGTTGGCCTTTGTTTCTGTCTTTTTCTTTTCTGGATGCAGTTATTTATTCTGCCAGCCTCCCTAGGCATTTAGTTTGATGGGATACTGTTATAGGAAGAATTGCTCTCCCCCAGTGATGAATATCCCCTGGCCAAAAGGGGACATTTTAAGATTTTTAAAATAGAGATTATTCCTGTTTCCAGGGTATAAGTTGACAATTCTGAAATGTATTGCCCCGTCCTTTGTGGCCAGCAGCCTTCACCCTCTATGGGCAAAAGGGGCTGGAAGGTAGGACAGAGTCCAGATTCTCTTTGGTCATTTTTCTAAAGCCCAGGCAGTTTTTCTGGGATTCCCCCGCCCAGTTTAGGGCTAGTGTCCTTGACCATAGTGAGATGATCTACAGCTAGCTGGGATCAGGCTGAGAAACAGTGCTAGGAGTACCAACACTGGGCCTAAGATTTATTTATTTATTTTTTTGTACCAGGGATTGAGCCACATCCTCAGCCTTTGTGTGTGTGTGTGTGTGTGTGTATGCTCGCATTTTATTTAGAGACAGGATCTCCCTGAGTTGCTTAGCACCTCACCTTTTCTGAGGCTGGCTTTGAACTTGAGATCCTCTGCCTCAGCCTCCCTAGTTGCTGGGATTGCAAGGGTACACCACCTGGCAAGATTTAAATATTTTTAAGTCTTTCTTCTGGTTTCCTGCTATCCTTGCACACCAGAGGCAGTGCCTTTTGGCACTTTCAAATTACTGACAGTTCAGACCCCTTATAATGCAACTGCATAAATGCCTATACATAGATAATTTCTTTCATATACCTTACCTCTGAAAGACCAACTTCAATATCAAGATTGTATAATAATCCAGAAAAACTATTCAAAGGCCAGACTGTTTCAGTAAACCAGGCTGATAGGTTTTGTCTCAGACTAGTTTCTATTTCTTGGGAATAAGAACAGTATTCATAAACTGGGGGTGGGAAAAAGGAAGATGGCTGCAATTATGCTAACAATTACTATTTCAACAAGTTTATCCTAACATCAATAAAATTTTCCTGGCTAAAAACTCTGACTTTAGGGCTGGGGTTGTAGCTCAGTGGTAGAGCACTTGCCTAGCACATGCAAGGCCCTGGATTGGATCCCCAACACCACATAAAAATAAATAAATAAAATAAAGGTATTGTATCCAACTACAACTAAAAAAAAATCTGACTTTATTTAAATGTTTAATTCATTAAATATATACTTTTATGCAAAAAACAAGTTAAGCCCTATTAACTGGAATATTCTTTCCATGTAGGAGAATATAACAGAGGCAGTCAATGCAAGGACTTAGAGAAAACAAAACAAAACAAAAAAAATCAGGATGCTATAGTTTGAATCTGAAATGCTCACAAAGATCCATGAGTTAGAGTCTTAGACCCAACTTCATACTACTGGGAGCTTGTAGAGTCTTTCAGAGGTAAAGCCTAGTATGAGGTTTTTAGGTCACTGGGGGCATGCCCCCAAAGTGGATTGTGAGACACTGGCTTTTTCCTCTTTGTTTTTGATCCTTAGTTCATGATATAAGCAGTTTGGTTTCATTATGTGCTTCTACCACAGGGCCAAAGCAATGGAGCAAACTGATTATAGACTGGAACTTCCAAAACTGTGAGCCAAAATAAACATTTTCTCTTTATAAGTTGATTATCACTGGTGTCTTATTATAGCAATAGAAAACTAATGTACAGATGAAACATTAAATTCCCAAACCTACTAGGACATTAGAATATGGAACTGGCAATAATTTATGCAAAAGCAGAGGCAGGAGGATCATGCATTCAAGGCCAGCCTCAGCAACTTAGCAACACCCTGATTCAAAATAAAAATAAAACGGACTCAAAATAAAATGTATTCAGTGGTAGAGTGCCCCTGGGTTCAATCTCTAGTCCCAAAAAGGAAAAAAGGACATCAGAAGACCTCAGAAGCATTCTCAGACTCAAAGTCTCTTTCACCTGTGTCATTCTCCCCAAGAGTGAATCATAAATCCAGAATTATTCTTTTCTCAGGCAGGTCATAGAAACTAGAACTCCTTTTCCCAAAGCAAGTCATAAAGCATAAAAATATCATTCTAATCTTCGCCACATTTCTTTCCAGGAGCTTGCAATAATAAAATTCTCTGACCTACCCTTCTCTGGTAGTAGGTCAGAAGACCCTGGTTCCAGAGGGGTCCTGCCTCATACTTTGGAGGAAAAAATTGTGCTACAAACGAGAGGCCAAGAGTCTGAACAGACAAGGTTTTCTGGGTTTCCCCACCCAGTATATTAGATTGCATCCTTTGTGTTGGGTGCAGTGGCACACTCCTGTCATCCCAGCAGCTCTAGAGGCTGAGGCAGAAGGATCCCAAGTTCAAAGGCAGTCTCCACAAATTAGCAAGACCCTGTCTCTAAATAAAAAATAATAATAAAAGGACTGGGGGTGTATCTCAGTGGTTGAGCATCCCTGAGTTTAATCCCCAGGACCAAAGAGAAAGAGAGAGAGAGAAGGAAAGAAGGGAGGAAGGAAGTATAGATAGATTGATTCTTTGTGTCCAATCACATTTCTTACATAGCTGTACTTGCTTCACTGAACCTAAATACAAAATGGGCATTTCCCCCTGTATCTTTATATCTTCATTCTGAAGATTCCAGCATCACATAAAACTATGATTAAACAAACCTGTTATGCTTTTCTCTTATTAACCTATTTTTCTTCATAGAGTTATTGGCTATGACCATTATGGTGTCAGGGGATACCCACTTTCTGCTTTTTTGTTCTTAAAGTGTGAACTACTCCATTTTCAATCATCTCTAAGTTCCACTTGCCCACAAATGCTCACTCCTTTCTTCCTTTTAATCTGTAGCACAGTTTTGTTATAATTTTATTTTTTAGCAATAAATAAAATCAACATTGCAGGAAGCAATACAGGACAGTATTTTATTTGGATTTTTTTCACAGTTGAGGTATACTCTACAAGTGTGGGACTAACAGCAGGAGTGGAGATAGATAGCAAATAGGTATGAGGGAATTGGGGCATGTTTTAGTCAGCTTTTTTGCCTCTCTGACTAAAGGATCTGATCAGAAAATTATAGGGGAGGAAAAGTTTATTTAAGGGCTCACAGTTTCAGAGATCTTAGTCCATAGAAGACTGGCTCCATTCTTCAGGGCCCAAGGTAAGGCAGAACATCATGGCAGAAGAGTGTGGCAGAGGGAAGCAGCTCACATGGTGATCAGGAAGCAGAGAGAGGGACTCCACTTGCCAGACACAAATAGATACCCCAAAGCCACACCCCCTTTACACCTCCTCCAGCCACACCCTACCATTTCAGTTACCATTCAGTTAATCTCTATCCAAAGATTAAATCAGTGATTGGGTTAAGACTCTTACAACCCAATCATTCCTCTTCTGAACCTTCTTGCACTGTCTCACATGTGAGTTTTTGATGGACACCTCACATCCAAATCATAATGGGATGATGGAAAGATTCTAAAACTGGATTGTGGTCATGGCAGCACAACTCTAATAATCTACTAAAAATTATTGAACTCTACGTTTAGAACAAATGTCTATATTTTGAATGAGTGCTCTCTGAGCAATACACTACTGAATCCAAAGACACACTCATAGTGGTTTGGGCAACCTTTGGGTTAACTACAACCCACTTTTCCACTAGAGCCTCATGACAGCCCGAATCTCTTATCTAAATCAAAACTAAGGATTTTAGCATTTCCGTTGGTTTCTCTAAAATATTTTCACTTTTTTATACTAGATTACTGTGCTCCTACCTTCAGGGTTTTTGAAATGGACATAAACCAACCAGTTGCCTTCTGGTTCTGATGTTCAATTCAGAAATGAAACTTCAGGAATATGGTGACTTTAACAACTGGAATGAGAGCCAAATACCTAGGAAGCACTTGAACTAAAAGTATCTGAAAAGTACACACATTTCTACACAGCTTCTCAGTCCTTTCTCCTAGCCTTCCAAGTAATGCCATGGGACAAAAGCTATCTCAGAGAGATATTATCTCAAGAGAAAACACTGGATTTTTCACATTGTTGTAGAGAACACTTTTTGGTTCAATTTGTGAATGTCTTGTCTCATTTCTGTGCCATAAATCAATCACTAGTTCTACTCCCAGGTGTATGCTACTTTCCCTTAAGTAATTAAACTACAGAAAATAACATATTACTTACACATTAATAATAAGATGTGGTCATTGAGTTTACACAGAAGTCTTTTTTTGCTGGCCAGCTGTTTAGAAAAGGCTGATAACTAAGTGAAACCAGCAGCAACAAAAGAAATAGTAGACCAGATAGAGTTTAACAGAGCCAGTAAAAGAGACATAAAAAAAAAGGCCCTAAAAGTACACTCATCTGGAGGTTCTGGAAGGCTATTCATATCTGGTTGGCTGTACCAACTCAGGAGTGAATACAGTGGGCACTTGAGGGCCTCCTGGTCAACATGGGACACACATAAATGTATTCCCCAAGCTATACACACATTTCTCTATAAAGGCTAGATGTTTTACTGGCTCAAAGAACTGGAACAACAGTTATGACAGATCACTGGCAAAACACTCAGCTATGTTGACCCTAGGGATGATTTCTATGAAACCAGGCATAAAAATAAAGAGGAAAAACTATAGTTGTATCATCAAAGGCTGCACACTGTGGGAAAAATTGATTTAACAGAAAAACCCTGGATAAGCCATTGAGAAAAATTGTTTGCATGCAAGTAAACAAACCCTCGAGACCTAAGGGATTATTAGAATCCAGAGTTGCTACAATTTATTATGGAAAATATCCAGGTTGCATGCAGTGGCACATGCCTGTAATCCCAGGGCCTCAAGATGCTGAGACAAAAGGATCACAAGTTCAAAGTTAGCCTCAGCAACTTAGCAAGTCCCTGTCTCAGAATAAAATATCAAAAGGGCTCAGTAGTAAAGTGACCCTATGTTCAACTCATGGTATCAAAAAAAAAAAAAAGAAAGAAAGAAAGAAAGAAAAGAAAAGATCCAGTTATCTGTGTGTGTGTGTGTGTGTGTGTGTGTGTGTGTGTCTGTGTGTGTCTGTGTGTGGCGGGGGATGTGTGTGTATATGTGTGTGTGGAGAGACAGAGAGAGAGAGAGAGAGAGAGAGAATGAGATATTGGGAGGAATATATGTGTGTGTGTGTGTGTGTGTGTGTATATACATATATACACACACATATATTTTTTCATATATATTTTTTTAAGAGAGAGAGAGACAGAGACAGAGAGAGAGAGAGAGAGAGAGAGAGAGAGAGAGAGAGAGTTTTAATATTTATTTTTTTTAGTTCTCGGCAGACACAACATCTTTGTTTGTATGTGGTGCTGAGGATCGAACCCAGGCCGCACGCATGCCAGGCGAGCGCGCTACCACCTGAGCCACATCCCCAGCCCCACATATATATATATTATGGCTATACTTATCCATAGCAAGGCAGAAAGAAATATATATAACAAGCCAAGTGACAGGATCATATGAACTGTGGTCAGGAAAAAAGTAGGCAATAGAATTTAACTCTGTGGGAGCTCAGATGTTAGGCAAAGTGCAAAGCAAACAAAAAAAAAAACACAAACTTCCAAGTTGCTAGAATAAATCATGCTATGAATTTCTAAACTAGATGAATATTACTGCTCTACAGCTGGTCACATGGTGACGATGGGGATGAGGGGCCTCTCTAGCCTGCGGCGTGTTTATGGTCCCACCTGTAATGTCCAGCTGCCCTGACCCAACCCCACGCAACTCTACCCAGCCCAACCCATCTCGAGTATATGGCACCAAAGGAACTGGCTTTAGGGTCCCCATAATGAGCCTGTTCTTGCAGCTCTTGGTGTGAGGTTCTCCCCTGATCTAAGAATGGCTACCTTACAACATGAGCCAGCAGCTGTGCCTATGGGATGGTGTTGGGATTTTAAAGCCTGTGATCCCCACAGTGGCCCTGGAGAGTGTGAGAGTCCCCAATAGAGGAGGAGCTGGAGGTGGCCTTCCCATCAGCACAATTTGTGAGGTGGCCTTATTGAAGCGCCTGGAGGCTGTGTTTTTTATTATTTTTTTAAATTTTTTTATTGGTTGTTCAAAACATTACAAAGCTCATGATATATCATCTTTCATACATTTGACTCAATTGAGTTATGAACTCCCATTTTTACCCCAAATACAAATTGCAGAATCACATCAGTTACACACTCACATCTTTACATAATGCCATATTAGTAACTGTTGTATTCTGCTACCTTTCCTATCCCCTACTATCCCCCCTCCCCTCCCCACCCATCATCCCTCTCTACCTCATCTGCTGTTGTTCAATTCTCTCCCTTGTTCCCCCCCCCTTTCCCCTCACATCCTCTTCTATGTAATTTTGTGTAACATTGAGGGTCTCCTACCATTTCCATATGTTTTCCCTTCTCTCTCCCTTCCTCTCCCCCCACTCGTATTTGTTTAATGTTAATCTTTTCCTCATGCTCTTCCTCCCTGTTCTGTTCTTAGTTGCTCTCTTTATATCAAAGAAGACATTTGGCATTTGTTTTTTAAGGATTGGCTAGCTTCGTTTAGCATAATCTGCTCTAATGCCATCCATTTCCCTGCAAATTCTATGATTTTTGTCATTTTCATTGCTGCGTAGTACTCCATTTTGTATAGATGCCACATTTTTTTTTATTCATTCATCTATTGAAGGGCATCTAGGTTGGTTCCACAGTCTAGTTATTGTGAATTGTGCCGCTATGATCATTGATGTGGCAGTATCCCTATAGTAAGCTCTTTTAAGATCCTCAGGGAATAGTCCGAGTAGGGTGATAGCTGGGTCAAATGGTGGTTCCATTCCCAGCTTTCCCAGGTATCTCCATACTGCTTTCCAAATTGGCCGCACCAATTTGGAGTCCCACCAGCAATGTACAAGTGTACCCTTTTCCCCACATCCTCACCAACACTTATTGTTGTTTGACTTCCTAATGGCTGCCAATCTTACTGGAGTGAGATGGTATCTTAGGGTGGTTTTGATTTGCATTTCTCTGACTGCTAGAGATGGTGAGCATTTTTTCATGTACTTGTTGATTGATTGTATGTCCTCCTCTGTGAAGTGTCTGTTCAGGTCCTTGGCCCATTTGTTGATTGGGTTATTTGTTATCTTATTGTTTAATTTTTTGAGTTCTTTGTATACTCTGGATATTAGGGCTCTATCTGAAGTGTGAGGGGTAAAAATTTGTTCCTAGGATGTAGGCTCTCTATTCACCTCTCTTATTGTTTCTCTTGCTGAGAAAAAACTTTTCAGTTTGAGTAAGTCCCATTTGTTGATTCTTGTTATTAACTCTTGAGCTATGGGCGTCCTGTTAAGGAATTTGGAGCCCGACTCCACAGTATGTAGATCGGAGCCAACTTTTTCTTCTATCAGATGCAGTGTCTCTGATTTGATATCTAGCTCCTTGATCCATTTTGAGTTAACTTTTGTGCATGGCGAGAGAAAGGGATTCAGTTTCTTTTGTTGCATATGGATTTCCAATTTTCCCAGCACCATTTGTTGAAGATGCTGTCCTTCCTCCATTGCATGCTTTTAGCTCCTTTATCAAATATAAGAAAGTTGTAATTTTGTGGATTGGTTTCTGTGTCCTCTATTCTGTACCATTGGTCCACCCGCCTGTTTTGGTACCAGTACCATGCTGTTTTTGTTACTATTGCTCTGTAGTACAATTTGAGCTCTGGTATTGCTATACCTCCAGATTCACACTTCCTGCTTAGAATTGCTTTTGCTATTCTGGGTCTTTTGTTTTTCCATATGAATTTCATGATTGCTTTATCTATTTCTACAAGAAATGCTGTTGGGATTTTAATTGGCATTGCATTAAACCTGTAGAGAACTTTGGGTAATATCACCATTTTGATGATGTTAGTTCTGCCTATCCATGAACAGGGTACATTTTTCCATCTTCTGAGATCTTCTTCTATCTCTCTCTTTAGGGTTCTGTAGTTTTCATTGTATAAATCTTTCACCTCTTTTGTTAAGTATTTTATTTTCTTTGAGGATATTGTGAATGGAGTGGTTTTCCTCATTTCCATTTCAGAAGTTTTGTTGCTGATATACAGGAATGCCTTTGATTTATGTGTGTTGATTTTATATCCTGCCACTTTGCTGAATTCATTTATTAACTCTAGCAGTTTCTTTGTAGACCCTTTTGAGTCTGTTAAGTATATTATCATGTCATGTCTGGAGGCTTTTGAACATCCCAATGTTGTCTGGCTGATGGATGCCTATAACACCTCCCTGACCAGGAAATCAAGGTGACCCTAATGTTTGAGCCTGATGCCTAAGACCTAAGAACCTATCTGAACAAAGCAGGCACCGCCACCAAGCTTTCCAGCTGAGGCTGTCAAGGATCTGATGCGCTAGTTTCTAACAGGCCTAGATTTTCTTCATGCCAATTACATCATTCATCAAGACCTAAAGCCAGAGAATATTCTGGTGACAAATGGTGAGACAGTCAAGTTGGCAGATTTTGGCGTGGCCAGAATATACAACTACCAGATGGCCCTTACACCTGTGGTTGTTATAGTCTGGTCTGTGCTCCCAAAGTTCTCTGCAGTCCACATATGCAACCCCTCTGGACATGTGGAGCACTGATACATCTCTTGTATCTTTGCAGAGATTTTTCCTCAGAAACTTCTCTTCTGTAGAAACTCTGAAGCTGATCAACTGGGCAATTTTTTTTTTTTTTTTTTTTTTTTTTTACCTGACTGGGCTAGAGGATGACTGGCCCGAGATGTATGTCTACCCCAAGAGCCTTTCCCCCCAGAGCATCTAGTCCGGCTCAGTCAGTGGTGCCTGAGATGAAGGGGTCTGGAGCTCACTTGCTGCTGGAAATGCTGACTTTTAACCCACACAAGAGAATCTTTGCCTTCCGAGCCCTGTGGCATTCTTATCTACATGAGGAAGGTGATCTTGAGTGAGCACTAGACTGGCTGCCACAGAAGGAAGAGAAGCTGCCATCCTCCTCCTTCTAGACATTGAGTGGAGAGAACTCCATTGAAAAGGCAACCTCTGCCTTTCTCTCTGAGGTGTGAAGACTCCAGCTTTTTTTTTTATATAAATATTTATTTTTTAGTTGTAGTTGGACACAATATCTTTATTTATTTTTATGTGGTGCTGAGGATCAAACCCAGAGCCTTGCATGTGCTAGGCGAGTGCTCTACCGCTGAGCCAAAATCCCAGCCCCAAGACTCCAACTTTTACAGAAAAGATTTTGCTGTTGGAGTCCATACATTAATTATGGGTTTGTTCAAGCCATTAAGGCAGGGAAGCTGCTTCTCTGGGTGAAATTCCCCAGTTAGAGAAAAGCCCAGATCATGCTGGTGCCCTGACTTTGCTCACAGTCTTAGGATCAAACAGCCTCCCAGAGATGCCAGTAACCTGCCAAATACCAAACAACCTGTTACTGCAAGACCCCTGCCACACCAAGAAACAAGCACCAAATCAACACACCTCCCACACTGAAACTTTATCCCTGCCTTTGATGTACTTCCCCTTAAATAAAGAAATAGGGCCTTTTCCAGTTGCTCAGTTCCAGTAATTATCAGGGCTAGAAGACCCATCAGAAGCCCTGCTTTTTAAATCTAATCTTTGGCTTTGGCTTTTATTTCTTGCTGATTATTTCCGACTTTTTATTTTCTCAGGCCGCTCACACCTCCTGAGCAGGAACATGCTCTGGTGGGGTGCTGGTCACCCCATCATTCTGGTGCCTTAATGACATTTTTCACCCACCCCTCCTTTTGAGACTTATCCTTCTCCTGCCCTGCTATTTCTATACACTAAGGGGTCTATCTCTCCTCCCCTTCCCTATCTTGATATTGGGGTCCTTTTTTAAATACAGGAAAACAAGACAAACAAATATGGTCTTTAAAAAAAGCCAATAATACTGCTCTTAAAAAAAAAAGAATGTCAATAAACAAAATAGAAATAAGAACCAAATAGAAATTCTAGTTGAAAAGTACAAGAACTGAAATAAAACATTCGTTAAAGGGATTTTGACAGTTTTTTAACAGAGTAAACACAAAGTTACAACATCACCATACACAGCAAACTTATTTGTAATAGCCCAAAAGTGGAAAAAAAAATCAAATATCCATCAACTGCTTGTATTATGTCTATAAAATGAAATTTTTGGCAATAAAAAGGAATGCAGTACTGCTACGTGTTACAACATGAACCAGCCTTGAAAACATGCTGAGAAAAAGAAGCCAGACACAAAATATTACACATTGTATGATTATGTTTATACAAAAGTCCAGAATCAGCAAACCCATAAAACAGAAAATGGATTAACTGCTGACTAGGGCTGAGGATAGGAACCTGAATTAATTATAAATTGGAAATGTGAGCTCATACCAGGACAAATGAAATACTAAAAAAATTCAGGGTTATACACTTAAAACTGGAAGATGGTGAATTTTATGATACATAATGAAAAATCAAGAAAGCTTATTAGAATTTACATGTATTTTGTCAACCTTAAATGAAGAGCAAAGAGACTGACTCTTCAAAACAAAAATTTAAGCTAGGCTTGGTTGTGCACATGTGTAATCCCAGCAGCTCAGGAAGATTGCAAGTTTGAGGCCAGCTGGGGCAATTTAGCGAGACCCTGTCTAAAAATTAAAAATTAAAAAAGACTGAGGATGTGGCTCAATGGTAAAGTGCCTCTGGATTAAATCCCCTGTACTAAAAAAAAAAAAAAAAAGGTAGAAGAAGAAGATTTAATTTGGAAATGACAAGAGATGCCATGGGAGGCCATGAGCATATCGAAGGAGGTACAAGAAGGTAGAGGGTTTTTTTAAAGGTAGAATGAGGAATAGTGCCAAAATTATCTCAAAACAATAATCCTTGGCTACAAGATCAATAAGAAGAGTGGTGTCCGTTGTGAGAAATAGAAAGTCCAGTGGTCCATTTTCAGAATATAGTATTTAGCCTTAAATGTAAAATCATCAGAAGGTAAGAAAGGCAACCTGTAGCCCACCTCTCTAAATTTCTGGATCCATTCTCTAGAGGATAGTCTGAATGTATCCAATTCTAGCCATTTTGAGGTTCCCAGGCTGCATCCAATCTTAGCCTTTTTAACTATAGCCCTTCCCTTTGCCCACCTAATTTTCACATTAGCCAATTGCATAGATCATAACCCTGAGCTCCTCCTATCACAGCAAGGACACAGTGCTGCCCTTAGGGATAAAAGCAGGTGAACTGCTTGCTTGCAAGACTTTGTCCCATAGCACAGTCTTCTATGGAAGTAAAGTTTGTGTTCCCAAGCAAATTCCTTGCAGCACCCTAGTATTTCTAACAAGTCCAAGGTGGAACAGGCAGATTCTGGGTAGGCACCCTCACAGAAGTGTTGTTTTGGTGGTGGATTTTGTATAAAGCTGTGGTTTGGCAGTCTTTTGTGATAACTTTTGTTATCAAACTGTGATAGTCCAGCAAAAGTGACTCCATTTTGTTTAGTAACTCCATTTTGTAAAACAACCACACCAAATAGAAAGGTCATGACTGGGCAAGTAGTTGTTCTCTTTTGCTATAGAAACCCTTAAGAACACAGAACTACCTAATGGGGCATTGTTTCTGTAACTAGCAGAATTTGGGACTGTGTATCTATAATTGGGGTGACTGGGCTAATTGTGATTGGCTAAGCATCCTGCCGCTTGACTGCACTCTCCCACTCCTGTAACTTGGCTTGCTTGCATTGGCTAGACCCCCAAATGTCCCTTTTGCGGTTTTCAGGCTTAAAAGGGGCACCCTTACAATTGTTCAGGGCTGATCAGGGAAACAGCTTTATGTTCTGGTCAGTCGTCACGGGTGTGCTTCAATAAAGGCTTGATTTGATTATATATGAGTGGTCTGGAAGTTAATTTATGAAACCCCAGGACATTGCTGTAACTATAACAAAACAAATATGCATAAGGACTTCTTTTCATGGCCTCCAAACTTCATTTTGTAATAGTTTGACATAAGTGACTCCATATGATTCTAACAACTTACATAACACAGACATACATAAAAGGGAAGAAAAAACTAATGTTCCTACTAATATTCATAGTCCTTAATTGGGATGAACCTCTGTAATAAAAGCAGACGGACAAGGCAAAAACAAACAGCAGTTCCTTAACATGTATAGCTAATATATAGTAAATATTAGGAGACACCCAGAGAAATAAGTAAAACTTCAAAGTGATGGCTTTGAATTCAAGCTTAAATATCATCTTCAACCAAAATAAAGAAAAAAAAGCATATTGGAGAGGCCAGTAAAGGAGAGGTGACCAGGAAAATCAGGATTGAGCCATGAGAACATGAGGTTAAGGGGAAAATTCTATAAAATGGGGCCACTGTGCTGACCACCACATGCTTTTACTTTTAAAAAGCAATTTACCTGAAGCTCTGCCTGGTTTAAGTGAACAGGATATATTACTTGCCTCATCAAACTACCTGTTAACTTCAGGAGAAATGCAAGCACAGAATAATGATGCCAGTAACAGGAACCCAAGTTACCACATACATTTGCATAAATGTTTTGAAGTAAACTCTAATTCTTTTAAATTCTTTCCTATAATTATTTTCCCATATTTGGTTCCAATTAAGTTTATGCTTTCTCCATAAACTTCTTGACAATTTTTGACAGCTAGCTACTTCCATATTTAACAAATTATATTTCTTTAATACATTGACTTAATTCAGGCACTCTTTCAGTATTTATATGAGTGGTTTAATTTCCTAATGCTTATTTTAATTTTAAAAAATGTTAATGTGTATTTCTCTCATGACATGAATGAAGAATACTTTTTACTTTGTCACCTGTAGTATGAGATACAAATTTTACTTTTTAGTCTTTCATTTTTATTTGCCTTCTAACAAACTTTCTTGAATATTTTAAGGAGTTTTGAAATACATATTGTTATTGGTACTCCAGACCAGAGGCTTTGCTAGGGTTCCTGTGAATTAGATTCTGCTGGCTGCCTACACTAGAAATAAGAAAATCACATAAAAAGGAAAAATTGAATTTAATCACAGTTTGGCCAAAACTGGAAAGGCAGCTAACTTGCTTCTGCCCATTTTACAGGAATGTTAAAATTTATAAGAACTAAAACCAGGAAATACACATCTGTAGATTTAGCCAGGCTGTGCCAGTCAGAGAATATAATTCCAGTTTTCCAGCCTATTTGGTATCCCACCAGGCTTTGGGGACTGTTCCTCAATTTCCATTCCTGGCATGAGAATGGTGAAATTGGAATATGGGATGGAGAAAAATAATCAGGAAATGAAAGAACAAAAACCAATTGGAGGCTTTTAATTTCAAAGACCATATTACAATATTATAATTTTCTTTTGTACATTATCTAGATTCTATGTGAAAGTGTTTGGGGCATTCATATTAATTTTCATAATCTTATTTCATTATCTATTAATACTAAAGTTTACTCATTTTATTGAGCAATGCCATTGCTTTAACCCTATGTTGTTATTTCTGAAGCTCTTGATTTAGTTCCATTTTCAGTTTTCTAAAGTTTTTCTTTTTCTTTTCTTTTTTCTTTTTTGTACTGTGCATTGAATCCAGAGATGCTTTACCACTGAGCCCCCACCCCACCCTTTTTATTTTTTGAGACAGGGTCTAGATAAATTGCCCAGATTGGTCTCCAACTTGTGATCCTCCTTCTTCAGTCTCCCAAGTCAATGGGATTACAGGCGTGTGCCACCACAGATCACAGTAGATTTTACAATCTGAAAACACAAGTGTTTTTGTCACCATAGGAGGATCCAAAGAAATATCAGGAGTGGAAGAAACCGCTATTTAGAATATGTCACTGTATGTGCATCGAAGAGGTCTCCAGTAATGAAGGAGACCTCTACTTGGACCTTATATATTGCAGGAAAGAGTTTAAGGATGTATCAGGTAGGAGTAGCAGATAGTTTTATTATAAAAAGAAAATACACACTCCAGAATGGGATTGCAGGCAAAAAGAGAGCATATGTGCCACCTAGTCTTCCTCTGGGGTTTTAACATTTATAGAAGGACAGTAGCTAAGAGTCTGAACTGAATGGAGTCAGGGCAGGGTTATGCAATTTTGTACCAGTTTTTTTTTAATATTTATTTTTTTAATTGTAGTTGGACAGAATACCTTTATTTTATTTATTTATTTTTATGTGGTGTCAAGGATCCAACCTAGGGCCTTGCATATGCTAGGCGTGTGCTCCACTGCTAAGCCACAACCCCAACCCTTGTACCAGTTTTCCTCGTGTTTGTGCATTGCCCTAGCATGTTCTAATCCTGCACTCTAGCTCTCCACCCAGGGGTGGGGTCTTACTATTATAATTAGGGGAGGGTCATTTCTCTATTGCTGAAGTATTTAATGTGCATGCTCCCTAAAGGAGTGGTTCCTCCAGATGCCTTGTGGTTATCTAGTTATCTTATGATTTTGTTGCTTTTTTTTCAGGCAGGAACAATGAGGTTACAAAGACACAGGATGGATTGCTCACCAGTTGTTTGTTCTGCATTCCAATAGCTTATGGACACTTCTCTTTTGAGACTCAGTGTTCTCTCTGTATCCCTAAATTCTTATTTCATTTTTATTGCTAAGGAAAAATTTTCCATTATTTTTTTACTGTTCCTTCTGAGTCATCTACTCTATTTTATATTTCTAGGATGCCTGTAATATGCATATTAGATGATCTGTACCAATTTTCATGTCTCATCCTTTTATTCATGATATTCATGTTTACATCCTATTTTTTTTTTCTGACTGATCCTCAAATTACTCACACTGAACTTTGATTTACTGATTCTATGTTCCAAATTAACCAACATATTATGGACTGTGTTTTTTAAATTATTTTTAGTTGTGGATGGGCACAATACCTTAATTTTATTTATTTATTTTTATGTGGTACTGAGGATCAAACCCAGTGCCTTACACATGCTAAGCAAGCGCTCTACCGATGAGCCACAGCCACAGCCCTGCAGTGTATTTTTTTTTAATATTTATTTTTTAGTTATAGGTGAACACAATACCTTTATTTTATTTTTTTATATGGTGCTGAGGATCGAGCCCAGTGCCTCACACATGCTAGGTGAGCGATCTGCCTCTGACCCACAATCCCAGCCCCCATGAAGTGTATTTTTAAATTTGTATTTTTTATCTAAATGTCATTATCCAATCTCAAATTGATTCCTTTTTGTGGATGCAATATTCTCTGGTGCACTTTAACTGTGCAACACTACCCAGAATTATTAGAATGGTTATCTAACCAGTTAGTGCACTAGTTACAATGTTGTATAATATTTTAGTTACCTACTCTTACCTTATTTAACAATAACTTAGATTTAATGAAAGATTGTGCTTTGGGACTGGGGATATAGGTCCAGAGTAGAGGGTTGCCTAGCATGTGCAAGCCCCAGGTTCAACCCTCAGTAAAATAAAACTGTGTGGTATGGGACATTTATTTTTCTGTAATACATATATCACATTATGTCAAAATGTATATCCTGTAATTTAATTTGACTGGATTTGAGAGGGCCCTGTCAGCTTCAGGATACACGACAAGGACAACCACACATGTTCTCTAGGATATCCCTGAATTAACTGAGAAAGTATACAAGGCCACAAAGTTGCATGACTCTGGAAGACTAAATGATAACGACTTCTGGAGTTGTGCCCTGCAAAACTGCTGAGTCAGGTATGATGGCTATGGTAAGACAATCTGAGACAAAATGCATAATCTGTAACCGTCTAAATATCTTTCCTTACCCTCTCCACTCCTTGAACAACCTATGAAATGTTCCTTTCCTCACCTTCCTATTTTTAATCAAATTGACCACAAAGACTAGGTGTAGGTTGGTACCTAGATGCCTCCAAGGATCTTCCTCCACCTCAGCTCCTCAAGAAAAGGCTAGCCCCTTCCTTTGTTAAGGGTCCAACCTGAACTTTTTCCTCCATCATAGCTGTTTCCCTTGTCCTCAAGGTGAACCCTGTCCGTTTTCTCTCCGCAGTTGATGCCTTGCCTGTGTTCATGCTCTTTGAATGGATTTCATTTCTATAGTCATTAGGTTAGATTTCTCAACTCCAATATCGATGACAGTAAGCCTCCTATTTAATTGGCATGCTTGTTCGTAATTGGGAATCTATTATAACTAAGGATCTCACTTTAGTTATTATGAGTTCCCATATTGAATATCTTGCTAAAATCTGGAATGCCTCCCTACTTTATTCTGGATCCATCTAATTCTTTGACTGGAAAAGATAACCCCAATGTCAGACTTCATAGACAAATTGTGCTGGTAACTGCTTTGAAGGGACAATGTTCTGAGGATGACTTTTTTTTTTAATATTATTTTAGTTGTCAATGCAACTTTATTTTATTTATTTATGTGTGGTGTTAAGAATCAAATCCAGTGCCTCACACATGCTAGGCAAATGCTCTACCACTGAGCTAAAACCCCAGCCCTGATGTTGACTTTTCTAAACTGAGGCAGGATTAGTTGACAATAATAAAATTTAGTTTTTCCATTTCACATTTCATTTTCATTCAAAGAAGGGAAATAGCCAGGCATAGTGCCACATGCCTGCAAACCCAATGACTTGTGAGATTGAGACAGGAGAATTGCAAGTTTGAGGCCAACCTCAACACCTTAGCAAGACTCTCAGCAACTTAGTGAGACCCAGTCTCAAAATAAAAAATTAAAAAGGGTTGAGAATGTAGCTCAGTGGTAAAGTGCCCCCTGGGTTCAATCCCCAGTAACACATACACATACAAGGCAAGCATTTTTTTTTTCCTGTTCTATAGTGGAAACATTAAAAAGTTGTTTTAGATTTCTAGAGAATGAGATATTTGGGGAATTTGCATATTAATGTGGATCCGTTTCCTGCCCTTATTTTCAACATATATAAATCATCTCTTAGAGTTGAGTGCTCAGAGATTTCTGATTTCTGATATTATGCTCTGGAAATGCTAGTGACAGTTTTTCCCTCTCATCTCTTCCTAAGAGAAGGAATGACTTTCACGTGGCCAACTTCCAAAAATCTCTTGGTAAGGGTTAAGCAGGATTATGTAAGTGTCTTCTGAAGGGGTAAGTCTGAGAGTGAAGGATGGGACCAACTCCTCAGGATGCTAATACATAGATTTCTTATTCTCAATAAGAGGGACTGACTCCTAGTCAGTCCCTGTAATTGCCTCCTTTATAAATCTTTTTCTTTTGTGTGCTTGGAATTTCAAGGTGATAGCAAAACCCCTATATTTGCTCACATCTTTTACACATATTGTAGAAATTTGAGCCTGCTTTTGGCAACCTTCCTTACTTTCTTAGTTTGCATCTAGAATTTGCACAAATTATTGTATTGCTTTAATTAATAAGAATTCATAAGGCAGAAATGTTCAGTATATGGGATATAATTGCCATCTTGAACAGGAAGCCCTCATGGCTTTTATTAAAATGCCAAATATAAACTGGGTGTGGTGGTTCACGTCTGTAATCTCAGCAGTTTGGAAGGCTAAGGCAGGAGGATTGCAAGTTCAAAGCCAGCCTCAGCAATTTAGCAAGGCCCTAAGCAAAAAAGTGACACTATATCTCAAAATATGAGGCCAAATGATTTAGAACCCCTGGTTCAATCCCTGGTAACTCCCCCCCCCACACACACACACACAATAAAAAGCCACAAATAGAGTACACAAGAAATAAACTACAGAAATTAAAATTACCAAATAACAGTTTGCATATGAATTATATTCAAAATATATTCCTGCCAATCAAGTATAGTATTGTAACAGTGGTCCACTTTGTGCTTTGAATATAGCCCTTGCTGCTCTGCCACTACAAATTATTTTTTTTAAAGAACTTATTTATTTCTCTTCCTCTCTCCCTGCTCCTCCTGAATCTCTCCCCCTTCTTAATCTCAGGGGAAACAGGATTACCTTTCTTCCCCATCCTAGGCAGATTTATTTGTCCTTGAGTACACACCCACCATAGAAATGAAGTAATCCAGACTTTGGGGATGGTATCAGAAGATCTCAAAAATTACTGTCTCCCAAATTAACAATAAATTATAACTCCAGACAGAGAACATGTGGAATGTAGCCTTTGAATCATCTCTGTAAAAGTTCTCCTATTCCTGCTGATGGGTAGAATCACAGCCTTTGGGACAGGACTTCCCTGTGTTTCTCCTTTGCTGAAAAAGCAATAAATCATCTTTTTTCCTTTTTCTCAAAACTGTGACATCACTGGGTGTAGTGGCACACATCTGTAATCCCAACAGCTTGGAGTCTTAGGCAGGAAGATAATGAGCACAAAGTCAGCCTCAGCAATTTAGTGAGGCCCTAAGCAAATCAAGCCCTGGTACAAAAAAACAAACAAAACAAAACAAAACAAAACCCAACCCTCATGTCTTTATTATTGGATTGGCATCAGGGACAAGGACCAAGCTTTTGGCAAAAGTATCACTGAAAAAAAATCACTATAAAATGTTATATATTTGATCACATAATGTTCTATTATACATAAAACAATTAGAGTTATTATAGGAAATTCATTGATTTCCCGTTTAGAGTGTTCATATAAAAATCAACTAAATAGCACTGAAGATGTGCCTCGATGATAAAGTGTTTGCCTGGCATGTCTGAGGCCCAAGGGTTTGACACCCCAGTACCACAAAAGTAAAAGAAAAACAAAAAAGCAAAAACTAAATAGCTGTGAGTGTATCTCAATGGTAGAGTGGTTGCTGTACATGCACCCTTACTAGGTTCGATCACTGGCACTATTTAAAAAAAAAAAAAAAACCTAAAGTAAAGACTACTATGTAGACCTAAATTCTAAACTTAGATGATCATACTTTTTTCATTCTTTATGTCACTAATAATCTGTTATGCATTGTGGCCAATTCAATAGAGGATTGTGGAGAGCAGTGACTGAGATTGGGGGTCTCTGATGACCTCATGGCTGTGGCCCACCTGGTGCCTGAGAACGTTTCTGTGCAAGGGTACAGAATGCCCAGTTGCTATGGTAATGCTCTGCCTGAGGACACTCTGTACAAATTCTTATAGGCTCCAACCTTTATCTCAGGCATATAGCTCCCAAGAATAGAGAAATTCTCATGCTACACAACCACAATGTTTCACCAGCTCCTCTGCTCCTGAGGCTGCCTGCTTAATAGTAACTTTAAAAAATGAACCTCCTTGAGCACTACACAAAGCTCAAACATTGCACATTGCAACTGTGGAAAAGCTGCATAGATGTTTCTGATTCTATAACTTTCCTGAGTACAATGAATAATGCTTGCATAGTCTTTAACCTGATAATGAGACATATAAATAAAAATTGCTGGTGTAACTCTTGAGATGTGCTTCTCCATCAGAGAGCAGCACTCCACCTGATCCCAGCTTTATCTTCAAATCTCTGCGTGTGAGTCTTTATTTTCTAATTCCCCAATCGCCCCTTGCTGGAACCATGAGTCTGGCTGTGCTGCTTGCGGCATAGGATTATACAAAATATTTAACATGACAAACTGTACAGATTGCTACTCCCTTACCTGTTGAACTATTGGAATTCTTAGGCCAGTTTGTCAAAATTCTCTTCAAACTACTTTAAGACTGTTTTTGTTAACTTAATTTCATTGTAACCAAAGTACCCAATAAGAACAACTTAGAGGAGGAAAATATTAATTTGGCTCACAGTTCAGAGGCCTAAGTCCATAGATATCCAACTCTATTGGTCTGGGCCCAAAGTGAGCAGCAGCACATCATGGGGGAAGAGTATGGTAGAGGAAAACAGTTCATCTCATGGCAGCCAGGAAGAAGAGAGAGGGAAGGAGGAAAGGGCCACAGAAAAGATGCACCCTTCTGGTCCACATGCCCAGTGACCCACCTCCTCCAGCTATGCCCCACCTGCCTATAGTTACTACCCAGTCAGTCCGTTCAAACTAGGATGAACTGATTAGGTTATGGTTCTCATGCTCCAATCACTTCACCTCTGAATATTCCTGCATAAACAGGAGCTTTGGGGGAAACTATCATACCCCAGCCATAACATTTGCACTGGTAGTTAAAAGTTAATTTCAGTAAACTCTGTAATTGTCCACACATCTTCCATGTGAGGTGTTAGGAAAGTTGATATCAATGAGTAAAAATTCAAATTAGTATTAGAAGTACATTTGTATATAATCAACTTCACTATGTAAGATAGTGAAACAGTCAAGTCACTTGAAACAGTCAAGTGCATAAGATTTGCATGATAATGTGTTCAAGTTCTCACAAAAACCACAATTTCACATTTTATGATGTGACAGCCAATTTCCTCTTTGGAATTACTCTCTGGTAGGTCTCCTTCTCCTTCTCCTTCTCCTCCTCCTTCTCCTTCTCCTTCTCTTCTCCTTCTTCGTGCTGGGGATTAAATCCAGGGCCTTGTGTGTGAGAGGCAAGTACTCTACCAACTGAGCTATATCCCCAGAGTGGTTATTTTCGTCTTGAAAAGACAAAGATAATCAAACTGTTTTTTAAAATTCACATTTAGCTTTAACTCAATAATCATGTATTTATTTATCTTACTCAACAAACATTTGTTGAACAATTACTATTTGCCTGACACATATTAAGGTACTGGGGATACAATGTGAATGAAACAGACAAAACAATTTTATGTAGTCTATACACTCCATTGAGAAGAAACTTTTTTCATGGTACTGTGGATGGAATCAGGGCCTCATGCATGCTAGACAAGTGCTCTACCACTGAGCCACATCCCTAGCCCTGAGATACATACTTTTTTTTATTAGTGCATATTAACAACACTCTAATGGATTTCGTTGTGGCATGTTCTTACAAGGCATATTTTTAACTAAGTCACACAGCATGTTATATAACCACAACTGTGGGTAGGGTATTCATTTTAAAATAAAGAGAGATATACAGGGTTGTGGTAAAGGAGTACAATGTATGTGTTAGAGGACAATTCTGGGGATTGAACCCAGGAACATTTTATCACTGGACTACATTCTCACCACTTTTTATTTTACTGTAAGACAAGGTCTCACTAAGTTGCTGAGGCTGGCCTCTAACTTGTAATCCTCCAACTTCAGCCTTTGAGGTCCCTGTGATTACAGGTGTGCACTCAGATGAAACTCAAAGATCAGAGAAAGCAATATTTGAGGGAGGGAGAGAGTGTGTGTGTTGTATTAGGCATTGAATCCAGGCCCTCAAGCATGCTAGGAAAAAGTTCTACTACTGAGCAACATCTCCAGCCCAGTTATTTTTATTTTTCATGCTGAGACAGAGTCTCACTAAGTTTCTGAGGCCCAAGTTACTGAGAGTGACATTGAATGTGTGATCCTCCTGTCTCAGTCTCCGGAGTCACTGGGATTATCGATGTGTGCCATAATACTATATATATATATTTTTTTTTAAGAGAGAGAGAGAGAATTTTTTAATATTTATTTTTTAGTTTTCGGTGGACACAACATCTTTATTTTATTTTTATGTGGTGCTGAGGATCAAACCCAGCGCCCCACGCATGCCAGACGAGTGTGTTACCGCTTGAGCCACATCCCCAGCCCAACCAGATATATTTTTAAGTTGCAAGCTGTACATCAACTTTCCCCTAAAATCAAATCCTGCCCTTCCTACCTGTTTGTTCTGCTTCCTCTTCTCTGTAACATGGATCATCCTATAACATAGAGTATTTACCAACATTTTATTGTGTAATTTAATCTAATATAATATAGGTCTGAAGTAGTGCTTGACACAAAGTAAATGCTTAAATAAGTACTTGTTGAGTGAATTAACAATGCCAATCACATTAAATTTATGACCACATATCTCAAGTGGATTATCCATAATGTCTAATAATCCAACTATGCTTTTTCTGTATGTTTTCTCCCCTATTTCAAACAATTTTCTCACTTTTTTTTTTTTTGATACTGGGGATTGAATTCAGGGGCACTCAAGTACTGAGTCACATCCCCAGCCCTTTTTTAATTTTAGAGACAGGGTCTCACTGAGTTGCTTAAAGTATCGCTAAACTGCTCAGGCTGGCTTTGAACTAGCAATCCTCCTACCTCAGCCTCCTGAGCTGCTGGCATTACAGGCGTGCACCTGGCTTTTCCCACTTCTTAAATATTCAAGATTCCCCTTCTTTCACCTGATACTTGATTCACATTTATTTGACAAAATAGAAGCAACCATGCCAAATCAGGGCTAACTACCCTCAAATCTTGCCCAGGAGCATTTAAGCTACCTGAACTCTCTGTTTTGCTGCAATATCCCATTAAACTGGAGGGCAGGAGAGGTGCACTGCTCCTTTCCTTTCTGAGGGCATCCTCTCTCTTCCTCGAGAGTGTCCCCTTTTCCCCTTTCCTATCCCTTCTAATAAACTCATCCTTGTTACTCTGAGTGACATGTCTGAAATCTTTGACTTGATCAAAAAAATCAGGGTTTAAAGGGACTTCTACGCACTCCTCAGTTTCCTAGAAGGCCCAAGCCCTGCAACAATCTCATTTATGTTTTATTTGAATTTTCTAATTTGAAGATGACACCATTAATTGGCCAATTGAGCAACTCATTTTTTTTTATGTGTCAGGATATTAGTTTATATTTATCTGTAGGCCCCTTTTCTATCATGCTCATTCCAAATTTTTTTTCTCAAGTGTACTTTTAAATTGCAATTTTTATGGAATTTGAATCCAAAGACATTTTTAATTTTTATGATCAAAGATACTTTTTCATTACTTAATAGCTTTTGAGATGTCAGTGCTTTAACAAAAGCCATCTGCCCTCTAAAATTACTTGAAAATATGTTTTGCCAGAATTCCTACCCAAGTTTTAAGGTTACAGTTTTTAAAACATAAACCTTAGATTTAACAAATCCTTGTGGCAGAACAACACAATAATTTCAAAGAAAAACAAACAAACCAAAAACAAACAAACAAACAAACAAAAACATGAAACATAAATATCTTAGAAAAAAATGGTAAACATTCTTTTAATTCTGCAGTTTTTAAACCAGGCTGCTGATTATAATCATGTGGGGAGCTTTTTAAAAGGATGGATTCCTTGTTCTCAGCCCCTGACATTTGGATTTAACTAGTTTGGGGTTGGAGCCAGACATCAGTATTTTCTTAAAAACTCATCACATGATACGACACTACCAGTGTTGATAACAACTGTTTCAAATGTATAACAGCACTCCAAACAAAAGATAGACCAGTGCTACCTCAAACTGGGACCTATGGCTTCCTTGAGAGTCCTCTCCATTGCTGTAGTTATGAAACCTGCAGGTTAAATATCCTGCTACCAAAGAAATAGGAGATGATGCCTTTGTCAAACACAAGGTGGGGAGATAAGAAAAGGTTGACAGTTAAAAAAAAAAAGTTTACTAACCATTTACTAAAACACAAGGAGACAGACAGGTAGACACACACACACACAAACCTACCATAGATAATGATGGTATTATTGAACAAGGACTTCCTGCCTTATGGGCATAGAAGGCAATGCTAAGACACCTGGTTTTGCAAAAAGAAAAATTTTATTGTGTAGTCAACTAACAAGGAGACTAGGAGCTATAAAGCTCAAATCTTCCTCCATGATTGCTTGGTAGTGAGGTAGTTTTGGGGAAGGAAAAGGGAGGAAAGCTGCTTGTTCATTGGGTGACAAGAAGGGCTGCATGTTCCTTTTCAGGATGAGTTATTTTTTGCATAGGGGATTTTGAGCTTGGGACATCATTGATTTGGCCACCTGGCTTCTGTTTGTTTCTTATTTTATTTTGGGGGCCAGGAGTGGGTATTGGAGATGAAACCCAGGGCACTTTACCACTGAGCTACATTCCCAGCCCTTTTTATTTGTTTATTTATATATTCTTTTGAGACAGGGTCTCACTAAGTTCCTAGGGTCTTGCTAAGTTTCAGAGGCTGGCCTCAAACTTGTGACCCTCCTGATTCTGCTTCCTGAGTCAGCAGGATTATAGGCATGTGCTGCTCCACCTGGCTTCATGTCCATTCTTGAAACATGGGTTCCAAACAGTAAGAATCATTAGGGAAGGACCTGGAGACTTTTCCTGGAAGACAACTTAAGGCATATGTGTCTGGGTGTGTCCAGGCCTTAGTCCATTTTGATGGTGTTCAGGACACACTACATCAAATACATCACCTTGATATTTAAGAAAACAGCAGAAACAGGAAGAACAACTGTTATAAATAAACAAATAGGTATATAGATAAAGATATATGTGTGTATATATACAAATACATAGTTTTTGAACATATGAGATAATAGAAATAAATAATATTTAGCTAGAAATAAAATTCTGAGTCACAGAGATGACTCAGACTCTCTGAGTCTGGTTTCTCCTAAAGCAGATTTTCCTTGGAAGTGATCATGAGACAGGGACCAGACATAAAACAAAAAATAGCAAATAAACAGCCAAGTGTGGTGGCACACACCTGTAATTCCAGTGACTCGGGAGGCTGAGGCAGGAGGATAGTGAGTTCAAAGCCAGCCTCAAAAACTTAGTGAGGCACTTACCAACTCAGAAAGACCCTGCCTGTAAATAAAATACAAAAAAAGGCTAGGGATGGTAGCCCAGTTGTTATGCATCCATGGGTTTAATCCCCTGTACAAAAAAAAAAAAAATAGCAGATAAACTCTTGCATCTTCATTCATAATCTCTACCTACTAAACATCTTTTCCTACTCCCCCACACACTGTGTATGGAATGTTTCTCTTCTTACCCTCCTGTTCTTAATTACATCAACAGTAAGCATCAGGTGTAGGGCCTTACCAAAAGATATGGAAGAGTCTCTTCCACTGGAAAGAAATTCCTAAAGGAATTATCATAAAAATACCAGAGCCTTCCTACCCCAGCCTCTCAATAAAAAGTTGGGCCATTCTTTTGTTTGTTTGGGGGCAATTTTGACTACTCTATCAGCCTGGACTGTCCCTTACACTGGAAGAAGCCCTCCCCCTCCTTTTCTTTTTCAGATTGAACCTTTACCTGTATATTCATACTCTCTTGGTGTTCATTTTTTTGCCAACACCAGGTCAAAAGTTCCCATGTTCTCTATAAAGAAGACCCTTATTCTGGAGGTGTCCATGCTACACCTGGAGGGAACACCTTTACCTCTGAAGAAACAGGAAACACAAGAGAAGAAGGAGAATGAGAAGACCTTGCTAAGTTCCCCCTAGTATTTACCATTGGATCATACCCTCTGTTCAATCATGCTAATGCACATCTGTCTACTTGTTAGGAGACAGACAGATGGGGATGGTGGGAACACGAGGTTAAGAGAATAATTCTATAAAATGGGCCAACTGTGCTGAACCCCACATGCTTTCTGGACCCCCACATGCTTTCTTTGCCAAAAAACAATTTATCTGAGGCCCTGCCTGGCCTAAGTGGACAGGATATGTCACATTCCTCAACAAATGACCTGCTATCTACAAGGAAGTAGGCAGGAAATAACATTGATAAGAGGAAGTTACTTTGAAGGGAGACACTTTGTGACCCTTTTCACAGACCAGATCCCTGAAGATAAGGATAATTCCTCCTAACCATAAAACCTATAGGAATGCATGGTGTAGAATCCAATTAAAATTACCAGTCAGCATGGGCCAAAGTGACCTAGAGTTGTCATGACAATAGGTACTTGGAAGTCTGGTGTCAACTTGCTGTCAGTCAAAAGTCAACAAGTGGGCTGGGGATGTGGCTCAAGCCTGGCATGCGTGTGGCCCGGGTTCGATCCTTAGCACCACATACCAACAAAGATGTTGTGTCCGCCGAGAACTAAACAATAAATATTAAAATTCTCTCTCTCTCTCTCTCTCTCTCTCTCTCTCTCTCTCTCAAAAAAAAAAAAAAAAAACTCTCTTCAAAAAAAAAAAGTCAAGAGATGGACATGGTGGGACTCTCTGGAAACTTCTCTGGAATCCCCAATAAAGGAATGCAGGAGATGCACATTTGTCCCTCCCCTCTGTGAGAGGACCCACTCTCTCCCTTAAGAGTGTCCCCTTTCCCTTTTCCTATCCCTTTCAATAAATTCATGCCTGTTACTCTGAGTGACATGTCTGAAATCTTTTTGACCTGATCACAAGAATTGGGGTATTAAAGGGGGTCTTTGCACTGCCTCAGTTTCTTGGAGGCCCCAGCTCTGCTACACAATCTTCATAAAACCTAAGTACACAGGTTTTCCTGTCTATTTGGGTCTTCATTTCTGATGCTTTCCATGTCATTGTAATTTTTTATTAAATAAATTTGTATGCTTTTCTCTTTTTTTTTTTTTTTTTTTTTTAAAGAGAGAGTGAGAGAGAGGGGGGGACAGAGAGAGAGAGAGAGAATTTTAACATTTATTTATTTTTTCTTAGTTCTCGGCGGACACAACATCTTTGTTGGTATGTGGTGCTGCTGAGGATCGAACCCGGGCCGCACGCATGCTAGGCGAGCGCGCTACCGCTTGAGCCACATCCCCAGCCCCGTATGCTTTTCTCTTAATAATTGTTTATTACAGTTACTTTGGCCATGAACTTTGTGATGACTGAGAAAAATACACAATTTTGTCTTCTTTATAATATTTATATTAATAGCTAGCAAAATACACTTTAATGAACTGAGTGTATAGCTCAAGTGGTAGAGCACTTGCCTAACATGTACAAAGCCCTGGATTCGATCTCTACCACTAAAAAGAGAAAAAGAAAAAGAAAAGAAGAAAAGAGAAGAGTACTACATAATGATAAAATGTTTAATTGGCTCAGAAAATAAAATGATCCTAATGAAATTGACTAAATACATTAGCAACACTGAAGGAACTAATAAATTTATAGTCAGTTATGATTTTGATATCAGGTGTCCCTCAAAAGTCAATGTGTGAGACAATGCAAGAAAGTTTAGAGGTGAATGATTTGATTATGAAAGGTATAATGTAATTTGTGCATTAATTCCCTGATAGGGATTAACTGAGTGGTAATTGTAGCCATGTAGGTTGTGGATGAAGGAGATAGGTCATCGGGGGCATGTTTTGGGGGCATATATTTTGTCCTTGTTGAGTGGAGCTCTCTCTTTCTCTGCTTCCTGGTGCCATGTTCCTGGCTGCTTTCCTCTGCCATACTATTCTGCCATGATGTTCTACCTCACCTCAGGCCCCTAGGAATGGAGTCAGTCAACTATGTGATAAAGGGCTGGGGCCTTCTGGGAAACTGAGACAGTATGAAAACACCCCACTTTGAACCCTGATTCTTGTGATCAAGTCAGAAAGATTTCAGACATGCTGCTCAGAGTAACAAACACAAGTTTATTGAAGGGATTAAAAAAGGGAAAAGGGAACATTCTCAAGGGAAAGAGTGGGTCCTCTCACAGAGGACCTCCCACTGTCCCTCTCCTGCACTCCAGTTTCATTAGGGATCCAAGATCCTAGAGAAGTTTCCAGAGAGTCCCACCCAGGTCTATCTCTTGACTTTTCACTGACAGCAGAATCACATCAGACTTCCAAGTCCCCACTGCCATGACAACTCTAGTTTACTTTGGCCTGTGCTGACTGGTTCTAATGGGATTCTTAAGCATAAATTCTTACAGATTTTATGCTTAGGAGGAATCATCCTTATCTCCCTGAGTTTTGGGATCTGGCCTATGAAAAGGGTCACAAAAGTCTCCCCCTTCAGAGTAACTTGGGTTCTTCTTATCAATGTTATATTGGGCCTGCATTTCTCTTGCACATAGCAGTTATTTTGCTGGTGAATGTTGAAACAGAAAGATAGACCACTCAGAGGCAGCCAGGAAAAGGGTCTCAGAGAAGAAAAGGAAGCAGAGAGAATAGGGAAGTCAAGTTTTTGACGCCAGCTATTCCTACTCACAAGGATAGTTCCTGAGCCCCTAGAAAAGACCAACTACAAAAGGTACTTTTTCTTGGACCAGAGACCCTCACCTTCACTCTTATGCTGATTAAGGCTTAGAAATCACTTTTCTCTGGATTTGCTGAAGAAGGCAAAATAGAGTTGATTGGCTTCCTTTCTGAATCCTTATCCCATCAATCATCTACAGAAACAGGTCAAGTCCATAAAAAACCCTAGATGACACACACTCATGGACATCTCTCTCTTGAGACCTCCTTCCTCTTCTGGAGCTCTGCTTTCTTTCTTTCTATTATTCTAATAAATCCTGTTACTTTTCTCTCACCCTTATGTCAATAGATTTCATTCTTTGAATTTGTGAGGCAAAGAACACACCTGACATCCATGCTCTGTGTTATAATGTGACATAACTGTCCACTAAGGCCAGGCAGGACTCCAGGTAAATTGCCTCTTGTAAAAGAAAGTTTATGGGGATCAGCACAGTTGACCCATTTTATAGAATTATTCCTTTAACCTCATGTTTCCAACACTCACATCTGTCTGCCCACTATCATGTGGACTGAGTTCTCTGAAACTGTGAGTTCCCAAATTAACTTTTCCTCCTTAACATTGTTCTTGTTAGGTCTTTTGGTCTCAGTGGTGAAAAAGGTGACTAAAACACAGTGTTATGGTTTGGATGTGAGATATCCTCCAAAAGCTTATGTGTAAGACAATGCAAGAAGGATTAGAGGAGAAATGATTGGGTTATGAAAGCCTTAACCTAATCAGTGTGCTAATCTCCTGATAGGATTAACTGACTGGTAATTGAAGTGATAGGGTGTGGCTGGAGGAAGTGGGTCTTTGGGGGGTGTCTACGGGGTATATAGTTTGTCTTTGTGTGTATGTGTGTGTGTGTATAATCTTTTGGTCACAGCAGTGAAAAATCTGACTAAAATACACAGTCATGTGAAAGAATTCAAAATGATTTCCTAAATTGCTGATGATTTGAGCAGAAAAAAAGTAAGAAGATTTGAACGACACTAGAAACAACCTTTGTTCATGTATACAACTCAGTGTTCATATATATATATATATATATATAACTAAACACTCCAAAAATATGGAATTTAACTTCTCAAGCATACATGGGTTATTTACAAAATTGATTATGTGCTAAGTGATAAGAAAGTTGACACAACATTTAAAATAATTAGTTTTGCTCAGTCTCAGATAAATCTAACTCATTACATTAACAGATCAAAGGAGTGAAAAAATTTGATCATCTTGTAAGGAAGGAGGATGACTTTTCTCTCCACACTTGAGAGTTCTTAGTTGGAAAAGACTCCTATAACAAAAGAAAGATTAGCATGAGAAAACGAAAATAAGTTTATTACATATTTATTTAAGATCTACCTGGGAGACACCCAAGAATTATTCACAAAGAGCTGGCTTTGAGTTCCAGGTTATATAGTATCTTCAACAAAGAACAATACATTTTTAGAGAACTGACAAGACAAAATAGAAGGACTCAAAGTGTTTAGGGCAGCAAATTGTTGGAAGGCAAATAAATGGGAGATGAAGGTTAGTTGATAAAGTATGTGAACGTAGATCCCTCAAATGCCATCTCCAGGCTGGTGAAAGTCTAAAGCTATTTGCAGTGATTAGTCTTTGTGTACCCTGGCAGAGGAAAAGCAGGATATTTTTTGATTTGGGAGAATTATTAAATTATTTATTTGTTTATTTATTTATTTTGCAGTATTGGGGATCAAATCCAGGGTTTCCTGCATACCGGGTAAGTGCTCTGCCATGGAGCTACATCCCATGCCCTGTCTGTAAATTTATCTTCTGCTTTTAGGCAATAAAGAGAGGGCAGATAGTTTTCATCCACCTGTTTCTTCTCAATTGTCTTCGGGTCAAAACAATCCTCATGCCAAAGAAGTGTATTTTGGGGTGACTTATTCTGGTATCCCATAATCTCAATCAATGAAGAAAAAACATCTGGTAAAATGCAGCGTATAGAAAATGATGAACAGAAAGAAACTTCCTTAACTTCTTAAGCATATCTGTCAGTTTAAGGACACCACAATGGTGGAGGCAGGGTACAAGAAAAATGCCACTGGAGGACAAGAAAGGGAAATGAGTCATTATGGCCCTGTTTACTATATGTTCCATTATCATGACAACTCCGGCCACAGGGTCAGTATTCTAAAATAACCATTGGGGATAAAGTGGACAATATTCTAATTAGGTATCATAAGGTAACCAACTGGAGCAAATGGAGTGAGGTCTTCAATAAGGTCTATGCAGGGAGGAAACTGCCTTACAGCTCAGCATATAAAACAAAAAGTCCTAGACATCATGCCCTTAAACTCCCCCACCCCTTTCCACTTTATCTTATGGAGTGCTACTTTCACCTTCAACTTCACCTTCACCTTCAATAAATCTGTGTTTTGTCCATTACTTCTGTGTGTCTTGCTCAATTCTTTGTTCAGAACACCAAGGACCTGGACCACAACTAGATATCCCAATGATAACATACTACCAAAAATGTATAGAAGGGGTTGGGGATGTGGCTCAAGCAGTAGCGTGCTCGCCTGGCATGTGTGGGGCACTGGGTTCAATCCTCAGCACCACATAAAAATAAGACAAAGATGTTGTGTCCACTGAAAACTGAAAAATTAATATTAACACATTCTCTCTCTCTCTCTCTCTCTCTCTCTCTCTCTCTCTCTCAAAAAAAAAATTATAGAAAACATCATTCTTATGAGTGTAACATGATAGTCACTCCCTTTAAGATCAAGAAAATGGTAAGGATGTATACTATTTCTGCTTCTATTTAATATAAATCTAATTAATATGAATCTCAGCAATTTAGTAAGACCCTAAGCAACTTAGCAAGACACTGTCTCAAAAAAATTTAAAAAGGACTAGGGAGGTGACTTAGTGGTAAAGTGCCCTTGAGTTCAATTCCTAATCCAAAAAAATAAATAAAACAAAATTAATGCAGAAGAATAAAGGATCAAAATGGATAAGAAACATCTAAAGAAGAATAAATAACCAGCATGATATAACAAAAACAATTATAAGATTTGAAATGAACAAATTATTATTTGAAACAACATGATTTCTACATTAAAAACCCAAAGTTATATACATAATTAGTTTTGGAAATCAGAAGAATTAACAAGGTGGCTAGGTGAGTAAATTCAAATAAATTTTACTCATTTCTAGCAACAATAAACACTTAATAAAATCAATTACTTGAAAAGATGTCACGGAAAATGCTATTATACCAAATATATGATGTACCTATAAATAAATCTAACAAAAAATGTGCAAGTCAGGTATGGAAGAAATTATCTCATTGAAAAATATATAAAACACAAATAAATACATAAAAAAATTACAAAGAGCTTAGTTCTTTCTACCCAAGTTGACCTGCAGAGTCAAGTACTTCTCATCAAAATCCCAACAGCATTATTTAAATAACATGACAAGATGGTTCTAAAGTTAATGTTGAAAGCCTGATATGGTGGTGCAAAGTAATCCCAGCAACTCTGGAGGCTGAGGCAGAGAGATCGCAATTTCCAGATCCTCCTGCCTCAGCAATTTAGTGAGACCCTAAGCAACTTACAAGACCCTGTCTCAAAATAAAAATTAAAAAAGGACTAGAGAGGTAACAGTGTAAAGTGTCCTTGGATTCAACTCCTAGTTCAAAAAATAAATAAAACAAAATTAATGCAAAAGAAAGGATCAAAAATGGACAAGAAAAATATAAAGAATAAATTTTGAGCATTCGTCCTACAAGACATCAAGTCATATTATAAAACTATAGTAATTAAGATTCAGGTGTTTTAGACCTGATGCTTACAAGATTCATGGGGAACAGGGGGACTTCATAATAATAATAAATTATTTAAAGTATTAAATTAGTAATAGAAACAAATGTTTATGTGAAATGAGAAAAATCAAAAGAATTCAAAACTTAAGCTGACATGGTAAAACTGATAGTAATAATATGATATTTTAACAAAAACTGTTTGATGCAATCTTATAATTCCTCTTTACCACTTTTTTTGATCTCATATCTTTGATTAATCTTTTTTATAACAATAATTTTGATATATATGGTTATGATATATATGTGCATTTGATATATATGATTTGACTATGATTTATTTATGTATTTATTTATTTATGTTTTACCACTGAGCTTCATCTCCAGCCCTTTTTATTTATATATTTTTATTTTGAGACAGAGTCTTGCTAAATTGGCTGAGGATCTCTCTAAATTGCTGAGGCTGACCTGGAACTTGCAATCCTCCTTCCCTTGCCTCCTGAGTTGCTGAGGTTACAGGCATGCCATCATGCCTGGCTATAATATTGTTTTCTATAGAGAGTATAGAAAGAATTCTCAGGCATAGTATGGTTGGTAAAAGTGTTTTTTAAAATAAAGATCATGTCCAAGTATAACTAAAAAATATTTAAAAACACATATTATTTGAACTGACAAAACTAATTACCCAGAACAATTCAAAAGCATTTCAAAACCATTGCTCTGTTGGATTGAGCTACACAATTATGTAATCAAGTAACTCTTATACTACATACATTGATAATTAATGAAAAGGAGTTTTATCAAAAGGAAATTTTAGGGCTGGGACTGTAGCTCAATGGTAGAGCACTTGCCTCACACGTGTGAGTCACTGGGTTCCAACCTCAGCACCACATAAAAATAAACGAATAAATATATAGTGTCCATCTACAACTAAAAAATATTGAAAAAAAAAAAGAAAATTTTATCAATGGAATATTTTCTATAGGCTGTTTTACTGGCTTCCTGGCAATTTTTGTATTATTTTTTCTGTCACTGAGAGACTTCTCCAAGATATGATGCATAAGATGTAAGATGATCCAATGTAGGATGAATAAAGAATGCAACTTTTTAAAATTTACTATTTTAATTTTTAAAAATATTATTGTTAGCCAGGCATGGTGGTGCATGCCTGTAATCACAGCAGCTCAGCAGACTGAGGCAGAAGGATCTCAAGGTCAGAGCTAACCTCAGAAATTTAGCAAGGCCCTAAGCAACTTAACAAGACTCTGACTCTAAATTAAAAAAAAAAAAAATGAAAAGCAGCTAGGGATGTGGCTCAATGGCTAAGTGCCCCTGGGTTTAATTCCTGGTACAAAAAAGAAAAACCCCCCAAAACAAACACAAACACACACACACACACACACACACACAACTGTTAGGTGTTGGTACCTTATAAGAATTCTAATAAATTGAGGCTGGGATATAGCTCATTTTGTAGAGTGCTGGCCTTGCATACACAGGGCCATGGGTTCAATCCCCAGCACCACTAATAATAATAATAATAACAATAAAAAGTTATTCTGGTAAATTATGTTTATTGATTACAACTAAAAAAAAGAAAAAAACAAATATATAGTGCATTTCTAATTTTCTATACTGGATTATCTAAGGAGACAATGTTAATTTAACTAGGTGTTGATGAGAACTGAATTCTCCATTCAAGATCTCATACATCTATAAATGGAACATACTTTACAGACAACATTCTGATATACATTACAAACAGTTTTTCCTGCAGAGCTCAGATACCTCCGTTATCAGAAGCCATAGAATATATTCATACAGCAATATAGCTGTTGGCCCACATCTTCCTTTTATGATACTAGATAAATCAATAGCATGGGCAATAAAGATGTTCTCAAGGACAATAGGTATATTTCTGTAATATTGTATAATGTTATGCAATTCATGCATAAAAAGCATTTGAAAAAATTAATACACATTTATGATTTTAAAAACTTTTAGTTAGAAGTAGAGGAATATTACAAGTTAATAAACTTAAAAAGAGTATCTACTGCTTGGTTTGGTGGTTCATACCTGTAATCCCAGCAATATAGAGACTGAGGCAGGAATATTGCATGTTCAAGGCCAGCCTCAGCAATTTAGCAATAACCAGTCTCAAAATTAAAATAAATAAATAAATAAGACTGGAGATGTAGCTTATTGGTAAAGCACCCTTGGGTTCAATCCCCAGTACAAAAATAAAAAATTCTACAGTAAATATACAGCTAATATCATATCTCTAAAATCAGGAACAAAGCAAAAATTATCATTCTCACCATTTGTTTCCCTAGTACTGGAATTATAGGTGCGTAACACTGTACTACGCTCCATTCTCACTACTCTTACTTAATATCATATAGTAGAAGTTCTAGATGCTACATTAAGGCAATAAACAGAAATGTGTACATGGAAATAAAGAACTAAAACTGGAGCTGGTGCTGTGGCTCAGTGGAAGAGTGCTCACCTAGAACGTGCAAGGCCCTGGGTTTGATTCTCCGTACCACATAAAAATAAATAAAATTAAGTAATGTGTCCAACTACAACTAAAAAAATATTTTTTTAAAAAAAGAACTAAAACTATTCTTACTTGCAGATGGCATTGCTACATAGAAAGTCCCAAGAAATCTAGCAAAAAGTTATTCCTAGAACTACTAAGTGCATTAATCAATCACAGGATTAAAACCACCACACACCAAAAAGTCAGTCACATTTTAATATACTAGCAATGAACATGCAAAATTAAACATAAAATATCAAGTAAAATTGCTGCAATGAAAATAAAATATTTAGGTATAAACAATAAAATATTGTATGGTGAAATTATAAAATGCTAATGAAATAAATTAAAGAAGCCAAATAGATGTAAAGAAACATATTCTTCTCATGAATTGGGAGCCTCAGCACAAAAAAAGATGAAAATTCTTCCCAAATTGACATACAGGTTCAAGGCAATTGCTTTTAAAATCCGAGCAAAATTTCCTAGAGATAGAGAAAAACTTATTCTCAAGTCTATATATAAAGATACAAGAAGGCACCAGAATAGCTAAAACAGTCTTGACAGGTCCTAGAATAGCTAAAATCAACTCAACAAAAAAGAATAAAGTGGGAGGAATGATTTAATCTGATATTAAGGCCATCTATATAACTACAGTAGTCAAAAAAGTAGGGGCATAGGCACATGGGTAAACAGGACCAATGAAACAGAATAGAGAGACCAGAAATTGACCCTTAAAAATATGTCCAGTTGTTAACCAAGGGAAATTGCATGGAAATGAAGGGAGACCCTCATTGCCATACAAAATTACATATAAGAGGTTGTGAGGGGAATGGGAAAATAAACAAGGAGAGAAATGAATTACAGTAGATGGGGTAGAGAGAGAAGATGTGAGGGAAGGGGAGGGGGGATAATAGGGGATAGGAAATGTAGCAGAATACAACAGTTACTAATAGGGCATTATGTAAAATTGTGGATGTGTAACCGACGTGATTCTGCAATCTGCATTTGGGGTAAAAATTGGGAGTTCATAACCCACTACATTCTAATGTATGAAATATGATATGTCAAGAGCTTTGTAATGTTGTGAACAACCAATAAAACAAAATTTAAAAAAAATTAAAAAAAATATGTCCAGTTGATTTTTGACAAAGTGCTAAAGCAAATCAATGGAAGAAGGATAATTTTTCCAAAAATCTTTGCTGGAACAACTGGACATCAATAGGTAAAAAATATCAACATTATCCTAAACTTCCCATTTAATCAAAAATTAACTCAAAATGTACCCGGGGCTTAAATATAAAAAGTAAAACTATAATATTTCTTTCAAAAAATAAATGAAAATCTTTATATTAGGCAAAAGCATCTTATACTTGATAACTAAAGCAAAATTTTAAAAAGGAAAAATTGATAAACTAGACCTCCTCAAAATTAAAATTTTCCTCTACAAAAGATCCTGAATGTTAAAAGGATAAAAAGACTAATTACAGACTTGGAGAAAATATGTTCTAATTATATTTCCGACAAAGACTTGTATCTAGAATATATAATAAACTCTTATAACTCAAGAGCAAAACAACAAAAACTAAAGAATATGTTTTATTCAGTTTTTAATTGCTGTGACCAAAAAACCTGACAAGAACAACATAGAAGGGAAAAAGTTTACTTGGGGGCTCACAGTTTCCAAGGTCTTAGTTCATATATGGCCAACTCCATTTCTCAGGGACAAAGATGAGGGAAAGCATCATGGCAGAAGAGTGTGGTCTAGGAAAGCCGCTGGGAACATGGCACTAAGAAAGAGAGAGAGAGAGAGAGAGAGAGAGAGAGGGGGGGGAGCTTCACTCAACAAGGATAAAACAAATACCCCCAAAGGTTTCCCCCAATGACTTACCTCCTCCAGCCACACCCTACTTGTCTATAGTCACAATTCAGTTAATCCCTATCAGGGGATCAATGCACTGATTAGGTTAAGGCTAAGGTTTTCTAACCCAATCATTTCACCTCTAAACCTTTTTTGCATTGTCTCACATATAAGCTTTTGGGGACACCTCATATCTAAACCATAACAGAATTCAGATAGAAAATGGACACAATATATGAAGAAATATTTCACTGAAGAGTGAAAATAAACCCATCAAAGATGTTTAATATCATTTGCCATTAAAGAAATACAAATAATAATGCACCGATAAAAATGTGAAAAAAAATCTATTTATAAAATAGATTTTGTATTTATAAAAAGAAATCCAAACAAACCCACCACAAGGAGATATAACTACATACCTCTCAGATTGGCTAAAATAAAAAATAGTGATAACACTAAATGTTGGTGAGGATGTGGAAAATGTACGCTCGTGAATTGCCACTAGGAATGTAAAATGGTATAGCTACTCTGGAAAAGATTTAGGCAGTTTCCAATGTGACCCAATGATGGCTTAGGTTTACCCAAAAACCTGTGTAAGATCATTCATAACAACTTTATTCATACCAGCTAAAAACAAGAAATGACCCTAGTGTCTTTAACAGGTTGTGATGGTTCATTCTATATGGCAACTTGGCCTAATGTATTTGTCCAGTTATTTGGTCAAATATTAGTCTAGATATTGCTGGAAAGATATTTTGTAGATATTATTAACATTTATAGTTAGTTGACTTCAGTTTACCCTTAATAAGTTTTGTCAGAGTAAAGCTTATTAAACTATGTAGTTTTAAGAGTAAAAATTGGTATAGGAAAAAAAGAGTAAACAGTGACACTTCACAGAAACCCTGATACAGATTCTACTGCCCATGGAAATTTGCTATATGATAAAGATGGCATTTCAATCAGAGAGGAAAAATTGATTTCTTAAGAATTGGTATTAGTATAACTCAATCTCCATAGGAAAACAAAATTGTTCTTGTTACTCACAAAATACACATAAGAACTTAAAGAAAATATAAAAAAAAATTTCTGTCACCTGGAAATAGGGAAAATTTTTCCAAAATTACAACTCCTAAACAATAAATAATATTAATTAAAAATTAAAAAAAAAACTTACACAAAAAGAAGAACCATAAACATAGTTTATAAAAGACTAATGAAAAACTGGAAATAGCCAGGCAGGCTTGTAATCCTAGTGGCTCTGGAGAATGAGGCAGGAGGATTGTGAGTTCAAAGCCAGCCTCAGCAACTTAGGGAGGCCCTAAGCAACTCAGTGAGACCCTGTGTCTAAACAAAATACAAAAAGGGCTGAGGATGTAGCTCAGTGGTTAAGCGCCCCTGGGTTCAATCCCTGGCCAAAAAAAAAAAAAAAAAGAACTGGAAATAATAATGTTTTCAAGGTATATCAAAAAGAAAAGTTAACATTTCTAATATATGAATAGCACTGAGAAGAAAACTAATGATTCCATGGGAAAATCAGATAAAAGATATATGAGGAGACAATTCACAGAAAAAGAAATTATCCTTCACCATATAAAAAAGACTAATAACAACTTATTAATATTAAGAGAAACTTAGGTGCTGGGATTGTGGCTCAGCGGTAGAGTGCTCCCCTAGCACGGGTGGGACCAGGGTTCGATTCTCAGCACCACATAAAAATAAAGGCATTGTATTGTGTCCATCTACACTTAAAAAAATAAATTAAAAAAGAGAAAATTATACTTTTAACTTTTTCTTATGGAAAATTTCAAACATATATCAAAATAGAAAGAGTATAGTGAACTCCCATGTAACCATTATTCAGGTTCAATAATTATCAAGAGAAATGCTGTGGTATACACAAAAGTGAGCCATCCAGATCAAAATCCTCTTCAATTTCAGGACTGAATCACTTTTTGAAATGACAACTGAAAACAGAATGAGTCCCTTTGCAGGAATTGCCTTCAGGGTTTCGATAAATTGCTAAGGTTAGCTTTGAACTTGTAGTTTCTCCTTCCTTAGTCTCCCCAGCTACTGGGACTACAGGTGTGTCCCCTTGTCTCTGGCTAATATCCCTTTTCTGAGAATAACCCACATTCAATGATGATCAATGAGGAGATATAAACTTCTGACCACTTACTTCAAATCAGAACCCTCCTTAAAGGTAAGCTCAATTCCGGAGTTTTCTCTGAGAGTTGTTGAGGCCTTTGTTACATAAACATCATAGTAAAACTTCTTCCTCTGCCCAGCCCTTTTCTATCAATTCAGAATCTGTTTCCTGGGGAACCAATCTGCAACAAATATGAATCAAAATACATTGAGGAGCTGTTTCTCATTTATCAGATTGGCAAACATCCAAAATTTTGACAACACACTCTATTGGCAAATATGTAGAGGAAATGGTTTTATTATGCATTAGTAGTGGTAAATCAAAATGATACAATTCATCTGAAGAGGAAATGGCAACGTTTAGTAAAATTCTCCATGTATTTATCACTTAACACAGAAAATACTAGTTCAAGCAAATTATCTCAAAGATAAACTGAAAATATGGCATGATATGTACACAAGACTTTTTTTTTTTTCAGTACTAGGGATTGAACGCAGGAGTTCTCTACCACTGTACAATATCCCCAACCTTTTTCATTTTTTATTTTGAGACAGGGTCTTGCTAAGTTGCCCAGCTGCCCTAGAACTTCAATTCTGCTGCCTAAATCTCTAGGATTGCAAGTGTGAACCACCACACCTGGCACAAATTTATTCTTTGTGGTTCCATTTATAAGAGCAAAAGTCTGTAAAAGACTCAAGTATCCATGAATACAGGGATTTTTATTTTTTATTAATGTTATTTTAATTGACAAATGATTGTATATATTTATGGGTTATAGAGTGACATTCTGATGTGTGTGTGTGTGTGTGTGTGTGTGTGTGTGTGTGTGTGTGTGTGTATAATGTGGGATGACTAAATCAAGCTAATTAATACTTCAACTTGAATAATACTCACATAATGAAGTACTAAACAAAAAAGAAGAGTTCATCTCAATGATGGGATCCCCAGGACACATTGTTAAGTGAAAAAATCAAAGCAACAAACAGAATGTGTATTTCCTTCTATCTAAGAAAAAGGAAAGACAAATCTATATATTCATTTGCTTATCTTAAAACATGACTGAAAAATATTAAAGAAAGCCTAAATAGAGGGAGAGATACCTTGTGTTTATAGGTTAGGAAGACTCATAATTATAAACAGGTTAATTCTTTTCATATTGATATGCAATTATAATACAATCCCAAATGAGATTTCAAAAGGCTTTTACTTACAATGTCATAAGCTAATTCTAAATTTCTTATGGAAATGAAAAGGACCCAGAATTGCCAAAAACCTTTGAAAAATCACAAAATTGTAAAACTGATACTACCTGTTTTCAAGGCTTTATTGTAAATATAGGCAAACAAATCAATAAAACAGAATAAGAAGTCCAGTATAAATCCAAAAATGGGCAACTGATTCTTGATACATGTTCAAAAAGAATTCAGTGAAGAAATAATAGTCTTTGGGGGCAGGGGCTGTGTGAGGCACTGAGTTCGATTCCCAGCACCACATATAAATAAGTAAAATAAAGGTCTATCAACAACTACAAAAATTTTTTAAAAAGAAAAGAAATAACAGTCTTTTAAACAAACTGTGATGGAGTGATTACATATTTGTATAGAAAATATTGACCTCAATTCATAATTCACATCATATACAAATATTAAATTATTGGCTGAAAATCTAAAACCTTAAACTATAGGCTTTTAGAAGAAAACATCAGAGAAATAATTTGCAATTTTGCTGCAGGAAAAGATTTCTTGGATACAACACTAAACACATGATCCACAAAAAGACAAATTGGACTTCAGTGATTTTAAAAACTTATACACTTTGAAAGACATGCTCTTTTTTCTTTCTTTCCTTTTTTTTTTTTTTTTTTTTCCAGTGCTGAGGTTTGAACCCAGGGCCTCACACATACTAAGCTCACACTGTTAGCACAAAATGACCAGGCCAGCTCAGCTTTTTCTTTAGGAATGGACCCACTTTCCTGGTGGAAAATGAGGCACTAGCCAAAGGAGAAGTATAGGCTTATATAGGTTACACCGAGAGGTGACTTAATAAATGAGAATGTCAGTTTTGGCACTCAGAAATTTGGGGTCAGCTTTACTGAAATGGGAGGGGGTCTGGAGTCAGTGGTCAGTATCTGGGATTTATCTTACTGGGCCAGATGGAGGGTCTGCGTCAGTAGCTGGTATCTGGGAAAGAATTTATTTAGAAAAAGATCAATGCTTTGGCCTCTTCCTAGAGATATTTCAGACTTGATGGATACCTACTCCCTGGGGCCTGTTTCCTCACTTGGAAAGAATGTATTGGGAAAGGATCAATGTATTGTCTTCTTCCTCATCCCTTCTCCCCAGGCTACACTATTTTGGGGTTTGTCATTTTCCATGCTCTGCCACTGAGCTATACCCCAGCCTCTGAAAAACACTGTTAAGAGAAGGGAAAGACCAGCTATAGACTGGAAAATATGTTTGCCAATTGCAAATCTGTTGAAAGACTTGATTCCAAAATACATAAAGAACTCTAAAACCTCAATAAGAAAACAACCTAATTTTTAAAAAGACAAAATATTTAAACAGACCTTAATTAAAGAAGATATATACATGACTAATAGGTGCTAATGTAATGCAAGTTAAAAATCACAATAGAATCTATACCCCCCATACCTATCAGAATGGCTAAAATGTAAAACACCAAGCACACCAACTTTTAGCAAGGCTGTGGAACAATTAGAACTCTCATACACTTCTTGCAGGAATGTAAAATGATACAACAATTAAGAAAAACAATTCAGCATTTTTCTCAAAAAGCTAAACTACCACATAATCAAGCAATTTTACTCCAATACAAAGACTTGTGCACAGATTTTTGTAGCAGCTTGGTCATAGCCAAAACCTGAAAACACTCTAAATGTTTATCAACAGGTAGATGATAAAAAAACTTTGGTATAACCATACAGTGTAATAAAATCTGGCAATAAAAATAAACTATTTATACATGTTATGTCATAGAAGTCTAACAATAATGTTTCTATAATGAATATATGATATGCTATATAGTTTTCTATTATTGAAAGTTAGTCAACTTGCTATTTTATTTTTAAAAAGTGTTCTTTTTATTTTCTTCTCAGTCCAATTAGAAGGGCAGTCATCAAGAATATAAATAATAGGGCTGGGGTTGTGGCTCAGTGGTAGAGTGCTTGCCTAGCATGTGTGAGGCCTTGAGTTCAATCCTCAGCACCATATAAAGATAAATAAAGGTATTGTGTCCATCTACAATTATAAAATATTTTTAAAAGGAATATAAATAATAAGTTGGGTGCAGTGGTGCATGCCTACAATCCTAGCTACGTGGGAGGCTGAGATAGGGGAGTCACAAGTTTGTAACTAGCCTTGACAACTTAGCAAAACCCTGTTTCAAAATAAAAAATAAATAAAAAGGGTTGAGGGTACAGGTCAATGGTAGAATGCCCCTTGTTCAGTCCCCAGTACCAAAGGGGGAAGATATATATATATATATATATATATATATATATATATATATATATATATATGTATATATATATATATATATATATATATATATATAAATGCTAGCAAGGATGTGGGGGAAAAGGATTATTTTGCACTGTTGGTGGGATTGTAAATTTAGTACAACCACTATGAAAATCAGTATAGGGGTCCCTCATAAAACTAGGAATGGACCCACCATATGACCCAGCTACCCCACTCCTTGGCATTTTTTTTTTCAAAAGAATTAAAATCAACATACTATAGTAATGTATGTATACCCATGTTTATAGCAGCACCATTCACAATAGCCAAATTACAGAAATAGCCTATGATGAGTCTATCATCAAATGAATGCATTACAAATATGGCATAAATACACAATGGAGTTTTACTTAGTCTTAAAGAATGAAATTATGTCATTTGCTGGTAAATGGATAGAACTAGAGAACATGATGTTAGGCGAAATAAGCTAGACCCAGAAAGTCAAGGGTCATGTGTTATCTCTTAAATGTGGAAACTAGAGAGAAAAAAGGAAAAGAAAGGTGGTATCTCATGAAAATCAAAGGGTGTGGGGCTGGGATTGTGGCTCAGTGGTAGAGTGCTCACCTAGCATGCATGAGGCACTGCATTCGATTCTCAGCACCACATAAAGATAAAATAAAGATATTGTGTCCACCTAAAACTAAAAAAAGAAAGAAAGAATAAAAAGAAAATCAAAGGGTGATCAATAGAGTAGAGGAAGGGGACCAAGGGAAGAGAGAAAGGGAGGGCAAAGGTGAGGTACTTGAGAATGAAATTGAGTAAATTATGTTATGTGCATGTACAAACATGTGTCAATGAATCCCAAATTATCTCGTACCAATTAAAAAATTTAAAGGAGAAAAACTTCTCAGCTTTCACAACTCCATAGAAATGGAGTCTAATTATTCTATGTATTAGTCAACCTTGCCTCATTACAACAAAATACCTGAAGTGGCTGACTTTATAAAGAGAAAAGGTTTATTTAGCTCACAGTTTTGGAGGCCAAAAGTCCAAATAGCATAATTCAGGTTCAGTTACCACCCCTTGGTTGCTTTACTTCATGGCCCAGAGAACAATGGTGGTTGCACATGCACAGACAAGCAGGTGATGTCTTTTCCAACTAGGATCAAAGAAAGCTGGGTGGGACCAGACTCAGGCTTTTTTTTTTTTCCCTCAGTTCTGGGAATTGTTGTGTCACTCTGGGTAGTTCCACCACTGAGCTATATCCCCAGTCCTTTTATTTTTTATTTCAAGATAGGGTCTTATTAAGTTGCCAAGACTGGCCTCTTGAACTTGGAATTCTGTCCCAGCCTCCTGAGTAGCTGGGATTACAGGTGTGTACGGCTGTGCCCAGTTTAAACTCAGGCTTTTATAACTTTTATAATTTTCAAGAGAATTACCAAGGAGTCCTATGAGAAATACCTTTTCAGGGTACACCCGCAAATGACCCAAGAACCTCCCACTAGGCCCCATCTCCCAGAGATCTACCACTTTACAGTAGCACCAGACTATAGACCAAGTTTTTAACACATAAGCTTTGGGGGGAAAGTCAACTTCTAAGCCATAGCATTATACTACTCTTTATTAAGGAAAAATGGTAAAAGCTAATACCGTGTAAGGATGACAGTATCCTGATATTGAATTGCCTTGTGGTTGAAGTATTCTGGTCTCAGATCCCTCACTTTTAATCACTACTGTGGAGAGTGGTGATCTAAATCACGGCCTATATGACTCTTGTGGCTGTGTTTGCACTGGACGCTGCCTTGGAAGGTACAGGTCAAGATGCTCCAGTTGCTAGGGTAACACTGGCCAGGATGGCTACTTGGGAAGGAACCTGGCTCTGTCAAGGCCTTGAGTTAGGCACTTTCTCCCAGGGATAGTAATGTCTCCGCCAGTCCTGCATTCTTCAGACTGCTTTGCCAAAACTTTCCCACAAATAACCTTTTTTGGGAGGGCAGGTAATGGGGATCAAACTCAAGGACACTCAACCACTGAGCCATATCCCCAACCCTATTTTGTATTTTATTTAGAGAGAGTGTCTCACTGAGTTGCTTATTAGCACTTCACTTTTGCTGAGGCTGGCTTTGAACTCACCATCCTGTCTCAACCTCCCTAGCAGCTGGGGTTACAGGTATGCACCACCAAGTCTGGCACAAATAATCTTTCAATGAAACTTATATAATAAACTTGCTGAGCTAGCTCTGGAGTCAGTTAAGCCTCACCAGGGCTTGGCTACCTACCTGGTCCCAGCTTTTTCTCCTTATGTGTGTCTGTCTGTCTTTTCATTATACCCGATTATCCCTCCTCCAATATCTCTTTAATTAATGATCAAGAAAGATGAGAAGGTTGTGACACACTGCATTTAAAAAAAAAAAAAAATTCTTCTCAAGCCATCCCTACCACTCCATTCAAGACAACCTATTAACCCTGTGATGCAAGTTCTTTCTGATGAACCCAACTTCTATGTATAAATAAATCTCTAATAAAAATGTTTAACACATTGCCAAAGTGCATGCAAAATATGTCTGTCTAATCATTCCCATTGATCTACAAATATGTTAAATACATAGGATATGTAAGGGAATAAAAGAAAGCCCCTGCTCTCATTTCATTCTAGTGGAGAAAAAAGAGGAACAAAACAAATGACTGCCCTGGTGTATATTTTGGATTTTAAATAGGGTGGTCAAGAAGTTCTCTCCCTGACAAGTCATATTTTAGCAAAGACCTAAACAACGAGAGAGAGAGAGACAACGATATAAATATATTTGGGGAACACTATTTCAGCCAGAGAGTGTCAGGAGAAAAAGTTGGAGAAGTAATAAGTGATAAGATCATATAAGGTCTCTGGATTTGAAGGTTTTTGAACAAGAGAATGATAAGAACTGATTTTAAAACATGATTTTAGTTTCTGTGTTGAATAGAATGTGAGGAGGCAAGGATACTAGTTAGGGGTTAGTGTAATTGTTTTGCTGGGGTTTTTTGTTTTTAAGAAACAGATTTATTTAGGAGATTTATTTAGGAGAACAGATACACACTTCAGGGAGAATGTGAACTATCTTAGGGAAGAGAAATTTAGGGGGGTAAAGTAAGAAATATATACTCAAGGGAGAATGCAGGCCATTTCCAGAGGGAAACAATTTAATAATAGTGAGAAGCAGTTGGATTCAGAATATATTTTGCAAGGTGGATCCAACAAGATCTGTTAATGGATTGAATATGGGAAATACAGGAGACAAGAGAATAATTCTGCAGAAAGCCACCTATGAAATACATGAGGATCTTCTCTCGGTATGGTAGCCAGGGAGATTTATGTTTGGCATTGCAAACTATGTGTGGTTCTCTTGATAGATTGCCCAATGCACATGACCTTTATTTCTATTCTACTAGGAAGATCCCTCATAGTCTCTCCGGAGATGGGCATAACCCTTTGGGAATTGGACAGCCCGCTTTTAACCTTATCTGATGAAGAACATTCTATGGAAGGCCTTTGATGTTTCCTGTTATAAATAAAGCAGACACAAGCTCCATTGGCCATAGTCTAGAAGCTCTATCTATCTGCTCAGCTTGCCCATCCTGCCCCTTCTCTTGAAACTACTTTTTGTGTCCTGTGGTTTTTTTCATAATTCTGTTTTTTCTAGCTTTTATTTATGAGCAGCCCATTCCACCAAGGGGATCCCCATTTCCATCACCCATGCAGGGTGTGGGTGAGATAATTCTACATTTGATTAACTGAGTGAATATTGCTATATTATATTGAGATGACAAACACTTATCTCAGGTTAGAGATAAGAGAATAATTTGATTTGATGGATGAAATGGAGAACATCATGCTGAGTGAAATAAGCCAGACTCAGAAAATCAAAGGTTGAATGTTTTCTCTCATATGTAGAAGCCAGAATAAAATAAAGGAAAGGGGGAGGGAGGGATAGGCAACATAAAGATATAGGGAAGATCAGTAGTGTAGAAGAAGGAGATCAAGAGGTGGAGTGAAGAGACCGGAAAGGGGAGGTGATGTGGAATGAATTCTTAAAAAATTGTTATATGCATATATAAATATACCATAGGGAATTTCACCTTTATGAATAAGTAAAAAGAACCAATCAAATACGAATAAATAGAAGAGTGAAAGGAAGTCTAGAAGAGTAAGGAAGGAGAATGGGGGAGGGGAGGGAGGACAGGAGGGAAAAGGAGAGAAAAAAGGGAGGGATCAGGAAGGGACATGAAATTCCATTTATGCATGCTTATGTTAGGATGAACCCAACTTCCATATATAAGTATAAAGCTCTAACAAATTTTTTTTAAAATTTGATTTAAACATTTTTAATGAACATGTGTATACAACTATACAACATCTGTATACATACAAATACACAAACACACACAAACACACATATAGATGTTTTAAAATATAGCTGAATCTCTGCTTTTGTGTTTTGCTCTTCACAAAGTTTTAAAAAGCTCTTCACTTCAGTATATAAATATAAATCCCATTCTCTATAATGTCCTCATAATATTCCATAGTATGAATAAATCATAATGTAAGCATTTCCCCAATTGAACATCATTTAAGTTTGTTACTATTTTGTTGTTGTTGTTGTTAAAATAATGTTTCAATGCACATACTTCTACTGTATCCTCATAATTTGAGGATGTATTTTGTGTGGTTTCCACAACCATTTAGTCAGGATTCTCCTTATTATTAATAATCTTTTTATTGGGGGTGGGTAGCAAGGATTGAACTCAGTTGCACTTGACCACTGAGCCACATCCCTAGCCCTATTTGTATTTTATTTAGAAACAGGGTCTCACTGAATTGCTTAGCACCTCGCTTTTTGCTGAGGCTGGCTTTGAACTTGCAATCCTCCTGCCTCAGTCTCCTGAGCAGCTGGGATTACAGGCTTGAGCCATAGCACCTGGCAATAATTATTCTGAGGGAAAGAATTTTTCATTGTTTTTCTAACATTAACCAAGAGACAGTGTATCTGATTATATCACAGCTTAACCAGGAATAAGGGACCCCTCCTTGTCTTCCAAATTAAAGCAATTTAATACGGAGCTTTGTTGGGAAATGGATGTGCTAAGAAGTCAAAGAGGGGAAAGTGAGGCAACTCAGAGATGACCAGAAGCCATGCTTACTCCTATGGAGTGAGGAACTATTATTACCAGAGTCCAGAAGCTGGGACAATATTGCAGGGCCTAGAATCAAGGCCAGAGCTAGTACCATAGAAGAGGAGACCATTCAGTGGGAGATGAAGCCACAGGAGGCAATCAGCCATTGATGGGGGTGTTTGAGGAAGCAGAGAAAAAGAAACTCTATTTGTTTCTTTCTCACACCCTTCAATATTCCAGTGCCTCAAATTTACCTAACCTTCTCTGAAAGGAAAGGGCAAAGATATCAAGGACAGACAACTTGTTTTGATATAAAATAGAGCAAGGAAATAGATTCTAGAACAAACAAATAATTGTTCAGAGCAGAGATCAAGGTATACAGTTCAATTAAAGGAGAGTTGTACACAAATATGGAGAATGGAGAATTTTCCAACATTCTCATAACTTGATTAGTTCTTGGTTTACATTTATAGATCAATATTCTATTTCATGCTTTGATTTTTAAAATTATTTTTAATGGCTTTATTTTATTTGTTTATTTTTTATGTGATGCTAAGGATCAAACTCAGTGCCTCACACATGTCATGCAAGCGCTCTGCCACTAAGCTACAGCCCCAGCCCTGATTTTTTAAATTCTTGATACGGGGGAAGACAAAGTCTTAAAGGAGGAAATACAGATATTACAATCCTGGCAAGTTCTAACAATTAATGACGTTAAAATTGTCTTTCAACTTTTCAATTGAAAAACAGAAACTGAAAAAGGAAAATGAAGAAGAGAAATTATTATAGTATAATCTGTCATTAGAGAAGAATTTATTTTCTTGGTTTAATTCTTTGGGGGAATTATTCTGGTCCTCAAATTACTATATTCCCAAATGTAAACTAACTTCCCCTCCCTAAAAGGAATGGTTGTGACTGAACAGAGAAGGAAGATCCTGGAGGCCTTAGTTTCAATTGGCTTATCTTATGTGTTTGTACTTGCCAAAGCTGTTTGACACACATCTTATTTTGTCTGAAGAACTGTTTGGATAGACAGCTCATGCGTGTTTCTTTTCAAGCATTAAGTTTGTTAGAAACTTGCCTGAACAATACTTTATTTTCAAGGTTCTGCGCCTTCGACATTGCTCACTACATAAGTCAATTTCTCCCCCATGGCTCATCTACCATTTCTCACTATTGCTGAATGACAGGAAAACACTTCTCTGTCTGACAACACTGATCACAACTTAGTTGAAAGACTGAATTATTTCTTTCCTCTATGGACAGATACACTATTATGTAGGAATTGATGGAGGTTCCATTCATAGGTATTGAAGGAATTAAAGTAGTTGTCTCTTTTATCCAGCAAGAATCTTATATCATTGTAAGCAATGATATAAGAACTCTCCTGGCTATTATGAGAAGAACAACTGAAATGCTTCATCCAGAGAGATGAATCTCGAAGACCTGTCTACACCCTGTGCAGAATCAATGTCCTCATAACCACAGGGAAATTTGTTTTAAAAAGAACAACAACAACAACAACAAAAAGATTTCTACACTAATCACTCAGCCCAGGACATATTCACTTACTAGGATTGGGTGGGGCTCAGGAATTTGTGTTTCAAAAAACTCTTTTCTTATTTCTGATAGTCAGTCAAACTTGGGAAACAATGCAGCAAACGGTAATCAGATTGTGTTGATTCATTTCAAAGACATCACCAGTGTTAAAAGAAAAGTAAATTTCCACATACATAAAAATTTCTCAAAACCACATTGAAATTGTCAATAGCCTAGAGGAACTTAAGCAGACATGATGACTAAATTGTCAGCCCTATTTTGTATTTTATTTAGAGACAGGGTTTCACTGAGTTGCTCAGTACCTCACTGTTGCTGAGGCTGGCTTTAATACATAAAAATTTCTCAAAACCACATCGAAATTGTCAATAGCCTAGAGGAACTTAAGCAGACATGATGACTAAATGATAATATGCAGTTCATAATGTGGTGTTCTGAATGGGATCCTGGAACAGAAAAGGGACATTAAGTAAAAATAAGAAGTTTGAATAAAGTATGACTTTTCTTTAATAATAATGCATGTTCATTAACTGTAACAAATGTATCATCATGACTTGAGATGTTAATAATATTAGAAACTGGGTATGGGTATATGGCAACATTTGACCATATTGCAAATTTTCTGTAAATATAAGGCTATTCTACAACCTTACGTTAGTGTGGGATATTTGTTACAACTAATGAAACAATATAGATTTTTACTTACATCCATGTTTTTATTCTGATTTCCTCAGTTTATATCTAATGTTATTTTTCTGTTCCAGAATCTCACTCAAAACACCACAGTACATTTGGTCACCATGTTGGTGCATTTGGTATGATTATTATCTCCAAAGTTGCAATTTCCAAATAAGACCACACTCAAAAATTTTGCTTGGATGTGAATTTTGGAGGGATAATGTTTACCCTAAGTCTATTCTGTCTGACATTAATATAGCGACTCCCACTGTCTGACAGTTTAAATAATATAGATTTTCCCACTCAATTGCTTTTTAACCTACTTACATTTGTGAATCTTAAAAATGTCTTTTATAGACATAGACTTAGATCATTTTTAATCCATTCTGTCAATCTCAGTCAATGTGTAAATTGTTCTTATCTATGTACATTTAATGTAATTATTGATGAGGTGAAATATATAGGTGCCATTTGCCACTTTTTTTCTGTCTTATGTCATTTTACCTCTCTCTATTCTTCCATTACTAACTTTTTCATATGTTAAATAGACAGTTTCTAGAGTACCATTTTCTTTTGGGTGGGGTGGGGTGCTGCTACCAGGGATTGAACTCAAGAGCACTTGACCACTGAGCCACACCCCCAGCCCTATTTTGTATTTTCTTTAGAGACAGAGTCTCACTGAGTTGCTCAGCACCTCACTGTTGCTGAAGCTGGCTTTGAACTTGTGATCCTCCTGTCTCAGCCTCCTGAGCTGCTGGAATTACAGCCATGTGCCACTGTGCTTGTAGAATACCATTTTAATTCCCTTGTTTATTTTATTATAATTTATTTTAGTTATACTTTTAGTGGGTGCCCTGGATATTATAATTAACAACTTAATTTATAATCTTAATTATAATTATACACATATAATTATATTATTAATTATAATAGTAATATAAATACCATATTAACTTCAACAGAATACAATATGTTGCCCTAATAGAGATCCATTTTCCCCCTATTTTGTGCTGTTATTGTCATATAAACCACATCTACAAAAGTTTTTTGCCCCCCATAGTTATATAATTATTGATTTTATAGTTGTCTTAAATCAGAAAAGATTAAAAAAAGCTACAAACTGCAAAAAAATGACATTTACTCTATTATTTATATTTATCTTTATAGTTACCTTTGTGGGTCTCTTTATTTCTTTGTACAGATTTGAGTTACTGTCTAGTGTCCCCTAACTTCCACCAGAAAGACTACCCTTCTATTTCCTATAGATCAAGCCTAAGGAGCTAATACTGTTTTTTTCCTTATGTGAGAACGTCTTAATTTTCCCTTAATTTTTGAAGGACAGTTTTGTCAGTTATAGAATTCTTAGTGGACAGTTTCTTCTTATAGCACTCTGTGTCATCTGACTTCCTGCTAGCCTCCATGGTTTCTTAAGAGAAATAAGTTGTTAATATTAACAAGAATCTCTTCTATGCCACTTTTCTCTTGTCACTTTTCAGATTCATTATCTTTGGTTTTTCAACAGTTCAGTTAAGTTTTAGGTATGAATTTCTTTGAGTTTATCCTCTTTGGAGTTTGTTGAGCCTTTTGCATTGGTACAAAATGTGTTTCATCACTTTCTTTTGGGGGAGGGTACTAGGGATTGAACTCAGGGGTACTTAACCACTGAGCCACGTCCCCAGCTCTTTTCTGTATTTTATTTAGAGACAGAGTCTCATTGAGTTGCTTAGCACCTCTATAAATTTCTGAGGCTGCCTCAGCCTCTCCAGACACTGGGATTATAGACCTGCACCACTGTGCCCAGGATTTCTTGAGTAATTTGTTTTTTCTCTCTCTCTCTTCTTGTCCTCTAGTACTGCCCTTAAGCATATGTTGATAGGCTTCATTGGGTCATGCAAGTGTCTAAGGCCATGTCCTCTAATAGTCATAGTTCTCCCCCTCCTCCTCCTCCTCCTCCTCCTCCTATCCCTGCCCTTCCTCCACCTCCTCCTCATCTTCTCTATTCCTCAGACTCAGTATTCCCAAGTGTTGTGAGTTTCCTTCTTTTTTATTTTTATTTTTTGGTGGTGCTGGTTTCTTTAATTTGGGTTTTGCATTCTGTATGTTGAGAGTGGCCATAAGCCAATATAGCCACTCTCTAGGAGATCCTTGACCAGGAGAAGGTTAATTTCAGGTATATTAATTAGGTGAGACACAATGAGAAGGTAAATTCAAAATGCATGAAGCAAATGAAATTTATTATTTATAGGTTCCAGAGAGGTTTGTAGTGAGGACAGGAAGTCCCGAGATAACTGGGAACTTAACCAAAAGCTAAGAAGCAAGTCAGGGAGAGCTTTATTAAGATCCACGTGCAGTATGCCTTGTGCTATTCTATGGCACTTTTTGATACACAGAGTGAGGTTTGAGACTAGTCTGGGCAAAAGAGTGAGAACCCAACTCAAAAAAATCAAAACATTCCCAATAATTGTGATTTTACTTATGTAAAATCTGAACAAATTGAAGGGATGATGACTATCTTGTTTACTACTTTATTCCCTGCACATGAACAATTCCCAACACTCATACACTCAACAAACATTTATTAAATGTGCGGTTGAATCAATGAATGGCTTCTCTTTTGGGCGGTGGTATTGGGGGGGTCAAACCCAGGGTCTACAACTGACTACATCCCCAGAGTTTTCATTTTTACTTCATTTTATCTTATTTAATTTTTTGCGGGGGGGCGGGGGTGTATGGGGGATTGAACTAAAGAGTAGTTCAATAATAAAAATCACTAATAAAAAAATTAAATGCTAACAAAAAATAAGCTCTAGGACTATTACTCTACTCTTAGAGATAGTGGGTAGAAAATCATACATTGCTGACACCCAGTGGAAATCAGATAAAAAGCAAGCTTGGTTTATATAATGATTTTTCATTTTCAAATATAGTGAGTGATTTTACTGTCTTTGGCACATTTGTTTTCTTTTATATTTTATATACATTATACTCATTTACTGATTTTAGGGGAAAGTCTATAAATTTCTAAGAAAATGTTGTTTATTAACCTATCATTAAGAAACAAGCTAGGGAGGTTGGGGTTGTGGCTCAGCAGCAGAGCACTCACCTAGCACATGCAAGGCCCTGGGTTCAATCCTCAGCACCACATAAAAATAAATGAATAAAATAAAGGTATGCATCCAACTACAACTAAAAAATAAATATTAAAAAAGAAGAAGAAGAAAGAAAGATACAAGCTGAGCATGGTGGCACATGCCTATAATCCCAGAGTCTGGAGGCTGTACTGAAGGATCACAAGTTTGAGATCAGTGTGACAACGTAGGGAGAGTCTATCGTAAAATAAAGAATAAAAAGGGATAGGGTTGGAGCTCAGAGGTAGAGCTCCCCTGGGTTCCATCCCCATACCACACACACAAAAATAAATAAATAAATAGAAAAAAAGAAAGAAGAGAGGAAAGAAAATGAAATAAGGCTCAATTCCTAACACTGGGTGGGGATAGGGTGGGGGAGCAGTAGCTCCAATATTTTAGTGCAATTTTAAGCATAATTGTCATAATTAAGCATGATGTCATAACAACAGTGTTTTGGAATCCAAATAAACTGCTAGGTTTTTTGTCTTGCACATGGAAAGGTATATCCATGTAATATTAAAACCATAAAAAGAGGCAAATGGAAAAGAAGAGGAAGTCATTTTCATGTGGGTACTATCTAATAATATTTTGCATTTATCTAGTTCTTTAATCATTTTGGAGGCTGTGTGTGTGTGTGTGTGTGTGTGTGTGTGTGTGTGTGTGTATGTGTGCTGGGACTTTACACATACTAGGCAAACACTCTTCCACTAAGTCATATCCCCAACCCACAAAATTTTAAGTGCCTTACATGAAACTTCAATGCAATACAAGGTGTCTCCTTTTTTTTTTTTTTTTTGGATAGAATTAAAATGCAAACATTAAATAAAGAATCAAAAGTCCACTCTAATATTTTCATCCCTTTTTTAACTACTAAAAGTACAGTGAATCCTTTTGTTGCTCATGAAGTACATAAAAACTCCTAAAAAAGCCAGGTACAATGGTACATGCCTATAATCCCAGAGGCTCAGGAGGCTGAGGCAGAAGGATGGCAAGTTCAAAGCCAGCCTCAGCAACTTAACAAGGCCCTAAGCAAATTAACAGGACCCTGTCTCAAAATAAAAAATAAAAAGGGGGGTGGGAATGTGACTTAATGATTAAGTGCCCCTAGGTCCAATTCCCAGTACAAAAAAAAAGAAAAAGAGAAAAGAAAACCATGACAACTAGAGATCACTGTCACCATTGTTGTAAATCTTGCCTCTTGTCAAAGGTCTAAGCAAAGTCTTTTGTTCTGTTTAATGTCAAGAGAGCAGCTGTTTCAAGAAATCTGTCAACTGAAAACCAAAACCACATTCACAAGACAGCTGGAAGAAATGTGTATTTGCACTCGTAGGAAAGCCAAAGGAAATAAGAACGTTGGCTTTGATGTTTTGGCTTTAGGTGAATCACACAGTGATCATAGGCCTCTAGCATGGTGGTTCTTAAACTATTGTGTTTCACAGAGCAAAACCTCAGAGTTCTGATATAGGCTTAACACATTTAAAATTTCTAAATGCAGAGGATCCCTGACTTTTATAATTTTCAACTTTGCAATGTTGCAAAAGCAATATACATGCAGTAAAAACCATTTCACTTTCAGTATTGTCTTCAATAAATGACTTGATCTACATAAACTTTATTATGAAATACATTTTGCATTAGGTGATTTTGCCCAACCATAGTAAGTGTTTTGAATACATTTAACGTAGGCCAGGCTAAGATATGATGTTTGGTAGATGAGGTGTGTTAATGTATTCTCAATTTAAGATATTTTCAATTTATAATAGCTTTCTTGGGATGGGACCCCCACCCCTTTTAGGTCAAGAAGCATCTTTATAGGGATTTTTAAAAATCATATATCAAGCCATTATGTCATTTCCTTAAGTCCCACAAATGTAAGAATTATTAGAAATACCAGGGTGCTGCAAGGAATCAAACAAGTGTTTGGTAGCTTGGCATGACAAAAGAGTGGTACAGATCAAACACACTTGGGCAGGCAGTCTGCCTGCTTTTATCCCTAATGCAACACTGTCCCCTTGCTCTGATAGGAGGAATTTGGAGTTACCATTTACACAATTGGCTAATTTAAAAATTGGGGTGGGTGAAGGAAAGGACTAATTAAAATGAATACAATTGGATCTCAAAATGGCTATGACTGGATCTTACATCCCAATTAAGGCTAAATACTATATCCTGAAAATGGACCACGGAACTTCCTATTACTCACAGAATGAAATAATCTGTCTAAAGGGCAAATCCTTCTCAAGAAATTGTAATAGTGGTCCACTTTATGCTCTGAATATAACCCTTGCTGTTATGGCCATTGAGGCTTATCTTAAAAGAATATATTTTTTTCTTGTCCCTTTTCCAAATTAACAACTGAATCACAATCTCCACCACAGAGAACACCTGAAATGTAGTCTTTGCATAGCTTCCTTAAAAATCTTCCTGGGTGTTGGTATGTATCTCAGTGGTAGAGTGCTTACCTAGCACACTCAAGGTTCTGGGTTCTAATTCTCAATACTGTTTTAAAAATAAAGCTAAGGCCCTTTGTTATTCTGGGTGAGCAGAATCACAGCTTCTGGACAGGAATCCCCTGTGCTACTTCCTTTGTTAGCAAAACAATGAAACCTCTTTTTCTGTTTTCTCAAAACTGTGTTCTCATTATTGGATTGGCATCAGGGAAAAGGACTGAGCTTTTGGTAACAAAATGACAATTGTCAATCATACCATTTTGTTTGTCCCACTTTTCACAGTCTAGTGAAAACATAGTCAAGTACCAGTAATTTGAAACCTCTACTCAACAATACTTTGTCAAATCTTGGTGTCACTTTGTAGGAAATGTGGCTTCTATGAGAGGTTGTTTAATTTACCAAAGTGTATATCTTAAGGAATGGGATCAGAATTATATGGAAATTGAGAATTACGTAGAAAATTCTTCATTGGTTACAAAAGATATGCAAATAAAGCCATGCATGCGTGAAATCCCAGCAGCTCAAGAGGCTGAGGCAGGAGGATCATGAGTTCAAAGCCAGCCTCAGCAAAAGCAAGGCAATGAGGCAACTCAGTGAGACCCTGTCTCTAAATAAAATACAAAATAGGGCTGGGGATGTGGCTCAGTGTTCGAGTGTCCCTGAGTTCAATCCCTGGTACCAAAAAATAAATAAATAAAAATAAAAAAGATATGCAAATTAAGTCATCACAACTTATTTGAAAAAAAAAAACTGTTTAAGTGCATTATGTTCACTACTTCATTTAATTCTCACAACCATTCTATGAGTAGGAACTAACATTAGCCCCAATACTGTAGTAGAGAAAACTGAAGCTGAAGCACCAAGAGGTTAAGTAAGTTACCTGAGGTTTCAAGATTGGCAAAGGACCAAGAAAATATTTGAAGACAAGGAATTTGAATCCAGAGTCTTCAGTGTTAATCAAACTATAATTCTGGATCTCAATATTTCAATTGCTTTGCTTTCATAGGTAAAATGTTACCAAAATCTCGGTCCTTGTCCCTGATGTCAATCCAATAACAAGGACACAGTTTTAAGAAAAAGGAAAAAGAAGTTTTATTGCTTTGCTAGCAAAGGAGAAACACAGGGGACTCCTGTCCAAGGGGCTGCGATTTTGCCCATCAGCAGGAACCTGGAGGCTTTGAAAGAGGTGACTCAAAGGATATATTCCATATGTTCTCTGTCTGGAGTTGTAATTCACTTGTTAATTTGGGAGTCAGTCATTTCTGAGACCTTCTGGTGCCATCCCCAAAGTCTGAATTACTTCATTCCTATGGTGAGTGGGTACTCAGGGACAGATAACTGTGCCTAGGATGGGGAAGAAGGGTAATCCTGTTTCCCCTGAGATTAGGGAAGAGGAGAAATTAGGGAGGAGCAGGGAAAGAGGAAGAGAAAGAAACATGTCCATTTTAAGAGTAAGTTGCAGTGGCAGAGCAGCAAGGGTAGTGGGCCACTGTTACACAAGTTGGCTACATTTACATTTTGACATCAGCAAAGAGCATATACTTCCACATCTCTGGAGACCTTACAAGTCCTTTCAAGGGAGTAAGAATAGAGGAGTTGGTTGCCTTGTTTCTCCTTAATTTAGAGGAGAATATATGATACAAATTAAGTTATTACCATGTTACAGCAAAAAGTTATTGTTACCAAAATCTCAGTCCTTGCCCCCCCAACCCCACGCCCACACCAATCCAATAATGAGAACACAGTTTTGAGAAAAAGGATAAAGAAGTTTTATTGCTTTGCCAACAAAGGAGAAACATAAGGGACTGCAGAAACTGTGATTCTGCCCATCAGGGAGAACATTTCCTTTTAAAGAAGTGATTCATTCCAGGTGTTCAATGTGGTGGGGGGGGGGGGCTTGTGATTCACTTGTTAATTTGGGAGCTAGCCCTTTCTTAGATCTTCTGGCAGCATCTCTGAATTCTGAATTACTTGGTTCCTGTGGTGGGTGTGTGATCAAAGACAGATAACTCAGCCTAGAATGGGAAAAAAATTAATCCTATTTCCTGCCCCCAGGTTAAGGAGAGAGAGAGGGAGAAGAGAAAAAGAAAACTTGTCCATTTGAAAATAGGCCTCAGTGGCAGAGCAGCAGCAACTCAAAGCATGAGGTTTCTTTTTTTTTTAATATTTATTTTTTAGTTTTCAGGGGACACAACATCTTTATTTTATTTTTATATGGTGCTGAGGATCGAACCTAGCACCCTGCACATTGCCAGGCCCGCACATGCCAGGCGAGCGTGTTACCTCTTGAGCCACCTCCCTAGCCCCAGCATGAGGTTTCTTTATCTCTCATTTTGAACCAACCGATCCTCCATAGTGGAACCATAAATAAACACCTACTTTGCTCAGTAAGCACTGCGTTGCTGTGTGCAAGCACTGGATTTTAATTTTGGACAATATAAAGAAGTAAATGCTATCTGGTCTCTGCTTTCAACAAATATAGATGTAGAGAATAAACTTTGGGTTCCAAGCCTTCTTGTCTGCTTATATCATTTATAAATTTATTATCTCCTTAGAAAGACTTTTTAGTTAAAGAGAGCAAAACATTTAATATATTATTTCTACTTGTTTTATGACTTTTAATATTCATAATCAATTTGCTAATGATGTGATTAAATAAGCAGCATGCACAAACATATGGTGTGGTATTTGCACATTGCAAATTTCATAAAGCCTCTAGAGTCAAGAAGCTATTAATGGAGCCACGTGCAGTGCCATACACCTGTAATCCCAGCAGCTCAGGAGGCTGAGTTAGGAGGATCATGAGTTCAAAGCCAGCCTCAGCAAAAGTGAGGCACTAAGCAACTCAGTGAGACCCTGCCTTTAAATAAAAGACAAATAGGGCTGGGGATGTGGCTCAGTGGTTGAGTGCCCCTGAGTTCCATCCCTGGTACCCCCCCCACCAAAAGAAGCTATTATTGTTCAATAGTGTTACCAAGAGGGATTTTCAATATGAAGAGCACTGAGGTTAAGAGCTCTTGTTTCCATGTGGAAGATCCATTTAAATTCCTGTTCTTGGGGTTTTTCTTTCTAAAGAGTCTTTCTCAAAAATCTGTACAATATGTTGGACCATTGGAAGAAGCCCACTCTCAAGAAACCTAAGACCATCAAGGATGGGTCCAAGAGAAGGGAAGACTGAATAGCTTAAACTGTGTTTTAGACTTTAAGGCCATTGGGGATCAAGACCTTGGAGCCTGCAACCTCTTACTAAGTAGAATGACCAGGAGCAGGTCATTTAAACTTTCCAAGATTTAAGCTTCTTATATTTAAAAATTTAAAGATAAGTCTGGGCATGGTGGTGCACACCTGTAATCCCAGAAGCTCAGGAGGCTGAGGCAGGAGGATTGTGAGTTGGAGGCCAGCCTCAGCAATTTAGCAAGGCCCTAAGCAATTTAGCGAGAACCTTTCTGTAAATAAAAAATAAGAAGAGCTGGGGATGTGGCTCAGTGGTTAGGTGACCCTGGGTTCAATCCCCAGTACCCTGTCCCCCCAAAAAAAATTAAAGACAAAAGTACGTATAGGAGTGTTGTCAGCACTAATTGATATAATTAAACTGCTTTGCACACATTAGACACATAATAATTGCTCAAAATAAGGTAACTATAATTATCCTTAAAAGAGTGGTAAGATTTCAGGTGCCAAAATTAGAGTGTGATGCTGGGGGAGAGGAGAGGAAACATAAGTGAGAGGACAAAGTTCAACAGAACCAACATAAGTTTGGAGTCAAAGTAGAGCTGTTTTCAAAGTAGATACCCTGAGGGTGCACACCATAATTTCATCCATGACCTTGTTGCTCCAGGCATGATTGGAACTAATCTTCTAGGATTTTCTTTAGAGTCTGTTAGCCAAAAACACTAAAAGGGATTCTTCCTAGGAACTACACTTCAATTTTGCTATTAACCAGTCTGAACACTGATTTATAATTCAGCCTTGGTTACAAGTTCTTTTGGGAAGTTTTTCCAACTCTGAAGGCAAGGTTTTCTCACCTGGAGGTTATTAAAAATTTTTATGACTCTCAGCATAACTGTACCTCCTTTCTATTATGTTTCTCTGCCAAATTTCAACTCATTGTTAGGTGACTTCTCTTTCAAAGAAATGGCACTATTCATTTTGACCTGATCTTTTTTTTTTTTTTTTTTTTTTTTAATGTTTATTTTTCAGTTTTCGGCAGACACAACATCTTTATATGTGGTGCTGAGGATCGAACCCGGGCCGCACGCATGCCAGACGAGCGTGCTACCGCTTGAGCCACATCCCCAGCCCCTGACCTGATCTTAAGGATAAACAATTTGGTGGGTGAAAGCAAAAGAGTATAAAAGAGGGGCTCTGCCTTAGAACCAGGATATATTGCATATACTTAAGGAGAGTTATTATCCTACTAATATAATGTAGGAGATGCTATTTACTGCTGATGCATTTGGGAATGAGGGTAAAAATCCCCAAAAGACACCAAGAAAGGAACACATAGAACATGCATAGAAAATGATAATTAGTTCAGCTTGCCCAAAGTGAAATGTCGCTACTAAAGCATGATGAGAGATAAATATAGAGACTGGGACATAAAACAGTGGCATAAATAGAAAGCAAGCCGCAAAGTGTTTGATTTAAACTAAACCATATCCGTAAGTATGTTCAACAAGAACATACCAAATGCTACAATTAAAAGCTAGTTATATATATATATATATATATATATATATATATATATATATATAAAGAACCATTTTTATAAAGAACCATTTTTTATAAAGAACCATTTTTTATAAAGAACCATTTTATATTTTTTATAAAGAACCATTTTAAATGTAGAGATGGACAAATGCAAGAGAACAGAACAAGTTATAGAATGTAAACACTAATCAAAGGAAAGCTACTACAGCAAAATTAATATCACAAAAACTAGATTTTAAGGCAAAAATCATCATTAGACATAAATAGTAAATATTTCGTAATGAAAATGTTTAAATTGCTCATGAGCACAGTAACAAAAACTTTAAATTAAAAAATTGGTTATGATAGTAATCCAGCAACTCTGGAAGCTAAGGCAAGTGGATTGTAAGTTCAAGGCCAGCCTCAGCAGCCTAGAGAGACTCTCACTGAGTTGCTTAGTGCCTCTCAAAAAAACAAAGGGTTGTGTACTCAGTGGCAAAATGCCCTTGGGTTCAATCTCCAGTGCCACAAAAATAAACAAACTCTGAAAGCCAGTCACAGTACCCTTGAGCTCAACTAGCAATAAAGTAAAAATGTCACATCCATATGAAATAATCACAGCAGTAAGGGCTCAAGAGATTTCATCCATAAACCTCAGATACACATTTGATCCTCCAAGAATACTTGCCAAAATACTGATTCCTGGGCTCAAACCCAGACTATAGGATCAGACTCACTGGGAAGGGTCCCTGTCATCTATATATGTGACAAGTCCTGCTGGGGATTCTAGCACAGAGCAAGGGTTTGAAATCTAGTCCAGTCTTTTCGTTTTACAAATAAGGAAACTATTGCTGGTGGCCTTTATGTTAATTAATTAATTACAGTAACTCTTTTCCTGGTCATGAAGTAATACAGTTTCATTGTCGAAAGTCTGAAAAAAGTGAGGAAATATCAAGAAAATTAAAGTCACCAATAATCACGTCTCCCAGAGATAATCACCCTTGGCATTGGGAATATCTTCTCCTGTCTTTATTCTTGACAGATGACAATGGATATATAACTTGAACTGTAGCTTTTCTTCACTTAATAGTCTAGGTATTTTAAGATGACAAATTCATAAGAATATCAACAAAGATGAACAAAACTGAGATTTTAAAAAAATATTACCAAGGTAAATAAATAGCTCAGGAATGTGAAGATCATGACCAGGACCCAGGTAATCTGATCCTGGTGCAGTACTTGCTTAACCCAAGAAGTTTTCTATCTCTGGATAATTCACACCTTAAAGGGAGTCCAGGCCAGGATAAAGAGACACTAAGGCCAGCCCCCAAGTGATGACCCATTTAGAGAAAGTCCTGTTTAATAACTAGCAAGAGCCAGCTTATTTATAGAGACAAATAACAATAAACTAATGACATAGCTGTTGAACTGATTAGATTGCACAATAGATAAATGAGAGGGCTGTTTGGTCTCCAAAATATTACTTTGTCAATACAGCTTATATAATCCTGGAGAAATAACCTCCCAGATGAAAATTGTTTGTACTCCTTACATGTGACTGGAATCCTTTGGCCCCAGAGGTCTATCATTCTTCAAAGAATGAGCCAGAAGGCAAACTTTTCAGCCAATGTGAGTTGGGTAGGTCTAGAGGAGCTATATGCTAACCAGTTGAAATGTGAGTCTGAATTCAGATTCTCTGTGACACAGATTTAGGTGCATATCCTAGTGCCCAAGTGGAAAGTATACAAGAACCTACATATTCTTCCAGTGCTTGCTTAGCTAAATCTGGCACACAATTGCTGCTCAACACCCCAAGTTCTAGAAGACAGATGCTATTACTATCCCCATTTAATGGATCAGGAAACTGAGGCACAATTTCCTGTGCCTCAATGGCTTGACCAGGGTCACATGGTTAATAAATAACGAATCCTAGAATTCAAACTCAGTCTCTTAATCTGAAACTGCCTTTCAATATAACACAACAACTGTTTTATCTGATAAATTAATTGTTTTGTTGGTATTGGTGATTAAATTCAGGGGCCCCTTACCACCGAGCTACATCCCTAGTTCTTTTAATTATTATTTTTTTTTTATTTTGAGAAAGGATCTCACTATTTTGCTGAGGCTAGCCTTGAACTTGTTATCCTCCTGCCTCAGCTTCCTGCATCACTGGGATTACAAACATGTGCCACTGTTCCTGTCTACAACAATTAAAAAAAAAAAAAAAAAGATTCTTTCATTTTTCACTCATCACTTCCAGCTTAAGAAGAAATTACTACAATTTATCATATTAACAGAACAAAGGAAGAAAAATGTGATCATCTCAACAGAGGCTAAAAAATACCTAAGATTCAATTCACATTTCTAGTGAAGACTCTTAGAAAAACTAGAAATAGAAGGGAAAATATTTAGTCTAGTAAATGGTATCCACCCAAAAAACCCATACATATAGATACACAGTATCTATATGCACACATATACATAACAAACCCAAGGCTTAAATGTAGAATGTTGAAAGCTTTCTCTGTAAGTTTGAGAAAGACAAAAAAAAAAAAGTGTCTGAAGATCTATCATTTATACTCAGCAGTACACTGGAGGTCCTGGCCTTCAGTAAAGCAAGAAAAATAGATAATAAGTATTTGAAAAGAGAGAAATAAAATTGACCTTATTTTCAAAGACATAATTGTGTATGCAGAAAATCCAAAGAACATTCAGATAAAGTACTAGGCAAGTGAGTTTAGCAAGCATGCAGCTGTTTTTTTTGTTGTTGTTAGTTTGTTTGTTTTAATTAGTTACATGACAGTACAATGACCTTGACATATCATTTGAATCAGATGGGATATAATTTCTCATTATTCTGAGTGTACAGGTTGCAGAATCACATTGGTCATGAAGTCACACAATAATAATGTCTATTTCATTCTACTATCTTTTCTATTCCCCCAACCCTTCCCTTTCCCTCCCATCACTTCTCTCTACCCAATCTAAGGTGACACAATTCTTTTTTTTCTTTTTTTTTTTTATTGCTTGCTTTTCACCCTGTTGGGGAGGGAGGCATTCCCAACCTAGGGTTATGGGGTTTGCTCAAGAGGTGATATCCACACTGGACAGATGAGATCCGCAGCAGGTTGTTGGTCCCTTGTAGCCACAAGCCTGAAGGGAAAGAACACTGCATATCACACAAGGCCAATGGGCTTGTACTCAGGAATGGAATGAATAGCAGGGCTGTTAAGCAAGGCAGGCTGTAGAATATCAAAAGAAAGAGGTGACCCTTGATTTCTTAAGAGGAAATGGTTGTATTGTTTCAATTATTCTGCAGATGTGCAGGGAACTAAAATACACTCCCGCGGATGAGCAGGAACTGTGCCTAGTCCATTTGATGGAGAGTGTTGTTTGGCTAGGGGATCTTATCCAAGGGAACTCATCCTTATACAAAACAGAGCAGAACGGGGGAGAGAACTTGCAATTAGGCCATTAGAGTCCCTCTGGTTTTACTGTGAGTCAAGGCAGCAAATAATCTTGGGCCTTAATTTCAGGCCTTCAACTATAGCTAAGCATATGATAAATCTTTTTTAAAAAAATCTATTCCATACATCAGGAGCAAACAATATGACGGTTTAAAATGCGTACATTTTGCAATGTATTAATGGCTGCAAATGTAACTCAGCAGTGGAGCTGTTTGTCTAGCATGTTCTGGGTTCAATCCCCAGCACCACCAAAACAACCACAAAAAAAAAAAAAAAAAAAATTAACAAATACCTACTAATATATCTTATGAAGAAAATGTAAGAATTTTACACAGAAAACAATAAAACATTTTGGAAAGAAATGAAAGAAAACAGGAGTGTCACATTATGTTAATGAATTACAACACAATATTATAAAGATAACATTCCACCACAAAGTAATTTTTATATATAGTGCAATCTCAAAAAATTCCAGCATTTTTTTTTTTTTTTTGTGGAAGCTGGGAAACTAGTGCTGTAGCATATTTGGAAATGCAAAGGTCCAAGAACATTCAAATTTTTGGATGAAATAGAAGAAAGCTGAAGGACTTATACAATCAGACATCAAAAGTCATAAAATTATAGTAATTAACACACTGCCATAAAGATGGCACAGTAAACCACTGCAACTAAATGAAAAGTCCGAAGTAGATTCACACTTATTCAATCACTTGGATTATGACAATGTTAGCAATGAAGAGAAGTGGAAAAAGGACTTTTTAAAAAATTAAGTAGGGGCTGGGGATGTGGCTCAAGCGGTAGCGCGCTCGCCTGGCATGCATGTGGCCCGGGTTCGATCCCCAGCACCACATACCAACAAAGATGTTGTGTCTGCCGAGAACTAAAAAATAAAAAAAAAAAAAATATATTGGGAATTCTTTCTTTCTCTCTGTCCTCTCCTCTCACTCTCTCAAAAAAAAAAAAAAATTAAGTAGTATTGGATCAATTGAATATCTATACGACAAACAAAAAAGCATTTTGGCTTTACTAGAAACATAAGTCAGTTCTAAGTGGACTGTAGGTCTAAATGTAAATAGTAAAACAATGAAGTTTATAGAGGAGTTAATATTAAATATGTCTTCATGACCTTGGGGTAATAACTGGTAAATAGGATTGTAAAATAGTAAACAAAAAGGAAATGATTGTGAACCATGTTAAAATTAAGGATATCTGTTCATTGATGTTACAACAAGGAAACTAAAACTCAGCCACTGTGAAAGATGTTTTCAAAACACATAACTGGCTGGGGCTGGGGCTCAGTGGTAGAGTGCTTGCCTAGCATGTGTGAGGCACTGGGTTCAATCCACAGTACCACATAAAAATAGGACTTGTAACTAGCCAACAAGTTATATCCATAGGGATAAAGAGCTCATAAAAATCAATAAAAGTGGGCTGGGGATGTGGCTCAAGCAGTAGCGCGCTTGCCTGGTATGTGCGGGGCGCTGGGTTTGATCCTCAGCACCATATAAAAATAAAATAAAGACGTTGTGTCCACCAAAAACTAAAAAATAAATATTAAAAAATCTCTCTCTCTCTCTCCCTCTTAAAAAAATAAATAAAAGTGACAGATGACCCAATAAAAAATTAAGCAGAAGACTTGAACAAGTATTTTACAAAAGAATATGGCCGATAAACATAACAAATCTTCATTCCCACTACCAATAAAAGAATTGCAAGAGAAAGGCATGATGAAATGTAATCACAAAAACATGAGAATAGGAAAAATTTAAAAGACTAATAATGCCAAGTGTGAGTGACTATGTAGAATAACTATAACTCTTATAAGTTGCTGGTGGGAATGTTAAATGTTACAAACACTTGGGAAAAGAGATTGGTTTTGGTCTTTGGGTTTGGGTTTTGATTTGTTTTTGTCTTTGTTTTGGGGGTACTGGGTATTGATCTCAGGGTGCTTTACCACTGAGCTACATACTCAGCCGTTTTTATTTTTATTTTTTAAATTTTGACCCAGGGTTTCACTAAATTGCTGAGGCTAGCCTCCAACTAGGGATCATTCTGCCTCAGCCTCCTGAGTTGCTGGGACTGCAGGCATGTGTCATGGTGCCCAGCAAGAGACTTTGTATTTTTAAGCACATATTCACAATAAGACCTAAAAATTCATTTTAAGATCTTTACCTAAGGGAAACAAAAACATGTCTGCATATAAATGATTGGATATTAATATTCATTGCAGCTTTATCTATAATAGCCAGATGCAGAAACAACCTGAATAGTCATTAGTCAATGAATGGATTAATACATTGCATATCTGTGATAGTTTGAACCTGGAATGTCCCCCAAAGGCCTCTGTGTTTAGACTTGGTCCTCAGGATGGTGATTGGAACATGGTGGAAAATTTAGGAGGTGGAACTTAGTGGAAGGTTTTAAGTCATTGAGGATATGCTGTTGAAAGGGATTATAAGATCCTAGTCTCTTCACTTTCTTTTTCCCTTCCTTCCTTCCTTCCTTCCTCCTTCCCTCCCTCCCTCCCTCCCTCCCTCCCTCCCTCCCTCCTTCCCCCCCCCTCTCTTTCTTTCTTTCTTTCTTTCTTTCTTTCTCTGCACCTAGCCATGAAGTGAGTGGGCTTCCTCTGACACAGGCTTCTATCATGATCTGCCATGACAGTCCAAAGCAACAGGGCCAATCAGTCATGAACTGAAAACTCCATCATGGTGAGCCAAAGTAAACCTTTTCTCTTTTTATGTTGATCATCTCAGTTATTTTGTTATAGTAATGGAAAGTTATCAAACACAGCATTCAAACAACTGAAGACCACTTAAAAATAGAAAAAAAAAAATACTTACACATATGACAACAGAGATGAATCTCTAAACCATTAAGCAAACTCAAAGATAACAGACTTAAAAGCCTGCATGTTCAATGGTTCCATTAAAACAACATTCTGGAAAAGGAAAAAGTATAGAGATGGTACATAGATCAGTGGATGTTAAAAATTAGTGGCAGGGAAATTAGTTTGAATGCAAAGGATCACGAGGAAAATTTGGCGATGATGAAATGTTCTGAATCTTAATTATGATGACATTTACATAAGTGGGAATATTTTAAGCCTCATCTTAGTGTGCATTGTAAATGGGAACATTTTATTGAATGTGAATTAAACTATAATGAAATCAATCTTTAAAGCTAAATTTAAAAGTTCGAAAGAAGTTAATAACGAATGAAGTCCTTATTTTAAATGCTATTTAATCAGAAATGAAACAATCAGTTTAACAAAATTATATTGCAAAAGAGAAAATATAATAATTGTTCATCAAGACACAAGAACAGTGATGCATGCCTGTCTCCCCTTCCCCAGCTACTCAGGAGGCTGAGGCAAGAGGATCCCTTGAGCCCCAGGAAGCTAGGAGGAGCCTGGGCAATACAGGGAGCTCCTATCTGTTTAAACAAAGAAGCAAACAATGACACAATCAAAATAATAGGCTAAAAAAGCAAGGGGCACATTGTAGGAGAAAAAATAATTGTAAAACAAAACTGGCAGGGGATGTGATTTTAAAAAAAAATTCTCTCCTTTATAAAAACAATGAGAAAACTGACAAAATTGGTCAGAATCAGCATTTCCAGAACTCAGCAAACCAATCAAAAGTTTGAAGCAGGGCTGGAGTTGTGGCTCAGAGGTAGAGTGCTCGCCTAATATGTGTGAGGCACTGGGTTCGTTCGATTCTCAGCACCACATAAAGTAAAATAAAGATATTGTGATTACCTATAACTAAAAAATAAATATTTTTTTTAAAGTTTGAAGCAATCCAGGGAAATTTTATTTATTTATTTGTTTGTTTATTTATTTAAGCTGTCTTGAGAAAGTGAGCGCTTTAGGGTATTTTTAACTTGTAATATACCCATTTCCTTCTCTCTAGCTCTAGAATAACCTTAAAAATTAAGAGCTAGCTGTTATGGGGAAAATCAGCAGCCTGGCAACCACTGGAGGGGTAGAACAGGATGTGAAGTCCTTTAAAGCCTCATTCCCAGAGAAATGTCATTACTTTACATAACTGGTAATTCCCTAGAACAATCTAATTGGAGACTGTCTTCACTGGACCTGATTCAGAGCTTGCCAAATGCTGAAAGCCTTTTCCTTGGGAAAATTTGATGAAAACTTTTTGTTTATTTGTTTTTGAAGTACTGGGGATTGAACCCAGGGGTGCTCTACCACAGAGCTCCATCCCCAGTCCTTTTTATTTTTTTATTTTGAGACAGGGTCTCATTAAATTGCCGAGACTAGCCTCCAACTTGCAATCCTCCTGCCTCAGCCTCCCAAGTAGCTGGGATTACATATGAACAGGCATGTATTGCTGCACCAGGTTTGATGGAAGCATTTAGAGGTTGTAAGTTTGAATTTGAATTTGAGGCTGCCTAAGGGGGTTAGTAAGAGTTGGGGTAAATGTTAGGCTAACTAAAAACCTAAAAAGGAAAAGCTGGGGAATGATATATCCATAGGGGATTTGAAAATCTCTAACATATTCCTGGGAATTCAGAAAACCACAAGCATATGTTAGGCTAAGCACATATCCAGAGACATGCACATGCTCAGGAAAGATCTGCAATGGCCCTAAGCTGTCACATCTGGCTGATCTTAAACCCTGAACAAAGAAGTGAAAGCTTAAGCAGTGTTGTCAGTTACCTGGCTGAGTGTCCTAGTGTATCCTGAAATGCAAACAAAGCCTCTACTGCGAGACTAATTGGTTCCAGGTATGTAAGGAAATTTCTGTCAAATCATCAGTTTCTAAATTAGTTACATGAGCAGAGACCAGTAAATAGGCACAAAGAGGAATAGAAACTTTACAGAATTAGTTGAATGAAACAGTTAAGAAATAATTAGCAACAATGTTAAAAATAAAAACAAAAACAAATATTGGAGCAGGGCAAGAGTCTGATTTCCAGGACTGATATGTTATATTCATTAAAATGTCCAGTTTTAAATAAATAACTTATGAGACACACACACACAAAAAAAAAAAACAAGAAAATACAGTCCATACACAGGAAAAAAAGCATAAAACGATTCGCAAGGAAGCCAGATGTTGAACATATTAGACAAAAATGATAAGTCTGCTCTTTTAAATATGATGAAAGAATTAAAAGATATCATGTTTTTAAAGCTAGATAAAATCTAGGGCTGGGCATGGTGGCACACACTTTTAATCCCTGTGGCTAAGGAGGCTGAGGCAGGAGGATCACAAGTTCATGGCCAGCCTCAGCAACTTAGCGAGGCCCTAAGAAACTTAGTGAGACCCTGACTCAAAAATAAAGAAATAAATAAAAAGGACTCAGTAGTTAAGCACCCCTCAAACTTGTGATCCTCCTGCCTTAGCCTCCTGAGTAGCTGGGACTATAGGAGTATGCCACTGTGCCCAGCAATAAATATCATTCTTAATATTCTTAATGATTAAAAGGTTAAAAGACTCCTTTTTGGTGGAGGAAGTACTGGGGATGGATCAGGGGTGCTCAAACACCAAACCACATCCCCCAGCCCTATTTTATTTTGACTCAGGGTCTTGCTAAATTGCTAAGGGCCTTGCTAAATTGCTGAGGCTGACATTGAACTTGTGATCCTCCTGCCTTAGCCTTGAGAGCCACTGGGACTCCAGGCCTGTGCCACTGCACCCAACTTAAACATTCCCTTTAAAATCAAATAGAAAACAATGATACTCTTATTATTGCTTCCATTCAATAATGCAGTAAATTAGCCAGAGCAATAAAGCAAGAGAAACAAATCAAACGTATGAGGTTAACTCACTACAACATTGTTGGACAAAGTTCTATGCTTCTTTTCCATAGTGAAGAATTTTCCCAGTCCCCTTGCAATTAGGTGGGACCAAGAGACTAATTATGGCTAATAGAATGTACGTGGTGTACATGATGTGTGTCATTTCTTGATCAAGATATTAGGTATGCTTCCTGCATACACTTTTACCTAGAAACAAAGGATTCCAGAGGCCTAAGAGATGACAAACCTTCAAGACAAAAAGGTATCTGTTCTTGACTCATCCCTGAATATGCACATTCTAGTTTACATTAATGACAAATGTCACGTTAGGACACTGAAATTTAAGGGTGTACTTTTCAGAAGAGCAACTCCTAATTAATACATTCATAATCATCTATAGAGAAAATGCAAGGATATACAAAATGCAAAAAATTTACAAATCAATAGAAATAATACCTATTTAGAAAAACAAGTGAATGTATTTTTTAAAAAAATGAATTTTCATACCCAAAGCAAATAGAAAACATACTTTTAAAAAAATCATTTGAATATTGACAAAATATTAAGATATATTGTCATAAAACTAATAAAGTTGTGCAAGATTTTTATATAGAAAATTTTGAAACTATTGAGAGAAGATGGAAATCTGGAGAAATATTTTTTTTTTTTTTTAAAGAGAGAGAGAGAGAGAGAATTTTTCAACATTCATCCTCCAGTTTTCGGCAGACACAACATCTTTGTTTGTATGTGATGCTGAGGATCGAACCTGGGCCGCACGCATGCCAGGGGAGCGCGCCACCACTTGAGCCACATCCCCAGCCCAGGAGAAATATTTCTGTTTGTGGACAGAAGTCTGCAATTATACATATATCAATTTTACCAAAATGTGCATATAGTTTCAACATTTTTTTTCCTTTTGGTATCAGGGATTGAACCCAGGGGTACTTTACCACTGATCCACATTCTTGGCCCTTTTTATTTTTTATTTTTGAGACAGGGTCTTGCTAAGTTGCTTAGGGTCTCACTAAGTTGCTAAGGCTGGCCTCTAACTTGCAATCCTCCTGCCTCAGCCTCCTGGGTTGCTAGGATGACAGGTGTGAACCACTATGCCTGGGTCATGATATTTCAGTAAAATTCCCAACAGGGTTTATTTTTAAAAGAAAGCTGATTCTAAAATTTATATGTGACAACAAAGGTCCAGAATAGCTAAGACATTCCTGAAGAAGAACAAAGAGGAGGAGGACAACCAGAGTACCATATGGTATGAAAATGCACCCTACCCGATCTTAAGACTGATTATAAAGCCATAGAAATGAAGACAGTGTGGTTTAACCAGAGACACAAACAAATGAATCAATGGAACAGAACAGGAAGCCCAGACATATACTGATTCATACTGGACATAATATATGGCAGAGCTCCTTGTAAATCAGTGGGGTAAGGAGAAATGATTGAAAATGATATATTGGGATAAATCTGTAGCCTTTTCAGAGAAAAATAAATTTGGAATGCTATCACACACGATGTCCAACACTTCATTCAAGATGTAGGAAAGAATTAAATATGAAAGACAAAACTTATAAAATTTCTAGAAAGAACTATAAAAAGAATGCTCTTAAGACCTTAGCATAGGGAATGGTTTCTTAAAAAAAAAAAAAAAAAAAAAAAAAAAAAAAAAAAAAAAAAAAAACAAAACTAAACAAACAAAAAGTAACCATAGCACCTATTTCTTTTTCTTTCTTTTTTGGTGCCAGGGATTGAACTCAGAGGCACTCAACCACTGAGCCACATCCCCAGCCTTATTTTTATATTTTATTTACAGACAGGATCTCACTGAGTTGCTGAGGGCCTCTGTAAGTTGCTGAGGCTGGCTTTGAACTCTTGATCCTCCTGTCTCGGCCTCCACGGCGATTACAGACATGCACCACCACACCTGGCCATAGCACCTATTTCTTATTTCCAAACTTCTGCATCTTATTTTACATAATTGTAACTTCCTGACTTGTTGTTTTCTGTATTGTTAATTTTTGGTGGATATACCTTATTAATTTCATCTTCACCCTCCCAGGCACATGGTAACTGAAAATCACACAGGAGAGGAGAGAGTCTCAGGAAGGAGTGAGCAAGTTTTGCTTACCCCTTGATTAGGCTCTCTAGTGTTCTTTCCTGACAGCTACCTGTTTTCTTCCCCTGTTATTAAGTGAAGTGACATTTACCCATCTATAACACCATCTTCCTCATTCGTGCCGGGTTTTTCATAAACCACTCTTTTTAAAAAAATATATTTTATTAGTTGTAGTTGGAAACAATACCTTTATTTTACTTATTTATTTTTATGTGGTGCTAAGGATGGAACCCAGCGCCTCGTACATGCTAGGCAAGTGCTCTACCACTGAGCCACAACCCCAGCCCCTCATAAAACACTCTTGAACATCTTCTCCCATTTATAAACAATCCCATATCCCATTCTTTCATGGCCTGAATTTCTAGGCTTTGAAATGGAGTGATTAAGAAAAAAAATAGAGTTCTATGAAAAACTAAAGGAAAATCCATAGGACACATTTCCCAGTGTTATTTGTTCATTTCTAAATTGGATCTCTAGAGACTAATCTACAAGACAGACTTGAAAGTTTCAATTACAGTTCTGAATGAGAGAACAACATCACTACAGACCATTCTTAGATCTCAAGGAGAAGGTAATCTGGCCTAATTCTCCTTCCAACATGGCAATTTCTTTGGTCACATCAGGACATGTAATAAATCTGCTCAACTCTAATCCTTTGAACAGAGTATTCCTGATGACAAGGCACTTCACTGTGTGACAGGGAGGTCTGTTCTATTTTGTTTTGTTCTAGCTAATTTTTCTAAAACTAGGAAATGGAACACATGGCCTTTAGGCAATAGAACTTTTCCACACTTCTGTAGGGGGTTTCCCAAAGTATTTTCTCCCGAAAGTTTTTGACAACGTGACCCCCTGGATTGCATAACAAATTATAAACTCAGAATGCCCTAAAGCCTCTTATATAAGGACAAGCAACTAGTCGAAGCTAGTTACCCTCCTCTAAATTCTGCATTCCAAAAATGTCGAGTCATTGAAAAAGACGTAAGAAGTTGAATTATGAAAATTTTATATCAACAGCTTTATAGGGTGTGTCAATAATGGAATTATCAATGAATCAGAGACAAATGCTTAAGGCTGCTTTAGAGAAGAGTATAAACAAGACATAGGGACTGAGTGTCACTCATTTCATTAAAAGAATCAAAATATGTCAGAAACTTTCTCCAGAGATCATATAGTCCAACTGTATTAAGCAGAATGCAAGAACTGCGGGTGTAGCTCAGAGATAGAGAGTGAGGCCCTGGGTTTAATCCCCAGCAGAGGAAGAAAAGAAAAAAAAATTAAACAGAAAAATACTAGTCTTACAAGAGATTTTGAATCAGAGGGAATGTAACCGGAAGCTCTGTCCCTTCCCCAATGCCAATCATTGCCTATTTAATAATGAGGACATGGTTTCGAGAAAAAGAAAAAAGAAGTTTTATTGCTTTGCTAGCAAAGAAGAAACACAGAGAACTCCTGTCCCAAAGGCTGTGACTTTCAGGAGGGATGGGGGGTTTTAAAGGAACTTGACGGGTTCCATTCCAGGTGTGCTCTGGTAGGGGGCACCTGACTGCCTGTTAGGATTCACATGTTAATTTGGGAGATATTTACTTCCCAGATCCTCAGCAGGCATCTCCTGCCTGTAGTGGGTGTGTTCAAGGGCAATTCGTTAGGATAGGGAAAGGGGAGAAGAGAGTAGAGAAAAAAAAAAAAAAAAGAAAAAAAAAATATATATATATTTGCCTATACACGTAAATTCTCCCGTTTTTTAAAGTAAACCTTAGAGTAATGAGGGCTACATTTAGAAGGTGAAGGGACCACTGTTACAGAAAGTCATAGTTAATACAAGTAAAAAGACATCTCATACTAAATTCCACCTAAATTCCACTTTAAAAGACTCCAGATGACATTAATATGTTACAGGATGGGTGAAAGAAATCTGTTCAACATTGCTTCACTTAGTGTATCCCAAACACATCTAGCCATAACCAATCTTTTTTAGTAACATCTAGAAAAATATTAATTAATAAACTCAAACATATTCCAAGAAATACTCAAGAAACACTTAATTGAATTCTCCCATGTTAAAGATGAGGGGTCAAAAAGACTCAAAAGTATTTGCAAAGGGGCTGGGGCTGGGCCTCAGCGATAGGGCGCTCACCTAGCACATGCAAGTGAAGCCAGATTTAAAGTTAGGTAGTCAGTGTAGTTAGGTAAATCGGGTCTAATACCGAGTGAAATCTAAGATGGAGGCCATGCTGGGAATGACTCAGGGAAAACAGGACAACTCATGGAATGTTAATGAAGTCCAGGAAGAGGCCCTAGGCCAAAGTCCACCTCAAAGAAGTGTTAACCAACAGCCCCAACAGATTTGGAGATAGCCCATCCCAGAGAAGTGATAATCCCATCCCAAAAGGTGATAATTAGGTCCACCTGTGTCCTAACCCTTCCCCCTTGCATTCCATCACCATAAAAAGGGGAAACAACCGCACTTCCACAGATTCCACCTCCTGGGTCCCCTTCTTCCTCCGGGAGAAGTCTTTTCTGCTGTCCTTTAATAAACTTCTAATTTCTACTCTGACCTTGCCTCGGCGTGTGCTTTTCTGGTGTTATTCTTCAACTTTGGGGAAGCAAGCACCGGTCAACAGCGGTAACACAAGGAGCTGGTTTTGATCTTTAGCACCACATAAAATAAATAAATAAAAATAAAGGTATTATGTCCAACTACAACTAAAAAATATTTTTAAAAAAGTATTTGTGAAATGCCTAAATCAACAAAACTTAGCAGCAGAGCTAGGATATTACACCAGACTCAGATATTACACCAGGTTATAAGTCTAGAGCTTTCTTTTTTTCCTGCCTTTCATGTTTCCAAATCTGTGAGGAAAGATTTGTGAAGGGGATGTAGCCACAAATTAGCTTCTTGGCACTCTCCTTCACTCCCTCTTTGTTTTGTTGCTGCTGTTATTCTTGTTGTTTGTTGTTTGTTTTGTTTTGTTTTGGTACCAGGGATTGAACCCAGAGGCACTTAACCACTGAGTCATATCCTCAGCCCTTTTTAATTTTTGAGAGTGTCTGGGTAAGTTACCTAGGGCCTTGTTAATTTGCTGAGGCTGGCCTGGAACTTGTGATCCTCCTATATCAGCCTCCTGAGTCACTGAGATTACAGGCATGCTCCACCATGCCTGGTTTCATTCCCTCTTTAAGGAAAATTTACCTTCTTATATCAGTGATTTGCAACCAGATAGATGTTGATGGAGTCTCTAGGGTTAGCAGGGGTATATCATAAAGCACATTAACTGTCAAAATACACTTTTAAATTAGTTAACTAGTTAATTAATTTATATGTTGCTGTATTGGAGACTGAATCCAAGGATACTCTACCAGTGAGCTACATCCCCAGCCCATTTGTTTATTATTTTGAGGCAGGGTCTGGCTAAGTTACTGAGGCTGGCCTGGAACTTGTGATCCTTCTGCCTTAGCCTTCCAAATTGCTTGGATTACAGGCATGCAGCACCACATCTAGCTTAAAATATACTTTTTTATTTGGAAAGGAAAAACAACTAAAATTATTTCCAATTTTAAATAAGAAGAGAAAAAAATGACATCCTTTGCCTAATACACGTATAGATTTTAAAAGGTTGGAAAATACAATATATGAAGGGAACATAAGTTATCCTTATACAAGGCTTTCTGAAGGAAATAGCATTAGACCTAAAAAGAACAAACAATAGCCAGCCAAGCCAAAGCAAGAGCTCATGAAGGATGTTCCAGGCAAAGACAGTGGTGCATTTCAAAGATTAAAGGCAACAGAGATCATGTTACAACTATGAAACTATAAGTAGTCCAGTGTGGCAAAGAGGGGATTAGGGAAGATAGAGAAAGAGAGACAGATACAAAGAGAGACAAGGGAGTAGGGTGAAGCATATACATTCAGAAATAAGCAACATAGTGAAAAACTAATGAAGGGTCAGATGGTGGAACATTGTCTTCCATGCAATGGAAAGTTCCATGCAATTAGAAAGTTTAAGCTGGGAAGTTATATAAATTATATATAAGTCATATAAATGAGATTTATATTATAGGGGAGCTGGGTGCTGTAGCCTGTAATCCCAGCAACTCAGGAGGCAGAGACAGATGCAGGAGGATCACAAATTCAAAGCCAGCCTCAGCAACTTAGTGAGGCCCTCTGCAACTTGGTGAAAACCTGTCTCAAAATAAAATATAAAAAAAAAAGGGCTGGGGATGTGGCTCAGTAGTTAAGAGCCCCTGAGTTCAATCCCTGGTACCAAAAAAAAAAAAAAAAAAAAAAAAAAAAAAATCCTCAGGGGAAAAAATCCACACTTTTTCACAAAAGGAATTTTTTATTATGCTCAAATTTCTATGTTCCTTAATTTCTACTGTCTTAAACAATGTGATCTCTGCTACACATGTCGAATAGGGTCTAAAGAGGTATTTTTTTTAGAGGGGTGGGTACCAGGGATTGAACTCAGGGGCACTAGACTACTGAGCCACATCCCCAGCCCTGTTTTGTATTTTATTTAGAGACAGGGTCTTTCTGAATTGCTTAGTGCCTTGCTGTTACTGAGGCTGGCTTTGAACTCGTGATCCTCCTGCCTCAGCCTCTGGCTAAAGAGAGATTTTGACAATCTAAATCAGTCAGGAATTAAAGTGCTAAAGTTAATACACCAGGGATGGTGCAGTGACTCATAAGCAATAGCATAAATTGCTGAAATCAATAAGTATTTCAGTCGGGTCACCAAGAGTATAGTTCCTAAGGAATTATGTGCCTGTCATTTCTGTAAGACAGTAGATTCAGGGAGACATTTTATTTTAAAAACTGTGTTTATATTTGTAGTATTCTAATTGTAGAAATAAAACATTTAAATTTTTCTTTCATAATTTACCCCAACTCATCATTGTCTTGGAATCAACTGTCCACCGAAAAATTATCCAACTCTAGGAAGTTCATTGCGGAAGTTCGTTACCACAACTTTTGAAGATCCTGTAATAACTGCATTGTAATGATCCTCATGATCAATCTACCTGAACAGCATCTGTTTCATAAGGAATCATTTCAATGAACACTTAACAATACTAAGGCCTTGTCTCACTTAATTGCCAAGGAACTGACATAACTGCAATGCCATCTGACCATTCTTTGGTGCCTTAAATTCTCTGTTATGAACTCCCTATAGAAACATAATTAATAATTACACTAGAAAAGAATAATATAGTAGTTTCTATGTGCTAGACATCACATGTGTTATCTCATGTATGCACAAAATCCTTTACAAAATTCCATGAGTTAGATGCTGCTATTATCCCAGTTTGATAGATGAGGAAGTTAACCCTTAGTAAATTAACCATGGTCATACAGCTGTCACATATAGCACTTACTATGTGCTGGGAATTGTACACTCAATTTATAAGCACTGTATCTTTTTTTTTTTCTTGCTACTGGGATTGAACTCAGGGACACTCAATCACTGAACCACATCCCCAGCCATATTTTGTATTTTATTTAGAGATCCTGTCTCACTGAGTTGCTTAGCACCTTGCTGTTGCTGAGGCTGGCTTTGAACTCCTGATCCTCCAGCCTCAGCCTCTGGAGCTGCTGGGATTACATGGAATGGGCCACTTCTCCTGGTGCACTATATCATTTAACCTTCAAACTAACCTATCAAAAAGGTAACATTAGGGGACTGGATTGTGGCTCAGTGGTAGAGCACTTGCCTAGTATGTGTGAGGCACTGGGTTCGATTCTCAGCACCACATAAAAATAAATACACAAAATAAAGACATTGTATCTATCTACAACTAAAATAAAATTTTAAAAAGGTACCATTATCCATATTTTATAGATGAAAAAACTGAAGCTCAAATTTTTTATTTACATTGCCAGTGGTAATGTAAATTAAAAAAGCAGAGGGAGGATTCAGATCCAGATTTGCCTGATTCTAAATCTGTGTGTTTAGCAGTTGGTAGTTTCCAGTAGTTTCTAGCAATTCCCTATAGAACTTCAAGGCTCTGAGGATGTGGATCAAAGATCACAAAGGTAGACAGATGGGTTGGCAAGGCAAACAGAAGGGAGGCTAAGAAGGCATGCCTTTCTTTTCCCACTCCTTTTATACTTCAACTGGTACGACTTTACTTTTATCTGTTTTACATGTTAGTGTTTAAGATTTCAAAGGAAAAAAGCACTTCTTTTTTTTTTTTTGTACTGGGAATTGAACCCAGGGGTGCTTTATCACTGAGGTACATACCCAGTCCTTTTTAGTTTTTGAGACAAGGTTTTGCTAAATTGTTGAGGATCTTGCAGAGGCTGGCCTCAGCCTTCCCAGTTGCTGGGATTAGAGGCATGCACCACACCACCCAGTTTTTTTCTCCATTTTTTTTAAACAAGTTATAAAACCATTGCTGCACATGTTTATCCACCAGCACCTTAACACAGATTAGTTGACAATTATTTCCTCACAAGACTAGGGAATAAGAATTCAGAATGACACTGAGAACAGCACAGCTCTGAAGACCTGGTACAGAATCTGTCAGGGAAATCTAGGGACTGGGGATTTTATATGATGCACAGATCCCTTTTTTCTCTCTCCTATGTGATCATTACAGTCTGATTCCATGAGTCAAAAAGAAGCATCCTCAGCTCACAGTTACAATGCCAAATTTCCTGCCCCCTAATGTCTATCAATCACTCAACTTCAGACTCCAAGTCATAAAAGCCCATCTGGTGAATAGTTAGGTCACACTTCCCTGTTCTGCCCAGAAACAGGGGGATGGGCTTCATGAAAATTAAATGTCCTTGACTCTACCTCAAGATGCCTACATGTTAGTGTTTAAGATTTCAAAGGAAAAAAGCACTTTTTTTCTATTTGAAATCAAATAGATCCAAAAACAATATTTCCTAAATATCTTCCATGGAGCCTATTAAGAAAACTCCTTGAAAAAATAGTTCCCTGGACAAGTTAGTGTTGCAATTGCTTCCTAAGCTATGTGGCTCAAAGATAGATCTATAATTAATCATCCAAACTGAACCATTTCTGAGTGTCAACAGGGATTTTATGAATAATTACACTAGGGCAATAAACATACACCGGAAATGTCCAGGGCAAATTTGAACCTAGATTTAAACTGCTGTTCAGCCCACAACTTTCCAAATTGATTCAGCCAACCCAAATTTTTCTCCTTATAATACCTGCTAACATCGTGAGAATCCAATATTCAGAATATACTTTGGGGGACTTTAAACTTAGAAGTCATTTTTTTTTTTTTAAAGAAATGAGGTATTTAAGTTCTTTTGTGGGGAGCGATTCTCACATGTGACTGGGCAACTCCCAATTTGGGTCTGAGGCGCTCTGGCTAAACTGTGTGGAGCTTTCCGGACCCCTAACCTCTCCTGGTGCAAGAGCCTGTCTGTGTGGGGGTGTGACTTGACCACTGACCCCGGGGGCCAATCACTGACCCTGACCTTGGAGTGCTGCCCCCCTCAACCTTCATTGGATGGAATTCTCCCCTGAATTTTTTGTTCCCCAATAAAAGGCTACTCCCTGGCGTTCTCTCTCTCTCTCTCTCTCTCTCTCTCTCTCTCTCTCTCTCTCTCTCTCTCTCTCTCTCTCTCTCCTGCTAGCCCTGAGTAATCCCTGAGTAATCCCTGCTGCCCTACCGGGTGGTTCGAGGTGTGAGTTCAGAGGGAGAGCCTTCTGGGACCTGGTCATAGAAAAAGGTAACTGAGTCTGTGTGTTTTATTTCGATCTCACTAGTTAACCTTTATGCCAAGAACCTCTTTAATGAAACCAGTGCGCTGGTCGCATGGTGGATTCTTTTATTTATTTATTTATTTATTTATTGTGGTGCTGGGCTCGAACCCAGGGCCTTGTACATGTGAGGCAAGTGCTCTACCAACTGAGCTATATCCCCAGCCATAAGCTTAGAAGTCTTAGGACAATCTGCATGACATGTAATAGACCAATGCTTCTCAATCATTTCCTGTCAGTGTATTCAGAGGACAGAACTCCTGATAGTTTTTGAGGCACAGGGAGGTAAATGGATGAGGCTCCAAGTAGCCACAAAGAATTGGCCATGGGAATGGGTATTTGCTGAGTCACTAGCTCAGCACTCCTGCAGTCCTCTGAGACATATTTTGGTCAGAAAGTTGTGAATAGACCAAAATACACCCACAAATGGCCTCCATGTGTTTCTCTTCCTTGAAGACCAACTGCAGATGATGAAGTTAAATGAAGGCAAGGGGCGACTTAGAGTTTTTTTGTTTTGTTCTGTTTTTTTTTTACCCCTCCTTTTTAGCCATTTCTTGGCCTCTTTTGACCAAGAAGGATTTGAATCAGTGTCAAAGATCTTGAAAAACAATGATGAAAAATAACAATTCTTCCAACTGATCAGATAATAATTTATTTCTAACATGAAGACATTGATGAAAAGGGCCAGGGGTATAGCTCAATGGTAGAGCACATGCCTAGCATGTACAAGGCCCTGAATCCAGTCACCACTAATGGCAATAAATAAATAAATAAATAAATAACACACACACACACACACACACACACACACACACACACACACACAGTTTCATAGAAAAACAGAAATCATGTTAGGTATTTTTCTTTGGCGGGGATACTAGTTCTTGAACTCAGGGACACTTGCCCTCTGAGTGACATCCCCAGCCCTATTTTTTGTCTTTTATTTAGAGACAGAGTCTCACTGAGTTGCTTAGTGCCTCGTTTTTTGCTAAACCTGGCTTTGACTTATGATCCTCCTGCCTCAACCTCCTGAGCTGCTAGGATTACAGGCCTGCACCCCCAAGCCTGGCTCAGGTATTTAACATAGATTCTGATACAAGGAATCAGAAGAGGACATGCTGCCCACATGATTCTGGCTCATGGAAGGGGCTCTGGAGTGCTAAAAGAAACTAAAGACTAGCCAGGAATGGTGGCACACACCTATAATCCCAGTGACTCAGAAGGCTGAGGCAGGAGGATCAAAAGTTCAAAGCCAGCCTCAGTAACTTTGTGGTGCCCTGAGCAACTTAGCAAGGCCCTGACTCAAAATATGATCTAAAAAGGGCTGGGGATGTGGCTCAGTGGTTAGGCACACCTGGGTTCCATCTCTGGTATGAAAAAAGATAGTCAAGACTGGAAGAGCTCTTCCTGGGGTAATGCTGACAAGGGCAGAAAGCAAAACAGGAAGGAGCAATTTCTTTGTCCCCTTTCCCAGCCTTCTCTAGTTCCCTCTTTTTGGCAGCACCTCATAGAAAACAAGCAAAGGTGACATGTGGTTTGTAGATCCCAGGCCCAGCATCTCCAGGAATGTGGAAACATAGATAAGGACACAGCAGCTTAATAACTGACCTACATTCCAACTGAGGGGGATGGAGAGAGGAAGGTAAAGGTCATATTCTTTCCACATCTCCTGGCCCTGAGCCTGGGAAGGGAGCAGAAAAGGGAGGGGACAGAGGGATGAATTACCTGACCTCAAAATTGCTCTTCATTTGTCTTGGACTATTATAACTATTTTCAGAAAACTTCCTAACTGAGCATAATGATTTCCAAAACTGTATTTCAAGGAGTTTATTTTTGTTTGTTTGTTTGTTTTTGCCATGGAAGCCAGTGTAGAGACAGCTAGAATCTCTGCAATGTGGGCAAGCCAAGCATGAAACACTGTTATCTTTCCTTCCAGGATATTCTGAAGGTATAGGAACACTGAGGAGATGGGACAGGAGGGACAAGCTCTCCTGCTGGCTTCAAGTAGGCATATATGAACCCATTGGCCTGAAAGTCTAGGGTGCCATGGACTCAGAGAACAATATATAAAGCCTGGGCCTTAGAATCAGCATTTAATTTGCTGTCACTCCCCTCATTTGAATGCGGTTACAAAAAGCCAACTGTCAACTGGGCACAGTGGTGCATGCCTGTAATCCCAGAGACTCAGGGGGCTGAGGATTGCAAGTTCAAAGCCAGCCTCAGCAACTTAGCAAGGCCCTAAGCAATTTAGCGGGACACTGTCTTAAAATAAAAAGGACTGGGAATTTAGCTCAGAGGTTCAATCCCTGGGTTCAATCTCTAGTACCAAATATATATAATTTAATATATATTTATATTTATATATCATACATAACTTATAATAAAGGGTTTAGAAGTCATTTAGTTATAAAGCATATTGTGGCAAATAAAGTATAGTATAGCCATTGGAATTCTTGGCATTATTTCCAAGCTACCTGTCAACTGGTTCAGGTCTTGATCAGCAATTCCAATCACTTAACTGTGGAAACATTTGGAAGACATAAGGTGCTGTATCTCCAGGTACTGGATTTACCATAGGCAACAGCAAATACTCCCTTCCAGAGATCTTTGCCACTGAATTGAGACCTGATTCTCAGATAGCTTTTGATTAGTCTAGATTAAGTTAGCTCAAAAATGCCACAAAATTTTTTGGAGAGGGGTCAGATTTAAATGGGAATTTGAGCTGGGCATGGTGGTGCATGCCTGTAATCCTAGTGGCTCAGGAGGCTGAGGCAGGAGGATCACAGGTTCAAAACCAGCCTCAGCAACTTAGCAAAGTTGTAAGCAGCCTGGTGAGACCGTGTGTCAAAAAATAAAAAGGGCTGGGGATGTGGCTCAGTGGTGGAATGCTCCAGAGTTCAATCCCCATTATCCCCCCTCCACCAAAAAAAAAAAAAAAAAAAAAAAAAAAAAAAGGTCTAAGGATATAACAGAGTGGTAATTAAGAGGTATGAAAGGAAGAAAATTACTTGGGAGGAAAACATGGGAAATTTTCCCCTATTTTCTATTCAGGAGGGAACAGAATAATTTTAAACTCTTTAAAGTAAGGAAACAAACTAATGGGTTAGTGTCCTGCCACATGCTTTGACACTATATTATCCATTCCACAATGATCATTTTGTCCTGTTCAGCTCTTCAGTTCAAAGTCAGGCGCTATGCTCTTGACAGCCAGGACTCCAAATTTATTCCAAAGAGGGTCACACTCTTGTTTCTTTTCCCAAAGTTTCTCTGGAAGGGGGGAAGTCAAAAGGTATCCCTTCACTCGAGCCAAAGAGGACACATTATAGTGTTCCTGGGACCAGGAAGAATACAGTGGGCCTCAAATTAAAAGTTATAGTCTGGGATTATGAAGTGATAAAACATTTAAAACTAACATTCAGAAATGTAGTCTATTTTAATAATCATAGAATTGGGGTGTTATAGGCCTTTAATCTTAGCTACTTCACTCTCTGTCCATACTGCCATCAGCAATTGACTGAGCAGCACTTGAGGAAGTAGAAATATGAATTTCACCACCGTTGTTTTGTTTTGTTTTTGGTGCCAGGAACTGAATCTAGGACTTCACAAATGTGATGTAAGCACTCTGCCACTGAGCTATGTCCCTAACTCCTAGCTTGCTTCTCCTTGACCATGGACTGTGTCATGATTCAGTCAGCCTACTAGGTTATCAGAGAGTAGGATCAAAACTGTCCCCTAAACAAGGGGCTAAATGCCCAACCCAATGGTCTCTTTTTTATTGCCTCATATAATGACTGCCTTCTCATTTCTAAATATTTTTTTTCATGCTTGAGGATTATAAAGAATAGCTTGTTTCTCCTGTGATATATATACACAATAGAATATTACTCAGTATTAAAAGAGAATAGAATTATGGGGTAAAGGGTGGGGGGTAAGGGGGTAGGAAAGATAGGGGGTAGGAATGAGATAACATTACCCTAGGTACATGTATGATTGCATAAATGGTGTGACCCTACTTCATGTACAACCTGAGAAGTGAAAAATTCTGCTCCATTTGTATACAATAAATCGAAGAACTTTCTATTGTCATCTATAACTGATTAGAACTAATAAAAAATAAAAATAAAAAAAGAATATCTTGTTTCTCATTCATCATCAGCTCTGTCACAGATTTTTGAATAAATAAGCAGTAGACAAATCTAAGCCCGGGACATAAAGACATCATCCTCAAGTTAGTGTCACTTCATTTTTGAGGTGAAAGGTGAAAGAGCTTTGGAGCCATTAATATATCTTGAACTGAGTTGTCCCTGGAATACTCTCTTGGGAGATGTAGTTAGCTGTGGTAAAAGAAAAAAAAATTAAAATAAACGAAAGAGTTGTTTCCCAGTCAAATAATTTTGGAAAATGCTGGCAGCTATTTTCTGAGTGTTTCTTCATATATTAGTATAATAAAGGCTTGGCCAATTCCTTGGTTAAAAAATAGAAGATTTGACTTCACTTAACTTATAATTATTCCACTTATTTGATCCTAGAATCCTTTTTCCATGGAACAGTTACTAAGCCAGATGAACTTTGCCTCAGCAACAGCAAGGCACTAAGCAACTCAATGAGATTCTGTCACTAAATAAAATATAAAATAGGGCTGGGGATGTGGCCCAGTGATTGACTACCCCTGAGTTTAATACCCAGCACCCAGCACCCCCCCCCCTAAAAATGTACACAGCACATGTACATGTATTAATCTGAAGACCCCTTTCTCACACTTACCACAATATTCATGTTATAACTGGAGAAACTAATCTTGCACTTAAAATAGTTCTCATTTCTATGAGGATTGCAAGGCAGTAAGTCCAGCTGTCTAATAGGTCCAGTGGCACATACTGGCCAGACAGTAGAGGAAGATGAGGGAGATTCTTTCATGGAAAACAGCAAAGTTCCCTGGCCCATATGAGAATATAACTTTTGCTTTTGGCCTCATTAATAGCATGTTCTCAACAGCTGAACAAACCAACCTCAGACAGAATAACACATCCCTCAGCAATATGCAATCCCCCAGTGACCTCTGCTCTTTAAACTTTGTAGTTATTATTACTGAGTAGAACAACTCTTGTCAATTTGGAAAGTTACTTTGCAAACTGATGATGTCTGCTGCAGAAAAGAGTTAGCAGACATCTTTGAAATTAGACCTTTAAAAAGTTCAAATCTGTACTTCAGTTCCTCTTTCTTAGCTGGCACTATGGTCTGGATGTTTTATATCTCCCCGACAAATTCAAATGTTGTACACTTATCCACAATGTGATAGTGTAAGGAGGTAGGGCCTTTTGAAAGTGATCAGGTAATAAGAGCAGAGCCTTCACTAATCACTTTAGTGCCCTTATAAATAGGTCCTAGAGAGATTCTTTGCCCCTTCTACCAAGTAGCAAGCAGGCAGCAACTATGAACCAGAAAATGGGTCCTCTCCAGACATCCAAAGTGCCATCACCTTAATCCCGAACTTCCAGCCTCCAGAATTAGGAGAAAAAAATTTCTCTAGTTACCCAGTCAATAGTATTTTGTTAGAGCAACCTGAAAGGATTAAGACAGCTGCTATCATATTTTCAGCACAAATTTTTCCCTCAAAAGTGTTTTATTAGGTCAGAATTTTATTTGCCCACAGTAAACAATTTGCAGACCAAGGTCCTTTAAAATTATCATGTTAGGCAATTGCTCAATGCAGCACATTAAGAAAACAAATTATAAAAACTTTCTATGTTTCTTAAAGAATGTAAAGTTGCAAAGGTTCTTTTCTTTTCTTTTCTTTTTTGGGAGGGTGGGGCAGGGGATGCCAGGGATTGAACTCAGGGGCACTCAATCACTGAGCTACATCCCCAGCCCTATTTTGTATTTTGTTTAGTGACAGGGTCTCACTGAGTTGCTTAGCCCTTCCCCGTTGCTGAGGCTGGTTGTGAACCTGTGATCTTCCTGCCTCAGTTTTCCTAGCCACTGGGATTACAGGCAGGTACCACCACATAGCCGCAAAGGGTAATTTCTATCAAGTGAAGGGCATGAATGAAAAAGCACTTCACTTATGTCATTATGTCTTCCTTTATACTCCAAGAATTTTAACCTTCTAGCCATTTACTAAGTCTCTATTCATTTCCTTTAGGGTAATATAATGGATAAAGGTCTAAAGAGGAGTTGCTTCTGTACCTCTCCACAACTGATTTACTACATAATTCTTGGAAATTGCTTAACCTTTCTGGGTCCCAAACTCCTTCTCAATTGCTTTGCTATCCATAAATTTCTAGGAAGAGCTTAAATCCTACAGTCCATTCTTCCAACTACCTCATGAGCACAGGTTAGGACAATCAAGCCTAAAATATACTTAGGCCATCCACAAAAAATTGGTTCTCTCTTATGAAGAAGAAATGGGGTTCAAATTTTTCCCTTATCACAGTATAATCCTTATGAAATTGACTCTGCTAATTCACTCCTTTCTAGCATGGTTTCTATACAGCCAGGAATTCCACAAATTTGAAAAGAGACACATCCCCCTAAATATACAAACAAACCCCATGAATCTCAAACTAAACACCTTAGACAAAAATTAACTGAAAATGAACCATAGGTATAAATTTAAAACATTAAACTTTTAAAATATAAGAACCAGGCACAGTAGTTCATGTCGATCATCCCAGTGTTTTAGGAGACTGAGGTAGGAGGATTGCAAGTTCAAGGCCAGCCTTGTCAACTTATTGAGACCTTGTCTCAAAATTAAAAAGGACTGGGGATGTAGCTCAGTAGTACAGTGACCCTAGGTTCAATCCCCAGTACAGAGGAAAAAAAACAAAACTGTATAGTAGTTCACTCTTATCCATAGGGTATATATTCAAAGACCACCAATAGATGCCTCAAACCACAGATAGTATCAGACCTTATACAAACTACTGTTTTTTGTACACACACATACCTATGATAAAATTTTACTTATGAACTAGGCATAGTAAGGCACTAACAATCACTACTAATAAAGTAGAACAATTATAACAACACACTGAAATAGAAGTTATATGAATGTGTTCTCTCCCCCCACCCCGCCCCCGCCATATCTTATTGTACCACCCTCTTCCTTTTTCTTGTTGATCCAGGGTCAGTGAGAAGGAACTCTTTTATACAAGTATTCATAGCAGCTTTTTTCACAATAGCCAAAAACCAAAATCAACCCAGTGCCTTTTAATGGAAGAATAGATAAAAACAACTATGGTATATCTATATTATGGAATTCTTCTCAGCAATAAAAAGGAACAAACTGTTGACACATACAACTTGGATGGATCTCAAGGGACTTATTCTGAGCAAAAAAAAAAAAATTCAATTTCAAAAAGTTTGTGTGCTATAAGCTTTCATTTATATGACATTCTCAAAATTGTAAAATTATAGGGAAGAGATTAATGATATGCTAGAGGATATGGACTTGGGGAGGGGAGGGGTGGCTACAAATAGGCAGCAAATGGCTCCTTATGGTCATAGAACAGATCTGTGGGTTGATACCTTGATTGTGGTCTGCACATGTGATAAAACTGCATACAACTACACACACACACACACACACGTGCATAAAACTAGTCAAATCTATCCAGGCATGGTAGGGCATGCTTATAATCCTGGCAACTCAGTAGGCTGAGGCAGGAGGATCACAAATATACCATATATATGTATGTTATGGATGTGGCTCAGTGGTTAAGGGCCCCTGGGTTCAATCCCCAGTGCAAAAGAAAAAAACCTAGGCAAATTTAAATAAACCATTCGAATTATACCAATGTTGTTTTTCTGGTTTTAATATTGTTCTATGTGGTTACCACTGGGAGAAACTGGATGAAAGGTACATGGGACCTCTTTTCTACATACAAGTTTTTATGAATCTATAACCATTGCAAAATAGTTCTTAGAATAACATTAAAATATTTGATTATGAAATACAAGGCCTTGTAGTAACGACTCCTACATTTTTTTCCTTTTTTTTTTTTTTTTTTTTTATACTGAGAATTGAGCCCAAGGGCACTTTACCACTGAGCTACATTACCAGCTCGTTTTATTTATGTTTTCATTTGGACACAGGGTCTTGATAAGTTGTTAGGGGCTTGCTAAGTTGCTGAGGCTGACTTTGAACTTGTGGTCCTCCTGCCTCAGCCTTCCAAATCACTGGTATTAAAGATGTGCACCACCTCATCCAGCTTCGATTACCTTTTACTAAAATCCCTGGCACACAGAGGACAACAACTTAGTGAACAAATAGACCTGAAATCCTTGTTATCTCAAGCAAAAGGAATATCATAATTGATAACTAAAATCAAGGGGAAAATCCACTTTTTTCCAAGGCCACAGCCAAGGAAGTATAATAAGTATTATTTTCTTTTTAATTAGGCTTTGGAAGAACCCATTTCTCAATTTTATGCTCTTCTCTACATCCATCTAAAACCCTCATAAACTCAATGTCCTCATGCTATTTCCTGGCTGCTCAGTATCCCAAGTGCCATCCCACTGTGTCATAGTTATCTAACTTTTTTTCTAGCCTTTTGAAATAAAGAAAAATAGCATAAAATAATACAAAGAAAAAACAGGGAAGAATACTCAATGGGGGTCTTATTTCTGTACTTCCACTGATTAGGTAAATTTGGACCAATTGGTTCCCATTTCAGAGCCTGGATTTTCTCATCTGTAACAGACAAAAATTGGACTAGAATATAATCACTAAAGAGTCTTTGAATTCTGGTATTTGTGTGTGATTCTAAAACAACAACAACAAAATACTGACTTGGGTTCTATTCCTCTATGGTACTTCTGTTTTCTGAGGAGCAGTATCTGATACTAGGTTATCTATATGATAAACCAATACCTACCAACATACTACTGTAAAGGTAAAATTTCCAAGCTGATTCTAAGCCGCAGAGCCTGAGTTAAAGTGTAAAGGACCAGGCTTGTAAACCTGCTTCTAAAACTGCAAAGCATGGGTTAAATTCCTGAGGCAGTTCGGACAAGGCCCTACTGGCCATTTAGTGATTTATGGACTGGGGTCCTGTGCAACTCCTCACGTAAGCATTCAAGACCCTGTGCAGTTTGTCACGTAGATATTCAGGGTCCAAACCAATCAGTTTGAATGTGTACCCCACCTAGGAGCACCAATCACTCCTGCCCTGATTGTACCCGCCAATGTATACACTAATCCTGACTCAGGGTTGTTGTTCAATTTTCCTGCGCCTCATGATGATTTGTTCTGATGTATGCAAAGCCCCCCACCCTCTCCGAAAAGTGTACTTAAGCTCCGCTTGAACTCTGCTCTGGGCTCTGGGCTGCTCTCCCTTCTTGAGTGAGCATGGAGCCCCAGCGCGCTGGAATAGATCCCCAATAAATACCCCCTTTTGCCAATTGCATGGAGTCAGTCTCTTGGGTGGTCTCCCTCTCCAACGTGTCGCCAGAACTTTACACTACCAATTATTGAGTTATTCCTGTCACAGAACAGGAAGTATTAACTCAATAAAAATATGTCTCTTTAAAGAGCTCTTTCTCTTGAGGAAAAGAACTAAGGGTAAAAGACTTCACAGGTTTTGATATTCTGGTGATAAGGGGACTTGTGATAAGATGGGCTTTTTGATGATATCTCTCCAAAATTAAGCATTCACTTATGGATTAAAAAGGATAGCTGTAGTCTAGATCTGATTTCACTTCAAAATATTGTAAGTATATAAAAACCAGTAGTTTTTATTTTACCCTGGTAATATAAATAATTTAATTGTCCAACTTGAATTACTATATTTCATAGAAAGACAAGCATAGTTGCCCCAATTCTTGTTTCTCTGGCCCTTACCCTAGTTTCCCTAAGGACAATCAATTCCTATGATCTGCTGTGCAGCAAGTTCCCTGTCTATAGACTCAGACTCAAGAAGATTTATGGATTGAAACTATTGATTTCTACTTTTATGTAGTTGGATGAGCTACTTGTGAGTTATCCTTTAAACTGCCATCAGGCTCCTGTTATCTTCATGAGGATTGATTCACTAGAGTAAAATTTTTTGTTCTAAGTCACTCAGTGAGCAAGATGTACAAACTATCCTAACTGCCTTTTTTTCTTTTCTTTTTTTTTTTTTTTTTTTTTTGCAGTGGTGGGGATGGAACCTAGGGCCTCTCAGTGCTAGGCAAGTGTTCTGCCATAGAGCTATGTCCCCACCCCCACCCCCACCTGTTTTGTTGCTTTGGTACTAGGGATTGAACCCAGGGGCATTTAACCACTGAGCAATATCCCCAGCCCTTACTTTTCTCTTTTGAGACGGGATCTTGCTAAATTGCTTAGGGACTCATTAAGTTTCTGAGTCTGGCTTTGAATTTGCTAATTCTCTGCCTCAGCTTCCCAAACTACTGGGACTACAGGTGTGCCCCACTTCACCTGGCCTTCCAACTGTTTTTTTTGTTGTTGTTTTTAATTTTTTTAATATTTATTTTTTAATTGCAACTGGACACAATATGTTTACTTTATTTATTTATTTTTATGTGGTGCTGAGGATAGAACCCAAGGGCCTCACTCCTGCTAGGTGAGCTGGGCCACAATCCCAGCCCCCAACTGTTTTCTAAACACAACTCCCTTTACAAGCATAAGGTTTACATACTATTTGATAAATATCTAGAAACATCCAGCCTGGCACCCCACTGTAACCTATACTTAGTATCCATCAATTGAATTTTTCTTTCTTTCTCTACATAGTCTCTACTAATGAAAGAAGAAAACAACTAAAATAATTATTAGTTAATACTAAGATACCAAAGGTTGATAAAAGCAAGGTGCTCAGGAAACTGTCTCAAGAGTACTTTTAAAAATAATGCAAATTGATGCTCAAGTGCATGAATTTCACTGTATGTAAATTAGTGAAAGAGAGATTGAGAGAATGCAGCAAGGTAGAGCTGGGCACCAGTGGAGGTCATTTGTGGTACTTAGAGAAATAGGTGACCTGGCTAGCTCTTCAAATGAAAAAATGTAAACATATTGGGGAAAAATCTAGTTAAGTCTCCACAAATATCCATATATTTAAAGAAACATTAAATAATATTCAGGTTAAGGAGTAAATGAAGGTAAAACCCCAGAACACTGAAATTGACTTTTGTCTCAAAGGAATTTGATGACATCAAGTTTACTTGCAGACTCATGGGATCATCTAAATGCTATAAGCCAATAGAAGACCTCGCATAAAACAAGGAGAGCAAATTTTATCTCCAGTATAAGGATAACCAATATATAATAAGTACTTAATATGCATTCTACAGTTTTAAAGATGATAAGGTTATTTAGGCCTTCTTTAATTTCCAAGAAATTTTATAGTTTATTTGTTTGAAATTCTGAGGGGTTAAAAAGCACTTAAGGATAAAGTAGAATTAAACTCACCCCAATAACCCAACTCCTGGAGAGAGAAAGTTGGAGGACTACAAGTCAGACTATTGATTTTGAATTTTGATGGTGAGTAGAAAGAGAAACCGCCCTGAGAATTCATATCATTAACCAGCTTACATAAGAGTCAGTAGCTTCAATTCACATTAACCGCATTGTCCCACAAAACTTGAAAGAATTTAATTTATAGTGATTCCAGACTGGCAAAATTAAAGACTTCCTTTGAATAAATGTTCTTTCTCCCAGCCCTCAAAAATTTTTTCCACAGAATTTTTTCTGAGAAAAATAACCATATTACACCCACACAAGCCTTAAATAGTCTACAAAATAAAGCACTATGATCAATAAATACCAAAGACAATAGTCAGAAGAATTAGAAAATTAGAACATCATACATTGAAATTATTAGATATGAAATATGAAATAAAATTCTTTAATATACTTTAATAAACCAAAGAGATACTTGAACATATGAATAAAGATTAAGCAAATAAAGTATGCAATTTCTTAGAAAATAAAGACTACCAAGCAGGATGCGGTGGCACACGTCTGTAATCTCAGCAACTCAGGAGGCTAAGGCAAGAGGATCGCCAATCTCAGCAGATCAGCAAGGCACTTAACAACTCAGTTAAACCCTGTCTCTGAATAAAATATAAAAAAGGGCTGAGGATGTAGCTCAGTGGTTAAGCATCCCTGGACTAAAAAAATAAAATAAAATAAAAATAAATATATATACACACACATATATAAAAAGAAATTAATTGCAGAATGCATACCAAGTTCTTATTTTATATTTGTTAAATTAATAAATGAATATAAATAAATGTCTCTAAAAACACTGAAATTGGATGGTGGTAATAGATAACATGAAGAAAAAAAACATCCTTGGTGGCAGATCACATTCAGAGCCAACAGAACAAATAGGTCTCTAGGGTCATTAGCATAGGAAGGTAAAACCATGTACACTTTGCTTGTAACCAGCCTGAAGTATGCAGGGTGTCAATATTGTCCAGTCAGTAATAGTGTAGTGCTTATAGAGTTTAAGACTTCTTAAACTCTATAAGCACTACAGAGTAGCAAGAAGACAACACTAAATAAAAAAATATGGTAACACATATAGTATTTGCAATTGTGATATAAGGTGGAAGAAATTCTGAGTGGTAAAAAGCATTTCAGCTGTTGATCTTTGTCTGCTAAAGGGAAAGAAAGCGTAAACCAGATGACAATATGCCAAATAGAGTTTGGTTAAAAAAAAAAAAAAAAAAGAGAAGCACCCTTGTATTTCAAGGGTAATTGGAAGCCGGGCCTGGTGGCACACACCTGTAATTCCAGCGGCTCAGGAGGCTGAGGAAGGAGGATCACGAATTCAAAGCCAGCCTCAGCAACAGTGAGGTATCAAGCAACTCAGTAAGACCCTGTCTCTAAATAAAAGACAAAATAGGGCTGGGGATGTGGCTCAGTGGTCTATAGTGCCCCCTGAGTTCAATCCCCGTACCAAAAAAAAAAAAAAAAAAAGAGGATAGGGGCTGGATTGTAGCTCAGTGGTGGAGTGCTTCCCTACCTTGGACGAGAGAAGAGAGAACTTCTACCATGCAGGTGGGGGCCTGATAGCAGAAAAGTTAAAAAAAAAAATTCTTTTTTTTTGGTGTGCTGGTTTCTGAGCTTATATAGGGTTCTGGGTAGAGCATGGAGCAAAATTTATGTAAAACAGGCATTGAAAAAGTAACAAGGCTAAGCTTTTCTATAACTTCCATCTGGCTTCACCCCAATCTTCCCCTTTCCTCCACCTCTGGGACAAAAGAGTTGGCTGGAAGTAACCTTTAAGGTATTTTACATTTGAAATAGGCTTTGCTTGTGCTCATTAATATGTCTACTGGTTAGCCTCCTGGTGTGACTTCTGCATATGAACAAGAAGACCTCAATTGGGATCCATCTCTGACTTTTCTTGTTCACTGATGGATTAAAGTGCTTTCCAGTCCTGGAAGCCATTGTGTATCCCCCCAAAGAGCTGGTCTAGGAAGAACTACCTGAGTTAAAGAGGAGTAATTTTAAAGGAACCGATCTATATGTAAATGTACTACCAGAAAATAAATCAAAGAGTAGAAAAAGGTAAAGAAATAACAGATGAAGAGTAATCACTAAAATATAATGTTGTGGATGGGGGCAAATCCTTATTAGACATATTGCTAAGAATTCAAAAAAATTGATGGGGAAAAGTGTCTTCCCTTTAAAAAGCAATACAAAACAAGAAATCGACACAAAAGTGCTTAAGAAAGAAAAACAAGTTTGATGTGAGTTGGAAGAGATCGGGAAAGAAGTGAAAGAGAAAAATCAAGCTATTTCAAGAATTAAGACTACCCTGGAAGCAGTGAGTGAAGAGACATCATCAAAACCACCATAAGGGATAAAGAAGATTGGCTTGAGAAAAGTAATCCACGATATTGAAGAAAGAACATAAAAGAACTAGGAAGAAACAATTGACTTTTTAAGACATAAATAGGAGCTTCAACACATTATTGATTTCCCACAAAAAGAGACAAGAAGAAATTAGAACAGGATTGGGGATAGCTTGAAAGACCCCAGCCCAACAACGTCAGGCCTAGTTGCAAAACCACCGAGGCATGTCACAAACCTACGCAGGCACCAGAGGTGTTTTTCAGATAATTAGTTGGGTGTAACCGGTTGGGAAAGGACAAAGGACCAGGTCCCAAGGCATGCCTGAATGAGCAGGGACAGGAGGACCAGAGTGCAAATATGTAGCTTTTATGTGGTTCTTTTTCAGTAACATACAGTGAAAAACAACTTTGCCCTTTAGGTAGCCTATATGCTGGGTTTAAAATTAACCTATTGTTTAAACTGCCCCTTTACCCTATAAAAATCTCTGTATCCCCAAGCCCGGTGTGCCAGCTCACCAAAGCTCCGGCTGAGGTTCTGCTGGGCACCCACAGGCGCCTGTGTCCCAATAAACAAACCTCTTGCGCTTTTGCAGCCAGTGTTTCGTGTGATTCTCCTTGGACAGGGAAACGGGGGTCTTTCAACACTGCTGTTTATTCAGGGCAAACCTGCCGAGAGGATCCAGTGGGACTGGAGCTTACAGCCTAGGAAAATTATAGGGGAGTGAAGGGGTGCAGGAATTTTTGTAGTGTGGCCATTGCTAGAGGATTGATTGTCAGAAAAATGTCCTTGTGGTCATCTCTTTGTGATGGTCACTGTTCCATGTAGAACACGGTGTTTCTCAAGATTTCACTCCCAGATAACAATTCCTGTTACAGAGTATTATCTGCCTTTTAGGTCAGGCTGACCATCATTCTGGGTCAGAGTGACCCTGTGGTGACAGTTGTTCTAAGATGGAGGGTATGTTTCAAAATAGTGTTGCCCAAGTTCTCCCTAACAGACGGGGTCTTTATCGTGCTAACTTTAAATTTTTACATTGAAGCACTAAGTGATACAGAAAAGGAAACTAGAGTAATTAGACAAATATCTTCAAATACACATGAAATCAAGGAATGAGTCCTTTATGGGGGGGAAAAATAGTACTAGAGGATTAATTGAGCAAACCAAGAACTAATTAAATAAAGAGCAGCAAAAAGTTCTGGTAAGCACTGAATCTATTAAACATAGAATTAAGTATAAGGCAGCTGTGGAAATTATGGTAATAAAACATAATGTAAATAAATGCTACAAGAAATGAAAATACAGAAGTGATAACTTGATAGTGATGAAAAAGGGAATGGGGCCATCTCATGAAAGGAAAAGGAAGACCAGTAGAGTAAAGGGAAGAGACCAGGGGGAGGGAAAAGGAGAGGGAAAGGAGAAATACTGGGGAATGATATTGACCAAATTACATGATTATATCATGTGCATGAACAAATATGTACAGACTAATTTCATTATTATGTATAAATATGGTATCCCAATTTAAAAAGTACACTAATGAAATTAAAACAGTGAAACACTACTACGTACTTATGAGAATTATCCAAATACAAAAATCTGACAATACCAACTGCTTGTGAGGACGCAGATCATCAGGAACACTCATTCATTGCTGATGAGGATGCAAAATGGTACAGCTACTCTGGAAATAAGTTTAGCAATTCCTAATAAAACTAAACATAGTCTTAACATATGATCTAACAAGGATGTTCACAGGTGTTTACCCAACTAATGCAAAAACTTATGCCCACACAAAAACCTGCATGCAAATTTCATAGCAACATTATTCATAGGTGTGTGTGTGGGAAATCTACCTGGAAACAACCAAGTATTCTTCATGAGCTGAATGGGTAAATTCACTTGTGGATCAACATAATGGAACATTATTCAGCAGTAAAAAAAAAAAAATGAACTATCAAACCATAAAAAGACATGAGTAAAACTTAAATGCACCCACCATGTTAAGTGAAATAAGCTAGTCTGAAAAATGATACATATGACATGATTTCACTTATGTGACATTCTAGAAAAGGAAAAACCATGGAGTAAAAATATCAGCAATTGCCAGGAATCCAGAGGGAAATGGGATGAGGATTCAATAGGTGACAGACAGGAGAATTTTTAGGGCAGTGAAACTATTTGGTATGAGTTTGTTGGGTAAATACATGACCCTATATATTTGTCAAAATTTATAGAACTGTACAGCACAAAGTATGAATCTTTAAAGAAATCATTTAGGTCAGGGGAATCTCAAATGGAATGTAGAATGTGACAACACAATGCCTGTATTATAAATGTAGGAAACAATCTCACTGAAGAGAGTGGTGAATAACATGGCTGACCTAAGTAACTAGAAATGAGTGGAGTCTGTAAAATAAACTGTCATGAGCACTCTAGCCAATGATGTTATTCTCATAGGGGTACGGGTTCTTAATGCTGACACCACCGTTTGTATTTGAACAATCAGGTAGATGGCAAATGGTGGAAGACAGGTTCCTCATGGTTGGAATGGGAAGCAGCAGATAAACAAAAGGAAAGGTAACAATGATCCATGGGGTGAGAGGTTACTGTTGGGTATATATCAATACAAATGTGTGTTTGACCTTTATACACATGGATGGTTGAATATAGAAATATTTGTGCATGTACACTAATGAGTATACATGCATCTATTTCTTTGTGCTATTATCTGAAAGGGCCCAAAATAAATGGCATCCTCAAAAACCTAAAAGAAATGAGCAGGTAGCAACAAATACATCTAGTGGCCAGATCTTGGTTTCTAATACTCCTTTCTAATAAAAGGGACCAGATTCCTCAGAGAAATGATTATTTCAAAGATTTAGGGAAGAAACATGGAAGAGGAAATACTGTGGGTGGAGGGAAGCCCTATAATGATGGGAACATGTCAAAGGGAGACAGAAAAGAATTCCAAATGGTCAAAATGCCACAATAAGAGCCACAAGGGAGATAAGAGGAGTAGAGGAAGGGGACAGAAGGAGAGGGAGGAGGAATGGGAGAAGGAAGGAACTTTTGAATGAAATTGACCAAATTGGGGCTGGCAATGTGGCTCAGTGGTAGAGTGCTTGTCTATCATGCATGAGGCCCTGGATTTGATTCCCAGCACCCCCCTAAACATTTTTTAACATTTATTTTTTAGTTTTAGGTGAACACAATACCTTTATTTTATTTTTATATGGTGCTGAGGATCGAACAGAGTACCTCATGCATGCTAGGCAAGAAGCGTTCAAACTCTGAGCTATGGCCCCAGCCCCCAGCACCAAAAAAATTTGATTAAATTAGCTATGTACATATATGAATATACCACAGTGAATTTCACCTTTATATATCATCATCATCATCAACAGTGACTAGTGATCTAGTGATGCTGGTAGTGTGGAGCTTTGATATGGTGTAATGGAAATGCCACTTTACCCTTATGATCTTCCTCCCCCCCCAAAAAACATATCACCAGACTGATCATGAGGGAAAAAAAAAAAAGACAAATCCTAACTGAGGCACATTCTATAAAATTCCTGAGCAGTACTCTCCAACATTGTCAAGGCCATCAAAAGCAAAGAAAGTCTGAGAAATTGAAAGAATCAAGAGAAACCTAAAGAAGCACAAAAATGTAATATTTTACTCTACATGGGTTCTTGGGTCAGAGAAATAGTAGGTAAAAACTAAGGAGGTCTAAATGTATGGACTTTAGTAAACAATAATGTGTGAGATATATGGGAACTCTGCATATCACCCTTGTATTTTTTTTTTTTTGTAAATCTGAAACTATTATAGATTTTAAGTTTATGTTTTAAAAAGTAAGTGATGGCCAGGCCTGGTGGTGCATTCCTGTGATCCCAGTGAACTCTACCTAAGAGGCTGAGGCAGGAGGATCATTAGTCTGAGGCCTGCCTGGGCAACTTAAGAAAACCATGTCTCAAAATTAAAAATCAAAAAGACTAGGGATGGAGCTCAGTAGTAAAGGGCCCCTCAGCTCAATCTTCAGTTCTGAAAAAAATAAAAAATACAGTCATGGAAGGCAGTTTCTGCATTATTTGCTTATGAGATAAGTTTATATCTAGAGAATTCAAGAAAACAATTACTATATACTTTGAGAATTGAATACGATGGTGAGATTAAAAAATATATAAAACAACCTCCTAGAACCAAATGAAAATGTGAATACAACATACCAGAATCTATGGAACAGTGAAGAAAGTTATAAGAGGGAAGTTTATAGCTGTAAGTACTAAAAACTCAGAGCTATAAATTATTTGTTTGAAAATTACATTTCCAATAAATAACCTAATGAAGTATCTCAAGTTCTTAAGGAGGCAAGAATAAACCAAATCCAAACCAGTAGAAGGAAAGAAATAATAAAGATCAAAGCTGAAAATAATGAAATAGAAACCAAAAGAATGGTGTGGAATATCAATAAAACGAAGAGTTTATTCTTTGAAAAAATAAACAAGATTGAAAAGCTCTTAGTTCATCTAATCAAAAGAAAGAGAGAAGACCCAAATTAAATAAAATTAGAGATGAAAATGGGGTATTATAATAGATACCACTAAAACCCAAGGGATTATTAGGGACTACTTTGAAAATTTACATTCCAATAAGTTGGAATATTTAGAAGAAATGGACAAATTTTTAGACACAAAAAATCTACAAAGTTTGAATCAAGAGGATATAAAAAAAAAAACTAAACATATCCAACAACAAGATTTAAACAGTAATAAAAAGTCTCTCAACCACCAAAAGCTCAGGACCAGATGGATTCACTGCTGAATTTTACCAGACCTTCAAAGAAAAATTAACTTCAATACTCCTCTATTTCATGAAATGGAAAGAGAAGGAATGCTTCCAAACTTATCCTCTGAAGCCAGTGTTACCCCATATCAAAACCAGATAGGGATGGAAAAACAGCAAAAAAAAAAAAAAAAAAAAAAAAAAAAAATTACAGATCAACAACCTTGATGAGCATAGATGTAAAAATCTCCAGTAAAATACTTGCAAACCAAATTCTTCAGCACACAAAAGATCATACATCTGATCAAGCTGATTTAATTCCATGGATACAAGGATGGTTCAACATGTACAAATCAATAAACATAATGCATGACATCAACAGAATGAAGGATAAAAATCATATGATCATCTCAATAGGTGCAGAAAAAGCCTCGACAAAATTCAACACCTGTTCCTGATAAAAAGCCCTAAAGAAACTAGATATAGAAGTATCTTACTTCAACATAATAAACACTACATATGAAAAACCCATAGCCAACATCACATTGAATGGGGAAAAACTGAAAGCATTTTCTCTATAATCAGGAAAAAGACAAGGATGTCCATTCTCACCACTCCTATTCATAATAGTACTTGGAATTTAGCCAGAGCTATTAGGAAAGAGAAGGAAAAAAAGTATACAAATAAGAATGGAAGAAAGTCAAATAATCCCTTATTATCCTGTACTTTAAAGATCTTAAAGACTCCACCAAATGACTTTTAAGCCTTATAAATAAATTCAACACAGTAACAGGATACAAAATCAACATACAAAAATCAATAGCTTTTCTATACACCGATAAGGAACCTGCTGAGAAAGAAATTAGAAAAAAATCCATTCACGACAGTTTCAAAAGAAATATTTAGGAATAAAATCAATCAATGGAGTGAAAAACCTCTACAATGAATATTATACAACACTGAAGAAAGAAACAGAAGACACTATACAATGAAAAACAGCCTTTGTTCATGGATTGGCAGAATTAATATTGTTAAAATGGCCATATTGCCAAAAGCAATCTACAGACTCAAGGCAATCCCCATCCAAATTCCAATAACATTCTTCATAGAACTAGAAAAAAAATCCTAAAATAATATGAAAGAATAAAAGATCAAAAATAGCCTATATATATATATATATAGATAGAGAGAGAGAGAGAGAGAGAGAGAGAGAGAGAGAGAGAGTTCTTATATATTAACAGACAGTTACATTTATAATGGGGAAAAAAAGATACCATTTAAAAAAGCTACAAGCAGATAATTACTTAGGAATAAGTTTAACAAGAAAGATGCAATGTCTGTTTAACAACTTTGAAATGCAACTGAAAAACACAATCTAGGACTTAACAAAATGGGAAGGCGCCCATTTTCTTAGGTAGGAAAACACACAGTCTTAGACCAAATTGTTCTATAATTACAATGAATATCAATAAATAAATACCAGTAGAACTGGGGTAGAGAATGAAACAAGCGAATTCTAAAATATATGCAGAAAAAAAATGTAATGAGTGCACCCCTGCATTCAATCTCCAGTATTGCACACACACACACACACAAAAAAAAAAAAAAAAAAAAAAAAACAAGAGAGAGAGAGAGAGAGGGAGGGAGAGAGAGAGAGAGAAGGAGATTTCCGAAAAAGAAGAGGGATGGCTATCCTTATGGATATTAAAATGTATTATTGGGGCTGAGGATATGACTCAAGTGGTAGCGTGCTTGCCTGGCATGCGCGGGCCGCTAGGTTCTATCCTCAGCACCACATACAAATAAAATAAAGATGTTGTGTCCACCGAAAACTAAAAAAAAATAAATATTAAAAAATTTTTCTCTCTCTTAAAGAAATGTATTATTAGATTTCACGATTAAATGGAGAGATACTGCTCTATGACTAGAGTAGCTCAAAAGGAAAGAAAAGAAAGTCTAGATAAACCCAACTACACACACATGAATGAAACATATGATAAAAGGTAGAAGATATTTCAAATGGGAGAAAAAAGAGTTCAATAAATTGTGATGTGTGTGGTAACTATCTGGTGAGAAATATAAACTTAGGAAATTATGTTTCTATGCCCCATAATTCATATGTATCATCCTCTGGCTCAAATTCCCTTCATCTACTTAAAAAAAAAAAAAATATATATATATATATATATATATATATATATATATATATATATTAGTTGTAGATGAGCACAATACCTCTATTTTTTAATTTATTTTTATGTGGTGCTGAGGATTGAACCCAGAGCCTCACATGTGTTAGGCAAGTGCTCTGCCAGTGAGCCACATCCCCAGCCCCTTCATCTACCTTTGATTGGTGCCTGTATTTCAAAATTCAAATCAAGCACTCCTTTCCTCTTGTTCCTCTTGTTCAATAATTCATTATAAAGCCATCAGGTGGGAAAGATCAAGGTAGGGCTCCATGAAGGGAGTGGGAGAGTGGAACCATAGTGGCCTGGAGTGAGATGTTCGAGGTGAATACTCCTGTAACCAGAGCAACCTAGTGAGGGGAATCAGAACTCAAGGGGGTCAAGATGAAATCCTCAAAAGGTGGATGGGAGCAGGCAGGTTATGAGGAGATGTCACGGCCTGATCAGGGTAAATAGGGTGTCCATGCTAGAACCTGTCCTGGCATGAACAGTCAGTGCCCAAGTTGGATTAGGAGGTCATCGTCATAGAGGAGCAGCCTGATGCAAAGATTCAGTTCAGTCGGGAGTATCCAAATTTGAAATTGCCCTGGTACAGAGAGTCAGAACCTGTATGCTTGATGAGGAAATCTACAAGAAGGAGGCAGGCTGGGTGTCAAAGGCTAGCAGGATCAGGGAGGTGTATTTGTGAAAGAATGGACTGGCATGGGTGGTCACAGACTGAGTATGCTGAGGATGGCATTCACTTGGGTTGGAGGAAGTCCAGCATTATGTGACATCAGAGCTTGAGTAGAATGAGGAGAACACACACACACACACACACACACACACACATATGCACACATACACACCTACATATCTATTTCCCAAACTGTCCAATGGTACGGCCTAGAAAAATAATGAGTTCATACAGCAGCTTTTAAATTCCATTTTATGCTGAAAGAAATTGAAAATTCTTGTTGGGTGCGGTGGCACACCCAGTAGCTAAGGAGGCTGAGACAGGAGGATTGCGAGTTCAAAGACAGCCTCAGCAATTTCGTGAGGCCCTAGCTCTAAACAAAAAACTAAAAAAATTAAAGGGCTGAGGATGTGGCTCAGTGGTTAACTGCCCCTGGATTCATCCCTGCTATAAGGAAAAAAAAAAGAAAAGAAAAGAAAAATGAAAGAAAGAATTCTTGGAGAAAAAACTAATTCTATGATTAGGACTGGAAAAGTACAAGATGGACCCAGAATATCTTATTGAACCAAAAGCAAGGAAGTGCTCAAAGAATGATGCAGACATGTCAAAAGGACAGAACCAGGGACTGAAAGACTCTGAAAATATGAGCCAAATCAAATCTTTCCTCCTCTGTTTTTTTCTTTGTTGCCCAGATATTTTGTCCCAGCCACAGAAAGCTGACTAGTATGGTATAGATCATTCTTTAAATGTTTGCTAGAATTCAAAGTGAATTCATCTGGACCTAGGCTTTTGGTGGGGAGAAAAAAAGGGGAAAAAAGTTAAAATGATAAATTATCCTTTTTTTTTTTTACTATTCAGATTTTTTATTTCTTCATAAGTCAGTTTGAATCATTTGTATTTTCTAGGAGTTTGGCAACTTCAGTGAGGTTTTATAATTTGTGGTACAGTCTTCCCTTATAATAATTTTTATTTCTCTTGAGTTTGTTGCAGTTTCTCCTTTTTCCATTCCTGATTTTAGTAATTGGAGTTGTTTCCCCTTCCCAACTTTCCTCCTTCCCCCAGTCCCCTGTTTTTCACTTCCTTTTTAGTTATTCTAACCAAAGATTTGTTGATTTTATTGATATTTTCAAATAAAACTTTTTAGCTGTTGATTATCTCTGTTTTGCTATTCTTTACTTATTTTGCTCTGTTCTTTAATACTTATATCTTCTGCTTGACTTAGGTTTAGTTTGCTTTTTTTCAATATTTTAAGTGAAAGATTTGATTATTGAATTAGAGGGTTTTTTTTGTTTGTTTGGTTTTGGCCCCAGGGATTGAATCCAGGGTGCTTTATCACTGAGCAACATCCTCAACCCTTTTTATTTTATTGTATTTTGAGACAGGGACTTGTTAAGTTGCTTAGAGCCTCACCAAATTGCTGAAGCTGGTTTTGAACTCAAGTTCCTCCTGCCTCAGCCTCCTGAGCCACTGGCATTACAGGTATGCACCAACACACCCAGCTTTTTTTACTTTTAATGAACAAATATATAGTTATGCTTTTCCTGCTCAGCACTACTCTGACTGCATCCCATAAATTCAGATATATTGTGTTTTTGTTTTAATTTTTCTCAAAACATTTTCAACTTCCCCTTGTGTTTTCTTCTTTGATCCATCAGTTAGTTAGAGGTTAATTGTTCTGTAGATGTGTGTTAGGTTGAGTTGGTTCATATTATTGTTCAAGTATTCTGTTTCATAATTGATCTTCTCTTTAATTGTTCTACCCATTATTGAAAGTAGGTTATTTAAATCCAACTATATTTGTTAAATTGCCATTTCTCCCTTTCACTCTCTCAGCTTTTGTTCCTTGAATTCTAGGACTGACTTGTTTTATATATATATATATATATTTGTTACATCTTCCTAATGGATTCATCCTTTTATCGTTATAAAATGTTTCTTTATTCTCAGTTATTTTTTAATTAAAATCTTTTTAGCTTGACATTAACAGAGCCCATTCAGCGATGTAATGGTTGATATTTGCATGCTATCTGTTTTTTTCATGCCTCTCAATTAAAACAAATATCATGAATCTAAAGAAGTATGTCTGGGGCCAGGGTTGTGGCTCAGTGGTAAAGCACTTGCCTCACATGTGTGAGGCACTGGATTCAAATCTCAGTACCGCATATAAATAAATGAATAAAATAAAGGTCCTTCAGCAACTAAAAAAAATGTTTAAAAATAAACAAATAAATAAATAAATAAATATGTCTTCTATGGATATCATATGATTGGATCTTGTTTTTAATCCAGTCTCAAATTTTCTGCTTTTTGATTAGCTTGATTTTTTCATGTTTCATCTTATTATTATGATTGGATTCACAAGGAGCCATTTTACTTTTTTGCAATTTCTAATGACATGTTATTTTGCTCTTTTCTTCTTTGTTACCTTCATTTGTGTTAAGCAAATATTTTTAGTGTAACATTTGAATTACTTTAACATTTTTGACTCTATTTTTAAAATTTATTTTCTTGATAGCCACTCTAGAATTTTCAGTACACCTATCACATCAGATGTACTTCAGATTTATATTAACTAAATGACAGTAAGATAGAAACATTGCTTCTTTGTAGTTCTGTTCCTTTTTTGTGCTGTTATGTTGCTATTTACAAGATCTATATATTTTACCAACCCAATGATACATTGCTGTAAGTATTAATTTATATGTTTGTCTTTCAAAGCAGTTGAGAAAATAAAGATTTTCTTTCTTTTTGTAATTTTATTAATTTGTTCTTTTTAGATATACAGGACGGTATAGTATATTTTGACATATTATACATGTATGGAGTATAACTTATTTCAATTAGGACCCTATTCTTTTGGTTGTACATGATGTGAAGTTATCCTGGTTATGTATTCATATATAAGGATAGGAAATTAATTCTACTGTCTTTCCTATTCCCATTCCCCTCTCTTCCCTTCATTCCCCTTTGTCTAATCCAATGAACTTCTATTCTTCCCTCCCTGCCCGCTTATTTTGTGTTACCATCTGCCTATCAGAGAGAACATTTGGCCTTTGGTTTTGGGGGACTGGCTTATTTCACTCAACATGTTGGGCTCTAGTTCCATCCATTTACTGGCAAATGCTGTAATCTCATTCTTCTTTGTGGCTGAGTAATGTTCCATTGTGTATATATACCATGGTATCTTTATCCCATCATTTGTTGAAGGGCACCTAGGTTGGTTCCATAGCTTGACTACCATGAATTGAGCTACTATAAACATTGATGTGATTGTGCTACTGTAGTATGCTGATTTTAAGTTCTTTGGATATAAACAGAGGAGTGGGATAACTGAGTCAAATGGTGGTTCCTTTTCAAGTTTTCTAAGGAATCTTCATACTGCTGTCTATAGTGGTTGCTCCAATTTGTAGGTCCACCAGCAATGTATGAATGAATCTTTTTCCCCACATCCTCGCCAACATTTATTGTTACTTGTATTCTTGATAATTGCCATTCTGACTAGATTGCAATGGAATCTCAGTGTTGTTTTAACTTGCTTTCTCTAATTGCTAGAGATATTGAACAGTTTTTCATATATTTGTTGACCAATCATATAAAAATATTACTGTTAATAGGGCATGATTGTGCACACCTGTAATCCCAGCAGCTTGGGAGGCTGAGATAGGAGGATTGCGAGTTCAAAGCTAGCCTCAGCAATTTAGCAAGGCCCTAAGCAACTCAGCAAGACTCTGTCTCTAAATAAAAATACAAAAAAGGGTTGGGGATGTGGCTCATTGGTTGAGAGCCTCTGGGTTCAATCCCCAGTACCAAAAAAAAAAAAAAAAAAAAAAGAAAGTCATAAATTATTCTTATTAGAGTTCCCTTTATATTTTGCATTTATCCTACTTGGAATTTAGAGAGCTTTTTGGATGCATTAATATTTTTCATCAAATTATGTATGTTTTCAGTCATTATTTCTTCAATATTTGTCTTTATTTTTCTTCTCTCCTTGTTGTATTCCTATGACATGAATACTGATGTTTTCATTGGCTTCCCACTTTTTGCTAAAGTTCTGTTCCTTTTCTTTCTTTTTTTCTCTCTGTTCTTCAGATTAAAACAAACAAACAAACAAACAAGCAACAACAAAAAACAACTCTACAGCTGGGCACAGTGGCACATGCCTATAATCCAGCAGTTCAGTAGGCTGAGGCTGGAGAATCATGAGTTCAAAGCCAGCCTCAGCAACTTAGCCAGGCCCTGAGCAATTTAGCGAGACCCTGTCTCAAAACAAAACATAAAAAGTGGGCTAGGGAAGTGGCTCCACAGTAAAGCACCCCTGGGTTCAATCTCTGGTATTAAAAAACAAAAACAAAGGGGCTGGAGCTGGGGCTCAGTAGTAGAGCACTCGTCTAACATGTGTGAGGCACTGGGTTCGATCCTCAGCACCACATCAAAATAAATAATAAATAAATAAACAAAATAAAGGTATTGTGTCCATCTACAACTAAAAGAATAAACAAAAACAACAAAAAAGCTCTATATTCAAATTCACTTTTTTTATTTTATTTTCAATTTTTTTTTTTAAATTCACTTAATTTTCTGTAAATTCCAATCTACTCTTTAGTCCCTGTAGTAAATTTTTCATTTTGGTTATTGCATTTTCAATCTATAATTTTCTTCTTCTTTTTATTGGTTATTCAAAACATTACAAAGATTGCAGAATCACATCGGTTACACATCCACATTTTTACATAATGCCATAATAGTAACTGTTGTATTCTGCTACCTTTTCATTTTGTATATCAAAAAATAATGTTATTATATTCTCTGTTTGATGGTACAGTATCCTCATATCTTCCTTTCTTACTTTAAGGAAGGCTTCGTCTATTTTTTTTAAACATATTTATAATGGCTGCAGTGAAGTCTGTGTCTATTAAATCCAACATCAGAATCCCACAAAGGCAGCTGTGGTTTCTTTTGCCTGTTTTCTCTGTGTATGGGTCACATTTTCCCATTTCTTTGCATATCTTATAGTTTTCTGTTGAAAACCAGACATTTTAGATAATATAATGTAGTTACTCTGCTCCCCTCAATGTTTGTTGTTTATTTGTTTAGGTACTTGATTAGTTTTTTAATAAAGTACATTCCTTCCCCCAAGTATAGCCTCCAATGTTGCTCTTCAGAGGGCACAGCCTTGAGCTTGCTCTGACCTCTCCTTCCCCATCTCTCTCTTTGTCTCTCCCTGGGGATTGAACCCAGGACCTTGCACATGCTAGACAAGTGCTTTACCACTAAGCTATACCCTCAGCTCTCTTTTACTCTCCATTATGGTTTAGACTTGAGGTGTCCCCCCAAAACTCATGTGTGAGACAGTGAAAGAAGGTTCAGAGGTAAAATAATTAGATAATGAGAGTTGTAACCCGGTCAGTGGATTAATCCACTGATAGGGATTAACTGGGTGGTAACTGAAGGCAGGTGGGGTATGGCTAGAGGAGGTGGGTCATTGGAGGTGTGCCTTTGGGGTTTATATTTTGTCCCTGGTGAATAGAGCGCTCCCCCCACTCTCTCTCCACTTCTTGATTGTTATGTCCTGAGCTGCTTTCCTCTGTCACACCTTTCTGCCATGATGTTCTGCCTCGCTCTGGGCTCAGAGCAATGGGATCAGCCATCTATGGACTGGGACCTCTGAAATTGTGAGCCCCAAATAAACTTTTCCTCCTCTATGTTGTTCTTATCAGGTATTTTGGTCACAGTGGCAAAACAGCTGACTAAAACACTCTTTTTTCTATGATCTCCCTGTTAAGTTTCTGGTTTGCCTGTCTCATACCCAGTTGTTAGCCTACACTAATTACTAGTTGTTTACTCCATTGTTTTCCACAATGACCTGCAGCATAAATTCTTCCACAGGGTAGTACTATTAAATGCTGTCCCACTGTTAGGACAGTCTTTGAGACCTGTTGTTGAGCTTTACTACCAATATCAAGGTGGCTTTTCTTAGCTGCATTCTCTTTTAACTTGATCTACCTTTTTTTTTTTTTTTTCTCATTTGCTGTCATGATAATACCAATCTCCTCCTAACTGTTCACTAGAAAGATCTGCTTTTTCTAAATATGGGCCTTAGACTTGACCTTTCCCATTCTCTATTTGAAAAAATGTCAGTTCCCTTAAGGAGAGCTACAAAGCTTTCTGTTCTTATGGCTTCATCTCCACCTTGGCAGAAACTCTGTATTATTGTTCTGTGAATAGGGGCAGGAATCTATAGTGGTACCTCTTACAGGCAGGACTATGGACATGGAATGCATCCCTGGTTTTCTTAGTTTCTCCTTTCTTCACTGGGTGTAGCCTCTGCCTACAAGCAAGCTGAGGTGATAGTTATTGGGGTTCAGTTTTCTTGGCCTGCTATGCATGGGATAAACTGTCTGTCTTACAAGTGGTATGTGGGTAAAGGCCTGACCTCTCTTCCTGGAATAGAGCTTCTGCAGTATAGAGCTGGAAAGTATAAGGAAAGTTGGTAACAATCCTTCTGGAGAGAAATCACACCCTTATATTGGAAGATGGGAAAGGGTGGCCCTGCGCTATTGACTACAGTTACCTAGAGTAGGTTCCATTTCACTAAGCTGGATGAGGTGGGGAGAATAGTTTATGGCTCAAATGTCATAAACTCTAGCTGTTCTTACTAAGATTCAATAGATTTTCTTGAATAAATTCTCCTCTATTTAATGGAAACTTTTGGAACAATTTCCACAGAATTTAATTATTTGGTTGTTTTTATTAAAAAAAAATAATTATTATGGTTATTCTTATGGCAAATAGAATCCAGAGATCATCAGTTCACTAATCTTGAAGTGCTTTTTCAAATAATTTCTTTTTAGAAAAAATGTCTTAGGACTATTACAAGGATGAAAATAATAATGAATTCCCATTCCAGCTCCACTTTAGACAATTTTTTTTTTTTAGAGAGAGAGAGAGAGAGAGAGAGGGAGTTTTTTAAATATTTATTTCTTAGTTTTTGGTGGACACAACATCTTTATTTTATTTTATTTTTTTATGTGGTGCTGAGGATCAAACCCAGTGCCCTACACATGCCTGGTGAGCGCGCTACTGCTTAAGCCACAACCCCAGCCTAAGACAAAATTTTTAACCTGTGCTTTTCTTCATTTATAATGAGAACTAAACACCACTCTATAGTAAGAATCAGAAGATCATTAAAATACAGTCATGTGTCAGTAAACAAAGGGAATAATACCTTCTGAGAAATTAATCCTCAGGTGATTTTTTTTGTAGTGTGATCATCATAGAGTGCATTTACATAAACTAAGATGGATTCAATATCACTAGGTGATATAATCTTATGGTAGCACCATCATATATGTGGTCTATCATTGACTGAAATGTCATTATGTGGTGCATAACAATAGCATATATAAAGCACCTAACACAGAACTGACTCATAGCAGATGTGATAAATGTCACTTCTCTCCCCTTCGTGCAGATGACCCTCAGTCTGGATAGCTATATGTTTACACTAGCAGAGTATCTGAATTATGGCCTATATGTAATAAATATTGAATAGGATTTAAGATGGACTGATGAATGGAAGAATGAATGAAATGATCAGAGTGATTTGTAAGTTTACAATCTCTAATTTATCAATATAAAAAATATGGGTGATGTTCACATTTTAATGGTATAGTCTAAACAGTCTAATCAGAACTGATGCTCTCAGGGGTGGCTACATAATTAGCAGGGCAGAGTAGAGAAAGCAAAATGGGGCCTTCTCTTCAAACATTATTAAGAATTTCAACATGGCAAATCATTAAACCATGTTTGGGGCTATTCCAACCATGGGGTCCTTTGTAATTACACAGGACACATAACCCATGAAACTATCCTTGCTCACCTCAGCCCTGGAGTAAGGTTCTGATGGACTCCTCCTGCTGTGATAGGTGTTATACTTTAGTTGATGGATCTGGGAGGTCCTAGGAGAAGGGTACCAAGTGAAGGGCTGAAGCAGCCCCAGGTGCAGAAGACAGATGACTTAGAACTATGACCTAGGGCACTGTCTGTGTACCTAGCATTTGGGAAAAATTCAATTTCTTAAAATTCCACCATAATGCAATATAAAAGGCAGTTCACAAAATTCAACTTTATTAAGTTTGGGTTCACATTATTGTAAGGTTAGTAAACCTACACAGGCTAGCAGGTCAGGAATTCCAGGGAACCTTTTCTAAGATTCAATGGATATTGATTCTCACATCCAATTAGTTGAGAGCAATGCTGTTTGGGACTTCCAGGATTATAGCAGTCACTCCAGAAATTCTTTGATGAGAAGGGCCTGTTATGCATGCCCTAAACAGGAGAATTAGAATACTAGCTCTCGAAAACCCACTCAGCACCCCGGAATAGAGTTACCTACTATTTCCCTGCTTGACCTTGACCTCTCTCCTCCACATCCCTTTCTCCTCCCCAATATTCCCTAAGCATACTAACAACAATTTTGGCAAGCCCTGATTTAACAGCAATTGTCATACCTTAATTCATATTACCATAGGGGTTTTAATGTTTAATAATGACAGCTCTACTTACAGAAAGAGTGGTGCATTATATCATTGATTACAAGTAGTAGTTAAAAAAATAATATTGGGGTTTACGTTTCCATTTTAGTTATTTTTCCCTTTCAGAGATGATCAATGGCAATGATATTCACAATTGTTGCCCTGCTTACGAGCTTATCTCTCCATTAAATTATTTTAGCAATTTTCATTCTAAAATACTATTATATATCCATGTTTTTCAAGTGGAATGTGCAAATGAATCACTGGAGGATGTAGTTAAAATGCAGATTGCTGAGTAAATCTTGGTTGGAGAGTTTTTAATAAGCTCCCAGGTGATGCCTACTCTACTCTGAATAATATTAAATAGAAAATAGTCCAAACTAAAACCTGGCTCTTCTTTTTTTTTTTTTTTTTTAGTTGTAGATGGACACAATATCTTCATTTTATTTATTTATTTATTTATTTATTTATTTATTTTCTAATGAGGTACTGAAGATCAAACCCAGTGCCTCACACATCCTAGGCAAGTGCTTTACCACTGAGCTACAACCCTAGCCCCCAAACCTGGCTCTTGATTGTAATCTGTAGTCCATTATTCCCTAAATTTTAAAGCAACTGTCTACACCTCGGTAGTCTACACTGACATAGACTCTGAAGTTTGTTTATACTTTTAAAAGGATTCTTACCAATTTCGCAGACTTTTGCCTTTTGGTCCTTGAACCAAACCAAAATAAAACACAAACAAAAAAAAACCCCACACCGTCTGAAATTAGGAAAGGCTGTCTGCTCTTAGTATGGGAAATTCCCAAGCTTTTCCTTGTAGTTTATGACCTCTGAATTTCTCAAATATGATCCCTAGTCATTTCTTTATTTTCAGCCTTAAAGCACTGCATTCTTCCCACTTTTTTCTTTCATGAAATATGAAGCACATACTTAGGACTATGAATGTATTTAAAACTTTTTGCTTCCAACTGGTCCTCTTCTCAAGTTACTTTTAAAGCCAAATGATCTTATTAATGGTGAATACTTTTGTCCAGAGTGCAATTTAAAACAAGTAAAAAAAACAACAAAAACAAACAAACAACAACAACAACAACAAAAAACCCTCATTTTTCAAAACTCTGTAATATCTCCAGACTCAGGGAAAGTTGGAAAATCATAACACTTTATTAATACATCATTGAATAGAAATTTCACCTATCCCTTGACTTCTCTATGTGCATCACTATCTCTACAGATTTATGAGGAAAACAAAAACTTCATAAAATCCAGTAAATTTACTACTAGCTGAGGGTTTCAGTACTTTAAAACTTATTTAGATGCAACAAAGTTTTACAGTAAGATGTAATCAACATTTGAAGTTCCATTTAATAAAACTCGTTTTAACCTTTAGCCATATAACTAGAAATTGATAAGTCAGCATAGTGTCTCTTGATGAGAAAAAGCTTCTTTTTTTGTGAGAAAAATCTGAAATTTAGAAAGAGCTCTGTTATTAATCAACCCTCAATAATTCAGAGGAAAAAAAAAGCATTCAGCAGACAAAGTGAAGCATTTCATGCTTCAATTTACAACTTCTCCTTAAAGCCCACCAACCCATAGTGATCCCCTCCTCTTCTGAAATTTTATAACATTATCAGTCCAACTCAAATAGCAATTATTTAAAATCATCTCAGAGACGGGGCCTGGTGGCTCACACCTGTAATCCCAGCAACTAGAGAGTCTGAGGCAAGAAGATTGCAAGTTCTTAGCAATTTAGCAAAGAACCTCTACAACTTAGACCCTGTCTCAAAATAAAAAATAAAGTAAAATAAAATAGTTAAAAAAAAAAAAAAAAAAAAAGGACTGAAGACGGGCGTGGTGGCCTGTAATCCCAGTGCCCAGTGGCTCTGGAGGCTGACGCGGGAGGTTTGTGAGTTCGAAGCCAGCCTCAGCAATTTAAAGAAGGGCTAAGCAACTCAATGAGACTCTGTCTCTAAAGAAAATACAAAATAGGGGACTGAGGTTGTGGCTCAGTGGTAGAGCACTCGCCTAACGTGTGAGGCACTGGGTTCTATCCTCAGCACCACATAAAAAAATAAATAAAATAAAGGTATTGTGTCCATCTACAACTAAAAAAAAAAAAAAAAAAAAACTCAGTCAAGTGCCTCTGAGTTCAATCCCTGGTGCCCTCTCTCTCCCCGCCAAAAAGGACTGAAGATAGAACCCATTAGTAAAGTACCCTTGGGTTTAATCCTCAGTACAAAAAAAAGAAAAAAAAGTAGTATCACAGGTTATGTTTTTGCATGGATTTTGCCTCCCCCTACTAGTGCATGAGTTCCAAGGGCAGGCTGCAGGTTTTATCATTTTGACACGTCTCCTACCTAGACCCACACTAGTAGTGTTCTTCACTCTATGACCATTTTCCATCACTCTACTTTCTCCCAATCCTTTGTTTTCCCTGTAACTCTTTCAATGTTCACTAATCTAGAAGTAAATAGTATTTCCTATTCTAAACATGATTCTCCTATTTTGATAAAATTAACACTCACACCAAATTCCAAAATGTACCTTTTAGGTCAATTTTTGGAATTACTATATTTTTCAAAGACATCATAATCTAATCAGCATTAATTGTATACCCACAGTGAGGAGGCAAAGTTATAAAATGTAGGCCCACCAGTTAAAAACAAAGGACATTTTTTTGTTATCTACTGTCTCAATCTAAACATTATAATGTTACACAACTTACCTTTTTCAGTACAGCTTTCTGTTTATACAAAAGCAGACAAGTTGTTAATAAAATAAAAAATGAAACAAAAATAAATGGTATCACAAAAAATACCATAGTTTTCGTCCGTACGCCATCTAGGATTAAAAATCACACAAAAGGGAGACTGTTAGAGGCTTATATCTAATTTTTTTTAACATTTCTTTCTTTTTTTAGTTGTTGTTGGACACAATACCTTTATTTTATTTACTTATTTTTATGTGGTGCTGAGGATGGAACCCAGGGCCTCGCATGTACTAGACAGGCACTCTACCACTGAGCCACAACCCCAGCCCCAGCCACAACCCCAGCCCCTTATAACTAATTTTTGAAATCAAATTATTTTATAAATAAAGTCCTAGTTAATGGTGAAGAGCTGCATTACACCTTGCAACCCAGCAGCCCCTGCTGTGTTTGTCAGTGTGTAGATGCCACAGTGGTATTTCAGTATATATCATTCCATTCATTTGTGAACTACTTGTTTATACAGAACAATTACTTTATTGAGCTGTGGCTTTTTTTCTGGCTAGTATCAAAGATAGAACCCGGGACCTTGGCATGCTAGGCAGTTACTCTATCACTGAGCACCGTCCCCTAGCCCCTGAACTGTGACTTCTTTTAATTTCAATCAGAAAAATAACTACCCTAAGTGCATTTCCTGATCTGCTTCTGTTTAAAATTTGACCTTGTGAATTTTCATTTAAAAATAGCACTGGGCATGGTTGTGCACGCCTATAATTCCAGCAACCCAGAAAGCTGAAGCATAAGGATTGAAAGTTTGAGGACAGCCCAGGAAACCTAGTGAGACCCTGTCTCAAAATTTAAAATAAAAAATAATAAGGGATGGGAATTGAGCTCAGTGGTAGAATGCCCTGGTGTTCAATCTCCAGTATTAAATAAGTAAATAGGATAAAATATTAGTCCAAGTGATTAAACAAATATGTTCTGTAAATCTTTTAACTCTCAGCAAATCAAATGTTTACTTATATCACCTGATGCTGTAAGGAGCAGGAGCTCGTCTTCAATAAAAATATATGTGTGCATGAGGAATGGAGCTAGTCTTTTTTTAATAGCAGATAAATTTTTATTCAGCCTCTTAGCTCACAGCATGAGGTAAAAGAAAAACAGTTCTTCTTAATCAATATTTTACAAAGCTATAGTAAAATATTTTACACTTCAGGAATTTATAAGGGATTACATTTCTCAAAAGTTGGGATCCAGTAAACAAATTTTAACTCCTTAAATTTTCTGGTGACCCTTCCTTTATGAAAGTAACAAGTTCTAATTAGCTATATAAATTTTAGGGCCAAGTTTTATCACTGTTGCTGTCTTTAGATTTGAAATGCTGCTATTTCAATCATCATTCAGTGATTCTACTTTAGAAATTAGTTTTGCATTTGGTAGAATCTGGGCATCAGACTGTTCTTTCTTTTCATAAACCCATTCTGATTCAATCTCCAGTATAGCCTTTTGTTCTTTACTCATAGCCAGAAGTGATTTATCTCATCCTCTGATAACTTGGACTATTCCAACCTTAAAACTTGAAGGCTTGACATTTTTCTTCTTCTTTGGACTCATTTGAATATTAGTATCAACAACAGTCCTTTCCTGTAGTGTTCTAGTGTACCAACAATGAACATCTCCCTTTTTCAGAAAAGTTGATTTTATTCCCTGCCCCTTGTGTGTATGTGTATGTGTGTCGGGGAGAGGGGCAGATACTAGAGATTGCACCCAGGGCCATGATTCCATTAAGCCACATCTCCAGCTTTTTGACACAGGGTCTCTCCAAATTTACTGAGGCTGACCTGGAACTTGAGATCCTTCTGACCCAGCCTCCCGAGTCACTGGGATTATCGGCCTGTGCCACCACACCTGGCTATCTCCCTGTTTCAGAACAGATTCTGTGATTTGGATGGTCCCTCATCTGGAGTCTCTTTCATACTTGCTTTCTTTTGAGTTAAGCTTCACATTTTTCACTCGCTGGAATATTTATACTTTTGGCATCACTAAAATGCTTACTTTCAAAAAGATGGTAATAGACTGTAACTAAATGCCCTTATTAGCTATTTGGCTACAATTTCAGTGTTTCCTAGTAAATTATGCTCTTCAAGAAATGACTGTGAGCCAGGCATAGTGGTGCATGCTTGTAATCCCAGGGGCTGAGGAGGCTGAGGCAGGAGGATCACAAGTTCAAAACCAGTCTCAGCAAAAGTGAGGTGCTAAGCAACTTCGTGAGACCTTGTCTCTAAATAAAAATACAAAATAGAGCTGGGGATGTGGCTCAATGGTTCAGTGCCCCTGAGTTCAATCCCTGGAACCAAAAAAAAGTTAAAAAAAGAAAGAAATGACTGTGAGGGTTGGGGTTGTGGCCCAGGGGTAGAGCACTTGCCTAGCATGTGTGAGGCCCTGGATTCAATTTTCAGCACCACATATAAATAAATAAAAATAAAGGTCCATCAACAACTTAAAAAAAAAAGAAAGAAAGAAAAGAAATGACTGTGTGTGTGTGTGTGTGTGTGTGTGTGTGTGTGTGAGAGAGAGAGAGAGAGAGAGAGAGAGAGAGAAAATTTTTTAATATTTATTTTCTAGTTTTTGGCGGACACAACATCTCTGTTGTGGTGCTGAGGATCGAACAGAGATGTTGTGTCCGCCAAAAACTAGAAAATAAATATTAAAAAATTCTCTCTCTCTCTCTCTCTCTCTCTCTCTCTCTCTCTCTCTCTCTCTCTCTCTCTAACTCTCTCTTAAAAAAAAAAAGAACTAAGACAACATGATACTCAAAAAATTCTTTGTTCCTAATTTCATTGAAATTCTACTAAGCCAGGTTCCTTGGTGCATGACTGTAATTCTAGCGGCTCTGGAGGCTGAGGCAAAAAGATCGCAGGTTTAAAGCCAGCCTCGGCAATTTAGAAAGACCCTTAGTAATTTAACAAGACCCTGTCTCAAAATAAAATACAAAAAATGGTTGGGGATATGGCTCAGTGGCTGAGTACACCTGGGTCCAATCCCTGGTATTCTCCCCAAAATAAATCAATAAATAAGTATCACTGATAAGATTGTGTATAAACCACACAAAAGGATGTATATTTGAAGGATCTGGTTAAAAACTTGCCATATTCACTTTATACAATGCACTAACTAATGACAAGATGTCATCAAACATAACATTACAGAGTCTCCAGATTTCTAACAGCCATGGCAAAAAATGAAAAATGTAAGATCAAAAATGTTCTTTCTGGCGTTGGGGCTGTGGCTCAGCGGTAGAGCACTCATCTAGTATGAGCAAGGCCCTGAATTTGATCCTCAGCACCACATAAAAATAAATAAATAAAATACGGGGCTGGGGTTGTGGCTCAGAGGTAGAGCACTTGCCTAGCATGCGTGAGGCCCTGGGTTTGATCCTCAGTACCACATAAAAAAATAAAATATATTGTGTCCAACTATAACTAAAACATAAATATTTAAAAATAAATAAATAGGGGCTGGGGTTGTGGCTCAGTGGCAGAGCGCTTGCCTAGCATGTGTGAGGCACTGGGTTTGATTCTCAGCACCACATATAAATAAAGGTCCATCAACAGCTAATAAAATATAAAATAAAGGTATTGTGTCTAACTACAACTATGTTCTTTCGGATTCTGTATATAACTCTTGGTTAACTGAGTTCTACCCTGTCCTGCTTATTTTTTCTCTATAACCCTTAGTGATTATGTATTTGGCTTCTTTGTTTATTGCCTGTTTCCCCAACTTGGGAATAAAATGTAAATTCCATTAATGAACGGATTTCTTTATGGCTGGACATTAAATGGTTGAAAAGAATCTGACACACAATAACTGCTTAATAAGTTTGTCGAATGAAAAGGAACAATACTATCACTATATTCACAGAGAGACAATAGTCAGAGATTTCACTATAGAAGGACCACATGAAAGGAGATGCATGGGTCAAGTGTGGTGGCGCACACCTGTAATCCCAGAGTCTCGGGAGGCTGAGGCAGGAGGATCTCAAATTCAAAGCCAGATTCAGCAATTTAGCGAGGCCCTCAGCAACTCAGTGAGACCTTGTCTCTAATTAAAAAAAAAAAAAGGGCTAGGGATGCTGCTCAGTGGTTAAACACACATGGGTTCAATCTCAGTACCAAAAAAAAAAAAAAGTATGATTTATATAGAAAGGCCAGCATATCTGTATATGTATTTATAGCTGCATCAATATTTATATTCCTGGAAGAGCAATGCTGAGTTGATCTCTTTCAATTTTGAATCATTATTAGCAATTTCTACTAATAAAGCTAATATATTCTGAAGCACTACCATATTTTGCTTCACTTTCTAGGCTTTTTCTTTTATACTGCTGTATAATTTGAATGTTCATGTCATTTTAAATTAGTATTGTAGATGACTAGAATTTTTTTTTTTTTTTGAGAATTTTAGTATTTATTTTTTAGTTTTCGGTGGACACAACATCTCTGTTTGTATGTGGTGCTGAGGATCAAACCCGGGCCACAAGCATGCCAGGCGAGCGTGCTACTGCTTGAGCCACATCCCCAGCCCCAATCATAACTTCTTGTTAGAAAAATATCTCTTAGGCATAGACCGAGCCTTACTTTAAGATTTCTGTTTTTTTGAAATCTGAAAGCATAAGAAAATATTGATTACTATAGTCTCCTGCCCTCTCCTGACAAAAATAATTTTTTTCTTCCCTTTCTTATGTATATTTTAATTTTTTTGCTATAGTGATGATAAATATATTCTCTTTACCAACAGTCAAAAAACAAGATTGTTGCTGGGCACAGTGGCACATGCCTGTAATCCCAGCTGCTAGGGAGGCTAAGGCAGGAGGATCCTGAGTTCAAAGCCAGCCTCAGCAAATGCAAGGCACTAAGCAACTCAATGAGACCCTGTCTCTAAATAAAATACAAAATAGGGTTGGGGATGTGGCTCAGTGGTGGAGTGCCTCTGAGTTCAATCCCCGGTACCAAAAAATAACACAATCGTGCATAACAAGATTTCTATTTCTACATGAATATTAGACTTTCAAGAAATCTGTGTTTGGTTGAGGAGTTTGCTAACTTTTCTTCTCCATTGATAGACTATGCAGGAGACATTGCTCTCCGTAATTGCAAAATACATTGAGAGAAAATTAATTTGCTAGCAAACAGCTACAGTTAATTAGTTACTGTCATTTTAGCTCATACCTACTATCCAGCATTCTTCGTCACTCCACTCACTCCAAAGTCCATCTTCTGAGCAATAAATATTCACTTTGCTTCTTATTAAAAAGCAGAGTTGTTGGCTTTCATTTGATGTTCTCGGGATGCGGATTTCATTTTCAATTGTGGTGGTCTAAAAGCCAAGGGGAAAAAAATGAGATGTCATTATTTGATCTAATTTTAATTAAAGAAATTCCATCTGTCATTTTCAATGTGGGTTTGGCTTTTTTAAAGAAAATATATGCATCAAAAGAATAGAAAGGTATAATCCTAGAAGTGATTATCTCTCTGTATGGTGGGGGTTTTTTCAATCTTTTTTTTTTCTTCCCTTCCTTATCTATATTTTAATTTTTTGCTAAAGTGATGATAAAGACAGCATGTGTGAGAGGGCAAAATTCCTTGGTGTTTGTAATGCCCATTATAATAGACTAGTGTGAAATCTCCCTGTTCCTATAAACTGGAAGATGCTACATCCACTGAGTTTCCAAAAGACAGAACCATCATGTAAATGTGGTTTCTATGGAAACTATAGAGTTCATATACATAAAGCTGGGTTTTTTTCCTCTTGTTCTTACTCCATAAGACATGTGTAACAGTACTTGGATTGACATGAAACTATCATTGCAGATACAAGAATATCTCAAATTGGGTGATTTCATAGGGAAAAAAAAACCCACTAAAGTAATTACTTCAATTTTGCATTTCTAAGAGCTGAAAGCTTTTCCCATCCAAAATAACAGTTTTTCATTTGTTGTAACTTATCATAATGTAGTGTAGATTAAGTCAACTGGGAATCAGATCTTGATTACAGTTCTAGCTGTGTAATTTGATTGTGAAGTCAATTCACCTCTCTGGGACCTGTAAGTCAATTCAACAACTAGTTTTCTCCTCTGTATACGAAATGAATTAATTAGAATTAGTGGCTTACTTTTTCCCACCACTCTCTAAATTGGAAACCATGAATAAAATTAGCATATAACAATGTGGGGTTAAACAACAAATACCACATTGTTGATGCTGTTTGGTAGTTTGTCTTTGAACTCTTCCCTACTTCCCCTGTGCTAAGCCCCTCTTCCCTGGTTAAACCAGTCCCTTGGAGTAGTGCCATATTCTAATTTTGACCTCATGGTTTTTCCTCAAGAATTGTTTTTGTGTTGGGCATGATGACACACTCTGGGGCAGGAGGATATGAGTTCAAAGCCAGCCTCAGCAACTTGGCAAGACATTATCTCTAAACAAAATATTAAAAAGGCTGGGGATGTGGCTCATTGGTTAAGCCCTCCAAGTTCAATCCCTAGTCCCCCCAAAAATAATTGTTTTTTTTTGGTCTGTGTTGAGTTTTTTTGTTTGTTTATTTTTACCTGGGGCCTCTTCACAATCCATTTTAGTCCCTTGGTAACTTTCATTTATTGATAAAAATTGGAAACAAGTGACTAGATTATCTCCAAAATCCAATATTGTTTTAAAATCAGTATGACTGATTATGCTTTCAGACTGGAAACATCTTTCTTTTGTCCACTAGATTTGAGTTTCTGGAAATTAAACTAAGATACATGTCATGTTTCATTCTTTTTGTGACTAGCAAATGATTTGTGTTCTCAAGTGTCCTAATTTATGTAAAAAATGCTATGTTTTGACTTTCCTAAATAAATTCAATGTTCTTACCATCCAGGAAGTTTCATCTCCTGTGAGCACAATTTCATAAATGAAACACTTAGCTGGAATGGGTCCTTTAGGTGTGCTCCATTTCAGATTAATTTCAAATATATTCTTCACAGTAAGATTAAGATAGTCTGGTGGCAAAGGTTTAACTGAAAAGCAGAAGGAAACCATTTTAACATGGAGGTTGTTAAAATTAGAACCTTATCCAAAGGTGGGGACATCCAGGGTTAAAGGAGGTGGCTCAAGATTATGTATTGCCTATGATATGAATTAAAATCATAATCACTTGTCAATCAAAATGAATTTATTGAGAAACTTGGCCATTTTGGAACTCATTTTTTAAATATATCTTATGCTGATAAATATTTAAACCCAAGAGAAAAGTTAGAAGATCCAAACCATTCTGATAATTTTCCCAGTTTGTAGCTTAAAAAACAATAAGCACAACCATTACTATCACAACTCGTACTAAATGCTAACCCCTTATGTTGTGCTTATGACAATCAGACAGTGTAACAGGGATGCTGCAACATGATCTCATTCATGTCTCACATTAAATCTATGAGGTAGTCACCTATTATTTTCATTTTACTAATATGGGAATTGAAACACATGTTACGAAACTTGCCCAAAGTTGCACAACTAGAAAGTGGTTGATTCAACATTCAAACCTACTGACCCTAGAACCTGTCACTCTTTTCACTGTTAGAACTGAGAACAGACTCAGAAAATAGCCAACCATTTGCATATCATGGCCTGGAAATAAGAGATTCCATAATTACTCTGTCACTCACACTGAACAAAGTACTATATGCAAATTCTTTGATGCTGGGAAATAAATTATGATTTCTAAATGAAAATGATGCTGTATACTTCATTCCATTTCCTGTTTTCCATATTTCCTCATACACTAGACTGCCTTGATTTTTCTGGCTTTGCACTTCCATGAGTCTCTTCATCTCTCTTTCTCTCATTCCCTGTCTGCCTCTATCTCTCTCTCCCTCAAGTGGTTGGGGAAAAAAAAAAAACAAAGAAGAAGAATTTGAAGTTGTTTGTTTATATCACCTATATTTTGAAGTTGGAAAATGAAATAGCTGGATCTGATAGGCTTGGATTCTGATGATCCATTAACACAGACAAAGAAATCTTTATAGTCTGATGACTCCAAAGAGGGAAAAGTGCATCCAACATTTACTCCATTAGACTTGATATAATCAACACACTGTGATGTATGTTCCAAGCCCTCATACCTGTAAAAAGAAATATTGCAAGAATTGTGTTTAACAGTACCTGCTAGTGTCATGGTGCTTCATTTTCAATTATCTTAAAAAACCATGTGAATAAAAAAAAATGTAATAACAAAATATTTAACACCTAGTATATGCTGCATGCTAAAGTACTAAGGATTCAATAGTAGGGAAAGCAGACATAGACTATAATTTCATGGAGCTTACAATCTGATAGTAGTCTGCACACAATCTCAAAGATGAAACGAGGATTCTTATTCATGTAATTACATCATGTTGACTCACCAACAGGATTTGAGAATCAAAGAATAAGATTCCCATTAAGAAATCCTAGGGTTTATATAAATAATCATGCATGATGCTGCCTTTTTAATATTTTACTGGGAAAATTATTGTGAAAGAAAGCACATCAAAAAGTAGACTTTCAAAATATTGTTTTTTTAAGTAAAATGAATGAAAATCCTCTGAGTATACAAAACACATTAAGATATAAATCTCAGAAAGTCAACTGTGGGTGGGGAGAAGAAAAGGAGAAGTTTTTTGGCAAGTACATGTCTAATTTTCCCATTCTCCTAAACAAGAAATGTCATTTTAAGTTAACCTCATTCCGGTAATACTGTTAATGGGAATTAGGAGTGGGCGGTTCCATACTGATTTCTAAAGCAATAAATGCCTGGTTTATCTTCCTAAAAAAAATAGCTTGCAATGCAAAATGTAACATTTGCTTTAAAAGCAGTCAAACTCTGTTTTGAAATTAGGCCAAGACAGAAGCTGATAAGACGATAGTGAAAAGAGCTTGACTCTAAATTAATTTTATGCCAAATATTGACTTCAGGCAGAGTTTGCAAAATTGTAGTCTTATGGTTAGTTCACCTGATTAGAGTTTGGAAGACTTGACTTTTTACAGACTTACTTCGTGCCAGTGGAGAAGCCCAGGCCACCCACTTTTCCCCACTCTCTAAAATGTTAGTATTTATTCCCCCCATTCCACTAAGTGAGGTTAAATTTGCATTGAACATGATCCATTGCATTCAAGAGAGTAGTTCTTTTGTCTTATTCATACTTTTATCTTGGAACTTAGTAGATGCTTAATATTTGTTGAATTAAGAACAAATAATCTAGACCTTCAAAAGTTACTCATCCACTTCTAGGTGAGGAAACTGAGGCCCCCAAAGGGGAAATTATGCACCCAAGGCCAACAAGTTAAATGATGTCAGAGCAGGGATTAGAATCTAGTTCTCAGGAGTATTAATAATTTATACCTAGTCATGCATACAATTTTCTAAAGAAAGATGTCATGATAATTTGAACCTAAAGCTCACAAACTGCAGCACTGTGTCCTCTCCTAATTTTTATTTTATTTAGTAAATGCATAAGTTCTGGTACTTACCTACCAATTTACCAATGCTATCATTTGTTTCATTCATTTATTTAATACGTAGTGCTATTAGCACTCCAGAAATGGTCAAAAGAAATAAAAGAAACAATTTATGCCCGCCAACTCCAAAAAGTTGAAGAGACAAAGCACACATGTACAATTTTAAATACCATCTAAACAATAAATAATTGAGAGCTATAAAAAGTAATAGTTCAGAGAAAAAAAAATCTGAGCAGAAGTTGACATGATCAGTAAAAGGTCCATGAAATTGGAGAGTAGACAGGTTTTGAAGGATGAATAGGAGTTGGTAAAAGAGAGAGCCAGAGGGCATCCCAGATGGCAACACATATATAGGCATAAAAGGGCATAAACACAGGTGAGAAAACAGTGTAGAGATGGATCTAAATGGAGTGGTACATTCGCATTGGTGATAATAGAAAGTACTATTGGAAAGGCAGTGACACAAGGAAGCAGAGACTTGAATGGCAGGCTAGAATTCACCGTGGGGGCAATCTGTAGCTCCCAGAGGTTTTCGAACACAGGGGTGGCATATAAAAATGGCCATGTAAGAAGATAAAGCTGGCTACAGTGTGCAGAATGAACAGCAAGGAGTCAGACTGGAAGGGGAGGGATTGGAAGCAGAGCCATCATCATTTGGGAGGCTATGACAACCATCCAGATGTGAAATTAGGGGAGACTAAAGTGAGCTTCTCACGATAGAGATGGGGAATGAAAAGTAGATGTGCAACTTTGCAAAGGAATATCAGTACCTGGGATCGTGCTACTATGAAAGAAGCAAGGAAAGAAGGAAACAGAAGAGTTAAGATGGCTTTAAGTTTAAAAGCCTCAGTGACAGTTAACAAAGGTAAGGAGCCAGAAAATGGATACTGTTTAATAACTAATTTTTAAAGGGGTAAGAATACAGGGAGTGGTGGCGTATGCCTATAAACCCAGTGTCTTAGAAGGCTGAGACAGGAGGATCATGAGTTCAAAGCCAGCAACTTAGTGAGGCACTAAGAACCTCAGTAAGACCCTGTCTCTAAATATAAAAAAGGGCTGGGAATGTAGCTCAATGGTTAAGTTCAATCCCTGGTACCCCCCTCCCAAAAAAAGAGTAAAATAAAAAGGCAAGAATACAAAATACACCCAAATGTTTTAGATTATAGCTCTATCTATCTAAAGGATACAAAATTTAATCAAGTATAAAAACAACATTCTATGATCTCACTCATAGAATGCTTTATAGAATCTGCAGCCAAAACCCACTTACTCCCATTGAAAACCCCAAGTAATTTTTTAGCGGGGAGGTACTGAGGATTGAACTCAGGGGCACTGGACCACTGAGCCACATCCCCAGCCCTATTATTTTGTATTTTATTTAGAGACAGGGTCTCACTGTGTTGCTCAGCACCTCACTTTTGCTGAGGTTGGCTTTGAACTCACGATCCTCCTGCCTCATCCTCTTGAGCCACAGGGATTACAGGTATGTGCCACCACGCCAGGCAAAAATTCCAAGTAATTATAATCAACACCATCAGAAATACAAATCTGATAAATACAGTGAACTTAATTTAGTGGAAATATAGTAAAACATATTGTGGACTGATTTGGTAGATATTTTCTTAACATGGAATTCCAACTATAAAAATACTTACCAATAAAACAAGGTGTAATTGGTATCCAAATGTGCACCTACGCCAGGTTTCCAAGAACAGATTAAATATTGCCAGTTGTAATATACACAAACCATGTCCTGAATTTTAGTTTCCAGACTTCCTAAGAAATGAATGAACTATGAATACTTCAAAGACATGATAATGAATCATTTGCAAATTCAAGTGAAATTTTATTTTACTTCCTTTGGCCTCACTACTTCATTTAGCAATCAACATAATGGGAATATTTTGAGAGGAAGTTATTGGAACTCACTGACACTAACAGATGCCAAAATATTAAATTGCTAATTCTATGATGCTGTGAGGAGTTGAGCAAATACACATTTACTAACACGACCCCTATACTGGCGATTGTATTAATGTATTAAGATTTAGGGTTTTTTTTTTGGGGGGGGTACCAGGGATTGAACTCAGGGGCATTCAACCACTGAGCCTCATCCCCAGCCCTATTTTGTATTTTATTTAGAGACAGGGTCTCATTGAGTTGCTTAGCATCTCGCTTTTGCTGAGGTTGACTTTGAACTCGCAATCCTCCTGCTTCAGCCTCCTGAGCTGCTGGGATTACAGGCATGTGCCACCAACACCCAGCAACATATAGGTTTTTGTCAAACATCTTTACTGAATTAAATAATTCAAAAAGGCATGTCACTCGCTACTAAGAAGGATTCTATTTTGTGCCACACTGTCACTGGATCTATCGTATATACGTTCTGGTGCCCAAGATTTAAGGAAGTTATTCCCTACATAGATTGTTTTGCTACATTAAATGTAAAAAGGGAGCCTTGTTTTAACCTTGTTCTGATGTCCAGTAAGTAGCTTCTGACCATGAACTTTGAATTTCTGATCCATTTGTGCATTGCCTTGACAAAAGTGTGCGTATCTTTGCTTCAATCCCTTGGTTAAGATCAAACCCATCTTTATAATACAGGTTCTTAGTAATGATGGTCTGTTTGATAAAAAGACAAGACAAAGTCAAACTTAGAAACAGCCATGGTATAGTGAACCACACTAATAAAACTGAGAGGTTATTGATACCCTGGAAAGTTCCCAACATCTAAGATACTCCTGGTGATTATCTGCTCTGTTGCTCCAGAAATATTTGCAGCAGGAATCACCTCTGTATATCATATTGTTTGATAAGATTATTTGAATCTTAGCATCTAATTCAAAACAAAAACAAAAACTTCTGGAAGAGAAAAAAGGTTCTATGTCTGTAACCAGCTCGGAACCAATTTGAGGATTTTCACATACCATATGTACATTACATGGCAAATGATTTGACCCTTGACCCTTCCAATATAATATGAAGCCTTCAGGAATCACATAAAGTAAAATCCTGGAGGTAGCTGAAGAAAGATGGACAAAATTGTAAGCTCCTGGAGGATGAGAATCATATATTATTTAATTCTTATATTCCTGATATCTTACAGAGTGGCTAGTACAAAAAATTGCTAAATAAGTGTTTATTTGAATTGTCCCTTGAAACTACCTAGCTGAATTATGGAAGTAACAGGATGCTTTCTACCACAGGAATTTTCAAATGAATGTGATTGCCAAGGAAGTAAATAGTTCATAATTCAATCAACTTTCATTAAGAACTTACTATAATACATGCAAAGAACCAAGTTGTGTTTGGTGGGGCACAACTTGGAGTCAAGTTGCTTGACTCCTACAGAGAAAAAAACCCACAATACAGTAGCATATATAAAACCCATGTCTAAATCTATAAGTACTATGGATAAATATGGTCTGAGTGTATCCCCCAGGGGTTCATGTGTTTGAAGCTTGGTCCTCAGTGTGACAATGTTGGGAGGTGGTGGAACCTTTAAAAGGCAGAGTGTAGCAAAAGGTGATTAGGTTATTGGGGGCACTGCCCTCAGAAGAAAATAATGTAATTCTCTTAGGATGCCAATTAATTCCTATAAGAGTGTCATATTATAAAACGTTAAGACTGGTCCCTTCTCACTCTCTGGCTTCCTATCTCACTATGTGATCCCTCCCTTTCACACATGCTTCCACTGTAATGCCATCAGCCTTCAGTCCCTCAACAGAGACTGAACAAATGGGCCACACAATCTTAGACCTTCAGCCTCCACCACTATGAGCCAAATAAACCTTTTTTTTTCATTATATATCACCCATCCTCAGGCATTTTATTATAGCAATGGAAAATGGACTAAAATAATAAGTAATTATAAAATATGGTGAAACAAGTGATTTTCCAGTTCATATTCCATGGGACCAAGTATCTTTTTTCCTGTACCTCCAGTGGTAGTCTTAACAGTAGATGGGGCGAAAACATATTTAGCAGGATAGATAGGAGATATACACAGACACGGTAGTTTGTTTTATACTAATTAGAACTATTGCAATATGAGAATTAGAGTAGACACAGTAGTCAGAAGAATCACAAGTAAATATCTAATGATAACTCTAATATTGTAAGTACATGCTTTACTTACTTTCCATCTTTCGCTATTGATGTTTCTGTACTGTAATTTGTATTCTATTGTGCATTCCTTAAAATTTTCCAGAGCCAGTGGAGGTTGCCATTGTAAATAAAGATAACCTAAATATCCAGGATCCACTATCACAAAATCCTGAGGAGGATTAACTAAAATAAAATCAATAAAATATTTTAACTTTTTCTTTGTATTTTATGACAAAGATTAGTAAATACAGATTATCTCTAAATGTCCATCAATGATAAATAGATAGACAAAATACAGTACATCTATGCAATGAGGATATTATTTAGCCACAAAAAGGAGTGAAGTACTAACATATGCTGCAACATGGAAGAATTTATATTTTGCTAAGCGAAAGAAGCCAGTCACAAAAGACCACATATTCTATAATTCTATTCATATAAAATATTTAGAATGGGAAAATCCATAGACATAGTAGATGAGTGGTTGTCAGAGGCTACAGGGAGCAGAGAACATAATTTGATAGTGGTAGTTATTTCATAACTTTGTGAATGTACTAAAAACTACTAAATAGTACTTTTGAAAAAGGTGAGTTTTATGTTATATAACTTATATCTCAATCTAGATTACTGCTACATCGTTGTTCTCTCTTTTAACAAATCACGTAAGTGCCAGGCGCAATGGCACATGATTGTAATCCCAGCGGCTTGGGAGACTGAGATGGGAGGTTCGTGAACTCAAAGCCAGCCTCAGCAAAAGCGAGGCTCTAAGCAACTCAGTGAGACCCTGTCTGTAAATTAAATACAAAATAGGGCTGGGGATGTGGCTCAGTGGTCAAGTGTCCCTAAATTCAATCCCCAGAACCCTCCCCCCTAAAAAAAAAGAGAAATCACAAAAGCAAAATGTGACCTTGGTGGGTGGCATTAGTGGAATATTGATGGGCATAGCTGCTTTCCAAAATGTAACTTTGATTCTCTGGAAACTTTTTTTACAGAAATAAAAAATTCAACGTGGAGGGCTGGGGCTTCAGCTCAGTGGTAGAGCACCTGGTTTGCAGGTGTGAGGCCCATTTTATCTATCTATCTATCTATCTATCTATCTATCTATCTATCTATCTATCTATTTATCTATTATTTTGTGCTGGGTATTGAACCCAGGGCCTTGTGCATGTGAGACAAGTACTCTGCCAACTGAGCTATATCCCCAGCTCATTTTTTATTTTGAGACAGGGCCTCACTAAATTGCCGAGGCTAGCTTTGAACTGGTAATCTTCCTGCCTCAGTCTCCCAAGCTGCTAGGATTACAGGTATACACCACCATGCCTGGTTTATTTCTTATTTTCCTTAGGGCCTCACTAAGTTGCTGAGGGATTCCTGGAATTTGTAATCCTCTGGTTTTAGCCTCCTGAGTAGCTGGGATTACAACTATGGGCCACCACACCTGGCTTCCTGAAATAATTTTTAAGAACAATCCACCTACCAGTTATGCACTTCCATAAGGTAGACTGAAAAGAGTTAATATTTCTAATTTTAAAACTACTCCACTAACATCAATTTCACTTGTTGTTTTACCTTTTATTTCTGTGCTTGAAGAGAAAGTAGAGCTAAATTCTGTGCAAATTAAAAAGATAAATAGGCATCTGAGATCCAAACAAATGAAAGCCATTTCTCTAAGATTTAGTATCTTGAAATCTTCTCTCTAGGAAAGAAAATTACAAAACTGAAATATTTTACTCCAAATAACAAAGTGAATTAATGTGATGAACAATACTTTTGGGAACTCTCTGTGTGCTTTCTACCAAAAATTGGGAAATCTGCCCCACTTGAGCTATGGAAATAGAAATAATCAAGTCTGTCACAAGTGGAATCAGAATGGGAGAATTCTGGTCTCATCTTTCCAATAAGAGTAAAAACAAAGCAAAACAAACCCAAGAAGACCTTCAACCCCTCACCCATATACATTCACACTTTCTACATGCTTTGGACATTTTAAGATGACTTCAAATAGCCTTCATCATGAAGGAGTCAGGCCCACCAGAGCATTTTTATTGGTGCATGGGGCGGGGGAGCAGTTACAACATTAGTCTCCATAGCAATCATCTGCCCAGCAACATAGAAAGCATACTGATACTCTTCTGAGAAAAAAACAAAAAAACAAAAAAACATTGGAAGCTGACTACTGAGAAAGCCTTAGATAATTTTGCTGTATTTCTTCATAACTATTACTTCTTCTCTCACACTTGTCCCACTTTTACCTTTGTCTCCTGGATCAGGAGATAGCATCACCATCCTCCCAGTTTTCTGAATCAGTAACTTGAAAGTCTCCCTCAAATCCTTGCACACCATTAGCACTATTACTTTCTCACTTGAGTATCTTATCATCAAAGATCTCCTTGTCCAGTCTTTCCTGCCTCCAGCCCCTTGTCCACACAACCTACAGAAAGGATGGGCTTTCTAAAGGGAAAATGTAAGCTTATTGCCTTTTTTTTTTTTTTTTTTTGGCGCTGGGGATTGAACCCAGGGCCTTGAGCATGTTGGTATAACTCTACCAACTGAGTTATATCCACAGCCCTTATTACCTCTTTTTAGAAAGTATAACATTTCACTGCCACAGAATACAAGATAATCATTCTTTTATCCTTAGAGAATACTGTTTCTGTGATCAAAATGTAAAGGATTCATGCCTACAAATACTTACTTAATAAACTTGCCCAAGATTATATAGCAAATTAGTAATAGAGTTGGATGTACAACAGAGAGCCTATGATTACCAGCATGGTATACTTTCACCTTATTATGTTGGGCCCAAATGCTTGGCTCATTGTTATAAAAGCTTTCCTCTGGGACCACAGTGTTTAAGTCTTCCTTCAATTAGCTAATCAGACTGAAGCAACACTATGCTATTGCTTTTTTTTAATTCTAATAATTCTAATCCTCATAAAAGCACAAGAGGATTCCATTTTTCTTACTGAGAACAAATATTCCTCTCCTCATTTCCTCCTTCCCCATTCACTAGTCCCTAGCTGCCCACTAATTCATCTGTAAGTACTAGGTAGATTTGGTTACCAAAAGATTACAGCTCTTCCCCAGAGCTACTCCCAGAGATTAAGATGAACACATTGGTTTCTGTTGGGCTCAAGGCATTAAATTGGACAAAGAAATGTTTCCATGTCCTGTAAGGACTAATATAGTCAAGTTTCCCTTAAAATGCTATCAAAGAGAGCCTAACCAAGCTCTCTCTCCTCTCTCCAGCTGTTCTTAAAATTTTCATAGCTCTGCATAATGTACAGCATAAACGCTAAGTAGAGAGTTAAAAAGTCATTTGCTTCTGTTTTATAGAGGCTAGTGAAATTTGATTACGACTATTAAAAAGCATTTCCTGGATCGACTCAACACATTAAAGCATACGAAACAGAAAAGCTGGCTTCTGGAGTCCTTCATAGAAAGATCCACAAAAGGAGCTCCTGAGTTACATCTAGGGTCCAACCTAGACTTTCCCAAATGAGCTCATGTAAATTATATCATTGACTTCTGAGTTCTAGGGTTGTCACTAGTACAGTGAGGGACTTTATATATTGTATAGTTACCAGGAAAACTTGAATCTTCTCAGGGAGCAAGGGAGGTAGACCTGAAGACAAAGGGCAGATGGGGAAGGAAATGCAGACATCTGAGATTTGAAAAGTTTCTGGTATACTCCATACCTCCCTGTCCACACTTAAGAACCACTCATCTGGTATTAACTGTTTATTTTTTAAAATGAGGAAATAGAGTTGGGGTTGTGGCTCAGCGGTAGAGCGCTCGCCTAGCACGTGCAAGGCCCTGGGTTCGATCCTCAGCACCACATAAAAATAAATAAATAAAATAAAGGCATTGTGTCCAACTACAACTAAAAAATAAATATTAATTAGAAAATGAGGAAATAACAACCAGAGATGTCCAAACTCACATAACTTATGGTGCAGAGTTAGGACTGAAAACCAGGTCTCTTGAACCCTTTGCACTAAGAATAAATAAATTTTCTTGTCCTGAGTCTGTCCTAATTTACCAAAAGCATCCTTCATCCAACCTTCCTCAACCTGCTGTCACCACACAAACCATCAACCAGACCATCCAGATTTATTATCGTGACACTTCTGGCACAGGAATAATTCAATATATATGGATTGAATACTTTTTTTTGCCACATACTATTCCAGATAAATTTTGCATAAGGTACGAGATTGAATGGCAACAGTCAAAATATCTATAATAATAATAATACCTTCTGCCATTTATTCAGCATTCACAGCATCCCAAGAACTGTTCAATGCTAAGCACTAAACACATACTAACTCAGACAACACTATATAATGTTCAGCCAGCCTTGGACATTATGGCACAATTTTTAGTTTCATCTTAAAGACCAGGAATTGAGACATAGAGAAGGTAAACAACTTCTGTCAAGTCACACACACCATAAATGAGGAGGTTTGGATTTGAATCTAGACTAGTGCCAGAGCCCTTGATGGCCATCACTACACGGGGCTAAATATGAAGAGTAGACTTCTATTTTCAACATACTCAGTTTCACAAAACACTATTGCTGACAGCTTCCCAATGGCAATGTCCTTTGGAATGGCAAACCTAAAGCAATTTCCTCTTTTCAGCCTTGCTTTCCCACCTCTTCAAAGTCAATCTCCTCACAGAGGACTCAGCTGGGTCAGCGAGGTATAGCTCCATAGTAGAGTGTTTGCCTAGCACGTGACAGGCTCTGAGTTCCATTCCCAGCAGTACCCCCCCCCCCCCAAAAAAAAAATTGGCCAGATAATCCTTGCATTGTTGGAGAAACTCCAGGTACTTACCAATACTATGGTTTCTCAAGAACTGGATTATCATAAGCAGTTATCACAGGCTCTCCTTTTCTTTCCTCTCCACTTCAGAGATATTCATTAGAATCTCTACTATTTTTCTTCTTGTTTGATAACCAAGCACATTGAAAAAATTAGATAGGTGTTCCTGAAATAGCCAGAGGGCCAGAACATAGATACCACAAGTTACAAGATGAGGAGGTTATGGGTGGTGCTAAAAGCCATCTAAAGCAAATTTAGAATCACTGCAAGATGTTGCAAAAGTTGACAGGACTAATTATTCTTTGGATAAAGTAACAGATTTATGGCAGAGGAGCTTCTTATAATCAAAGGCACAGTGGTGCACACTGCCTCAGCTGCTATGCTTCGAAGCAAATTACATCTCAATTTGCATGTATAAAATGGAGGTAATGATACAAGCCTGGCATGGGGTGTCTTAAAGATTAAGTATGTGAAAGTGCTTTGAGAACAGTAGATTACTCTATATACTAAAGGGTTTGCTTCTGAGAACTTTGTCACTAAGTAAAACTTGAAAATAAGCTTCAACCTACATATTTGTTCCTAACAATTCAGGTTTTATATTCTACTGTTGACAACTAGGCACTTACAATTAATCTCCAATTTCTACCATCCTTGCTGACCTATTATTCTGCATTTATTAATCTTTATCTTTTTTTTTTAAGAGAGAGAGAGAGAGAGAGAGAGAGAGAGAGAGAGAGAGAGAGAGAACTTTTTAATATTTATTTTCTAGTTTTCGGCAGACACAACATCTTTGTTTGTATGTGGTGCTGAGGATCGAACCCGGGCCGCACGCATGCCAGGCGAGCACGCTACCGCTTGAGCCACATCCCCAGCCCCAATCTTTATCTTAATAACAATAATTTCTTGCATTTGTCGAGCTTTGTATAATTTATAAAGAACTTGTTGAATTCTCTTAATAAATCTGAACATGCATATAATTGTTATTGAATATTTACAAAATGTAAAACTAGGTCTTAGAGAGATTATCTGACTAGTACAGGTTCTCACAGCTGATAAAATCCATATAAAAAGGAAAGGAAAGAGAAATAAGGCACAGAAAAATGTCCTAAGGGTAATAATGTATAATACACCTTTTTTTTTTTTTTTTTTTTTGGTATCGAGGATTGAACCCAGGAGTAATCTATAACTGAGCCACATGCCCAGACCTTTTTATTTTTTATTTTGAGACAGGATCTTGTGAAGTTGCTTAGGGCTTCACTAAGTTTGCTGAGGCTGGCTTTGAACTTGCGATCCTCCTACCTCAGCCTCTCACTACACTGGGATTACCGGCATGCCCCTCCATGCCTGGCAATATGCTTTTTTTTTTCCTTAAGAAAAATTTCTTCTTTATTGTCAAAAGAGAAGAAGAAGGAGGAGAAGGGGGAGGAGGAGAAGGAGAAAGAGAAGTTGTTTTCTCTGAAGTGTCTGAAATAATCATAGGCTTTTGAATTTATTCTATTTTAAAGGAAATGACTAAGTGGCAGAAATAAATAATTATTTATTAGAAAATGATGAATGAAATTTTGCAAAGTCACTAAAGTGATTTCTTTAAAAAGGTGGGGGGGACACATAAACCAGGAGCAATGGCATATACCTCCAGCCCCAACTTCTGGGGGGCTGAGGCAAAAGGATCACAAGTTTGAGGCCAGCCTGGGTAACTCAATGAGACCCTGTCTCAAAAATAAAAATAAAAAGGTTGGAAATGTAACTCAGTGGTAAAACTCCCCTGAGTTCCATCCCCAGTACCACACACAAATGAATAAAAATAAAAATGACATGGGCATGATTTTCTATTACTTTTAAGTAATAAAAAAAATAATCAGTGTTACAAAATTTGATACTTTCCATTCACACTTTTTAAAGTATCTAAAAATATCAGCTAAAACATTTAGAATAGGGATTGGGGAGAAAAGAAATTTGGATAATAGAGAAGGAGAACTTGAGGAGAGAGAAATGGAAAAGTACCATGATTACATATTTTGTTTTGTTTTGTTTTTTTGTACTAGAGATAGAACCCACCACTTCACATGTGCTAGGCAGGTGCTCTACCACTGACCTACATTCTAGCCCCTAGGATTGAATAGTTAACCTACATCTGCAGGTGAAATGATCAACCAATAGGTTCTCACATGAGAAAGCATTGACCAGGAGACCTGGGCTCTGGCATCAGCTTTGCCAGGTAACTTTGGAAAATTATAACAGCGATCATAGTTTATTTAGTTCTTATTAAATGTCCACCTCTGCATCAGGCGCTTGATATGGATTAGCTCATTTGAGTCTCCCAAACATTGATATTATTATCTTAATATTACAATTTTACAAATGAAGCATTTGAGGCTCAGAAAATTTAAGTAAACTTCTCAAGTTCAAAAAACTTAAACAAGAAAAGATGTCTCTATCTGATTTTATTTTATTTTATTTTTTTTTTAAGATCAGGCTACAAGGTCATGAAAGAACCTTTTTTTTTTTTTTTTTAAAGAGAGAGTGAGAGAGGGGAGAGAGAGAGAGAGAGAGAGAGAGAGAGAGAGAGAGAGAATTTTTAATATTTATTTTTTAGTTCTCGGCGGACACAACATCTTTGTTGGTATGTAGTGCTGAGGATGGAACCCGGGCCGCACGCATGCCAGGCGAGCGCGCTACCGCTTGAGCCACATCCCCAGCCTCTATCTGATTTTAAAGACCATGCTCCTTTAACATATAATACTGTCTTTCAAATAGTCTCATTCTGAGATGATCAATTTTCTCTCATATAAGTTATCCCTGGGATAACATTCTCAATTTCATCAGCTAATCTGCTGTGTATCCAATTACCATTTCAGGATGTGACTCAAAAGCACTGGCTTCCTGGATAACAAATCTTGCTTCAAGGAGACTATCCAACACATTTAATGTCTAATCATAGCTTCTGGAGTATGGCCATGACTCAACTTCATAATCAAAGAATCTGGAACCTGCCAGGCCTTGAGATCTAACAACATGCTGAGATCGATACATGGCGATCATCAGCCTATGACCTAGTGATGAGTCAAACCTAATTTCATTTTTAAAATAACATATCCTGCAGTGTAGAAGCTTATAAAGAATGCTGATGATGATTTTATGTACATTCAAACACAGAAGGCATTAAAACAGATTTATCATGTTTGCCATTAGTCAAGCAGTATAAGTAATTTCCTACAAAAGACACAAGGCATTTAAGCACATGCAGAAAGGTAAAGTTAAGTGTAGACAAATGAAATACATATAGGGTTTATTTTTAACAAATATCATTTAATATCCAGTTTTACATAGCATGATTATATTTGTATCCCTTCTAAGATTGTATACTAACATTGATATATGTTGATATTTATTGAATATGTTCAATAAATCTTGGCAAAACATAAGTAGTCATTCTACTCCATAATTATTTAGATGCTTTCCAGTATGATATCCTGAAATCATCCAGCTAACAAGTTTCCTGAAGCAGAGGATGCAGAGGTGGACATTTAATAAGAACTAAATAAACTATGATCGCTGTTATAATTTTCCAAAGCTAGAGAATTCAGTTTTGTGCTACCATGGCAACATCCAAGTTTACAGTGTTAATTCATGAAGCATTCTACACAGTTCAGAATTTGTTCTTATTCCAAGAAGGTCAGAGATTTGTTATTTTATAATCCCACCCAACAAATCACCAACAAGCCTTTAAAAAAACAGTGCATTAAAATAAATTTTTATGACCCTGAGGGGGAAAAAAACTATAGGTCATCACTTAGTAAATATTCCTTAAAACAAGTCAAATTCTTATTATTAATATACCTTACTTTCTATCCAAATGAAGTCCCAGCTGAAGACCAATGCACTCACTGTCCTGCATTGCTGCTCTGGAATTAGCAAAACAATCTCTCTTGTTTCAACAATCCTCTACACTCCCAGATGCTCCCAAATACTTGCTTGCAAATAGACAGCATGTACTGTACCCAAAACATCCACGTCATGTAATTTCTTCAAAAGTAAGTAGTAGGATGTGCTCCACCCTCTTAACACTCAGTAAAAACAGAATATGAAATGTGCAATAGCAGGTTTTATAATCTTTTGAGATTATTCTACAAATGTGCTATTTTATGTGCATAAAGTATAGATTATAAGAACATGGAAATGTGGTATTATATTACATATAGGACCTTCAGTTAATAAAAACAAATATTTCTATCATTATTCAAAAATTGTTTTGAGGACACTACTATATACCAAGCCCTGTCATAGGTCCTGGGCCTACAGCAGTGAACAAAACAGAGTACCTACCCTCATTTCTGGTGAGGGAGACAGACAATAAACATATTAGATAAGTTGTGTAAAGGTAAATAAGAGGATAACAAGGAAGAGGGTGATGGAGGTTAATTTTAGAAAGGCTGGGTGGGAATGCCTCTCTGTGAGAGTGACATGAAACACCTCAATGAGGGAATGGATCAGGGAAAGAATCTTCCAGGTAGAAGAAAAAGCACACTTTTAAATCCTAAAGCAGAAATCATTTTAGTAGTTCCTGGAATAGCAAGACCAGTATGATAGGAAATAGGAAAGGTTAGAAGATAATTTCACAAGTATAGGCAGAGAGTAGGCTGTGGTAATGAATTTACCATCTATTCTTAGTGAAATGGGAAGTGATTTAGACAGTTGTGAGCAGAGTGATATGATGAAAATTGCATTTTAAAAACTATTGTATGTATTTAAAAAATAAAAGCAATTAAAAAAAACTATCATATGGATGGAAGAAAAAAATAGAATAACCCAGACTAGAGCAAACAGTGACTCAGACCAGGATGATAGCAGCGAAGATGCTCATAGAATTTACTGGTGAATTGAGTGTGGAGTACCACAAAATGATGCCTCTATTTTTGCCATGGGCAATGAGATAATTGTTTAAGGGGTCTAGGGATGATAGTTAAGAGTTAAGTTTTGGATGGTTAAATTTGAGCTGCTTAACTAATATCCAAGAGAAGATAAGTAGGCAATTGGATACTTGACTCCAGAGATTGGGGAAAAGATCAGAGATATAGATATAATCTGGGGAGTCATCAGCAGAAAGACAGTATTTAAAAACCATAGAATCAACTGAAGTCATCTATGGTATAGTGTAGATGAGATAACGAAAAGAGGGCCATAGACTAGTGTCCTCAAATATCCAGAGGCTAAATAGATAAGGAGGTGCGAGGAAGGGAGACCAAGAAGAGGCCAAAGAAGTAAGAGGAAATTTCAGAGTTTGAGGTATCTCAGAAAACAAGTGGGGGAAGTTTCAAGTATAGAGTAATAGACAATGTCAAAAGCTGTTGATAGGTAAAATATGATGAGGCCTGAGAATGGCCTATGGTGCTTAGCAAAATATAGATAATTGGTGACATTAGTAAGGGAATCCATTCAGTGGATATCAGGGGTTAAACTAAGAGTCAAGTGAGTTCAAGAAAGAATGGATGGGGACTGGGGTTGTGTCTCAGTGGTAGAGCGCTTACCTAGAATGTGTGAGGCACTGGGTTTGAGATTCTCAGCACCACATATAAATGAATAAATGAATGAATGAATAAAATGTATTACATTCATCTACAAGTAAATATATATATATTTAAAAACAAGAATGGAGGTTGGGCACCATGGCGCATGCCTGTAATCCCAGTGGTTCAGGAGGTTAATGAAGAAGGATCGCAAGTTCAAAGCCAGTTTCAGCAAAGGCAAGGTACTAAGCAGCTCAGTGAGACCCTGTCTCTAAATAAAATATAGAACTGGGGATGTGGCTCTGTGGTCAAGTGTCCCTGAATTCAATCCCCAGGACCACTCCACCAAAAAAAAAAAAAAAAAAAAGAATGAAGAGGTAAAAACTGAAGAGAGTGAATATACATAACCATTAGAGGAAAAAAAAAGCCAAAACATGTTTCCTATTTCCACACAGTCAGTACAATACATATTACTTCATCTCTGGTCATCAAAACGTGTGGGAACCACTCAGTTCTCCAGCAGATACCAGCTAGGTATCTTGAATCTAATTAACTTTGGCATTACCAACCTAAAGATAGCACTGAAGATAGCATCAGATGCTACAGGTTGAGGGCTCAGTCCCCAAGACTGCCCCTCCACTTTACATGCCAATCACAAGCCCCTGGTAATGACCTGTGTAGGACAGAACTGCTATAAATCAGTGTTGCCACAATCCCCTCCTTGAGTTTGATTCATTTTTTAGAATGGCTCACAGAACTCAGGGAAACACTTTACTTTCCTTAATTTAATGTAAATGATATTACAAAGAATACAAACAAATAGCCAGATGGAAAAGACAAGCGAGCGAGGCATGTGAGAAGAAGAGCTGAGTTTCCATGCCCTCTCCAGGCAGTTACGTCTGTTCAGCTATCCAGAAGCTCCTAAACCCAGACCTTTGGATTTTATGGAGGCTTTAATAAGAAGGCAAGGTTGATTAAATCATTGGCCATTGGTAATCGACTCAATCTTAGCTTCTTTCCCCTCCCTGGAGGTGGGGCATTGTGGGAGAAAGGCTGGAAGTTCCAAATTTCTAAACATATATTTGATTTCTATAGCAAATTTGGTTCCTATAGCCCCCACCCTGAGGCTAATTAGAAGCCCCCAATCATCAGTAGCCATACCATTAACATAGATACTTATTGTTCAAGAGATTCGAAGGGTCTTAGGAGCTATGTGCCAGGAAACTGGACAAAGGTCAAACTTACAAATAAAAATCTTATAAATCACAATATCACAGTTCACCCCTATCTTTGTTTTTTTGTTTTTTAGTACCGGGGATTGAACCCAGGGATGCTTCACTGCTGAGATACATTCCCCATGCCTTTTAAATTGTGTTTTGTTTTGTTTTTAAACAGGGTCTTGCTAAGTTGCTTAGGATCTCGCTAAGTTTCTGGGGCTGGCCTCAAACTTGCCATCCTCCTGCCTCAGCCTCTTGAGTTGTTGGGATCACAGGCATTAGTCACCAATTTTTGAACACAGATATCTTACATCAAAATGATTGTACCCCTGAGTTCAATCCCTGATAGATAGCAAAAAAAAAAAAAAAGATTACATAAATCAACAGATACTGGCACATTACTATAATCCCAACTCAGTCATTAATAGAGTTCAGTCCAAAATCACATCATATGAAAATGTCTCCCAGGGGAGGGCATTCGGGTTTGCAGGCTTCCAAACCATACTCTATCTCCCTTGAGAAATTTTCTATGAAGAGACATAAGGAGCTGTAGCTTGGGAAAAAAAAGAATCTCTGGGTTCTTCCCTCTTTAATGAAGGAATGATATGCTGGGGAGGTAGCTCAGTGGTAGAGCAATTTTCCTGCAGGTACAAGAACCTGGGTTTCATCCCCTGCACCACAAAATATATATGTCTATATGGACAATGTTTCACACGAAGGCCCAATTCTGCCCATACTTGGATTGTTGCCATTCCTCTTTAATTTGAGGGAAACATGTCAGAGTACTTTATAAAAAGAGTATCATGCCAAGGAAAGCATTTGTCTGGGGAAATTAGAAACTACCAAAGTTTACTTTCACCAATAATTATTTAAATAAATACTTCCCATCTGTTCAAATTGTTTTGCAAAGCTATCTCCAACTTCTTGCATTTCTAACAAAATATTACTTTTGAAACCCTGTCATTTCTCCAGACTCTACCATTCCTTTCTCCTTATAATATGAAGTTTCACTTCTTCTTTTTTTTTTTTCCTAAATTTGTATTTTGCAGCAAAAGTCATCAGAAACAACTTTAACTCTATTCTGAGAAATTCTGGGTCTAGTTCTGATTTCAAAATGTAGGATAGGAACATATAACCTTTATTGTATTTTTAAAAGTTTGAGGGATCAAACAATATGTCTGAACATACCCCTAAAGAGTTTCAGTAAGTGCTTCTCTGCAGGCAAGATTTTTTTTATTTTGGTTTAGAGAGGCAGGCTGTTTGGAATGGAGACCATGGAGAGTAGCATGATTTCAGTATCTTGCTCTTTGCTTCTCCTTTCTGCCCCTCTTTTTCCAGGCCTATTTCTCATCTTTTCTTCTTTCTAATTTCTTTTTGCATTTTCTCTCTCTTTTCCTTAAGAAATTAACCTATTCTTCTCTTTTCTACTATGTAGAAATTAATATATTTTGGATTACTAGCTGTTCTTATTTTTTTAAATACCAAGGCAATTTCTCTTCTCAAAATGTTTTTCATTTTTTTCTTGGTTTTCCAACAATATTTTCCATACATCCTTTGAAGACTCAACCCATCATTTTTTTTTTTTTTTTTTGCAGGGGGTGAGGGTGTACTGGACATTGAACTCAGGGGCACTTGACCACCAAGCCACATCCTCAGCCCTTTTCATATTTTATTTAGAGATAGGGTCTCACTGAGTTGCTTAGCACCTCACTTTTACTGAGGCTGGCTTTGAACTCATGATCTTCCTGCCTCAGCCTCCAGAGCTGTTGGGATTACAGATGTGTGCCACCACGCCCAGGCTCATAAGCTTACTTTCTTAAAGTGTTTATGAAAAAGTTCTTTTCTATTCATATGTGGGCAGAGCTTCACTGTTTTTCAGCAGACTTATCATCTGTCATAGAAATAGATTTCCTGCTTGGAGAGGCTTGATGCTTTATAACTTCTTAAAACGTCAACCCACTTTCTCACTGGTTTTGTTTAAAAAAAAATTAATTGCAGTTGGTACAATAACTTTATTTATTTATTTTTATGTGGTGCTGAGGATTGAACCCAGCACCTCACATGTGCAAGGTAATTGCTCTACCTCTGAGCTACAGCCCCAGCTCTTTTCTCACTGGTTTTGATAGCTGTTTTTGAGTCTAGTCAGACAATGCTTCCTAAAGTGACTTTAGAGTCTTAGCAAAATGGAGCCTCAGAGTCTATTTTTATAATCTAGGCCTAACCTTTGCTTACTGTATTAGTGCCGATGTGGTCACAGGCATTCGTACAGATCTTCGTTTCTCAGGCATTTCCTAACTTTGCATTTTGAATCCAATGCTGCAGATAGGAAAACAGGCAAAACCCACTGTTCTCTGGCAGGGCAAACGGAAAAAAAGATATTATAAAGTGTGTGTCTGCTGTCAGGTGACTGGTAGAAATGTAAACTGATGCAATCACTTTGGGAGATGGCATAACCGAAATTACTAGCTGCCCCCTGGTATTTATTCTCCTCTCCTCCAGTAGTAATAGAACTGCCAGGTTTTAGCTGGGCATATAGCCACATAAAATGATCAGCAGGTTTCTGAGTGTCCTTTTGGATACACATGGCATATGAATAAGTTCTAGCCTAAGATATACAAATGAAAGTGTTATCACTCATCTCTTGAGTTTGGTCTAGAGAATGGATCTTTTCTCCCCTTCCCATTTTCCCCTTTTCTCCATCCTACTTGTTAGAATGTAGTCTTGGTACTGAGCCACCTTTGATCAAGCAGATGAGGGAAACACCCTAGGCATGGCAGAACAACAAGTTCAGAGCAGCACATGGCCCCTGTTGACCTCGTGCAGTAAACTGCAAGCTCTTCATGCAGCCCTAGATCAGCGTGTCCCCAGGCAGTTAAGTGAGAAAAAAATAACCTGCTCTCTCATCAAAACAGAACTTGTCACTTAAAACTAATTGGAGGAGTATTTAGCATTGTGTGCCAAAATCTTTTAAAAGTTCTTATCCTTTTGCCCCCCAGTTTCTAATACAAGAATACACTTCTGTGGTCCAACTTGTCTTTTTCTACATAATCTTTTCTCTCTCTCTCTCTCTCTCTTTTTGGTACCAGGGATTAAGCCCAGGGGTGATTAACCACTGAGCCACATCCCCAGCCCTTCTTATATTTTATTTAGAGACAAGGTCTTGCTAAGTTGCTTAGGGCCTCGCTAAATTGCTGAGGCTGACTTTGAACTTGCAGTCCTTCTGCCTCAGCACCCCCTCCCCCCCAGCATCTACATAATCTTTGAGTCTAAAGCTCCTATCTGCACAAGGTCACATTAATAGCCTCTACAGCATCTCCTTGGCTAAAGCTCTGACCAAGTACCTGGGAAATAAAACATATCGAACCACCCTATTTGTAAATATTATAACCACAAAAGGCCAAGGGGACAAAATACAATGTCATATCACTTCAATATCCTCCTCTGAGGCCTTTAAAGTGCTTACTGTTGTTAAAAAAAAGGGGGGGGGGTATCTTCGTCCTGGAGAACCTTCTGGTGGTTCTGCTACTATGAGCTGCTCACCAGCGTCGCAGCACTTCCTCCTTCAACAGCTATTGCCACAGTTTTCTGAATGACATTGTGATATTGTACTGAAACAGTTTGAATCCTATGCTGTATCCACCTTTTCCAGTGGTTGACAGCTCACTCCACATGTTTTGGTTATTATCAGAATGCCCTGGAGTTCAAGTTTTCTTGCACTAAATCAATGCTAATTGTGTCAACAGTGAACACTGTTCTTCCAAAAGTGCTAAAGAAGCTTCCAGAATTAGTTTGACCTCTGCTGGATGAACAAGATAATCATGCCAAGGGAGAAGAGAAGTGTTTGTAGTATCACAGCTATAAAGCAGGGCTTTGGCTCCCTTTGACTGAGTATCCACAGGGTTCTCAGAATGACTAGTACCTCCTACCATCTAGAACCACTCCACTCTTTTTTTTTTTTTTCCTTTTTGGTCCCAGAGATCGAACTCAGGGGAACTTACCCACTGAGCCACATCCTCAATCTTTTTTTGTATTTTATTTAGAGACAGAGCCTCACTAAGTTGCTGAGGCTGGCTTTGAACTCATGATCCTCCTGCCTCAGCCTCCCAAGCTACTGGGATTGCAGGTGTGTGCCACAGTGACCCATACTCCACAATTTTACTCCCACTAGTTTTCTTGATACTTACCACCCAAAGATAATGATATATATATATATACAAATTTACAAATCCAAACATGTACTTGGCCTTCATCATCTATTGCCATGGCTTATCTGCAGATGCAGACACAGAGCCAAGGAAGGTAAATGATGTTCCCACAACTTCCTTTCCTCCTGGCTTCTGTTTTGCAAATACTGCCATTATGAACATCTTCCTGTTTTGCGAAACTTTCAATTCACAGACTTGTCTCTTGTTTTTAAAATCCATCGACCAGATTTTGCCTTCTTCCCTTCTCTATTCAACCCAAACTACATTACTGAATTTGCCTCTTTGCCTATTTTTGTTTTGTTTTGTTTTGTATTTTGGTACAGGGAATTGAACTCAGGGATGCTTAAGCACTGAGGCACATTCCCAGCCCTTTTTATGTTTTAGTTTGAGACAGGGTCTCCCAAAGTTACATAGCACCTCGATAAGTTGCTGAGGCTGGCCTCGAACTTGCAATCCTCCTGCCTCAGCCTCCAGAATTGCTGGGTTTGTAGGCATGCACCATCACACCCAGCTCTTCTGCCTGTTTTATATCATAATTTCCTAAAAAAATATCCCCACCCTGCATGAATCTCTTAGACTTTCTTTATGCCAGTACCTCACCAGGTGATTGCTCGTAAAAGAATTATCACAAGGGCTAGGGATATGTCTCAGTTGGTAGAGTGCTTGCCTAGCATGCACAAGGCTTGGGATTCAGTCCCCAGCACCACCAGAAATAAAAGAAAAAGAAATATCACAAGACATTAATTCTGTGCTAAATTCATAACATTCCATTTTAAATAAGCCTACAGTACTACTCAAAAGCCCTATTACATAGCTCTACTTAAATTCATATACTTTTCATACTTTTTTTGGCGGGGGGGGGGTGGTACCAGGGATTGAACCCAGGGGCGATTAACCACTGAACCACATCCTCAGACCTTTTTTATTTTGAGACAGGGTCTCGTTAAGTTGCTTAGAGCCTCACTAAGTTGTTGAGACTGGAAATTCATCCCATTCCTGAAAATGGCAAACCTCTCCCCCTCTTTTAACTTCTCATTCCTTCTCCCCCAACTCAGTGCATGACCTTGCCTCTCATTTTAAAAACAAACTGAAATTAATAGATGGAAATTCCCTCATCTTTCTGATTTAAAGCAAGAAACTTCCCACATCCACTCTTTCTTCCCTCTTGCTATAATAAAGGAGGTATATTTTCTATTATCTATATCCTCATATGTATTTTGAATTCTAACCCTGGTCACATTTGCAGGGATCTTACACTGTTTTTCTTCTTCTTTTCTGTATTTTCAACATACATAAAATGCATGTATGAATATACATATCTCAAGAGACCTCCCCTTAACATTGAAACGTGCTCATTTCTCCCCAATCTTAAAAATAAAAACAAGCTATCTTACCCACATATTTACCTTCAACTATTGTCCCAGTGCTCCCATCTTCTTGAGAGCCAAATTTCCAGAAAGAGTTGTCCTTGCTATTTTTATTAAAGCTTCCCTCTTGTTCTTCATCACTCCATTCCCTCATCTAAGCAGAATCCATGACTCTCGTGAAACAGTTCTCACCAGTATAACTAATGACCTCCACAGTGATGAATCCAATCAGATTTTCCATTCCAATCTTGTGTAATCTCTCACAGCACCCACCTATTTTCTATTACCCTTCTTGAAACACTCTTCCCTTTGTTTTCCTTCTACCTCTCTGGCCGTTCTTTTCATTTAATTTTCGGACTCATTCTTTACTTACCTAATAATGAATTACAGACTCTTCTGAAGTTTGGTCCAAGATGTTCATCTCTTCTGATTCTACATTCTCCCTAGGTGATTTTATCCATCCTATAGTTTACACTATCATCTGTGTGCCAATGACTTTCCAATGTTTGTCTCTCACCTGAACTACTATCCTCAGTGCCAGACTTATATATTCCTTTGTTTTCTCAACATTTTAATTGGAAATCTCAATCATACCTCAAATGCAAAATGCCAAATACAAAAATCATGACCTTCTACAGAATAGAAGACACAGAGACCAATCCACATAAATACAGTTATCTCATACTAGACAAAGACACCAAAAACATACATTGGATAAAAGATAGCCTCTTCAACAAATGGTGCTGGGAAAACTGGAATCTGTATGTAGCAAAATGAAATGAAACCTCTAACTCTGACCCTGCACAAAACTCAACTCAAAGTAGATCAAGGACCTAGGAATTAGACCAGAGACCCTATGCCTAATAGAAAAAAAAGTAGGCCCAAATCTTCCCTATGTTGGCTTAAGACCTGACTTCCTTAACAAGACTCCTAAAGCGCAAGAAGTAAAATCAAGAATCAACAAATGTGATGGAATCAAACTTAAAAGCTTCTTCACAGCAAAGTAAATAATCAAGAATGTGAAGAGAGAGCCTACAGAATAGGAGAAATCTTTGCCACCTGCACCTCGGATAGAGCATTAATCTATACAATATATAAAGAAGTCAAAAAACTTAATACAAAAAAAGTAAACAACCCAATCAAATCTGCAAAGGAACTAGATACTTCACAGAAGAAGAAACAAGAATGGTCAACAAGCATATAAAAATATTCAACATATCTAGCAATTAGAGAAATGCAAATTAAAGCTATATTGAAATTTCATCTTACTCCAGTCAGAATGGAAACTGTTAAGAATATAAATAACAATAAATGTTGGTGAGGATGTGGGGGAAAAGGTACACTCATATATTGCTGGTGGGACTGCAAATTGGTGCAATCACTCTGGAAAGCAGTATGGAGATTCCTTAGAAAACTTGGGATGCAACCACCAATTGACCCAGTTATCCCACTCCTAATTTTACACCCAAAGGACTTTAAATCAGCATATTACAGTGATATAGCCACATCAATGTTCATAGCAGCTCAATTCACAATAGCTAAACTATGGAACCAACCTAGGTACCCTTTGACAGATGAATGGATAAAGAAAATGTGGTATATATACACAATGGAATATTACTCAGCCGTAAAAAGAATGAAATTATGGCATTTGTGGTAAACAGGTGGAACTAGAGACTATCATGCTAAGTGAAATAAACCAATCCCCCCCAAATCAAAGGCCAAATGTTTTCTTTGTTATGCAGATGCCAACTCACAATAAGGGAGTGGGTAAGGAAGAATAGAACTACTTTGGATTTGACAAAGGGGAATAAAGGGAAGAGAGGGGAGATGGGAATAGGAAAGACAGTAGAATGAATAGGACATTACTATCCTATGATAGTACCAGAGTGATTGCACCAATTTGCAGTCCCACCAGCATATGATTACATGACCAATATAATCCTATATCATATACAACCAGAAGAATGAGAAGTTACACACCATATATATATAATATGTCCAAATACATTCTACTATCATGTATAACTAATAAGAACAATTTTTTTTTTAAATTATGACCTTCCATCTGAAAATAAGTGCTCTTGCAGCATCCATGCACCAATATAAGCCAAAAGCCAGAGTCTCCCTCGACATCTACATCCTTCATATTTGATCCATAATAAAGTCCTGTCCATTTGTCAAATATCCCTTGAAACTACGTATGTCCAGTTTCTCCTCAATTCTAACCCGAGTCTCCACCATCATTTCATAATTGCCTGGACTATTATAAATAGCTTCTTTTTAAAAACAAAAAAAAAGGGCTGGGGATGTGGCTCAAGCTGTAGCGCGCTCGCCTGCCATGCGTGCGGCCCGGGTTCGATCCTCAGCACCACATACCAACAAAGATGTTGTGTCCGCCGAGAACTAAAAAATAAATATTAAAAAAAAAAAAAAAAATTCTAAAAAAAAAAAAAAAATGTTTTTTGTAGGTGTAGATGAACAGCATGCTTTTATTTTATTTATTTATTTTTACGTGGTGCTAAGGATGAAACCCAGTGTCTCACACATGCTAGGCAAGCACTCCTCCACTGAGCTACAGCCCCAGCCCTACAGTAGCTTTTTTTTTTTAAATTTATTTTTATGTGGCGCTGAGGATTGAACCCAGCGTCTCGCACATGTTAGGCTAGCGCTCTACTGCTGAGCCACAACCCCAGCCCCCTACAACAGCATCTTAATACATCTCCTTGAATTTACTCCAACCCCACTTCATCTATTTCCATGCTGCAGGCAGAGTGTATATCTTAGTGTTTAAAGTGCAAATCTAATTATGCAATTTCCATGGTAAAAATCGATTATGGCTTCCTTATCATAGGATAAAGATCAAAATCCTTGGCTTGATCCTGAAGGCTATAAATATTATAGCACCTATTCTTCAGCTGCTTTTTAGAAGCTTTCCTGTTTCTGTTCTGTACTCTGACCACAGGGCTCATGTACATGTTGTTCTTCATCTACTTGGAGTATTCTTATCTCTTGTTGTTCCCCTTGGAACAGTTAACACCTACTCAAGTTATTATCTCCATTTTACACAAGAAACTGAGACACAGACAAATAACTGGCCCAAGATGACAAAAGTAGTGAAAGGAAAAAAACAGGATTCAAACACAGTCTGATTCTATAGCCTGTGTGGTTTTTTTTTTTTTTTTTTAATTTATTTTTTAGGTGTAGATGGACACAACACAATGCCTTTAATTTTATGTGGTGCTGAGGATGAGGATCGAACCCGGGTCCCACCCATGCTAGGCGAGTGCTCTACCGCTGAGCCACAATCCCAGCCCCTAGCCTGTGTTTTTAAACATTATAATATATTGCCACCAGGAAACTTTCCTTCATAGTAGAGTTGACAATTATTTATTAAATCTTGTAGTTATTAGACTAACATCCATTCCTTTTGATTAAGCATTCCATCTTTACTGCCACTACTTTTATCCTAGCCATCACCATCTCTTCCTCTTTTTTGGGGGGGGGGGTTAGGTGGGTGGGTATCAGGGATTGAACCCAGGTGCACTTAACCACTGAGCCACATCCTCAACCCTTTTGCTTTTTCATTTTGAGACAGTATCTCACTAAGTTGTTTAGGGTCTCACTAACTTGCTGAGGCTGGCTTTCAACTTGTGATTCTCCTGCCTCAGCCTCCAGGGTCTCTGAGATTACACTGTGCTCCACTCACCAACATCTCTTGATGGATTAACTACAATAACCTCCAGATGCATTTTCCACCTTACCATAAACAGGGCCCAACCATTTTCTCCACTGTAGCTGGCATAACCTTTAAAAACTCAAATATGTCCAAATGTAGTCACTGGCTTCCCATTCCTCTAGAGAATAATTTATAATGACAACTCACAATTAAATGTGCTCAAAGAATGCCAGTGACTCTCTAACACCCCATGGTATTAAATCACTTAATCTTTTCTCTCTCTCTCTCTCTCTCTCTCTCTCTCTCTATATATATATATATATATATATATATATATATATATAGAGAGAGAGAGAGAGAGAGAGAGAGACATACTGGTATCACATTTTATCTATAAGTCACTGAAGCACAGAGAGACTACAAATGAGCAAGCCAAGATTCAAAGCCAAATGGTGTCTTTTAAGACTCTGTGACTTTAACCTCCATGCTGTATTATCTCTTATAAAATATCATGCAAACCCTTTTGTATGGCACTCAATGCTTCCCACTCTCTGTACCCACTAACACTTTCTTACTCATCTCTTCCTTATAAGTCTTGAAAAGTGGGACCCTGTTTAAGTCCTAAGCCTTGATACCAATCAAAGCTTTACACAGCCTAATCATTGAGATCACTTCTGGTCATTGAGATTTTGTTCAGGTGGTGTTTCCTTCTACATATTCTCTGTGCTAGCTCCTCCAGACTGGATTGTGTAAGTCTCCTCTGTACCCTTTACTGAAATATTAGGGAATTAAACCAATATTTTAAAAGGCATTCATCAATCATCAATCGGTACAATAGTGCATACCTGTAATCCCAGCTGCTTGGGAGTCTGAGGTAGGAGGATCACGAGTTTGAGGCCAGCATCAGCAACTTAGTGAGACCTTAAGCAATTTAGTGAGACCCTGTCTCAAAATAAAAAGGGCTGGGGATATGGCTCAGAAGTGAAGCTACCCTGGGTTCAATTTCTAGTACCAAATAAATAAATACAATAAAAGGTACTCACCACTTAGTAAAGAGGACAATCTCAAAAAACAAGTATAAGGAAACATTTTGAGCTAAGTTTTGTGTTTTGCTCTAAGTTTTTTCTCTTTTTCTCCTCATTTCAAAAAGATTGCTGAGCCATTTTATTATTCCTTACATAATGGGATCCCTTCTCCCCTGTTGCCAGGACCAAAAACAAAAATTCACAAACTCAGGCTCATGGGAGAGATGATGCTTAGGAATGTCAGTGAGTGTCTCAAGAGAACAGATAAAATTCCTTCTAGAGTACTGAAAGGAAAGGAAGGGACACATACTTCAGACAAAAAGAATTCAGGGGTCTGGTAAGGTTAGAGGTGACAGGGAAAATAGGGAAAAGCTCAACGTTTGATGACCCAAGATAAGAGTTTATAAGACAAAAGTTGACATGTGTCTGTTGCATTTGAAAATAAGAAGTAATTGGTGACCCCAGTTAAGGCGGTTATATGTGTAGACCAGTTTTCTGTTCCTTTGACAGCACTAGGGATCAAACCCAGGGTCTCATGCATGCCAGGCAAGTACTCTACCACTGAATCAAATGGATCTCCCCACTTCTTTTATTTGTTCTTTTTAGTTATACATGACAGTAGAATGTATTTTAACACGCCATATATACATGAAGTGTAACTTCCTATTCTTGTGTTTGAGCATGATGTGGAGTTACACTGGTCATGTATTCACATATGAACATAGGAAAGGGAGAGGACGGGAGAGGAAGTTCAAAGGCTTCAAAAGCTCAGTGGATGTTCTGCGCCCTAGCCACAGGGAACCCCATCTTAGTAATGATCCAGTGCCCCCAAGCATAGCACAGGAAGAGGAGCCGCAAATATGAAAGGTTAAGACAAAATGGCATATCAAAGAGTAAATTAGGAAGTTGACAGAAGATTAATGATCAAAACCAAAAGGGACTCCTTGGTATTTTGGGGTTGCCTAAGGCCTCAAATATTTGTATAACTCAACAAATATTGGGGCTGCTCCAATGTTGACTAAAATTGTATATCTTACTTTTCCTGGAAGAACATTGAATAGAAGATAGTTTAAAGAACATTGTGTGGAGGAATTTCTGCCAGACCCAAGTTGTGGACTACATTGACACTAATGTCAATTATAAGATGTGGTTAAATTCCAGGAAGGAGGCAAGCAATTAGAAGCACAGAGGACAGGTACTCTTGGGTCTTGGGCGTTGTGGTCACGTAAGAGTCCTTATGAAAAGCAGGACCTATGCTATCTCAAAGATGAGGACGTGGTATTTGTCAAAGAAGGTGATGAGGGAAGGCTTTTTCCTCAGTGAGAATTAACTGAGCAAATACAGAGAACTGATAAAGCTTAACTCATTCAGGGATCTACAAGTCATTTGTCTTGGCCACAGTGTGAGATGTACATAGGAAGGAATGCTTTCTGAGCCACGTTAAAAGATTTTGGACTTTATCACAAGGGTTATAAAAAGGTACTGAAGGGCTGGGGTTGTGGCTCAGTGGCAGAGTGCTTGCCTTGCATGTGTGAGGCACTGGGTTTGATCCTCAGCACCACATATAAATAAATAAACAAACAAATAAAACAAAGGTCAATCGACAACCAAAAAAATTTATAAAAGAAAATACAAAATAAATAGATACTGAAGGTGTTTTAAACCTGAGGATTATGTCTATTAGCTCAGTTTAAAACATGCAAATTTTAGGAATATGGCTTTTGCCACCCTTAGGAGAACAGATCTGAGAGGGGCAAAAAGAGAGAAACAACTTTGGAGGCTTTTTCAACAGTTCAGGATAGAGAAGATGAAGGCCCATACTATGATAACAATAATGCTTTTTAAAAAAGATGGAACACAGTGGGGAGCAGTGGACTACACCCATAATCTAGCAACTTAGGAGGTTGAGGCAGAGGATAGCAAGTTCTGAGCCAGGAGGATTGCACGTTTGAGGCTAGCCTCAACAATTTGGCAAGGCCTTCTCTCAAAAAAAAAAATAAAAATGGCTGGAGATGTAGCTCAATGGTAGAGCTCCCCTAGACTCAGTCTTCTGTACCATCAAAAGTAAATAAATAAGAAGTACATATACATTGTAAGAAGGTAAAACAGGCCTTAGTGATCAATTTAAAAAATGGAGAAGACAACTGGAGAACTGCAGAGATGTTTGGGCAGTTGAATTGACTCAGGAATGAAACTAGTGACCAGAAAAGCAGAAACGCAGGACAGGCTGGTATCATGAAGACTAATACAGCAAAAGATTTCAAGGAGAGAATATTAAAAAGCTGAATACTGGACTGGGGTTGTGGCTCAGTGGTAGAGCACTTGCCTAGCATGCATGAGGCCCTGGGTTTGATCCTCAGCCCCACATCAAAATAAATAAATAAATAAAATAAAGCCATTCTGTCCATCTACAACTATGAAAAAATTTTTAGAAAATTTTTTAAAAAGCTGAGTACTTGGCAATGTGAAACAGTGGAGAGAGTGCCTGGGGGAAAGTAAGACAAAAATTGAAATGTGTCTGTTGCCTTTGAAATAAGAAGTAATTGGTGGCCTCAGTAAAGGCGGTTGGTTGTATTATAGACCAGTTTTCTGTTCCTTTGGCAGCACTGGCATCAAACCCAGGGTCTCATGCATACCAGGCAAGTGCTCTACCACTGAACCACATCCCCAGCCCCATGGACCCCTTTTTTTATTTGTTCTTTTTAGATATACATGACAGTAGAATCTATTTTGACACATCATACATATAGAATCTAACTTCTCATTCTTGTGGTTGTGCCTGATGTGGAGTTTCACTGGTTGTGTATTCATATATGAACATAGGAAAGTTATGTCCAATTCATTCTACTGTCATTCCTATTTCCATTCCCCCTATTCAATGCAGTGAATCTTCACTTCTCACCCTGCAACACATCTATTGTATGTTATCATCCACATATCAGAGAGAACATTCGACCTTTGGTTTCTTTTGGGATTGACTTATTTCACACATAGCATGATAATCTCCAGTTCCATCTATTTACGGGCAAATGTCATATTCTCATTCTTCTTTATGGCTGAGTAAAATTCCATGTGTATAGGTACCACATTTTCTTTATCCGTTCATCTATTGAAAAGCACCTCCATTGCTTCCATAACTTAACTACGGTGAATTGAGCTGCTCTGAACATTGATTGGCTGTGTCACTATAGTGTGCTGATTTTAAGTCCTTTAAGTTTATGCTGAGGAGTGGAATAACTGGGTCAAATGATGGTTCCATTACAAGTTTTCTAAGGAGTGGTTGTACCAATTTGCAGTCCCACCAGCAATATATGATTGTACCTTTCCCCCCACATCCTCACCAACACTTATTGCTACTTGTATTCTTAATAAAGAATTCTGCCATTCTGACTAGAGTGAGATGAAATCTCAGTGTAGTTTTAATTTGCATTGCTCTAATTGCTAGTGATGTTGAGCATTTTTTCATATATTTGTTGACCATTCATATTTCTTCTGTGAGGTTCCTTGGACTCTTTTTCTATAGAACCTTGGTTATGGGTTGTAAAGGAGTTTGTTGTACAGTCAAGGTCAAGAAAAGGTGTCTGTCTCTCTCCCCCCTCTTTCTTTGCTGAGAAAAGAACTCAGAGGAAGAGGTACAATATTTTGAAGAGTAAGGGAGTAATTATGAAAAAGATACTTGAGAAAACCAGAAGAGGGCATGGGTTCAGAAACAGAGATTAAACTTGGACTGGTGTCCTCTGAGATAGGACAAAAACATGGGTGAAGGTGCAAATCGAGGTATTTGTAAAACACATGGTGGAAGAACAAAAGGTTCAGGCACACCTGGTGGCTTTTATTTTCTATGCAAAATAGGTGATGAGCCCACTTCCTGAGAATAAATGGGAGCGCAAGTAGGCGGCTTAAAAAGAAAACAGAGGGGGCTGGGCATGTGGCTCAGTGTCAACAAGGCCCTAGGTTCAATTCCCCAGCACTGCCAAAAGACACCCCACCACCAGCACAAAACAACAAAAAAAGAAGAATCTGAGTAGGGACATGTAGAAGGATGACTTGATTAACAGTGACTCATTCTTCAGACCTCAGATGAGCTGCCACCTGTGTAGTGAGGCCTTGTCACATGCTTTCAAAGCACTGACTACCTTCCCTTTAGAGACTTACCATGAGATTATCTGATTAGGTTCTGCTCCAATAGACTATACTCCATGAGTTCAGGGATCATATATTTTGCTCACTATGTACCATTCAACTCTTAATTTTTTAACAGAGGTCCACTTTTGAATACAGCCCTTGCTGCTTATTTTAAAGGGACCTGTTTTTCTTTTTCTCTCCTCCCTTTCCCCCTCCCTAACCTGGGGGCGGGGAACAAGATTACCTTATCTGTCCTCCACCACAAGTGAATCCTAAAACACCATCCAGGCACAGCTGGGACCCCCTGCCAGGCACACCTGGAATGTAGCCCTTGAATAGCTTTTTAAAAAAGCTATTTCCAGGATGGGCTGAATCCCAGCCTCTGAAACAGGAGTCCCCTGTTGTTTCTTCTTTGCTAGCAAAGCAATAAAACTTGTTTCTCCTTTGCTAGCAAAGCAATAAAACTTCTTTTTCCTTTTTCTGTGGATTGGCATGGGGACAAGGACCAAGCCTTCTCTCCAGCATAAATCTTGAACCCACACACAGATTTGAAACATAATTCCACAGAGCTTATCTTCTCATGATTACCTCAGAGTGACTGTAGAAGCTGCATGGAATGATGGAGAGAGCCACATAGATCTGGGCAAGACACTTCGGCTTTCTAACTCTCAATTTTCTTATCAATAGAATGCAAGCAGTAACACTTGCCATCATACAGCTAAGGAAGCACATAGAATGTCTTTGGTTGGTGCCTTCTGCTTCCATAGCCAGGAGCCACCTCCTAATGAATTTCTTGAAAACCCTGAAAAATACATCAGGAGGAACAAGCTACCCATCCCCTCTCAGCTCCTCCAAGTTGCAACAGGTGATATATTCCTCTGATTTTTCAAAAACTAACCACCAAATCATCTTTTGGTCAAAAGGTAAGATTTTAGCATCAAAAAGAAATAAATCAATCCTGTATGTGTTTCGCCTCTCCTTTGTTTGTTCCCACTATTTAGTCTTTCTAACAGTTTTATTGTCTTTCATAACATTAGGCACAGTCAGGACTCAGGCTTCTTTTACAGCTGAAGAAAGTAAGATAGGGAAGAGTGGGGTGTCTGTTCCAAGCTAGCAGAGCTATGCGGAGGAGATCTGGCAAACAGATCTCTTGGTCCTGAGTTTAGTACTTTTCCCACTTAAAATAAAAAAATAATAATAATAAATCATCCATGTTATTTACTTGTCTGGAACTCTTTATAACATTCTATAGTTAAATAATATTTCAATCAAAAATAGGCAGTAAGTCCTTGGTGATGATGTCTTTGTTTCATGTACCTTCTTACATATTAATAAAAAAAAAACTAATCTGGAAGCACCCAAAGTGAGTGTAGTGTGTAAAAGTGATGTTCATATTCAAGTGTTAACTATGTGTTCTTTCAGAGGGAAACAAGTATCAAAGGTATAAGGTGCTAGAACATTTCAGAGTAAAAGCAGTGAAAATTGAAACTCTTACTTTAATAACCCTACTATATACATAATCATAATATATAAACAAATGAGATCATGCATATAGAGGACATGTATGTTCTGTAAGTTAAATCAAAACATCATGCAAAGATAAATGAAATCATTTATTTTAGAAGAGCTCTGTGGTTATCTCTAGGCTTAAGAGAGAAAAGTTATTACAAAGTGGAACATTCCCATTTATAGGGGGAAAAAAATCACACAGAAAATAATGTCAGAGAACTGTAAAATGCAACTAACCTTACCATCTAAAATGGACCAGACTTGCTTACAAAAAGTATACTTTTCATAGAAAAGAAAGACTAATAAGAAAATAAAAATTAAAGCAAAAATGCTGTCTATACATGATGATCTAGCAACCATTAAAATAGCTTAATGCAAAAGGGTAATATTTCCCCAAAATATTTTTATATCAAATCAAAGAATTTTTGTCACAAAAAAGATTCATGAACCTATAAAGCAAAGATAAAGAAAACAAAATAATTATTCAAAACAAATTACCTCTCACCCCAAAATTCCTCCCCCAATTTAAAGTTTCAGACTTACTCTATGTGAATAATGTGTCCAGTTGTAATCAAATTCTTCTGCAATAGCACTAAAGTCTAACTCAACAAACAGCTTCTTTGCTGAATGGGTTTTAAATGACCCTAGAACTTAAGCTTTGATTTTATGTAGGAGGAGCTCTGCTTTATCCAGGAAAAGTAGCAACTGTCATGAAAAAATTTGCATTTAAAGCAGATCAGCATTCAAGGTTATATTTGCAAAAAATTCAGAGGAAAATATAAAGTTCATCTGACTGACTTTCTTTCTCTTTTAATTAGTTCCTGATATGGCCTCTTAGTATGCCAATGTTATTTTACTATATGACTCACCACACTGGGAACTAAAAGATAATCCAAAGGTAAGTATATGAGTGGCAGATTTATGTTTTCTTCAGAATATACTACCCAAAGGCATCATCATTTTAAGTTTCAAATATCTTTAAGTACGAAAAGAGTCATAAATAGACAAGTCCCCAAACCTAAATTCTCCTCTAGGCTCTGGCTCCCACGGATTCTGTTTGAAAAAATATTTATTTATATTGTAGGGATGGGCGATGTAGCTCAGTGGTAGAGTGGACACTTAGCATGCTCAAGGACCTGGGTTCTAATCTCTAACACCACCACATAAAATAATTATAATCGTAAAAATTTTTGAATGAAATCTCAGAAGTCATCCATTCTAACCTCCTGTTCCCAAACAAAAGTTGCCTCTGTACTTTCCCTAAGAAATGGTCAGTTTTGCTGGGCGCAGTGCCTGTAATTAATGCCTGTAATCCCAGTGGCTTGGGAAGCTGAGACAGGAGGATCATGAGTTCAAAGCCAGCCTCAGCAATGGCGAGGTGCTAAGCAACACAGTGAGAACCTGTCTCTAAATAAAATAAATTCCCGGTACCAAAAAAAGAAATGGTCAGTTTTCTCATATGTAAAATGAGCCAGAAGAACTAGATAATGTCTAAATTTCTTCTGATTTTCCCAAATCCTTGGTGTTAAAATTCAGTATCACATATATATTTCTTTTTCCATTGAAAGTTTATCAAATCTTTCTTTACATAACCTGACAAGATTTTATTTCAGCCCTGATAAAATGAAGAGACTCAGGCCATCACCAAATTGTCCTTCATCCTTCAAGTCTCCATAAAAATTTTTTTTTCCTGCCCCAATTTAATCTCCAAGCCCAATAACCATGCAGAGCCATAAGAACTCAGAGTACTTTGGGGGTGGGGTACAAGGAATTGATCTCCAGGGCACTCAACCACTGAACTACTGTAAAGGTAAAATTTCTAAGCTGATTCTAAGCTGCAAGAGTCTGAGTTAAAGTGTAAAAGACTGGGCATTGTAAAGTTTCTAAATTGAAAGGCTTGGGCTAAAAAAAAAAATAATAGACCAGGTATTGTTAAAATTCCTCTGCTACCCCTGGAACCTGTAATCTCTGTAGTTGTTAGGACAATACCTGAACTGCCCAATAAATATTTTCATTGATTCCCTGGTTGTTTATTAGCTAAGGGCTCCAAGTAGCTCAGCACGTAAGCATCCAGGCTCCAAAACCAATCAGTTTAAATGTGTACCCCGCTTAGAAGTGACCAATCACCCCTGCCCAGGCTGTTCCCGCCAATGAATGTACTAATCCTGTCTCAGAGTTGTTGTTCAATTTTCCCGTGCCTCATGGTTTGTTCTGATGTATGCAAAGCCCCCCGCCCTCCCCCAAAAGTGTACTTAATCTCTGCTTAACCTCTGCTCTGGGCTCTGGGCTGCTCTATCTTCCTGAGTAAGCCTGGAGCCTCAGCATGCTGAATTAATAAATCCTCTTCTGCAATTGCATGAAGCCAGTCTCTTGTGTGGTCTCTCCCTCCGACGCTCCACCAGACCCTTACACTACATCTGCAACCCTATTTTGTATTTTATTTAGAGACAGGGTCTCACTGAGTTGCTTAGCGCCTCGCTTTTGCTGAGGCTGGCTTTTATCCTCCTGTCTCAACCTCTCGAGCTGCTGGGAATACAGGCATGCGTCACTGTGCCCAGCTCTCAGAGAACTTTTGGATGCTTTTCTAGAATAGATGAGATGTCAGTTATTCATTCCAAAATAAGAATGACAAGATTAGGTCCAGTTTCCATACCACCTAATATTCCAAAGGATAAAAATCATCTCTTTTGCTTTAGAACACAGGTTCAGACCTAACAGAGTCTTTCAGATTCTAAAGATGTATTTTACATTAAATACATAAACAACAAGTAAAAAGCAAGAAGTCTGAATGAAGAAGGGGAATGTATACATTCTTTTCTCCATTATGAACTTTATGTTTTACTCCTAAGATGTTTCTTACCCTGTCTTTTCATTTGTATTCATTTCTATAGTTAATGCTTCTCCCTGAATTGAACTTGGAAAGACAGGAAGAAGCTAATTGTTTAGAGAATTTAGCATTTGCTTTTCAGATATCAGCTACTTTGGCTCTCTTGTAATCATTTTTTGTCAGAAAGTATTTATCAGACCTACATAGAGGATTTTATTATCAGAATTGCAATTCCAATGAACTAATTTGTCTTCTTTATTAAAAACAAACAAGAAAAACTCCAGTAAATTTTTTTCAAGCTTCTTGTTTTCCCTGAATCTTCTATCACTTGCAAATATTTTATCATACTATAACTTAACTTTCAATGCTATGGATCCAGTTTCAAGGTATTCTTATTATATCCATAATATTAGAGAGATACAATTCAAAATAATACAGGCATAATATCTTGGAAAGATACAGTGCCTTTGTTTGTAGATATGCAAGCCGTCATTTCAATTTAGTTAATAAAATACAATTTAATTATGCACCATGTCTCAGTTGTTAAAGTTCATTAGATAGTCTCTTCTCTTTTTTAAAAAATATTTATTGTTTAGGTGTAGATGGACACAACACAATGCCTTTATTTTCTCTTTTTATGTGGTGCTTGAGGATCGAACCCAAGTTCCGCCCTTGCTAGGGGAGCGCTCTACCACTGAGCCACAATCCCAACCCTAGATAGTCTCTTTTTGATTTGTTAACTCAATGAAAGTATAAGCTAAACTTTGTTCCTTGGTGAGAGAAATACACTAAAAAGACAATTCATTTTGATTTACTAAAAGTCCTATTTGAATGCTTTCTAGTGGAATCAACAAAAATATACTCTTAGCTTTGGAATTGCTAATGATCCTTCTATACTTGGTCCTTGTCATTCTTTAATCTCTGCTAGAGACAATGGGCATGTTGTAACTCCTAAGAAAAAGCTCTAGGAGTAAACATGAATGAGGCAGAGAAAAGAGGCTGGGCAAGACTAGTTGGGAAAGCCCCTCCTTAGCTGGAGGCTGGTCTACCGCAAAATTGGGAGCGAATATAAACCTAAATTTGATGCACAACAGGGTCAGTGTCACCCAAGAGACACAGTGAAGAGATATATAAAAGCCTCAGGGGAAGGAATTTCTCCAGGACAATTAGGGCCAAGTCATTCTTTTGGGAAAACTGGGCAAGATGATACAAATTGTTCTGAAAGTAGTCAGCAATTCCTGGAAAGGGGCCAGCAGAAACTAGGTAAAAAGATTTAAACCTAAGCCCCAATTTCAGATCAGAGTCAATTAAAAAAAATGGTGGGTCAATGGATCAGAGTTAAAGCATGATGCTTATGAAGGTTCCCATGGGCTTAAATCAAATCCAAAGGCAGAGCACACACTAGGCCATTTTCAGATTTCTATCTGCTTACGAAGAATGGATCAGATTGGCACTGATACTTCCTAGTCAGACATCATTAAATGCAGCTAGGGTAGGGCTGGGATAAATAAGTACCTTCCATGGCTTCTCTAGCAAGGACATCTAAACTATTTTATCCATTATCTCCCTCATATAACCAAGTAGATACTATTTCATTTTTACAAATGAGCATAACTCAAGTCTCAAAATAGCTAAGAGGTAGATCACTTGCCTACCAAGTACAAGACCTTAGTATCATTCAAAAAAAAAAAGCTGGGTGCTGGCGCATGCCTGTAATCCCAGTGGCTAGGAAGGCTGAGGCAGGAGGCTCGCAAGTTCAAAGTCAGCCTCAGCAACAGCAAGGCACTAAGCAACTCAGTGAGACCCTGTCTCTAAATACAATACAAAATAGGGCTGGGGATGTGGTTCAGTGGCCAAGTGCTTCTGAGTTCAATCCCTGGTACCCCTACCCACCAAAAAAATGTTTCCATAGGTTAAGTTACTCTCCAAAAGTCAAAATTCAGAAGACATAAAATCCAGGTCACCTAGATTTGACACCTAGTTTTGTGCTTTTTTTACAAAGTCAATCCACTGCCAAAATTTTCTGACCTCTCAATAGCTAAAATCATTGACTATCAGGGGTCATGATATCTCTTTCATTGTGTAAAAGCTCTGTAACACTAAGTACTCTGTTGACCATCAGAACAGGAAATAAGTATTTCTGAACTGTTATTCAAATGAGGAAATCAGCAGAGTCAATATAGTTGTTTTTTTGTATCCATGGAGACTGGTTCCAGGACATCCCTCATACGAAAATCGAAGGTACTCAAATCCCTTACATAAAATAGCATAGTATTTGTATAAAATCTACGTATATCCTCCCTTATACTTTAGATCATCTCTAGATTGCTTATAATTCCTAGTGCAATATAAATCTATGCAAATAGTTCTTATACTGTGCTGTATAAGGAAAAATGATAAGAAAAATAAGTCTGTATATGTGCAGCACAGACCCAACATTAAATTTAAAAAATATATTTTCTATCCATGTTTGTTTGAATCCATAGATGTGGAACCCAAGATAAGGGAGCGGGGACCACTGTATTTAATTCCTCAAACTGTTATTGAAGTAGGAGTTTAGGGATAGCAAGATGGTGGAGGAGGGATCCAAGAATAAGGCCAGCTGGAGTACAAGATGTAGATGAGTCATCATATTTCTGTTTAAGATAAGCCCTACGGGCCAGGGATATAGCTCAGTTGGTAGAGTGTTTGCCTTCCATGAACACGGCCCGGGGTTCAATCCTCAGCACCACACAAAAAAGATAAGTCCTATTACCATGAGAGTCCCCCACACACAAGGGCTTGGCTTAACAACATGACAAGTGTGCCATAAATTTTGTATTCTAATCAGATGAAAAGTAAGTAACCAATGGAAACTATATTCTAGTTAGGTGAAAATAAATTAACCAATGGGTACAAATGCAGCTAGGTCTTCAATCACAGCTCAGCATATAAAAGATATACTTGGGCCCTTGAGGGCCCCTCCTTTTCCCCCTCCCTCAATCTGCTTTACAGAGTGTTGCTGTCTTTTTTACTTTCAATAAATCTATGCTCTGTCTCTTAGTTGTGCTTATCTTGCTCAGTTCTTCTTCTCCTTCTCCTTCTTTTGTACCAGGGAATGAACCCAGAGGGACTTAACCACTGAGCCATAATTCCAATCCTTTTTATTTTTTATTTAGAGACAGGGTCTCACCAAGTTGCTTAAGGCCTTAATAAGTTGCTGAGGCTGGCTTTGAACTTGTGATCCTCCTGCCTCAGCCTCTTGAGCCTCTGGGATCACAGGTGTGTTCCTCAGGACTGGTTCTTGTTCTTGATGTCATTAGGGAAACACGGAACCTGAACTCCAACTGGATACCCTGCAGGTATCATTATTTCCTTTGTAAGATTAAAGAGTATTACATAGACAAAAACAAGAAAAATAAACAACCATTGATTATTTAGTGTATATGTATGTATATATGTACACACATGATTTTTAACAAAATTTTAAATTTGATAGGAGTTTTGAAACATTCATTAAATGTCTACTTTTAAGATTCCAAGGGTGTTTTGTTTTGTTTTGTAGTACGGGAGATTAAATCCAGAGGCACTGTACCACTGAGCTACATCCCCAGCCCTTTTTATTTTTTTTTATTTTGAGTCAAGGTCTCACTAAGTTACATAGAGCCTCCCGCTAAGTTGCTGAGGCTGGCCTCCAACTTGCAATCCTCTTGCCTCAGCCTCCCAAGTAACTGAAATTACAGGTTCGAACCACTGCACTCAGCTTCCAAGAGCCTTAAATCATAATGTCCTTGGAAAATTGACTTGAAAAGTTATTTGGTAGTGGTATATATTATACAGAAGAGTCCTGAAAAGAAAAATATCTTGTGAGATGGAGGGCATAAAGGCTGCCTGCTTTCTCCCAAATCTAGTTTTATTTTTGCTGAAGCCAGTTTATAATTTCTAAACTCTTCTCCAGACTAGCACAGACAACATCTGGAGACAACAGCTGAGATTCCCAAGAAACCCACAGAAGCCAGGGAGATACAGTTAGCAACATTAGGGTACAGTCTCCAGATGCTTGTCTGGAATAAGAATTAACACCAAACAGGCCAGGGGTGTAGCTCAGTGGTAAAGCATTTGCCCAACTTTCAAGAGGCCCTGGGTTCTATCTCCAGCATCACATAAGTAAATAAAAATTCAAACATTATTAAAAGCCAGGCACTATGGCTCCTGCCAGCTACTTGGGAGGCTGAAGCTGGAAAATCACAAGTTAAAGGCCAGGCTTGGCAACTTAGTGAAACCCTACCTTATAATTAAAACAAACAAACAAAATAAAACACAGAAAGGGCTTGGGATATAGTTCAGGGGTAGGATGCCCCTGGGTTCAATCACTAGTACTGCAAATGAATAAATAAATAAGGAATTAGCATCAAACAGGCTTGAATACAGTCCACAGAGGTCAGCAGAGTCAGATTATTTTCCAGTGGACATTTACAAGTCAACACCAAGAGAGATGCCAGAGTACAAAGATGAGTTAGAAGTTGTCTCATGTTGCTCATGTTGTTCCCTAGGAAGAGGGATAGAAGCTACAAGGTATTGAATATTTATAGTAGAGTTGAGAAGAATACTCTATAACAGAGGGAATCATTGGTACCTAAGGGAGCTCAGAGGCGAGAACAACCAATTCTACCTGTGCAGTTGTTAGGCAGGGGCTAGCAATAAGCAGTGAAATTCATGATAAGATTGCAAAGTGTTCCTTAAGTTATTTTAGGGACTTCTTTTTTGGGGGGTGGTGGTACCAGGGATTGAACTCATGGGCACTTAACCACTGAGCCACATCCCCAGCCCTATTTTTTATTTTATTTAGAGACAGGGTCTCACTGAGTTGCTTAGTGCCTCATTTTTGCTGAGGCTGGCTTTGAACTCATGATCTTCCTGCCTCGGCCTCCTAAGCCCCTGGGATTACAAATATATGCCACAGTGCCCAGCTTTAAGGTCTTTAAAATATCCTCAGAGTGGATGAGAAATCCAATTAATCTGTAGAAAATAAACAAAGCAAGGGATTCCAACTAGCTGGAAATCACATTTAGAGAAAAGAATTAATGGGACTAACTCTCGACAGGGTCCATTGAGGTGGATGTGAAGCTAAGAACTATGGCTCTAGGTGACTCCATTTTCTGGCAAGGAAAATTCCTTTAGTAGTGCAGGCACACTAAGGTAACTTCTGACCAGCCATTGACCCCAGTGCTCACAGTACCATGGAATTGACTTGTAGATGAAGCCCTCCTAAATAGGATGGCCACCATGACAGTTCTAAGAGAAGACCAACTAAGGTCAAAAACTCCACCACCCTATATGAAGGAGGAGTTGAACACCTGATTGGCAAAGAGTATAGAAGGTGGTCCCCAGTTCTCCTGGTGAACATCAAACAGTAATAAACTTGGAGACAATGTTGTCTCCTTTGTTGTTCTTTGCACAGAGTCCCTTGTACATACTGAGGCAACTCTTTGGAGGCTGGAGGCCGGTAGCCACAGGTTCCAACCAGAGGGTTGGAACTTTCAGCCTCACCCTTGACCTCCAGGGAAGGTCAGGGGCTAGAGATGGAGGTCATCAACATTAGCCAATGATTTAATCAATCAAGTCTACATCATGGAGTCTCCATGAAAATCCTAAATGAAACACTCCAAGACTTTGGTGTAGACAAAGATTTTTTTGAATAAGACCTCAAAAGCACAGCAATAAATAAAAGCAAAAATGAATGGGATATCAGAGGAGCTTCTGCACAGCAAAGGAAACAATGGGCAGTGAAGACAACCTTCGTAATGGAAGAAAATATTTACAAACTAACCATCCAACAAAGGATCAATATCCAGAAAACATAAGGAACTAAAACAGCTCAATTAAAAAAATAATAATAATCCAATTTGAAAATGGGCAAGTGATCTGAACATTTATTTCTCAAAGAACTACAGATGGCCAATAAATATATGAAAAAAATGATCCATGTCACTATTCATCAGAAAAATGCAAATCAAAAATACAATGAGATATCATCTCATTTCAGCTAGAATGACTATTATAAAAAAGATGAAAGATGGTGGTGTACGCTTATAATCCCAGAGGTTCCAGAGGCTAAAACAGGAAGATTGTGATTTCAAAGCCAGCCTCAGCAAAAGCAAGGTCGTAAGCAACTCAGTGAGACCCTGTCTCTAAATAAAATACAAAATAGGGTTGGGGATATGGCTCAGTGGTCAAGTGCCCCTGAGTTCAATCCCTTGTACCCCCACCCCCGCCCACAAAAAATGAAAGATGAATGTTGCTGAATGAAATACTGGGATGCTACAAGGAATTAAACATGAACTCAGAAGTAACTCGGTAAGGCAAACTACTTCTGCAGAGGGTGTACTATCAAACCTGGCAAGCAAACACACTTGCGTAGGCAGTCCACTTTTTTTATGTGTAACACAGAATTGCCCCTTGCTCTGATGGAAAGAGCTCAGGGCTACAATCTACAAGACTAGCTAATTTGAAAATTGGGGAGGGTAAACAGAAGGTCTATAGTTAAAATGGCTATGATTGGATTGTATATCCCAATTAATGCTAAATACTATATTTTGAAAATAGACCATCAGACTTTCTATTTCTCACATGAAGATGAGGAGGAAAGAGAACTGTTGCATACCATTGGTGGGAGTGTAAATTAGTATAGCCATTATGGAAAACAGTATGGAGGTTCCTCAAGGAATTAAAAATAAAATGATGATATAACTCAACAATTCCATTACTAGGTCTATATCCAATAGAAATGAAGTCATTATGTTGAAGAGACATCTGCACTCCAATGTTCATTGTAGTACTAATTCACAATAGCCAATAAATGGAAACAATCTAAGTGCTCATGAACTAATGAATGGATAAAGAAAATCTACCTAAAGGAATACTATTCTGCCATAAATAGAATGAAATCCTGTCATTTGTAGCTACTTGGATGGAACTGATGAAGGATATGTTCAGTGAAAAAAGCCAGTCATAGAAATACAAGTCTGGAATATTCTCACTCATTTGTGGAAGCTGAAAACTTGATCTCATAGAAAAGAGTAGAATAGTGGTCACTAGAACCTAGTGAAGGGAGTGGGGAGGGGGAACAGAGAGAGGTTAGATAACAGATTCCAAAAAAATGGAAGAAATTAGTTCTTGTATCCTATATAGTAGAGTAACTATAGTTAAAAATAATTTATAATATAATTCATAACAACTAAGAGTTCGAAGTTTCTCAACAAAGAGAAATGATAATTATTAGAGAAGATGGAAAACCTAATTACCTTGATTTGACCATTATGTATTGAATACATGCACTGAATTATACTGTACCCCATAAATGTATACAAATATTATTTTAGGAAATTTTTTTAAAACCTAAAAACAAACCAAAACAAAAAACTAAATGAGAGTTCACTCAGAGAGCTCCAGGTTGACAAACACATCTTTTTTTTTTTTTTTTTAATATTTATTTTTTAGTTCTCGGTGGACACAACATCTTTGTTGGTATGTGGTGCTGAGGATCGAACCCTGGCCACACGCATGCCAGGCGAGTGCGCTACCACTTGAGCCACATCCCCAGCCCAACAAACACATCTAAGTGCTGGAACAATGGCATGAGCCTAGAGAGGACGTGGAAGCTCCAAATTGCTCTATCCTATACCTTGCCCTACACAACTCTTTCATTTGTTGTATCCTTTAGGATAAACTGGTAGTGCTAAGTAAAGTGTTTTCCTGAGTTCTTGGAGTTATTCTAGTAAACTATTGAACCTGGGGGTGGGGGGTGGGTATGGGAACAGCCAAATCACAGCCAATTGGGCAGAAACACTGGGACTTGCTATTGGCATCTGAGGTAGGTGCAGTCTTGTGGGATTGAGCCTCTTATCTCTGGGGTTTTTATTAACTAAGTATAGCTAACATCAAAATTGAATTGAGTTGTTGGACACCCAGTTGATATCAGAGAATCTGAGATTTAGAGAATTGGTGGGTGTCAGAAAACACCCTAGAGCAGTCAGCCTTTATCAGTCATATTGCTCACCTTCTGCAAAGGCCTATATCTTTTAGGAAGTTAATCAAGATAAATTTGTCTGGAAAACTGTGGCTGAGTCTGCTAATTATTTCCCAGTATCTATTCTCCTATTTTTTTTTTCTTTTAGTGATAGAAATTCATGAGTTTTAGCTGTGGGCACAGTCTCCCTGTTAGAGACTGCATTTTTCTTTTTCTATTTTAAAATATTTTTTAGTTGTCGTTGGATACAATATCTTTAATTAATTTATTTATTCTTATGTGGTGTTGAGGTTTGAACCCAGGGCTTTGCATGTGCTAGATGAGCGTTCTACTGCTGAGCCACAACCCCAGCCTGAGACTGCATTTTTCAGATTTCACTGCAGTTTGGTTCGAAGATAAGACTAAAATTTGGACAATGATAAGCAAAAAGTGACATGTACTTTTCTTTCCCTCCTCCTACTCAATCAGCAAGCTATAACCCAGCTGTGAAAGTGGGCACCTTATTGGACCACCAGGTCAACATACTAGGAGATGGGCAGAAAAACAATGCAGAAGGATCCTGGGCCTTGGGTGACCTGCACCAGTGCTGCCTATCTGCCTTTTAACATGTTGCTTCAGTCTGAAGTCTCTTGATCATAGCAACTTACCCTGTACCCAATATAGAATAAAATCTTCATTAAAGCACTAATGGATATTAAAGTGTTCTTCACAAGTATATTAACACATGGAATCCAAAAATTAAAAGATACACTAAACCTAAAGGGGAATATGTGCTAATGAAGTTTCAAACCCAGTGATAGTTAGGGGAGTGTTTCACTTAGCTTTTTGTTGAGGACCAAAATACTTGTTAAGAACAACACAGAGGAGAAAAAGTTTATTTTGGCTCATGGTTTCAGAGGCTTAGTCTGTGGTGGGCAGACTCCATAGCTCTGGGTCCCAGGAGAGGCAGAAGGGCATGGCAGAGGAAAGTAACTCAGGAACATAGAACCAGAAAAAGAGAAAAGCTCCACTCACCAGGGACAAAATATAAACCCCAAAGGCATGCCTCCAGTGATCTGCTTCCTCCAACCATACCCTACCTGCCTACAGTTGCCACCCAGTTAATCCATATCAGTGGATAAGTCTACTGATAGGTTACATCTCTCATAATCAAATCATTTCACCTCTGAAAATTCAAGTACTGTATCACATGAGCTTTTGGGGTATACTTTATATATAAACCATAACATGGAGGTTTGTCTTCTACTTATTGCTTTGATTTTCCTTTAAATACTAACAAACAGTAATTGCTTACTGTCACTCTTTTTTGGGGAGGTTACAGGGATTGAACTCAGGGGCACTCAACCACTGAGCCACATCCCCAGCCCCAATTTGTATTTTATTTAGAGACAGGGTCTCACTGAGTTGCTTAGCACCGCCCGCCCCCCCCACTTTGCTGAGGGTGGTTTTGAACTCATAATCCTTCTCCCTCCGCCTCCTGAGACACTGGGATTACAGGTGTGTGCCACCGCACCTGGCCTATCACTCCTTTAAGATCAACACTGACTAAACTTTCACGTGTCTCTCACCTTGGTATTAATTCCATTAGTTAAGGGAATAGTGCCTTATTTGTCTCTATAAATCTAGTTCCTAGAGTACAACAAATGTTCAATAATGCAAGATATTCATGGAATACAACCCAATTTCCAATTTTTTTAGTTCTTATACACATAATTTTATTCTAATAATGTAAATAAAGGAAAACAATAAAAATTACATAATAGACTATACTGTTAGTCTAAACTAATGTCAGACAGTATGTTCAATAATTACTCAGGTTTTAGTCCTCACAACAACCCTGTTATGTAAATACTACTATAGTAGTCTCCTCTTATCAGCAGGGGATACATACAAGTACCCCCAGTCGATACCTGAAATCATAGATAGTACTGAGCCCTGTATATATGCTTTTGTCTATATATACATATCTATGATAAAGTTTAATTTAGAAATTAGGCATAGCAAGAGATTAACAATAATTAAATAAAATTGAATAATTACAATGATGTGTTATAATTAAAGCTATGTTTTGTTTTTGTTTTGTGGTGCTGGGGATTGAACCCAGGGCCTTGTGGATGTGAGGCAAGCATTCTACCAACTGAGCTATATCCCCAGCCCTAAGGCTATATATTCTTATTGTGCTGTTCTCACCCTTCTTCTCACCCACAGTTGATAATGGGTAACTTAAATCATGGAAAGACAAACCTCAGACAATGTAAGGACTACTGTATTGACATTCCTATTTTACACACGAGAAAACTCAGGGTTGGCCAAGTTAAATAACTTTCCCAAGGTCTCACATTTAGGAAGGAAATCATTATAGACATAAAATAGATTTCAGAAGATCAGTTTGAATGTAGTAAATTATCTATCAGAGAATTTATTAATCAATCATATTTCTAAATTTGCTGTTGTCAAAAATTCAAACACAAGGGTATAACTTCTCCCACAAAATTACATACATCCATTATCTAGATTCAAAATTACTAAAATAACAAATTTTATTTATTAATCTATCATGAAATGAGAACTGCTATTCCTCCATTCAAAAAAATCAAGAAGTTTTCATCTTCACAGAGTCTTAAACTAGTTAAGACTGAAACAAATTTAAAATCTTTAACTCCCTCTTTGACAGACAAGGAACTGAAGGCCCTAAAAGGAGAGATCTAATCAAGTTAGTTAATGACAAAGTCTATATAAAAATCCATTTCCATATATCACACTGCCATTTTAGTATTAAATATTCTTTAATTTATTTGAACCATTTGAAAATAATCCACAGAATATGATAGAACCTTTTTCTATATAAATTCATTAAAATAGACTAGGCTATTCTTCAATATTGCCAGATATGATGAGCCTTTGTTACCTAAATTTTTTTTCCAAGAATATAAAATTACAAAACCACTTTTTACCTTTGATCCCCTCTAGTGTCTAAATGGCACTAAATGGCAGTAGATTTTCAATGAAAAGAGTTCTGAGAAAAAATTGTATAAAATTTTACCAACAAATAGTGATCTTTCTTGGTTTCTCTTTGGTAATCCTGAGACAGGAACAAACACATGATGAACTTTTTAATCAACTATTAACAGGAAACCAGAGTGTACACATGTGGATACTTGGATTAAGTCTTAATAAAATTAGGAAGTTAAGACTCAGCTGGAGTCTGAACAATGAGCAGAAAATTCCTAACAGCCAGCACACACCATAATTTTCAAGAAAAATAAAAATCGAAAATGCATATTAATTTTTTCAAGTTGTCATTTTAATAATGGCATGTGTGTTTTAAAAATGCTTCAATGGATTACTAAACAGCATTTTGAAACCATTTCATCTACAAATCTTTCCATGGAATTTAGAACAAAATCACAGATTTTAGGAATCACACTGTCTATTAACACTGAATTGAAGTGGTATTATCACCAGAAAAGAGAACAGCGAAATTGCTTACAGTTAATATTAGGATGATCTCATGAACTATTTTACATTGGCAGTGTGTCTTTGAAGAAATGTTTTAGTTATTTGCTCAGACTAAGATCTACTCTCTCCCTAGTTATTGCCATTTAGTGCTTAATTCATTTATTGAGTTGGTCAGTCAGTTATTTTTTTCAATAAATAGTTATTGAATTCTGTGCTAGATAATTGAGAAATAGGAATGAACACATTCCTGAACTCATTAAGCCTACATTCTCGTAATGGAGACAGACCATAAACACATAAACAAGCAAAAATATATTAGGGGGATGGGGTTATGGCTGGGTGGTAGAGTGCTTGCATAGCATGCTTGCGTAGCACGTATGAGGCACTGAGTTCCATCCCCAGCACCCCAAACAAACAAACAAACAAAAAAACCTAAACAAACTGTTGAGAGCAGAGCTGCAAACTATTTTCCTTGGTTCTTTGCTGCTTTCTAGCACACACATGTGGCCCAAATTTAGAAGACATGGAAAAACTGACAGAAATACAGATGTACACACTAAATTAATCAACCTGTTTTATCCCATGGTATGCTGGCTAAGAACCTTAAATCTAGAGCCAATCTGCCTGGGCTTGAATCTCAGCTCCATCATTTACTAACCATATGACCCCAGAGAAAGTTTTCTATGCCTCAGTTTCCTCATCTTTAAAACAAGGATAGACAATATAGCGCTTGCTTTACAAGGTTATAGTAAGAATTAAGTGAAATAATATGTGTAAAGCACCTGCTATGTGCCTGGAACATAGTAAGCCTATATGTGAATTATGTAATTGGAAGCTTTGATTGGAAGGGTGGGCAGCAGGGTGAATGAAATAAAATTGATCTGTCCATTAATTTGCCAGGATTTACCCCTTTATGGGTAGGGTAAATCCCAATACTGGCATCCCTTCTTTGTATCAAGCTCCCAAAGCAGGGATTTTTTGCTCTGAAAAAAAAAACCCATTGATACTCACATAAAGTACTCAAGAGGGCTATGTGGGGAAGAAGCAGGTCTGTGTTATTCTTTCATATTTGCATACCATGACTAATTCTCATCTCAAGGATTTTGCACAACACAGTGACTAGGACTGGTATAGGTTAGTGATGTATAATGAATAACTGTATGAACACAGGAATGCATGTTAGGGTGAAATAATAATTCTCAGAAGAGAGATGAAACACAATGATGAAATAACAAAAGGGAGGGAGATAGGGAATTGCCAAATCACCACAAGACTCATGGCCACACTTGGCAACTGTGCAGAAGCCTCTTGGATTTTTTTTTCCCCTTAGCAAATGAAACATTTTCTGTAAATACTTCACAGAAATTCCTCAAGTCCCACCGTTGAAACATGAGGTTCCTCCTCTGGAGAAAATAAAGCAGGGAGTATTTCAGGATAGACATCCGTAGATAATTCAAAGTCCCCAAACATCAAATAACAGATCCCTTCCTTGCTTCATCAATTCCATATGCCAGAATGGGTTGCAGAAACTCAGGAATACAGAAGACGAAATAAAGAAGTTTAAGGAAGCCAGTGAAGAAAACCAGTGATCATTTCTACTTTCTTCCGAAGGTTTGAAACAACAAATTAGGAAAACAGAGTAGTAGAGAAAATCCCACAAAATTTTTAAGTAAAATTAGTCACACATATTAACTTGATTTCTGCCTGCTGGCAAGGTATTTATAGAGACTTAAATATTCTTTGCACTCTTCAATTAGTATTACGTTGTCATTTTTTTTTCCAAATCCAATGCAATCTCCACTTAGCAACCATAAGATCAAAATGCAAGTTGGGCTGGGTTAGTCTTCTGCTTAAAACATATTCAACTACTTTTCAATTTCTGCATGGTATCCAAGATTCCTCATGATTAAGCCTCTGCTTATCTTTACTCAGATCTTTTAATGTCTCAATAAAGTCATACTAAACACTTTGCCTTTCCCTAAATATTATTTGAATTTCTTATGAAGCTTCATTACCTTTGAATTAGAACCTCCCTCAAAATATAGGACAAGCATGTTGACAAAAAGTCTAGTTAGAAAATACTTTTAATAATCAAAGGAGAAGATAGAGATTTTCATATTTGTCATTCAAAACTCCACTCAACCCTTTTCTGAAACCCATAACCTGGGTTTCTAAAGACTCATGGAAAAATGCTTTCCTCGCCTGGATCATGCATGTGATCCCAGCAATTTTGTAGGCTGAGGTAGGAGGATCTCAAGTCTGAGGCCAGGCTGGGCAACTTAGCAAATCCTGTCTCAAAACTTAAAAAAAAAATAAACATAGCTCCATGGTAGAGTGCTCCTGCGTTTAATGCCCAGTTTAAAAAAAAAAAAATGCTTTCTTCCATTTAGTAGACTGCATCATAATTGTCTGTTTATCTCTCTACCTTCTGAAATGGGACTGGACTGTGAGATTCTTGAGGATAAGAAATATGTATTTGAGTTCTTTTAGTGCACATTTGGTGGAAAGGGTGGGTCAGAGGGAGGAAAACTATGAGAGAAGAAAGTAGAGAGGGCTAGAGTTATCTGAAAAGAAGCAGAATTTGAGATGGGCCCAGAAAACATGGCTTTTCTTCAGGAAAAAATCAATGATAATGTGTAAATTTGGGTCATCTGCTTTTTTCTTCATCTAATGTATCCATGACATAAGCCTTTCACATTATCATAAGCCCTTTAGGCTGCCACATTGCTTAACAAATCTCATTCGCTTTGTTGCCCAAATGCTTCACCACATAGACCCGTTCTCTAGCTCCTAGCTGCATAGATGCTGTTTAATATGGACATTTAAGAAAAGAATTCAATAGTCGTGAACATTCTTTTTAATACGATTTGATGGCCAATATAGGCCACGTATAATTTCTTAACTATTGTCTATGATATTATATTTAATAAGATGCAAATTCTTATTATACCAAGCATTTGTTTCTATTTCCATGCATGGTAAATCAGTATCTTTCCTTTCTCCTTCTCCCTGCTTATATTCTAGAATTCCAAAAGTAAAGGGTCCTCTTTAAAGTCATAGGAAATATCTCCTGCATTAGTCTCCCTTGGAGATGGTACACTTCTTGTGTCCCTCTTCTGAATCACTCTCACTTCCATATGACTGTCCGTGGACTACTGGATTTTTAGTTCTAACAGACATATACAAACTCATGCTACTTTACCAGACAAATAACCATGAAAATGGAGCAAGGTATAATGATACGCATTTAAAGAACTCTATATTGTGAATTAGGGACCTGAGTTCTGGCCTTAATGCTCCTATTAGCTTAGGCAATGACTTTCATCAACAGTAAAGTAAGCTAGATGACCTTAAGTGTCAAATTCAACTCTCATTACGCTCCACAAAATACCTTTAGATAGATTTTACTTTATTATTATAAGTACATTTAGTTTATACAATTTATTATAAATTTTTAAAAAATTAAAACTTACCTTTTCAAATGTGCGTGGGATCCACCTACTTCTTGTGAATTATCTTTACCAGCCCTATGTAAAGAGAGCAATATGGGTTAAAAGCAAATCAACTTACAGGCAAAGAAACTTTAATCTGTAAAATTTCTGATGGTATCTGTGGAAAAGAAAATAGTCAAATAAATACTGTTTTATAAAACATTTTAGATAATATAACTTGTGTGGACTGGCATAGCTCACGTTGTATTCCTTCCTTTTAAAGAAACTGGGTAATATTGATACTAATTATCATAGATGAGATGATAATTACTCAGACAATAAAAATATATACTAATCATTATTCAGACTTCCATAAGTATTATGTTTGGAAGTGAGAGGAGACAACTAAAGATTATAGTTTTTATAGAAGATATCCTTTTTAAAAAAATATCACTTAATCAGGCTAGCGATACAGCTCAGTTGGTAGAGTGCTTGCCTCGAATGCACAAGGCCCTGGGTTTAGTCCCCAGCACCACCAAAAAACAAACAACAAATATATAGAGATATACACACACACCCACACCCACACACATATATATGTATATACTGGTTATATATTGGTTAAGTGATACACACACACACACACACACACACACACACACACACACACACACATACACACACACACACATATATATCACTTAACCAATATTTGAGGTGCAAAGAAGACCAGTTGTACTACAGTATTAAATAAGGACAATGTGGTTCCAAAAGTGCTGGTGCACAAAGTCATACAGAAGAAACCTTACGGTCACTAGGTCTTGCTGCTACACTCAAATCACCATGGACAGATTAGACTCGCCTATTTATGAACCTCTCTAGAGGAAAAGATTCCACAACTTTCCTCAAGAACCATTTCCAATATTTCGCAATCAAGATTCCTCTTCAAGTGTAACCAAAATCTTTCATGGCCCTTCTTAAGTCCATTTAATCATCTAAGAATAATGAAAATATTTATTGACCCTCTCTTGCATCTGAGTCATTGGTACATTTTAGGACAAGAATTAAAGTGTAACTCAGGCTTCTCTTCTGGGTCAATGAATACAGTTCCTTTACTGTTCCCCTCAGAAGGCATCTCTTATATTCTGTGTCTGTTTCTTTAGATAAATGTCTTACTTCAGGATTCTGGTGAGATCTGCCTGCATTTGATTTTCTCTTCCTGTGTTTTGTACTCTAAACTTGGTATTTATAATTTTGATGGAGTCTACAGTTTCTGCTCCTTCCTTAACATTATCTTTTAGAATAGTATAAAGAAATATTGCTCAGATTTATCCAAAATATAGTTCATTACCACAGTGTAAAAACAATACAAATTAAAAAGTCCTGGCTCCCACTCACAAAAGAAAACAAGGGCAATGCAGTTTTAGTTTGTGGTATCCTGTCTGGAGGCCAAGAAATTATTCAAGTGGTATTTCTCAGGAAACAAATGTTTAGACTCCTGGGAGGAAGCCAGAAAGCTGGAGTGGTGATGCGGTTCTTGGCTCTCCAAGTCTTATGTCACCAGAGAAATATTTTGGCTCAGCACTAGATCCTCGTCCTCATTTCCAATCCACTTCAGCTTGTAAAGTTAAGTTCTTTGGAGAATTGCTAGGACATTCCAAGGTGTATTTTTATGGCTTCCTTGTCATATGTTATAAATTTGAAATTTGAACTTTTGGAATTTATGAAGGTACAAAGACTGTCTTTATAACATACTGCTCACTAACACAAGATCTAATGACTCTCTAGGGCTTCTGTCTTCCATTGCTGAATGACATTCTCACAAGGAAAGGAAATGGTGCTGGCTGAATTTAATGCTGACATGGGGACTAACCATAACATGGACAGAATAGATATCACTATTGTAATGAGCTTGAAGAGTCTGTAAAAGATCAGTTTAGAGGCCAGTTTCAGTGGTACACACACCTGCAATCCCAGTGATTTGGGAAGGCTGAGGCAGGAGGATTTTAAGTTCAAGGCCAGCTTCAGCAAGTTAGTGAGACTGTCACAAAATAGGGTTGGGGATGTAGCTCAGTGTTACATAAAGCACTCCTGGGTTCAATCCCCAGTACAAAAAAAGAAAGAAAGAAGTTCATCTAAATCAGGATCTCACTTGCTCCTTTAGGTTCTCAATTATCTCTTCAAAAGATCTACCTTGTTGCCACTCTATTTAGAATTGCAATCTGTACCACCCTCATTCCCGGCAGTACACCTACTATTCTTTTTGATTGAGTGAGTGAGTGAGTGAATTTTTGTGTGTGGTGCTGGGGATTGAACCTAGGGCCTTGTGCATGTAAGGCAAGCACTCTACCAACTGAGCTATATCCCCAGCCCTGTATTTTTTATTTTTATATTTTGGTACTAGGGGTTGAACCCAGGGGCCTTTTACCACTGGGATACACCTCAGCCCTATTTATTTTTATTTTTAAAATTTTGAGACAGGGTCTTGCTCAGTTGCTTAGGGCCTCTCTACATTGCTAAGGCTGGCTTTGAACTTACGATATCCCTGCCTCGCTTCTTGAATCCCTGGAATTACAGACCTGCGTCATGGTGCCTGGCTATTCTTTTTAATTTAATTTAACCAATAAAATGGTAAGATTTTTGGCAGGGAGAGTTCCAGGTATTGAATTCAGGGGCACTCGACCACTGAGCCACATCCCCAGCCCTACTTTCTATTTTATTTAGAGACAGGGTCTCATTGAGTTGCTTAGCACCCTACCTTTGCCGAGGTTGGCTTTGAACTCATGATCCTGCTCTCTCAGCCTCCCAAGCTGCTGGGATTACAGACATGCACCACTGAGCCTAGCAAAATGGTAAATATTTATTGTGTATAAATTATTGCATATTTATATACTCTTCTGAATGCATATGCATTATGTATTGGTTAAATTGAGCTAATTAGCATGTACTATCTCACGTACTTATCAATTTTCTAACTGAAAATTTGTATACTCTGGCCAACATCTCACTACCTTCTGATAACCACCATTTTACTCTGCTTCTAAGAGTTCAAGTTTTTAAAATTTCACATATAAGTGAGAACATGTAGTACTCTTCTTTCTATGCCTGGCTTATTTCACTCAGCATGATATCCTCTAGTTCTACGCGTGTTGTTGCAAATGACAGATGTTCCTTTTTTTTAATATTGAGCAGTTTTCCATTGTGTATTATGTACCACATTCTCTTTATACATTCATCAGTTGATGGACACTTACTTAGGTTGTTTTATTTCTTCACTACTGTGAATAGTGCTGCAGTAAACATGGACATGCAGATGCCTCTTCAAAATACTGATTTAATTTCCTTTAAATATATGACCATTAGTGATATAGCTGGATCAAATGGAAGTTCTAGATCAAATGGTAGTTTTCCATAATGGCTGTCCTAATTTACTTTTCTACCCTTTTCTCCACATCCTCACCAGCAATTGTTATCTTTCATCTTTTTGTTACTAGCCATTTAAAAAAAACATGTACTATTTCTATTTTTTCAAAGCACATGTTTCCTTCTAATATCCAATATTAATTTATTTGCTTGTTTATCATTTATTACCTCACTCTTCTAGATTTTAAGCTCTATGAGGCTGATATTTGGGGTTATTTTGTTCACTGGTGAATCTTAAGTACCTAAAACAGTGCCATAGATATAAGTGTTCAATAAATATGTTCTAAATGAATGAATGAATTGAATAATCACTATGAAAGAATACTTGTTTTTTTGTGTGTTTTTTTTTTTTTTTGTACTAGAGATTGAACCAATGGGCATTTTGCCACTGAGCCATATCCCCAGGCCTTTTGATTATTTTTTAAATTTATTTTTTAGTTCTAATCAGTCATACATGACAGCAAAAAGCTTTTTGATTTATTGTACACAAATGGAACACAACTTTTCATTTCTCTGGTTGTACACAATGTAGAGTCACACAATATGTGCAGTCATACATAAGGTAATGATGTCCATCTCATTCCACCATCTTTCCTACCCTCATTTCCCCTTCCCCACCCCTTCCCTACCCTTTGTCCAATCAAATTTCCTCCATTCTCCCCACTTCCCCCATCCCAATTATGGATCAGCATCCACTTATCAGACAGAACATTTGGCCTTTGTTTTTTGAGACTGGCTACTTTGTTTAATGTAATATTCTCCAACTCATCCATTTACCTGCAAATGCTATGATTTTATTCTCTTTTAATGCTGAGTAATCTTTCATTGTGTATATATACCACATTTTTTTATCCATTCATCCACTGAAGGGCATCTAGGTTGCTTCCACAGTTTAGCTATTGTGAATTGTGCAGCTATAAACATTGATGTGACCAGCCCTTTTTATTTTGAGACAGGGTATCACTAAGTTGCTTAGGATCTGGCTAAATTGCTGAGACTGGCCTTAAACTTGTGATCCTCCTGTATCAGCCTCGAAAGTCACTGGGATTAAGGTGTGCACCACCCTGTCTGGTTCTTTTTTTTTTTATTAGTACATAAAAATTACACAGAATAGTGAGTTTCATTGGACATGTTCTATTTTGATAAACTAGTGAAGCCAGCAATCATCAATTAAATCATTAAGTGGAAAACAGAAATAGCAAGTATAATTAATTTAATTACAAGTTCTTATCAGATGTAGCTTTCATTTATTCAGAAATGTTGCCCAGCCGGGCACGGTGGCACATGCCTATAATCCCAGCAGCTCTGGAGGCTGAAGCAGGAGGATCATAAATTCAAAGCCAGGCTCAGCAACTCAGTGAGGACCTAAGCAATTCAGTGAGACCCTGTCTCTAAATAAAAAATAAAAAGGGCTGGGAATGTGGCTTAGTGGTTAAGCACACCTGGGTTCAATTTCCTGTAACAAAAAAAAAAAAAAAGTTGCCAAAACATCGATTCAGTGCTTATGAGCTATACTTGATTATCATTTACATGGATTTGTATATATTGATATAGATGTCTACATATGTATTTATAAACACTTAAACAAGGGTACACATGCAAGAAGCACAGGAGGGGAGCTGGGGTTGTGGCTCAGTGGTAGAGCTCTTGCCTAGCATGTGTGAGGCACTGGGTTCAATCCTCAGCACCACATAAAAATAAGTAAATAAAAATAAAGATCCACCAAAGTCTGAAAAAATATACATATTTTTTTTTTAAAAAAAGCAATAGAGGGTGAAAAAAGAGTATAGTAGAAAGAAAGTGAGAATAAAATGGGCTGTTTTGTGAAGTGGTAGGAGAGCAGGTGGTTCATGGAGAACTGAAGGGACAATACAAAAATGTTCAGGAAAAGAAATGAGAGGTTAATATTAGGGCATAATCAGAAAATATCTCACCTGGGTCTCTCATGAACCTTAAATTTGATCAGGTAGGCTAGGTCAGCCTCTCTTCACATAAACCTCATTCCTGTTCTTAAGATTCTCCATCTACTAAAACCTGAAGTTTGAATACCAATCCCCTTCCCCCCTCAGCACCACATCTTTCTGGCTTTGTTTGGCTTGATTAAACTGCTAGAGTGCATTCCTGAAACTAAAAGGAAAAACAGGTAGTCATTTACTTTACTTAAAATAGAAATGAAGTATTAGATTTGAACTGCCCTGTGACCATATGCTTCCACATTTTCAGGAAATGAGGTCTCACACAGAACAGAGTAGCTGCCCCTCTGATTTCCCCTTTGTGTTTTCCACTTTAATTCTTATCTCTAAATGAGTTCTTTTAAAGTAGAATGCACTAAAACAAGAACAAAGAGAATGCTGACACCACTTGAACTCACAGAGGCATTTGGAAATTTCTACATCTCCCTTTAAAAAAAAAAAATTCTGTGACCTTTATGGTATATTCATTCTAACAATTTATTTGCTCAAACAATTGGAGGAAAGTGTCAGCAATTCTAAAGGTAACCATGCCAAAAGACATTTATTTTAATGTCCAGTTCTTATCACTGTCTTTTTTTTTTCTTCGTTTTTCATGATATTAAGTTTCAAGAGTAGTTTACATTTGAAAAATAATACAAATGAATCAGAGCTATACATGGCTTTAAATTTTATATTTATATTTATTTTTTTACGCAAGAAGCCACTGGATTAACTAGAGCAGGAACTGTTTACCGCTTTTTCTAGATGAGAAAAATAAAAGTGCATTTTTCAAGAACATATAACCCAAAATTGTCCCCTTTGTAATAGAATTCAGGATATCTTATTTCTTGCTGACTTGAATTTGTATTTTCACTTAGCATATATTAACTGAGTAACAACCACTACAAACCCCAAAGCTATGTTCTTTAGGTACAAACATAAGGGCAGTTTCTCTGCCCTCAAGGAAATTAGTGTCTACTACAGAGGAGGGACATATAAATAAATATATATTATAATATTGTAGGATAAAGGGTTATGTTAAGATAGTGGTCTCCAAAGTTTATCATTGATACACCCCACTGGGTTTTCTTATTTTGAACATTTCCCCTCAATAGATGTATGTTGATTTAGAAATTACATACATGCAGGCTCATAATGAGCTAATATCTTAAGGCATAAAATATCTAGGTTGAAGCTTACTGTTATTATACAGGATACAAATTTTATATGTGACGATCTTCTTGTTAATTTTTAAATTAAAAAAAAATTGGTTTTAGTTATACATGGACACAAAATATTTATTTTGTTTATTTTATTTTCATATGGTGCTGAAGTTTGAACCCAGTGCCTCACATGTGCGAGGCATACACTCTGCCACTGAGCCACAACCTCTGCCCTTAATTTTTAAATTTGAAGATGTTTTTATAAGAATAATTGGATCATCATGGTTTGGATTTGTTTTGTATTTATCCTAATGATGTGTCTGACCAAGAATGCTGTCAATTTGTTGTCCACTTGTGCTTACTACTAGTAGTACCTTCAGTATTTTTTGCATGAATTTTTTAGAACCATTTTTTTTTTTTAAAAGAGAGAGTGAGAGAGAGAGGGGGACAGAGAGAGAGAGAGAGAGAGAGAGAGAGAGAGAGAATTAACATTTATTTATTTTTTCTTAGTTCTTGGCGGACACAACATCTTTGTTGGTATGTGGTGCTACTGAGGATCGAACCCAGGCCGCACGCATGCTAGGCGAGCGCGCTACCGCTTGAGCCACATCCCCAGCCCCCTAGAACCATTTTCTGATTGTTAGTTTATTTGTAACTAGATAATGCGACAGGGAAATCTAACTGGGAACATGTAAACTGCAATATCTTGCAATAAGGTGAACATAAACTAATAAATGTGTCCTTGTACTTTCCTCTAGATTTTGGGGAGAGGTTTACCACTGAGCCATATCCTCAACCCTTTTTATTTTATTTTATTTTTTTTAAATTTTGAGGCAAAGTCTTGCTAAGTTGCTTAGGTCCTCACTAAATTGCTGAGGCTGACCTCAAACTTGTGATCCTCCCAGCCTAAGCCTCCAGAATCTCTGAGATTACAGTCTGTAGTGTACAGTTTCCTCTAGACTTTTGCCCTAAGATACTCCAGAAAAATTATATGACTTTCCAGGTGACCCTGTACCATCAAACAGGTCATGTGATGGTAACTTTGTTTATATATAATATAAATGTGTTTGTGCCTGTGTAGTTGTTTATATAATTTTTGTTATTATGTGTAGTAAAACATAGATACATTATTTTTATAAAAGTAATATAAATAGGCATTCTTATATTTCTACTCACAACCTCAACGCCAATCTAAAACAACCCCTAGAGTACATATTTCTAGTTTTGAATATCACTACACCAGTCTCTTCTTTTGTCAGAATATAAATTTCTAAATTTCGAAAGATTTCCCTAAAAAGTAAGGACTGGACTGAGAGTGTAGCTTAGTGGTAGAGTATCTGCTTAGCAGGTGTAAGGCCCTGGGTTCCATCCCTAGCACCAAAACAAACAAGAAAAAGAAGAACAAGAAGAGGAGGAGGAGAAGTGGAGGAGAGGAAGAAAGAGGAATGGAAGGAAAGGAGGAAGGAAGGTAGGGAGGGAGAAAAGAAGGGAGGGAAAGAAAAAAAAGTACAAAACTTGTTTCCATTGCTTTCTCATCCCTAACCGGAACATCATCTAATATGATGTCTCAAATTCAATCCCCAAGACTTCTAGCTAAGCTTTACTCTATTTACTCATTTTTAGAGATGACTTAGAGTATAAGAGAAGGTCATAAGTTGATGATTAGACAAATGAAATGCTTCTAATAGTTGACTAAGGTTACATAGCTTATGTGTGACTTTACTGGGGGATTTACTGAGTTCCAAGTAATTACACTTCACTATGAATCACAAAAGATTACAAATGTAAACAAGCATGATATGTTAAATCAAATATATCTTAAAAGAGGCATTCTGGGGGGGCTGGGGTTGTGGCTCAGTGGTACAATGCTCTCCTAGCATGCATGAGGCACTGAGTTCAATACTCAACACCACATAAAAATAAAACAAAGATATTGTGTCCACCTACAAATAAAAAATAAATATTAAGAAAAAAGGCATTCTGTATCAGAAAATGTTAAAGTTGGGGCTGGTGTTGTGGCTCAGTGGTAGAGCGCTTGCCTCGCATGCATGAGGCACTGGGTTCAATCCCCGGCATCACATAAAAAAACTAAATGAACAAAATAACGGAATTGTGAGCATCTACAACAAAAAAATAAAAGAAGGTGTTAAGGGGCTGGGATTGTGGCTTAGTGGTTGAATGTTTGCCTTGCATGCATGAGGCACTGGGTTCGATTCTCAGCACCACATAAAAATAAAATAAAGGGCTGGTGTTGTGGCTCAGTGGTAGAGCGCTTGCCTTGCATGCATGAGGCACTGGGTTCGATTCTCAGCACCATATGAAAATAAATAAAATAAAGTCCATCAACAACTAAAAAAATATTTAAAAAATAAAATAAAAATATTGTGTCCACCTATAACTAAAAAATAAATATTAAAAAAAGAAAGCGTCAAAGTCAGACAGGCTTGAATTTGAATCCTATTTGAATTTGAATCCTGATCCAGCTATTTAGAAACTGTGTGGTCTTAGGAAGGTGGCTTAACTCTCTGAGCTTCAGTTTCTCTTATGTGTTAACTGGAAGTAATATAATCTACCTTATCAGAATTTATTTTTGTAAAAACACGGCAGTCTAGATGTTTGGTACATGAATATTAATTAAAATTTTAAATGAAGCAGAGCATGGTGGCTTTCACCTGTAATCCCAGTTACCCAGGAGCCTGAGGCAGGAGGATTATAACTTTGAGGTCAGCCTCCTCAACTCAGCAAGACCCTGTCTCAAAATTTTAAAAATAAAATAAAAAGGGCTGGGATGTAGCTCAGTGGTAGAGGACTCCTGGGTTCATACCACACAAAAAAGTAAATGAATAAAAATATGTGTAAATAGAGACATTCTATAGTTTAGCATTCCACAGAAATTTTACGTTCTAGGAGCTCTTCCATGAATGAGAAAGTGGAATGGCTCATTAATTAACTATTTTTGAGCACCTATTCTATGCTAAGCATTTTGCTAAATATTATGGGGGGTATAGTGCTTTCAAGGAATGTGGTAGTATAGACTAAACTTCCTTAACTCATAAACCTCAACATGTAGTGGTTCAGATAAAACAGAAGGTTAGTTCTATTAGCAGTCCACATGAGTATTGTGATCATTGATAACCATTATGGTTTTGAGTTTTTTTTAAAAAAAATTTGTAGTTGCAAATGAACAGCATGCTTTTATTTTATTTGCTTATTTTTGTATGAAGTGCTTAGGATGGAACCCAATGCCTCACATGTGCTAGACAAATGCTCTGCCCTTTAGACCCAGCCCTAGCCCTGCTATTCTGTTGGGGTTTTTTGTTTGTTTGTTTGCTTGCTTGCCTGCTTGCTTGCTTGGGTTTTGTTTTTTTTATTTTTATTTATTTATTTATTTTTAGTTGTAGTGAACACAATACCTTTATTTTATTTTTATATGATACTGAGAATCGAACCCTGCACCTCACACGTGCTAGGCAAACACTCTACCAGTGAGCCACAACCTCAGCCCCCACTATTCTGTTTTTATTTTATTTTTTAATATTTATTTTTAGTTATAGGTGGACACAATATCTTTATTTTATTTATGTGGTGCTGAGGATCGAACCCAGTGCCTCACGCATGATAGGCAAGTGCTCTACCTCTGAGCCACCGCCATAGCCACAGCACCCCCACCATTCTATTTTTAACATGTAGTTTCCAACCTTGCTTTGGTTGTCAGCACTCCTTCCCATGGGGCAGCAAATGAAGTCTGGAAGTGTATGTGTAGAGGTTCTATGGGCACGTCCTGGAATTAACACATGTAACTTCTGGTATCACATCATTGGAAGGAACTTAGTCAAATGGCCTAACCTAAATACAAGGGAACTGGGAAATGTAGTCTAACTGTATGCCAAGGAAAAGGGGAGAACAGAGATTGGTAGGTAGTCATCAGTCTGCACTTGATTTTTGGAAAAGAAACACAGAGAGCCCACTATGTCTGTGTGTGTACTGAACCGATTTATAAAAAGGCTGGGGGATATACTCATACTTCTGCTATTGGAGAGAAGTCTCACAACACAAATCATTGTGCTTGCATATCTTCCAATTTATTATAGACACATCTGCATTTTCATTCATTCAAATTGTTCTTTTCCAAAGGGATCACAGAATAACCTCATGCTAAAGCAGATGATTTTCTCATGGTCTGAAAAGGTCTGTACTTATCTCTAAGACTCTCCCTTTTCTCCAGAACATCTTTAAGATGAGGGTGTCCTTAAAAAGAATTAAGCCTCTATGTGTTCTCCTCCCATATTTTCCAAAGGCATCTTGGCGGCTTCTTGTAATTCTTTAAAGCAATAAAGCAGAAGTATCTGCCCCTGAAATAAACACTGTTCCCTTGCAATAGCAGAGAAAAGCCAATTCAAAGGGAATATACGTAGAGTAAGATAAAGACGTTCGCTGAACAGTCAGTTTTTGCGTAACTAAAAAAGCTAATTTTCAAGCCTGTATCACATATCTGATAATCATATTTCACTGGAAAAGAATCTGGGAATAAGCTAGCAATTAGGTGATCATGGATACAAAAAGAATTTCCTTAAATAGACTAAAATCCTCCTTTCCTGAATGCAGTGGTAAAGCAGCTGTCCCTTCTAAGAAGGGTTTTATGTTGTTTGTATTGATTGGAAGTCTTCATTCCTCTGAGATTGAAATTATAGTTCTCAAAAAATTTTGCACACCTATCCCTGAATCTGTACATGTGTGGGTGTACACTTAGATATTACACCTCTCCCCATATGTCCACCACACTTCACTTTGACTATCCTGCTGAAAGTGCTAATATCTTCTGAGAAACGACCATCAACAAAGTCAGGTCAGACTGGGGTAGCTGGCAGAGGAGGTTTGGAAGGAAGGCAGACATAAAAATAAGAAGTATTAAGTGGGGCACAAAGAACGCCCTTGTAGAAATGATGATGCAAATTCCATTAAGCCATTAGGAATTCATTCTTTGGGCCTACAAAGCTTGCAGTAAAATACAAATGCCTGTGGACCCAGGCTGATAGTACATGCCAGTAATCCAAGCAGCTTGGGAGGCTGAGGCAGAAGGATTGTGAATTCAAAGCCAGCCTCAGCATGTTGGTGAGGCCCTGAGCAACTTAGTGAGACCCTGTCTCAAAATAAAAAATTAAAAGGGCTGGGAATGTGACTCTGTGGTTTAGTATCCCTGGATTCAATCCCCAGTACAAACAAACAAAAACCATCGAAGGGCAAGGTCCTATAAGAAGAAAGATCAGGCTGGCATAAAGGGGAGGAAAGAGCAATGGTAGGATGGTGGAGATGGAAATAGGCTCAACAAGAATATAAGGTATAAATAGAAAAATTTGTTTGCTGAAATTTGATTGGATCATCTCCAGGTCTTCTGGTTCCCTATTGGTTTTTCTTTTTCTGCATCTTCCTATGCTATTCTTGCTATTTGGGTGATCTCTGTTCTATTACTCCTAATCCAGATCCAGGGTTGATCCAGCAGATTGAAGGATCTATCACACTAAAAGACATAGACCCAGCGTGACATTTCTCAGCACAAACAGAAGAAGGAAACCAGCACAGAAAACCAAGTTATAAGGAAGGGAAATATGAAGAATAGGCACATAGCTATTATGTCTATCTTTTTCCCATTAGAGTGCTTCAATCTCAGTTTGTTTTCTCATTTTAAGTAATATTCAGAATCAAAATTACACTAGTCAAGCTCTAGAATAGGAGAAATCAAGCTGAGTACAGTGGCACATGCCTGTAATCAGAGCGGTATAGGAGGCTGAGGCAGGAGGATCTCAAATTCGAAGCCAGCCTCAGCAATTTAGCAAGGCCCTGAGCAACTTAGCTAGACCCTGCCTCTAAATAAAATACAAAGTAGGGCTGGAGATGTGACTCAGTGGTTAAGCACCCCTGATTTTAATCTCTGGTACCCTCTCCTCCTGGAGGGGGGGGTGAAGAATAAGAGAAACCAGGGGATAGTTCAGGGAGAGAATCTTTTAAAAAAGAATAGCATCTAGGAAGACTGATTATAAACCCTTCCCTTGATATAAACAAAGAAATTGACAGTGGAGTTTCTAAAAGAAGGAACTTGTTTTGGATTGTGGGGTGGGGAATACCCGTGCCTTGAAACTGGCAAAAATACCCTAGAACTCTGAAAGTTTTATTTCATAAATCCAAAAACTTTTTTCAAATTTATAAAAAATAATCAACACTTTGTAGCTTCAAGATTTCTTATCCCACTTTCCTAGGAACATTTAAGATACACATCATTGTTTACAAGTCATGACTTAAAAAACTCTGATGAAAATAGAGATCTTGTTACAAATATCTTCTCTACTGTTGTTGAAATACTGCATATACTATATTATTCTTGGAAGGCACAGATCATGACTATAATTAAGGAAATGTTCTTAAGAACCCAGAGTTTTCTTGGGTGTTATTAGTATATAGCCAGCTGTGCAGTGCGTGCTGCTCAATGTCATATCATAGGCTTATTTTCTCCCTTTGTTCATTATTTTTCCTTCTCTAGGGGATTTATTTTTAGAATCCATTGAAATTAAAGAGTTCAGTGGAATTTGGTATAATAAATAAAAACAGCTTTGACATAAAAAACTAAGAAATTTGAGAAAAAAGAAAATAATTGATTTGTCTTTGCTGGGACTAATATAACAAACCCAAGGCTTCCAAGGAAAGAGAAACATTTTATCTAATTAACCCTTCAAATCCTTAACATTTAAGAGTCTGTGCTTGAGTATTCTTATTTGACTGAGAAATTAAAGGCTCAAGTCAGTTCCTAAAAAATATCAAAGAGTAGGTGCACAAATCCATCAGGAACAGGTCTTCCCTGGAATTTTAATTCATGTCTGCTCATCAATGTGTAGCCCTGGAAATGAGTGAATACTGGTTATCACTAGGTTAAAATAGTTTGCTGTCATGCTCTTCTGGAACTTGTGTATTGTTTATATCCATATTCTAGTAGGAATATATGATAAAATGGGACCTCATGGAAAATGGGGGGAAATATCAAATGAAACTGTGGTGCACACCTGTAATCCCAGAGATTCAGGAGACTGAGGGAGAAGGATTGAAACTTCAAGGCCAGTTTCCAAAATTCAGTGAGACCCCTGTCTCAAATGAAAAATAAAAAGGACTAGGGATTAAGCTCACTGGTGGAGTGCTACTAGGTTTGATTCCTAGCACACAGACCCCGACCCACATACAAAAATTAAATTAAATTACAATACACAATTGTACTCTTTAGGCAATGCAAATTCACTTTCAAATCTGAATCTACTACTAATTTCCTTATATAATTAATGGCATCACCGTCAATATGGTTCAAGTCAAAAAAGCCCAGAATATTCTTGACTTCTCTTCCAATGCCAACATATAGCCAGCCATTCATCAAGTTCTGTTGGTTTCACCTGTGAAGAAGTCTCTCACCTCCACCCCTTCCTCTCCTGCCCCAGGGCCAAACTTCTTACTCTCCCAGATTTCCTCTTTGCCTCTTTCCTCTTAACCTATCTGCCACACTGCCATCTGCCCATCTCTCTAAAAAATTCAATCTAAGAGAACCAAGATGGCAGGCCAGTCAGAGTAGGTCTCCCAACTACTCGCCCACACAAGACTACCGGGTATCCAAGTGAGACCATCGGTGAGGGCAGCAGCACCCACAAAGAACTTTTGGCTACCCACCTGAGAAGAAATCAGGGATGCTGCTCCCATGGAGGATACCCAGCAGCTTCCCATGAATAGGAAATCTGGCCGCCACCATCTACCAATGTAGGGCTCCCCTGGCTGCCGCCATCTTGGGACTCTGGAGCAGTGGACTTAGCCCCCTACGCAGGAGCTGAGGGAACTTCACACAGGCTCTGGTAGCACTCCACCAGAGCCGACACTTCACCATTGAAAGCAGGAGCCTCCATCTTGCACCACCTTCATCACCATCTTCCAGGAGTTTCTAACTCCCCACTCTCCCCAGCAGCCGCTAACCCAGCACAGTGACACCCTGGTTATCTTCACCATCCTGAAGGCACAGATACCAACCAACAACAGACGACCCCACCTATTGGATGAGAAGGGAGGCAGGAAAGATACTAATATCCAACCAAAATAAGCCCTGTGTCTTCCTTCAAGATGTTGTTGTTGTTGTTGTTGTTGTTGTTCTTCTTCTTCTTCTTCTTCTCTCTCTCTCTCTTTCTCTCTTCTCTCCCTCTCCTTTCTTTTTCTTTTTTTTCAACCAATTTCTACTATTTAAACATTTTTAAAAATTTTTTTCTTGATGTGTGTGTGTATGTGTGTTTTATGTACTCTACTGTCTTCCCACTTACTTGTCTACCCAAATTTACTTCCTCTCCTTTCTCCTGCTACTAATCTTTCTCTTTGGATTTCTCTTTCACACTTCCCAAGATATAATAACTCTATATCCTCACCTCTTACCTCCTCAGCATATCATTCTACTCCTCACCCCTGGTTCTTTGTCCACCATCAAAAACTGTAAACCCTTTTACAAACCTGCTGAGTATATTGTAGATAATAATTGATTTCACCATCTCTGAACATTGTGACCAAACTATAAATGTCTTATTAGCAAACATTTGATTTTAGGGTGTATATTGTTTATGCTGGGATCTGATAACATTGTCCTTCACCTCAAAGGAGAGGTATTGGAACCCTACAGGGGCACTAAAAGCCTATAGGGTAAAAATAGTAAAGCCTAGGATCCACAGCTCTAGAAAGGAAGACACATGAGCAACATGAAAGACAAGGGAAGAAAGTGCCCCAAACAAATCAAGATACCACATTATTAGAATCCATGGCTAGCACAGCAGATGAAATGTCAGAGAAGGAGTTCAGGATGTAAATAATTAAAATGTTTTGTGAATTTAGGGATAATATGAGAGCAAATATAGGTAGCAAAAGATCATTTTGACAAAGAGCTACATAAACAAATACAGGAAGTAAAGATTACTTCAATAGGAAGATAGAAGTTAAAAAAAATAAAATAAAAACCAAACAGAACTCCTTGAAATGAAATAAAGAATAAACCAAATTAAAAGTTCAATTGAAAGCATCACCAACAGATTAGACCACTTGGAAGACAGGACCTTAGACAATGAAGACAAAATATATAATCTTAAAAAGAATGTAGACAACACAGTGAAAATGGTAAGAAACCATGAGCAGAACATTCAAGTAATATGGGATAGCATTAAACAAAACAAATTTAAGAGTTATTGGGATAGAGGAAGGAATAGAGTTCCAAACCAAGGAATGAGCAATCTAGTCAATGAAATAATATCAAAAAATTTTCCAAATTCAAGATGCCAAATATACAAAATCACAATAGAACCACACCAAGGCACATTATAATAAAAATGCCTAACATATAGAATAAGTAGTGAATATTAAAAGCCACAAGAGAAAGGAATCAGATTAATATAGGGGGAAACCGATTAGAATATGTGCAAAGTTTTCAACCCAGGCCCTGAAAGCTAGAAGGTCCTGGAACAACATATATCAAGCTCTGAAAGAAAATGGATTCCAGCAAAATTAAGCTTTAGATTTGATGATGTAATTAAAACCTTCCATAATAAACAGAAGCTAAAAGATACAACTCAAGAGCCTGCACTATAGAAAAGGAGGTATTACACTAAGTGAAAAATGAATCAAAGGAGAAACCAAGTCAAGTTAAATACCAAAAAATAAACAAAAATGGCTGGAAATACAAATCATGTCTCAATAATAACCCTGAATAGTCTAAACTCACCAATCAAAAGACATAGACTGGCAGATTGGATTTAAAAAAAGACCCAACAATATGCTGCCTCCAACAGACTCATCTCATAGGATGAGTGACAGGTTGGGAAAAATCATACCACTCACATGGACTGTAGAAGCAAGCAGGGGTTTCCATCTTCATATCAAATAAAGTAGACTTCAAGCTAAAGTTAATCAAAGGGATAAAGAAGGATATTTCATAGCGCTTAAGGGAACAATTCATCAACAAAACATAGCAATTATAAATTTGTATGCCCTGAACAATGGAGTGTCTATGTTCATCAAACACACCCTTCTCAAGTTCAGGAGTCAAAAAGGTCACAACACAATAATTCTGGATGACTTTAACACACCTCTTTCACTACTGGATAGATCATTCAAACAAAAGTTGAACAAAGAAACTATGGATCTCAATAATACAATCAATAAATTAGACTTAACTGACATCTATTGAATATTTCATCCTTCAATGAACAAATACACTTTCTTCTCAGCAACACATTGATCCTTCTCTAAAATAGACCATATATTATGCCACAAAGCAACTCTTAGCAAATACAAAAAAGTAGAGATACTACCCTGCATTCTATAAGATCATAATGGAATGAAAGTAGAAATAAATGATAAAATAAAATATAAAAGCTACTATAACACCTGGAGACTAAATAATATGGTACTGAATGAACAATGGGTTGCAAAAAACACCAAGGAGGAGAATAAAAAATTCTTAGAGGTAAATGAGAACACTGATACAAGGTATTGAAATCTCTGGGACACAATGAAGGAAGTATTAAGAGAAAAGTTCATTACATGGAGTTCATTCCTTAAAAGAAGAAAATGTTGGACTGAGGTTGTGGCTCAGAAGTAGAGTGCTTACTTGGCACGTGCAAGGCCCTGGGTTCTATCCTCAGCACCACATAAAAATAAATAAATAAAATAAAGGTATTGTGTCCAACTACAACTAAAAAATAAATATTTTTAAAAAGAAAAAGAAAAAGTCAACAAATAAATGACTTAACATTACATCTCAAAGTCCTAGAAAAAGAAAAACAAATCAACACCAAAAACAGTAGAAGTCAGGAAATAATTAAAATCAGAGCTGAAACCAATGAAATTGAAACAAAAGAAACAATTGAAAAAAAATTGACAAAACAAAAAGTTGGTTCTTTGAAAAAATAAATAACATTGACAGACCCTTAGCCACGCTAACAAATAGAAGGAGAGAGAAAACTCAAATTACTAAGATACATGACAAAAAAGGAAATATCACAACAGACACTACAGAAATACAGAAGATAATTAGAAATTATTTTGAAAACTTATACTTCAATAAAATAGAAAATATTGAAGGCATTGTCAAATTTCTAGAGTCATATGATTTGCCCAAGTTGAATCAGGATAATATACACAATTTAAATAGATCAATTTCAAGTGATAAAATAAAAGATGCCATCAGAAGCCTATCAACCAAGAAAAGCCCAGGACCAGATGGATACACAGCCAAATTCTATAAGACCTTTAAAGAAGAACTAATACTAATACTCTTCAATTTATTTCACAAAATAGTAAAAGAGGGAGCATTCCCAAACTCATTCTATGAGGCCAATGTCACCCTGATTCCAAAGGAGGCAAAGACACATCAAAGAAAGAAAACTTCAGACCAATATCTGTAATGAACATAGATGCAAAAATTCTCAATAAAATTTTGGTAAATTGAATACAAAAACATATCAAAAAGATAGTGTGCCATGATTAAGTGGAGTTCATTCCAGGGATGCAATGTTAGTTCAATATTCAGAAATCAATAAATGTAATTCATCACATCAATAGACTTAAATATAAGAACCATATGATCATCTCAGTAGATGCAGAAAAAGCATTAAACAAAATACATGTTCAAAACACTAGAAAAACTAGGGATAATTGGAACATATCTCAACATTGTAAAACCTATCTATGCTAAGGTCTAGGCCAACATCATCCTAAATGGAGAAAAATTGAAAGGATTCCCTCTAAAAAACTGGAACAAGACAGGGTTGCCCTCTTTCACCACTTCTATTTAACATAGTTATTGAGACACTGGCCAGAGCACTTACATGAAAGAAATTAAAGGGATACAGATAGGAAAAGAAGAATTCAAATTAGCACTAATTGCCAATGATATGATTCTATACACAGAAGACCAAAAAAACTCCACCAGAAAATTTCTAGAACTAGTAAATGAATTCAGCAAAGTAGCAGCATACAAAATCAATACCCATAAATCAAAGGAATTTCTGTATATCAGTGACAAATCCTCTGAGAGGGAAACAAAACAAGGAAAACTACCCCATTTACAATAGCCTCAAAAAAAAAAATTGGGAATCAATCTAACAAAAGAGGTCAAAGACCTCTATAATGAAAACTACAGAACACTAAAGAAAGAAATTAAAAGATGGAAAGATCTCCCTAGTTCTTGGATAGGCAGACTGAATATTGTCAAAATGACCATACATACTACCAAAAGCACTATACAGATTTATTGAAATTCTAACCAAAATCCCAAAGACATTTCTCATAGAAATAGAAAAAGCAGTCATGAAATTCATCTGGAAAAATAAGAGACCCAAAATAACTAAAGCTATCCTTAGTAAGAAGAGTGAAGCAGGTGGCATCACTATACCAGACCTTAAACTATACTATAGAGCAATAGTGTCAAAAACAGCATGATGTTAGCACCAAAACAGACTGGTAAACCAATGGTACAGGATAGAGGACACAGAGACAAACCCACATAATTACAGTTATCTTATATAAGACAAAGGCTCCAAAAACATACATTGGAGAAAAGATAGCCTACTCAGCAAATGGTGCTGGGAAAACTTGAAATCCATGTGCAACAAAATGAAAACCCCTATCACTCACCATGCACAAAACTCAACTCAAAGTGGATCAAGGACCTAAGAATTAAACCAGAGACTCTGCCTCTAATAGAAGAAAAAGTAGGCCCTAATCTTCATCATGTGGGATTAGGCCCCAACTTCCTTAATAAGACTCCTATAGCACAAAAATTAAAACCAAGAATCAATAAATGGGATGGACTCAAACTAAAAAGCTTCTCATCAGCAAAATAAACAATCTGTGAGGTGAATAGAGAGCCTACATCTTGGGAGCAAATTTTTACCCCTCACACATCAGATACAGCACTAATCTCTAGGGTACATAAAGAACTCAAAAAGCTAAATACCAAAATAACAAATAACCCAATCAATAAATGAGCCAAGGAACTGAACAGACACTTCTCAGAAGGTGATATACACTCAATCAACAAATATATGAAAAAATGTTCAATATCACTAGCTATTAGAGAAATGCAAATCAAAACTACTCTTAAGATTTCATCTCACTCCAGTCAGAATGGCAGCTATCAAGAATACAAACCACAATAAGTGAGAATGTGGGGGAAAAGGCACACTCATACACTGCTGGTGGGACTGCAAAATGGTGCAGCCAATATGGAAAGCAGTATGGAGATTCCTTGGAAAACTTGGAATGGAATCACCATTTGACTCAGCTATCCCACTCCTTAGTCTCTACGCAAAGGACTTAAAAACAGCATACTACAGGACACAGCCATATCAATGTTCATTGCAGCACAATTCACAATATATAAACTGTGGAACCAACCTATATGCCCTTCAGTGGATGAATGGATAAAGAAACTGTGAGATATATATATATATATATATATATATATATATATATATATATATACACACACACACACACACACAAAGGTATTGTTGGCCATTTTGTCTTTTCTGTTCATTTGCCCATTTATTGAAGGTGTTACTCATTGTTTTGGAGTTTTGTTGTTGTTGTTGTTTTGTGATATAGGTTATCAAACCCAGGAGGGCTCTACCACTGAGCTACATCCCCAGCCCTTTTTATTTTTTTATTTTGAGTTAGGGTCTCACTGAATCCTCCTGCCTTGGCTTCTAGAGTTGCTAGGATTGCAGATGTGCACCACCACACCTGGCTGGTGTTGAGTATTTTTTGAGTTCTTTATGTATTCTGGATATTTATCCTCTTTCAGAAGACTAGCGGTTACTTAACTCTATTTCACACAATTGAAAAGTCAATAAACACATGAGAATTTTACAGAATTTAATGAAGAACATTTGATCTGTGAATTTATAAATTGGAGCCATCTGTGATTCATGATTAATGATCTAAATATAGTTCCCAGGGTTTAATATTTCTACACAGTCTTTATTATCATACTATCTTAAAAACTGGAATAGGCAGGAATGATTTTATGGCTAGCATTTCTAAGAAACTTGATATAGTTCTAGACTTTTTATATACCATTCAGTGATTGAATAAATTCATACTAGGTAAGTAATTTTATTTATTTATTTATTTGTTGAGGGGTGGGTACCAGGGATTGAACTCAGAGGCAGTCAACCACCGACCACATTGCCAGACTCATTTTATATTTTATAGAGACAGAGTCTCACTGAGTTGCTTAGTTTCTCAATTTTGCTGAGGCTGGGTTTGAACTTGAGATCCTCCTGCCTCAGCCCCGCAAGCTGCTGGGATTATAGACATGTACCACCATGCCTGACTGTAGGTAAGTCATTTTAAAACCAGTGCAGGACTTCATGTATGTATAATTTGTTGAAATACATTCTACTGTCAAGTATAACTAAAAAGAACAAATAAAAAAATAAATATAAATAAATAAAATAAAACCAGTGCACAAGAATGTGTTAAAGGGAGCTCACATTAGTTTGTATTATGGCAGGGCGTAAGGAGGTGGGGAGAAGGGTCTTGGCAAAGGATGCCCTGAGAAACCTTCTGCATGAATGATGAATTTGTATTTGCCAAGCAGGGAGAAGAGATTTTGGGAATCATTTCTTTTTGAGATCTGGGAATATTAATTAAATGTACTTACTCAAAGCTCAAATTTCTATTGAGCTTTAACTAGGTACTAGACACTGTGTTACTTGCTAAAAACATAATAATATAAACTGCTGTGTTACAGAATACTAGGGGAGAATTTTAGAGGACACTTTACAGCCAAATCATAAAAAAGCTATCCATGGGAGATTTGCATTTCAGGCATTGTACAAAAGTTCTGATACATTGATGAGGCTACTGAAAAGAAATGAGGCCCACATGGTTAGAGCATGGTTAATTGAGAGAAGAAAGAGAGTAAAGTTGACATTGGAAAAGTAAGTCAGCATTTATTAAAAGTGAGATGTTCTAAGCAAGGGGATGACATGATAATTTGTCTTCAATACACTACTTGAATTTTCCATTTGGAGTATGAATTGGAGAAACAGATGTGGAAGTGAGGTCAGTTAGGAGGCTTTGTAGCCATTATAACGATGGAGATGTAGAAAACAAGATATAAATTCAGATAAATTCTAGAAATAAAACTGACAAGTCTTACTAATGACTAGAGTATGGAAAATTAGGTTAGAACAAAAGATGACTCTCTGTTTCCTGTCATGGGCCATTTACTTCTATGGGTCTGAATGTGTTCAAGGACAGGGTACAGAATCAATAGTTCTTTACCAGTTATTTTAGGTTTGAGATGTCTGAGATACTGCAAGGAGATAACAAGTAGGAAATTGGATACAGAGATTTAAAACTATGAAGAAAAGGTTGAGCTGAAGATAAAAGTTATAAGGATATAGTTCAGTCGTTCTCACCCCTGACTGAAAATGGGAATAGTCTGAGAAGCTTTTAAAAAATACTAAAGTTCTTCTTCAATCCCTAGTGTTTGTGATTTAATTGGTCTGAAATGGGCATTAACATTTTTCCAAAGCTCCCTAGATGATTCTATATGTAGTCAGGGTTGAGAAACATTGACATAGATAGCAATGGATGGGACTACCAAAGGAAAAGGTATAGATAGAGGAGATGCACAGGAATGAAGCTTAAAGATGAAAGTTACTCAAAAGTGAAATTCATGAGCAGCTACAGCACAATCTTTTTTCGTCCCCCAGTACCACCCAGATGTGCTCTCTACCACTGAGTTAAGTCCCCAGCCCTTTTAATTTTTATTTTTTATTTTGAGACAGGGTCTCACTAAATTGCCTGTACTGGCCTCAAACTTGCATAACTCCTATCTCAGCCTCCCAAGTCACTGGGATTATAGGTGTGTATCACCATGGCCAGCACAAACCATAATCTTTTGGAGTACTGATTAAATATACAGATTGCTAGGCTTCATCCAGAGCTATTACATTAGAACATCTGAAAATGTAGGCCTACAAATCTGCATTTTAACAAGTTGTACAGTAATTTTAATGTGCAGTAATGTTTGAGAAGTACTCATTTAGAAGCAGAGTAAGAGTAGCCAGGGGGATAAGGAGACAAACTAGAAGACCATTGTATCTCAAAAAAAAAAAAAAAAAAAAAAAAAAAACAGAGAGGAGAATGTTTCAAACAGTGACGGGTTAACCATGATGAAACTGCTGAGAGATCAAAAGTGTTGAAAACGAACAAATGGTTATCTGGCAATATGGAGGTCATGGTGGTTTTGATAAGTAAAGCAATAATGTAGGAAACTAAAATAGAGTGCTTTTACAAGAGAAAGGGATGATGGGCATGGTGGCACACACCTGTGATCCCAGTGACCCGGGAGGCTGAGGCAAGAGGATCACAAATTCAAAGCTGGCCTCAGCAACTTAATGAGGCCCTAAAAATTTAGTTGAGACCCTGTCTCAGTCTCAAAAATAAAAGAGCCAGGTATGTGGCTCATTGGTTAGGTGACCCTGGGTTCAATCCATGATATCAAAATAAATACAAAAAAAAAAAAGGGTGGGGGACGGGGAGTCAGGCATGGTGGAACGCATCTGTAGTCCCAGAAACTTGGAAGGTTGATGGGGTAGATGGGGTAGAGAGAGAAGATGGGAGGGAAGGGGAGGGGGGATAGTAGGGGATGGAAAGGTAGCAGAATACAACAATTACTAATTGGGCATTATGTAAAATTGTGGATGTGTAACCGACGTGATTCTGCAATCTGCATTTGGGGTAAAATTGGGAGTTCATAACCCACTTCAATCTAATGTATGAAATATGATATGTCAAGAGCTTTGTAATGTTGTGAACGACCAATAAAAAAATAAAATGGAAAAAAAAAACGAGAGAAATAAGACATTATAAAAAAAAAAAAGAAACTTGGAAGGTTGAGGCAAAAGTATCATAAAACTGCAGCCAGCCACAGAAATATAACAAGACTCTGTCTTAGGAAAAAAAAATGAATGAGTGGTATTATGGTTTGGATGTGTGGTGTCCCCCAAAAGCTTGTGTGTGAAACAACATAAGAACATTCAGAGGTAAAATGTGGTTTAGATTATGAGAGCTTTTACCCAATCAGTGAATTAATTCTCTGGTAGGGATTGAGTGGTAACTGAAGGCAGATTAGGTGTGGCTAAAAGAGGTATGCCATTGGGGGAATGCCTCTGGGGTATATATTGGTGAGCTGAACTTAGTCTCTCTCTGCTTCCCGATCACCATGTGACCCGTTTCCCTCTACCACACTCTTCCACCATGCTGTTCTGCCTCATTTCAAGCCCCAAGGAATGGAGTTGGCTGTCTGTGGAATGTGACCTCTGAAACCCTGAGCCCCTAAATAAAATTTTCCTCCTCTAAAATTGTGTTTGTCAGGACTTTTAGTCACAGCAGCAAAAAATCTGACTGAAACAGATGGTGATGGAGTACTCTTTTAAGAGATTTGGATCTGAGGGCAAGGAGAAAAATGAGCAAATTTCTTGGTGCCATGCAGGAATTTATGGTTCTTTCAAGGGGAAGTACTAGCATAAGCTTTTTTAATGCTGAAAGTATCAATCTAGGTAGAGAGGGAGAAATCAAAGATTTAGGAACAATAATTTTTAAAAGAGAGAAATACTTAGAGGTTATTTAGGCTTTTGATAAGTACATCTTCTATTAAATTAGTGTTGAACAATCCAATTTATGTAAGGATAGTTTTTGAGTGGAAAGATTAAAAAGTTCCCAGTTAATGATTCCTCAAAGAAGCATAAGGCAAATTTATCAACTGAGAGAATGGGGGATGAATTTGAAGGGTATAAATTCTTTTGGGGCTGGCATGGTGGCACCCACAAGTAATCCCAGCTATTGGGGAGGGTGAGGCAGAAGGATCATAAGTTTGAGGCCAGCCTCAACAATTTAGCAAGATCCTGTATCCAAATAAAATATAAAAAAGGGCTGAGGATGTGCTCAGTGGTATAGTGCCCCTGGGTACACTCCCCAGTGCCACACACACACACAAAAATTACTTCCTACCAGGTTAACATTCCCACTAAACCATCAAGTGTTCCATAGGAATTATGTTGAAGCTATTTTTTAAATTTATTTTTTGGTTGTAGATGGACACAATAACTTTATTTATTTTTACATGGTGCTGAGGATCAAACCCAGGGCCCTGGACATGCTAGGCAAGTGAGCACTTCACCCCTGAGCCACAACCCCAGCCCTTAAAGCTATTTTTTAAGGTGCATAATTAGTGCCTTCTGGCTTAAAGTCATCTCTTTTGCATTATAAGGAAAATCTGGAATTTCTACTGAGCAACAGTTGGACTTTTAAACAGATAACAATGTTCATAAAGAAATTTGGATACCTATATTCAAGTAGTCCTGTGGCTGGACAATATAAGGTTTCTATCTGAAATAGGACTTAATTTTCACAACAATTATCTCTGGTCACATATGTTTAATATATCCAAATGGAGAAAAACCTACTTTGCATGAGGTGGTAAGCTAGGCAATTTACACAATTTCCAATTCATCTACTCAATCCTGTGTGATATTAGTCATACATACAGCAAGTAAAGTTTGATAGATGGTAAGGAAATTAGGCTTTAAAGACTCCAATCTACTCAAAACCTGTGCTCTCTGCACAGTGTAAGAAGTTATTGTACTCAAGGCTCAACAGTGGGTTTTTTTGTTTGTTTGTTTTGTGTTTTTGGTACCAGAAATTGAGCCCAGCAAGGCTTAACCACTGAGCCACATTCCCAGCCCTTTTTATTTTGAGACAGTGTCTCACTAAATTGCTTAAGGCCTCACTAAATTACTGAGGCTGGCTTTGAACTTGTGATCCTCCTGCCTCAGCCTCCCAAGCAGCTGAGATTGCAGGATACACCCGGCTAAGTGCAACATTGAATTATCTTACAATCAACCATCAACCATCTTGGCTCATAATATGTGTACCTTCTCTGCAAGGAGGCTCAGGGATAACTTCTGTTGCAGTAATTCACTTGCAGGTCAGCATGAGAAAAGAAAGAAGAAGCAGAGCAAGCAAAGCAGTAGAAAAAAAAGTGCTTTATTGTGTACAAGCAATCTTTTTATAGTATTGTGAACAAAGAAGGCAGCCTTCCAACATCAATAAATCAGGTCTTTCAGCTAATTAAACATAGCACACAGAAGTTTTACTTTCTAATCAGGAGTGACCCCCTTCTCATGGCTAATCTACTCTCAGCCTGGAGTATGTTGAGCTCTGCTCTTTGTTAAGAACAGATAATAAAATTTTTCTCAGCGCCCTCCTAGCCCACTTGGCAGAACATCCCATTTGCACGCAAGTCCTCCCAAGGACAGCAGACACCTCGTTTTCAAGCATGTCCGTTGTTACCTATCTATACCTTGACAGAATATCCCGTTTGCAGGCAGACTCCATCAAGGACAGTAATAGTTATGCAGTCACATCTGATTCTCTACATCTCCCTCCTTTTGTTTTTGTAAATGAGCCATAGCAGAAGTGATAAGAGAGGTTTCATGTTTCAGTTGCCTTCGCTTTTTCCAGCGTTGGAAGACAATATACAAAACAAAACAAAAATTATTACAGTGTTCCCTAAAGAAGCTGACAACAAGGTAGAGAAATGACTTAAAGGATTTAAATTAGCAATACTTGAAGACAACTTTTGTAAAATGTCAGATCCTGTTAGTTCAGGTAATGTCTTACTAAAGGTGTCCATCATAGTTTTTTCCAAATTCATAATTTCTAAAGTTAAATTTTGATGTCCATTTAACCGTCTTTTAACAGTTTCCCAGGAATCACTGGTATTATATGGCACAGGAGTCACACAAATATGAGAAGAATTCCAGTCACACTTTAGAACACTTCTGGTAGCCAAGATAGTCTACTTGATTGCCAAGCCAGGAAACAGTATGTTGTAAATTGATCACATCTGTAGCCAATTGAGAGTCTAAGTCCTTTTGTTGTTGCCATAATAAATGAGCATCTTGATGCCATGTTCTCATGAAATCCACGGTTTGAATGCCTTGATGTAAAGCAACACCAGCTACTGCAGCAGTGGCAGTTACAGAAGCAATTGCAAGGATTGAAGCTATAACTATTCCTATTAATCGTCGAGAGTGATGTAACAAAACTTGAACAGCATTGTACAAATGAGTAACAGACAAAGAATCAGACCAAGGATGAGTCAAATTAACAGGCACCCACAATTCTGTACGAGCTTTAACAATAACTAAAGAATAATATTTAATTTCTATTAATTCCCAATTAGTTCTATTTACACATTGAGTAAGGTAACAGTCTATACAGGATATTGTTCCCCAAGTTACATTCCATTCCCAGTTTCCAATCGTAAGAGAATAAGAGAATTTAACACATGCGGAAGCAAAATAAGTCAGATTATTATGTAGATGTACTTCAAAAGGAGAGGAACGGGATACATCTAACATGAAATTTGCAGTCCATACTGTGAGTTTCCCAGATACTGCCCATAATTTCCATATATCCCCTTGAATATTGGAAAACTTTATATGCTGTAACATTGGAGGGACCAAAGCATAATGTTTCATTTTAATTGTCTCATTACCCCAAGCATTTATTGTCCAATTATGTCGATGCCATCTTAAAATACAATTTGGCCAACTTTCTATAAATTCAGAATTATCAGGACTCCAATCAACTATAGTGATATTTTGATATTTGACCACTGTTTTAGGGTGATGATCACGACATTTTTCCCACTATAAATGAGTTAAAAAGGTTTCAAAATATTCAGCTAAACATAAAGAAAGATGAGTTCTGACAAAACGTTCTTCAGATGATAGCGATGATTGATTAACATACATACTAGAGGTATTAAATCCTCGGGAAGATATCATGACAGTAAAAACAACAGTAGAATAACTACGATAATTAACTCCCCAAGTATTATAGGAATGAGAGTCATTATGTGCTATAAGAGGCAAACAGAAAGAATGAGCCCCTACACACAATGGGACTCCTTCAACAGCTACAGTTATATTAGAAATATTATACAGATTTTTATGGAATGGAATATCTTCAATTCCCCCACATACAGGAGGGGGGAAAAATTGATATTATTAGTACACACACGAACTTCAAGTTCTCCCCAGGAAACACTGGGTACCAAAGGAGGATTAGGAACATAGGCCCAGTAAGCAAAAGGATGAGCAGAAACTATACTTACCTGGCAATTAATAACTGCAAGCATAGCTAAAAAAAAGATTAACAGGATTTAAAGGCTGATTTGCCTTTTGAAGGGTTTTTTCAGCTTCTTGAGTCAACTTTTTCATCTGTCCCCATGTTGGGGGGTCCGATGTTCTCGTTGCCATCATAGAAGTTCTCTGCATTGCCAGCTACTGAAATTGTCTGACAAATGGGTTGCTCATTCTGCAATTTGATAAGTCTTGAAGGTACCCAGAAAGGTGTTTTACCTGTAGAAATAAGAGCAAACCCCCTTCCCATGTGGTGCAACAACCTAGAAATCCATTCTTAATTTTCATCCCTGTACCACATAGGTATTTCCAATTTTAGAAATAATGGCTGAGATTTAAATGTAGAGAAATGTTGCTGAGGTGCTGCAGGAACCTCGGAAGCTGACCAGACATTTAAAAAATGTAAAGTTTTATGAAGTATATTTTGAGGTGTATAAGCCATAGCCATATTCCCCCTTTTTATTTTTAGTATATATATATTCTCTTAACATATGATTTGCCCTTTCTATAATAGCTTGACCCTGACTATTATAAGGTATGCCAAATGTATGTGTAATGTCATATTTTTGTAAAAATGAATGTAATTTTTGTGAGGTATATGCAGGTGCATTGTCAGTTTTAAGTTTTCTAGGAATTCCCATGATAGCAAAATAAGATAATAAATGAGAAATGACTGCATTAGCTTTTTCTGAAGATAATGCTGTGGCCCATTGAAAATGAGTATGAATGTCAATAGTATGATGTACATATCTTAGTCTTCCAAATGACTGAATTATAACAACATCCATTTGCCAAAGGACATTAGGATGGAGTCCCCGTGGATTAACACCAGGAGGACAGTAAGGAATATTAAAAGGAGCACATAATAAACAGTTAGCTACAATTTCACGTGCTTGTTTTTGAGTTATTTTGTATTTTTTGTAAAGACCTTTAGTGTTTGTATGATGTAAAGCATGTTCTAGATGAGCCTTTTGTAAGAGGAATAATAGCTTATCAATATTTTGATTTCCTCTAGATAATGGTTCTGGCAGTGTAGAATTTGCTCTAATATGAGTAAAATATACTGAAATAGTTCTCTGTAACGATAATCTTTGTGTAAAAGCAAATAGTTTTTCAATAACAGTTTTTGGATTAATAGGAAGGCTAACTGAAGGTAAATGTGTGCACACCAAAACTGCATACTGAGAGTCAGAAACAATATTAAGAGGAACATTTGAAAAATCTAATAAAGCTAAGGTAATAGCCCATAATTCAGCAGGTTGAACAGAGGAAAAGTCATGAGGATATACTTTAGAAGCTATAGGAGTCCAATATCCTGCTGAAGTTTTGTTAGCATCAGTAAAAACAGCAACACTGGAAAGAGGAATCAAAGAAATAGGGTTTACTAATATCATAGAATGTTTTCTAAAAAATTCAAAAACTTTAGATTTAGGATATTGAGTAGTTAAAGCTCCAGAATAACCAGCTAGAGAAATTTGCCAATTATCATTTAATTGTAAATTGTAAGAAATTTGTTGCTGAGTTATTTGAGTAATTTGATTTGGCTACCACTCAATTGTTGTTGAGAGCCACAGCCGAAGGGGCCCCAGCAAACTTCCAGCTGCCAGCAAACTTCCAGCTGCCAGCTGATGATTGGCTTACAGCGGCCCCAGCAAACTTGTAGCTGCCAACTGATTGGCTCCTCTGCAGTGATGCTCATTGGGTTGTTTCCCTGCCCTTCCAGACCACGGAGCTGCTCATTGGGAGACTCTTTTGGCTCTGCCCACGAGACCCAGCCAATCAGCCTCAAGAGCAGGAGGAGTGGAGGAGGTTGAGAGGCTTGTGGGAAGCTGGTGGTGGCAGTTGGGTTCTGAAGGTTTTCCTGAAGAGCTGTGTCATTTGGCATGTGTCTTCTAAAAATAAATTTCATTTCTTTTGACAAGTGGCTCCTGAATTGTGCCCAGCCAGACTGCGGCATTTGATGGCCCGTACGGGGAACAAACCTGCGACCTTGGCGTTATCAGCAAAACTAGATATCAAAGGAGTAGAATACCGGGTATTTGCCCACAATGCCATAGCGGGAGACATTGGGCTAATGAATGCTGTTCTCAAACCACCCAAACCAGGGAAGAGTGGGAAAAGTTCAAAAGAAGGACAAGACACAGTAGAATCAGAGCTTTCCAGACTTTTTCTTAACAACAAATACAGGGGAATTCCAAAGTGATGTGGAATATTCAATATGTCCCTCCTGTAATTGTTCAGTAACTAATTGTTTTAATGCCTCCAGCTTTTCTTTTTTTTAAAGGCCACTGCTCAATCCATTTAGGAGTACTGGTTAACCAGATTAATGGCATAGCTCAAGGGGGCTGAACAGTGGCTACAAGTTTTTTGAAGAAATATTAATGTGTGCTCCAAGCTGAGATAAAATATCACGGCCCCAAATATTATTTGGAACATTGATTATGTAAAAGGCTGTTAAAAATCCAACATTTTCTAAGGTATGACATGATAAAGGGCCAGAACTGACCCACACATCTGTTATTGCCCATAATCCATTTAATATTATTTGACATTTTTGTTTAGGCCATTCTTGTGGCCATTGTCTTATAGAGATAACTGAGACATAAGCTCCAGTATCTATTAACCCTTCAAAATATTTTCCTTGAATAATTAGAGTTAAAGAGGGTCTCTGATCAGTAATTAAGGTTTCCCAAAATACATTTTTTTCTGTATTATTAAATCCTCCAGTCCTTGATTGATTTTTAGAAGGAAAGTGAAAAAAAAGGTAACAGCAAAATCTGCGCTATTTGTTCTCCACTGATCAAAGAAAGGGTTTGAGTAGAATATGCCATGATGAAAATTTCATCTGTAAAATCAGGATCACCAATGCCAGGAATAACATGAATGCTTCTTAAAGCAGAACTACTACATCCAACAATTAATCCAAAACTCTTAGAGGGAAGAGGTCCAAAAACACCAGTCTTTATTTTGTAAATTCCACCTCCAGGAGATATCAAGACATTGTCATTAATTGGTAAGTCAGCAGCAGCACTTTGTTGAGCAGCCACATAAAGATTATCAATAGCTAACTTAGTATTATCCTGGGGTTGTTTGGTGGGTGACCCAACTTGGGAGTCACAGATGCCCGAAACAAATGAGAAATGATCCCCAGTATTGTTTATGGGCCCCAGGGATGACGGCCCATTGAGTAGTTTCCCGATGGGGGCAAAGGGTTTCCATCTTTATCTGTCTTAAAATGACATTCATTTGTCTAATGTTTGCCTCATTTACATCATCCGCAAACTTCAATAGGTGTCCTTTTTGCACCGGGAGATAGACTATTGTTACTATTGTTACCTTTTTTCTTACAATCCTTTTTAAAATGACCTGCTTTTCCACAATTGAAACAAGTTCCTGATTTATTGGGTTTAAGGGCTCCAGCCATGGCTGCAGCAAAAACAGAAGTTTGATGTTCAATTCCTCCCACTCCAGCACAAGCTCTCACATATTCACTTAATGAGGCATTTTGCCCTTTTAATGGCCCCAAAATATGCTTACATTCAGGATTTGCATTTTCAAATGCTAATGTTTCCAATAATACCTTTGCTTTTTGATCTTGACCTACTGCCCTCATTACAGCAGTACGCAGTCTAGCAAGAAAATCAGTATAAGGTTCAGTAGCCCCTTGTACAGTTTTAGTAAAGGAAGGTTGTGCTTGCCCAGTGGGTATCACACATCTCCAAGCTCTTAAGAAAACCTGTGAAACTTATTGAAGATCTGGATCTGTATATTGAGCCTGCTCTCTAAAGATGCGGTAATTACCCTCCCCCATTAACTTGTCCTCCATAGGTCCCTGGGGATTTTGAGCCTCATTCTCTTGAGCTTGTTTTCGTGCCTCATCTTCCCACCAACTTCTCAGTTGTAACCACTGAGAACCCTCCAAAACTGTTTTGGCTAAAGCCTCCCAATCCAAAGGAATGAGTAGTTTAGAAGTTCCCAAATTTTCTAACATACCTAACACAAAAGGAGACTGAGGGCCATATTGAGAGACTGCAGCTTTTAAATCCTTAATAAACTTGTATTCCACTGCAGTATAGTGAACATCAATCATTGGGGGATTTTGAAGGTTTTGTTGTCTAGTTACAGGAAACAAATGTGGTGGATCAACAAAACCACCAGGGGGAGCTGCAAGATCATCATCATCATGTATCATAGTAAGAGGAAATGAAAAACGTTGTTGTTCTCTACCCACATCAACTCTATACTCTGTCGTTGGAAAGAGAGAAGCATTAGAAGGAGTAGTAGGTTTAAGAGAGGACCTTTGCTTTTTTAATTTCATTTTTTCCACAAAGGCCTCCATAATTTCTTTCATACTGGAGTCACTATCTGAACTTTCTGAATCTTCCTCATCACCCAGATCTGATTTAGGAGAGTCATCTATAGTATCACAAATATCTTCCTTGGGCTCCATTTTGTTAACCTTATTATCAGATTCTGATGTATTAACTTGGCTTTCACAAAGAGAGCCCTTTTCATTATTGCTTTCTAATAATTGTAATGCTTGAGTAATAGCATTACACAATGTCCAAATCTTCAAAGAAATAACATTTCCAGCCTGATGCTGCTTACGGAGTTCTTTCTGAACCAATTTCCATTCCCCTAAATTTAACTGAACCTTAGTTTGATACTGGAACCAGTGACAATGACATTCTATAATTTTAAATAACTCCTTGAGTCTCTTATGAGATGTTTTCACACCTATGGAATACAATAATCCTTGTAGTAACTCCACATATTGTTCCTTTAAAGACTGGGAGTTTCCCATGTTAGTTCTGAAAGTCCCCCTAAAGTTTCTTTCAACCCAGGGCGATACCCTTTCGATATTTTGTTAGTTCCGAAAGTCCCCCTTTCGTTTTCTTAACCCGGGGTGCTTACCCTTTCGGTGCTGGATCCTGCCAAATGTTGCAGTAATTCACTTGCAGGTCAGCATGAGAAAAGAAAGAAGAAGCAGAGCAAGCAAAGCAGCAGAAAAAAAGTCCTTTATTGTGTACAAGCAATCTTTTTATAGTATTGTGAACAAAGAAGGCAGCCTTCCAATATCAATAAATCAGGTCTTTCAGCTAATTAAACATAGCACACAGAAGTTTTACTTCCTAATCAGAAGTGACCCGCTTCTCATGGCTAATCTACTCTCGGCCTGGAGTATGTTGAGCTCTGCTCTTTGTTAAGAACAGATAATAAAATTTTTCTCAGCGCCCTCCTAGCCCACTTGGCAGAACATCCCATTTGCACGCAAGTCCTCCCAAGGACAGCAGACACCTCGTTTTCAAGCATGTCCACTGTTACCTATCTATACCTTGACAGAATATCCCGTTTGCAGGCAAACTCCATCAAGGACAGTAATAGTTATGCAGTCACATCTGATTCTCTACAACTTCTGATCAAAATTGTAGTAATTTACTTTAGTCTTTGTTTTCTGCTATTATTTTTCAATCCCATTCATTACTTAGCTCTTGTTTTTTTTTTTTTTTTTTTTTTACCAATTGGATATATAAAGCAGTGAGTTATTTGTTACTTTTAATGAAAACCATCATATTATGTACAAAAGTAGGTGATGCCAATAGCTGAATTATGGAATCAACCCAGGTGTCCATCAATAGATGGATGGACTAAGAAATTGTGGTATATATATAAAACCTATTATTTATACACACACACACACAAAAAAAATGGGTTTTACTCAGCCATAATAAGAGAATGAAATTATGGAACTTGCCAGAAAATGGATGAAAATAAAGAATATCAGGCTAAGTGAAATAAGCCAGACTCAGAAACTCAAAGGTTGAATGTTTTCTCTCATATGTAGAAGCCAGAGTAAAATAAAGGAAAGGAGGAAGGAAGGATAGGATAACATAAATGGAAGATCAGTAGTGTAGAAGAAGGAGATCAAGAGGCAGAGTGGAGGGCTGGGTTAGGGGAGGCAATGTGGAATGAATTCTTAAAAAAAAAAACTTTAAAAATCGTGTTATGTGCATATATAAATATACCACAGGGAATTTCATCTTTATGCATACATAAAAAGAATCAATCAAATATAAGTAAATAGAGGAGCCAAAGAAGTCTAGTGGAGTAGAGGAAGGAGAAGGAGAGAAGGAAAGAAAGATAGTAGGGAAAAAGAAGAAGGAAAAGTGGGGGTCGTGAACTGATATCAAATTCCATGTATGTTTGAGTTTGTTGAGATGAATCCAATTATTATGTATAATATAAAACTGATAAATAAAAATATGTGAAGTATAATTCAAATAATAACTATCAGTCTGTTTGGGCTGCTATAACAGAGCACCATAGACTGATGGCTTTAAAACAACAGAAATTTATTTCTCAAGGTTCTGGAGGGTGGAAAGTCCAAGATCAAGGTACTAGCAGAACTTAATGAATGGCGAGCCCACTTTCTGGTTCATAGACATTCATCTTCTCTGTGTCCTCACATGTCTGAAGGGAAAAAGGGAATTTTCTGAACTCTTTTTTGATATTAATCCTATTCATGAGGTTTCTGTCCTCATATCATAATAATCTCTCAAAAGCCTCACTTCTTTTTTTGTTGTTTAAATATGTTTTAGTTGTCAATGGACCTTTATTTTATTTATTTATATGTGGTGCTGAGAATTGAACCCAGTACCTCATACATGCTAGGAAAGCACTCTGCCACTGAGCCACAACCCCAGCCCTCATAAGCCTCACTTCTAAATAACAAAACAAATATGTAAATCAATGGAAGTGTAACTGATGTGATTCTGCAAGCTGTATACGGGGTAAAAATGGGAGTTCATAACCCACTTGAATCAAAGTGTGAAATATGATATATCAAGAACTATGTAATGTTTTGAACAACCAACAATAAAAAAAAATAAAAATTAAAAATAAATAAATAAATAACAAAACAATAAGGATTAGGATTTCAACAGATGAATTTGGGGAGGGGGACATAAATATTCAGTCTACAGCAATCTGCTCCTGACATACCCCTACCCCAATTCAAGTCCTTCTTATACCAAAATACATTAATTACATCCCAACAGTCCCCAAAGTCTTAACTCATTGAGAGAAGCCATTCATGAAATACATGAGGATCTTCTCTCATCATGGTAGCCAGGAAGAGATAGGCCTGGCATTGGGAACATTCCATGGCTCTCCCTTGGCAATAGATTGCCTAATGCACATGACCTTTCCCTCCACTCTGCTAGGAAGGTTCCTCATAGTAGCTTTCTAGAAAAATAGTTTCTCATAGTTTCTCTTCTAGGAACACCCTTACAGACACACATAGAAAGCTACTATGAGGGACTACTATGAGGAGATGGGAGTAACTGTTAGAAACTGAACAGCCCACTTTGACCCTTTTTGGAGAACATTCTATAGAAGGTCTTTGATGTCTCTAGATGTAAATAAAGCAGGCAGGAGTGCCATTTTGTCAGAAGCTTGAACTATTTGATCAGCTTAGCCATCCTGCCCCCAGTTTTGAAACTACTTTCTGTGTTCTGCAGTTTTTCTGCTGTTTTATTTCTCTTAGCTTTTATTTTTCAGCCAGCCCATTCCACCAAAGGGAACCCCATTTCCACCACCCATGCAGGATGTGGGTGGGGACTCATTCTAGCTAGCATCAATGTAAAAGTCTAAAGTCCAATGTCTCTAAATATCGTCTTAATTAGATAGGGGGTAAGACTAAAGGTATGATACTAAGAAAAATTCCCCACTAGTTGTGAACATGTGAAATCTAACACAAGAACAAATAGGATATGAGTGATTTATTTTGAGGGATTGGCTCACACAATTACAACAGCTGAGAAGTCCCATAATCTGCCATCTGCAAAGTGGAGGTCCAGGAAAGCTGGTGGTATACTTTAGTCCAAGCCCGAAGGCCTGACAACCAAGGGGACTAATAGTATAAGTCCCAATCCAAGTCCAAAGGTCCAAGAACAAGGGGTGTTGAGGGCAGGGGAAGACGGATATTCAAACTCAAGTAGAGATAGTGAATTTACCTTTACTCTATCAGTTTGTGTTCTCTGGGCCTATTACACATTGGATGGTGACCATTTGTATTAGCAAGGGTGAACTTCTTTGCTGAATCTACAGATTCAAATGCTAATTTCTTCTAGAAACACCCTTACAGACATACATAGAAATAACATGTTACCAGCTATCTGGGCATCCCCTAGTCTAGTCAAATTGCTACATAAAATTAAGAGTCACAGTAAGTAATAATCTCTGTAAAGTATTTACATTTTTAAGAGTCTGCTTAGAAAGTAGAATTCTTAAACAGGGAACTTTCTATGTAACAGTACAATAACTGGCAGTCCCTTGAACATAATAATATCTTATTAATCAGTACATACCTAGCCCTACACAGAGAGCTTGGTATGAAGTAGATACTTAGGTATTTTCTGAATGAATTATAAGTCAAGTGTTGAGACATGCAATGGTACATAATGTTTATTATTTCAAAGACATAATTTCACCAAATTTAGCAAGGTAAGAAAATTTTTAATATTAATAATGAAAATGAAAATATGTTTATGGGATGCTATCCTGTGGACATATACACAGAAAACAGATATATACATATGTCACAAAGCAAACATAGTTTAATTTACAAAAGTAAGCAACTATAACAATTCCTTAGAAGGAACACAGAACTTCATTTCTTATAGGTGATATAGTAGAATAAATATTCTTTGAAGTTTGAAAGACTTAGAATCCTAGATTTTCCCTGCTACAACATGGCTAAACTTGAATAGATTACATAACCTGTGGTCTAAGTTTTCTCATCTATAAAAGCAGGATGATGACAATACCCACCTCATAGGGTTATTCTGAGGATTTACATCAGATAATGCTTGAAAACATACAGCACAATGTTGCATACATATCTAAGAACTCAATAAATGTCTGGAATTATTTAGTAGTCCCACCTCATTCCTTTCTCAACAAAATATTATTTTATCAAGTCTGACTTAAAACACTTAAATTTAGGCCACAGTGCTAATAAAGATAATTTATGGTATTCCTGTTTTTCTTTAAGATGAATTATCAGGTTGAAAGTAGAGAAGCAATTTTAAAGAGACATATTGCTTTAATGAAAATATCTCAATGAAAGAAGAATGTTTCTCAGTTGCAGCTTTGCCATAGGAAGAAAGAAAAATAAACAACATATGTGTACCCAACATTAGAGCAACTAAATATATGAAGTGAATGTTAATTGAATTGAAAGGAGAAATAACAGCAACACAGAATATTAGGGGACTTCAATACCCCACTATCAACTATGAATATATCATCCTGACAGAAAATCAATAAGGAAACAGTGGGTTTGAACAACACTACAGACCAAATGGATTTCACAGACATACAAAGAACATTCCATCCATCTAACAGCAGCATAGTACATATTCATTTTAAGTGCACACAGAACATTGTGCAAAACAGGTCTTATGTTAGGACACAAAACAAGTCTTACCAAAACTGAGAAATTTGAAATCCCATCAAGTAGCTTTTTGGACCATATTGGTATGAAACTAGAAATCAATAACAAGAAGAAAACTGAAAATTTCACAAATATATGGATATTAAATACTACATTTTGAACCAATAGCTCAAAGAACAACCAACAAGATAAAACAAAAATTGAGAGAAACAAAAAGGAAAACACAACATACAAAACTTTGTATGAACAGCAAAAGCAGTTCTCAGAGAAGTTTAAATAAATAAGTGTTTACAGTTAGAAAAAGTAAGATCTCACACAAAGCACCTAACTTTACACCTCAAGGAGCTAGAAAGGGAACAAACTAAAATGAATGTTGGCAAAGAAAAACAAACAAACAAAAAGAAAATAATAAAGAGTAGAAATAAAGGATATAGAGACTAGGAAAACAATAGAAAATATCTATGAAACTAAGAAGTAATTTTTTTGAAAAAATAAAATTGACAAACCTTTAGTAAGATTAAGAATAAAAAGAGAAGACCCAAACAGATAAGTTATAATGAAAGAGGAGATATTACAATGGATATCACAGAAATACAAAGGATCACACTACTCTGAACAACTATACAACAACAAATTGGATCAACATGAAGAAATGGATAAACTCCTAAAAACATACTACCTTTCAAGAACGAATAATGAAGAAATAGAAAATCAAAACAGACCAATAACAAATAAAGAAACAGAATCAATAATCAAATAACTCTTCTTTTTATATATCAGGGATTGAACCCAGGGACACTTAACCACTGAGCCACATCTCTAGCCCTTTTTATATTTTTGTTAGAGACAGGGTCTCACTGAGTTTCTTAGGGGCCTTGCTAAGTTGCTGAGGCTGGCTTTGGGCTAAGATTCTCCTGTCTCAGCCTCCTGAACTTCTGGAATTACAGGTGTGTGCCACTCAAAGAACTCCAACAAAGAAAAATCCAGGGCCTGATGTTTTCACTGGCGAGTTCTACCAAATATTTAAGAAAGAATTACCACCAATCCTCTTCAAATTTTACAAAGTTCAAAAAGAAAGAAAACTTCAGTCTCATTTTATGAGAGGTCAGCATTACTCAGACACTAAAGTAAGACAAGAAGAGAATAAAAGAAAAAAATTACAGGTCAATACCCCTGATGAACATAGATTTTAAAATCCTTAATAAAATACTAGTGAAATAAATTCAATAGCACATTTAAAGATCATAAATCATGACCAAGTGTGGTTTATCCCTTAGATATAAGAATGGCTACTTACACAAATCAATAAATGTAATAACAAAAAATAAATAAAGGATAAAGATCATATGATTTTCCTTAAAGAGGCTGAGAAACCATTTGACAAAATTCAATACCATTTGTGGTAAGAACTGTGAACAAATTAGGTATATAAGAATTGTACCTCAATAAAATTAAGACCATATATGACAAGTCCACAATTAGCCTCATACTCCATAGTGAAAAGTTGAAAACTTTTCCTCTAAGGTCAGAAAGGGGAGTCTCTTCAATAACTGGTATTGGAAAAACTTGATATCATATGCAGAAATATGAAATTGCACCTTTATCTCACACTATATACAAAAATCAACTCAAAATGCATTAGAACTTAAAATCAAGACCTGGAATTTTAAAACCACTTGAAGAAAAAAATAGAGGAAAAGCTTTCCAACACTGCTCTGTGCAATGATTTCTTGGCTATGATCTCAAAGGCACAAGCAACAAAAGCAAAAAGGGACAAATAGAATTGATCAAACCAAAAAAAAAAAAAAGGAAATAAAAGCCTTCTGCACTCTGCACAACAAAGAAACAATTAACAGAGTAAAAAGATGATCTACATAATGACAGAAAATGCTTACAAGGTATACATTGGATAATTTGATAATATCAAAATATATCAAGTATTCAGAAAACTCAATAGCAAAAAATAAAAATAAATCCCCCAAATAGCTAAGTGTAGTGGCACTTGCCTATAATCTCAACAACTCAGGAAGCTAAAGCAGGAGGATTGCAAGTTTGAGGCCAGCCTTGATAATTTAGGAAGGCCCTCAGCAATTTAGCAAGATCCTGTCTCAAGAAATAAAAACGGCTGGGGACATAGCTTAGTGGTAGAGCGCCACTGGATTCAATTCCCAGTAACAAAACAACAAGAACAAAAAATCTGATTAAAAATGGGCATAGGATCTGAATAGATATTTCTCAAAAGAAGACATGAAAAAGGCCAGTAGATACATGAAAAATATTCAGCATTACTACTCATCAGAGATCAAAACCATAATGGTATATCATCTCACATGTGTTAGGACAGCTACCAAAAGATAAATGATTGTTGGTGAGGATGTGGAGAAAAGGGAACCAACCCTTGCACACTGTTGGTGAAAACATAAACTTACATAGTCATTTTGGAAAACAGTATGGAGGTTCATCAAAAAATTAAAAATAGGATTACATGGGATGTAGGAATTCCACTTCTGGATACATATTCCAGGCAAATGAAACTGTGTCTTTAAGAGATATCTGTACTCCCATGTTCACTGTATTGTTATTTATTACAGTCAAAAATGACATCAACCTAAATGTTCTTCAACAGACAAATGGATAAAGAAGAAAAGTGGTGTGTACACACACACACACACACACACACACACACACACACACACACACACACCCAGGGCAGGTGGAGGAGACTATTGGTCAAGAAAGACCGAGAGGCTAGGTTTGTAGCTCAGTGGTAGAGCACTTACCGAGCACATGTGAAGCCCTGGGTTCAATCCTCAGTACCACATAAAAATAAATAAAATAAAGGTATTGTGTAATCTATAACAAAATATTTTTTAAAAAAGATGGAAATTGTCATTTAGGACAATAGGGATGAACCTACAGAGCACTACACCAAGTGAAATAAACCAGGCATAGAAAGACAAATATACTAAGATTTTATTTGCAAATGGAAACTAAAACTATTGAACTAATATTAGAAGAGACTAGAATGACGATTGCTATATTCTGAATGTTCGTGTCTTCCCCACATCCATATGTTGAAACCTTATCCCCAGTGTGATGGTTTTAAGATGTGGGCCTTCTGGGAAATGATTGGGTTATGATGATGGAGCCCTCCTGAATGATATTAGTGCCTTACAAAAGAGGAGCAAACGAGCTTGTTACTTATGAATCAGAAAGTGGGCCATCAAAAGACATTGAATCTACCTCTTGATTTTGGACTTCCCAGCCTCCAGAATTATAAAAATTAAATTTCAAGTTTATGGCATTCTGCTATTGAACTAATATGGTTGTTACTAGGTTTGGGGGGTGGGAGAAATGTAGATATGTTGGTAAAGGGGTGCAAAGTTTTAGTTATGCAGGGTGAATAAATTCTAGAGATCTATGGTGACTATAGTTAATTGTATACTTGAAATATGGCAAGCTAAAGTAGATCTTAAATGTTGTCACCACAAAAAAAAGGTGCATCTGTGAGACAGTGGATATGTTAATTAGCTTGATAGTGGTTATCATTTCAAGATGTACATGTATGTTAAAACATTACCATGCCACCGGGCGCAGTGGTATGCACCTGTAATCCCAGAGACTTAGGAGGCTGAGACAGGAGGATCGTGAATTCAAAGCCAGCCTCAGCAAAAGCAAGGTGCTAGGCAACTCAAGGAGACCCTGTCTCTAAATAAAATACAAAATAGGGCTAGGATATGGCTCAGTGGTCGGGTGCTCCTGAGTTCAGTCCCTGGTATCCCTTCAGCCCTGCAAAACAACAAAACAAAACAAAACAAAACAAAACAAAAACCCACCATGTAGGAAGGAAGGAAGTCAAATTATCTGTTTGCAGACAACATGATTCTAAGAAAAACTTAAACACTCCACCAAAAGACTGTTAGAACTGATAAATGAATTTATTAAAGGTACAGGACAAACATCAGCATGCAAATATTGGTAGCATTTTACACACAAATAACGAATGGGTAACAAAGAAACTTCATTCATAATAGCTACCAAAAATATAAAATACATAGAAATAAAATGAAAACACAAAAAAACAGAAAGACTTCCCATATTTACTGATCGGAAGAATTAATACTGTTAAATACTCACACTACCCAAAGCAACTTACAAATTCAAAGCAATCTCCACCAAACTATCAATGGCTTTCCTCACATAAATTTTAAAAATAATAAAATTCGTATGATAGCACAAAAGACACAAAATAGCCAAAGCAATCTTGAGCATAAAGACAAATCTAGAGGTGTCACAATATCTGAACTCAAAACATACTACAGGATTTTATTAAACAAGACAGAATGGTACTGTCATAAAAACTAACCCATAGAAAAAAAACAGAACAGAAAACCCAGAAATAAATCCACATATCTATACCCAATTGATTCTTGACAAAGGCACCAAAACCTCGAAAAACAACAACCTTTACAATAAATGGTGCTAGGAAAACTGGATATCCATATTTGCATAGGAATCAAACTAGACCCCTTTTCCTCGCCATATAAAAAATAAACTCAAAATGTATCCAACTTAAATGTAAGCTCTGAAAATATGAAAGTAGTAGAAAAAAAACAAGAAATGCTTGAAGACATTGGTATAATCAATGATTGTTTGGGTGAGATCCTAAGCACAGGTAATAAAAGCAAAATTAGATAAATGGGATTATTAAAAAAAAAAAACTAAAAAGCCTTTGCACAGCAAAGGAAACAATCGATGGAGGAAAGCGACAACTTACAGAATGGGAGAAAATATTTGCAAACTATTCATCTGACAAAAGATTAATATCCAGAATATATAAAGAATTCAAAAACTAAATTCAAAACCTCCAGAATAATCTTACTAAAAATGAGCAAATAATCTGAATACACATTTCTCAAAAGAAGATATATAGGGCTGAGTATATAGCTCAGCTGGTAGAGTGCTTGCCTCGCATGCACTAGGCCCTAGGTTCAATCTCCAGCACCACAAAAAAAAAAAAAAAAAAAGATATACAAATTAACAATGCTCAATATCACTAGTCATCAGGGAAATGCAAATCAAAACCACAGTGAGAGATTGCCTCATTCGTAAGAAAAAAGAAAATAACAAATGCTGTGAACATACAAACATTCACTGTAAATGGCATAATACATTTATTATGGAGAACAGTAAGGAGGTTTGTCAAAACACTAAAAATAGATCTACCGTATGACCTAGCTATGCAGTGTCTGGATATCTATCCAAAGGAAATGAGATCAGTTTGTCAAAAAGACACCTGTATTCCCATGCTTATTGCAGCACTATTCACAAGAGCCAAGAGATGAAATTAACCAAAGTGTGTATCAACAGATAAATGGATAAAGAAAATGTGGTATACATACACAATGGAATATTATTTAGCCCTGTCATTCACACCAAAATTGATAAAACTGGAAGATATGACCTTAAGTGAAATAAACTGGATAAAGAAAGACAAATACCACCACATGTTCTCACTCATATGTGGAAACTGAAAAAGTTAATCTCAAAGAAGATTGGAATACTGGTTTCTGGCGACTAGGAAGGGTAGCATGTAGTGGGGACAGAGGCTGGTTGGATAAAGAATACCAAAATATAACTAAGATAAGAATGATAAGTCCTAGTGTTCTACAGCGTAGTAGGGCGACTACAGTTGAGAAGAAGCATATATTTTATGAAGAGCCTAAAGAGAAGAGTTCAAAGGCCCAAAATATAAAGAAATAATGAGATGGAAATGCTAATTACCCTGATTTGGCCATTCCACATTATATACATGTACTAAATTTCATACAGTATAATTATTCATGTGTCAAAAAGAAAAAAAGGAAAGAATAAATCATGTTGTTCACCTTAAATATCTAGAACATTCACTTTTCAACTATACTTCAATAAATCTAGGAAAAAGTGAAATGGGTGTATATATGTGTGTGTGTGTGTGTGTGTGTGTGTGTGTGTGTATGTGTGTGTATGATTGGTTTTAACTGTTGGAACCATCTAGCAGTAATGAATATTCAATTACAAAATTCATTACTGAGAAGTAAACAAAATTGCATGCAAAATATAAGAATGAAAACTAAATTTCAATGGTAGTATTTAATAGTATCAATGTTAATCATATATGTTTTAATACAACAGCCAAAACCCAGCAATCTTGTAAACCTCAAGACCTACAATACCAACAACTGGTATGATGTAAGTGCTCAAAAAGGTGTTTTAAATTAGCTAATTTATTTTTTTTTACCATATTGTGAATAAGTGGTCATAAAAGTTTTAAACTGAAGGACTTGGAAAAAACCAAAATCATATATCCAACCAAGTTTCAGTACAATGTGTAAACAATCCAGAGATTTGGCCAATTTGGTGCTTAAAAATTGTTCAAATCATAATTCTGAGCCTCAGCTTCTTAGCCTGAAAAAATGAAGAATGGTAATAACACAAATTATATATTTGGGATCTTTTGGGCTTCCATATGAATTTTATGATTTGTTATTGGTATTTTGTACAAATTGCTTTGAATAATATGGACATTTTAACAATAAAAAATTGTTTTATGGTGTTAAAAGTTTTTATGATTGGGGCTGGGGTTGTGGCTCAGTGGTAGGTAGAACACTTGCCTTGCACATGTGAGGCCCTGGGTTCTATCCTCAGCACCACGTAAAAATAAATAAGTGAAATAAAGGTGTCTCCTTCTACAATTAAAAAATTATTTAAAAAAAATTATGATTATACCTAGTAACATACCATGAATTCTTCTTTATCTAATCCACAGAAAAACTGGAAATTTTGATAATAAAAAGTACCAACAAATTATACTCATATTTTTTTAATATTTATTTTTTTTAGTTGTAGTTGGACATAATACCTTTATTTTTTTATGAATTTTTTAATATTTATTTTTCGGTGGACACAACATCTTAGTCTGTATGTGGTGCTGAGGATCGAACCCGGGCTGCACGCATGCCAGGTGAGCGCGCTACCGCTTGAGCCACATCCCCAGCCCTATTTATTTATTTTTATGTGGTGCTGAGGATTGAATCCAGGGCCCCGCATGTGCTAGGTGAGCACTCTATTGCAGAGCCACAATCCCATCCCATATACTCATATTTTAAAATATATATTTATGGGTATATTTAATTTACTAATCATCATCATCATCATATTCAAGTATGTGACATTTTATGAGTTACTGCATGACACAAATTTCTACTCAGGGGTTAATTTTACATGTTAAAGATTATGAATGAGAAGCTGGGCATGGTGGTACACGCCTGTAATCCCAGTAACTGGGAAGGCTGAGGCAGGAAGAGCGGGAGTTCAAAGCCAGCCTCAGAAGATTAGTGAGGCCCTAAGCGACTCAGCGAGACCCTGTCTCTAAAATAAAATATTAAAAAGGGGTGAGGATGTGGCTCAGTATTTAAGTACCCTGGGTTCAATCCCCAGTACCCCCCCCAAATAAAAAGATTATGAATGAGAGACAAACATAGGTACAGACATATAAATTGCATTATTTATAATTCAATTGAAAATCAAAGTAAATGAGAGCTGGAGTTGTGGCTCAGAGGTAGAGCACTCGTCTACCATGTGGGAAGCCCTGGGTTCAATCTGCTGCACCACATATAAATAAATAAAATAAAGATTTTTTAAAATCAAAGTAAATGAGTAGTATCTTGCCAAGAAAGACATTTGGCTGCTCTTGGTATTTCATACTGGCTTGAATTTTAATTTGTTTTTTAACTAGCAATTTATCAAGTACCTTTGTAAGGCTATTCAATTAAATAAAATGATTCCAAGTGTTTTAAATCAGAAAAATTATTTTACAAAAAAATACTCTTTCTCATTTGTTTTACAAGGGATAGAATATAATCTATATCAAAATTTAAGCTCTGATAATAGATCACAAATATTTAAAATTAAATATATTCATTTGTATACTTGTATATCATCTTCATATACAAAGTAACCTGAATAGATAATGTTGCTTTCAAATTAAAATTAAGGTAGATGTGCTGTCTAGCAAGAGAATGGAATGACTGACATTAAGATCATGAGAGAGGCTGGGGTTGTGGCTAAGTGGTAGAGCGCTTGCCTAGCATGTGTGAGGCCCTGGGTTCAATCCACAGCACCACATAAAAAATAAATAAAATAAAGGTATTGTGTCCAACTACATCTAAAAAAATAAATATTAAAAAAAGCTCATGAGAAATGAATGTAGTTTTCTAAGTATGACAAAAGAGGGAACTGTTATGCTTTAATATTGTTAATGTAACATGACATTAACTTGTCTAGATATATATGATCATTTTATAATTACATATTATTCAGGCAACTAACTTCCTTTACCCTGAAAATTCTATGGCCATGTATGTTTAAATTGTTTTTAGAGTCTGGTGTTTCAGCTCAGGGGTAGAGTGCTTGTGTAGCAAGTTCTAGTACCCGGGTTTCATTCCTAGAATCACACACACACACACACACATACACACAGACACACACACACACGAATGCGCATGCACGTTTTAAAAACAATATGAAACAGTACTAATCTCAACATAAAGTCTACCTTTTCCCATAAAGTCCTTAATACAGATCTATTAAAAATGTTAACTGTCTGTTGTAAAGATTCTAAAAGCATTAGTCAAAATACCAAACTACTATTGTATAGTAAATTGATATTACTATCACACTAGAAAATCTATGAGGCCTTATTACTATGGTTAGTCCCATTCTTGACCTGTTGAATCAATCTGTATTTGATTAACAAGATCTCCAGGTGATCCATACACACACACACACACACACACACACACACTAAAGTTTAAACATCACTGTCTTTTAAAGCATAATTTTCATTACTAGTTCATAAATTATACAATATTATTTTGTATTTATTTGCCTTAGAAATGACTTAGATCTGTCTGAATAAAGATTTAGAAAATTCAAATTGCTATTGAAAATTTATTTCTATTTATTTACATAAGTACAAAACCAATAAATTTCTCACCTCTTTTGGTAGATAATTGATACATCTCAATGGAACAGAGTAAAAATAATTTTTCCCTAACGTTATAAGGTGGAGTAATCAAAATAATTCATTTGAGAAACCAAGAAAATATTATATAAAAACTTAAATTTAAAAATAATCACATTTTAAAGCATTTTCCCTTTTCATTTTAGTAACTTTCAAATTGTTCAGTTAGTAGTTTTCTATCCTAAAACGCTTATGTCAGAATTCTGATGACTTATTTCTCATAGCTTATGTTTCATAAATTATGCTAAAATTCTCAAAATTACTTATGTCAGAGATAGTCATTCTAAACTTATTTTCTAATACAACAAGACTTTATTTTGCTAAAACAGAGACTTAATGTTAAACACACACACACACACACACACACACACACACACACCTGTGAAAATTCATGAGCATAAGAATGTTTTCATGTTTTATAACTCAGGAGTAGAAAATACCTTAAGAAACATATGGCTTTTGCTATTTTCAGTTCACCAATTCCAGAAGATATCTGGATACTTCCAAATTAATGTAATTTGCAACAATGCATCTTCTTTGGAGTGCTCTGGACATTGGGATAGATGCCTGAGGATTCTAGGACCATTTCATATAGAATATCAGAACTGTAGATTTACTAAAGCGGAAAACAAGCTTAGCTAAGGTGAATCAAAATTTTTGATAGAATAGTTTTCAAACATCTTCTGCTAAGTATTTACTCACTTTAGTTTTTCTTTAACTCTGAGAGTTTAGGGTGCAATATTATCTTTAATAACATTTACTTGAATGACTTTTTACTTCTGGAATCAATCATAATTACAAACAAATAATAGTTATTTAAGATATGTGAATTTTTTAAAAATTAGAACTACTTGAAAGTGGAAGATTATACTTCTTATCACAGGAGCTTATAAGCAATTCAGTCATATGACTAGCGCTTTGTGATAAAAAAAAAACACACACAATGTTTGACCTATTCTTTAATTTTATAGAGTTGTTGCTTAAATTTGTTATATAGAGTTTATCTTTTGGGTGGGCGGTTGTACTGGGGATTGAAATCAGGAGCACTCAACCACTGAGCCACATCCCCAGCCCTATTTAGTATTTTATTTAGAGACAGGGTCTCACTGAGTTGTAACCTCACTTTTGCTGAGGCTGGCTTTTAACTCGTAATCCTGGGATTACAGGCATGCACCACCGCACCCGGCAAGAGTATGTTATATAAAGATAACATTACTTTGTGAAAACATCCTAGAAAATTATTGCTTTTGAAGAAACTTTTATCTTCTGAAAATATAAATGATGTAAAGGGAATTTGGACTCTTAAAACAATCTATGTTATTTTGATATGGGGTATACCTATTTTGCCCAGGATGTCCTCGAATTTGTGGGCTCAAAATCATCCTGCCTCATCCTCCAAATTACAGATGTGTGCTATTGCACCCAACTGAAACAACCCACTTTGAATATCCTCTCAAAGTCTGATGGAATCCTTACAAAGTCTGTTTCTACACTTGGGAATAAACACTGGCTCTTTTGATTAAAAAAAAAAAAGGATGATGTGATGGGTAGAGAATTGATAATGAGAAAATAAACCCCATGCTAAATTTTTTTCATTCAACTTTATCCACAGTTTGCATCGGTAATATACATTTAGTGTTCCATTTACTTTTAAATGCATCAGAAAATCCATTATGATAGATCTGTGAGCAATACAAACTTTTCTGAATTCTTCAAAAAATTCAGTTATAAAAGTCATTAAACTAGCATTCTATAAAGATAATTATTAAACAAATGGCAATGCATTTTTACTCCTTATTTCAATTGTAACATATCCACCATCACTTCTTTCTTGTGCCATAGTCATAAAATTTAACAGAAAGAGCTATCTATTGAATTTTTAAGGGTCCAATAAAAATTTTAGTCTGATTAGTCAACCCTCATGAAATCACAACTCCATTCAAATAAAGATAATCATTCTTAATTCAATAACTGATGAAGTAAATATATAATAACAATAAAAACATTTAGGATAAATTTTATACATAAAACTACTAAAAGAAATACATCAGAACCTTGGTATACTGTTGTCCTCAGGGACTTGTGAAATTGCTTCAGAGGTGGTGTTGCCCTTTGACACAACACTAAATGAAATGTCATGGTATGAACCTCCGCTGGACCCATCTTAAGTGCAATTTGGATTTGCAAAAAGGATGCTACAATGAGGTTCTGGTGTATTTTCTCTTTAAAAGAATAATTAACTGACAAGGGAAATGCAATAAGGGAATGGCCTACGATTTCACTACTATTTTAATGATATGAAATAGGAAAATACTTGTAAAGTAACTAACACTACATTAATAATAAGAGGAAATCGATAGCATGATAACTATAAAAGAAGTGTGAATGATTGTTGCAGTTTTTAGTGATTACTTAACTTGTAACACTGTCAAACTTCTAAATTAGAAACTTATCAACTAAGGTACATACTGGCCATTTCTTGTATATTCCAAGTTTTCACTAGGGAGATCATGTCAATGAGGTTTGTTTTTTTGTGTTTTTTAAAAGACACAACTGAAAAGGAAAAATTAGCTCAAATATTTAAAGTAATAAATTACTAATAATTTAATTCTTATACCTTACAGTCATAAGAAGCTTTAATTCTTCAAAAGCTCCAATTTGACCCTTGGGGAGTGTAAAGAATATCTGTATTCTAAAGCCAAAATTTAATTATATGGCTTCATGCCAACTGATCAAAAATAGTAGAGTTGTTCCTAAGTCAACCCTTACTATACCATTTGGCACACTAGTTTTTACCTTTTATATATACCCTTCGAAATACCCAGGCCAACATTTTTAATAAGTTGCATCCATATTAAGAGGTAACAAGTGCAAATGATCACATACTTAAGATATGATGCTTGGCTACTACAAAAGTAATTAAGGTTCTTTTATAGGAAAATGAGTTATTCATTACAGTAATGTTTTTGAAAAATTCCTGCACTACTACCAACATAAATTTATCCATCTCTAAGTCAAACAAGAACTTTGTGTAACGTAATATCTCATGAAAATATTTTTGGAACAGTCTATGTTTAACTCAACATCAAGTTAATTGAGGAGCATCGGTGTACAAGATCCACAAATGGTCAGATTTTGAATAAAAACTTATTCCTCAATTGCTGCTCTCTGAATATAGCTAAAGGCAGCACTGATGTAATGTTCCTGAAAATCAAGATACAAATCCAAACTTTGGCAGTTTTATCAAAATGTCCTTCATAATTAGTACTTCACTAGTTCTCAAAAATCTTACTGCTTTGTGTAACATTTTCAATACAGAAATAAAATACTCTTCAAATAATACACTTTAAAAATGATTAAGTTTTGCAAAATTAAATAGCATAAATTAAGCATATTAACATTTTTGTTTTTGTTTTGTTTTGTTTTTTTACAACATGAAATAACCAATTTAAGGAAAACTGTAATGGACTAACTAAAAAACCACGATGTCACGATGTGAGGCACATTTAAATCCTCACATAGTATTGACCTTACAAAACCTACTAAAATAGTTTAAAGTTCTGTTGACTCTATTGATACAAAAAAGAAATTGCAAAAATGCTTAAGACTATATAAGATTCATCAATTACACAGGCACTTCACATGTAAACAATCTACAGTACAACTGAAAATAGTTTGGCACCAACCTATAATACTAAAAGAATTTAATAGAATGCCAGAGTTCGTTTTTTTCCTACTCATTTTTTTCTAGAAAACTAAGAACAAAGATGAAAGAAGTTGTGTATAAACTAGAATTAGAAGTGTATTAAATAACTCAAATATAGAATTGTTTTAAATGGCTAAAAAAAGATTACCATTTTCCAGATGTTTACTAGTATATTATGATGTAAAAAAATTAAACCTAATGTGATTATTAAATTGGATACATATTTTAAATTGAGTATCAATCTGCATTTTGAAAAATAACCAAGGTTATTAACTAATAGTAAAAAGAAAATTTGAATTCATCAAAAATTCTTATTAAATTAATCCAGTTTTCCCCCAAAAGAAGCTTGGGCAATTCAGTTTCAATTTGATGTTTTAATGTAATTTTTGTAAAAACCCTAAGGCTTGACCTAAGGCAAATGATTTTTGACTGGACATTTTTATTCATGAATTTGAGATATCTAAAATTGCTTCAAATAAATGAAACTACACACTTATAATTTTAAAAATGTTATCAAGCCATAGAAAGTTGAGATGCCTTGGTCGTAGGTAATTCAAGGAGGGCCTGAACCGTGACGCCAACTTTCACAAGACCTCGTTCTTCCAAAATATGATGAGGCAAACAGAGTCTTTCCTGGAAAAGAAAAAAAAAGATATTTGAACATTCAATATTTTGTGTGTGGTTAAACTTAAGTTGGAATCGGATTGTTTTTTCTTGTGTGTGTGTGTGTGCAGTGCTGGGGATGGAACCTGTGGCCTCACATATGTTGCCAAAGGCTCTACCACTGAGTTACATCCTCAACCCTCAGAATCAGATTTTTAAAGTATACTTTCTGTAAAACTTCAAGTAAAAAATGCACAATTCCGTTTTCTCTAGTAAATATTGTAATTTAATGTGTTTTGGTTCTTAACTTACACTAAGTAAAGGATTATAGAGGCTGGCCTTCTCTGAAATGCTATCACTTTACAACTAAACCTCTTTCTCTACACAGAAAATATCTGTAAAGGAAGAGGTCACCACTCCTGCATTTCCCATTCACTACTCAACCACTGCTATTTTACAGCTGCCTCTAAAGAATGTACCCACTAAAGTTACTCTAGTAAAAAAAAAAAAAAAAACAGCAATGTCTTCTTAAATGTTAAATGTTGCACATGGCTACTTGACTGCTATATCATTTTGAGCCTTTAATTAATGCCTTTCTTGAAACCTTACTTCTTCCTTATGTTGTATGACCTCATTCTTTTTATTTCTTCAACTTTTCTGACAGCAAATTGTGCAATAGCTTTCATTAGCTTTCATCGATCCTATTCTAATATCCTAAATGCTTCCAAGGATTCTGTTATCACTTTCTTCTCTTTTTACACGGTATCCATTCCTTGGTATTTTCATTTATTCTCTTAGTTTTAATTATCCCTCATAATGACTTCCAAATCTTCATTTCCTCCCCAAATCTCTCTATCAAGCAAATGCCAACTAAACAGCCAAACATGTGTCCAATAAACATATAAAAATCAATATGTCCACAAATAACTACTTCTACTAAATTAGTTTATCCTTCTGTATTTTATATCTTGGTCAGTAAAAAACTATTCAAATTCTACCAATATAAACATAGGAATCATAATAGCTTTCCCTGTCTTCCTTACTCCCTTAATCTATTCATCAAATACCACTGATGATATCTTTAAAGAGTTCTCAAAAACTATGCTGTGCACATAGGTACATGCCTGTAATCTCAGAGACTTGGAAGGCTGAGGCAGGAGAATTGCAAGTTCAAGGCCAGCTTCAGCATTGTAGCAAGACCCTATCTCAGAATAAAAAATAAAAAGCATTGGAGGTGGAGCTCAGTGGTAACATGCCCCTGGGTTCAATTCCCCTGTACTTCAAAACAAAAGAAATAAAAGAGTTCCCTAAAAACTATTTTCTCATCTCCATTTTTATTGCTCCATTTAGTGTTCTCATGGTATTTTACATACTTATTCAAATCACTATTGAAGAGTATAATGAGGAAAGGAGAAATGTTTCAAATCAGGGACTTTAGTACTTATCTTAGAAACTAGAAAAAGAGCAAATTAAATCAATGCCAAACAGAAAGAAGGAAACAATGAAGATGACAGAGAAAAATGCTAGAAAGAAAAAAAAAATCAATGAAACCACAATGTAGTTCATTGAGAAGAATTTAAAAAATTCATAAGCCTTTATTTAAGCCAATCAGGAAAAAGAGACTTAGCAATATCAGTAATAACAAAAGTGACATCACAAGATATTCTACAAATACAATGATAATAAGGAGATACTATAAACAATGTTATAAGATAAATTTGACAAATTAGAAGAAATGGATAAATTCTCTGAAAGATAAAATATACTGAAACTCACACAAGAATAGATAACCAGAATATATCTCTATCTGTAAAAGAAATTTAAACTGTAGTATAAAACATTTCCACAGGGGCTGGGAGTATAGCTCAGTTGGTAGAGTGCTTGCCTTGCATGCATAAGGCCCTGGCAGGGTTCAATGCCCAGCACCACAAAAAAAAAAAAAAAAAAAAAAAAAAAAAAAGTTCCACAAAGAAAATCCCTGGCCTAGACTAGACTATTCATAAATTTCATTAGATGAAAGAAATGATATCAATTCTGCCCAAATGTTTAAGAAAAATCAAGAGGAAAGGAATACACATTCCAGGAAGTTGGCACTACCTTAATACCAACAAAGACATTAAAAGAAAACTAAAAACCAGTATCCCTATAAACATACAAGCAAAAATCTAACAAAATTTTAACAAACTGATCCAATAATATAAAAAAGCAATAACAACATCAAGAACAAAACCAATCCCCTTACTATCCCCCCTCCCCTCCCCTCCCATCATCCCTCTCTACCTCATCTGCTGTTGTTCAATTAAAGGCAGCAGAATACAACAGTCACTAATATGCCATTATGTAAAAATGTAAGTGTGTAACCGATGTGATTCTGCAATTTGTATTTGGGGTAAAAATGGGAGTTCATAACTCAATTGAGTCAAATGTATGAAAGAAGATATATCATGAGCTTTGTAATGTTTTGAACAACCAATAAAAAAAAAAAACACCATGATCAAGTGGGGTTTAATCTAAGAACGCAGGATTGAACTAACATTTGAAAATCAACGAATGTGATTTATAATAGTAACAAACTAAAATGAAAATAACATGCTCACATCAGTTGATGAAGAAAAAGCATTTGATGAATTCATTTATTCAGGGACGGGGTAGGGAGTTAGCAATGCTGGTAGAATGTGATGGACATCATTATCCAAAGTACATGTATGAAGACACAAATTGGTGTAAACATGCTTTATATACAACCAGAGGTATGAAAAATTGTGCTCTTTATGTGTAATATGAATTGTAATGCATTCCTCTGACACTTATTTAAAAATAAAAGATAAAATAAAATAAAAAGCATTTGATGAAATCCAAGATCCATTTGGTAAGAACTTTAGGAAACTAGGAATGTAAGAGTACTTCCTAAACCTCATACAGATCATCTGTGAAAATCTCACAGCTAACATTGTACTTAAGGGTGAAAGACTGAAATTGTCCTAAAAGAATCAGAAGACAAGGATGTCCATGTTTGCCATTTGTATTCAACATTGTGCTAGGATATCTGGCCAGAGTAATCAGACAAGACAAGAAAAGACATTCAGATCAGAAAGAAAGAAGAAAAGCTGTTTCTATTCATAGAAAATATGAACAACCATATACAAAATTCTGTGAAATCTACAAAAAGCTACTAAAACTGATAGGTACGTTTAGCAAGATTGTAAGATATAGATTAATATATAAAGACTGATTATATTTGTATATATTAGAAACAAAGAGTGAGATATTAAATTACAACTGAACAATCACATACAACAGCATGTAAAATACGAAAGTATAAAATCCTTCAGGACAAATACACAAGATCTATACAGTAAAAACTACAAAACATGTTGAGGGAATTAAATAATACCTTAGTAAGGATATACTTGGTGTATGGAAAGACTCAATATTGTTATCATTCCGCCTATGTTGTTCTATATGTTAAACACAACTTCTATAATAATCTAATTTTTAAAAAATTTTTGTGTAGAAGTTGGCAAAATATTCTAGATTTATATGGAAATACAAAAGACCACAAATAGCCAAAATAGCTATAAAAATGAAGAAGAAAGTTAGAGTGCTAATACTATTTGATTTTAAAATGTGTAGTAAGCAAGATGTTGTTTTACCAATGTACATATAGGGAAAAAAATGTCAATGGAACAAAATAAAGAATCCAGAAACAGATTCACAGATAAGTGGACAAATGGTTTTTGATACAGAGGCAAATAATAGATTTTTAAACAAAAAGAGAAAAAATAGATTTTTAAACAAATTTTGCAGGAAAAACTGAATGCAGGGAAACTCCTCAAACTCATGAAAGGGCATCTACAAAAAAAAAGCACAGTTGATATCATACTAAAAGATGAGAGAGGGCTGGGGATGTGGCTCAAGCAATAGAGCTCTCGCCTGGCATGCGTGCGGCCCGGGTTCGATCCTCAGCACCACATACAAACAAAGATATTGTGTCCGCCGAAAACTAAAAAATAAATATTGAAAAGTTAAAAAAAAAAAAAAAAGATGAGAGATTAAATGCTTACAATCAAGAACAAAGTGGTGCATACCTGTAATCCCAGTGGCTCAAGAGGCTGAGGCAGGAGGATCACAAGTTCAAAGTCAGCCTCAGCAACTTACTGAGGGACTAAGCAACCTAGCGATCCCCTATGTCTAAATAAAATAGAAAAAAGGGCTGGGGATGTGGCTCAGTAGTTAAGTGCCTCTGGGTTAAATCCCTGGTACCAAATAAAAAAAAAAAAAAAAAAAAAAGAATGTCGATAGGAAATAAACAATTGAGAGTCCATACATTTATGGTCAACTAACTTCTGACAAGGGTACCAAGACAATTCAATGAGAGGAAGAAGAGTCTTATCAAAAAATGGTGCTAGGAAAATAAACATCTGCATCTAAAAGAATGAATTTGGAACACTACCTCACACCATGCACAATACTGTACTAAGAAAAGGATCATAAACCTAAATGTTAAGCACAAAACTATAAAACTTTTAGAAGAAAATATAGATACAAATCTTCATGACCTTAAATTAAGTAATGTCTTCTTAGCTATACTATCAAAATCACAAGAAACAGAAGAAAAATGAATAAACTGTATCTCAAAAAATAAAAAAACTTTTGTGCTGCAAATGATAACATTAAGAAAGTAAAAAGACAACCCACAGCATAGGAGAAAATAAATGCAAATCCTGTACCTCATAAGTGATTTGTATTTGGAATATATAAAGAATACCCATGACTCAATAACTATAAGATGAATAATCCAATTAATAAATGGATGCAGGTTTTGAATACAAATTTCTTTAATGAATATGCACAAATTATCAATAAGCATATGAAAAGATGTTCAACATCATTTACTATTAGAAAAATGCAAATTGAAAATATAATGAGCTATTACTTTGTACCTGCTACAATAGCTAGGTAGACAGTAACTATTGTTGGTAAGGATGAAGAGAAATTAGAACCCTAACTCATTGCTGGTGGGTATGTAAAATGGTGCAGCCACTTTGGAAAACATTTTGGCAGTTCTTCAAAAAGACGAACATAGTTACCTTGACCTAGTAATTCCACTCCTAGGTTTATAACCAGAACTGAAAAATAAGTGTCCAAATGAAAACTTGTTCTTAGATGTTCACAGCAACATTATTTATAATAAATGATGAGTGGTAACAACCCAAATGTCCACCAACTGACAAATGGACAAACAAAATGTGGTATCTGCATACAATGGAATACTACTCGGCATTAATAAGAAATGAAGTACTGTTTTATGCCACAACACAGAAACCCTGAAAACATTATACTAAGTGAAAAAAGTCATACACAAAAGGCTCCATAATGTATGATTTCATTATATGTAATGTTCAGAATAAGCAAATACAAGGAGGCAGAACAGGAAGGGATAGTCAATGCGTAAGGGGTTTCTCTCTAGGGTAACAAAAATATTCTACACTTAGATTATTATGAATGTTGCCCAATTCTGTGACTATACTAAAAACCATTTAATTGTATGTTTTAAATCAACGAATGCTATGTATGTTAATTATATTTCAGGAAAGATGTTAAAAGAACAATCAATGCATGAGCCCAATCCCAGGCTGAAAAAAGAACTTTAGCTTTGACAATATGCAAGAATTAACTCAAAATTGATCATATACACAAAACGTAAAACCTAAGATTATAAAACTTCTAGAAGTAAACAGGAGGAAATATTTGTTACTGTGGGTTATGCAAAGATTTCTTAGGTTTGAGAAAAAAAAGATAATCCACTAAAAAAAGAAAAAAAAAAAGACAAACTGTACTTCAAAACTTTAAAATGTCTGCTCTTTGAAAGACACAGACAATCCAAAAACTAGGATACAGCATCTGCGAGTCACAGGTCTTATGAAGAACTTGGTCCATAATTTATGAAGAACAACCCAATTTTAAAAATAGATAATTATTGGGCTGGGACGTAGCTCAGTGGCAAAGCACCTGCCTTGCATTCACAAAGCCCTGGGTTTGACCCCCCAGTTAAAAAAAAAAAAGACAAAAAAAAAGAGAGAGAAAAATACATAAAATATTTTAAAAATCTATATTAAAAGGCAAGTTATAGTAAGTAATAATAATAGATAAAAGGTTAGAAAATACACTTCCAAAAAGAAGATACACAGATGGCAACTAAGTACTTGAAAAGATGATCAATACTGTTAGTCTTCAGGGAAGTGCAAATTAAAATTGTAATGGGAGGCCAATAAATACTTATTTACAATGACTAAAAACTTAAAAAGGTCAGTCATCCAGAAGTGGTGAGGATATGGAGAAAATGAAATTTCATATACTGCTGATAATACTGTGAAATGGTACAACTGGTTTAGAAGAGAATTTTGTACTTAAAATGTTAAGCACCTACCTACTAAAGGCTGCAGGTATTCCACTGCCAGGTATTTACTAAAAATTAAAGAATACAAATATCCACACAAAGACTTATACACAACTGTACACAGCAGCTTTATTTTTATAACCCCTAAAACTGGAAACAATCCCAATATCTACCAACAGGCCAATGGATCAACAAATTGTGAAATTCTACTCAGAAACAAAACAGAATGGCCTATTTAAATATGCAACAATACTGACATGTCTTAAAATAATCATGCCAAGTAAAAGAAAAAAAAAATCAACACATTTTATTAGTGCATTAATATAAAAACTCTAGAAAAATGCAAACTAATATATTATGTTATAAAGCCAATTAGTGGTTGCCTAGAGAAGGAAGGATTGCAGAAGGAGAGGAGGAAACTTTTGAGGATAATGGATATGTTCATTACTTTGATGGTGATGATGATTTCATGGTGTATGTATATATCAAAATTTATTAGGGCTGAGGATGATAGAGTGCTTGCCCAGCATGTGTGAGGCCTTGGGTACAACATCCCAGCACCACATATCCCCAAAATGGATAAAATCATATACCTTATTTACATGTCCTTTATTTTACACCTATTATATCACAATAAGGATGTTAAAAACTAGAAAATATCCTAGAACAAAAAGAATTAAGTGAAAAAGATTGTATGTTACCACTTATGTGTTCATGGAAACAAAAATTCTTTCTTTTTTCTTTTTTTTTATTGGTTGTTCAAAATATTACAAAGGAAACAAAAATTCTTAAAATGAAAATGCAAAATAAGAAAATAAATGTAATGTAATAATAGCTGGAAAAAAAAACTGTCCTAAGTTTTCTATTTTCTCATTAAGAGTAAGGACACAAAAAAGAATTAACCAAGATCTTTAAGAATTAAAAATTTAAGGGCCTGGGTATAGCTTAGTTAGTACAGTGCTTGCCTCACATGCACAAGGCCCTGGGTTCAATCCCCAGCACCACATCATACACACACATAAATAAATAAATAAATAAATAAATAAATAAATAAATAAATAAATATTTAAAACATCATATGTTAAGCATAGAAAAAAGGTAATAATAATTCCTGCATTACATATACACTACATTTGCTCCCTTGAAGAAAGAGGCTAAAATGGAATCTAAAGACTAGATTATGATAACACTGTTCAAAAGACCTAACAAGCACAATTGTGTTCTGTTTACAGTGTGATTTCCCTCACCAGTCAGTCATGTTAAGGTTGGGTTTGTAAAACTTTTTGTTTTAAATGCAACATTTTTATTAAACATTTTTGTAAATTAGGGTCTAATTTCCAATTTCCAACCTTAATTTCCAATATATATTTATAATACTGCTTTTGCAACAGACCAACACTCTGGAAAGACATTTCACAGAATTGCTTTCACCTTCCTTCCCTAATCTTTTAGGGAGCCATCTTTTTTTTTTTTTTTTTTTAAGTTGTAGATGGACACAATATGTTTGTTTTACTTATTTCTTTATTTTTTTTTACTGTGGTGCTGAGAATCAAACCCATGCCTCACACATGTGAGGCAAGCGCTCAACCCCTGAGCTATACAAACTTTTACATGGTAGTCTAAACTCCTGAAAGAGGCCTCTGAAATGTTCCCTCTCTCCTCAGCTTCTAGGAATTGACTTGCAGAAAGGCAATGCAGCTGTCTGAAAGGAAAATGGCAGGTTGAAGCCAGGATTCCTTTCAATGAGGAGGAAAACAGGAGCCCAGGAAAGAAAGACCTGCCCATTGTCTCATGTGGCCTCCTTTTCCCCCATAAAAACTCTTCAGGCGGGCTGGGGATGTGGCTCAAGTGGTAGCCCTGGCATGTACGGGGTGCTGGGTTCGATCCTCAGCACCACATAAAAGTAAAATAAAGATGTTGTGTCCACCAAAAACTAAAAAATAAATATTAAAAAATTCTCTCTCAAAAAAAAAAAAAAAAAAAAAAACTCTTTATGCCCTTGAGCCCTCTAAGAGAGATTTCAAGGAGGAAGGAATCCTCTCTGTCTTCTTCGGGGCTGACTTTGAATAAACCCGTTTCCTTCCACTAATTTTGGTCTCCCTAGTCTTTGGATGAGCATCGAACAATAGAACCTTAAATTCGGATAAAAATTTAATCATTAATTTTATAACACTGTAATTATTATGTGAAACACAAGCTAATTTCCACAAATTTCAAAGTTTGCCCTTGCAGATATTATCATACTAGGCACTAACATTTTCAATATCATTTTAAATAAAGCTTAAAATGCTGTTACATTAATGCCAATCTTCCAGTCAGAGGTCTATCCATTGATTAATAGAGGAATCTAAATGTTCCCCAACAGGAAAAAAAAAAAAATGATAGTAGCATTGCCATTACAACCAAACTGTAATATGGCTACTTCGCATGGTTAGTTAACTTTTCCATAAGATAGCTGTTTTATAAATTGTTTTAAAAACAACTTGAAAACATTTTTTACGCAACTTCTGCAATTATCTACAGCAACATAGTAAAAAGAAGGTACAGTAACAGCTGCTCCTTTCAAACTGAAAAACTTATAACAATAGCTGAGTCAGCTATTACCATGATAACCTGGTTAAGCTATTTCTCCATCTCAACCGCCCAGAGGCAATCACCTCATGCTGATTAGGGAAGCTAAACAGAAACTGCCCGCTGGCACCAGGATGCCAAAAGAACCTGAAAAAACAGATTTGTAACTCCACATAGTCCGGTGTATATGCATATCTCTGAGCTCCCTGCTTTTGTTCTTTTTTCCTATTCAATACTAAACTTCTATGTGTTCAGGGAAGGCAAATTAGCTGTGATCCCAGTTTATAAATGAATTCATTTTTTATATCATTTTTCTCTTAATTGCAATATAGGTGGGCAACCAAATCCAGCCCATGGAACCCCCAGAGCCAAGCCTCTGGGTTGGGGGGGTGGGGATTAACACCAAGAGACAGTATCATTGTTCATATATTTTTTAAAATTTATTTATTTATTTATTTTTTTAGTTCTCCGTGGACACAACATCTTTGTTGGTATGTGGTGCTGAGGATCGAACCCGGGTCGCACGCGTGCCAGGCGAGCGCGCTACCGCTTGAGCCACATCCCCAGCCCTCATTGTTCATATTTTGAAAACATTATTAAATGCTATTTTGACTACTCTAATTTGAATGCAACAAATTAATATTTAAATAATCATTCTGTTGGATAAATAATTACCTGTGAGACACCCAACTTTTTACAAGCATCAAGAAAATTTTCTACATTTCTTCGACATTTTGCCATGCTCAGCTTGGGCTGTAAAGTAAGGTTGGGGGAAGAAAGGTTTATTTTCAAGCATTTTTATACAGAACTTAACCAAAACTAAAATTTTAATTTATTGAGGTATAGTCTATTATTTAAAGACCGTTATAGGAAGCTATGTTTTCCTGTGATAAATAGAAAGCCCAGTGGTCCATTTTTAGAATATAGTATTTAGCCTTAATTGGATCCAATTGTAGCCATATTAATTTTAGCCCTTCCCTTTTCCCATCCCAATTTTAAAATTAGCTAATCATGTAGATTAGAAGCCCCAGCTCCTCCAATCAAAAGCAAAAGGCAGCACTGCATTAAGGATAAAAACTGCCTGCCCAGGTGTGTATACTAGACAGGTTCTGGTAGCATGCCCTTCTGGTAGGAATAAAAGCCTTGTCCACCCACTTTTAAGCACTGGTGTTTGATTTCTTGTGGCACCTCAGTATTTCTAACATTCCTTTGGAGAACTATAGACAAAACTTACCACTGCTGGTGATGGTACATGAATACTAGCTACAGAGCGTGGCCTTATATGATTGGCTAAATGGCAAAGAACAACCCCATCCATCAGTGCAGCTCCAATGTCATCAGGCAAAATAACTTTTAACCTGGATTCAAGATTCTATAAAGAAATGGATACAAATCAGATATTTTACCTAAGCATATATTAAATATTTATATTACTAATTGTTATTTAATCAAAAAATTTTCAAGAACATTGAAAATAAACCCATATACCTCACTAATTTTTCTAAGTTAAACCCATTTCTATAAAGCAAGTCTTTTTTTTTTTTTTGTCTTTTTTGGAACTGGGGGTCAAACCCAGGGCTTTGCAAGTGCAAGGCAGACGCTTTGCCACTGAGCTACATCCCAGCCCTAAAGCAAGGCTTAAAGGTCAATCTGACTTACATTGCGAAGTTGTCTTATTTGCTCTCGTTCTTCCCTTAAGTGTTCCATCTTTCTTCTCATTGTAAATCCTGGATCTGCAGCCCCATATTCCTGGCGAGATGAGCGGCTAAAAGCTTTATAAAAACAGAAATTTACCAACTTATTTCAAAGCTAATTAAAGGAAAAACCACTGATGGAGAAAGAAGCATGACAAAAAGAATCAGTACAAAATTACATAAATCACTATGACTTATTAATACATTCAAAATATTTTCCAAGTGTATCTTTGAATACCACATATATAACTGAAAGCAACAGAGAACAAAAGTATAATGATTTCTATCACCGACACATGTTCTTACTTAAACATGTTATTAGAAACTTATGATCCAGGTTAAATATGAGAACTGAACATATGTCAACCTTTATCTTTAAAGAAAAAAAGGAAATTATTTTTGAAGGTCAATATAGTTATTCAGGAATAAAAACTATAATTCAATACCTTGCCAAATAACATGGATCCATTTTCTTTTGGGTTTGCCAAATGTGAAAAGATCCCTTTTTAAAAAATTATAATATAATGGAGTGTTATAATTTCAAACAGTGTTTGGTCTGCTGGCAGAGGGGGTCATTCTAACAGCAGTCACAGCATAGTAGAAATAAGACTGCAGTATATCTAAGCCAAAGAGCTGAGGTTTCAGGAGCTTGAAGGTAAAGAGGAAGAAAGAAATGAGAATGGGAATTGGAAAGACAAGTTTAAGAGAAAATCACTTTTAGGAGAGGGGAAAGAATCTATGGTATAATTAAAACTATGGATATTACAAATGGATATTATATGGATATTACAAAGCTGGGATATTACAACTTGAAACATAACCCATTAATTTGATTTAAAGAATATATATTTACCTGATCTAGGCTTTAAGCCAAAGGGACCATGTGAAAAGCCATCAGTTCTGTCATATTCCTAAAAACAGAAAACAAATAAAACCCCTTTTCTTTCAAATAATCAAGATGCTTATTCATATCCATTCCAATTTGAAGAATTACATATTTTTTTCCATGACAAGTGGAAAAGAGAAAGGCAACTTGCATTTCAATTTAAGCTGATTTTACTTTTAAAAGGTCAATAAATACTTGCTAGCTGACCAGCCTACATATGCCTTTAAATACTGTCTCACAGTATGAGGAAAAAGAAATTATTAACCAAAGTATATAAATAGATATTATTTTTTGAAAAAAGGAACCAGATTAAAGTCTCCAAAATAGTGAAGTATGCTTCAATGAAGAGATATGTGAATTTACCAACTCAGTATCTATGTGTTTTTTGTTTGTTTGTTTGTTTTTGTGATACTGGGGAGAGAACCCAGGGGCCCTATGCCACTGAGCTGCATCCTTAGCCCTTTTATTTTATTTTACTTTTTTTTTTTTTTTTTTTTTTTGGTACTGGGGCTCAAACTCAGAGCTTTGTGTAGGCAAGGAAAGCACTCTACCAACTGAGCTATATCTCCAGCACCTTATTCCACATTTTTTACTGGTGCATTATAGTTATGCACAATGGTGGGATTTGTTGTTATATATTCATACATGCATACGATATAAAATATAATTTGGCCACTATCTCTTCCCTGCACTTTCCTCCTTCCTCCCCTTCTCTCACCCCCTAGTTCCTTTCTTTTATTCTACTGATTTTATTTTTTTGTTTTGGGACAGGCTCTTGCTAAGCTGTGGAGGCTGGTCTTGTGATCCTCCTCCTCAGTCCCTGGGACCAATCTTCATATTTACATTAACAGGAGCTGCAGAATGATTGAGGATGATAAATTATTATCTGCTCTATTTGAATGCATTATTTCAAAGTGCTTCTATATACTGTGGTATGCTGGGACAATATATGTGTTATATTAAACAAATCTGTACTTTGGGTCAGAAAGCTCAGGCTCTGTCTTAAACACACTTAATTTTTCTGTGATTGATTTTTTATCTTTCAAATGAAATTTCTATGAAGAATAAATAAGGTAACTGTTAGGTAGAACTTGACATAGGCAACACCATTTTGAAACATACTCCATCTTAGAACAAGAGTCACCTCACAGTCACTGTGGCATGACCTTAAACTCCAGACATACTCCATCATCAGGAAAAGAAACCACAAACACTCTGTCATCATACAAAAGAAAATTGTTAGCTGAAATCCTGAAAACACCTGGTCTGACAAGGAGCAGTGACCACCTCAAAGAATGGAGGTGTCCACCATAAGGACCCTTCCCTACCCTTCCCTGGCCAACCCCTATCAACAGCCTAATCCCTTCACTCCTTCCCCTATATCCACCCCAGGCTGTAAGTAGAAGAGGGGTGGCAGCCTCCACTGGGCCACCCTCTGCGGGTTTATCCCAAACAAACCTGTATTACTGTTGAGCCACCTCTCATCTCTTTATTTCCTTTATTCCTTTTTTCCTTACAGCAAATACATGAAAGTACTTTGTAAATTTTGAAGGGATAAAATAATGTAATCTTATTACATTATTAGTGGCAACTTATTTAATTTGTACAACTCTGGGAAGTAGGCAGGGCCTAGGCTCTAATCACTATTTGGCCATTTATTGATCATGCTTTTTAGGAAAATTATCTGTCTCTTCAGCTATAAAATGATGAAGATGACACCTAGTCATGGGACTAATTTTAGGTTCAAACATATTAGTAACACTTTGCTAAAACACTACACTACTTAGTTTTACCATTTCCTTCCTTCTTTTTTCTTCTTCTTCCCCCACCCTCCTCCTCTACTGAGGATTGAACCCATGGACATTCTACCACTGAGCCACATCTCCAGCCCTTTTATTTTTTTATTTTGAGAAAGGGCCTTGCTAAATTGCTGAGGGTGGCCTTGAACCTGTGGTTCTCCAGCTTAAGCTTCTTGAATCACTGGGATTACAGGTATTTGCCACTGGGCCTAGCCTGCCATTTTCTTTTCACATAAAATTGAAACAATTGGAATTCTGTAGATTATTTGAATCTTCTGTCAATTAACATGATATGCAATTCATGTTGAATGTTAGTTGATCTACAAAAACACATGCTTATCACTCTATCCATCCATACTTACTGTTTGTCTTCATTTTTTGGTTAAATTGTTATGAATACCTTGCAAAAAATTCACTTATCTAAGTGCAGCAAAAATATATTATAAAAGCAATATAACTTATCTGAGAAAATTGGCACTAATAGTCTTCCCTGTGAGCACCGACCTTAAAATCATAAAGCAGCTAGGCAACAAGGACTAATCACTTACTCCTTATAAATGAAAAGATTTACAAAAGTATGTGACCAAGATTAATTCTAGAATATCCTAATTTAAAGTATTTTCTAAACACACATAAACCATTTTACCTTCCATACAAATAATTTAGAATTGTGTTTATAAAACTCATGCCCAGCAAGTCTATATAAAAGTTTTGTAATGCAAATCACCCAAAACAATAGATAGAGAATCCTGGCTCTCTACAACAGTAATGCCACGTATATAGAATGAAATACTTATTCAGTTAATTCAGACCATCCAAACATTTAGATAATATCTGAACTCACCAAATGAATGCATATTTTTCTATTTAATACTGCCAATACACTTTAGAACACTAAGGTAATCTGAATAGAAGAGATACTGTTTAGAATGTTTTAAATTTAAATCTGTGGTAAAGCATGAAGTTAAACTAATTTAGAAGAATCGATCATTCAAACCTCCAGAATATTTAGTTGAGATTTTACAAACTGTGGTTTTCATAGATGGGCTCTCCTTGGGATCCCCTGCCCCTTAAGGAAATGTGTAACCTTTTGTCGATAGGAACAACCCACCTCAGGGATGTTTCTCGTGGAAAAAGGAAGTTTCTCTTGCATTGCTTTCAGACCAATTGATTACAAAGAAAACCAATGGCCATTGCACAATGCTGTAGTGCCTTTTTCAAAGTAAAATTTTAAAGTTATTAAAATATGGATGAATCAGAAAGCACACATTTCATAGAAGTGCCTTATTTTCTATGATCTACAGATATTTTCCACAGAAAATCACAGATAAGTGATATTTACCATGAATATTTATTTTTAAAATATATTATAGACTAGAAATTTGTACATACTGACCTATCATAGATTTTAAAATAGAGGTGAATACTTTACTTCATGAAAAAAGAAGAAAAAGATGAAATTAAAGAGAAAGAGGCAAGGAAGAACCCCATGTAAAACACAGAAAACATATAAAAAACACATACAAACATTTAAAACATATAAAAACAGAACTTGTACCTCAGATGATACTGGAGATTGTGGTGACATATTAGCATTATCACTGTCTTGCTAAAATATAAAAATAAAAAGATGAAAGATGAAATTAAAATATAAAACAATGATTTAAACATATAAAAGGAAACCTGAAAATTGTTTTGCTCAACTGCTAAAGGAAGAGTCTAGATTATACCATCTAACATCTTGCAACTCAAAATGTGTTCTGTGAACCAACAGCATAGGCATTCTCTGAGAGTTTGTTGGAAATGCAGAATCTGAGGCCCCATCCAATACCAAATCAGAATCTACATAAAACTCCCAAGTAATTCATTAATTATTTTAAAGTTTGAGAAGTACTATCTACACACAAGAGTAATGATATGTTACAATTTGAGACATGTAAATGATGACATGCAAAAGTTCCATCACACCAAATTATGTGTATCAATATATTCCTAGAAATACTTAATTGAATAAATCATGAAATGGTCCATAATTTTTGAATAACTATTCTACTGCCGATCACATACAAAATCTTGACATTCAACCTGTAATGTGCACAACACATTGAACATTTACTCATTCAACAAATGATTATGATTAGCTACTGTCAGACACTGGAAGACACTGGGAGTATTGATTTTTTTTTTCCTTTTGGTACTGAGGACTGAACAGGGCCACTTTACCAATAAACCACATCCCCAGCCCTTTTTATTTTTATTTTTTAATTTTGAGACAGGATCTTACTAATTTGCTGTGGGTCTTGGTACGTTGCTGAGGCTGACCTTGAACCTATGGTCCTCCTGCCTCAGCCTCCAGAGCCTCTGGGATTACAGGCATGCACCAGTGCACCCAGTTACAGGTTTAGTAAAATATTATCTTTGAAGAATCTCTCAATGTAGAAGGAAAATAGATTTATGTGTGCAGATAATAGAACATGCTTAACTCTATGCATGGGATATTATGAGGCACAGATAAAAGGACTTTGGGGAAGAGCAGGGATGAAAGAAGGCTTAACCACTGAGTCACATCCCCATCCTATTTTAGTATTTCATTTAGAGACAGAGTGTCACTGAATTGCTTAGGGCCTCACTAAGTTGCTGAGGCTGGCTTTGAACTTGCAATCCTCCTGCCTTAGCCTCCTGAGCCGCTAGGATTACAGGCATGCACCACTGCCCTGGCAAAGTTGAATATTTCTTAGCAAGGGAATGGCCCACTTGTATTTGTGGTCTTTGAAACAATCATTCTGGTTGCAGTGAGGAAAATAGACTGGAGAATGGAAGAAGAGTAAGGAAGCTACTGCAGTAGCTTTCTTAAGAAGTGATGAGGGCTGTGTCAGGGCAGCAACAGTGAAAAGGAAGGTGGAGAAAATGTATACAAAATATTTCAGTTCCAAAAAATAAATAAATGAACAAAACAGTAGGTCTTGGTGACAAATAGTAAGGCAGATAGGATAAAAATGGGTATGAGGAGACAGGAAGAGTGGCTAAACTCAACCTCTAGCTCAGGGTCCAGAAAATGTTTTCTGTAAAAGATTAGAGAGTAAATATTTTAAGTTCTGTGGACCATATGATGCCTATAGCAATGGTTCAAATCTGCAATTATAATGCAAAAGCAGTCATAGGAAAATGAAGGGCCACATTAGGCCCTGGGCCATAGTCTTTTAATTTCTGCTTTAACTGCTGGGTAAATAGTGGATTCCACTCACTCAGTAGATCTCAACCTTAGCTACCCATTAAACTCACATGGGAAACTTTAAACACATCATTGTCCAGGCTACTCCACATTGTACCACGGGTCAATTAAATCCAAGTGTCTTGGGGTGAGACCCAGGCATAGGTATTCTTTAACGCTCACCAGGTGATTTCGATGTGTAGCCAAGGTTGAAAAATGCACCACTGAAAAACTGTGCTATGAAGCAAAGATGAAAAACAAAAATAAAAATAAAACCATGCTGAGTCCTAAGTATGATGGATATAAGATTATAAGGACCTGAACTATGGGCATGTGGCACATACCTGTAATTGATAGGAGACAGACAGACATGAAAGGTGGGAACACTAGGTTAAGGGAATAATTCTATAAACATGCTTTCTTTTCCAAGAAGCAATTTACCTGCAGTACTGCCTGGCTTAAGCCCATAGGATATGCTACATTCTTCAGAAAACAACCTGTTATCTGCAGGAGAAATGTAGGCCAGAGTGTAAGTTACCCTGAAGAGGGAGACTTTTGTAATTCTTACACAGACCGGATCCCAGAATTCAGGGAGATAAGGATAATTCTTCCTTACCATAAAATCTCTAAGAATTTATGTTTAAGAATCTTAATTAGAACCAGTCAGTCCAGGCCAAAGTGACCTAGAGTTGTCATGGCAGTGGAGACTTGAAAGTCTGATGTCACTCTGTTGTCAGTCAAAAATCAAGAAGTGGATCTTGGTGGAATTCTCTGGAAACTTCTCAGGATCCCCAATAAAACTAGAGTGCAGGAGAGCCATGCTGTTCCTCTCCAAGAGGACCTACTCTCTCCCTTCAGAGTGTCACCTTTCCCATCCCTTTTAATAAACTAATTTCTGCTACTCTGAGTGACATGTCTGAAATCTTTCTGACTTGATGAAAAGAACTGGGGTATGAAGTGGGAGTCTTTCATGCTGCCTCCGTTTTCTGGAAGGCCCCACCCCTGTAACATAATCACAGCAATTCAGGAGGCTGAGGCAGGAGAATTGCAAGTTCAAGGGCAGCCTCAACAACTTAACAAGACCCTGTCTCAAATTTTTTTAAAAATTGAATAATAAAAAGGGCTGGGTACCATGTAGCTTGGTGATAATGTGTCCCTAGGTTCACTCCCCAGTACCACTAAATAAATAAATAAGATTACAAGGGCAGGAGGCTCATGGGAGAAGTGGAAACTATAGAGACAAACCTGAGAAACTTTGAGAGCTGATAAAAGTACTCTAGAGACCATATAGTGGACTACGATCTGGGGAACAATAATATTTAAGGGACACACTGTGATCTTGCAGAACTACTGTAATGGAAAGAAAGGGGGCAGATATATAGCTTTTGGCATTACTATCTTTTATTCATCTCAGTAAATTCTACTGGAAAGGACATGGAGAGACATTGGTATTTGGTCTAGGAAAAAATAAATCGTCTAGCTCTATTATTTTGCTGTGTGTGTGTGTGTGTGTGTGTGTGTGTGTGTGTGTGTGTGTATGATGTTGTTGTTTTTGACACAGAGTCTCACTAAGTTGCTTAAGGCCCTCGCTAATTGCTGAGGCTGGATTTGAAGTTGTGATTCTCCTGCCCCAGCCTCCTGAGTCACTGGGATTACAGTTGCTGCCATCATGCCTAGCTGCCCTGTGTGATTTTATTTGCTAAAATAAAGGTGTTTTCAGAAGCCCTGCCAAGTAACCAACATCAAAATAACTACCAATTTCTCCAACCCAAAACTACACAAAACTTAGATATTTATGGTAATAAAAATGTAATATTTCAACATTGTTAGGCTGCTGCATTAGAAAATTTTGTGGCAATGTATAAACTGAAATATCCAACTTAAAATTCTAAATAGTGAACACAGTTTGTAGAAAGAGTTCCTAAAAAAATTTCAATTCACTACAATGCTGATTTAGAAAGATAAAAGATGGGAACAGGTAACAAAATAAAAATTCATGGATTATAGGGTTCAAGACAAATGATAACAAAATGATAATAAAATTCAAAACTATTAGAAACTGTTTTCTAAGGGACATACAGACATTACACAATTAAACTGATAATTATATAATGATGCTCTGAAGATTTTAGTATTGGAGAAAATCCATGCATTAAACTAATAAGAAAGACACTGAAAGATGGATTACATTAAACTCTAATTGAGCCAACTAAATATGAAAAGTAAACATTTCAAATAAGTATATTACCCTCTTTTCCTCACCTCATCATTTTCATTGCCACTTGAGCTCTTCCTCGCTGATTTATACTGAAAAACATTTAAAATACATTATTTTTCTTGAACATGTGAATTCTCTACTAATAAATTATATGTGAGATTTATTCATATTTTGGTACTTTATTAAATTACCTAATATTAACCTTAAGCATATAACCAGCTTAAACCATTCTACTGTTAACATAGATAATGCTTTCTATATGTAAGGCACTGTTCTAAGTACTTTAAATATAGCAAGTAACATTCCTTCCTAAGCCAATTGCACTTCCTATTCATTCAGGTTTAAGATCTGAGTATTGTCTTAGAATCTTCCTCTTTCTTATTTCACTATATTCAACTCATCATCAACTCAATTCATTTTGTGATCTCCCACTTACCTCTTCTGAACGTTTACAACTACCACACTATCCCAGATCCTCATAATCTCTCACCTGATCCATAATCTCACTATTCTAAGATGCCATCTCTTGTCAATAAATCTACTAATTTCAAGTTTAAAAAGAGAACCGAATTAAATGTATATAATGATTATACAGTAATAGTAATAATGACAATAGCTAACATACTAGTGCTTATTATATAGCAGTGCCGACTGAAGTACCTTATAATCTTCCCAAAAGTGCTATTTAATCTTCATAACAATCCTATATATCCCAAGTACTATTCTCCCTGTTTGATAGTGAGAAACAGAGATAACGTGCTCAATATATATATAAAAAAATGGTAATTCAGGTATGTACAAATGTTTTGCGTGCCATTACTTACCGTCCCCTTTATTTATGCAGCATTATCTTCCATGAGCCTTCGAAAAATAGATAACCTACCTGTTATCAACCACAAACTGGGGAGTGAGTTGTATTAGGAATTACAAATACAAAACATGCATTTCTATCCTGTCTCCTTTGACAACTATGACTAATTACTCTTACCAGCTGATCCTAGACACAGACTCAAAATATACTTTCAACCCAGTGTTCCAAAGAGCCACTGGATAAAATTAGCAAGTGTGAAAAAACCTATTTGCCAACCCATGGCAAGATGCTTTGATGGAGTCAATTATTTTTAGTTCTATTTTACTTCAAAGAGACAGTGATGTTTAAGTGAATAACAGATAATATTTGTTAAGTGATTACTCTGTGGCAAGAGCTGTTCTTATTTAAAAAATAAGTTGTTATAACAGTCCTGTGAAGAAATGTACAATCAGACTCATTTGTAGATGAAAAATAATAAATAACAAGACTACAAAACTTCCAAATTCACACAGTTAGTAGGTTGATTCTAAAAGCTCAGTCACTATGCTATACCCCCATTTTCAAATCCTGAATGATTACTAGCAATTTGCCAGGAATAAAGAGCTAATGGGCATTGTCAAAAGAGGGAAAGCACAAAGAAGTAAAAAGCACAGTCTATGTACAAGACAACAAGTAATACAGTGAGGCTACTGGGGAGAGTGAATTGTGGCAGGTCACCAAATGTAAAAAAGCAGGTAAGAAATGCCCCACGAAGATTTTGAGAAGTCCAAATTTTATCTAATTATAACACGGAGCCAATAAACAAATATACAAAAAGGCTGGGGATGTGGCTCAAGCGGTAGTGCGCTCGCCTGGCATTCGTGTGGCCTGGGTTCGATCCTCAGCACCACATACCAACAAAGATGTTGTGTCTGCCGAAAACTAAAAAATAAATATTAAAAATTCTCCAAAACATTAGAAAAACTAGGGATAACAGGAACTTTCCTCGACATTGTAAAAGCTATCTATGCTAAGCCTCAGGCTAGCATCATTCTGAATGGAGAAAAATTGAAGGCATTCCCTCTAAAATCTGGAACAAGACAGGGATGCACTCTATCACCACTTCTGTTCAACATAGTTCTCAAAACACTGGCCAGAACAATTAGACAGACGAAAGAAATTAAAGGCATAAAAATAGGAAAAGAAGAACTTAAATTATCACTATTTGCGGATGATATGATCCTATACCTAGCAGACCCAAAAGGGTCTACAAAGAAACTACTAGAACTAATAAATGAATTCAGTAAAGTGGCAGGATATAAAATCAACACGCATAAATCAAAGGCATTTCTGTATATCAGTGACAAAACTTCTGAAACGGAAATGAGGAAAAATACTCCATTCACAATATCCTCAAAAAAAATAAAATACTTGGGAATCAACCTAACAAAAGAGGTGAAAGATTTATACAATGAAAACTACAAAACCCTAAAGAAAGAAGTAGAAGAAGATCTTAGAAGATGGAAAAATATACCCTGTTCATGGATAGGCAGAACGAACATCATCAAAATGGCAATATTACCAAAAGCTCTCTATAGGTTTAATGCAATGCCAATCAAAATCCCAACAGCATTTCTTGTAGAAATAGATAAAGCAATCATGAAATTCATATGGAAAAATAAAAGACCCAGAATAGCAAAAGCAACTCTAAGCAGGAAGTGTGAATCAGGCGGTATAGCAATACCAGATTTCAAACTATATTACAGAGCAATAGTAACAAAAACAGCATGGTACTGGTACCAAAACAAGTGGGTGGACCAATGGTACAGAATAGAGGACACAGAGACTAATCCACAAAGCTACAACTATCTTATATTTGATAAAGGAGCTAAAAGCATGCAATGGAGGAAGGATAGCATCTTCAACAAATGATGTTGGGAAAACTGGAAATCCATATGCAACAAAATGAAACTGAATCCCCTCCTCTCGCCATGCACAAAAGTTAACTCAAAGTGGATCAAGGAGCTAGATATCAAATCAGAGACTTTGCATCTGATAGAAGAAAAAGTTGGCTTCAATCTACATATTGTGGGGTCGGCCTCTAAATTCCTTAATAGGACACCCATAGCACAAGAGTTAATAACAAGAATCAACAAATGGGACTTACTCAAACTAAAAAGTTTTTTATCAGCAAGAGAAACAATAAGAGAGGTAAATAGGGAGCCTACATCCTGGGAACAAATTTTTACTCCTCACACTTCAGATAGAGCCCTAATATCCAGAGTATACAAAGAACTCAAAAAATTAGACAATAAGATAACAAATCACCCAATCAACAAATGGGCCAAGGACCTGAACAGACACTTCTCAGAGGAGGACATACAATCAATCAACAAGTACATGAAAAAATGCTCACCATCTCTAGCAGTCAGAGAAATGCAAATCAAAACCACCCTAAGATACCATCTCACTCCAGTAAGATTGGCAGCCACTATGAAGTCAAACAACAATAAGTGTTGGCGGGGATGTGGGGAAAAGGGTACTCTTGTACACTGCTGGTGGGACTGCAAATTGGTGCAGCCAATTTGGAAAGCAGTATGGAGATTCCTGGGAAAGCTGGGAATGGAACCACCATTTGACCCTGCTATTGCCCTTCTCGGACTATTCCCTGAAGACCTTAAAAGAGCATACTAGAGGGATACTGCCACATCGATGTTCATAGCAGCACAATTCATAATAGCTAGACTGTGGAACCAACCCAGATGCCCTTCAATAGATGAATGGATAAAAAAAAAATGTGGCATTTATACACCATGGAGTATTACGCAGCACTAAAAAAATGACAAAATCATGGAATTTGCAGGGAAATGGATGGCACTAGAGCAGATTATGCTTAGTGAAGCTAGCCAATCCCTAAAAAACAAATACCAAATGTCTTCTTTGATATAATGAGAGCAACTAAGAACAGAGCAGGGAGGAAGAGCAGGAAGAAAAGATTAACATTAAACAGAGACATGAGGTGGGAGGGAAAGGGAGAGAAAAGGGAAATTGCATGGAAATGGAGGGAGACCCTCATTGTTATACAAAATTACATATAAGAGGTTGTGAGGGGAATGGGAAAATAAACAAGGAGAGAAATGAATGACAGTAGATGGGGTAGAGAGAGAAGATGGGAGGGGAGGGGAGGGGGGATAGTAGGGGATAGGAAAGGTAGCAGAATACAACAGTTACTAATATGGCATTATGTAAAAATGTGGATGTGTAATTGATGTGATTCTGCAATCTGCATTTGGGGTAAAAATTGGGAGTTCATAACCTACTTCAATCTAATGTATGAAATATGATATGTCAAGAGCTTTGTAATGTTGTGAACAACCAATAAAAAAAAAAAAAAGAAAATTTCTGGCAAAGAGAAAAAAAAAAACCAGAAATCCCAGCAGCGGTGTCCCTTAATCAATGTTTTTGCTGCAAACTCTGATATATTTATCCACTAGTAGTTGGGGTAGATTGGTGACATAATTTGTCCCTTGTTCTTGGTGTCTTTGCCTATAGACCTGGTTCTCTGTCTTTGCCCCAGGAAACTATCTAATATCCATTCTGTGAACTTTCAACTTTCATTAATAAATTCGCTTTTTGCTTAACCAAAAAAAAAAAAAAAGCATTTGGAAATTCATGTGTTATTCTTACAAGAAATCAAAGCTACTAATTTACATTAAACATTATCAACAAAGGATTAGATTTTCATACTGTTACGCATCTTCTTAAGATAATATTAATGAACTTCTGTAAAAGATGTTTAATAAAGTAATGTATTTCTGGGAATGCTTTTACTTTGAAAAATGCAGTGGTTTTATTTTGGCTACAAAGACACTAAGTTATACCTGCAAGAATAGTAATCTATTCAACAGTGGCCTGGGAATCATCTAAAAAGTACTAATTCATCTTCTGTTCACATAACATGGCCAATATGTTAAAACATTTTTCCCTTAGTCTTAGAGGCTAACCCAAAAAACACATTACCCTAAACTAATCTTGGCAACTAAGAAAAAAATGGAGAGCTGAATTTCATACACACATGCATGCACACACCCAAACATGTACACTTGTGTATGTATATACAAACACTGTCAAAAAATATAATTAGTAACAGCATCATGAATGATTTACCATTGGACAGATAGAAATCCTGTGGATTAGTTGATAAAGTAGGTTCAAATTGACATACGCCATTTTTGCAATGTTCTCACACTGACATCTTCTGACAACTCAGGAGAACTACATATCTCTTTAAAACATTTTGCAGCAACTGAATCTTATCTTTGAACCTACTTTATCAAGTAAGAAAGAAATGAACATATATTCAATGATGGTTATGCAATGGGGACTTCAAATATTATCCTATTTGCTCTAGCAACTTCATAACATAACCAATATTGTAAGCCATAAAAAGAAAATATTTATCAGCAAATTATGCTATTAAGCCAAAGAATCATCTGTTAAAGGAACACTGAGGCCTCTGTTAAGACTTTATTGAGAAGAGAACTTTACTGTAAAATATTTTTAAAAGCAGGGAACTGTATTAATTTTTGAAGTGTTTGTTCATTTGATACTAGGCTATCCAAAGTAGATAAAGAAGCAGCGTAACATAAGCTCTAAGTTCAAGGTAAGTGACCTAAGGCACACTGCTTAGCCTCCCTGTGTCTTAATTTCCCCATCTGTAAAATAGGAATGATAATAACTGTGCTTAACACAGTTGTTTAGGGTTGTTCAGAAGACTAAATTAGTTAAAGCACTTAAAACAGTGCCTGGCATTCAGTATTTTCTATGCAAATGTTTTGAAAAATTCAGAGTTGGTATGACTTTACTATATTAGGATAAAGAAGATCAAATAAATATATCAAATCTCTTTCATTACTTAGAAATACTAAAATTTCTCCCACATAATCAATTATCCATCCAGTTTTATGCATAAACGAATTTTATTCAGTGCCTTGGTTCAAGGTTTCATAAATTATAAATGGGAACTTTAAAATAAATGCCAGGGACTTGGAATGCCACTCATCAGTAGAGCACTTGCCTGGCATATGTGAGGCCCTGGGTTCAATCCCCAGCATAGATAGATAGATAGATAGATGCCAGAATGTAAATATAAGTGCAAATCTATAAAGGGTTGGGATAAATAGCCTTTCACGATTACTGACCAGGGTTCTGTTTAGAATGTTCTTCTCTTTTTTTCTCGTGTTTTTTATTTCTTCATTATCTCTCATACTGGCCAATTCACACAAGGCTCATTAAAAGAACTCAGTAATTATTTATTGAAAGCTTAAACTTGTCACAGATTTTCTAAGACATAATATTTTGTTTTGGTCATATGATAGAACTTGCAAATATATGTTAGACTCCTACATATGAAAACAGATCAGTTTTTTTTTAGAGACCTATTTCTACCAAATAGAAATATACAAAATAAATCCTATGTAATAGTGATATACACTGAATTCCCTACAGCATAGCTAAGTACTATGCATTCAAATAAAACTATCATTAGACTTGAATTATGCTTTGGGAAATAGAAAAGGTGCAAAGATAGCAAAATTTGCTATTCATGAAGCAGGACCAAGTCTGTGCTGCTCATTCAAGTCAAATGTCAAAAATGAATTTTGCTTAGTATGCAATTTATTCCAAATTCTGATGGTTGGCCTCTGCAAATATAGCAGACTTTAAAAACAAATAGATAACATTACAATATTTACAAGGGTATCCACATTAAAATTTTATAAAACCCAACTGCCTAGAAATTTGGGATAATTCGGATACTCTGGGGTTTTACTTCTGCTAAGATGAAAGACCCTCTTAAGAAAACTACTAAGATAACAAGAAGAAAAGAAAATGGATGAAACTCTTCTCAAACATGTTTAAAGCCACATGAATAGCATTCATTTACATAGAAACAGTTATATATTAATTGTAAACATGTCAACTATTTATTGACAAATCCAATAAGTCCTTTCCTGAACAATTATTTTCTTTACTTATTTATTTTATGGTACCAGAGATTGAACCCAGAGGTACTTAACTACTGAAATACAACTCCAGTTCTTTTTTTTTTTTTTTTTTTTTTCATATTTTGAGAGAGAGTCTCGCTAAGTTGCTGAGGGCCTCAATATGGTGCTGAGGCTGGCTTTGAATTTGTAATCCTCCTGCCTCAGCCTCCTGACCTGCTGAGATTATAGGTGTGAGCCATTGCACCTGGCTTGAACAATTCTTTTAAAATGTATATAAATTTCTACACTTACCAAATATTCATCTGTCTTATAAAGTATTTGGAAAATTATAATTCATACTGACACACTCTTAATTACTTTGAACTATTGAAATTTTATGGCTATAATTAGATAGTACATCTGTATCACCTACATATGGGAAATTAAAATAAACACATTTACTACATTTAACTAGAACATTATACCTTATTAACTTAAAAATTATAAAATCAAAAGTAAATTTAAAATTTTAATAAAGTACCTTGAAATATTCTTTTCTAATCTGTTTGCTTCGTCTTCTTTCTTCACTTTGCCAAATTATAGGTTGAGATTCTGGCCACTGTTGTTCATCTATTTGATCCTTCTGATTTTCTAAGGGCTATAATGAGACAATTTCTTTTATTTTTTTTATTTATTTTTTTTTAATTTTTTATTTTTTTATTGGTCGTTCACAACATTACAAAGCTCTTGACATATCATATTTCATACATTAGATTGAAGTGGGTTATGAACTCCCATTTTTACCCCATATACAGATTGCAGAATCACATTGGTTACACATCCACAATTTTACATAATGCCATACTAGTAACTGTTGTATTCTGCTACCTTTCCTATCCTCTACTATCCCCCCTCCCCTTCCCTCACATCTTCTCTCTCTACCCCATCTACTGTAATTCATTTCTCTCCTTGTTTATTTTCCCATTCCCCTCACAACCTCTTATATGTAATTTTGTATAGCAATGAGGGAGACAATTTCTTTTAAATAAACAAATAAGCACAAAATAATGCATATGTACATATATTTGCAAATTAATTTCTTCTTACCTGCCATGTAAGGGGTGATAATGGTGAATTGACTTCATCTGTTGAGACACTAAAAAAATTAAAGATGCTTTAATATCTCTTAAAATATTTAGAAAAATCTTCATTATGAACATTATAAAGTTGTCTTTTTAAAACCAGAATGTCAAGGCTTTATCCATGTATATGCTTTGAACTAATAACATAAAACTTAAAGTTGACAAAACATATTGTTCCTAATAACAATTGCTCCTCAGGAAATATCAAAATGGGCTTATTTTATATGAATCTTATGCATAAAGCTACTCCAAGGACTTTTTAGAGGCTGTTATAGTTTGGATCTGAGATATCTCCCAAAATGCTCATGTTTTGAAGACATGATCCCCAGAGCAAAAAGGTTCATAGGTATGGCTTTTAAGCAATGATTAAGGCTCATCAGTGGATTGATCCATTTGATGATCCATTGATAGCTGAATGGATGACTGGGTGGCAACTACAGATAGGTGGGGTGTGGCTGGAGGAAGGAGGTCACTGGGGGCTTGGCCTTGGGGACGATATATGTACCTGGTCTCTTCTTGTTTCTTTCTCTGTTTCCCTGCTTCCATGAGCTGAGAAGCTTTCTTTTGCCACAATATTCTGCCTAAATTAAGCCCCAGAGCAATGGAGCTGACTGACTATGGACTGAATCTCTAAAACCATGAGCACAAAATTAACATTTCCTGCTCTAATTTGTTTTTGTCTGGTATTTTGGTCTCAGCAACAAAAGATGAACTAACAAAGAGGCCAAATATCCAGAGACAATCAATCAAAGGAAAGATAGGGTATTTATTATATCAAAATAAATTACCAAAGACTAAAAAAAAAGGAGTTACTCTTTTTTGCCTACTGAATTTCTGATTGTGAGTTTCAACCCCGTCATTCTGATACAACAGGAGCTATAAAGGAAATTTTTTTTTTCATCTAGTTTTTCTTTGTTGTTGGAATGAGGTAAATTGTACAGCTTGTTGTTAGATGGCAGATTTGTGCATGAATTCCACTGGAAAAAATGTAAACAAAATGTCCACTAGAGCACTTGGTTACTTCTGTACAGTACAGTAAGAAAAACATATATAAAAATTAGGAAGAATCAAATTTCTAAAAATTTATAGGGCACAAGATTATTCAAGAGGAAAAATATCTAGTCTTACAATGTAATATGAAACTACAATTAAAGAAAAACATACAAAAGTTAATAGCTTTCTTTCACATCAACTATTATGACTTACAAAGTATATTTTAAAAATCCCATTCATAAAAGAAAGAAAAAGTATAAAATACCTAGTAAGAATCTTACTTACATATGTACAAGACCTACATGATAAAACTGCAAATGTTTAGTAAAATTCTTTTTATGGTACCAGAAAATGAACTCATGGGCACTTGACCACTGAACCACATCCCCAGCCCTATTTTGTACTTTCTAAGAGACAGAGTCTCACTGAGTTGCTTAGCACCTCGCTAAATTGCTGAGGCTGGCTCTGAACTCAGGATCATCCTGCCTCCACCTCCAAAGCAGCTGGGAATACAGGTGTGCGCCACTGAGCCTGGCCTCTAGTAAGAGTCTTGAATAATTTAAATGTTCTTGAAGGGAAACACTAAACATTATAGTTAAACTTCTTTTTCAAACCAATTAAGAACTGAAATGAACTGTAATTATAGGGTCTTGATTTAACATCTAAGCAGCCATCTTACTGTTAACCGCCATCTCATAAGTTTCACTTTCCTGTCCTCTTACCTGACTGAACCTTCCCCGCCCCTGTTGAGTGACCTACCCCCTGGTACCATAACCCTAAGCCAATTCCAGGAGGACAGGACCCCTGGACTCTGGAGAGCCCCATGGTGTCACCAACCTAAGCCAATCCCATGCTATTCCCACCCACCTAGCTCTGCCGCAAGCACCCCTAGCCTATCCCACAGAGTCACAGCTACAACTCCAAACCCCTACCTCACAAAAGCTCAGAACCCAAACATGTGGGAGCCTCTCTCCACTCTATAGAGGGATGGCCTTTATTTGTCAGCTTTGACAAATAAACCTTTGTGTGGATCTCTGCCTGGTCTCCATCTGTCCTTCATTTCTCTCTCGCCCATCTCTCACTTTCTCACTTTCCTTTCAGTAATAATTTTTTTAAGACCTGAGAAGTATTTTTTACTTATTTTACAAATTTGACAAAATAATTTCAAAGTTAATTCAATGATTAAGAAAAGAATCAATGATTAAGAAGAGAAAAGTTATATAATAAAGGGGTTAGCCCTACTAGGTAATAAAATGTATTATACAAAATTATAGTAATAATGGAGCTAGGGGTTAGCTCAGTGGGAGAGCACTTGCTCACCACATGCCAGGTCCTGGACTTGATCCCAAGCATTGCTAAAAAAGAAGAAGGAGGAGGAGGAGGAGGAGGAGGAGGAGAAGGAGAAAGAAAATAATTAAAAATTGAAATTACAGTAGTAAAATTAGTGCTGGCTCCAGAATCTATAGTTTTTCAATGAAATAAGATCACAGGACTACAAGAACTACAAATTTAGCAAATTATGATATAAATCACTGAAGAAATGATGGATTATGTAATAAATAGTTCAGAAATAACTGGCTGACTACTTGTAAAACATGCAGAAAGAAAGGAAAAAAAAACAAAAGAATAGTACATAAGAAAAGGAGGAAGAAAAGAAGGGAGGGAAAAAACCTAAATTCCTTACTTCATATCCAAAATCACACTTAATGAATTAAAAGATTTAAATACAAATAAACATGAAACTACAAAAGTACTTGAAAAATATGGGCAGTAGCTGGACACAGTGGCACTCATCTGTTGTCCAAGCTACTTGGGAGGCTGAGGCAAGAGGACTGCTTGAACCTGGAAGTTTGAGGCAAGCCTAGGCAACATAGCAACACTTCCATCACAGTAAAAAAGAGCAGTAATTTTTCATATGTTGGTATGAAGAGAGCCTATGGTAGAAACCATGAAAACCAAACACTGAGAGAGGTAAGTATATAAAAATATAAAAATTATGGGGCTGGGACTGTGGCTCAGTGGTAGAGCACTTGCCTAGCATGTGTGAGGCCCTGGGTTTGATTCTTAGCACCACCATATAAATAAATAAAGTCCATTGACAACTAAAGAAATATAAATATATTAGACTACCAGACTGCATGTATAACTCAGTGGTAGAGTACTTTCCTAGCATATGCAAGGCCCTAGGTTTGATTCCCCAGCACCAAAAAAAGACTTTACTTCTGGCCAAGATATAATAAGAGTGACCAAAACTAAAAGAACAAACAAAATATGGGGCTGGGGATGTGGCTCAAGCAGTAGTGTGTTCGCCTGGCATGCGTGCGGCCCGGGTTGGATCTTCAGCACCACATACAAACAAAGATGTTGTGTCCGCCGAGAACTAAAAAATAAATATAAAAATTCTCTCTCTCTCTCCCTCTCCCTCTCTCCCTCTCTCTCTCTCTCTCTCTCTCTCTCTCTCTCTCTCTCTCTCTCTCTCTCTCTCTCCCCCCCTCTCTTTAAAAAAAAAAGAACGAACAAAATATATAAAATTATGCTTTCTGAGACACATTGAATACCAGGTTTAAAAAAAAAAAGACATTATCCCTTAAGAGATGGGTAATAAACAAAATGAAAGGCTTGTTAAAGTTGCTACTTGGAGAGTGTTTCTGAGGCCACAGCCAAGACAGGGTAAATGAAGGTGAAGGCAGAGCACCGACACTTCCTGAATTTAGGAGAAAGAACAATAAGACAGAGTTCACAGAACACAGTAACAAAGCAAAGGACAATGCAGAGAGAGAGAGAAAGAACTTCCTTCATATTTTCAGCCAGGTCCTAATCAGTGACATATGTGAGGAATATACCTTAGTCAAAAGAATGAGATCACACCAGAAGAATAGAAAGAATAATTCCCAGATTCACAGAGGACCAGGAGTACTACCAGTTCCCACCAACCAGATTGGAAAATCTTCTAATTCATGAGGTATCAGGTGGAATATTAAGAAAGGTCTTGCCTTAATGGGAGCAGGGGAGCAAATTTAGCCCTAGACTAAATGTTGCACTAGTCCCACATAATAAATAATAAAGCCAGATCCCCAAAATATCAAACTGTTTCTAAGTAATTACCATATCCCAGAACAAAAGTTAAGAATATTTATGGTAATACTATAATATCCAAACCTAAGAAGGCAAAGTTCACAATGTTTGGTATTCAATAAAAGTTTCAATCTAGTGAGAGGGCAGCAGAATGATCAAACACTGAGAGCATCCTAATGTCCTATGAGCATGTGAAACTTAAACTCAATGACATGAAGAATATGTCAGAGATCTTCAAAGAGAACAAGAAAGGCACTGTCTACCTTACCCCTTACAGGGTCAACTTTCTGTCCAAGGGGAAGGAGGCCATGCAGTCCTTCATGATACCATTTTATCTCATGAAGGACTGTGAGATCAAGTAGCCTGTGTTGGTGCAAACTGCCAAGGGAACAGCAAAGGCTAAAATTGGAGGTGGCTGGGAAGGCTCTGCTACAGATAATTTGACCTTCACAACAGGGGGCACCATCAAGTTTAGTCAATGGATTCTCCAGATGGCATTTCAAGCCCCAGAAGTGAAGCCCTCAATGGAGCCTATGGGTACCCTTAATGCCTAGTGGGGCCTGTTTTTCCCCCACCAGTTGCCAATGGAATATACCACTGCCTTCCTACCTAACCCATACACTGCCCCCATCTCATTTCTATTCAGGACACCCTCTGAAGGATGGGGCCATGGGATATGTGAAGCTTCCGCTTCCACCTTATCCTAGACCCATGAAACCACAGTCAGCAGCCCTGATGTCCCCTCCACTACTGCGGCCATGGCCAAGCCCATAGAAGTAGCTACCAGTGCCTATTATAACCTGGGCAACCCACATAATGCCTCCATGCCCACAAGCTAGCCTCTTCCACCTCCCTATTATCTTCTGGAAGTTAAGACCCAGTAGGTTCCACCCACCTCCCTGCCCTCACCCTCAGGGGCCTTCCCCCATCTTTCCTTGCAGGGCAACATCTGTCCTGGAGGATGCCAGGGAGGGCCTTGTCCTTCCCTATGTCTGAATATAAAAAGTTAATAGGAACTAGCCAGGGATGGTGGCACAGCCCTATAATCCTAGCAGTTTGGGAGGCTGAGACAGGAGGATTAAGAGTTCAAAGCCAGTCTCAGTAACAGCAAGGCACAAAGCACCTCAGTGAGACCCTATCTCTAAATAAAATAGAAAACAGGGCTGGGGATGTGGCTCAGTGGTTGAGTGCCCGAGTTCAATCCCGTGTACCAAAAAAATTAAACAGTTACTGGGAATTAGGGTAGTAGGAAGGTAGGCCCCCTGGCCTCTGCTGAGGTGTTCTTGGAAGCATGGGTTATTCCTCTTTTGCTCTAGTAGCCCCATCCCACAGAGAAACTCTCTGGCCATCTCCTCTGCTGCAGTCCAGTCCCTCAGTCTGGGGGTCATTCTGCACTCAGTCTTGTGAGCTCCATCAGACCAGCCACATGTCTTCCCAAAGGAACAACAAGCCTTGCCAGGCCCAACTCACATTCCTTCCATGGTCTGTTCTTGACCCTGGAAGGCCACTGTCCCACCTGACTGTCAGGTCACATTCCATTCAGCAAGGCCTGGCCCAGTCACACCCACACTGCCTCCCCTGCCTTTGGTCATTCTTTTGCTACTTCTGACTTCAGGAGCTTTATTACTATAGCTTCCAGGGTTCGGTGGCTTCAGAGGAAGCCCACTGCAGCTAGGTAGGAAACCCCCTCTGTTTGCTTGCTAGTGTTTCTGGAATTTGTTGGCCTCTAATCTGTCTTCCCTCTATAAGGAGTTTCTCAACTGGAGCTGTAGTGTGCATGTTCATCCCATCATGCCTGTCATTCAGGGAATACATGGTGGGCAGAGAATGAGGACTCCCAACCCTGCATGCTGATCATAGCCTGCTGCTGGCCCCTCAGCCTGCCCCCTCCCTTTTAAGCATCACGTGCCCTGGGTGCACAGAGATTTGCTCTTATTTGTTCCTGGGCCAACTATAAAGTAAGAAGAAATGGTTATTTAAAAAGAATTCTCTATTATTTTACAAAAAACTCCAGTTAATATATTAATGTGAAATAAACCCTGTATGTAAAAAAAAACAAATCTATTAATATTCAGGAAGCTAAAGAAAAAGAATGAAAATGGTAAGTATAGACATGATCAAAGTTCAAGAGATAAAAAGTACATCTGAAATTAAAAGTAAACTAGGTGGGATTAACTACAAATTAGGCATTTTATAAGAAATGATTAGTGAACATGAAGACATAATAGAATAAGTAGCCCAAGTCAGAAAGATAAATATTCAAGAAGAATGAATAGAACATCAGTAATCTGCAAGAAACTTCAGATGGACTAATAATATACACGTAACTGGAGTTTCATAATAGAAGAGACCAAGTGATAAAACATATTTGAAGAAATAAGGGCCCCAAATTTTCTCATCAAAACAATAAACTCACAAATTCATAAAGTTCAATAAACACCAAGCTAAAGAAACATTAAAAACTACATTGAAATACATTGTAATCAAATTACTGAAGTCAAGTGAGATATATATATATCAGCCAAATGAAAAGAGGACACATTAGGTTCACTAAAACAAAAGTAAGAATGGAGGCAGACTGCTCATGAGAAACAACGCAATCCAGAGGATGGTGGAGAAGCCTCTTTAAGATACTGAAAGAAAAATGAAAAATTCTGTATACCCAGATGAATTAGAAAATACACTTCATTTATATATCAGGTGTCAAAATGCATTCTGCTGTCATATATAACTAATTAGAACAAATAAGAAAAATGGAAACTTAGAATTTTGCATGAGCATTTTTTTTTTTTTTCAAAAATGAGGGCGATGGTGGATTCAGCGCTGTATATCTGCTAGCCCAATGACTCAGGAGGCTGAGGCAAGAAATCAGCAAGTTCCAGGCCAGTCTCAGCAACTTAGGAAGATCCTGTCCCAAAATAAAATAAAAAGGGCTGGATAATGCAGCTCAGTGATAGAGCTCCTCTGGGTTCAATTCTCAGAACTAGAAAGAAAAAGTGAAATAATGATGGTTTAGAGATGCGAAAACTAAGAGCATTCAATACCAGTAGAACAGAAGTAAAAGTAATGTTAAAGTATCTCTTTTAGGTTGAAGGAAAATAATACACATGGAAATATGGATCTATACAAGGAAATAAAGAGCACTGGGGATGGTAACTAAGAGGATACACACATGAAAGTGTGGACACAGTGGTGCTCATCTGTTGAAAAGCTTATAGTAGAAACCATAAAAACCAAACGCTGAGAAATATAAGATTTAATATAAAAATTAGATGTTAGTGTATCTTCTCATACATAAAATACATTATTCTGGTTATTCAGATTTCTTCAAAAGATAATTGGGGCTGGAGATGGAGCTCAGTGATAGAGCACTTACCAAGCAAGCACAAGGCCCTGGGTTCAATTCCCAGTACCTCAGAGGAAAAGAAAAGGAAAGAAGGAAGGAAGGAATTGACAAAGTAAAAATAACTACATGCTATTGGGTATATAACATAGAAGTAAAATGTACAGCAAAAAACAATATGCCAGGAAAGGAGAAATATAAATAAATATATACTTATGAGGTTATTACATGTGAAAAGATATAATAGCATTTGAAGATAGACTGTGATAAGTTAAATATACTTTAAACTCTAGGGGATGGGTATATAACTCAGTAGTAGAGCATATACTTAGAATGAGCAAGGCTCTGGATTCAAATCTATAGCATCAAAACAAAAAAAAATTGAAAATAACCGCTAATACAACAAAACCAAAAGGTGTAATTAATTTAAGTCCACAATGGAAATGAACAAGAATTTTTTTTTATTTCTAAATATTTTATTACTGAGATGAAGTCACTAGGGCCTTGAGTAATTTATAAGGTACACAGATTCCTAGTGGTTTGTAAAATGGCTGAGTAATATTGTGTGTATTATACCACAATTTCTTTATCCATTCACCTGTTGAAGGGCACCTAGGTTGGTTCCATAGCATAGCTATTGTGAATTGAGCTGCTATAAACATTGATGTGGCTGTATTGCTGTAGCATCCCGATTTTAAGTCCTTTAGGTGTAAACCAAGTAGTGGGATAGTTGGGTCAAATGATGGTCCCATTCCAAGTTTTCTAAGAAATCTCCATACTGCTTTCCATAATGGTTACACCAATTTGCAGTCCCACCAGCAATGTATAAGTACACCTTTTTCCCTACATCCTTACCAACATTTATTGTTTGTATTCTTCATAATTGCCATTCTATCTGGAGTGAGATTGAATCTTTGCTTTGTTTTGATAGTGGGGATTAAACCCAGGGGCGCTTAACCACTGAGCCACATCCCCAGCCTCCTTTCCCCCCACCCCATGGGAGCATTGTTTTAATATGGTCTGTGCCAAGCAATATCAAAAATGTCCATAATCTCCTAGTTTGTCCTATTTTTGATAGCAATATTAAATTGTTTTAAAAAATATGCACTGATAAGGAGGCTAGCCACACCTCTGAGGAGATTTAAAAATTAGAATCCACATAAATTATCTTCCTTAATAAACAGCCATTTCAAAAGATTTTCTTTTGAAATATTTTCATGGACAAGTGAGCTAGCAATCACACATGCACCAATGTGTCTTTAGCAAGTGTACACCCTCCCCCCACCCCCACCAAGAAGACATGAGATAGAAGGAAAAAAAATCAGTAAAAGAATGGAATAAAACTTTGTGCTTGGTAATTTTCCTACATCTCAACAAAACAAAAACATTTTGGTGCAAATAGTTAATTTTTCCTCTTTTCCATTTAAGTCTGGTGGAGAAAAAAATACTTTTCTATAATAAAATATGTATTTTTTTTTTTTTACTTTTTAAACATAACTCTTTTTTTTTCTTTTTTGCAGAAAATAATTTTGTAAACTGTTACTTCACGGGCAGGGAGGTTCAAGGCCGTGTGGTCCCTGCTTGCTCCATAGGAGGCTGAGAGCTGAAACCAAACCCGGGCAGGAGATGAGGATAGCGGAGGTGCAGGGCGGTGTGCACACGGCATAGAGGACAAGGGGGCCAGCGCGGGTTAGAGATCACTCTCGCCATACAGTGGAGAAGGACACGAAGTCCAGAGTACCCAGAACAGAGTCAGGGCCATTGTAGGGCCGTTGTAGGCCATTCGTGCGATACAGTACTCGAAGTGGTCGGGCGGCAGCTCTCGGTGCAGTTGGTCAACCGTGATGTAGCTCTTTCTTGTCTCTGGCCAGGATCTTGAAGGAAGCCATGACCTGGTCTGCGGTATCCGTGTCAGCCCTCAGCCTTCTCTCAGGACCTGAAGTCATTGAAGGCCTGGAATGTCACTACCCCCAGGCAGTTGGGGTTGCTCATGATGCGGGCGAATTCTGCCTCTCCTTGGGGGTCGTTGCCAATGTCGTAGCCCATGCTGATGAGGCAGGCTTTGAACTCCTCAGGACCCAGTGTGCAGAACTTCTTCATCTGCTCCTGGCTGATGCCCTTGGCATCCCGTGTCAGGATCCAATTTTCCACCTAGTTAATGGTCCTGGAGATGGTGGTGAGCAGCTGCTCCCAGCCCACACGGATATGCTCCATGGTGTAGTTGGTGTACTTGTTGTCAAAGATGAGAGCCTCCTGGATCAGCTGGTGGTCACCTTCCACTGGTCAATCTTGGCTTGTAGTTGACAATGCTCTTCTCCTATTGTCGAAGGCGGCTGAGCAGGTCCTCCAGGGTCCCATGCATCTCAATGAAGATCCTCCCGATTTCCTCCATCTTGGTCTGGATCCAAAGCACAATGATGTTGGCCTGGGCCCCAAAATGCTTGCGTAGTCTCTGCAAGGGGGCATGCTCCTCTGTCAGAGCTTGGTTGCTCCATGGCATGAGCTGCGGCACATGGTCCCATTTGCTGTTGATCTCCTGAGGCATGATGGTTGTTTAGGGGTTGGTGCCTGCCATGTTGACATGGTACGTCTGGATGATCTTGGACCTCATTGTGGATTGCCCAGGATGGCCAGGCACTCCTTGTCAGTATCAGGGAAGGTGGCCTTGAACTGCTGTGGGCTATGGGTTAGTCCCTGAATCTCCTCGATGGTGTGCACGATGAAGGTGTCGTGCAGGTCCTCCATGGCACCCTCCATCCACTTGTTAAAGAGCGCAACCTGCTTGGCGTACTCCAGGTACAGCTGATCAGTGTCTCTAGTAGCTTCTCCGTCTGCTCTAGAGCTTCCGTTCGCTTCTGAGTTAGAGCCCCCAGATTGTCCCACTGGTCACAGATTTTTTGGCAGAGAGCATTGACACTGGGTGAGTCATAATAGTCCAGCTCATTGAGTTCCTGTATGATGGCCACTATCTGCTCCAAGTGGTTCTGGTGGGCAGCCAGGTTGCTCTCAAAGGCCTCGAGCTTCTTGAGCAAGGAGGGCCTTGACCTCAGACAGGGTGCCCATCTCATAATCCTTCTGCGGCAACATGGCCTCTTTGCCATCCGTCCAGGTCTGGTGGATAGAGGCCTTCTTCAGGAATTTCTCCGCCAGGTGGTCCATCCGCTCCAGCCTCTGGATCTCATTCAGGAGCCACTCCTCACAGCCCTTCTCTGCCTGCTTCAGGCAGCCTCATGCATTGTTGATGTCCGAGACCATCCTGCCCTCAGAGGGCATGAAGGCAGGCCGGTTGCTGATGCGCAGCTTGGTCTGCAGCATGTTGAAGTTGATCTCCAGCTGGCACTTCTGCACCTTGGGCAGTTTGTGCAGGCGCCTGTAGTCGCAGAAGTCCTCTGCTGCATGGCATGCATGGTGTTCTCCCAGTTCTCCAGCCAGGGGATGGTGCGGCGGATCCATTCCAGCAGTTCGCTGGCCAGCTTCTCGTAGTCTTCCATTAGCTGCTCATTCTCCTGGTTGAGAGCCAGTATCTTGCAGATGCCACTGGCAGCTGTCTCCGCCTTCTGGGGTCCAGAGAAGGCGTGGTAGAAGCTGGACACATCATGATGGCTTTCTCATCAGGCCGAACAGTTCCAATGATGTCTTCAGCATCGAGCATCATGGGGATGTCCAGATACTTCTCTGCCACATCGAAGGCCGGTTTGTGAGTGGATCATCCTTCCGCAGCTTCCTGTAGTGAATCAGCTCAGGCCGGTGTCGGTGGATCAAGGCACAGAAGCCAAGGCCGTCCTTCCAGCTGATGTGGAAGTTTTGGATGTTGATATTTTTGTAAGGGACCATCTTCCTTTGACACAACAGGAGCAGCCCTTCCTTGGCTGAGATCTCTTTCACAGAAATGTCCTGGATGGCAAAGCAGAAAATGATGGTCCAGATCATGCCCAGGGTCATTTTCACATTCCCATCCACGATTTCCTCAGCGCAAATGGACACCAGTTTGACCCCTTTGCTTGCTATGAAATCGAGGGCCTTGTTGACATTGGAGATCTTGTGGACCCACATCTTGCCTCTCTCCAGCTTGGCCAAGCGTTCACCTGAGATAACCTCCAGCAGCAGCATGAGCTTCAGGCCATCTCGGAAGTCCTCCTGGATGTTCTCGATCTGTGTTCCCACCTTCCAGAGGTGGGAATTGCACTATGCTGTGAATGTCTTTCTCTGCTGCTTCTCCCAGGCCAGATCCAGAAGCAGATCCCGGTCCCAGTCCTCTTTGTGGAGCACGCAGACATTGGTTTGCTGTGAATCATAATAGTCATTTGTGTGCGCGTGCTAGGGGCTGAAATTCTTCCTCCACCTTCTCTACAGGCAATGTTGGCAGTGGCTGCCCAGGTGTGGGGAGGGAGTCAGGCGGCTGGGCTGGGCAGGGCTAGCTCCCCTGCACTGGTTCTGCTGCCAGCACTGCACACTTCCCCAGCCCTTTTTAAATATTTTATTTAGAGACAGGGTCTTGCTGAGTTGCTTAGGGCTTCAGTAAGTTGCTGGGGCTGGCTTTGAACTCATGATCCTCCTGCCTCAGCCTTCCAAGCTGCTGGGATTACAGGAGTGCTCCACTGCATCCAGCTTCAGTGTAGTTTTGATTTGCATTTCTCTAATTACTAGATATTTGAACATCTTTTCATATACTTGTTGATTGTATTTCTTCTTCTGTGAAGTGTATCTTGGGTTCCTTAGCCCATTTATTGATTGGGTTATTTGTTTCTTTGGTGATAAAGTGTTGGTAAAGATCGCCCCCAGAGTGCTTCTCTTCAGGGAGTTCAACTCCATGTACTGAATGGCGGGAATTTTGAATGGGCCCAAACCATCACCTCTAATCCCTGTGAACAGCTTGAACTTTGAATGGCACACCTCCAATCCCTGAAGTGGCTGAACTCTAGGCCAATAAATAAGTAACAACCGGTACCCCCCCTCCCCCATTGAGCCCATAAATATCAACACCTTGTTTGTGCTTTCTCTCGCTGGACCCCCTTCTCTTCTGAAACCGGCAGCTATGGTGCCGCTAATAAAATCTCGGACAGGTAAATGGTTGTTTTGGCTTGTTGAATTATTGGAGCTTTTCCGCTGCTCCTTGCATGAAGTTTTTTGAGTTATTTATATATCTTGGAGATTATCACATGCACCTCAGAGCATTAAAGAGTTTTTTTCTGATCTAGGGAATGTAACTCCCAAATGAACAAGTGAATTACAATCCCCCCTACACGGAACACCAGGAAGGGAGTTTTAGAAGAGCTTCTTTAAAAGTACACTCCCTCCCTTCTCCTTTGCTAGCATAAGCACTAAAACCTTCTTTTCCCTTTTTCTCAAAACCATGTCCTGGTTATTGAACTGGCATTGGGGACAAGGACCGAGCTTTTGGTAATAGTATTAGTTGATAGTAGGCAACTATCATTGTTCATTTAGAAAGCTTGTTTGAATTCTGTTTGGAAAAAAGGATTATAGCATGGGCTATGTTTAAAAGTGTGCTCTGATTTATTGCAATCATTTTATATGACAATTGATTTAAAAATCTAAACTATAATGGCTACAGTGACATATTTATCTGCACAAGACAAAATTCCATTTTCTCTGAACATGATTCTTGCTTTGGCCGTCAGATATCATAACAGTGGTCCACTTTATACTTTGAATATAACCCTTACTGCTCTGCCACTAGGACTCATTTTTAAAAGGACTTGTTTTTTTCTCTTCCTCTTCTCCCCTCCTCTTCCCTAATCTCTCCCCTCTCTAATATCAGGGGAAACAGATTACCTTTCTCCCCATCCTGGCCAGAGTTATCTGTCCTTGAGTACACACCCAGCACAGGAGCAGAAGTAATTCAAACTTTGGTGATCATACCAGAGGAACTCCCAAATTCACTAGCTTCCAAATTAACAAGTGAATTACAACTAGAACACATGAAATGCAGCCTTTGAATGACCTTTTTAAAACACCCCCTGTTTCCCTCTGAACCGGCAGAATCATAGCCTCTATGACAGGAATCCCCTGTGTGTCTCCTTTGCTAGCAAAGCAATACAACTTTTTCCCTTTTCTCAAAACTGTGTCCTTATTAGATTGGCAGGGGGACAAGGATTGAGATTTTGGAGGAAAAAAAAAAACACAAAAGGACAAAATTCATTTATCTGTGATCACTTTATTTTTAATTCATATTACCGACCCCCGTGAATTCATTTTTGATTCTACATGCTTATATATTTTTGTTTTGTCTGATTAAAAGCTTTTGCTTTTCTCTTCTTTATCTGAGGTTTTTGCTTGTTTGTTAATCTGGTAAGAAAAACTGATTATTTAAGTTTTGCTTGTTTGAGTCTTTAAGATACAAATTTTCTACCTGCCCTCAAATCAAAAATGCAAATTCCATATTTACAGACCACTTAGGGTAATATTAGATCAACAGTCTGTATTTTAAAACTAGCAAGTGACAAATGTAAGCATTCAAATATTATCATGCATGCCTATATGTTTATATATTTACATATTATTTATTTGCATGCTACCAAATTGGTTTGTAGATAAGCAAGTACATACCCTTTTAACATTTGTTAAGTTCACCCAAATGTCTTTGAAGCCACATGACTTTAGTAAATCTGTGACAAATAAATTAATTTAAACTTATTGGCAATAAGGATGTCTTTAAAATTTGGTAATACATCTTTTTTTCTGGCCTGCTAACCAACTGAGGAGATATTTGTCTTTAGATGTTTAAGATAGAAAGTTCATGGCTTTCTATGTGCAGTAACTTTTTAGAATTCCTGCAAAGAAAAAACTTAAGATGTTAATTATGCTTGTATTTTTTTAACTTATAAATGACAGCTGTTACAATGACTAAGTTAGATATGTAAGATGGGCATTTATAAATGTTCCACAAGTTTTTATAAAAACATTCTTTGTTTTGCTATACAAGCCCACTACTAAAGTCTTTTTCTAAATAGAATTGATGGTAACCAAATACATTTGTTTATGTGGCCTAATGTAAACAGGAGAGGCTTACCTGCTTCTTTGTACTAGATGAGCTACTGCTATGTTTATCCTTTGCTTAGATTGGTGCTGCGGTCAGGCTGCAGCAAAATAACAGTGGGGGGGGGACGACAACTTGTGTACATTGATACAGCAGGAGTGGGAGTCGTTTATTGTAGGACAGGAGTGGTATATATTGGTATATATACATTCCACACAGCTTATCTTAATTAACATAAACTAGATACAGCAGTCAACCAATAAGGAATCTCCACACTTAATGGCTCCTTGGCATTACTTCACAAACCACTCCCTCTGGCAAAATGCCAGGTGCCATCTTGACTTGTTTAGAGACCCTAACAGATTGGAGTCTTTAAAATGTAATTTTTAATTTATTTTTGTAAGAAAATTCTGATTCAGAGCTAGAAATCTGAGGGTTTTCACACCTCAAATGTTTGATAAATTCATAATGCTATCTCTATATATGACATGCATGATTTATCTAAAGTATTAATTGTTCAGTATATTTGAAATTTCACGTGAGTCTAAGTATTAAAATGTCTAGACTTGAGTTTGTTCTAAATTATAAAAGGATTATGATTATATGTTATTTAAAATATACCATCAGATTCTTAGACTCAAGAAATTTAACTTTATTTGGTATTTCTTTCTTTGTTCCAGTCTTAAGATGAACCAGAAGAAATAACAAATGATTTAAAATGCTTCTACGCTATGTATGGTTTGTTTCCGAATGGCACCATTTCATAATGAGCTAAAAATTGTGGGTTGGTTGTTATTGTTGTTATAAACTGATCATAAATCCTATTAGTACTTTCAGAAATTCTGTCTACCATATTTCACTGAATAATTTTTGCCACTATAGTAACATATATTCATGAATATTCCATGCATCCTAATCTTGCACCAGTTTAGTAATAAATAATATTTAAGTAATATTTATTTTTAAAAAGTTTCACATAATGTTCTCACCCCACTTTTTTGAAGAAAACCTCATATTGATTATGAAGTGAGATATACCTTCATTCAGCAATTAAATATGGGTAGTCCAGAATTTCAATTTTTACATACTTTGTATTAAATATTTTAAAATTTGATGTTTGATAAACTTTTATTAGATGTTTTAGACTTTGAACAAACCTATTTGCCTAGCTAATTTGTCTCCCAGGTTTTTGTGGAGTGTGATGGGTGGGGTAAAGCCTCTGCTCCAACCTGTTGCCAAGGTAACCTGTCCCAGGAATTTCCCCTCCCTACAGGGAGCTATAAGATTGTTAAAGTGTCTTGGGCTGCTCCTTCCTACCCTTCCCCCTTCAGCCCACCTGTTGGTCCTCTGAGCATTCCTGGGTCTAGTCACTTACACAGGAAGGAGAAAGACAAGGTGGGGGAAGGCTGGAGAAAAAGGAAGCATAAGACATATAAAAAGGGCAGAACACCTCGCTTCTGGGGATACCATCTATGGCCCCCTTCTCCCTGGAGGGAGAAGTCTGTTGCCCCTTTTAAAATAAACCCTGCTTCATATGCTTGCCTCAGCGTGCTTCTCTAATGTTCAAACTTCAACATGTGGGGAAGCAGGACTCCTCACTGGTAACCAGTGGTTTTGATTAATGTTTGCTGAATGAATGATTTTATCATCAAGACAAACTATAGATATAAGCAAAAACATCAAACCAGCTTTTTGGTTTTGTTTTATCAAAAGTAAACTTGATTCATGATGTGACACATTTCCTCTTTAAATTATCTAGTTATACTAAATCCATATCATTTATTCAATTAAAGCCTAGGGCTGGGGATGTGGCTCAGTGGTTAAGCACCCCTGCACTCAATCCCCAGTACCAAAAGCAAGAAAAAAAAAAAGATAAATTAAAGCCTATATTTGGAAACAGTACTGTCAAAAAATCAAGTCTCATAAAATATTAAATATAAGACCAAGATATTTTTATACCTCTTCTCACATTCCACAGTTTGTTTCAGCTTGTTTCTCATGACAGAAGTTGAATGATTAAGAATCCTAGAAGTAAATTGACACATTAATTCTGAAAGACATTAAAGAGAATATTATACCAAAAAAAAAATCACCAAAACAAACTGCTTCTAGTCCATGAAGATCTTTACTAGAAAACAATAAATGTTTTTAAGATCAGATGCCTATAAATAATTTATGAAAGAATGAGGGTCACCCAATTCTTTCATGCATCTTCTTTTCTAAACCCCTTCTCAAAGTCTGGATGCCTTCTAGCCATACTAGTATCCCTCTATGTATACCTGACTTTGGGCTGAGACAGAAGATAAAAAGATATGAATTTTTTAAGATACTATGTATATAACAGAGCCTCTTTGAACTTGCATACCCTAAAATATTTTTCCCCAACTTCCTGATATTCTTTTCTCCATCTCAATGGAAACTGAGAAACTGTCCCCAAAACCAGGCTAGCAAAGGGTTAGGGTTATGTAAGTTGATAGTTTATGTTTCACTCTGTAATTAAGTTAAAATAAACATCAATTTTATAGAAATATGTACTCTAGATTATTAACACACTTCCCTAATCTGGTTCCTAGAATTTATTTTTAAGTAAAAGACTACACAGTTCATCTTCATCAACCTGGCCCATTAATAACTGAAGGCTTCCACCAACTCTGAATACCTCGACTCCCACTCTGATGCTCTCTGGTACTCTGGAAGTTTATCACTGAATGATGGTTTATGAATGGTCTCCATCTGTGTTCACATTTCACATATGGAAGATGGAGATTTGAGAAAGAAAAAGGTTTCCTCTATCTTCCTCAAAGCTGGTTTCAAATAAAATCTGTTTCTTTGCCTTGCCAACATGTCTCCTGAGTTTTAGTGTAATGGCAAAACTCTCTCTAGTTTCACAAGAAGTCATTAGTAAGGAAGTAGAAAAGAAAAAAATGGCTAGATTACAAGAGTTGAGAGAACTAAGTAGTAATAACAAAGATGTTAACACAATACTCAAATTCAAATGTTCATATGATCAGACAAAAATCATAAGAAACTGGTAATATGCATAATTTCTACAGTTCTGAAACAAAATAAATTTCTTAAAATCAAACTTCTTCGTCAAATTCTTTTTTTAAAATATTTATTTTTTAGTTGTAGTTGGACACAATGCCTTTATTTCTTTTTATGTGGTGCTGAGGATTGAACCCAGGGCCTCACACTTGCTAGGTGAGCACTCTACCGCTTAGCCACAACCCCAGCCCCCCAAATTCTTAATTACACTTCAATTATGTTTTCATGATTGCTTATTTGTTATTTAGTCACATAGTACTCAGAATCACACCCCCACAATTAAAAATTTTTTTTAAAAAAAACCTCAAGACACACCTAAAAGCAAATAAAATAATTATTATAAGGAAAGATGTGGGCAACCCCTATTGGGTCCCCTTTGGCACTGTAGGAGCTCTGTCTCTCTTCTCACTTGAATAAAATCCTACTCCTTTTTTTTTTTTTTTTTTTTTTTTAATCTCACTAAGTTGCTTGAAGCCTTGTTAAATGGCTGAGACTGGCCTCAAATTTGCAGTCTTCCTGCAGCACCAGGATAACAGGCATGCACTATTGCACCCAGAACTAAATTCTACTCTTTTAATGCTCACCAAAAAAAAAAAGGAAAGATGTAACAAAAATACTATGGAGCTGTGGAGTAAGTGAACAGAAATAAACATACAATGGGAATCAGTCAACTGAAGCTGTTTATTGCTAAAGTTCCATATATTTTAATACTTCCTTTAGGATATCAACCAAATTTTAAGATGTCAGCTAAACATCTGCTTATTAAGCCACATAAAATATTGGTATAGAAAAGAGTAGTAGCCATTGAAGAAAAGGTTGAGAACTTGCTCAATAATTTAGAGCAAAATTATTTTGTTTTTCAACAGAATTCCTTTTCTTTATTCTCAAGTTAATATTATTTTCAATTCCCAGCACCACACAATAAATTCTGAAATGATCATTTATTAGTTCCTTCCTTGACTCCCTCCACCTCATTCTATAAAAGCCTACTCTTTTTTTTTCAATTTTATTTTGTTATCGTAAGAACATTAAGTCCACTCTCCTAACAAATTTTTAAGTGTACAATACAGTATTGTTAACTGTGGGCATAATGATGTTCAGCAGATCTCTAGTGTTTATTCATCTTGCAACACTAATAATTTTAATACAGTCTGTCTTTGATGCAGAGGGACTTCATATACTCAGACACAAGTAGAAATAATGATCTGACATTTTCAGAGAGCGGATAAAAATTCAATAATGCAAAGTAGCTTAACCTTTCTTTCTTTTTCTTTTTTGGAGACAGGGATACAAGGATCTCAGTTTGGCCCAGGCTGACTTCCAATTTCTGGGCTCCCACCTCAGCCTCCTAAGTAATTGGGACTACAGTTGCATGCCACTCCTCACAACTCATCTCAATCAGACCAAGAGGGGGCTGTCTTCTAAATAACCAGGCTTCAGACTGAACCCATATGAGTTAGCTACTTGATGGTTTGTTTGCTGATCTCTTCCCCCACTGACCCTTTTTTGGTTATTAATTCTAAACACCGATGTCTTTACTGGAACAGTGTCACCTACCAATTAATTGTGTGAATTTTCTTAAAGAATCAAAAAAATTTTTAAAAAGTATGAACTAAATAATTAGCCAAACGGCTGTAAGAAAATTATCACTGAACTCAACATAAGTGATTTTTTAATTGCCTCTTGTTTTGGAGTACATACGTGGCTTCTTTTAACCTACAACTAATATGATGTATAGTCAAAGTAGGAATTCTCAATGGTATTTCCTAATATTTAAGGGTAATCTTGTTCCAGATAAATCATTTTTTAATCAACACTAACAACAAACATAAATTATAATGATTATGTTAAAACTTAAGGATTTATGTTAAATTTCTGGCCTGAAATTTTAAATAGCATTTCAGAGCCTTCATTTAATAAACTTGGAATATAAAACATAACAGCACAGCGTGAAAAGGGAAATCTACAACTAGAGAAGACATAAATTAGGTCAAATGCACTGCAGGATAGGATTACTCTTAGATTTGTTTGGTTTCATTCAAATTCGGGTATTGTGGGGCTAGGGATGTAGCTTGGTGGTGGAGTATTTGTCTGGCAAGTGCAAGGCCTGGGGTTCCATCACCAGCACCTCAAATAAAAAAGGTTCAAGTATTATGACAATAACCAAAAAGAAACTTTAATTATTATCAACGTATTTTAAAAGGAGGACAGGATCATTTATTGAAAAGAAATAGTAGATTTAGCATTATAAAATTCTGAGATACAGTTAAAGTTCAGTCATTAATAGAACTGGCTAGGGAGGTAATATAAAATAAAATTTAAAATAAAATGTGCTCTTTATGGCCAGATTATTTTTTTAATGTTTATTCATCTTTTATTTTATTTATTCATTTATATGCAGTGCTGAGGATCAAACCCAGGGCCTCACACATGCTAGGCAAGTTCTCTACCACTCAGCCACAACTCCAACCCTATGACCAGATTATTGTAAACATTTTATTTATTTATTTATTTATTTATTTATTTATTTATTTATTTATTTATTTTAGAAAAAGGAAAAATAAATTTTATTGCTTTGCTAGCAAAAGAGAGACACAGGGAACTCCTACCCCAGAGGTAGTGGTTCTCCGGTCAGGAGGAATAGAGGGTTTTTAAAGAGGTGATTCAAAAGCTACATTCCAGGTATACCCAGTCAGATTGTAACAATCATTTCTTAGATCTTCTGGCACTCTCCCTAAAGTGTGAATTATTTTGGTCCAGTTGTAGGTATGTGCTCAAGGACAGATAATCTTGGCCCTACAGTAGAGAAGAAGGGTAATCCTGTTTCCCCGAGGTTAGAGAGGAGTAGAGGTAGAAGAGGAAAACAAGACAAAAGAAACAAACAAAAAAAATGTCCATTTTAAAATAAGCCTGAGCTGCAGAGCAGCAAGGGCTGTATTCAAAGGATGAGGTAGACCACTGTTATATTTCCCCACTGTCAATTTCTATCTTCCTTTTCTGTGGATACATGGGCAACAAAATCTCTAGGCTGCTTCCTGTTGAGAGGGCGAAGTTGGGGGGAAGTGACCCGAAGTTGGGGGGGAGTGATTGTTCTCTATCAGGTGGGGCATGGACAGATAAGGGTATTTAGCATCAGGGCAGTCTCTAGAAGTCCATGGTGGAAGTTGGCAGGTGACTGGACAAGGCATACATAGGGCAGGGATCATGCTAGGACAACAATAAACGACAGAAAAGTATTATTTTTTAAAAAAATTAGCACAAAAGCAATTAGTATCCCAGCCAGTCTCTGAAAACCATGAAGTCAGTAACTCAAGTAAAGCTTAAGATGGGATCCAACATGCCACTAATTTGTGAGTGGAGGCCATTTAAGGCTTTAGAAACATTAGCAGAGTTGTTAGAAACGTGCACAACATTTTAGTTTTTTTAATGGCACAGGTGTCCCCTTGAGCTGTAGTTAAAATATCTTTCTCATTAGCATTAACTCTATATTTAGTAGATGAATCCCATTAACTGCCATTTAGGGTTCTCTTAGTAAAGCTAGTTAGGGCTTTTGTGTGACACATTGCATCTTTTAGGTCAATATAAGGGATAAATATCAGGGCTAGATAATCATACCAGTGAAAAACATATCAAGAGATTATTGTAAACATTATAAGGCCTTCAAAAATTAGATATTATTACAATATTAAAGTTACTGCATATTAATATATAATCTAAAAAGTTCTTATATTCATGTGCTAACATCTAAAATGGATGATGAAAAAGAGAACCAGATCAGACAAAGATCACTTTTGCATACAGCTTGAAAATCACTATTGCATACAGAAGTTATTTAGGGACAACATAAAATTTGTAATTAAATTAAATTAATAGCTCCTCCTAGCTCTAAATCTGATTTAATTTTCAAGGAATTGGCTAATCATTAACAGTAAAACTGAGTACATACTATGTGCAAGGCACAATGCTACATGCTATTTTGTATTAGTTAACAAAACTATCACAAAAACAAAACATATGAAACATAGCTACTCAGTCAATGTTGGTACCTAAGCTAAAAAGAATAATTTAAAGCACATGGATAGATGAAAAACTAACATGATAATAGTAGAAATGAAAAATATAGAAATATTATATATGGCGATGTTAAAATCAGAACACTATGAGAAAATTAGATACTAGTGCGGGTTCTTAAAATATCAAGGGGCTGGAGATGTAGCTCAGTGCTAGAGTATTTGCCTATAGTCTGTGCAAGGCCCTAGTTCTAATCCTCAGCACCACCATCAAATCAATAAATGAGCAAATGAGCAATATTTTCTTCTCATAATGATAAATTCAATTTCTGCACCTGCTACGTAGAGGAGACAAAAACTCAACTAATTTTTAAGTTTTACAGAGCAGGTGGAGCAAGCCTCATCAAATCTCTTAAACCACTTGGGTAGCCAGGCTTGGTGGTGCACACCTGTAATCCCAGCAACTCAAGAGGCTAAGGCAGGAGTATCACAAGTGAAGGTCAGCCTAGACAACTTTGTAAGATCTTGTCTCAAAATCAAAATTTAAAAAGGGCTGGGAATATGGCTCAGTGGTAAAGTGTCCCTGGGTTCAACGCTCAGTTAAAAAAAAAAAAAAAAAAAAGAAAGTTATGGGGCAAGAAAAATATAAACTGGGAATGAGGATTCATTAGATATAGATAAGGTAAAGATCAATGATATTTTCTAGTATGATATTTTAAATCTATAACATGCAGTAGCTATACAAAAATGATACTTAACTTGGTTTAATGGCTATTTATCTTATTGGCCATTATTCAGATTTCCCCTAAAAACCACATATTTGTCATTTGATAACTTTTAATGGTATTTTTCAAAGCATATTTAAACAAATACCAGTATATTTAAATGTGAAACTTCGAAACCAGAGTTATATTATCCATAAATATTTATTGTCTTGAACAAGTTGCATAAAATACTTATTATTATACAGGCTAAATGTATCAAAATTATCTTAATTTACTCAAAACAAAACAAAAAACTCAGATCTTTATTATTTCAAAATTATAAATGCAAGCTGGTCATGGTGGTGCATGCCTGTAATACCAGTGACTTCGGAGGCTGAGTCAGGAGGATTGCAAGTATGAGGCCAACCTCAGCAACTTAGAGAGACCCTAAGCAACTTAGTGAGATTCTGTCTCAAAATAAAAAAAAAAAAAATTAAGCCAGGTTTGGTGTCATAGCCTGTAATTCCAGCAGCTCCATAGGCTGAGGCAGGAAGATCTTGAATTCAAAGCCAGCCTCAGAAACTTAGCAAGGCCCTAAGCAACTCAGTGAGACCCTGACTCTTAAATAAAATACAAAATAGGGTTGGGGGTGTGGCTCCGTGGTCAAGCACCCCCTGAGTTCAATCCCCAGTACCAAAACAAAATAAAAATAAAAAGGGTGGGGTTATGGCTCAGTGGTTAAGCACCCCTGGGTTCAATCCCCAGTACCAAACAATTTAAATAAACAAACAAACAAACAAACAAATGTAATACTCTGAATAAATGAAAATGGTAAAAATAGCTGACCCTTACCAGCACATGAAACTTTTCCTGTATTAAAAATAAACTTGGTTTGATTTTATACTCATTCATACAATGTCCTCCTCACTGCCAACAACATGCATTTAGAGAAGGCCTACGTAGAAGGGAAAATAGTTGCTGAGCAAGAAGCAGACAAAAGTGAATTTGTGGCACTCAAATCATCACAGTGATTTCCTCAACCACTATATGATTTGGTTCAATTCTAAGGAGTTTATACATATCCCCCCCCCAAAAAAAGTGGCTTTTTTTTAATAATCATTTAAGAAAAAATGTTTACAATGTAAAAGTTAATGTGAGCTAAAATAAGTATAAAAAATAAATCAGTCATGATTCAGCACACAAAAATAAAAAATATATAAGCAATTATTAAACACAGTGACCACATGAGTATATTCTGTTAGTTGTACTATAATTTTACATTTTTCTCCTTAAGTATTTCCTATTGTCTTTTAATAGTTAGTCTCAAGATCTTGGAATAGATCTTACAAGGGTGTTATTGTTTACTTGAAACTTAATTTACTGTATTTTTTAATCTTTAAATGATCTGATTTAAAGATTATAAAATTTGACTATTTAAATTTCATTACTGTAAGGAATACCTGTTCTTCTGCTCTTGCTTCAATAACTGAGCAGCTATTTTCCTCAAATCAGTTACTTCCTTCAAATCATCATCTTCTTCTTCTTCTCCAAGTAATTGTTCCTTCTCAACTCTAAAAGATAACACAAACATGGTTATCCACAAAGTAAAGCAGTCTGTATCTTAGGTCAACTTCTAAAAATTGATAACATTTTTATTTTTAATACCATGTTAAAGCTAAAATCTTTATATTCTTTATTTTTAAAATACTAAAATAAGAAATAAAAGAATATATAATATCTAAGGAAAACAAATCTATGTTCTGTACTCATTATGAAATGTGGCATACTAGCTGTATTAATATAATTAATGACCAACAAATAATGAAATCTACAACCATTTTTAAATTTCTGAAATGTGTAATGGCCACAGAAATTTAACAATGCATATTGCTCAGTTTTGAGTGTAGTAACTGCAAAGCTCTACATGGTCTGCCTTTATAAATAAATATAAACTGTCATGAAAATTTCTCATTTTATTAAACCAGACTGCTTCTCTCAGTTTATTTTGGTTTTAAAAAATCTCCATGTAAAATGTTTAAAGGAAATGCAAAACAAGTTCAAATAAGATTTGCAAATTTACCAGAAAAATGCTAATTAAGATATATCATTTTTATCATTTAAAGAAAACAAAAAAATTTTAAATAAAGTTTTCTCTAAACTCTAGTTACTTTTATCTTAAAAGCATTTAATTTGGGGCTGGGGTTGTGGCTCAGCAGTAGAGTGCTTCCCTAGCATGGGCAAGGCCCTGGGTTCGATCCTCAGCACCACATAAAAGTAAACTAATTAATTAAAGATATTTTTTAAAAAGCATTTAATTTACTAAATCCTATCAGACCATGAGTTTTCTTAATCTTTACCACATCTTACATGATATGACACTGGTGACTCTCAAATTTAGGCAACTGTCCTTATTAGATAATGTAAGAAAGTAAAAGAAGAATGAAATCTTAAGGAAAAAAAAAGAAAGCAATGTACCTCCTTACAGGGCATTTGAGGGGATTAATAGCTGCTTAAAAAATTACCAGTGAGGGGCTCGGAATGTAGCAATGGTAGAGTATGTGCTTAGTATGAGTGAGGCCCTGGTTCCATCCTAAGCACTATGCCCATACCCCCAAAAGAAATTACTAATGAGGTCACTCAAAGGAAAACACAATGTAGAGAAAAAAGTATGGGGATCAGAGAAAGCTCAGTTCATGCCCTAACTACTAGTGGACATAAGAACTTTTAGGCACAAAACAAGACGCCTCTGAACTTCACCTTCCTCATCTGTAAAAATGGGATCAATATCTACCCTGCAGGATTTTACTGAAGAGTAAGTGGAAAATGTGTGAAAGCATATATAGTACTCATTCTGGTACATGGTAGGCATTCAACAAACATTCCTTCCTTTCTTCTTTCTTAATGTATTTGTTACCATGTGAGTAACCTGAAATAATGACTGAAAAAATGTGGTAGGTCATATTTCATAATTTCATAAAATGAAAGATAAAGATACAAACCACAATTTTTTTTAAAGAGAGAGAGAGAGAGAGAGAGAGAGAGAGAGAGAGAGAGAGAGAGAATTTCTTAATATTTATTTTTTAGTTTTCAGTGGATACAACATCTTTATTTTATTTTTATGTGGTGCTGAAGATCGAACCCAGTGCCCCGCGCATGTCAGGCGAGTGTGCTACCACTTGAGCCACATCCCCAGCCCCCACAATTATTTTAATAAAATATGAACATAAGTATCCTTAAAATTGCTATAACCAGTGTGACAAAATAGAAAGTAGATTAGATCAAAAGACATCACACTGGAGTTCCAAACTCAGTTTCCTTATTGGCAAAATAATGCCAATACCATCTATCTTTAAAAGGTGGAGAAAGAATTCAAATGAAGCAATGTATGTGAAGGTACAATTCTCATTAATAAAACAGAAAACACTATTATTACCCTTCAGGGGAGAAATGTAGTGTATATCTTACTTTCACCCTAAAGTTTTAGTATAATTTTAAGGAATCCAGATAGATGATATATTTGCAAATTAACAATCTAAACATAACAGATAAATGGGCCAAAAATTATTTTGAATGCTCTTTCAAGTAGGAATATGTAATGAATAGTTCAAGTACTTATAAATAACATATCATTTTGAGAATTTGTGTCCTTACCTTTTTTCATTTCCCAATTCTTCATTTTTCTGAGATTTTTCAAAGCATTTTTCTTTTCCCTTATATGAAAGAAAATTATCACTTTAAATTGTATGGTCCACTTTTGTAAGATGAAGGAGAACATGTAATCTATTCACAGTCTTATTTACCTTAAGCAAAGAGACAAATGATCCAATATGTGTATCTCCTTGTTCAGGAACTGCTACATCTTCTGTGTTGGGGTCAATAAAATCATACACCTCCTGGTCTAAGTATAGATTGATATTTATTTTAAAATATATACTAAATGCTCTAACACTATAGTGCTTAAAATAAAGTTTATTTTCTTAGTATAAGAGTTAGCTAAAGACATGATAAATTTTCAAAGTCCATTTTTAATAAAAGGCTCACTTTTAATAAGAGATATACACATGACATAAAATAGCAGACACCACATGAATTACCTTTCTGAGAATCAGGCTTGCTTCCTATTGTGTGATTCTCATTTCTTGATGTCTGCTCTCTATTTGATTCTGAAACTTGAGAGTGAAGGCTGATTGTATCATCATCTGATGGCTGAAAAGAAATGAGCACAAAATATAAAATGAGGCATTTGAGGGACTGAGGCTGTAGCTCAGTGGTAGAGTGCTTGCCTAGCATGTGTGAGGCACTGGCTTGATCCTCAGCACCACATACAAACAATTAATAAACAAAGATATTGTGTGTCCATCTACAACTAAATATATATACACACATATATATGTGTGTGTGTGTGTATTTATATATAGGCAGCCAGGCATGGTGATGCATGCTTGTAATCCTAGTGGCTTAGAAGGCTGAGACAGGAGCATCATGAGTTCAAAGCCAGCCTCAGCAATTTAGTGAGGTGCTAAGCAACTCAGTGAGACCCTGTCTCTAAATAAAATACAGAATAGGGCTGGGGATGTGGCTCAGTGGTCAAGTGCTCCCGAGTTCAATTCCCAGTACCCAAAACAAAAAGAAAAAAAGAGGCATTTGAAACACACGACAAAGGTTATATTGCTTTAATCAAGCATGCAAATTATAAAATAACCACTTTACTTCTCCAGTTTTCAGATAAAAAATAAGCTAAAGTTGACGTCTGCTTTAATAATCAGTATGTACGTTTTTTCATTTGAAGGTATAAAATAAAATAATGATCATCTTTTCAAACAAAGTCAAATGTGTGCAAATATCTCCATCTCAGAGTTCTAATAAAACTGTAAAACAAAACAGATCAGCGATGGAAAAGACTCACTTCTGTTGTAGATAACCGTTTCTCTCCATTATCACTTCCAATTCCAGAGTCAGGGCCATGATTTTTATTTGGATAAAAATCTTCCATACTATGAAAATAGAAATACTAAAGACAGTTAGGATTTTGTTCTCAAATAGATAATTTACACTTGATCTAAAACTTCCTTAGATAATACAAAATATATAATGATTGCTTATCTTGTGGTAGGAACTGGGCTAAGTATATAATACCTTTAATATTTCTTGTGGGGGGGCTGGGGTTGTGGCTAAGCGGCAGAGCACTCGCCTAGCACGTGCGAGACCCTGGGTTCGATCCTCAGCACCACATAAAAATAAATAAATAAAATAAAGATATTGTATCCAACTAAAAAATAAATATTAAAAAATATATTTCTTGTGAAAACTCGAGCAGATTATGGGGTTTTCTAATCTTATAAGTGAGGAAACTAAGGCTGGGGTAAAAATGGGGTAATTTACCCAAGGACACACAACTTGCAAACCATGTGTAAATCTGATCCCCAGATTACTTAGCACTAAAGTCTCTGATCTCAACTGGTACGCTTAAACTCCTCCTTTAATTTCAGTTTCATGCTTACAAAAACAAAAGTTTGTTTTTGTCTTTTCAGAAGTATATCAATAAACTTAGGGAAGCATCTACAAAGTATCAGGCACTGTGCTTAAAGTTTGAGATAAAATGAGATGAACAAAAAGTTTGCCTTCAAAGGGCTCTCAGCCCAGAAGGGAAATGAGTCTGTTTATATGTTAATGAAGCCTATGACGGAGGTAAATTAAAGTGCCAGGAGAAAAAAGAGAGATCAACTAATTCTCCTTGGTAAGGTTAGGAAAGGCTTTACCCAAGAAAGAGGCATTGACTTAGAAGACAGGGCGTAATTGCTAGCTAGCATTTGCTGAATGTCTACACTGTGTTAGGAACTGGGCGAGCTATACCTCATATTTCATACATAGTCCATATTTTTAAAGTTGCTTCTTTGTACAAATGAGAATAATAAAGCTTATAAAATTTAACTTCTAAAGGGGAAAACTCTAACATTTACTGATAATCATTTGTGGAACTGGTTGCAAAGTACACATTTAATTCACATAACCACCTTATGAAGTGGGTATGGTTAACATTTTAGATAAGGAAACAGGCTCAGAGATTTTAAATAAACTATACAAAGCCAGAGAAGATTTAAGATGTTAAACCATTATTAGAGCTGACTCTACAATATTAAATCCACGTACAAACATATACATGCATTTGTAATAGATGACAATGACAATATTTGAGAAAATATTATAAATAATGCATTGTGCTAAATACTCCATATACATTATTTAATTTAATCCCAATAGCATTTGTGTGATTATTTTATTTTTACATATTAAAAAACTAAGGACCAGAGACATTAAGACATACAGTTGTTAAGAGTCAAAAAAGACCTTTAAAGCTATCTTTATGTCTGATCCCAAAAGCTAATACTGCATATGTAACTATTGTAATGCCTATTCATGTAGAGCAAAGAGTTTACAAAATAGATAAGGCATGGGAAGGCATTTTAAGTAGTGAGAACCATATAGCCAGGAACCTGTATATGAAGGCACATATAATAATTTTCCAAATAGTTCAATACAGGCTGTTAGTGGGAGATTAACACACCTGACTGCTGGAAGCCATCCATGAACTGTGCATGAAACAAATCAACATGGAAGCCAGGTGGTAGGAAAGTCTGGTATCTGGGAACTCCCAGCGGCACTCCTGCTGGTTTGAGATCACCCAGTACTTGTGATATCCTACGTAGCTCTGCTAGGATCAGCACTGCACTAGAGTTGGGGTGACCAGCTGGAGTCACACAGCCACACAGCCTCTCAGAGATGGATATAACTTGTCAAGATGCCAATCAACCTGTTTGCAGCAAGACTACTTCCACTAAAACCTTACCCCTGCCTTTGATGTACTCTCCCTTAAATAAAGAACCAGAGCCACTTTCTAGTTGTTCAGTTCTAGCTTCCACCAGGACTGAAGGATCTATCAGGAGCTCTGCTTTCTCTTTAAATCTAATTTCTAGCTCTCTCTCGCTCTCTCTCTCTCTCTCTCTCTCTCTCTCTCTCTCTCTCTCTTTTTAGTTGTTGATAGACCTTTATTTTATTTATTTATATGTGGTACTGAGAATCGAATCCAGTGCCTCACACATGCCAGGCAAGTGCGCTATCACTGAGCCACAGCCCCAGACCCCTGTCTCCTTATTTCTTTACTATCTATTTCAGACTTTCATTTTCTCAGGTGGTTCACAACCTTCTGATCAGGAAACTACCCTGGCGGGGTGCTAGCCGACCCATGAGACCTGACAATCAACTCTATAGATCTGCACTGTCCAATATAGTAAGTGACTCCTAACCACATATGGGTATTTAGCACTTGATGTGTGGCTAGTCCAAATTGAGACACATGATAAATGTATACACCACATTTCAAAGATTTCATATAAAAATAAGCATGTAAAATAAGCATGTAATATACACTAATTTTGTATATTAATTAAAGATTTAAATGGTAGTATTTGATACACTGGGTTAAATAGAATATATTATTAAAATTAATCAGAGCTGGGGGTTGTGGCTCAGTGGTAGAGCACTCACCTACCACATGCGAGGCCCTGGGTTTGATCCTTACCACTACATAAAAATAAATAAATAAAATAAAAGTATCATGTCTATCTACAACTAAAAAAAAAAAAAACTCTAACAAATAAAAATAAAAAGATCTCTTGATCTCTGGGCAGTATTGCAACAATATAAACTGATTTTTGTGCTTCCACTTCTGCTCACTTCCAATCTATTCTTCTAAAAGTCAAATTAGTTGAAACAAATCAGATCAATTCTTTATACTGTTCAATGACTTCCCATTGTATTTTAAATAAAATTCAAACTTCTTGCCACAGACTACAAAGCCCCCACATGACCTGAGCCTGGACTATCTCTCCGTAATCAATTTTTACCACTCTACCTTTCAGTTACTCTACTAATCATTCTGGCTTCCTCTGAATACACTAAGTTCCTTCCCAACCTAAGGGAAGACACAGGTCATTCTTTTCTGAGTTGCTTTCCCCGTTACTCTTCACATGGCTGGATTTCTTCATTAGGATCTTGACTTAAAACTTCATCTTCCCAAAGAGACATTCCCTGACCACACTCTTGAAATATGGCCCTTTCCTTCATAGCACTATGATTTGAAAATTTATACATATGTACAGATGCTCCTTGATTAATGTTGGTATTAAGTTCCAATAAACACATCATAAGTTAAAATTTTTAATTTGAAAATGTACTTAACACACCAAACCTACTGAACATCATAGTTTAGCAACACAGCCCATGATAGTATATTGGTTGTCCACCCTCACAGTGAAGTGTCTGGGAGCTGTCATGCCCTTAATACCTTCTATTAGGCCCTGCCCCCAAACACTGTTGTATTGGAGATTAAGTTTTTAACACATGAACTTTGGGAAACATATTCAAACCAGAGCATATGGCATGCACTTATACAAATGGTCCTTGATTTATTATGGTTCATCTTACCATTGTTCAACTTTATGATAGTGCTTAAGTGATAGAAACCATACTTTACATTTACTCACTGATTCATTCTCTACAAGATTGTAGGCTCCATGAGATGCAAGACCAACATACAATGGCACTCAATAAAACATACCCTGAAATCTACCAGTAGGCATTCAAAAGGTATTTGTAATATAAATGACTAAATCAGTGAATGCCACTACTAAATTCATTTTAAAATAGTGCATATTAATAGAGATTAGAATAGGTATTAACTTTAATTTTCACAGAATTGTTTGGTCTAATATTGTTCATAATATTAGAATAGGTATTAACTTAATTTTTATAGACTTTTTTGGTCTAATATTGTTCATAATATTAAGCAAAATGATCTTTAGGCACTAAAAATTTTTTTTTTTTTTTTTGGCGGTGCTGGGAATTGAACCCAGGGCCTTATGCATGCGAGGCAAGCACTCTACCAACTGAGCTATATCCCCAGCCCCCTAAATCTAATGTTTAGATATTTAACACTACACAAGCAAGAGAAATAGTCAAGAAAAAAGTCCTATTTGGAATTTAAAAACTTGTACTGTTACCAATAGTATTTTGGATACTGCCATTCCAAGCAATCTAAACTTTTTTTGGCGGGGGAACTGGAGGTCAAACACAGGGCTTTGTGAATGCAAGGCAAACACTTTGCCACTGAGCTACATCCCAGCCCGAATTATATTTTCATAAAATCTTTCAGACAAACCTGCATCTTGAAAGGATGGATTATAAACAAATATAATTTACTATTTCAAAATCTCATAAGGAAATCATCAAAATCATAAGGAATGTCAATGACATATCATCTTTGATCAGTCCTAAAGAATATAACTAAGGGCATGAGGATGTAGCCCAGTAGTAGAGCACTTGCCTAGTATGCACAAGACCCTGAGTTCCATCCCCAGCATCATACACACACACACACAAAAGAATATGACAAAAAGAAAAAACATCATGCTCTTCCACCAAACTCGGTTTGAAGTAAAATTCTATTTGCTATTACAAATGTAGAATACAGAAATCACAAAAGTAAATTAACAGTTGTTATAGCTGAGAAATTGGTGATTCTGCAATATAATGTCAAATGGTTTACATTTTCACTGCTAAAATAATAATAATTATCTGAGAAAATCTCAGATTTATTCTAGTATCTTAGAAGTTCATTCTCTGATGGTGATATTTAGCTTCAGAAATACTGATTTTACCACTGGGCCAATCAGCCTAAATATACTCAGTACACTTAAGATTAATAAATATCTTTTTAAAAAAGAGAAAACAAAAAGAGACTATAAAAACATTATATTACCTGTCCGTGAGAGGCTGAGAGGGCATTCTTTTACTCAATGATGGAAGATCCAGGGAATCTGGTTTCTTATCCATTCTACAACACGCTTGGATATTTAAGTACTTAAATATGTGTACTTTACCCTTTAAACATATCTGTTAACAAATGAGATGTATTTATAGCTCAAAATATAAATGGCAATTATCAAGTTATTTATTTTAATAATGTCAAATTATGTTATGATATAATAATCTTAATTGATACTTTGCATATTCAAAGAGTTTGTACATCTAACATTACATGGAAAAATTGAACAATACTGACACCAATTAAATGCTATTGATATCTCTGTTCTTATCAGAAAAAGTTAATCTTTCTATAATTTACTCAAGCTTTCTCGTTAAAAGTAGAATGTACAAATGATATAAAAATTTACAACACATGAAAGTTGCCCTTATTAGAAAAAGAAATAAACTATTCACTGATTTGGTGATAACAGGGCAAAAAATATATATAATTTTTAAGGTAATATCATCAGAACCACAAAGATGTTTGGTATGAACACTGAAAGAAAACCAAAATAAAAATAATGTAAATAAAGAGAAAGTGAATTTGTTGAAAGGTATAATGATAGATTGATTAGAATAAAATTTTAAAAAAACATTGGTCAGTTCAACTGAAAAATTATTTTTTATTAGTTATGAAGGAAAGAAATAACAAGGGGTAAAAAACTATGTGAAAGAAGGTATTTTGTGTAAAACTGATGGAAAATGAGAAGCAAAGAAATTATAAGTAATCTTTACAAAGATTATTTATTTACAGTCATTATGAGTGACATCAAATAAATATTTCCTAAAATTTTTAATAAAAATATCTTGTTTGATGGGTTCACATAACCTTACCTCACATGCAAAAATAATCAACAAAGTGGTACACATACACAATGGAATATTACTCAGCCATAAGGAAGAATAAAATCTCATTTGCCAGTAAATGGATGGAACTGGCGACTATCATGCTAAGGGAAATAAGCCAATCCCAAAAAACCAAAGGCTGAATGTTCTCTCTAATATGAGGATGGTGACTCATAATAGTCAGAGGGGAGAGAGGAGTGGAGGTTCACTGAATTGGACAGGGAGGAATGGGAGGAAGGAAGAGGGATGGGAAAAACAGTAGAATAAATTAAACATAAATCTCCTATGTTCATATATAAATATATGACCATTGTAATTCCACATCATATACAACCACAAGAATGGGAAGTTATATTCCATGTATGTATGATATGCCAAAATACATCGTACTACTAAAAATAACAAATAAAAAAGAAAGAAATCAACAAAGACAACTATATAGCTGGGAGCAGTGGCACATGCCTGTAATCCCAGTGTTTGGGGAGACTTATGCAGGAGAATCACGAGTCCCAAGCCAGCCTCAGCAATTTAGTAAGGCTCTAAGCAACTTAATGAGACCCTATCTCAAAAAAATTCAAAATAAAAAGGGCTAGTGATGTGGTCCAGTGGTTAAGCACCCCTGGGTTCAATACCTGGTAACCAAAAAAATAAAAATAAAAATTATGCCAGGCATGGTGGCACATGCCTATAATCCCAGCAACTCAGGAGGCTGAGGGAGGAGGATCATTGAAAGGTTGAAGCCAGTCTGGGCAATTTAGCAAGACCCTGTCGCCAAATAAAAACAAAAAAGAGTGGGGGTTGTGGCTCACTGATAAAGCATCCAAGTTCAATTTCCAGTATCAAAAAGAAAAAAAAAAGTGGAGCATGGTGGTGCAAGCCTATAATCCCATCTGCTTGGGAGGCTGATGCAGGAGAATCACAAGTTCAAAGCCAGCCTCAGCAAAAAGCAGGGCACTAAGCAACTCAGAGAGGCCCTGTCTCTTAATAAAATACAAAATAGGGCTGGGGATGTGGCTCAGTGGTCCAGTGCCCCTGAGTTCAATCCCTGGTACCCCCCCCAAAAAGAAAGAAAATTATAATTCCAAGTAAAAGATGTTTTAGGTAATTCTCATAGATACTAGGTCTGATTCATTACTGAAAAATTTCATTTGAAAGGAAAATAAAAATGAGTTATTAGGATATAAATACATTACCAATTAAAGTGTGCAAAATAGTATCCCACTATCTGTCCAAACTAATTAAACATTTATTTTCTGTAAATTCTATAAATTTTAACTATTGTTTTTATCATGATAATTCATGTAAATAGTTTCAAAAAATCAAGCAGAATCACAAGCTGTTTAAAAAGTAATCTCCCATTATACTTTCAATCTCTAAGACCCAATCCTCACTTTGAACTTTTTCAGTTGGTATTTTGCTAGTTACCCTCATGAATAACATGCTTCTACTACTTTTTATTTTTCAATCATAGATTTTATTTATTGGGGTATCACTAAAGAAGATGAGAACTTAAATTTCTTGCACTACCACTATGACCACTGTCACCCCCACCACCTCTACTATACCCCCTCCACTCACATAATCATATTCCCTCTCTCTTCAGAAGCCTAACAGTGGTTAAAGAGCATGGACTCTTTAGTCACACAGTCTTGCTTTGAAAAATGAAGACAATGTTTTCTATGATTATTATAGCTATGTCACAATTTTTCATTAAATCAAAATCCAGTTTTTACATTATTTATGTAAAAATTTATGACCAAGAAAATATCCACAGATGAGCCCCATAGAAAGGTAGGATTATATTTATTTTCTCCTACAATATTTTTGTTTTCCCTAAAATCATGATTCCATTTCTCTTTTGTATGTTTTCTATATGTCTATTAATAATTTGTTCTTGAATCTATGACCAAATTGTAAAACCTCCCTCGGTGTGGACACGTCAAGTCACCTATCACTCCCCCTACCCAACTTTTTGTTATTGCTTTTTTTTTTTTTTTTTTTTTTTTTTTTTTTACACTAGGGATTGGACCCAGGGGCACCACCAAATTACATCCTTGGTCCTTATTATTTTTTGTTTTGAAACAGGATCTTACTAAATTGTTGAGGCTGGCCTAGACCTTGCAATCTTCTTGCCTCAAATCACTGGGATTAGAGGCATGTGCCCGGCCTTTCTTCCCATTTTTGTGGTGGTCAATTCCCCTTCTTCAAACTGACTGGCTGCTCTCTAGGTCTAAGACTGATACCTGTCAATCTTAGATGTGAGAAATTCCTGTTTTAGGTTACTCCCTCATTTTGGCATAGCACATCCTGCTACTTCCTAAGAATGGTTGCATGGGAATTAAAATTTCTGAGACTTTGCATGTTTGAAATATTTTTCTACCTAACATCTGATTGACAGTTTGTATGTAGAAAGTTGGAGTTATTCTCTCAGTCTTTGAAAACATAATTTTAATATCTCCTAGTTTTCTGAGCTGCTGCTAAGAAATTATTCTGATCACCACACCCATAAATGTTGAGAGCCACAGCTGAAGGGGCCCCAGCAAACTTCCAGCTGTCAGCTGATGATTGGCTCACAGCAGCCCCAGCAAACTTCTAGCTGCCAGCTGATTGGCTCCTCTGCAGTGATGCTCATTGGGTTGTTTCCCCGCCCTTTCAGACCACGGAGCTGCTCGTTGGGGGACTCTTTTGGCTCTGCCCACGTGACCCAGCCAATCGGCCTTATCCAATTTATGTTTCCTAATAACTTTTGAAAGTCATTAAATGATTTGAGTTGATCTACTAGTATTTGAATTTTTGGTGGATGGACCATGGTTGAAGATAATAGAACTCCTAAATAATTAATTGGAAAATTTAATTGTACTTTATCTATTGCTATCTCTAGATTATAATTTTTTAATAAGTTTGAAAGTGTGGCATAACATTCTAGCAATGTGTTTTTATCTTTGTGTGCTAATAATACATCATCCATATAGTGAAATATTTGTAGTTCAGGATTTTGATTCCTAAGTGGCTGGATTACTTTGTTAACATAAATTTGACACATAGTTGGGCTGTTAGCCATCCCTTGAGGGAGTAATTTCCATTCATGTCTCTGATCAGGACCTTCATGATTCAGTGCAGGGATAGTAAATGCAAAACCTGGACTATCCTCAGGATGAATTGGAATTGAAAAAAAAACAATCTTTAATATCTATAACTAAAACATACCAGGTTTTTGGCAAAGCAGACAATTGGGGAATCCCCAATTGAGCAGGTCCCATAATAACCATCTCATTATTAATGGCTCTTAAATCTTGCAATAATCTCCATTTACCAGATTTCTTTTTGATGACAAAAATGGGAGTATTATGGGGAGATACAGACTGTGGCACATGAATGTGTTCCAAATTTCCCTTCTTTATTGCCCCCACCCTGGTTTTACTGAAGTATGAATGACAAATAAAAACTTAATATATCTTAGTGCATAATGTGATGTTTTGATTTATGTAAACATTGTGAACTTACTGCAACAAAACTAACATACCCAACACCACACATAATTTTTTTTGCATATGAGAACACTTGAGGGCTACTCTCTCAGCAAATTAAAAGTTTATAATACAGCATTAATCATCAGATTACACATTAGGCCTATAGTACTTATTCATTTTTTTAAAGAGAGAGTGAGAGAGAGAGAGAGAGAGAGAGAGAGAGAGAGAGAGAGAGAGAATTTTTAATATTTATTTATTTTTTTTAGTTCTCGGCGTACACAACATCTTTGTTGGTATGTGGTGCTGAGGATCGAACCCGGGCTGCACGCATGCCAGGCAAGCACACTACCGCTTGAGCCACATCCCCAGCCCAATACTTATTCATTTTTAATTACTGAAGAATAGTATCACTTGATTCTTATCTCCCCTTTTCTCCATCTCCCAGCCCTTTGTAATCATTTTACTCTCTGACACTTTAAGTTCAACTTTGCTTTTTGATGATTCCTTATATAAGAAGGGTATCCAGTATTTGTCAATGTTTGGCTTATTTCACTTAGCATAATGTCCTCAAAATTCATCCATGTGGTTGCAAATGGCAGGTTTTCCTTCTTTTTGAAGGCAGAATCATATCCCTATCTTATCCCTATCATATCCATATCTTCACTATTATGAATAATGCTTCAATGAATATGGGGATATAAATAACTATTTCTTTTGAATATTGTGATTTATGAGAAATAGTTAGCCTTATTCCTATTTTATTTCCTTTTTTTGAGGTGGGGGTACCAGGGATTGAACTCAGGGGCACTTGAACACTGAGCCACATCCCCAGCCATTTTTTATTGTTTTATTTTGAGACAGGGTCTCTGAGTTGATTAGAGCCTCACTAAGTTGCTGAGACTGGCTTTGAACTTGTGACCCTCCTGCCTCAGCCTCCCAAGTCTCTGGGATTACAGGTGTGGACCACAATGCCTGGCCTTATTCCTATTTTGTGGCACACAGTTCCTAAAACCTTTACAGAATTTCTTAAGTGTCCTGTCCTATGGCATGAGAGAACCTTGGAGAGAATCATAGAATAAGGGGTTGGTAGCCAGGGGAAACAACCATGTGATTAGAGAGTTGGAATTTCCAGCCCCACCCCATCACCACCCATCACCAGCAAGGGGAGAGGGAGAAAAGAGAGGGGATTAAGGATGAGTTGATCACCAATGGCCAATGACTTAACCAATCATGACTACACATTTAAGCTTCCATAACAAATACAGGGTTCAGAAAGCTTCCAGAATGTTGAATATGTGGAGATATCTGGAGGGTCATCCATTCGGAGAGAACATGGAAGCTTCACATATACCTTGCCCTATGCACTTCTTCTCTCTCACTGTTCATTTGTATCCTTTGAATTTTTTTTATAATAAACCAGCAATAATAAGTAAAGTCTTTCCCTGAGTTCTATGAACCACTTTAAAAAATCAATCAAATCTGAGAAGGGGGTCATGGAAAATGGACTTATAACAAGTGGGTCAGAAGTATAGGTGCACAGTCGAGTGGGATTGAGACCAATGGGATCTAAAGCTATCTCCAGATAGATAGTATCAGAATTGAATTGAATTGAATTATAGGACATCCAGTCAGTATCTGTGGTGAGAAACGCCCCCCCTCCCCGAAATTTTGGTAAGCAGAAGTTAAATACTCTGCATTGGGAATTTGAATAAGAAAAATACTTTTTTTCTATCACTTGAAATTATATACCTAGAAATGGGGTTGCAAAATCACATGGTAGTTCTATTTTTAACTTTTTGAGGAAGCTCCATACTATTTTCAATAATAGCTGTATCATTTTATAATCTTACAATACTGTATAAGGATGCCCTTTTCATTATATCCTCACCAACATTTGCTATCTTTGGACTTTCAGTAAAAGCCATCCTAACAGGTGTAAGGCAATATCTCATTGTGGTGGCATTTCCTTGATGATTAATGATACTGAGAATCTTTTCATATAGTTCTTGTCCATTTGCATGTCTCCTTTAGAAAAAAAAAATCTATTCACGCCCTTTGCCCATTTTTAAATTTTTTTCCTCCTACTGTTACTTAAATTCCTTATATAATTTAGATATTAACCCCTCACAGGATATCTGGTTAACAAATATTTCTGGATATCTACAATGCAAAAAAATTTAAAAAGTCCTCATTTGCTTCAGTGGAAGGCTTTCAGTGTTTTGGTCTATCTTTCATCTTTGAAATCATTCCTGAAACATTTAGTGATCTTTGGCTATCTGTTCATTTTCAAGAGCAAAGCATTAAAAAGCCAACTGGAAGCTCCAGGTACATGGGGGAAATTTACTTGTAAGCTTCCATCTATCTGGTAATCAAACGGGGACTGGTCATTTCATCAGGTAACATTAAAAGATCAGTGTATAGATAAGTCTTTTCTCCTGGTTTAATCAGTTTATTACAGAAGAAATGTTTCAGTCCTGACTGAAATATACAAGACAGGCTCTGGGCATTCCAGGATCCAAGTAGTTGAAGTCTACTGTAGGGTCCTGACATTTAGCATGCAAGCATTCACTGTTCTTAGTATAGGATCTCACTTCTGCCTATAGCTGTACCTGTATGACTGAGTCTCCATAAAAAAAATTAGTAACTTTTTTTTTCACTTATAGGATTCTACCCTCCTTGGATCAAATTTTAAAAAGCCAAGTGGAGCACACACTTTCTTTCCTCTGGTCAATCTGACCAGACCCCCTATTCCCATTCCTGTAACTATCAATTGCTAACTTTGTTATCTTTGCTACAGAGAATAAAGGAAGGACGTCATAGTCTGATTTACAAACTTGATTTGCAGAAACATAGGTTGCTCAATAATCCACCAGATGTCCACCAGATGATCCACCAAGAAGTCTAAAAATTTTGGGCTGTGATTGTGGTAAAGTGCTTGCCTAGCATGTGCAAGGCACTGGGTTTGAGTCTCAGCACCATATATAAATAAATAAAGATCCATCAATAACTAATAAAAATATTTTTAAAAGAAGTCTAAAATTCTTGATTTTATTAAAAACTTCTAAAACTATCAACTTCTTCCCTGGGCTCCACCTTCTGTGTCCTTCTCCCTTAAATATCCCATAATCATGCTTGCTAGGGAAAAGAGGAATTTGAGGTCCTGTTCACCAACCTTTGGGTTTGTACCTTCTTGATTAAACTTTCTCTATTCCAAGCACTAAAATTCAATATTTGCTGCATATCAGGCACATAAATATGATTTTCGGGGTTGGTAAAACTTGATGCCGCTGACTCTGGTTTTCTTAATAGTTGTGCTATCCAATATGGTAGCTACTAGCCACATGTGGCTATTCAAATTTAAATAAAACTGAAATAAAACTAAAAATTCAGTTTTCTGTCACTGTATATACTTGCAAGTACTCAAGTGTCACGGTGGCTATCATATTGGACAGTACAAATACAGAACATTTCAATTACCATGAAAAGCAATAATGGGCAGCATTTTTCTAAATATTATATAAATTTCAGGCTTCTGCTGAGGGAAGGAGTGAATCATTTGGCCTCTGCACTAAGGAAAAATATCTAAGGATCTACCTGCTCAAGGTAAATTCTAGACTTCTGCTGCGGCAAGTAAGGGGTAGTCTTGTAGTTATGGGACTAAGGGCAAGAAGCTGAGGGTGTAAATTTTAGACCTGTGGTGTACAATATAGTAGCCACTAGCCACATGTAGCTAATGAAATTTCAACCAAATAAATCAAAATGAAATAAGTACAAATTTGGTTCCTTAGTGACGTTAGTCATATTCCAATCATTCAGTGTCAGAGTACATGCTTAGCACGTGCAAGGGCCTAAATCTAATACCAGCACCAAAAACAAAACATTTTTTAAAAATCCACTTGTAGCAAGTGGTTACAGTACTGGATAGCACAGATTACAGAACATTTCCATCATTCAGAAAGTTCTATTGGAGATCACTGCCTTAGACATTCAGTCCCTCATCCTATATTCAGAGGTACATGTTATAATCAATACTTGTACAACTTCCAGGTTTGCCCCATAAATCAACCTGCTTCTTGCTGATTTCCCTGACAGATGACACAAGTCACAGTTTTCCCCCACTTGCTAAGACAGCTACTACCAGGACCCCAGCTATTTGAATTAGAAAACATACGCCCTTTGGAATAAATGGAATATACCTCTGTAGGAAGAAAATTGCAAACCCTGAGTCAGGGCACATAGCTTGAAGATAGTGTGGGCTGTTCTTTCACTGCTATCTGCTCTGCAGACAGATACTCATGCAGCATTAAGAGGCGCTAGGCACCACTGTTCCATCTATTTTTCATTTTCCAAAACTCTGTTGACATCTCTTCTCCACTGTTCCCTTTCACACTCTTCATCCTTCTGGATTTATGACTTAGCTTTTTCTTTATCATTTTAGTGGACTCTACATGGACTTAATTTTCATTAAACTAAAGGCCAGAATTAATTTTTTCACTTGTATCTTGTTCTTTCTGTAACAATTTCATCTCTTGGTGCCAAGAATGTGCTACAATTCATCCCACAATAAATCCCAAGTAGATACATACCTGAGTATGAAATAGGAAGAGAGATTTCGAGGTCTATTTTGCAAAACAACATTAACAAACAGAATTAACAGTTTATAAGCAGAAAGCTGATGTCTGAGTTTTCCAAATGCTATTCTACAGCCTACACTAAAACTTAGAGAAAAAAAGTAGAAAAAAATATCATCTCAGAAAATCTCCTTTAGATAATAGTATCTAAACAACAAAATTGGCTCATTTTGGTGTTTTTTAAACTTAATAAGCAGATAAAAATTATGAACAAAATGAGAAGAAAACAAAAATGAGAAGAAACAAGTATCATATTTTTATTACAGACCTGTGCTGGTGGTACTTGCAATGGATTGTTATCCAAAATTATTACTTGTAAATGATGCAGCTTCCTGTAACAAACTGGAATTTCGGTCACTTTATTACAAGAGAAATCCAGCTTGACTAAGGGAAGATCTCCTAATTCTGTTCAGAAATGAAAATAATTAAGTTAAATTCTACACAGTTGTTCTCTAATTCATGTGAGTAAAAATAGTGAACATCTTACCATCTGGCAATACATGAAGATTATTTCTTCTTATATTTAGCTCTCTAAGGGAATGTAATTTTCCCATTTGTTGGGGAAGGACCTGAATCTCATTGCAGCTAATATCCTAAGGAAAACAAGAAGAAAAAATCATAATAAACTAATAAATACAGATAAATTCCAATTTTAAATTAAAGCATATGATTAATAGCTAGGAGAAGTTACTTCCAATGTCATTTCTCTAAAAATTAATTTATCTGGGAGATTTCTATTTATATTACACCATGAAGTCAACCTAGCATAGTCAACAAAAATTTTCTGTGTAAAAAAATCTGGCGCACACCTGTAATCCCAGCAGCTCCAGAGGCTGAGGCAGGAGGATCGCAAGTTCAAAACCAGCCTCAGAAACTTGGTGAGGGCCAAAGCAATTTAGTGAGACCCTATCTATACTAAATAAAATACCAAAAAAAAAAAAAAAAAAAAGGCTGGGATGTGGCTCAGTGGTAAGTGCCCCTGAGTTCAATCCTTGGTACCATAAACAACAACAACAAATCTTATTAACTACATTAAGTAGACTTCTCAAAAAATCTCAGCTGAAGACCAACCTTTGCCCACTAAAACCAGAAGTAAGGATGATCCAAGTGTTCTTCAGTCATAGAGGTAAAATAAAATACTAATAACTATCTCTCATTGCCACAGTCTGTCAATTATTATAGTTGATTTGAGATAGTCATATAAGTAAAGCTAAGAAAGTTAACAATCCAAGTTGGAGAACCCAAGATTATGGTCAGGATCAATTTAGCTAAATTTAGTTTTTTCAAAGGAATACGAAATATGAGGGGTTACAAGCTCAAATGGTTCCCAATGCAACTCAAAGATACTCTAGGAGATCAGAAAACTTGAAATTTAAATCAGTGTTAAATAAAAATGTGAGCCCTGATTTAAAGAAAAACATACCAAGTTTACATAATAAGAGAATAAGGAACAGTTTAACTATGCTCTCCTCTCCTGACTCTTTCTTATAATCATATTGAGGTAGGATAGAAGACATAAGAATAGGGAGAAAAAAGGCATGCAGGACAAAAAAGAGTGCCCGTGATTTAAAGTCCAGATTTAAAGTTCACTTTCACACAGATTAAAAGACCAGATTTAAAGGTGCCTTTCATATACCTTGATCAAAAACAGCATTAATAAATCAATTATTAGGCCTTGTCTACAGGTATACCAGCATAGTACTGTTTAAATTCACAAAGTAAAACACATCAAAAAACAAAGGTAGGAAAAGCCTGTTTCATTAATGGTCAACATGTCAATAAATGACCACCATCCCAGTAATGGTTAACATGTCAAGTCACCAAGACAAAAGAAAACTAAAAACACTCTCTTAGATGATGTCCCTGTTCTATTGACCTTATGTGTGTAAATATACCTAGCTAAGACGTAGCTAGCATGTTCTTCTCTCATGCCCACGTTCCACCATGTCTCTCAGGGGGTCTACTGCTTTCTTCCAATAAATTCAATCTGTGCCTCACTTTGATCCTTAAATTCCTTTTTGCAATGATGTCAAGGACCCTCAGGGCCTGAGTTAAGGTCTGTCTCTCTTTTCAGAAACCTCCTTAGGAGCCCTGTCCCAGCAACAACATAAACAAAAAGGGAAATGTGCAACATGATCTTAGACAGAAGCCATTCCTGACATACTGCAGATGAAATTCAAGTTCTACTACAATTACTCCCAATTCCCAGCTTTCACTGAAAATTATTTTAGCTTGGCAGGAGATGGGTGGCGTATACACTCAGTTTTATCAACTTTAAAAAGTTCAGGAATGTCAATTCCAAAGAATATTAAAGCCACATAAGGAAGAACCCAATAAAGCTCCTAATAATTAGGAAAACATATCCTACATACATTTTTCAAAAGATATCTAAGGCATCTTCATTCAACAAGTCTTAATCAAATATTATTTGTTAGGCACTATTCTAGAGCTGGGAACACAGAAGAAAAAGAACAAATTCAGCCCTCACAGTTCCTTATGGAGTTTTCTTTCTAACAAGGGAAGTAGATTATTTCATATGCTAGAAGATGATAAGTGCTATTAAAAATTTTTTAAAGCAGGGAAAGGAAAATGGCAGTGCTACTAATAATGGGAAGGGACATTAACATTTAAGATCATCTCACGGAGAAGGTGATATCTGAGGAGTATTAATATATGAAAAAGGAAAATTCCAGGCAAAATGATAAATGTAAAGGTCCTTAGGAAGAACACATCTGACATGTACAAGTAACAGCTAGAATTCTGGGGTAACTTGGGAGAAGTGGGTAAGGGAGAGAGTAGGGTGTGGGTAGGGGATATACTTTTGACTTTTACTCTGAGATGGCAGAAACCAGAAACTTTTGAGCAGTGGAATGACATGATCTGACATGTTTTCATAGGATGGCCTTGGCTGCTATATTCAGAATAGACTATTATTCAAATGATGGACAATAAAGGGTTAGGAAAACACCCTTTAAAATAAATACTAATGCTTCTTTCCAAAGGTGTCTGATACTAAAGATTTCAATATAGAAATCTGACACATAGCTGCCATTTCCTAGAAGAAATAATCCCTAGCATAGGAAATTAACCTACTCCAAAGGATAATGCACAAAATACTCTGCTGGGGGATTGGAGAGAATATTTCCTAGATTTTTAATGACAGAATATAACCACATTCCTGTGGCTAAGTACCATGAGAATACCCACAAATTCATTATATGATTTACAAGTATCTGCCATTCATCCTAATGCCATTTACCCATCTGTTATTACTGATTCTCAGAGTTTAAAGCATAATAATTTATAGTAATTTTATGTTAGGGGCTGGGGATGCAGCTCAGTTGGTAGAGTGTTTGCTTCATATGCACATGGCCCTGGGTTCATCCCCAGAACCACACACACACAAAAAAAAAGAGTAATTTTATACTAAAGTAATAGTATTGAATATTTTAAATACTCTCCTTAAAATACTTGAATAAATCTAAAAATCTTAAATATTTTTCATGTTTCATTTATCTAAAAACTATCTCATGTAATATAATTTAAAACATAAGGCCAGAAACCGAATTAAGAAAAAAAGAAGAAAAATAAATTACAGAGCTCTAAAATCTTAAATTATTTATATAATCTTTACAAGACACTGACTGTACAGGTCAAAGAAAGTAATCATCTCTTTTAATATGAATTTGTTAGATCTCCATTCATTTTTTTAAAATATAAGATTAAGAGTCCATTAACAAAAGGGAGTATTTTCAGGGTAGAAACTGCTAAAAATAAAGTCATACAAAAGATTAAAAGTAATAAGGATGTTTATAATAAAGAAAAACAGGTCTTATAATTTAGAAAAATAGAAGGTAGGCACACACAGGTTATAAGTACCTGAGGGAAGACAGGTTGTCAGTATCTGTATCTCACCCCAGGACCAATGGGAAAAAAGTGATGAGGGAATGCAGTTTGGTTCAAAATAAGATTACTAACAAACAGTTTTGCAAAAGAAAACCAGGGGTGGTTCGGACACACACAAACAGAGCTGTTCACCACCAAAAATGTGTTAAATAGATCAAGGATTCCTGCATTAGGGAGTGATTACATCTGCTCACTTTTAAGATCTCTAATAAGCTTACAATTCTATGGTTCTAAAACACAAAGGTGAAATTCAAGGAAGTTCCCTTATGTTGTTATTGGACATGGAAGTATTTCTGAATAAATAAAAGGATTCCCAGCACTTCAGTTCATCGTAGTCTAACAATAAATTCCCGTTATAAAGTTGTAGATAAGTTCCTCAAGAAAACTTTTGGTTCACTAGACATAATAAAGTATGCTTAAGAACACTTTAAAATGCCTGTTTATTGGAAAAGTGTTATTCAAGATAAAACAAAAATAATCAGCATGGTAAACTGTGTGAAATGGGGGGAATCAAAAGATAGTAAGATAATAGAGCAATGTTTTGAGAATCCAATTATGTTTCTCTCTGAGTTGAATGCTCTTTAAGAACTAAAATATTTTATCCAAGGTAATTATTTTAAATTATTCTATATTTCTATAAACAACAGAATATAATGGCTTCTTTTCATTTATCTTGGTCCCCAAGGAGTTATAAAATCACATGAGCATAAAGTAAAGGAAAAGTTATTTTGTTAATTCTGTTTACAGAATTAAATTTACAGACATTGTACTCTCTTCTTTAATCACCATTCTCTATGGCTCTACAATAACCCTGTAAAAACTTAAAAACAGCAACAACAAAATACCTTATCTTTTCCCCAAGACTTTTACTGTCCACAAAATGAAAAAAACAAATACTTATTCATTTAAAAGCTATTTTTTAAAGCTCAGAAGCCTTCTAATCCCACTAGGGCTAGGAACAACTAGGCTTTTTTTTTTTTTTTTGTGGCTAGGCACTAAAATCAGACACAACACAGTATCTCATAATTTGACAAAAGTAAATTTAAACATATACCAATTTATTCATTTAAAAAATTACAGTGAAATTCCACACATAAATAACTTATCTTCTAAAATGTAACAGTATTTATTATGCATATTACATACATTTTTTTTTAACTATTTTACTCACCAATTCCATTAAATCTTTTAACTTTCCAATTTCTTCTGGAATGGATACCAGTTTATTATTACTGACGACCAAAACTTTAAGGGGAAGATCAAATAAGTATTTTGGCAATGTTGATAAAAGATTTCGACTGAAAAGAAAAGGAAGTCTCATTATGAGAAAATATGTCTGAAACTTGACTGTTATGTTGAAAAACAACAAACTTCCTGGAAAGTAAATTTCACTAAGTAACAACTACCATTTAATGAGTGCTTACTTTGTATCAGGCATATGTAAATTCCTTACATACATTGTCTTATTTAATCCCCACATTAACCCTACAAAATAAGTAGCATTATCTCTATTATACAAATAAGAAAATGAAGGTTAAAACTGGTTAAGTGACTTGCCCAGATGTAACAAAGACTCAAATGTAAGTCCTACTGCAAAGTTTGTGTAGCTATCTATGACAATGCCTTATTATATCATCAGTGCTCAAAAACTCAGAATGATTCTTCTGAGCTAGAGAATGCCAGAACTTTGCTCATCATTTCAGTATATTCAGTACTTCCATGCCTTTAACTGTGGAAAGGCTCCAAGGATAAATTTGCATGTACTATGTTCAAATTATGAAAGAATGAATAAGACTGTATCTTTAAAAACATGCTGCAATTCTAACTTACTCCCTTTGTTACAGTTTACAATAGAACAGGCTACTAGCACCTTTACCTCTGCTCAAAGTTGACACATTTCTATTTCTGGGACCCATTTATAATGTAACAACTAACATTTATTGAGTACTTACAATGTTCAGATAACCTCACATGAATTAATTCAACTAACACAATCACCTAATTTAGAAAGGTAGATACTATTATGATCCCCATTTTATAGACGACAAAAAAAAAAGTCACAAAGAGCTTAAGTAAACTGCTAAAAATCACACAACTGGTAATGGGGAGAGTCAGAATTCAGTCCCAGGCAGTCTGGCTCTAGGACCCTTGCTCTTCAACTACTAGAATCAAACTTAAGTGCTGATGCCTTGCACATGTGAGGCCTTGGGTTCAAGAGTATCTGCTTATGCAAAGAAGAAACTCAAATGACTGATGCCTACAGAAGTAAACTTCTCTCACACCTTTTTTTTCTTTTTTCTTTATTTGTTCTATTCTCTCACATTTTAAGTATAAAGTGGTTTCAGTTAAAACAGTGTGTACTGTCAGGAACACCAGCGGGGACCATATAAAAGAATTACTTTAAGCAATGGGCATGGTGGTCCACTGAAGGCTGACACAAAGAGAATCACAGGTTCAAGGCCAGCCTGGGCAACTTAATAGGACCCTGTCTCAAAATAAGAAATAAAAAGATCTGGGTTGTACCTCAGTGTTAGAGCATGGGAGGTTGTGGGAGGTTCTGGAACCAATCCCTCAGAGATACTGAGGGAATGATCATACATGAGACTTTGGGCAAGTAGCTTAACCCAATTTGCTCCTCTGTAGTGCAGGGATAATACTATTACCTACCTCAAAACAGTGTTAGAACATTAGATGAGATGATATGGGTAAAGTGTTTGGAATACTGCCTGGCACATGGTAAGCACTTATTAAGGATAAAAATTATCATCCACTTCCAAACTTTCCAATACTCCCATCCCAATCCATCCACCCTTGAAGAAGCAACAAATCACAAAAGTAATAAAAATAACTTAAGAACTGATTCTTTATAATGTTTCACTGTAACTATGGATTCATATAAGCAAATGTGTATCATGCTGCTATAATTTGAGAAAATATTTATGGTTTAAAGCCTTGCTACTCGTGAGGTCTAAAGACTAGCAGGCAGACATGGGCATTACCAGGAAACCTTTTAAAAATGCAGGCCCCACAGCAAATCTAAGGAATTAGAATATGTTTTTAATAAGATCCCCAGATGATTCCTGTGTATTTAAGTTTGAGAAGCACTGCTCTAAAAGGACAAGGCCAAAAGCCTACAAAATAAGGTGAACATATAAACAATACAAATAATGGGGCTGGGTTTGTGGCTCAGTGGTAGAGTTCTTGCCTTGAATGTGTGAGGCCCTGGGTTTGATTCTCAGCACCACATATAAATAAAAAATAAAGGTCCATCTACAACTAAAATTTAAAAATAAATAAAATTTTTTTAAAAATACAATAAGAGGGCTGGGGTTGTGGCTCAGTGGTAGAGTACTTGCCTAGCATGTGTGAGGCACTGGGTTCAATTCTCAGCACCACATATAAGCAAATAAAAATAATTTTAAAAAATTCAAATAAGATATTGTTGAGATAAATACAGGCTACACATTCAAACCAAACACACATCCCTTTGCTTATTATAAAGAATTAAAACCATAATAAAACCCAAAATTTATTTTAAAGAATAAATTCATTACCTAATGTTAAGGTATGTTAACATCTGCAGATTTTTAATGGCTTCAGGAATGGTTTTGATGCAATTATGATACAAATTTAATGTTTCAAGAGGTGCAAACAACCACACATCAGAAGGAATTTCTGTAAAACGATTTCTGGAAAGATCTGAAAAAAAAAAAAAAACACCAGTGATTTAGTGTTATAAATACACCAATATCTATAATAATAAACAGAACTATTTCAATATTTGTTCAATCATTCAGAACCTAAGCAACTACTTAAAATACAAATATTACTGGGTCATGGTGGCGCACATCTGTAATCCCTGTGGCTCAGGACGCTGAGGCAGGGGGATAGAGTTCAAAGCCAGCCTTAGCAAAAGAGTCGTGCTAAGCAATTCAGTGAGCCCCTGTCTCTAAATAAAATACAAAATAGGGCTGGGGATGTGGCTCAGTGGCTGAGTACCCCTAAATTCAATCCCTGGTAAACCCCCACCCAAAATATCAATGAGGAATTCTCTCTGATCTTTAAAAAATACAATAAAACCTCCCATGATCCCACATTCCCCTCCATTTCTGTCTTTATTCTTCACAACAAAATTTACACAATTCCACAACCCAACTAAATTTTGTACTTACCATGGACTTCTTGACCCAGTGTAATTTGGTTTCTATTCACTCTCACATTCACTAAATTTACAAAGAGCCTCCATATCAATAACCACTCCATTCATGTGTAAACATTCTCTTCCCTTGGCTTGGAAGACTACTCTTCCAGACTTTTCCTGTTATCTCTTTGGCTACTTCTTCGGTTAGATTTTTTTTCTACCCATATTATAAATGTTGGTGTTCCCGAGGGTTAATGACAAAATGTAAGGGACCGGCAAAGCGTCGGAGGAAGACACCACCAAGAGACCACTCGTGCAATTGGCAGAAGGGGATTTATTGATCCAGCTTGCTGGGGTTCTGTGCTCACTCAAGAAAGGAGAGCAGGCCAGAGCCCTGGGCAGGGGTTGAGCAGTGCTTAAGTACACTTTTTGGGGAGGGCGGGGGCTTTGCATACATCAGAACAAATCAGCATGAGGCATGGGAAAATTGAACAGCAACTCTTAGACATGATTAGTACATTCATTAACGGGAACAGGTTGGGCGGGGGTGATTGGTCACTCCTAAGCGGGGTACACATTCAAACTGATTGGTTTTGGGCCCTGGATGCCTACGTGCCAGGCTACACAGGGTCCTAGGTTATTAAACAACCAGAGGATCAGGAGGAATATTTACTGGGCAGTTCAGGTATTGTCCTAACAGCTACAGGAATTTCAGGTTTTGGGGATAGCAGAGGAACTTAACAATATCTGGTCCTTTACTTTTTAACTCAGGCCTTGCAGCTTAGAAACTTTACAATGCCCAGTCTTTTACACTTTAACTTCAATTTCTTTTACTCTTACAAAAAGGTACTCTTTCCTTCTAAAGATACACATCATACTGAGTGATTTCATCCAATCCCAAGGCCAAATTATAGGTATATATACTAACAAATTACAAATTAAGGTTATGTCTAAATACCCATGTTTTGATCTTCAGGACTTCCTCCTGATGTCTTTTAGGCACCTCAAAATTTATAAATGTAAAATATGAACTGAAGATCTTTGTCTACACACCTGTTTCTCTCATCTCAGACATGTCACCAACATCCTGCTGGTGAATTGTCCAAGGCAGAAACCAGGCATACATCCTTGATTCCTTCCTCTCCTAAATTATTCCACGCACACACAAATATGCTTCCATTCATTTAAGTTTTTACAAAGATAAAATCATGGAGTTATTATAACCATTATTCCTCCATTAAAGGTTTATTTGTTATATAAAATTTTGGAAAAAAAATGACATTATGTGATGGGTTGAAAAAATACTCTAAAAAAGTTTTTCAACTTCAGTACTACAAATCTTTTGGTTGGATAACTGTTGGTGAGGAGGCTATCCTGAGCACTGTAAGATCCACTGGATACCAGTAACCCTCTAGCCCTGAAAACCAAAAAGTATCCCCTGAGGGGCATCCCCATCCACCCATTGAGAATGAATAACTAAACAATTATCTAATTAGTTAACTAATCATAGAGATATGCTTTATTTATACTACTTATTATCCTTATTCAGTTAAAAACATAAGAATATTATGGACTCTGTCAGGGAAACACCTATAGTTCAGCCTAGCCTCAATTGTACCTCTTTTAGCATCAGCTTCGTCCTCACAAAAAGAATAAACTCCTGGAGCTGGGGTTGTGGCTTAGCAGTGGAATGCTCACCTAGCAGGTGTGAGGCCCTGGGTTCGATCCCTAGCACCACAGAAATATAAAGGTATTGTGTCCAATTAAACTAAAAAATAAATATATTAAAAAAGAATAAACTCCTCTCAGTAAAGTTCAACTTTCTCACTCTGAGGGATGAGACCTCTTTACTCAGCAATATATTAAATTCCCTATTTAGAATACTAATATACATGTATATAAACATATGTATACTGGTATATATGGATATAGAGAGAAGAGAGGAAAGGGGAAGGAAAGAGAAATTGATTGTCATTCTCATCTAATATAAAGTTTTATAACTGGAAAAAGAAAACATTAACTAGTATTATGTAATATGCAAATTAATTTGGATTCTTCTTCCTCCCACTTTAGGATGCTGAATAACTTAATACAATGATAGGGGGGCTGGGGATGTGGCTCAAGCAGTAGTACGCTCGCCTGGCATGCACAGGGCGCTGGGTTCGATCCTCAGCACCACATAAAAATAAAGATGTTATGTCCACTGAAAACTAAAAAATAAATATTAAAAAACTCTGTCTCTTTAAAATAAATAAATAAACAAATAAAATATAGGCATTGTGTCTAACTACACCAAAAAAAGCTAAAGTAAAATATATTTTTAAAAAATGATAGGGGCTGAGGATATGGCTCAAGTAGTAGCACGCTCGCCTGGCATGCATGAGGCACTGGGTTCAATCCTCAGCACCACATTAAAAAAATAAATAAATAAAGATATTGTATCCACCTAAAGCTAAAAAATAAATATTTTTTTAAAAAAAATAAAATAAAATAAAATGATAGAATTACTAGAAGATGATATAAAATTTCTCAGTATTCTGGTTTGCCTCCTCTGGATACTCAAAGCATCATATAGTTCTATTCAGGGGGAAAATGAGTCAATGTTTTTAGTTTAGAATATGCTTCAGTTTCTTTTATGCTTGAGGTTTTACCTCTTATTCTTATAACTTCAGAATCCTAGGAGTTGAAAATTACTGATTACAATTAATTTGAAATCCTAAAAACAAAATTATGCCGTTTGTTATTCTGTATAATAACTATTAAACACATAATTATTAGTATTAATTACTAATAAATAATAATATTAAATACTAATAAAATAAATTAGGACTTAATATTAGTGTTAAATTAGTACTTGATACTTAATATTAATACTAAATACTAATCAGTATAGTATTAAGTACTAATTTTTATTAATTAATGCAGTGTTCCCAAAGATAGATAATGGTAGTGTGATTAAGATTGCAAGAATAGAGAAAAGAAAAAGTAGCTAAATTTTGAAATGTATTTTAGAATTAGCATATAAGTGGGAAGTTCAAGAGATGGGCTATGTGGGATAAATAAGAGGTAAGAATCAAGGATGGTATGAGGATTCTGGTCTAGGCCCCTTAATGATGTTTTCCAATGAATGAATAGAGTTGGAACCAGATTTTTGTTGCTGCTACTGGTGGGATTTCTGTTTTGTTTTCTAAAGCAGACATGCAATCAAGGGCTCAATTGTATGTAAAAGAGATTCAAAGGAGATTGTTACATGGACATCAGACAGATGATTCTGGATCTCAGAAGTGAGGTCTGAGACAGACATAAAATCAGAAGCTGTGGGAATACAGTTAGTACTATAAAATCATAAAAATAGAAGAGCATCCATCCCCTAACATCAGTGTACTCAGTTGGAGAGATCAAGAATAGGCCATATGCTGAGCCCAGTGGCACACGCCTATAGTCCCAGAGACTCAAAAGGCTAAGGCAGGAAGATCACTTGAGTTTGGCAAGTGGGGCAGGGACACCCACAAAAGAAGAAGAATGGGACATCAAAAAGGTCAACAATAAGAAATTGAGTAGAGGGGGAAAAAAAACAGGAAAGATTGAAAATAATGGTCAAGAGAAAATACAGTAATCATGTAATAAAGACATCAAAGAAGTTCAACCGTGACAGGAGAAAAAGTTAAATGTCATTATTATGAATGATTTTGGACTGGGGACATACCTGAGTGGTACAGTGCTTGCCTAACATGTACAAAGCCCTAGGTTCAATCTCCAGTATGACCAAAAAAAAAAAAAAAGAATGATTTTAATGAGATAGTTTAAATAATATCAAGACATTATTTTAATAACTTCCATATTTTTGCATGATGCGTTATGTTCTTTTCCTTCCCCAAAAGGATTATTTAGTTAAATTACAGAGTAATAGTACATACTCCCTTAGGGAATTTAATTAAATTTACACTCATAAACTATTTTCTGGGTGACTTCATCTATTTATTTAGTAAACACCACTTAAAATTACAGGAATTATTATTCTAATTGAATGGAGTTAAATCAAATAAAGCATAATAAAGTTGAAATTAAAACTCAAGTTATTATAAAGCCTCTAATTAAAGAAATCTAGTTCTAGGGTGTTTCAGATTTTAAATCAGTATAAACATCCTTTCTAAGCATTTGGTAAACAGAATAACAGTGCCAACAGAAAAATACAACCATGGAAGGAGAGATGGGAAATAACACAAAATAATTTGTGTCATAATTTCATGAACAATCTCGCTATAACAACATCTCATATTTACCCTGAAAAAAGTGAAGATTGTGCTGGGGCTGTGGCTCAGCGGTAGAGCGCTCACCTAGCACGCGCGAGGCCCTGGGTTCCATCCTCAGCACCACATAAAAATAAAAGATATTGTGTCCAATTACAACTAAAAAATAAATATTTTTTTAAAAAAGTGAAGATTAACTTTCTTGTAGACATAATGGATAAAATTTAAACTGTGACTTAAATTTTTCATCTTTGATGTATACTTAATAAAGGAAATTTTATAAGATTCTAATTATTTAATAACCATGTATACTCAGGCAATAGAATATGACTAATAATAAACATATACTCAAGAAATACATGCATAATTGTTATTTTAATGGAGTTCTAGTTTAAAAAAAAGTTTCCTGGAACCTTTGACTGTTCCTTATAAGGTAATATTTTTGTAAATGTAATTAAGAATCTCAGGATGAGGAGATACCCTGTATCATATACAGCTGAACATTAAATGCCATAACATGTGGTCCTATAAGAGAAAGCCTTAGGAAAAATTGAGGGGAGGGTCACATGAAGACAGAGGCAGACATTGGTTTATTGTGGCCATGGAATGCCAGCAGCCACCAAAAGCCAGAATGGGCAAGGGATAGGTCATCCTCTAAAGCCTCTAGAGGGAAAGTGACCCTGCTGAAACTTTGAATTTAGCTCCATAAAACCCATCAGACTTCTGGTCTCCAGAACTGTGAGACTAAATTTCTGTTCTTTAAAACCATTAAGTTTGTGGTGACGTGTTACAGCAGCCACAGGAAACTAATGTACTCTGTAATTACTGTTTATCACAATTAATGAAAGAATGCCTGTAAATTTTTAACCTTAAATACCTTTGTATTATTTTTTTCTTGTGCAGTAAGGTGATACCTCAGTTAATTAATGTCCTTAAGGATAAGTAACTTTATAACCACTGAACTATTTTTCTTTTGTCTCATTTTTAATCATAAATCATATCAAGCAGTACTGGCAGTAAATCAACAGTAGACAGATTGCTGTGTACTGTTTCCTGCCTTCTTTCAAGATACTCCTTGTAAAACTGCTGGAAGCCTGTTAGAGATGTTAATAGATCATCTTAAATAATCTGATCTAAATTATGTTCTGTATCATTCTTGAGCTTCAAAGATTAAGGAAGCTAGAGAAGGGAGGAGATAAGTCAGATGGAATGGAAATCTGTATGCTGTCTCCCAAGCCGCAGCCACAAACACCACAGATGGGTCCATCTGTTGCCCAGTGTAATTTCTGGCCTATTAGCTAGCATTTCTGCCAAAGTATAGAAAATGACTTTCAGAAATAACACTATTATATTATACAAATTATACCAATTATGATTTTATCTTATTCAGTATATAAAAGATTGTGAAGCTTTAAAGTTTTTTTTGTAAAAATTGTCAAAACTTAAACTAAGATACAGGGATTGTCTTTACGTGATATTTAATAACACAGATTACCTTAGTCTCTCTTATTTTAAATAGTCCTACGTAATAGTTGAAAGCCTGATCATTTTTGCCTCTGATAAAATATCTAATGTTGAAATGTGTTGTTGGAACACATCCTCATCATTAATAGAGATAACACCACAGAATTTTCTGCTTTTCTAGGAGTTCAAGACCAGCCTGAGCAACATAGCAATACCCTATCTAAAATAAATAAATAAATGTATCTATATACATATATATGGAATGGAAATATAAATTTTATATATATATCACACACACAAACTCTATATGCTAGATCAGAATGCCATGGGTACATTTTGGTGTTTCTTGTTGTTTGTGGTGCTAGGATCAAACTGAGGGCCTTGTGCATGCTAGGCAAGCAATCTACCATATCCCCAGTCCTGCCATGAGCTTTGAATAGATTATTTCTAAAACTGAGAACAACCTTAAGAGGTAGCTACTGTTCCTCATTATACATATGAAGCGAAGATAGTTTGAATGACATGTTCAATGTCAAAAAAATACTAGTATTAACTAACAGTACTGGAGTTCTAAACTTATCTATGTGTGATTTTCCACTCCTCCACTGTTAAGACCTCTTGTCTCACATTTCAAATATTCTGACCTCTACTTAGCTCTACAAAACTGTAATTTTTATAAAGATTTTCTGACTGAACTAATACTGTATCATCATTGGGGTATATCCCAAAGTTCACAGATGTCTTACAGATTAAAAAAGAAGAGGAACATTTAAGCAGATGATCACTAAACTGGATTTAAATTGCGTTTCTGATTCCCCTGATTACCATCTATAAAACATTGCCAAAATTGTTTAATTTCTCACTATTTCATAGCTATTGGAAATGAGAATATTCCACAGCAACCTAAAATCCCTATAAGTAATAAGCAATAGAAATGAAGAGAAATGTATCAACCTGTACATAGTGAATAATAAATAACATTCATAAAAATCTGAAATAATCATTATAGTCATTTCTTATGAATGATCATCATATTCATTTCTCATGAATGGAATATGTACACAGAATTTTGCTTTAGCAGAATGCACAAAAATGAGACAACTTAGATACTTCAGTTTCCTAACATGAAAATAAAAATTTAAATTTCCTCTATTCTTTGGTAATTGCTATTACCCAAATATAATACAGTTATAATATATAAAACTTGGTTAGAATGATCTTCCATTTTAAGGCTTCCTTATCTATTTTTCTATCTAAAAGAACTGTCAAGACTAGAAACAAAAGCAACAAGAAAACAGGAGGCACCACAGCTGTCTGTCGAAGCAAGAATGGAAAGTGTCTTTGAAGTATTAGAGACTCTGATGTTGGAGAATGATGGGAAATGACAACCCCATGGCTCTGGCATCTGCTTTCAACAGATGCCCTCTGCAAAGACAGGTGATTTCTTGATTCAGTATTTTCTAGAAGGGTATTATGCTGTCATTTATGACAAGATAATGAACAGTCTATAACATTGAAATCTTGTTGAATGAGAAAGATATAATGAGTCACAGAATTTCTAAGATACTCTATGATGAATTAAAATATTAATTCATAATACAGTGGAGACACAAAATGAATTACAAAGTAGACACTGGAAAAAATGCTTTATTGTTTTTATAGTACTAGGGATTGAACCCAGGGCCTCATTGCATACTGGGCAAATGCTCTACCACTGAGCTACATCTCCAGTCCTGAAAAAAATGCTTTAAAACCAACAATTATGAGAAACAATAACAAGCAGATCTAGATCTCACCCACCTGCAGCAACCAATGATGGAAGGCTAATTTTGAGCACAGGACTTTGAGAAGCAAGGGTGCAAATAAAAACAGATGCTGCAAGGAGAAACCACAGCTGCTAACCAGAGGGCAGATTACATGCACACTCAGTGAGAAAAGGACTGTGAGTCATGCAACAATTAAGCCACGTGGAAGGACAAGACTTTATTAAAAAGGGGGGAGGGTGGGCCACTCTATGCAGAGTTGTCTGCAGGAGATTCTACAAAGGTTTTCAGTTTCACCAAGAAATAATGACTAATGAATCAGTGTAATGGCATTCAAAACATCAAAGTGACATTTAAAAATGGCACTGTACCTCAATACTTACATATTTTATATAGTATTTTGAATCAATGTAGTATTATTTATTAAATGGTTCCTGAATTAACTTTTATTTTCAAAAGACAAACATTATAACCTCATCACATAACTTCTAAATAAAATCCAGATGGAGGAAAAAGATAAACATGAACATGAACCATAAAAAAGAAAACTAAAAACACCATTTTATTGAATAGTCACCTAATATTACAATAGGGAAGGACTTTGAATGTAACAAACAAAAGAAGAATTCACACATAAAAGATTTCTAGATTCATATACTAAAAAATAAATAATAACTTCAGTCTATCAAAAGCTAAATGACACAGACAACTCATTGAGAAAGCCTGGGCCAAGGGCATAAACATTTAAAAATGAACATTATCAATAATCAACACCCACATGAAAATATATTCAATGTGAAGATTAAGATAAATTCAAGGGGTTTTAAAGTTACTACTTAGTGCTGACAGGCTATTTTGAATTGGGAACTTCCATATACTACTGGAGGGAATACAAATTGAGGTAACTTTTCTGGAAAGCAATTTAGCAATATGAATCAATGGCCATAAAAACGTTCATACCCACTGATCCAAAAATGTAATCTCTAGTCATTTTTTAAAATATTTTTTTAGTTGTAGATGAACACACAGTATCTTTATTTTTATGTGGTGCTGAGGATCCAACCCAGTGCCTCACACATGCAAGGCAAGCACTTTACCACTGAGCTACATCCCCAGCCCTCTAGTCATCTTTTAAACCAAACAGAGATAAATTTTTTAAAATTTTTTATTACCATCTTATTAATTAAAATGGTAAAAAATTAGAATCAACTGAAATGTTCAATAATAGGGTAAAATGTAAGTAAAATATAATTTTATAATGAAATATCTTATAGCCCTTAGAAATCACATTATAGATTCAATTCCTTCACATGGAAATATGTTACAGGGTAACACACACATATATACACACATACACTTTATACACTCCTATATAAACTTCTAAAAACTAGTTGTATAGCACAGGGGAGGAGTATGGGGTTATGAAAGAAATATACCAAAATATTAATATTTACTCAATGTTGGTAAAATGAGGAGTGATTCGTATTTTCTCCTCTATGCTTTTAGTTTGTAAATTTTCTATCATAAGCAAGCACTGCTTTCATTACAAAAAAAACACAACTATTTGTTGAGGGTGTAGTACTGTGGTAAAATATGTGAGGCCCTGGATTTAATCCCCAGTACCAATAAAGAAAAACATAATAATAGTTTACTATTTTAAAGGTATTTCACAAGGCAAATTAAATTCTAACCATATATATACCATTCATAAGAATGGTAAATGCCAACACCTATAAAATTATGAATTGGTATTATGTATAGTCAGTTAATTTTTATCCAGAAATAACTTAGTCTGCCACAAAACATCACCGTGCGATGTCATATTATATTGCCATTCTACTACATGTTATCATTTTAAAAATACAAATTAGGTTGGGGTTATGGCTCAGCGGTAGAGCACTCACCTAGCACATGTGAGGCACTGGGTTCATTCCTCAGCACCACATACAAATAAATAAAATAAAAATATTTTAAAATAAAAATAAAACAGAATAAAAGTATGTAACTGTTAATGTGAAAATTGTTCTTTCATGTAAATTACTTTCTTAATGCCAAAAAACCCTGTACCATCTGAATTGTTATAATTCATCCATTAATAAAGTAAGTGACATCCATCTCTAGGACACACGAATTGATTTATGATTAATCTGACTCTGGTGATCTTTCTGCCTATGTTAAGGCCAACTAGCCATTGAAAACCAAGTGAATCTGTTTATACATTATATTTTTTGTGTGCATTAAAATACCTTAGTACCTTTCTATTACATGAAAAAGGAAAAATCCAATGTAATATGAGAAAAGTCTGCGTCAAAATGACTTTCCAGGATAGCTCTAACTGGCTTTGGATTCTGAAACAAAAGTAAGGAAAGGAAGACAAAAACAAAACAAACAAAGAAAAAACCCAAATGCAAGCTGCTGTGCTAGACAAAACTACTTTATCATTGATTCATTCTGATTAAGACTACTCTTACAGCCAGCATACTGTGTCCATTAAAATAATACTATATTTAGAGAGCAAGGACTGCCCTTAATTGAGATGTTCAATAGCAAAACACTAAATATTGGATCCTGAAATTAAAAGCAATTTATAGTAAGTTGACTAATTACCAAGTAATGAAAAATTCTCCAAACCAGTCCAAAACCCCCTCTCATTTATGTTAAGTGGTCAAGCAGCCCCTGCACTTCAGTACAACAACACCTGCCAGCAAGACAAAATGGATTCAGACAATGTAATACCAACACAGAGAATGCACCATTAGCATGGTATCAGCTCCCGATGTCCCTTAGACCCACAAGTCAAACCCAACTAAGGGACCAAGTGAAAGATAACACACACTGTGTGCTGCTCTGTTGCTGAATCAACTTTACACAATTTCATCTTTGCAGCTGTATCTGAAGGAAAATCCCATGCCTCACCAGAATAAAGAAAGGAGTTAATAAACTGCCTGGGGGCACTCTCCCATATGATAGGGGGTGGGTAAGAAATGGCCTTGTGACAGCTCCTCCCCAATCAGTCTGTCTTGCCATAACCAGGGAGAATCACAGAGTATTCCCCTAAGACTTGAGTCAAACTATGATTGAGCCTCACTTATGTGGCCTTTGTGGAGACAGGTAAGATCACCAAGGCACCATGGGGGAACCATTCCCCTACAGTTTATGGTTACACATATAGTATTAAAAAGTTGGTACATGAAATTTCTAAGCTCCTTCTCATAATTTTAAGTTTAAAATTGATAAGTTGGGGCTGGGGATGTAGTTCAGTGGTAGAGGAAGCCTGGCATGCACAAGGCCCTGTGTTCAATTCCCAGCAAAACAATCACACAACCACACACACACACACACACACACATACACACAGACAATTGATAAGCATTAATGATTAACTGTTGAGAGAGATACAGCACTGAACCAAATACTGTAGGGAATTTATGTACAGAATGCATTATCTGCTCTAAAGAAATTTAAATTCCTCTAGGGGAAAGCAATGTAAAGCCAAGGGCACAACTGCATTTGGCTGTGTACTTATATTAAACAGTAACTTCAACACCTAGCCATAGAAGAACAGTTAAATAAATTAGGGTGCATCTAAACAATGTACTTTTAGTCAGTCAGTTATTTATTTAGGTACAGGATCAGGGGCACTTAACCACTGAGCCATATCCCCAGCCCCTTTTTTTATATTTTATCTAGAGACAAGAGTTTGACCGAATTGTCCAGTACCTTGCTGAATTGCTGAGGTTAGCTTTGAACTCGCAATCGTCCAGCCTCAGCCTCCCGAGTGGCTGGGATTACACGCATATATCACCATTCCTGTGCCCAGCTAGGCAGTCCTTTAAACTCATGTTGTGGTGGAGAATGTGCTTTGCATGAAAGAAGCCCTCAGTTCAATCCCCACCGCTAGCACCAAAAAAATCATGTTATAAAATATTTGTCTGCAGTTCAACAGTGGCATAGAAAAACATTTTCAGAAAGAACAACTTAGAAGGAGAGCATAAAACAGACTACAACAGAAAGACTTTTAAGGTACCAACAGTACACTGAAAAATTTGAGAAAATTCAGTGATGAGGCTTTATATAAGATGAAATGCAATGAACATGTAGAGCTGTTGTTTGTGAGAACCTTTAAACTCTGATCCAACTAAGGATGACAGAATTTTGCAACTTGAAGGTAGTTGATCCCTGATCTTCACTGCACCCACAGTTAATGGAGGACAGTAGACCAATCTAAGAGGAGAAAATTAGACCAACACAGACTGAAACACAACTGGCAAAAATCCCAAATCTCATTCACAAAATGTGCATTTATCTCCCAATTTTTCGAAGACTTCATTTATAAATATGACTTTCAGGACTAAATTTGTTAAAAGAACATATTAATCCTCAAAACATTTTATAATTTACTATTTTTAATACCAAACTTATTACATAATGTCATAAACATTATTTATTAATTAATTGAATAGTTAACTTAAATATTTATAAGTAGCCAACTACTCTAAAATAAAAATATATCCAATGGTGGAATATAGAAATATATAAAACTACAGCTAATTTCTAAATATTAAAGTTTAACAATCCATCTCTGCTTATGAAGCAGTAATGTGTTATTTCTTTTTAATACTTTTTTCTAATACTTTCTAATACTTTTTTTCATTTTTTCTAGTCTTTTTTTTTTGTGTGTGTGTGTGGTGCTAGGAATTGAACTCAGGGCCTTGTGCATTTGAGGCAAGCACTCAACCAACTGAGCTATATCCCCAGCCCTCTAGCTATTTTTATTAGAGTTTTATAGTTATACATAGTAGTTGGATTTTTTTTTTTAGTATTTATTTTTTAGTTGGACACAATCTTTATTTTATTTATTTATTTTTATGTGGTGCTGAGGATCAAACCCAGGGCCTCGCACAGGCTAGGCAAGCACCCTACCCCTGGATTATTTTTTTCATTTTTAAAAATAATAAAGCAAGGGGGCTGGGACTTTAGCTCAAGTGGTAGAGCACTTGCCCTGCACGTGTGAGGCACTGATTTCAATCCTCAGCACCACATAAAAATAAATCAGTAAACAAAGATATTGGGTCCATCTACAACTAAAAATATATTTTTAAAATAATAGTAATAAAACAAAATAAACCAGAAAGATGATGAAAGGTCCAATCTGACTAAAGAACAAAGTACATATATTAGAAGTAGTGGAAAACACAGATGAAAAGCAAAAAGGCACCTCAAAAAGGCACCAGGATAAAAAGCAGGCGTAATTGAACAAAATGTGTTAAATAACTACTGTGCATCACACACTATAGGAGATTTTGAAATGACAAAGTTTCTACATTCAACTCTGAAGCCAATAAAAAGAGAAATGCACATTTTCTTTTAATGATAACAGTTCTTAAACCCATATATGCATTTATTGTGGTAGTGTTTATTTTTTTTCAGGAAAATTATTAAACTGATGGTGCATGGTACAGTAGAAGAAAGATTAATTGCAATAAAAGATCAAGCTGCCATAATTTAAGTATAATCACTGTATGTGGAGGATGAGGGGAAGGGGAAAGATAAAGAAAGACCAAAGCACAAGTAACATAAAAAATAAAATAAAATAAAATAGACTATATCTAAAATTTTAAATTTTGGGCTGAGTATGTGGATCAGTGGTTAACTGCCCCCAGGTTTAGTCCCCAGGACAAAAAAAAAATTAATTTTATTTTTCAAAGTAGATAACCCACAGAATTGGAAAGGAGAGAAATATTTGCAAAGCATATGTTTGATAAGGCATCTATATACATCATTTTTAAAAGCCTCTTATATCTCAGTAATGAAAAGATAGCTCAACTAGAAAATGGACAGAGCCTGAACAAACCTTTCTCTTAGAAAGATATACAAATTGTCAATATGCAGATGCAACAATGCTTGACATCATTAGTCTTCAGGGCAACACATATCAAAATGACAATGAGATACCATTTCACACCCGTTAGGATGGTTATTTAAAAAAAAAGATAATAAGTGTTGTAGAAAAATTAGAATCCTATACACTCTTAATGGAAATATAAAATGGTGCAGCCGCTTTGGAAAACAATTTGGCATTTCTTCAAAATGTTAAATATAGAACCACCACAGGACCAATCCCACTCCTACATATATTCTCAAGAGAAATGATGACATACATCTACACAAAAACCCATACATAAATGTTTACAGCAGTACTGTTTATAATACCCAAAGAGTGGAAACAATCCAATTGTCCATTAATTGCTAAATAGATAAGTAAAATATATAGTGGAATATTATTCAGAAATAAAAAGGAATAAAGTACTGATAACACACTACAATATAAATGAACTTTGAAAACATTATAATAAATGATAGGAGCTAGTCACAAAAGGCCACAGATTGTATGAATCCATTTACATGAAATGTCAGTATAGGCACATTTATACAGAAAGAAAGTAGATTAGTGGTTGCCTAGGGTAAGATGGTGTAGAGTGGAGTCAGGGAGAACAGGGAGGGACAAAGGGTGTGGATTTCTTCTGGGATGATGAAAATATTCGAAAATTAGATTCTAGTGATGGTTCTACAACTAACAACCAACAATTTTTTTTTCTTTTTTTTTTGGTGCTGGGGATCAAACTCAGGGCCTTGTGCATGCAAGGCAAGCACTCTACCAACTGAGCTATATCCCCAGCCCAAACAATATATTTTAAATGGATGAATTTTTATTTTGTGAATTTTCTTTCAATAAAATGTTAAGAAGAAAAGAAGTAGGCAAGGGTGGATTGAGAAAAAGATGATCGATATGTTAAAACATGAAACTGAACCACTACTTTACAATGTAGTTAAAATCAATTCCATATTGACTTGAAACTTAAACACCGAAAATAAAACTTTAAGACTCTTTGTAAAAAAATGTAGATTAATGTATTTAATACATTCTTGTGGGCAGGTACCGACGACTGAACTCAGGGGCACTCGACCACTGAGCCACATCCCCAGCCCTATTTTGTATTTTCTTTAGAGACAGGGTCTCACTGAGTTGCTTAGCACCTCGCAGTTGCTGAGGCTGGCTTTGAACTCAAGACCCTCCTGCCTCAGCCTCTGGAGGGTCTGGGATTACAGACACCATGTGCCACAGTGCCCAGCATATTCAATACGTTCTTAAAGAAGACAAAAAATCATTAACAATAAAATTAAAGACTGAAAAATTTTGACTATTAAAATTTCAAAGATTTTTAAATCTTTTCAAAGATTTATTCTTCAAGGGCTGGGGATGTGGCTCAAGCGGTAGCGCGCTCACCTGGCATGCATGCAGCCCGGGTTCGATCCTCAGCACCACATACAAACAAAGATGTTGTGTCTGCCAAGAACTAAAAAATAAATATTAAAAATTTTCTCTCTCTCTCTCTCAAAAAAAAAAAAAAGATTTATTCTTCAAAACACACTTCCTTAAAAAGCAAAAAAGGTAAATTAAAAACTAGGCAATGGGGGTTGGAGTTGTGACCCAACCATAGAGCGCTTGCCTAGCACATTCGAGGTCCTGGGGTTGATCCTCAGCACCACATAAAAATAAATAGAATAAAGGTATTGTGTCCAACTACAACTAAAAATAAATATTAAAAAGAAAAACTAGGCAATGATTGGGGCTGGGGTTGTGGCTCAGTGGTAAAGTGCTTGCCTAACGTGTGAAGCACTGGGTTAGATCCTCAGCACCATATAAAAAAATAAAGTTATTATGTCCATTACAACTAAAAAAATTTAAAAAGAAACTAGACAATGATACCTACAACATACAAAACTGACAAATGATTAGCATAAGAAGAATTACAAAATTCTGGTACATATAGAGAGAGTAGTATACAGTATTATAAAATTATATAAGGAAAGGACATTCAATAGAAAATAGGCAAAAACAAAGAAAAGTTATTTTACAGTACAGGAAACACATATGGCCAACAGATATTTGAGGAAATATTAACATCATTGGTGATCTGAGAAATTTAAATTCTAAAAACCTTCACTGAAATACCATTTTAACTTCATTTGGCCATAATGTTTAAGCCTGACAATACTATATATTGAAAGAAATATAGTTTCATGGGATCTATTATACATGACCAAGGAAATGTAAACTGTTAACCAGTCTGAACAGTGATATTCAACATAACCTAGACTCCCAAATATACAAGAAGAAAAATGTTACACATATAAAACAAGAGACATACAATTTTATAGTGGCACTATTTACAAGAGAAAAAAGGAAAAGCAATGTAAATAGCAATCAGTGAGAAAGTAAATAAATAAAGTGTGCTACATTCAAAGAAAGATCATGCAGCCATCCAAAATAATGCACTACAACTTCACAGAATTTGAATGAATCTTAGCAACTTAACATTGATTAGTAAAATATAAAATTACCACAATTGAAGCACAGTGTGTATGTTTAAGCTCTTTTTTTACATTTAAAAATTTTGCAAAACTCAAAATCCAAGGAAATAAGATTATGAAATGCACTGTTAAGGAACTGGCTTGAAGGTGTTTTACAAAAAAATAACAATCAGACTTGCACAGTGAAGAGAATGGTCTAGCTAGTGTGGAGTTGAAGCAAACTTCAGGCAAAGAGAACAGAAACTGGGAAACTGTTGACAGATTCACTTGCAGTTGAGGAAGAGAAGAGAAGCTGAATAATAACAATGGCAGTGAGAACAGACAGGAAGGAAACAGATCTGAAAGCTATTCAAAGATCTCTGACCAACAGATCTTAGTTCTTAACTAGATTAGGTTGAGGAAAAGGGAGGAGTCAGAAATTGCTCTCAAATTTCTGATCTGGTTGATGAGGGGGCTTAGGATCAATAACAAGAATTGGCTACTTGATAATACTGAGTTTGAGGAGACTCTGGGATGTCAATATTCATGTAGCTTTCTCCCTCTGCGCATAACTATAAAATCTTTCAAAGCCAATTTCTCATCTTCTTTATATATCTTTTGATGTTCCAACAATCCAATCAAATGTCATCTTTCCCTCTTGAACATGTATTGCACTTCGTTTTCAGTTATGACATTTATCTTACTCTAACCTGGGGCTTCTGAACCTCGGAACCACTGACATTTTGGACTAGAAAAGTCTTTGTTGTGGTGGACTATGCTTTTCACTGAAGGATGCTCACCTCTACCCACTAGATGTCAGTAGCACCCCCCAAACTGTGACAATCAAAAATGCAGACACTTCCAAGTTTCCCTTGAAGGCAAATTCCCCCTTCCAATTGGAAACTGCTGTCTAATCTATATAATAGATATGTGTGGGAGTTCTTGTTTTATACCACTATGAAATCAAATTCCTTAAAAGTGGCAACTTTACAACCTTTATATAAAATCAACATTCAAATACATTCTTTACATTCATTAAGATAAGGTAAAGACACTGTTATCTATGTTCATTACTATTTTTAATTCATAAGTATTTTTAAATGTAATTGATTTCCCACTGACACAGACATCCCCAACCAACTAGCTCAGAGTGTTAAGAATTTACACATAATTTTAAGGGAAAAATTCTAGGCCACACATAATAGTTTCTTAGGGATATCATCAACATAGCCATTTTTGAGTGAAATCCAAATTAACATGTTTTGAATTGAATAATCTTCATAGGATTCAAATAAAAAGTTGTTGTCACTGTTACTTTATTTCTGTCTGTCACTTTGAGTAACATTGTACTCAAAGAGACTAACATAATTAATTTAAAAATAAAGCAAGATCAAAAGAGTACATAGAATAAAAAACGTCCTCAAATAGAAAAGGACTTACTTCCTATTTGGGGGGAAAAAAAAAACTTTTCCTTAAAAAAAAATCTGACATCAGGGGCTGGGGATATAGTTCAGTTGATAGAGTGCCTGCCTCATGTGAGGCCCTGGTTTTCAATCCCCCGCAGCCCCCCAAAAAACTCTGATATCAAAAAATACATTAGAAAATATGTGGGGCTGGGGTTGTAACTCAGTGGTTGAGCACTTGCCTGGCACGTGTGAGGCACTGGGTTCCATTCTCAGCACCACATAAAAAATAAATTAATAAAATAAAGGTATTGTGTCCACCTACAACTACAAACAAAATAAAAGAAAATATGTATTCTTTAATTATCTACTATAGTCCATTGACTGGTATTATATAAGTGGAATTTTATGAATTTAAATTTATTTGAAAAGAAGAAATAAATTTAAAGTTGAAGTTGGGGGTGGGTGGGGGTATAGGTCAATAGTAGAATACATGCTTATTAGCATGAGCAAGGCCCCTGGGTTCAATCCCCAGCATGAAAATAATAAATAAATCCAATTTTTAAGGTTCAAGTTTAACCTTCAGTAGATTGCACTAGTTGAAAGTGAGATTAAATACAAACTTAAACTGTTATAAAATTTTCTCATGGGGTTGGGAATGTGGCTCAAACGGTAGCTTGCTCCCCTCGCATGGGTGTGGCCCGGGTTCGATCCTCAGCACCACATACAAAGAAAGATGTTGTGTCTGCCAAAAACTAAAATGTAAATAAAATATTTAAAAAAAATTCTCATACCATTTTCATTTACTACATTAAATGGTTCCCTGAAGCATAAGGTATCTTTTTCCTATAAAAAAGAAACAGACAACTCTTTCTGAAACTTTTCAGAGAACTGACTTTATAAGAGTAATACAATGTTTCAAAAAATATCTGAATACTCCCCAAGTATAGAGAAAAAGAGAAAACTAAAAGATTTCCCTTTCTAAGGAAAATCCATCCTTTGTAGAATGAGGTTAGGCAGCATCTAGTTTAAGCATCACCCAGAGTGGGCTGCTGGGCTGGGCTGGGAGAATGATACCCCTTTTCAAAGTTTCACTGTGTGCCTTGGAACTTAAACAAATACCATCTGCCTAGTAAAACAATATGCTGTAAGTCTTGAATTACTGTTATTTGTGAAGTGTCCCTAGCATCACCTCTTATGTTATCAATGAGGTTCTGGATCTTGTCCACCTTTATGTTTTTGATGCCAAATAAATGCTTCAGAATTCATATTACAAATAATCTAAATTAATATTAAATTGTAAATCTTAAGCAAAGCTTTCCACTAATCCTAACTGTAAAACACCCTAATCAACTACTTTTGTTCTTATACTTGTAGTATTACAAATACCTAACTGAACTTTGCAGGGGGGTGGGTTGCTGGGGATCAACCCAAGGCCTTGCACATCCTAGGCAAGCCCATCTCCAGCCCCTAACCTAACTTTTTAGGAAGCTTTCTCAAACTAATTTAACCCCCAATAAAATTAAGCCTTATGTCACAATTCCATATCACTTATTTGTACAGTGTCCAGAGTCTACTATTTTGAATAATGTTATATTGTAATTCCTTTCTAATTGTAATATATATTTCTGTACACATTCAACCATTTTGTAAACCTACAAGAAGAAGAACCACATCTTTTCCTTTCTACTGGCCATATCATGTTTCCAAAGTTGGACTTCAATAAATCCTAGCTTAATCACTCTATTCTAAAACCATCAGACAAAAGGTATAAAAAGTCATGCAAGTAAATAAAACAAAACAGGACATACCACAAACAATGGTTATATAACCTATGAAGTTAAATAAGCATTTATTTTTCAGAATGAATTATTGGCATAGTGTTTATTTTAATAATAGTTTTGTTATAAAGAGAGAACCATTACAGTGCAAACAACATTGGGATAGTGTAAGAGCTGGAAAACCTAGACTCTAACCCACACTCTACCATACGCCTGCCAGCAAATCACTTAACCTTTCTCAACCACAAGGAGTAATTACTATGTACTCTGCCAAGCTCACAGCGCTATTTATTAGGATACAATAGAATAATATATATATATATAAAACTACTTGGAAACTTATAAAGAACTACATAAATGGTATTATTTTAATGATGACTGTACCCTCCAATTTAAACTAGCATTTTATTTTAAAATGTGAACTTGTTGCAAAAGAAAGAAATTAAGGGACAACTATTTATGCTATAGAATTCATTCCTAAATAAATCACTATAAAGTTCAGCAACTCAAATCTAATCTACAGCAATTAAAATGTGAGTCAAAAATATGCTTCATGTTCAATTTTTCAGGTAGACATTTATTACATAAAACAAGGCAGATATTTGAATCTTACCACAAAATTACAATCACAAGCTCATTACACTAAATGCACTAAACCATGTTATGTTTATGTGGCTCCATTTTGCAACCTGATACAATGCACCATGTCCCACAGTTGAAGAGGTGAATCAACACATGTAGGAAATATAAGAGTTGACTCTTGGTTTACAGGAAAGCACGTGATTACCCAGGACATAGCACAATCTGTTGTACGTAAGAATTCCTAAATCTATTTCACAGACCTACTGCTCTTAGACATAAAAAGGCACTGTGTGAGCTAGGGATCTAGCTCAGTGATAGAGCAGTAGCTTAGTGAGGCCCTGGGTTGCACCCCTAGCATGGGGAGATGGGTGTACTGTATGAAGAAGTGGAAGGACGGCTACAGTAGGCTGAAATGCATCCACTTATTTGTAGCACTAGGGACAGAATCAACTGTGATGAGTTTCAGGATTTGTTTGGCTAACCATTAAATTCATTTTGGAGTCAACAAATTACCATCACATCCAAAAAATTCTAACCTTTCATCTTGCCAAGTCTACCTGCAGTCCATTTCATAACAGCAAGAATCAGCTCCTTTCCTTATTTTATGTCCTTTTGTAGGGGAAGAATTTAAATCAAGGAGTATCTGGAAGGCAGATGTACTCAAAAAGGTCATGAGCACAAACCACCAACTGGTGGTTTACAAAAAAGTAAATTAGTGAATTCCCCTTTTAAATGTTAATCTCCTAGAAGGGTTAACAATCATTCAGCTTTGTGCTCCATCCCAGTAAAGGAAAGGAAGTGAGCCATGAGGAGGAAATAAGGAAGGCAGCAGGATGGGGAAGGCGGGAGTGAAGAAGAACAGACACCAGAAATGCAAAGGGAGAGGTAAAAAAACACCAAAGATCAATTTTGCCAACAGCTGCCTACTATCCCTTTTCCCTTATAGCAAAGCCCGTTCACAGAGAAAACAAGATTTTGTGATTTTTTGGGGGGGGGGCTCTATTTTCTTAATGCAAATTTAACAAATGGCATGAAATATAATCTAGGTTACATGTGAAAACTGAAGAAATTTTAGGTTCCTAATAAGTTTCTATTCAGTATATGATGGGGGAAAAAAACGAGTCTCAGCTTCACAAAAATCTATTGAAAAGAACAATGAACCAGAACTTGAATACTTAGTTCCTAGTTTTGGTTTTGACCCTCTTTAGGCTTTAGGTTAATCACTAAACTCTGTGTTCTCATCCACTCAACAAATATTTCTCAAGTGCTTAAAAAAAAAAAAAAGAGCTATTTTAGGATTTCCTCAACTCTGACTGCACATTAGGGTCACCTGAAAGGTTTTTTGAAAAAAAAAAAAAAAAACAGAAAAAAAGTCTTTTGGTCTCTGAAATTCTGTTTTAATTGGTCTGGGGTGGGACCCAGGCATAGACTGAAAAAGAAAACTCCCCTGCAATTTTAACATGTAGCCAGGGTGAAGAATCACTGGTCTAATTGTATATGTGAGGAACAGCAAAATACTAAAAGCCCTCCCCACTTTTGAAATGTATCAATTTCCCCTTATTCAATATTGTTCCAGCCCATATTTTCACCACCCCTCACCTAGATTAATTAGCATGATAGTGTCTTAGTTATTTTCCCTTCCTCCAGCCTCCTCCCAATCCACTAAACCTTCCATGTTTGTCTAATCAGTTTGGTTCTGAAATATTATCCTGCTGAAAGTCATTTTAAGTACAGTACAACAATATCACCAAACAGAGTTGTTTTCATCAAATAGAGGATATACTATGTGTATATTTGCATGTATATTTGTGTGTGTGTGTGTGTGTGTAAAATCTAACACAAAATTTTTCTTCAGTTCTGGTGTACCTACTTTCATTTATACATAATCAATATTGGTCTCTTTACATTGAAAATATTGCCTCTAAATATTCCATGGCTAAATTTTTGTCAAAAACAAATGGCAAATGAATCACCGACATTTATCCCATTTAAATGAAAAAAAAAAAAAAAGGTACAGCTAAAGATCTTTTTTTACTCTATCTGATCTTGAAGTGTTCCCACAAGGAACATACATTCAACTGAAAAAAATAAATAAATAAAAGGAAGTGGAATTATTTGTACAAGTCCTGTGTTACTAAAGACACTAATAAAGATTATGACAAAGGTGAGGGGTATAGCACAGTGGTACAACACTTGCTCAGCATGCACAAGACCCTGGGTTCAATCACTCTCCTAAAAAAATAACGGTGAATGTATGTTTACCAAGGACAAATATGGTTCTGGATTGTGTTGAAACTTGCCTCAGAAAATCAACTAAAGCCTTAAAAGCCAAAGGTTATAACTGAATAAGATGATCTTTGTATTCATGAGCAATATCAAACACAATAAAACAGATATAGAAAGAGAAGACTAAACAAGGATACCACCGATCCCCTGCCTTTAAGGGGCTCTCCATCTTCTTCAGGACAACAAGACACAAGCATAAAAAGAAAATAAAGCCAGCACTGCCAAGTAAGTGGTAAGGACAATAAGTATCATGGGAATTCAAAGAAACAGGAGACTGCCAGGAGACTGCTATGGACTAAGGGAGTTGGAGACAGCTTCTTGGAAAAGCTGGGAGCTCGAACAAAATTAAATAGGTAGAGAAAAGAAGGAAATCCCAAACATGCAAATAACCTTGTACAAAGATGAGGTCAAAATGCACATAGTTGAGGAAGGGGAGTTGACCTAGTTTGAATAGAGGGTTCTATATAGCAGTGTTTGCGGAGATAATGTTGCAATAATGAACTGGACCTGGACAGTGAAAGCCTTGAATGCCAAGCTGGGATGCTCAAACTTTGTCCTACAGATAGATGAATCCTTTATAGGTTATAAAGAACAATAAGCACACATGCACACACACACATACACACCCCTCTAATGATGCAATCTGAAGCCATTTTTTCTTGAAGCTTTTGAAGAACACATCAAGTAATATAATATCTTGCCAGTCGAGTTGTGAATATGTGAACATATTGTTTAGGAAATCCGTTCACAGTGAAAGAGTAAATACTCAAATATGCTTTCCAAAATACAAAATCAGGTATCGATTACGCATTCATAGTTCTTAGGATAATGCCTAAGAGAATCACAGGGTGGAAAGCTTCAAATTTAGGTTTTCCTCCAGTCTCCATTCTCCTCCAACACACATGCCCTGATTTAATATCAAGAAAGTGAATACACTGAAATTATCTTGCTGTGGAAATAAGGTCTTTTACTACTTCTCACTATGGGTGAATTCACTTACTATATTGTTTCCAAAATGACTACATCTACGAAAATAATTTTGTCTATGATTTATTTCAGCAAAGTACATGAAACACGCATAAATAACAAATTTAAAGATTATGAAAAGCAAAAAACCCTTTCATCAAACCAAAACATAGCTAAAATAAGCAGCACTGATTTAGACGACAGAGAGGAAAGAGTGTGTTCCTAACAAAAAATGCCAGCCACAACAAAGACTAACAGAGAGTACACGAAGAATATTACAATAGCCAATTTCTCAACAAAAATGAAAAGCCATTAATCCACAACTCCATAAAGAATGAAGTTATTTTTTTTCTCAAAAATGCCCTTAAAATCTTTGGCTCTTTCTACTATAAAAATTAAGACCGTAACATAACTCAAAACAAGGATTATCCTTCTCCCAGTAACCAGACATGTAAGTGATTGATGATTTAATTTGCTACTGCAGCAAATACTAATTTAACCACCACTACTTTCTCAACACCAGAAAAATGAGAAAATCTGTCTTTAAGGCGTCTGTGACAAGAAAGAAGCCAAAAATATGTAGAATGATTAAGCTGCATTGAAAGTAACACAAACCATAGCAATACTGCTACCGTCTGAAAAAGGCTATGCCATTCTTGCAGGCACGTATGCCTTTAAGGAATATGTAGAGATTATGATTTTATGCATTGTCTGTTCCCCACCCCCATCCTCCGGAAAAGATAGGAACATCCAGGAGAGTTGGAAGAAGTGAATTAAGAGAGATGTCAATACCTCCCTTCCACCCGTGCTGGAGAAACTCGCTTTAACAATAATGGTCTTTCACCCCCAACATCCCACCCAGTTTGCACACATCCTTCAGTCAGCATTCCCCACACCCGTATTACCAGCTCTGCCCTGACGCTCAGAACAGCCTGCTCCGACTTGGTTAGTCTGGTCGCCCCCGCGCACCCGCTTAGACCAGCAGAGTCCGACAAGGCAGCCACGCAGCCACCCACTACCCCCACCTCCTCCTTCGTAGCTCAGTTTCCCTTCCCCCGGTCTGTCACCTGCTTGGGTGGTGTCCGTCAGGTCGTAGCCGCTGCCCGGGAAGTCTCGGAGTTTCCTGCCACTGAGGCTCAGGATGCCGGAGTTGCCCGCCTCCTCCAGGGCCCGGTCCAGGCTCCTCACGGTGTGTTGAGGCTGCAGGCTCCCCGGGTTCCACTGCGGCCCATTGGAGAACGGCTGACCGAAGAGAGTCGGTACCGGGATGGGCACCACCAGGGTCCCGCCGCCACCGCCGCCGCCTCCCCCTCCAGCCCCGCCACCTCCTCCTCCGGCCGCGCCACCGCCACTGCTACTTCCACCTCCACCACAACCACCGCCCCCACTGTTACCACCACCTCCCTGACTCGCCGCCATGTTCCTGGGAGAGAGAATAGCCCCCGACAATACTCTCAGCCTGTGCCGCGAGTGTAGGGGGTTCTTAGGACGCATGCGCAGGCTGGGGTGGGGGGGCGAGGTAGAGGGTGGGAAGGAACCAGGGGGCGGGCTGCAAGGAGGTGTTGGATAGAGATGATGTTCCAAAGTGCAGAACGCTCGCTTTAAGAAATGTATGATCAGAAGAAAGATGCTAAATCCTGGTTCTGCTGCTTTGGGTACCAAAATCTGGAGAAACGACACCAGGCAAACTATAGGTCGTTTGTGCGATACGTCCCCAGATCTCTAAGTTGCTTCGCCTTTTTCTTTCTGCAAAACAAAAAGAAATATATGAGGCCGGCATGAAAAGGATTTGTTTCCGAATGTATAGAAACTGCTTCTCGAAGGAATATGAGGCAGCGTACTGAGAAGCTGACTGCCAACTCTCGGGAATCATTTATTAGTGGTAGCACAGACAGAAAATCTAGGTAGTCATCTGGAGAAGAAAATAAGTCAAGTACTGAGTTTTAGGCACACAGGAATTTTGCCACCGTTTAGAATTCCAAAGTAGGAAAAGATTTTAGATGTTTTCAAGGAACCTCTCGTTACAGTGTATGCGAGCTTCAGCCAAACTGCTGCCTTCCAAAACTTGGAAGAGTTCTCCACATTCTGTTCTATCACTCTCTGAAGTTGTGCCAAGATCTCGAAAATATCTCCAGTTCCTTCTCATCATGTCAGTATTGGATGATGAAAAACGCTTTGATCATTGAACAATCTTAAATGTTATTTTTGAACTAGAGGTTTCTGTTTAAATGGGATTCTGAAGATTTAATGCTGGATATATGAGGCCAATCACTGTTGGACTTCAGGAGTTCCTTTTTAGAACCTAAGGACATTTCTAATGTAGCCAATAAAGAGAAGAAAATTCAAACTTTTTCAGCTAGTGCAGGCCTCAGTAAATCCAACTCCGATCTACCTAGGCAGTTTTCATTCAGCTCTTTTTAATATTTTTTAGTTGTTGATGGACCTTTATTTTATTCATTTATTTGTATGCAGTGCTGAGAATCAAACCTAGTGCCTCACACATGTGAGGCAAGCACTCCACCACTGAGCAGTGACCCCAGCCCTCATTCAACTCTTTAGGCTTCCACTTCTCTACCAAACCACCAGCTCCACTCAAGAGACAGAGTCATTTAAATCTGTTGCACTAATATTCAATCAAATTATTGAAGAAAACTACCCAAAGGCTTGAACACTCAGTTAACATTAATTTAAATAACAAGTGCATCCCTTTTTGCATTTGAACAGTGTGTCAACAACCTTTTCAGACAGTCATTGCTGCTATGCATATTTCCCCTAGGCTATCCTTTGTAAAAGAATACAGGAAAGAATTACAACTTGTCTAAATTGTGGCCATATTAGTTAATCTAAATGATTATGTTGTGAGAAATATGCTTGTACCACAAAAAAAAAAAAAGCCAATAGAACTGAGATCAGACTCTATACAGTGAATTAGCAAGTGAAAAATAATTATTAAAACTCCCTGGTGTCAGAAAGGAACATTGTACTTTATACTTCACCTCCCATATTTCAAATCAAGTCAAGTTTTAATTGAGAACTTCGAGAATTATGAGAGGGTGAGAAAGGAAATTAAATCCATTAGTTAGAGAGGATCAGGAATGGAAATACCTTCCTAATTAGCCAAGGACTGGGAATGTAATACAGTGGTAGAGCTCTGACCTTGCAATTATTTAAAACCTTGTATTGCACTCCAGGAAAAAGATGTCCTGAGGATCAGGATACTTGTCAAGTGTAAGAGGTCATGCACAACCAAATTTTAAAAGGAAAAGAATATTTCAAAGAATTGAAAGATGCAAACTCCAAGATCACAGAAAAAGAAAGAAAGTCTAAGTAAGAAAAGTGAAAATCCTACGAAGTAACTTAGGCTTACATGAAAATAAGGCAAAATAACATTTTATAGTGTTCTTTGACAAAAACACCAAGGCCAAAAGGAGGTAAAAGATTTAGAAGAGGGGGCTGGGGTTGGAGCTTGGTGGTAAAGCATTTGCCTTCTACATATGAGACACTGGGTTCAATCCTCAGCACCACATAAAAATAAATAAATAAATAAATAAAGGTATTGTGTTCATCTACAACTAAAAAAATATTTAGAAGAAGGCATTAAGTTTAGAAATTTTTCCAATTCCTTGGAAGAAAATAACTTAAAAATCTATGTACTTCAGTGTCTATATTGGAAAATAACAATAATGCTCAATAATGTTTACATAAAACTTATTGTTTGCCCCAATCTAGTTTAATTATAAATGTTAAGTCATTTGATCTTCCTAATAGTTCTTATTATTATTTTTATGTTTTATACATGAAGAAAAATAGTACATACCTCACATAGGTCTGTTGCAATAATAACTAAGGTTGCTTATATAAAGTGACAAGCACAATACCTGGCACTCATTCATTCATTTAATAAGTATCTACTGAGCAATTACTACATGCAAGGAACGAGTCTCCAGGCAAGTAATATTATAGCATAATGTGCTTAATAAACATTAATCACTTTATTAATAAATGTTAATTACTTTACTATACCCCTGCTCCCTCAAAAATATAAAATAACCAGGAACATATAAAGGTAAGAAGCCAAGGGAAAAATCAGTGAATTTCTTTTGTTTTCTTTCTTTCTTTCTTTCTTTCTTTCTTTTTTTTTTTTTTTGGTACCAGCGATTGAACTCAGAGCCACTCAACCTTTGAGCCACATCCCCAGACCTTTTGTATGTTTTATTTAGAGACAGGGTCTCACTGAAGAGCTTAAGGCCTCACTAAGTTGCTGAGGCTGGTTTTGAACTCATGATCCTCCTGCCTCAGCCTCCTAAACCACTGGGATTACAGTCATGCGCCACTGCACCCAGCTGAATTCATTGATAATGGTGGGTAAAGAAATATCTGTTATATTGCATACACTTTTTGCTTTGTTCTGTAGGTCTTTATCAGAGGGCATTTTATGGTGATTACTACTTTGATATTACCTCTGAAATACACATTGGACATTGATTAAATTAGGACCAACACTCAGAATTATTCATGCCAAATTTACAAATGGGATGTTGACAAATCACTACAACTAAATGATATTTTTCAAATATTATAGAAAGAAAACAAGGAGAAAGTAGGGAATTTTAAAACAAAACATGTACTCTCTAAGTACTGGCAGGTTACTAATGTAATTTCTGTATAAAAAAAGCCATAGAGGGGGCTGGAGATATAGCTCATTTGTTAGAGTGCTTGCCTTGCATGCACAAGGCCTGGGTTGGATCCCAGCACTAAAAAAAAAAAAAAAAAAAAAAAGCCATAGAGTGGACTTCTGAAATTCCAGGCCAGTAGTTACCACTACTTCAAACAAACTGGTAGTTACTCAACAGTTATAAATAACATAGAAGAAGAAAGGCACAGTCAAATTTCTGAAGCTACAATTCTATTAAAGTTTAAGATTAGTGGGGTAGAGAACAGGATGTTCTTATCAATCTGTAAATAAGACACGTTTTGACTTAAGATCTAGAACAAGGCAATGAACTAATAGATCAAGGTATAATATGACTTGTTAAAAATCCTGATCAGGATCCAGGAAAAAGTCAGGGATCTCTGGGCTGTTTCCCTAAAACATCAGTTCAATTAAATCTTAAATGCAGGGTAAAGGGCTAGTGGTAAAGCTCTTGCCAGGCATGTGTGAGACCCTGGGTTCCATCCATAGCAACTTAAAAAAAATAATAAATTCAGGGAAAAAATTAACAAACAATGAAATGTTGAGGACCATCAAAACATGTATCAGAAACCCTAAAAAACATTGATTTACCCATGCTGAACTCTTTTGCAGCTCCAACGGGAATGAGATGTGCACTTCTGCCCACTCCAATCTCAACACCAGTCCTGAATTAGAGAAAACTCTTTGAGAAGTATGTGTAAAATGATTAGAGAAGTAGGAGAATGAGAAACTCATTTGAACCTCCACTGTCTAGTGACTTGATCTGCAGTCTCTTCCAAAGAGCCCTGCTCCTAAAAAATGACCAAGAAGCTCTAGAATATGCCCAAGGTGTCATTTAAAGAAAGCAAAGGAAACTCAACATGGCAGATGAAAGATGTGACTTGATGATGTAGGTTTGCACACCCCCTTCTCCACCCTGGATATTATGGGGATTTGAGCAGGCCCAGGAAATTATATTTTAAACATGACAATCAAGGAAATGTAAATATTAGATATTTGATATCATTAAGGAGCTATTGTTCCTAGATGTATTATTGTTTTTACTTTTTCTCTTTTGGCAATGCTGAAGTTTGAACTCAGGACCTTGTGCCTGCTAGGCAAGCACTCTACTGCTCAGCTACACTCCCAGTCCTTATTGTTTGTTGTTGTTGTTCTAATTAGTTATACATGACAGTAGAATGCATTTTGACACATTATACATATATGGAATATAACTTTTCATTCTTCTGGTTGTACATGATGTAGTCCTTTAAAATATTCATAGATCCGGAGGACTCTCTTCCTGCATGGGGCCTTCACAGGACAACACATTAACTTATTGTAGCATACATACAGAATACTACATGTAATATTGGAAAACCAGCTTCTACCTCAGAGCAAAGCCTGTCCAAGGAAGGGACATGCCTTTGTCCTTGGAAAAACCCACAGAGCACTCTTAGGCACATTCCCACCCTGCTAAGTTGTTTATCTACAGGAGAGATCTGCTGCACCAGGTGTTCCTGACTCAGTCAGGCTAGGTGGGGATCCATAGCAGCCCCCTAGCAGCCACCAATCAGCATGAGACAGGGAAATACCTGGGATGCCAGATGACCCTCCCAGTATTTTATGATGGTTGATAACGTGTTGGGAAACCATGTAGTTGTTCAGCAGTACACCCCTCATAGCTTAAACCAATCAGTTCAAAGAATACCCCTTTTGTACTGACCAATCACCCCTACCCAACTTGTTCCCACCAGTAAATGTGCTAATCATGTTTTAGAGTTGTTATTTGATTTTCCCGCGGTGTGTGATGATTTGCTATGATGTATGTGAAGTCCCTGCCTTCTCCAAAGAACGTATAAAACTGCTGCAAACCCTGGGCTTGGGGCCTCTCAGCGTCACCAGTTGCTGTGTGTGTGCCTGCGGAGGACCGAGCTAGCTCGCAATAAACACCTCTTTGCTGCTTACATCGATCTTGGGTCTCTGGTGGTCTTTGGGGGTCCCGAATTCGAGCATAACAATATCACTAATCCTCTTTTGCCTATGGTTCCTTGGTTCTGCCCTTATGCACTACTTTAATGAACCCTAAAAAACTCATTAATTTCATAGTTAATATTCATTAACTCAAAAGAGATTTGAAAAAATGAACAGTGATTACTTAAAAGAAAATTTGGGGTGGGGGGATAACTGGGATTGAACCCAGGGGTGCTTAACCACTGAGCACATCCCCAGTCCATTTTTATTGTTTTATTTTGAGACAGGATCTCATTAAATTGCTTAGAGCCTCACTAAGTTGTTCAGGCTGTCCTCTAACTTGTGATCCTCCTATCTCAGCCTCCCGAGTGGCTGGGATTACAAACCTGCCCAGCTCAAGTCTGAATTTTCTTAAACAGAACAAGATAGAAATATTTGGACCAAAATCTATGTATAAAATGTAGATTGGAATGAAATGATGCAAAAACAAATTGGTCATTCACCAAAGTCTAAATATATTTGCTTATTTTAAATTTTGTTTCAAATCTTCACTATTCTATATAGCATTTATTTCATGTAAAATGTAGTTGGTTTACAAGTTTCTGTTTTTTAACTTATCTCCCTCAAGTAAATAAACCTGACATGAATCTCCATGGAACTGTGACTTGAGTTATCATCTGAAGGCAGTCTACCCAAATTATAAGGAACTTTTTCATTTGTTTTGTTTTATTTTGATAGATGGCAAATTTTCTTTTAAAGACTCAGTCTGTAAACTTAATACTGTAAACCTAATAGGGTCACATATGACCTCAAAACCCAACATTTTTTTTCATTTGGCAACAAGACTTGCTTCTTGAATTTGGGAGTTGAGTGCTAGGGACCAAGCCCTTGTGCATGCTAGGCAAGTGCTTTACCACTGAGCTATGTCCCCACCCCCTAGCTTGCTTCTTCTTGACCATGAACTGCATCATGACTCAGTCTATTATTACATTATCAGAGGGAAAGATCAAAACTGTCCTTTAAATAAGGAGTTGTGAGCAAATATTATAGAATATTTTAGATATGTTTTGTCGAATAGTTGGAAATGTCAACTTTCACTTACACTGTAGGTTTAGATTGGCAATGATAACCCTCAAGAGGATATTTATTTCTGTCTTGGTATCTTTCTCTACATTATAGTATGATTCTGCAAAGTGAGGGGAAATATATTTGTTGTGATGACCTCCTGTTTCACACTGTCAGGCTTTAACAGATAAAATTATTGTAGAACATTCCCCTTGTCTTGTGGTCTTTAAAAGTCTCTTTATTAAAATATATAATACTAGTTATTAAATGCCAGAATAGATAATTCCAAGATACTAAGTAAACAACTCAGTTCTCCTTGATGAACTCATTCATTGCTTTGTTTTGTGTCTTAAGCATTCCTTAATAAAACCTTCACCTTAAATGCCTCTACTTAGGTGAAAGCCTTTTGTTCCAGCATGCTTACATAAAGTTCCAGAGAAGTTTAATTTTTTCTTAGCTGTGATGGCTTTTTTTTTCTTTTTTGTATTGGGGATTTAACCAAGGACCACTTTACCACTGAGCTACATCCCCAGTCATTTTTACTTTATATTTTGAGACAGAATTTCACTAACTTGTTGGATCTGGCCTTAAACTTGCTATCCTCTAGTCTCACCCTCCCAAATCACTGGGATTACAGGCATGCACCACCATGGACACCTACTTTGATGGCTTCTATTGGTCATGAGCAATAACCTTTTGATAGATTGGCAAAAATGAAGATGTGAATACTTAATACTGTTTAAATACTAACATCATCTCCCCTGCCTTCATTCACATAATATTCTCTGAACTGCTATAGCAGCCTTCTAACTTAGGCCCTGTTGCTTTTACTCTTCTCTCAATTCATTACAATGTGGCCTCAGGCAAGTTACATATCCTTTCTGTGCTTCTTTTACTTCATCTGAAAAATAGGAATATGCTAGGGGTATAGTTAAGTGATAGAGCACTCCAAGGACCTGGATCAAGCCCCAGAAATATCAAAAATATTGATTTTTTAAAATAAAAAATAAAGTACTGGGGGAAGAACTGTCAATATAGAATGCCATACCCACTGAGAGTACTCTTCAAAAATGAAGGTTAAGGTCTGAGGTATAGCTCGGTGATAGAGTACTTATAGCATGAAGTCCTGGGTTCAATATCCATTACCCCCCCCCACACACACACACAATTTTAAAAAGTAAAGAAAAATGTTCTTTTATAATTAATTAGTTAGTTAAAATTAGGTATATATGACAGCAGAATGCATTTTAATTAATTAATTATAATTAGGTATATATGACAGCAGAATGCATTTTGATTCATTGTACACAATTGCAGCACAACTTTTCATTTCTCTGGTTGTACAGATGCAGTGTCACACCATGTATGTAGTCATATATGTACCTAGGGTAATGATGTCCATCTCATTCCACCATCTTTCCTGCCCCCATACCCTCTCCCTTCCCCTCCTTTCATTTTGCCCAATCAAAGTTCCTTCATTTTTCCCATGCCCTCCCCCAAAAGATGTTCTTTAACACGCAAAAAAGTTGAAAGAATTCATCTCCAGCAGACTCACACTATAAGCAATGTTAAATAAAAAGTCCTTCAAGCAGGAGGAAAATCATACCAAGCATAAACATGGATCCACACACATAACACTAGAAATAGTAACTTGGTGGATACATGTTTATTTGTTTGTTTGTTTTGTGTTGTGTATACGTGTGTGTGTGTGTGTGTGTGTGTGTGTGTTTGTACCAGAGATGGAACCCAGGAGCACTTAACAACTGAGCCACATCCCCAGCCCTTTTTTATATTTCATTTAAAGATAGGGTCTAGGGACTGGGGACATAGCTCAGTTGGTAGAGTGCTTGCTCAGTATGCACAAGGCCCTGGGTTCAATCCCCAGCATCATCTAATAATAATAATAATAAGTACAGATAAGGTCTCTTTTTCTTTTTTGGTGGTGCTGGGGATAGAACCCAGGACCTTATGCAAGCAAGGCAAGTACTGTATCAACTGAGCTTTATCCCCAGCCCACAGACAGGGTCTCACTGAGGTGCTTAGGACCTCGCTAAATTGCTAAGGCTGGTTTTGAACTTGAGGATCCTCCTGCCTCAGCCTCCCCAGCCTGTGCCACCATGCTCAGCTGGATAAATGTATTTTTTAAAATTCTTATTATTTAAGCTGGGCACAGTGCCTGTAAACCCAGTGGCTCAGGAGGCTGAGGCAAGAGGGTCACCAGTTCAAAGCCAGCCTCAACAAAAGCGAGGCACTAAGCAATTCAGTGAGACCCTGTCTCTAAATAAAATACAAAACAGGGCTAGGGATGTGGCTCAGTGGTCGAGACGTGCCCCTGAGTTCAATCCCTAGTACCCCTCCAAAAAAATCTTATTTTTTAAATCCTTTAAGAGATAAATAACTGTTCCAAAAACTATTAATAATGTAACATAGATTTGTAATATATGTAACAGTGAAGCATATAAAAACAACAGCATAAAGTAAGGGTCAGTAAACTTTGTCTTTGGCCCTAAAGCAGTTTACCACCTATTTGTAAACAAAGTTACTGGAACACAGTTATGCCCATTCATTTACAAATTGACTGATTTTATGCTACAATAGCTGAGTTGAGTAGCCAGTAACAAAGACTGGCTCACAAAGCTAAAAAAAATTGCTGATTGGCCCTTCAGAGAAAAAGTTTGCTGACCCCAGTTTAAAGTCTGTGAGGAGAGAAATGGAAATACACTAAAGTTCTTATAAGTGAAGTGATATAATGTCACTCTGAATAGTACTGTGATAAGTTAAAGATGTATGCTATAAACCCCAAAGCAAGTATTAAAATAACAAAGCAATGAATTACAGTTAATAAGCCAGTAAAGATGACAAAAGATATCGTAAAAACACACATTTAATCCAAAAGAAAGCATCAAAAGAGGACAAGAGAGCAAAGGACACATGGGAGAAATAGAAAGCAAATAGCAAGATGACAGAAATAAGCAAAACCATACTAATAATTATTAATCGTTAATGTAAATAAGTGTAAAACATCCCATTTAAAAGAGAGAAATATGGGGCTGGGGTTGTGGCTCAGCAGTAGAATGCTGGCCTAGCACGTGAGAGGCTCAGGGTTCAATCCTCAGCACCACATAAAAATAAGTAAAATAAAGGTATTGTGTCCAATCACAACTAAAAAAAATTCTAAAAAATAAAATAAATAAATAAAAGGCAGAAATAACCAAAGTGGACAAAAAAGCAAGATGTAATTATATTTTGCTTACAAAAGTTCATTTTGCCAGGCTCAGTGGCTCACGCCTATAATCCCAGTGGCTCAGGAGGCTCAGGCAAGAGGACCAAGAGCTCAAAGCCAGCCTTAGCAATGGCAAGGTGCTAAGCAACTCAGTGAGACTCTGTCTCTAAATAAAATACAAAATAGGACTGGGGATGTGGCTGAGTAGTCAAGTGCCCCTGAGTTCAACCCCTGGTAACAACAACAACAACAAAAAAGTGCATTTTAATGTGAAAGCATAAGTAGATTGCAAGTAAAAAAAAAAAAAGAAAGAAAGAAAAGATATGCCATGATAATATTAATAAAAAAGAAATCCAGCTAAGCTTGGAGGTGAACACCTCTAGTTCTAGCAACTTAGAAGGCTGAGGCAGGAGAATCTCAAGTTTGAGGCCAGCATCAGTAACTTAGACTCTGTCTCAAAATAAAAAAAGACTGGGCATATAGCTCAGTGGTAGACTGCCCCTTTGTTCAATCCCCAGTATTTCCAGTACTGCCAATAAATAAATATATAAATAAATAGATAATAGAAGGCTAAAAAAGAAAAATAAATCTATATTAATATCAGATGAAACAGTTCAAAGCAAAGAACATATCTGGGAATAAAGGAGTTCATTTTACAAGCTCAATCTAGTAAGAAGATTTGACAATATTTTTGTGAATAATAGAGCTTCCAAATATAAGAAGAAATAATAGATAGTACTACAAGGAGAAATAGAAAAATCCAAAATTCTAGTCAGAGATATCAATAAACTTTCCACAGCAACTGATGGAACAAATAAAAAAAAAAACTAATAAGAATATAAAAGTCTTGAAGAACACAATTATCAACTTGACCTAATTGGCACCTACAGAATATTTCACACAACACCAAAATATACATTCTTTTCAAGTGCACACAGACTATTTAGCAAGAGAGACTATATGCTAGGCTATAAAATATGTCGCAAAAGGACAGAAAATTCAAGAGGACAGAAAATTATACAAAGTATGCTTTCTGACCAAAATAACAAAAAGAAATTTGGGATATTCACAAATATGTGGAAAATAAATAATATACTTGACACAGCCCAAAGGTCAAAGAACAAATATAAAATTAGAAAATACTTTGAAGTGAAGGGTAATAAAAACAATATATTGTTTTGTGGGATGTTTCTAAAGCAGATATTAGGAGAAAATTTATAGCACTAAACACCTACATTATAAAATTAAAATGTCTCAAACCAATGCTCTCTGTTTCTACATATGAAACTAGAAAAAGAACATATTAAACCCAAAGTGAACAGGAAAAAAATAAGAAAAATAAGAGTAGAAATCACTGTAATAGAAAACAGAAGAATGATTGAGAAAAATCAATTAAATTAAAAGCTGTTCCTTTGAGACCAATCAAAATTGATACATCTCTAAAATAGACAAATTAAGGTAAAGAAAAGACTCAAATTACCAATATCAAGAACGAAAGCCAGCCTCAGCAATGGTGAGACACTAAGCAACTCAATGAGACCCTGTCTCTAAATAAAATACAAAATTGGGCTGGGATGTGGCTTAGTGGTTGAGTGCCCCTGAGTTCATTCCCCAGTATGGGAAAAAAGAAAGAAAGAAAGAAAGAAAGAAAGAAAGAAAGAAAGAAAGAAAGAAAGAAAGAAAGAAAGGAAGGAAGGAAGGAAGGAAGGAAGGAGGGAGGGAGGGAGGGAGGGAGGGAGGGAGGGAGGGAGGGAGGGAGGGAGGGAGGGGAAAAAGGAATGAAAGAGAACATCACCACAGAATCTACAATTAAAGTAATAATAAGGGAAATTTATGAATAATTTCATGGTAATAAATTCAGTACCATATTAAATGAACAAATTCCTTTTACAGACACAAAGCCCACTCAAGAAAAACATGAACCCAAGAACACTGTATCTATTAAAGGAATTGAATTTGTATTAAAAACTTCTCATAAAAAAAAAAAAAAAACTCGAGATCTTGATGGCTTCACTGGGGAAGGCTCCGAAGTATTTAAGGACAAAAAAGTACCAAATCTACACTAATCCTTCCGGAGAATATTTGATAGGAGAGAGATTACTGTATTTACTTATTATACGAAGTCACCAATATTGTTTTTTTGGTTGTTTTGTTGTTATCATTGTTTGATTGTTTTTTGGATCAGACATTTAACCATTGAGCCACACCTCCCAGGCCTTTTTAGGTTCTTTTTTGAGACAGGGTCTTGCTAAGTTGCTGAGAGCCTCCATAAGTTGCTGAGGCTGGCTTTGAACTTGTGATCCTCCTGCCTGCGCCTCCCCAGTTGCTGAGATTCCAAAATTGCTAAAGGAGCGGGAGGGGTGGGGGGAAGAGCTGAGGACAAAAAAGACATTCTGAGAAAATAAAACAGATCTTGGACTGGGTGGTATAGTGCTTGCCTAGCAACCTCAGTCCTTGGGTTAGATCCTCAGCCCAATCAAAAGTGGAAAAACCAGGGAGGGGCTGGGGCTGGGGCTGGGGCTCAGTGGTAGTGCACTTGCCTGGCATGTGTGAGGCACTGGGATCAGTTCTTAGCACCACATATAAATAAATAAAATGAAGGTCTATCAACAACTAAAAAAAAAAAAAAAAGAAAAAGAAAAAAAAAGAAAAAAGAAAAACCAGAACAATATCCTTCATGAATATGCATACAAAATAAGCTAAAATTAAAATCTACCAAACTGAATCAATAATATATTAAAAAGATAACACACTAAGATCCAGCAGAGGGCTGCACAAGGCCATGGGTTCAATTCCCAGCATCACACACACACACACAAAGACTCAGCAGATTTTAAGATTAAAAACCCAGTGTAATTTACTATGTAAATAAATCAGAAGAGGAAATCCCATATAAGCAATTCAATTAATACAGTAAGGGGCTTTGGAAACAGCAACATTGATTTCTGATAAACACTCTCTGTAAACTAGGAATAGAAATAAACTCCCTCAACCAGAAAAAGGATCTGTGAAACACCTAACAATAAATTTAATAGTGGAAGATTGAATGTCTTCTAAGATAAGGAACAAGAAAAAGATGTCCACTTTTACCAACTCATTGAACACTGCATTGAAACTTCTAGACAGAGTAAGTAGGTGAAAAGACAAATAAGAAGGGAGGGGGCTGGGCATGGTGGTGCAGGCCTGTAATCCCAGCTGCTCCATGGGGAGGCTCAAGCAGGAAGATGGTGAGTTGAAAGCCAACCTCAGCAATAGTGAGACCAATTCAGTGAGACCCTGTCTCTAAATAAAATACAAAATAGGGCTGGGGATGTGGTTCAGTGGTTGAGTGCTCCTGAGTTCAATCCCCAGTACTGGGGGGGGGGGTGCGGAAGAGCAGGGAAGAGAGGAAGGGGATTGGAAAGAAGTAAAATTGTTGTTTATTCACAGATCATCTAGTGAGAAATCCTGTGGAACATACAAAAACAGCCATGAGAAAAACATCAGTAAATTTAGCGAAGTTTCAGAATAGAAAGGCAAAGTACAAAAATCAATTATGTATTATTTAGTAGCAAAGAACAAATAAAAAATTCAAATGAGAATTAAAACACTTTACCATAGGATCCAGAAATATGAAGTACTTGGGGACAAATCTTGCAGATATGAAAGACATATACACTGAAAACCACAAACAAATGTTTAAAAAAATTAAATAAGACTTAAATAAATGAGACCTATCAGTTTCAGGGAATGGAAGAATCAATATTGTTACCATGTCACATCTCCCTGAAGACTTATTAGGAGACTTTTTTTTTTTTTTTTTTTTTGGTGCTGGGGATTGAACCCAGGGCCATAAGCATGCAAAGCAAGGACTCCTCCAACTGAGCTATATCCCCAGCCCCTCCCCTGTCTTTTTTTAAACAAGTTGTCAAGCTAAATTTTCAAATTATGAAAACGGAAAGAGTGCTAGGGTTTTGGCTCAGTGGTAGAGTGCTTGCCTAGCATGTGTGAGAAACTGGGTTTAATTCTCAGCACCTCATAAAAATCAATAAATAAAATAAAGGTCTATCAATAACTAAAAAAAAAATTTAAAAGAAAACGGAAAGAATCTAGAATAGAAAAAACAATTTGGTTAAAAATAAATAAAGAACAGGGCTGCGATTGTAGCTCAGTGGTAGAGCACTTGCCTTGCATGTGTGACGCCCTGGGTTCGGTCCCCAGCACCACATAAAAATAAACAAATAAAAATAAAGATATTATGTCCATCTACAACTAAAAAATTTTTAAAAAGAACCAAGTTGGGAGAATTCAAAACTTACTAAGAAACTAAACTAATCAAGACAGTGTGGTACTGTTGTGAAGAGATAATAGAAAAATGGCACAAAATAGAAAATCCAGAGATAAACTCAAACATATGGATAAATAGTTTTTTTACAAAAGTTGATGAGTTAAAGGCTCATCAGTGAAAAAAAGACAATAGTTTCAGCAAATGATGTTAGTACAATTGAATATTCATGTGCAAAAAAATAAGCTTAGATCCATATCTCACACTTTATATAAAAATTAATCTGCAATCTAATAAAGATGTAAGTCAAAAATCTAAAACAGAACATAGAAATATTTGTGGCCTTAATTTAGGCAAAGATTTTTATTTTTGTTCTTTTTTTGGTACTAGGGATTGAACCCAGGGGTGCTTAACCACTGACCACATCCCCAGCCCTTTTTATGTTTTGTTTAGAGACAGAGTCTCAACTGAGTTGCTTAGTGCCTAGCTTTTGCTGAGGCTGGCTTTGAACTCGGGATCCTCCTACCTCAGCCTCCCCAGCTGGTGGGATTATAGGCATGCACCACCACACCTGGCAAGATTTTTTGACTAAGACAATAACACCACAATTCATAAAAGAAAAAAAGTTTAAATTGGACTACATCAGAATTAAAAATCTCCACCAGGCACAGTGGCACACACATGTAATCCCAGTGGCTCAGGAGGCCCAGGCAAAAGGATTGCAAATTCAAAGCCACCCCCAGAAACTTAGGGAGTCCCTCATCAACTCAACGAGACTCTGTCTATAAATAAAATTTAAAAAAGGGATGTGACTTAATGATTGAGTGCTCCTTGGGTTGTATCCTCTGTTCTAAAAATAAAAATAAAAAGAATTATACATCTCCACTCTTGGAAAGTAACTCTTTAAGATGTAAAGATGGCCTTAGGCCTTAGCCTAAGCAAGTCCATTTGAAAACTTCAGTTTGAAACCTGCAGTCTCACTAGGCACACCTAACAGAGCCCTCCAGTATGGCCCTCAGACACAAACAAGTCACTTCTCCCCACACTGACAAGCTCAGAGTGAAGTCTCTATAATGTCGTCCTCCAGAGATGGGGGGGGGGAGAAAATCAGGGTGAGGACCACCCGACCAGATGCTTTAACCCCAGGGCAAGTGTATCACTGAGAAATCCAGTGGCAATGATGTTAGAGTCTGTAAACAAGTCAGGATGGCGCCTGGCATATTGCCTGAGGGAGTGGTTTATGAAGTAATGCCAGAGAGCCATTAAGTGTGGAGATTCCTTATTGGTTGACTGATGTATCTAGTTTATGCTAATTAAGATAAGCTGTGTGGAATGTATAAATACCCCTCCTGTCCTATAATAAACGGCTCCCACTCGTCACCCCCCCCCCAGGTTATTTTGCTGCAGCCGGACTGCGGCACACTGATAGGGATTGAAAATGTGGTCAGATGCCCCCAAATTTAGTATAAATGATGGAGCAAGTGAACACACATTCAGTTAGCTGACACTGATGCCCTCAGACTGAAGAGCCTGATGAGGACCTAGACTGACATCCCAATGATCCTCACCACTCTCAAACTCTGCAGCCACATTTTTTTCTTGGTTGTTGATAGATCTTTATTTTATTTGCTTATAAGAGGTGCTGAAAATTGAACCCAGTGCCTCACACATGCAGACAAGTGCGCTACTGCTGAGCCACATCTCGACCCTGGTGAGAGCAGAGACTTCTTCCCACAACCCTCTCCTCAACAAGCCATCAGCTCCACCCCAGGAGAAGCATGCCTTGGTTCCAGATCTAATATACTTAGAACCTAAGGCTTCAGACTTTTGATCTGACACTTGAACTTATCATGCAGAGGGAATGTCTGTCATGAGCCTGTCATGATTAAGTGTGTTTGCAGTGCTTAGAATTAATCTAGAATTGTTAGCTGTGAATTGATTGTCCATTGCAGTGCCCATTTTCTTGATTAAGAACCTATAGAGTGAAATTGTATTGAGTGATTTGAGTGAATAAAGCATTGAAAATGGCAGAAGCGCACCGACATTCTTTATTTCTCCCCTTGGAATGCATAAGTCACTCCTTTTGACCATTGCTGCATAAGAGAATAAAAACAGCTAGGAGGGGTGGTTCAGGCCTGTAGTCCTAGCTATTTGGGAGGCTACGATAGGAGGATCTCAAATTTGAGGTCAGCCTCAGAAACTTAGAGGGCTGGGGAGGAAACCACAGAAACTTACTAGCTCCGTGGTAAAGCACCCCTGGATTTAATCCCCAGTACCACAAAAAAAAAAAAAAAAAAGAAAAAAAGAAAAGAAAAGAAAACCAAAAAAAGCTGAGATAAGAATACATACATAATGTATGATTCCATTAATATAAGACTTCAAATAATGCAAAATGTAAAAATCTATCCTGATGGAAAGGTAATTAGTGATTTCCTGGGAGGGATATATGGATGGGAAGGTGAAGAGAGAAATTATAAAGATGTACAAGAAAATTTCTGGAAGTAATGGGTATATTCACTATCATAATTGTGGTAATGGTTGTGTCAATTTATACACATGCCAAAACTTATCAAATTATACACTTTCAATCTGTGTAGTCTTTTTGTTTCAATGATAATTTCCATAAAAATGTTGAAGTTGATAAATATTCATTGTAAAATTAACATGAAAGAGATGAAGATTTTAGTAAATAACTTATTTTAATAGCACTTGGTAGAAAGTTAATCAAATAATTCAATTGGGTGAACTATGTTCACTCTTTTTCTTAAATTTATTTGTATTTTTTACACAAATGGAGCACAATGTCTCATATACATTCATTCTTTTTTTTTTTTTTTTTTTTTGTACTGGGGATTGAACTCAGGACCTTGTGCAAGGCAAGCACTCTACCAACTGAGCTATATCACCAGCCCCTATATGTTCACTCTTAACATGCTCTCTCAACAAAAATAGTCAGTCATATATAAGTCTGAATCAAATGTTTGTATGCAGAAGCAAGAAGTCAAAATGTTGCTGGGTGGAGTGGCACACACCTGTAATCCCAGTGACTCAGGAGGCTAATGCAGGAGGATGGCAAGTGGGAGAACAGCCTTGAAAATTTAGTGTTCCCTGTCTCAAAATAAAAATTTAAAAGGATCAGGTGCAGTGATGCATGCCTGTCATCCCAGTGACTCAGGAAGCTGAAGCAGGAGTACCACAAGTTTAGACCCAGCCTCAAGAACTTAGTGAGGCCCTAAGCAATTTAGCAAGACCCTACCTCTAAATAAAAAGGGTTGGGGATGTGGCTTAGTTGTTAAGTGCCCCCTGGGTGCAATCCCTGGTACAAAAACAAAGAAGGAAAGGAAGAAAGGAAGGAGGAAAGAAAGAAAGGGAGGAGGAAAGAAAAAAAGAGGGCTGGTGGGCTGGGGATGTGGCTCAAGCGGTAGAGCACTCGCCTGGCATGCGTGCGGCCCAGGTTCCATCCTCAGCACCACATACAAACAAAGATGTTGTGTCTGCCGATAACAACAACAACAAATATTAAAATTATCTCTCTCTCTCTCTCTCTCTGTCTCTCTCTTTGAAAAAATAAAAAAGAGGGCTGGGGGTATAGTTGACCGATAGAGCATCCTGGGTTAAATTCCTAATACACACACACACACACACACACACAGAGTCAAAATGCCCTGGGCTGGAGATATACCTCAGTGCTAGAGCATTTAACTATCATATGTGAGACTCTGGGTTTAACCTCCAGCACTGGAAAAAAAAAATCAGTATGTTCTGAGTCCAAAGGTCATAGTCCACACTATTCACTGTATCAAAATTGTCAAATGGTATAATAAGAATAGCCTAAGTCTAATTGAGATGATTGAGGTAATATTGAATTATATCCCCTTTATGAGTTGACAAAGTAATTGAAGAAGTAAGATTTTCATATATTAAATAATTTATCTATAGACCATGTGATCGCATCTAAAATTGTATTGGAAACTCAGAGAAGTAAGAGACTTAAGGAAATCTTTGTGGAGGGATTGGAACTTGAATTGACTTCAAAGGATGATGGGGCACACAGAAAAGAAAGGATAAGACACTTTAGGAAGGAACAAAGACAGAAATAGTGTGTAGTATTTTAGGGACAGTATTCAGTGTGACTTGACGAGACCAAAGGGAACATATTGGGGAAAATGCGAGGATGGAACCGAGCTATGGAAGGCCATCAAGCCAGAAAAAGAAGATTGAATTGGATTCATTAAGCAAATTTCTTGAGAAGGATCTGGCACCATTATGCTCAATGGGTTTAGTCAGAGGGAGAGGGGAGTAGGGAAGATTAACTTTGTGGTAGACTAAGGTGGTAGTATAAAAAATGTTGAGATGTGACATTTATACACAATGGAGTACTATGCAGCACTAAAATATGACAAAATCATGGGATTTGCAGGGAAATGGATGGCATTAGAGCAGATTATGCTAAGTGAAGCTAGCCAATCCCTAAAAAACAAATGCCAAATGTCATCTTTGATATAAGGAGAGCAACTAAGAACAGAATAGGGCGGAAGAGCATGAGAAGAAGATCACCATTAAACAGGGACAAGAGGGGGGAGGGAAAGAGAGAGAGAAGGGAAATTGCATGGTAAAGGAAGGAGACCCTCATTGTTATACAAAATTACATATAAGAGGAAGTGAGGGGAAAAGGGAAAAAATACAAGGGGGAGAAATGAATTACAGTAGAGGGGGTAGAGAGAGAAGATGGGAGGGGAGGGGAGGGGAGGGGGATAGTAGAGGATAGGAAGGGTAGCAGAATACAACAGTCACTAGTATGGCAGTATGTAAAAAAGTGGATGTGGAACCGATGTGAATCTGCAATATGTATACGGGGTAAAAATGGGAGTTCATAATCTGCTTGAATCAAATATATGAAATATGATATGTCAAGAGCTTTGTAATGTTTTGAACAACTAATAAAAAAATTTAAAAAAAAGAAATGTTGAAATGAACTTAAAAAATACTTTATAGAAGGCCTGAACAAGAGTTGAAGATATTAGAGACTTGCTTCATATACTTAGTTATTTTTAGGGCTGGTGTTGTGGCTCAGTGGTAGAGTGCTTGCCTAGCATGCATGAGGCACTGGGTTCGATCCTCAGCACCACATTAAGATAAAATAAAGGTATTGTGGCCACCTATAACTAAAAAATTATAAATAAATATTTTTTAAAAATTAGTTATTTTAAAATTTTTTTATTGGTTCATAATAGTATACATAACATTAGAATTTATTTTGACCATATAGTTAGTACTATCCCTTGATTCCTTGACCTTGTGATTAGGATTAGTTTAATATTTAGATATACTTTCATATCCATATTTGAGAGTAACCACATACCCACAGTTTTTTAATCTAAATCTAGGATTTTTTTACATAAATATATTTAACATCATAAAGTGTCATTTTTTTCAGTAATCAATATGAGAAAGAGAAACATCAAAAGACTATATGAAAGAATGAAAATCAGGAATCCAGTAATAAGTGATTTTGACAAAAAAACACAGGATATTTAGAAGTCTCAAAAAGAGAAAAAAAAACGGACATAAAAGAAAAGCAATTGAACGAAAATAGAAAAACATTTAGAAAACTATTGTGACATACTATTTAATTTTTCTTTTTTATTCTTATTCAAGCATAATGTATCATCTGATTCTTCCTGATTGATTTATTCAGTATTAAGTATTCTGCATTGTTTCATTAATGTCCTTTGTAAAATTGTGCTCAATTGTCACCTGACTTTATAATTTGATACATTGTTTATTCTGATTTTCTTTTTACACAGGATTCAACCTGTAATTATAAAAATTTTTTGTGTTTTAAACAATTATCTGTGATTCTATGTCATGTCTTTCTAATTTAATATTTATTCTAGATATTTCTCTTTAGTAATTTTGTACATCATTCTGAACTGAATAGCATTGTCAATTACATTCTATATGGTCCTGTGGACTCTTCCTTTGAAAAATAAAGAGATTTCTGGCACAGAGAGCTTTTCTTTTTTTTTTTTTATGAGATTGCTTAGAGGGTTTTTTTTTATGCTTTTGAAGGGAGGAAAAGAGACAGCTGGCAGAGCCTTTCTTTCTTGTTCTGACCTTAACTTGCTTTATTCCCACTGCACAATTTCCTAGAGCAGGCTAAACCATGTAAGTTATAAACCTTTGACAGCCTAAGCAACCAATCTTTGGCAAATGGTTCTACTTGCAAGCTAAGCAAAAGAGCATTTTTCTTTAAAAAAAAAAAAAGTGCTTTCAGAATTAATTTTTTTTTTACAAATATCTTATCCAAATAAACTTTTATGATATTCCATCACACCATACCATTACCCTCTTTTTGCTGTCCCTACATCAACCACTTAGAACTCCAGGTCAAAGTAAGCCTTGAGTTAAAACAATGTGAAATAAAGTCAACAGCTAAAGTCTTTCTCTGTTATCTCAAACTCATCCCCTTTTTGCCATCCTCCATTTACTGCCTGTGTTGAGATCCCAGTAATCTGGCTCCTGCCTACTCCAATAGCTCTTAACTATTATCTCCTTGCTTCTGGTTGTGCCTCTCTAGTCCTTTTCATTTTCTATGGTGCCACAGAGTGATTTATCAAAAATAGTCAATTGAGGGCTAGGGCTGTAGCTCATTGGCAGAGCACTTGCCTAGCATGTGTGAGGTACTGGGTTCAATTCTCAGCACCACATATAAATAAATGAATAAAATAAAATAAAGGTCCATCAACATCTAAAAAAATTTTTAAAAAGTAGTCATTTGGCAGATTCTCTTTTGCCTGCAGAAGAAAGTCCAGTTGCCTTAGCATAGTATATGGGGCTTTCATGATTTGGCTCCTGCCTGTTTCTCCAGTATTATCTCTCAACACTCATCTGCTTTGTACTTTTTGCTCTGGTTGCACCATTCTGAATTACTTACATGTCCCACCATGATGTTAAACTTGACCTTAATGACCTCCCCAAATTTTCCTCTAAGTGACTCCTATTCATCCTTCAGGATTCAGGTCAGGCATCACTTTTCCAAAAAGCCTTTCTTCAACTTCTCATCCATTGGCTTCCTTCCAGTTCATGATGTTCCTCTCTTTCTTTCTCTCTCTTTTCCAATTTCCTTTCCCTCTCTCTCCCCCTCTCTTCCTTCCTTCCTTTCTTTCATTTTTGTGATGTTGGGGATTGAATTGAACCCAGGGCTTTGCACATGCTAGGCAAGTGCTCTGCCATGAGCTACCCCTAGCCCCAGTTCACTATGTTCTCAAAATATCCTGTTCTTATCTCTCTCAGGTTAGTATTATAGTATACTATCACATTTTTATTTGTTTTATTTCTTTTCACTTGGATATAAATGTCTAGAGGGGCTGAGATCCTGGCTCAACAGTAGAGCACTTGCCTCACACATGTGAGGCAGCAGGTTCAATCCTCAGCATCACATAAAAGTAAATAAAATAAAGGTATAGTGTACAACAATACAAAAATTAAATAAAATAAAGGTATTATCTACAACAATAAAAAAAATTAATAAATGAATAAATAAATAAATACTTAGAAAGCAGGGAATGTGTAAATTCATATTTTTGTTCTAGGACATACTAGTTACCTGCTCCATGAATGGATAAATGCAAAGGTGGTATCATATAAGCCTCAGAATTGCCGCCTTATATTTGGCTTCTGGGTACCACTAGAAAGAATCTGATGCCAACTCCTTTTGAAGCACACATGAATGCATGTGACAATTGAAGTCACTTAATCCTAACATCTACAATAGCATCATCCAGTTTTTTTCAGTACCACATTCTAGCATTCTAACCTCTCTGTATTACACTTGGGAATATCTCTCTATCCTTTCATTCAGTATAAAGCCGTTATGTTTCAACAGTTTTGTTATTTCTAACCCTGACTCCCTTCTCAGACTTCCATTTGAAGACAATAACAACTAATTTCATTCACTGTGTTTTCACTCAATGTGACTGCTCCCACCCCATTTCCCAATAGCCTCAGACTCCAGCCTTATGACTAACTAAATTCCACTCCTGACTCCTCTAAGGCCAAATCCAAGAGAGATTTTCTGGCTCATAAATTTTTCCTGCTGTTTGGAGTATATGGCACAGAACTTGGGTGTCATAACAGAAAGTGTTAATCTGTACACCGGGTGTATTGAGGCATGTAAAGCCAATTCATAACATTCTGTGACACTTTTATGAGCTTAAAAGCATCTTTCCAGACCTATTCAAATTGTATGCATGTGGGAGAATTGTGCTCATAACTATTTTTAGAATTTGAGATCATCCTCCACAGATATGCCAAGGTACCCTCAGTAATCTGATAGAGATCAAAAATATTTCCAAAGAAGTATGCCAAGGTCCAACTCTTTCTGATGTGGCAGGAGTTGGAGTGGGAAGGGCTGATTATGGAATGCTGATTCTTATAGTTGGTTAAAAGGATAGACAGAAGATTTATCAGCTTTCTAATAAAGGGCAAAGCACACTGTTAATCTGCTGATTTGAGAGAGAATCAGTAGGTGACAGTGAATGCTAGCTCTTGCAAATGGCTGACAATGAGAAAGTCCTCTGGACTGTGGCAAGGGGGAGTAAGCTCTTGAGAAGTTTTGGTATTGTACTGTGCCATCTTTGGTGGGAATACCACATATTGCTACCCCTCTTCAAGATATGCCTTCATTTACTGCCATCTCTTTGCTCTTTCTTGCCTGCTTATCTGTGAACTTGAGGGTTATACACTCCATGTAATCCATTCCTACCCTAACAGGTCTTAGTTAACAACACAATCACAGGGGTTGGGGATATAGTTCAGTGGTAGAACACATCTTTAACAAGTACAAGGCCCTGGGTTCAATCCTCAACACACATATATGCGCATGCACACACAGACAAGCATATTTACTCACACACACAATCACAGAATGAATATTGCAATGTGCCTACTAAAAATCACTGGGACAATTGTGGACAGTGTCATAAAACAGGCTAAAAGAGATAATATACTAACTCCATTCTGTATTAGTTAAATACACCTGAAGCTGGGCATGGTGGTGCATGCCTATAACCCCAGCAGCTCAGGAGGCCAAGGCAGGAGGACGGAGAGTTCAAACTCAGCCTCAGCAACTTAGTGAAACCCTAAGAAACTCAGTGAGACATTGTCACTAAACAAAATATAAGCAGGGTCTGGGGATGTGGCTCAGTGGTCAAGCATCCCTGGTTTCAATGCCTAGTATAAAACAAAAAACACCTGAATATCGGTTCCAATGTGAGGGCTACATTGAAGAGGAGAACAGAAAGAAATGTCCAACTTTGGAGATTAAATTTTATAAATACCATTTATTAGGAGAATTTAAAATATTTTTGCCTGGGCAGTAGTCTATGGACTATGTACATCAAAATTATCTGGGGTGCTTGTTAAAATTTCAGGCCTATAGGATACACCCAATATCTATTGAACCAAATTCTCAAGGGATGGGACCAGGAAATCTACATGTTAATCTGATCCTTAGGCAATTCTGTTGCTCATTGAAGTGTGAGAACTAATGATTTAGGAAGTACACAATAACATCCTTCAAAATTTGCAAGTGTTCTTATATAGAAAAAGAAAACAATAGTTTTGTGTTGTTCAGAAAGGCAGAACTTGGATGAAAGAAAGAGGGAAAGAATGAATAAAAGTTATAGGAAGAAAGTGTGTAAATACGAGGAAGACAAAAAACTATTAGGAACTAGGGGTGTAACTCAGTGCAGGGCAGATTTAGCTTGTGCAAGGCCTTCCATTCAAACTCACATCAATAAAATATAACAAAAAAACTCTAATTATATATATAGCCATTCATAAGATCAACTATCTTGCAGAATAATGCATCCCTGAAAATGCTCATAAAGAGAGGATAGAGAGCTGGGGATGTGGCTCAAGCGATAGCGTGCTCGTCTGGCATGCGTGCGGCCCGGGTTCGATTCTCAGCACCACATACAAACAAAGATGTTGTGTCCGCTGAAAACTAAAAAATAAATATTAAAAAATTCTCTCTAAAAAAGAGAGAGAGAGAGAGAGAGAGAGAGAGAGGATAGAGGTCTCCATTTAAGGGATGATGTAAAGCCAGGTGTGGTGGTACACACCTGCAATCCCAGCTACTCAAGAAACTAAAACAGGAGGATCATAAGTTCAAGGCCAGACTGGGCAACATGATGAGACCCCCATATTAAAAATTAAAAAGGGGGCCAGTTGTGGTGGCACATACCTGTAATCCTAGCAGCTCCAGAGGCTGAGGCAGGAGGATGGAAAGTTCTAAACCAATAGTAACAAAAACACCATGGTTTTGGCACCAAAACAGACATGAACACCAATGGTACAGCATAGAAGACACAGAGAAAAGTCCACATAAACACAGTTATCTGATACTAGACGGTCACCATAAACATACATTGGAGAAAAGATAGCCTCTTCAACAAATGGTGCTGGGGAAACTGGAAATCCATATGTAGCAAAAAGAAATTAGACTCCTATCTCTCACCCTGCACAAAACTCAACTCAAAGTGGATCAGGACCTAGGCATTGGACCAGAGACTCTGAGCCTACTAGAAGAAAAAGTAGGCCCAAGTCTACATCATGTTAGCTTAAAAACCGACATCTCAACAAGACCCCTAAAGTGCAAGAAGTAAAATCAAGAATCAATAAATAGGATGGTATCAAACTAAAGAGCTTCTTCACAGAAAAGGAAATAATCAAGAACATGAAGAGAGAGAGACTACAGATTGGAAGAAAATCTTTACCACATGTATCTCAGCTAGAGCATTAATCTCCAGGATATAACAGCTCAAAAAACACCAAACACACACACACACACACACACACACACAAAGAGAGAGAGACACACAGAGAGAGAGAGAGAGAGAGAGAAACAAATAATTCAATCAATAAGAGGTAAAGGAACTGAACAGACATTTCACAGAAGAAGAAATACAAATGGTCAACAAGTATATGAAAAAATGATCAACATCTATAGCAATTAGAGAAATACAAATCAAAAATACACTGAGATTTCATTTCACTCCAGTCAGAATGGCAATTATCAAGAATACAAGCTGTTGGCAAGGATGTAGGGAAAAAGGTACACTCATACATTGCTGGTGGGACTGCAAATTAGTGCAACCATTCTGAAAAGAAGTATGGAGATTCCTCAGAAAACTGGGAAAGGAACCACTATTTGACCCAGTTATCCCACTCCTCAGTTTATATCCAGAGGACTCAAAATCATCATGCTACAGTGACACAGCCACATCAATGTTTACAGCAGCTCAATTCACAGTAGTTAAACTGTGGAATCAACTTAGATGTTCTTCAACAAATGAATGGATAAAGAAAATGTGATATATATATATATATATATATATATATATATACATACATACATATATATACACACAATGGAATATTAATATTACTCAGCCATAAAGAATAAAATTATGGCATTTGCCAGTAAATGGATGGAACTGGAGAATATCATGCTAAGTGAAATAAACCAATCCCCCCAAAATAAAAGGCTGAATGTTCTCTCTTATATGCAGATGCTAACTCACAATAAATGGGAGTGGTGGGGTGGGGATAGATAGAGGTTCACTGGATTAGACAAAGGGGAATGAAGGGAAGGAAACAGGGGTGGGAGTAGGAATAAATGACAGTAGAGTGAACTGAACATAACTTTCCTATGTTCTTATATGAATACACCACCAGTGTAACTCCACATCATGTACAACCACAAGAATGGGAAGTTATACTCCATGTATGAAAGATATGTCAGAATACATTCTACTGTCATGTATAATTAAAAAGAACAAATAAAGAGTTAAAAAATTTAAGCTTTTATTATCATTTAGTTCAAACCTCTTTTTATTTGCTTTTCTTGTGTTTTCTTCCTTGACCTCTGACATATTTATAAGTGTGCCATTTAATTTTGAAATAGTTGACATGCAGAGATGGGATTCTATATATCTTAAGGTGGTTTATTTATTTATTCATTTATTTATTTATTTATTTTTGCATTACAATTCTTAATACACCTTAATACCACAATTTATCATATCTCTGATTGTATATAAGGTATGTTGACGCCAAATTCACATCTTCATACATGTATTTTGTATGATGATAAGGTGATTGATTTATAATGTAATAAATCAAGCAGGAGATAAAGTCTGCATGATTTCAAAATTAAAAAACATAAATGGGAAAAAATAAAGGTCTAAAACTCTGGAATGAAAAATAAATAAATAAATTCAAAGCCAGCCTCAGCAACTTAACAAGTCCCTAAGCAATTGAGTGAGACCCTTTCTCTGAATAAAATATAAAAAGGGCTGGGCATGTGACTCAGTGGTTAAGAGCCTCTGGGTTCAATTTCTGGTACTAAAAACCACATAAATACATGAATAAAATGAAAAATAAAGAAGGGGGGAAAGATGATGTAGAAGAGATTCTAACATTGGGTGGCAAGTTGAAGCAATTAATTTCTTGACATCCTTCTCATGCATTTGATGAGTTTCTACAGAAAGCTTCACATTTGTAAAATGATGCTGTGGCCTTCCAAGTTGATAACCCTGATATTTTTTATCTTTCCTTTATTTAACACACATATGTAAGCAATTGCTATGTGCTGAACACTGTGCTAGGTTGGAGAGCTATAAAGGTCAGATGGCAAGGGTGTTTACAGAATTTTTAGCATAGTGGGGGCAAAAGGGGAAAATACATTTACAGAGTACTAGGAGCTGTGGTAGAGGAAATAAAAGATGCTAAGGGAACACAAAGCAGGGGTGCCTAAGGGGACTTGGATTCAGGCAAAGCTTCCTGGAGAATGGAATATCTAAATGGAGAACTAAGGATTAGCTTGAGTTAGAAAGACAAAAAGAAGGAGGAGCTTATGCAAAGTCCAGGAGAGAGGCAAGGGCCCCACACTTGTTCAAGCACAAAAAAAACTGGTTCATAGTGGCTAGAACAAAAACATTAGACCAAAATTATCTACAGAGTCAAAATTTTCCAGGGCTACGGATATCATAATAAAGAGTGTGGATTTCATCCCAAATACAATGTGGAGCAATTGAAGGTTTTGTCGTTATTATTTTGGTTTGGATTTTTGTTGTTGTTGTTGTTGTTGGGGGGTGCATTTTGGTAGTGTAGGGATTGAACACCAGGCACATGCTCTACCACCAAGCTACATCCTTGTACCCATTGAAGGTTTTCTTTTTTCTTTTCTTTCTTTTCTTTTTTTTTTTTTTTTTTTTTTTGGTGCCAGGGATTGAACCCAGGGTCCCTTAACCACCGAGCCACATCCTCAGCCCTTTTTTGTTTTATTTAGAAACAGGGTCTTGCTAAGTTGCTGAGGGTCTCAATAAGTTGCTGAGGCTGGCTTTGAATTTGAGATCCTCCTGTCTCATTCTCCTGAGCCGCTGGGATTATAGGCATGCACCACCATGCCAGGCCCCATTGATGGTATTCAAGAAAGGAAATATAATCATCAGTATAAAAAAAACACTGTTCAGTAAGGAGGAAGTATTGGAGAGAAGGGAAGATTAGAAGGCTGGAGACAGGTACAAAAGGCTTTTTTCAACAGTCCAGGAGAAAGACAATAATGTATTTCTCAGATGAATGAGAGGGGTATTAGACACGGAGAGGAGTAAATTATTTGATAAATGTTGATAGAATTTGGTAATAGAAAGAGAGGCAGGAGTCAAGAATGAGTCTCAGGTTCAGGGTTTGAGCAGTTGGCTGAATGGTAGCATTAGTTAGAGAGGGGTACAGGAGAAGAAGGCTTTATCAGGGAAGATGAATTTAATTTTGAACATGGAGAATTTGAGCAGCCTGTAGACATACAAATGCTTCCTAGTGTTGTAGGGACAAATGAGGCAAGGTACCGAAGATAGCAGGAAACAGTTTTATTTGGCTGCAGCCAGGTTCAGAGGGCACACAGCTTTTGCTGTCATCAATCAACCCCCTGAACCCCAAATTCAGGTAGTTTCAGAGTTTTATACCCAGTAGGGGAAGGGCTCAGAAGTTCACAGTCTGCAGAAGTTTACATAAAAGCAGCTTTTTCTTTCACTGTTCTGGGCAAGTTAACCCTTCAAGGACAACACCTAAGAAGGGGAGAGCTTCTCCTCTCTTTTCTTTCCTCCCCCTGCCAGCTGTTACCATGGAACCCAGTTGGTAACTTATCTTAAAAATGTAGACATCTCTGTGTAGCCCCAGCTCAACGCCAGAGGCCTTGTTTACACATTTCTACAAACTACTATACTGGATATGTTTGTGAAAAACTAGTAAGGGGGTGTCCAGCACCTGGAGGGCTGGTATCTTCTCGGCCAGTGGCCAAGTAAAACAGGGCGACACGAAAATAGGAAGTTTATCTACATTGGACTCTTTTGCAGAGACTCTTTTGCTGACAGTCCTTAAATCAGCCATGGTAAAGATTTCTGGAGAAGCCCAGTTAAGACTTTTCTGTGGAGAAAGGGGGTGCCACTTCAGTAGGAAATAGGAAACTGGATGATGTAAAGCAGGAGAAGAGTCTGAGGCAGAGACAGAAGTTTGTGAGTCATCAGCTTTTAAAATTGTGTTAGTGGATAAGCTCTCCCAGCGAGAAAATTTAAGTGAGAAGTGGTTCTAGGACAAATCCTTTGAAAATTAACAATTAAGCCACTGGATAAGAAGAGCCTACAAAGAACACGGAGAGTTGTAGAGTGCTTCCCTAGCATGTTCAATCCCCAGTAACAAAACAAACAAACTGCTGAGAATGTTCAGACTTCTGATTCACTTGTTTATATTGCTTTCATCTCTTTTTGTCAGTCACTGAACCCTAATAATGATAGAGTGTGCATTAAAATACACTCATTGAACCGGGCACAGTGGCACACACCTATAATCCCAGCTACTTGGGAGGAGGAGGATCAAAAGTTCCAGGCCAGCTTGGGCAACTCATGAGATACCATTCCAAAATAAAATTAAAGGCTGGGGTTATAGTTCAATTGGTAAAATGCTTGCCTCGAATGCACAAGGCCCTGGGTTCAATCTCCAGCACAATAAATAAATAAATAAATAAATAAATAAATAAATAAATAAATAGATAGATAGATAGATAGATAAATAAATAAATAAATAAATAAATAAATAAATAAGAATTAAAAGGGCTGGGGTTATAGCTCAGTGGTAGAGGACCCCCGGAGTTCAATCTCCAGTAACACACACACAGACACACACACACACACAAATCACTTATGGTTACTTTTGACTGCTAAATTTTCTGATCATTTCTTGTTTCTTGTTCTGACTTTCAGCAGCAATGTTTTGGAATCCTACCTGCTTAGTGCCTGAATATTGTGCCTAGAACATAGAGAGGAGAGAGGGTCCACAAATAGTCACTGTCTTTATATCCTGATGCTTTGTGCTCTTGGTTCTACAGTATCACCTTATCTCCCAACTCAAATGTACTTTCTACTCCTGGATAGAACCACTAATCCTGTTTTTTTCCTCCTTTGCATAATGAAATTGCCAGTTGCCTTAACACCTTGGTAATTGTTTCAACATTTCTAGTGTTTCTATACCTGTGACTCTGAATTCCTCTAAACCAAGAAGAATAATAGAAGAACCATTTTAAAAAAATTCTAAAATTATATTGAAATTTCATACCAAAAATGTATAACTCAGCATATTAGATAATATATTATTTACAACCTTCATATCAACAGTCTTTGTATATGGTGTTGTAAGATGTAATTAAAAATAAAAGGAAGATGAGCCAATCAAAAAGAAAATATTTTAGTGAGGTTTAAGTGTTCTCACCACAAAAAAAGATAAGTATGTGAGGAAATGGACATATTAATGAGCTTGATTTATATGTTTCAAAATGTATACATTTATCAAAACATCATGGTATACACCATAAATGTATACAATTTTATTTGTTAATTATAATTTTTAATTCAACGATTAAAAATAATAAGAAAACACGCTACAGAACTTAGTAGAAGAAAACCCTGTTGACTAATGTCAAAATGATGAAGAACAAGTTTAGCTTCACGTTCTTTTATACATTAGATATGCTGCAATTCTTAGAAAGCAAAAACACAAAATTCGGAAATTATGATGAGGTGAAATGAACTAGAGAAAGATGGATTTGGCAAATTGCTTTGTAAGCCCTGAGGCAGAGAAATGAGTGTGTTTACCAGCTGTCTCCCTATTTTCCTAATATATCTGTTGGGTATTTGCTGTGGGGATGAAAACAAATAACGGTCTTGCCAATATAGGTGAAATTCTGAACCAGTAGTATAAATAAAGGTAATTAATGTGAAAAGAGAATGAATAATATTATACAACACTTTTCTGAATTACGTCTAATTTAATGGTTTACTCTCTAAAAAGAACAGTTCATGGAAAGGGGACTTAAATTTGTGTAGGCCTAATATTGATTAATTTTTTATTTTGTTTAAGGGTGAAGATAATTAAATGACTAGAATGAGAAAAAGAGATAATTTTTTTACTGTACTTTGGTTAGTCAATGTCATAGATCAACCCTAAAATTCTATTACATATGCAAAATTGTAATACAGATATATAAATTTATTTAAAAACTTGAGAAATATTTTTTAACATGAAAATATCTACCATATGATCGGTAAAGAGCAAATCCTAATTTTGCCCTCTGCTTAGAACTAAATTCATTCCATAACCTTTAATTAAAACAATTCGAGAAGACAAAATATATGTTACGGTAAAACAATAGCATAATTATATTCCCCAATATATCAGACCTCTTCATAGAAGAATAGATTTCCTAAGTCTATCAACTCTGTTGCATAATGAATCCCTATCAAAGAAGATCCTCACAGGAACATAAATTGATTTAAAATTCATTATTTGAGAGTATGTTTAGCAACAACCATAAAATATAAGAAGAACACATGCAGGATTATACTTACCAAGTGAAAGAGTAGAAGCAGAAATAAGTCTTTCTTCCCAAGGATTAATGGGTCTTGTTGAGGAAGAGACACTAAGCAAATCTCTTCTTATCTGCCAGTCCCATCAGTCCAATACAGGCCTGGTTGTCACGGCTAACCTTTAGGAAATGATCACGGTGATCTGCACTGTAAGGTCTTTCACAGAGATGAAAAACAGACTGAGGCAGAGTGCAGAAGAGAATGAAACAAGAATGTGTAGCTGAAATGCTGTCAGAAAAGCTCTGACAAATTAGGGCTAAGTCCCATTTATTTGTGACAGAACCAGTTCTGGAAGTCTGCAGATACCTGAAATATATTAAAAGAACTATGTTTTTCTATCCATCTGATTTGGCAGTGGAGTGCCTCTTAGTGTCCATGGTAACTCCCATAGAGTGGTTTGGAGATTCATCATTAAAAGGCTTACACATTAAAATATAATGGTGGGCCAGCCACAATGCTTAGATAATGTTCAGTTTCTAAACTTCAGAACAAGTTTAAATCATTCTATGCTTTTAGTAACATATTATCAGAGGAATTTATATATAAAAACTAACCAAATTTTTGTGATCCACAGTGATATAATTTTTCAGATATTACAAAGTATAGCTAGAGGTTATAGCACAGAGGAGGAAAACACATGAAAGCATTTGGAAATCTAAAATGATCTCACAAAATATGAGTATATATGATGTTGTAATCACAAAAAAATGTAAAGAAAGAAAAAAGGGAAAGAAGTACCGATGTCCTCAAACAACCAGCTTGAGGTTTTGTCCTTTATTTTAAAGGGATGTAATGTGGTTAAATTTTTGACTTGAAACCTTGAAACATTTTTTGATTATCCTTTCAGCATTAAGAAGATAACTAAATCAAGGTAAGAAAAGATTTAATTTAGTACGTCAAAACTAAAAAAATCTGTCCTGGTTCCTGCTTATAATCCTTGCTTGGCAGGTTTCATATTACAATTTGAGAAATTGGTTAAATGCATGGAAATACCTCTTTCCTTGCTTGAAAGCAATTGACCTTTACTCTCCTGTTAATCAGTGAGCAAAGTCAGTGAGATGTGACTAATCCCAGAGGAACAGCTTTTGAACATACCTTAGTGTGGGTGAGACCTGGCAGAAACTCAGGATGCATTTAGCTAAAATCAAGAATATGAAAGTCTTAATCCTTTAGTGGTTTAAATTGCATTTTTGTATACATTTTAAAGAATGGATGTCTTCATGTGAATTGTACTCAATCAACAGAACCACATGCTCAAAATACAATACATCCTCAGAGTTTTTAAAAATGAAGTCAGGAAATGTTACGGTCTAAACTGGAAAATTAGAAGAATCAAAACCAAATGGGTAAAATTTACCACCTGGGCAAACATTTTTAGGGAAATAGTCCATGTAAGAAGTAATTTCTGTGCATTTTGTTTGAAGCATCTCCTTGGAAAGAGGGTGTTGGCTTTAAATTTTAAATATAGCTATAACCAACGTCTATCATGAGAAAGAATTGCAATGGGAAAAAAAAGTTTTGATGACTGACAAAGAGATACATTAAAGTAAGGGACTCAGAGTATAACAATTTGTTTATTTCTCCAGTGCCATGTAAGAGAGGATTCCATTCTTGGCAGATCTAACCCTATAGAGGCAATGAATATAACTGATTATTATAGTTGCATTACACTACCCATTAAGATAATTCAGTTCTTTGTCTATCTCTATACTAAAGGAGATTTTTATCTGGCAGTAATGTTTTTCATTATGAACATTGCCTCCCAAGTATCTTTTTCTTTTCCTAAAATGTTTTTATTGGTGCATTACAGTTGTACAAAATGGGGGATTTGTTGCTACATGCACACAATATAATAATTTGACCAATATCACTTCACAGCACTCTCCCCTCCCTGCCCTCCTCTCACCCCAGTTTCCTTTCCTCTACTGACCTCCTTTTGCTTTTCATGAGACGCCCCCACCCACACCTTTGTTTTTCTTTTTCCTCTCTAGCTTCCACATATGAGAGAAAACTCTTGACCTTCTGAGTTTAGCTTATTTCACTTAATATAATGGTCTCTAGTTCCATCCTTTTCCTGCAAATGTCATAATTTCATTTTTCTTTATGGTTTAATAAAACTCTGTTGTGTATATGTGCCATATTGTCTTTATCCATTCATCTATTGATGGACATCTAGGCTGTTTCCTTAGTTCAGCTATTGTGAATTGTGCTGCTATAAACCGGGTATGCAGGTATCACTGTAGTATGATGACTTTAGTTCTTTAGGATAAATACTGAGGAGTGGTATAGCTTGCCTCCTGTCTCTGGTAAGTAGACTGTATTGTGCCTCTCTCTCCACAACATGTAGATACCTTATAAGGTATAGCCTAAGCAGCCAGCTAGGCTTTTTCTGTGCCATCTTATGTAAAGCACAAGTCACTCATCAGGGTCTTTCCTGACCAGTTTATTCAATATTAAAACCTCGCCCACACACAACTTATTATCATCCTTAATTTATTATCTAATATACTATTTATTTTATTTATCTTGTTTATGGTCCGCTTCCCCTTTCTGGAATGTAAGTTCCATGAACAACAGAGATTTTTTTGAAAATATTTTTTAGTTGTCAATAAACCTTTATTTTACTTATTTATATGAGGTGCTGAGAATCGAACTCAGTGTCTTACACATGCTAGGAAAGCACTCTACCACTGAGCTAGCACCCCAGCCTCACAACAGGGATTTTTGAGTTCTTTAGAGTTCTTTAATCACTTGATCTACACTATCTGGTGGTTGACTGAATGAATAAAGCACACAGGTTGATGCTTCTTCCATTAGAGAGCACTCCTTTTCTATGTGTTTTATAAATACATACATATATACACACTAAACATTTCACTACATGTTAATATGAGCATAATAATCTCTGGGTTCTTTTTTTCTTTCCCCTTCCTCTACCACTAAAGGTATTATTCATTCATTCTCTCTCTCTCTCTCTTTCTCTCCCCCTCCCTCCCTCCCTTCTTCTTCCCCCACCCTCTCACTTTCTCTCTCATTTCAAATCCAGGGTCTCACTAAGCATGTGCTCTGCTACTGAGCTGAAACACTAGACATTATTCTTAAACATACCCCTGAAAATGATCCAAAAGTTTCCAACAATACCAGACATAGCAACCTGACTGCTATTAGACGTTGTCTATATGGAACGTTTAATAACCACAAACTACAGTGTACTGAGTATATATATTTCTTCCAATGATAATCCAGTGTGCTTCTATTTATGGAGAACTAAGGAATCCTCTAGTTTACCTTCCTATGCTAATAACAAATTAAATAAAATGTGTAATTGTATCTTTGCAACTGTACCTTCCAGAAGAATTTGGGCCAGTGCTTTTTTCTCATCCTTAAGTGTCCACACCCAGAGAACCTGCTCTCTATTGCCTCCAGATCAAGGAGCAGAAGTGAGGGCTGACAGCCCAATTCCAGTTCCTAGTGTGCAGTTCTAACTCTGACTAATCCTTTTTAATTTTCACTGCAAAAACCAGATATACACATAGTGATCATGTAGTTGTATACAGGGTGGAGGCTTTTCATTTGAATACAAAATGTTTAAATCAACACTTACAGTAATATCTATTTCAAATTGAAACAAGGTTCACAAAGAGGAGTCAAACTCTTGTAGAGTTAAATATATTCCCCATCTCCTGCCCTAACACAACTAAGGCAGCTATAAACAATTCACCAGTTTTTCAGGGGAAAGGGAAGCCTCCAGGAAGTCTTGCCAGGTGAAGGGAATTAGTAACAGTTTGCTATATCCCAGGGTTAGTATGCTCATTTACTAGCTGGGTAGTGTCAACACTAAAGTACATGTCCAAATAACATTACACATGCTGCTGCAAAATTATTTAGTCACAAAAATAAAGCAATAAAAAACATCTGAAAAACAAGCATTCACTCTTATTAAAACCAAAAAATAAACTCGAGAAGTGCAAACCAAATTAAAAATCTAAAGGCAAAGACATTTATTTGCTATTTTTCAAAGGTGTTTTAGTTCATTTATTTTTACTTATTTCTGTATTCTGAAATATGAACATCAGCAGATGCTGAATCTATTTTAAAATCTCAATTCAATAAGTAAGGCTGCAATTATGGCAAACCCTTTTTGTATTAAAAATCAGAACAAATGGTGAATGTTACTTAACAAAAGCACTTGAGAATGAATGGATTTTCAGTGGGATGCTTAATGAAAGAAAGAAGATAATTGTTATTATTATTATGTAGTACTTTGTATAATAGCAGAGAAACCACAAAATGTTCCCTCCTATTCTTTTGTAGAAGGTTCTTAACATTGAGCTCATATATTCTTCAGAAAAATCTCAGAGTTGCTGAATATATATGCTTAACTATACAGCTGGTAATGCTTCACTGAGCTTGTGAAAATAGATAATTTTTGAATATCTGAATGAAGAAAAGAAAGATAGGATTCAACCCAGAAAATGAAATGATCACATTAATGAGGGGTATAGCTCTCTTATTGAATGTATTTTTTTTACCCAATAAACATAGGATATTTGATATCACAAGGGAAAAATATAATGAAACTGAAAAAAATCGTATTTTAAAAACATATGCTTCTTTGAATTTACTTGGAATAAAATTGTTTAAATACCAAATCTGTGATGGGGCTTTAGGGATAGGTGATATGTAACAAAACCTGGGCAAAATGCTTAGGGAATAAGATGTCTTGACTGAATAGATTCACTGATTAAGTGTAGGCTGAGCTAAATTTACTTTTGCTAAAATTTTTGTAAAATAAAAATATTCTAGGGGGTGTAGCTCAGAGGTAGAGTACTTGTTTAGCCTGAGCAAGGTCCTGGGTCTCATCCCAGCACTGCCAAAAAATAAATAATTAAAAATATTCTAAAAAATATTGTCTTTCATGCTGGGCATGGTGCTGCACACCTGTAACCCGAACAACTTGGGAGACTGAGGCAGGAGGATCACAAATTCAAGGCCAGCCTTGACAATTTAGTAAGACCCTGCCTCAAAAATAAGACAGAAAGGGCTGGGGATGTAGCTCAGAGGCAGAACATCTTTGGGTTTGAGCTGCAGTATTAAAAAAATAAAAATAAAAAATAAAAAATAAATCCGGGCATGGTGATGCACACCTGTAATCCCAGTGGCTCCAGAAGCTGAGACAGGAGAATCCTGATTTCAAAGCCAGCCTCAGCAAAAGTGAGGTGCTAAGCAACTCAGTGAGACCTTGTCTCTAAATAAAATACAAAATAATAGGGCTAAGGATGTGGCTCAGTGATCAAGTGCCCCTGAGTTCAATTCCCAGTAACAACAACAACAACAAAAAAGACATATATTGCTTTTCTTGGTTGAATATGCGCACAAAAATTTAAGCTTTTTAAAATCTTTTTTGATGGTTAAACATGTGATACATTTTTGGATTATCATGTTGAAAAATATCAGTCTCCAGCAATCTACATAGAGGTGAAAGAACATGTTCAGGGCTGGGGTTGTGGCTCAGTGGCAAGGCACTCGCCTAGCATGTGTGAGGCCCTGGGTTCGATCCTCAGCACCACATAAAAATAAATAAGTAAAATAAAGGTATTGTATCCAACTATAACTAATTTTTTTTTTAAAAAAAGAACATGTTTGTTTGTTTGTTTGTTTTTGGCTTGGGTTGTCAACAAATAGAAAAAAAAAATCTATGTCTCCCAAAACAAGTTAATTGTGATATTTCACTTTCTCTTCCAAGTAGAGGACAACAAAATACTCTGATTAATTAATCAGAAGTTGTAGTTAAGTGGATAATTGTACTGTAACCTTTTCCATACAGAAAGAAAGTGAGTATATAGAAAAGAATTAGCATATTTCATACTCAAGCATTTTTATCATTTTTCTCCCTCTCAATACTTGGTTGTGGGAGTTTCTGCACACAGCTATGACAGAAGCTATATGCTGGGCTTCAGTTCTGGGTGGTGGTGCAGGTCAGACTACATGCCGAGGGCTAAGCAATTCGCCAGCTGTGTACCAGAGGGTATGAGCACACGGGGACCTGTCACAAACTGTTTCTATTCATGAGAAAGATGAGGGGGGGGAAAAGAGAGAAAGAAGGGGGGGAAGACATGCATATTTTTCTGGGCTCTAATCTTTAGGAAGGACCTCAATTATGTCTGTTCTTTCTATGTGAGCTTATATAATGGAACCCATGAACCTGGCAACCCTAATAAGGGGGAAAAAGAAAAAAAGAAAGGCCGGGAGTGGGAGGATGAAGGAGCAGAGGCACTGTGTCCAATGTAGTGGAAAGAAAAAAGAAGCAAAGACAATAGCTATTAATAGACAGCACTTGAAGCATGTTGCTCATGAAAGCCTTGCCATGACTCTGTGAAGGTTTGTGGATTGATTTAATAAATATAAAAATGCATATTTTGATATCCATAATTAAATACAATGGATAAGAAAAGGAGCAAGCATAGATGATTACTTGCTCAATTCCCCGCTTCTAATGTGTTTATTGTCACCTCCCATTTATTCAAGGGTAGGTAATTCAAAATGGCAGCAAAATTCTCACCCTAAAGTCAATCTTCTTAGCTAAGTTTTCTAAATTTTAAGATGCTTTAGCTATGTTTTAACAGCTAAGAAGTTAAAATAGCCGGACATGCCCTTTCACCACTCCTATACAACATAGTCCTCAAAACCCTCCCCAAACCAATCAGACAAAAGAAAGAAATTAAAGGGATATGAATAGGAAAAGAAGAGCTCAAACTATCCCTATTTGCCAACAACATGAATCTATATTTAGAAGGACCCAAAAACTCTACTAGAAAGTTCCTAGAACTCATAAACGAATTCAGCAAAGTAGCAGGCTTTAAAGTCAATACCAATAAATCAATTGCATTTCAATACACCAGAGATATATCAGCTGAAAGAAAAATCAGGAAAACTATCTCCTTTACAATAGCCTCAAAAAAAATATTTTGAAAGCAACCTAACAAAAGAGGTGAAAGACTCTATAATGAAAACTACAGAATACTAAAGAAAGAAATTGAAGAAGACCTTAGAAAATGGAAAGATCTCCTATGTTCCTGGATAGGAAGAATCAATATTATCAAAATGGTCATCCTATCAAAAGCATTGTACAGACTTAATGCAATTCCTGTAAAGATACCTATGACTTTCTTCATAGAAACAGAAAAAGCAATCATGAAATTCATTTGGATACATAAGGCACCCACAATAGCCAAAGCAATCCTGAGCATGAAAAGCAATAAAGGAGGCCTCACAATACCAGACTTTATACTACAAAGTGATAGTAACAAAAACAGCATGGTATTGGCACCAAAACAGACATGAAGACCGATGGGAGAGAATAGAAGACAAAGAGACACATCCACATAAATACAGTTATCTCATACTAGACAAAGGCACCAGAAACATACATCGGAGAAAAGATAGCCTACTCAACAAATGGTGCTGGGAAAACTGGAAATCCTTATGTAATAGAATGAAATTGAACCCCTATATCTCACCCTGTATGAAACTCAACTCTAAATGTACCAAAGACCAAGGCATTAGATCAGAAACCATGCACTTACTAGGAAAAAAAGTAGGCCCAATTCTCCAACATGTTAGCTTGGAAACTGAATTCCTCAACAAGACTCCTAAAGTGCAATAAGTAAAATCAAGAATCAATAAATGGGAGTTAGGTATATACCACACTTAGTAGAGTGCTTGCCTCGCGTGCATAAGGCCCTAGGCTCAATCCCCCGCACCAAACACACACACACACACACACACACACACACACACACACAAGAATTAATGAATAGGATGGTATCAAACTAAAAAGCTTCTTCACAGCAAAGGAAACAATCAAGAACATGAGCAGACATCCTACAGAATGGAGGAAAATCTTCACCAGCAGTACTCAGATAAGGCATTAATTTTCAAGATATACAAAGAACTCAAAAAACTTAACACCAGAAAAATAAAAACCCCAATCAATAGATGGGCAAAGGAACTGAACAGACACTTCTCAGAAGAAAAAATACAAATGGTCAAAAAATATATGAAAAAATGTTCAACATCTCTAGCAATTAGATAAATGCAAATTAAAACTACACCGAGATTCCATCTCACTGTAGTAAGAATGGCAGTTATAGAGAACACAAGTAACAGTAAATGTTGGCGAGGATGTGGGAAGAAAGGTATTCTTATACATTGTTGGTGAGACAGCAACCACTCTGGAAAGCAGTACGGAAATTCCTTAGAATACCTGGAATAGAGCCACCATTTGAACTAGTTATCTCACTTCTTGGTCTATACCCAAAGGAATTAAAAGCAGCATACTACAGTGATGCAGCCACATCCATGTTTATAATGGCTCAACTCACAATAGGCAAGCTATGGAAACAAGCTAGATGTCCTACAAAAGATGAATGCATAAAGAAAATGTGATATATATACATATATATATCACATTTTATATATATTATTTATATTATATATATTTATATATATTTGATATATATCACATTTTATAAATATATTTGATATGTATTTATTTATATATTATATATATATATATATATGTATATATATATTTACACACACACATACACACATAATGGAATACTACTCAGTCATAAAGAAGAATGAAATGGCATTTGCAGGTAAATGGATGGAACTGGATAATATTTTTTTAAAAAAATTTTAAAATTATTTCTTTAGTCATGGGTGGACACAATATCTTTATTTTTTTAATCCTTATGTGGTGCTGAGGATTAAACCCAGTGCCTTACACATGTGAGTCGAGTGCTCTCCCTCTTAGCCACAATCCCAGCCCTGGAACTGGAGAATATTATGCTAAGTGAAATAAACCAATTCCAAAACAGCAAAGGACTAATGTTCTCTCTGATTTGGGGATGCTAACCCAAAACAAGGGAGGATGAGGAAGGGAATAATAGAAATAGACTGAACTGGACAAAGGGTAATGAAGGGAAAGTGAGGAGGGGAATAGGAAAAACAATAGAATTAATTGGTCATAACTTTTTTAGCCTTGTATTTGTATAGACAACAAGGATAACTTCACATCATGTGCAACCACAAGAGTGGGAAACTAAGAGAATAAGTTATACTTTATGTATGTGTATTCTGCCAAACAAAACACATTCTACTGTCATGTATAACTAAAAAAAAAAAAAAAAAAAAAAAAAAAGTCAGATGCCAGGTCTCTGTTTCGCTTTTTCAACTAAAAGGCTCAGGGGTCACTCCAGGTGAACTGGGCTGACTGGGCTGCGCAAAATAACCACACAAGAGACACAAATACCTTTTTCTTTGGGGTCACTGTGACGGCTCCTCTGACCTTAAGGGTCCTCAGGAAGAGACCGAGCACGCACTGACCCCTGACCCCTTTTATTGAGGAGAAGCTATTCAAATGAGGCAAGGGGTCAGGTTTCGGGGGGCTGAGTATCTTCATGATGTCCACTGTCAGCAGGTTGACTGACACCTGGGTAGGCCACACCCAAGGGCACAGTAAGAGAAGGGGACACACACAAGGCACTTCCATGGAACATGCTGTCCTAAACAGGGCAAGGGGTTATATTACAAAGGAACAGGTGAGTGTAGCTCCACCCTTGGGAATGTAGGAAGCCACACCCAGGCACAAAGACAGTCACTTAAATTCTAGAAGAGTGGGGCAGTCAAGCACCATGAGTGCCTGACGCCACATCGCCCAGCAGGAGAGTTAACTCAGTCACGCAAGTTTGGTCTCCCACAGCCAGGAACAATGGTACACATCTGTAATCCCAGCAGCTCAGGAGGCTGAGGCAGGAAGATTGCAAGCTCAAAGCCAGCCTCAGCAACTTAGTGAGGTCCTAAACAAGTTAGCCAGAATACCTGTCTCAAAATGAAAAATAAAAAGACCTAGGGGATGTGGCTCAGGGATTGAGCGCTCCTGGATTCAATCCCTCATCCCCGGCCCCCCAAAAAGCTAAAATACCTCAGCACCACCTTTCTTTCCCAAGGTTAATATAATGAGACTAGTAAACCAGTGTTGAGTCCTCCTCTATCAATTCTTAACTGGGTGTTGTGGCGCAAATAGCTACCTTCTTTCCTTCTCTGGAGCTGTTTCTTTGGTTTTTGTTTTCATTTTTCCCTTATGCTAAAACATGTATTCTATATTAACTTAGACATACAAACTGTTAAATAAAAAGCATAAGGAATATTGAAGTACCCAATACTTAGCCCAAGAAATGAAATGTTACCAATACAATAAAAAGTCCCTGTGAATCCCTTTGTCATTACACCCTTTCCTTTCCCCTTAGGAGTGAACAGTATTATAACTTAGGTGTTTATCATTCTTATGCATTTCTTGGATTATACATGATTTGTATCTCTTCTTTTCATGCCTACATCTTTTTGAAATGTCCTACCATGAGCGTACTCCTTTCAAGGAAAGAAAAAACAGTGAAAATTATTTTTTAAAACCAAACAGAAAATGCACAAAGTAAAGTCCCTTCAAGAACTTGCAGACAAAGGCATGGGTAGGTAGCTCAGTTAGTAAAGTGCTTGCCTCGCACGCACAAGACCCTGGGTTTGATCCCCAGCACCAAGAAGAACTTGTAGACAATGACCTTCCTTTACCCTAATGGATTTGTCACAGAAAAGCAGGCAGATGAAACACCAAACCCCAGTTCTTGTGTTCCCACAAAAGAAAATTTAAAGTCAGACACTAAAAGCCATGCAAGAGAATTTTATTATAAGTGAGAGTAGAGTGAAAGTGAAGTAAAGATAAGGTAAAAGCAAAGTGAGGCTCAAGCAGAGAGCACTCTCATGAGAGTGGACCATCTCCAAGCAGAGAATGACAAAGGAGATAAGGCTGTCTCCAAATTTATTACTATTTGATGTTTACCAGGAGAACTGGGGTCCACTTCTGTTGAGAGCCACAGCCGAAGGGGCCCCAGCAAACTTCCAGCTGCCAGCAAACTTCCAGCTGCCAGTTGATGATTGGATCCCAACAGCCCCAGCAAACTTCTAGCTGCCAACTGATTGGCTCCTCTGCGGTGATGCTCAATGGGCTGTTTCCCCGCCCTTTCAGACCACGGAGCTGCTCATTGGGGGACTTTTTTGGCTCCGCCCACACGACCCAGCCAATCGGCCTCAAGAGCAGGAGGAGTGGGGGAGGTTGAGAGGCTTGTGGGAAGCCCATGGTGGCAGTTGGGCTCTGAGGGAATTCCTGAAGAGCTGTGTGGTGCCGTGTGTGGTTCTAAAAATAAAGTTCGTTTCTTTTGACAAGTGGCTCCTGAATTGTGCCCAGCCAGACTGCAGCATTCTTCTATATTCTTTGCTAATCAGGTGTTCAACTCCTCCTTCACATCAGGCGGTGAAGTTTTTGACCTTAGTTGCTCCTCTCCAGGACTGTCATGGTGGCCATCCTATTCAGGGGGGCTTCATCTACAAGTCAATCCCATGTTAATGTAGGCACTGGGGTCAATAGCTGGGCAGAAGTTATCTTAGTGTGTCTGTGCCACTAAAGAATATCCCCTTCTGAGCTAATGAGAGACACTCGGCATCATAACTCCTAGTTTTATTTTGACCTTTATGGGTCCAGGAAGAAAAGATTGACATTAAACAGAGTCCTGTCAGGTTAGTCCCATAAATCCTTCTCTCTTGAGGCATTCTCTCCTCCCCCATTATCTCTTTTACTTTTGTCTTTTTAATCTCAAGGTTTTTGTATTGATGTTGTTCTACAAAGGTTATCTGCAACAAACTGTTTACTCATCTGCTTTGGCAGTAACTTAAAAGAAAACTTTAAGAGTAACTTAAGGTAGATAGCTACTTGCTACCACAACACTCACAAGTTTAAAGTAAACCTGTGATCTTGCCATACATTCACTGTTGTTCATTACTAGCTACTACCTAACAGGTGCTCTGACCGCAACTGTCTCAGGTGTCCCTCCTGATCTCTCTACCAAGATCTAGATGACCTTTGGTGAGAAAGGATTTGCTTTCATGTCAGAGCTGGGTTTTGTTGTTGTTGTTGTTGTTGTTGTTCCTAAAATGACAGGGATGGATTAGACAATCCTAAGGGCTTTTTTTCCACTGAAAAATTCTGTACCACATTAGAGTTGTTATTTCTATTTTTAAGTTGGGCCTACTTGTTACAGAACAAAAGAGAAAAATTTGAAAAAAAAAAAATGACTTAGAAAACCAAAGTAAATTTAAGCCAGGAAAAAAAATTGTGGATTTTTGGACTTGAATTATATAAACGTATAAAAATTAAGAAACATGATTTCTTAAACTTCACTTCGTAGTATATAATTGTATTATTTTGTAATGCTATTAATAATATTCACAACGTCTCCATTTGGAGGAAGATTAAAATATTTTACTAAAAGTTTGCTTCTTTTCTAATATTTATTTTTTAGTTGTAGTTGGGCATAATACCTTTATTTTATTGATTTATTTTAACAGGATGCTGAGGATCGAACACAGGGCCTTGCACGAGGTAGGCTCTACTGCTGAGCCACAATCCCAGCCCAAGTTCACTTCTTTTAAAAGCACAAAACACTACTAGAAACACTTAGAGGCTGAGGTTGCTCCTTAGTGGTAAAGCACAGCACACACTTAACATGTGCTAGGCCCTGGGTTTGATTCTCAGCACTGCATTAAGAAAAAAAAAAAAAAACACCAAAAGGCAAAAGTTATGTTAATTTGTAGCATCATTCAAGGCAGAATTGTCCTTCCAGGTTCCTAGCAAGGGTATTTTCAAAATCACAGAAGCCTAGAATGTTGTGATATTTAGGTATTTTCATGGGATACATTTTCCAGTGTCTCAGTGTAAAAAACCATGACATCGAAAGGCAAGTTGATGCTTTTTTTTTTCTTTTTATTTTTTTAAGTCAATGATCCATGTAACTTGAATTCTAGGGTTAAAAAGTATGTGTTTCTGGGCTGGGATATAGCTCAGTTGGTGCAGTGCTTGCCTTGTATGCAAAAGGCCCGGGGTTCAAGCCCTAGCACCACACACACACACACACACACACACACACACACACATACACACACACACACACACAGTAAGTGTTTCTGGGCTGGGGTTGTAACTCAGTGGTAGAGCACTTGCCTGGCATGTGTGAGACACTGGGTTCGACCCTCAGCACACATAAAAATAGATAGTTAAAATAAAAGTATTGTGTCCATCTACAAGTAAAAAGGAAAAAAAATTAAGTGTTCCTGCTGGGTGTGGTGGTACACTCATATAATTTCAGTGGCTCATGAGGCTGAGGCAGGAGGACTGCATGTTTAAAGTCAGTCTCAGCAACTTAGGGAGGCCCTAAGAAATTTAGTGAGACCTGTCTTTAAATAAAAATATAAAAAGGGCTGGGGATGTGGCTTAGTGGTTAATGTCTCTTGGGTTCAATCCCCGGTACCATAAAATAAAATAAAATAAAATAAAAATAAAAGTAAATATTCCTTTGCAATCATGAAAATGGTAAATGTCAAAAGGAATAAATTGAATACTCTTTTTCTGACATCAAATTTAAGATTTTATAAAAGTAACATATTTCATTGAAACAATAGTAAGCCAAGTTTTCTTCAAGTCTTTAATAAACTTTTTGTCTTTTTATAAATAGAGAAAAAATGACTTATAAGAATTTCCTTAGGGCGTGTTAGCCAAAAATTAAACTTTAAAGTCTACAGTTTTGAACTCAAATTGGATTAAACAAAGTGAAATAAAACTATACTCTTAAATCTTACCTTTGCTACTCAGCATACAGGAGAGGTCATTGTGTCAATTTTTATTTTTAAAAATTTTTATTCTTTAAAATTTTCATTCATTTATGTATTTATTTTGGTACCAAGGATTGAAGCCAGGGTGCTTAACCACTGATCCACATCCTTAGTTTTATTTTTAATTTTGAAACAGTCTCAGGTCAGTTGCTTAGGGCCTCATTAAGTTGCTGAGGCTGGCTTTGAACTTGTGATGCCCCGGCCTCAGCCTCCTGAGCTGCTGGGATTTCAAGCATGTGCCACCACGCTTGGCTCATTGTGTCAATTTTTAAAAATTATGCTAGCAAGGCAAAAATGGTATTTTACATGTTGTCCAAGAAAAGGATATTTCAGAAATAGTACCAATATTAAATTTGTTATACCTGTGTCATAACTCATATACAAATATGCTACTTTGTAAACTTATATTTGTAAATAAATATTTATAGCTTCATTTTCTTCAATAACATCTTAATGCCTTATGTATTTTTTTGTGACAAGAATCTATATTTTTCTAGCCCTGTTTGAAATTTTAAACCACGGAAATATCCATGTGGAAAATTAAACATATTTGATAAAAATTCCCTTAGAACAAATGAAATTGTTAGGTAGTATGTACTAGGTAAATGATATTTACTATATTTTTATATGCTAGTATAGGAGCAGAAAGGTGCAATACCTTTCCTCATCCACCATACTGGTCACAGTTGACACTTCTATAATAAAAGTGGTTAAAAAAAAGGCATAACAAATTTATTTAATCAGTTTTATCTGAAACAAGAGTCTTCAGAAATGAAGACGTAAAGTTCCCGGAAAAAAATAAACTGTCTATTTTCATACTTAAGTGGGATAAAGAATGAACAGCCATGTAGAAATGCTACTGGACAAAAAACTATGATCTAATGGTTATAGACTGAGGTGAGAAATCCAGCAAGTCCTTTCCAGATTCTTCTTAAGCGCTCTGGGTTTCATTCTGTACCTTACCTCCAACCCAGACTTCTCATTCCCTCTCCTGGTGTAATATAAAACCTGTCTAGAATGAGGTTATTATGACATATGTTCAGGAAAGATAGGTCATAGGATTTCTTTATGGCTTGCTCTCAAGCAAAAAGGTAGGAGAAGGTCAGAGTGATCTTCTTGATTCTGAAGTACTCCCAATCTCCTTCTGTTTAAAGTACTCTTGGGTAGTATTTTCTGAGCCCTGACACTAGGTACTGTGTTATATATTTTACATAAATTTTCTGATGTAAAAGATGGTTTATTTTCAAAGGATTTATATCAGAGGGCTTATATCAGATACAACAGAAATTTTAAAATTTAAATAATATAAAATTTAAAACTAGACATGCAAAAAATTCCTTCTGGAAATTACTGAAATCTGTATACCAGTACCAAAAAACAAACAAACAAACAAACAAAAACCCTTGCTTTTTTTTTTAAAGAGAGAGAGAGAGAGAGAGAGAGAGAGAGAGAGAGAGAGAATTTAAAAAAAAAATTTTTTTTTTTAAGTTCTCGGCAGACACAACATTTTTGTTTGTATGTGGTGCTGAGGATCAAATCCCAAAGTGCACCTCCGCTTGAGCCACATCCCCAGCCCAACCCTTGCTTTTCTACTGTCTTTTAAGTTGGAAAATGGTTTATTAAATATAAAAGGGCTGGGTTGGGGTTGTGGCTCAGTGGTAAAGCATTTACCTAGCATGTATATGGCACTGGGTTCGATCCTCAGCACCACATAATAATAAATAAAAATAAAGGTGTTGTATCCATTTACAACTAAAAAAAATTATATGTATGTATGTATGTATGTGTGTGTATGTGTGTGTATGTGTGTGTGTGTATGTATATATATATATATATATATATATATATATAAAAGGGTTGATATACAAAACTCCATCAACCACATAAAAAGATGCTCAACACCACCAATCATCAGAGAATATAAATCAAAATCACAATATTACCTCACACTTAGTAAAATAGCTACTATTTTAAAAAGAAAATGCCAAGTGTTAGCATGGATGCAAAGAAATTGGAAAATTTATACACTGTTGGTAGGATTGTAAATTGGTATACACATACTACAGTCTTTTATTTTTCCTTTTTTCTTCTTGGTAATAGAGATTCAACCCCATGGTTCTCTACCACCGAGTTCCATCCCCAGCCCTTTTTATCTTTTATTTTGAAATAGGGTCTTGCTATGTTGCCCAGGTTGGCCTGGAACTTGCAATTCTCCAGCCTCAGCCTCCCAAACCACTGGGATTGCAGATGTGTAGCATCACATCTATCTCACATTATAGTCCTAATAAATGTGAGCCATTATTATTGTCATCAGAGTATGAGATGCTGGTTATTATTACTATCACCAAACTATGAGGTGAACAAAAGAAAAATAATGCTTGACTTTTAGGGATTTTGGTCCAGTGAAGGAGATGTACAAATAATAAATAAACTAAAATGGAATACAAATGGTGATGTGTACAATGAAGATAGACACATGAGCAATTCACATACAATATAGGATATACTCTGGTATAAATGAGCTGGGTGCGGTAGTGTACACCTGTAATCCTAGCAAATCAGGAGGCTGAGGCAGGAGAATCTTGAGTTCAAAGCCAGCCTCAGTAAAAGTGAGGCACTAAGCAACTCAGTGAGTCACTATCTCTAAATAAAATACAAAAAAGGGCTGGGGATGTATTCAGTGGTTGAGTGCCCCTGAATTCAATCCCTGATACCCAATAAATAAATAGATTAATAAATAAAAGCCTATTTCAAATGAAATTACAGGTGTGCCATGAAATTACAGGTGCAGTGGTGCACACCTGTAATTTCAGCAGCGTGGGAGGCTGAGGCTAGAGGATTCCGATTTCAAAGCCAGTCTCATCAATTTAGCGAGGCCCTGAGCAACAGAGCGAGACCCTGTCTCTAAACAAAACACAAAAAAGGGCTGAGGATGTGGCTCAGTAGTTAAGCACCCCTAGGTTTAAACCTCACTACAAGAAAGAAAGAAAGAGGAGAGAGAGAGAGAGAGAGAGAGAGAGAGAGAGAGAGAGAGAGAGAGAGAGAGAGAGAGAGAGAGAGAAAGAGAGGAAGGAAGGAAAGAAAGGGTTAGTAATATCAGCGTTACAGGATCATTGAAAGGAATAAATTTGACAATGTGTGTAAATGCCTGGTACATACTAGTGTTCAATAAATGAGTTATTATCATATATATTGGGGTTTAAAAAATTTCTTTAGTAGTTGTATATGGACAGCATGCCTTCATTTTATTTACTTCATTTTTATGTGGTGCTGAGGATGGAACCCAGTGCCTCACACATGCTAGGCAAGCACTCTGCCTCTGAGCTACAGCCCCAGCCCCTATAGTGTGGGGTTTTGTTTGTTTGTTTGTTCGTTTTTGGGGCTTCTGTAACAATGTACCACAAAGTGCATGACTTAAAATAATTGAAATTCATTCCCTCACAATTCTGACTGCTTGAAGTCCAAAATTAAGGTGTTGTAAAAATTAAGCTCCCTTTAAAGCCTCTAGGGAATTATGTTTCCTTGCCTCTTCCTAGCTTCTATGGTTGTCAGCAATCATTGGTGCTCCTTGGTTTATAGCTGCATCACTCCAATTTCTCCCTTCACCATCTCATGGCCTGCTTCCCTGTGTGGCTGTGTCTCTCATGTAGCCTTCTGATAAAGACAGAAGTAATTGGAGGTCGAACCACCTATTCCAATAGGACCTCATGCTAACTAATATGATACCACTACTAGGGCTGGGATTGTGGCTCAGTGGAGCACTCACCTCGCACATGCAAGGCACTGGGTTTGATCCTCGGAACCATATAAAAATAAATAAGTAAAGTAAAGGTATTGTGTCCAACTACAACTAAAATTAAAAAAAATGATAGCACAGCATATCTACTAGAATAGATAAACAAGAGAAGGGAAAAAAATGACTGCTAATACCAACTGTTGGGAAAGATATGGGAAAACTTGCCATACATTCGATGTTGGAGTGCAGTTTGGTACAATTATTTTGGAAAACTGATCATATCTACTGATGCTAAACATATGTATAACCAATGATTTGGATCTATCTCCTCTCTCTGTCTCTCTCTCTCTCTTTTTAGGATATGCCCCAATTGAAGTCTTGTTCCAGTGCAGAAACTACATCTGGAGGCTAATCCTTAGAAATATCAATGAGCACCATCAAGGCCTATTTCAAATGTAAAATGTAGGAGGCTGGAAGTTAAACTCAGTTCTTCTTAGTCCCTATTCATTCCAGCATACCACACTCAATTTGAAGAACCTGATATAATTATGAAAGATTATTTACTTTTTAAATAATGCTTATTTTATTTGTTTGTCTCATATAAGCATTTAAAGTATAAAAGGTGGCACTGGGGGTATATATCTCAATGGCAGAACATGTGCTTAGCATGCATGGGGCCAGATTTGATCCTAGCTCCACAAAAATAAACAAATAAATTAACTAACTAACTAAAATGAAAAAGTCAGGAAAAAAAACAGAAAATGGAAGCAAAAGTAATAACCTTTTGTTATCATTCTATATATTCATTTCTAAGTCAATTTTTCTATTAATATTTGCAGATAATTATAAATAATTAGATCATATATTTTGTATTCAGCTTTCCTCACTTAAAATTAGGATGTAGACATTTTCACTATTATTGCAAACCCTTCGTAAGCATCATTTTATTTTATTTTATTTTATTTTTAAAGAAAGAGTGAGAGAGAGGGAGAGAATTTTTTTTAATATTTATTTTTTAGTTCTCGGAGGACACAACATCTTTGTTGGTATGTGGTGCTGAGGATCGAACCCGAGCCGCACGCATGCCAGGCGAGCACGCTACCGCTTGAGCCACATCCCCAGCCCTGTAAGCATCATTTTAAATGAATCATTTTGCAAAGAAGCCAAAAGTCGTGCTATTGTACAGTATTTTGAAATTTATTTAAAAATATGAGGCTTGTGCCCAAACTGGAGTTATTCAGCTATGGATTAAGCCAATCACATTGTTGTGGCATTGGGGTTGGCTAAAATATTTCTAATCTAGTAATAACCTTTCATAAAATAGTTTTTAAAATTCTGGGTAAAATTTTGCCCAAAACAATGTCAACTGCTAGTGCTGTGGTATAATTGTTAAATTATGGAAGGATACCTTAGACTGGGTATCAACAATATTAGGCAAGTATTTAAGCAATGTATTAAAGAGTTTTTAAAGTTATATAAACAAAAACTTATAAATCTTAGGCAGAAATTCAAGGAATAGAAGTATATATATCTTTATATGTAATACATTATTATACATAATATATATTTACCATACAAGTGTTACATAAAAAGTTTTACACAAAAAGTACGACCAGACTGGGCAGGGATATAGCTCAGATGGTAGAGTACTTGCCTTGCATGTAGAAGGCCCTGGGTTCAATTCCCAGCACCACACACACACAAAAAAAAAAGACCAGAAGGAAAACATAAAATGTTTGTAGTGAATATTTTGTCATTTTTCTTTTCTGTCGTTTTCCAGATTGCTAGAAAAAAAATGTGTGACATTGATAATCTAAATTTATAATTTAAAAAGTTTATTTTTATAAAGGAAGCAATAAGAGCTTATCCTAAACATTTTGTTGGAACATATATTTAAGCTCTTTTTCAAAAAAGTTTTAGTTGTACACAATATCTTTATTTTTTATTTATTTATATGTGATGCTGAGAATCGAACGCAGGGCTTCACACGTGCTAGGCAGGCATTCTACTGCTGAGCCACAACCCCAGCCCCTATATTTAAGTTCTTAAGGGACCAATAATTATCAACCAAACAATAAATAATGATGATGATGATGATGATGATAATGATGATGGTGGTGATGATTTTGATATTGCAGATTGGACCCAGGGGTGCTTAACCACTGAGCCGCATCTGCAGCCCCTTTTTATATTTTATTTAGTGATAGGATCTCACTGAGTTGCTTAGGGCCTCGATAAGTTACTGAGGCTGGCTTTGAACTTGAGATCCTTTTGCCTCAGTCTCCTGGGCTGCTGGCATTATGGGCATGTGCCACCTGCCTGGCAATTGTGCTTATCTTAAAGACATAACCAGAAGTAGTGATAAAGTTCAGTGTCAGAGAGCTTGACTAGCATGTACTAGGTTTTGGGTTCCATTCCCAGAACAGCAAAATCAATCAATCAATCAATCAATCAATAAGACATAACCTAACAAGAGGAATTATTTTATTCCTAAAAGTGTCTGATAAAAACAATTTAACTGAGCTCTTTATTTAGAGAACTTTAAATCAAGGTGATTTGTTATTGTACTCAGCAAGGAAAATCTGCCTAAGAGACGATAGCTAACCATTATATAAACTATACATAATTTTTTACTGAAGTATCACATTGCTTAGTCTCCATTTGAAGTACATAAAATCTACTTTGCCATCATCTCTCTAGGTGGCAATTTTAACTTATGTCTTCCTTTATTATATGTCTATTTAGTGTTTTAAAAACCTGAGAAGCCCAGAGTGGTGGCAAATGCCTGTAGTCCCAGCAGCTCAGGAGGCTGAGGCAAGAGGATCGAGAGTTCAAAGCCAGCTTCAGCAAAAAGCGAGGTGCTAAGCAACTCAGTGAGAACCTATCTCTAAATAAAATACAAAATAGGGCTGGGGATGTGGCTCAGTGGTCGAGTGCCCCTGAGTTCAATCCTCAGTAGCTGCCCTCTCAAAAAAAAAAAAAAAAAAAAAAAAAAAAAAAAAACTTGAGAAATTGTATGTGGTCTCTTAGTCCTGAAATGATTTGTCAGAGAAGTCACCATGTGTTTGCTTTTCCTATAGTATCAGATTTAGAAGAAACCTCAGAAGTCACTGAGTATAACTCATTAAATAAGTCGGTAATCCAGCTTCTCCTTAATTACTTCTAGTGTCAAATTCCTCAATTCAAAGCAGCTTATGCCATTGTTACAGTTCTGTTCCATAACTGTAATTTTAATTACTAGAAAGTTTGTCTCCACATAGTGCAAAAATCTGTTTTCTTATAACTTCCATCCTCTTGAGCTAGTGCTGCCCTCTCCTGCTAGACTGAATAGTAAATTTGTTCTCTCTTGCACAGGATTATTTGAAGACATTTATTTATTTACTTTTGTACCAGGGATTGAACTCAGGGGCAGGTGACCATGAGCCACATTCCCAGCCCTATTTTGCATTTTATTTAGAGACAGGGTCTCCTGAATTGCTTAAGGCCTCACTAAATTGTTGAGGCTGGCTTTGAACTCATCATCCTCCTGCCTCAGCCTCCCAAACCACTGGGATTACAGGCATGAGCCACTGCGCCTGGCTGAAGGCAGTTATTTCTGTGCCCTGAAATTTCTCTTCTACAAGCTAAACATCCATTATTTCTTCAATCAATATTTTATGTGACATGATTTTAATCTCCTCACAAACCTGAGCAATTTTTCCCTGGTTTCCATCTGGGTCACCAGTTAACAGATGAAGCCAAAAGTAAAGCCAAAATCATTGCATTATGCCCATTATACTAGATATTTTTATTAAAACTTTCTTTTTTTTTAGAGAGAGAGAGAGAATTTTTTAATATTTTTATTTTTTATTTTTTGGCAGACATAACATCTTTGTTTGTATGTGGTGCTGAGGATCGAACCCGGGTCACATGCATGCCAGGTGAGCGCGCTACCGCTTGAGCCACATCCCCAGCCCTAGATATTTTTATTGACGCCAATAGGAAAAGGGTTCTTGGGGGTATGTAACAAACTCTAGTTGCTTCAAGCACAGACAGAATTTATTGGAAGTCTATTAATTGCTCAAGAAATAGCCAGAAAGCCTAGAAAATCAAGCTCAGGAAAAAGTGCAGGAACCAAGAAAGGCTAAAAACAGAATTGAAGCTAAAATCATACTTCAAAACCAATTCAATGAGGCCAACACTGCTAACCACTGGATACTGTTATTTTTCACCACTGCCATTGCTGCTCCTAGAGACTGGCTCTAGTCTCTGCTACTGCTGTAGCTAGAATGAATTTGACCTTGTCCTTTCTTCTTTGTTTTACTAATGGCACGTTCTATATTGGGTGAATGCACCTGATTGACCAAGCATAAGTCATATGGTTCTGTTCTAGTTTCCTGGGAATTACCTTGATATGTAATGGGAGACAGACTTTGCATCCCAGTAAGACTCTAGTGATAGGATTTTCACAAAAATGAGAAGGAATTTCATTTGCTGATGAGCCAAAGTAAAGGCAAAAGTCCTCCACAAAAACTGAAATGTCAATTTAATTTTTTGAACAATCACATCCTACTTTTGACTCCTATGAAGATCATGAGTTTTTTTTTTTTTACATGTTCTGTTTTTAAGCCAAGTTATCAATGCAGTTGTTACTTCCTGAGACACTTTGAAATCCACAAACTTCTCTGAAAAGTGCCTTCTTCACACAAAAAGACAGGAAAGACAGAAACACATCTACATACAAATGGGTAATTGAAACTATGCTTTTTAATGTATGATACTGGCTACTATTAATTTGCCAAAAACTGGACATCCCCATCTGAGCTGAGACAATCAGATTCTGGGCCACTCAGTTGTCAGTGTTTGAACTAAGATAACATACAGTGGAAGAATGGCCACATTTAGTTTCTATATACAAATAAGCAAAGAAAACTGATATCCAGAGAAAGAAAAGGTATTCAGAAAGTGAGAGATAAATGCCCAATGGTATTACATTCATTCATTCATTAATTTATTAAAAATATTTAATGAACACTTCTTTTATGCAAGGTTCAGTTTTATATCATAGGGATTCATCAGTGAAGAAATCTCCACCCTTGTGGAGCTTGCATTCTAGTGGGGAAAAAAGGAAAGGCGAGTGTTTTCATCAGCTTTTTTGCCACTGTGACTAAAAAACCTGACAAGAACAATTTTAGAGGAGGAAAAGTTTACTTTGGGCTCACAGTTTCAAAGGTCTCCATCCATAGACAGCCAGGTCCAGCCAGGTCCATTCCTTGGGTTTTGGAAGTGTGGAGGAGGAAAGTAGCTCAAAACCTGGCCAGGAATCAGAAAGAAATTCCAGGTCCTGGATACAAAATATATACCCCAAAGCCACACACCCAATGATCTACCCCCTCCAGCCACACCCTACATACCTTCAGTTACCATTCAATCCCCATCAAGGTATTAGTTCATTGATTAGGTTAAGGCTTTCACAGGGGTCCTCAAAGCCATCTTGTCTTTGGGTAAAGTCTTTAGCATTTTATTTATTTATTTATTATTTTTATTTATATATAACATGGAATGCATTACAATTCTTATTACATATATAAAGCTCAATTTTTCATATCTCTGGTATACATAGTATACTCACACCAATTTGTGTCTTCATACATATACTTTAGATAATAATAATCATCAAATTCAATCATCATTAATTACACCATGTCCCCTCCCTTCCCATCCCACCCCCTGCCCTATCTAGAGTTGTCTATTCCTCCCATGCTCCCTCTCCCTATCCCACTATGAATCAGCCTCCTTATATCAAAGAAAACATTCGGCATTTGTTTTTTGGGGGATTGGCTAACTTCACCTAGCATTACATTCTCCAACTCCATCCATTTACCTGCAAATGCCATGATTTTATTCTCTTTTATTGCTGAGTAATATTCCATTGTGTATATATGCCACATTTTTTTTATCCATTCATCCACTGAGGGGCATCTAAGTTGGTTCCACAATATAGCTATTGTGAATTGTCTTTAGCATTTCTTTAGTGGCAGTAATGTCTTTAACAATTCCTTTGCCTTAGTTTTACTCCTGCCTTTCAAGTTCAAGTTTTTAAAATCTTTCTACTCTGCTTTCTGCTCCTGAATATAATAACGAACTTGGATAAAAGCCACCAGCAATATCCATGTCACTGTCTGAATGCTATGCTGCCTAGAAATTTCTTCCACCAGATTAAGAAGTCCATCACTTTTAAAATCAGCCTCACAGAAAGTCTTAGGATACAGGCAAAATGCAGATAACTTCTCAGAACATGAATGGTGTCTAGTCTAATTACCAATAGTGTTCCCCTTTTCCTCTGAAACCTCGAGAGCCTGGACTTTACAGTGCACAGTCCTATTGGCATTCTGGTCTTTGGAACGCCCACCAGAATCACCTATTAAGCTCTATTTACAACAATTTAAGGCTTTTCTGGCTTGCATCTCTAAAGTTTCCAGAATTTCCTCCCATGAATTTCAAGAAGTTTTAAAAGCTTTTGAACCACATTGTCAGGTTAATCACAGCAACAACCCCACTTCTTGGTACCAATTTACGTTTAGTTTAGTTTTTTTTTTTTTTTTTTGGCTGCTGTGATTAAAAGACTAACAAGAACAATTTTAGAGAGGAAAAGTTTATTTGGAGCTCACTTTTAGAGATCTACATCTATAGACTGCCAGGTCCATTCCTTGGGGCTCAGGGTGAGGCAGAACACCATGGCAGAAGAGTGTAGTGGAGGAAAATGGCTCAAAACACGGCCAGGAAGCAGACAGAGAGACTCCATTGGCTAGATGCAAAATATATATCCCAAAGGCACACCTTCAACACCCACCTCCTCCAGCCATATCCTACCCTCCTTCAATTACTATTCAGTTACTCTCCATCAGGAGATTAGTTCACTAATTAGGTTAAGGGTCTCATAACCCAATCATTTCATCACTCAATGTTCTTGCATTATCTCTCACATGAGCTTTTGGGGGATACCTAATATCTAAACCATAACAATGAGTATAAAATTTAAATAAATAAATAAATATAAGTACACACACAACAAACATATACACACAGAATATCAGGTGGTTATTAATACAATGGAGAAAAATATACTAGGGAAGGAGGACTGCAAGTACCAGGGGTGAGAATTTAATTTAAAATACAGTGGATATATTGATCTTCGCAGAGAAAGTAATATTTGATCAAAAACCTAAAATAGTAAACCATGGAAATATTCAAAAAAGAGCATATCAATGCCAGGCAGAAGAAACAAAAAGTGCAAAGGTCCTGAGACAGAGAACATGGCTAGAGTGTTCAAGGGCCAGCAAAGACTTTTACAACTGGAGCAGAACAAGCAAATGGGCTAATTATGTAGGACGGTTTGGGTCTTAATGTGAGATGGACAACCATTGGAAGATTTTGAGCAGAATGACATGGTTTGACTGATGCTTTAAAAGGCTCGCTTTGGGGACTGAGGATATTAGTTTACTTGGCAGAGTATTTGCCTAGCACACAAAAGGCCCTGGGTTCTATACATAGCACCAAAAATAAATAAGTAAATAAAGGCTCACTTTGGCTTCTATATGGTGAATAGATGTAGTGGATATTGTGATTTGGATCTAGACTGTCCCTCAAAAGCTTATGTTTTGAGAGCATGATCCCCAATGAAGCAAGGTTCAGAGGTAGGGATTTTAGGCAATGATTAGGACTCTTACCTCATCAGTGGATTAATCCATTTGCAGGATTGATAGATGAATGGAATATTGGGTGATAACTATAGGCAGGTGGGCATGGCTGGAAGAAGCAGATCACTGGGGGGTGTGACCTTGGGGTGTGGCCTTGGACTATATCTGGTCCTGGCATGACTCTCTCTCTCTCTCTCTCTCCCCTTCCCCCTCCCCCCTCCCCCCTCTCCCCCTCTCCCCCTCTCCCCCCCCACCCCCTTTTCTTCTCCTTCCCCACTCTCATGTTCTGAGAAGCTTTCTTCCACAATGGCCTTCTACTGAGGTGGTTCTGTCTTGGAACTGGCCAATCATGGAACTTCTGAAACCATGAGCCAAAATAAACTTTTCCTCTTTGTTATGGTGTGAATATTAGATGTCCCTCTGTTATGGCTTGTCTTCAAGATGTCCCCAAAAGCTCATGTATGAGACAATGCAAAAGGTTTAGAGGAGAAATTATTTGGTTATGAGAGTCTTAACCCAATCAGTGAATTAATCTCCTTATGGGATTAACTGAGTGGTAACTGAAGGCTGGTAGGGTGTGGCTGGAGGAGGTGGGCATTGGGGGTATGCTTTTGGGATACATATTTTGTCTTTTTAAAATATTTATTTGTTTATTTTTGTGGTTGGACACAATACCTTTATTTTATTTATTTATCTTTATGTGGTGCTGAGGATCGAACCTAGGGCCTCCCACATGAGAGGTGAGCACTCTACCACTGAGCCACAACCCCAGCCCATATATTTTGTCTTTGATAAGCAGAACTCTCTCTGCTGCCTGATCACCATGTGAGCTGCTTCCCTCTGCCACACTCTTCCACCATGATGTCCTGCCTCACCTTGGGCCTGAGAATGGAGCCTGCTTTCTATGGACTGAGACTTCTAAAATCATGAGCCCTCAAACAAACTTGTCCTCCTCTATAGTTGTTCTGGTTGGGTCCTTAGTCACAGCAGCGGAAAAAGCTGACTAAAATAAAATTGATGCCAAGAGTGGGGTTGTTGCTGTGGCTAACTTGACCATGTGGCTCAGAGGTTTTTGAGCTTTTTTTGAAATTTGTGGGAAGAATTTTCAAATGCTTAACAGCACAAGCTGTAAATGCTTTAGATTGTTGTAAGTGGAGCTTAATGAGTGATTCTAGTGGGAGCTCAGAAGACCAGAATGCCAATAGGACTGTGCACAGTGAAGACAGGGCTCGAGGGTTTAGAGGAAAAGGAGGATACTATTGGTCACCAGGACAGAACAACACCAGCCCTTTGGACTGATCATCACCATGCCATGTGTCCCAGATACTGGATGTGGTGCTATGGTACTTGTTTGTCCAGCTGGATTTCAGTCTTGCTTTGGCCCTATCCCTTCTTTCAATTCCTCTATTTTTCTAAATGGAAATGTTCATTCTGTATCTTTATATATTGGATACTTGTAAATAATTGGACTAGAAGCCATTCATGTTATGTTCTGGCTGAGAAGTTGTCTGCATCTTCCCTGTGTCCTTCTTAATCTGGTGGAAGAAATTTCTATGCAGCATAGCATTCAGACAGTGGCATGGCTTTTAGCCAACTTTATTGCGATAATCAGGAGCAGAGTAGAAAGATTTGAAAAACTTGAACTCAAAAGGTAGGAGTAAAACTGGGGCTAAGGAAGTTGCAGTTATTAAAGACATTACCACCACTAAAGACATGCTAAAAATGACCAAAGACAATAAGAAAGACAGCTTGAGGATAACTCAGGAATTGGCAATATCATGTCCATCTTGGACTCAAGGAAGTAAAAATAAAAATTCCCTTGAGAATAGACTAGTGGGGTACCCTTCTTGCACAAGAGGGCCTAGAAAGTTGCTTCAACATGCTTGTCTACCCAGGCACTCAGAGGCTACTGCAGCTATGGTCCTTGGAGGCTTGGGTACTGCTGGATATGGTGGTAGACCTTGGTATTAACCACATTGTACTGGTTCTCCAGGAATACAGGATGCTGGAATTAGTTATGGAGTCATGGAGGCTTCCACCAATATTTCAAAGGAAGGCCTTGGAGGCTAAGCAAAGTGCAGTAGATTTGAGTCCCTGTGGGCACCCCCTGAGAAAGCAAAATGTGAAGATATGAGGACAAAGCTGAAGCTGCAGTGGAGACACCCAAGATTTAAAAATGCCAGTACTATGGAACGTACTGAGGAAGGCTGTAGGAATAGAGTTGAGACAAGCCAACAGGAAGGCCCCTTGGGCTGCAACCAACAAGGCCACCAGGACAGAGCTATACGAGCTCTTTGGACAGAATATCACCATGCCATGTGTCCCAGATGCTAGATGTGGTGCTATGGGACTTTTTTGTCTTGCTTTGGTCCTACCCCTTCTTTCAATGACCTACTTTTCTAAATAGAAATGTTTATTCTGTGCCTTTATATATATTAGATATTTGTAAATCACTTTTGATTTTTTAAAAATATATATTTACTTTAGTTGTAAATGGACCTTTATTTTATTTATATGCAGTACTGAGACCCGAACCCAGGGCCTCACACATGCTCGGCAAGTGCTCTACCACTGAGCCACAACCTCAGCCCCAACTTTTGATTTTTATAGGAGCTTACAATGCAATCTTGCCCTGAGTCTCAGAGGAGACTTTCTGTGTAATCTTGGAACTGTTGAGACTATGAGGACTCTTGGAAAGGAACAAAATGTATTTTGCATTGTGAGATGGTTATGAACTTTTGGGGGCCAGGGGAGGAATGTTATGCTTGGATGTGAGGTTTCCTCCAAAAGCTCATGTGGGAGATAATACAAAAGATTTAGAGGAGAAATGATTCGTATATAAGAGTCTTAACCCAATCAGTGAATTAATCCCCTTCTGGGATTAACTGAGTGGTAATTGAAGGCTGGTAGGGTGTGGCTGAAAATTTATATGACAAATATTTACTCAACATCTCTACTCAGATATTTTACTTTTCTGAAACAAATCCTTATAAATCCTTTTTACCTCACAAAATCTGCTCCATTCACATTCTGCTGCATTTCAATAAATGGCAGCTTCGCTCTTCGATTTGCTCAGGCCAGAAATTTTCAGTGTAGAGGTCTGAGCTAGAGATTCAAATTTGGTAGACATTTTTTTTTTTTGTACCAGGGATTGAACCCAGGGCCACTTAACCACTGATACACACCCCCTGCCATTTTTATATTTTACTTAGAGACAGGGTCTCGCTAAATTGCTTAGGTCCTCAGTTAAGTTGCTGAGGCTGGCTTTGAACTAGTGACCTCCTGCTTCAGGCTCCCAAGCCACTGGGATTATAGGCATGTGACACCACACTTGGTTGTACCTCTGCTTTTGAAAACTGTCAAACTGGACAAGATCATTGAGATAGTGAGTGTAAATAGAGAAATTGTATAAAGACTGGGTTCTGTCTCCAGTGTTTGAAGCCAAGTTCTCAAAATGTGGTCCTTAGACCAGCAGCATCAATATCACTTCGGAACTTGTTAGGAATGTGCATTTTTGTTCCTTCTCCCAAGACTGAGAAACTGAGAGTTTAATAAGTCCAACAGGTGATTTTAATATGGCTCCATGATTTAATCTCTGCTGATTTATACACACACACACACACACACACACATATGGTTGTAGTTGGATGCTTGTGCTAGGTGAGCGCTCTACTGCTGAGCCACAATCCCAGCCCTCTCTGCTGATTTCTTTTTCTTTTAAGAGAGAGAGAGAGAGAATTTTTTTAATATTTATTTTTTAGTTCTCGGCGGACACAACATCTTTGTTTGTATGTGGTGCTGAGGATTGAACCCGGGCTGCACGCATGCCAGGCGAGCGCGCTACCGCTTGAGCCACATCCCCAGCCCTCTGCTGATTTCTTTATACTCATTTCTTAGTACTCTACCACAGAGAATTTCTAGAACTTTCCAGAGTGTGTTGGTAGCACTGCTTTCCCTGTCAAGAAATATCATTCCTGTCTGAGCATAGTGGCGCAAGCCTGTCATTCCAGCGGCTCTGGAGGCTGAGGTACTCCTACCCTAAGAAGGCCTTAAGAAACTCAGGGAGACGCTGTCTCCAAAAAAATATATATAAAAGAGCTGGGGATATGGCTTACTAGTTAAGCATCTCTGGGTTCAATTCCCTTTACCCTTCTTCCAAAAATGAAATATCATTCCTGCCCTCCTCAAGTTTTGCCTAATCTTTCAAGATATAAATCAATTTTTCTTGATTCCTTAGGTGGATTTTCTTATTTAAGTTCTAAAAACCTTGTGTAGATACATGTATTCCCGGAGCCTAAATAGTAGGAACTCAATATTTAATTACAGAGTAAAGTACCTAAATTAATATTTTGCATGTATATATTATCTTCAGGCAACTGTACATGCCTTGAGAAATAACTTATTAATCTTTAGGTCTTAGCTGCTAAGCATTTACTTAAATACAATAGTTAAATGAGTTCCATTTTAAAATTTCTTTAGACTTTTTTTTTTCTCTTTTGAGACAGATTCTTACTACATTGCCCAGGCTGACATGGAACTACTGTTCTAAAGCAGTCCTCGAACCTCAGATTCCTGGGGTCTAGAGATGCATGCCACGGGCCAGGGTTGTGGCTCAGTGGTAGATGCTTGCCTCACATGTGTGGGGCACTGGGTTCCATACCCAGCACCACATAAAAAATAAAATAAAATGAAGGTATTGTGTCCATCTACAACTAAAAAAATAAATTAAAAAAGAGAGAGAGAGAGATGCGTGGCACCACACTCCTCTTCCTCGGACATTTTTGTTGTGACTTCTGTTAACAGCTCAAGTTGTTCAGCTTTCAAATTTTTTTAATTTGACCGGGCGCGGGATGAACACCTGTAATCCCAGTGGTTAGTGAGGCTGAAGCAGGAGGATCAGGAGTTCAAAGCCAAGTTCAACAACGTTGAGGCACTAAGCAACTCAGTGAGACCCTATCTCTAAATAAAGTACAAATAGGGCTGGGGATATGGCTCAGTGGTTGAATGCCCCTGAGTTCAATGCCCGCTACCCTCCCTGCCAAAATTTATTAATTTGATTTTTATATCCGCTGAAGAACCAGTGACATATAACATTCCTCTAAAGTGGGGAAAGTGTTTATCGAACAGAATTTAGGCAATAACAACATTTGCACTTTTTCTTAAAAAAATCATGGACACACCCTTAAGGAGGTCATCCAAAAGCTAGTGGCATTGAAGCCTGTGGATAGATTTGAGCCACTAAGATTTGTGGTAGCTCTTCCAATTTGAGAGAAGCAGAAAACCAGCCCATTGTGTGGAGACAGAGTTTTATTTGCCAGCAATGCCAATAGCAAAGTGGAGACATGGGGTTAAGAGCAAGAGAAGCAGATAAGGTAGTGACCTAAAAATCACAGAGGTCCCGGGAAGTCTAAAGGATACATCTCAAGTAACTGAAGGTGAGGCGTTCTCCCTAGAGACCGCTTTTGAAAAAGTGGGGGATGATGGGATGATGGGTGGACCTTTTATTTTTCTAGATGAGCCACGTTCCTGATTGGTGGCCCAGTGTTGCGTGTGCACCAAACTCCACCCCTTGAGCCTTAGCAACGGGAAAGGGAAAGACTGTGATTGGCAGATCCAGTTAGGAGCTCCGTGGAGCCAGGAGGGGGTGCTATTTATGTTGGTCCTAGGAGTTTGGTGCAGTCTCAAGGAGATGGCTACGCTTTCAAACCTAACACTTTCTGGGAAAGTGCTAACAAACCCCAACAATGGGGGAAAGCTGGCTTTTCTGGATATGTCTCTAGGTATGTAGAGGCCAGAACCCATCCCCCAGAGTCAGGGCTAGATGTGTTTGAGTGGGAGACCTCCTTCTGTCTAGCACAGGCTGGCGATGGCGTTGCCGCCCTCTCTCAAGAGAGGCTTCCACCTCATGTTACCAAACTCGCCCCATCCCAAAAATACACTCCGTGCTGTCCCTGGTCTCTGCTCCCTAACCGTGCCTCTATCCTTTAGTAGGGGAACCCTGACAGAAATTGCATGGGGTGTGCTGGAAGTTGCTGGTGGGGACACCTGAGGGAAATTTTAAAAGGCAATCTTTTGGATGTGTTTGATTTTCCTGAGAGATGACTCCAATCCGCGTTCTTCTTTCAGGCCTGCGAGGTCACATGAACTCCTCATATTGAAGTGTGTCATAAATGACTAACTGCCAGGGACCGGTTGCTAGGGACTCCCTGGAAGTGCGTAGAAGGAGTGGGAGAAGGGGCGATTGGTTGGCCGGTTGGTCGGTTTTTATGTGGTGCTAGGGAGTGGACTCAGGTCTTCGTAGATGCTGGCGAGTGGTTTCTGTAGATGTTGGCAGGTGGTTTTGTCGCTATTCGCCCACTGCTCCTACCCTGGCGCCTCCTAGTCTCTTATTTCAGACCTTTAAATGGACAGTGAAGCCCTTAAAGTTTTAATTCCTTTCCCAAGACTCGTAATTCCCATGGGGGACAGATTTTATTTTATTTAGATTTTTAAAGATGGATACAATATTTTTATTTTTACTTATCTATGTTTTTATGTGGTGCTGAGGATTGAACCCAGGTCTCACAGCGAGGCAAGTGCTCTACCACTGAGCCACAACCCCAGCCCAGGGATCTCATTATTCACTTGCTATCATACACCTTAGAAAAGGAAGGTTTGGGGTAGGGGTGGGGTAGACTTTGTAAATGAGCCAGCCAGAGAGCCTAACTGGGCTGGTAGTTATGGAAACAGATGGGGCGCAGTAGCAGAGGAGGGAAAGAAACAACTGAGGGAAGGAAAGACCTGACCCGTCAGGGTCACGTAGGAAATGAGGGGGAAAGGCATCGCTTTGAGGACGGACCTAAATCGCACAAAGGAGTGGAGAGGGTGCACCATAGAAATGGGACGAGCAATGAAAAGGAGGCGGGGTTCAAATTAGAGATGAGGGTCGGGGATCAGTGAGGGGTAGAACTTGGAAAGAGGTGGGGTTGTGGATGGAGAGTGTACCATAGAAATGAGAAAAAAGTTGATACGGATAGAGAGAAAAGATCACGGAAATAGAGTGGAGCCCCTTGGGGCGAGGAGTAGAGCAGTGACATCCAGCCCGCGGAACTTGGAAGTGGGAAGAGCAGAGCATATAGCGGGAATTTAGAAAAGAGTAATAGCCTTTGCGAGCAAAGTCCCAGTTCTTCTGGAAGCTGAGGCAGGAAGATTACTTGAGTCCAGGAGTTCAAGGCCAGCTTTGGCAAATGTAAGGAAACCTCCTGTCAAAACAATAGAAATAAGCTGGATGCAGTAGCCTACACTTGGAATCCCAGCGACTGGAGAAGCTGAGGTAGGAGGATCATAAATTCGAGGCCAGTCTGGGCAACTTTAGAGACTCTGTCTCAAAATAAAAATAAAAAGGGCTGGGGTGGGGTGGGGTTGTGGCTCAGTGTTAAAACGCTTGCCTAGCATGTGTGAGGCACTGGGTTCTATCCTTGGCACCACATTAAATAAATAAATAAACAAACAAACAAACAAACAAATAATAATAATAATAATAATAATAATAATAAGTATTGTGTCAAACTGCAACTAAAAATGGGAGACGCTGGGGAATTGGTTCAGTGGTAAAGCGCCCCTGGGTTCAATCTCCAGTATCTCCTCTTAATAGAAATGAAGAATAGAGTGGGGGAAAAACAAGGACATCTTTAAAATGAGGAGAGGATGGGGTAGACTCAGCGGTAGGGTGCAAGAGCTAGCCCATGGTTTCAGTCCCCTGGGGTGGGAGTGGGGGAAATATGGAGGGAAAGCAGAGCAATGAAAGCTGATGGAGCAAGGAAACCATAGGAGCAGGAGGAGCCAGGGCTAAAACCTTGGAAAGAGAAGAAGTAAAGCAGGAATGGAGAACCTTAGAAATAGGTAAGGGCTAGTGTTAGGGCCCAATGGTAGAGTACTTGCCAAGAGCATAGGGTCCTGGCTTCAACCCCCAGAACAGCAAAAAGAAGAAGAAACGAAGGAGAGGGAGCCACCAAGGGTGGAACTTAAAAATAAAAGACCTAGGAGGGTTGCCCTTATAAGTGGGGAGTCCATTTTGAGTTAATTCTTCTGAATGATGTGAAGTAGGATCTAACCTCATCTTTTTGCATGTGGATATCTAGTTGTCCCAACACCATTTGTTCCCAGCAATGGTGCACCCCTGTAATCTAGCTACTTGGGAGGCTGAGCTGGAGGATCACAAGTTCCAGGCCAGCTTCAGCAATTTAGCAAGATCCTGTCTCAAGATAAAAAAAAAATAAATACAACTGGGAGTAGTGGTGCAAGCCTGTAATCCCACCTGCTCAGGAGGCTGAGGCAGGAGGATGGCAAGTTCAATGTTAGCTTCAGCAATTTAACAAGGCCCAAAGCAATGTAGCAAGACCCCAACTCAAAATAAAAAATAAAAAGGGTTGGAGATGTGGATCGTTGATTAAGTACCCCTGGGTTCAATCCCTGCTGCCAAAATAAATAAATAAATAATAAAAATTAAAATGGACTGGAGATGTAGCTCAGTGGTAAAGCACTTTTGGGTTCAATCCTCAGTACAAAAAAAAAAAAAAAGACTATTCTCTCTCCTTATTGAGAGATCTTGGTGGAATTGTTTTCTTAATTTTGTTTTTTATTATTCATTGCTAGTATAGGTTGGGTATCCCTTATTTGAAATGCTTAGGACCAGAAATGCTTCATATTTTGGAGTTTTTCAGATTTGGGGATGTTTGCATGGACTACCAGTTGAGCATCCCTAATCCAAAAATCCAAAATATAAAATACTCTGAAACCTGAAGCTCTAAAAATATCAGCAAGTTGTGGGGGATTTTAGAGCACCTCAGATTTTCAGATTAGGGATACTCAAACTGTGTATAGAAATGTAATTTATTATTATTTATAAATCTTATATCCTAAACTTCATGAATTTATTAACTGTAGTATGTGTATGTATCCTTAAGAAATTCTATATACAATATATACAAGATCATTGTATCTGAAAATAGATTTAACCTTATTTTGTGTGTGTGTGTGGTAGCAACAGGCTTTCTTGTAAGACAAAGACCCTTGTGGATTCCATACTGCTGCTTGGTCACCACTTCTAACTCCATCATGAGTTCTGAAATATTTTGTGGCATTAAGATGACTTTTAAAAAATATTATCTATGGGAGTAAAGGTGTAGCTCAGTAACTGGTAGAGCACTTGGCTAATATGTGTGAGGCCCTAGGTTCAACCCTTAGCACTGCAAAAAAATAATTGGGTCACTGTCCAGGGCTGGGATTATGGGGAAGAAGGAAAAAAAAATTTGAATGGTAACACCAAGAACTTTATAGGAATTACACTTCTTGTTCACCACTTGATCTAAAAGGAGATGAAGGCAAATTTAGGATGGTTAGAAAGAAAGGAACCCTTTCTGTCTGACAGATGTATTGGATCATACATGCACAAATATAGTATCTTCTCTGTATTAGGCACTTAGTACATTAATCAGTAAACAATGGCCTCTTCTTAAATACCTCAATCTAGTTGAGGACGCTATTAAGTAATATATGCAGTTTGCATTGTTTAAAGTGTTCTGAATTACGTATAATCAGAATCTTTTAGAAAGTGAGAGAAACCTGCTGTCATTTTGTCAAATTTTTTTCCTCCTACAGGCTGTATCCTTTAGCTAATTGTCACTTTTTTTTTCTTTTTTCTTTTTGGTACTGGGGACTAAACCCAGGGGCACTTAACCACTGAACCACATCCTCAGCCCTTTTTTGTGTTTTATTTAGAGACAGGGTCTCATTGGGTTGCTGAAGCTGGCTTTGAACTCATGATCCTCCTGTCGTAGCCTCTGGAGACACTGGGATTAAGGAGTACGCCACTATTGTCACATATTTTGAGGATCCTAGTGTTCTGAACTTCTAAATGTTGTTTACAAAAATTGTGCTTTAAATGTTTATAAATATAAAATAGAGCTTTTGACCCACTGGAAAACATAATACAATATGATTATGCTTTTTACAAGAAATTTTTTTAAAAAAATATTTATTTTTTAGTTGTATATGGACACAATAATATCTTTATTTTATTTTATGTGTTGCTGAGGATCAAATCCAGAGCTAGGTGAGCACTCTACCGCTGAGCAACAACCCCAGCCCTTTCACAAGAAAATTAATTACATAATTTATATAAAATCTAATTATTCAGGATCTAATACTCCCACACTTAGGTGCATAATAAATTTTGCATGTTTGTTTTCCCATTTAAAAACAAATTGGGACTTGGGGGTGTAGCTCAGTGGTAGAGGGCATATTTAGCATACGTAAGGTCCTGGGTTCAATCCCCCAGCACCACACACACACACACACACACATTTAAAAGAAAATTATTCATGCAGTATCTCAAGTAGTGTGAACAATTTTAAAAATGTTTACAGAATGTTACCTTTCTTTAATCCTGAGACTAACTTACTCAGGCCAAAATTTCAAATAGCCTTTTTTTTTTTTTTTTTGGTGATACCTAGATAAGAATAGTTCTTGAGAGATGGCTTCCTTGAGATGTCTTTTTTTTCAGGTGGTTACAGTGGTGACATCATTACAGAAAGTAGCATAAGCAAAACCTCATATCTCTGTAAGGATACATCTTGAAAACTAAGGGAAAGGACACAAGAACCTGGAAAAGGGTTGATTCTTATATTAAGGACACCTCCTTCATAACCTCATAGCTTACATGGGAAGGGTCCTTAGACATTTTACCCAGGTTTGAAGCATTTGTTTTCCCTTCCCTATGGAAAGGCTGAGAAGGAAGTAGGTTTTATCTCTAAATCACAGCTGACAAGATCTCTGATTTTTAGCACTGTATATATTGTTTTACAATTCCTTTACAGTGCACCAAATCGGATGGTAGTCTGGGATTTCAAAGTCCAGGAATTAAAATTATGTATGATTTCAGTAAAAAAACAAATCCAACCAACCAAACTCCAAAACTCATGTCAAGGGTGTGAATAATTAGGAGACATTTAAAAAACTAATTAAGGGTTTATTTTTAAACTATTAAGGGTTTGTTTTTGTGTGTGTGTGGTGCTGGGGATTGAACCAAGGGCCTTGTGCATGCAAGGCAAGCACTCCACCAACTGAGCTATATCCCCAGCCCTAACTAATTAATTTTTTAAAAGAATGTTATGTTTGAAAAATCAAAGAGCTTGTTTTTTTTTGAAGATTTTTTTCTTTTTTCTGCTATGAAACCATCTGTTATTTCTGATCCACTTGACATACACCTATATATCCAGAGAGGGGAAAAAAAGCAAAATAGAAAACATTAAGTGCTTTATACAGGCCACATAGGTACACTTGAGCAAACCTTTTAGTGTCACTATTATTGAATGCCAATTAAATTGAATTAAGATATTTATTGAACATTTACTATGTACCTAAAAGAATTTCTATGAAACAGAATTTTTAAATTTTATTTTTTATTTATATATGAAGCAGAATGTATTCCAATTCTTATTACACATATAGAGCACAATTTTTCATATCTCTGGTTGTATACACAATATATTCACACCAATTCGTGACTTCATACCTGTACTTTGGATAATAATGATCATCACATTCCACCCAGAAATATTTTTATACTACTTTTTTCCCTTCAATTTTCTAATCTTGTTATAGAATTTTAGATCTAGAGGGGACGATGGAAACTCAAATAAGGAAACATTTATAAAAAGAATTAAAGGAATGTCATTGTAAATTCATTGATACTCTTACTTAGGCTATATACACAAACGCCTTTTTTTCTGTCTCATGGCATATTTCTAAGTTGGGGGCACAGACATCTTTTCCTAATGCACTTTTTCAATTACATTTCAATTTGAACACTTGTGAATTTAATATGAAATATTTATGAACACTCAAATGCTAGATTTATTTTCAGAAAATGCAGCATAAAATGGATGGGCTGGGGATTTAGCTCAGTGGCAGAGAATGTGCTTGGCGGGCATGAGACCCTGGATTCAATCCTAGTACCACACACACACACATACACACACACACACACACACACACACACACACACAAAAGGATTACATAACTGAAGTATATTATTTTTCTCCATTTGAATCTGAAGCGCCTTCTAAATTAAAATTTCCTATTTACTTGATTTTCATCACTGTTGGCATTTTGAATACTTATGTCTAGATTCTGCATTAGTTTAGAGAAGCACTATGCCCTACAGGCTTGTCTCAGTGTGACCATATCAGTGTTCTAAGTGCAAAGAGAAATAGAATATTTAGTATTCCAAGAAGTGAGATAAAAGATCTGTATTATACAAAGCTTTTCCATTTTATTGGGAAGCAAGCACAAGTTAACTTGGAAAATAATATAAATATATATATATATATATATATATATATATATATATATATATATATATATATATATGTCTTTGGAGGCAGTGTACTAGGGATTGAACCCAGAGGCACTTAACCACTAAACCATATCCCCAACCCTTTTTTTATATTTTAGAGACAGGGTCTTACAGAGTTACTTAGGGCCTTGCTAAGTTGCTGAGGCTGGTTTTGAACACGTGATCCTCCTGCCTCAACCTCCCAAGCTGCTGGATCTAGGCAGTTTTATAGTTTTCACTAAAATAAGTTTCCTTTAAAATGTGAACTTAGTTTACAAAGAGAGTCAGTGGGGGTGGAGCTCTAGCTCAATGATAGAATACTCTCTGCTGATCTTTCAGGGCCAGGGCACAGTACTTGGAAAGTAAATGTTTGTTTATTTATTTATATATACTAGGTAATGTATAAGAGCTTTTATATAGAAATGCTTTGTATACTTTAAAGTACTATTCAATTGAAGGGTGTTATTTTTAAGACGGATAACTATCCATTCCACCATCCCAATCAAAAGTATCTGGTAAATGTTTCTCAACTGTAGTGTAGGTCTGCATGAACCCCAAGAAATTTTGTGTGATATTTAAGACAATGTTAGCCATTAGAAGTTATCTTCAGTGACTCTGAGGAATGGAAAAATTAAGTCATTGAGAATTGTATATGAGGGCTACAAAACAGTCTGATCCCAGAGCATGTTCTCATGTCACTGTGAAAAGTACTGACCCAGGAAGGAGCTTGCTCTTCACTTTTTCCTCTCCACAATTTTGTGATCCTATTTTAGAATTCACCATCTTTGGTTCCCTGTAAGCTAGGTAATGATTGTTTCAGGAATATTAGGGAGGTTAAAGATTTAAATATCTGGGGCTGGGGTTGTGGCTCAGTGGTAGAGTGCTCGCCTAGCATGTTTGAAGCACTGAGATTTGATCCTCAGCACCGCATAAATGTAAAATAAAGATATCATGTCCACTTAAAACTAAAAAAAAAAATAAAAAAATTTAAATATCTTCCTATGTGTCTGTAAGATATCCTATTTGTATATTCCCTTATAATTGTAATATGAAAAAAATCTGGGGCTAGGGGTGTAGGTCAGTGATAGAGCACTTACTTACCTTGCATGCTGTCCTGGGTTTGATCTCCAGTACTACCAAAACAAAAAAATCTGTACCAGAGATTTCCACAGATTTTTTTTTTTTTTTTGGAGCGGAGAGCGCAGTGCTGAGGATTGAACCCAGGGCCTCACACACATCCTAGACAAGTTTGTCACTCCATCAAAAAAGGAAAAGAAATGCACTCAATTGACTGTTGAGCTTCACCTTTGAAGATACCAGCATCTCAAAGAAAATCAGGATCAGATCTTTAGAGACTTAAGGCAAGACTAGCACTGAACAAAACAGTAAAGGAATGGTTAATCTTTGGCATCTATCTGACTCTTTCATGCTGTTTTCACCTACTCCTCCTCTTTCTTTTAATATCTGTAGCTCCTTCCAAATGCTTAGTTTGTGTTTATTTCTGAAGATGCGTTGACATAAGTAAGCTATTATCTACCAATACAACATTCTACCTGTAGAGCTTTCCTTTCCATTCCAGATGTTAGGAAGGTATCAGGTTGTCTCCCATCATTCAAATCATGCCATGTAAGTGCTTTCTACCTGAATACCTAAGAACTTTCCTTATAATAAAGGCTTCCTGATACATAGTAATACAAGTAATACAAGCTCCTCACTTCTGTGGTATCACTTATGAGCTTCCATTTTAATTTCTTAGTTTTCTTATCTTCTTTTTTATTATCACTGTGTTGCTTTTTAAATTTCAAAATCTTTAAAATGTTTTTCTTTAGTTGTAGATGGACACAATACATTTATTTATTTATTTATTTATACCGGGGATTGAACTCCTCAGGGGTATTCGATCACTGAGCCACATCCCCAGGCCTATTTTTCATATTTTATTAGAGACAGGATCTCACTGAGTTGTTTAGTGCCTTGCAGTTGCTGAGACTGGCTTTGAATCACAATTCTCCTGTCTCAGCCTCCCAAGCTACTGGAATTACAGGCATGAGCCACTGTGCCCAGCTTATTTATTTGTTTTTATGTGGTGCAGAGGCTTGAACCCAGTGCCTCACACATGCTAGGTAAGCACTCTACCATTGAGCCACAACCCCAGCACTTACCTTCTTACTTTTTAAGAAAATATATGTAGGTAATTGTCTGTCACTTACATTTATTCCAAAATGATACTATTGCTTTATATTTCTCTGGAACTGAAATAACATTTATTTAAATGGTCCTCCCTTGAGCTATTGTAATCTTGAAGCTTTTTTTTATTTTTGTAAGTGCAGTTACCACAGATCTGTTTGACAGGAATGTTTTTCTTATTTCCAAAAACTAACTGTAAAATCTCTGTATTGTTTGATATTTGTTATGGTTTTTCAGTTTGATTATTATTATAGTAAAATCGTTTTTCAGGTGTACTAAATTTTTAAATGTTCTGAAATATGATGACTGCTGACTTGAGATACAGTGTTGTTATTTGGCTTTTTCTATTTTTTAATCTGTACTTTCCAATACAGATGACATTATAATCCTTAAAAAGATAGAAACTACCTGTGTGGAAGACATCAAGAATAAAAAACAGAACAATAAAAAACCTACAGCTTCAAAACGGCGATCAAATGCTCATAGACAACGCAGGCAGAAAGGTAAAGTATACTAAAAATTACACACGGTAAAGAGTCTGAAATATCTGTAACTGACAAGGTAAGCAAATTCAAGAGCTTGCCATGCTGTTGTAAAGTTACATTATTTTACTTATTTTTTTCTAGTCAAGGACTCATATAGGGTTGGTAAGACTCTATGCCATGTCAAATGAAATAATTTTTTAAATTTATCTAAGTTATTTCACTAAAGAAGGGCAAGATGAGATAAGTAACCATATGGGCTAAGAAATGTTTTGTACATTTCTGGTTGGTTGGTCCTTCCACATTTAGGAAGCAATGCAGGAAGGTTAAGAGCATGGTCAATAATCTGGGTACTGCAGCATCCACATTTTGTAAAAAAGAATGTTGTTGGGCAAAGACAGTTGGGGTAGAGTATGAAGAATATCCTCTGTAACACTAACCACATTGGTTGGTTCAGAGAGTGTATTTTCATATGAATATACTGCAGATTGCCATAGTAGAAAATTCTTTTTAATAATTAAGATTCTATGTGATCTAGTGAAAAGGTTGAGACCATCTAAACATTGCGCATATTCTCCGAGTTGCCTACCCAGCTTCAGTATAATTCTCCTGTGAATCTTTTAAGTGGCTTAACATATTCTGAAAAAAGGAGGAATGGTTGTTATTATAAGGGCAAAGCAGCCAAGATTGGTGAGATGGTCCATTCTCATGTTCCTAGCCAAATATAAAATTTATTTTTTGAGGCTTTTGAAAATCTATATTCTTTGATTGTTTCTTAAGCTGTCTTTGTACCCAAAGCAAAGCAGATAGGTGAAGCAAATAGCCATACAATGAATACAAGACAGCCAGTTTCTCTCTATCTCTTCTTTTTCTATTGGAGTATTCCTTCAATTAATTTCAGATACTATGTCCCAACATAGTATATGAAATAAAATTTGAGGTATTATATACAAAGAAGATTACCCTATTAGGGTAGGCAAATGGAAACAGTATGGCAAAGATTGTTCTAGAATTCAGTGAGACTCCTAGATGATATTAGAGTAATGAAATATCAAAAGTTTTACAAAACCCAGTGCATAGCTTTAAAATGAGGTCATGCACAATATTTCTGAAAGACATGTTGAATTTGCTGACTAAAAATACAGAAAATAATTATTTTTCAAAGGGTGCACGTTTTACAAAACCCAGTGCATAGCTTTAAAATGAGGTCATGCACAATATTTCTGAAAGACATGTTGAATTTGCTGACTAAAAATACAGAAAATAATTATTTTTCAAAGGGTGCACAAAATTCCAAAACAAGCTTGACAAAAAAGTTGATGATCAAAAATCACACGAAGAACCTTCTGGAGCAAAGTCTGGACAAAGCCCTTTAAGTAAGCAGCCTTCAATTGAGCAGGTAAATAAATACCAAGAATTAACTGATACAAAAATTCCTAAGTTTGATTATATATCTTAATATTAAGAGTTATTTTAAATTCCATTGAGAGCTGGGATTGTTTCTTAGTATTGTTCCATGGTGACTTGAATACAATCTAAATTAGATTTTTGTTAGTTGAAGTTTTGCCCCTGTGTCTCTTTGTGATAAACATTTGGGTTGTTTTGCTATTTTTGGTCAATAGAAATTTATTTTAATATTTATTTTTAATTGTAGTTGAACACAATATCTTTATTTTATTTATTTATTTTTATGTGGTGCTAAGGATTGAACCCAGGGACTCACACGTGCGAGGCGAGCGCCCTACTGCTAGGCAGTCCCTGGTCAATAGAAACTCTGAATTTATAAAATGCTAAAATAGATTATTGTTAGTTATCCTATATACTCATTCTAATTTTTCTCCTCTTACAGAGTGTTTGATTTTAAGTTATAGTATAAAAAATTTTAGTAGCCTTGTAAATTAATTATAAAAACCAGAAGTGAGATGAAATAGAATATGAAATACACTCTGGAACTAACAAGTGGGACAGACTATGGTTGTATAATCCTTTACCTCAGCTTCTATAGGTAGACTGGTCACTGGACAAGAATTTGAGAGGTGCTCCTCCAGATTTATAAGCTAACATTGGTGTTAATGTTTCAGCTTGGCCTATAAACTGATTCTTTTTATGGCGTTATGTGATCATTTAGTAAAAAATGGTGGTTCTGGCAGCTTAAACCATTTTTGTAAAATTATGTAAATGCAAATTATTTACTTATTTTGGAGAGGAGCATATTGCATTTTCAAATATTTGAACGATTAATTTAAGTTGATCAAATACCTATTAGGTGTCTACTCTATGCAGCCCCCGAATGGTACTAAAGCAGCCTGCTTCAAATACCATATGTGATAGTAGGAGAGAAACAGAAGAAAGAAATGTAATGCCAGGCAGGATGAAATACATGTTCTAATAGGGTATATGTTCTACATTATAGAGATGCAGTAATGCATTCTGACTGGGGAGAATTCAGAAAGTCTGATGGAAGAGATGACATTTGATTTATATCTTGTAGGATGAGGAGGTTTGGGATAAAATTTGGAAAGAAGAATGAAAGCTTGGACTGGGGTTGTGGTTCAGTGGTAGAGTGCTCACCTAGCATGTATGAGGCACTGGGTTCGATCCTCAGCACCACATAAAAATAAAATAAGGATATTGTGTCCACCTAAAACTAAAAAAAAATAATTTTTTTAAAAGAGAAGAATGAGAGCTTTTTTGATACAGTCCATGATGCAGAAATAAACTGAATATTGTAAAACTGTTTTCAAATTGATAGTATCTTTATGTAACTCATATTTTTGAAATTAAAAAAAATTATAGACAAAATACCTTTATTTCATTTATTTATTTTTATGTGGTGCTGAGGATGGAACCCAGTGCCTCACACATGCTAGGCAAACGCTCTACCACTGAGCTACAACCCCAGCCCCAATTGGGTACTGGGGATTGAACTCAGGGACACTGGATCACTGAGCCACACCCCCAGCCCTGCTTTGTATTTATTTAGAGACAGGGTCTCACTGATTTGGTTAGTGCCTTGCTTTTGCTGAGGCTGGCTTTGAACTCAAGATCCTCCTGCCTTAGACTCCCAAGCTGCTGGGATTACAGGAGTATGCTACCATGCCTAGCTTCCAGTTCCATTTTTGAAACTTTTGAGACTGCCAGTATAGCAAAACTCATCACAAAAATACAGTAAAGAAATATAAGAAAGTTAACCATAATTATTTTACTAATAAATAGAATAATTAGTGTCTGATGGTGTGTTGCAATTCTTTCTCCTTTCCTTTTTTCTTTCTTTCTTTCTTTTTTTTTTTAATATTTATTTTTTAGTTTTCCGCGGACACAACATCTTTGTTTGTATGTGGTGCTGAGGATCAAACCCGGCCGCGCACATGCCAGACAGGCGCGCTACCGCTTGAGCCACATCCCCAGCCCTCTTTCTTTTTTTTTTTTTTTTTTTGATCCTGGAGATTGAACCCAGGTCCTAACACAAGCTTGCTGAGTGCACTACCACATTTCCAGTTATTTCAAGACAGGGTCTCAAGTTGGCCAGGCTGTTCTCAAACTTGTGAGCCTGCTGCCTCACCCTTCCTTGTAGATGGGATTACAGGTGTGCATCACTGCACCCAACAATGCCTTGCAACTCTAATAAGCAAGTTATATACGTTGAAAGATTTAATCAACTAAGAATAGGATAAATAATCTACTAAATAGGATAAAATTGTATTTATTCAACATAATTCTTTTTGATAGGAAGTTTCTGCTTGCATATAAGGAAGGATAACTAATGTGTATTTCATTTTCTAAAGGTGAAACATTTATTTTCGGGGGAGTATTGGAGATTAAACCCAGGGATTCATTCATGCTTAGCATGTACTCTACCACTAAGCTATATCTTAATCCTGAAACTCTATCTATCTATTTATCTATCTATATTTTTTTAGTTGTAGATGGACATAATAGCTTTATTTATTTTTATGTGGTTCTGAGGATGGAACCCAGTGCCTCACACATGCTAGAAATGTACTCTATGGCCCCTGAAACTATTTCGTATTGTAAACATTTATGAAAGGACCACAACTCCTTTGAGAAGAGTTTTCAGGAGTTAGGCCTCAATCCTATTTTTTCTGCTGAGCCACCGTGCTCCCAATACTATTCACTTAGAAGAGATACATGTGTATTTCACCCAGTCTACTTTTCAGTAGAAATGCTGGGGAGTGTCTATGGCCTTAGGCTCCAGTAAATATTTTTTTTTTCATATTTTTTATGTTATTGACGCTTTCTATTCAGAATATTCTTTGTGTTGGTGCCTTCCCTGCTATTTAGCAGTTGCTTTCACCTCTGGCAGTGTAATACAAGAAAGGCATAATGCCAAATCTAGGGCATGTTTTCTTTGCCAGGCAACATTTGCTAGTGGAAAGCTTGATTTCTCAGCACAGTTCATATAACTTTATCCACTTATTTTATGTAATATCATAGAGATTTGTCAAACTTTCATTATTTCCATTAGGCTGATTCACACTATTGCCTTTTGGTTTAGAAGTTGAAAAGATAGAAAGACTGAGTAATTAACAGGTCAATTTACTTGAACAGTATTAAGCCAACCTTCTGCTTCCTTTATAGATTTCTTTCCTGCACTTAGTTTTTCTCTCTAGAATTATGTGTTTTTATATTGAATTTATAGATTATTTTCTTAAATGATCATCAAGCTGGCAAAAACAGTATTTGATCCTAAGGATGTATACTATGAAATGTTATTAAATATTGCCTCTCCTAAACTATAAAGTCATATAATCTTTGTTTCTTTAACAAAATATAGATCCAGAAAATGGTAGGTAGAACATGATCTTGGAATATATTAAAATTCATAAAGCGACTAATTTTCCATATTTTCATTTTATTAAAGTCTTATTTGCATAATATTCTTTGTGCCAATGACAAGGGACAACAGAGCTATTCTACAAGATAGTTCTAAAAACTAGTATATAAAAAGTAATCACAGTAGAATTTCATGAGAAATAATTGCCCATAGAAATGGTCTTAAGAAATATCATTGTGACTTAATCAAATTGTGGAGCATGTTTTATTTTTTTGTATAATTGGGGTCCTTTACAGGAGAAGTGCAATGACAATAAGAAGACCCAGTCAGAGAGGAATCAAGGCCAATCGGAAGAAAAACAGCATCAATCAGAAGGAAATCGAGGCCACTTAGAGAGATCTCATAGCCGATCAGTGAGATCTCCTGACAAATCCAAGAGATCTCATGGTCAATCAGAGAGATCTCGTGGCCAATCAGAAAGATCTCATGAGCAATCAGAGATATCTCATGGTTGCTCAGAGGGATCTCGTGGTCGCTCAGAGGAATCTCATGGTCGCTTGGAGAGATCCCGTGGTCATTTGGAGAGATCTAATGGTCATTCAGAGAGATATCATGATTATTCAGAGAGATATCATGGTCAATCAGGGCGATCTTATGGCCAATCAGAGAGATATCGAAGATACTCACCAGGAGGAAGATTCAAATCATCACCAGAAACTGAGTCTGAATTTGACAGGTAAAAATACAAAGAATACTTAAGCATTAGTACATGTTAAGTGATATGGAAATGTAAAGACATGCTTTCTATTTCTATATTTTAATGGCTAAATGTGTGTTTGTTTTAACAGACATGTATTGGGACAAAGATATTAATGAAATAGAGAATATATATATATATATAATATATATATATAATATGTAAAGATATATAATATGTAAAGATATATATATAATCAATGTTCTTTCAATTTACTGATATACTGTAGCTATCATCCAGTTTCCTAGGTTGTCTCATTAAGTTGTTTTATCTAGGTCTGTTTTTCTTTGCAGAGCTCTATGTACTCAGCCTTTTCTACTGAGCCTACCCCACAATCAGAATTCAGAATATATTGACTTAGTCAGTATTCTATTCTCTTTGAATCTTCCAACCTGTGAGGCAAACTGGTTTAAAAATAACTACTCTGAATTTATATAAAATCTATGCCAATAAATTTGTATCCTTCCTTTATCTTCTTCCTAAAAAGTCCTCAGAGAGTCTTCTGAGACAAATAATAGATGTGTCTTTGGACAGCTGAACTTTTCTGCTTTTCCTAAAATCAGACCATAAAAGAGGATGCCTATTTTGTACATAAATTCAATACTAACCTTCTAAGTATATTTTGAATATATTACATATATTCACTGTTGCCTTCTAAAACTATTCGCATAGGTTTGTCTATACTAACAAAAGAATCAGAGAAATATAAATAGTTCTATGAATTTAGTTTTCAAAAACAGAAGATCTTTTTATTGCAATTTATTAGGTTATTGAATAAAAATTTAGTTTTCAAATTTCTCAGTGATTGCCTTCAGCTTGCATTGTCTACAAATGTCTAGTTAAATATTAAGCATTGCACAGAATATTATATTAAATATTATATTAAGCATTGCACAGAATTGATGATTTCAACAAAAAATTTCTAAAATGTGTGTGAGTTATTATGTATACATAGAATGTCTGATGCAGACATCACTTTAATGCAAAAGGTTCCATCCCACATTAGCAGTATAAACATAATTTGTGGAGCTGGAGTTGTGGCTCAGTGGTAGAATACTTGCCTAGCATGTGTGAGGCACTGGGTTCGATCCCCAGCACCACATAAAAATAAAAAACAAATAAAGGTATTGTGTCCATCCACAACTAAAAAATATCTTTAAAAAATAAAAATATAAACATAATTTGTTACACAAAATTAAAATGTGATTAATAGCAATGATAAGCAATCCATGTGTCTGCATTTATTAGGGATTTTCCATGTTTTATTTAACTTTACATATTCATTTTTGTTAAGTGCTATAATACTTTCATTAAGACACTGAAAATTCCCTTTACATTATCGTCCAGTGATATATTTCTATCATTTTGCAAATACATTTTATGAGCAAAGTCCTGGGTTTGATCCTCAGCATCACAAAAGAAAAAAATTTAAATACAATGAATAGGTATGTTTAATTTTTTCCTTTATCTTCTGTCATTATAATTTTTATACCCTCAAAACAAATAAATAGTCCTTGAATAGTTAAGGTTAAAGTTATCAAATTTGGAACTATTATTAAGGAATGAACACATAGAGAAAAATTAATATATATTTATAATTGGTCTTCTAAAGATTAATTCTCCTCTATAACTTTCCACTTAATATGCATATATAAGTTGACTAGATAGGTTTAATAATATATTTCAGAACTAGTTTGCTTCTGTGCTAAGTATAAAATGAAGACTTCAGTAATTTCATGTGCCATATAAAATTTCCCCTTCAAGCCAGCTTCACCAGAAAATAAAGACATGCCACAGATGCTAAATAAATTTCTGCATTAAACAATTAAGTCAATCTAGAAGCCCAATGTAGTCTTAATAAAAAGTGAGGTAGCTGGGCAAACATCTCAAATAAAATATGATTGTATACAGAATATCACTTATTTGTGAAGATTTACAAGAAATATTTCCAGTATTAAAAAACTGTTAAGACACTGAATAACAACCCTTAATAGGATTTATTGTGAACAAGGTATAAATCTGGGTTTTTCCATTTTCTTTCTTTTCTGCAGAGCTGGGGATTGAACCCAGGGCCTCATATATGCTAGGCAAACACTCTACCACTGAACCACATCCCCAGCCTCCTTTTTCTTTTATTACTTATTTCTTTTGGTGGTACTGGGGATTGCACCCAGGGTTGCTTTACCACAGAGCTACGTCCTCAGACCTTTTTTTTAAAAATTTTTATTTATTTATTTATTTTAGTTTTCGGTGGACCTTTATTTTTATTTATTTATATGTGGTGCTGAGAATCAACTCACACATGCTAGGCAAGCACTCTACCACTGAGCCACAACCCCAGCCTCAACCTTTTTATTTTGAGATAGGGTTTTACCAAGTTGCCCAGGCTACCTCAAATTTGTGAACCTCCCGCTTTGGCCTCCCAAGTCTCTGGGATTACAGGCGTGTTCCACTGTGCCAGGCTATTTATTTTTTTGAGACAGATTTTCACTATTTTTGTCAAGGATGGCCTGGCCTGGCCTCAAACACAATCCTACTGCCTCAGCCTCCCTAGTAGCTGGGATTACAGGCTATCACTTCCATGCCCAGCTTTAAATTTGGATGTTTAAATCCCCTAAAATACCTGATAACAATTTCAGATTTTCCCCCCTCTTTTCTGACATGGTGACTGCATTCTCAATCAATGACTTATTTGGCTGAATTGATGGGTAAATAGAGAGAAATAGCAGAACACAGCCTATCTTTTGTGCCTGTACTAAGTAAACTTACATAAAATGAATGGCAAACTCTGTATATCATTAAATTAGCTTGACCATCCTTCTGATGAAAGCTTTTCTAAGCATAGACAAGACCTTCAGAAGGAATGGGCTATTCAGTTTTGGAGTGCTTGCTATTTAAACTTCAGTAATAGGGGCTGGGAATATAACTCAGTGAGTCAGATAAGTACTTAGCATGGGCAAAGTCCTGAATTCAATCCCTAATACCAACAAAACAAAAAAACAAAACAAAACATCCCTCCCCATCTCTAATTATAGAGTGATAACTAATATCTCCTTACCATTCAGCATCTCTTTGGATATTAATACTAGATAGCATTCCAAGTAATTCCTCAAATAGTTTCAGGTCTGATTATAATTGACAAATGAAACTTTTAATTCTCTGATCTTTAATATACTAAAAATACTGTATTTCACTCTGAAGGTAAAAGTTTTTATATTTTATTTTCCTCTTTTTTGTTCTCAAATTCGTCACTTTCACCTAGCCTCATTTGTTGCCTAATTGCCACTATTTTTCTCATTTCTTAAAAAAAGATGCCAGTGAGAATCTGGTCTGTTTTTCTAAGGAATTGGCCTTTAAGGGGCTATAAGTAGCATGAGTGAATGGAAGCAACTTAGGAAGTCATGACTCCATGTCCCAAATCTGTCTCAAAATATGACATTAGACAAATTAGTTAATATTACTGGGTCTCAATTTCCTAATATAGGAAAGGAAAAACTTGAACCATATGAATTTAAAGACATATACCAACTAAAAACATTAGTTTATTAAAAATGGGGTTTTTGTTCATTTTTTCATTTTTAAAAATTGTGGTTAAAAATATAAAATGTATCATCTTAACCTGTTTTTTTTTTTTCCTTTTTGGTGCTAAAGGCTCAAACTCAGGGCCTCGCACATGCTAAGCACATATTCTGCTATTGAGCAACACCACTATCCCTAATCTTAACCATTTTTAAAAGTGCAGTTCAGAAGTGTTAAGTACATTCACATGGTTTTGCAAACAGATCTCTAGAACATTTCCATCTTGGAAATCTGGAACTCTAAACACATAAAGCGATAGTTTCCTCTTGTCTCTCTTTCCCTAGTCCCATTCTACTTTCTTTTTGTATGACTTTGACAACTTTAGATATCTCATATAAGTGGACTCATACAACATGTGATGGGTTTATTTCACTTAGCATAATATTCTCAAGGTTCATTCATTCATGTTGTAACATAACAGGATAATAAATCATATGTTAGTTCTATTTAGAATTTTTCATATGTTTCTTGGCCATTTGTATATGAAAAGATTATCAGCATCATTAATCACAATGAAATGCAGATTAGAAGTACAATGAGATATTGTCACTTTATACCACTGGATATGTATATATGAAGAAAGATGACCTGAAAGTAGAAGAGGGACTATTAGGGACAGGGAAGGGGGCTGGGGAAGAGGAGAAAGGGGAGGAAGAAAAGGGTAAAGGAAGGTTATGGACATGATCAAAGCATGATATATGCATGTATGGAAATATCAGTGTATCCCATTAATTTATACAATCAATATGTGTTAATTATAAATTGAAAATAAAAAAACTTAGGCTTTTGAGTCAGATAAAAAATAAAATGAGACTCTTGGAGATAGCATATAACTAGATCTTTGTTCTTTGAATCCATTTAATCAATCTATACATGTTTTAATTGGGAAATTTAATCAATATACATTTAAAGTAATTATTGATAGGGAAGGACTTACTATTGACATTTGTTACTTGTTTTGTGTGTGTCAGAGCTTTTTGTCCCTCCTTTCTTTTCTTATTGCTTTCCTTTATGTTTATGTTTTATTGATTTTTTTTGTATTGCTAGTCTTTTGTTCTTTTCTAATTTTCTTTTGTGTGTATTCTAAAGAGATTTTCTTAGTGGTTACCATTGCAATCACATAAAACATCTTTAAGCTATGACATTCTATTTTAAACTGATAGCAACTTAACTTTTTACATAGAAAGTATACTCCTTTACAGCTCTACCCATTCCCACTTTATGTTATCAATGCCACAAATTGCATCTTTGCATATTGTATACTCATTAACATAACTTTATACTTTTTTTTGTTTTGGCTGTAAATCGTATGCACCAAAAGTGTAGAAGTATGGGTTACTATATTTTTTTCTTATATTGTCCTTTACCAGAGAATATTTTATTTTTTATAGCTTCATATTGCTGTCTACTATCCTTTCATTTCAACTTGGACTTCCTTTTGTATTTCCTTTTTTTTAAAATATTTTTTTTTTTTTAGGTGTAGATGGACACAACACAATGACTTTATTTTTATGTGGTGCTGAGGATCAAACCTGGGTCCCGCCAGTGCTAGGCGAGCGCTCTACCGCTGAGCCACAATCCCAGCCCCCTTTTGTATTTCTTGTAGAATGAGTTTAGTGGTAATAAACTTACCATTGGTGGGTGGGTGTCAGGGATTGACCACAGGGCCTCATGCAGGCTAAACCACATGCTCTACCATTGAAATATATCCCCAGCTTCTTTCCTTCATTTTGTGTGTGTGTGTGTGTGTGTGTGTGTGTGTGTGTGTGTGTGGTGCTGGGGATTGAACCCAGGGCCTTGTGCATGCGAGGCAAGCACTCTACCAACTGAGCTATATTCCCAACACTTTCCTTCGTTTTTTTGAAGGACCATTTTGTAAGATACAATATTCCTGGTTGGCAGTTTTATTTTTCTTTCATTGCTTTAAATATTACCTTTCCACACTCTTCTGGCCTGCAAAGTTTCTTCTAAGCAATCTACTGATGATCTTATGGAAGTTTCCTTGAATGTGATGAATCACTTTTCTCTTGCTGGTTTCAATAGTCTATATCTTTCCCTTTAGACATTTTGGGGTGGCTCTCTTGTATTAAGAGTTAATTTCGGAGGCTGGAGTTGTGGCTCAGCAGTACAGTGCTTGCCTAGCATGTGCAAGGTCCTGGGTTCGATCCTCAGCACCACATAAAAACATTAAAAATAATAATAATAAAAAATAAAGAATTTTTAAAAAAGAGTTAATCAAATTATCTCATCTTAAAAATGTTAATTTGCCAATATATAATAAGAAAAGAATATTGCTTGAAAACATTTATTCTGAATAATTTCCTTCAAAGTAAAAGATTACTTTTAAAAAAAATTTTCATCCTTTATGATTGATGTCAGGTCTTTTGCAATGAAAAAAAGGAATGAATACTTCCATAGGCAGATACAACAAAGAAATAACCTACTGAATGTGAACCGAGCAGTAAGTGTCAGCACTTTCAACTTGATAGCTTAGAATCTATATGGTTTTATATATCATTTTCATCTGACTAGGCTTTCCCTTTGCAGCTTTTTGTTTTTATGAGTTTTGACATCTACTTATATTGATGGTTGTTTTCATAAGTTTTAAACTTATTTACCAACATCAATATATGAAGAAACCACATATCGTTATATATCTATACAAATAGCCAAGTGTTTCTAGCCTTAAAGGCAATTACTTACCAAAGTTTCCCTCATTCTTTCTATTACCCCTCATCCCAATATAATCCATTACATCATTTAGCTTCTAAATAGGCATTATATAAAAGCAAGAAAAGATGATACAACTAATACATACTAGTAGCATGTATTATTTTAAACAATATGTTTAACAACTATCGTATCCTTAGGACATTGACTTTACTTTATTAATTATTTACTGAATGTCTGTGAACAAACAATGGCAAGAAATGATATAAATAGTATGTTCATTAAGCTAATCAAGTATTTTGCTGGAAATTTCCATCTTTAATATAAAACGTGTGTTTGACATAAGTATTTATGTCAAATACTTTATTGAGAAGATGTAACTCCCATATGAAACACTTAGTACTTATTTCTGCCCATGATACACTGGTATATTTTCCAGTACTTCTCTACCTAGCATAAATGGCAATATGATATAGTATAAAAGTACTAGTCTGGATCTCAAGAGACTTGGCTTCCATTCCCAGCTATTGCACTGACTGGCTGCATTTATTGCCTTGATTAAGTCAACTTGATTTACTCAACTGTAAAATGGAAATTATATTTATATCATAGGTTGTTGTGATGATTAATTGAAAAATATATAGACATTTTAAGATAAAGACTGGATTATGGTAAGCATTCTCTAAGTTGAAGTTATTATTTTTTCATTTACTATGATTATGATTACATCAGATTATTAATTATAATAACCAAATGTTCACATTGGTATGATTAATTTTAAAATATTTTTCAGTCAGTACAATATGGGGTATGCATCCAGGAAGCCCTGTTTAACTTATGGAGACATTGCCATTAGACACACATCTATCCTGAATTTGAGATTGCTTACAGTAGCATATTTACTTGAAAGTACTAATATATGCTTCCAACCTAAACATGAACATTCCAATAAGAGAATAGTTGATCTGTAACATTAACCCTTAAGAATAGCTCCATGTGTTATTTTGCTTGTACAATCTTCTTGCTCTATAAACTTATATTATTTGTAGAATTTTTAATAACAAATTTACCTGAAAAGTATATCTATGGTTAAGACTTTATATAAAAATAGCAGTACCATCCTAAACACCATCTACATATAATTGGATGCGCTGCAACCAGTTCAGTTAGAGGGATCTGGGCCAACTAACATTTGAATCAAAAGCTTTGATATGTTTATTTGGTCTGTTTCATTGACCAAATATAGATGTAACATATGTTGTCACTTGAACAGTAATTATAGGAATCAGAGATATCAGTTAATTATTTTAAAAAATTTAACTTGCACTTGAAATGTCTAATTGACATAAATGACACTTTCTAAAATTAAGTTATTGGGACAATACAGTTTCCCCCCCATGAATATAGTCAAAGTGTCAAAGGTTTGTTATAAATATTTTTATATACAATTTTATATTATATATCATTTAAAATAATATATATTTTGTATAAAATTATATATATACACATATATACATATATGCATATATATGTATATATTATATACATATATTATATATACATATGTGTGTATATGTGTGTGTGTGTGTGTGTGTATGGAAATGTTGAGGTCACCCTTTTCATTTCCCTAGCTCCAGATAATCAGTGTTTGGATCCATGCCACTTTAAGATCCTAAAGATTTTTCCTGCAGGTCACTACTAGCTGTAAGGCTTTGGGGAAATCATTAGACTCTTCTGAATTACAGCTTCTTCATATGTAATGAGAGGGAGTTGAATGGCTTGATCTCTAAATGTCCACTGGGCTTTGACATTCTTATAGCTGTAATTTGGGGCAAAAAGTCAAAAATTGAATGTTAGACTAAGGATAAAGTAAAGAGAATATTATCACTGAAAATACTGATTCAATTTCAAATACAGACAATAAACATCCTGTGCTAAGTTAGGCTTTTGCATTATTTGTTTCAACTTTTTCCATTTAGGTAACACCAGAAAGTGAGTGCAACTCCAATGAAAATAAAAGAACTTATGAGAGGTAATTGCAGACAGACATCTATACAAGTAATTTAATTATTCTTAGGGGGAAATATGAAAAAATGAGATTAAATATAAATTCCAGCAGGGGGCCTTAGAGTCTGAACAATCCTTAACAATTTTTGTAAACAATCCTAATACAAAACCAGAAAATTCTTGAAACTGCCTGGCTTGCTTTTATTTTTCACTTTTGAGATTTCCATGTATCACTTTCCTATGGTGTGTATAAATGTGTTGATGTTGTATTTTGCTTAAAACATGCAGGAATTGTCACCCTAAAGAATTTAGTGCTGTGTAATTTTTTCTCGTTTTCAATATTAAGATTTAAAACACTTAGCAGGGTGTGGTGGTACATACCTGTTATCCCAGCAACTCAGAAGGCTGAGATAAGAGAATCACATGTTCGAGGCCAGCCTCCAGTGATTTGGAGAGGCCCTAAGCAGCTTTGGGAAACCCTGTCTCAAAATAAAAAAATAAATAAATAAATTTTAAAAGGACTGGGGATGTAGCACCCTGGATTAAATCCCAGTATGAAGAAGGAGGAGGAGGAGGAGGAGGAGGGGGAGGGGGAGGGGGAGGAGGAGGAGGAGGGGGAGGGGGAGGGGAGGGGGAGGGGAAGAAGGAGGGGAAGGAGAAGAAGGAGAAGAAGGAGATTTAAAATTCTTTGCCGCTCATTCTTCTCTGAGGCAAAATGAGAAATATCCTTACAAATGGAGAGTTCTTTTAAAGGTGTAAATTTCTCATATGAAAGGTAACATCTACTCTGTTTTCAAAGTTTTTCCTATATTTCCTATTGCTCAAACTAATTAGCTCTGAGTAATCTTTATGGCACATTTGGGGCAGCATATTCTGGTCTACTACAGTAATATTTTGGGATGGTTTGTCCTAAAATACCACCAATGATTCAGGAGCATCTATGCAGCCAGAAAGGAAAGAATGATGTTACCCTCCCTTGGAAGGCACCTGTGAAAGGAATGAAAGTACACTAGACCTAGAAGCAGATGAATAAGAATAGCTAGCATTTACTGAAATGCTTATCATGTGCTAAGCACTGCACCAAGTAAACATCTTTACATTTGTGACTTAATTTATTAGCCCAGCAGTCCTGTACAGAGTATTAATATTTCCATGTCACAGATGAATAAACTAAGGCTCAAGAGGGACTTGTTATTTTTCTTGCAGTACTAGGGATCAAATGCAGAGCCTCCCGAATGCTAGACAAATGCTTTACCACTGAGATATAGCCCTAGCTCAAAAAGGTATTTTATTTTCTTGAAGTCATACAACTAATGGGAGCTAGAAACTATATTCAAATTTAATTTGTGTCTACAAAACCAGTTGGCTTTCTACTCTCTCATATTGTCTCTCCACAACTACAAGTAAAGAAGAGGTCCAAATGCCTAAAAGCCTACCTAGCATATTCATTTTCTGTTGTTTAAACAAATTTCTATAACTGGTCACAATGGATTTACATCATGTTGAGTACAAAGCCAAAGAGCACAACCAGGAGATAAAAGAGAGGAGAGAGGTTTATTACAGGCAACAAGGAGAGTACTGGTGATTATTTTTAAACCATTGTTCTCCTCAAAGAAAGCAAGGGCTTTTATTGGGAAAGCTTACACATATTCATGTAGGAAAGACTCATCATCACATGTAGAGGTGGGCACATTCTTGAGCATGCTCAGTTAGAGGATCATGTTCAAATAATTGCAGACAGGAATGCCTTTGGGCAGAGAATTTATTATTATAATGAGCAAAGTTTACTGTAGGTCACCTAAAAAGAAATCAAATCAACCAGACTGACTTGGTGATTTGGGCTGGTTCCTTGTAAGTTTCTACAAAGGATCTTTTTAAATTTTTTTTAAAAAAATTGTTCTAATTAGTTATACATGACAATAGAATGCATTTTGACACATCATACATAAATGAAGTGTAATTTCTCATTCTTTTGGTTGTATATGATGTAGAGTTACACTGGTAGTATGATCATATATGTACATAGGATAATAATGTCTGATTCATTCTACTGTCCTTCCTACCCATATCCCCCCCCTTCACTCCTCTCTGTCTAATCCAAAGTACTTCTATTCTTCCTCCCCCATCCTTATTTTGAATCAGCATCTATGTATCAAAGAAAACATTTGGCCTTTGGTTCTTTTGGGATTGGTTTATTTCGCTTAGCATAATATTCTCCAGTTCCATCCATTCACCAGAAAATGACATGATTTCTTTCTTCTTAGTGGATGAGTAATATTCCATTGTGTGTGTGTGTGTGCATATATCACAATTTCTTTATCCATTCCAGATGAATATCTGTTGAAGGGTACCTAAGTTAGTTCCATAGTTTAGCTATTGTGAATTGAGCTGCTATAAACATCAATGTGGTTGTGTCATTGTAGCATGCTGATTTTAAGTCCTTTGGGTATCAAGCTAGGAGTAGGATAACTGGTTCAAATGGTGGCTCCCTTCCAAGTTTTCTGATGTATTTCCATGCTGCTTTCCAAAGTGGTCGCATCAATTTGCAGTCCCACCAGCAACATATGAATATACCTTTTCCCCCACATCCTTGCCAAATTTTTTTGTTACTTGTATTTAAAAAAAAAAAAACATTTGTTTTTTAGGTGTAGATGGACACAACACAATGCCTTTATTTTTATATGGTGCTGAGGATTGAACCTAGCTCCCACCTGTGCTAAGCAAGCACTCTACCCCGCTGAGCCACAATCCCAGCCCCTAACCACAATCTCAGCCCCCTGTTGCTTGTATTCTTGATGATTGCCATTCTGACTGGAGTAAGATGGAATTTCAGTGTAGTTTTGATTTGCATTTTTCTAATTGCTAGAGATGTTGAACATTTTTTAATATATTTGTTGATCTGTGAAATGTCTGTTCAGTTCCTTAGCCCATTTACTGACTGGGTTATTTGTTTTTTTTGGTGTGAAGCTTTTTGAGTTTTTTATATATTTTGGAGATTAATGTTCTGAGGTGCATGTAGTAAAGATTTTCTCCAATTTTTTAGACACTTTCTTCACATTATGGATTATTTCCTTTGCTGTGAAAAAGCTTTTTAGTTTGATGCCATCCCATTTATTGATTCTTGATTTTAGTTCTTGTGCTTTAGGGGTCTTGTTAAGGAAGTCAGATTCTAAGCTAACATGGTGAATATTTGGGCCTACTTTCTCTTCTACTAGGCACAGGGTCTCTGGTCTAGTGCCTAAGTCCTTGATCCACTTTGAATTGAGTTTTGTGCATGGTGACAGATAGAGGTTTCATTTCATTTTGCTGCATTTTAATTTCCAGTTTTCCCAGTACCATTTGTTAAAGAGGGTATCTTTTCCCCAATGTATGTTTATGGTGACTTTGTGAGATAACTGTATTTATGTGGGTTTGTCTCTGTGTCTTCTATTCTGTAACATGTTTCTACATGTCTATTTTGATGCCAATACCATGCTATTTTTGGTACTATAGCTCTGTAGTATCATTTAAGGTCTGTTATTGTGATGCCTCCTGCTTCACTTTTCTTGCTAAAGATTGCTTTGGCTATTGTGGGTGCCTTATTTTTCCAAATGAATTTAATGATTGCTTTTCCTATTTCTATGAACAATGTCATTGAGATTTTAATAGGAATTTCATTAAATCTGTATAACAGTTTTGACAATGTTAACTCTGCCTATCCAAAAGCATGGGAGATCTTTCCATCTTCTAAGGTCTTCTTCAGTGTCTTTCTTTAGTGTTCTGTTGTTTTCATTGTCGAGGTCTTTCACCACTTTTGTTAGATCGATTCCCAAGTTCTCTAGTCACTGGGATTATAAGCATGCACTACTGCACCCGGCTAAAAGGAATCTTTTAAAAAAATTTTTAATTGTAGATGGACACAATACTTTTATTTTATTTGTTTGTTTGTTTTTTTTTTTTTTCAATGTGGTCCGAGGATCAAACTCAGTGCTTCACACATGCTAGGCAAGTGCTCTACCACTGAGCCACAACTCCGGCCTCTAAAAGGAATCTTAAGATTCTTGAATATACTTTGTTTTGTATTTTTGTTCTTTTTAGTTATATGTGACAGTAGAGTATAATTTGAGTTACTTATATAAACATGGAGTATATCTTATTCTAATTAGGATCCACAGCTGGTACAAATGAGATCTAGAAGGTTAAGTTGAAAGGCTCATTAGTTACTCATCTAATTAGTGGCTGTCATGTATATATTTTTAAATATTATGCTTAATTGACAGATATGTGAGTCGTGGAGTTGAAGCTTTTCAAATGAGAACTAAATATACTACAACCAAGAGTTCCTCATACCAGCCCAAAGGAGTATTCCTGAATTTCAGCTTTCGAGCACTGGGGAATCAGGTAAACAGAATTGTACAATAAATGTGTTCAACAGATGTTAAGGAATTCATGTCTATTTTAGGCCTACTTGATATATAAATGGTATCTTTTATGTATAGAAAAAATGTGGTAAACCAGAGCTTATCTGGAGCCCTTAATACACTAGAAATCTTTTCCCTGTATACTACCTTTGTGAAAGGCATAAAGGTCAAGAAAATAATCCAACTTGATTAGTTATTTTTTATTTGAACTTAAAGTCTGAAAGGAAAGTGAGGAACTGGGAGATGGGCGAGCGAGAAACGAAAGACAGAGACCAGGCAGAGATACACACGAAAGTTTATTTTTTAGAGCTAACAAAATAAAGGACATCTCTCCATAGACAGAGAGAGGCAAAACAAGCTTGAGTTCTGGAACTTTTATGGGGGAGGCTCAGGGATTAGAGCAGGGGTGGGGGATCCTAATGCAGCAGTTAAGGATTGGGTTGGTATGAGGGAGTTGTTAGTCTCTTTTGGAAACGCCCTTGGGCAGGAAAGTGAAATTTTTCTTAAAATGGTGGCTGTCACTTTAGATGGCTGTCCAGATGCTGAGCAAGGACCTTACAAAGTCAAACATGGATTTAGCCCAAATTAGTATACATTTACAACTGTGGCTGCCTTAAGGCTCAACATGATTCTCACTTGTCAGGGAGACAGCTACATTTACCGGACCATGTACTAAAGCAAGAAACTGTACTAATGTAGTTTTAATGATTTTCATAGCAGGGATTGAAATTGAAAGAATTTTCTGTCAGTCTTCAGTTAGTAACAGACTAAATTAATCAGAGAACACTGCTCCATTCATATTCTGATTGTGTTGTGCATAGAAGTATATAACTCATAAGAGGAAAATAGGCAATATATTCTAATAAATTCAAACTACCGGTGCCTCAGAGCAGTACCAATCTGGTTTCTAATTAAGGTTTTGGGACGAGAAAGGTATTTTTGGAAGATAGGGAAAGAAATTTGGGCTCAGTGGCAGTCCATATAAAGATGAAACTGGAAGTTCAGTCTTGGACAATCTTAGAAGTATTGTAAGCAGTTGTAAACTAATAATACCAATTGGAAGTCACTTGACCCTAGGGTTGTCTTCACAAAGCAGATCACAAATCCCCTGGGCATAGTCAAGGTATTTTATCTCCACTCTATAAACGTAAGTCTGACCCTCATTCCTCTGTGGAACTTATGCACTTACTCTGTGTTGTACAATAGTATGCATTTTTCACTGTTCTTCCATTAAAGCCCTTTTATTCCACTGTTTAGCCTATGAGAACTAAGATGTGGCCTCTGTCGTACTGAAGATCAGGCAAACTACTTATGCTCCTAAAGTCACAGAGAAGCACTCTACACAGTTTCTTCAAACTCAAGAGGCTTCAGTATCTCCCTCAAGAGTCTTCTCCAGCCATTCCTTGTGTATTTTTAGTAGCCACATTTCATTAGTATTTTGTAAGGTTGCTAACCTCCAAATTCAAAGCTTTTCTCTCCTTCACAGACTAAACTTTCACTCAACGAGAGATTCTCTAAGCTGAAAATTATGAGAAAACCAGAATCTTTCATCAACTGAAGACCAAAATGTCCTTTCTTCTTAAACATCCACTGTTAACAGGACAACTGTAGTGAATTATATTCAGGAACCTATATACATTCATTAAACACTTAAATTTGTACTGTTTTATTAAAGTATTCCACCTTACATAAGTTTTTAAAAAAAAATTTGTAGTTGTAGATGGACAAAATGCTTTATTTTTATTGGTTTATTTGTGTGTGATGCTAAGGATCGAACCCGGTGTCTCAGGCAAATGCCTCAGTTCCAGGCAGTGCTCTGCCACTGAGCTATAGCCCAAGCCCACCTTATGTAAGTTTTAATGGAATAATATTTCGAGACTAAGAGTAAAAGAAAGAAAAAACGTTTAACTTTGTTTGCATAAAAGAACAGGAAAGTGAGCAAGAAGGAGGTGATTTCAAATGACAGCTTTTTAGGAAAATAGCTTTTTCCCAAATTTTTGGCATTAGAGAATTTGTTTCTGTGTTTTAATCTTATCCCTTAAGCTTTAGAACCTACATGAGTCCTAAGCAGACTCCATTTCATTAGTATAGCACTTCATCAGTATAGGTAATTGATAAGGTTCTGTTATAATTCAATGATCTATGCCACAAAAGTTGTAAGATTGAATTCTATTCTGATTATTAAAATGCTCAACTTGTATCTTACATTTTACATTTTTATAAGATTTTTTTATAGTTTTATTTTTGACATGGATTTATTATAAGAACTTTTTAAGTCTTCTACTGTCATTTTTGTGACTATATTAAATAAATAAAGCTTAAAAATTAATGTGACTTTTTCTGTCCACTGATATTTGGGGTTCAAGTAATGGTGATTCTGATATGAATTGTCAAAATGTAATTTGAACCTTAACTCCTCTGTTCAGTTAAGTCTGTTAGAGTAAACTGGTAATGATGAGTTTATAATTATGTGATACTTCCATGTAAGGCTGGTATTTTTTATTGTAAAAAAATTCTGTCCTCACATTTAATATTTGCTTATACAAGGAAAATGTAGTACAGTATAAAGATATAAGAAAAGATGGAGTCTAATCTGGCACTGCTTTATGAACCAAATTAACAGCTAGTAAGACTCTCTTTACCTATAACATTGTGTCAAGAAGAAAAAGGATCATGAGTTTGATTTAAGGACTGTATAGACTGCTACAGCTGTGTGTGTGTGTGTGTGTGTGTGTGTGTGTGTGTGTGTGTTACTGGAGATTGAACCCAGGGCCTCATGCATGCTAGGCAAGTATTCTACCACTTGAACTATACCTATGGCCCTTTGCTGTAGATAGTTGCCAAGTACTAATCTTGAATATAGAGAATGACAGTGTGCATGATGCTTCCTAATGTCAAGTGATTTGGAGAGTGAATGTTTCTTCTGATCACAAAAATAATACATGGCCATTGCAGAAATTTTAGAAAATATAAAATAAAATAACAAAAATAAAAAATCACTCACATAGATGGGCATGGTGACAAATGCCTGTAATTCCAGCTACTCGGGAAGCTGAGGCAGGAGGATCACAAGTTCAAGCCCAGCCTCAGCAAATTATCAATACCTTTCTCAAAATAAAAAGGACTGGGGATGTAGTACAGTAGTAGAATGCTGGCCTAGAATGCATGGGCCCTGGGTTTAATCTCCAGTACAAACACACACACACACACACACACACACACACACACACACACACACAAATGCTGTATTATCTACCTCCATATTTATTTTCCTGTCACTAAGAGTTCTTCCACAGCAAAGCTCTCCACAATATATATCCAATTTCTCATTGCTGGACAGGCTATTTCCAGCATTTTTTTTTTTAATTTTTAAAAACTACTTTTAATTGTAGATGGACACAATACCTTTATTTTGTTTATTTAGTTTTATGTGGTGCTGGGGATCAAACCCAGTGCCTCACACGTGCTAGGCAAGCACTCTGGCACTGAGCTACAATCCCAGGCCATCCAGCAAGTTTTTATAAGCTATGCTTTATGATGAGACTCATTTCATTAGTATAGCATTTCATCTTTGTAGTGTACCTCTCATGCATTCCATATGATAATTTTATAGAATTAGAATTGCAAGTTCAAATAGTACATATTTAGAATGTAACATGTATTGATAAATTGCTGCTCAGAAAGGTAATATTTTCTCATATCCTCATTGACAGAGAATACTGGTTAGAAATATTGTTTTCAGTGTCTTGCTTGCTGATAGGTAAAGGGAAACAGAATAAGTCAATAAACCTAGCAATATTGTCCAAACTCCAAATGGTGTCTTTATTAAACAGCAGGGGTATAACATAACTCTGTCACCCTCTACTTTGAATAACATTAGACATACAGGAGCACAAACTGTCAACTTGGACAATGCCAAGAGTTTAGCACTCTGTCATTTGACAGTGTGTAAACAAAGAAACAGGCTGACTAGATTTTCCATTTTTGCTTCATTTGGCGTCAGTCATAGCATTTATGCCCCCAATATAATCTTCAGACCAACTTTATCAGCCCTTTGCTGTAGATAATTGGGAACTTACATGTTCTCAGGCCTTACCTCAACCTCTTGAATCAGAAACTCTGGATGTGAACCCCAGCAATCTGCATTTTAACAAACCCTTCAGAGGACCCGGATGCATACTAAAGTCTGACATTATACACTATCCCACTCCTAAGTGGTAAATAAATTCCTACTTAGGATCTTGTGAAATTATAGCACCTACCTGCTATCTCCCTTTCTCCAGCTGTCTATCTCTGTGCCTCTTAGTTTTTAATATGCCAGACACCCTCCTCTCCCCTCTAGTACATTCCTCCTTTTTTGTGAGTGTGCTGAGGGTTGAACTCAGCCCTACCACTGAGCTAGACTCCCAGCCCTGCATTCTTGTGTGTACTGCTCATCCTTCAGGCTGCAACTCTTGTTAAAGTTAAATGGATTGATGGGGTAATGCGCTACCAAGGGCCTTGTATATGGATTGGCCCTTTTTAAATACTTAATTTTTACTTGTAATATCTTTAATTAATTAATTTATTTTTATATAATGCTGAGGATTGAACCCAGTGCTAGATGAGCGCTCTACTGCTGAGCCACAACTCCAGCACCGGCTTGGTCCTTTTTTGATTTGATCCTTGCTCATGCTCTTTTATCTTATTCTGGTTTTCATCTATCACACACCTTTCCTACCACACAAGCTTCCTTTCAAGCTTCTTTCTTTTTTTTTTTTTAAAGAGAGTGAGAGAGGAGAGAGAGAGAGAGAGAGAGAGAGAGAATTTTTAATGTTTTTATTGTTTAGTTCTCGGCGGACACAACATCTTTGTTGGTATGTGGTGCTGAGGATCGAACCCGGGCCGCACGCATGTCAGGCGAGCGCGCTACCGCTTGAGCCACATCCCCAGCCCCCCTTTCAAGCTTCTAACACAGCATGTTCTTGCCCTCAAGGCATTTGCACTTGCCTTTCCATAAGCCTAGAGCACTTTTCCACTTAGGAGGCTCTTCACCCACAAGTTTGTGTGGCTCCCCTCCCTTGTCATTCAGACTGCCGCTCAAATGTGACTTCTTCCACAAAGAAGCACTACAATCACATTTTATCCCCTTGTCATGCTTCACAGCATTTATCATGCTCTAACATTCCATTATATCTTTATTTGTTTATTGTCCCTTCACTCCTCTTGGAGGAAAACTCTGTGAGGGCAGGCACTTTCTAAATTTTATGCGCACGTGTGTGTGTGTGTGTGTGTGTGTGTGTGTGTGTTGCTGGGGATCAAACCCAGGGTCCCTACATAAGCTAGGCAGGCACTCTGAACATCTCCAGCTCTTCACCAAAGCCTGATATATAAAAGGTTCCCATTGAAAATTTGTGGAATGGAAAATTTGAATTTTGAATGAAAGAATATTGTAAGAAATGTAAAACACAGGCTGGGGAGTGTAGCTCAGTGAAAAAGTGCTTGCCTAGCATGCTTGAGGACCTAGGTTCAATCCCCAGCACTGAAAAAGTATGTAATAAACAAAGATTGGAAAAAATACACTAACATATTAGAATCTGAGGGCTTATAGCTTATAGTTTGTGTTTTTCCATATACATTTTTCCATATTTTACAAATTTCTGAAATAACCATATTTTATTTATATCAATAAAATACAATTGTGGTAAAATAAGAAGCCATAAAAATATGGAAGTTAATTTTTAGTTTGTATATCTGATGGCATTCCTTTAGCTGTGTGGAGTTTTTTGTTTTTTGTTGTCTGGTAGATTTCCCTATTCCAGCTGAGTGCTGCCCATCAGTCAGCAGATGGCAGCATTCAACTTCTAAAAACTAGCTTTTCTCTGCCTCCCCCCCCCCCCCCCCCCCCCCCCCGCAAACTGCAATAGAAGAAAAAAAAGAACTCTTTAAACAAGTTGTGGAATGTTTGAATACTTCAGAAAATGAACATTTGTATGAAGATGGAACACATTTTATTCTTACAGCAGTTTCCCATTTTAATTTGGACAGATGATCTTCAGGCTAAACAACCCATCTTGAAAGTCCACTAATAAAGAGGACTAGTGGCATAATTTTACATTTCTCAGAGCCACAGTTGGCAGTTGTTGTAGGCAAGACCAGCCTTCTGTGGAGATGTTCTGGCAGCTGCTTGCTAAGTGTGACTTAAGGACCTCTCAACAATTCCTCTCCCACCCCCATAGCTCTAACTAATGCTCCCCAAAACCACTTTCCTTTGCCAGATAACTGGGGGACATTAAACATTTGTTCCCTTTTAAAATTCAAATATCCCAGGAGGAATTTGAATAGTCATGGAATTTTAATGTTGTAAAGTAATAAAATCTAGTTTGTTCCTTTTTTTTTTTTTTTTAGGAAAGAAGTCTGAGACTAAGTACTTAAATTCTCCATGATCATACAGCTAGTTAGTGTCAGAGCTAAGTAAAACATGGCCTACATCTCATACCTTCAGCTCCATATAGGCTTGTGTTTCCCTGCAATGATATGCTGTCTGGAACTTGCTTTAAAATACTCCATCCATCCATCAATCAATAAATTACCCATTCAATAAATTATATATGTAATTATACATAAAATAGATAAGCATATGTAAATATATAAATAAAATGTATAAATATATACAAAAATTCTACAATAATTTTTTAAAAAAAATACATGTTACTATATCTTAGTTTAAATAAGTGTACTAGATTTTTAAAATTAATTAATTTATTTTTAAATTTGCTCCAATTAGTTATATATGACAGTAGAATGCATTTTGACACATTGTATGCAAATAGAGCGCAACTTCTTCCTCTGGCTGAACATGGTGCAGAGTTACACCAGTAGTGTAATCATACATGTATATAGGGTAATAATGTCCATCTCATTCCACCATCCTTCCCATGCCCACACATACTGCTATGAATATTCCTATATATTTTGGGGGGTGTGATTGTATTTAATTTTCTGGGGGTACACATGTAAGAGTAGAATCGCTGGGTGTTACGGTAACTCCATGTTTCCAGAGTTAGCAAAGAAATGCCTATAGTCAGCAATGAAGAGCCAGTTGAAAATAAGACATGAAAAGATACTTGACAACATTAGCCATCAGGGAAATGCAAACCCAATCTGCAATGAGATACCACTTCACATCTACATTGATGGTTGTGGTCAAAAAGGCACACCAGAACAAGTAGTGATCAGGATATGGAGAAATTGGAACTCTTGAACATTGCTGGCCAGATTGTAAAATAGTGCAGCTGCTTTAGAAAATAGCCTGGGATTTTCTTAAACAATTAAACATAAAGTCCCTGCATTTGTGGATGTTTTCTGGGAAGGAGGGGAAGTGGTGATCAGGGTTTGAACAAAATAGCTAGAGAGCCTCCTCCACCCTTCCCTCCGATGTGGATTGTCATTAAACACATGCCTATTCAGATAGACAGATATATATGTGGCTGTACTATTCCTCTCTTTGGTGTCACTTCACATCTTATTCGCATCCCATCGCCACTCTCACCTCCTTAATATAGTAGAAATAGGAATTCTTTCCAAAACAATGGGTGCAGAAGAGGCTGCTCATAGTTTCCTTTGTTGTTATAGCTGATATTTTGGTAGTGGTGGCAGGAATGTGAGCAGAGGTTTAGTATGTAACTCATATATGCAATTCATATTTTGAAAGATGTGGGCTTTTTTTCCTTTAAATGTGATCTGGCTATGTTGCCCAGACTGGCCTCTAACTCCAGGGCTCAAAGGATCCTGCCTCCGCCTCCCAAGTGCTAGGACTACAGGCATAAAACACCAAGACGGGCTTGTACTTCACATTGTGTATTTTCCTGCCTCATGATCTTTTTTAAAAATATTTTTGTAATTGGACACAATACCTTTATTTTATTTATTTATTTTTATGTAGTGCTGAGGATCAAACCCAGGGCCTTGCACGTGTGAGGCGAGCGCTCTACAGCTGAGCCACAACCCCAGCTCCTGCCCTATAATCTTATTTTCACCCTTGTGCCTCTGGAAATGTTTCCCTCATTCCTTTCATCTTGTCTAGATCCCTCCTATCCTGTGAAATCCAGGTCAAATCCTACCCTTTCTGTAAAGTTTTCCTTCATTCAAACCCAGAGTAGAAGTGTTCCATTACCCCAGTAGTATAGTGCCTGAATATCCTAGTATTTGAGGGGTGGGGGCAGTGGTACCTGAGGGTTGAACCCGGGCCTCATGCATGGTAAGCAGGCTCCTCCCACTTTTTTTTTTTTTTAGGTAGGGTTTTGCTAAGTTGTAGATTGGCCTTCAACTTGAGATTCTCCTGCCTCAGCCTCCCAAGCAGCTGGGATTAAAGGCATACATCACCATACCCAGCTATCCTAGTAATTTAAACACCAGAAAATGCTGCTTTACTTAAATTCATATAGTAAAACATGTGATATTTCATTCACATGTTCTACCTTATGCTAGAGAAACAGTGGCAGGTGCAAAAAAAATTTAAGAAATAGATAAGGGAGATAAATTTAAAATGCAGCAAATGTGAATGAAAATTTGGGTGTAATGCATTGGTACAAGACTTGAGTTGTTTGGTTTTACTTGGAACATTCATACTTTATGGCTGTATTGTATGATTTCCCTTGGTTGGTAAATAATTGGGATGAGAACCAATAGGTTTGGGTTTGTGTCCTAGCTTAGCTGCTAACTAGGTATGTAATCTTTGAGCTCCCTTAACTCTCCCTATAAATCAATTGGAAAATTAAAACCAAATGGAAATCAAATGGACACCTTTAGTGTCTATGGCACTATGTCTCAACAAACAATTCTTATACAGCCTACCTTTTCTCTGCTACTCCTTTTCTCCAGTGTCACTTCCCTAGCTCAGGCTCTCCTCTTCCTGAACCCAGTCTCTTGATACTCCAAATGTAGTCTTCAGCCAAGCAGCAGCTTGTTAGAAGCACAATCTCTGGCTCCACTCCAGACCTACCAAATCAGAATCTGCATTTTAATAAGATGTGTAGGTGATTCATATGTACATTAAAATTTGAGAACGACTGGCCTAGACTAATTACAGCCTTTCAGCTGGTTTTTCTGTCTCCACTCTGGCCCTTTTCAATCTACTTTCTATATTGCAACTAAGAAGATCTTTTTACCAGGCCAAGATTATATTATTTCCCTATTTATAATCTCTCAGGGACTCCCTATCATAAAATAACAATATGGAAAAAGCATAGGCTCTAGAACCAAACATACTAGGTTCACATCTTGCCTGAACCAACTACTAGTTTTGTGGCTTTGATGTCAGTTTCTTTATTAGTAAAATAGCAATATAAATGCACCCTCGTAGAGATAGGGTGATGATTAAATGAGTCTGTATATGCAGAAAGTTTTGCAGATGAGAAGCAATGTACAGGATTTATTTTTGAATAGCTCATAGAAGTGGGGAGGGTATGCAAGGAGGTATAGATGACACAAGATTGGTGTGGCAGACTGTATTTTCCAAATATGGCTAAGATAATATCTCCCATCCTATATGCTGTTCTACAAGGTAATTTTGCCACCCACCCCTCTTTAAGAGGCTGAATCTAATTCTGCTCCCCTTGAATCTTAGCAAGCCTAAGGATAAGGATAACTTGCTTAGAACCAAAACAGTAGAAGTGATACTGTGTGACTTTGGAGATGAGGCCAGAAAAAGCAATGAAGCATCCCTAGTGCTCTTGGGACACTTGCTTATGGAGAAGACAGTAAGAACTCTGACTACCTTGAGAACACCACGCCAGAGAAGATATATTTAGGTACTCTATCCCCATCAAGACACCAGGTTGGTGGTGAAGCTGTATTGGCCCTCCAGGCCAGCCCACCCATCAGCTGAGTACTACTGACTGGCCTCAGTTGGTGCACAAGGAGCAGAATTGCCTAGGTAAGCCCTGCCTAATTCCTGACTCCCAGAATTGTACAATATAATAAAATACTTGTTTTATGTCACTAAATTTGGAAGGTAATTTTTAAAAAACAATAGATTACCAGATGTTATGGTTTGAATAGGGGTTATTCCCTCTGAAATTCATGTTGAAATTTAATCCCTATTATGAGATATTAAGAAGTGGTACCTTTAAGAGGTGCTTGGGCCTTGCACTAATAAATGGATTAATCCATTCAAGAAATTAGTGGATTATCTGGAGAGTGGATCTGCTGTAAAAGCCAGTTTAGTTACATTTCGTATAAATTCCCTATCTGTAGCTATGTGATATTCTGCACTACCTTGGGACTGCTAGCTATTACCAGATGCAGTCCCTCAACCTTGAACCAGAACCATAAGCCAAAATAAATTTTTCTTTACCTCACCCAATCTCAGACATTGTGTTAATTAGCAGTAGAAAATGGGGCCATGGGAGCTGGGGCTGTGGCTCAGCAGTAGCGCACTTGCCTGGCATGTGTGAGGCACTGGGTTCGATTCTCAGCACCACATATAAATAAATAAAAAGGTCTATCAACAACTAAAAAATTTTTTAAAAAAAGAAAATGGGGTTATGGATGTAGCTGAGTGGTACAACATTTGTCTAGCATGCATGAGACCCTGGGTTCAATGCCAAGTACTAAAAAAAAATAGCAACAAGAAATGGATTAAGACACCAGAACAATTGGCATGAGTTGGTAATTAAACTGAGTGAGTTATGGGTATATGGAAGTTCATTATACCATTCTTTCCACTTCTACATATGTGTAAAATTTTCTATAATAAAATTTTTAAAACGTATATAAAATACTCAGCTCAAAGTTATTAGTCAATAAATGGTAGCTATTGGTATTGTGAATGGGGGAATAGTCAATAAATGGTAGCTAGAATTATCATGAATGGAATGAAATTCAAATTGGGTGTTACAGCACTCAAAATCCTCTTCCTAATCTGGCTCCTGCTTCTTCAAGCTCATCTCTCACTAATTCACACCCTTCACTATTACAAGCTTCAGAAATTACCAAAGTACTTACAGTTCCTAGAATATGGCATGCTATTTTGTGCCTCCATGATGCTGTCTGTGTGCTTTCTCTTCTGGAAAGTACCATCTTTGACCTCGTATAATCTTTCAAGATCCAGCTTTTTTCTGACACATAGCAATAGAATTTGTCCTTCCTGTTGTTAGGTTCCCACTCTAAACAGACCTCTTCCAAAGCATTGAGACTAGTTTATTGTGCTTCTGGGTGTACTTGTCTGTTTCCCTTTACCAGACTGAGATCTTCCCCAGTGTGGAGAACATGACAAAGTCTTAATGCTCTTGAAGCTCACAATGCAAGTATGGAAGGCAGACAATAAATAAATACACACATACATAATTAAATAGTCCTAGGATGAGCCCTATGATGGATATAAGAAGGACATGGGTTGGAGGAGTCCTGTCTGAAAAAATGACATTCATGTTGAGCTGGGAGTATGAATAGGAGTTGACCCTATTCAGATGCTTTAGCCAGGGTCTAGCACAAGGCCTGGCACATAGTAGGATATATTAAATACTTAATGAACTACTTCTTCCTCGCTCACAAATTCATTGTGAGGATCACATGTGATAACATCTGTAAAGGTTCTTTGAAGAATATAAAGTGTAATGCAAATGCAACTTTATTACAGACTATATCCTGAGAGGAAAGGATAGGAAGCAGAATTCCCTCTTTCATCTAAGTGAACTTCTGCAGACAGGCAAATTCTGCCCCAGCCAAGTGTATCCAGGCATACAGTCTTCTCCCCAAACATAATTTTCCCATTCTGTTTGGATCATCAACATGGCCTTTAATGAGATACAGGAGGGAGTAGACACATGGCTTGTGTGGGTGTAGGTTTGGATGGAGTCCTATGGTAGGAAGGCAGCCAGCTCTGGTGCATTGACTCGAAGATCAAACTGGATGATTTTCTGGGGGATGGGGGAGATGAGGGAGAGTGGGAAGCAGGGAAGGTGATTAAGAATAGGAATATTAACTCCATGTTTATTTCTTGATCTGTTCTAAAGTAAAATGTTTTGGTTTCCTCTCTCCCTTTCCTTTACCTCCCTGACTTATGGTTGTCCAGATATTTTCTGTTTCAGTAAGACCAGAAGAGGATTAACATATTTAACATCGACTATGTGGAAGACACTATGGTATGTGCTTCAAAAAAACATCAAGAGCAGCTGGGCGTGGTGGCATATGCCTGTAATCCCTGCAGCTCAGGAGGCTGAGGGAGGGAGGATAATGAGTTCAAAGTCAGCCTCAGCAACTTAGTGAGGGTCTGGGAAACTCAGCAAGACCCTGTCTCTAAATAAAATATTAAAAAGGGCAGGGATGTGGCTCAGAAGTTAAGCGCCCCTGGGTTCAATCCCCAGTATTCCTCCTCAAAAAAAGGAAAATAAAACCCAAACAACAAAAACAACAAAACCCAAAACCATAAAGAGCCTAGGTTCTAGAGCCAGATTATCTAGATTTAAAACCCTCACTCCAAAATATCTGAACCAAAACAGTCTATTTAAAGTATACTTATGGGCCTGGGGTTGTGGCTTAGTGGTAGAGTGCTTGCCTTGCACACATGAGGCCCTGGGTTCAAGCCTCAGCACCGCATAAAAATAAATAATTTAAAATAAAGATATTGTGTCCATCTACAACTAAAAATCATTTTAAAAAATAACAAAGTATATTTACTCCAATTCAACACTCCACGTCCAATATAATATTCTTGCCTGTGTCTTCATTGAAATGACCATTACACAAGAATAATCCATGGCCATATTATGTGTGAGTTGTGTGCTTTCTAATTCCAGCTTTTCTCCTATGAAGTGGATGGTGCAAGGAAAGACTATTTCCTTCTCTGGGACTCAGGTTCATCTGTCTCTGAGGATGTGTATTATATAAATGATTTTCAACTGTGTTTGTATAGGAACCTAGGGTTCTGAACAGTGGACCAGGGGACTCTATGAGGGTAAAAGGCAGAATTGGCAGAGACTTGATCACACCCTCCTTTGCTTCAATGAGAGCAGCTAAATACTGTTCCTATCTTGTGAGTGTGTGTATGTGTGTTGCTGGGGATTGAACCCAGAATCCCATGCATGCTAGGCAAGCAACACTATCACTGAGGCTATCCTTTTATTTATTACTCTTTCTAATAAGATTTCTATTGAAATAGGGTTTTATTTATAACATTTTTCTAACCACTGAAGAAGATATCAAAGACCTATTTATTTCCATGCTAATATTCTATGATTATAAAGGAATTCTGTAAGAAGTCAAACATGGAATACAATAATATATTTTGAAAGGAAAATATCACTTAAAAAGCATCTTGAGGGGGCTGGGGTTGTAGCTTAGCGGTAGAGTTCTCGCCTTGTACATGTGCGACCCTGAGTTTGATCCTCAGCACCACATAAAAATGAAAAAAATAAAATAAAAATATTGTGTCCATGTATAACTAATATATTAGTTATACATGGACACAATATTTTAATTATATATAATTAAAATTATATATAATATAATTATATATAATATATATATATATATATAAATAAAAGCATCTTGAGGGGTTGAGAGTGTGGCTCAGTGGCTGAGAGGTTGTCTAGCTAGCATACACAAGGCCCTGGGGTCAATCCTCTGCTCTGGAAAAAAAAAAAAAAAAAACAGAAAAAAGCATTTTGACACCATTATCTCATTTGATATTGAAAACAACTCTATGAGAATGAGAAAACAAGGGGAGCTCCTTGCCTAAGCTCCCACAGCAAGGGAATGGGAGAACCCTAACCACAACCCAGGCCTTCTGATGTTGATTACTTCTCAAAAATATGTTGTGGTGCAAAACAAGGAGGAGAATGTTTCCTCAGAAATGATGTTGCCCAGTATAGATACCGAGGCCAAAGTGCCTTAGCTCCCTGGGAATTTTAGTTACAGAAGCAGAATCAACCAACTCTATCTTCAATATGCTCAATTCCCACAGGGCCACCCTTGAAATGTACTCAGTCAGAGCTCTGAACTGTTCCTCCCCTATTTATGCAAGAGAGTACTTGTCAAGGCAAATAATATAACTGGTCATCTCATGAAATCACTCCACATGAAGGAATGACTGGAATATACACAAATGTCTCACTGCCCTCTTGAACATGGACTTTAACTTAGACATTGATATGGCTGGAGAGGAACTCAGAGATCACTGAGATCAACAATACAAAATTAGGAACCCCAACAATTTAATAAATGGACATAGGACTAGCTTAGCCACAAATTTAGGAAAAGACCTCTGGAGGTAGCTGCATTTAGTGAAATGAATGTAACTCTCTGAGACAGTTCTGGCCTTGAATTCCAACTCTTGCTTCTCTAGAAGCCTGAGCAGTTGGGGCATTTTAATCTCTGAGCCTCAGCTTCTTTATGAGAAGGGATAATACCTCACAAAGGGCATTTAAAAGGGGTAAATGAGATAATTTTGCATAAAGCTCTATCACTGGTCATAGGTTTACTTAATTGTGCAAAGCCTTTCTTTGAAATGTTGGCCAAAAGAACTACTTTGTAGGATTAATACCTATCTTGTAGGCTTGGAGTGATTTTAAATGCTATTTCAAGCATTTAACAACTGGGCCCTAACCAATCAGAGCAGTACTGCTAAAAAACAATTTGTTTAACCATACTAGTGCACAATTGCTGTAGAGCCAAATCTAAGTCTTCATGTGGAAATTGAATTAAATGACATGGAGCATAATAATATGTAATGAATTATATTTATGTCTCTTTTCCTTCCCGCTCTTACTTTTAGCCCTCTTTCCATCACATCAGGCTATTTAAGTAGAGGAATCTAGCTCTTCCTTTATACAACTTACACAAATTATGTTTGTCTTTTTGATTTCATAAAATTATTAGAGTTCCTTATTCAATAATGCTGTTGTAAAGTCTTGACATTTCAATGTAATACATTTTTCTAATGTGATTTGAAATTCATATTTCTATAATATTGAGATGTTCATAATATCTACTCTAAGAATGCTGGGAAAGTAAGTGACACATCTTGAGAAGTTGTAATAGAGTACAAATAAACTCTCTCAAATCATTTTTTTTGGAAAAGGTCTGTGACATAAAAAGAGTAATGTCTCTTGGAAAAGAGCCAAAAGAGCCCAGTTCAGAGTGTGCACTGATTTTAGAAAGCAACACACAGGTCGGAAATAGTAAGAAAAAAGATACTACAAACAAACCTCAGAGTCACAAATTGGTACCTGGGACAGTACTAATACTATGATACTACTACGGCACTATTGTCAATAAATACCTGAGGAAAAAAGGGGTGGTGAGAAGAAAGAAGTGGCTAGTAATGTTTGCTTGAGCTGATTGACTGGTTCACCAAAAGTCAAAGAAAGACCAGTTGCATACCAGCACTGAGATGGGCTAGACACTTCCAGCTCCCTTGCATAAAGCTATTGCTCTCTCACAAGTTCTAACCATCGCTTTTATCTTTGCCTACTTCTCAAGTTGAGGCAAAAAATAAATTTCTCTTTGTTCAGAAGGAATAGGACTTTTCAGGCCTTATCATCGAAGAATCTGGTGGCAGCAGGGAGCTCTTCCTAAAGGTTAAGGTCAGCCCTTATCCTGATTAGGGCATCTGAAAAACAAGAGACTCTTTAAACATTTAAAAGGGAATTTTTAAAAAGAATTTAGGATGGGGCTGGGATTGGGGCTCAGCAGTAGAGCGCTGGGTAGAGCACTCGCCTAGCACGCAGGGGACCGGGTTGGATCCTCAGCACCACATAAAAATAAACACATTGTGTTGTGTCCATCTACACCTAAAAAATAAATATTAAAAAAAAGAATTTAGGAGCTAGGGGTGTAGCTCAGGGGTAGAGGCCCTTGGTTCCATCCCTCATGACACCTCCCACACACGTTTTTTTTTTTAATCACTTATTCAGCCTCACATGGTGGCACACACCTGTAATCCCAGCAGCTTGGGAGGTTGCAGCAGGAGAATTGTGAGTTCAAAGCCAGCCTCAGCAATGGTGAGGTGCTAAGCAACTCAGTGAGACCCTGCCTCTAAATAAAATACAAAATAGGGCTGGGGATGTGGCTCAGTGGTTGAGTGCCCCTGAGTTCAATCCCAAGTATCCAAAAAAAAAAAATTGCTTACTCAAAAAGACTTGATGAGTCATTCTGGGGGACATTAGAGCTTTGTTAGATGTTCCGTAGACTTTTTCCTAAAATCAACATTGCCATCCATGTTGCAAATATGGTTAATATAGACCTGTTCACATTAAGTGTCTCCACCACTTCCCAGGGAGAGAATGCTCTGACTTCAAGTATATGGGCGCAGGAGTGGCAAGAAATATTTAGTCAGTAGAGGTGGTTCCATTAGGCAGATCAAGGAATCTCTTTGAGCTACCTTAGTTCCTTTATTCAGATTATATGTCATTAAGTTATACCACAACATAAAATCTAATAGGAAGTAGTTTCTATGAATGAACTGCCTGATCAAGAAGATCATCCGGTCAGAAAACAGGCACTCCACATACTTGGATTTTGATACAGTTCATATTTAGAATGGTATAAGCCATTCTTATACCATTCTGGGGCTGAATCATCCTTGGGGTAAATTGAATGTGGAGATTTTGAACCCACACAGCTGAAAGAGAAGACACTTTACCTTTGAGATATAATCACCTTGTCTTCTCCCACTCCATGTGGACAAAGTGTAACCATCCATGAAACTTCTGCAGATATATCATGCTCTTCTTTACGACACTGCTAACAGGACTTGCATATGCTCTTTCTACCGTAGCCCAGCTTTACTTGCCTTGGTTTTCAAAATGGACTCAGAAATCTCTGCCAGAGGAATCTGTTTTGCCCAATAAACAACAATTAAGAATTATAGTCAAGTGGGCTGTTGTTTGCAGTGACTATTAATTGTTCACTGCTTTTTGCTGTTAAAATGTCGAGAATCTACTTTATAGTATCTTACATACTTATCATATATATTTGTTCCTTTTCCTTTTTTTTTTTTGGTACTGGGAATTGAACCCAGTGGTGCTCTACCCCTGAGCTACATCCTCAGTCTTTTTATTTTTTATTTTGAGACAGAGTTTCACTAAGTTGTTGAGGGGCTCACTAAATTGTCAAGGCTGGCCTCAAACTGGTGATTCTCCTCCCTCAGCCTCCTGAGTCACTGGGATTACAGACATGTACCATGGTACCTGTTGTTATACAGGTGGGGTTTTGAAGGCCAGGAACTTCTCTTCCTTGCTACCCCTTCCACCCAGGTTTTCATCATGCAAGAGGAATAAAGAATAAATTGAATACTATTGAGTGGGCCCAAAGCCTGACAACCAATAAAACATTTTTATAAAGAGACTGGTAATTTCCACTTTACCCTAGTTTTACTTCCAATTGGTTCTGTTTTCAGTTAACTGGCCCAATTGACTATTGACTATTTAGCATCTAAAGGTTGAGGAAAGAGGAGTTCCATTTTCCAACTCCTGCCCTGTTGGTTAACTCTGCTTCTTCCTGAGCAAGGAGTTATTGAAGACAACACCACACTTTTTTTTTTTTGGAAATGGAGAGAAATAGTAGTCTTGGATATAAGGATCTTTTAATGGAGGTCAAATCTTTAAAATATTATACAGTAAAATAGAGCCAAGAAAAATAAAACAGATATGGAGTTTCTAATGTCACAGAGTAAGACATATTATTCATTATCAATTATTGAGCACTTACTCTGGGCCAGCTACCACACTAATCATTTTACATAGTTTATCACATACTTTATTAATCTTCACAAAACCCCTCTGAAGTAGGCACATTTTTATCCCCATTTTACAGGTGGGGATACTGAGGCTTACAGAAAATCAGTAACTTAAGTTCAAAATGTTAGTAAGTGGTGGAACTGGGATTCAAACCCAAGGCCACATTATAAAAAAAAGTTGTGTGGTCAATCACTCTGCTATGTGATACATGAGAGGGTTTGGCTAGAATACCTTCAGGGACATAATAATGATAATAGTTAATATCATTATTGAAGGCTTATCATATGCTAGGCCTCATATGAAATGTTGTACTTGTAACAACTCCTATATCCTCTAAATCTCACAACCCCACAGAGGAGCTATTACTATGGGCTCCATTTTATAATAAGAAAAGTGAAGCACAGAGAAGTCACCACATTCCTTAAGTTTACAGAACTAATAAGTAAGTGGTGGAGCTGGCAGTCTGACTCCAAAGACCATCTTCTAAACCATCAAGCTATGTTAAGGATTATATGCTCATTTCTGGATGAGGAAGCCCACTTCCAGAGTGAGCTTTCTTTGTTAGAAAGTGATGCCTGTAGCTGTAAAGGACATGTCAAAAGCACACAGTTAAGTTCAAGTGTCCAATCTAAGCTAAGGCTCTTGCTCAATTCCTTCCCCAAATGCTCATCTCCATTGCCCTTTAACCTGCATCTTTGAACAAACTGATATATGGGGAGCTCGGCAATGGCCCATCTCGGCAGTGCCTTTAATGTCTGATGAGCCTGCTAGCACACTATGTTTTTCATTTGATCTAAAGGAGATCTAGTGAGAGATCATTTCCTGATAACACACTGTCTGCTTTCAACATCACTAGGAAAGCACTTTGCTGCAAACAATTCCTATTTTGGTTTAATTGCCTTTGAAAAGGGGGCACAAGAGGCAGCATAAACTCCTCAGAGTTTGGGTCTGATTTCCTGAGGTGTTCCATTTCAGAAGAGGCCCCTGACAACAGGCAGAGAATAAAAACAAGTGTGGTCGGGGGCAGACAGTGTTTTTCAAACAGTTGGCCAAATCTCTCCTGGCAGCCAGGAAGCAGCTGAATCATCAAACGCGAGGCCTCTAACGAGATGGAGGCTGGGCTGTATTGAAGTGCATTCCAGACTGACTGTGGAGCCCGGAGCTGCTGTGGCTTCCCCAGCGCTGGCTCTCTTCCAAGGGCTGGCCTGGCTGAACTGCTCGTCAAAGCTTCCTTTTGTCTCTTCTCTGTTTCCTCCTCTTTGTGACTTCCCAGGCAGCACTTGCTTGCCTTGGGTGGAGTATTTGTGTGAATTTGGAGGTCACCTCGGCTATAGCCTTTGCTCTACAAGCTAAAATTCATGAAATGTGTTTCCCGAGTGGAAAATCAAAATGGCAGAACAGAAAGTCAGTGGGATGGAGCATTCGGGGAATGGACAAGAATAGGCAGACTTTCTTTTTCCAGAAGACTGAAGTGACTGAGGCGCTCAGAAATTGAAAGCCAGATGTTTGGACAAAACCTGAAATCCAATTTGAATCTTAGAAGTGTTGACAGGTTTTATGAAATCCTCTGACTAAAACTTGGGAGAGGGGAGGGTAATGAAGGGGGCCTAAATAGAGTAATGTATCTTAAAAATAAATGGATCCCCCATTTTTATCAGAAACAAATGTTTGGACTCCTTAGGTGTTGTGGTCTGAATGTTTGTGTCCCCTCCAAATTCAGATGTTGAAACCTAATCCCTAAAGTGATGATATTAAGAGGTGGGGCCTTTGGGTGGAGATTAGGTCATTAGGATCATGAATGGGATGGTGTTCTCATAAAAGAGGCCTGAGGGAGCTTGTTTGCCCCTTTCGTTGTCTGTGAGGATGCAGGAACAAGGCACTATCTATGAAGCTGAGAGCAGCCCTCACCAGACACTGAGTCTTCTAGTGCCTTAGTCTTAGACTCCCCAGCCTCCAGAACTGCAAGGAATAAATTTCTATTATTTCTCAATCATCCAGTCTAAGGTATTTTGATATAGCAGCCTGAATAAACCAAGACTTTCAGTGTAAAGAAAGAATAATATTTTCTGTGCCTATTAAGATTACTGCCTGTAGGGAGGATCACAGGATCTAAAGCCAGCGGTGTCAATTTAGCAAGACCCTGTCTATAATAAAAAATAAACTGGGCGCAACAGCACAGGCCTATAATCCCAGTGGGTCAGGAGGCTGAGGCATGAGGATTGTGAGTTCAAGGCCAGCCTCAGAATTTAGTTATGACCTCAGCAACTTAGCGAGACCCTGTAAAAAAAGAAATAAAAAAGACTGGGGATTCAGCTCAGTACTAAAGCACCCCTGAGTTCAGTCACTAGCACCAAAAAAGTAAATAGATAGATAGATAGAACAACCCACAAAAAACACTAATAAATGGAAAGGGTCGGAGATGTAGCTCAGTGATAGAGCATCCCTAGGTTCAATTCCCAGTACTGAAAAATAATTACTGGCCATGGTATGTAACATCCCTATGCCTGATTATGAAGGGATACAAAAAGTATCTGTTGTTTTCCCATCACTGCTAATATGCAGATGACTATTGGTGACTTAACATTTGCTCCTAATAAGTCAAGGGAAAGATTCAATGTCTAATGGATTGACAGTGTCATGTTGGACACCAATCAGAACCTGGAGCTGACCTCAAGCTGCTCAGACAGGTTTTTCACCTAAAGGAACATTGTGGAAGAGAGGAAACTTCTTCACTGCTAACAATAAACTGCAAAAGCACAGAGATGGGGGAAGGAGGCTGGGACTTGGAAGGAACATTGACATTCCATAATACTGTAATCCATTGTCTGGACTCTGATGGGAAAGAGAAAGAAACTGGGAAACTGGATTACCCTCCCTCCATTCCTTGCCAACAGTATTCTTTTTCAGGCTATTGTCCCTCACCCCACCCATGATGATGATGATGATAATAACATGTGTGTTTAAAAAATCCTAAAGAACTTTCACACACATTTATATGTAAGTCATACAACTTTGAGAGGAAAGAAAGAAGACATTTCTTCCTTTCTTACAGATGAGAACACTGACGTCAATAGAAATTGATTCACCAAAGTCACATAGGAAATTAGTTTAGAGCCAGGTCCACTAGGCCATCAGTTCCAGGGACTATTACTCACTGGAGGGGTGCTTCTCATATTTTCAGGTGCATCATAATTAATTGGGAAGCATTTTGCAGATGCAGATTTATAGACTCTACCATCAGAGATACAGTAGGTCTGGCATAGATGTCTGCAATCTACATTTGTTTTGTTTTGGTAGTGTAGTAGGGATTGAACCCTGGAGAGCTCTACCACTAAGTTCCATCCCCAGCCCTTTGTAAAACATTTTTTATTTAGAGACAGGGTCTCATTAAGTTACTTAAGGGCTTTGCTAATTTGCTGAGGCTGGCTTTGAACTTATGATCCTCCTGTCTCAGCTTCCCAAATCACTGGGATTACAGGTGTGCATCACCATGCCTAGCTGGAATATACATTTTTAATAAGGTTCACAAATACTTCTTATGTAGATGGTCTTTGGGCCATACCTGAAATGAATGCAAATCCATAAATCCTGAACTGACCACTCATTTCATCTATATTGCTTGAGATAATCTGTTTATTTTAGAGTTCACATAGAAATACAAGAAAAATAACAAGCTATTCTTAGAAGGACCATGAGATGAGGAGGTGGAGAAGACATTCATTGGTAAAGGACACTTACTCCTCAACTCTCTCCCTCCAAAATCCCTTTTCCATATGAAGTTGGATTCAAATGAGCATCAAAGGAAGCCTTGAAAATAGTAATCTCTTGCAAACTGGCCCCTGAGACAGGCGGCCAATAACCAATGAATTTGCCATCATACCATAGGGGTGACTCTACATAAACAGGATCTATGTACTTGAGTCTTAGGCTTTTATTTAGCACAGCTGGTAAGGTCTTTTTTGCTCTGAAGCCAAAGTGCTTTGAATCCTCCCACTGCCAAATATTAGCTGTGTAACCTTGGGCAATCACTCAACTTTTCTACATCTCAGTTTTCTCATCTGTATGATTGGGATAATATTACTACATATTTTCTAGGATTGTTTTAAGGATTTTTAAAATTTAATTTTTTTTGGGGGGGGGACCAGGGATTGAACCCAAGGGCACCTAACCACATCCGTTGCCCCTTTATTTATTCAGAAGCAGGATCTTGCTAAATTACTTAGGGCCTCACTAAGTTGCTGAGGCAGGCCTTAAACCTGGGATTCTTTTGCCTCAGCCTCCCAGGCTGTTGATATTACAGGCATGCACCACTACACCTGGCTATTTTGAGAATTTAAATGCAATAATGCATGTAAAGCACTTAGAACAGCTATGAACATCTAGTAAGCAGAAGTGTTATTCTTAATTATGTTTTTCCTGAGTCATTGCTGAGCTATAATCAATAAAGGATAGCTTGGGTCTGGAATCAGTCATTTCAGTGTTTTTCCTGTCTGCCTCAGTAAACAGCCACAGTGCTCTGAAGAGCCAGAGATGACACTATTTTGGCAATCCACTAAATCTCTTTCTCAGACTAGAAGAAGAATCACCATAAGGCCCTGGGTTCCATCCACAGTGCCAAAGGAAAGAAAGGAAGGAAAGCAGGCAGGAAAAAGGGAAGGAGGAAGGAAGGAAGGAAGGAAGGAAGGAAGGAAGGAAGGAAGGAAGGAAGGAAGGAAGGAAGGAAGGAAGGAAGGAAGGAAGGAAGGAAGAAAAGAAAAATAAAAAAGATGAATCTTGATGAGATATGGGGCTTCTATAGAATTTAATAAAAATCTGGTCAGTGTTGGTAGATAGCAGAATATATGTTCAAAACACTGTGGTGCAAAACTATTGTTCCCCTTTTAACTTTTTCATCACAAGAACATTCCAAATCCAAAACCAAAACAACAACAACAAAATAAGCAGGGTAACTTGACTGGACCAAAGTGTGCATGAAAAATTTGTTGACAAAGTGCTTTAGCCAGGACTGCATAAGGAGCTAGTTTCCTTAACCCTGTAGATGCATATAAAGCCCTAGATAATAGCCACTTTCTGGTATTTTTCTCTCTTGGGTTTCCTTTCCTTTTGGAGCTCCACTTTCTATTGCTCTAATAAATTCTGGGTTTTTTTTTGCTTCAAAAACAAAAAGACCACTCCATAAATGACAAAGGATGACAATAATTGATACCATGGTATTGAGGCTTCTCCAAGAGTGTAAAGAAAGCCTATGGGGACACAGGCCCCAGTCAACTCCACAGCATGGCATGGTAGCTGGTTATAGAAGTTATGCCCAGGGACTGTCTCCTCAAAATTTGCTGATGAGTAATATTTTGGAACTTTGGAAGAGTTTCAAAGTTGGTAGACTTATGGGAAGCATATTCAGTCCTAGAGACTCTAGTGTGTGTGTAGGGGGGTATGAGAAAGAGAAAAAAGGAAGGAAGGAGGGACAGCAAAAGGGAAAGTGACAGACAGGGACAGAGCAATGATGTAAATGTATATTGGGTGGGAGTGGGGGTTGAGGATAGGAAACAGAGGAGATGTTTGAGAAGAGATGAAGAGAGGCAGGAAGGGGTCTAACATTGTGTCTAGAATCTCTTAGAAGTTTTTGGAGTACATCATGTCTCACAAGAAAGTTGAGTTTCATTCCAGCTTGAGTCAGCCCACCTACCAGCAGCTTTACTCCCTGCTGTCTGTACTGTCACTCATGCTCAGAGGCACATCTGTTTCAGTGCCCCAAGCCATTTCATGGTATATTCATCTGTATATTTGCTACTCCTGTGACCGACAGCCAGTCAGCGAGGCGTCAGAGTGCCAGCAAGTAGCCTAGGTTGAAGTGCAAAGGAAATACTGACAAATATAAAATACTTATATTCTTAAGTGTCTGGTGCCAATTACAGCCAGTTAGCACTTTAAAAAATATGAGAGGCTGGGAGCCATGGCATCAATATTGGAAACCAAAAGCCTTATGTCTTTGATTATATGCATATGTGCATCTAAAGAGCACACTTGCACATAGAAATCTTTCAGTAACTGGCAAGCTTCATGAAAATGATGTAAGAAGGATAAGTTCATTCCTGGTTTTTTCTTTCAACAGGTTCAGTTACATCGTGCAAAATGTTCACAGATCAGACTATTTATTCCCCGACGAGTGTCTGTTTGGCTAGGACCCAAGGCCTGTGAGGTTGGAGGGTGATGGCGGCTGCAGGAGAAGCTTTGGCTACTGTGCTTCTTGTGCACATGCAGCTCCCACATTTTACCCCTGGAACTGGATAGTCCCTCACAGAGTACATTGAACTTGGAAGACTTTTTTCCATGTACTTTGCAGCCTCCAAAATGCCCAAGGCTTTTCTTATACTCCCAGTTCAACTGAACTTTGACTAGCCTTTATATAGACATAGTTCAGTTTAATCACTTAAACAGAAGAACATCATGAAATGTGTTTTCATTCTGATGATTTTTGCACTTAACTAGGAGACAACCACCAAATAAAAAGCCTTTCAGGGTTTTTCTTCTACTAGAATATAAAACCTCTTTAATCTTTAGATAGAAGTACAGCTTAAATGAACCAAAGCAAGGGTTTATAGAAGGTCAGGATAGAAGGCTCGAATTAATGGCAATTAATGACTTTGCCTTTTGGGGATACACTAAATGGCAAAGAACTATTTATTCAGAGCTAGTTTCTTCAAAATACCTAGTGAACCAGAAGATAAAAATATGTCCTTTCACAATTAGAGTAATTGGCTTTTGTGATACCACTGTTAAGATAATCTGCAGCAAGTTACATGTACCATGGAAAAGTAAATCCTCTGTGCCTTAGTCCAGAATGGATGTTTCTGGTATACTGACTGCATACATTAGGCCAGCTATGAAAATACATGTTGTCCCTGGTCTGTAGACCTTGAAATAAATTCATGATGCTTGATCTTGGGAGAGCATTCCCTGAAGGCTTTCACCCAACTTGGGTGAGATGTCTGACAATACATTTCTAAGTACCTATGTATTAGATTTCTGTCATTCATAGTATATTGTAAGGTCCTTGAAGGTAGATCTATATTCAACTTGTATTTAAAACACCACTACCAAGGCAGGGAGTACAGTGTAGTGGTAGAACACTTGCCTAGCATGCATGAAACCCTGGTTTTGATCCCCTACACTACAAAAAAAAAAAAAAAAGAAAGAAAAAAAGTAAAAGAAAAAGAAAACACCACTACCAACACCACTGTATGATATAGAATAGGTGCTAAATGAAAATTAAGCAGGGGTTAGTCTAATGTGAACATTAAAATTATGGTCCACTTTTTAGTCTGCTTTCCATGACTTGGATGAAAATCTGTACTCCTGAATCTGAGCCCATCTGCATGACAGGGCCAGGTTTACAAAATATGATTTAAAAGCATGTCTTGTTAAATCTCTCTCTCCTGAACCTCATTACTTTAGTCTTTTATTTTATCTGAAATCTCAGGATAATGGAATCTCTTTTCTAAAGTTAGAGGATTCTTGAGGACCTTTCAAGTGATTTGTCTTTCCTATCTTAGTATGAAATTGTCGAATCAGATTGCTCTACTTTTGTGTGTGTGTGTATGGTGCTGGGGATGGAAGCCAGGGCCTTGTGCATGTGAGGCAAGCACTGTACCAACTGAGCTATGTCCCCAGCCCTTGCTCTACTTTCTTTTAATTGGTTCATAATAGTTATACATAACATTAGGATTCATTTTGACAGAATTATAAATGCATAGAATATAATTTGCTTCAATTAAATCTCCAGTACCTACCCATACTCCCCTTTCTACCTCTCCCTGTTCCCTTTCCTCTACTCTACTGATCTTTTTATTTATTTACAATTTTTGTAAAATTAATTCTTGTAGATATACATGAAGATGAGATTCACTATAGTATATTAATATACGTACACTGGCAAGTTAGATCAGATTCATTCTACTGTTTTTCCTTTATCCCATTCCTTCCCCCTCTCCTTCAATTCCCTTCTTCCATTCTACTGATCTTTCTTTTATTTTGATGGAATTCTCCCCTCATTTTTTTCTCTCTCTCTCTCCATATGTGTGTGTGTGTGTGTTTGTGCGTGCGTGCGTGTGTGTGTATGTATGTATATATATATATCTCTGTCTTTTGTACTAATTTTATTTTACTTTTTAAACTTTCATTTTATTTTTTCATATACTGTGCTGAAGAATGAACCCAGTGCCTCAGATGCTAGGCAAGCATTCTACCATTGAGCCACAACCCCAGCCCCCTTTTCCACTAATTATAGACTAGCATATCAGAGAAAACATTTACCAACAAATACCATAATGTCATTCTTTATGACTGAGTAATACTCCATTGTGTATGTATACCACATTTTCTTTATCCATTCATCTAATTTTAAAAAATATTGATTTTGTTTTAATTAGTTATACATGACAATAGAATGCATTTTGATACATCATATATAATGGAGTATGATTTCTCATTCTTTTGGTTATACATGATGTAGAATCCCCCCAGTTGTATAGTTATATATGTACATAGTGTAATAATGTCTGATTCATTCTACTATACTTCCTACCCCCATATCCTGCTATCTAACCTAAAGTAACTCTATTCTTCCTTAGCCCCCTTCCATTATGAATTTGCATCCATTGTATCAGAGAAAACATTTTGCCCTTGGTTTTTTGGGTTTGGCTTATTTAACTTAGCATGATGGGAGAAAATCTTTACCACATGCACCTCAGATATAGTATTAATCTCCAGGATATGTAAAGAACTCAAAAAGCTTAACACCAAAAAAAAAACCACCATCAATAAATGAGCTAAGGAACTGAACAGACACTTCATAGAAGAAGAAATACAATTGATCAACAAATATGAAAAAATGTTCAAAATCTTTAGCAATTGGAGAAATGCAAATCAAAACTACTCTAAGATTTCATCTACTTTTAAAACTTAGCTGACGTTAGCACTGATAAAAAAAAAAGAGTTGAACTGAAGAGGTGGGATGAAGAAAGATGTTGTGAAATAAGAGAGAGGAGAGTGTCGGAGCATGGCAAGACATTGTGATCATAGGGAAAATCCAGTCTAGGCAACTCACTACAGATCCAGGTCCTGAGTAGGGGCTGGAAGTGAAGTTTGCCTACAGAAAAGGATTTGGTGAGTGTCAAAGTCAAACTTAGAATCATCTATTCAGGGCCTAGGAGAGTTGGAAGAATTATTTCAGGTCCTCAGTGCCAATAGGATATGGAGATATGGAAAGGTTAAGTAACTTTCCAAAGGTTATTTCTTGGTAGAGCCAGAAGTAAAACTTTAATCTTTGCACCACACCAACAACTACATTTGGTTCTAGCGCTTGTTAAGCACCTACTATGAGTTTGGCACTGTGCTATGTACTGTTGGGAGTTTAAGTTCCATTTATGACCTTAGAGTGCTCCATTTTGCCGTTAAGAAATCCTCCAATTACCTTTATTTATAATGACTTTCTAATGTGAAGGCCAAAATACATGAATAATACTGCCTAATTTATTCTAGGATATTGCCAATCTAAAGATAATATATGAAAGTTTCTGCATTGCAGCAGATCCAAACCAGCCAGGGAAACAAATATAATAAAGTCAATCACAAAGAGCTAACTTTTCTATTTGCAGTCAATTGTTTTTAGTTGTAGATGGACACAATATCTTTATTTTGTTTATTTATTTTTTATTTCTATGTTGTGCCAGGGATCAAACCCAGTGCCTTACACATGCTAGGCAAGCGCTCCACCATTGAGCCACAGCCCCGGCCCTGCAGTCAATTTTAACATCTCTTCTGTAAATCCATTTAGTCATCAAGTCATAAATTGTGACCTTACAATGTCTCTGAGATCTTCTTTACTTACATAGCCTTCATTCTCATCTTAGTCCTCATCCGAAATACCTCTCATATGGATTATTGCAAAACAGTTTCCAAATTGGTCTTCCTATACATATTTCATCTTTCAATCAATGCATACCTATATCAGATTAATATTTGTAAAACACCACTTTATATACATTCATCATAACTGTTCAAAAGCATTTAAGGACCCCACTAACCAAGGATAAAGGCCAAATTCTAATGTTTACTTCACAGTCACTCTCATTGTTTTCTTTGTAGACATCTGTTTATAGACATGTCTCATTTCTGACACGACACTGTAAATTTGCATGGATAGGGACTCTATGTTCTTGTCTTCCAGTTCCCATATTCTACTATAAATTAGTCACCTAGTCCATGTTTCTTACTGATGATTGCTTCCTATAATATAATGCTAAAATGTTTTGATTTAATGTTCCTTAATCAAGCTCACAAAAGGTATTTCTTAATTTGCTGAAAGCTTGTTATAAATTATATGATTTGATCTTTATAACCATTAATTTTCAGAATGACATTTCATCTTATGCTTAATTTTACACCCAGTACATATTCACATAGAGTTAAGTCAAGTCTTGGCAGAGGTTGGCTTAATTCCTTAATATATATCCCAGTCACCTAAACTATTACAATTTGACTTGCCTCTTAGCATTTAAGCTTAAATCTGTCTTATCATTACTAAATATATAACCCGTTCTGGCCAAGAATACTAAGAGGGAACAAATAATTCTTTTTTCTTTGTGCCTTATGTTTGTTCTTTATACTGGTTCCCACAAAGGGTATATTCCCAATGGATCCATAGGAAGTCAACAAGAGTTTTAACTGAAGGCAAATGATGGATTATGCTAGCTCAGAGAAATTCCATACCCATTTTTAATGAGCTGGGAAACAAGATGTGGAAAAATCATTGGCTTAACAATCAGAATAACAGGGTTCTACACTTGGTTTTATCAGGAGCTAGCATTATGATCTTAGAGTCATATAAATACTTGCAAATCCATTTCCACATCTGTTGGAACTAAGAGTAGTGGATTTGATTCATTCATTTCACAAATCTTTGATGTTTACTGAATACGTGACAGACATGATGCAAGACCTTATATGGAATAAAAAAATGTCTTGAATATAATGTATTTATACATTTCTATCTTTGAGGATCTTGTAAGTTTAGAAGTAGAAGATTTGTAGAGCTGGGTGTGGTTGCATGTGCCTATAATCTCAGTGACTCAGGAGACTGAGGAAGGAGGATTGCAAATTCAAGACCAGCCTCAGTAACTTAGCACAACCCTCAGCAATTTAGCAAGACCCTGTCTCAAAAATAATAAAATAAAAAGGACTGAGATGTAGCTCTGTGGTAAAGTGCACCTGGGTTCAATCCCTAATAATAATGATAATAACAATAATAATAGGAGATTTGTACCTAAAGGACTGAAATACAAAGTAGAGAGGTTTAAGAACTATGAAAGTGGTGCAGATAAATTATGCAATGATCTCCCAGATCCCTTCAGCTTAAACATTTTATGATTTGTAATTAATTTTTCATGTAAAATCTTTCCTTCCAAAAAATAGAGATGATGTAATTATTTATTAAAGTGTTTTCTTTACTACCATTACCTCCCATGTTAAAGGGAAAGTTAGGAAGTTTCAATTGAATGATTGAAATAATAATCACTATAATCACAAGGAAATATAAAAAGGGTATTTTGCAGGAAGACTTATCGAGTCAGCAAAAAATAACAAGAACTTTAAAAATCAGTTACATCTTTCCAAAGTACTTATTTTTAAAAGAATTTTGAAGACAAAAACCAGTCACATGTTACTGAGTCTGTTGTATACATCTAGAGGTACAGAGGTAGCAAGAGTTAGAAATGCTGCCTCTCCTCACCCTGATTAGCATGTAGGTAGGGAGATAAAACTCAACAATAGGATGGTTTTAAAACAGTTTAGCATAAAATTGCATAGTGCAAATTATGGTATCATAGGAGGATAGAGAAGAGAAACATGGGGATGATGGAAAGATCTGTCTTTAGAATTAGTCAGACATGGGTTTAAAATCATCTCTGTCACTTATTGGCTATGTGACCTTGAGTCTGTTGCTTAACTTCCCTGTAACTCAGCTTCCTTGACTGTAAAATAAGGATAAATATAAAACCTGTTATGCAAGATTGTTGTAAAGATTAAATGAACTAATGCATGTCAAGTGATAAATGTTTCCTGAACCATTTAATGGCCTTTTGTTGATTTTCTTAAGCAGGATGAGTTGGAATACCTAAGGAAGAAGTTCAGACTCCAAATGGCTTTTAAAGATGGCAGAGAGGAAGAAGTAGAAGCACATATAAATGAAATCTGGTTATAATTTTGATCTATAAGAAAAAATTGAAAGGCTACACTTTATCTTACACATTTCCACAATATATGTGGCTATAATAATATCAGCTACCGCCAGCTGATAACTAGAGAAAATTAACAATCAACTGCTTTCCTGGTTGGTATTTCTCAACTTAGTCATTAAAGTCTCTCATCATAGAATCTTTAAATATCATAGGGTTATTGAAACTTGGTTCATGACAGTAAGTAAAAACAAACACAATTTATTATTTGCTAAGCTCGACAAAATTTCTTTTGATCTGCTAGCAGCCCTGAATGAGTAGAGCATTCAGAATTATTTCCAAGTAGCATATACTGCTTTCTTATATCAACCTTTTTTAAGCTGTTGAAATTGGATGAAGTATTTGACCAGCCTTGAACCTTTTATATTTTGTGTAATTAATATTATGATAATTGGCAGAGCAAAAATATTTTGGTGCTTTGAGATGCAATGCATTGCAAATAGAAGATACAAATCATCCAAAATTAAATTGATAGAGGGAACTCGTCCACATAAGTCAGGTTCCAAGTAAGAAAACCAAGCATGTTATTGAGAATAGGTTATTTTCTGTGTTTATATGAACTATACACATACTGTTTTCTCTAAAGCATAAGCAAACAATAGTTTCATGGTCTTTGACACACTAGAGCTTTTGGGAACACATCACATCCTACTTTGATTCTTGTACTTTGGGTTAGGAAAATGAATTTGGAAAAATACCCCCAAACTCCATTTAACTTCCCAATGAACTTGCACTAGTTTTGTGTGTCCCTATTACTTGACTTTGAATGGAGGTAGCCATGCTCTCTTTCTAGGGCTCTGCAGGATTAGAAAAACTCCCAGCAGCATTTGGCCTCTAGGTTGTCTTAACCTGACCCAGGCAATCACCCTTGGGATCCCAGGAAAGCATATTTCTGGAGGTTAGAAGAAAGTCATTTTTCTGAGGGATCAAAGGCATTTTATAAAAGAAGGGGGAAATTATTTCCTGTCTTCTACTGCTTTTGGTGTTGGTTTGTTCTTTTTTTCTAGGGCTTTGAGATATAATGTTAGGTCTTTTATTTGTTGACTTTTTCTTCTTTTAAGGGATGAACTCCATGCAATGAACTTTCCTCCTTAGTACTGGCTTCATAGTGTCCCAGAGATTTCCATATGTTGTATCAGTGTTCTCATTTACTTCAAAGAATTTTTTAGTCTCTTCCTTGATGTCTTTTGCAACCCACTGTTCATTCAGTAGCATATTATTTAGTCTCCAGGTGTTGGAGTTGCTTTTATTTTTTATTTTATCATTGATTTATAATTTCATTCCATTATGATCTGATAGAATGCAAAGTAGTATCTCCACTTTTTTTGTATTTGCTAAGAGTTGCTTTGTGGCATAATATAGGGTCTATTTTAGAGAAGTATCCATGTGCTACTGAGAAGAAAGTGTATTTGCTCATTGAAGGATAAAATATTCTCTATATATCAGTTAAGTCTGTTATTGGTTATATTATTGAGTTCTGTAGTTTCTTCGTTCAGCTTTTTTCTGGAAGATCTATCCAGTGGTAAAAGAGACTGTGGAATGAGATGGACATCATTACCCTAAGTACATGTATGATGACACTAATGGTGTAATTCTACTTTGCGTACAACCAGAGACATGAAAAAATGTGCTGTATATGTGTAATATGAATTGTAATGCGTTTTGCTGTCACATGTAATAAATTAATATAAATTTTTTAAAATAAAGGGGAAAATACTCATAAGGCATTTGCAGAGACACCTAAGAATTGAGTTCTTTTCATAGCGGATAGCTTTCCGTACATAGCCAGTGCTTCTAAGAAGTGAACCTCATTCCATCACTCCCTTGTAACTGAAAGATTCTATCATCAGTAGAAATTAGCTTCAGAGAAGATGAATTCCTTATTAGAAGATGAAGCAGCATACATCTACTTACTTAAATCAATTATTTAAACCTTCAAAGTTGATCAGGAGTTATGCAGTAATTTTAGGGTTTAGTAATGCAGGCATCCTTAAATAGACGCAAAGCCTGAGCCATAACCAAAAGGTATTTCATGATTCTATGGGAGAAAAATTCATTACTTCCTCCAAGAGACATTTAAGGAAATTTTTAAAATAGTCAAGTAAAAATAGTCAAATATATCTTAGGATAGAAATAAGACACATCTTGAAGAAACAGGTAATAAGATACAGGCAAACAAAAGATGTCATAAAAATGTGATGTCCAGCTGCCTAAATTGACTACAGGTTTTTCACAGTTAAAGAATCTAAGATCTTGTCTTTCCATCTGGAGAAAGTTTTAAACATGAAAATATGGTCGATGAAACAGATAATTCAGGTTGCAAGTCTATGGATTTTGTATTCCTTCCCAACTGCATGTTGTTTCCCTCCCAAGATACCGTCTCAGAGGTTTGCCAATTACAACAGTGTGACTGTTCTGAAAGAATGTTCATTTGAGTTCCCAGCAAAAATAATTTCAAGGAGACTTTGCCATTCAAAACATTCACAAATGAACTCCATACTTCATTACCTCAGTTGCAGGCACAACTATAAAGACAATACGATTTTTTATTGAAAATATGCTTTTGACTGAAATAAACAAAAAAAACCATGATCTCTGCTAGAAAAGAAAATGTCTGCAGAAGGAAAAAAGGTAGAGTAACTACTTCTACCACTAAAATCTACTTTGTAGTCTTGCTACTAACAATGACATAGACTTTTTTTTCCACCATGGTGCCCATTTTACTGTCTCTGACCATTTGATGGTTGCTTAGGTTTGTAGGCTGTCTAATATCTGGGCCCATGTCAAACCACAGGAGTTAAAATGTGCAGGGGAAAGAGAATGTGGTTTATGAGATGCTAAACTAAACTGAAAGTCAGCAAGACCTCAGTTCTATTTCTGGCTTCTCTGTGGACAAATCATACCTTCCTTGACCTTGAGCAAGTCACTTACTATCACTTTACCCCAGATGGTGCAATTAGGCCTCATTATAGGAGAACTCCAATACCACATTTTTCCATCGCATAATTTATAAAGCAGGGAATAAATGTAAAATGCATTAATTGAAGAATTGCTCATTCAAAATGCTTCAAGCCCCACTGTTTAATGGTACCATCAAATGTACAGCTAAAAACAAACTCCAGAATAGCAGTGGGAATTCATGGCTCTTTATATCTTCCGGTGAGATCTGAGGGACAGTTATGGGGAGAAAAGAAGAGGCCCAGGAGAAACAGTACAGTTATTCTTCTTCTTCTTTTTTTTTTTTTTTTTTTTTTTTTTTGGTGATGGTGCTGGGGATTGAACCCGGGGCCTTATGCATGTGAGGCAAGCACTCTACCAACTGAGCTATGTCCTCAGCACCCCCTCCCTTCTTCTATGTCTTCCTTCCTTGGTTTTGTTGGAAAAGGAGTAGGAATTGTTTAAGGTTACTTGCACCAGGGAACACCAGTTCTACCTGAACAAGGCAAGAGTATAATAACAGGGGTTTATAAGTAAGAGGGAGGGGAATGAATGATTCACCATCTGCACCTTTGATAGATTATTATCAAAGTTTCAGAAATGAAAATTTGTATGATCTCCAGAATGTCTGGGATTTTTAAGCAACTAGGCTGTAAACGAAACTGCTTGTTTTCCATGTCTGGGAATGTAACTTTAAAAATTCAAGTCCCAGGAATACATCTTTAGCTATAAGATGTAAGATAATGGTAAAGTAGAATTGCTTTTATTCAAGGTTGCCCTACCCAACAAATACAAATAATCCAGGGATATATTTATTTTATATATTGAAGGATAATTAAACCAGGTGATTATTATTTCTGATCTCCTTTATGGCATCAAGTGAAGTTAGCAAAATGAAAAAGAATTCTAGAGCTAGAAGAATCATTAAAAATAACCAAATTATTTTATAGGCAAGTAAACTGAGGCACATATAGAGTTGACCAAGATGAACACAGTAAATATTGAGAGTAGAAACCAAATCTTCTGAGCCTCATTCCATTGCTGAGATTTAACATCATATGATCTGACAAATTTTTAGCACTATGGCCACTTGAAATGTCTTTCTTTTTTTAAGAGGCCTCAATACAAATGAAACCAGTTACTGAGACCATAATTGACTTTAGTTGCATGTTCTTTAGTTTTGATCTTGGCCTTAATTTCTCCATCAGTATGGCATATGTTATTAATCATTATGATTGTTATTATTAGTCCCAACAAAATGAAAGGAGGAAAAAATATGAAAAGGCTGAAATGTGTTATCCAACAAAGCCACAGGAACTTCTACAGATATTTTTTAATAAAGAACAAAATTACTGATGTTTTTTCTTGCTTAAAGATAGCAGGCAGTATGAATCTTTTCCAAAGCCATATTCTATAAGTCTACAACAGTGCTAGGACCTCTACTGGTACACATTGTGCTTTCTGGCAAATTACAAAATGCCATTTCCTGGCGGCAGATGAATTGGAAAAAAAAAAGTCCCCTCTTAATGGATGAATTCCAAAAATATACAACACTGCCTGTACCCGTGGGATTTGCCCGCCTCCTGTCCATGTACCCAGAGCCTCTATGCAGGATGTACAAACTTAAGCAGAGATACAGAGCATTATTTTCTTTATCCTAAATGCTGTCACTTCTGTTTACATAGACTTCATTAGTAATAGCTTAATAAGCAGGTGTGGAAAATGCACACGTCTTGAGTTTTTCGGTTTGATTGAAATATCTACAGACAACAGCCCCAAATCTCTGTAGTATAGGATTTTACATTATCAAACCCATTGACCCATTCCTGCAGATTCGAAGACTGTAATGCATGGTCTGCCTTTTCTTTCTAGTCAAATCTTAGTCATATTTTAAAGCCTCCTCTTCCAATCAGTGTTTGCTGACTCATTTCAATCATTGTTAATATTTCCTCCTTACATTCCGTAAGACTTGTCTGTTGAGAATTTGGCATTAGTATGGCATAGAACAGCATTTGGCCAGAAGACTCAGTAATGTTTTCACCAGGATGCACCAGGGATGACATCAACATTCCTGCAGGAGCAGTTTCAGAGCAAAGCAGAAGTCAATCCAGAGATTACCTAGCAGCTCTGTATGTGGAGTAAGGTGAACTTACAAGGAAGAAAACCAATGTACAGCTTCCCAATCCACCTAGAACTGGCACATGCAGCCCAGAAATCCCAAATTTGGGGTCTGTAGTACAGATGCTGACACAGCCATTCCTTCCAAAATCAGCAGATGCATCCTTCTAACTGGCTATTGTGAATATGTAATGATTAAGAGTATCTGTCTCCTAAGTAATGGAGGCAGGGCTTTTATCAACTCTACTATTTTCAACAGTAGAAATGTCTGTAGCCTGTTTAATAATAATAATAATAATAATAATAATAATAATAATAATAATAATGTAGGCTATGGATGTAGCTCTCACTTGCTTAGCATGTGAGAATGCTCAAGTCCCAGCACTAAAAAAGAAAGAAAGCTACTAAAGTAACTGTCATTGTAATGAAGATATTTATTTTAATAATTTAGCAGATCCCCTAAAATAGTTGCCACCAGATACCCACTTTCCTGAAATTGGTGTATACTTGCATAAAAATCATAAGCAATTTCACATCTATTTTTTCAGATAGAATGAAAAGGATGTGGAGCAGCCAGTTGGAGGAATAACAGCTATTGATGTGACTCCTGCTGATATCTTATCAAATATGAATGTAGAAGTGTTCATTCTTTTCTACTGGTTTGTAGTTGTTGTGCTAACAACTACTACTTTTTGAGGTTGCACTGAAGTCAAGGTTGCCTTTCCATGGAAACACCAAAGCAATGAAAAGAGAGGAGAGAAATGAAAGGTCATCTTATGTCCCTTTCTATCTCAAAGCTCAATCCCAATTTTAACACTCCAGTTGAGGAAGGCTCAAACAGGTCAATGAAATAATAGCAGAAAAACACAAACTCAAGCTCCAGTGCTTCGATGTGTGTGTGTGTGTGTGTGTGTGTGTGTGTGTCTTGTGTGTGGAGGAGGTGCAGAGACTGGATGCAATTCCTACATGAAAACATCTTGTGGTTTTTCATAGCCACATGCGAATGAACAAGCACTGGCAGACAATTGGATAGTTCAGCTTGCTCAGAGCAGCCCTGCTGCTCTTGGAGAAAGGTTAACAGCCCACTTCACTGTGGTTTTTCCACTCATCAACAGAGTGACCCACCCCAGAGGCCATCATTATTTTGGAGGCATTTGCTTATATTCGATGTAGAAAATAGATTAAGAACCTAGGGTGCTCTCTGTTTTTATTAAAAGTTTGTCTTGAATCCTCAGAAAGATTAGAAACTCACTAAAAGCCAGGCCCAATATCCATGCCGCTGCTATTTCCCAAATGGTTTAATTGAGACATGGAGTTAAGTGCTCAGTCAATATTTGTATGATTGAATGTAAAAATAAATCCCTATTTTCAAAACTCAATATAACCTGGTTTTACAGATATAAGGCTACAGCATATTGTGTTCAAAGGAGGTAGAAAATAAGTAAGAATTGGCAATAGAGTTTAAACTAAGAGTAGCTCCATTGGATGAAAAAAAAAAAAAAAAAGGCCTATCTCCCAAACCTTCTAATCATAGACTAGGCTCTGTGAGTTAATGACATTCTTTATAAGACATGTGATTTTTTTCTGTCTGGAAGTAACACACACTCAGAAATTGAGACAAACATCAATAGAACAAAAGCTGTAGCTCAGCTGTGTGGAGGAAATCAATTCAAACAACTCATAATTTGCAGGGTGACACATCATGAAACATTAAGCTAAGTGGCGGCACCTGGCTTCAGAAGCGTGATCTCTAGGAACAGCTACCAATTTGTGCTGAAAAGGAAATTCTCCCCTCCCCCATCCTTTCATGTAAAGCTTATAAACCAAGACCAGAATGATATCAAAGGGCTCGAAAAAAAAAAAAAAAAAAGAGCTTCCCAACAGACAGTTGTCTCTGGATCAGGTTCTTTCATGGAACTTTCTCAAAAAAAGCAAACAACAAGTAGTACTAAGGAAGTGCTTTGAAATCTATAAGCTGCGAACAGAACATGCAAGGTTCTGAGGTTCCATATATAAGAGAGGCATGCAGTGTAGCAGGATATCAAAACAATGAAAGTCTGGCTCACAATTTAGGGAGGTTATCAGCAAAGATGTTTTTTTCAAGGGCTAGGACTGTAGATCCGTGGTAGAGCACTTGCTTACCACTTGTGAGGCACTGGGTTCCAACCTTGCACCACGTAAAAACCAAGTAAAATAAAGGTGTTGTGTCTATCTACAACTTTTAAAAAAAGATTTTTTTTCATTTATTTAGCAACTGAGGTTATTGGTAATTAGAAAACACCAAGCAGTTCTGTACCTTACAAATCATTATGATTAGCTATGTACTGTCCTAGAGAGATAAATGGAAGTGGAGTTCACAAAAGGAAAAAGTGGAGGGTGGGGAGGGGCTGACTGAGAAAAATCGTTAATAGGAATACAGTGATGGTGATAAAACTAGATATTAAGTGTCACGGAGAAGCTTTGGGGAGTATTCAGTACAACATCATTGGCCATAAGTACACACTGGATGAATACTTTCTTTATGGCTGGTTTGAGCTACTTGAGATGAGGGATGTAGAAGAAATGTAGCCACCTTCCCCAAACACCATATAATATTTTATGCTTTTATTAGTATACTATAGTTATAAATAATAGTTGGGTTCATTCTGACATACTCATACATGCATGGAATTTAGTTACTCGATTTCAGTCCCCAGTGCCTCTTCTTTCTCTCCCCTCCTCCCTCTCTCTATTCCCCTTCTTCTACTCTTACTAGTTTTCTATGTATGCATGTATGTATGTATTTACCTATTTATTTACTTATTTCTCTTTGGTACTGGGGATTGAATCCAGAGGTGCTTTTTACCACTGAGCTATATCCCCAGCTCTTTTCATTTAAAAAAAAAATTGAGAAAGCTTTCACTCAGTTGCTTAGGGCCTTGCTAAGTTGCTGAGGCTGGTCTTGAACTTGTGATCCTCCATCCTTAACCTCTCAAATTGCTGGGATTATAGGCATACTCCAACATGCCCAGTTTATTTATTTATTTTTAGTTGGTGCTTTCTAAATGTTCATAAAGGTGGAATTCACTATGGTATATTTATACACACATAGACCCTAATTTTGTCAAATTCATTCTGCATTTCCTTCCTTTTCTCATCACTCCTCCTCAATCTTCTCCTTCTATTTCATGGATCCTCTGTCTTTATGATATCCGACCACCCACCCCCTTTTCCCCTTACTTTGCTCTGGCTTACTCTTATGAGAGAAAATATTTGACCCTTGACTTTCTGAGTCTGGCTTATTTCACTCAGCATGATAATCTCCAGTTTCATCTATTTACCACCAAATGCCATAATTTTATTCTTTTTTAATGGCTTAGTAAAACTCCACTGTGTGTGTGTGTGTGTGTGTGTGTGTGTGTGTGACATTTTCTCAATTCATTCAGGCACCTCAGTTGGTTCTATAACTTGGCTATTGTGAGCTGTACTGTTATGAACATTGATGTGCCTATACCCCTATAGTATGCTGATTTTAGGGTTTAGGGAGGGATAAATACTGAGGAGAGGGACAGCTGGATCATATAGTGGTTCCATTCCTAGTTGTTGTTTTTTTTTGACAAATCTCCACACTGCTTTCCAAAATGGTTGTACTAATTTGTAGTCCCACCAACAGTGTATGAGTGTACCTTTATCCCCACATTCTTGCCAGCATTTATTATTTTTGAATTGTCAATAATTTTCATTCTGACCAAAGTGAGATGAAATCTCAATGTAGTTTTGATTTGCATTTTCCTGATTGCTAGAGATGTCAAACATTTTTTCATATATTTGTTACCCATTTGTATTTCTTCTTTTGAGAAATGTCTGTTTGTTTTTGCCTGTTTTTTATCAGATTATTTGTTCTTTGGTGTTGAGTTTTCTGGGCTTTTTATATATTCTGGATATTAATCCCCTATCAGAGGAGTAGCAGGTGAAAAAAATCTTCTCCCATTCCATAGGCTCTCTCTTCACACTCTTTTGCTGTGAAGAAGCTTTTTAATTTGATGCCACCCCACTTATTGATTTTTGGTTTTATGTCTTGAACTTTAGGGGAAAGGGCATATAATTTAATGAAGACAAGACTAATAGTGACCACTGAATATTTATTGTATGTCAAGTATGCTTTATATGTTATCTCACACAATCCTTATAACATCCCAATGAAGTGGTACTATTCTTCCCTCCACTGTAAAGATGAGGAGACTGAGGTCCAAACAGGCTATGCATCTTGTTCAAAATCATTTATCCAGTAAGTGACATAGCCATGGTCTTACTCCATAGCCTATACACTTAATCACAAATGTAGAGCCAACTGTAAAATGGGGATAAAATGGTATCTACCACAGTTGATATAAGAATAAATGAAGCAACATATGAAAACAACAAGAAGAGTGCCTGGCCTGGAGCCATCATTCAAGAGTGGCTGGCTGTCATCAGTGCTGAGGTTGTCAGTGGTTTACTACATCCTAAAAGTATGATTCCTTTTTACAACACCTTTGATAGGTAGTTCCCGGCTCCTGGTTATACATCTCCCCAGGGGGAGGAAGCTGAGTACTTGAGCCAGTGCTTCATTGTGTAACAGCTCTTGTTTAGAGGAATTTCTGCTGATCACCTGAAATAAACCTCCCTATCACTTTGCCTACTGGTTCTAGTTCTGCCACTGAGAACAACACAGAATAATCAACACCCTCTTCTACTTGACATGACAGATTAAATATGGCAAGAAATTGAGACTCATTGAAGATTTGTGGGCTGGATAGCAATATAAGGAAAGGCTCCTTAATCCCAGGTGTTTCAGAGTTTCACATACAGCCAGTCTTACCTACTTACTGGACCATATTTTTTGCCAAATTTTCCTATCAAGCCTTTTTATAATGGCATTAATTCATTCATGAAGGAGGAGCCCTCGTGACCTAAACACCTCACCAAAGGCCCTGCCTCCCAACACTGTTGATTTGGGAATTAAGTTTTCAATACTTTCTCTTGGGGGACACATTCACATCATAGTACCTTCATCTTAATGTTATGATGAAGGCAAAACTAATTTTACTGGTTCAGGATGGTCATATGGTAAGAACTTAAACCAGGAATCAATAAACTTGGCTTCTAGTCTCTTTGATATCATTCTCATCTTGGCCATAGAGTTTAAACTAAGAGTAGCTCCATTGGATGAAAAAAAAAAAAAGAACTTAAACTAGGAATTCCAGAAGGACTCTAAGGGACCTTTCAACTAAAAAAATATGAATGTGTGTCCAACCTGCCTGTACTGAACATTGCCCCAGGTAATTGGCTCAGTGCTGCAAATCTATTTCCATATTATCCATTCACCTTCAAGTGCAAAAGGCAAAGAACAGTTTAGTGTATGATTGCTAGAAAGAAATGAGTAGAGAGTAAATTTAATAGATAATCTTTGGTCTTGGCATATAGCCTGATATAGACATCCAAACAAATGTCTACTAGTGCAACTATTAGTTCACCCTCTCCTGAACTCAGCTGAGTGGTTCAGTGCTAGAATTAGGTAAGATAAAGTGTATGTGTGGGGCACGGGAGAGCTTACTAGTATTAAATAGACTTATACCAGGGAAAGCCAAGATTTATTTGTATGTTGCATATAATTGGTACATAGGTATATAAAGGACTGGAGTTATATAGAATGGCTAACGGTAGATCCTTCTCAGAAAAAGAATAAGATTGGAATGCAGGGATAAAATTGAAGGGAGACTTACATTGAGTTCTAGATAGTTCAGTGTATGAATTTTCACGAGAATGTACTCCTGCATTATTCATGTAGTATACCAAACAATAAAAACACATTTCATTTCTAAAAGACAGACAGCTACTTATTAAGTTTAGAGTACTATTTCTGGCATCACAAAAATCAACAATTCATATTTTAGGATGCCTGTGTTTTGTTTTGGTTCTCTCTCTCTCTCTCTCTCTCTCTCTCTCTCTCTCTCTCTCTCTCTGTGTGTGTGTGTGTGTGTGTATGTGTGGTACTGAACCAGAGCTTCACACATGCTGAGCAAGTGTTCTCCCACTGAGCTACACCCCCAGCCCTGCTTGTGTTCTTTGAATGATAGACAACTTCTGCCTTTCCTTCCCAATATCAGCAGCCTCTCCAGGCTCACAGCCATTTAAGAAACAGAATTGAGGGCTGGGGTTGTGGCTCAGTGGTAGAGTACTTGCCTTGCATGTGTGAGGCACTGGGTTTGATCCTCAGCACCACATAAAAAATAAATAAACAATATAAAGTTATATAAAAAAAAGAAATAGAATTGAGAAAGGGGCACTTAAAACCAATGCAGTGGGGCTGGAGTTGTGGCTCAGTGGTAGAGCACTTGCCTAGCATGTGTGAGGCACTGGGTTGGATTCTCAGCACCACATCTAAATAAATAGAATAAATTGTATTATTAAAAAATGCAGAGGAGAAATGCAGTGTTTAGAATGCATTGGGAAGATTGACTAGTGAGTTTTATGGTTCTAAAGGTTAGCCAAGCAGTGTTCCAGGAAGAGGGTCTTCCTTAAACTCCCCCCACCATTCGACAAGCAAACAAGAAAACAGTGGCTGGCGAGTCCATTGCAGAGGTGGGGAACTCTTCCTTGCAGTAGTGATGGTGCCCTGCTTTCCCAGATCTGGCACATTTCAGAAGCTGCTGACGTGTTGATGCCTGCTAAAACACGATGTGGGAAGAAGAATGAATGTGGGCAAGCTCAGCTAGCCACTCAGAGGGAAATGATCTCATTTCTCCTGCTGGGCAACCCCCAGTTGATGGTAAATGGAATAAGACAGGGTAACATTTAAATTCCATCATGGTTTTTTTTTTCTCAAAAGCCACAAGTTTACCGATGATGGCTCTGATTGTCTTTTGAGCTCTTTATCATAGCTATTGCCAGCAAAGGGGGAAAGATTCAGAAATACTGTCTTGGCTGGAATTTTATTCTCCAGCTTCTTTTTAAGAATATTTCCATCTCCTCCCCAGCCCCAAGTATACAGGGGTGGCCTTTGGCACTTGAGATTGTCTATGTGCTGGCTGGTTGGAAGTCATGAATATGGGAGCCTTTAATCCATAATCTCTCTCCCAGCACAATTTGTCTATGAGATTCATTTCCTGTCCTGCCAGAGGGTAGTAGAGCTATAATTCATGATCCTGTGATCTTCAACATGGCTTCTGGCACAGTGAGTAAGTTCTTTGTTCTTTTAGGACAGAACTGTCACTCATCACCAAACAGCCCTTCATTTTTTTCCCTGAACACTGACTCATAGAATCATAGATTCTCAGGGATGGAAGGCAGCCGAGAGGTCGTCAAATCCAACCCCTTACTAGTTGACTCCAGGCAGTGCCTAGGCATGGTGAATTACTTTATGCCCCAAATAAGTAAAATTTAGTGAAGTAAAAAGGGTGATTTGTGAGGGTCAAAGACAGAATACCTCCAAAAGGACTCCAAACAAATGTGTGTGCTAAAAGGCATGATGAAAAGACATATTTAATAATATCTTTGTTTCTGAGAGAACAAATGAAGTACAAACCTAAATTCTAAGCTGAGAATCTCCTGATTATATAATAATAGGGAGAATGATGATGATGATGATGATGATGATGATGATGATGATGATGATGATGATAAATAAGAGCAGTTAAGATTTTCTGAACACTTCCTATGTGTCTGTCAGGAAGCAAAGTTACTCATGTGAATTATATAATTGTCAAATCACCCCTTTGGGGCTGATATTACCCTCCACTTTACAGATGAGAAAACTGGGGCTTTAGAGAGTTTGGAGTTGTTTGCCCAAGGTCAAATACCTAGTAAGTGGCAGAATGAATACTGGGACTCAGGACTATTTAAGTCTTTGTCACTGGGCCATATTATCTTATTACCCTGAAACAAAGACAGTTATTGTAGAAAATAGTTGTTTCCTGAATTTATCCCCAGCTGCCTGGCTAGTGAGGGGGATATATTTCATAATCTTTCCCCTAGACCCCTTGAGATCTTTCTCAATATAAACCCTTACTTGAGCTGAGGCAGAAATATTTCTTACTTCTATCCTTTCACACAATAGATATTTTGGTTTCAGTCAAGAGCAAGAGAAATGCTTCCCTGAGTTTTGAAATGTTTTAGTCATCTTACTGGTACATTTGGAGCAGGTGATAGGTTTAATGGGGAAAATAACAGCCTATGATCCCGGACAGCTGGTTTGAGAGCAATTAAAACCCTACTCTGATCCAAAGAAGAAGAATCCTTTATAAAACCTCTGCCCAGCTAGTCAAAAATCCCCAAATTCATATAATACAGTGAAGTTTTTGCCTTAAAATGTCTCAAAGGTAGGGTTTCCTATTAAGTATCTTTGAATACTTTCAAAAAGCTGGGTTGCTGTGCTGTGATTAAATAGCTAAAAAGGGCAAGAATACTGCAAAAGTAACTAGAATCACTTGTAAGTAACAAAGGATCTGTGCTTTTGTTTCACATTCATACTTTACCAAGTACTTTCTGCTTCTTTATTGTTTTTGATGATCATAACAACCCAGTAAGCTAGGCAAAATAATTTCCCAATTTGGTGCGAAAAAAGATTGAAACAAAGTTTAAGAGAATCACTCAAAGTTTGGTAGTGAAATGATGAAAAAGGCAGAACTAGGAGGTAGGAATTTTTTATCTTGCTCTATCCACACTGGATAGTTCTGTACTGATACACAGCATGTTCATATTTTTTAATCATCATAAAATATGTTTAACAATTTTATCATCTTCCTTTGGTCTTAAATATCTTGTTAACAATGTACTTGTTCTTTGATCTTCATGGGAAATTAGTATATGTCAAAGCATTAGTAGATTAGTTCTTTGCTGGAATTTCCTGAATCTTTAATTTTTTATTTTTTGGTGCTGGGGACTATGAATTTTATTTTATTTTTTTTAAAGGTTGAGAGAGAGAGGGAGAATTTTTTAATATTTATTTATTTATTTAGTTTTCAGTGGACACAACATCTTTGTTTGTATGTGGTGCTGAGGATTGAACCCAGGCTGTACGCATGCCAGGCAAGCACACTACCACTTGAGCCACATCCCCAACCCAGTGAATTTTATTTTTGAAAATGCAATATATGTTGTTATTGTCCTCACCAAGTCTAAGTCAATGGTAATATTTAATGAACTTAGAAATGTGATTGGTTGTATGTTTGAAAAGAAGTGAAAATAACACTTATTGAATATCAACTACACACTATTTTATGTGCACTATTTCATTTAAGATCTCCAATACCAAAAAAAAGGAATATAGCATCATTGTCCCATTTTATTTTTAAAAAAAATTGACTCCCAAGCTGGAGGTGGTAGAGCACTTGCATAGCATGCCCAAGGACCTGGGTTTAATGCCCAGCACTGTAAAATTAAGTTAAATTAAAAAATTGACTCTTAGAGATGTTAAGTTACACAACCAATGTCTCATAAATACTACATAGTAAAGCTAGGACTCAAACTGGTATAGTTAAACTCCAAAGTCTAGTTTTTTAACAAATGTGTACACTATTTCCTCATAGATGAAGGTAACTAAATACTAGCAGCTCATCTTGAGTTTGGTTTATTATCAACCAACCACTTTACTAGTAACTTGGATTTCCTTATCCCATTATTGTCAAAAATCTATGAAGTTAAGTACAGATCTCATTCCCACTTTATATACGAGGAAACTGAGGTTAATAATGTTTACTAATTTAAGTCACATAATAGTAAATGGAGGAAGTAGAATGATTACTATATATCTCTGGATTTCGGTGTACCATTTGAATAACATGGCCTATGAGTACAAAAAAAGGAGTAAAGAATTATTGTGGAGCAATATTTTGTATTGGCACGTTGGTACACAAATGTACATATCAAAACCATAAGGCCCAAGAAAAACATTACTTTTTTGTTCTTGAGGTTTACTGACTGGTTATGAGAAGGTAGGGACATTTTTGATATGCTAGGAAAATCTTAGTGAAGACAAAATTCATTCAATAAGTCAGTAAGGTTAAGAACAAAATTAAACTGGGGCACAGTTTAATATGCTGGCTATGATGATGTTAGCCACTTAAAGAAGTTGAGCCCTGGCATAGATAATCTTTTATCTTGTATTTGTTTTGGAAATTTTATAGAAGAAAAATTTAAATAATCATGTAATTAATTGCTATGTGATGACACTTGAGCTATGCCATCAAAAATTTGAAGTTAAAATAGACACAGACAAGTATCAGTTTGAATCTCAATTCTGCTGTTTCCTAGCTATTTGATCTTAGTCACTTGTCCTCTCTGAGTCTAGTCTAGTGGTTTTTAAAATGAGACCAGCTAGGTGCAATAGTGCATGCCTGTAATTCCAACAGCTTGGGAGGCTGAGGCAGGAGAATCATGAGTTCAAAACCAGCCTCAGCAATTTAGCAAGGCCCTAAGCAGCTCAGTGAGATCCTGTCTCAAGAGAAAATATTAAAAAGGGCTGGGTATGTGGCTCAGTGGTTAGGTGCCCCTGGGTTCAAGCCCCAGTACAAGAAAGAAAGAAAGAAAGAAAGAGAGAGAGAGAGAGAGAGAGAGAGAGAGAGAGAGAGAGAGAGAGAGAGAGAAAGAGAAAGAAAGAAAGAAAGAAAGAAAGAGAAAGAAAGAAAGAAAGAGAAAGAAAGAAAAAGAAAGAAAGAAAGAAAAGAAAGAAAGAAAGAAAAAGAAAATGAGACTAATGGTAACTATCTCACAGCATTGTTGTGGGTTCTAATGAGTTTAAATATGCTAAGTGACTAGTTCTGAACTCATTTGGTCATATTAACTCAGTCTATCAGTGCCCTTTTCCTTGAATGTCACTATTTAAAAGTAACCTCCATATAGCAAGGACTTTTGAAGATCTGAGACATAAACATTGATGTGTATTTATTATGATTAATGGTTTCATATTATTTTACCATTTCTTTTTTTAGTTTTATTTTTTAATTTGTTGATAGACCTTTATTTATATGTGGTGCTGAGAATCAAACCCAGTGCCTCACATATGCCAAGCAAGTATGGTGCTACTGAGCCCCAGCCCCAGCCCCTTATTTTACCATTTCTAATTTTTTATGCAGTTATAGTTGCCACAGGTCCAGTGCTTCTTCCTTAGTATGAGTTTCTGTATTAGTATGTGCAGATACTCGCCCCAAAATAGATTATTACTTTGTGGCTAATTTAATAAGATTTGCACAAAATTATTGCTGCATTTTCATTCATTTACTCTTCTTACAACTTGGCAGAATTGTCTAAATGACACTTAGAAAACTGGAAAGACATGGGAAAGTAAGTTATCCAAGTCGACACCCAGAATTGCTTGGCCTACTTTATAACAACTGGCAAATTAACCTTCACACACTCTGATAATACCACAGAATTAAAGGACCAACTGTCTGTGTCTCTATGCAGCTGTCTCGTCTGCTAATGCATGTTCCTAAAATAAAAATTTTTTAGAAAATGCACACACACACGCACTCAATTGTGTCTTTCCTTTCAACAATCCAGCTACTCAGCCCTTCTTGAAGCCCATTTTAGTAAACACTGTGCTGACCAAGAAGTGTCTGGAGATGGGAGGATGGAGAAAGCTTGTATTGTTTATTGAATATCAGAGGACACTTCCTTCAAGCGACCTAAGGCATGTGTGGCTATCATAAGAACTACATTTTAAAGGGATGAAGTCATCGCAAACGCCGCCTTAGAAGAGTGTGCGGGTGCCAAAACCTATCCTCAACAGCATTTCCAGATTTGCTTTTTTAAAAATCCTGAGATTTTTGTTTTAAACCTATAAATCAAGAATGAACAGGGCATAGGTTCAGCACTTCATTTCCATGTGTTGCTCCCCTTCTTGTTGGAACTCGATTTCTTAGCCAGGTTGCCTTTGGGGGCTAAACGAAAGGAAAACAGACATGGGGAAGACAGACGGGGCCAAGAATTCAATAAAGAGTTGAGCTGCACAAAGGTATAATAATCAGTAAACCTAAGAAAGAGAAAGCACAGGGGAAGGAAAGTTACTTAAAAATCAGAGAAAATGGAGCGGAAGAAGTTTCTGAAAATTGGTTTAGAGCAGAAAAGAAAATAAAAAATAGATGAAATATCCTCCATTTTACTGTTGAATGGCCTTCAGTCTGGAATTAGAATTCTATAAAGTCTAAACAAAAAGCCACATTTAATTCCCTGGGGAACTCCAATTTTAACTTGGCTTTAACAATAAAAAAATGTGTGCAAATTCAGGAAGGAGCATACATACAAATCAAAGGCAAAAGCCTCTCTTAGGTAAGCATAGAAGACTTAAATAAAAAGAAATGAAAATCTTTTCATGCAATTACCCTTTACTCAAAAATTCTACTAATCGTGACCTTTCCAGGTTTTGTAAAGCATTAAATGCAGATTAAATAAAAATGAAATCACTGGGCATTGGACTTTAAAGAAAGCAAAGGGCTAATGTGGAATGCTTTTTATTGGTAAGAACTGTTCAGGTGAATATGGTGCTTGGTAATGTGTTCAGACAAGAAAGTGGGTACAAATCAGAGAGAACTCTTACCATGAGGCTGTGTGCACACTTTGTTCTCTGAAAATAATAAAAATCTCCACGCATCAAATAAAGGCAATATATTTAGATTGGGTATTGGTGGGGGGTCTGACCCATAGACTTCTGTTCCTTTGTAAGAAATAGGAGCAACTCCCAGATAAGAAAGTTTAAAAACACACACAGGTGTGGTGCCCACTCTCTCCCCAATTATACCTTTTTTCACCAAACTTAAGGTACCAAACAGAATCTCCTATTCATAGGCTCCTGTTTGTCATTCTTAGGCATTTCAAGTTTATCCTAGCCAAGCACATATTTAACATTCTAGATTAAAATCATAAAATCTTACAGCTGAAAGTTATTTTATATACATAGTTCACCAGTCAGTCAGCTTTTGCAACACAGACACAATTTAAATAATTTAATTGGCAAGTTAAATTTCCTTCTGTTTTCAGGGAAAAAAAAAACTTACATAAAGTTCAGTTGTTACTTGTGCCTTAGTGATAATCTGGCCAGTTATTTTAGTATTCATACATGAAAATATATAATTATAAGTCCTCTTAGGCATTTAGAGGTGAATTGAAAATTATATATATATTAATGTTGGGGATTGAACCCAGGGCCTCACACATGCAAGGCAAGTGCTCTACCACTGAGCTGTACTTCCAGTTCTGAAGTACTTATTTCTTAATTTGTTTCTCTTCTGTTTGTTAGTATCCCCTCTATTCCATACACATATATCTGGAAAAGAGGGGAAATCAGAAAAAAAAGTAGATGTTAGGAGGCACTGAAGACAGCCACTGGAATGAATGAGAGTGAATGGAATGAATGTGAGTGAAAGGGACTGAGATGCCTTTGAAATATATTTTTTCTCACCAAACGAAACACAGGATGGATGTTGCAGACTTGAAAATGGACAAACACCATGTACATCCCTGTCTTTATCTCTTTGCAAGCACCTCAAGACTGAATTTTACAGTGCACTAAGGATGTTCAGTCATGCTTCATTTACAATCTATTTCCTTTGATGCGAATCTTCCCAGTGTCTGGATCTTTCCTGGATTAAGAGTAGGGATTGTATTGACCCAAACAACAGTGAAAAACCCATAATATTCAATAAAATTCAAGCATTAAAGAGTAGAAAAACATATCAACACAATTTAGGGTAAACAAATACAACAACAATCCACTTATCCAAATACCCAGTGTACATCCATATATAGAAAGGCCTATAATTTCTCTTAGTAGTACAAAATGTGCTACCTTAAGCCCTCCACAGTTAGATGATTGTTCAGAAAGTAAAGAAGCAGATTAGAAAGGATATATCTAGGTGTGAAAATTAATGCTGATAGCAGAAAAAAATATGAAAATACCCATGGTCCAAGCTGAGCACTTTATGGATAATTAGTAGAGAGAAGCAATGACTAGTTAGTTGTCAAGGACTTCAGAAAATAACTATCTAATACGTGGTTTAATAATTACATTCATATTACTACTTGTGCCCCTTCAAATATCCTGTAGTTATCATGAACCATTTCAAGCACTTCCTTCTGTATCAACCCCAAGTTTTCAGGGAGTCTATGGACTGAAATTTACCTTCCATAAGGCCTGCAAACACTTTAAGGCACTCTTCCATGAGTACCTTGACACTCAAAACCAGGATAGTGGCTGGGAGTGTAGCTCAGTGGTACAGCACTTGGCCATAGGTTCCATCCCAAGCACTGCAAAGAAACAAAACCACAATCCGGTTAGATCTTCTACTTTCATGTTAAAATTGCACTGTTAAAATTTCATGTTAAAATTTTCACTCAAAGCATTTATCAGGGCTGGAGTTGTGGCTCAGCAGTAGAGCACTTGCCTAGCACATGTGAGGCCCTGGGTTCGATCCTCAGCATCACATATAAATAAATAAATAAATAAAATAGAGGTATTGTGTCTAACTATAACTAAAAAATAAATGTTATTTTTAAAAGCACTTAAAGGGTGGAGGTAAGACTAGAAGTTCAAAGGATTAGACAAAGGGAGATGAAAGGAAGATTTGAGGATAGGAATAGGAAAGACAGTAGAATAAATTGGACATAATTTTCCTATCTACAGGTATGAATATACCCACAGTGAATCTCAACATCATGTATATCTGCAAGACTGGGATCCTAATTAGAACAAGACATATTCCATGCTTGAATAATTGTATAAAAATGAATTCTATTGTTATGTATAACTAAAATGAGGCAATAAAATAAAAGGAGGTGATACAGAGAATACAAAGTAGATAAATAAAGAAGAGTATTTCTACTCATAAAGAGTAACACATAGGGCTGTTGATGTGGCTCAAGTGGTAGCATGCTTGCCTGCATGCGCGAGGCACTGGGTTCGATCCTCAGCACCACATAAAAATAAAATAAAGATATTGTGTCCACCTAAAACTAAAAAAAATATTAAAAAAGAGAGTACCACACAATAAAATAAAACCAAAAACTGTAATTAATTAAGTACTTGTGTAATTATTTTGTTAATCCATAGGCTCATTCGTTTGGCACATATTTATTGATTATCTACCTTGAGTCATGCACCAGGCTAGGCACTGGGGTACAGTAGTGAACTCCACAGACGTGGACCCTGCTCTCATAAAGCATAAAGCAGCAGAAGAGACTCAAACTAATTGCACCATTCATTAATCAGGCACGTTTGTTTAATGACAGTCTCCTTTGATAGACTATAAACATAATAAGGCAGGAAACTTTTCTGTCTTGCTCAGACTGGAAGAGTTCTCAGTGGGAATCAGGATTAGAAAGCTTTTGCATTGGTTAGGAGCGTCTCTTGGGGTAGGCAGCAAGGCTATTCTTGCCAACTCTCAGAAAGCAACACCCCAGGACCTTCCCTGGTCAAGGGAGAACATCCGAGCTGGCTTTGCTGGTTCTAAACATTTGGTTGGTCAGGACCTAAAATTAGATCAGTCTGTGAGAGCTCTGACAAAGGAAATGGTACTAGGAATCTGGAATTTATTGGGCCCTGATTTTGCTGTATTTCTAAATTCCCAAGACTGACCCTGAGGTCCAGGGGATTTAACAGTGGCAGTTTTGCAGATTTTCAGGGTCTTTGGACCCAAAGCATATAGTTTAAACAGCTATGCATGAAAAACACAAGGAGAATAAGTGTTAGTTTCTGCTATAGACTTAATGTTGTGCCCCCTCTAAATTCATATATTAAAACTTAATCTTCTGGCTGGGGTTGTGGCTCAGGGGAACAGTGTTTGCTTCACATGTGTGAGGCACTGGATTCAATTCTCAGCACCGTATAGAAATAAATGAATAACTTAAAGGTCCCTCAACCACTAAAAACAATTAAAAAACCTTAACCTTCAATATGATGCTATTTAAAGGTACAAACTTTGGAAGGAGATCAGGCCTTGAGGGTAGAGCCCTCATGAGTGAGATCAGTGTCCTCATAAAAGACCCTTCCCCTTTCTACTATGTGAGGACCCAGTGAGGAGGTGCCATACACAAATGGGGAAACAGGCCCTCACCAGACATCAAATTTGTTGGTACCTTGATTTTGAACTCCCCAGCTTCCAGAACTGTGAGGAATAAATACATACCTAGTTTACAACCCACCCAGTTGACTGTATTCTGTTGTAGTAGCCCAAACGGACTAAGATAGCTTCCAAGAAAAGAAAAATGCAAGGTGTGATGGATGCATGCCTACAATCCCAAGGACTCCAGAGGTTGAGACAGGGCTGCAAGTTCAAAGCCAGCCTCAGCAACTGAGTGAGGCCCTAAGCAATTTACCAAGATCTTGTCTCAAAATAAAAAATAAAAAGGGCTGGGGATGTAGCTCAGTGGTTAAGTGCCCTAGGGTTCAATCCCCAGTACCAAAAAAGACAAGAAAAGAGAAATTTGAATAAATCCCAAGGCATTTGAGACTTGGGTTCTGAAGTTTGTCAGGAGTGACTTACCTCTTTTGGCAACTCAAACTGCCTAGCATCACCCTTCATTAAGACAATTTAACAAAATCCTTACTGTCACTTTCTGTTTTCTGGTACTGGGAATTGAACCAGTGGTACTCTCCCACTGAGCTATATCCTCAGCACTTTTTATTTTATTTTGAGACAGGGTTTCACAAAGTTGATGAGGCTGACTTTGAAACGGTAATCCTTCTGCCTCAGCCTTCTGAGTAGCTAAGATTACAGCTGTGTGACAACACACCCAGCCTTGCTGTCATTTTTGCTCACCTAAAAATTATTTCTGGTTTTGATTGCAGGTATGCCTTAATTTATAAGAATATTACAGGATACAATGGAAAATTCCAGGACGATGAACTGTCCATTTGCATCCAAGACAGGAGTCATTCTCCTGTTATACATAGTATTTTTAGATTGAAGAATGTTTTATTTTCAGATACTTAAAAAAGAATGTTTTATTCTCTTATTGTTATGATAAAAGAATATACATTCTTATGGAAAAATCTAAGAAATATTTTTAAAACACAAGGAAAAAAGCCCTACCTCTCAGAGATAATCACTATTAATATATAAATACATATCCCCAGTAACATTTTTCCTACAGATTATTGCATAATGCAAAAGGGTCAGCACACTGTTAAGCCAAGGAATTTTTCTCTTGCCAGGACTGTAACCTACAATTCCTTCAGTCTCCCTGACTTAATAGCTCTTTGGAGCCCTGAGAAACATATTTCAAATGAAAGCTGAGCTGTAAATCAATTTGAAAATTATCAGACTAAGATGGTAGCTGAAGCAGTGAGAGGCCAATATCTATCACTTATCAACAGTTTACTGTGTTTCAAGCACTATGCCAAAGGAATATTACATACATTCTTCCAAATCATCACAAGAATCTTTGGAATATGATATTATCCCCATTGTACAAATGAAGAAGTTAAATATCAGAAAAATAGGTAATGTTAGTTTTCTATTGTTACTTTAAAAAGTTAAAACAAATTTAGTGATTTAAAAATAACAAATCAGATCCTTGTTCTATAGGTCAGAAGTCCAGGGACAGAATAGCTAACATAGTTCTCTGTTTATGGTCACATAGGCCAAAATCAAGATGTTGGCCAGGCTTCATTCCTATCTGGAAGTTATGGAGATGAACACCTCCATGTTCATTCAGGATATTGACAGAATTCTGTTTCTTGTACATGTAGGACTGAAGTCCCCCATATTTTTTGGGTATCAGTTGAAGGCTTTTCTTAGCTTCTAAAGACTTCTAGAGGCTGCCCTTTCTCCAACTCCAAAGCCAGCAATGGTGAATATAGCCCTTCCCATGCTTTGTATCTATCTGATCTCTCCTTCTGTCTGACCTCTTTTGTTGTCTCTTTTATTTCTGACAATTACACCTTTCTCTTCTGCTTTTAAGGACCTCTGTGATTACAATGAGTTCATCCTAATAATTCAGGTTCTTGCTCTATTTTAAGGTGAGTGGATTACCAGACTTAGTTACATGTGCAAATCTCTTCACATGTACCTAGATTGGTGCTGTTTTTCTGCTTTTTTTTTCTTTTCTTTCTTTTCAGTGTTAGGGATGGAACCAAGAGCCTTACGTACATTAGACTAGTTCTCTACCACTGAGTTACAATCACCCCCAGTGCAGATTAGTGTTTGATTACATAACCAGAGGATGGAAATCTTAGAGAAATAGCTTTGTAATTTTACCTATCATGGGATTTCCCCTAAGGTCACAGAGCTAATCAACCTGAGATTAGAATGCAGGTGCCTTGGAACCCAAACAGTTTGCTATACATCACTCCTAATCCCATTTCCCCCCAGACCTTGCTACTACATTACCAAAGACACATTTACAGCATTTTTTTGTCCCCAGTACATTGTTAAAATACAAGACATACTAAATAGCCAAAAACACAGTTTAAAGAAATTAAACAAGTATCAGAGCTAGAGTCATTTATGGCAGAATTTTTGCATTCATCAGACCAGCAGTTTTTAAAAATCATGTGCTAAGGGCTTTAATGGAAAAACATACAAGAACACAAAGGTAATTCAAGCAAAGAAATGAACACCAATCCTAGAGATCAAAAACAGTGTAGCATAGGACAAATACCAGCTGTCAGTTCAATGAGGACATGATCCCCACCGTGGGTTTCAACATGAGCAAAATCACCAAAGGGAACGTGACCATCAAGCTCTGGGACATTGGGAGACAGCCCCGTTTCCACAGCATGTGGGAGCGCTACTGCCAGATAGTGAGTGCCATAGTGTATATGGTAGATGCTTCAGACCAGGAGAAGATAGAGGCCTCCAAAAATGAACTCCACAACTCACTGGACAAACCTCAGTTGCAGGGCATCCCGGTCTTAGTCCTGGGTAACAAGCAAGACCTCCCAGGGGCACTGGATGACAAGGAACTGATAGAAAAAATGAATCTGTCTGCCATCCAGGACTGAGAAGTTTGCTGCTACTCCATCTCCTGCAAAGAGAAGGACAACACTGACATCACCCTATTGTGGCTTATTCAAAACTCAAAGTCACAGAGAAGCTGAGACCACTGTCCTTCTCCCTCCGACCAGTGATGGCAGCGATCTAAACCTGAAGCCAAGCTCCCCGTCCACCCTATCCTCCTAAACCCACTTCTCCTCACTCAGTGTGGGGACGGCCCTCTGGGGCTCCCAGAGACCCATTCTGCTGAGGTTTGAACTCCTGTTTTTATTGTAAAATAAATTGCTCCCGATCTGGGCCCCTAACCTCTCCCCCTTCTCTCCCTTCATCCCTTCACCCAACCCTGCTTCCCTCCCATAGCCTGGTCCCACAGCCCCAGCCTTCCCCAGCCCACATCTTGACTTCCCTTTTCAACACTCTGTTGTTGTTCTGTGTGTACAGTATGTGTATGTGTGTGTGTGTGTGTGTGTATATATATATATATATATATATATATATACATAAATTATATATATATAATTTTTTAATTTAAGCAAAGATTAAAATCAACCATTTGATGTTGCAGGGGCCATTTAGGATTTGGGAGGTGATGCAGGGTGGGCTTGGGGCAAGTTCACACCAGAAAGGCAGAGGCTGGCACCTGGGTCAGATATCAGCTCAGGTTATTGGTGGCCACTCCCCCCCCCCAAAAAAAAAAAGACTAAAAAGATTTTTTAAAGACACAGAACAAAATATCCAATAATTGTGAATCAATTACAAAAAGTATAAATATGAGTAATGGGAATACCAGAAGCAGAAGAAAAAGAGAGAAAGGAACAGGAGAGATATTAGAAGCAATAATGCTGAAAGGGCTGGGGTTGTGGCTCAGTGGTAGAGCACTTGCCTAGCATGTGTGAGGCACTAGTTCCATCCTCAAAACCACATTTAAAAATAATAAAAGTATTGTGTTCACCTACAACTAAAAAAAAAATAATGACTAAAAATTTCTCCAAATTATTGTCAGACACCAAATGACAGATCCAAGAAGCTCAGAGAACACTAAGCAGATTAAATGCCATTAAAAAAAAACACTAAAACAGCTATGTGTATAATATTCAAATTTCAAAAACTCAAAAATAAATAAAATATTTTATGGCCATACTACCAAAAAAAACTATACAGATTTAATTCAATTCCTATTAAAATTCCAATGGCATTCTTCATAGAAATAGAAAAAGCAGTCATGAAATTCATTTGGAAAAATTAGAGACCCAGAATAGCCAAAGCAAAACTCAGTGAGAAAAGTAAAGCAGAAGGCATCACCATACCAGATCTTAAATTATACTACAGAGCTATAGTAACAAAAACAGCATGGTATTGGCACCAAAATAAACCTGTTAGACCAATTTGGTGCAGAATAGAGGACACAGAGAGTAACTCACATAAATACAGTTATCTCATACTAGACAGAGCTCTATAAACCTACATTGGAGAAAAGATAGCCTTTTCAATAAATGGTGCTGAGAAAACTGGAAATCTATATGTAGTAGAAAGAAATTTAACCCCTATCTCTCAGCCTGCAAAAAATTCAACTCAAAGTAGATCAAGGGCTGGGCACAGTGGCACACATCTGTAATCCCAGTGGTTTGGGAGGCTGAGGCAGGAGGATCTCAAGTTCAAAGCCAGCCTCAGCAAAATCAAGATGCTAAGCAGCTCAGTGAGACCCTGTCTCTAAATAAAATACAAAATAGGGCTGGGGATGTAACTCAATGGTTGAGTGCCCCTGAGTTCAATCCCTGACACCTGCCATAAACACACCTTAAAAAATTTAAAGGAATAGAAATCACACAATGTGTTCTCTCAGACCACAATAAAATTAAACTAGAAATCAGTAACAGAAACACAGCTAAAAAATCTCAGAATACTTGGATATTAAATATCACATGTCTAAATAACATATGGGTCAAATAAGAAATGTTAAGAGAAATTTTAAAATATTTTTAACTAAATGCAAATGGAAATGAAACATATTGAAATTGGTGGGATGCAGCAAATGCAGTGCTTAGAGGGAAAATTGTAGCATTAAAATGCATATATTAGAAAAGAAAAAATATCTAAAATTCATGGGGGTTTCCCCCTTAGGAAACTAGAAATTAGAAAAAGAATAGCAAATCAAATCCAAAGTAAAATGAAGAAAAAAATACAGCAGAAATTAATGAAATCAAAAGTAGGAAATCTATAGAAAAAAATCAACCAAACCAAAAGTTGTCTCTCTCAAAAGATCAATAAAATCAATAAGCCTCTAGTCAGACTGAAAAAAAAAGAGAAAATAAAAATTAATATGAGAAAAGAAAGGAATATCAATATAGATCCCATGGACATTAAAATGATTATAAAGGGTGAGTTAGGGACTTAGCTTGGTGATTGATCACTTGCCCAGCATGCACAAGGCCTTGGGTTTGACCCCCAGTACTGTAATAATAATAACAACAATAAATGAAAATTATGAATAACTCTGTGCTTACAATTTGATAACCTAGAGGAAACTGACCAATTCCTTAAAAGATATGATCTGCCAAAACTCACACAAAAAGAAAGAGACAATCTGATTTGGCCTATATCTATTAAAGAAGCTGAGAGAATAATTACCTACCAAAACAGAAAGCACCAGGCCCAGGTTCACTCACTGGTGAAATTTAGCACACATTTAAGGGAATCATTACAGTAGTTCTTTACAATCTCTTCCAGAAGACCAGAGAAGAAGGAATTCCTAAATCATTCCATGGTATAGCATTATCCTAATATCATAATAAGACAAAAACATTATAAGAAAACTAGATCATCTCTCTCATGCATGTAGATGCAAAAATCCACAAAACTATTATCAAATGGAATTCAATAATGTACAAAAAGAACTATATACCATGACTAAGTGGGATTTATCCCAGATATGATAGGCTTGTTAAGTGTTCAAAATTAATTATTATAATCCATCACATTAATAGGTTAAAGAAAAACCACATGATTGTATCAATAGATGCTGAAAAAAGCATTTGCCATCTGTAGATGGCAGACAAAGTGAAAGGTGGGGGCAATCAGATACCACAGGAAGAAAAGAGTCAAGCACTGGAGGTGGGAAGTGACTATAGATTCAAAGAAATAATCAGGTTTTTTTTTTCTTACTTAGAATTTAAAAATTAAACTGCTTCAATAAATTCAATCTCTCCCTTTGCTTCCTCCATACCATCATCCTTCCATGCCCCACCCACCTCATTCACCTGTGCACATACACAATACACATAAACTCATATACACAGATGTGTAGACTAATGAATGCAGGACTAAAGCCATGGAGAAAAAGAAGAGGGAAAAATATAGAACCAAAAGATTACTGGAGACTCTTTGAGGCCTAAAAGCAGTCCAGTAGGCATGATACCCAGGCCAGCCTCTTTCACCCAGGAGAAATGACTTTAAGTCACAGGATCTGTACTTGCCCTTCTGAGTTCAATATGGCCATTTGGTCAGACCTAAAGACTCTATTTCCCTAAAAAAATTCCAAATTCTTGGCCCTTATTAGATACAGGCCTTCATCTTTATTTCCAAGGACGTGTCTGCCCTTTTGGGTTTCATTTGCTAAGACTTGCTCAGATTTTGAATATAAATAAAGTGTTTATAAATATGAGGAACAATTCACTTATGTATTCTGCCTTTATATATAAGGTGGGTGAGGATGACTACAGAGGAAAAATATCAAAGCTATTGATTATCTAATACAGGAAATAAGAATTGTAATTCTGCTTCTCATTTCTAGGGAAATGTGTAGCTCAGGAAAATACAATGTGTTTATTGGGTGCCAAGTAAAGTGTCTCTAGTGTCTGTAATGATGTCTCAGAATTTGCTGTTCGATTATAATTTGAATCAAACTGGCAGCCAAAAAGACAGATTAGTAGAAAATGTCTTCATTTCCCTGGCTGGCATCTGAGGGATTTGGAAAGAATCAGAATTCATTCCTAGAAACATATATCTGCTAATGAGAGAGAGAGAGAGAGAGAGAGAGAGAGAGAGAGAGAGAGAGAGAGAGAGAGAGGGATTGTAGGCCAGATTAAAAAATAGAAGATTTAAAAAATTTTCTTTGATGATCTAGTATTATTCTTATACTGCCTATACTACCTCCCATCTCACATGCACAAGGACCAGCATTAAATTTCTGTCTGCTTTGGTTGAATGGACGGTATGATAGAAAAAAAGATAATCATAAAAATTGAAAGTCAATGGAATCAATTACTATTGGATGACTATGGACTTATTAAAGGGGATATTCTTTGGGAGAAGGTTTATAAATATGTCAAATATAGGAAAGGTATCCTTGAAATCTTGTCAGAAAAACTTGAGTCTTCCTCAAGGTCAGTCAAGAAACCAGAGTAACTGGCATGTGATGACTGTGGAAAATTGTAATCTATTCCACTGTGCTGGAATTTCCCTGGCATGACAAGAGGTTGTTGTGAAAATATAAGAAAAATATGGAATAAAAACAGGGAATTTAAAAATGGGGAGAAAGGGGAAAATAATTTGCCAGTTTTCAGAAAAGAGTAGGTTCTGGGCCTTTCCATGCATTACTGAGAAACAACAATGTTGAACAAAAGGACATCAATCTAACCATGTTTATTCGATGAAAATAAAACTATAGAACCAAAAAACACCCTTTCCCTCCATTCAGATTCTGTGTTTAGCAAGCAATCTTCCCTTCCAAAATTTGGCTCCCTCAGTGACATGCCCATCCAGAAGGAATGCCTTGAATAAATGACAGATGTACATTATTCCACCAGATCTAGATTAAAATAATAAATAATCGCATGGTTTATATGCCAGTCTTTTACAAATATAGTTAGTCGGAAGCAGTCCCCTCAAATTAACCACTCTGGTGCACTGAATAAACTGACTTTCCGGATCTGAAAAGTTGAGCATCTAACCCTGAACCCAAGAGAAATTTTGAATCAACCTGTTCATTGAACTTTGAAAACGTTGGCATATAAAACACTCTATTTGTTGTTCCCTAGTTCATCCATGTCCTCCAGGTCAGATTTATTTATTCCAGTCAGAATAAGTATGCAAAATTAGAAAGAGAAATAGCAAAGAGGGAATTTAGATAAGATACTCAAGCTCCTATCATCCATTTCCTCATTTGAAAATGGGGTTAATAATACCTACTTCTGAAAGGATTCTTGTGAGATTATATTTAGAGTATCTAGCAAATGGGGGGGTTTCCATAAAATAGAAGTTCCATTACTACCACCTCAAACCAAATTTATATTTTAAACATATACTAGACTTAACCTCAAAGCATAAACATCTTAAAGAGACATCTCAGACCCCAGCCAGGAAGCAAAGTGGCATGATGGTGTATGCTTTTAATCCCAGCTACTCATGAGGCTGAGGTGGGTGGATTCCTTGAGTGCAGAAGTTGGGCCAGTTTGGGCAACATAGCAAGACCCCATCTTAAAATACATATGTATGAGAATTTGGGGGACCCAGAACCCATCAGGGTCTTTGAAAATTGTACTTCAGGAACCTTAAAATTAGTCTTCTGGTTATTCTCTTATGGAAGATAAAGTCACTAGGGAGATATCCTAAACCCACTTAAGGAGGATACAATAATTAGGGAGCTGAAGCTGGCATAACCATTATGTAGATGGTTTCTTCATAGAGATATGCTACTCCTAAGAAATTATCACAAGGTATCACCTATTTTCATCCAGAGAAGCTTGCTGAGAAGGAATACAAACAATACTAACTGACATTTTTTTATTACTTAGTGTCTCAGATTGTGTTAGCAAAGTATTTCTATAATTATTTTCATATGTATTTGTTTGTGTCACCAAGAATATTCTGCACCTCTTGGGAATTTCATTTCCCCTTCATTGAGGAGATCCATGTAGGGTGTAATGGAAGAACAAAGGCTATGGGTGATGAGGCTGACCTGGTAACATTTACTGATCTGTTCCTATGAGCCAGCCGGGCAGTGTTCTAAAAGCTACTGCACGCATTATCACATTCAACCTGATGTTAATAATCTGATGAAGCAGGTACTAATCTTATCCTCATTTTACAGATGAAAGCATTAGGGCTTGAAGATTTGGTCATTTGCCCAAAGTCACTGTAAATGACCAAATATGGATTTAATCCATGTCAGCGATTCCAAAAAACATTCTACTACCATCCTACTTCTTCTAATATTGTCTTTCTCACTTACCTCCAGGAAGTTAATGTTTTTAAAGTATACCTGTGCTATGGTCTGAATGTTTGGGTTCCCTGAAAAATCATATGTTGAAATCCTAACCACCAATGTATTAGGAGGTAGGGCCTTTGGGAGATGATTATGCCCTGAGAGCAGAGCCCTAATAACTGTGATTAGTGCCCTCACAAAATAGACCCCAGAGAGCTTGTTTACCAGTTCCATTATATGAGAACACAGAAAAAAATTGCCATCTATAAACTAGGAAATGGGTCCTCACAAGACAGAATCTGAAGGTGTTTTAACCTTGGACTTATCAACCTCTAGAACTATGAGAAATCCATTTGTGTTGTTCATAAGCTACTCAGTTTGTGTTATTTTTATAGCAGCCTGAATGGACTAAGTATAAAACTGAAATAATGATTCCAACCTTCATCAAAACAGGGCTTTGTGAATTCATTTGTTGTAGATGAAAAACTAAGAATCAAACTGGGGTTGTGGCTCAGTGGTAGAGCGCCTGCCAAGCACATATGAAGCACTGGGTTTGATCTTCAGCACCACATAAAAATAAACAAATAAAATAAAGGTGTTGTGTCCATCTACAACTAAAAGTATTTTTTTTAAAAAAGAAAAGAATCACATCTTTTCAGTAAGAAAACTGTATAAGGTGACCTGAAAAATTAGACTTCTAAAACTTACCATGGAAATAAATGGGAAAATATATAAGTAAAATATTCCATTAACTGAAAATTGAATAAAGAACAAAGTTCTGTAAAATACAGATTAATTAAATATGACCCAAGAAAATTGGACTGTGTAGAAATAATGACCATAAGAGTAAAACGATAAATGTAAAAAATAAATTTCATTATAATCTTTTTGAAGAAATACATTGATTGATAAAAATAATTAAAACAAATTAAAAGTGAAAATGGGAAAATTCTAAATATTTTAACTTCAGTGCATAGAAAAATTGATCAAAGAAATATCTGGTTATGTGATGTTCTCTCTAGAACATAATGAAGAGAAAAATAATCAGTATTACTATAATTAAAAATCACTAAAGCAAAATTGGTTTTTAAAATGTAGGCTCTGGAGCCTAACTACCTGGGTTTGAATTCCAGCTTGACCACTTGCTTAAGAGGAATATTCCACTAGTAGCTTAACTTTTCTGTACCCCCAATAACCTCCTCTGTAAGATAGAGATAAAATAGTATTAGATTCTTGTGAGGAATAAATATGATAGTATATTTAAAACATTAAAAGAATAACTGGCACATATTAAATTTTATGTAAGTATTAAATATACGCATATCTTTTCTCATTAATTTTTTTAGAGTTTTATAATTATACATAGTAGTTGGGTTCATTCTGACAAACTCATACATGCATAGAAATCAATTTGAGTTCATGATTCCCTGTTTTCCCTCCTGCCCTCTCCGCTTTCTCCTTCCTCTACTAGACTTCCTTTGGCTAGTCTATTAATTTGTATTTGATTGGTTCCTTATGCAATCTTGTTATTCCCTCCACCCTTTCCTTTATTTTACTCCAGCTTCCACACATGAGAGAAAACATTTGGCCTTTGAGTTTCTGAGTTTCACTAATTTCACTTAGCATGATATTCTGCATTTCCATCCATTTACCAGCAAATGCTATAATTTCCTTCTTCTTTAAGGATGAATAGAACATATAGCCTGTCTTCAATGCCTGAAGTTCTGTCTTCAAGGGCTGAGGTTCTGTTTTCTACACTAGCTAGTCTGTTGTTGATGCTTTCAAGTGAGTGTGTAATTTGTTTGATGTTGTCTTTCATTTCTAGGAGTTCTGCTTGGTTTCTTTTCACTATTTCTATTTCTTTATTAAATGGTCTTTTATCCTGTAATTGCTCTCTTAATTCCTTCCTTAGATCTTCTTTTAGTTCATTGAACATTTTGATAATCAGTTTTTTAGAATCTTTCTCTGGTTTTCAGCCACCTCACTGTAAGTGGGTTCCTTTGTTGGAGATTGTGGATTTGGGGAGATTTATTTGCCTGTTTTCTCATGTTTTCAGAGGTCTTGGTCTTGCACATCAATTGAAATGTATTCTTCTACCTCCTTATGGGAGCATGTCCTTTTGTATGTAGTTATATTATTTGCTCTGGTACTTTCTCTGTTTTTAAGGTATGAGTAGATTCCAAAGGTTGAGACCTGAGTTTCCTCTCTGATTGTTCCTTCTTGGGTCCTTATTCATGGTTTGTGGCTTTTTGTCCTCTCCCTTCTTTGAGTAGGAGTAATGTGAGGGAATGTTTTTGTTCTGCAGCAAAATCTCTCACCTGTGAACTTTTAGTGATCCTGCAGTTTCCCAGGACCTCACAGAACTCGGGCAAAATAAGTCATAGTAACAACAGTTGCAAACAATAAACGGTAAACAGTATTAAAGCAAATACCCAAATCCTACCATGACATCTTCGACATTAATTGTCACCATTAAGCAGTAATGGTGGGTTCAGCAATTGTCAACAGTGAAAAAAATAACCATGAACTTGCTTCAGCTTTAAAGCAAATAATGGGTGTCAGCTATATCATCCACACTGGTAATGATTATATTAGCATTAATAGTGGGGGCAGGGGTTATATGAAACCATTTCATTCTGAAATGGTAAAAATACAGTTAATTGCAGGAAAAGGAAATGTGTTAGGAAGTTACAAAAGACTTTACAATTTCAGAAAGTGAACAGTGAAAATGCAGAAGACCGGTAGCAGGTAATGTTTATACAGAGGGAGGAGAAAAATAGAAGAAACACAATATTGTGAGAGAAGGAGAAAGAACAACAGAATTAGACTGATAGCAGAAGAAAAGATTGAAAGAGAAATAAACACATGAAAATAATACAAAATCAAGCTAAGATGTACAATCCAATGAACCCAAATTCTCACAAGACAATGCTACAAAAAGATAATTACATTAAAAATGCTGAACATGAGAGAAAACAAATTATTGTATGCATATGTGTCACTGAATCAGGACAGCCAAAATTCACATGTGTGTGCCTACGTACACACAGGGAAGAAATAAGAAAAACAAATGTGTTAAAAAATGTGTTAAAAAAATCTAGTACCTTGGTGTACATGGGACTGAAGGGACCTTCTCCACTGAAGTGGTCAAAATATTTAATCATAGGGGATGGAGTTGTGGCTCAGTGGTGGAACACTTAGTTAGCACATGCAAGGCCCTGGGTTCAATCCTCAGCACCACATAAAAATAAATAAAAAATAAAGGTTTAAAAATCGATTGTAATGGGTGGTCATTGTCTGTGTCAAATAGTCTTTCTTACCAAGTACTCGTTTTTTTGGAGGGGGTACTAGGGATTGAACTCAGGGGCACTTGGCCACTGAGCCACATCTCCAGCCCTATTTTGTATTTTATTTAGAGACGGGGTCTTACTGAGTTGCTTAGCGCCTTGCTTTTGCTGAGGCTGGCTTTGAACTCACAATCCTTCTGCCTAAGCCTCCCTAACAACTGGGATTATAGGTGTGCACCACTGCACCAGCTCTTGCCAATTATTCTTAAGTGAAATACTGATAGAGAGAATAAGGGGTGGGGGATGTTAACCCCTTCCTCTTGTTGTTTTGGTCTCTGAGTTACCAGTTAGAGTGGCCTAGGATTGAATTTGTTTGATATAGGACTCATTTTCCCTTCTTGCCAGTATGAGGTGGGATGGGTTAAGATGTACATGTGGTTTGTGCTTCAACCCTTCTGGACCCTTCGACCCAGATCTGTGCACATCCAGGGTACTGCTTTTGCATCATGTTCTGTAAGGGGAGATCAGGGAGGTGGCAATGAGATCTCTTCAGGCCTCAGGTCTAGTCAGCCTAGATTGAAAGCTGCCTTCTTTGGAGAGACAAGGTTCATCTTCCCCTAGAGCTAGACTTTGGCCAATCACTTCCATGGGTTTAGTTCTCAACTGCCTCCCAAGAAATGCAATCATGGGGCATAGGAGCTATCCTGTACTCACCTGTACCCAGAAGCTCAGCTTTCCTGAGTATAGTTCCTGAATGCATTCAACCCCGACCACTCAGACTCCCAGGCTGCCTCAGGTGGTCACATGAGCTGTAAGACGCAAAGGCTCCCCCTTGCCCTTCTAATTCAAGTCCCCCAAGGTACAGTGCACTCTAGCCCATTTCTGTCATGTTATGCCAGACACCGCCTAGGTCCCACGCTAGGCACCTGCTGGGATACAGTGCTGTGCATGTGTGGTTTTTTGCTTATTTGTCTGACCTCCCGAGTCCTGTTGATGTCATGGAGGACATGCTGACCCCAATGTGGCTCCCACCCCAGCTCTCTGCAGCCAGTTGGGATACAGCATACATTTATTTAACACCCTAGTGTGCCTGTCAAGGACCTGTTCAATTTGCTGCCTCTTGGTGCACATAAGTTCAGGCAGTGGTTTTGATCTTAGATTCTTTGCACCAAGACATGCCAAGGCACTACCTGAAATGTGGCTTTCTCTAGTCTCCCTCCCTTTGTCCAGGCTGGGTGGGCTCTGGCAGCCACCACTGGCAATGGGTTCTCTTTATTTTATTGTATCCAACCTTCTGAGTTCCCAAGCTGCTCTGAGTGTCCAGTATTAAATCCCAGTGAAATGTCTCTTTCACTCACTTCACTGAGAAGCTGTGTATCTGCTATCTTGGTCTCATGCCATACAGCAACTTGGAAAGTCGCCTCCTCTGCTCCGCCATCTTCCCAGCTGTTTTCCTCATTAATTCTAAGGCCTTGCATTGCTTAATATTGGATCATAGCAAGGTGCTGTTGAATCATTATATGCCTGATGTTAAAAGATCTAGTGTATTATCAAGGGTCAGGATTTCTAGGTTTGATAAACAAGTTTCAGACTGTTTCAACTGCCAGTGAAAGGATAAAAGAAACTGAAGTTAAAATGTAAAGGACCAGGTATTGTTAAGATTCTAAGCTACACTCAAAGCCTGAAATTCCTGTAGCTGTTAAGACAATTCCCGGGACTGCCCACTAGATAATCCCCCCTGACCACTTAGTTGTTTAACAACTTGGACCCAGTGCAGCTCAGCACGTAGGCATCTCAGGGTCTAAACCAATCAGTTTGAATGTCCACCCCGCTTTAGGACTGACCTATCACTCCCACCCGACCTGTTCCCGCCAATGAATGTGCTTATCATGTTTGAGAGTTATTGTTTGATTTTCCCGCAGTGTATACTGATTTGCTGAAGGAAGCTATGATGTATGTAAAGTCCCTGCCCTCCCTAAAAAAAATGTATATAAACCCTGCTCAAGTTGTTCTTGGGGCTCTTGGCCGCTCTCTCTTCTTGAGTGAGCACGGAGCCCCAGCGCACTGGATCTTCAATAAACCCCCTTTTGCTGTTGGATGAGTCGGTCTCTTGGTGGTCTCTTCCTCTGTCGTTCACCGGTCCCTTACACCAGAACTAAATTGTTTTGTAATAATTATAGAAAAGTAAGTTACTGGTTTTTCAAGAGTTTTAATGAATTGCATGGTTTATCTATTACTGGGAAGAGGAGTGGGTATTGTTTATAGAAAAAATCTAGTCTTCATAACATATATATATATATTTGATGTAAATACATACACATAAGCACACATGCATTCTGGCTATAAATTTGTACATTGATTCAAAGATGTTGAGTCTGGGCACTTCCTTGGTAGGAATTTCTGTATTCCTCTCAGCTTGATCCCTTTCCTTTTAGATGGAAAGTTGGTGATTCACAGGGATAAAACAGGAGGACATTATATTAAATGAAATAAGCCATACACAGAAAACAAATACTGCAAGATATCACTCATACGTGAAATTTAATCAAGTTGATCTCATACAAATAGATTGTAAAATGGTGGTTACTAAGAGTTGGGTGGTTTGGGGATGTTTGGGGTTGGGAAGATGCTGGTCAAAGGATACAAAATTTCAGTTGGGAGAAATAAATTTGATAGCTCTATTGTACAATATGGTGAATGCAGCTAATAATATATTGTATTCTTTAAAAATGCTCAGAGTGGATATAAAGTTTCATAGCACAAAACTATAACTAGGTGAAGTAATATGTATGTTAATTAGCTAGATTTAGTCATTCCACAATGTATATATACTCCAAAACATGTCTTGTACACAGTAAATATATAAAATTTTATCTGTAAATTTAAAAACTGTGTCTCCATCAATGATCCATTCTGATGTTTAAAATTCACTATGTAATGATGCCAAGAACTAGATGTGGTGGGAAGGGGGAGAACCCAAAAATAAATAGAGGCTGGAGAATATCTTCCCTTCATCACCAGTTTTGTTTTTTATCCCATTATGAAAACTTTCAGATTTTTCCATTTTCTAGACTCCAGAAATATTTTCTACCCCTCTGCTCAGTTTTCAAGGTTCAGTTCATTTTCATCTCCTCCTCAACTAATAAGACACTTTCTTGAATTCACTGTACATTCTTTACCATAACCCTGAAACGTCAGACTTCTTAATTTGTATTGGTCTCCGTGTCATGTGCTTATTTGGTCCAGTATTCTCAACCACAGCTGCCAACTGGAAACATCTGGGGAGCTTTAAAAACATTGATGCATGAGTTCTACCCCAGAGATTCTTATTTAATTGGTCTTAGATGAAGACTGGAGATTGGGATTCTTAAAAGTTCACCAGGATATCTATCCTAACATACAGCTAGGATTGAAAACCACCATTTTAGTCCATGATGAAAATAAGCTCCTTTAAAATGGAGATTGTTTTCCATTAGCAGACCTGGGACTTGTTCAGATGCTAATATACCTGGAAGTTACAGAGTTCTTCAAAAAACACTATAAAATATTGATTTATTTGATTATTTTCTATAAATGAGGAACAATTTAAGCAGCAAAGAAAAAAACTGTGGATTGAGTATAAAATATAAAAGCACAGCCGTTAGTACATATAAACAAGATAAGCTTTTGAATTAAACATGATTAGATGTTTCCCAATTTGGGGGGTTTCTGCTAAAGATACTAATGTGGCTGTGAGAGTGCACCCACATCCTGGAGATGACAAGATGGTATAAGCATAGAATATTTGGCTTTGTTTAAATTTTCTGGAACATAAACTTTCTACCCAGAAGTCAACATGGATCTTGATGGGCCATTTATAATTAAAAAGGGGGAGTTCATATGAAGAATACCAAAATAAAACACCATTTAATGAAACAGATGTTCCCTTGGTAAGGGTTGTGGGGGCTGGGCTGGTGACTGAAGCTTTATTTTTCAAAAAGCTTGGGTAATCTAAAATGACTGATCCCATTAAGGTTCAGCTTAATAGCCACTATAGATGGCTAATAAAAATAAACAACTATTCCCAAAATTACCAAACCACAAATTTTGAATTAGACCATGTTTCTGCAAAAGAAACAAGAAAAATTGTGAATTTGTGTTTTCTAAACTAAAACAAAAAAACAAAGTACATAATAGAGGGTGTGGTGGTACATGTCTGTAATTTCAGCAACTCAGGAGACTGAGGCAAAAGGACTGAAGTTGAAGGCCAGCATCAGCAACTTAGTGAGGCTCTGTCTCAAAATAAAAAATAAAAAAGCTGGGGACATAGCTTGGTGGTAGAGTGCATCTGGGTTCTATCCCTAATACTGTGGGGTGGGGGACATAATATGTACTCTGGAGACTAATTATCTGCCTTTTATTTCTTGGTCACAAATTACTTTTAAGCTTCGTCATTGTTTTAATATCTACTTTGTGGCATTTATTTCTCTTATGCCTGAATGAAAATATTAGAGTAAAGTAGTGTAAGTAATACATAAGCAGTAAGAATGTAAGGCAATTTGCTTAACATGCAGCCAAAGTTCAAGTCATTAAAACTTTAAAAAGCATATTATTTGTCCATTCTAGGTCCACTAAAAATCACTTTTGCCAAAGTGGTTTCAAAGGAGCATAGTTACTGCATTAGATACTGCTGAATTAGTATACTCCCCCAAAGAGTATTTAGTAACTCAGCACATCTATAATTTCTAAATTACTGCTCTTATAAACAAAGACAGAGATAACTGGAGGCTACAATTTAATAGCTCTCTGGGCAGTTATCTATTCCAGTTCATCACTAGGTGATATCTTTATGGGGATTCTTTATATCATGTAACTCAATACAGGAATAAAAAGGTGACAAAATAAGAAGGTAGTAGCAAGCTCTCTGTCTTGTGTGACAAAAAGCCAGGATTTTGTCCCTCTAGTGGGGATACTTGTACTGCAAATCTAGCCTCAGAAAATCTGGATCATTGGTGTTGACAATCACATCCTGTTCAAATTAATACCCATCAGGTCTCATGAGAGTAAAACAGATGACTTTTTGACTGATAGTAGTTTCCTGTTTCAGAAAGATTAAGAACCTCAAACAACAGATTGAGACAATGGTTGCCTCAATCTTAAAGAGTGTGGAGAGCAGACAGAAGAATGATTAGGGAGCCCCAAAGCAGAATTTGTTTAAGGAGCCTAAGCACTGTCACAGACATTAAGTTTCTTTTTCGGTCTGGATATGAGGTGTCCCCCAAAAGCTGGTGTGAGAGAAAATGCACGAAAATATAGAGTAAATTTTTGAGAAATTATTGCATTTTGAGAGCCTTAAACTAATCAGTGCATTAACCCTCTAATGGGGATTAACTGAGCAGTAACTGTAGGCAGGTAGGATATGGCTAGAAGAGGTGGGTCAATGGGGGCATGACTTTGGGGTTTATATTTTGTCCGTGGTGAGAGGAGGTTTCTCTCTCTGCTTCCTGGTGGCTGTTTCCCTCCACCACATGTCTCTGCTGTGATGTGCTGCCCCACCTTGAGCCCAGAGCAATGAAGCTGGTTGTCTATGGACTGAGGCCTCTGAAACCAAGAGTTTTAAATAAACTTTTCCTCCTCTAATTGTTCTTGTCAGGTCTTTTAATCATAGCAGTGAAAGAGCTGACTAAAACAGTTTCCATTGGCAGGGAACTCAGCAAGACTCTGTCTCTCAAATAAAAATTTAAAAACAGTAGCATCCCTGGGTACCACATCCCAAAAAAAAAAAAAATCAAAGAAAACAACCCAAAATTATTTGCTTGTTTTTAATTGATTATTGATGTTTTCCTGTAGTCCTCAACTCTTGAACAACTGTTAGCATCAAAAGGCTAATAGTTTTAAACAAGTTTATTTTCATTAGGCATGCTTCTTTAGCTGTTGCAAGAAAACATGATTTAATTAACTCACCATTAGTAAATGGATTTCTTTGCTTGGCTAACAAATGAGCCACTTGGAAACTTACTTTTAGTGACAGCCTCATTTTCATTTTTTAATTCATGTGAAGAAATTCTGCTGTGATGAGATAGTCCATTTTTAACTTTCTAATTTTCTGGCCATTGCTTCCCTGTGAGTTGGGAATATTGAATATTGTGAAGAGTTTTTAGTATGGTAATGTCGACATGTATTTATTCTTCTAGTATACTGTAGCAATAGTGTCATTGTATAATAAACACAATGCTTAGCTATCTCATTAGATAACTAAATAATCCACACTTCAATATGCCCTAAAAATATGACAAAGTCCATTTTGTTTTTCTTTTTTGACATAATATATATGCACTGTTTTGTTTTTATGGCACTAGGGATTGAATCCAGGGGGAACTCTACCACTGAGATACATCCCCAGACCCTTTTATTTTTATTTTACTTTGAGACAGGGTCTTGCCAAGTTGCCCATGCTGGCCTCAAGCTTGTGATCCTCCAGCTTCAGTCTCCCAAATAGCTGGACATTTTTTTTAAAAGGCTGTAGTGTGGAAGTAAGCATGACACTTGAAATGCTACAGTGATAAATGCATCTCTGTAATTTACAGCTCACTGAACAGCAGTGTGAGATGAGAGACCTATATTTAGTCTCCGTGGCAACTACTACCTACTTCTACTATTATAGCATGACGGTAACCTCAGATAATACATAAATGAATCAGTGTGGCCATGTTCCAATAAAACTTTATTTGTGGTCTCTGAAATTTGAATTTCATATAATTTTCACATTTCAAGAAATATTTTTCTTCTTTTGATATTTTTCATCCATTAAAAATATTTAAAAAGGGCTGGGGATGTGGCTCAAGCGGTAACGTGCTCGCCTGGCATGTGCGGGGCGCTGGGTTCGATCCTCAGCACCACATAAAAATAAAATAAAATAAAGATGTTGTGTCCACCGAAAACTGAAAAATAAATATTAAAAAATTCTCTCTCTCTTTAAAAGAGTATTAAAAACTTTTCTTACCAGAAGAAAACAGAGGGGAAAATATTCATCACATTGGAGTTAATGGTGATTTCTTATATAAGAAACCAGAAACACAGTCAAGGAAAGAAAAATTGACAAATGGAACTGGAAACTCAAAATCTTCATGCATCAGAAGACACAAATGAGAGTGCAAAGGCAACATATGCAGTGGGAGAAATATTTGTAAATGACATATTAGTTAAGGAGTTAATATTTCAGAATATGTAAGGAAATCCTATAGTTCAACAGCCAAAAAAAAATGAGCTAAGAACTTAGAGGAACTATGTGTATAGTTCCAAGGCTGATATACGAATGAGCAATCAGCATATGAAAAGATATACAAAATCATTAATCATACAGAAATGCAAATCAAAATCACAATGAAATATCACCTCATACCCTTTAGGATGGCTACCATCAAAAAACCAAACCAAAAAAAAAAAAAAAAACAGACAATGAGTGTTGACAAAGATGTAGAGAATTTGGAATCCTTGTACATTGTCACTGAAACTATAATTTGGTGCAACCACTATGGAAAACAGTATGGTGTTTCCTCAGAAATAGAATTATATATGATCTAGAAAGCCTACTTCTGGGAATATTCCCCAAAGAATTGAATGCAGGGTCCCACAGAGATATTTGTATATTCATCTTCATGTTAACACTATACACTATAATCAAGTGGTAGGGAAAAACCAAATGTCCATGGACAGATAAATGGATAAGAAAAATGTAGTGTGTACACACAATGAAATATTATTCAGTCTTAAAAAGGAAGGGAATACTGTCACATGCTACAAGGATGAACATTGAGGTCATCATGCTAAGTGAAACAAGCCAGTCACAAAAAGGTAAATACTATATGATTCCACTTATATGAGGCATCTAAAGTAGTTAAATTCAGAAACAGAAAGAATGGTGGTTACCAGGGCCATAAGAATGGGGAAATGAAAGTTATTTAATGTATATAGAGCTTCAGTTTTGCAAGATGGAAAAAGTTGTAGAAATCTGTTGCATGACAGCATGAACTATATAACACTATTGAACTATGTACTTTAAAATGATTAAGGTGGTAAGTTTTATGTCATGTGGGTTTTTTTTAACACAATTAAAATTTTTAAGAAGAAAACATTCTTTGATTGCATACCATACAAAAAAAGAAATAGAAAGCAGAACTTGGCCTGCAGGTTGTAATTTGCCAACCCTTTTCCTTTGGTCCAGTCTCAGGAAACTTCTCCCAGGTTCCATGCCTGAAGGTGCTCTAAATTATAAAAATCAAGTCCATATTTGGAAAATCTAATAAAATATCCTCAATACCAATGGGTAGAAGACTTTCTTTCCTTCTAGAAAAACTGACCTAAGTGTGGTAGTGGAAAGACTAGCAAAGTTGGGATGGGAGATATTTGGAAGATACTGCATAATGGAAGGGAGAATGGTGTGAGCAACCATAGCAGAGGAGAATGTGTGAATAGTGGGGAATTTGGGAATGTATTTGAAGAAGAAGAAAGAGTACAGACATTTACAATCCATGGCTAACCTTTATCCCTTGGATAGTGTAGTTTAGAAGGAGAGTTAATACATTTATAGTGTAAATTTAGGCAAGTTGATTCCTCTTACCTTATCTGTCAAAAGGAGGATGGAGTAAAATCTCTAGTGCCCCTCTCAGCTCTAAGAACCATAAGATTCTATCTCACCAAGTTGACAAGGTGCCAATGACTTTATTCCCTCATCTGAACAACTTTAAAGACAGGAGACTGTCTATTTCTCTATTGAGTTGATATTTATTTGTTTATTCTGGTTAATAGGTGTGAAATTCTAATTACACACTGTAGAGTTCGACCTCCATTTCCACAGCTTATCCTTTTCTTGATGTCTCAAGAACTCTTTCCCCTGGGAACCTGAGGAAATAGTGCAGAGAAGGGAATTGGGAGCCATTGTTAACTTCAGTTTCTCAATCCCATAGCAGTTACCCTCTCTTGCAGCTACTTAGGAGACTGAGGCAGGAGTATCACAAGTTCAAGGCCAGCCTAGGAAACTTAGGGAGACGCAAGTCTCAATAATAAAAAATAAAAGAGGATGATATATCTCAAGGGTAGAAAGTTTGCCTAGCATATATGAGGCTCTGGGTTCCAACGCTAGGAAAGAAAGGAAGGAAGGAAGGAAGGAAGGAAGGAAGGAAGGAAGGAAGGAAGGAAGGAAGGAAGGAAGGAAGGAAGGAAGGAAGGAAGGAAAAGAAAAAAGAATGAAGAAAGAAAAAAATCTTTGATGAATGGGTCTTATTTAAGAAAACAATGGAGGGCTGGGGTTGTGGTTCAGTGGTAGAGCACTTGCCTAGCATGTGTGAGGCACTGGGTTCCATCCTCAGCACCACATATAAATAAATAAAGGTCCATGAACAACTAATTAAAAAATTTTAAAAAAGAAAAAGAAAAGAATGGAAATATTAGTGCTCATTACTATTATTATATGTAACAGCCTTGCCAAAAACAACAACCACATTTTAGCTTTAAAAAATCCTTGCCTTCATCAGTGACTACTCAAGAAAAAAACTAGTTCAAACAGCTTCCTCATTCAAGTTGTGGACTGGGTTAACCAGGCATCTTCCTGTTGTTAACCAATTCACTTCCTTCCAAAAAGGAAGATGTTTCTGGGCTCTTGGCCTCTAAGGCATTGGGATGGTGGGGGAGGGGGCGGGTGTCCTTTATTAATGGGGCTATTCCAGTAGCTGTCACATTTGCTTTCCAGTTTGCAGCTGTCTCATGATGTGTTTATTTAAACCTCAGCCTTGGAACTGACTTGTCTTTGTTTCTGGCCCAAGGAAGCTCTAGTTCCGATTGGAAAGTTCAGCCACACTGTTCAAGTTAAACACATCACAGGAGAAAACATGAGCTTCAAGACTGCCAAGCACAGGTTAGAATTTTCAAACTGCCTTTGGTCCTGTCATGCTTTTTGCTTACTTCTGGGGTTGGTTCTCATGTTAACCTCATGTTGCTCAGAAATTTTCCTGGAGTGATTTAATTGTCGTAATATTTCCAAGAAAAAGCAAAGTGAAAGCCCATTCATGCCATATTTTGGTTAGGGATTTAATTATAAAAATATAATAATCTCTTGCAGATCTAAGATATGATTGGTTTTACTACACCTGCATATACATGTTCTTGTTTAACACTATAGACCCTCTGAGGTGAACAGAGTAAGAATTTCAGTACCATTTTCCTGATGATGAAATAGAGAAAGAGGTAAATAACTTGCTTTAGTTAGTGGTTAAGCTGGGTTAGAATCTATCCCAAGACTTAACAGCCTTCTACAGAATATCATATTGCCAACCTTCTTTCAAAAAAAAGCAGAGATATTATTTATGATAGGGCTGGGATTCAATTGGTAGTCAAGAGGAGTAGCTGAAATCATGAAACACTTAGGCACTGACTGGGAAAGCGTTGTTGCCTTGTCTATTAGTCAGCTTTGCATTGCTGTGACCAAAATACCTGGCAAGAATAATTTTGAGAAGGGAAAGTTTATTTTGGCTCATGGTTCCAGAGGTTTTGTCCATTGTTCTAGGTCCATGGTGGGGCAGAACATGGCCCAGTGGAGAAAAGCTGCTCTGTTGTTTGTGGTGGCTAGGAAGGAGAGAGAGAGGAAGGGGAAGGGACAGCAGGGAAGATGCACCCTTTTAGGGCACACCCCCAGTGACCCATCTCCTCCAGCTCTCATAATCTAATCATGCCACTTATGAATATTCCTGCAATAACATGGGAGTTTTGGGGGGACACCTCATAGCCAAATCATAACACATTGGGTACACCAACATGGGGGAGTCCCTGTTGGGGAGGAGGCTGCCTTCCTGCTAGCTCCCTTGTGCTAGCTTCCATCTGTATGAGTCCAGATGACCAGAGTGCAGATAGTACCAGCTGGAGAGGAAACAGCACCCCTAGCAGCAGGACTGGCACCTTAGCTTGCAAATGTGTGCTTCTCATCTGAGTCCTCCCTGCCATCAGCAGTTGCTCATTACTGGCCAGCATGGACCTCAAGTGCCTTCATTTAGCCACTGATGAGAACTTCAGCTTCGGTTGCTCTTCTCTCTGGGAGGACCCACTCTCTCCCTTGACAGTGCCCCCTATCCCTTTTCCTATTCCTTCAATAATCTCATTCTGAAAGAGAGGTGTATGGGAAGGAGAAGAGATAACTTCAGCCTCTCAAATATATCATACTGCTTTCTACTGCTGAATAGGTATCTGGTTGCTTGGGTTACTCTTCTCTCCAAACAGTCTGCTATATACTTTCCCTGCATGATGTCAGGCTTCTTCTCCTTTCCTTGTAGTATATTCACCTGTTTAATATGTCAGAACCTGACTTTTGAAAACATTAGTGGTTGGTGAAATTTACTGATGATACTTAAAGACAAAAGGGCTTAGAGCCATCTTTACCACTGGAACTTCAGGCCTAATGGGGAGTAGGATAGGAAAACCTTTCTGAGAGCTGGTTTTCCTGTCCTCTATCCATGTCATTTAATAAACACCTAGAAAAAAGAGCGTCTTTTGATTGTTCAGTATTTCCAATGAATATTGAGACATTTCTAAGATACAGTATTTAAAAAAATTTGATCACTTTTTATCCTACAGGAAGATAGGGAGTCAGATTTAATACAAGACATATATTGAGGAGGAGAATATTTTCTTCAAAGACATAACTCTTAAGATGGACACAGATGCTATATTATATGGTTAAGAGAGCAGGCCTTGAGTTCCTTTCTACAAATGGCAAGAAAAGAGTGAGAAACCTACAGATTAAAAGAGACTTAAGCGTTGACATGTTAATTAAATGTCATTATGTGATGTGGAAATTGTTTGGATTATGATTTAAATAACCTAATTGAGAAAAAGAAAAAGTATGAGATAATTAGGAAAATAAACTATGGACTAGACATTTGGTGATATCAAGACATCATCAACTTATTAATCTATTTATGTATTTATTTTGTGGTGCTGTAAATCAAACCCAGGGCCACATATGTGAAGCAAATGCTCTACCACTGACCCACACCCCATCCCTCATTATCAACTTTTATAAATGTTATAGTTATATTTTTAAAAAGAGCCCATTTCTTTTGAAGATATTTATTGAAATATTCACAATGAAAATATATGAAATTGTGTAAATGTGTGTGAGTTCATGTGTATACACTTGGGTGGGGAATGGGTAGGATATACATGAAATAAAATTGGCAATGAGTTGGTTATTGTTAAGACTGGGTGATGAACATGTGTATTTGCTATACTATCTTACCTACTTTGTTTTATCTGAACATGTTTAATAATAACAAAGGCTTAAACAAAATAGAGCATAAAGTTGAAGTCAGACTTCCTCGAATGTGAATCCTGGTCATATGTTGAATGAATTCCTAGTCATATGTTATCCTTAGAGAAGTCACCTCTCTGAGCTTAAGTGACTTCATCTGTAAAGTGGTGATAATGTAAAGATTGAATGAAATGATATATGTTAAGTCCTTAGCATAGCGACTGGCACATAGTGAATAGTCTATAAATAGTTAGCTCTTATTATAATAAAATTATTCTTTCCAGTTTTCTGAGTATATACATTAATTATATATACTAGATAGTTTATGTCCTCAGAAGTTTATTTCATTTTATTTTATTGTCTTTGGGATTGAACCCAGGGATTTCTTTACATTTAGCTACATCCCCAGCTCTGTTTATGCATTTATTTATTTATTATTATTATTTCTGCATGTGTGGTGATGGAAATTGAACCTAGGGCTCCTTGTATGATGAACACTCTGTTACTGAGCTATACTCCCAGCCCTTTTGTTTGTTTTATTTTGAGACAGGATCTTGCTAAATTGTCCAAGTGGGCTCTAATTTATTTATTTATTTATTTTAGAGAGGGGGGGGATTTTTTTAATATTTATCTTTTAGTTTTCGGCAGACACAACATCTTTGTTTGTATGTGGTGCTGAGGATCGAACCCGGGCTGCACGCACGCACGCCAGGCGAGCCCGCTACCGCTTGAGCCACATCCCCAGCCCCGGCTCTAATTTATAATCCTCCTGCCTCAGCCTCCCAAGTAGCTGGGATTAGAGGCAGGCACCATTATGCCCAGCTTGCCCTAAGAAGTTCTTACCACTAAAGTAAAATCATTTTTGCAATATGAAAGATGCTTGCTGCTTCTTTCCTGGTGGCAAGCATGTCTGGGAAAGAGAGGCCTCAGTAGTCACACAAGTGGAAATAATGGTGAAGAATCAGGCAATCGATCCTAAGAAGCAAGAAAGCCTTACTTTGCAGCTCTGAGCTTTTAAAAGCCCCTTTGAGAATAAACACATCTGACATTTCTTTCATGTCTGCTTTCCTCCTTTCCTTCCCACTCACCCTCTGCCCCATGGTGAATGTTGACTTACTAATTAATTCTCCTTGGATTTCTTCAGCCAACAGGGGAGAAAGCCTGGTTGTCATAGATGCAAGAATATAGGTCTGTTCCTGACATAGTCTTTATGCTTCACATAGGACTAGAGAAATCTGTATTAATACCTACTATAACTCTTTTAAACAAATATTTACCAAATGCTTACTATGTGCCAGTACTCTGCTCGACAGCATATACTATCTCAATAATCTTGTCCAGTTTCATTTTAGAAACATGTACACTGAGGTTTGGAGAGATTAAGTGATTTACCCAGGGTTCCACTTCTAGCAAATAGCAAAGCTATTATTCTGAACAGAACTAGCAGACTAAGAAACCATATGTTTGGCTTCTAAGTTTTTGCTATAACTTTATACCCATTATCAGAATGGGGGAGAGTTCTAGATAAAAATTTTCTTTCTGCACCTAATTAATATCTCCACAGATTTGTCTCAGTTGCTGAAGATGTGATAAGCAAATAAAAAGGCAACTTTAGAGGTGAAAGGTGTTCCATTGTGTTCCATATTGCTTCTATGAGTCTTAGAGATACACAGAACCAGAACTTTGTTCTGCTGTAAAGTCATCAGTGCTTCTGAAGACCACTTGGCCTGTGAAGATGAGAAAGTTACAGAACAAAGAGGTCCTTCATCTTTAGGAGAATATGCTACACTTGAAGGTCTAGACTAAGGGGCAACATCAAATCCACCGAGTTTGTTTATAAGGGAGATGGCTGCCAGACAGGACCTCTGCCATTTCTGGGCCATTACAGGCTTCCTAGTCCCAGCCAATTTATATGCTTCTCAATCAGATCTTTATTTATCCTTGTATTTTGTCTAAAAGCTGTTGTCATTTCCTTTTCTGCCCAGTGACATTGGAATCTGCCTTTAGACAATAAGACACCCCTGATGTGACACCCATCTCACCAAGATGAAACATATCTTAGACTTCCCTTTGTTTGGCTTTTCATTCCTTATTGAGCAGAAAGCATGCTGTCTCATATTTCCAGAACTTTAACTATTTGAATTCTTTAATGGATTCACAAGCTGCTCATGGTTTAGGGTAAATGAAAAGTGTTGTCCTAGAAGACGTGGTTTCATTGGGAGACATCAGAGCCCCTCAGAACTATAAAGCCCTCAGAAACTTAGGACTAGGAAAGATCTGGGAAGATTGCAGCTTGAGTGCTGAAGGTTCATGTGTTTGTTCATTCATTTCCCCCTTCATTTATTCCAGATGACTTTTCTGAACTCCCTACTAGGTATCAGTGCCTTGGGCCCATTATTATGAAGCTGTCATATTTTTTATTTGTTATAATTAGTTATACATGACAGTAGGATGTATTTCTATTCATTGTACACAGATGGAGCACAACTTTTCATTTCTCTGATTGTTCATGATGTAGAGTCACACCATTCGTGCAATCATACATGTGCCCAGAGTAATGATGTCCATCTCATTCCACCATCTTTCCCACCCCCATCTTCCCTCCACTCCCTACTCTCCCCTTTGCCCTATCCAAAGTTTCTCCATTTTTCCCATGCCCCCCACTCCCATTATGGATCAGCATCCACTTATCAAAGAAAAAAATTGGCCTTTGGTTTTTTGGAATTGACTTACTTTGCTTAGCATGTTTTCCAACTCCATCCATTTACCTGCAAATGCCATAATTATATTCTATTTTAATGCTGACTAATAGTTTATTATGCATATATACAACAGTTTCTTCATCTATTGAAGGGAATTGTGAAACTATCATCTTGAGGGAGGGAATGGATGGACAAGTCAACACATGATTACAGTACAGTATAACTAGTTCTGGAAAGAAGAGGCGGTGTTAGATAGTGATTTGCAATCACTTAGTCCTGGTTTAAACCTCGGCCTTGCTACATTTGCTGCACGGCCTTGGACAAGCTATGAAATCTTCTCTGTTAGCCCCAGAGCCTGGATAAAATGGATGAACCTACTCTGTAGGAAAGGGTGCCTGCTGCCAGACCAGCAAAAATAGGTAGCAGAACATTTGTATCTGACTAGAGGGGCCCCAGAAACTCAGAAGGTTGTGATGAAGATAACAAAGTAGAATTTTTTTGGGGGGAGGGTACCAGGCATTTAACCACTGAGCCACATCCCCAGTCCTTTTTATTTTTTTTTTATTTTGAGACAGGGTGTTGCTAAGTTGCTTAGGGCCTCACTTTTGCTGAGGCTGGCTTTGAATTTGCAATCCTCCTGCCTCAGCCTCCTGAATCACTGGGATTATAGGCATGTATCATCATGCTTACCAACTAGGTAGAATTATATCCTTAAAAATACCCAACAATGACCAGAAGAATGAGAAATTAGACTCCATTTATGTATGATGTGTCAAAATGCATTCTACTGTCATGTTAGAACTAGTTAGAACTTAAATAGATTTTTTAAAAATTATTTTTAAAATCCTACAATGAAGGCAGGCAACATACAAGTGTACAGTTGGAGTAAGGGATATTTGCCCACCTGAACTGAGGAGCTGATCATGAGAGCTCTAATTCAGAGACAGATTCCTAATGCTTGAAAGGATTTGGGAAGCAAGACAGACCTCAATCCCAGAGCACATATATGGCTGAATTTACAAAATTAGAGTATAAACTAGAACTTGAAGACAAGGATGAAGTTAAGAAAAGACCCTCATAACTATAGTATGGGGAAGACACTAAGTAATACAGAAGCCCTGCTGAAGATGCCGCGTTTGGCAGGTGTGACAGCCTGAGAATGATCTCTCAGATCTCTGACTTCAGGGAGAGTGAGCTCATGGGAGACACTGAATTCTTGATTAGTGACTTTGTCTAGAGTTCTCCCTGAGGACGTTGCTAAGTCCCTTCCCTCTTTCTCCTTTATTCAGGATCAGACTGTATTGCAGTGCAGATTGGGGCTTCTCCCAGACTCCCCTTTCTCCCTCCGCATTTTCTCACAGGGATTGCCCCTAATACATTTCCTGTGTTTTTTTTTTTTTTAACTGGAGATTGGACCCAGAGGTGCTTTATCACAGAGATACATCCCTAGACCTTTTTATTTTTTTATTTTGAAATAGGGCCTCACTAAGATGCTGAGGCTGGCCTCAAACTTGAGATCCTACTGCCTCAGCTACTGGAATTATAGGTATGTACCACCACATCCAGTTTCTTGTACTTTTTTGTAAACCTTTATTTTATTTATTTATTTTTATGTGGTGCTGAGGATCAAACCCAGTGCCTCACATGTGCTAGGCAAGAGCTCTACCACTGAACTACACCACAGCCCTTCTTGTACTTTTGATCCTATCATTTTGTCTACTTCTTAGAGAACCTGGATCAATACAGGGTGTCACGTCTATATGTACTTAAGAGATCCCAGCTTAAAGGATAAAGCCTGGCATCAAAGATTTCATTTAACATTTATTGCAATGCCTTCACATTTCATTCTCTAAAAAACATAGAGTCATTGGCTAGACCTCAGGGATTAGGCACAGTGCTAGGCTTCAGGAACACAGTAAAGAAGAAAATGGGGGCTTTGGGCTGTAGCTCAGTGGTAGAGCACTTGCCTCATAGGTGTGAGGCCCTGGGTTTGATCCTCAGCCCCACATAAAAATAAATAAATAAATATATTTTTCAAAAATAGGTATTTATCTTTTAAAAAAAAGAAGAAAATGAACAAGATGCCCTTACAAAAGTCTATCAAGAAAATCAGATTTAGGAATAATTGAGAAAATATTTTTGGTTACTTTTTTAAAAAATTTAAAAGCTAGTGATAGGGGCTAAGGATTACAGCTCAGTGGTAAAGTTCCTGCCTTGCTTGCATGAGGCCCTGGATTCAATTCCCAATACCTCAAAAAGAACAAAAAATTTAAAAAATTAAAAGCTAGTGATATAGTCGGAACCCTTCACTACAGCTTACAAGTCTTCACGATCCAGTCCCCTGCCTAGCTCACTATTCTGTTTTCTCCTCATATTCAGCATGAAATGCCTATACTTTCCACAAACTTCCATCTTACTTTTTATTCTGGAATTTTGCCAAAACTACCCTTCACTTACCAACCTTAGTCTGCATCCATTTGCTATACTTAGGTGAGGCATCTCTCCTCTGGGAAGTCTTACCTGAGCAATTGGACATACTCTTCCTCTTCTCCTATAGTACCTTCTATCCTGATCATATGTTTTATTACAGGAAAGTAAATGGAAAAGTACAGAACAACAAAAATGATAGTAAGCACAAGAAATATATAATCCTTTCCAAATTGGTAGGGTGATATTTAAGAAATGATATTCCTATTCCTACAAAACTTGATTTGTGTTTTGTTACACAGGCTGCTGCCTACCCAATGTCTGTGCCGCCATGCCTCCTCCTTGTAATAATGTGTTCAGCCAAAAATATCTATGCTGCCTAGTCCTTTTTGCAGATAGAGGTAGACAATGAGCTATAAGCACAAGTCACGGGGTGAGACTTCTGGGAAGCCCTTTTTGCCTTTTGACTTCCTACTACCCACTGTCTGGTATTTCAGTGTGATGCTTAAAGTTCCAATAGACAACTTGGAACTATTAGGGAAAGGTCAAGAGAATTACAACAGCCCTGACATTCTTGAGCTGCTAACCAACACAAGCAACCGCCTACCTTTGGACTTCTCATGACATGAGACAAATAAACCCTCATGTGTTTCAGCCATTATAATCAAATTTCTTTTATTCACAGATGAATGCAATTCTGAACAGATCTACTTCAACAAGTTCTGCTCCTCTTCCTTAGCTAGACTCATGCCTAGAATGTCTTCCTTCCTCCCCACCATCCTAGCCCTGAAATCTTTGTGTACCAAACCAAATCGATCATTGAAGAAGCAGTTCAAATGACATTTACTTTTGGGGATCATATTTTGTTTCCTCCCAATCTAGATATACTATTTCCTCTTACAATTCATCCATAATGTACTTTATCTGACCTCTGCTGTGAAAAATATATATATATATATAATTTGTTTGTGTGATAGGTATAATTACTCTTATTTGTATTACATATTTATATTTTCTACAGAGAACCACAGTAGACATTTAGCAAATCATTGTTAATTAAATATAAAGTTACAATATAAGGATAACTTCTCTTTATATATACATATACAGGCACATAGAGTTAACTCGTGACTACAGTATCTTCTGGAATCAATTTGAAAGGAATGCACGCAACCAAATAGATAAAATATAACTTCAAATGAAAATTTTAATTGCTTTGGAAAAATGAATTATTCATTTGATAATGGAAACTTACCTTTGTTTAATTTTAGATTGATCGTTCTTTCATTTCAACACTTGTGTATTGAATGTCTCCATTATGTAGTAATAGTGCTATAAACAGGGTTGTATTAAGATGAATAAAGATTTGAACTGGGAATGTTATGATCAGAGCTAAAATATAAAGGTTTTGAAAAGCCCAGGTGAATATGATGAGATCCTGCACGAAGTTGCGGACAGTGAGAATGGAAAGTCTGTACTAGCCAGGCATACTGGCACATGCCACCATGGAGGCTGAGGTAGGAGTATTGCAAGTTCAAGGCCAGCCTCAGATACTTAGTAAGACTACATCTCAACATAAAAATAAAAAAGCTAAAGAACTCAAAAAGCTAAACACACACACACACACACACACACACAATAACCCAATCAATAAATGGGCCAAGGACCTAAACAGACACTTCTCAGAAGAGGATATACAATAAATCAACAAATATCTAAAAAAATGTTCATCATCTCTAGCAATTAGAGAAATGCAAATCAAAACTACTCTAAGATTTCATCTCACTCTAGTCAGAATGGCAGCCATTATGAAGACAAACAATAATAAGTGTTGGCAAGGATGTGAGAGAAAAGGCACACGCATACACTGCTGGTAGGACTGCAAATTGGTGCAGCCAATATGGAAAGCAGTATGGAGATTCCTTGGAAAACTGGGAATGGAACCACCATTTGACCCAGCTACCCCACTCCTTGGTCTATACCCAAAGGACTTAAAAATAGCATACTACAGAAACACAGTCACATCAATATTTATAGAAGCACAATTCACAATAGCTAAACTGTGGAACCAACCTAGATGCCCTTCAGTGGATGAATGGATCAAAAAATGTGGCATATATATACAATGGAATATTACTCAGCAATAAAAGTGAATAAAATCATGGCATTTGCAGGTAAATGGATGGAGTTAGAGAAGACAATGCTAAGTGAAGTTAGCCAATCCCCCCCTCAAAAATGTCAAATGTGTTCTCTGATATAAGGAGACTGATTTATAGTGGGGTAGGGAGGGGGAGCATGGGAGGAATAGACAAACTCTAGATAAGGCAGAGGGGTGGGTGAGGAAGGGAGGAAGCAGGGAGTTAGCAATGATGGTGGAATGTGACAGACATCATTATCTAAAGTACATGTATGAAGACACAAATTGGTGTAAATATACTTTATATACAACCAGAGATATGAAAAATTGTGCTCTGTATGTATACTATGAATTATAATGCATTCAGCTATCATATATTTTAAAAATCAATAAATATTTATATAAATTTTAAAATAAATAAATAAATAAATAAATAAAGGGCTGAGGATGTAGCTCAGTGGTAGGGTGTCCCTGGGTTCAATCCACAGTACTGCCAGCACATGCAAACCACAAAATCCTATAATCTTTAGGCCAGACTCTGAGAATAGGTATGTAAATGTTATGTAGGAGTCGGCCATTCAGGCTCATACCAGATACTGGGCTTTCATCAAATGTCACCTGCCCCAAATGATGTAGATAAAGAGGGACAGTTGACAGTCTGTGCTTAAAGGGGATATTTTGATAAAACATAAATGAATATTTAGAATTCTAAAAGAAAACAACCATGAGATAAACAACTGATGAGTGCTATTAGATAGAAAGATCCTCATGTAGGAGGAAAACCTCCTTCTCTCTGCTCCCTTTGTTCATATATATTATAGCCTTAATCACATTGAATATTCCTTTATTTCCATTTCTGCCATAATTCTGAGTATAAAGGATCTTTGTGTCCACCTGGCATTAGGACTGACACATAGCAGATTATAAATGATTGCTGACTAATCATCTTTTTGTCTGCAAAGTTAAAATCATTATTAACCATGGAGTTTGGGGGGTATGGCTCAATGGTAGAACACCTGCCTATCAAGCACGAAGCCCTGGGGCTCTGAGTTCCATCCCTAGCACTTTAAAAGAAATGACCATGGCTTTCTTGAAACACTCCCTCTTTGTATCATGGCACTGAATTCTTTTGGTTCTTTTCTGTTGTTGCTTTTCTGAATTCTTTTCCCTACAACTACCTTTTCAGTGTTGGTATTCTTCAAGGTAGTGCTCATTTCCCCACTCTTTTCATTTATGTTAAAACCAGAAAAATTATTAGCACCCTATCTCTCTCTCTTTTTGGTACCAGGGATTGAACCCAGGGGTGTTTTACCACTGAGCCACATTCCCAGTCCTTTTTATTTTTAATTTTGAGACAGGGTCTCGCAAAGTTGCTTGGGACCTTGCTTAGTTGCTGAGGCTAGCTTTGAGCTCATGATTCTCCTACCTCACTCAGCCTCCAAAGTGGCTGGGATTACAGGTGTGCACCACCGCTCCTGGCTGCACTTTATCTCTTTGAATATATCATTGTTTTAACATTATTTTTCCTCTTGCCTTCTAAAACTTTAACCAGATGTTGTTTAGATTTTCTTATTCCATTTTAAATGTCTCTTAACCTCTATCAAATTTTTTCTTCTCTTTGTGCTTCTTACTGGGCAATATCATCTGATGTGTTTTCCAATTAGTAAGTTCTCTTCAATTCTTTGTTTAATCTATTCAAGGAGGTTCTATTTTGTATTTAAGTTATGATTTTTTTTCACTTCTCCAAGTCTCATTTGTGTCTTTTTCCAAGTCTACCCATTCAGTTTTCAGAATTTCTTAATCAACTTGAAATTCCCTTTTATTTCTTTTGGCATACCAAACATTTTATATCTAATGTCTGATCATTCTTATCTTTATAAGTCTTTGTGAGTCTGTTTTTACAGACTCCCACTTATAATGGCTTGGTTTTTTTTCCTTTTTTTTTTTTTTTGTAGGTTTAGTGATTTTTTTTTTTTTCATTATGAGCTCATACTCTTTGGAATTTTATCTGGGAGAATTCTTTGGGGCCTCTTTAAAATTCTTCCAGAGGAAATTTTTACTTGCTACTGTAGTGTGCCAGAGGTGGTGCCGGTGCTGTTAACCAAGGACCATCATAAACTAAATTTTCAGCTTGGTGATTTTTGAAGTCACAGAGATAGTATTCTGCTTTCCAGATCTCTCCCTTTCTCATACACTGTCAATTATAAATTCCTGTCATTACGACCACATGTATGGATACGTGGTTGGGAATTCTCAGAGGAAACATTTCTGCTCCCCACTCTCCCAATTCCTAGGCAGGTGGGTATCTCATCTAAAGATAGGGTATATTCTAGGCTACACGTTGAGGTAGTCACCTTTAGAGGATTTGGGCTTTATGACAGAGTCTCCAGTCAGCTTGACTGCCTTTCTTGGGTCCCATGTTTTATCTCCTGCCTTGGTCTTACCACACAGTTAGTCCTTAATGCTGACTCTAGTTCACCAGGGATGAGCAGATACGCTCAAGACAAACTGGCTTGACGACCTCGAGAAAACCTAAGCTTCAGTCTCTGGCTTCTGATCATTTCCCTTAAGTTCAGCTCAGCTCCACTTTAAAAACAACAATTTAAATATTGTATCCAAAGTTTTAGACATTCTTTATTAGAAAAGTTTTCTCTACAAATCTATCCTATTATCTGAAGCAGAAAATGTTCTTTTACCTAATTATATTCTATCTGGGTAGTTTTGTCCTGTTTAGACAAAATTCTTCCTCTGGATAAATCATAAATTTATATTCTTAACTTTTCCTTAAGCTTCAGGTATTATAAACAACTGCCTACTGCTCCATATAAATCATACAATTCTTGGTATAGCCCCCCTACTTCAAATTTACTCTTTGTTCTATGCCAATTTCCTGGCCAGAAGCATGGCAATTTACCTACACAATTGGGCTAGAAATGATGATATCCTCTTCAGGTCTCTCCCTCTCTCATACACTGTCAGTTCTCAATTCCTGTTATTATAAACCTTGAAATTGTTTCTGATTAGCTGCTTCCTCCCCATTCCCCATGAAAACACTCCAGTTCAGCCTCGTACCCATCCCTCACCTAGACAATATCCTTAGTCACTGACCTTTGGCTTCTAATCTACTTGATACTCATTTCATTATTGAAGCTGCCATCAGAATTCTTTTTCCAAACCACAGATCTGCTCATGTCACTTGCCTGCACAAAAACCATTATTGGCTTTCCATTGCTTATTATAGAAAGAATAAAATCCTGACATTTTTACTTGATGTTCAAAGTATGTGGCACTTGGGTGTCAATTTTATAGACTTTTCATTGTAATGCCCCAGTTAAACTGCACTTGTCACCCTGTGACTTAACTCATTTACTTGAAGAACCCTTTCCTTCATCTCTATCTACCAAAATCCTACTTATCATTTAAGGCCCAGTTCAATTTTTACTCTCTTCATAAAACCTCCTTAGAAATTAGTTACTCTTTAATCTGTATTCCCATATCAGTTTGCCTATATCTTTTGTAAATATTACCATATTGTGCCTTTTATTGAAAGCCATTGAGTATGTTTCTTTCTCCTGTCAGCTCTGAGTCCTTGAAAGCATTAGCCTATAGTGTTTACTCGGTCTACTTTGCAGTCACATAGATTGGTCTCAAATCTGGAACATCACTAGCTATGTGACTTTGGGCTTAGCTTCTGTTTCTTCAACTATAAAAAGGAATATACAGTAGTGTTGTAAAGTTTAAGTTATCTAACTTATTAGCACTGTGCCTGGAGTAACTGTTCAATAATTATTTGCTGCTATTATTAAAGGCAGTGGTACAGCTTGTTCATCTTTCCGTCTCATGGACACATCCTCTAGCCTTACCTCTTCCTTCACACCCTGTCCCAATCCAGTGCTTAGCCCAGTACCTTGCACAGACTTAAGTGATCACTAAATTATTCTTGGGTGAAGGCTGAAAACATTACACAGTTTTCATATGAAACATTTAATTCAGTCTAGGGAGAAACAGTTCATGTTTGTATGAGACATCAACAGACGAATGCTTATGGGCTGTTCCAGCAAGACATATCAATGCAACATCCTGTCTGAGCACCAAAGAGCAGCCCCTTTCAGTATTGTCTGAACAAGCTGGCATTACGGAGAGTGGTGAAAGAGAAAGGGGAGGTTTCATATCCTAAGGAAGTGTTTGGAACTTAATGAGAAGTGTAGGCTGAGAAAATGACCCTGCTCTTTGAAAACCAAATGCAGCCGTGAATGTGAGGCTTACATACAACCGAGGCCATGTGTGAGCAACAGAGGCCAGAGTTTTGCAAAATCTTTTTCCTGGCCTGTGGTGAATTTTGAATCAAACCCACTCAGCATTTTGCTCTCTATAGACACAGCACATTTTTTCTCTAAATCCTCACTCTCAGCATGCTTAGTAACCAACATTCCTGATAAAAACCAATGAAACCAAATGAATTATTTGGGGGTTAGATATGAAGTTGGTCTTCCCCCTCCATTTCTTGTTCCAGCACTAAAGATGTTTATACTTATTACTTTACATTTCTTAAAACTACCAATATTCCAAAGTTATCACTGTTTGCTTGGATTTCATAATTTTTGCTGTTCTATTTTAAAGATAAGATATACCATATTTTATGAGTTACCTATTCTGGTGTTATTGGTAAGATTCCCATAAAGGTGAAAGTTTCAAAGACCACATTTTGTTTTTGAACTTTTCCTGAATTATATCTTGCTTAGTTGCAAATCCATCACAATGCTCCAGCAATTCTATATGTGTTTCCAAGCTTATCTTTTTATGAATTTGAGAAAGATTTAGACTTTTGCTGCTTTTAGCTAACTATTTTAGGAATGTTAAGCTTTATCATTCAGAGATGATAAAAATGGAATTTTCTTGAGCCTCACAGTACAGACAACTCATTGGTATTCCTGAGATCTGATTATTTTCCCTTGAGTAAAGATACAGAACAACCCTATTATAGGATACACTTCAGGAGACCCTCAATAACCATCAAACACAAGAAATTCAATTAAAATACTTTGTTCTTGAAACTAAAGGTTATAGATGGCTATCTGACTGATCTTTATTTGAATATATAACCTTTGATTCCTAACCTGTCCCTTCCACTGGAAAAAAAAATCAATGGACCAGGATATAGTCAAGATTTTTCAGTTCTATCCCCTAAATGGTTTTTCTTTCATAGTATCTGCCCCTCCTCCCAGTATCTTAACTTGCTCTCAGCTAGCTGCTAAGTAATCACTGACAAAGTCTTGGTTGATAAGGCTTAAGCCAGGAGTGTGGAGTGAGTGTGTGTGTGTGTGTGTGTGTGTATGTGTGTGTGTTAGAAAGAGATAGAGAGAGAGAGAGAGAGAGAGAGAGAGAGAGAGAGAGAGAGAGAAGAAGAAGAAGAAGAAGAAGAAGAAGAAGAGGAGGAGGAGGAGGAGGAGGAGGAGGAGGAGGAGGAGGAGGAGGAGGAGGAGGGAAGTGAGAGAAAGAGGGGTGAGGTGAGAGAAAGAGAAGAGAGGATCCAGAAAGAAGAGTAGAAAATAGGGCATTGCAGAAGCAACAACTTGGAGATCGAAAAATGAAGCTCGGATATTGTTTTCTGGATAGGAATTCCTAGCTTATGTTGTTACTTGTCTCAATTAATCAAAAATTTATTTAATACCAACCAGCTTTCAATATTTGAAGGAATGTTTCTCTCATGGCAGAACTTCAACCACTTCAACAACTGCTGGAGAAGATAGTCCAGGGGTGATTTTGTGAGTCAGAATGATCAGCTCAGTGGTGTTGCCTGTAGGGTGCTAAGCAGAATTCCTGGCTCTGATTATTACTCAGACATTATTGAACCTGTAAGACAAAGAGTGGAAAACTTTATTGCCATACTTTATGAGCCAGACAATGCAATAGGAACTTATTTTACGTCAAAGGATGAAGTGTTTGGGGTCCTCCTTTTCCTATTCTAGCTCCACTGTAATGTTATTGAAGAGGTAGAATGTGAGGCATAAACAGAGTTTTACACTCTCAGGCCACTTAAGAATAATTGGCTGTACAAATGCCTGTAAAAAAGTAGCTGCATCTTTTAGATTGTGTTGATAGAGGCCTGTCTTCATTTTTAAGTCTTACCTGTGAAGTAGATGAAGTATTTTCTCAGCTCCCCTCTTGTCTCCTCATGCAGTATCTGTCCTCTTCTTCTTGGCATTCTTGACTCCAACTATGGAATTCCCTTGAAGCCTAGTTTCAACCAACCCACTACAAAACTACCTTTATTGTAGGCATTCGACCTGACCATGGTAATACTTCGTCATTATAACACCCTTCTTCATGTAGTCTTTCATTTTATGAAGAGGCACAAATAAAAGGACAGGCAGGCCTTCCAAACCATTGAATTAGGGCCCCTTGAAGTTAGAAAAATCCTCCAAAAACTTAATAGTTATTGTTTTCTGCTTCTTCATGCTCTTACCATTATGATTTCAGAGGAATATTGTTGTTCTTCAATGGTGCATCTTTTTGGACAAGATGACGTGATGGGGATGTATAGCAGAGATCCTCTTAGAATCCTTAAGTCATATTATCTAGGCAGCCAATAGCTCCATCTCCTCAGAAGCCTGGCCATATTCACAATGAAGAAAAGGGAAGCATCATACTTAGTCTGTTTAGGCTACTATAACAAAATAACATGAACTGTACAGCTTATAGGCAACAGATATTTATTTCTCACAGTTCTGGAGGCTAGGAAGTCTAATAGAAAGCTGGAAGATTTGGTGTCTAGTGAGGTACTACGTTCTGGTTCATGGATGGCATATTTTCACTGTGTCCATACATTATGAAAGAGGCAAAGCAACATTCTGGAATCTCTTTTATAAGGGCAATAATTCTGTTTGTAAGGGCTTTGTCTTTAATCATCTCCCAATGGCTCCATCACCTAACACCGTAACATGGGTAATTAGAATTCAGCATGGATTGGGCAGGAACACAAACATTTAAACCATAGCAATGCTACAGCAGTGATTCTCAGCCTTGCCTGTTTATCAGAATCTGCCGCAGTCTTGGCTGGGCACAAGATCACGAGCCACCACACACCTTGTAGACTCAAACAGCAATTCTTTATTCCCGAACTCACACCGGCCTCTACACACGTTCTCAGGAAAATCCAAGTTCTGCCCCGCATTCACGTCCCCAAATACTTTCTCAATTCCACGAGAACTCAACGGGAACTCAGGCAGCAGGAATGCCCTATTCCCAGCAGCAATAACCTTCAACCTGGAAATTCCCTCTAAACCCAGATTGTCTTAAACCGGGAACGCCTTAAACCCAAATTATCTTAAACCCCGATACTTCATAAAACCTCCAGGATACACCCTAATCCTGGATCCACCCTGGTCCTTGAGCAGGGTCACCTTTCTCAAAGACACATGCAAAGTCACAGCAAATTTCCATTTAACATGGGGTACGCTGGCAAGGAAATATCGATGTGTCATTCCTACTTGGCAGTGGCCCTCAGCATCTCTCCCCTTCTTATTAATTAAACAACAAGCAATGTGGCTTAAGGACCGTGCCTGGTAGGTTGTCCAATTCAACATATGGTTCTTACCCGTCATGGGAAAACTGACCTTTAGGCGTCAGCCTCCTGTCTTAGGTTGATACCACTGCAATTAGATCAACCCGTCACTGACTACCGGTCTAGCATTCAGCCATACTTGTGGATAGGCCTATGCACCAGTAGGGGGGTGAGGTTCTTGCCTCACCTCTGTTGGCCCCCAAATTTTAGACCATCACTAGTAGAAGGGAGGAGGATACAGAAATGCCACGACACCAAGCCAATTGACTGCTCCTTTGGAAAAATTGCATCACTGATGACACCATCAGCAAAGATATGCCAGCATTACCACATTTAACATGGGGTACGCTGGCAAGGAAATTTCCATGTGTCATTCCTACTTGGCAATGGCCCTCAGCAAGAATCATTGAAGGTATTTTAAAACACTGATGCCTGGATCCCTCCCCAAGATATTCAGATTAATTAGTCCATGTGAAACCAGAGCTTGTGAAGCCTCTCAGGTGATTTTAACCTACAGCCACCAAGATCATGAAACATTGTTACAATGTGAAGTTTTTTACCTGGTAATAAATGGCATCCTATGAGTAATCCCACCCACACAGCGACCTATTGATGTAATATCAGGGTTTAATCATTCATCATCTTTGGATAAGGTGAGGGCCAAAAAGGATGATCAATGTTCAGCAAGCTGAATCCTGACATTCAAACTCATCTGGAATTATTACTAATATTAACTCTTATTCTCTAGCAACTAGTTATTAGGCTTTGGGTACATTAAGGAGACCAATGTCCCTGTTGCCTAATACTTAGGAAATTCCTAGTATGTGGGATTTTAGTTTTAAAACCAGATAGTATCAGGAAATGAGGATGAGTAGGTTACCCAAGAAATATATGAGAAATAGACATGAACCATACAATTATTTGCATACTTACATTCTGAAGAACATAAACTGGGAAAATGTCCACCATGGATGCAGGGCTTTTTGCAGAAATCTATGATTTTATAGGGATAATTGAACTTATTTGGTTTTATTTACTTGGCATAGTCCTACAAAGGAAAAGTTCACAGTTGCAATAGCTCAAATAGCAAAAAATAAATAAAACAATGAAAAAGAAACCACCAAAACTCCACATTCACTAAAGGCTTCTTGACCTGGAATTGTATACCTTGGTTGGAGTCTAGGATCCTGCCTAACGATTGTCAAGAGGCACTTGGGCAGTTTGCATGAAGAACGGCATCAGTGCACGAGTCCAGTCGTGATCCAAAGCCCAGAAAGAATCCACTTCATCAGGTGATGCTGAATAGAATTTGAGAATAGATCTGCTACTGGCCATCATATGAAAACTTTTTTATTTAATGGGAAGATAGCCACACTGGAAAAACAAATCATGTTAACATTTACATGTCTGATGTACGTTACACAAAGTCTGTTTTCTATAGGATGATGCTGTTTTGTAATTTTCAGGTGGAGAATAGAGTTGAGTGATGAGCCCTTGGTAAACTTGGCTACAAGGAATGCAGATTTTAATATACCAACAAATGCATTTTTAGAAAAATGATTTTTGAGAGACATAAAAATTTTGTAAGAGATATAAAGACTTTGATTTATAAGAAATATAAAATAGTCAGTGTATCTTTCACACAAAGTAGTAATGTATATAGTGATTAAAATTGACTTCAGGGGCTAGGGATGAAGCTCAGCAGCAGAGCATTTACCTGGCATGTGTAAAGACCGGGCTTCAAACTCCAACACAAAAACAAAAAAGAAAAGAAAAAAAAATGATTTTAGAATCAGATTGACAGGTTCAAAATCTGGTTCTGTTTCTTGGAACTTTGCAATGTGACCTGAAGAAATTTACTTAACCTCTCCAATTCTCCATTTTATTGTCTGTATGCAAGACTAGTGTACCTCCTTTGTGGGATTGTTCTGAGGACTACAAGAAATAATTGATATAAATCAGGGTCTCTCAACCTCACCATCACTGACATTTTGGGATACATAATACCCTGTTTGGGGGACCTGTGCATTATGGGATACATGGCAGCATCCCTAACCTCTAGCCATAACTACTCCTTTAAAATGTGACAACTGGAGCTTCAGATGTAACTTAGTGGTAGAGCACATGATTAGCACATATGAGGCACTAGCTTTAATCGCCAGCATCCCCACCCCCCAAAAAAGATATGACAATGAAAAATGTCTCCAGATATTGCCACATATCCCCTGGGGGTAGAGAAGAGAATAGGCCTTGGTCGAAAACCAAAAGATATAAAGTTATTAGTATGATACTTTGAAAATAGTAGGTAGATTTGGAGAACTTACGCAGTAGCTATTATAATTATTAATACTATATAAATATTGGAACTGTGTTACTGATGCTGGAACTTAAAGATGTATATTTAATTCTAAGAATAGCCTCTCAGACTCTTTCTTTTGGGATGTGTAAACCAGCCTTATATTGCTGAGAGAAATATCAGAAAACATAACCTTCCTGCCTTGCATCCCCTGTACCTACTAGTCCTGCAAATCTAAAGATTTTCCAATATATTGATGTGTTATTAAACCATCATAAACATTAAAAAGAGTTTAAAAACACAGCTAATTTCTAAGTGAATATTTATCCAGAATGGTATCATTGGCAACTTTATGACATTTATTGAATACTTTTTTCTTTCATTGAATTTATTTTCCCTTTACTGACATTCATACTCTACAGAATATGAGCCTCAACTCCTAATTCACTAATAAAATTATGGCAAAGCACCATGAGCTTCATCAATTATAAACATCTCTTCTCCTTTCTCAAGTCTTTCTCTGTTCATCTGCACTTTTTTTGGTACCAGGTATTGAACTCAGGGGAACTTAACCACTGAGCCACATCCCCAGCCTTTTAGTTTTTTTAGTTGTAGACAAACACAATATGTTTATTTATTTATTTTTATGTGGTGCTGAGGATAGAACCCAGTGCCTCACACATGAGAGACAAGTAGTCTACCACTGAGCCACAACCCCAGCTCAAGTTCTATTTTTTATATATTTTATATAGAGACGAGGTCTTAGGGCCTTGCTAAATTGCTGAGGCTGGCTTTGAACTCATGATCTTCCTGCCTCAGCCTCCAGAACCACTGGGATTACAGGCACCATCACCATGCCTGGCCCATCTTTATTCTTATTCAAGGAAAAAGAATCTTTCTTCTGAATCTTCATGCCTCTGGGGCCCTGTTTAAAAGGACTTGTTCTAATTATGGCATTTGCCAGTATATGGAAGGAACTGGAGAATATTACGCTAAGTAAAATAAGCCAGTCCCCCCACACCAAAGACTGAATGTTCTGTCTGATATGTGGATGCTAATACGAAATAAGTGGAGGGAGGAAAATAGAAGTTCATTGGATTGGACAAAGAGGAAAGAAGGGAAGTGAGGGGGATGGGAACAGAAAAGATAGTAGAATGAATTGGATATAACTTTCCTATATGCATATATGAATGCACAACCAGCAAAATTCCACATCATGTACAATGACAATGGATTCTAATTAGAATAAGATATACTTCATGTGTATATAAAATGTTGAAATATACTCTACTGTCATGAATATCTAACAAAGAACAAAGAAAAAAGAAGGTTTTGTTCTAGTATTTATCCATTCCTAAGCCACATTTTAAGTTTATTCCTCTCCATCAGTTTCTTTGCTCTCCTAAAAATACATTTCCCCCATCTAGAAAAGCCCTTGGCCACTAACTGCAGTCTCATTTCTTTGTTGAACCCCACAACACTTCCTTCCATTTGTTGTTGTTGTTGTTGGGTCCTTTTTTTTTTTTTTTTTTTGCCCAGCCCTTAAATGTTTGCATTACTCAGTATTCTGTCCTCACTGGTATTGTGGCTCAGTGGTAGAGTACTTGTCCTCACTTTCACTTTTCACTCAACATTACCCTGCCTAACTCCACTCAGGAAAATCACTATTTTTTTTTTCTCAGGATTCGATTATCAACTCTTTGCTGTTATTTTCAAACTCTCGTCTTTGGATTCTGAATTTGAGATACATTTAGCCAAAATGCCTACTCTATACCTCCACTAGGAGGCATATTGTTATGTAGGTACTAAATACCTCCACTAATCCAGCAGGTAGCCCCAAATCAGCATATATAAAATGGAACCCCCATTACATTCTATCTTAAAATGACTCCTCAACCAATGTTTTTTAAACAGTATCCACTCAGTTATCCAAGCCAAAACTCTTGATGTCATTCTTGACTGTTCTCTCTCCTAAACCTCCCACAACCAACTGATTAGCAGGAACTGTCAATTCTACCTCCTACATATTTATTCAGTCCACCCATTCCTCTTCATCTCTATTGGCATGCCATCTCACTCCTAAACTACTATGAGAACCTCATAACTGATCAACCTTGACCTTGCTCTGCCCCTGTATAGTCAAAGGATGCTTTCTAAATTAGTACAAAACTGACTGTATCACTGTCCCATTTAAAAACTCCAGCTGCTTCCCATTGCCAATTTGGGGTTGAATTCAAATTCCTTGCCATGGCTCTGTAGGGTTCTTCATTAGCTGACCCCTGCTTACCTCTATGACAATGTCACTACAAAATCACTCACTTAAAACTTTCAGTTGCTCAAATAACCTTGCTTTCTTTTCTCTTTGGATTCCCACACATAGTATGCTCTGCTTGAGTCATCTGCTTCGCCTCTTAGTTAGTTGATCCCAACTCACCCTTTTAGTCCCAGTGTAAACATTACTTCCTCTGAAAAGCCTCCTGGACCCCTTAGTTCTGTGATAGGTGTCCCTCTTTATGTGCTACATAAGGTCTACCCTATGTTAGTGTTTATCAGTTTGTTTTATAATGACAATTTACATGTCTTTCTTCTCTATTAGACTACAATTTCTATGAGGGTGTTTCTAGCCCTCTAGCACATGGTAGGTGTTCAAGAAATACTTGTAGAAGGGGCTAAAAGCAGGCAATGGAGAAAGGATAGCATCTTCAACAAATGGTGCTGGGAAAACTGGAAATCCATATGCAACAAAATGAATCTGAGTCCCTTTCTCTTGCTATGCACAAAAGTTAACTCAAAGTGGATCAAGGAGCTTGATATCAAAACAGAGACTCTGCATCTGATAGAAGAAAAAGTTGGCTACAATCTACATACTGTGGGGTCGGGCTCCAAATTCCTTAATAGGACACCCATAGCACAAGAGTTAAAAACAAGAATCAACAAATGGGACTTACTCAGTAAGAGAAACAATAAGAGAGGTAAATAGGGAGCCTATATCCTGGGAACAAATTTTTACTCCTCACACTTCAGATAGAGCCCTAATATCCAGAATATACAAAGAACTCAAAAAATTAAACAATAAGAAAACAAATAACCCAATCAACAAATGGGCCAAGGACCTGAACAGACACTTCTCAGAGGAGGATATACAATTAATCAACAAGTACATGAAAAAATGCTCACCATCTCTAGCAGTCAGAGAAATGCAAATCAAAACCACCCTAAGATACCATCTCACTCCAGTAAGATTGGCAGCCATTATGAAATCAAACAACAACAAGTGCTGGCAAGGATGTGGGGAAAAGGGTACACTTGTACATTGCTGGTGGGATTGCAAATTGGTGAGGCCAATTTGGAAAGCAGTATGGAGATTTCTTGGAAAGCTGGGAATGGAACCACCATTTGACCCAGCTATTCCCCTTCTCGGTCTATTCCCTGAAGACCTTAAAAGAGCGTACTATAGGGATACTGCTACATCGATGTTCATAGCAGCACAATTCACAATAGCTAGACTGTGGAACCAACCTAGATGTCCTTCAATAGATGAATGGATAAAAAAAATATGGCATTTATACACAATGGAGTACTACTCAGCAGTAAAAAATGACAAAATCATGGCATTTGCAGGGAAATGGATGGCATTAGAGCAGATTATGCTAAGTGAAGCTAGCCAATCCCTAAAAAAAAATGCCAAATGTCCTCTTTGATATAAGGAGAGCAACTAAGAACAGAGCAGGGAGGAAGAGCATGAGAAGAAGATTAACATTAAACAGGGAAGAGAGGTGGGAGGGAAAGGGAGAGAGAAAGGAAATTGCATGGAAATAGAAGAAGACCCTCATTGTTATACAAAATTACATATAAGAGGAAGTGAGGGGAAAGGGAAAAAAACAAGAGAGAGAAATGAATTACAGTAGATAGGGTCGAGAGAGAAGATGGGAGGGGAGGGGAGGGGAGGGGAGGGGAGGGGGGATAGTAGAGAATAGGAAAGGCAGCAGAATACAAAAAACACTAGTATGACAGTATGTAAAAACGTGGATGTGTAACTGATGTGATTCTGTAATCTGTATACAGGGTAAAAATGGGAGTTGATAACCCACTTGAATCAAATGTATGAAATATGATATGTCTAGAGCTTTGTAATGTTTTGATCAATTAATAATAAAAATAAAAAATAAAAGAAGAAATACTTGGGCTGGGGATGTGGCTCAAGCGGTAGCGCGCTCGCCTGGCATGTGTGCGACCCAGGTTCGATCCTCAGCACCACATACCAACAAAGATGTTGTGTCCACCGAGAACTAAAAAATAAATATTAAAATTAAAAAAAAAAAAAGAAATACTTGTAGAATAGAACTGAATTAAATGTCACCAATGTTCCTCACCAAATTCAAGGCTTTTCTCATTTTAAAACTTTTTTAAATACTCAAATTTTTTAACCCTCTGCACCTTAAAATTATTAAAAATAATTATAATAATTAATAATTAATAAAAATTATTAAAATTGTTAAAATTATTCTCCTGTGTTTTCAGAGACAGCACAGTGTATAACTTTTCTTTCTACTTTTGGAGAATTTCTAAATATTTTTTTTGCTGATCCCTTTCCTGTCCCTTAACTTTGGACTTTGCCTGAAAATGCCCTTCATCATTCTTCTGTGTTTTCTTATCAATGTCTAGAATATGATAGATATTCAAAAATATTTGGCTCTATCCTACTTCCATTCTCCAGAAATCTTATGTAACTTTGTGGCTTTAAGTATCCCAGATCCAAGTTTTGATTTGCACAAAGCAAATAAAATTTTCCCTGAAATCTCTATTGTGGTTTGGATCTGGAACATCCTCTGAAAAGTTCATGTGTTAAAAGCATGTTCTCCAATGCAGCAATGATCAGAGGTGGGACTTTTAGGTGATGATTGGATCATAAGAGGTCTGACCTCATCAGTGGACTAATCCATCAATAACTGAATGGATCACTGGGAGGTGGAACCTACTTAGAAGAAGTAGATCATGAAGTCATGCTCAGGAAGGGATTTTCCTTTTCCCTGGCCCTGCCTTTCTCTCTCTCTCTCTGCTCCCAGGCTGCCATGAGCTGAGCAGCTTTTATCCACCAGATCCTTCTGCCATGATGTTTCTGTCTTAGAGTCAGCCAACTATGGAATGAAACCATGAGCCAAAATAAATCTTTCCTCCTATAAAATGTTCATGATAGGTATTTTGGTCACAGTGACAAAAAAAAAAAAAAAACCAACTCTCTAACACGACCTCAAATGGTCTATAACTAAAGCTATGAAACTCAACTATCCATTTGGTTCATTCTTCTGACATAACTTCTCTATTTGCCAAATTTTGACCAATAATGAATATGAGAAAATCAATTTATTCTCCTCTCAAGAACTTATACTGCCTACAAATCATCTGCTAAGTTCAAACTCCTTTTTCTGACTTTTTATTTCCCTGTGGTCCTAACCAACATTTCCAGCTTAATCACACGCCTATACTATTCTTCCTACTATCCTAACTTGCAGAATTTCTTGCTTTTTCCAAAACACACCTCACTTCATTCCATCACCCCTGTTGGTTCTTCAAACTTGAGAAAACCCATTCCCCTATCAGTGCTAAAGGAGTAATATTTTTTAATATCTAACTAAAATGACACTTCTATTATGCAGCTACAATTAATACTCATTCTGAGCCTCTTCTTTACCTCATTTGTACTTTGTAGTTAAAATACGCATCACTTTCTTCCTGGTCTTGTAGCGATGCTCATATCTACACTGTAAACTCCATGAGGTCAAGGACTCTCACTTGTTCACCCTTCCAACCTCCAAAGTATCCAATTCAGTATCTGGAATGCACATATTAGGCATTTGGCAATTATTCCATGATTGACTTGGCCACATCTGCAAGCTCCTTACCCACTCTCTTTCCTATATCTGCACTCTTGGTCTCTACTAATGTAATAGTCAGGCAGGCAACTTGCTTTGAATGAAATCCAGGTGGACACACCCAACTCTGATGAGATTCTCCCAGCTTCAGTAGCAGCAGTTTCTGGATGTCTGCCTAACTTCCACAACCCACTATAACTTGCCCTGTCTGACATATAAAGCCTTGCTCTACATTATGCTAGCATTTTCAGTTCAGCCTTTGTTCATGCTGTTGACCACACCAGAAATGCTCTCCCCTTATTCTGATCAAATCCCCCCAAAATTTAGAACCAAATTAAATCTTACTTTATCCATGATGTCATCTTTATTTGAGCCCACGTTTATCTCTCCTATGGCTAAATTCCTTTGCCAGATATAGTGTAATATATTATGATATTCTCAAATTCTTCCATGCTTTTCTCAGTAAGAAGGATTGACTCTTTGAAGCAAGGATCATGTGTAAATCTACTTTGATAGAGATAGTGTAATATATTATGATATTCTCAAATTCTTCCATGCTTTTCTCAGTAAGAGGATGGACTTTTTGAAGCAAGGATCATGTGTAAATCTACTTTGATATAGTACTGCTGATTATTAGATTGATAAGTCAACAAAGAGATTTTCTTCCTTATCACTAAATTCTCATAAGTGGGAAAAAAATCCCCATATCCTACTTTGCCTGTAAAAAAACTATATAACCAGGTCTGGGAGAAAAACTAAGGATTAGCCAATACTACTCAAAATGAGAAATTTTTAAAATAAATGTTTTTTTTAAACAACTAAAATCATGTCTATGCAGATAATCTAGATGGCTGTTTTGCAGTAGGTTAAGGCAATTGGGAGAGTGAATTTTATTTTTATTTTTATTTTTTTAGAGAGATAGAGAGAATTTTTTAATATTTATTTTTAGTTTTCGGTGGACACAACATCTTTATTTTATGTGTATGTGGTGCTGAGGATCGAACCCAGTGCCGCGCGCATGCCACATGAGCACGCTACCACTTGAGCCACATCCCCAGCCCAGGACAGTGAATTTTAAATCATTGATTTGGTTAGTGGTTATGAAACATGGTTATACAAGGCCCTGATAAATCAAATTCATTATTATGGGTTTTTTTAATTATAGGAAAAATAAAGCCTACATTCCTGATGATTAGATCATTCTGGGACTGAAACCAATGTGATTGATATTTGTACTCATTTTTCATAGATTTAGTCCATTCAAGTATTTAAAAGACTATTTATAAGTTGAATAACTAGGCATGGTTTGACTCAGAGAGTTTTGCCTAAGCACGCTACATGACACAAGGAAGAATTTAAGGGCAGAGTTAAAAAGAAGACACAGTGTAGCTTAGGCTTTGTAGGAACTACACACTGTATTTTCAGGAGGTGCAGGAAGAGAGAAAAACATAACAGCATTTCTCCTCTTATTTCTTTATTTTTAGCTTCATTTCTTGTTCTAAGAAATCAGTTTCCTCTTAAGCATCTTTACATTTTTCTAGCACAATGAACCACATTTTAATTTTCCAACCATTACTTTCGACTCATATAATTAACTATGCTACTGACCATATCAGAAGGCAGATGAGATCAGACATTATATGGAGGTCTGGTTTGCTTCTTATAGTCACTCATTTCTATATTTCTTATATTAATGAGGGTAAAACATTGCATTCTTTCTTTGGGCTCTGTTTTGTGTTCTCCAGCTGTCCACTACAGAATGTTAACTATTCTATGATTAAAGTTCTCCTGGAAACCTTTAAACTTCACCAGTCACTAGGCATTGGTTTAGTGGGTCACTCCAGCCATCATTTTTTTTACCACCCACCAATATCTACTTCAAAGGATATTTGACTAGAAATATCTCCTCAACTTAATAATAATAATAATAAAATAAACCACATAGAAACAATGCCACACAGAAACATAAGTTCATTAATGTTCAAAACGGTATTATCTATAATAGTAAAAAAAAAAAAAACCCAAATGTCTACCATGTGATAAAAGGATAAACATAAGATGGTATATCTGAAGCAAGAACAAATGACTGGCAGTTAGTGTAAATTGTGGAATGGGTCATATGGGGAAGATGGAAGCTGATTTGGATCTGGGAAGGTGGAGACTGCCTCTGGGGGCCAGAGTCCAGGGCTGCTGCAACCTGTTCTCAAAGTGACTTGCCTCCAGGGGATTGTTCCTCCCTTCAAGGAGCTATTAATGAATGCCTTGGGTGCTGCTCCCTTACTGCAGGACCCCTGGGAGGCTTCCTTCTGGCCCTTGGATCACTCCACCTTGGCTCACCTTTTGGTCATGAGTCACGTTGGTCACCGGTGGTCACGTACCCTGGATGGGGGTGGAAAAGGCCATGAGAACAAAGAAATTCTAAAATGTATAAAAGGGGCAGGACACACCCTCACTTCCTTGAATACCAGTTCTAGATCCTTCTCTGCACAGAAGTTTGTCTCTGTTCTATCCTTTAAATAAAACTTCCTATGCTTGCTTTGATGTTTCTGGACCCTGATTGATTTTCATCCCGGATATCATTCCCACAATGGAAAATTATTTGTCAGTAAAAAAGAATGAAATACTGATACATCTACAAAATGGATGGTACATGAAATACTATGTTAAGTGAAAGAAGCCAGATTAAAAAATGCCACATATTGTATGATTTCACTTATTGCAAATGTACAGAATAGGAAAATCTATAGACAGAAAGCAGATTAGTTTGCTAGGGTCTGTATGTATGTCTTCAAAGACTATTAAAGGTGTGGGTATTCTTTTTGGAGTGATTAAAAATATTTAAAACTAGATTGTGATGATGATTGCACAATTGTGAATATACTTTAATACTTGGAATTATATGTTTTAGATGGGTGAATTCGTCTGGTAAGTGAATTATATTGCAATAAAGAAAAAACCCTTAGAAACATCCTTTTGCGGACAGAGCAGGTTTCCAATTTCAAATACTAGTTCTGCATCAGAATCACCAGGGTATGGACCAGGAATCTGCATTATAACAAATCCTTGGGTGATTATTATGCACAACTACAGTTTAAGCAAGACTGAATTAGAACAAGCAAACCTTTCACTGTCTGCATATAAATGAAATTGTCTCCACTTAAGGAGAGAGGTGGAAATTACACCTCAAGTGAATTACACTCAGGTTCATTGCTGTTGTTTGGGTATTTAAGTTTCGAATGCATCATTCTTTGTGTGGCTATTTAAAATTTTCAGATCAAGTTTCTTTTATTCCTTTGGGAGAAATATAGAAAACACTGGATCCACTAATCCTTTGTTCCCTACAAATTCAAATTACAGAATTGTTATTGCTATCACTTCTGAAGGCATTGATAGAAAACTAGTTCCATTTTTTCTTCCTTCCACAGCTAAGGGGGAAAGACTAAAATCCAGCCCTGTAAAGTAAGAAATGTGAGTGAAGTTACAACCTAGATTGTTTGTCTTGAGTGTATTTTGCTCAGCTGTCATAGAGATTTTAAATTGTATATCAGGATGGATATTAAATTGATTCCCCCAAAGACAAGGAATGATAACTATGTGGCATATTCTAGCTCTACAAGCAAAAATCTCTTTATCATACATTACTTCAGATATTAAAGCTCTCTTTATTTCCCCACCCAAAATGTACAAGAACAAAAAGTTACTTCTCTATAATATTTAAAGTACTGAACCAATCAGTAGTACTGGGACTTATTGAATGAATTGTTTGAATATCATTATGGAAAAATGTTTTTCTAGGCAGTAATCCAGCTGATCTCGGCAATTTTGTTGTCAGAAATAACTGAACAAATTAGATTGGCATTGGATGGGTGACTAGACAATGGGCTAATCTTGATAATCATACAGTACCGATTTAGGGAGTTGCTGGGTAAATATAGCATGAGTTTATAAATTCCACATAGATTTCACATTGATGGAGTTCTGTGCTGTGAGCTATCTAATCATTCATATGATAAAAATGTTAGGTTACTTCTTCATCATAATTTCCTTTCCAATAGAAAATGACATCTGCAGAGCATAGTTTAGGCAGTTTTATTCTGATATGAGAACTCTGTATTTTCTTATTTCAAAATTTAAACATGTGAAATTTAAATGAAGTACAGGATTTAATTTAGAGTTATTACCTATAATCTGATTTTCAATTCAATGTCATATTGAATATTCATTGACCATGCCCTGTGGTGCCAAGGTTTACACTAAATAGATATCATGAGGTTGGGTGAATAAGATGTAACTCCTGGCCTTGAGGAGATCAGCAGAGAAACTACACAGCTTTCCTTATTTATAAACTGTATCTGTGATAATGGATTGTGGTTCTACATAGTAAAAAAAAAAAAAAAAAACCTGGAAATGAAATAACAGGCTAAGTATTTGAACTTGGCAAAAATGAAAATCTAAAAATCTTATCTTTTCATAAAAGTCAAAATGACATATAGACACTGATAATAGCATTAAATTCTAAATGTTAACGTTGAATCTTGGCTAAACTATACCCTGTTATTTTAGTAGGTTGGACACACAGCTTGGGACATATGCCATTACTCTTATTCTGCTCATTTCCCACATTTTCATGAGTTTAATTTTTCATCTTAGCCTTTGTTCTTACAGTGCTTAATGTTTAATCATTGAAGGCTGAAAAAAGGAAAACACCAGAAAATGTTAAAAATTCTCATAATGTTCATATTTCTGTAATTCACAAAGTGTCCGCTGAAAATAAGATTGGTTGTGATTTTTCATTTCCTTGAGGCTATTATTGGAAACAACTTTTATAGATCATGCTACTCTTTGCTTTATGAATGGAATTTTGGCTGTGGTAGATTAGTACTGACTATCCTTCCCAGTAAGTCTAGCAGGCTGCAGACTAAAGTATCTCACCAGCACCCTTCCTTCCCTTCCCACATCACAGAAATTTTTAGAACCTGATATTAGATGTAAGTGAATTTATAATTGCTCTCATGTGCATCATAAAACGTGGTCTACTAGAAGCTCCTTTTCCGCTCTCCCTTGCTAGTAATAAAGGAGGAAAATGATAAGGTTTCCTAAGCCTGCTTAGAAGCTCAATGTCAGAAAACTGTCATGGGAGTTGGTACTGAATGGGAAAAAATCGCATTTGAGAGTACCACAAGTGTAATTTGAAGTTGGTCTTAATTAAGATGGTTAATGGAAATGAAATGATTTTTTTCTTTAAAACTACATGAGGCCAGGCATGGTGGTGCACACCTGGAATGCCAGCAGCTCAGGAGAAGAAGGCAGAAGGATTGCAAGTTCAAGGCCAGACTCAGCAATTAAAGAAGGCCCTAAGAAACTTAGTGAGACCCTATCTCAATATAAAAAAATACAAAAAGGACTGGAGATATGGCTCAGTGGTCAAGTACCCCTGAATGCAATCTCTAGTACAAAAAAAATCTACATGAAAAAGATAATTAAAGAAAATATGTCACAACATTTGTCATTTTAAAGCCTAAAGTAAATCTCACACAATGAATTTAGCTTCTTCCAAAATTCTCGGAATAAGGCAACCAAATTTTTGAAAACAAAAACTCTGTTTCCAGTTACTTCATTTTCTTTATTAAAAATATTTTAATTTTAGAGGAGTTTTAAGTTCCAAAAAAAAGTACAGAGAGATCCCATATACTTCTGCTTCCCACCCCAGCCTTGCACAGCCTCCACATTATCAACATCCTGCACTAGTGTAGCATATTTGTCAGAACTGATCAACCTACAATGACATGTCATTATCACCCAGAGTTTATAGTATACATTAGGGTTCACTTGTGGTGCTGTGCATTCTATAGATTTTGGCAAACATATAATGACATGCATCCACTATTAGAGTATTGTACATGGAAATTTTACTATCCTTAAATTCCTCTGTGTTCTGCCTGTTCACCTCCCCTCATCTACATTTTAAGAGACAAAGTTTTGCTTATATATTATCTCCCTAATCCAGCATTTCTCAATCTTGGCCTCTTGATGTTTTGGACAGAATAATTTTTTTGATATTTTTCTTAGTTGTAGTTGAACACAATACTTTTATTTTATTTATTTATTTTTATGTGGTGCTGAGGATTGAACCCAGAACCTCGCACGTTCTAGTTGAGCGCTCTACCGCTGAGCCACAACCCCAGCCCCAGAATGAAGGTCTATCCTATGCATTTTAGGATATTTAGCAACATTCCTGGCCCCTACTCAGCAGATGCCAGAAGCACTGCTGTTTTCAGTTGTAACACCCAATACTATCTTCAGACATTGCCAAATGCCCCCTAGGAGCAGGTAGCAAAATTGTCCACTGCTAAGAAACATTGGCCTAATCTAAAGTATACTCTACTTCCAAAATAATACCTATATTATTCTACTATGACTTGTACAGTTAGTCATTAAATGCTAGGCAACAAATATCTGTAGTGCCTACTATGTGTAGGCACTATACACTTATGCTATACTAACCAGACAAGTGCTATCAAGTTCTTCATATATTAAGAAGTGACAAAGTTGCTGGTCATGGTGGTACATGCCTATAATCCCAGTGACTCAAAAGCCTGAGGAAGGAGCATCACAAGTTTGAAGCCAGCCTTGGCAACTTAGTGAGACCCTGTGTCAAAATAAAAAATAAAAAGCTCAGTGGTAAAATACCCCGGAGTTCAGTCCCCAGTACCTCCCTCACACCTGCAAAAAAAAAAGTGACAGAGCAGGGCGTGGGCTGTTACAAACAAATGTAAAAAAAAAGATGTGTGATAGCTACACAGAACATTATGGCATGATTGACCAAATCAATTCAACCATCTTCATGATCTAGTGACCATTCACAGGAGAATGGACTCAGAGGAAAAATGCATTGATCTTTATGATTGCTTAACTGGTTGGACTTGCTATACTGTGGTCTGCTTCAGCAGACCACACACAAGATATGGACAGTGGCCCTACAGGGAAATGGTTATGAATAATTAACAGGGGAGATGGACTCTATACAAATCCCCACCTCCATCCCACCTCCACCACCACTTTCCTGTGATAGCAAGGGACTCTTCACTGATTGCCTTGGGAAATTGCCATCAGTGCCTCAGTTTTGTTTTCTTATAGCTTTATAAATAGAGGAGGGACTGGTGAAAAGCTGGAATCCTTTCCCATTGGTCAGTATCTGTGCTGTTCTGGTCGTTAAATTGGAATGTAACTGAACAAGTAAAATTTGAGATTTTATTTGGAGATTTTCCTTGTGAAAGATTTAAGCATTAAACTAATCACAGAGTCTGTGAGACAACAGAAATGACACAGGCACGTGCAGTGGTAGGCCATGGGATTTCTTGGCAAAACTAATCCTATTTGCATATGGCCTCAGATTATGGGTTTCTGCTTCCTTTTTGTCCTTTCCCTTTTTATGGACAGACTTACCATAGTCATTTTTATTTTCTCTCATTTTTGCTTTATTGGCTTTTTTTATAATGGACCAAAAATAAATAAATTCATAATTGGCTCATTGAAGACATTTTACTATATTTAATTTTTTATTTTCAATGTATCTCTTAGAGTATGTGAAGCTACTTAATTCCTTAGCTGTTAGAGTCAGTCAAAATGTATATTCCCCCTTACAGACCTCCAAATTGGTCTTCTCCTCGGTAAATCCTAAGATTTTTTTCTAGCTCTAATTGTTCATAATCAATTGGCTATTATAATCAATATGTACTCAGCCATACTGCACGCTGGAACCTCAGCAGATAGAAGAGGAAAGGGGTAGGAAAAAAATTTCACAAAAGGCCAGACTGAAATCTCATGGACTAACTTGGTTGTAGCAATATACCCTCAAGAATATGTTTGGCATGTCCAATCAGAGTTAAAAAGATAAGGCACACTTAACTGGGCACAGTGGCACGCACCTGTAATCCCAGTAACTCTGGAGGGTGAGGCAGGAGGATTGCAAGTTTGAGGCTAGCCTCAGCAATTTAGTGAGACCCTGTCTCAATATAATTAAAATAAAAATGAACAAGGGCTGGGGATGTAGTGCGGTGGTAGACTGTCCCAGATTCAATTGCCCATACTAAAAAAAAAAAAAAAAAAAGATGAAATGCAGTTGGGCTTTATTAAAGGGATCGGAAACCAGTAGGACTAAATATTTGAGGGCAAGACCTGGTACTGAGTGGTCTGTTTGTGTTAGAGCATGATACCAGCTAAAAGAGGAAACTATGTAGAGCAATATCCATCTCCCAGAAGCATTGAGAGGAGAAAGCATTTCTTAGAGAATCAGGGTCCTGATCAATAAGATTGGAAGTCAGATAAGGCCTAGCCTCAATGTAGGAATTATAACTGTAATCAGAAAGGCAAGGTAAAATGCCAATCATAAACCATAGCCCAACATTGGCAATTCAGAGAAAAGAAGGCAGTTTAGTGAGCACACATCAGACATAGAGGACCTCAGACAGTAGTTATACTCTCAGAAGGGAATGCCTAATATTCTCCTGGTTTTAGGCAGAATTTGGCTTGCTAGAGGTAGGAGGCAGAGTACTTGTAGCTTCTATCAGAGAGGGCTAGGAAAAGCTACTTATACAATTTCATCCAATTCCTCTACCAGTACTTACAGAAATATCCAGTTCATTGATTGCTGGCTTCTTTCAGCTATGGTCTTTATTTCTACCAGAGTTGTAAGTAACTCTTAAAGAATTAAATGTGCTCAAGCCTTAAATATTGAGCTATGAGATTTCTGTTTATTGGTAGACTTTATACACTAAACCAGAGTTGGCAACCTTTTTCTATAAAGGTCCAGAGAGCAAATATTTGAAGTTTTGCAGGCCATGTGGTATCTGTCATAAGTACTCAACTCTGCCACTCTAGCATGAAAGCAGCCACAGTCAATATGTAAACAAGTCAGTATGGCTCTGATCCAACAAGACTTTATCAACCCTGAAGTTTGAATTTCATAAAATTTCCATGTGTAATGAAATATTCTTTTTTTTCCAAGGATTTAAACATGTAAAAATCATTCTTAGCTCATGAGCCATACAAAAACAGGCAGCAGGCAATAGTTTGCAAATCCTGTACTAAACCTAAACAAATGATGATTTATTTAGTGAGCAATGATCTGCCTGATTCTGCCTAGTAGACCTCCAACAACACAATCAGGGCCACATAATCCTACTGGTAGGATTAGCCCTACTCTAAGCTCTGTTAAAAATCGAACCACACACCACAAGAATATAAGAAACTCTACCTAGTATCTATTTTCCATAAAAATCAATCTATTTGCCAGTTCTGCTCTATTTCTGCACTTCATTCTGGTAATAGCAATCTGATGTGGTTGTTATTGATAAAGTCACTTGGGTTGCACTCCAGTTTCTACAAAAGTTCTTATATGTTCAAAGTTTCTGCTTGGCATCAAGTTCCTACAGAACTAGAGTCTTGCCAAGACTCCCAATCCAAATACTTCTGGAGACAGAAGTGTTACATGTTAGCCTTATGCCTACAGCTGGGTTCCTGTGACTTTTTACCTGACCCTTCCTGACCTTGACTCTCTACCTTCCTGATCATCCTCCAATGGTAAGTTGAGCTATAGGCCTTACTAACCTGGCCAATCTCATGAAGCCTGATTGAGGAAGTTAATATCATATGAACAGAAAGCCACAAAGGAAAATACTAAACATCCAAAGACTATATGAATAATTTTGATTTATTTTTATTTTTTGTGGTGCTGGAGATAGGACCTAGGGCCTCACACTTGGTAGGAAACTGCTCTGCCACTCAGCTAAACCTTCAGACTTAAAATAGCTTTTATTATAAACAAAAACCAAGATGTCTTGATTTTTAAAAATATTTTTTAGTGTTGATGGACCTTTATTTTATTCATTTATTTACATGTGGTGCTTAGAATTGAACCCAATGCCTCACAAGGCAAGCAGTCTACCACTGAGCCACAACCCCAACCCCAGTTGATTTTTTTTTTTTTGTCTCATCCTATCCTTAAAGAAGTGTTGGAACTGAATTTCTTCTTGTAACAGTAGCTGCTTGACACTGAAGTAAAAATCACACACAATAAAACTCTTAGTATCTGTATCAAAATACCCTAAAAACTAGTTTGGGCTTTATAAATCCTGTTAAATCTCTGGATTCATGATTTTGCTTCATTCCTAATTAATCAAGATTTTTCCAGATTTTTATGGACTATATGAAGTGATTTAGTCACATGGCTTTAGTATATTTTTGTAATTCTTTTTCTCCTGAACTGAATTCTACCCTATGATACATAGTCATTCCATTTGCCAATGTATCAATTACCATTGCAAGTTGAAATGATACATTATAGCTGGGCATGTTGGTGAGGCAGAAGCATCTCAAGTTCAAAGCCAGCCTTAGCAATTTGTGGGAAGCCATTCTCACATGTGATTGGGCACCTCCCTGATTGGGTGTGAGGCATTCTGGCTAAACTGTGTGGGAACTAATCCCCACCCTTTCTAGGTGTGAGAGCCCATATATGTGGGGGTGTGACTGACCATTAACCCTGAGACCAATTACTGACCCTGACCTTGGAATGCTGTCCCCTTCATCGGATGGAATTTTCCCCTGAATTTCTTGTTCCCCAATAAAAGGCCACTCTCTGGTATGCCCTGTCTCTCTCTCCTGCTAGTCTGTGTAAACCTCGCTGCCCCACTGGGTGGCTTGAGGCAGGAGCCAGAGGGGAGAGCCGTCTCAGACCTGGTCAAAGAAAAAGGTAAATTGAGTTTTGTGTGTTTATTTTGATCTCACTAATTAACTCCTATGCTTAGGACCTCTAGTATGAAGCTAGCGTGCTGGTCATGCGGAGGAATTGGCGCCCACGAGGGAGCATTTTAGATTAACTAGACTGAGTGGGAGCACACTATAAAGATAAAGGAATTGGTGACAATTTGGGGTCACAAAAGTACCTGGAGATACTGAAGGGATGAGAGAGATGTTAAATTATTTAAAATGGGAAATTCAACTTCTACTGATAAGGACATGTATTTGACTATTTTAGAAACCATAATTAATCAGAAAGGAAAACAGATAAGAAAGACTCAGTTATTACAATTCTTAAAGGTTGTAGGTGAATTTTGCCCTTGGTTTTGTGACCTAGATTCACCAAATTTACATACTTTGGAGAAATTAGGGAAGAAATTACCAAAAAAATGCCTTTCTAATGAATTACCTGGAGGCATAGAAAATATTCAAAAAACTTGAATGGCCTTACAAATTTGTCTTTTTGATTACTTGGATCAGAACTCGTGGCCCCTGAAGATCTATTGAAAGGCATTCAGAGAGCTATTAAGTCTGTTCAAATGGAAAATCTGCCTGAGGCTAAGTTAATTTCTCTTCCCTTGAGCCGGTTGAAAACAAAATTAGGAATGTAAGCTTGCCTAAAATACATCAGGGTAGCCTAGAGGAAGATTGTAGAAGTCAGGGTCATAGAGAGGAAACATCCACAGTCATAGAGTCCTCCGGAAGAGATAGACAATCCTCCTGGAGAAGAAAATCCGGAAGAAATTCCTAGAGAGGTACAGAGCCCTTCTCCACCACGTGTCTTAGGAGCCCAATTTCAAAATGGCGATGGCGGAGATTCTTCCCACAAGTCTCAGTCTGAGGAAGAGGAATCAGACATTGAAATTCAGGACTTACTGTGAAATTTTAACAGACTGCGTTTAACACCGCCTGCCCAGGCTATTAGAATTTGGTCATTATCTGCTAAAAGGACAAAATTTAAAAGGTACTCTGAATTAACAATGACTTTTCTTACCCCATTCCAGCGAGGCATTAAGAAAACACAGGAGGCGGGAGAGGACATTAGCGGTTTTCAACTTTTCCCAGTTTTTGAGCAGTTTAATGACCAGGACCAAAGGGTTCAAATTCATGCTATAATTCCATTTAAGACTATTAAAGAATTAAAAAGTGCTTGTGAGAATTATGGTCCGAGTTCACCTTTTGTACAAAATTTGATTGATACCATATCCTCACAACCATTTCCACTGAGTGATTGAGTTTCATTAGCCAGATCTTGTTTGAATGGCAGAAACTTTTTGCTTTGGCAGTCTTACCAGGCTGATTTTTGTGCTGAACAAGCAGAAAAGAATAGAAGACAGAATTTGCAGACCCCAGTAGAAATGTTTTTAGGAACGGGTGAATTTGCTGATTTGGAAAGACAATTAAATTATGAATTTTCAGTGTATTATCAGTTAACTGACTGTGCTAAACATGCCTGGAAACAAATAATTTCCAAGGACCAGACCAATTTAGTTCTTACCAGAGTCAAACAAGGTGCCAATGAGCCATATTCGGATTTTGTAGCTCGGTTGTACCAGACAGCAAATTGGTCTATTGGAGACCCAGGAGCCTGTGAGTTTATTGTTAAGCAATTGGCATTTGAAAATGCAAATAAATATTATCAGGATGTTCTCAGACCCCATGGGAAAAAAGGAACAGTTTCTGAGTTTATCCGCTTGTGTTCTGAGATTGATTCCACCCATTTGCAGACAGTAACATTAACCGTGGCCCTGAAGCAAACTTTACAACCACAGGAATAGGTAAAAAAAAAACCCACGGGATATGTTATCTCTGTGGTAAGGATGGCCATTTTGCGCAGAAATGTCATACTCGTAATTTTAAGTTCAAGGATCCTTTTGCTGTTGATAATAGATATTGCAGGACTCAACCCCACTTGGCGGATCAAGATGGCGTTGATCAGCCCACCTTCTTGTCATCATTTGCGCCTGGCCTGAACACAAACTTCCAGTTGGCCCTCCCCCGGGCCGAAAATGAAGAAGTAGATGATGGTCACGCAAATTGACGTCATTGTGCCGATCATAAGGGCTGCCATTTTTTATTTTACTGGAGTGGAACAGACAGTTTCCTTAACTCTTAATGATTTTCAAAAACTATTAGGAGATATTAATTGGCTGAGGCCATCCTTAAAACTAACTACTTCTGAATTAAGTCCTTTATTTCAGATATTACAAGGAAATCCTTCTCCAACCTCTCCACATCAGCTGACCATAGAGGCTAGAGCAGCTTTAAAAAGGGTTGAAAATGCAATTAAAAATGCACAACTTAGTAGAGTTGATCCTAAAGAAATAATGTATTTATTAATATTTCCAACTGAGCATATCCCAACAGGAGCCATATGGCAAAGATTGGGAGTTATTGAATGGATTTATTTAGGCCACTCCCCTCAAAAAACATTGATTTCTTTTCAGGACTCTATTGCTCAATTAGTCATTAAAGATAAAACAAGGATTTTACAATTAATTGGATCTGAGCCTGATATCATAATTATTCCATTTTCTGTTCAACAGAATAATTGGCTTTTTCAAACTTCTAGCTTATGGCAAATAGCTTTTGCTGATTTTCCCGGCCTGATAGATAGTCATTACCCTCATGATAAAATTATTCAATTTGTATCATTAACATCACTTATTTTTCCAAAGATTGTGCATATATACCCTATAGATAAAGCTCTATCGGTGATCACTGATGGTTCAAGCTCAGGTAAAGCAGGTTTTTATAGTCGTGTTCACACAGAGGTAATGCAAACTTCATATACTTCTGCCCAGAGAACAGAGCTTCAAGCTCTGATTTATGCCTTAAATTACTTTGCAAATGAGTCTATTAATGTTTATTCTGACAGCTTATATGCAGTCAGAGTTACCAAAAATATTGAAACTTCAGTTATTGGGTATACTTCATCACAAGTGTTATTTGAATTATTTCATAATTTACAAAAGGCAGTGCAAATGCGAAAATACCCATGTTTCATAGGACACATATAGGCTCACACTAATCTTCCAGGACCTTTAGCTTCAGGTAATGACAAGATTGATAAATTAGTAGCTATTCATCAACAGATGTCTTCATATGATTGTGCACAAGCTTCCCATTCCTTGCATCATCAAAATGCTTCTAGTTTACGTAAAAAATTTAATATTACCAGAGAACAAGCTCGTCAAATTTTAAGTCAATGCCCCAAGTGTGTTATTCACACTCCATCTCCACCATCAGGGGTAAATACCCATAGGTTAAAAATAAATCAAATATGGCAAATGGATGTAACTCATATTCCTCAATTTGGTAAGCAATGTTATGTACATGTAATAGTTGATACATATTCCAGTATTTTTGCCACAGCACGTACAAAAGAAAATACTCAACATGTAATTTCTCATTGCCTAGCAGCCTTTGCTGTGTTAGGGTGCCCTATACAGATCAAAACAGATAATGCACCAGTTTATGTAAGCTCTTCTTTTCAACAATTTTGCCAAGAGTTTCAAATTAATCATAAAACAGGAATTCCTTATAACCCCCAAAGTCAAGCCATTGTGGAATGAGCTCATTTATCTATTAAGCTTCAATTACAAAAATTAAAGGGGCAAAATAGGTTTATGATTCCCCAAAATAGCCTCAATCATGCTTTGTTCATTTTAAATTTTTTAAACTGTGACGTAAAAGTCACACTACAGCTGAGAGACAAATGTCTCCCACAGTTACAGACCCTTTAGGCAGAGTTTTGTGGAAAGATTTACAGATTGATCAATAGAAAGGCCCAGACCCACTGATTATGTGGGGCAAAGGTCATGCTTGTATTTTTCCAGAAGGTGCTTTTCGTCCTATCTAAGTGCCTAAACTCGCAATCAGACATGGAAGAGATAGAACCAAGATTCAAGCGACTGAAGATCGACCCAGAGAAGCCCCCATTCAAAAGGAAGAGATATCAAAAAAAGACAAAGAGAAACCAGATTGACCCAGCCGAAAAGCTGATTTCATGGGAAGACGTGAAAAAGCTAACAACACAAGCTTCCCTAATAATTTAACTCCTAGGAAAAAACAGGACCCCAGTCTTGATGGTAGCGATAGTAATTGCCCTGCTGGGCTGTCAGGTAAAGGGGAACCAGACAGACATTTACTGGACATATTTCCCAGATCCACCCCTGGTACACCCAGCTGTGTGGACTGGAGAGTCTATTCCAGTGTTTACTAATGACTCATTCATGATGGGAGGATTTACAGATACTCATATTACTCCCAATCATGTGACTAGATTTAATTATTCTGGCTACAGTGCCCAATTACCTTTGTGTTGGTCCCACGATAAACATTCTGGCTGTCTGAAAGTATCATTTGAGGAAAAGACAGCAATTGGTAGACCTAGACTGACCAATTATTCTATTTATGGAGACTTAAAACCTTATACTAAATCAGTAATTAAGATGGGACTTTCCCATAACAAACTAGTCATTTCTGCAAAACCTCCATGGATACCCCACTGTCCAAATAGTTCTACAATTGAGATTGGCACCTTTCCTAGATGGATGGATTGTAAATACTTTTCCTGTACAACATAAGGTATCTAAAGATAGTGGGTATATTTTAGACTGGTCTCCAAAAATTGATGAGACAATTACGAAAAAATTCTGCTATGACACCTGCAGGATTTGTTAGTAATATTTTGACTTACAGTGAGGATGATATTCAAAAAGATGTTTGGCGCTTAATTGCTGCCTCAGAATTCTTACAGTTTACAGACAAGCCTTTACCAAAATTTGTTGGCAAGAATGGTAAGGAGGAATCTTGCTATGGCTTACGAGCCTGTATCCAATCTCCTTACGTTTTAATTATTGGAAATGTAAAAGTTAAATGGATAGATGACAGATATGTTGTTACATGTAACAAATGTAACCTAACCAATTATATTACTAGGTATAATGGAAGAAAAGGAGTACTGATCTTTCATCAGCCCTCTTTTATTTTATTACCTGCTAATATTTCAGAGCCATGGTATGCTGATGCTGGTTTACAAGTCTTGCAGCAAATTCATGCCCAGCTAACAAAACCTAAATGTGCTATTGGAATTATAATTGTTGGTGTTTTGGCATTAGTTTCTTTTATTGCATCCAGTGTTTCTGCCTCTCTGACATTGTCTCAAAATATTCAACATGCAAAATTTCTTAATAATTTAGCTCAAAATACTTCCAAGGCTCTGAATAATCAAGTAAATATTGATGAAAGGATTGAGACTAAATCTGGGACTGGGGTTGTGACCCAGTGGTAAAGTGCTTGCCTAGCATGTGTAAGACACTGGATTCAATCCTCTGCACTGCATATAAATAAATAAATAAATAAATAAATAAATAAATAAATAAATAAATAAATAAATATATTTGTCCATTTACAACTAAAAAATTTATTTTAAAAGGTAAAAATCTGCCCTTGTGGAACTGACATTAAGCAGTATATTAGATAGTAAAAAGTGATATGGGAGTAGTAATATAAGCAAGAAAGGGAAATAAGGAGTTCTAGGGACACCTTTAATTATGATGCTCAGGGAGAACACCACTGAGATGGTGACATTTAAGCAAAGACCTGAAAAAAAGGGAAAGAACAAGTCATGTGTTGTCCTGGGGAAGAGAGAACAGCAGGTGAACAAACACCAAGGTGGTAACCGGCTTAGGATGTTTCAGAAACAGGAAGTTCAGTATGGCAGTAGACAGGTGGAGGGGGGCATCCTGATGGACATTGCAAAGTGCCAACATGTATGTGCAGGGTACCTTTTATATACCCGATCATGGTTTGAAGATAAAGTCATGATTTCCTAGAGACCAAATGGCTTTTACTTATTCACCCTAATGAGTATCCTTTTTACTGCCTTCATGAGCGTTTTCTGCAATATCTCAAGCCCAAGTCATCTACATGTCATGAGGATGAGGCACACTGCTAATCTTGCCTCTCTCAAGTGTGTGAGACTGCTGCTAACGTTCCAAAATGCCAGTGGGATTCAGCTTCTGACATTACTTATCTCCCTTTTAAAAACATTGTTGTTGCTGAGTGCAGTGGCACACACCTGTAATCCCAGTGACTTGAGAGGCTGAGGCAAGAGGATCACAAGTTGGAAGTCAGCCTCAGCAACATAGAGAGACCTTTTTACAAAATAAAAAGTAAAATGGATTAGATTATGCTAAGTGAAGTTAGCCAATCCCCCCCCCAAAAAAATTCCAAATGTCTTCTCTAATATAAGGGGGGTGACTCAAAATGGGGTTGGGAGGGAGAGCAAGGAAGGAAGATTACCTCTAGATAGGAAATAGGGGTGGGAGGGAAAGGGAGGGAGAAGGGGAATAGCATGGATGGTGGAAGGAGACCCTCATCATTATACAAAATACATGTATGAAGATGTAAATTTGGTGTCAACATACCTTATATACAATCAGAGATATGGTAAATTGTGGTATAAAGTGTATTAAAAATTGTAATGCAAATAATAATAATAATAATAAGAGAGCTCATGTATAATGGTATAATTTGGAGTGAACATACTTTATATACGAGTTACGAAAATTGGTGTTGTGAATGGATAATTATGATTGTAATGCATTCCACTATTGTCATGTATGTAAGAAATAAAAAAAGACAAAGCTATTTAAATAATGATAGTTGCAATAATATTTGAAGGGGTATAAGGTATAAAAATATGTAAATTATGAGATTTAAAGTATAAAATGAAGAGGATGAAGTGTAAAAAAAAAAGGACTGGGGATATAGCTCAGTATTGAAGCATACCTGGGTTCAAGCCCCAGTACCAAATAAATTAATTAAATAAAAATGTTACAACCCACTAAATAAGACATCATACATTGAATACCTGCTATGTGCTTACAGATGTTATATCATATAATCACCTAAAAACTATGTGGGGTAAATATTATTATCCCCATTTTGCAGTGAGGCTCAGGGAGAACAAACACTTTGCCTAAGGTTATGTAGCTAGTAAGTCATAGAACCAAGGTTTATACCTGTGCTTGACTCAAAAGCTCCCCCTCCTTTTTACCATTATTTGCTGCCAATCTCCCTATACAGATTTGTTTCCCCCATTAGACTCTTGAGACCATCTTTCCAGAATGTGAGAACTTTAGTTTCCATAATGGACTCTATGGCTATCAGCCATCTCAGAAGGCAGCAAGACTTCATTTTAATCTTTTCTGTAGCCTTAATTTGAATTTCACTCTATTCTTATAGGACTTTACTTACTTTTGCTGTTTCCATATCAAATGTTCTCTGTTTTGAGAATTTGATTGTAAGCTCAGTACGGTGGCACGTATCTGCAATCCCAGCAACTCAGGGGACTGAGGCATAAGGGTCATAAGGTCAAGACTAGTCTCAGCAACTTAGTGAGGCCCTCAGCAACTTAAAGAGATCCTGTCTCAAAATTAAAAGATTAAAAATCTGGGGAGGTAGCTCAAAGACAGAGTTCACTCCTAAAATGAAAAAGAATTAAAAGAAATAAATTTATTTTAGCCACTACCAGAGCAGGATCAAACAAGGCTGTCTTTGATTACACAGCACCCATTGTTCCAGTGCTTACTTCCTACCAGTCTGTTGGCTTGTCTTTGTAACTCTTTTTATGCGGAAGACCTTTGTTAAATAGCTCTCTTAGGTGTCTTGAAGTTTGAAACATTGGACATATTTTGTTACCTCCACATTGTCATCTTTCTTCCTTGATGCAGTTGACACTCCATCATATACACTGTATAGATAGTGCAGTTGGCACTATCATCATTTTTGGTCAAATCACCTTCAATGTCTTTCTACATTCATGTTCCCATATTATTTTAGAGGGCCGTATCCAATTTTAAGCTTTCACCCTCTCCAGTCCATATTCAAGAGCAAACATATGATGGATAATACTTTTAAAACATTCAATCAATATATCTGGTGTGTGTGTGTGTGTGTGTGTGTGTGTGTGTATGTGTGTGTGTGTGTGTGTGTAGTGCTGGGATCAAATCCAGGGTCATCTACTCTAACAATGAGCCCCAGGCCTCAACCGACATATCTTTCATTTTGTTAAATCATATTGCCTTAAGATGTCCTACATTACCCATTGCTATTAAATCAGTGGGTCTTAACTGTTTTCAGGAAGGACAGAAGCCAGACAGGAAAAAAGAAGTGCTTACTGGATATTGTCATTAAATTACATGAGTTTTTGTCAAGTAAGTCTAATGTTTTTGAAGATCACTTTGTAATACAAAATTAGTATGATTTGGAATAACAACATTTACATTTTTTGTTTGATAAATTATAATTCTACATATTTATAGGATATGATGGGCCATTTTGATCCATGTATATAAATCATATGGTAATGATCAAATTAGGCTGATTGGCCTTAACTCTCACCTTAAATTTTCATCATTCTTTTATGGTAAATACGTTCAAGCTCCTTTCTTCTAGATATTTTGAGATACATAAAGCATTATTAGTCGGGCTGGGGATGTGGCTCAAGCGGTAGCGTGCTCGCCTGGCATGCTTGCGGCCCGGGTTCGATCCTCAGCACCACATACCAACAAAGATGTTGTGTCTGCCGAGAACTAAAAAATAAATATTAAAAATTCTCTCTCTCTCTCTTTAAAAAAAAAGCATTATTAGTAACTATATTCACTGTACTGTACCATAGAACATTATAACTTATTCCCCCTACCTAAGAATACATTGTACCATTGATCAATCTCTCCCATCTCCTCCCCCTTATATTCCATAGTAACCACTATTATACTCTCAACTTTTATGAGATAAAGTTTTATACCTTCTTCAAATGAGTGAGATCATGCAATATTTGTTTTTCTGTATCTAATTTATTTCACTTAACATAATGTCCTCCTGATCCATTTATGTTGTCACAAATGACAGAATTTCATCCTTTCTTTATGGCTGAATCATTTCCATTGTGTATATGTATCACATTGTATTTGTTGATGAACACTTAAGTTGATTCTATATCCTGCCTATTACAAAAAATGCTGCAATACACATGGGAGTACACATACTAGTTACATATGGTAGTTTAATTTTTCAATTTTTAAAAGAATCTGCATACTGCTTCCATAATAACTGCACTAATTTATACTCCACCAACAATGTGTAAGAGTTCCCCTTTCTTTATGTTCTAAATAGGAATTGTTATTTTTTCTCTTTCTGATAATAATCATTTTAAATGGAGTAAGATGATATCTCATGGTAGTTTTGATTTCCATTTCCCCTTATATTGAGAATTTTTTATTATATGTGTTGGTCATTTGTACAGACTCTATGAAATGTCTATTCAGGTCATGAGCTGATTGCTTTTTTAGAAAAAGGAAAAAGAAGCCTTATTGTTTCGCTTGCAAAGGAGAAACACAGTGGAGTCCTGCCCCAGAGCTGTGACTCTGCCTATCAGTAGGAACAGGGGACTTTGAAAGAGATAATTCAAAGGCTACATTCTGCGTGTTCTCTGTTGGAAGTTGTTAATTTGGGAGATAGTCATTTCTGGGATCTTCTACCACCCCCAAAGTCTGGATTACGTTATTCCTATGGTGGGTGTGTACACAAGGGCAGATAACACTGCCTAGGACAAGGCAGAAAGATACTCTCTGTTTTCCGTGAGAATTGGGACGAGAAGAGATTAGAGAGGAGCAGGGAGAGAGGAAGAGAAAGAAACATGTCCATTTTAAAAATAAATGGCAGTGGCAGAACAGCAAGGCCTATATTCAAAGCATAAAATGGACCACTGTGACATTTCCCTACTGTCAATTTCTACATTTCATTTCTATGGAACAATGGGCAATGATATCTCCAAGCAGCTTCCTGCTGAAAGCAGGAGAAGTAACCCAAAGTCTTTGTTCTTGTTCAGGTGGGGTATGGACAGTTAAGGATATTCAGCATGACAGCGGTCCAGAGGCCCACTGTCACAGATGTCAGGTGACTGGACAAGGCATACATAGGGCAAGGATCATGCTAAGACAACAATAAACAAGACAGCAAAACTTTACTTTTTTGTAAATAATTAGCATAAAAGCAATTAGTCTTTCATCCAGTCTCTGAAAACCATGAAGACAGTAACTCATATGAGTGAAAAACAGATCAAGTTTATCAATGAGGGAGCTGAGAAAGATGAATAGGTCTATGAGATCAGGACCAAACTAACTCTGGACAAACCTGTGACTCTAGAGTCCTTTTTGATCATTATTATTAGGCACTTCCACAAAAGAAGCCTTCCTTTATAACCTCAAACTTTACTTACTTTTGGTAGGGCTGACACAAGTGTACTTAAGATGTTACATTTTTTATTTTGAAAAACATTGTTTTCCCTTTTAAATGTGCATGTAAGACTATGCTTAGGCTATACTCTCCTGCCAACTGTTTAAGACCAAGTTGGTCAAAACTGACCTTGTTCCTATCCACTATTAAAGTCAGTTGATGTTTCTCAGAGATCACTCTTGGGGACATGTATGAAGCCTCCTGGCTCCTTTAGCTTTCCTCTACTAGTAGTGCCATATGCCAGGATGGGTCAAGTTCATGCTGCTCATATGTGGCTTCTCTTAGAAGCATCAGGAATATTCCCCTCTCCAATGACCCTCCTCTTTGCAGAATGTGCACTGTTGCTCTTTAGCCAATTTTTAATTGTATTGTTTGATTTTGTGATTATTCATTTGATTTCTTTATAAATTATGAATATTAACTTCTTGGCAGATATAATTTGTGAATATTTTCTACCAGTCTGTAAGTTGTCTCTTAGCTCTGTTGATAATTTCCTTTGCTGTGCAGAAGCTTTTTAGTTTGCTATAATTCTGTTTGTCCATTTTTGCTTTTGTTGTCTTTGGGGCCCAATCCCTATTAAAATTCTAATATTATTCTTCACAGGAAAGTTTAAAAATTCTAAAATTCACATAGTACCACAAAAGACCCCAGATTGCAAAAGCAAATTTGAGTGTAAAAAACAAAGCAGGAGGCATCATACTACCTTACCTCAAGATATACCAAAATGTCATAGTAACAAAATTAGCATGGTATTGGCATAAAAACAGACACATAGATGATGGAACAGAATAGAGAGCCCAGAAATAACCCCATGAACTTGCAGCCAACTGATTTTTGATGTAGGATACAAGAATATACATGGAGAAAGGATAGTTTCTTTAATAAATGGTGTTGGGAAACTTGATATCTATATGCAAAAGAATGAAACTAGACCTCTATCTCTCACCAGTTACAAATATTAACTCAAAATTGACTAAATACTTAAATGTAAATCCTGAAACTATGGAATTACTAGAAAAAAAAAAACATAGGGGAAATGCTTAAGGACATTGGCCTGGGAAAATTTTTTATATGACCTTCAAAACAAAGGCAAATTACATTCTTTTAAGTCGTATGGGAAATAGCAGTCTTGACATCAGAGATTTCTAAATTCCATTTATATTATTTTTATGTCACATCTACCAGAATGGCTATGATAAAAAAAAAAGAGATGATAGCAAGTGTTGGTAAGAATGTGCAGAAATTGGAATCCACATATTCTGCTGGTGGTAATATAAATGATGTGGTCATTATTGAAAATAGTTTAGTGATTCTTCCAAAAATGTAAATATAGAATTACCATATGACCAAGCAATTCCATATTATATATCCCCCCAAAATTGAATATAAGTATTAAAATAAAAATTTGTACATGAATGTTCAAAGCATCACTACTATTTATAAAAGTCAACAAGGGGGGGCAGAAATCAAATGTCCATCAACAGATGAATAGATGAGGAAAATGTGATAGGCATATCTATACAATGGAATGTTATTTGATCTTAAGAAGGAACAAAGTGCTGATATAAGATATAGTGTGGATGAACCTTAAAAACAGTATGCTGTTTTAAACAGTAAAAGTAACCATAAAAAAATAGGCAAACATGGTATAATTTCATTGCTGTGAAATATCAAGAATAGGCAAATCCATAGTAATAGAAAGCAGACTAGGGGATACCTGGCATTGGAGGTGGAATAATGAGAATATTTTTAACCTGGAAATATGGTAATAATTACACACTTCTATAAATTTCTTTTAAAACTAATTGAATTGTACATTTTATATTTATTTATTTATTTTTAGGTGGACACAATATCTTTATTTTACATGTATGTGGTGCTGAGGATTGAACCCAGCACCTCGCACATGCTAGGTGAGCACTCTACCACTGAGCCACAACCCCAACCCTGTACATTTTAAATGGGTAAATTCTATAGTATGTAAATTAAGTCACAATGAAGCTGTTAGGGAGAGAGAGGGAGAAAGAGAGAAAGAAAAGGAGAGAGGCAGAGAAAGACATAGAAGGCAAAGCTGGCTTACCTGGATTCTTAAGCTTTACTTGCCTGGAAAAACTCAAGATATAGTGCAAGTAAAGGATGCACTATTCAGAAATGGAAGTGGAACACTTGTAAAGGTAAAAGAGAGAAAGAAAGAAAAAGGTAAAAGGCTAGGAAGTAAGCGGAAGAGGCCAAATACCACTGTACCCCTCCCCATCAATCCCTCTGTCAAAAGGATAGAACCTGAGAACATTTTTCTAATAGATTTGGGGGGAAATTGAAAACAGCATGCAATTATGTCCAATTTGGTCTTTGGACCTCAAGGAAACCATCTTCCTGAGCTTCCTCTCACTAACCAGGGATGCTCATAACAGAAGGAAAAAATGGATGAAAAGTATATCTAGGCAGAGAAGAGCACATCTTCCTTAGCTACCCAGCATTGATAGCTCTAGATAGTTCCACATGATCTGAGTGGAGGATATGGAAAACAGCTGAATGTTAAGAGCAGCTAAGTCTACCATGAAACCACTTCCATGAGGAATAAAGTAATCCCAAGGCAGAGGTTAGAGTAGGCAGCCTAATCCAGGGAATAAATGAAAGACCTGGCTGAGATTCAGAGGACAAGGAAAGCAGACAGGGATTATGGTGAGGTCATGTCAGCAGCGCCTTGGGCAATCCTGGGACTAGATGGACTAAATATAGACCCTATATTTCATATGCTCTGGACTTCATAATGAATGCCAGTAGAGTGCACAATGATGGGGAAGCATTGCTTGGGATATCACTGTGCAGGCCAATAGGACCCACACAAGGATGCCCATGTCAGCTGGTTGTCCCTTCTCTGTTGTCATCTTGGGGAGGATGGATGCAAAAGTGAGGGTATTAAACCCTTAAAACTGAAAAGTATCCTCATGAAAGGTTCCAGATAGCCCAGAATAGACTATTTTTAATGGAAAGATGTTGTTTCCTTCATGGTTTAATGCAGTAATTAAATCAAGTTGACTTGGTTCCCTGTTGAGCACAGTGGACAAAGGCGTATACCTGGCTGCTCACTCACAGTGCCCTAAAGGCTATAGCTAAGTCTGGGGGATCATGTTGCGCTCTGCAGAGCTCCATGTAAGCCACCAACATATTCAACATTTGGGATATGATCAGGAATTCCATAATAAAGCTAGAAGCCAGGAAAATCTGAGACCAGATTATATAATTCTTAAAAAACATGAATTTTGTGTCTATTAAACACAAAATAGATTTTGTGTTTAATAAATAGATTTACAAATCAAGTACAAATGCCAAATTTCTCATCAATTAAATACATGGATGTGTGGTTCCCTATAAGCCAGTGGGGGCTAATCTTGCATCCTTGAATGGACTTTGGGTGGCACATGAGTGCCTTGAAGATTACATGCAAAATTGAGAGGATGTATGTATTGTGCATGTTTTCTGGATATGGGTTTTGAAACTTCATCAGTTTCCCAAAAATGGAGAGAAAACATTAACTACTTATAGAAAGGTAGTTGAAGCCTGAGAAATGGCTGAGCATAACTAGAGAGACTGAGGAAAGAGGAAGATCCCAGGTAGAACACTTAGAAATCAAACAGCAGCATGATAATTGACTTTTAAACAAAATTATTCTCAAATTAGTGTCATATGAATTGCTAATGGTGTGATTTAATTTCATCAGTGGAAGTAATGATTGTAGACTATTGACCAGGGGCTTATGGATGCTCTTTACGAGACATAATCTGCCAGGATATAATATGACATATCCCATTTCTGCAATGTTTTATACATACATATATATATAAATATAAACATATTTCCAATGAGAGGAGCTATAATTTTCACTGAATCTTAGAAATGTGTTCTTGACCCCTAGAAGTTTATAAAACCATGCACTTGATCTTCTTGCAATGATAGTGATTCAGGTTTCTTCCAGTGTCCAACTCATTTAGTGTTATGCTAAATATTCTTCATTTATTTGATTCTCACAAAAAACTATGACATATTATTATTATCTCAATTTTATCAGATGATAGCAGTCTTAGCAATGATAAACAAGTGGCCCATGTCATACTTTAAAAAAAAATTTGTTAGATATTTATGAACCTTTATTTTATTCATTTATTTTTATGTGGTGCTGAGAATTGAACCCAGTGCCTCACACATGCTAGGTAAGTGTTCTACCACTGAGCCACAACCCCAGCACTCATATTTTTTTAATTTATTTTATTTTATTTATTTATTTTATTATTAGTTGTTCAAAACATTACAAAGCTCTTGACATATCATATTTCATACATTTGATTCAAGTGGGTTATGAACTCCCATCTTTACCCCCAGTATACAGATTGCAGAATCACATTGGTTACACATCCACGTTTTTACATACTGCCATACTAGTGTATGTTGTATTCTGCTGCCCTTCCTATCCTCTACTATCCCCCCTCCCCTCCCCTCCCCTTCCATCTTCTCCCCATACTTTTTTTTTTAAAGAGGTAGGAATGTAATTGAAGTTGGGTCTGCCTGCCTAATAGGAAATCCATGTTCTTTTCACAAACTGTACAACAATTATGATCAAATAATGGCTGAACTCATTTATAAACATAACAATCTTTCAAAGAAGTCATCTTGGTTGGCATTTGATATTCTTGTTGTCTTCGAGATGTTTTCACATTGCATGAATCATCATTTTTAATTTTCTGAATGGTAGCAAGTTTTTAATTCTTGGAGGGAGGCTTGATATTTTGGAAAATGTCAAAAGACATTTTATTAATTTAAGTGTGATTAAAATGGGTAATAGATTTGAGCAGAAATAAGCTGTGTTTATAATAGAGTGCATTTATTTTCTTGAGTGGTTTCTACACTGGCTCAATACCTAATGAGGTCTGGAATTAATGAATAGATACATATCTTAGTCCATCTGGACTTTTATAGCAGAATAGTGTAGACTAGATAATTAAGAAGTTCAAGATCAAAGCACTAGAAGATTTTATGTTTGGAGAGGGTACACCTTCTGGTTCATAAAGGATTTCTTAATGTGGTGGAAAGGATGGACAAGCTCTCAGAACCTAATTAGCTCCCAAAGGCCCAACCTCCTAATACCATTCCACGGGGGATTAGTATTTCAACATGTGAATTTTAAGGGCCAAAAACATTGAGTTTTTAACAATGGGTAAACAAATATCCCAAAAGAATCATACTTTGACTTTGAAGGTCCATACTAATTAGAAAATATACATTCAGAGCTAGGGATGTAGCTCAGTGGGAGAGTACTTGCCTAGAATGTGTGAGGCCTTGAGTTCAATCACCAGCATGAAAAAAATAAGGAAAGAAAGAAGGAAGAAAGGACAGAAGAAAGAAAGGAAAGATAGGTTTAGATTTTGTTTGGTTCAAATTTCCAAGTTATTTAGTCACACCATATATCCCCTAGCAAGAAGATTAGTTAGTTGGATTGATTAAAATGTAACCCAGGTGGTCCTCTCAATAGAAAGTATCATTTTTATGCCTCATAACTCAGTCTCAGTCTGGCATCCTCCCCAGAGATAAAACTTTTTAAAAAACAGACTAAACATCAACCAGAAAGATTCATGATGGCAATGTGCAGAGTAAATATACCAGATTACAATTTAGGAGGAGTTCCTCATTTTATCTAAAAAAGATAAGAATTTCTGAATCCTTGCCCATTTTTGTAACCTAATCTCTTTTTTATAAAAGTAAAACTTTTGAATGCATCTGTAGGGCAATGAATTTATTTTATTACTTTTCAACTAAATCCTTGGCCTACATGTGTATAACCTTTTGTTAATTTTAGAATAATCTGATTTTTAGAGGAATGACAAATCTGTAATTTGGCTATAAAAATTCAGCACAAATTATTTTTTTCAACATTATGAACAGAATGAGTCAGAATAAATTACTCCAAAACAAACATATATAATAGTTAAGTGCAGTTACACTGAAAGAATCCAACTGAGTCAAAAATTGTTTTGAGACAGGGCCTCACTATGTTGCCCAGGCTGTTCTTGAACTCCTGGACTCAAACAATCATCCTCAGTGCCTGACAGAATCATACATTTGATCACTGCCTCATGCTGTTCTCTTCAAAGCACACATTTCTCTCTAACTGTACAGTCTGTATATATTGTCCACCACCAACTACTTAGTTGCAAGACAATATTTCCCAAGCATCCTCCTTCCCAAATACCAGACTCATCTCTAACTGTCTTTTGGACATTTCTATGTCTCTATGCACAGTCAAGACTGTTGTGTTATCACTATGCAGACTATAACTATAGAACTCTTGGAGTGAAGGGGCCATTTACATATAATACAATAAAAATAGTGCCTCCTGGAGTTGTACAACACAGCTATCTTATCCACAGGCAAAACACATCCAAAATTAAATTTAACGAGTCCTTCCACTAAAATGAGCTTACCTTGTTGAGTTGCATTTCCATTAAACTGAAAGCATTGTCTTTTCTCTGTCACCAGCTTTGAAGTTTGGAAGGCCTTCTGAGAGTTTATCTCCTCCTCTACATTCACTCAGTGGCTAAGCCAAGTAGATTCTTAAACATCAGATCCTTCTGCTATATTTTCTTCCCAAGGGGGAAATCTGCTGTTTCTCATTGTTTGGAATTGTGAAATTGCACATTTGAAAGCCACAATAAACTGTATAGATCCAGGCAGAATCACTCACTTTATAAGTGAGATAACAGAAGTCAAGAAAAATTAAATGACTTGGTAAAGGTTTGATATACAATGAGTTCAGTGACAGAAATGGGATGAGCACAGGAATTTCCTGGTTCTCCTGGTTCTCAATCATTACACTACAAAATGATCACCCCTTTGTTCCCCTGGACTCCTCATCTGTCTTCTGTTTCTTCATACTTCAATCCATTCTACCTGTGTTAGTCAGCTTTTAGTCACTGGGACTAAATACCTGAGGAAAAAAAGATTTAGGTGGTAAGATTTATTTTGGCTTACAGTTTCAGACGTTTTATTCCAAGGTCAGCTAAACTAGCTCCAAGACAGAAACATCATGGCAGAAGGGTGTGGTGGAGGAAAGTTTCTCAGCTCAATTCAGTCAAGAAGCAGAGAAAGGGAGGAAGGGGCAGAGGATAAGATAAATCTTTTTTAGGATATATCCCCTCTCTGGTGACCTACTTACTCCAACTAGGCCCTACCACCTAGAGTTTCCACTGCCTTCCAATAGTGCAATCAAATATGAATCCCTCAATGGGTGAATCTGCTCATGAGGTCATATACCTCATAATTCAATCATTTCCCAAAAGTCCCACCTCCAAACATTGCTATATTGGGGACCTACCCTTCAACACATGAGCCTTTTGGACTATTTCAGATCCAAACCATAACACTATTCCTTTGGCCAGATTAATCTACATGAAATGTTACTTTCCTCACAAATGGTTTATGATTCCTTATTTTGTAAAGTAGGCACAAATTCCTTATTCAATAACTCAATATGGGTACAGCCTACTTTTTAAGTATAGTTTAAAACCAAAAATATGTATCAGTATAATTTTCTACATTAATAGACTAAGGGAGAGAAATTATATGGTTATTTCAAACACTTCAGATGAAATTGCTGCTTGAATATTTTTGTAAAATAAAAGAGATCCACTTGGACTCTTAATCATTTTTCCCAGAGAATTGAAAATATCTTCACACAAAAACCTGTGCACTGGTATTTATAGCAGCTTTATTCTGATAGTCCCAAACTAGAAATAATCCAGATGTTCTTTAACAGGTAAATAGTTAAAATGTGGTTCACATATCCCAGGGGATGGTATTCAACAATAAAAAGGAATGAATTATGGATTCACAGAACAATCTGGATGACTCTCCAGGGAATTACGCTAGGTGAAAATAAAGTCAATTCAAAAGATTGCATACTGTATGATTCAACTGATAGAACATTAAGACAATCAAATTAGTAGTGGAGAACAGATTGGTGATTGCTAGGGTTTAGGAAAAGGAATGGAGGGGACAGATATGACTACAAATGGGGTATCATCGGGAGGCCCTAGGAACAATTCTGAATCTGTGCTGCAGTAGTAGTCTTGCTATATATGTGATAAAATCACATAGGACTATATATATGTGCATGTGCATACACACACATACCCCCACAAAGGGATGCATGGAAAAATGGTGAAATATGAATGATTTGTGTAAATTGTACTGGTATCAGTTAACTGGTTTGGAATTATAATTATGTAAGATATTGCTATTGGGGAAAACTGGGCAAAGTACACATCCTTATAATATCTTTTGACTTTGTCAATATATAATTTTTCCAAAATAAAATAAACTTTAAAATATTAAACTATGTTAAGATTTTAGGCAAAAAGTTTTTATGACTTGTTGGCTTCTACTATAGTTTGGATATGATGTGTCACCCAAAGGTTCATGTGTCACATGCTTGGTGGTATTGAAGAGGTGGAACTTCTAAGAGGTAAGGCCTACTGGAAGGTGGTTAGGTCAGTAAGGTTGCTGTTCTCAGAAGAAAGTAAGATAGTTCTCTGAGGAACTTGGCTAGTTCCCACAGAGTGAATAGTGATTAAGAGTTAGCTGGACCCCTGACTCACTTTCTGCTCCTTGTCTCATCATATGATCGTCCACTCTCACATATGCTCTTACCATTGTGATGCAATCCACCATGAGGCCCTCAACAGAGGTCAAACACATGAAGTCACCCAATTCAGACTTTCAGCCTCCAAATTGAGAGCTTAATAAACGTCTTTTCTTTTTTATTTTATTGGTTCTTTTAGTTATACATGATGGTAAAATCCAGTTTGTTATAATTATACAAGCATAAAATATATTTTAATTAGGAACCCAGTCTTGTGGATGCACATGATGGTAATATTCACTGTAACATATTTATATATGTACATAGAAAAGTTATGGCAGATTCATTCCACTGTCTTTCGTTTTCCTATTCCCCACTCCCTTCCCTTCACTTCCCTTTGTCTAATCCACTGAACTTTTCTTCCCCTCCCTCCCCTTATTGTTGGTTAGCAGCCACATATCAGGGAGAACATTTGACCTTTTGGGCTTATTTCACTTGGCCTAATAGCCTCCAGATCCATCCATTTACCAACAAAGGCCAAAAAGTCACTTTTCTTTATGGCTGAGTGATACACGATTGTGTGTGTGTGTGTGTGTGTGTGTGTGTGTGTGTGTATTACAATTTCTTTATCCATTCATCTGTTGAAGGGCACCTAGGTTGCCTCCAAAGCTTGACTATTGTGAACTGTGCTGCTAAAACACTGATGTGGCTGTTACTGTACTATGATGACTTTAAGACCTTTGGGTATAAATTGAGGAGTGGGATAACTGGGTCAAATGGTTGTTCCATTCCAAGTTTTCTGAGGAATCTCCATACTGATTTCCAGAGTGGTTGCAACAATTTGCAGTTCTACCAATAATGTATGAATCTACCATGTTCCGCAACATCCTTGCCAACATTTATTGTCACTTGTACTCTTGATAGTTGCCATTCTGACTGGAGTGAGATGAAACCTCAGTGTAGTTTTCATTTGCATTTCTCTAATTTCTAGACATGTTGAACATTTTTTCATGTTTGTTGACCATTCATACTTCTTTTGAGAAGTGTCTGCTTAGTTCCCTTGCCCATTTATTGATTGGGTTATTTAGTTAGTTAGTTAGTTAGTTACTTAGATGGCATTCCATTTATTGATTTTATATTTTGCTTCTTGAGCTTTAGAAGTCTTGTTAAGGAAGTCATTTCCTGAGAAAACATGCTGTAGGAGTGTTGGACTTGTGTTTTCTTCTAGTAGAGGCAGGGTTTCTGGTCTAATTCCTAGGTATTTGCTCCATTTTGAGTTAAGTTTTGTGCAGGGTGAGAGATAAGGGTTAAATTTCATTCAACTACATATGGATTTCCAGTTTTCCCAGCACCATTTGCTGAAGAGGCTATATTATCTCCATTTTATGTTTTTAGCACCTTTGTCTAGCAGGAGATTATTGTGTTTATGTGGGTTTGTCTCCGTGTCTTTTATTCCACTGATCTTCATGCCTGATTGGGGGCCAACACCATGCTGGTTTTGTTCCTATGGCTCTGTAGTATAATTTAAGGTCTGGTATTGTGATGCCTCCTGCTTTGATTTTCTCACTAAGGATTGCTTTGGCTATTTTGGGTCTCTTATTTCTCCCAATGAATCTCATGACTGCTTTTAGTATTTCTATAAAGAACATTATTGGAATTTTAATGGGAATTGCATTAAATCTGTATAGTGCTTTTGGTAGTATGGCCATTTTAATAATATTAATTCTGCCTATTCAAGAAGATGGCTGATCTTTCCATATTCTAAGGTCTTCAAATTCTTTCATTAATATTCTGTAGTTTTTATTGTAGGAGTCCTTCACCTCTTTTGTTAGATTGATTCCCAAGTATTTTATTTTATTTTTTGAGACTATTTTGAAGGGGACGGTTTTCCTAATTTCTCTTTCAGCTGATTCATCATTGTTTTATAGGAATGCAATTGATTTATGGGTGTAAATTTTGTATCCAACTGCTTTTGTGAAGTCATTTACTAGTTCTAGAAACTTTGTGGTAGAATTTTTTGGGGTCTTCTAGGTATAAAATCATATCATTGGCAAACAAATACTTTAATCCTGTCTTTTCCTATTCATATCTTTTAATTTTTTTCTTTTGCTTAATTGTTCTGGCTAGAGTTTCAAGGACTATATTAAATAGAAGTGGTGAAAGTAGGCATCCCTGTCTTGTTCTTGTTTTTAGAGGGGATGGTTTTAGTTTTTCTCCATTTAGAATGATATTGGCCTTGGGTTTGTCATATCTAGTCTTTACAATGTTGAAATATGTTTATTTTATCTTTAGTTTTTCTATTGTTTTAAACATGAATGGATGCTGTATTTTGTCAAATGAGGTAATCATGTAATTTTTGTCTTTAAGTCTAGTTTCGTGGTGAATTACATTCATTGATTTTTGTATGTTGAGCCATCCTTGCACCCCTGGGATGAAACCAATTTGATCATGGTGCACTATCTTTTTAATGTATTTTGGTATGATATTTGCCAGTATTAAACATTTTTGCACCTATGTACACAAACGATATTGGTCTGAAGTTTTATTTCCTTGATGTGTCTTTGTCTAGTTTGGGTATCAGAGTGATACTAACATCATAGGATGAGTTTGGAAAGGTTCCTTTCTTTTCTATTTTGTGGAATTATTTGAGGAGGATTGGCTATTAGTTCTTCTTTAAAGGTCTGGAAGAACTTGGTTGAGTACTGGGCTTTTCTTTGTTGGTAGACTTTTGATGGCATCTTCAATTTCATTACTTGATATTGATCTGTTTAAATTTTCTGTATCCATATAAGGGTCAATTTGGGTAGGTCATATGTCTCTAGAAATTTGTTGATATCTTCAAGGTTTACTAGATAATTTTAGAGTAAATTTTCAAAATACTTTCTGATAATGCTCTATATTTCAGTAGTGTCTGTGGTGGTATTTCCTTTTTAAAAAAATGTTTATTTTTTTAGTTGTAGTTGGACACAATACCTTTATTTCACTTATTTATTTTTATGCGGTGCTGAGGATCAAACCTAGGATCTCAAACGTGTGAGGCAAGCGCTCTACTGCTGAGCCACAACCCCATCCCCGGTGGTATTTCCTTTTTCATCATGTTTATTAATATCTTGAGTTTTTCCATCTTTCTTTTGGTTAGCATGGCTAAGGGCTCATCAACTTATTTATTCTTCCAAAGAACCAACTTTTTGTTTTGTTGGGGTTTTTTTTGAAATTTTTAAATCTCAATTTTATTGTTTTCAGCTCTATTTTAATTATTGCCAACACAGTAATATGTTACCTCAAAATGGCTCCTGCCTCGGCTCTCCAAGACAATTGGGAAACATAAGGTGTCCTTCATACACCAGTATATTGTGCAGTACAACTTCTAGATCTTAGAAGATGGAAAAATATACCCTGTTCATGGATAGGCAGAACTAACATCATCAAAATGGCGATATTACCAAAAGTTCTCTATAGGTTCAATGCAATGCCAATCAAAATCCCAATGGCATTTCTTGTAGAAATAGATAAAGCAATCATGAAATTCATATGGAAAAATAAAAGACCCAGAATAGCAAAAGCAATTCTAAGCAGGAAGTGTGAATGAGGCGGTATAGCGATACCAGACCTCAAACTATACTACAGAGCAATAGTAACAAAAACAGCATGGTACTGGTATCAAAACAGGCGGGTGGACCAATGGTACAGAATAGAGGACACAGAAACCAATCCACAAAACTACAACTATCTTATATTTGATAAAGGGGCTAAAAACATGAAATGGAGAAAGGATAGCATCTTCAACAAATGGTGCTGGGAAAACTGGAAATCCATATGCAACAAAATGAAACTGAATCCTTTTCTCTCGCTATGCACAAAAGTTAACTCAAAGTGGATCAAGGAGCTTGATATCAAATCAGAGACACAGCATCTGATAGAAGAAAAAGTTGGCTACGATCTACATACTGTGGGGTCGGGCTCCAAATTCCTTAATAGGACACCCATAGCATAAGAGTTAATAACAAGAATCAACAAATGGGACTTACTCAAACTAAAAAGTTTTTTCTCAGCAAGAGAAACAATAAGAGAGGTAAATAGGGAGCCTACATCCTGGGAACAAATCTTTACTCCTCACACTTCAGATAGAGCCCTAATATCCAGAGTATACAAAGAACTCAAAAAATTAAACAATAAGAAAACAAATAACCCAATCAACAAATGGGCCAAGGACCTGAACAGACGCTTCTCAGAGGAGGACATACAATCAATCAACAAGTACATGAAAAAATGCTCACCATCTCTAGCAGTCAGAGAAATGCAAATCAAAACCACCCTAAGATACCATCTCACTCCAGTAAGATTGGCAGCCATTATGAAGTCAAACAACAACAAGTGCTGGCAAGGATGTGGGGAAAAGGGTACACTTGTACATTGCTGGTGGGACTGCAAATTGGTGCAGCCAATTTGGAAAGCAGTATGGAGATTTCTTGGAAAGCTGGGAATGGAACCACCATTTGACCCAGCTATTCCCCTTCTCGGTCTATTCCCTAAAGACCTAAAAAGAGCATGCTACAGGGACACTGCTACATCGATGTTCATAACAGCACAATTCACAATAGCAAGACTGTGGAACCAACCTAGATGCTCTTCAATAGACGAATGGATAAAAAAAAAATATGGCATTTATACACAATGGAGTATTACTCTGCATTAAAACATGACAAAATCATAGAATTTGCAGGGAAATGGATGGCATTAGAGTAGATTATGCTAAGTGAAGCTAGCCAATCCCTAAAAAACAAATGCCAAATGTTTTCTTTGATATAAGGAGAGTAACTAAGACCAGAGTTGGGAGGAAGAGCATGAGAAGAAGATTAACATTAAACAGAGGTGAGAGGTGGGAGGGAAAAGGAAAGAGAAGGGAAATTGCATGGAAATGGAAGGAGATCCTCATGGTTATACAAAATTACATACAAGAGGAAGTGAGGGGAAAGGGGGAAAAAACAAGGGGGAGAAATGAATTACAGTAGATAGGGTAGAGAGAGAAGATGGGAGGGGAGGGGATGGGGGATAGTAGAGGATAGGAAAGGCAGCAGAATACAACAGACACTAGTATAGCAATATGTAAATCAATGGATGTGTAACTGATGTGATTCTGCAATCTGTATACGGGGTAAAAATGGGAGTTCATAACCCACTTGAATCAAAGTGTGAAATATGATATGTCAAGAACTATGTAATGTTTTGAACAACCAACAATAAAAATTTAAAAAAACACTTTAATTGAATTTCAGAAAAACTTCATAGACTTGATATTAATTTACATTGACAAATATATATATGTATGTGTGTGTGTGTGTGTATATATATATATATATATATATATATATATATATATATATATGGCTAAGTCAACCTAGTAAAGAAAATGATGTGGTTGCCTCAAGAATGACAGATGAGCTGGGCATGGTGGCTCACCTCCGTGTGCTCAGGAGGTTGAGATAGGAGTCCAGCCTGAGCAATTTAGTGAGACCTTATTTGCCCACCCCCCCAAAAAGAAGAGGAAGAATAATAGGCCAACAAAAGAAAATAGCAAAACAAATCAACAGAAGAAAAAGATAGATTATTTATGATCCAAGGTTGGGGTAAACCGGCTCATTTTACGTGGGGAAAAATGTAATCCAGATCCTATTTAATTCCACATACAAAGGCTTTCTAGTTGGATTAAAGATTTCAACACTGACAGTAAAACTATAATGCTAATAAATGAAAATATAGGAGACCTTCAAAATATCTGTGACCTCCAAATTGGAGAGGATTTCACAAAAAAAAAAGTTTGAGAAGCACAAAACATAAAGGAAAACACTAATTAATTTGATGAACATCACAATTAAGGTGTTCTGTTCAGCTAAGGACAAATTAACTGGCAAAATTACTAAATATGAAAATATAGTATGTGGCAAGATTTTTGAAATTTAAAAATAGAGAATTACTCTCTGGGATACACAGGACATTCTGTCAATCAGAATGATAAATCTAGCAAACCTGATTTTAAAAATGGATAAAGAATAAGAACAGTCAATGTGAAGAATGAACTAAAATAACTAGCAAGAGTATGACAAGATATTCACAATCACTGATAATCAGATATACACAAATTGAAAAGCATAGATATCATTTTACATTTATTAGATTGACAAAATGATAGAAAATTATAAAATACCAAACACAAGCAGCAGCAAAAGATCTGTTGCTGGGAATGCAGTCTACAGCAGCCATTATAGGGGACAACCAGCATCTATTTCATGAAATTATGTACATCACCCAGTAGTTTCACTTGGAAAAATGTGAACCAAAAACTCTCACAAAGACCAATAAAAAGACATGGTAAAAATTCATTTCAGAATTGTTTGTGGCAATGGAAAAATGAAGGTAAGGATACAAACCATGGTGTTTTAATGCAACAGTTAGAAGCAATGCATTAGATTCACTTACTGTACCTTGAATGGATCTTAGAAGCATATTGTTGAATAGAAAATTAAGGCACAGAATGATACAATGTAAAACAGAATGCCACTTTCTTAAATGAAAACATGTGTATTAAAAAACAGAGTTTTGACAAAAGCACAAATAAATAAAAAATACGCACTAAATACATATTAAATATCTTATGAACAGTAAAGGAAACCATTAAGATTGTGAAGACAGACCTTACAGAATGGGAGAAGATCCTTCTCATTTACTTCTCTAATGGGGGCTTAATATCCAGAATAGATTTTTTAAAAAACTCAGAAAGCTTAATACAAAAAATCCTAATCAAGGGCTGGGGCTGTAGCTCAGTGGTAGAGCACTTGCCTTGCACATGTGAGGCACTGAGTTCGATCCTCAACACCACATAAGAATAAATAGATAGACAGATAAATGAATAAATATATTGTGTTCATCTACAACTAACATTTCTTTTAAAAAAACATAATCAATAAATGGGCAAAAGAATGAAACAAGACATTTCTCAAAAGAAGAAATACAAATGGTCAACACATACATAGAAAGACATTCAGCATTCTTAGCAGTCAGGGAAATGCAAATAAAAACCACATTTAGATTTCATCTCAGTCCAGTTAGAATGCCAGTCATCAAGAATATACATAATAGTAAATAATGGCAAGGATGTGGGAAGAAAGTACACTCATGCGTTGTTGGTGGGACTGCAAATTTGTACAAGTACTGTGGAGATTCCTCAAAAGAGTAGGAATGGACCCACCATAAGACTCAGTTATGAGCTGGGGATGTGGCTCAAGCGGTAGCGCACTCGCCTGGCATGCATGCAGCCCAGGTTCGATCCTCAGCACCACATACAAACAAAGATGTTGTGTCTGCCAAAAACTAAAAAAAAATATATTAAAATTCTCTCTCTCTCTCTCTCTCTCTCTCTCAAAAAAAAGACTCAGTTATTCTATTTGTTGATACTTAGCCAAAAGAACTAAAATCAGCATACTATAGTGATACTGGCACATCAATGTTTATAGCAGTGTAATTCACAATAGCCAAATTATGGGACCAGCTCAGATGCCTGTCAACAAATGAATGGATAAAAAAGTATAGCATATAGACACATTAGAGTTTTACTATGCCATAAGAAGAATGAAATTGTGGCATTTTCTGGTAAATGGATGGAACTAGAGAACATTAATCAAAGTGAAATAAGTCAAACTCAGAAAGTCAAGGGTCAAATGTTTTCTCTCATATGTAGAAGCTAGTGTGAAATAAGAAAATAAAGAGGTGAGTGGGATCCCAAGAAAATAGAAGAGACATCAGTAGAGTAGATGAAGAGGAATGAAGGGGAGGGAGGACGGATAGGAAAAGGAAGAAACTACAGAATGAAATTGACCCAATTATGTTATGTACATATATGAATATGCCACAATATACCTTTATGTATATCTATAAGGTATCAGTTAAAAATAAACAATAAATAAATAGAAGGAAGTCTAGTAGAGTAGAGGAAGTAGAACAGGTGAAGGACAGAGGAGAGGGGAAAAGGAAGCACTGGGAAATGAAACAGCAAATTATATTTCATGCATGCATAATTATGTCAAAATGAACCCCAATATTAGGTATAACTATAAGGAACTAATAAAAACATTTGATAACAACAAGTCCCTAAAAATTTATGTATGTACAAGTCATTAACACTATTAGAAAGTGATTATTATTATTATTGACATAAACTGTTTTGAAAACTAGAAGGAAAGGAAGCTACCATACTCATTCCCTGAGGCCTATATATGACTTAATCCAAACAATTACGGTTTGAGAAACATATATAGTATAAGATCAAAATCTCATATGAGCATAGACACAAAATATCCTAAATAGAATATAAGAATATAAAATTGAGCAGTGTATAAAAAGCTAATATAATATTACTAGTAATTCTTCCAAGAATGAAAGAACCATCATAATTGAAAACTCCAACTATATAAATTACTTTAACAAATATGATTATAATTTACAGAACCCTAAAACACATACAAATTCAACATGATAAAAACTGTTTACAAAACCCTAAAACACATACAAATTCAACATGATAAAAAATGTTTACAAAACCCTAAAACACATACAAATTCAACATGATAAAAACTGTTAGGGAATCAGGAACAGAAGTAAACATCCTTAATTTGATTTTTTGCGGGGGGGTTACTGGGGATTGAACTCAGGGGCACTCAACCACTGAGCCACATCCCCAGCCCTTTTTTGTATTTTATTTAGAGACAGAGTCTGACTGAGTTGCTTAGTGCCTCGCTTTTGCTGAGGCTGGCTTTGATCTCGCAATCCTCCTGCCTCAGCCTCCCAAGCAGCTGGAATTACAGACGTGCACCACTGCGCCCAGCCTTAATTTGATTTTAAGTCTACAAAATTCTATAGCAATCATACACACTGGTTAATCCTATGGAAGAGACAATTAACTGTCCTGCAAAATCTATTTCCTCTTCTTTTGGAATATGTAGCTAGACTGCATTTCCCAGTTAATCATACATTTAGCTGCAGCCATGTGATTAACAGCCAATGGAATGTGAGAGGGAATTCTATTTGCCATATCTAAGTTTCTCAGGATATGCAATTCTCCATGCTACTTTTTTCTATATTGACCCACAAAGATAGATTTCAGAAGACACCATGTAAAGAGGCCCTAAAACTGCCACCATCCTGGTTTCTCAAATAAGGGCATAAAACAGAGACTCCCCCACTCCTCCATAAATAGAGAAACCTCATGGAATTATATATGCAATAAATTTCTCTATTTTGACCCTTCACATGTTTAAGTATATATATTATTCCAGTCTCTGCTATGCTAATTAGTGTAAAATAAGGAAAAACATAGAATCCTACCTTTAGTCACAGGAAAGTAACTGTACATACAATAAACAAGATAAGTTAAGGATAAAACAATAGAAAATATATACTAAGAAACATTAATAAATAGAAATCTGGATTGATAATATTATTAGACAAAGTAGACTTCAGAATAAGGAATATTACTAGTGACAAGAAGGAACTTTACAAAATGATAAATGAGTCAGTACCCCAAGAAGAAGTAGTTAAACCTGCATAATAATCCTGTGTGTACCTCACAAGAGAGCTACAAAAATGTATAGAACAAAAATTGATTGAACAGAAAAAGAGAAAATACCAAATTCATAAATATAAGTGGGGATAACAGTTCCCCATTCAGTAATAGAAATAGTGGACTGAAAACCATCATGGATAGTGAAGAAATGAAAAACACCAAAAGCCAACTGGATATAATATAAACTTATACAACATACCACCCAACAATAGCAGAAAACACACAAAACAAATTATGACCATAAGAACAGTTGCCAAAATAGGTCATGTTTTGAGTCATTAATGAAACCTTAACAAATTTAAAAGAATGAAAATCATAGATAAGTATGTTCTGTGACAAAATGAATTTTAAATTAACAATCAATAAAATAAATAAACCTGGAAAATTCCTAAATATTTGGAAATGTAAATAGTTCTTAATAAGCTGTGAGTCAAACAAGAATTCTTAAGGTAGCCACAAAAAATACATTCAGAACTAATAAGGGAATTTAGTAGTTTGCATTATATAATGTTTTACATGCAAAACTCATTGTCTTTCTATGTATCAACAATGAACTGTATTCAAAATTTTTAAAAGTAGTAATATTTATGATAGCTTTAAGAAAATTAAATACCAAGATATAAACCTAACAAAATGTACAGGGCTTATGTGCTGCTATCTAAAAAAAATAATTAAAATAAATAAAAAACAATTGATGAAAAAAATCAAGTCCTGGGCTGGGATTGTGGCTCAGCGGTAGAGCGCTCACCTTGCATGGGCGGGACCCGGGTTACATCCTCAGCACCATATAAAAATAAAGGCATTGTATTGTATCCATCTACACCTAAAAAATAAATATTTTTAAAAAATAAAGTCCTAAAGAAATGGGGAGATACACCATTTTGGTGGATTGGCATAATCAATATTATTTTTTAAAAATATTTATTTTTTAAATGTAGTTGGACACAATGCCTTTATTTTATTTATTTATTTTTTTATGTGGTGCTGAGGATGGCACCCAGGGCCTTGCACATGCTAGGCGAGCGCTCTACTGCTAAGATACACCCCCAGCTCCAACCAATATTATTAAAATGTTAATGCTAGCAAAATAATCTGTAGATTCAACACATTAACAATCCAATTCCTAACAGACTTTTTGGGAAGGTTCCATTCACATATGATTCAAATTATTACACTATTCTTGAATACTCAAAAAATTTGGAAAAAAAAGAACAGAGTTAAAGTACTGCCATATCTTTACTACTGTATAATTATCTTTATATTATGTTCTCGATAAAGCAACACTAATAGGATGGAAAGGAATTAATAGTTTATAGGGATCCTGAGTACGTGACTACAAATGGGCATCAGGTCTTATATCTTACCTATGTTCGTGATTACACAATTCTGCACATTAGACAACACTCAAAAAATTGTATATCCAAGAGTGAATTTTACTGTATATACATTTAAAATTAAATTTTAAATTTTCCTCTTCAAAGGGGGAGAAAAGCAATTTATAAAAGAAGAAATCCAACTGACTGAAAAATCTATGGATAGATCTTATTATTATAAGGAAGTGCAAATTTAAACAACTATGGAATAACATTTTCCAACCCAAGGTTAGCCAAAATTGTTCTGGTTAATTGGGTTAATATCTACCTCATCATGCAATTGTGAGAATTAAGGGATGATTTGGGGATCATCAGGAAGGAGAATGACTTCAAACCCACATTCGATGGCTCATAGGAAGTACTAAAGAATAGGAGTTGTTATTGAACCATTTATTACCTCTAGGGTAAAGCCAAGAAAGACCTTCTAGAAGAGGTGACACTTTATTCAAATCCTAAAGGACTTTGAAGAATTAAAAGAGCAAATTTTACAAGGGAATCAAAGGATGTTTTAGACCAAAGGCACAGAATCAATCACACAGGCAGAAGCATTTATGTACACAGTCAAACTTGAGGAGCATTCATGAACAAAACCAAATATCTAATTTTTGTAATCCTCATCTCTGACACATATTTTACTTCCAACCTTGGGTGTATCCTTTACAAAGCACAGCATAAATCAAAACACACTTTGGAGATGATGATGAATGGTTTCAAGATGAGTGGAAAGAATGATGACCTGTGGGAAGCAATAATTTATCTAGACTTGAACAGATTGTGCAGTCAAATGCTAAAAACAGAACTGGAGGGAAATGTGGTGAACACATCTAAAGATCATCCCCTTTTTCTCAACTTTCATTTCACTGTTTTCCATAGTATCTTCATTTTCCTGACACACTCTGGAAAACTAGTCTACTAAAAGAGTTTTATTCAAATTATAAACCTTTAGACAGGATTCATATAACTGATGAAATTAACCTTTTGTTGGAGTTCACTGCCTGGCTGGTTGAATTATATTAGTAACCAGACTGGAAATGTGTAGGCCTAGAAATTTTGTTTTATTTTTAAAAAAATATATTCATTTACTTATTCTAATTTGTTATCCATGACAGCAGAATGCATTTCAGTTCATAGTATACAAATGGAGTACAATTTTTCATTTCTCTGGTTGTACACAAAGTAGTCACACCATTCATGTCTTCATACATGTACCTAGGGTAATAATGTCCATCTCATTCCACCACCTTTCCTACCCACTTACCCCCCCCCCTTCCCCTCACTCCCCTTTGCCCTATCCAAAATTCCTCCATTCCTCCCATGCTCCCCACCCCCACTCCCATTATGGATCAGTATCCACTTATCAGAGAAAACATTTGGCCTTTGGTTTTGGGGGATTGTCTTACTTGACTTAGCATGATATTCTCCAAACTCAATTAATAAATGGGTTAAGGAACTGAAAAGACACTTCTCAGAAGAAGATATACAATCAGTCAGCAATTTTGTTTTCTTAAGGGGCAAAACAATTTGGAATGATTCTAATACAGAAAAACTTGGCTTTTATAACAGTCAAAAATTAATATTGAATAGAAAATGATTGATGTGGGGGTGCCACGTAGCTATAATTTAACTGTTACATTTTTTTCTTAGAAATAAAATAAAAGAGCTGAATGAAGAAAATAATAAAATGGCAAAAGAGTTTGTGGAATAAATCAAAATTCTATGGACTGGGATTGTAGCTCAGTAGTAGATCACTTGTCTAGAACATGTGAAACACTGGGCTCCATCCCCAGCATCACATAAAAATAAATAAATTAAATAAAGGTATTGTATTCATCTACAACTAAAAAATATTTTTTAAAAATTCTATGACTAGGGGCTGGGGTTATGGTTCAGAGGTAGTGCACTTGCCTAGCATGTGTGAGGCCCTGGTTTTGTTCCTCAGCACCACATAAAAATAAATAAAATAAAGGTATTGTGTCCAACTACAACTAAAAAATAAATATTAAAAAATTCTATGACTACTTTGTTGTAACATCATACCAAAGCTGTCTTGCTGATCATCATATTCGCAACTGTATATCAGATTGGTAAGACCAGAACCACACCAACAGTAACATTTATGCATAAAATCTTATCTTGTATTCTTCAGTATCTCAGTCATATTTAAGCCAGAGGAGTCTTTTTTCCAAGGTCATGTACATTAAGCCTGCAGTTGTTGCTGGGAAGCAATCATGGGACTTTTGATTACAGAAAGAAAACAGGGACTTGTGCTTTGTACTCCAAAATGTCATTTGACACTATCTCCTAGGAAAGAAAGCAAACCTGTGAAGGGCTAGAAATCGCTTGCAGAACCACAATATAATTTTTTTGGCAATCAAGAACTAGAGGAAATATTCATGTGATATCCAAGACCACAAAGTACAAGAACCTGACTTTAGCTTCCTAAGAGTTTTTCTTCGGATGTTCAAGCTGATAATGCATTTTAAATGTAACCCATCTTTTGATCTGCTACTATTCATTCTATTCTGCCATTTTCTGATCTCTTTTCTTGCTGATATTCACATGGTATATCAAAGCAATATGCAGCAGCACAATTCTGAAGCTGAGGAAGACAACATCTCATGATTTACCATGTTTTACAAATACTCTACCCAAAATAAAGCAAAAAGTCACTGTTTCAAAACTAGTTAGAGAACATAACTCTGTTAGATTTTGTATTGGTACCAGGGGTTGAACCCAGGGCAGGGCACATCACCACTGAGCCTCATCCCCAGCCCTTTCCTTAATGAGAGTTTGGGGTTTTTTTATTTGGTTGGGTTTGGTTTGTTTTTGTTTTTTAATATTTTTTTAGTTGTCAGTGGGCCTTTATTTTATTTATTTATGTGCAGTGCTGAGAATTGAACCCAGTGCCTCACACATGCTAGGCAAGCACTCTACCACTGAGCCACAACCCTAGCCCTGGTTTGATTTCTTTGAGACAGGGTCTCCCTAAGTTGCCCGGGTTCGATCCTCAGCACCACATATAAACAAAGATGTTATGTCCGCCGAAAACTAAAAAATAAACATTAAAAAAAAAGAGATAATCAAGTAAATCCCTTTCCCTCAACCCTATTTCCCCAAGAAAATGTATGTTTTGAGACAGGGTGTCAATTACTGAGGCTGGCCTAGAACTTGCAATCCTCCTGCTTCAGTCTCCCAAGTAGTAGGATTACAGGCATGTGCCACAATGCCCAGCTAGCAGCAATGATTTGAATCCCACTTTGAAACATCTACACAAGCACTTCGAATTTTTTTCCTAGCCATGAACAATAGACAAATAATGTTATTTAATTATTGCTTTAATATTTAGTCTTCAAATACTAGTGTTATTGTGTGTTCTTTTTCTCTCTACTTCAAATTAATCTCCTCTTAACACATCATAAAAGATAATCATTTTCACAACTGGGGTGGTTTGGGCATGTAGCCCCATCTACTCTGGACGCTGAAGTGGGAAGATCATTTGAGCCTAGAAGTTTGAGACCAGTCTGGGCAACATAGTGAGACACTGCCCCCACTCCTAAAATAAGCATTTTCAAACACATCATAATCACATATATTTAAAATGAAACCTCTGAGTCACATGACAACTTTCTTATACACTGCTACTAAAATTTATTGCAGTATTTAATGAACACATGGTTTCTTTGGTTGTTTAAGAAGCTAATAAGTGATCATCCAGTACCTAGGTGACTACATGATATGTTTCAATATCTTTTAATTTCCACATACACATTTACATTCTCTGTATATGTTACTGGGATATTTCTCTAACATAATGATAATTTTATAATAATAACTAACATCGGCTATCTTCTATGAGCCAAATGCTACCTTAAGTGCTTCACATATATTAATTCATTCAAGCCTCATATCATCCCCTACAAAGTATCATCCCCTTTCAATGATAAATAGAAAACTCTAAATCAATCTAAAAGTGATTGATTCTGTTAACTTCTCTCCACACCTTGGGGAACTGGGGATGGAACCCAGGGCCTCCCACATGGTTAGGCAAGGGCTGACCACTGAGCCATACCCCTGCAGCTGCTTGTTAAGTGTCCCTTGGTTAAACTGCAGACCTCAACCAAACAGGCTAACCCAGGAGATCTGGTAGTTCCTAGAATCGCAGACCTTTAGGAAGAAAGTAATGAAAACATGGAGCTTGAGAACAACCACAACAGAGTCCAATCCAGCTGCTGAGGCTGACCAGCAAATGTGACTTCTCTGGAGCTGTTCTATCATGAGAAAGGGAAGTTGATATTCTCAGGACATCATCTTTTTCTTCAGCCCTGTGGCCCCACTTCTCATTCTGGAGCTTTTAAGGACTTGGTTTTCACAGGGATGAATTGATTTTTGTGAGTCATCATATCACAGTTATTTTTGTACTACAAGTCAAAGTTCTTAAGTACTGAGAAAAATTCACAGAAAAGCAATTTACTGATTCTAGGTGGATAAAGTGATGGCAAAATATTTTGAGGTTTTAACTATTTTTTCTCAGTATATTCTGCTCCCCGCCCCCATCTAAGTAGGGAGCTGGCTCTGCTATCATTGGTGGGTGAAAGAAGTAGGATGACTTAGCAAAAAACAAACAAATGAAACAAAAGTATCTTGTAAGTTCAGGGAGTCAAAAAGTCTAAGCCCATAGAGGCACAGACCTTTAAAATGCTTTATGGGAGAAAGCTTTTCTTCAGTCTCAAAATGGATTCTTCCAAGCTGGGTGAAAGGAGTGGAGCTGAAATATAAGAGACTCTTGAAGAGAAGAAAAGCCTTCATTTTGCTCCCGAAGATCTTAGCCAGAAAGCATGGATACCATAGATACCAAAGGCTGTGAAGTGCTTCTTGACTGGCCGGTAGGAATACAGAGTTGGCAAAGTTTTCAGAGCCCCAAGAGTTGTAGAAAGCAACCATGAACTGAAGGGCCCATGTGAGCCAGAATAGTGGTCATCTCAACCTCTTAGACCTCTGATTACCAATCATATGCCTATCCCCTCATCACTGTTATTCACCCCATTTCCCCCTAACACTACAGAAGATCACAAGAGCATGATATTGCCAACCTTGAGAAGACTCTCAGGACTGGGGATGGTCTGTTTCCCCACCACTCCCCCTACATTGAGCCCTACAAATAAAGCTCAAAGTCCAAAATATAAATGTTATACAAAATAGTTAGGTTTTGCACAATAGTGATTGAGGTCTGAGAAGCATAAATGCTATAACAATTTTAAGTGTGACCTCTTCTATTCCTACTTTTTATCATGCAACGATTTACTATGACATTTTCTGCTCTGGCCAAAAAGAAGAAAAGCTCAACCTGATAGAAGAAAATTTATTTCACACTTATGAAAAGGCACACACTTAAATAGCAGCATCTTGAGACTTTGGCATTAGCTTCTAACCCCAACTAATATCCACAATCAGAACTATACAGAATTGTAGCCTAACAAAAGTCAAATTCAGAATGTTTAACTTATCAGCTGGCTTTATCACGATTTGAAGTTATGATGCCAGGAAGTCTGGTTCTTTCAAATTTGAAAAGAATATCACCAAGCCACACCTTTCAAAAGTTTTATTAGCATATGATTCTTTGCTGAACAAGGAAGATGGGAAATGTAGTTGCATTCACAAAGAATGTGTGGAGACTGCCAAGAAAGCAAATAATTTTTGGAAGTCACCCTTATTTGGAAATATTCTAGTTATAGAATGATGGTTGTTTAAACAAAAGCATCTACCATATCTCCTTTTGAAAACATGTACTTCAAAAATATAGAAAAAAAGAATAAAATACTATGCTGCTCAGTTCTCCTGTGATTTACTTGAAAACAGCTTAGGTTTAAAAAAAAGAAAGATGAAGTCTGCCAAGAACTGCAAGTAGCTTCCTGTAGACATTGTTATGTAGTGGAAAAATCAGAGCCTTCAGAATTGAACAGACCTGTTTTTGCAGCTTGCCTGCACTCAACTAGTTGGGTGACCTTGGGCAAGTAACTTTATCTTCTCTATGACTCATCTGTGAAAATAATTAAATTATATTAAATGAGAAGACATATGTGAAAGTGCTCATTGGAAGATATTCCCCCTCTAAGCCTCAATGGAAAAAGAGAATAGTTAGACATGGTTATTCTGATACATAGTAATAAACAAGTGCATGTCTTATTGAGGGCCCAAAACTATTTAAATAAGTTCTAAAAGGCTTTGAACAGAGAAAAACAACAAAAAGTGATACTTGGCTAAGTGAAAAATTAGAAACTGGAGTGAGAAACACTGAAATAAATTCTACTTATTTTACTTCAAATGGCTCCTTATAAAGATCTTTTTACATCACTAGTTACTTTGTTAAATTTGGTGTATATATGTTATGGTTTGGATCTGAAATGTCCTCCAAAAGCTCATGTGTTAGGCAACACAGCAATTGGATCATGAGGATTCTGAACTCATCAGTGGTCAATCCATTTGGTGGATTAATAATTTGAATGTACTTCTGGGTAAAGGAATTACTGGGTAGTAACTGTAAGTAGTTGGTGTGTGGCTAAAGAAGTAGGTCACTGTGGGCATAGTTTTGGGGACTCTATCCATCTTTGGCCCTTTCCTGTTTTTCTCTCTCTGCTTCCTGGCTGCCATGAGTTGAGCAGATTTCCTCTGCCACACCCTTCCACTATGATGTTTCTGCCTTAGAGCCAGCCACCCATGGACCAAACCTCTGAAACCGTGAGCCAAGGTAAATATTTCAGGTCAATAACAAAATTACAAAGTAGCTACCCTTTCTCAAGGCATTTTCACAGTTGTTCAAAAATTTTGTAATGTCCTTTGACTGTGTTGAAATCATGCCATTAAAAAACCTCTAATTGAATACTATAACCCAATAGCACATGAACCAAATTGAGCTTACTCTGTTTTTATAAATAAAGTTTTATTGGAACACAGTCTTATCATTCAGCTATATACTGTTATGGTTGCTTGCACACTACAGCAGCAGAAGTGAATAGGTTTTTAAAAAAAATTTTTTTATTTATATATGACAGCAGAATGTATTACAATTCTTATTACACACGGATGGCACTGACCTCAGCACCCCTTCTCCACTCTCTCCTACCCTCCCTGTCAGGTGCAGAAAAAGGAAAAGAAGGATAAGGAGAGGGAAAAACGAGAAGGAAAAGAGTGCCCTGCCCGGGGAGCGCAGCTTCAAAAAGCGCCAGTTGCTACCTGTGACTGTGCAGCCACGTCTCTCTGCTGGCACCATCTCTCACCCTCAGGTGGGCACAAGTGGTATGGGAACCATATGATTCACATAGATTAAAATATTTATTATCCAGACCTCTACAGAAAAAGTGTGCCAACTCCTGCTTGAACTCCTAAAAACCCACTTGCTTCCTAAAATCAAAGACAATGTGTTTAACCTGTGGGATATTTTCATTTTAAAAGATGAGCATTGGCTGGGGTTGTGGCTCAGTGGTAGAGCGCTTGCCTAGCAGGTGTGAGGCAATGGATTCCATCCCCCGCATCATATAAAAATAAAAATAAAAAAACAAATAAAGGTATTGTGTCCATCTACAACTAAAAAATAAAAATAATAAAAAATATAAAAATTGTTAATGTCATCTGTAGACTGCCTGAGATTAAAAATAAATGACCACAGAGAACCCTGTGTATTTTGCCCCATGCTTATTCTCTTTCCAAAATGAAAGAAGTCAACTATGTGGCACTCTGAATTAGAAATTTTGCCAAATTTTGAATTTGGAGTAACTTTAAACTTTGTATTATAACAAAGGCATGTGGAAGCTAATCTGCAGTTAGCTGCCTTTATTTCCTTGTGTTACTTAAACAAACCCAAGAATAGCCAAAATGAGCTTTGGGGTAGGTCTACCAACCTCTCAGGAGATTTTCTCTGAAATAATATGACTGAAACATATTAGCTGTCCAACATTCTTTGTAAAGTTTTGTAAACTTTGAGAACCATAGCAATGATATCTCTTGGAATACTGAGCAATGATCTGTAGTACTGTTGTGTTTCAAAAACTTTTCTCCCAAATCAGAATTGACAACTGGTCTGATTCAGCCCATAGCTCATCCTCCCAAATAATGTGGTTTGAAGGATAAAGAATCTGAATGAAGTAAAATAATGGCTGAAATAACTGGAAAAAAATGAAGACTGAAATTGGGATAAAATCTCTACTCTAAGTTAATACAATACCTTCAAGATGGATCCAAGCTACAACAAGTAATTCACAAGCTTTAACTTACTTGTGTCACAGAGTCTTTGATATAAGAAGCCTGAGAGAGAAAGTCAAAAGGATTAGTCTGATTTCCTTTGTTTTTCATGGACATGTTCCAAGGTAAAGTTCAAACTAATGTTAGTCTTGGTTATTTCGTTTTATTATGCCTACAAAAAAATAAAACACTCTTCAGATTTTTTCCAGTAAGTTACAAGTTTTAAAGTATATTTTCAGAAACACTGACAGAGGTAAGCTTCCTTTTAAAAATGAGATATAAATAAATGCCAGTAATGTTGATAGTCTGGACACTGAGGAAGGTAAAATTCTAAATAGCAAATTAGTATATCTTTAGCAACAAAGCAACATATATTGACATACTTTCATGTATTTCACAGATAGCTCTTACTTGATTCTAAATCTGGTTCTGCCATTTGGTTACTAAAGAACTTCACTTCTCAGTTTTTCCTGGAGAGAGAGAGAAAAAAAAAAACAGAATGAAAGCTATTCCTAGAAGGGTATGGTGACTTGAGGATTCTAAGTTCCAAATTATGTTATAGGTAAATGGTTACCTTTGGAAGAAAAAAAGGAGGTTTTATACTAGACCCTGGAAATATTCACAAATATGCTTTGAAATTGGGATGTCAGAGCAAGGCAATAAAGCAAGTCCGCCATACCAAGAGTCCCACTGTTGGGTCACTAATTATTTTGGAGACTCCAAGTAATGAAATACCACCAAGTTAGCAGAGATGTAGTTACACATCTATCCCACCCACAGGCTTAGGAACGGGTAGAAATGGAGCTAGAGAATGGACATGTGTCTTTAAAGCTGAATAACTTACTTCTGGCAAGACATTGATGAAAGGTCTTGGACCATGTCCAAAAGAGAGTGGGAAATAAAAACTGAAATTCTGAAGGAAGAGAACTGGAACATCCCTGAGTTCCCTCAGGGTGTGCACATAGGATAAATTTCCCTTTGCCCAGAGTAAAAAGATGTAGAGGTCTCTTTAGGAGGTTCTGTAAACCTTTCATCAGGAATCAGCAATAGTGTAACCTATACACAGATAAGAGACCAAGCAGAGGAGTTTTCAACTATAAATCAAATCACATGACTCTCCTGTTCAATCTTTCCAACAGGTTCTAATCACTTTTTGATTCTAATCAAAATCATGAACCAATATGGCATTAAATGTTTTTAATCTGCTCATCCTCTCTGACCTTATGTCCTAGTGCTTTGTACACCCTGCTCCTGCAACACTCTTTTTGTCATCTCTAAAACATTCCAAACTTATTCTTGCCTCAGAACCCCCAGATTGGCTGATCCATGACCCTTTGGAAAGTTCTCCCCTTGGAAACTTCACCTATTTACTTCTTTATTACATTAATGTCTCTACCCAAATATCATCACCTACAAGAAATTGTTTCTAACTACTTTGTATAAAATTACCCCCAATCACTCTATATCCCTTTTATCTGCCTTAATTTTTCTCTGAATTATAAGATATGATGATAAAGTTACAGGTATTGATTAATTTATCATTTATCTTTCACAAGATCATAAGCCCCATGAGGTCAGGAGCTTGGTTTCATTCACTCCTTGTCCCTGAGGTTGAGAATAAGGCTTGTCCACACTTCAGATAGAGCCCTAATATCCAGAGTATACAAAGAACTCAAAAAATTAGACAATAAGATAACAAGTAACCCAATCAACAAATGGGCCAAGGACCTGAACAGACACTTCTCAGAGGAGGATATACAATCAATCAACAAGTACATGAAAAAATGCTCACCATCTCTAGCAGTCAGAGAAATGCAAATCAAAACCACCCTAAGATACCATCTCACTCCAGTAAGATTGGCAGCCACTATGAAGTCAAACAACAACAAGTGCTGGCGAGGATGTGGAGAAAAGGGTACTCTTGTACATTGCTGGTGGGACTGCAAATTGGTGCGGCCAATTTGGAAAGCAGTTTGGAGATTCCTGGGAAAGCTGGGAATGGAACCACCATTTGACCCTGCTATTGCCCTTCTCGGACTATTCCCTGAAGACCTTAAAAGAGCATGCTACAGGGATGCTGCCATATCGATGTTCATAGCAGCACAATTCACAATAGCTAGACTGTGGAATCAACCCAGATGCCCTTCAATAGATGAATGGATAAAAAAAAATGTGGCATCTATACACAATGGAGTACTATGCAGCAATAAAAAATGACAAAATCATAGAATTTGCAGGGAAATGGATGGCACTAGAGCAGATTATGCTTAGTGAAGCTAGTCAATCCCTAAAAAACAAATACCAAATGTCTTCTTTGATATAATGAGAGCAACTATGAACAGAGCAAGGAGGAAGAGCAGGAAGAAAAGACTAACATTTAACAGAGTCATGAGATGGGAGGGAAAGGGAGAGAAAAGGGAAATTGCATGGAAATGAAGGGAGACCCTCATTACTATACAAAATTACATATAAGAGGTTGTGAGGGGAATGGGAAAATAAACAAGGAGAGTAATGAATTACAGTAGATGAGGTAGAGAGAGAAGAAGGGAGGGGAGGGGAGGGGAGGGGGGACAGTAGGGGATAGGAAATGTAGCAGAATACAACAATTACTAATTGGGCATTATGTAAAATTGTGGATGTATAACCGACGTGATTCTGCAATCTGCATTTGGGGTAAAATTGGGAGTTCATAACCCACTTCAATCTAATGTATGAAATATGATATTTCAAGAGCTTTGTAATGTTGTGAACAACCAATAAAAAAAAAGAGAATAAGGCTTGTCACATAGTGAGTACTATGAATAAATGAATTGAAAAAGATATTCAAATGAAATCAACTTTTGTACAATTTTGGCTTTCAGATGGTGCTACACTTAAAAGATCTTGAATAAACTTACAAAAACCAATTTTTAAAAGACTCCTAGAAAAGTTAATTCCCTAGGGCATGACCTTGGCCATTCCACAACTTAGCTCACATTTCAACTTCATCCTACATCCTACTATTTGAGCTTAGTTCTTCTTTAGTAGCAAGACATAGGGCTGGTATAATGCCTAGTGTCAGTAATAGACTATAGAAAAACCTTATTTTGGCAAGGCTGGAGATAGACTTAAATATATTTTGCTCAGAATCCCAGAAATAACAGACATAATTGCTCTTTGAAAAATTAGCCCCACAGAGAATGTGGGTCTATTTAAACAGACTCAAGTCCCAACATACTGTCCTCACCTACTGTTATGAAACTGTATACTCTTGCGTCTGAAGAGATCTTTGCCACTTAATAGGACACCTTTGTGTTGTTTGTGGAGTAAGTGCAATGGTCTGATCTCATTCATGAACTTGCTCTGAAGCATCTTGGGAAGAAAGCTGGCAAGTTCGGGAAGCTATCTGTGGCCATGGAACAAATATTTTACATGTGTCAATGAAACTCAACATTTCAGCCAAGTACTGACAGTGACACTATTATACATCTTCCCTGTATATATAACTTAACAATATTTTCTGCTTATCTTATGTTACTCCCTCTGATCATCCTATATACTATTCTGGTGAAACTAGACTGCTCCCCTTCATGGATCATGCCATGTTTTTCTATCTTAATATTTTTGTTCCTGACATTTCCCAATTTGTATCATTGTATTGTATGTATCTAAACATACCTCCTTTAGTTTATGAAAAGCTCATTCATTTATTCATTTATTCAAGTATAATTGTACATCAGTACACTAAAGATCTGATCAAGAGATGTCATTGCTAAAACTTCTAATAGAAATATGGTAATAAGGATGATTGATACCAGATTGAATTGCTAAGAGTCTTGAACTCAGAAAAGGTAATTTAGTTCTATCTAAATCTGGGTTGGCCAAAAACATGGTTCAATAGGTAGTTGTATTAAAGTCAGAAAGGCACATTTGCTATTATAAGAGATGAAAAAACATGAACCAACAAATATACTAAGTGGAATAATAATAAAATATAATATGCACATGGTCAAGAACATATTTCTTTACCTCCCCCTCAATACTGAACAATGTTTTACACATAATAGATACTCAATAAAGATAGAATTTCATAGTTGGCATGGTGGCACATGCATGAAACCCTAGCAACTAAGGAAGCTGAGGAAGGAGGGTCCCAAGTTCAAGACCAGGTTGGGCAATTTAGCAAGACCCTATTTCAAAGTAAAAAATAAAAGGTACTGGGGAAGTAGCTCAGTGACAAATCAGCACTGGGTTTAACACACAATACCAAAAAACAACAACAACAATACCACAACAGAATTCCATTTAATTTTCTGAACTAGAAGGTACAAAATCAAATCCCACCTTGAGGTAAATATTCTTTCTTCAGTACAGATTTGCTGTAAGGTATGTAGAACATGAGAAGCTGATAAACATTCGTTTCAAGTGCTAGGTCAAAATGATATCGAAAAATAAAATTAGTCTCTCACCCTAAACAAAATTCAAATCAAAATGGATCAAAGACTTAGGAATTAGGGACTTGAGATATAACTCAGTTGGTAGAGTGTTTGCCTGCTGTGTATAAGGCCTGGTTTCAATCCCCAGCACCACCAAAAAAAAAAAAAAAAAGACTTAGGAATTAAACCAGGAATTACAACTGCTAGAAGAAAACATAGGGTCAAAACTCCATCATGTTGGTGCTGGCACAGAATTCCTTAACAAGACCCCCAAAGCAGAAGAAATAAAACGAAGAATCAGTAAGTGGGATGCCATCAAACTTTGCACAGCAAAGGAAATGAGTGTGAAGAGAGAGCCTACAGAATGGGAGAAATCTTGGCCAGCTACTTCTTCGATAGGGGATTAATATCCAGAGTATACCAAGAACTCAGAAAACTTAACAACAACAAAAAAAACCAATTAATAAATGGGGGACAAGAACTAAACAAACAGTGAAGGGAAAGGGGGAAAGAAAAAAACAAGAGAGAGAAATGAATTACAGTAGATGGGGTAGAGAGAGAAGATGGGAGGGAGGGCAGAGGAGGGGAAGGGGGATAGTAGAGGATAGGAAGGGCAGCAGAATACAACAGACACTAGTATGGCACTATGTAAAAACGTGGATGTGAAACCGATGTGATTCTGCAATCTGTATTTGGGGTAAAAATGGGAGTTCATAACTCACTTGAAACTATTGTTCGAAGTATGATATGTCAAGAGCTTTGTAATGTTTTGAACAACTAATAATATATATATATATAACATAAAAAAGAACTAAACAAACTACTCAAAAATCAGAAAAACAAGAGACCAACAAACATGAAAAATGTTTAACATCTCTAGCAATCAGAGAAATGCAAATCAAAACTAAGATCTCATCTCACTTTAGTCAGAATGGCAATGACCAAGAATACAAACCATAATAAATGCTGGCAATGTTATGGGGGGGAAGATGAACTTGTACATTATTGGTGGGAATGCAGACTAGTACAACCACACTGGAAAGCAGTATGGAGGTTCCTCAAGAAACTAGGAATGGAACAACCATATGACTGAGCTATGTCACTCCTGGGTATTTTCCCAAAGATCTAAAAGTGGCATACTACAGTGATACAGCCACATCAATATTTATAGCAGCACAATTCAAATAGCTAAATCATGAAACCAACCCAGATGCTCATCAATATATGAATGGATTAAGAAACTGTTTTATATATATAACAGTTACATATATCTGAAGGATATGTGTATGTATATGTGTGTGTGTGTGTGTGTATATGATAGAGTCCTACTCAGCCATTAAAAACAGAATGAAATCATGGCATTTGCCAGTAAATGGGTAGAAATGGAGAATATCATGCTAAGTGAAATTAGCCAAACTCAGAAACTCAAGGGTCAAATGTTTTCTCATATGCAGAAGCTAGAGTAAAACAAAGAAAAGCGGGGGGGAGGATAGGATAACATAAAGAACCAATCAAATACAAATTAATAGATAGAAAGGAAGTCAAGTGGAGTAGAGAAAGAAGAATGGAAGAGAAGAGGGAAGACAAGAAGGAAAAGGGAGAGGAGAAAGGGGGATCATGAACTGAAATTGATTTCCATGCATATATGAGTTTGTCAGGATGAACTCAACTACCATGTATATGTTATGCATAACTATATGTTATATTAGTTATATTACATGTATAACTATAAAGCTCTAATAAAAGAATAAATAAATGAATAAATAAAAGAAACTAAGATCAGCTTAGGATATGGCTTAACATGTAAACTGCTATACCACAATGAAAACTGAAAAATAATATGTTTTGTGCTTACATAAAATTTCAGAGCTGGAGGTATGGCTTAGTGGTAGAGTGTTTGCCTAGAATGCATAAGGACTGAGGTTGAATCCCCAGCACCAACCACATATACATATTTCTTCAGAAAAATTAAACAGCTTAACTGAATTGAGGCATTTTAAAATATCAAAGGAATATATATATATATATATATATATATATATATATATATATATATATATATAATTTCAAATAAGATGTACCCTATGGATCATTGCATTACCAAAACTATTATTTTACTTCCAACATTTTCAAAACCCTATAAAACAATGAGGAAATACTTCACACTTCAGAGCCAGTTATTCTTGAAAATTATGAAAGCTATTTTTCCATTTATCATGGAATGGCCTAATTACCCTAAGTTACCATGTAACATAGGAAGGAAAAAAGATGTTCACACTTAAATACTCCATTTATAATTCTGTATTTAATTTTAAATGTGAGATGAAGGATGGTAGTCATTACTATATTCATTTTTGACCTGTAAACACCTGTGTTACAGAAATTGAATTAAACCTTTTAGAGGCACTAAACTATGAAAAGACTAAAATGCCTCTATATTATATATAATTTAAAAGTAAAAAGATACATTGCACTTGACACTAGACCAAAAAAAGTCAAACACTGTACAGCAGTTTTAAAAAGAAATTAATGGCATACTATCAACTAAATAAATAGAAGTCTAAGATATGTTTGCCTTTTCCCATAGTGGTTCTCAATTCCTTGCATGAAATAATAAACACCAAATTCTCCCACACACCCAGACTGTGTGCCTCAGGTTAACAAGTACGTACTTTAGTCTCTATTGGCTACATCAGCACTGTATAAACAGATATCCACATTGCCTCCGCCAGCTTTGAAATCTGAAGGATAAAATTTCTATAGAGCATTTCAGGGCTGAGGAAAGGACTAAAATAAGTTCTCCTTGAGTAGAAATGATACTATAGTAGTGGCTATCAGAGAAGCCACTGTTGCATAGGATGAGAGGCACACTGGGGCTGACCTATTGACTTGTACTCCTCACCACATAGCCAATCTTCATGGCTTTTCTTCACAAGAAATAAGCAACTTAACTGGACTGAGGCATTCTGAAATGTCAGAGGAATAACATCTGTAGAAATTGGTTTATGTAACTAAAATATATTCTATTGCCACCAAGCCAAAATTTGGACATGAGACAGGTTGAGTGTACTGGGGCTATAGCTCAGTGGTAGAGTATGTACTTAGCATGCGTGAGGCCTGGGGTTCAAATTCCAGCACCAAAAAAAAGTATATTTGAAAGTTATGTTTAGGTGTAGCTTGGTTTTATAATACCAAACTATTTTTAGAGGATGGTCTAGATCAGGAAAAAATACTCATGCATGTGTCAGATCTCTCACAGAGGACCAGGTGCATAGATGGCAAATACCAGATGGAAAAAGCAGGAAAGCAAAAGCAGAGATTGAAAGGAACTCTATTTAGGAAAGAACTGATCAACAGGGAGGAGGCGGAAGCAAAGGAGGAGTTCATGTTACGGGGCCTGATTAATTTTTCTGTTGTGGAGGCTGGGTGCATGAGACATATTCTTCCAGAAAGTTTCAAATAGGGAAAGATTGAACAGTTCAGGAGCAACAGAGCCAATTGCCACAAAATACATGAAGCAGTAAAATCTTCTTTCTATGGTAGGTAAGCTCTTAAAGTGGAGTAGAGTTAGAGATGCAGCAGTTTTAAATCTTAGACTATTAGAAGTGTAACTCAACAGCCAGAAGGTGGAAACACTCCAAATATACATCAACAAACAAATCAATTTTAAAATGATGTTGTATTCATACAATTTAATATGATTCAGTGATGAAAAAGGAATAAAGTACCTATTCTTGCTACCATATGGATGAACTTGGGAAATGTGATGTAATTGAAAGAATTCAAACACAAAAGGTTACCTGTTGTACAATTCCACTTGTATAAAATGTTTAGAAAAGGTAAATTTGTACAGAAACCAGATTAGTGGTTACCAGGGGCTGGAGGAGAGGCATTTCCTTTCCAGGTGATGAAAATATTCTGTAACTAGATAGTGGCAGTGGGTGCACATTATTGTGAACCACTGAACTGTGAATGAACTTTAAAATCATTAATTTTATGTGAATTCCACCTCAATATAAAATTTTAAGTGTTTATCAAGCCACAGGGGTCTGTAACTTTCAATATTCAAGGTTACTCAATTCTCCTTAAGTTTGAATTAGATTAAAATGAGAAAATAATAATATTTAAGGATGAATGAGAATGGTAGCTAATTATTTTAAAATCTTCCTACCTATGTATGCCTTAACTTACTTATATGTTTAATGAAGAATATATATATATATATATATATATATATATTACAGTAGATGGACACAATACCTTTATTTTATTTTAATGTGATGCTGAGGATTGAACCCAATGCCTCACACGTGCTAGGCAAATGTTCTACCTACTGAGCTACAACCCCAGCCTAAAGAATATATTTTTAAAATAAAGAATGTATAATCAGGGGTGAGATTCAAAATATTTAACAACTTGTGCACATGAACAGTGACAAATCAGATAGGAGGCCACCTGTCAATAATTGGTGGGAAAATGTTCTGCTCACTTCACCTGCTATCTCTGATAAACCGAATAATGGGAAGTTTACGTGAGCAAACAATGAAGGCATAACCAAGGAACTACTGTCTTCCTCATAACAATGCCTCTAATTTGCACACCTTGTACCCCGAATAAAATAAACATCTTCAGAGACTGGTATTGAAAGCCATGTTATGTATGTCTATATGGACTGAATGCTCATATTCCACCACACTGCCAAATTTATATGTTTAAGTTCTAAGTTTTAGTGTGATGGTATTTGGACATGGGGCCTTTGGAAAATACTTAGGGTTAAGTGAGGTCATGAAGGTGGGATTTTCATGGTAAGATGAGTGTACTTATAAAGAGAGACAACAGAGTGCTCACCCTCTCTCTCCACAGTAATACAAAGATGTCATATGAGAACACAGCCAGATAACTGCTTCTTAAATCAACAAAAGGGACCTCGGAAAGAATCTTACCTTGCTAGTACCTTGATCTTGGACTTCCAGTCTCCAGAACTGTGAGAAACATATTTCTGTTGTTTAAGTCAACCAATCTGTGGTATTTTATTATGGCACTCTGAGCAAACTAAAAATTAAAGGTCCCAATTTTTAAAGTATTCTCACCTATATGGGCCTTTTTATTCCTTGGAGGGAGTGTGTGTTTTTGTTGTTGTTTTTATATTGGGGATTAAACCCAGGGTGCTTTATCACTGAGCTATATCCCCAGCCCCTTTTATTATTTATTTTGAAACAGGGTGTCATTACATTGCTGAGGCTAGCCTCTAACTTGTAATCTGCCTCAGCCTCTAACTTGTAATCTGCCTCAGCCTCCCTGAGTTGCTAGAATTACAAGTGTGCACCACTGCACCCAGCTATATTTCTTGTTTTGGATGAAGTCAAAGAACAATCTATACATATACATATACATACGTACATATATATCCCTAGCCTAAAGTCTTTTTCTACATTAATTTTTAGTTATTTCAAATATTAAATACCTTAATCTGGTAAAAGGATAACAGTTTAGCCTTCATCAGAAGAATGAAGAATAAGAAAGTAAAAGTGATTGTAACATTCCATGTTTTTTTAAATTCTAAGTGAACATGTACATTTTTTTACTACTAATGTATAAATAATATGGGAGTTTGATTTTTTATCACTGAAGTAGATTAGAAACATTGAGGGTTTTCTTTTTTTAAACTTTTTTAGATTTTTTTTGTAGTTGTAGATGAACATCATACCCTTATTTTATTTATTTTCATATGTGGTGCTGAGGATCAAACCCAGAGCCTCACACATGCTAGGCAAGCACTCTGCCACTGAGCCACAACTCCAGCCCGAGGGTTTTAATATTTTTCTAGTAAATTACTTTGAAAAAGTTTACCTGAACCTTTCTAACTTATTAGTGACTATTTCATTGCTTGGCTTGAATGTCTAAATGACCTAGTGTTTTTCCCTGCATCATCTGCAACAGGGAAAATCATTAAGCTGTATGTCATCCCCACATTCTGTTGTGAAATTCAGTCAACAAATGCCAGGGAAGGATATCTGCAGATCTTTGCCTGTAGTAAAAATGTAAGAATATGCCACATAGGGCTGAAGTCATAGGTCTGGATTCTTCATTTTTTATCTTTTCTTCTATTCTTGATTCCAATGGTTAAAACTTTTATCAAGATGAATTGACTTATAGCAATCTAACTAGAAAAATACTAGTTCCATTCCATTTCATCTATATAACATAAAATAAGTTACCATAAAAAGAAAAATAGTAGGGCAGGGTGGTAAATGCCTGTGATTCCAGCAACTCTGGAGGCTGAAACAGGAGGATTGCAAGTTTGAGGCCAACTTCAGCAACTTAGGAAGATACTGTCCCAAAATAAAAACTAAAAATGGATGGGGATGTAGCTCAGTAGTAAAGTGTCCCTGGGTTCAATCCCCACTACCAATACAAATTAAAAAATAAACCAATAAAAATACAACAATGAAGACTGGAGGTGTAGTTCAGTGGGAAAGCACTTATTTAACATGTGCAAGGCCCTGGGTTCCATTCCCACAAAAAAATAAAATAAATTTTTTTTTGAAAAACAATGAATCTTGGGCTGGGGCTGTAGCTCAGTATATTTACACCATTCATGTCTTCATACATGTATGCCCTTCAGTAGATGAATGGATAAAGAAAATGTGGTATATATATACACAATGGACTATTACTCAGCAATAAAATCATGGCATTGGCAGGTAAATGGATGGAGTTGGAGAATATAATGCTAGGTGAAGTTAGCCAATCCCAAAACACTGAATGTCGAATGTTTTCTCTGATATAAGGAGGCTGACTCATAGTGGGGTTGGGAGGGGGAGCATGAGAAGATTAGATAAACTCTAGATAGGGCAAAGGGGTGGGAAGGGAAGGGAGGGGCATGGGGGTAAAAAAAGATGATGGAATGAACAATGAATCTTTATATTCATTTGTCTCCTACCTTTTAAGACCCAATTTTCCTTTTGTAAGAAGGAAGGCAACATTTTAGCCCAAATCTGTGGAAGGCAGCATTGCTATTTTTAAAATAATGTTATTTTTGTATAGACTTTGAAATGATCTCCCATCTAAAGTACCTTAAAATGAATATTTTCTTTTCTTGGATAAACAAGTTTATTTGTAAATTTAGTCAACATACATAATTGACCTAAAAACCTCAATAAAGGATAAATTTAAAAACCACTTGGAAGGCCATCTCTATAAAAGGGATTTTCCCAGGACAGTAAATAACCAGATATAATCTATTCCAACACCATCTTAATTTGCAGAGGTCTAATAAACCTGGAGCTGCCTGCTTCTCCCCCACACTAAACTCTACACGGTAAAGAACCAACCCTTGATACTGTTTCCTCTTAGCAGAAAACCTAGATTTAAGACCAACCACAACACTATGAAAAGATAAACTAGATAGAATATTAGTTAACAGAAGATGCTGCTGTCAATAACTTGTTATTTTATTCTAGAGCCCTTATAAATACAATCCCCCAGTTAGTGTTTGCATTATTAGCTAGAGGGTTAGTTAACACATAGTAGAATGAGGACTTATGCAAGATATATTACACATAGCATTTTACTACTATGAAAACAAGTACAGTCTCTAGTTAAGAGAAAACCAACTGAACTCTAAATTATACACACCTTAATGACAAGACTCCCCACCACTTGTGAATGTAAAACATTTAATTTAAAAAATGTTGACACTACAGTATATAAAATAGCTATTATAAATGCACATAGTGTATTCTATAGCTACCAGGTTTACTTTTTTTTTCTTTTTTTTAAGAAACTGTAAGTTACACTGTGGTTAAGACTTGAAAAAGCCCTCATTCTATCATAGTGATGTATAATCAGACTTAACAGCCCCAATTGTTGAACGCTTGGATCACATCATAACCAGTTTTATTGCAAAAGGATCCTGTACACATTTATCAATTCTAGTACCTTAATAACTATTCAACAAGTCATTAACATACAGAAATATGCATCATGAGAAGCAAGAAATATCACTCATCCCTTCTGCTAAATATTAGCACTTGTCACTCGTGAGCAACAGTGCTCACATCGCTGAGGTCTGTGAACAGTCACTTTTCGCATTCATCCTGAGTAAAAAATGGAATGACTAAAGCACAAATGCAACATATTGTAAACAATTTCTTACAAAAAAGTCATAAATTAAAACAAAGTATTTTAGAGAATTTACTACAAAACGCCATAAAAACCGCCTTCACTTAAGTCCCCCCCTCCCCAATCTGGGGAGCCAACTGGATGTCTTTGGGCATGATGGTGACTCTCTTAGCGTGGATGGCACACAGATTAGTATTTTCAAATAAACCCACCAGGTACGCTTCACTAGCCTCCTGAAGGGCACCAATGGCTGCCTGTGAAACCTCAAGTTGGTTTTGAAATCCTGGGCGATCTCTCTCACCAATCTCTGGAAAGGCAATTTCCAGATGAGAAGCTCAGTCCCGAGCCTGTAGCAATGAGGTTTCTTCACCCTGCAGGTAGAGGGAGCGCTTTTCCTGGCAGCTTGGTGGCCAGCTGTTTGGGGGGGGCGGGGGGGGGTGGGGGGCTTTCCTACCGGTGGACTTACATGCCCCATCTGTTTGGTTCGGGCCATTTTCTATTACCAAACGCCGAAATCTTAGGCCGCTCCTCTGACGGCCGCTTTGAGCTGCTCCCCAGTGAAGACCCACAGCTACGGAGCAAAAGGCAGGGACTGGGGCTCAGTGGTAGCGCACTTGCCTGGCATGTGTGAGGCACTGGGTTCGATTCTCAACACCACATATAAATAAATAAATAAAATAAAGATCTATCAACAACTAAGGGAAAAAATATTTTTTAAAAAAGAACCATACTACTCCAACGAACTACCAAACCGCTCTGCCTGAATATTTTCTTTTCTAATAAACTTTTAGATACCATTCATTTTATGTCTTATAATATTATTCACATATCATAATGTAGTAGCAAATATAGTCAAATGGCTCATAGACTCTCACCCCAAAGCAGCAGCTAGTGATATGTTAATACCTGTGGAGAAGGCCACATAGAAAATTAAGTTAAATTAAAGGATCCAATTAAATGAAATGAAAGTGGATACAGGATAACACACAAAAATAGAACCAGAAGATTAGTGGATTGTGATGCTTATCGAAATTCATGAATTCAGAACATTTTCACTTGTATTTATATTTCCCACAAACCTTTCAAATTGTGTGGCTTTTAGTTAGCACACTTATCTTCATGGACATGATTGCAAGTACATTGTTCTGTTTTGTAACTATAAATTTTTATAAAAATAAAAAAGGAAGATATATGCAAATGATAACTTTTGTGTATGTGGTCCTGGGGATTGAACCCAGGAGTGCTCTACCACTGAGCTACATCCCCAAGCCTTTTTATTTTTGATTTTGAAACAGGGTTTCACTAAGTTGCTGTCAAGTTCAAGACTGGCCTCAGATTTATAATCTTCCTGCCTCAGTCTCCTGAGTTGCTGGGATTCTATGGGTGTGCCATCGAGCCTGACTACAAATAATTTTTTTAAAGGATACTTTTACATACAACATTTTTTTCTTCTGGGAGATGATTTGAGCAATAGAAGGGGGTCTGGCTTTGGATTCAAGGAGAGAAGGGCTTAGGTAAGTGATTTCATGTCTCTATTCCTGTTTCTTCATCTGTAAAATGAGAACTATCATGGCATCTCCATTTTAGAGCTGTTGACAGTGGAATGAAATGAATATGTATAAAATGCTTAGTGCATAGCAAGCACCAAATAAACATTCTCTTACAATTCTTCCATTATGAGTAAATTCAACTTCATTCTTTCAGAAGCAACACTGAAGAATCTCAATATTTTTGTGTTCTTTCACTATATTTCTCATATCTTTTATGCTTCTCCCTGCAACACTCTCTTTATTACTCTTATTCATCCTTTTGATTCTTTTTAAGGTATTATTTCTATACTAGTTGAACTACCAATGACATTTTTATCCTAAAGGCCTGCTGCTGCCTTTCTACTCTACCTTTCTCTTCATCCCCTTTCTCGTTATCTCTAGTCTTTCATCTGCTTTTACTCAAACTTTGATTCTTCTGGGAGTCATAGCCTCTGAGATATGTTGCAGTTTGATAGATTGTTATTCAGCAGCTAAAGCCCTTCTTAGGAGAGGTGATATATAAATGAGGTGAGGCTAGTACATTACTTTAGTGACTTCACTGGATTTCTTTTTAATACACACACCAGAACTTGTATGTTCAAATAAGCGTCCCTGTCAAAGTCACTGGGAAACTTTTATTAATGACATGGGTCTCAGGCAGCATATTACGCTTATTGGGTACCCCAAGTCAGCAGTAACTTTTCAACCTTTACTCTCCCTCATCTGCCTCATGATCTCACTTTCCAACTTATCCATTTCACTGTTCAATTCCTGTAATCACTACCTCAACTAGTTTCCTCTTGCTTCATGTGACTCAACTGGAAAAACTCCAACACTGGTTAAATCTAACCTTCTGCCTATCCCACACCTATACCTTTGCTGCTGAGAAGATGGAGAACACACACACACACGGGGTTAGGGATATAGCTCAGTTGGTAGAGTGCTTGCCTCACCAAACACACACACACACACACACACACACACACACTCACACACACCTATCAGCTTCAAATAGATCTTTAATGCTATTCAAATCATATTGCATTTGCCTAATCCATTTATTCTGCCACTCTCATAAATTACTATTTCACACTTCTGTCCTCAGACTTCCAATCTTTCTTCCCATCATCATACTCGCCTCAGAGAAAATAGAAACTAGAGGAGAACTTTCACACTCTCCCACCACCACATCAAGACTACCAGTTTCTGTGCCTGTATGTGGAAATGTGTCTACACATTCCTCTTTGTGCCCATGTTCCTATCTAATACCAACCCCCACACTTGCCTACTAGATCCCAACTCCACTCACCTACTCAAGAACATCGCCCCAGCAATTCACCAGTTCTCTCCTGCATCATCCACTTCCCACTTTCTTTGAATCATTACCATCAGCATTTTAAAAACACTGTCATTTCTCCCATCTGAAAATTTTCCTATCCCACTTATTCCCCCCACACACATCTTTGTTCTTTGTAGCAAAACTAAAAAAAAAAAAAAAACTATCCATATTTCCATTTTCTGTTAAAGCCCAGCAATGAGGTTTTCACTCACATCATTCCACTGAAATTACTCTACATGACCACCAATGGCCTTCACACTGCCAAACCCAATGCTCAAATACATTTGCCTTAATAGTAGTCATTGTTAATGACCTGACTTGGCTTCCAGGATACCAGACTCTTCTATCTCATTGGCCTGTCGTGATTAGTCTCTTTTGCTGATTCCTCTTGCTAACCCAACTTCTAGAGTGCCCCAGGGTTCAATCCTTAGTCATATTCTCTTCTTTATCTATTGAACCCTAGGGCACACTTTGGTAATCTCATTCATTCTTTAAATATTATCTGCATTCTGATGATGTCCAAATATATCATACATTTTTCCATAATCTCCAGACACATATATCCATATTTTTTACCAAACATCTCTACTTGGATGCCTAATAGGTTTTAGGACCTAAACAAACCCTAAACCAACTTCTTGATATTGTCATTCAAACTTGTTACTACAGTTTTGTTTTTTGGTTTTTTTTTTCTCAATAAAGAGCAACTCTATCCTTCCATTTGTCCAGGCTAAAAGTCTGAGATTCATCCTTATTTTTCTCTTTTCCCAATAACTCAAAACTACAAGTTCTGTCACCAGTACTTCCAAAACATATCCAGAATACAACAACTTCTCACCACCTCCACTGCCACTATCTTCGTCGAAACTATCAGCATTTTTGCACAGATTACAACATTCTCCTAATTGGTCTCCCTACTTCCATTTTTGCTCAATTACTCATATAGTCTACTCTCAACACAGCAGCATGAGTGATCCCATTGGACCTAAATCAGATCACATACATACTTTTCTCAATGACTATATTTCTCAGAATAAAATGCACAATTGTTACAATAGTCCTTAAGGCCCTACCAGGTCTGATTCTCTGAACTCATCGCCGGTCACTTATCCCCTTACCAACTGAAACCTATGGTCAGTTTCCTACCTCAGAGCCTATCCACCTGCTGTCCTCTGTACTTTTAATATTGTCCCCACAGACACCCACATGTCTGCCTCCCTCTCTTCTTTCAAGTCTTGCAGTGCAACATTCTCTGACTATCCTTTCTAAAGTTAACATCCCATCCCCACCACCATTCAGTCACATGCTTTCTGAATTATTTTTCTTTATTACCACTTAACATATATTTTACTTGTTTATATTGTTTAGTGTTTGCCCTTTCATCTAGAATGTAAATTCATGAGACATGACCTAATTTGATCATTTATGTATTTGCAGGATGTAGAACAGAGCTGAGCTATAGAGTAGGTGCTTAGTACATTTTGATAAATAAATGATTTCTGGTTTAATAAATGATTTCCGGTTTAAAGAGCCCTATCAGACAACTCTTCATATTCTGAAATATAGAATACTTATATGGGATCTTAGGAACAGAAATGCTGACTTTATTTCTTTACTTTATTGTTTTTAATTTTTTGTAGTGCCAGGATTCAAACCCAGGGCCTGGTTGCATGCTAGGCAAAAGTTCTACCACTGAGCTACACCCCCAGTCCCTCAACTAATGCTTTTCTGTTTGTTTATTAGTTTGTTTTTTGGTACCAGGGATTGCTCTTAGGGGCACTGGACCACTGAGCCACATCCCCAGCCCTATTTTGTATTTTATTTAGAGACAGGGTCTCACTGAGTTGCTCAGTGCCTCACCTTTGCTGAGGCTGGCTTTGAACTCACAATCCCCCTGCCTCAGCCTCCCAAGCCACTGGGATCCTCAACTTGATTCTTGAACCCCACATATCACAGTAGTTCAGTGCTCCAGGGAAGAGTATCATAAAATTGAAGTGTTAACACCACCAAGAAAGTGCTGAGAAAACCCATAAAGTGGGAGAAAATATTTGCAAATCATATAAGAAATTGTATCTGGAACATATAACAGACTTTACAATCAAATAATGAAAAGGCCAATGGCACAATTTTTTTAAAAAAAAAACAGCAAAACATCTGAATTCACATTTCTCCAAACGGGATATATAAATAGCCAATAAGCATGTGGTAAGCTGTTCCATATCATTTGTCATTAGGGAAATACAAATAAAAACCAGAATAACATTTTTTGGCAGTGAAACACTTTTTATATGATACTATAATGGTGGATGCATACTATTACACATTTTTTAAAACTCATGAAATGAAAACACTAAGCATGAACCTTCATCTAAACGGTGGACCTGAATTAATAATGAAATATCAATATTGACTCAATGATTGTAATGAATGTACCACATTAATGCAAGAACTAAATTTTAAGGAAAATTATGCATGTGCAGGGGGTGTGTATGGGAACATTGTACTATCTGCTCAGTGTTTCTGCTTCAAACCCAGTAGGACAGCTGTAATCAAAAAGACAGATAACAGGTGTTAGTGAGGATGTGAAGAAATTGGATTCCTCAGATATTGGTGGTAAAAATGTATAATGGTGTCGCTGCTTTGGAAAACAGTTTGACAGTTCTTCATAAGATTAAACATGGATATGCCATTACTCAGCAATTTCACTCCTATGGATATATCCAGGAGCATTGAAAATATGTACATTCAAAAACTTGTCCATAAATGCTCACAGCAACATGCCTCATTATAGCCAAAAGGCAAAAACAACCCAAATGTCCATCAACTACTGATGAATGGATAAGCAAAATATTTTATGTACATACAATGGAAGGGTCTTCAGCCATGAAAAAATGAAATGATGATAGATGCTACAAGATAGATTAACCTTGAAAATATGCTAAGTGAAAGAAAAAAAACACTTATTGGACAACTTCATTTATATGACATGTCCAGAGTAGATAAATCCATAGAGAGAGAAAGTACATTAGTGGTTGGTTGAAAAGGGGTAAGGAAGAGGGGAGAAGAAGGGGTGAAGGCTAATGGAGACAAATGGGTTTGTTTTTAAGGTGATGAAAACCTTCTAAAATTAGACAGTGGTAATGGTTTGGATATACTGAAAGCCATTGAGTTATACACTTTTTTTTAGTTTTTTTATTTTTCTTTTTAAAATTTTTTAATTTATTTATTTTTGCATTATAATTCTTAATACACCATCCTACCATAATTTATTATATCTCTGATTATATATAAGGTATGTTGACACCAAATTCACATCTTCATACATGTATTTTGTATAATGATGAGGTGAGTTATATACTTTTAAAAGAGTCACTTTTATTGTATGTGAATTATATCTCAAGAGGAAATTTTAAATGAAGTGCTAGTTACCTTTGCTATAATTTGAAAGCTGTTCTTTAGCACTTTGTTATGCAATACATAGATAACACGTTGGTGATAGTAACTGTGTCTTGCGTTTTAAAAAATGAAACCACATGAAATGTGGGTATTGCTTAATGCTCTGTTGAGATGTGGAATGTCATTATTTCATTTCCTCAGGCAAAATTTTATCTCTTTAGTTCTTGCATATATATGTTTGGTAAAAATAAGAAAAATTATATATTAATAACTAAATATTAGCCAGTATGCATTTTTACACATAATGACGTAAGCTAGATTTTAATTGGAACCTTTGGGAAATATGGTGGCAATTTAAGTGATCAGAGGATTATTTATTAAACGATAGATACAATAACAATGTACTAAATGGCATTTTATTTGATCAAAAGCATGAAAGCACAAAGTGACATTAGCTGTGTTCACACAAAACAAAAAGGAGAAGTCATCCAAAGTTTGATCATTTTTGACAGGCAGTTAAATGGAATTATTCTGCCTTGAAACACCTCCTGTCTTTCTGACTTCTCCTCTTGTTGGTGGTTATGCTTCTTCCCCCACTTCTGGCTATAGATGTCCCCTGAGGGTTCTGTCCTACTTTCTGGAATGGATGTGGATTTGGGGAGGGCCAGAGCGAAGATTGCAGTCATAGGAATAATAGTCCCCCAAAAGGATATATGTTCACCCTAATCCCCAGAACCTCGGAATATTTCCTTACCTGGACAAAAGAGTGAATATTATGTGACTAAAAATGTAAGTGAAAGATTTTGAGAAACAGAATTCATCCTGGATTATCTGGTGGGACTTAAATGCAATCAAATGTGTCCCTTATAAGATAGACTTGAAGAGAATTTTGAGACAGAAAAGGAGGAGACAATGTAATCAGAAAGGCAGAGATTGGAGTGAAGTGAAGCCAGAGAACCTCTGAAGCGTCTACATATTAGTCAGCTTTCTGTTGTGGTGACAAAATCCCTATGATAATCAATGTAAAAGGAAGAAAGTTTATTTTGCTTGACCGTGGACTGTGGCAACACAGTACGTCATGGTGGTAACTTGAAGAAGGAGGCCTGTTCATCTCATTGTAGCCTGGAAACAAAGAGAGGAAGGGACAAGAGTCCTCATATCCCCTTCAAGGACATATCCTCAATGCCTCCAGTGATGTAATTTCCTTCCAATAGACCCCACCCCTTAAAGGTTCCACCACCTCTCAATAACACCACAGGCTGGAGACCAAGCCTTCAACACACGGTCCTTTGGGGACATTCAAGATCCAAACTATAGGCCAAGCACAATGTCACATGCCTGTGATTCCAGCAAGTCAGGTAGCTGAGGCAGAAAGATTTAGGATTGAGGCCAATCTGGACAAATTAGTCCCAAAATAAAAAGTAAGAAAGAGGCTGGGCTTGTATCAGTGGCAATCTGCCCCTGGGCTCAATCTCCAGTACCTCCCTCTCCAAAAAATTCCAAACTATAGTATTCTGTAAGCTGAAAGAGGCAACAAATGAAAACTTTAGAGGAAGAAACCCTGCCCAAAGTGATTTGGAACTTCTGACATACTAAACTATGAGAGAATAAATTTCTATTGTTTTTAACCACCAAGTTTATGGTAATTTGTAAACAAATTACAGCAAGCATAGGGAGAAAATACAATGCCTTTCTGATTCCTATTAACTCCTTCTCTTTCTCAGAAAAGGCCTATGGACCTTTAATCTCCAGGACTCTTGTGGGTCAAAAATAAACCTTTTCTCTTTAAAAGTTGATTATCTCATTGGACACAGTGGTACACACCTGTAATCCCAGCGACTAAGAAGGCTGACTCAGGAAGTTGAGGCAGGAGGATCTCAAGTTCAAGACCAGCTTCAGCAAATTAGTGAGGCCCTAAACAGCTTTACTAGTAGACCCTGTCTCACAATAAAAAATAAAAATAGCTGGGGATGTAGCTCAGTGGTAAAGCACCCCCAGGTTCAATTCCTAGCATACAGAAAAATGTTGATTATCTCAGGTATTTGTTATTGTAATAGAAAGCTGACCAAAAATTGTTGACCCTAAATCTTCAGAAGCACATAGAATGATTGCAAGTAGATCCTTATATGAAACAGATTTAACAAGTATTAGATAATATACATTTATCTTACATGTTCATATAGTATTATGTTTTCAAGCATGTCTATATACCATATTTAATAGGGTAATTACAAAGTATTAGTAAAGTTATAGGAGCTTTCTGTCATTATCCAACATCTCAATAATGAATATTGAAAGATTACTATTGTGTAAGCTTGGGTTTTTTTATTTTATTCAGTTTTTTGTGTGTGATAAAGATAACATTAAATTTACCATTTAAACTTTTAAATAAACATACAATTGAGTTGCAATAAGTACATTTACAATGTAGTAAAACCATTACCACTATCTAGATCCAGAATGTTTTTCATCACCACTGAAGGCAACCCCATACCCTTAAACAGTCACTTCCCAATGCCCCTTTCCTCAGGCACCTAGCAACCACTCATCTGCTATCTCTGGATTTTCCTATTCTGGATATTTCATATGAATTTAATTATACAATGGATCAGTTCTTGTGTATGGCTTCTTTCAGTTAGCATAGAGTTTTTGAGTTTCATCCAAGTTTTACCATGTGTCACTACTTCATTCCCTTTCATGACAGAATAATATTCCATTTAATATGGATATAGATATAGCTATATACTTTTGCTTATATATTAATCTGTTGATGGGTATTTGGGTTGATTCCATGTTCTGGCTATTGTGGATAGTGCTGCTATGAATACAGGTGTACATTTTTTGTTTAAACACATGCTCTCAATTGTCTTAGAGTATAATTATATATCTAAGAGTACAATTGTTTGGTAATATAGTAATTCTATATGGCACTTATTGAAGAAATGTCAAACTGTTCCCACAGTGGCAGCACCATTTTACATTCCCATCAGCAATGGGAAATCAAGATTGTAATTTCTCCATATCCTGTTCAACAATTGTTACTTTCTGAGTTATTTTGTTTTTGTTTTTGTTTTGGTTTTTCATAATTGCTATCCTAATGGTTGTAAAGTGGTATCTTGTTGTGGTTTTGACTTGCATTTTCCTAATGATAGTGATGTTGAGCATCTTTTCATGTGCTTAGACAATTCATATACCTTCTTTGGAGAAATGCTTACTAAAGTCCTTTTTCTATATTTTCATTGGGTTGTTATTGTTGTTGGATTGCAGAAGATCTTTATATATTCTGGTTATTAGATCCTAATCATATATGATTTACAAATATCTCCCCCACTCCATTCTGTGGATTGTCTTTTCGCTCTCAATAATGTCTTCTGATACACAAAAGCCTTGAATTTTGATGAAGTCCAATTTATTTTTCTTTTTTGCTTGTTCTTCTAATGTCATATGTAAGAAACCATTGTTAAGTCAAACATCATATAGTTTTTTTACCCCTATGTTTTCTTCTGGAAGCTATATAGTTCTAGCCTTTATGTTTAAGGTTTGATTCATTTATAGAGAATTTTTTGTATCTAAATTGAGGTAGAAGTCCAACATCAATCTTTTGTAAGTGTATATCCAGATGTCCCACTTTAAATTATTTTTAATTGACATAATAATAATTGTAGATATTTATGGGTTACAGTGTGACATTTCAATTCATGTATACAATATGTAATTATTAGATTAGGGTGACTGGCATATATATCACATCAGACATACATCAATTCCCTGTGTTGGAAATATTCAAAATACTCCCTTACTAACTAACTATTTTGAAATATTCAGTTAATGGTCAACCATAATTACCATACTGTGCTATTGAATCTTAGAAATTATCCTTCCTGTCGTACTGCACCACTGCACCCATTAACCATTCTTTCTCCACTATTTTTTATATATTTGATGGGATTCTTTAAAAAAATAATGTGTTGAGGTATATTCACTACAGTATTTTACTAGTAGCAAAATATTAGAAACACCATACATATCCAACATTAGATTAATAAAATAGTGATGCTCCCTTATAGTGTAATGTTGTACAGAAAAACAGTATTATTCATTAAAAACCATGAAGTGAGTGTTAAAACTGTCTAAATTACAGTAGAAACATATATACCCACTGTGTATTAGAAGAAAACCATCATGTGAGATATACACCAAAGAGTTATTTTTGGTTGCCTATGGTGGTGTTGGTGTGGGACTTTTTAATTTTCTTCTTTTTGTTTATATCTATTTTATAGAATAAAAATTAATAGAATAGTTGTTTTGTCATTTTTCCACAAGTTGCTGTCTTACTAGTAATGCATGATTTTTGTTTTCAAAAAGTCAGAATCCATTGTTCTAGTCTGTTTGATTCTCTGCACCAACCTGTTCCATTCTGTTAGCTGATTCCCTTGTGCTTTGGCCCCTTGCCTATCTGATCTCTAATTTATCTCTGATACATTTGTTAATGCAGGCTACACTTGCACATCAAGTTATTCTACCACATAGCTCTTGTCTGTTGAATTGATCCACCAAAGGAAGTGTGGGGGGTGGGGACTGTCAAAGTGATCATCCCCCAGCCTAGAGTAGCCCTAATTTCTATTCTAAGTCTGTGATTAAGTGTCAGATAATTGGTCTTCACTCTGAGCACACCTTCAAACACTGTGTAATTGTGACTAGCCACTACTGCAGACAGTTTGGAAACTTGCCTGGGCTGAGAGGCAATAACAAAAATGAAGGTTAAATGGCCCATCGACATCTGTGTTTTTGGTTAAAGATTCGTGTATGGAATACAACATATGTTGCAGCAGTAGTTGCTCTCTAATCTAGCAAACTTCCATTATTATTATTTTATGAGTGCTGATTATGAAATTTTATTACTGTATCCACTCACCCTTAAACAGTTCTACTAAAATCTTTGGATATAGCATGCTGATCTGTAACCAACATTTAGTTACTTTTTCTTTGTATTTAATGGATTCCAGGAGGCCTGATCTCTCGCCAGTGTTTTTTCTTTGTGATTTCATCCAGTGATTGTTAGGCAGAGTCAGTTTCTCAGAATCTCAATATCTATCTCTCTCTCTCTATCTCTCTCTCTCTCTCTCTCTCTCTCTCTCTCTCTCTCTCTCTCTCTCTCTTCCCCTCCCCATTCTCCCCCATCCAATTTCCCTCACTGTTTTGTCTCCCTCTTTCAGAAAGCTCTTATTAATAGCATGGCTTAGAAATTTGCACAATGTGTAATTTTTCTTGCTTAAAAGAGATTTTTTTCTGAAATGAGATCTTTATTATTTGAATTCATCAATGGGATGAAATTCAATCAATGTAATCAGCAGTTTGTATCTATTCAGCCTCATTTTCATATTTTTTTCTTTTCCTTCTGGATTGCCACAGAGTTCTTCCTGTTATTCACATCTGTCAGAATCTTAGTCACAACATTTCCAGTTCCTTTTTAGATGAGGCTCTTTTCAGCCAATATCCAGTTAAATCATCTGAAGTAAGCAATATCATCTTTGACATCTGATCCTAATTGAACTCAAACTTTGTGTACAGCTTCCACTCTTCATTCAAAGGGCTTCATGTTTCCAGAAATTCACAAACTTTGTGGACTTTTAGCTCAAGAACCATGTTTCAGTGTATTCCACCCTTTGATCTTTCTCTTGGGGCTGCCTGACAAACAGACATAATATCTGAATCTGTGGACATTCTCCCCTAAAATTGCATGTCTTTTTCCTTTAGAAAAGAACCTAATTCTTTCTGTTGAATTCCAGTGTGCTTAGCACTTGTGAACACTAATAAATCATAAATAGGAAGCTTGATTCTCCTAAGAAAGAAAGATAATTTGTCATATGCCTATGGAAAAATACCCAGGGCATTTCTCCATAAGCTTTATTAGATTCAAGAGAAGAATCATTTTTCCCAACGTTCCCCAGTCCTGTATAGATAGAGTCATCACTTTTCTGGTGTATTTACACCATAGAGTTCAGGTAGAAGTAAGAAGGCTGAAAGCGACAATGCCTTACCTATTTGTTGTTTTTCAGTCTTCATCTTATAAGATCACACCCTCCATCTTGAAACAGTGTTCCCTCGATTTCTATGCTATCTCCCTTTCCAGTATTTTTTTTTCCTTTCATCTGGCATTCCCCTGCATTCTTTGTTATTTTTCTCCATCATTAACCAAACGTTAAATGTTAGAGTTCCTCAGAGTAGGGCCTATTCTTCATAGATGATTTCATTCATTCATTTCATTCCCCAGTTTATGTGCCAGTAACACCATCAGAGATTTTTATTCTGAACTCAAAACCTGCCTACCATAGGCATCTCTTAGATACCAATAATTTGACAGGAGAAACAATGTATTCAAGATTTATAAAGCCTTCCCCAGATTCCTTTCCTTTATATTTTAGACAAGATCATCACTAAACACTAAATTATTCAATTCAGAAGACCAGGAGTAATTTTTAACATTACAGTCTCTCTCCTGGCATTGGTTAATCACTAAATCCTATTGATTCCACCTTTGACATCTTAAATCTATCTACTCTCTCTACCTCCATTGTCACACCTCTAGTGCAAGCCAAGAGGTATCATTGCCTCTAACTCTAGTTTTTCTCAGTTCTCCAATCCATTTTTCACACTGAGGCCTAGGGACTTTTAAGACACATAAATCAGATTGTGTTGCTCTTCACCATGAAATCCATTCAGTGATTTCCTATTGCTTTTAGGATAAAGCCCAAACTCTTGTCCTTACTATTCTGGCCTCCTTTTATATCCTCAAACATGCCAAGTTCCTTACCATTTCAGGTCTTCTGCATAATTCTGTTCTACACAGAAGATCCTTCAACATGCTCTCCCTCCTCAAACAATTTAATTTTCAAATGAATGAATGGATGCAGCATGAACTAAGTTACTGGGGCAGGCTTCCAACTAGTGATCCTTCAGCTTCCCAAGTTGTTGGGATTACAGGTGTACACCACCATGCCTGGCTATAATCACAGAAATTTTACTAAATATTTCGATCCAAATGTTTGTGGTTGTGTGTCTACATTGTCTGCTTTATTAAGATATCCACTTGGTTTTCGGAATCTTTAAAATTGATAATTCTGTAATCAAACTAGATTTTTGTATACCTAAGCCATTTGTTATTATTTTAATAATAACATCTGGATAAAAAGAAAACTTGCCTCTGCTTTATGTTTGACTCTCTCTATATATATTTCTATGCCTGGTAATTAAGAAAGGATATTGCCTATAGGAAGTGTTAGGACAATGACCCACCTGAGTCCAATTTTATCCCTAGATTACTCAGAGTTGAAAATAAATAAGAGGCAAATTGTCCTAGGCATGTAACCGGATACTGTCCAAGGCCTGTCTCCTACTGTAACAGGTGTGCTTTCAATGGCCTTTTATTGCTCTTTATATCCTCCTCTTGTTCTGTTGTCCCATAGAGTCAACAGCTGTGACTACTGTTTGGTCTCTATAGCACCCAGATTCCTTTCCCCTTTAGTCTTTCAGCAGTCTCATTTTCCTAATGTCTTCATGTTACTGCTATTAGTTGTTCTGCAGTGTATTTTGCAGTGGTTATTAGACTCTGAAGCTCTTAGTCTAGTTTTAATACAAGTAACTCAATAAATTTGTGTAGAGTCTATGGAAACCAATATTTTCTTTTTTAATTGGTGCATCATAATTATACATAATAGTTGGCTTAATTTTAACTTATTTGTACATGTATATAACATAATTTGGTCAATCTCGTTCCCTAGTACTCCCCTTTCCCTCTTTTCCTTCCTCCCCCTGGGGTTTTTTTCTCTACCCTACTGGTCTCCCTTCTATCTTCTATCTTCTTTTTTCCTCTCTAACTTTCATGTATGAGAGAAAACATACAACCCTTGATTTTCTGAGTCTGACTTAATTTCACTTAATACGATACTCTGCAGTTTCATCCACTTTCTTGCAAATGACATAATTTCATTCTATGTTATGGCTCCATAAAACTCCATTGTGTGTATACACCACATTTTCTTTATCCATTCATCTGTTGATGGATACCTAGGCTAGTTCCATAACTTGACTACTGTGAATTGTGCTGCAATAAACACAGGTATGCATGTATTGCTATTGTATGATGACTTTAATTCTTTTGGATACTGAGGAATTGAAGCCAACACTTTCTAGAAGCACCCTGGCTGCCTATCTTATCCTCTGAAGCCCTGTCTCTTAGTTGGAAATGACCTAGGATCCCAAAGTAAATAGATGCTTTAAGCCTGTCCTAAAGCAGACATACATTCTCCTCCCATTCATTCCTCACTCATTAAAAAAATTTATTGAACAATTACTTTGTGTAAGGCATTGCACTAGAAAATGGAAATAGAGAGATGATTAAGATACAGCCCCTATCCTTAAGACTTAAAGTTTAGTTGTCATCTATTATGTTAACTCTTTGGAATTGCATAAAATTATTGTAATTTACTATTATGTCATTTAAAATGCATATAAAGGTCAGGTGCAGTGGTACACACCTGTAATCCCAGCAGCTTGGTAGGGTAAAGCAGGAGGATTACAAGTTCAATGCCAGCCTCAGAAATGTAGCAAGGCCCTAAGCAACTTAGTGAGACTCTGACTCTAAATAAAAGATAAAAAGGTATGGGGATGTGGCTCAGTGGTTAAGTAACCTTGGGTTCAATCCCCAATATCAAAATTTAAAAAAAAACAGGGTCCATACCAGAATTGAGCTGATGCTGACACCATGCCTTGAACATCCAAAACTGTTAAATAAATAAACCACTTTTATTTATAAAGTTTATAAAGGTATTTTGTTATAATAATGCAAAGTTAACTAATACAGTCATCTCAGTGGCTGAGGAAATTAGATAGGAAAAGGTCAAAACTGGATGCTGTTTTCACAATCCAGGAGACAATGGTAAACTGAATCAAGACCTTCATGGAAAGAATGAAGAAAAGAAACATGAATATAGAAGATTGAATTGCTAGTATATGTAACAATATGGTTGAGAAACAAAATGTGAAATGCTGTAACAATGGTAGATACAAAATACTATCTAAAAGAGAAAGCTAATATTTTTTGGTCTGGAAGGGTTGGGAAGATTCTACTGAAGAGAAGAACTTTGGTGGGGCTGGGGTTGTGGCTCAGTGGTAGATCACTTGCCTAGCATGTATGAGGCACTGGGTTCAATACTCAGCACCACGTATAAACAAATAAATGAATAAAGGTCCATCAATAACTGATAAAATTTTTTTTAAAAAAGAGAGAAAAGAGGGCTGGGGATGTGGCTCAAGCGGTAACGTGCTCGCCTGGCATGCGCAGGGCGCTGGATTCGATCCTCAGCACCACATACAAATAAGATAAAGATGTTGTGTCCACCGAAAACTGAAAAAAAAAATAAATGTTAAAAAGCTCTCTCTCTCTCTCTCTCTCTCTCTCTCTCTCTCTCTCTCTCTCTCTCTCTCTCTCTCAAAAAAAAAAAAAGAAAGAAAGAAAGAAAGAAGGGGCTAAGGATGTGGCTCAAGCGGTAACGTGCTCGCATGGCATGCGCGGGGCACTGGGTTCGATCCTCAACACCACATACAAATAAAAAAATAAAGATGTTGTCTCCCCCGAAAACAACAAAAAAAAAATATCTTTGGTTATCCCAGACAAAATAAATAACACAAAGACACAAGCAAGTGAAAGAAATTGTGTGCTTAGTGAATGGCTTGAATGGTGTGTGTGTGTGTGTGTGTGTGTGTGTGTGTGTGTGTGTGTGTGTGTGTTAGCAGCAACAGGGCACTTTTCCCAACTAAATCTGTCTCTGAACTTTAATATTTAAAGTAGACAGAAGCGATGACCTGATTCCTACGGTATCTTACATATTTTGTCAAAATTTTCATTGGTTGCAGAACTCAGCCCTGAAAGTCCCCGTGGAGCCCAATGGATGGTGTGCTGGAATAGAATTTTATTTCAGACCAAGTCATTGAGCTGAGTTTGAAGGGGACTATGACACTACTGAAAGAGAAATTATACTAGCTGCCTTTTATGAATTTTCTTGAACCATCTTTCCTGAATCTAAATTATGTGCCACATACTACCTAAAGCAATGCCAATCATAACCCCAAAAGACAATCCCAAATGCCATAAACCTGAAGGTAGAAATGACCCAAATCCTACTTAAAGCACTTCATTGAGCTTTATTGAACTGAGAAACTGAGAAAACAGGCAAATAGGTAACTTATCTCTGGTTCTCATCCTCCCTTTTCTATACTGAATTATTTTGTCCAGAGGACCAGTAGCACTTCTGTAATCCCCTACTTTATCAGCCACTTTAGTATAAGTAAATCAATGTCTTGTACTAGGATGTGTGCAATGTATACATATTGAGTTTTAGGTTAAGAACATGAGTGTTGTAGTCCCGGTTCACCTGTCCCATCAATAACTCTTTTAAAATCATGTTATTGTGACTGAATGGAGCCATTAGGGATAACCCCCTTTCTCCCTATTCCAATCCTCTACTTTTCACATTGCTCTGTTCTTTGGGTCAGTGATCTTCAACTTGGGTACACATTTTCCTAGGGAATATAAAGACTTAAACAGACACACAGGCAGGTATTGTTTCTACATGTTTTTAATGGATTTCCAGGTTTTTAGCTTTCATGTGTATACTCTTTCCTAAATATGATCTGTATGCGAACAGAGATGGTGGTTTTGCTTTCTCATCTTCCTTTATCCCACATTAGGAAAGAAAGACAAATCAAACTCATTTCAATGCTTAATTAGGTGCCTAGCCCCAAGGTGTGAAAACTCCTGGGCAGCAAACACAGGATCTTGAGAAATATTAGTGATGATACTGAGAAAGTGCATTATTTTAATGATGGGATAACAAATATTTTTGTAAATCAAGTCATTTCTAAAGCCTTGGTTTCAACAAAATCAGAGAAAGTACTAACCAAGTTGTCATTTGATACATTCTTACATACAACTTTTAGGATAGATCATTATGTAATCTTTGGCATATAATTTGGAAAATGCTCAATTGAATGATATTGTTTTACTGAACTCCTTTCATTCCTATCCACTTACTTATGTGAACAATATTTCCCAACATTTAAGTCTACTATAAATGCTGAATTTGGCCTCACTCTCAAAAAGTTACGTTCATCCACAGATATATGAGCTACTTTTTTTTTTCAGTACTGAGGAGCTCTACCACTGAAATACATCCCTAGCCCTCTTTTTATTTTTTATTTTGAAACATAGTCTCACTAAGTTGCTGAGAATGGTCTCAATTTTGCAATCCTCCTGCTTCAGCCCCCTGAATTGCTGGGATTACATAGATGCACCACCACACCTGCCTATGAGCTACTTTTTAAAAAATCCCCTTCCATCACATTAAGAGATATATTCCTGGGCTGGAGCTGAGGCTCAGTGGTAGCGCACTTGCCTGGCATGTGTGAGGCACTGAGTTCAATTCTCAGCACCACATATAAATAAATTTTAAAAAATAAAGGTCTATCAACAACTAAAAAAAATTTTTAAATGATATATTCCTAATAATATTGTTTTGTTTACTAATTATAAAGTTTCATAAAATGTGTGTTATTTTTATCAATTGTGTGCTGATAATAAATCACTGATAATTGTAATACCAACAGTCCCAAAGACTCAGCCTGGTCACAGAAAATAAGCATCTTTTATAATGTAAGTTAATATATGGGTTTATGGCAAAGATTAGAAAGTGATGATGACCAAAGACTTTTCATAATAAAAATATACTACATAAGGATAAATTCTGTGGAATGTATAGAATGAAAATATCAGCTCAAAGCCAAGTGCAGTGGTCTACATTTATAATCCCAGCAACTCAGGAGGCTGAGGCAGGAGGATTGTAAATTCAAAGGCAGCCTCGGCAACTTAGTGAGACTCTGTCTCAAAATTAAAAATCAAAAATTAAAAGGTTGGGGATGTAGCTCAGCCATACAGCTGCTTGCTTAGCATACATGAGGCCCCAGGTTCAATCACCAATACCACTACAAACAAACAAACCAACAAAACACACACATATATTCAAGAGAAAAAGGTATAACAAATTTTCTGGCTATTCAAAAGGAGTTTGTCCAAGTATTTTTTAAGTGGAAAATAGTGGATATTATACTGCTAAGGTAATTGGTCCCCCTTAATATGTTTATTTTTAAATATCAATATTTGCAGTATGCCAGATATTACATCATTTACAATATCGAAACTTTCATAAGTCCCTCCATAAAAATTGCTAGATGTCAACTTTAATATATGTTATGAAGCATATAACTTTTCCAAAATTCTTTTAGAAATTGTACAAGTAAAAACATTAGAAGACCACTTGCCTTGGGTAGAGAATTCACTAGGAGCTATTTTAACCTACCCTCAGCTTGGGGGTTCTTGTTCCCAAGAGTTGCCAAGAGCAAAGCAAACTGGAGGCATTGTGTCACTAATTTATTCCTTTTGCAAGCCAGAAACAGGACTCTTCCCAAGCCAGACACAAGGCCTTCTTTCCCACTATTCCAGTGTCTCACTCTTATACACTGCCTTCACTCCCCCTTTAGCTCTCTGTTAGCTCTCCCTGCCTCCCCTCTCCTTGCTCAAAGTTTCCACCAGGGCTGCTCTTCTCCCACTGCCTGACTATAAATAGTCCTACAATTAAGGACAGAATAAATTCGAAAGAGCTATAAATCAATAATGTTCAGAAGCCAAAAGAGAAAGGTCTAAGGTTGCAGTCATTGGAAACATTTCCAACCAGCTGCTGTGAGTGGGCTGCTAAGAACTTACAGCAGTTCTCTTCTCCAGAGAATTGCCCTGGGCTGATAGAAGCTGCCCACTAAGGAGGTTATACCTCAATTTGGAAGTGGCCCCTAGCCAGAGGCATAATAAAAAGAGCTTCATGTGGCTGGTCTCTTGACACAAGAGGTAAAAACACTGTTGTGTAGTTTATGCTTAAGAACTACCTACCATCTGTAATCCCAGTGACTCAGGAGGCTGAGGCAAGAGGATTACATGTTGGAGGCCAGCCATAGCAATTTAGCAAGACCCTCAGCAACTTAGCGAGACCATCTCTCAAAATGAAAAATAAAAAAGGTCTGGGGTAAAACACCAGTGGTAGAACACCCCTGAATTCAATGCCCAGTATGAAAAGAAAAAGAAAAAATGAAAGGAAAGAAGAGAAAAAAATAAAAGAATTACCTACCATAGATCAAGCTGGTGTGGACCTGTCCTTCCCAGCTCTAAAGATAAGCACATCTTTCGCTTACTTACTATGTTCTATCTAGCATCTTCCCTCCAAAAGACCAGTTTTGAAGAATACATTGAAAATCTGTTGAGCAAGATACCTCCTCACAATGCTGGTTCTTATGATCTCTGATAAGTAGCTGGTATCTTAAAGAGCTCTATCCATTCTGATAAGTCTTCACTAGCTGATCTCTCACTTTCATTCATAGATTTAGATGACTTGGACCCAGAAATCTGGAGCATAGGGAACAAGCCATAGCGCATATATATATATATAATTAAAGGTATATATATATATATATATATATATATATACCTTTAATTAATTAATTATCTTTGCGTGGTGCTGAGGATTGAACCCAGTGCCTCACACATGCTAGGCAAGCCCTCTACTGCTGAGCTACAACTGCAGCCCGAAGCCATAGCTTGTGATGCATTAATTCATTTATTCCACAAAGTACTTAGTAGGTGGCAGAGACTGTTCCAGGCTCTTAGGATATGTTAGTAAGCAAAATAAAGATCCTTGCCCTCTTGGAACTTATATCCTAGCAGGGGGAAATATACAATAGACATAGTAAATATGTAAAATATATATTGGGATGAAATCAGTGCTGTATAAAAAGAAAAGATAGAGCAGGGTAAGAGATATTGGGAGCACTGAAGGTGGAAGAAGGGGCTACATATTAACATGGGATCATCAGATTAATGCAAAATAATAAAAGTTCACTCACAACACTTTTAAAAAAAATAATTGTTAGAGTAATTTTAGGTGCTCTAAAGCTAAGCAAAATTGAGCAGAACAGAAATTTCTTATATATTCCCTGTTCTCACAGACTTTCCCATACACCCCCAGTACCAGACATGCACAAATTCCTTCACATCAACCACCCCCACCAGCATGGTACCTATTTTACAATTGATGAACCTATATTAACACATCATTATCACCCAAAATTCATAGTTAACAATAGGGTTCACTCTTGTGCATTAAATGGGTTTTGGCAAGTGTATAATGGCATGTCCAGCCATTATTTTATCATACAGAATAGTTTCACTACCTTAAAAATCCACTATGCCCTATTCATCCTTCCCACGCCCCAGACCTGGAAATCATTGATCTTTTTACTATCTCCATGGTTTTGTCTTTTCAAGAACATCCTACAGCTAGAATTGAAGTCAGATTTAAAGATAGGTAGTTAATGTAGCTAGGTAAATGGAGTAAGATAAAGAAAATGGAGACCATTATGAGAATGAAGTCTAGGAAACCAGAACAGCACTCAGGGAAATTGAAATGTTAATGTCCCCAAGGCCTGAACCCATCTTAAGGAACTGTTAATGAAACAAGTCCCAGCAAACAGGGAGGTGCTAATCAAAAACCACCCCAGGCTCTTCCTGCCCAGATTACTGCTTTAGCCCACCTATTTCCCACCTTTTGGGCCTTCCCACCTGCATTCTATCACTGCAAGATAAAGGGAAACAAAGGACATGAATGTGGGAAAACCAAAAGAAGACCTTAGCTCTAAAAAAGGGAAGACCTCCCCCTTCTATAGATTCCACCTTTCTGGTCCTCTTCTTCCTCCAGGGAAGTCTTTTCTGCTGTCCTTTAATAAAGCCTTCCACTTTCCACTCTGCATTTGCCTCGGCCTGCTTCTCTGGTGTTATACTTCAACATTCAGAGAAGCAAGGACTTGTCTCACCGGTAAACAGTGGTAACAAAATCATACAGTATTTAACCTTTTCTGATTGGCTTCTTTGACTTACTAATATGCACTTAAGTTTCCTCCATGTACTTGCATGACTTGATAACCCCTGCCTTTCTTCCTGCACCACCCCCTTCTCCCAGCACACTGAGCTACCCCTGAGCCCTTGGAAGCTCATTTCTTTTTAGCTTTGGATAATATCCCATTGTCTGCACATACCACCTTTTCATATGCTTTCTTTCTTTTTTTTCAATTGGTAGCAGACAGATCTACTGGGTAAAAGGAACTACTGAGAATAAATCTTTAGTAATGTGGTGGTAGGATGCTTGAGGAAAAAGAAAGAATCCTATAGTCCTAAAGTTAGGTCTGACTCTTAGTGAGTCTATGCCTCTGGGCTGTGAACTTCACAAGTACTTCTCAGTCCTCCCCACCATCCACCTTTGATGAGACAGGACAGCTAGAGCGGGGTGGAATTCCCCTTTCCCCAGGTGACACAGACTCTGATAAAACCCAAGCCCATTAGGTTCTGGTTAAATAGTTTCTCCAGAGGGCAGATTAAAAAAGAATACTCTGTCCTATTTCAAAATGGCTCCTGCTGGGTGCAGTGGCATACACCTGTAATTCCAGAGATTTGGGAGGCTGAGGCAAAAGGATTACAAATTTGAAGCCAGTTTTAGCAACTTGATGAGACCCTATCTCAAAATAAAGGGCTGGAGATCTGGCTCAGTGGCTCAATCCCCAGTTCCAAAAAAGAAAAGAAGAGGTTCCTTTTCCTCTTCTGCAAGAAGATCAAGGGGATTTTTTCTACAATATTCACTGTGAAGACAATGTTGGGCTGTGGTGGTAAAACTCACAAAACTGTGTCCTCTCTATTACTAGGTCCCCCTGGGCTTTTTTTGTTTTTGATTGTTTTGATTGAGACTGGGTCCCTCTATGTTGCCTAGGCTGGTCTGGAACTCCTGGGATCAAGGGATCCTGCCTCAGCCTCCTCATGTTAGGCCTACAGGAGAATGACATGGTGTCCACCTCCCTCCAGAGCTTTTAACTCTCAGAATTGGTCATACTGAGCCTTCAGCACTTCGTCAATTGCAGTTCAGGTTTTCCTACTTCAGCATCTTGTTCCCATACAGTTTTCTGCTCATGGATTTCTGCTGTGATGAACTGTGACTCTCTATGCAGGCCTGTTTGACCCTCCTATTCTGGCAGCAGCAGTTTGCCCTGTGAGCTCTTCTTTTTTGAATCTAAGGATAGTTGTGGCTTTTACAGTTTAATCAGCTTTTTACTTGTAAGGATGGAGTGGCAACTTCCAGGATTCTTACATGCTGTACTGGAAACTAGAAGTCAGATTCACAGCATTTTTACCAGGCTCACCATTTGAGTATTTGAACAAACTTTAAAGTAGTCTCCTAAATTAGTATTACACTTACAGTCATATAACAATGATTCTCCACCCTCAATCCCACATTCAAAAATGTTCCATTTTCTCATCTGATTTGCATCTCCTCTCCCTGGTTATTAAAGATTATAAAAACACAGAATGTTTTTATCTGCCATCATTTGCTCTTTATTATTCATAATCGTGTCTATCATAGGCATTCCCCACCCAACACTAGTCATTTCTCACCAATTTAAATTTTTCCAATTTGTTTCTCTTATCTTCATCATGAATCTAACCATCTTGTGACAATTCCAACATTTCCTCTATATTTGCATTTATGATGATGGAGGATTACAGTGGTAAGATTTAGCAAATACATTTAGATTTCAATGGAGATATCAGAAAAACAATTTCTTGTCTGTCTTATGTAATACTTAGGATATATTTATACTAAAATTGTTTTATATAAAATTCAAATTTAGCTGAGCTTCTTCAGTGTTATCTGATAATCCCATGCAGGAGTCGATTAAATCAATCAAGATTTGTTGAATGTCCATTATGAGCTGTTGTTTTATATAAAGAGTGGTTCTCAAAGTGTGATCATGAGGCTAGCAGCAGCAGTATTATCTGGGAATTTATTAACAATGAAAATTTTCAGGCTTCACCTCAGACCAACCAACAAAAATCAGAAACTATGGGCTTGAAGCCTAGCAATCTCCATTTTACAAGGCTACCCAGGTGATTCTATTATATACTAAAGTTTGAAAACAACTGACAGAGACAGATCTGGTTAGTGTCCCAACCAGATCTCTCCAGTGTGACCATCCTGCAGCTGCTAAAGAGTTGGCTGCTAAAGTCTCCCAGCTGTCCCCCCTTCTCTGGAGTATTGCCCTCAGCTGTCAAGAGTCACCTCTTCTAGAAGTTCTGTCCCAACATGGGGGTGTTCCATAACTTATGAACAAGAGATAGAAGTACAAAGTCTGACTTCTTGCAAAAAGGGAAACAACTCCACAGTGTGGTTTATAGTCCAGGGCCCTAACCCCATGGATCAGATCACAATTAGACTTTATCTAAGACACATTTTTCCCTGTTACTTTTCTCTTTCCTATCCTTTACCTCTTACTTACTTACTTAATGTACCCTGAACAGCATTTCTGTAGTATATCATATGCAACCAAATCCGTGCTGCAGGCTCTGTTTCTGTAGAATGTGACACAGGATGGATTGGGTTAATATTGTTCATAAAAGACTATAAAGCTGTCTGGGCATAGTGGTGCACACTTGTAGTCCCAGCTACATGGGAGGCTGAGGCAAAAGAATCACAAATTCAAGTTTAGCCTGAGCAATTTAGCAAGTTCCTATCTCAAAATGTAAAAAAATAAATAAATTAATTAATTAATAATAATAATAATAAAATAAAGGGCTAGGGAAGTAGTTCAGTTGTATACCACATGCCTAGGATGTTCAAAGCCCTGGGTTCAATCCCTGGCACCAAATACAGAGGTGGGGGGACTGACTGTAAGCTAAACCCAAAACAAAACATTTTGCAATCCAATTACAGAACAAGATTAAAATGATCACATGTAATCACTGGTGCTCTTTAAAGACAAGGAAATAAAAAATATGGAAAAAAGCAAGAAAGATTTATTGTCATAATCTTAATATTAGGTTTTAAGAGCCAGGATTTAGAGAGTACAAAAAAGAGATCAAGAAGAAACTAAAACATTCTTTAAAATGACAATATTTAGGGTTGGAGACTGTAGCACAGTTATAGAATTCTTGCCTAGCACCAGCAAGGCCAGGGATTTGAGTCCCAGCACGAAAAAAAAATGGCAATATTAAAAATGATAGTAGCTTCCATTTATTATTTTCTATATGACTTTCTGTAAATTGGATAACAATACAATTTAGTTACTATCTGAAAAAACTTGAGCACTAACACCATGTCTGCATCACTTTGCCTGGAGCTTCAGTCAAGGAAGATGCTCAAGAGATGTTTATTAATGAAAGAAAGGTACCTGTTCAAGGTGACACCAAGATTTCTAGGTTGGATACTCAGATGAATACCAACCAGAGAAATGGAAAGCAGGGGAAATAAGTATTTCATTTTAAACAAAGAGTTTGAGGTAGCCCAAATTTGAGAAACCTAAACGAAAGTATTTATACATAGGGAAAAACAAGAGGCATGGCATAAAAAGCAAAAGGTCAGAGACAAACACGTATATTGGACAGTGATTTTCTTTGATGACAATGCATATATGTTTAGTCTTCATTCTTTGGCTTGAAGCCTAGGCATCAGATCACAGTTTTAAAAGCTAAAAAGAAAATTACTAAACACAAATGTCTAGCTGCTCTTTCTTCTGAATGATCTTTTAGAAACTGAATTTAAAGGAAACTTTCTGATAAAAGACTTTTAATTTAACAAAGATGCTTCTGTATGTAGCAAGTGATGGTGAAAGAAAGTTATTCTCACTAGGAAGGGAAACATCTTTGAGAATATTAGAACCACTGAGATAAGATGCCATTTGTATTTAATTTTTGCCTTGGGAGAACTTCATGTTTCAATTAGCCTGTGATTGTGTCACATATTTTTTTATGACTTAGGGTTCCCAAAGAGACTTAAACTGATATTTTATGTATCAGTCACACCTGAGTCACTGCACTGAAGAATAAAATTCACGGCTCGAGATTTTTTTAATGTTGTTTTTAAGGCTAAATTTTTAAAAACAGACATTCCCTATAACAACAGTCCCTTCTCTTTTCTCTGAGTTTTGGAACACACACAAAATGGTCTGAGACCCCAGGGGCTTGTTTCTTTGATATTATGAATTAATTATATTATGCACTGAGGATGTGATGACTCATGCCTCCCCAAACCATCTTTATTATCTATATAATCCATTTTATTCTAAGAAATTCAATTTAACGTATATTGGAAAATGTAAGCAATATGGATACTGACTCATGGGAGATAAAATACAAATGTGCAAAAACCTAGAACTTAAGATGATTCTGAGTCAGTTGTAAACCGTAAATAGACATGAAGAGAAAGAATTGAAGTACCAAAAAAAAAAAAAGAGAGAAAAATTAGAATGAAAAAACTGGACTCAAGTCTCAAGAGTACCTCATGAAACCTGACCAAGGTCAGGTGCTACAGCTACAATTTTATTAATGGAATTTGGAGAACAATCCAAGTGGGGTATCGGGGCAACTTCTATGTTATAATTGGTCTGGTATCTTAGGTGCATGTCTGAAGAACTTTTAAAAATATTTTCCCTTTTTTCATGGGGTACCAGTGATCAAACTCAAGACCTTGCACATACTAGGAAAGCACTGTACCACAGAGTTATATCCTTGGTGCTTCTTATTTTTATTTTGAGACAGGGTCTTGCTAAGCTGACCAGGCTGGTCTCTAGCTTGTGATCTTCCTAACTCCACCTCCTGAGTTGCTGGGATTACAGGTGTGCTCCACTGCACCAAGCTATAAAGACCTTTTTCTAAATGTAGGGGCCTAATAGTAGTCCAGACTGTTTTGTGGGTATACAAGGTTGAAATAAGAAAACAAATTTATGGGCGGTCCTGTAAAGTCACGATTCCCAACATTCCAGGGCAATTATCTTCTGTTTCCCTACATATAATTTGGAACCTGAGAGTTTTCAGTGTGGTTGTCTGTGCATGCTTTATGGTGGGGACTAAAATCAGTTCTGAGGAGGGTACTGATATCCAAAAGGAAAAAAAAATCTTGCCAGGTGATGGCTCATGCCTATAATCCAAGCTACTAGGGAAGCTGAGGTAGAAGGATCGTACATTTGAGGCCAGCCTCAGCAATTTAGCAAGATCCTCAGCAACTTAGGGAGACCCTATCTCAAAATTTTAAAAAGGGCTAAAGGGCTAGAGATGTAGCTCTGTGAAAAGGGTCCTTTCCCATCATGTGTGAGGACCCGGGTTCAATCCCCAGTACAGGAAAAAAAAAATCTTCAATCTATGAAGAAAGATGTTAAGAAAATGATAACAAAAATGGGGAATGTTCTGATAAGTGAGTAGTACTAGCATTTTGGCCCAAGAAAGTGTGTTAAAAGAAATTCTTTTCTAAAATTTTTTTTTTTCTAAAAGTCTCAGACACCTTTCTAGTTAACATCTCCAACACTGCTCTTTAAAACTGTGAAGATCTCAAGTTTTGTGAAGGGAATTGAAAAGGAGTGATTAAAATAAGCTTTCTCTTTACTTAAGTAATCATAAGTGCACATTGAAGTAAGTAATTCTCTTTCCTTGCTTGTATTAGCTCTAATAGCAAACAATACACCATTTGGTGTCAATTGATGCTTTTAAATGAAACTCAGAATGAGAACAAAGTACAGCTAATTACTGTAAACAAGCCTGAGGGGACTCAGAGCCTGTGTTACTATGGTGTGCAATGGAATATTAATAGAATATTCAGACAAACATATTTATTCATTGGATTATTTTGTGTGTGCTTAAATCCATATTCTAGAGGTTTTATTTAATACTTCCCACTTAGGGGAGGGGAGGGGGGATAGTAGAGGATAGGAAAGGTAGCAGAATACAACAGTTACTAATAGGGCATTATGTAAAAATGTGGATGTGTAACCGATGTGATTCTGCAATCTGTATACGGGGTAAAAATGGGAGTTCATAACCCACTTGAATCTAATGTATGAAATATGATACGTCAAGAGCTCTGTAATGTTTTGAACAACCAATAAAAAATAATAATAATAAAAATACTTCCCACTTTATATATTTTCAAAAATATTCATAATGGAAGGCAGTAGATGTTGGAGCTAAGATTATAAACTTTGAACAATGGAATGAATCTGATCAAACTTTTCTGTGTACATGTATGAACATACCACAGTAAATTTCACCTTTATGTATATCCACAAGGCATTAATTAAAAAAAACAATAAATAAATAGAAAAAATATCAGTAAAGGAAAGGAAAGTGGAGGGAAACAGTAAGGGAAATGGGAATACTAGGGACTGAATCAGAGCAAATTATATTTCATGCTTTTATAATTATGTGAAAATGAATATAAATATTATGTATATCTACAATGAACTAAAAAATATTTTTTAAAGAGTATAAACTTTGAGTTGGGCATGGTAGCACAGCCTGAAATTTCAGTGACTTGGAAGACTAAGGCAGGAGGAGAGAAAATTCAAGGCCAGCTAGGCAATTTAGTGAGACCCTGTCTCAAAATCAAAAGTAGAAAGGTCTGAGGATATAGCTCAGTGATAAAATGCTCCTGGGTTCAATCTCCAGTACAAAAAAAAAAAAATAAGGGACTGGAGATATAGCTCAGGGGTAAACTATCCCTGGGTTCAATCCCCACTACCACCAAAAAGATCATAAGCTTTGAAGCCCAGTGTGAAAATGTGGTTTCTGCCAGTTCTCAGTTGTGTTAACTTGGGCAAGTTTCTGAACTTCTCTGGGTTCTCATACTTGCTTCTGAGCATCTATTTTCACCCAGTACATCTTGCACAGGGTTCTAGCGAGAACTGAATAAGGTCATATATATGAAGAGATTAGCAGAATGCTTGTCATATAAGTACCACAAAGTGTCAGGCGCTGTGATAATACTATCATGTAATTCTTACAATTAAGTGATGAAGTCAAATGAAAAAAAAAACTCTTCTTAAAATCCCCCAAAGTGCTCCATGATATCCAGGCACTCTGCAACTTGAGCAAATCTGAGCACAATAGGATAGCATAACTATTCCCGAGCCCAAGATATTATATCTTAAAAGGAAAACGGGCTAAAAGTAAAGTTTTAGATTAAAAAAAAAACATGAAGAGGATCCTTGAGGGAGGAAAACTATGCAATAAAAGATACTGCTGGGTGGAGGGGAAATCCACATCCAAAGGTCAGACAACTATGAAGTATAAGATCTTCAGGGAGTCTGCTATGGTTTTAATATGTCCTCCAAAATTCATATGTTGGAAACATAATCCCCAAATTATTATGTTAATAGTATTTGGAGATAGGGTCTTTAGGAGGTAAATGGGATTAGATGGAGTCATGACAGTGGGCATTAGTGGCTTCATAAGGACAGGAAGAGAGACCAGAGCTAACATGCTTTCTCTGTCAGTATAATCCCCTTTGCCATGTTTCTATGCAGCAAAAATGCACTTAGCAAATGCTGATGCCATATTCCTGGACTCCCTAGCCTTCAGAACTAAATAAACTTCTGTTCTTATAAATTACCCAGTCTCTAGTATTCAAATATAACATCAGAAAATGGACTAAGAGCTAGGCACGGTGGTGCACACCTGTAAACCCAGGGACTTGGGAGGCTCAGACAGGAAGATTGAAAGTGAGGCACTAAGCAACTCAGTGAGACCCTGTCTCTAAAAAAACTATAAAATAGGGCTGGGGATGTGTCTCAGTGGTCAAGTGCCCCTGAGTTCAATCCCCAGTACATGCCGCCCCCCAAAAAAAGAAAAAAAAAGGACTAAGAGCATAAATATTACTGTCTTACTGAGTTTCCATGGGAAGAAATCTTAAATTAGTGTTTTTCTTGCCCCATCCTCTTGCACTCTCTAGAAACTTCATCCACCATTTCCTTCCCACATGTTCCCCAATTCCCTGTGTTCTCCACCTATCCTGTAAAATTCTGAAGAACTAAAAGTCTCACAAGTTCTCTGGGGTTTGGTACTTACATCTTTCCATTTCTCTTATTTTCTTCTAGAGCTTGCCCTTGCCCAAGGGACAAACATTGTCACGGCCCTTGGTCATCAAAGTAAGACTTTTACTGGTATCTAAAAATGGTATGACAAGTGGCCATCAGGGTTTGTGTGTTATCAGTTCCCAATAAAGAAGGTGCTGTCTTTCAATGATGGAGAAGCCAGTGGTGTGATCTCCCAGGGTGCTGCCAAAGCTATTGCATTGAGGTTGTTGACATATTAGAATAAAGTTATCTTCATTTTTACTTGTTCTGTTGTTAGGAATTCTTTGCTGTAACATTTGGGCATGGCTTCAAGGAGGGCTTGGCCAGATGATATCTGTGACAGAAACTCTGGGGGATATATAGATATATCTATATCAGATATATAGGAGTATACAAACGCATACATATGATACTATAGCTCCTTGCACAGACCCAATAGCTACATGACACTCTTAAGATGATTTATTTCCCAGGAGGCTTCCTAATGATTATGCCCCATCAAAGAGCCTAATGTGCTCAGCAAGTTGTGCCTGACTTCCACAGCAAATACCACTTAAGTTCAGGGTGGGGTTCTCTATTATGATGGGATGGCCAAAAGGAAGAAGTAGGAACAGAGAACTGAAGTTCAATGAGCAGGTCAGTTTATCAGGCATCATTTACTGAATATCCACTCTGTGTGTGCTTCACAACATCCTTAAAACCTACCATTATTATGCACAATTTATACTGGAGAGGAAATGAATGCTCAATTAGTCAAAGTAACAGGACCAAGATCAGACAGAAAATAAATGACAGGGGTGTTGTTGTTGTTGTTTGTGGTAGTGGTCCTGGGGATTGAACAAGGGCATTGAACATGGTAGGCAAGTGCTCGGCCACTAAGCCACATTCCTAGCCCTCAGAGTTAAAATTTAAAGCAATTATTCCTACTTCATTTGTCTTTGTAGTGATATTCTATGGCAATATTCTTTTTATGCTTTTATCACAAGGAGTTATGTTTGGTTCTAGGGGATTACAAGTATGTATGTATAAAAGGACAGAAATATATAGGTGTACGCAAGTACCCATATTTGATACTATAGCATTATAGCTTTTAAAAAAATTTATTTTTTACTTTTAGGTGGACACAATATCTTTATTTTACTTTTATGTGGTGTTGAGGATTGAACCAAGTGCCCCACACATGCCAGGCAAGCACCGTACCACTTGAGCCACATCCCCAGCCCATCTTTTTGAAACACTGTAGGAGCCAGGCATAGTAGCACACACCTGTAAACCTAGAAACTCAAGAGGCTAAGGCAGGAGATAAATAAGTTCGAGGCCAGCCTGGGCAATTTAGTGAGACCCTGACTCAAAATAAAATAAAATAAAATAAAAAGGGGCTGGGGGAAATAGCTTAGTGATAGAGAGCCCCTTGATTAAATCATACCACTAGAAAGGCTATGAGCACTCTCTAATTCAGGAGTCAGCAAGCTATGGCCTGAAGTTCTACAACCTGGGTTTGAGAATCAAGTTTATTATTAGAATGCAGCTGAGCTTATTCATTCACTTGGTCATTGCCTATGACTACTTTTGCTCTACAATTACAGAGATGAGTAGTCATCATAGAGGTCATATTCCTGCGCATCTAAAATATTTATTGCCTGGCACTTTAAGAAAAAGTTTGACAACCCCCATCCCCAACCCATCAAAATGTCCTGCTGGGTTTGAGAAGTGCCCTTATTAGCAAATAATACTCCCCCTACCAATACCACCTTTAGAACCTCAAGGAATAGCAGAGAATTTAATTCTGTATTTGGGGAGAAATCAGCACCAAAAGTACTCAGAGTCATAGCTCCTGATGGGAAAAAAACACCAGCATATTCAGGTTCTTAAACTTTCCATGCTATGAATTTACTGCTGAGGAAATTGATGTTCAATTGATTGAAGTAAGTGAACCAAGATCAAACAGACAATAAATGACAAAGTTAAAATTTTTATTATTTTAAAATTCTTATTATTTATCTAGAGGAAAAATTCATAGCTTTTATTATATAAAAAGTAGGAATCACATGCCTGTAATCTCAGAAGCTCAGGAGGCTGAGTCAGGAGGATCACGAGTTCAAAGCCAGCCTCAGCAACAGCGAGAGACTAAGCAACTCAGTGAGACCCTGTCATTAAAGAAAATACAAAATAGGGCTGTGGATGTGGTTCAGTGGTTGAGTGTCCCTGAGTTCAATTCCTAGTACCCACCCCCACAAAAAAAAAGTAGGAATCATTGATATAATTACTATCAGACAGCTTTACATCACACTTTGGGCATTGACCAGCAGGTTGATTTTAACCAGTTAGTTCAATTCTTGAAACTTATTTTCTCATTTGTATAAATGGTGTATATGGACCACTTCAGAAACAGGTCATCCTCTAATTTTGTGAACCTACTTGTTATTAGAGTTCACTGAGAAGATTTTGCTAGCTTTAGTTCTCTCCCTGTTCCCTTAAACCCAATGTGACCACTACTTATATTCTCAAATGATATTTGTGCCTGAACCCTCTCTTCAGCAAATGGATGGTTAAACGTACTGTATGATTCTATTTATATGAAATTTTTGGAATAACAAAATTAAAGGGATGGAACTCAGATCAGAGGTTTCCAGAAGCTACAGTAGAGGGATTGATACAAAAGGTCTGGTAAGCAGAATTTTTTATTCTGTGACATTTTCCCTGGTGTTAGACCCATGAATACATTAGATTACATGCCAAAACTGACTTTATAAATTTAAGTAAGGTTACTAATCAGTTGACCTTAAAATAGTGAGACCATCCTGGATAATCCAGGCAGGCCCTATGTAATCACATGGTCTCTTAAAATCAGAAGCAGGCAGAGAAATTCAAAGCACAAGGATGATTCAATTCATTGTTGCTAAATTGAGAATGGAGGAGCCAAATGTCCAGGAAATGTAGACCTCAGTCCCAGAGCTGCACAGAAATGATTTCTGTCAATACCCTGAATGACTTTAGAAGTGCATATTTACACAGTGCTTCCAGAAAGGAATTGAGCCTGAGTAATCCAGGGCTTTGCCTATGCTAGGCAAGGACTTTACCACTGGGCTACATCCCCAGCACTTTTTATTTTGAGACAGATCTCACTAAATTGCCCAGGATGGCCTTGAAAATAGAATCCTTCTGCCTTAGCCTCCTGAATTGCTGGAATTACAGTTATGTACCACCACACCTGGGCAAAAATAATACAGTCTTAAAGGCCCTTTCAACAATAGATATGTCTATTGTACCTGTAGATAGATATAGATAGATAGATAATTTTGTTAAATTTTATTATGGGGAATAGAGCTCAGGGCCTCTCACATGTTAGGCACATAAATACACCCAAGTCCAATACAATTTTTGTCAATTATACTTAGTAAAGTGGGGATATATATATATATTCGTGTGTGTGTGTGTGTGTGTGTGTGTGTGTGTATCTCGCTCATAGGTAGGATTGCCAGGCAAAACATATTATGCACTATTAAATTTATGTTTCAGATAAACAACAGAGAATTTTAGGATAAGAATGTTCCATGCAATATTTAACTGGGCATTGGGAAGGCAGCTAAGTCTGATAATTCTGATCATTGGGCATGCCCATCTATTGATGACTAATGTTAACAAAAATATGTTTTAAATATGTTAAGATTTTACTGGGTGACAGCTACTTTAAGAGTCTGAGAGGCAAATAAATGTATAGATTACTTTGAGGCAGGCATGAGAAGAAAAAGAAAACTTTACAATAAGTTGTGTTTGATAAGAAAATTACTTCATGCCATTGGAAGGCCTACAAAAGGTTGCCAAAAAATTGTACATTAACAAAGGTAAGAAATTGCTATTGAAAATGATGTGGTAGTGCATGCCTATAATTGCAGCTATTCAAGGGGCTGAGGCAGGAGGATCACAAGTTTGAAGCCAACCTAGGCAACTTAGCGAGACTCTATCTCAAAACAAAATAAAGAGCACTGGGATGTAACTTAGTGGTAGAGCACCCCTGGATTCAATCCCCAGTTAAAAATGGGGGTTAGCTACTTAGGAAAACCTATTTAGGATCCACTGTGCCCTCCCACCATGATGTTCCACTTCATTTGGGCCCACAGCAACAGAGTCAGCCAACCATGGACTGAACCTCTGAGACCATGAGCCAAAATAAACTTTTCCTCCTCTAAGTTGTTCTTATCAGGTATTTTGGTCTCAGTGACGCAAAGCTGACAGAAGGAGGTTTAACTCACTCTGTCGGAAAGAGAAGTTTAATATTTAATAGGAATGCTGACAAAATATTTTAAAATTTTAAAGAGAAAACCTATTTGGGTAAATAGGACTTTGGGAGGAAACATCTAATTAGGCAGTGTCAGATAGAATTCATAGGCAAGTAATAGTTTAAAGGTTGAGGAGCAGGTGAGTGGCTGCAGAGGAAGCAATTCTAATTTCTTCATTCAAAAAATAATTTGCCAGATACGATGGTGCAAATCTGTGATCCCAGCTACTCCAGAGGCTGAGGCAGAATGATTCTTTGAGCCCAGGAGCTCAAGACCAGTCCGAGCATCATAGCAAGACTGTGTTTCTAAAAAATTACATTATTGTTGTTATTATTAAGCACTTATTTTGTCCCATTCATTGTTGAAAATAAAAAGCCTCTATGTATACAGAATGTACATTGCAGCTGGAGAAAGGGAATACACAGTGAATATAAATAAGAAAGTATATAATATGCACTTGATAATTAATGCTATGGAGAAAAATAAAGCAGGAAATAGAGATAGGAAATGTGGATGGGAGATGCTTAAAATAGAATGCTCAGGGAATGCCTCACTGAGAAAGTGGCATTTGAGCAGAGATCTTAAATAGGGAAGGGGGGAAAAAAAGTCATGCTCACATGTGGCATAAAAGTATTCGTGCAAAAAGAACATCTATGCAGGGAAATTGGTGTGGCTGAAGTTCAGTGAACCAGAGGGAAAATAGCGTGAGGGGAGGTCAAGGAGGGATTGGATAGGGAACTTCAGATCTTCCCTGTGGTATCTCACAGGCTGACATAGATACCACTCTTTTATTTTGTGTGAAGTGGGTGTGTGTGTGTGTTGGAGGGTGTACTGGGATCAAACCCAGAGCCTTTCGCATGCTAGGCAAGTGCTCTACCACTGAGTTACATCCCCACAGTCCCCCACCCCCACCCTTTTTCACTTTGCTTTGAGACTATGTTGCCCAAACTGCCCTCCTGCCTCAGCCTCCTAAATTGTTGGGATTACAGATGTGTGCCTCTGTGCACGAAGAAAGTATGGCTTTTTAAAAGCATCACTCCGGCTGCTATATAAAGGGTAGAATGTAAGGAAAGGAACAATATGACCAGATTTAAGACCAAACTAAGAAGAAATCAAAGTGTTATTCTTTGAATTATGGCTAAGAGTGGTGAAAATAATTTTTTATTAAACAGTAAAATGACACCAAGTTACTATTCTTTTATTGTACTAAAGAAATAGTTTTGTGTGAGTCCTCCAGAAAACACTTTACCTCAGTTAGATGCTTTGTTTAAGACCTGAGAAAGTAGGATTTTTGCCTTGCATTATAAGAATATTTTGCAAGTGTTTTATAAAATAATTTGTCTGGGCCCACATGCTACATCATTCTCTCCTCACTCCAGGACTCCTACCTCTTCAGGACAAGCTAGAAGTCTCTAGTCCTTAGATAGCAAATTCCTGGCATACCTAGGGCCATTTTCCCAACCCAAGCAAGTCATCACAGCTTATAGTACACTGTATCTATGGAGCCTGAAAACAGCCTCAGAATCCTCAGTAACATGTTTGTTTCTTTGTTTTTTAACAGCCTTAATTGATTCATCAGAATTTACACCACAAAGGAAACCTATTTAGCAAAACTAGAGAATGAAATGCAACCAACAGACAACCCAGGCTCTGTTCGGCATGGTCTTGAACTGCATTCTATGAGTGTCTTTATTTTTATTTTTTGGTATTGGAGATTGAGCTCAGGGGTGCTTAACCACTGAGCCAAAACTCCAACCCTTCTTTAATTTTCATTGTGAGACAAGTTTTAAATTGCTTAGGACCTCACTAATTGTTGCAGCTGGCCTCAAACTTGCAATCCTCCTGCCTCAGCCTCTCAAATTCCTGGGATTATAGGCATGCACCACTGTGCCAGGCAAGTGTCTTTCTAAATCACACAAAGGTAAATGAATAGAGGATGACTTGTTATAATTGGTGAAAGTTCTAAGAAGAGAATCTTGGAATATTTAGATGAGAGAAATTTGAAACATCCATCCTTGAAAAATGACTAGCATTTTATTTTTTTTCTATTTTAAAAAGGCAATGATGTATATGATAATAAGGTTAGTATGAAAATGGTTTGAGGTAAATGTTGCAGGTAGAGAGATGCAGAAGGATTGTAAAGAATGGGGTTTGTTCTTGCCAAATGGAGCTGCGTACATAGTTATCTGTCTGCTCCTGATGGCAACCAAAGCCAACCTTACCTTCTAAGTATGTTCAACATTGAATACCTTTCTATTAAATAAATTTAAATATAACAAAGCCAAAAGCAATTTCCTATTTGCTGATGCATTTTCAGTGTGGTTAGTTCTATGTTAAAAAAATGCACATACCCATTCTTTTTAAAATATTTTTTAGTTGCCAATGAATTTTTTACTTTGTTTATTTTTATGTGGTGCTGAGGACTAAACCCAGGGCCTCACATATGCCAGGCAAGTGCTCTACCACTGAGCCACAACCCCAGTCCCAGCACACACTGATTCTTATTTTACACAATAAAGAAATTAAGTGCTGAATGATTCATAGTACACAGTTTCCCAGACAATATTGATATACTCAACTTGGTTGAGACACACAGAGCCTAAAGAGTGTGTCAGTAGGCCTGGAAGGGCAATCAAACTGGAAATATTATGAACCAATCAGCATTCTTGTTTGTTAACAGCCCTTCACCTATATAAGGGCATCCTGGGGATGGGGTCATAGCTCAGTGGTAGAGTGCTTCCCTAGTGTGCATGAGACCCAGGATTGGATCCCCAGTCCAGGAAGAAAAACAGTATTTTGCCTGTAGTCTCAGCACTTTGGGGACTGAGATGGGAGAATCATTTGAGCTCAAGAGCTCAAGACCACCCTGACCAACATAGCAAGACTTTTATCTTGGGCTGGGGTTGTGGCTCAGAGGTAAAGAGCTCACCTCGAATGTGCGAGACCCTGGATTCGATCCTCAGCACCACATAACAATAAATAAATAAAAATAAAGGTATTGTGTCCAACTACAACTAAAAAAATAAATATTTTTTAAAAAAGACTTCATCTTTAAAAAAAAAAAAAAAGGAGGGGATCTACTAAATGAAGATGTGTGAGACTGAGGACATTTCAACTGGGTGAATTTAGAGAAAATGGAAAAGCCAAACCTCAGCCCAACTGTATAGCTTGTATGCTCTGGCAAGATACCAATAACAAAGTCTGGCAGGCACACAGCTCTCTGACAAGGCTGACTTTAACCAGCTTCATTGAGAAGAGTTGTCATTTTATGTACAGCCTGTCCTCAGTCTTGCTATCTGTCCCTTCATTGTTGTAGTTCCTTTCTTTGGGATCCTCTCCAACTTTATTTTTCTGGTCTTTACGCAGAAAAAAGTCTGGTGCGGTCAGCAACATCACAAGCATTTACCAAAATGTAGGATGATTGCTTACTGTTTTCCCACTCCTGGTTTTTTGTTTGTTGTTTGTTTGGGATTTCTTTGTTTTGTTTTTCTTTCTCTTCTACTTTTTTTGAGATAAGGTCTGGCTATGTTGCCCAGGTGGGCTCAAGGGATCCTCTTGTCCCAGCCTCCCAAGCAGGTAAGACTAAAGAGGCATGCTACCATGCCTAGCTCTCTTATTTTCCTTAATGGCATTCAGTATTTTCCTGATTATTTTGACCAAAAAATATTTGGGCAGCTGTCTTCAGAGAATAGTCTATAAGGATGTTTGACTCTCTTTCCAGGGATATAACACCTCTCAACTCATTATTTTAAAGTATGATTGGAGAAATGAAATAGCAAGGAGATCTCACAGGTAGAAATATTAATGTGATGTGAAAACCCAATTTGATGTCATTGGGTTAAGCTTGTAAGACATTAAAAAAGTAAGGGTAGAGCTGGGGTTGTAGCTCAGTGGCAGAGCGCTTGCCTCGCACCTGTGAGGCACTGGGTTTGATCCTCAGCTCCACATAGAAACAAACAAAATAAAGAAATTGTATCCATGTATAACTAAAAAAAAATGTTTTTTAAAAGTAAGGGGTAAAAAATTATAAATGATGAGTAACTCTATCTAGCTAGAATGAGAGTAAAAACATGATGAAACATATTGTTATACTTGTAGGTATGACTTTGTCACCAATCTGGAAGTGCATTGTTGGCAACTCCACATGTGTAGTTAATTTATGAAAATGATAATTTAGGCCAATCCCAGAACTAATCCTTGGAGGATTCTGCCATTAACAATTAAAATATCTCTAAAATAGCATAATAAAATTTATTTTCCTCATAAGAATGTGATAATCAAATGTCAAAAGGAATATGGAAGACTTCGTGTAAGTGAAAAGTTGTATACAACTGCAGAGTGATGATATAGCCTAAAAAATTCTCCATTAGCTCTGACTCACCTCAGGCTTTTATATTAAATTTCCTGTTAGGCTATATTGACTGTAATCAAAACACTCATTGGTTTGGAAACTTTCAAAGACTTTTTTAAAGTTTAAAGTGCTTCTATTTATAGGCTTCTCTTGTATCTACTTTCTACTATTTCAAGTTCTAGGTTATTAATATAGCATGATTTCATGAAAATCAAGCACATTTTTTTTCCATTAAGTTCTGTGCTTTTAGTTTGACATTTGTGGCACACACCTGTAATCCTGGTGACTCAGGAAGCTGAGGCAGAAGTATTACAAGTTCAAGGCCAGCCTAAGCAACTTACTGAAACCCTCAGAGACTTAGCAAGACCTTGCCTCAAAATAAAAAATGAAAAAGGCTGGAGATGCAGCTCAGTGGTAAAGTGCCCTGGTTCAATCTCCAATACTGTGCTCTTGTGCCAAGCAGGTACTCTACAGCTGAACTACACATTCAGCTCCTTTACTCTCCATTTAACCAGATCACTGAAGTGGATCATGGGACTATTTGAAGTCCATAGTTTCCAGAAGGTTCTCTGGAGAATTTATCTTGCATTTATTCTGAACAATGCTCCACTAAGAAATAAAAAATGGATTGATAACAGAAAGGCAGCTGGGTAGCCTGTGTCTGTAGTCCCAGCTTCCAAGGAAGCTGAGGCAGAAGATCACTTAAGCCCAGGAATTCAAGGGCAGATTTGGCAACACAGTGAGACCCTGTCTTAAAAGAAAAAAAAAATGTAACAGTTTTGGAAGGCATAAACGTATAATGGCTAAGGGAAGGGTCAGATTGTCTTTATCCAGTACTCTGAGTTTATCTGTATCCTCTTGATGACAATAATGATAATATCCACCTCATAGGCTGTTTTTTAAAAATATTTTTATTAGTTGATGGATATTTATTTTATTTACTTATTTATTTATATGTGGTGCTGAGAATCGAACCCAGTGCCTCACACATGCTAGGCAAGAGCGCTACCATTGAGCCACAACTCCAGCCTCCTCATAGGGTATTTCAATGGTTGAGTTAGATAACATAGAAACTGCTTAGCACCAGGAATTATATGTAGTAAGTGCTTAATTAGGATTACCTAGTACCATTATATGAACTTTTAAGTTGGCTTTTGATTTTTAAACATTTTTGTATGAAAAGATATTTAATACTATTTCAACTTAACAATCAGAAGGCTAACCTCTATTACTTACATATAATATATTCACGGCTCACACCTAAGAAAACTGAAAATGCACATTTATTTGAGTGGCTGTCAGAAAATACCTTATAATGCTTTATGGTTTTTGTTTGGTTTGGTTTGGTACCAGGGATTGAACCCATGGGTGCTTAACCATAGAGCCACATCCCCAGCCCCTTTTTTTAATTTTTATTTTAAAACAAGGTCTCATTAAGTTGCTTAGGGCTTCGCTAGGTTGCTGAGGCTGACTTTGAACTTGTGATCCTCTTTCCTCAGCCTCCTAAGCCACGGGGATTACAAATATGCACCACTGCACTCGGCTTGCTTTATGGTTTTAAAAGAGTCTTTCACATATATTTGCACTTAACCCTCAAAAACTCTAATGAGAGGAGTGAAATAGACTTTCCCAATACTATACTGGAATAGTACAATGAAGCTGGTATTAGAACCTAAGCCTGTATCCTTATTTCATGCTAGGCTGCTTTTATTATTTGTTAGACTTCCCTGAATCAATTTCACATACACAAAACAAGTAACTTAAGAAAAAAATTTTATTTCAAAAAACGAATATCTGAAAGTTTGTATGGCAAATTTATGAGACTTAAGGTAACCAATAGAGTAAGCATAATATAATGTAATAGAATGCCCACTCCCCTCAAAGCCTGAAGAAAATGGAGAGCTCTCTTTGTAACTGCACAGATTGTAAATTTAATCATGATTCAGGCTCTAAAACCTCAGTGGTCAGAGATGCTACAGGGAATTTGAGGGAATTTTATTTAAGTAAGATCATCAACTGTACAAAAACAGCCAGAAATGGGAGCCTTCTATAATTCTACTTCATCCTTGGTGAAAGATATTTCCATTTCATGCTGGGAGCTGTTCTTTCTCCATCACTCACATTACTTTATGAGCCATTTGCTTTGCCAGTAAGTATTATTTTTTCCTTCTTTTAATGGAATGAAATGGTACAAGGTTAAGGCTCATTATCAAATTGGAATGCAGAAACAACATCAGCTACACTTTAAATGTGCCACTGTAGAAATTGTAAAAAAGAATATATATATATATATATAAAATGATGAAGTTTGTTACCTGCTAAAAACTTTAAAAAGACTTTGACACACTCAAGGCTATTAACTTTAGTGAAATATTCAAACTCACTAAAAACTTTCGACTGAAGGAAGACATTTCATATTTCTTGAAATTTTAACTGTCCAAAAAGGTTTTAACTCTCAGTATATAGACAAAAGGACAATTTTTCTATTTATATGTGAATATGCAATCATTTAGTAGTTATCACAAACTAAATGCAAGCAAAAGGTTATTACTAGATATGAGTAGGTGACATAAACTGAGGAATAAATAGGAAAAAGGAAAAGGAAGGATAATTGTGTAGCATATCACTAGTCTAAAGTTCTTATTCTATATGGAACAGTTCAAGGAACATCACTTTTTTGTTCTTTTGACAAAATATAAAGGTACTAAAAGAAGTTAAATATTAATGATTTTAAACTATAATATTTCAATGTGTTAAAGAAATAATTATAGGAAAATAAAAATAACACTGTTGGTTAAGCATATGCACTGGCAATTTGGCTATCTACTTGGTGAAATATGAAGCTATAAGTGTCCTCAAAACAGGGCTCAGATGTTTAGCATAAAAATAAATTTCAGGTACTTAAAAATGCTACTTTAGTGGGGCAAGGTGGTATACATGCCTGTTATCCCAGCAACTCAGGAGTTTGAGGCAGGAAAATCAAAAGTTTGAGGTCAGCTTTGGCAACTTAATGATACCCTCAGTAACTTAGCAAGATCTTGTTTCAAATAAAAAATAAAAGAGGCTGGGGATGTAGCTCACTGGTCGAAGTTTCAGTCCATGGTTGGTTGGTTTGTTACCTTTGGGCTCAGTTCAGAGCAGCTGGGAAGAGAAAAGGGCGAGAGGAAGAGAGAAAGGGTGGGGAAGAGAAGGGACAGGAGTCTCAGTGTCTCCTTCACGCGTACACCCCCAATGCCTACTTCCTTCATCTGGGTTCCACCTCCTGAAGCTTCCACTACCTCTCAATATTGTCTAAAGTGGGCAACCAACCTTCAGCAAATGGGCCATAGAGTAGATACTTATCAAAACCATAGCGAGTTACTAGGCCATTCTTTCATTTTTAAGATGAAATGACAACCAATAAAATTCAGGGAAAGAACAATATTTTTCATTCAGGGCAGACCTGTTATTTAACTCCAAATTCACATAGAAATGCCATCCAGAAAGTTATATGGTGCTCACCATGAAAGTATGTGTTTCATAATATAATAAGTTGATATTTAATTTTAACAGCTTTCTTAGGGTATTGTTTGACTTTCAATAAACTACATACATTTAAGTTGTACAATTTTATAAGTTTTGATCTATGTCTACATACATGAAATCATTGCCCACAGTCAACATAACGGACAAACTCATCACCCTCAAAAAGATTCCCTGTACTTCTTTGAAATTCTTTTCTCACATCAATCCCTGCCACCCACATCCCAGGGCAACCACTGATCGGCTTTAGGTGACTATAGATTCATTTGCATATTCTAGTACATGTGGAATTATATAGTCTGAACACTCCTTTTGCCTGGCTCATTTCACTCAGCATAATTATTTTGAGATCCATCCAAATTGTTGAATGAATCAAAAGTTCTTTTTTGTTTGTTTTTGGTACTAGAAATTGAACTCAGGGGCACTCAGCCACTGAGCCACATCCCCAGTCCTATTCTGTATTTTATTTAGAGACAGGGTCTCACTGAGTTGCTGCTTAGCACCTCGCTGTTTCAAGGTTGGCTTTGAACTCACAATCCTCCTGTCAATGCTTCCCGAGCCACTGGGATTACAAGCCTGTGACACCACACCTGGCTCAGAAGTTCTTTTTTTTTTTTTCAGTATTAAGTTATATTCCATTGCATAGATATCTCATGGTTTTGTTTCTTCTTTCACCTATTGATGGATATTTTTAAAACTTCCACTTTGGGGTCTTTTACAAATAAAGGTAGTGTCTATAATGCTTTTTTTGGGGGGAGGGGTACTGGGGATTGAACCCAGGGGCGCTTAACCACAGAGTCTCATCTCCAGCTACCCCCCCTTTTTATTTTGAGTCAGGGTCTCACTAAGTCACTTAGGACCTCACTAAGTAGCTGAGTCCGACTTCAAACTATCAATCCTCCTGCCTCAGCCTCCCTAACCACTGGGATTCCAGTGTGTGCCACCATGCCCAGCTCTTACTGTAGTTTTAATTTTCATTTATCTGATCACTAATGATGAGCATCTTTTCATGTGTCTGCCATTCATATACAGAGGTCTCCGACTTACAGTGGTTCAATTGTTCAACTTTATAATAGTGAAAAAAGAAACCACATTTAGCCAGGCCCAGTGGTCCAAACGCCATCCCAACTACTCAGGAAATTGAAACAGGAGAATTACAAATTTGAGGGCAGTCTTGACCATTTAGTAATTTAGACTCTGTCTCAAAATAAAGTTTAAAAAGGGTTGGGGGGGTTACCTCAGTAGTGGAGTACTTGCCAAGCATGTGAGAGACCCAAGGTTTAATCACCAGTACTGAAAAAGAAAAATGTGTAATATGCATTCAGCAGAAAACTGTACTTGAAATTTTGAATTTTTATCTTTATCTAGCCCAGCCATATTCGTCATGATACTGTGATGCTGGGCAGCAACTGACAATCACCTGATCACCAAGGTCAACAACTGATTCTCTGCTGGTCACTGTGTCTTGAAGCTATGATTTGTGATAGATTAGGTGTGTAAATGCCTTTGTGAGTGTGTGTGCGGTACTGGGTATTGAACCCAGGGCCTTGTGCATGCTAGCAAGTGTTGTCCCACTGAGTTACATCCCCAGCCTTGTAATAGACATCTTTAATCAAATTCATTCCTATGAATTTCATATATTTTTTCTTTTTTGATGCAATTGCAAATAGTACTGTTTTATTTAATTTTCAATTTCTGATTGTTATTACCTAATATGTAAAAAGAGTATTTGAGGTTTCAATTTTTATCTTATATCCTGCAACCTTACTAAACTCACTTAGTATAACTATTAGCTTTTTTGTAGGTCCATAAGATCTTCTATATAGATGATTATATTCTGTGTGAATAAAAGGAGTCATATCTTTCCTTCTAATCTGAAAGCCTTTTATTTCTTGTCCTATTACACTAAAACATCCTGTACAATGCTGAATTAAAATGTTGAGAGCAATTCATCTTGTTCTTTTTTATTATTAAATTATTCATTTATTGTTATTTGTTATACACAATGGCAGAATGCAATTAATTTCATATTACACATATACAGCACAATTTTTCAAGTCACTGATTGTACACAAAGTATTTTCAATGCCTTCATACATGTACTTAGGCTAATGATGTCTATCTCATTCCACCATTATTCCTCTCTCCTTGCCCCCTCCCTTCCCCTCCCTCCCCTTTTCCCTATCTAAAGTTCCTCCATTCCTCCCATGCTCCCCCCGTCATGACTATTATGAGTCAGCATCCTCACATCAAAGAAAACATTTGGCATTTGGTTTTTTGGGATTGGCTTACTTCACTTAGCATTATCTTCTCTAACTCCATCCATTTACCTGCAAATGCCATGATTTTATTCTCTTTTGTTGATGAGTAATATTCCATTATATATACATACACCAAAGTTTCCCTATCCATTCATCTACTGAAGGGCATCTAGGTTGGTTCCACAACTTAGCTACTGTGAATTGTGCTGTAGTATGTTGTTTTTAAGTCCTTTGGGTATAAACAGAGGAGAGGGATAGCTGGGTCAAATGGTGGTTCCATTCCCAGATTTCCAAGGAATCTCCATAGTGCTTTCCAGATTGGCTGCACCAATTTTTAGTCCCACCAGCAATGTATGAGTGTGCCTTTTTCCCCACATCCTCGCCAACATTTATTGTTGTTTGTATTCTTGATGGCTGCCATTCTGACTGGAGTGAGATAAAATTTTAGAATAGTTTTGATTTGCATTTCTCTAATTGCTAGAAATGTTGAACATTTTTTATATGTCTGTTGATTGATTGTATATCCTCTTGTGAGAAGTATCTGTTCAGTTAATTGGTCCATTTATTGATTGGGTTATTTGTTTTTTGGTGCTAAGGTTTTTGAGTGCTTTATATATCCTAGAGATTAGTGCTCTATCTGATATGTTTGTGGTAAAGATTTTCTCCCATTCTGTAGGCTCTCTCTTCACCTCATTGGAAGAAGCTTTTTAGTTTGAATCCATCCTATTTATTGATTCTTTTTTTTTCAACGAAGAGATTTTATTGGGGTTGCTGCCCAAAGGGGAAGAAAAGGAGAGGAAGAGAGCAGTAGAAAGGTGAGGAAGAGAGCAGAGAGCGATTCTTGGTTTTAATTCTTGTGCTATAGGAGTCTTATGAAGGAAGTTGGGGCCTAATCCAACGTGATGGAGATTTGGGCCTCCGTTTTTTTTCATTAGGCCCAAGGTCTCTGGTTTAATTCCTAGGTCGTTGATCCACTTTAAATTGAGTTTTGTGCATGGTGAGAGATAGAGGTTTAATTTCATTTTGTCACATGTGGATTTCCACAAGAAGAAGAGGCTATTTTTTCTCCAATGTACGTTTTTGGCGCCTTTGTCTAATATAAATGTAGTTTTGTGGGTTAGTCTCTGTGTCCTCTATTCTGTACCATTGGTCTACAGGTCTATTTGGGTACCAATACCATGTTGTTTTTCTCATCTTGTTCTTTATGTTAGGAGTAAAGCATTCACTTTTTAACCATTAATGTGATGCTAACTACAGAATTTTCATAGATACTTTTCATCAAATTGGAAAAATTCATAACATCTTTTTGAGCTTTTGCAGTTTTTTGGCAGGGTAGAAGATTTAATAACCAACATAAACAGAGTACACCAATATTTTTCCATTTAAAAAGATTCTTGAAGGGTAAATACTATATGCCAAAGTGTCCAAATGGAGTTCTTATTCATCTTTAGAGGCAACTCAGGGACTTATTGTTGCATATCCTTCTGCAAAACACTTAACCTCTCTGAACCTCAATATTTTTCACCAGTAAAACAAAGTAATATCACCTATGTAATTCATGGGATTTACATAAGTTTCAAGATATAGTACACAAAAGCACTTTGTGTGGTTTAACAGAGCATATAGATAATGGGTGGTTCTATTACCAAAAGGGTATGTATAAATCATATTTTTATTTAAAAGCTTAAAGAGTATATAAAATATCTGAAACCCAATAATTCTTTAAAATAGAAGATGTTTTTGGACAGGAAAAAGAACACAAAATTTATTACATACCAAAGTCATGGGATTATTAGATTTCTAACATAAAATGTAATTTCTAAAATTATTTTATTTTCACAGATATTTTTCATAATAGAGAAAAAACCTTAGTGATAAGCTAATTGGTTCATAAAAAGGTTTTCTTATGACACAGTTAAGCAATAACTGAAAATCTATAATATTTCTTACAAGATTTTGTTTGCGAATCTTATTCACCTCTCCAAATTGCTTCAAGTTTAGGTAATAGCTTGTTATTCCAGTTCACTTAGATTCTGCCTTCAAGGACAGCCTGAGGTGGTAGAACTAATCTCCATTGTAAATAAGGTATAATTAAGTGATCCAGGAAGAAGAAATTAAGGTATTTAAATATGAAAAAGATGTATTTTTCCTCTAAAATTGCTCAGAATAAACACAGAATCATCAAATTTTCATACACATTTGAGCCCTCTGATGGTTAATAGGAATTGAATGTTCACTGAAATAATCAGAACAGGTAAAGCATCTCAGTTATAGTTGGGAAGATGAGACTGACTACAGGAAAATTACAGGTGAGTTCTACATATACATTTTGAGTTTTCTTCAAAATCTCATTTGAAATATTTCTAGTTTTTTTTAGCCAGGTATGGTGGCTCACATCTATAACCCGAGCTACTTGGGAGGCTGAGGCAAGTTTGAAACCAGCCTGGGAAACTTAGCAAAATCCTATCATAATAAAATTGTGAGGAAAGCTGAAGGTGCAGCTTAGTGGTAGAGCTCTTGGCTAGCATATATTAGGCCCTGAGTTCAATCCCCAGTATCAAAAACAAAATTAATAAAATATTTCTACTTTTTTATTTAGTTTCATTAACTACCTCCTTTCTCCTTTCTCTAGTTCCCACCCTATTCTGGCTGCTACTGCATACTAAGTACAGCAGAGAGTTGAGACATTTGTAGTTGAGGCACTTGTCTGAATAACTCAACTCAGATCAACAAGTGAAGAGTAATTTAGCACAAAAAAGGGACTGAAAAGGAACTTTTTATTAACCTTTTTTTTTTTTTTTTTTTTTTGCAGAGGCGTGCAGGGCTTTAAAATAGTTCGTTTATGAAATGAATGATCTTCTTTAAAGAAAATCTTTCCATTCATTCAAAGAATTCTTAAATGTTGAAGAGACATGCAGGAATGACAAAAGATGAAAATATAAGGACTGAAAAATCTGCCTCCGGGCTAGGGATGTGGCTCAGGCAGTAGCGTGCTCGCCTGGCATGCATGCGACCGGGTTCGATCCTCAGGACCACATACAAAGATGTTGTGTCTACCAAAAACTAAAAAATATTAAAATTCTCTCTGTCTCTCTCTCTGTCTCTCTCTCTCTCTCTCTCTCTCTCTCTCTCTCTCTCTCTGTCTGTCTCTCTCACCCCTCTCTTTTAAAAAAAAATCTGCCTCCTAAAAATTAACCAGCCCACAAGAATATTATATAATCAAGCAATGCTCTATACAGTTAAGATTGTTACATATACATTGGGCAAAATAACACTAAAAAAATATTTGTTGGTGCTGGCATTGTGGCTCAGTGGCAGAGTGCTAACCTAGCATGTGTGAGGCACTGGGTTTGATTCTCAGCACCAAATACAAATAAATGAATAAAATAAAGGTTCATCAACATCTAAAAATATTTTTAATTATTTGTTGTTTAATCTCAAATTCAAATATAAATGGGTATCCTGTAATTTCATTTGCTAAATCTGGCAACCCTAATAAGGTGTTAAACCATCACATCTGTAGCATTTAAAATTCAAAGTCAAGCTTTATAATTTAAAATTCTTTAAAGAACAAAGAGTTTTTTGAAGGGTATTGGGTATTGAATCCAGATATACTTTACCACTGAGTTACATCTCCAGAGCTTTTTATTTTTTGAGACAGGGTCTCACTAAGTTGCTTAGAGCCTCACTAAGTTGCTGAGGCTAGCCTGCAACTTGTGACCCTACTGCTCAGCCTTCTAAGTCACAGGGATACAGGTATGTGCCATCATGCACAGCAAGAAGCAAAATAATTTTTACACTACTACATGGAGAAAAAAAAATCTGTTCTTTCATTAATTGTAAAAAAGAAATTGAGCTGGGCACAGTGGCGCACACCTGTAATCCCAGTGACTCGGGAGGCTGAGGCAGAAGATCACAAGTTCAAAGCCAGCCTCAGCAATTGAGCCAAGCCCTAAATAACTTAGCGAGACCCTGTCTCAATATAAAAAGTAAAAAGGCTGGAGATGTGGATCAGTGGTTAAGTGTCCCTGGGTTCAATCCCTGGTAACCTAAAAAAAAAAAAGAAGAAAAAAGAAAAAGAAAAAGAAAAACTTAACTGTTCCATTACTTAGGCTTCTAAAAGCTTAGAATGGTAATAATTTTTTTACAGAATTTATATTTTAGTTTCCTACTCAATATCAATATCAATGGAAGAAATAATTCTAGATTTTTAAGTTTTCTCGCTTGCAATGGATTGTCCATCTTCTCAATCAGAGCCCTGTATTTATTACTAGACTTTCTGTTTCAGTAAGCTTAGGAAAAGAAGAAAAATTCAGGAACACAGTTTTGCTATTAGTCCTAATGTAATGAGTACAATGTGGGCTCTGTATCTGCTTCACACTTGCTGGTCAACAGAGGGTTAACATCTTTTTCAATATTGCCACTCAAATTGCTGTTTACCATCTAAAGTACAGGGTACAGAGTGAGGAGAAAGGCCACAGGGTCATTATGCTTTGGTGGCAAAAGACCTATCATTATTCTCATTCTATTCAATGCCAACAAACCATTTATTAAAGGACAAAATTGGAAATTCTCCACTTTTTGGGAACTTGTTTCATTTCATTTCCACAACCTGAGGGAAAGAAAGAGGGCTTTACAGATGGAGCACTGCAATTGTCAGGGCCTTTTGGTGGCCACAGGCTGCCGTTGTCTAATGACACTATGCTCATTGTTGAGACAATTGAATCATGTTTCTTCTCTATATGGAGTTGAAATATTTTAAAATCTTGCTGGGGCTGGCTTCATGAAACTGACACATCCTTTGGTCAGTTACTGAAGGAAAGAAATTACGTGAGATTTTTCAGCCTGGAGGAATCACTCTCTTCTCTGAAGATATATTCTATTTCGTTTGTTCCACTCATTCATGTTTTTATGCTGTGTATTACAGTTTATGTACATGTCTTATTTCCACTGTTCCACCATGAACTCTATAAAACCAGGGCCAAGAGTTTCCTTTTTTTTTCTGTACTTTAAATGAAACCCAGGATCTCAAGTATGCTTGGCAAGCACTCTACCACTGAACTCAACCCTATCCATTTTTATTTTATTTAGAGACATCATTTTGCTAAGTTGTGGAGGCTGGCTTTGAATTTGGGATCCTCGTTCTTTAGCCTCCTTAGTAGCTGAAATTACAAGAGTGAGCCACCATGCCAGGCTCATTCATTCTTTTTTTTTAGTTGTAGATGGACCCAATACCTTTATTTTATTTGTTTAGTTTTATGTGGTGCTGGGGATTGAACCCAGTGCCTTGTGCCTGCTAGGCAATTGCTCTACCACTGAGCCACAACTCTAGCTCCCAGACTTATGCATTCTTAATAAATACTTGTTGAAGAATAAACAGATGTGTGAAGTATTTTTATTTTGTACTAACTATGTATAGTATGATCATAGGTATAGTCAGATTGTGCAAGCAAGTATTTCAGACAGAAACTTCTTTTTTATTAGCTGAAAATAAAAGCCTTTGAGGTTCTGTTACCCAGAACTACTTGGATGTGGAAAGAAAAAAGACAAAAGTTTTGACATTTTTCCCTGATGGCAAAATCTAAAATATAACAAAATAAGTAACACTCAGCAACTAGAAAAATTTGGGGGATTCTGTGATAAATAGAGAAATTAAATTAAATAACAGAGGTTAAAACTATTGATTATGTAGGCTACAACTCAGCGGTAGAGCACCAGCTTAGCATCTTCAAAACCCTGGGTTCAACACCCAGAACCAAAAATGAAAAAGAAAGCAAGCAAGAAAAAGTAAAGAAAGGAAAAAGAAGGCAGTGAAATGACTATTAACTGCAAGTATACTGTATTCCAAAGTCTTAAAACATGTCTCTTGGGTTGGGGGTATCTCAGTGGTAGAGCACTTTCTTAACTTGCTTAGAATGTACAAGACACTGAGTTCAATCCCCAGCACTGCAAAAAAAAATTTTATATATATATATATATATATATATATATATATATATATATATATACACACACACACATATATATATACATATATATATATATATATCATATTCAAGATTACATAGACACACAATAAGGAAACAAGAGGGAATAATTTAAGTGGTTCCTGAGAGACTCCAGACCCATGCTCTTTCCACTATATTTAATGAATAGAGCTTGCATCAGACGGTTCAAATAACTATGCATAGCAGGGTATGATGGTACAGGCCTGTAATCCCAGCTACCAAGAAAGTAGAATTGGGAGGATCACAAGTTCGAGGACAGCCTGGGAAATTTAACAAGACCTTGTCTCAAAACAAAAATTTAAAAAGGGGCTGGGGAAGAAGCTCAGTGGCAGAGCATCCCTGGGTTCAATCCCTAGCACCCTATCCCCCACAAAAAAATAACCCTATGTATATGCTAGTCTACTTGTTACTTACTGACACTTGAAGACACTGATATATAAAAATTTTGCAATGTCAACTGAAATCCTATAGAGGAAGGAAATCAAAAGGGAAATTAAATTGTTCAGAATGCATAGCACCTATTTCCTGAGGTTTTGACAACAGAAAATATACATATACATAGATTCCTTCCACCTCCTCTCCATCCCTATATCCATCTTCTAATTCTAAGAACTTGGTTTACTTATTCTCTTCTTACAGGTGTACCCTCACCTTCTACCCTAGATGAATCCTGATTCTAAATGGAGTAGGGAGACAACTTGGCAGCTATTGTTCACATCACATCACTCAGAGGGAGACCACTGAAAGAGTCCCACACCTTCCCCCTTTCTCTGATGTAGGTCTAGCAATAACTTATGGTCCTAGTTTGAATAGCCCTTCAACTATAAGTTCTCCTTGTCCCTTCTCTCTCTAACCATCTACTTCAAGTCCTCCCAGGGACTGGTTTCTTGACCCAAAACTCTACACTTGTCAACACTGAACCAGTGTTATCTGGTGTCCCATCTTTTAGATGTTCACCACCACCAGTATGTCCTTTGATTCTATCACTAAAAATTACAAAACTGATGAAGTTTACAAAGCACTATTCCATTTGTTATTTCACCCAATCCCTAAAATCTTGTATGCTTTGATACATTTATTTCTTCTTTTTTAAAATTGCTGTCAGTTGGTATATTTAATAGGCCATCACATTTCATTAACTTAGCTAACTCATTAAGCCTAATCAGACATGGAAAACAAAAAGCTAATGATCAAAGTTAGAAAGTGAAGTCTGAATTCCAGAGTTGTCATTTGCAATACAGACCCTCGAGTTCTTCAGAAATGGCTTATTTATTCCAGAAGATTCTTTCCCCCAAATAAAGAAAATCCCTACATGATTCCTTGGCATAGTATCAGACCTTACAAAAAGAATCTTCTAGTACATGTATTTCTTTATTTTTCCCTTGGTGCTGAGGATGGGACCCAGAGCCTCATTCATGCTTGGCTAGCATTCTATCATTGAGCTACATCCCCAGCCCCTGTTACAAGTATTTCTTATCCTCATTTTAAGGATAAGAAGCTTGAAGAATTGTGACTTCTTCTAGGACAAAAGGATATTAAGCTACCAGAACTCATTTTTCTGATAGATCTGTGCTCTTTCACCTACACCCTATTGCCTACTGACTGTCCCTCTCGCTATCTTTGACCTCAAGTTCTCACATACTTGCTTTGTGTCCTTTGCCTCCATATTCCATTTCTTAAATTACTGTACCTCCTAAACCCACAGATTCTCAAACTCTAGGGTCATCCAAAATTATCTAGGATGCTTATTAACATGTGGATTCTGGAACCTCGATCCCAAAGAATCTGATTTAGTATATTTGGAACAGGGACTCAGAATCTCCATTTGACCAAGGATTCTTGGTGATTATGATGCAGAGTGTCCAAGATTTCCCTTTGAGAAATTCTGTCTTAACTATTCTGAAATAAGGCTACAATCAGATAATACTCAAAGTGAAAATGCAGGAGGATTCTTTAGTTTGAGTGTTATGTTGCCTTGAGTTACAGGGCTCTTACCCAATGTGAAATGAATAATGTGGAACATTCAATGAACACAGTTGTTCACTGCAATAAAATGTCAACATTTCATGTCTTTTTTTCAAAATACTTCTTAAGAATTGCTCTTTCTGGCCTGGGGATGTGGCTCAGGCGGTAGCATGCTCGCCTGGCATGCGTGCAACCCGGGTTCGATCCTCAGCACCACATACCAACAAAGATGTTGTGTCCGCCGAGAACAAAAACAATAAATATTAAAAATTCTCCAAAACATTAGAAAAACTAGGGATAACAGGAACTTTCCTCGACATTGTAACAGCTATCTATGCTAAGCCTCAGGCTAGCATCATTCTGAATGGAGAAAAATTGAAGGCATTCCCTCTAAAATCTGGAACAAGACAGGGATGCCCTCTATCACCACTTCTATTCAATATGGTTCTCGAAACACTGGCCAGAACAATTAGACGAAAGAAATTAAAGGCATAAAAATAGGAAAAGAAGAACTTAAATTATCACTATTTGCGGAAGACATGATTCTATACCTAGAAGACCCAAAAGGGTCTACAAAGAAACTACTAGAACTAATAAATGAATTCAGCAAAGTGGCAGGATATAAAATCAACATGCATAAATCAAAGGCATTTCTGTATATCAGTGACAAAACTTCTGAAACGGAAATGAGGAAAAACACTCCATTCACAATATCCTCAAAAAAATAAAATACTTGGGAATCAACCTAACAAAAGAGGTGAAAGATTTATACAATGAAAACTACAGAACCCTAAAAGGAGAAGTAGAAGAAGATCTTAGAAGATGGAAAAATATACCCTGTTCATGGATAGGCCGAACTAACATCATCAAAATGGCAATATTACCAAAAGCTCTCTATAGGTTTAATGCAATGCCAATCAAAATCCCAAAGGCATTTCTTGTAGAAATAGATAAAGCAATCATGAAAATCATATGGAAAAATAAAAGACCCAGAATAGCAAAAGCAATTCTAAGCAGGAAGTGTGAATCAGGCGGTATAGCGATACCAGATTTCAAACTATATTACAGAGCAATAGTAACAAAAACAGCATGGTACTGGTACCAAAACAGGTGGGTGGACCAATGGTATAGAATAGAGGACACAGAGACTAATCCACAAAGCTACAACTATCTTATATTCGCTAAAGGGGCTAAAAGCATGCAATGGAGGAAGGATAGCATCTTCAACAAATGGTTCTGGGAAAACTGGAAATCCATATGCAACAAAATGAAACTGAATCCCCTCCTCTCGCCATGCACAAAAGTTAACTCAAAGTGGATCAAGGAGCTAGATATCAAATCAGAGACTCTGTGCCTGATAGAAGAAAAAGTTGGCTCCGATCTACATATTGTGGGGTCGGGCTCCAAATTCCTCAATAGGACACCCATAGCACAAGAGTTAATAACAAGAATCAACAAATGGGACTTACTTAAACTGAAAAGTTTTTTATCAGCAAGAGAAACAATAAGAGAGGTAAATAGGGAGCCTACATCATGGGAACAAATTTTTACTCCTCACACATCAGATACAGCCCTAATATCCAGAGTATAGAAAGAACTCAAAAAAATTAGACAATGAGATAACAAATAACCCAATCAACAAATGGGCCAAGGACCTGAACAGACACTTCTCAGAGGAGCACATACAATCAATCAACAAGTACATGAAAAAATGCTCATCATCTCTAGCAGTCAGAGAAATGCAAATCAAAACCATCCTAAGATACCATCTCACTCCAGTAAGATTGGCAGCCATTATGAAGTCAAACAACAACAAGTGCTGGCGAGGATGTGGGGAAAAGGGTACACTTGTACATTGCTGATGGGACTGCAAACTGGTGAGGCCAATTTGGAAAGCAGTATGGAGATTCCTGGGAAAGCTGGGAATGGAACCACCATTTGACCCAGCTATTGCCCTTCTCGGACTATTCCCTGAAGACCTTAAAAGAGCGTACTACAGGGACACTGCCACATCGATGTTCATAGCAGCACAATTCACAATTGCTAGACTGTGGAACCAAGCCAGATGCCCTTCAATAGATGAATGGATTAAAAAAATGTGGCATTTATACACCATGGAGTATTACGCAGCACTAAAAAATGACAAAATCATGGAAATTGCAGGGAAATGGATGGCACTAGAGCAGATTATGCTTAGTGAAGCTTGCCAATCCCTAAAAAACAAATACCAAATGTCTTCTTTGATATAATGAGAGCAACTAAGAACAGAGTAGGGAGGAAGAGCAGGAAGAAAAGATTAACATTAAACAGAGACATGAGGTGGGAGGAAAGGGAGAGAAAAGGGAAATTGCATGGAAATGGAGGGAGACCCACATTGTTATACAAAATTACATATAAGAGGTTGTGAGGGGAATGGGAAAATAAACAAGGAGAGAAATGAATTACAGTAGATGGGGTAGAGAGAGAAGATGGGAGGGGAGGGGAGGGAGGATAGTAGAGGATAGGAAAGGTAGCAGAATACAACAGTTACTAATAGGGCATTATGTAAAAATGTGAATGTGTAACCGATATGATTCTGCAATCTGTATTTGGGGTAAAAATGGGAGTTCATAACCCACTTGAATCTAATGTATGAAATATGATATGTCAAGAGCTTTGTAATGTTTTGAACAACCAATAAAAAAAGAAAAAAAGAAAAATTCTCTCTCTCTCTCTCTCTCTCTCTCTCTCTCTCTCTCTCTCTCTCCTCTCTCACTCTCTCTTAAAAAAAAAAAAAGAATTGCTCTTTCCACAGGGTCCTGTTTAAAGGAGTTACAGCCATGCCTACTTTTACAACTAACACTTAGAAATCTGTCTGAAAAAATATTTAAAGTGAACAAAAGTGCAGCTATAGCTCTATTTGCAGTTGTGTGGAACAAATCCATTGCCTTCAACATTATAAAGGTAGCTAATTAAAACTAGGAAACAAAAAACCTCTACTGAATAAAAATAGAATTTTTAGGCATATAAGCAATGGAATAAATCACACATATGGAAAAATCAATAATTTGAATTGTGAAAAATGGAAAAAAATTGAAGCTCAAAAGCTATTACCGGGCAGGCACAGTGGCACACACCTATAATTCCAGCAAATCGGGAGCCTGAGGCAGGAGGATCATGATTTGAAAGCCAGCCTCAACAAAAGCAATGCACTAAGCAACTCAGTGAGACCCTGTCTCTAAACAAAATAAAAAAGGGCTGGGGATGTGGCTCAGTGGTCAAGTGCGCCTGTGTTCAATCCCTGATACCCCCCACAAAAAGCCATTACCAAAGAGAAGAACCCAAAAGACAAGCCACAAACTGGGAAAATATTTGCAACAAACATTGAAAAAAGATGATAGATTTGATATTTTAAAAACCCACAAAAATCAAAAAAGGAAAATAACAAAAAGCAAGAGCAGAAATAAATATACATTAGACAAGTTTAGAATTTAATGGATATTTACACATATATTTATGTATGTATGTACTTTTCAGTGCTGGGGATAAAACCACCAACCCAGAGCATATTAGGCAAACAATCTGCCACTGAGCTACATCTCCAGCCCTACGGATTTGTATTTTAAATGTTCAGCATTTTAAAGCACCAGTGATATGTATGATTTTGTCAATCAGATTAGGAACTTTTAAATAATTAATTGGGAGAGAGTCAGTGAAATGGACAAACACAACTCAAACATTGCTAGTAGTTGGGTAAGTTGGTACAAAATTTCTTTTAAAAAATTAAAATTTCTTATGAATGCTTCTTGGAAAAAAAACACATTCTTAGACCTAGTAAGTTCCTTTCTAGGGTTTTAGTCTAAGGAAATAATAAGCAATTCAAATATAGGATTAAGAAGAGAATTTTTACTATTATAATTATTATTATCATTATTATTTTTGCAGTGCTGGAGATCTAACCAAGTGCTAGACAAGTGTTCTGCCACTGAGCTACACCCACAGCCCCAGATTTTTTTCTTTTTGCCAGTACTGGTGATTAAGCCTAAGGACACTCTACCACATTTTTATTCTGAAATAGGGTCTGGCTTGGAACTTGCAAACCTCCTGCTTCAGCCCCTCAAGTCACCGGATCACAGGCATGCACCACCACACTTGGCCTCAGAATTATTATTATTATTTTTTGCAACACGGGGAATTGAACCCAGGGCCTCATGCATGCGAGGCAAGCACTCTTACCACTGAGCTACATCTCTAGCCTTCCAGAATTTTTTTTTAAACCTACTAGAAGTGTAATAAGGCCAAGTCCTCAAATAAGTTTTGGGCATTTTAAAAAATATTTTATTAGTTGTTGATGAACCTTTATTAGTTGTTGATGGACACAGTGCCTCACACACACTAAGCAAGCACTCTACCAGTGAGCCACTACCCAGCCCCCAGAATTATTTTTAAGAGGGAAAAATTATAATCAAATTGCATGTCCAACAATAAAAGAATGCTTTAAAATAAACAATCCATCATATATCCACATATCAGAATGTTATATAGCAATTTTAAATGGTGTTCTCAAGCATTTAACTTTGCTTAAAAATGTTTCAAAAGGACACTTTGAAAAAGCAAGATACAGAATTTTATATATAATATGACCACAATTTTCTTCTAAAAGATTTTATAGAACATAAAAAAGCTGTAAATAAATACATTAAAATGCTAACAGCTGTTATCTCTGAGTGTTGAAATTTTTATTCTCCTTTTAGTACTTTTCTGTGCTATCAATTCTCTATAATGACCATATGTTAGTTTTATAATCAGAAAATGCAATAAAAGGTATTTCAAAAGTCCCTCTGAAAATATAACCAAACAAAGGAAAAGTTGTCAACTTAATTAATTTATAGTTTGCAAGTGACAGAGAACACTCACCATTTGTTTCTGTAGCAGGCACTGGAATCCATTTATGGAATGCCTGTGACCTTAGTCTCAAGACAACTGCTTATCTGTCTCCCTAATTGAAAGAGGAGGATATGGAGAAAAGACAACAGTCTCTGGGAACAGATGTCTGGAGGGAGATAAAACAAGTATCAGAATAAAGTAAAAGGAAATTTTTTACTAACAATACTTAGTCTAACTTTGTTCTTTGTTAGGATTCTTAGACCAAAACATTTGACCTTGTACACACTGGTATGCCAATTGATCGATATAACTAACACCATTAATATTTACAATTTCTTTAATTTAACAGGAAAGACTTTCCTGCAAAAATTTTAAAAATGTAAACATGAAAAATGTTTTAACCTTAAAATATAAGGGTTAATTTTGATAACTGAAGGACTGAAAAGGAAAATGATATGTGCTAGATTACTTGACCCACCTCATCAGAAACCAACTTTGCATGAGAAAATACCAAAGTACCTAGTCAATATCCATACTCATTGTTTTATTTTGAAACACTGGGGAATCAATTCAGGGCCTCATAAATGCTAGGCAAGTGCTCTACCACTGAGCTAAATTGCCATATTGTATAGGCTAATGTAAAACTCCTGGGCTCAAATGATCCTCCTACCTTGGCCTCTAAGTAGCTAGGACTGCAGGCATGGCCACTATGTCTGGTTCCATGATAATTTTATATTGATAATGCTATCTAGAAAGACCCAGGGGATAGAAATAATTCTGATATATTATTTGTTATCTGAATACTCAACTAGAACCTAAACTTCTTCATATTAAAATCAGCTGGACAGGGGCTGGGGTTGTGGTTCAGCTGTAGAGCACTCACCTAGCATGTGTGAGGCCCTGGGTTCGATCCTCAGCACCCCTTAAAAATAGATAAATAAAATAAAAGTATTGTTTCAAATATAACTAAAAAATAAAAAATATTTTTTAAAAAATCAGCTGGACAAAGAAAAATAAAATGGGATTGCTTCAGGTGATGCGGGAGGGAGGCAGAATCAACATTTTCTTTCATTATTGAAGCATTCACAAACTCAAAGGAGGAAATTTGACTTGGCAAGTGTAATTGTCCATACTCAAAGGACAAGTTCAAAACTGAGGATTCTTTTGTTTGCACTAGGATAAAAAGAGAAAAAAAAACCCATGAGCTTTTTGTCTGTTTTTAGGTGGCCCAATTGAAATAGGGCATGCATGCATCTGTTAAAAAAAAATCATGAAAGAGCTGGGTGGTATGGTATATACCTGCAATCCCAGGTACTCCAGGTACTGAAGCAGGAGGATCTTAAATTAGTGAGACCATAATCTTAAAATAAAAAATAAAAAGAATTGGGAGTGTAGTTCAGTGGTAGAGCACCCCTGTGTTCAATTGCCCAGGCAAAAAAAAAAAAAATGTATAGCCAAGGGACAGAGGATGTATCTCAGTGGTAGAGCACATGACTACCATAAATGAACCTCAATCCCCAGTACTGTGAAGAAACAAATTTAAAACAAACCCAATATTTTGGTAAAACATCTGGCAATCAACTCAGTCTCTTCATGTTTTATCAAATATTTATTTGCTTTATAATCAAATTTAACAGCACATCAAAAAGATCATATACCATCATCAGGTTGGCTTCATTCCAAGGATGCAAGGGTGGTTCAACATATGCAAACCAACAAAGTAATGCATCACACAAATAGAATGATGGATAAAAGTCACATGATCATCCCAATAGATACAGACGAGGTGCCTGTTAAAAGAAGGATTAAAAAAGGGGGGGATGCTTATATGCACAATGGAGTATTATTCAACCATAAAGAAGATTGAAAAAAAAGAAAATTGAAATCTTGTTATTTGCAAGAAAATAGAACTGGAGGACATCATTTTAGTGAAATAAGCCAGACACAGAAAGACAAGTATCACATGTTCTCTGTCATATGTGGAAACTGGAGGGGGGCACCTGAAAGTAGAAGAGGGGTTACTACGGACAAGGAAAGGGACTGGGAGGAGCAGAAGAGAAGGGAGGGATGGCAAAGATATAAGGATGTATAGACATGATCAATGCATAATGTTTGCATGTATACAAATATCACAGTGAATCCCATTAATTTATACGATTAATATATGTTAATGACTACCATAATAAAAATATATTTATTTGTTCTATTGTATGCCTGGGTCTTAGGAACCATAAATACAAAGACCCATAAGAAAGGTTCACTGCCTAGTAGGGGAAGTAGACAAATCAACAATAACAATAGCAATAAGAGTTATGCTATGAGAATGCAGAAATAAAGTTTTATCTCTGCCCAGAAAGGCTGAAGAACTAATCTCAAAGACATGTCATTTGATGTGGGATTGAAGGGTAGGTAACGATTTACTAAGTGAAAAAGCAACATAAGGGAGCTGAGGATATAGTTCAGTTGGTAGAGGACTTACCTGGCATGCATGAAGTCCTAGGTTCAGTCCCCAGAGGAGGGAAAAATAGAGAACATGAAGACAGGTCTCACAGAGGGAAAGAGGGTAAGTGGTAAGTGATGAGGTACTATGTGCCAACAATTTCTATTTAGACACTATATTTGGTATTTTATATATGTTATATTTGATCCTTCATTCAATAACAATTTATTGAGCACATGCTTTATACCTAAATCTATGCTGAAGTGCTAATTTTCATGTGGAGGATACCAAGACATACAGAAACAAAGTAATTTTCCCAAAGCTACATAGATAGTAAGAGACAAACAGATTTAAAGATCTGACTCTCTCCTAAACACCCATCTTCCATTCTATCTCCCAAGGCTAGATTATACAGGTATATAGGCATATTCAGGAAATGTTGGAATATCTGGTTTGGCTTGAATATATAAGGGAATGTGGGAGGTAGAAATGGAGTGAGAAATGGAAGTAGACAATTCATGAAATGTTCCACTACTTTGCATGTTAAGGTTTACATATTTGATCATTTGCATTTGATTTAGAAATGGGTAAATCATTCCTTTTTTGTGACTTTCCAAGAAGATCCTGGAGCGGGTACAATAAAAACTTTCTGAAGTTTTTAAAAACTTATGACCCCACAAAGTTGAGGGGAAAAAAGTCAAGAAAGAATTAAAATTGATTCTCAATGCTGCCATATTTTTTACTTGCCATTAATTTAAAACATCACAAAGCATGAATATTTATCACAATATTGTTTTCTAAACAATATTCTAGGACCTAACCAATGATCAGAGAAGAGCTATCTTCCTGGTACAGTGTCACACACCTGTAATCCCTGGGACTTGGGAGGCCAAGGCAGGAGGATTGCCAAATTGGAGGCTAGCCTCAGCAACAATAGCAAGACCTGGTCTCAAAATAAAATATTTAACATTTTTTTTTTTAAAGAGAGAGTGAGAGACGGGGACAGAGAGAGAGAGAGAGAGAGAATTTTAACATTTATTTATTTTTTCTTAGTTCTCGGCGGACACAACATCTTTGTTGGTATGTGGTGCTGCTGAGGATTGAACCCGGGCCGCACGCATGCTAGGCGAGCGCGCTACCGCTTGAGCCACATCCCAGCCCCAAAATAAAATATTTAAAAAGGACTGGAGGTGTAGTACATGGGTAAAACACCCATGGGTTAATCCTCAGTACCAAAAAAGAGAGAGGAAGAGGGAAAACGGCTATCTGAAGCAAATATGAAGAGTACTAAACAAAAATAACAGTGATGTGTTGCATCATAACCACATTGTGTTTAGTTATTTTAATGTTTTTACATATCTAAAAATTTTCCAAAATCTGCATATTCCTTGAAAACTCATTACTTATAAAATTATGTCTCATAAAATGATCTATAAACATTTTAAGTAGTGTTGCAAAGTGTTTTACAATAAAAATTGAGTTGGGGGCTGGGGATGTGGCTCAAGTGGTAGCACGTTCCCCTGACATGTGTGAGGCACTGGGTTCGATCCTCAGCACCATATAAAAATAAAATAAAAATATAGTGTCCACCTAAAGCTAAAAAAATAATTTTTTTTAAATTGAGTTGTCAAGTACTACAAACCAGCAGTCATTTAATGGGATTTATATTAAGGCGTCAGGCAATAAATGATCATGGAAAAGAACCATGCTCCATATTGGATCAAAAACATTGGTTTTAAGTTTGTAAATGTCAATGTTTAAGCAAATATTTGGTTGCCCTGGAATATCAAAGCATTTTATTAACTTAATTTTTAAAAATTGTATTGGTTCTTTTTAGTTATACATGACAGTAGAATTCATTTTGATTTTTTTTTATTAGTTGCTCAAGACAATACAATGATCTTCACATATCATACATTTGAATCAAATGGGGTATGAATTCTCATTTTTCCAAGAGTACAGATTGCAGGATCACATTGGTTATACAGCCACGTTTATACATACAGCAATACTAGTGTCTGTTGTATTCTGCTGCCCTTCCTATCCCCCCCTCCCCTCCCCTCCCATCACCTCTCTCTACCCAATCTACTGTGACACATTTCTCTCTCTTTTTAAATAGAAATAAAACAAATTAGCTTATGAACATGATACTATCATTTTATATAATTTTTAATAATTGAAAATGTTATTAATAGTTATGTACTTCTTGAACTTATATAACTTTGTGCTTTCATGCATGTTATAAATTATGCATCATTTTCCCTTTTAGAAATGAAATTTGTATTTCTCATTATTTATGAAATGTTGTAAGACATTTAAAACAAAAATTACAGTACTAACCATAAGCATTCAATTAGCCCAATTTTCTGATCCTGCACTTTGGAGGCTGAGCTGCTCCAAACCTTCAGAGAGTTTTCTTACCTACAAACAATATTGGGTTGATATAAATATTACTGAAGGCATTGATTTATTTTTGAAAATATGCATTTAATTCAAAAAAGGAAAATAAGTATAGGAAAGACCTTAACATTCTGAATCATTTCTGGTAAATAGAATAATAATAAATTGCTAATTTAAGTATTACAAGATAAATTTAAAGGGAGAAAGAATTATCGACAACTGGTTCTAATCTTGCACCTCCACTCTGTACATCTGGGGAGCTCCAATATATGTTGCTGGGAGATAGGCCAGGCAGGTAGTCATACTGGGATTTTAAGGATGTAGTGTGGGGCCAGGGGTATAGTTCAGTGATAGAGTACTTGCCTAGCATATATGAGGCCCTGGGTTCCACAAGGAGGGAAAAATAGGGAATATGAAGGCAGGTCTCACAGAGGAAAAGAGGGTAAATGTACCACAAAATAAATATCCATGCATGACCAAAAATCATCTCCGGCCACCAGGAACTCCAGCCCTGCTTTACATGCCTGTTTCACCACAAAATAAATAAATACTGCCAATCCTTTGCAATTTGTTACTGATGCTTCTCTCTTTGGTGGATTTTTTTGCTCTGTCAATGTTAAAATTTACATTAATCCAGAATGATTCTGACATTTTAACAAGAAGTACCTGCTTCAATCAAGGTAAAAAAGAATTCCAAAAGAATAAATAAGGATGAAATTTATTTCTCAGATTTGATAAAGAGAAAGGGTTTCGTTCTCCTTTAACAGAACAGAGAGGATCTTGTATATTTAAAGGGAAGGGAAGGGGAAAAAAGAGAATTAAGAAAGCAAAATAAATGAAGTCTTCCTATTATATGACAGAATGACTTGCCATGGGACCTCTTCCTATTGATGTGAATAATTTATTTCAGCCTTCATTCAATGTAGTGAATTTCACATCTCTTAGTTTCAAAGTCATTAGTTACACAACAGACTGAAAGGGATGCTCCAAATAAGGGATCTTTGCACTTTTGTGTGATCATTTGGGACACTATCTCAAAACTAACAAATCAGGTTGGGGCTGTAGCTCAGTGGCAGATGTTCCATGCCCTGGGCTCTGTCCCCAGCACCTTCAGAAACAAAACAAAAACAAATACCTCTCTGCTGAGGTTCTATTCAGGTTTCCTTTGCCTTCCTTGCTTCCTTCTCAGATTAGATCTTTAAAGCTCAGATTTTGTATTTCCTTTGGTAATTCTTTACCTGCTATTTGAACTCAGCCAGTCCCCTATTGTTTGTTTGTTGAGCCAGGGTCTCTGATATTTTCCCAGGCTATCCTTGAACTCCTGGGGCCCAAGGATCCTACCTCTTCAGTCTTCCAAGCCCCTAGGACTATAGACATGTGTCACCACTGCCTGCCAGTCCCCCATTGTTGACTTATACAGGAAATCCACAATTGGAAGTAACTCCACCCTACTACATGGCATGAATTATGACAATGTCATGGGAATGCATCATTATCTAGCATATTCGCAAAGCCACACTTAAAATGGAAATATATAGAAAGAAAATTATAATCCTCCAGAATGCCACCTGTTAAAGTAACTTTATAAAAGGACTTCAAAAGAACTAAAAGATTGAAGCAAGTCATTTTATTCCTGTGGGCCTCGGTTTTACTAATCTATAAAAGCCAGAGTGATAGTCTACACTTTCTCTAATACAGAAAGCTTATAATTTTAGAGCTGGGGATATAGCTCAGTGGTAGAGCACTTGTCTAGCATGCACAAGGCCCTGGTTTGGATAACCAAGAACCAAAACAAAGCAACAAAAGGAACAACAGCCAAAAAAAAAAAAACACTTATGATTTTTTTTAAAAAAAATTTCTAGTTGTAGATGGACAGAATGCCTTTATTTTATTTGTATATGGTGCTAAGGATGGAACACAGTGCCTTGTATATGACAGCCAAGCGCTCTGCCACTGAACTATAGCCCTAGCCCCCACTTATGATTTTTAATTATAAAATTAGTTACATTTTTAAAATTTTTGTATATATTCACAGTGCTAAGGATCTAACCCAGGGCCTAAGATGTGCTAGGCAAATGCTATACCCCGACCTATACCCCCACTTCTCAAATTATTTCACTTTTTAAATTTGATACTTCAGGAGACTATATTAGATAAAATTAAAGGGAATATCACAAATGTGCTTTGGGTGTTTTGTTATAAACATATATTTTAGAATCTATTCCATTTGCTTAAGTGAATTATGGTTGATAAAATCCATAATTTGGAGTTCATCAGGTAGGAGAAATTGGGCTGTACCAGTACATTTTCTGAAAAAATTGATAAATTATGCCTGTGTCTATAGTGTACCTAGAGGTTAACTGAAATTTTGTTGTTTGGTATTTGTAGCAAATAACCTTTCACCGAAATTATCTTACATTTTAATATCCTATAGAATACAGCCTAAAAATATATCACCCTTAATTTTTGGTCTTCATAATGATGAAATAGCTCTATTATTATTCCTGAGTATAACCTAAAAATATTAATAAGTAGTAAGGTAGAATTATATTCTTTCTGCTGTCATTGGCATACATTACTATTACATGAATTCATTTGCTTAGCCTTCAAAGTTGATAATTTGATTTCGTGAAAAGAAAACACCATGAGTAGAATTATGAAAAAATAAATACATGCTATTACACACAGCTAACAGTAGATTAACCATTAGTGTATTGTCTTAGTCTGTTTGTGAAAGCTTAGACTAGGTGATTTATAAACAATTTAGATTTATTGCTCACAGTTCTATTGGCTACAAAATTCACAAGACAGGAGATGATTTAGTGCCAGGTGAGGGCTCTGCATAGCATAGTGCCTTCAAAAGGCCTCATCTGTCATTTGTGCAAATCAGTTCTGTGGGGTCTCTTTAATGAGGGCACCAATTGCAATCACTAGGGCTCCATCCTCATGACCTAATCACCTCCCAAAGACCTCACCTGCTAATACCATTGCCTTGGTGATTAGGTTTCAACTTGGGTGAAGAGGCACAAATATTCAGACCATAGAATTAAATAAATGTGTCTGCTAATCTACAAAATTTACTGCTAGTGGGCTAACCAATTTTCGGTGGAAGTCAAAAGAAGGTGGTCAGCAGTGTTCCCACCTGTGCTTCATTTCATGAGATAAAAGTACAATAAATATTTCCCATAAAATCCTATGGGCCTGCCGGGTGCAGTGGTGCACACCTGTAATCCCAACAGCTCTAGAGGTTGAGGCAGGAGGATTGCAAGTTCAAGGCCAGCCAGCCTCAGCAATTTAGCGAGGCCCTAAGCAACTTAGCCAGACCCTATCTCAAAATAAAAAGTAAAAATGGCTGGAGATGTGGCTCAGTGGTTAAGCACCCCTGCATTCCTAGTACCAAAAAGGAAAAATCCTGTGGGTCTAATCACAGGCTGTAGAGTCAGGTATGAAATGGGGCCATTCCCCACCTACCAGCACACCTCAGCTCCTGTATCTCTAGACAAAATTCTGTCAGACAAAAGTTACTTATTCTGTAAACCTTATTTATCTCATCTTAAAATGGCAATAATGTTTTCAACTATGGGAGAGAGTTATTAATCTTAAGTGAGATAATGTATGTAAAATTTCTAGAAGGCAGCTTACCACACAGAAGCAACTCACTAAGGATTAGTCTTAATGGTTGTCATTTATCTTCCTTCCCCAGTGGAATTTTGTCATTATGGTTACATTCAAATTTAAAAGGTGAAAAAGAAGAGAGTAAATAGCTCTTTGTTGGTTGCTTGGTGTTGAAGACTGTGAAGACCTAAGATTGGCTCATTTCTATTTTATTTAATTTTTTAAATTTTTTAAAAAATATTTTTTAGATGTTGATTAACCTTTATTTTATTCATTTATTTATACACAATGCTGAGAGTCGAACCCAGTGCCTCACACATGCTAGGCAAGCGCTCTAATGCTGGGCCACAACCCCAGCCCTCATTTCTATTTTAATCTCTTTCATATCTTTACTCATGAACCAACTCTTAAATACCGCTTTAAGAACACAGCTCCAGGGCTGGGGATATGGCTCAGTTGGTAGAGTGCTTGCCTAGCTTGCTCAAGGCCCTGGGTTCAATCCCCAGCACCACCAAAAAAAAAAAAAAAGAAGAAGAAGAAGAAGAAGAAGAACATAGCCCCAGATGGGTGCAGTGGTGCAAGGCCTGTAATCCCAGCTACTCCAGGGACTGAGGATCAAAAATTTGAGGCTAGCCTGGGCAACTTAGTAAGACCTTGTCTCAAAATAAAATTAAAAACTGCTCAGGATATATCTCTCTATGTATGTATGTATGATAGAGCACATCTCCAGTATCTGTAGATCCTAGGTTCAAATCCCCAGGACCACAAAAACACAGCTCATCCAGATGCCAAGACCATACTAGAGTAAGCACAGAAATCTAGACAGTGGTTGGCAAACTATAGTCCACAAGTCCCATCTGTTGCTGCCTATTCTTATAAACAGTTTTATTGGCATATCAACTGTGCCCATTTGTTTATTTTCTATGGCTGTTCAACAGCAAAGTTGAGTAGTTGTAACAGAGACTGTGTGGCCTGCATGCAAAAAAAATATTTACCATCCAGTCCTTTACAGACAATGTTTGCTGACTCTTGACCTAAAATATTTCTTAGGAGTCTAATCTCATTTCCTATGATGTTCTTTCCAAAGGACCCTCAAATGTGTTTTTAAAAATTTAAAATCTTGGGGCTGTGGTTGTGGCTCAGTGGTAGAGTGCTCGCCTAGCATGTGCAAGGCCCTGTGTTCGATCCTCAGCACCACCTAAAAATAAAATAAAAATATTGTGTCCAATTACAACTAAAAATATATATTTTTAAAAATTAAAATCTTAGTTAAACTTAGTTATAAGCCTACTCCATTCCATCCAGGGAATGAGATTTATCCTACCAGGATGCTACTCAGTATGTGACAGGAATGGAATCTTCAAATGGACAGCTTTACATTCTATTTGTGCCCTTGTTAGGTGACTCTGTGACACTGATAAACAAGCCAGTGAAAATATTCTTGGTATTAATTACAAATAGATGTTGATTTGAAAGGGAACTTATATTCTCAACTCTTCTGTAACACTTCCTAAGGAACCTTTTATTTGTTGAGATGAAATATCCAATTATCTTTATAACTACTGTTTATTAAAACCATGCCATGACTGAAATACTTATACCAATTGTCACATGATGATTCAAACATTTCTAAAAGTGTGAAAGAAGAAATATAAGTTTTGTTATCTGGGTTATTTCTGGCTTATTTGGCATAAAGTGGTTTTTATACACCATTTAACTTAAATCCTTTGTGGTAAATCGAAGCACTTTGTACTTCTCTCTATGACAGTGGCAAACAAGGGATCATGATGACCAAGTGACCTTTTAAGTCCTTTTGAGGGGGCAACAGGGATGGAACTCAATAGCACTCAACCACTGAATCACATCCCATCCCAATTCCGTGCTTTATTTAGACACAGGGTCTCACTGAGTTGCTTAGTGCCTCGATTTTGCTCAGGCTGGCTTTGAAATCGCTATCCTCCTGCCTCAGCCTCCAGAGCCACTGGAATTACAGGTATGCCCCACCATGCCCTGCTCTTATCGCTTTTGACTTCTATGAGTTTAGTTTGTTTTCTGCAGTTATAGATGCTTTCTCTAATTTATTTCTGCCATCATACATATCCACATTAATATGGTTTTCCATGTGCTTAAGCAGCTTAATTCTGTCAATCTCAGGGTTTTTTTTTTAAAAGTAATAGCCTTATTAAGATATAATTCACATACCACACAGTTCATTCATTTAAATGGTTCAATTCAATGGTAGAATGAGCACTTTGCATTCCCCAGGCTCCCAGCTCCTAAAAAGAAATAACAACAACAACAAAAAAAGATGGACAAGATGATAACTCTTGTAATGCCAGCTACTCTAGAGGCTGAGGTAGGAAGACAAGAAGTTTGAGACCAGTCCGGATAATTTTGTGAGACACTGTCTCAAAATAAAAAATAGATAAAAGGGCTGTGGATACAGCTCAGTGGAAGACAGCCACTGTGTTCAATCTTCAGTTCTACAAATAAGTGAATAACCAAAATGGTATGATTCAATAGCTTTTAGTTGATTCATAAAGTTGTACAAATACCAAACAATCTATTTTAGATTTCCATTACCCCCCCCACAAAAGAACCCCACACACATTAGCAGTGACTCCCTGGTTTCCTCCAACTCTTCTCCTTTCCAGTCCCTAGCAACCATTAATTTACTTTCTGTCTCTTCAGATTTTCTCTTTTTGTACTTTTCATATAAATGGAATCGTACAGTCTGAGGTCTTTTGTAAATGGCTTCTTTCAGTTAGCATAATGTTTTCAAGGTTCATCCATGCTATAGTGCTGTCAATCTCCTTTTAAAGTCACATTTTGCATATTCAGTAGACACAGACTCAAATATTTAACCATGACCATTCTTTGAAGAATAAATAGTAATAGCATTTAAAAATGTGATTATATGCTTTCTCTCTCTCTCTCTCTGTCTCTGTCTCTGTCTCTCTCTCTCTCTCTCTGTGTGTGTGTGTGTGTGTGTGTGTGTGTGTGTGTGTGTGTGTCTGTCTGTCTGTCTGTCTGTCTCACTCTCTCTCTCTCTGGCAGACACTTCTAAGTTCACCAAAATCTATTCTAACATAGTAGACTGGACATGACTGTTTCTTCCTGGTTAATGGTGTGGAGAATCATGGATAATCTGTTCTATTTTTAAATGTGCTCTGTAATTTATTCTGAAGGGTCTTTAGTATATCTTTAACAGAATCTTCTCATCAGAAATCCCCAATATTTGAAATTACATTCTGACAAAGATTTAAATTAAAGATATCATCAAAATGAGTACCTTATATACAAGACATACAAAAGGATAAAATCAAGATGTGTTTGAGCTGTTACACTCACCTACCTTTACATTCCTGTAAATTTCAGGCATGTTTATATTTATTCAAGAAGCAAAATGCAATGTGTGAGACTGAGGATGTTGCTTAGTTTGTAGAGTATTTGCCTAACACACACAAGACTCTGGGTTCCATTAATAAATACAAACAAAAGTGATGTGTGTCAATTGGTTACAGAGATCTCATAGGAGAGGTGGGGATTAATAGGCTATATAGAAAGTAACTGTCAAAATTACTGTAGCCAAAAGCAAAATTTTCTGTGACTTGTAGTTAAAATGCTATAAAGTCACAAGTCTTTAATCACTAAAGTAAGTTTAACAAATACATAGTTCTCCCTCTGTATCCACAATGGAATTGGTTCCAGGCCTCCTGCAAATAACAAAATCCTTTATATAAAAGTCCCCTATACAAAACGGCCCACAATATATGCATATAACCTGCATATCCTTAATCTCTAGATGTTTTATAATACCCAATACACTGTAAATGCTCTGTTAATAGTTGTTATACTGTATTGTTTACAAAACAATGACAAGGAAAGACTGCACATGTTCAATAGAGACACTCTTTTATTTTTCATTTTCATATTTTTTATCTGTGGTTGACTGAATCCAATGGATGGAGAGGGATGATGGCCTACTGTATTTTATCTTTTTTAAAAAATATTTTTTAGTTGTTGATAAACCTTTATTTTATTTATTTATATGTGGTGCTTAGAATCAAACCTGGTGCCTCAAACATGCCAGGCAAGTGCTGTATCTCAGAGCCCCAGCTCCAGCCCCTGTATTTTATCTTTTAAATGATTTAAATAGATAAGATCTCCAGTAACCTTTCCAATTGATGTTATCACTGGATCTTTATTTTAAGCAAATTCTCAGCTTTTGTTTTTCATACAGAGAAATAGAAGTCTAGAAAAGAAGCCCAATTCCAGAAACTCACCTAAAACTTGCCCCTTTTGTTCCCCCACCCCCAATGGCATGTTTTACATTTCTACTTAGCCTTTTAAAAATTTGCCCATTTCTTTCAAGCCTCCTTGAATCCCACTGTACAAAGGATGCCTTCTCTACTTTAGCCTACCATTTTCATTCTTTTCAGAGTTCTCACAGCACCCCTTATATATTCGATCTTAAATTGTTTTCAATGATTTCAGTTGTGTTGATTTTGCTATTTGAATTAGTATTAGACTATTAATTCTTTGTGTATTGAGATCATATTTTTTCTATCCTGCTTATAATACTTAATTGAATACTAGAACCTAATAGGCTCTTAAAAGAATATTGTTGATTAATTATAAATTTAATAGACAGCAAAATCAGGGAAATGCATTTGTTTTAAGCATTTCCAATGATGGCAGTGACCTTCATTGGATCTACATAAATGGATCTAATTTGATGTTGATTAAATATGTCCTAATCCTAATAAATATATTCCAATTAATTCTGTCTTTAAATCTTAATTTTTCAACAATTGAAAATCTAAAGTAACCTTGGACATATCACAGCAACTTCTTTATGACAATGGGTTTGTAAAATAATTGACCCATAATGGATGTTTGAAAAGTATTTGCCAAATGTCCATTAAAGGAATTAGCATTCATGTACTATGTTGGTATATATTTTGAGTTATAAACATGAAAAATATTCTACATTTACTAAACAATGAAGATAACTGTTCTAATTTTTATCCTTTGGTTGAAAAAATTTTAAGAATTTCCAGATCTACTAAGATTTCCTCAATGCCTAATATTGTAATTATAAAAGAATTTTCTAAAAATCCATGTCACAATGTTAATAAAAAGAAGACTAAAGGATTGATTCAATACTTTAACATGAAATATAATTATCATATAAACTATAAGATGAAAGAAAAAATAAATGAGTTCTTAGAGGCAAACTGATAAAATAAGAAACAAAACAGATTAGTATGCAGTTCTATATTTATTTTTTCACATTTTTATTGGTGCAAATGATGAAATTTGTTGTGACATATTCAAACATGCACACAATGTAATAATATCACTTCCCAGTATAATTCCACATTTAGACACTGATAAAACAGATGAGTTAGAAAAATGATTCAGCATTAAATCAATCAAGATTCTTTAAATTATTCCTTACTTCTCTTATATAAAGTTTGTGCAGCAAATTACTTTTTAAAAATGTTTATATTTCATTTTTATTTATTTATTTAGCCTAGCTGAGGATTGAACCCAGGGCCTCAAGAATGCTAAGCAAGCACTTTGCCACTGAGCTACATACCTGTCCCCAAAAGGTTTTCCTGTTTTATTTATTTTTGTACTGGAGATTGAATCCAGGGGCACTTTACCACTGAGCTAGATTCACAGCTCTTTTTATTTTTTTATTTTGAGACAGGATCTCACTAAATTGATGAGGCTGACCTTGAATTAACTATCCCCTTGCCTCAGCCTCCTGAGTCAATGGAGAACTACACCTATGTCACTGCACCCAGCCCAGAAGGTTTTTTTTTTAATATTTTTAGTTGTAGATGGACACAATAACTTCATTTTTTAAAGGTTTTTTTGTGTGTGTATGTGTGGTGCTGGGGATTGAACCCAGTGCCTCCCATGTGCTCAGCAAGTGCTCTACCACTGAAAACAATCCCAGCCCCCAGAAAGGTTTTTAAAAATAGATTAAAAGGAAACTGACAGCCACAAGTGGTAGCCCACACTGTAATTCCAACAATTTGGGAGATTGAGGCAGGAGGATGGCAAGTTCCAGGCCAGCCCAGGCAATTTAGCAAAACCCTGTCTCAAAATAAAAAATAACAAAGGCTGGGGATTAGAGCTCAGTGGCAAAGTGCCCCTGCATACAATCGCCAGTACTGCAATAAATAAATGAATAACAATGAAAGAAAGAACAAAGGAGCCAGGTGTGGTGGCTGGCGCACACCTGTAATCCCAGTGGCTCCTGTGCCTGAGGCAGGAGGATCACAAGTTCAAATCTAGCCTCAGCAATTTAGCCAGACCCTGTGTCAAAAATCCCTGGTATAAGGGGGGAAAAAAAGAAGGAACAAAAGAAAGAAAATGACAACTTACTCTAAGAAAGTTTCTAGAAAAAACTCAGATTGTATGCATTTCATAAATTTTGAACTGGCTTGGGGAGAGCGTTGGGAAAAGCAATAGAAAAAAAAGAGCCAAGAGAAAGGGAATATGATTGTGGAAAGGGAGTAAGAAAGGTAAATTGGACAGAGAAAATCTAAAGGGGAAAATGGAGTTTCCTATGATATTCAAGAAAGATAAGAAGAAATGCTTTCAAAATTTTGTGATACTGATTTTAAGTTATTTATTACAAAGTCAAATGGGATTGAAAATTGGAGATGGAAAGAAAAGGCCAAGACTCTTAGGTTATTGATTCACAGGGTCTGTGAGAGACCTATATACTGCTTTTTACTGCTGTTGTTTTACAAGAATAAACCCATAAAATAACCATTATTTCAACAAACATTTACTGAACTCCTAGGTGCTGGGCACTATGCAAGGTGAGGTTAAGATGAACTAGAGCCCATAACCTGCCTATAAGCAGCCAGAGGGGACCCTGAAAATCATGTGATAGTCTTTTTTTATATAGCTATGAAAACTATCAACTTTGGCCTCTTTGTGAATGATCGATCCTATGTGTGTTAAATTGATGCATGGAAGACACAAAGAAATGCAATCTAACTAGAGCTTTGAGCTTGAAGCTCCTTTCCCAGAGCAAAATGCTAAAGTTTGAAAGGGTCTTTTTAGATTTCAGGCAACACAAACATAGTTTAGTGACATCAAGTTGCGTGTTTTAATGGTACTCATTACAAAGGCGTTTTACCTGGATTATACTGTTGGGCCTGTTAAACAGGAATCTCAACTAGAATCCAAATTGGTGCTTCTGTGCTTAAGGCATGCTTTATCTGTTGGAAAGTTACTGATGAGATAAGTAGTGCTATCACCTGGACACCCTACAGTTTTTAAGTATGGACTAACTCACTTCCATTAAAATGGAATTTAACTAAGCCAGGTGTGTTGTGGGAGGCCAAGGCAGAAGAATGGCAAATTTGAGGCCAGCCTGGGCAATTTAGTTAGATCCTGTGTCAAAAAAAAAAAAAAAAGTCTGGAATGTAGCACAGTGGTAGAGCACTTGCTTAGTATATACTAGCTCTGGGTTCAATCTGCAGTGCCAGAAGATAAAAATAAAAATGAAAATAAAGCAGATGTAAAACTGAAGTACCCTGGTGAAAAATCTAGAAATTTTGTGTAAGGATCTCAGAAACAACACCAAGCCTTGAGCCAATTATTGAAAGTAAGAAATCTCATTTTGGAGCCTATTGTAAATGCATATGGCAATGTACTGCATGTTCAATTCAACACCAACATATTGAAGTCAGTATTTTTGTGCTGACCAAAACCTGACCTAGTACAAAATTTCTTATAACAGAAATTTAATGTTTCTGAAAGCATGATTACCCTCTCATTTCTTTTTTTACCTTCTTGTACCTTTCATAAGTTCTTTCAGTTGGTTAATCATTAATTAATATTTAACAAGGCTTTTCCCCAGTGCCAAATCCTTCTCAGCTAGTCTAGCCTTTAGGCAATGTATGAACTCCCCCACACCTCACTTAAGAAGCCCTGGCACTCACTACAGGTTAATTTCTCTAAGGAAATTCATAATAGCAGATCAAGTTAGGGCTTTTTTTACAAGAACATTTAATTTTTTAAACCTCTCAATTTAGCATTTTTCCTGGTGCATATAAAATGGAACTTAATTGAACCAATTTTAAGTTTTCACAAAACTTTCCAAGCACACATTTCCAGAACAAAAATGATTATGACTAGAACAGGAAAGTTTTGTGAAACAGGAAAGTGCTTAGACATTTTCTTCTACAGCTGTCCCACAAACCGCTTCTTTGACTCCACCCTACAGAATACCCCCAACTCTGGCCTTCTCTCTAGACCTTTCCAATTCCAAAGGATTGGAATGCAGATAAGGAGGAGTCAGTTATGACAAGGAGGCAACCTCATGAGCAGAGGAGAAGAAATGATACTCTGGGAAGCAGGAGCACTCTCCAAATTTTCTCTGGTGAAAGGAGACTCATGAGAATTGAACCCATGTGCAAATGAATGGAACCAAGTTACTTCCACTGCCCGCTCCCACCTCCGCCTCTCACTCCTTTCCACATGGACAAACCTTGCAGACAGAGGTGATTCTGGTCAACAATTTACTTGGCTGGAAGCCAAGGGCATGAGGGCTTTGCCTTCCCCATCCCGCTCCCTTAATTTCTTAAAGAAAGGGTTGTTGGTGGAGTTTCTCTGGGTGTTGTTATCACCTGAACAGAGCAGATGAAACAAGCAATGTTTCTTGCCAAGCCGAGATTCTTTTCGCGATTCCGTGAGAAATTGCCTGTCCCCTCTCCCAGACCTAAATAGTTGACGTTCAAACTCTTGTTCCTGCATTCCCATCTTTTCATTTCTCCCACAAGATTTTTTGTTTTGTTTTTGTGGTACTGAGAATTGCCTATCACTGAGTCACATTCCCAGCCCTTTTAGTTTTTACAAATGAGTTATTCATTTTTTATTTCAATGTATTTGTTTAGTTGGGTTTTCCCACAAGATTTTTTGAACATATACTTCAAGTCAGGCACTGTAGACTTCTAACTTCTTAGCCCAGGTAGGAAAGAAAGAAACCAGCGCCAGAGACCCGTCTCTGCTCCCTGCCGCAGAGTCACAGTTACCATCCCTACTGAGTGCCCATCCCAGTGCCTACTCTCTCAATGCTCCACCCAGTTGATGTGACAGGTTCGTGGCCCAATCCCCTTCCTGGTTCCCAAGCGGACTGCTAGTACTACCCGAGCCAATAGCGGCGGCCGAAGGGCGGAGGGGGCTGGCAGAAGGGGAGGGAGCGCTGGCTTTAGAACAGCAGCCACAAGGATTCCTAGGGGCAGAAGTTGTCTGAGTGTTGGTCGGAGGCAGTTGGGCCAGACCTGGGACTCTGCGACTTTACGTAAGTGCTTTGCAGGCACTGGCGGGCACTAGGGGAGCGGGTTTCCTGGGCGTGGGCTGAAGTGGGTCCTGGGGAGAGCATCTCCGGTAAACTCAGTAGAAACGTGCCTTGCACCGACTGACCGGGTTTGGGCAGAAGGGGGAAAGATCTGAGAAATTTCAGTCTCAGCCTTTGGGCGTCCAGGCGATCATTTGCAACCGGGATGGGTAGGAGTGACTGAGGATTCACCACCACCACCCGCCGCAGGCATTTCTTCACTATAGAAGACAGTGCTTTCTCTCTAGTTGCTCTTAAACTTGTTGCCCACCTCGGGCTGGAGTCCTTGACGCCAACCACTGCCCAGATTCCCTTCCTCCACGGCAGCTCCGAAGTGGAAACCGAGCGACTAACTTCCCTCCGCTGTCCTTCTCCAGCTCCTGCCATTCCCCCCTCCCTCTCGCCCGGACTCAGGAAATCCCGGAGCCCGCAGCCCGCGACGCCTCCAGCCCCCGCTCGCCCGCCTCGGTGACCCGGCTGCTTTACACCGACCCCGAGGCTCCGAGCCCGGGCGGAGTGCGGTGGCCAGGGGAAGGAATCTGGCTCGCGTTGCCTGCCTTCTGCTTGCTTCCCCTCCTTGCCATTCCCCAGAGCGTCGCGATCGCACCGCGTCTCCCTATGAGTAAGCACTTTTTTTCTTTCAGTAGCAGAACATCTCTGGGCCAGTAGGGCAGTATCTTCCGAAGTTCTTCTCTCCTCGGACCCGGTGCCTCTAGTGTGCTCTCTTCCTAGCTGCTCTGCTGCGGAAAGCGCGCAGTCAGGGCTGCAGCTGCCCAGGACCTCTCCCGGCTCCCTTAGAGGGTGAGCGTAATAGGTGGTGGAAGGGGGATGATGCTGCCCCTTCCTCCGCTCAGCTGCACTTGCCTGTGTTTACTTTTCTCTACCCACTATACTTAAGCGCTCTACTGAGAGGCAGGGGACGCCAGGGCTTTTCGCCAGTAGCAAAGTTGCCGTCGCCGCCCCGGCTGCTCTAATGTGCTGGTGGTTCCTACTGCCCACCAGGCTCCAGGCAGGAGCTGGTCCCAGCCCCAGAGGTGGTGTGGAGTTAATACCACCTGACACTTCCCGTTCGAGATGCTTCTTGCTTCTCACTTGAACTGCATTACATCCCCAGTGGTGCAGAAGGTCGAGCTTGAAATTAAGAGACTTGGAGAGCCTCGCCATTTAGGATCAGACAGAAGCGATGCTCGGGGTGCCCGGCATATTCAAGGCAGAAGCAGGGAGAATGGAGCATGGCTGGCCACTGTAAGTAGGAAACGTAGGTGAAATTAAAAACTACTGAAGAGTAAGTTTTTCCTCCAGTTGGATGTCACAGTGTATTTGGGAACCTAAACTTGATCCCTGCGATGCACTTTACAGTGACTTCTAACTGTGGCCGCAATCCCACACATGCCAATTGGCATCACGTGCTCCAAGTCTCCGATGCCCCTAGGGTAATGGTCACATGACATCTTTTGACTTTAAAAGTGGAATGTAGTGACTGAGGCCCTTATTCCAGAAACTACGTCGACAAAAAGGGGGGAGGGGGACTCAAGGGAATTCTACTTGGATTTGGATTCGAGAAACAGAAAGGGAATTTGGTGCTCCAATTTTATCCAAAGTAAAGACCGGAGCCACTTTTAAAATAAAGACTTAAAATATATTTGTGCTGGGACATGACATAGCTCTATTTTTTTCCCTACAATCTCATATAGCTTTTGTAAATTAAAAAATATATATATTTTCTAATTATTTTCTAGGAAAGATATCCTTTTACTTATATCCCATTTTGCACCTAATTGCTAGAATTGACCATACTCATAAGATAATGTTAAAAAAATAAGGCTCTGTCCATATTCCTGACATGTCCTACATTTTAATTGAACCATTCTCTATATTGGGCATTTATTTAAAGGTGGTAGCTAAGCCCTTGACTAAAATTAATTATACAGTTATTTATGATAGGGAGTTAATTGAATCAGAAATCATGCACAAAACCAGTCCACACTAAATTTGACAAATAAGAGTTGGTTGGGGTTTTGGTTGGCCACGGTTTGGTTAAAATAATGAGAGGACTTTAAACAACTTTCCCATATTGTCCTATACCCACCCATGTGGCCCAAGTTAAGTTTGCTGCTGGGAAAACGTGGCAATTTGCTATTTAGATTATATATTGCAGAGTATAGAAACAACCAGAGGAATCTCAGAGGTCAAGAGTTTGAAAGCTTTATTTAGTTGCAAAGTAGGGATCCAGTTGATACACATTCCATCTTAAAACTAGGGCAGAAGTCATAAAAATGAAACAGACTATTTAAGAGCTTTTTGTCTTTGTAATTTTTTTTGTTCCAAGCCCTTTTTGTTTACTGTTGCAACCTCTGAATGAATTGGCCACTCATTTTGTTGCTGTGCCTGGATTTCTGAGCTTGAAACTACCTTAAAGCACAGAGTTCTGTTCCTCAGGCTAGCCTTGTGGCACAGATTAACTAGCAATGGATTTAAACTGCACCTGAACTACTAGAGTTAACTACACTGGTGGATAGACCCCCCCTAGTGGAAATGAGATGACAATATAATTTTAGATTGAGCTAATAAATGTTTAACCTTAAAATATAAAAAGGGGGATACTACTGTCCCACTAGGCTACAGTGGTAGGGAGAGAAGATTTTTTTTTCTGGCACTGGGGATCAAACCTAGAGCCTCCTACTAGCAGTCTAGTGCTCTATCACTGAGCTACACTCCTAGTCCCAAGAATTATTTTTTAAATGTTATGAGATCCTATCCATATGAAATCATTGGCAGGGCATAGTGAGGCATGCCTGTAATCCCAGCAATTGGGAGGCTGAGGCAGGAGGATCACAAGTTTAAGGCCATCCTCAGCAACTTAAGTTCTAAGCAATTTGGTAAGACTGTCTCAAAAAGGGCTGGGATGTAGCTCAGTGGTAAAATGCCCCTGAGTTTGATGTCCTATACCAAAAAAGAAAAGAATCATCATTAGGCTTTAGTCCACAGCATTTCACTGCCTTGGGATTCCCATGCATTTAAAACCACCCTCAAGAGCTCATTGGTAGAGCATTTGTGTAGCAAACATTAGACCATGGTTTCCATCCCCAGCACTAACACACAAACACACAAAACCACCCTCAATATTGTTGACTTCATGTTTTAGTGATACAATCAAATTGAGCCCAAATTTTAATAAAGTTAGAGGATAGTGAGTCTAATTCTTAATTTCTACTGTTAAACCTGGCCAGATATCAACCGCTTTCTTTACTTGGGGTAGAGAGCCAAATACATTCTGCTAGGTCATGATGATCAACAAGGGAGTGCAAAGTCTTTAGTCTGATACTCTTCAGATTCAATTGCTAAAAATGACTAGACTTTTGGCTTTGGGGGTAGAAGGATTAATTATAACTACTGAGTAATATTTTGAGTGAGATTTAAGTCTCTTCTACCAGTGGTTTTACACACATTAGACTTGACCGTGACTATTTACACTGGCAGAATGTCAGTATCCAGGGTATTATCAGAAACCCAATGAAATTTTGCTCCTAGGCAAACAGTATGACTGTAACTGAAAAGAAAGGACAGCTTGACCATGGTGCTTGAGCACTAAAGTGATTCTGTTTGGTGAAGCTGACAGGGAAAAAGAAGAAAGTCCCCTTCTGTATTCTTTTAAGCATTATTTCAGCTTGGCTTTCTGCAAAATTTACTGACATAATATTCTTAGCACATATAATAAAGACATGGCTGCATTTTTATTTGATCTGGCATAATGTAGATGGAATGTACATGGCAAACCTTTTTTGTTATTGGTGCAGATTCTAAAAGTATCTGGTATAAAATAAAATTTGAACATGAACATTATCGATACAGCGCAGTTTGGGTATCTGTTTTTGTAATCATTTGTGACTTATTCATATTACAGGTTTTTTGGTACAAAGTTATGCAGAGGGGAAAAGTTTGATCTGTGAAAATAATAAAACTTGGGTTAGAAGAAAATAGGTCATGTTTTGAGTCTATAATTATTCCAGAGAGTGATAAACCAATTTGTTCAATTTGTTGGAGGTTTCAAAAGCTTTTTGGATGCATTACAATGTTGGAAGCTTGTTTAGATACCAGTGGTCATGACTAACTGTTTTCACTTAGTTATATATTGGTCTTGGGAGAAGTTGTCATCATACTTTACTAAATTTATTTCAGTTATACAGGTGAGACAGTTTCATATTATTCACCATAAATTTTTAAAAAATTTTAGTAGATGGACCAACACCTTTATTTTTATATGGTGCTGAGAATCTAACCCAGTGCCTCACACATGCTAGGCAAGCACTCTGCCACTGAGGTACAGCCCCAGCCCTCACAATAAATTTAATAATATTGAATTTTGCTATATTTTTAGGAGTCAAAAAACTTAAGTATAAACCATTTTTAGGGACGAAGAAGAATTGCTGTTTTATGAAAATGCTAAGGGGAGGTATATTGGACTTGGCCTCAGAGGAGCTAGATTCTATACATGACTCTGCCACTGACTCATAGTTTGACCTTGAGAAAGTCACTTAAAATTATTTTATTGATGACTAACATTGAGTATATACATGTGGCAGACACCAAGCATTTTCACATTTATGAAATGAGGACTGGCTCAAGGACTTTTTGGTTGGCTGGGGTTTTGTTTTGTTTTGGGCACTGGAGATTGAACCCAGCAACACTTTACCATTGAGCAACATCTCTAATCCTTTCTTTCAGTGCATTTTAGTTATACATAATACCGAGATTCATTTTGGCATAATTATACAAGCATGGAATTTAATTTGCTCTGATTCAGTCCCTAGCACTTATTCTTTTCCTCCTCTCCTCTTTCCCCCATTCCCTTTCCTCTATTCTACCAGTCTGTCTTCTACTTACCTATAATTTTATTTTTAATTAGTTCATTATGGATATACATAAAGATGAAATTCACTGTGGTACATTCATATGTGTACATATGATAGTTTGGTCAGTTTCATTCCACCATTCTGGTTCCCCATCCCTCCTCCCTTCCTCACAATCCCTTTCCTCTACTCCCTTGGTCTCCAATTTTCATGGGATTCCCCTATGTCCCTACCCCGCTTATTTAGGTCTAGTTTCTGCATATGAGAGAAAATATTCAACCCTTGACTTTCTAGGTCTGGCTCATTTCACTTAGCATGATTTTCTCCAGGTCCATCCTTTTACCAGCAAATGACATGATTCATTCACCTTTATAACTGAGTAAAACTTCATTGTGTGTGTATGTATGTATATGTGTGTGTGTGTGTGTGTATATAATATATATATATATAATATATATATATAATATATATATTATATATATATCACATTTTCTTTACCATTCATCTGTTGGTGGGCATCTGAGATGGTGCCATAACTTGACTATTGTGAACTGCAATGCTATAAACATTGATATGCTTTCATCATGATGCTGATTTTAGATATTTTGGATATACTGAATAGTGGGATTCCTGGGTTATATGGTGGTTCCATCCCTAGTTTTTGGAGGAATCTCCATACTGCTTTCCAGAGTGGTTGTACCAATTTGCAGTCCCACCAACAAAGTATATGAGTGTATTATTTTCCCCTACATACTCACCAGCATTTGTTATTATTTGTATTGTATTATTCTGACTGGAGTGAGATGAAATCTCAATGTGGTTTTGATTTGTATTTCCATGATTGCTGAAGATGTTGAACTTTTTTAATAATATATGTGTTGGTCATTTGTGTTTCTTCTTAGGAGAAGCGTTTGTTTAGTTTTTTGGCCCATCTTGTCCTTTCAGGTTTTTTTATTTTGACACAAGTCCTCACTAAGTTGCTAAGGGTCTTACAAAGTTACTGAGGCTGGCCTCTGAAATGTATTCAATAAAGAGGTAGTGTTGTTTATTGAAAAAGGCATTGGATGTGGAATCTGGGGTCGTTTAGTCCTCTGCAGTCTGGACAGATAGGTCATCTTCAGTAAATCACTGGCGTTCTCTGTGGTCATATCTGGATTGTGCTTTATTTTTAAGCCATCTGTTTCTAATCTATGCATTTCACAGGAATGCTGAAAGGATAAGGGAGCTATGTGAAGCCTTGGCTCTTTAGCAGACAGGTGCTATATAAATTCAAAAGTACTGTAGTAATATATCATAGCATCTCTAACACTTGAACAAGTTTTCAGAGGGGCTGAGGATATAGTTCAGTGGTAGAGCACTTACCTAGCAGGCATGAGACTCTGAGTTTCATTCCCAGCATTGGATGAAAAAAGTCATGCCATGTTTTTTTTTACTTTGTAAATGTTCTTCACCATCCAGTTCTACATACAAAGGCAAAATAAAGTAAGACATAACATAACGAAAACTAAGAAGTAGTTGATGGCAAGAGAATCAAACTCTACATGTAATACTTTTTATATTTCTTCCCTCACCTTTTAAAGCCATTAACTCAGTAATTTTTTTCCTTTTTAATAAACTACTAAGCAAATTTGCTCTTCATTGGTAATCATTACAGTCTATTGACTTATCAAACTTCATTCTTAGTTTTATAATTACCCATATTGTGTAAAAATGCTTACAAAAAATCAAGTGTTTCTCTTCATAATTGCATTCTAAATAAAGGATAAGGTGAAGGTATGGAAAATCACAAAAGGAAGAGATAATCTCTAATGGTAAGTCATGAATAACTGGGAAATGTGAGAAGTTAATGTAGCTTTTCTTTTAAAAAATAAACATGTTGAACTGGATAAATTCTGAGGTAATTTTCAACCTCCATCCTCAAAACTGTTAACTTGGAATTAATTTCCAATATTTATTTTCATCTTGTCAATTATATAGTGGTTCTATAACTCTAATTCTTTGCATTATTGTACTTTACATTTTGTTAATTTAAATTACACTTGATAATATTTGTTGAAACATCGGTCAAGTGATTTTGAGTAAAGTGAATAAGCCAAAAGCCCTGATTTAAATGACTTTGGAAAATAATCAGATATCATATAACTAGTTCTAAAGAGTGGGTTCATTATACTATTGCCATTTTCTTTTGTAAAGTCTGATCTCTTATTTCTCTCATCTCTGGTTTAAAAATTACATACAAGAGGAAGTGAGGGGAAAGGGAAAAATAATACAAGGGGGAGGAATGAATTGCAGTAGTGGGGGTAGAGAGAGAAGAGGGGAGGGGAGGGGAGGGGAGGGGGGATAGTAGAGGATAGGAAAGGCAGCAGAATACAACAGACACTAGGATGGCAATATGTAAAGCAATGGAAGTGAAACTGATGTGAATCTGCAATCTGTATAAGGGGCAATATGGGAGTGCATAACCCACTTGAATCAAAATGTGAAATATGATATATCAAGAAATATGTAATGGAGGGGTAAGACAAGATAATACAAATGGAAGAAATGATTTACAGTAGAAGGGGTAGAGAGAAAAGGGGAGGGGAGGGGAGGGGAGGGGGGATAGTAGAAAATAGGACTGACAGCAGAATACATCAGACACTAGAAAGGCAATATGTGAATCAATGGAAGGGTAACTGATGTGATACAGCAATCTGTATACGGGGTAAAGTTGGGAGTTCATAACCCGCTTGAATCAAACTGTGAAATATGATGTATTAAGAACTGTGTAAGGTTTTGAACGACCAACAATAAAAAAAAAAAATTTTGAATATTTTAACCCATTCACTGAAAATAGAACTTTGATTCTCAAACTATGATACAGGCACATGAATATGTATGCATATGTATATACATATATAAAGTTATATTATTATATAATATGTAAAAATAAAATTAAAATTTTTCCTCTATAAAATAGAATGTTAGAGCAGTGTGATAGCTTTGAATATTCATTATTGTGTTGTAAATCATATGTTCTAATTACATAGTATTGCACTTAAATTGACATTTCTGCTATTGATACTTGCATAATTCACTGTCTTTCATAGATGAGTATAATTTTTAGTGCTGGGGATGGAATCAGAGCCTCATGCATATTAAATATGTGTTCTATCACTAAGCTACACCCTCAGCCAACACAAGTATAATTTTTAAGCTTTTATGCTGTATTTCTTAACTTGCTTGTGTTCCCATTTTTTGCCACTTATTCTTCTTTTTGATATTTTTAGGCTGGTATTTCAGGTCAGGGAAAATTACTATTGTAGACTGAAAAGTGTTTGCCCAGAGGCTAAAATGATATGAAATTGTTACTAGGACACATCTTATTGCTCTAATCAATATGTATGAATTGGTCAATCTACTAGGAAATTATGTTAAGTAATATTTAAGATATTTTTAATCACTTTGAATTTAAAAAATACATGATCATTATAAAAATTAGAGGAAAACAAAAGAGTTTATAAAGAAGAAAATAATGATAGTACCAGCTCATAATCTTATGTCCCTCAGTCTATGTGAAATAAATACATATTTTTTTAAATTGGAGGTTGGGGATATAGCTCAGTGGTAAAGCACTTGCTTAGCATGTGTGAGGGCTTGGATTCCACCTCTACCACAAGAAAGAAAAGAGAATAATACACAAACTACATATACAATATGATTTCTTTCTTCTTTTTTTCAGGCTAAGGATTGAATCTAGGGGCCTCTCCCATGCTAGGCAAGCACTCTACCACTGAGTTACAGCCCCAGCCCATGTTCTTTTAATTTATTACATTGATAATATGTTTTTGAGTAATTAAACTTTTTTTGTCCGAAGGATTGAAGCCAGGGGCACTTAACCACTGACCTACATCCCCCAACCATTTTTACATTTAGAGACAGAGTCTCCCCAAGTTGCTTAGGGCCTTGCTAAGTTGCTGAGGCTGAATGAAATTGCAATCCTCCTGCCTCAGCCTCTTGAGCAGCTGGGATTACAGGCATGTGTCACTGTGCCCAGCTAGTAATTAAACATTTTAAAAGACATTTAATAGTCACTGTATAGTATGCTCTATAATGGATATTTCATAATTTTTATTTCAATAATTTGGGGTTGTTGGATATGTAAGTTGTTACCAGAGTTTATTAATAATGTTTCTGTGAATATCCTTGGGCAAAAATAATTTTGCAGCTTTGTTTCTTAGAAGATAAATTGCCAAAATTGTTTTAAAGATGAATGCCTTTGATAGTCTAGAAATTTAAACATTGACTTAAAAAAAAAAAAAAGATTGCCTTGGGCTGGGGGTATAGCTCAGTGGGAGGGCACTTGCCTAACATTCAAGGCTCTAGCTTTGACCCTTGATTTCAGGTAGTGGCACTGGAAAACCAAAACCAAAACAACCCTATAGGCTATTCTTTCTATAGTGTATCATCTCATATATGACTCTAAACTGGAAGTGGTTTGGGTAAAGTATATGTCTTGGGAATATTTTAGTTTCCTATGATTTAGTTAACAGGTGCACAGCAGGATGAAGTAGAAGCCTGTGGCGGTGTACAATCATAGGAAGTTCTGTTTTTTGAAAAGGAACTATTAATGGGGGAGGGGTCAGATTTGTTTTAAGTAGGCTTTATATTTCAGGTTGCTATAAAACTCAGTTCAAGTATACAAAGGTTATTTGTGCCCATAAACATTCAGTATCCTAAAGACTTTATCCTAGAATTGGTTAGGTGACTGTTGATAGGTCCTTTTATCTCAGGCTATTGGTCTCTTTTTGCGGGGAGGGTTTTGGGTACTAGGGATTGAACCCAGGGGCGCACTACCACTCAGTTATATCCCAGCCCCTTCTCTTTTTTTATTTGGAGACAGAATCTTGTCATCTTGGTGAGGCTGGCCTCAAAGTTGCTATTCTCCTGCCTCAGCCTCCCAAGTCTCTGGGTTTAGAGGCCTATATCACTATGCCTACAGTATTGATTTCTTAAATTACTTTGATGTCACTAAGTAAGCTCTGAGCTAAACTCAATAACTTTTATATTTCATTTAGGTTGCTTAAATAATATAAAAAACAGGTCTGATAGTGGTAAAAATTCTGATAATGCCACTTTGTGACTGATTTCAGTACCTATGGTGACTCTCTACCTTACAAACCTGTGACTTAACAAACCTTTTGTATATTTGAATGGCTTGTACACTGCATGCCTAAACTTATCCTATACTGCTTCATAGATCCTTCCTCGATGTTTTTCTCCTCTTCCAGTTTACCAGCCTTACTAAGGACCCTGTTGGTCTGGGAATTCAATGATGATACAGAAGTAACATTAAAGTTTGCCTGACTCAACAACTCGTCCCCTTCCCCTTCCCCTCCCCCGCTCTCGGATCATGTATGTGCTGTTTCATAGAATTATTTTAAGATAAAATATGAGTTCCAAAGGCTTTGGTATCTGGGAGATTTCTTAACTCCCCTACATCAATTTCCCCATCTAAAAATATGGGAATAATATCACTTGCTTTTCACTGTTCTTAGAATTTAATGGTCCCATTTACAGGCTTGTTAATATTGTCTTAGATGATCCTACAGATAATTCTACCTCTTCATTTTATTTTGGTACTTGGGATTAAGTGCAGGGGTGCTTTGGCACTGAGCTACATCCCAGTCTTTTTTAAACTTTATTTCATTTTTATTTTGAGACAATGTCTTGCTAACTTGCTGAGGCTGTCCTTGAATTCGGATCCTCCTGCCTCAGCCTCCTGAGTCCTGTGCACTGCTGCACTCAGCCCTCTTTATTTTCCTCTAATTCAAAACCTAAGTATCACCATTAAAAATAAAGAAAATAGTTTATTTCTATTTTATTTAATGGCATTGTGAAACTATTGCTTTCCATTGTTTTCATTGTAAATATAGAGGATTTTGGCAATGTTCTGGGATAAAAGACGTTCTTTGCTTAGCTCAGAAACCTGTTTATCATTTAATTCATCCTTTTGTGAGGATATGCCATCCAACAGTCTAAAGAACTTTACTCTCCTTCAAAGGAAAATTGGAAACATGACTCTTAATAAGTTACAGACACCATTATAAACTCATTGCCACTAATAAATATAGCTTAAATAAAGATGAAATAAAATAGGTAATGTTGATTCCTGATTTTTGAGGGGAAGAGAGAAAGCTTCAAATTTTTCAGTGTTGCTACAATAATAGAAAGAATAGAAATGTGATGTTTATAAACTATACTTTTAGAGAAAAAATAGGAGAAAAAAGAAAATAGTGAAAACTTAAAATGCTGGGGAAGTAGAGGGTTATAAATTACATCAATATTATCGGGTTGGGGCTGTAGCTCATTGGTGGAGCACCCATCTCACATGTGTGAGGCACTGGGTTCAATCCTCAGCACCATATAAAATAAAAACATTGTGTCCAACTACAACTAAAAAAATTTTTTTTAAATGAATAAATTACATCAATGTTATTTCTGAGATGTGGCTCAGTGGTAGAGTGCTCGCCTAGCACGTGTGAGGCCCTGGGTTTGAGCTTCAGCACCACATAAAAATAAATAAATAACATAAAAATATTTTGTCCAACTACAACGAAAAAAATAGACATTTTTTTTAAAGGGTGAATCCAAAACATTAATCTTAAATTTTATTCCCATTATTCCCTCTGGCGGAGGTTTTCAAAAGCAAAACCAGGAAATTATGACAGATATTGGCATATTCAACAAATATTTTAAGCAGTTTGTGCATCTCCAGTTTAGAGCTAAAGTTGAAATTTTTGCAAGTGGTTAAGAATAGTTAAAATTTTATATTTCATCTTACAATAATTTAAAAAACAAATAGTCAAGTTATCATTAAATATAGATAACAAAAAATTGTTGACAGATTTACATATTCAAAAACACAAGCCAACCCATGCATTTTAGTATCTTATCCTAAATCAAACCATTCCAGCTTTTGTTGACCCTCAGAAAAAAACAAGATAGAAGATATTTATAGATGCTAGCAGAAGGGGAAAAACTTCCCTAACTAGAGATTTGCATAAGGATGAAAGGAAGATTGATATGTCAGATTAAGTACCTTAAAATATGTAAGAATTATATAAGAGAAAGCCTGTAGGCCATTGATAGAGTAAACTTAGGGAAACTTTAAAAAGTGTCCCAGATTCTTAAGTACATATTGAAATAGTACTAAGTACACATGGAGTAATAGTATCTGAAGGGGTAACATGAGTAAAACCTTAGTCTGTGAATGGTTTCATCATCTATTCAACTAACAAAAGTTGAATGAAGACTGTTAGATACTACAAATAGATAACATATTCCTGCAATGTAGTAGAAGAGAAAGACAGAAAAGTAATATTGGTTTTCATGAAACCTAAAAATATTCTTATGCATAGAAAATGAATCTAAATGTGGCTTTTTTGTGCGGTGGGTGGGTGGGGGGGTACTGGGGATTGAACCCAGGGCCTCAGGCATGCAACGTAAGCACTTAACCACTGAGCTATATCCCCAGCCCCCTTTTTTCTTAACATAAAATAATTTCTAAATTTAAACCTTGTGTGAACAAAGACATTCAATTATAACCCAATATAATCAAATCTAAACTAAGAACAAATCACATTTAAACATTGTTATTTCTTTGCAATAATTATTGCATCTAAAAAAGAGCCCACTATGAGTTAATTTTACTTAAATAGAACATTGCTCAACCTATAAATGAAGGTCAGCAGACACCAGTGTCTTGGAATAAAATAGCCCTTTGGCAAGAAAACGAGCCACACCCCATTTAGTTTTTACAAAAATAAAATTCTTTCCAGCTTTACTAAATTGTAGATGTTGTGCACAGCATGTACTTCTGTAGTAGTTTGTTCTGCAGCTGTGGAAATATCCATGTATGCAGAAGCCCTAAAAAATAACTATTTGCCATTACTTACGCAAGCAGTGCTCAGACTTTTTGTTATACAGAGTGCTGTTGGCTTTTTTTTTTTTTTCTGATTCATGGATAATACCAAGTAACCACAGTTATAGCTTATGCCTTCGTTTTCTACCTTGAACTTCATGGTTGTCACAGACATTAAGTAGGACAGACAAACCTGGAATTTCAAACCTGATGTTTGTTTCATCTGGTAGGAGGGCATCAAAACAATGTACTGTCAACTCTATATGGTTTTCTTCAAGGGCATTAAAAAATTCCTGTTATGGGGCTGGGGATATAGCTCAGTTGGTAGAGTGCTTTCCTCGCATATACAAGGCCCTGGGTTCAATCCCCAGTACCACCAAAAAAAAAAAAAAAAAAAAAATCCTGTCATGTACCATGGGAAAGAACTGTATTTCTAGGGAATCAAAGAAATAAACCCTGAGGAAAAGCTCCATTTTCCTAGCTCCTTCACAGGGGTCTGGCATACAGTAGGTCTTCCTATCCACAGGGGATTAGTTCCAGGAACCCCATCTGTAATATAAAAATCCATGGATGCTCAAGTCCCTTATTAAAAATCACATAGTATTTCCACATAAGCTGCATATATCCTCCCATGAAGGTTTTTGTTGTTGTTTGTTGAAAGGTGCCTTTTGCAGAGGTGGTACAGGGAATCCAACCCAGGGCCTCCTGAATGCTAATCATGTGTTCTACCTCTGAGCTACATCTCCAGCATTCCCATTTACTTCCATATCTCTAGATTACTTAATACCTAGTGCAATGTAAATGCTGCATAAATATTTGTTATACTGTCTGTTTAGGGAATAATGGATAGAAAAAAATTATGTGTTCAGTACACACAATTTTTTTCTGAATATTTTCTGTCTGCTGTTGGTTGAACCCATGAATATGGAGTCTGCAGGCTGACTATATAAATACTTGAAAGAGCGAGAAATGGATGCCCATGTATTGTCCTTGCTGATAAAGATTAAATTGGAGTTCTGAGTGTGTAGCTCGTAGTAAAGCATGTGCTTAGCATGCAGGGTTCTGTTCCTAACACCAAAAAGAAAAGAAAAAAAAAACCTAATCAGTGAGTCAGTGACTTATGGATCACATTGAATAAAATATATAAAAGTCAAACCTGTGGGAAGACTAACCAAATGGCTTTCTTGGTTTTCTTTACTTTTAGCTATTTTAAATGAATGGTTATGAGTTCATGGTATGGCTAGCACTTTCACTGTAAGAACTACTTAATTTTGGAGTCAAAGAGGAAATTGGGACATTAATATTTTTATGTTTTTAGCAGATTTATTGAGATCATACCATGTACTTAAAGTATACAATTTGATAGATTTTAGTATATTCCAAGATATGTACAACCACACCACAGTCAATTCTCAAGTTTTTTTTTTCTTTTTGTGGTGCTGGGGATTGAACCCAAGGTTTTGTGCATGTGAGGCAAGCACTCTACCAACTGAGCTATATCTCCAGCCCAATTCTCAAGTTAGTTTTTATCAGTTCAGAAAGAAACTTCACACTCTTTAGCTATCATCACCTTCCCCAGCTCCCCAACCTTAAGCAACCACTAACTAATCTTTTTCCCCTTCTTTTTGTAGTACTGGGGGTTTGATCAGAGACACTATACCACTGAGCTCCATATTAATTTTGAGATATACTAAGTTGCCCAGACTGGTCTCCAACTTCTGATTATCCTGCCTCAGCCTCCCAAGTGATGGAATTACAGTCATGTGCCACTGCATCCAGCCCCTGTTCTGCACTTTTATATTAATGAAATCATGGCTTGTGGTCTTTCATGTCTTTCTTATTTCCCTCAACAAAATGGTTTCAAGTTCACTCACATTGTAACAGGTATTAGTATTTCATTATTTTTATGGCTGAACAATATTCTGTTGTGTATATATGTACTATATTTTGCTTATGTATTAGTTGATGAATATTTACATTCTTTTGGTTTTGGTTATTATGAATAATGGAAAGTATCAGTATTAAATGTTTAATTACAGATGAGCTAATTTACAGATGAGCTAATGAGTTAGAGGTGATAGTGACAAAGTAACATTTCATTTATGACTACTCTGCTATTAATGTAAATCTTTGCTTTGATTAATATTGTATACTACTGATTTTTCCATCTAAGTTTGGATATTTTTTCTTTCTTCCTGAAGCTTACTGGCTTATTAGCATAGACTTGTTTCCAATAACTTTTTCACTAGTAGTGTTTTTTTTTCTTTACTTGAATAAAGTGAAGTCTATAAAAGTTATAGAATCATCTTTTCTTTTCTTTTGGTATAAGGGATGGGGCACTTTACCACTGAGCTACATCCCTAGCCCTTTCTTTAAGACAGGTTCTCACTAAGTTACATTGCGAAGACTGGCCTCAAACTTGTGATTCTCCTGCCTCAGCCTCCTGAGTTGCTGGGCTTATATGTGTGAGCCACCATTCCAGGCTCTAGAACCATCTTTTCTAAAATTTATTATATCATAGATGTTTACAAAATTATGTTAAACATATTCTTGTTTTTTGTTGTTGTTTTGTTTTTTTGTGTGTGTGATGCTGAACATCAAACACTCAGGGCCTTGGATGTGCTAGGCAAATGCTCTACCACTGAGCCACATCTCTAGCCCTTATCACATTTTTTGAACACTGAAGGGCAAAGGTAATCAGGGTTAAGGCCTACAAAACTAATAAATAAATGCTTGGAAACATGATGATTACAGTCAACCTAAAGAATTATTGAGCTAGGTACCTGTATTCCCAGTTACCAGAGAGGATAAGGCAAGAGAATCTTAAATTCAAAGTCAGCCTGAGCAACTTAGCAAGACCTTATCTCAAAATAAAACAAAAAGGGTTGAGGATGTAGCTCAGGGGTAGAGTACTTGCCTAGCATGCATGAGGTCCTCGGTCCCAATCCCTAATACCGAAAAAAAAAATAGTTTGAGAGAATCTTTACCTTTTGACTTCTTGGGAGTAAATATGAAATTGAAGGATTATCAAAGGATGATAAAATATTGACACTTTTCATTATTCATAATAACCAAAACTAGTATACAGATATTGATACAGCTAAGATTCAGAACATTCCCTCACCCTCTGTTTCAGATGAGAGCTGATCTTTGAGCACCCTTGACCTCAGATCCACCTATGTGGCATCAGGTTAAAAAGCTAATGACCCCTAGAACTCTACTCTGCTGTGATGTTGTTCATTCCTGGATCTAGACTCCTTACTCATATGGGCAGTGAGAACCTTGAGGTTCTTGAGGAAATGGTACATTTCCCCTAAGACAGGAGGGCTAGAGGTTAAGTATAAAGGTACCATTTCTTAGAGACCCATTTAGAACTTCCTATATAATTCTATTAACATGCCTTTGTTAATTATCAACAATGTGCCTGGCATACTGATAAATAAAAAATGTCCCATCATCTGATATGCTCAGAATCAAATCCAGCCACTGATTTTACAGACAAGGCAACTGAAATCTGATTATAACTTGCCCAAGCATACAGTAGTTGAGGACTTTTGGTGGAGGACTGGGTTGTCTGCATCATTGGAAAGCCAGATTTTAGTGATGGACCTAATAAATCTCTCTTCTCACTGTATATTTAAACAACACATCAAGGGTACAACTTTGTATATTAGCAGTGCCTCTTCCTCCCTGAATCAGTTTATACTAACTGATATTTTCTTTTAGACATTAACAAAATGACAGATGCTATGTCATTAAAATTGCCATGAACTCTCTGAAACTCAACATCACCTATAACTAAAGCAGCTGGGGTCTGACAGCTCTCTTCCCTAGCTAATGGAAACGCATTAGCAATAGCTGTAGAGTGGTGAGCTATTTTTCTGGGTCATATTTTCAATCCAGAGTACTTGTGTGCTAACAAAACTGTAGTCCTAACCACCAGTCTTAAAGCATTTTCTATATTGTAATACATCCAAAATATTTTTAAAAACTCCAATTTCAACATATTGACTATTCCTAGTAGGGTGTATCATTCTTGATTTCTTCTAAACTAGATTTTCCCATGCATATAGACTTGGTCTTTTCCCTCTATATTAGTCTTCATCAAGAAAAAATCCATTTCATTCAGTTATGCATTCACTCATTCAAATATTTGCCAAGCACCTTATGTATGCCAGGTACTATTCTAGGCATTGGGGATTAGATCTGTGAATGAAACAAACAAAACTCACTACCCTTACAATCTCCAGGGGGGACATAGAAAATCATGACACAGTATCTTAAATGCCAACATAGAGAACATTAAAGTAGGATTAACAGAACAGGGAGTGAGAAGAATGGCATTGCCATCTTGAATAATGTGGTCACATAAGGCTTTACTGAGAAGAATTTTAGGCAAGATAGGAAGGAAATCAAGGAATGGCCCACCTTACTATATGGGGAGAAGTGTCACTTGAATAAGTAAAAAATAATTCTAATAACAGATACCTAAATCATCATGTATTGGTGGGATTTAACCCTGAAATTCATCTTTATGTAAGTTCTTTTTTATTTTGGCATTGAACAGGAAAAAATATTTTACACAGATCAAATACTTGAGTGTAGAGTCATGTCCTAAGACAATTATGTCATAGTAGTTAGTGTTAATAATGTTTTGAAAATATTAATGGAAATACTGTTTGAAAAGGGAGTGAGATTACTGCAAGTAGATTTTCTTCCCTTTTCTCTATTGATTTAGTTATATATATATCCTGTATTTAATTATGAATTTCATTTTTTATTAAACTGATGAGATAGTTATAGGTTTATACATAATTGTAAGAAATGGCACAGAGTGATCTTGTGTACTCTTACCCCTTTTCCCCAATGGAAACCTCTTGCAGAAGCATAATACAATATCAAAACTAGGATACATATATTGATACAGCTAAGATACAGAACATTCCCTCACCACTAGAATCTCTTTTGTTGTCCATTTATAACAACACAAACCTTCCTCTACCCTCAACCCTATTCCTGACAATTGGAAGCCACTAACCTACCTGTTCTCCATTTTTACAATGTCATGTTCATATTATATAATGTAACCTTTAGGGATGGCTTTTTTCACTGAGCATAATCCTCTGAAAACTCATCCAACTTGTGTTTATCATTACCTTGTTCCTTTTCATTGCTGAATAGTATCATATGTTGTAGAGGGAGCTACCATAATTTATTTAACTGTTCACCCATTAAAAGACATCTGGACCAGGGGCTGGGGTTGTGGCTCAGTGGTAGAGGGCTTGCTTAGCATGTGTGAGGCACTGGGTTCAATCCTCAGCACCACATAAATAAATAAAATAAAGGTATTGTCCATCTACAACTTAAAAAAAAAAACTTCTTAAAAAAAAACATCTGGGCTGGGGCTATAGCACTTACCTGGCATGTATGAGGCCCTGGGTTTAATCCCTTAGCACCCCCTCCAAAAAAAAAAGGCATCTGGGCCATTTCCATTTTCATTGTTTGTTTTTATTTGTTTTGGTGCTGATAATAGAACCTAAGGCCTGTGCATGCTAACATGCACTCTACCACTGAACTATATTCCAGCCCAGTTCTAATTTTTTAACTAGCACAAAAAATTGCTATAAATGTTGTGTAGTTATTTTTGTATAAATGTAAATTTTTGTCTCTCTGGGATTAATGCCCAAAGAGCACAATTGCTGGGTTGTATGGGAGTTGCACATTAGTTTTATAAGAAACTGACAAAATGTTTTTCCCAGAGTGACTATAACATTTTGTGCTTCCACCAGCAATGTATGAGTGAGCAGTTTTTCTATATTCTTGCCAGCATTTGGTGGTGTCACTATTTAGCTATTCTCACAGGTGTGTAGTGATAATCTCATTGAGTTTCATTTTTCATTTCCCTAATGGCTAATGATGTTGAACATCTTTTCATGTGCTTATTTCCCATTTCTATATCTTCTTCAGTGAAATGTCTGTTCATGTTGTTCATGTCTTTTGCCTATTTTCTAATTGGTTTTTTTTGCACTATTGGAGATTGAACCATTGAACCCAGGGGACCCTACCACTGAACTACACTCCGAACCTCTTTATAATTTTTAAAATATTTGAGATGGGAATCTTGCTAAGTTGCCCAGGCTGACCTTGGACTTGTGATCATACTGTCTCACCTTCCCCAGTAGCTGTGATTACAGGAGTATACCATCATACCTGGGCAATTGCTTTTTTTTTTTAACTGGGGTTTGAACCCAGGAGCACTTTATCACATCTACCCAGTCCTTTTTTTACTTTTTATTTTGAAACATGGTCTCGCTTAGTTGCTGAGGGCCTCACTGAGTTCCTAAGGCTAGACTCAAACTTAGAATCCGTTTGTCTCAGCCTCCTGAATTGCTAGGATCACAGGCATGTGCCTGGCCTATGTTTTTTTATGTTGAATTTTGAGAAATCTATATATTTCAGATAGCAGTCCTTGATGAAAGATGTGATATAAATATTCTAGTCTGGATAATTAAGGTCTTTGATAGAACAAAAGTATATTGATAAGCCCAATTTAACAATATTTCCTTTCATAGGTTGTCTTTTTTTAATGTCATGTCTAAGAACTTTTCACCAAATCTTGCTCCTGAAGAATTTCTTCTTTTTTCCCCTCTTATGGTATTTAGGCCTATGATCCATTTTGAGTTAATTTTTGTAAAGTAAAAGATTTAGGTCAAAGTCTTTCTTCTTTTTTTTATTTTGACCTGTGGTTGTCCAGCTGCTCTAGCACCACTTCTCCACTAATGGGCTTTTCCTTTTAATATGTTTTTAGTTGTAGATGGACATAATACCTTTATTTTATTTATTTATTTTTTTGTGTGGTGCCAAAGATCGAACCCAGTACCTCATACTTGCAATGCAAGTGCTCTACCACTGAGCCATAACCCCAGCCCCCACTAATGGACTTCTTATTCCCTTCTACAAAATCAGTTGAAAATGGGATTAGGGGTTTAGCTCAGTAGTAGAGCATATGTTTAATATGTACAAAACTTTGAATTCAATAACCAACACAAAAAGAACAGAAAAAAAAGACAAAAATCCACAAAGCAAGCAGAAAGAAAGGGGGAAAGAAGTTGAACCGTATTTGTATAGATTTATTTCTAAGTTCTCTGTTCTACTATTCCATGTGTCTGTTGCTCGCCAATGTCACACTGGATTCCTATAGTTGCACCAGGTAGAGTCATTCCACCCACCTTATTTTTCAGTATGTTTTTGCTATTCTTAGGCTTGTTCCTGTCCACATACATTTTTAGAAAAAGCTTGTCAATAGCTATAAAATAATAAAATAAACTGTTCTGGGATCTTGAGAGGAATTGCACTAATGAATTTGATTTTTGAAATTGCATATGTAATGTTAATAAAGTTAAAAAATGGTAATTCCATTAGGGAAGACAGTTTAGTCTCTAGTCTAATACTGGGTCTTATTTTCTATAAGATTTATTTTTATAATTTGAACTGATACATGAAAACTTAATATTGTATATGGTACCATGTGATGTCTTTATACATGTGTACATTGTGTAATGTTCAAATCAGGATAAACATGTTTTCAACATTGATCATTTCTTAATTATAAAAACATTTAAAAATAAATTTTTATAATTTTGAAGTCACTGAATGGTTAATTGACAGTGTTTCTTTACATATAACTTGAATGTCATTTTTAATTGCCAAAATTGAAGTTTTTCAGAGGAATAACACATCTTTGATATAAAGGTCAAGTTCTAAAATCTCAGTTTTTATTTATTTATTAGTTATTTGTACTGGGGATTGAAACTACAGTTACTTTCCCACTGAACTACATTGTAGCCCGTTTTAGTTTTTATTTTGTGGTAGAGTCTCACTAAATTGCTAAGACTGGTCAGGAACTTGAGATCCTCCTGCCTCAGTCTCTTTAGCCACTAAGATTATAGGCTCCTCCAAAATGTTTTTAAATTATAACATAGATCAGAAGCCAGGCAAGGTTGTGCATGACTATAATTCCAGCAACCTGGAAGGCTGAGACAAGAAGGATGGCAAGTTCAAGGCCAACCTCAGTAACTTATCAAGACTCTGTCTCAAAAAGTTTTTAAAACTTGGAGCTTTGGGGCTGGGGATGTGGCTCAAGCAGTAACATGCTCACCTGGCATATGTGAGGCACTGGGTTCGATCCTCAGCACCACATAAAAATAAAATAAAGATGTTGTGTCCACCAAAAACTAAAAAATAAATACTAAAAAATTCTCTCTCTTTAAAAAATTTGGAGGTTTACTTCTGTAATTTTTAAAGACCACCCATTAAACTTCTAAGACTTTTTAATAAGACTCCTAAACCTATTATTCTGCCTAAGGAAAGTCTGGTTTATACCTTCTGTTGTCTCAAACTCATTTGCCAAAAGAATGAAATGGAATATGCTATTAAAGCACTGGGATTTGGGGTATTGGAGTTTGGGATGTCTTGCTATATATTAATATAAATCAAAAGTTTTAAAATGAAAACACTTGTGTATTCTCATGCTTTGATTATTGATTCTGTAAAATGAAATCTTAAAACTTAACAAAAGCATCTGGTAAATCCCTTGACTTAAAAGAACACTTGGAAATTTACTGTTGTGTTAAAAGAGGTGGAGGGGGGCTGTCAAACTGATTATGGCTGAAGAAGAACTGAAGAGAAAATGTCACCTTGTTGGTTTGGGGTGAGGGAAAACTAAATGACATCATGCTTTCATTTCTGTCCTGCTTTCTCAAGATAAAGCTTTTTCACTGTTTTTTCTACCTAATGATTCAGAGTAGGAGGCATAAAACAAAACCTTCTGGTTCTTTTCCTATCCTGTTTATGTTCTAAATTGGCTTTTATTGCTTTAATAAAATATATCACTGTTGACCTATAACATTATGAATGTGGGATTAAGTGGTTAGACTTAAGAGAGCAGGAATAGGAAAATCACAGTCCAGATGTACTTCCCTAAGTACAGTTAGCAGAATTGCTTCTCCATAATGAAAACTTCCCTGAGTTACAGCCCATGGCTCTTGATATTATCATAGTATTATCATTATAGTGATGTTTTCCAACACTAACAACCTCCTAACTCTCTTTAGGTAATAGCTACAGCTCTAGTTAAACCTATCCCCTAATTGAAAAAAGTGTGTGTGTGTGTGTGTGTGTGTGTGTGTGTGTGTGTGTATGTGTGTGTGTATATATATATATATATTTTTTTTTTTTGGTATGAGTGATTGAGTCCAGGGGTGTTTAACCACTGAACCACATCCCCAGCCCTTTTTATGTTTTATTTTGAGTTAGGGCCTCACTAGGTTGCTAAGGCTAAAAAGTATAATTTAAAGAAGAATGTGGACTATGTCAGTGGTAGAGCAGGCCCTAGGTTCCACCCCCAGACAAAGAAAACAGAATGATATAATGGTTCTCATCATAAAGAAATATGCAACTTTTTCTTCACATATAATTATTGCATTTTTGTATTTATCTGGTCTTTTTCTTTGTGGTGCTAGGGATGGAGCCTTGCTTCTACAGGCAAGTGCTATACCACTCAGCCATAGTCCCAGTCATTTTTGTGGGCTTTTGAAAGCTCATTCTCTGAAGCGGTGAATTCTTAGAGCCAATGAGTCTAGAATAGTCTACCCTGTCAAAAGAACACAGCTATGGCTTTAGCCAATTTCTGAGGCAATAAGCTAGGAGAGGGAAGAGGTTGACTGCTCCTGTGCAAATGACATTTTGCCAACAATGTGATTTTTAGCAAGTGAAGATCACAAAAGCCTTCTGACTTGTGGCAGAATTCATTACAATGAGATTTTAGCTGTGCCCAGTAACAGATTGCCAAATAAAATACTGAACAAGCAAGACTGGTCAGTTACAATCCAGTGTCTAGTAATCTTAACCAACATAGTTTTATGTTTATGGATTCTACACCATTCTCAAAGAAATATGAGGCATCTCAACAGAAATATAATAAATAAAATTTGCAAGGTGTCTCCCATATATTTGAGTGATAATGGCATATAAACATGAGACCATGGTATTTTTGCAGCCAATCTTACTGATAAATCTGCATTGTGTTCACAATTCTGTGTTGAGCCAGATTTAACAATGACTATTATGTGTAGAAAATAGCAACCATTGTTGCTGAACTAAACTCTCTCTGGAGAGTTAAAAAAAAAATAAACTAATAAAGCTTTAATGGCAATGTAACTAAAGAAATTAACCTGAGAAATGTGATTAGATATAACATGGTACATTTGTTGAATTATTACCTAGCAGAGGAACAATGTATGTATGATGACAGCTCACTTGTCTAAAGGGGTAATTCCAAATTTGCATGTGCACACACGCACACACACACATTTCTAGCCAAATGTTTCTGTGAAAGGAATGTGTATGTGTGTGGTGTGTGTGTGTGTTTACACATATTCAGAATGTATTCAGAAGAGATAGAAAGCAGGCTGTTCCTGGCTAATTCTCAATGAAATGAAATATATTTGAATTGTGTCTTGATAATGTGTGTATGTGCTTCCGAGAATTACAGGGAAGAATTCCAATGACAGTGTACTTGATAGTGGTTCTTGCAGCGATAATTGGTAATCTTCAGGGTGTTTTATCAGACAGTGACAAATCAGTTTTTCTCTGCGAACTTGTCTCTAATAATTGTAGAAGTCAGGAAATAATGCACATGCAACTATATCTGGAACCATCCATGGATGCATTTAACACTTTGAAGTAATGGTAACATCTGGTAACAAGTAGAAACCAGAATCTTAGGGGCTGTGGCTTCATGTTACCACTTCATCTGAATTAGTCATTTAAAGGGGATTTTACATGTCTTCCTAAGAACTGACAAGGTTAATCTTGGACTAGGGCAGGCTGGCAGGAAATGCTAGAGCAGCTATTTCTTTTGAAGTTTTCCTTTTGTTATTCCTTGTGAGGTCAAAAAGTTGTCATTTTAAAGTTTGAAATCTAAAGCAATAATGTCCTAATATCTAAGATAATTTTTCTTTTTTTTAATGTGGAAAGCTTGATTTGTTGAGTGGCTACTGCATGCCAGGCACTGTCTAGGTGTTAAAAATGGATTAATAAACAAAACAGACCGAAAATCACTGCCCTCGTAGAGCATAATAAATGTAAAAACTGTATATCAATTTAAAATCATTTAATGCTACCACTCAGATTTTAAAGACCATCATTGAATGAGTCTTGAGGACTTTTATACATTTTATCTGGAGTTTAAATAAGGAAAAATTTGACAATTTCAAATATAGGTCAAGAAACTAGCAACTGATAACTACAGTAAATATTTTCTTCTTTTATTCTCACTGTTACATATCATTTATCAATGTTTTATTTAGATCACTTGAGAAACTGAGAAATATTACTGATTAAACTTATGGGTTTATTCTTTTTCTTTTAATATTTTTTAGTTGCCAATAGATTTTTCACTTTGTTTGTTTATATGTGGTGCTGAGGATCGAACCCAGGGTCTCACACATGCCAGACAAGTGCTCTACCATTGAACCACAACCTCAGTCCCATGGATTTATTCTTTAGGATAGGTTTAATCTATAGGGGGTGAAAGGACATGTTAGCCTCTAATGTGAAGGTATGGCATTTACAAATATATCTTCTGTCATTTGAAGACTTATAAAATCCTTAAATGTATTTAATGGTCACCCTGGAAAATGAATGTATTGTTCAGTTATTTTTGCCTATGTGAGTAGTACACGAGCTGACTCAAAGGAGATGACATGATGGTTCCTGTCCTGAAGTGAAATAAGATGACGGGTTGTGGTGGAAAAATGATGTGGTCATGCCCATATTTGCTCACATCTCTTGTTCGTTTCCTTTTATAGAGGAAACCCAAGGAGAGTCTCACTTCTTATTTTTTAAGTTTCCCTTTGGTCTTTTCATTCTCATGCCAGTTTTCTTCTATTATTTCTTAAAATTCCATGATAATGAGTTATAATTTAGTTGGCTCAAGTTTGTGCTCATTTACAACTGAGTTGGCTCAAGCATAAGTACCCTTTAGAATGGTCGTAATGGAGGCATCATGCCTATTTTAAGGAATTAATGTTGATATGATTAGTATTCTGTGCTTATAATATTAACATGTATGGATGCAGCCATGCTGAGCCCCTTGAGGATATGAAAGGCATGTTTCTTAAATCCTTGTATTTCCTGATGCCTTTTGTAGAGTGGATGCTCAATCAGTACTTCTCTATTGAATAAATAAAGCCAGGAATTTTAGTTTTGCTTCCCAACATAGTTTTGTATAAAACAATTTTATGGAAGTGTTCAAACATACAAAGTAAAAGAGTATAGGCACCCTTACCCCAAGCTTTCATGATTATTAATTAATGTTTGATGTTCTTATTTCATCTTTGTCTCCCATTCTTTCTTTTTAGCTGGGTACTGTGCGTTGAGCCCAGTGACATTCTATCACTGAGCAACATCCCCAAGCCTTTTTAAATTTTATTTTGAGACAAAGTCTTGCTAAGTTGCTGAGGCTGGTCTCAAACTTGGGATCCTCCTGCCTCAGCCTCCCAAGTAGCTGGTATTACAGGCATGTGAAACCATGCCTGCTCCTGTCCTGTCCTTTACTCTTTCTTTTTTTTTTAATGATTTGCTTTAGAATAGTCCCCATATTATTTTATCTATAAATACTGTATACTTGGTTTTTAAATTTTTAACTTAGTAATAATTTTTGAATTGCCTACGGAGTTTTACTTTCAAAACTTTTCTGTGCTGCCTTTATGCCAGAAAAGGAAATTCTTAATGCTTATCAGAAGAAAAATCTTTATTTGATACAAATGAACTAGATGTTATTTTGTAACAAATGTTTCCTTTGTTAGTCTTTTTAATAAAATTTATTAAAAGGTTTTAAATTACACTGTCATGATCAAATCATGTCTTTGAATATGAACCAAATTCTCTCCAAAATATGCTCTGGAATAGATAAGTTTTTCAGTTTTCCCCTCAAAATTGATATTAATGACATAGTTTTACTTTTTGCAGCTTAACAGCACAGAGCTCAGCACAGAGCTCAGGTTAAAACCTAGATATGTAATTTTAATAATTTTATCCTTGGATTGAAAATTCGGGTTAAAACCTACATACCTTATTTCTTCATGTGTGTGTTGAAGCATGGCATATGCACCCATGGGGGTCAGAATTACTTTTTTGAGAAGATGTTTGTGTTATTAGCTTTCTTTACTGTGTTGACATTTGCACTGATGATGCAAAAGTGGAGTACCTGCCAGGCACAGTTGTATACACCTGTAATCCCAGTGATTCAGGAGGCTGAGGCATGAGGATTACAAGTTTGAGGCTGGTCTCAGCAACTTAGTGAGACCCTATCTCAAAACAAAATATAAAATGTATAGAGGACTCAGTGGTAGAGCACCCCTGGGTTTTATCCCCAAGTATTAAACAAAACAAAACTGCTAGTGCCTTAGCAAAGCCAAGACAGGGGCACCATTCTGTATTAATAATCATTGTATTTCTTAACACCATACCTTCACTGTTTGAAAACAAAATCTATAACATGCATTTCAGTTACCAATATCCAAATGAAGCAGGAAACATTAATTTTATTAATTCTGAACTCTCAGGTATGCATCTTTTAAAAATCCTACATCATGAGATTGGACCCACCCATAAAGCATTTCCACTACATGGTTGTCATGAGGAAACATACTTGTGCAATTGTTTAAGTTGTGAGCTGAACTAGTTGGTGTTTTAAAAAATTGAAAATCAATTTTCTTTGAAAGGTTCAAATAATTGAATATTCAGACCTGAATATTTGACAAATACTTTATCAAAAATGAACCAACTGTGCCTGTCATCTCAATAATGGAGAGGGCTTGTTGCCAACGATAAAATTAGAGCTTTCAAGCAAAAATTTAAATTTTTGGAAATTTGTATTGACAATTAAGTAGTCTTTTTTTGGTATCCAAGACTTTTTTCCTTTGAGGAGGGTGTTGGGGATGGAACCCAGGGCCTAGGGCTTGCTAAGCAGTTGTTCAACCAGTGAGCTACATCCCCCACTCCATCAATACTTAGACTTTTCTAATGAGACTGATGGTATAATTAATAGAAAGTGATTTGTTAAATATTGTATAATGAAGTGTCGGCATTTGGATGATCTTTGTAACTTAGTGAAACAATCTTTTTCAAAGGACCAGTGCATAATGTAACAAAATCAAGGTGGGTCAAAAGTCCAAAGTTCAACTAGAACAAAGAATTTTAATGTAACAGAAAATTTTTTTAAAAAAATTGAAATACAGCAGATTCCATATTGTAACCAACATTTTAAAAAACTACCACTTCTGGAGCCTTGGTGTAGTACTAAAAAATATCTGTAATTTTCTGGAAGGATTTTTTAAAATACTTCTTCCTTTTTTAAGAATGTATTTTTGGGAGGACAAGTTTTCTTCCTATATGCAAATCAAATCACATATTGTTGTAGATTGAATGTGAAGCAGATATAAAAATTCAACTGTCTTGTGTTAAATTAAATAAGGTAAACAGTGCATAACAAATGTCAACTAAGTGCAAAAATGTAAATAATGCTACTCTTAACTAAATTTATTATTGAAAATAGTTATTTTTTATAAAAATATTATTTATAAAAAATAATAAGCAAGTAATGGACTTATTATGATTTTTAAAAAATTCTTTTAGTTGGTAGATGGGCACAAGACCTTTATGATTTTTAAATTACTAAATACCAGGGCTGGGGATGTGGCTCAAGCAGTAGCGAGCCAGGCATGCATGCGGCCCGGGTTCGATCCTCAGCACCACATACAAACAAAGATGTTGTGTCCGCCAATAACTAAAAAATAAAATATTTTTTAAAAATTACTAAATACCTTTAACATTTCCTAATTGTAATTTTTTTTAAATGCTTGGAATGAATCCCAGGTCCTTGGGCATGGTAGGCAAGCAGTCTACTATTGAACCACATCCCCAGACCCTCCAGTTGTAATTTCTAATATGATAACTACATTGACAGATCCAGCCTGCCTATCAGAAAGCTCTTTGGAGTCTTCATGTCTTTAGGTCCAAAACTTTAAGAACTACTAGGTTAGCTGGAATTTGTTGTTGTTTCTCTCCTTTCCTCTCCTATCTTCATTTCTCTGCCCTTCTCCCTCTAAGCCTTCCTGTTCTCTCATACCTTTTCTCCTCTTTGAATGAGAGATCCTCAGGATAGAACGGTGTAGAGCATATATCCCTTATGTCTTTGTATGTTTTTAATAACTGAACAAAACACAGATGTCATTTATCATGTTATTTATTTGTTTAGCGGTGCTGGGGGTCTAAATGGGGGTTTCACTCATGCTAGGCAAGTACTGTATCACTGAGCTATATCTCCAGCCCCAGATGTCTTTTTTAAAATATTTTTTTAGTTGTAGTTGGACACAATACCTTTATTTTATTTATTTATTTTTTAATGTGGTGCTGAGGATCGAACCCGGTGCCTCGCTCGTGCTAGGCTAGTGCTCTACCGCTGAGCCACAACCCCAGCCCCCGCCAGATGTCTTTTAAATCAGTCCCTGCCCCATGTGTTAACAAGTTTTAAAAATTCATACTTAAAATTGTCTTTATTTCAAACTTTTGTTTTAAATGCATTAGGACAAAGTAGATCATTCAATATACAATAATAATCCTATTTGATTTTCAACATTTGATTACTTTATTATACAAAGAGCTAATAAATACTCAGTATCTGGGGGATGTCCCTCAGAATATTGAAATTAAGATATTTTTGTGACTTATTTTTCTCCCCAAATGTGAAAAAAAAAGATTAGTGGGTCTCAGGTGTAGCTCAGGTTAAAGCACTTGCCTAAGGGCATGCGCAAAGCCCTGGGTTCATTGCTTAGCACTGGGGGGGCGGGGGAGAAAAAAATGTTTACAGAAACCAGATCCACTTGATTGTTCAAATTGATACATCTGTGCAACAGGACGTTTGTATACTTAATATTGCTTCTAGTATAAATTTCTTAAACTTTCCAATATGGGTCAAAATTACAGTAGGAGTTTCCAGCATGTTAATTTGGCTCCTGCTTTGTATGTTAGATCTCTCTGCTTTGATGTTTCACTCACTGTGTTACTTATTAGTCTGCTTTGCTTTTTAAGTGACAAAGATAGGAAAATCCTGTTCCATGAAAGGAAAATAGATGATGTTGTGGTGTGTCATTAAACACACTGGGAGAGGCCTCCAGTGTATATGTCACACACAGAAAGAGTATACCTAGTGCTGGGTGTGGTGGAGAGCATGACGTTTGGATGAAAGTTGGAAGGAGACCTTAAAAATACTATGTCTGTGTTTCGTCTTCTAACTGCATATTGCAAGTCTCCTGCTCCTTTTTTGGGTGTGTCTCTTTCCAGCCCGAGGGGTGCATATGTCCATAGGTGTGTGTGAACTTCACGGTTTTGTTTGTCACAGCTGTTAGAGCTTGGTTTCCATTAGCTTTCCTTAGTATTCATTATGATGAATTTGGAATGCAACGTAAAAGTTGTTTTCATTCTGTGGCCTGCTTGTAAAAACGTAAAACTTATTACACAATCCTTGTTCACCATCTTCTATTCCCAAGCCAATTTTCCTTACCAGTAGTAAAAACAGATTCTATAACACGAAGTCACACACAATAGACATACACAAACACACTCCCCTCTACTCTCTGCACACCCACACACACCTCAGATGGTGAATGAGATAGACTTTTACAAAATGAGCCATAGATGAAAACTGGTCACACAGTTGATGTGGTAGAACTGTCCTTTAGAAAATGCCCTCCCCAAAATTTACTAAGTTTTTAAAACTGTGCCTTGTTTTCCCTTTTGTGGTGCTGGGGATGTACCCAGAGCTGCATACCTACTAGACAAATACTGTACCACTGAGCTATACTCCCAAGTCAATTCAAAGGGAGTATCTATTCCTAGAACATTGACTACAATACTATGCAGTTGAAAACAATTCTGTCATGGTAAATAGACTTTGAAATCAGTGACTTGAAGTTGGTAGATTTTACTCTGATCAAAGATTAGCCTCTAGCCAGGGGTGGTGGCACATACCTATAAGCCCAGCTACTTGGGAAGCTGAGGCAGGAGGATGGCAGATTGGAGGCCAGCCTGGGCAACTAAGCAAGACCCTGTCTCGAAATTAAATTAAATTAAAAGGACTGGGGAATGTAGCTCAGTGGTAAAGTGCCCCTGGGTTCAATCCCCAGTACTGCCGGGGTGGGGGTGGGGGGTGGCAGAGGGAACCTTATGAGTTTGGAAAGTATATATGTTCCAAATGAACAAGAATGGGGAAGTTTAATTTTTAAGTAGCCCTAGTGTAAGGACCTGTAAAACTTGTGCATGAAAATGAGAAAGTTTTCTTCTCAGAATATTTTTATGTTTAAAAATGTTAATTTCTTCAATGGTAATGCTACATCTCTGAAAAGGGTAGTTAAATAGCATTTGAGACAAAGCCATCTAAGTGGCTTGAGGTTACAGGTGTGGCTGAAGAGAAGGTAAGGCTAGGAAAAACCCAACATTTCTGGTCTAACATTGATACTGTCTTTTTACCTAAGGCAGTTGCTTATGTCCCAATTTTCTCTGCCTGCAAAATGCATGCTAATGCATACATATATAATCTTCCAGTTAGCTCAAAGTGCTTGGTAGCTCCTTACTACTTCCTATACTCTACCACGGCTGCAGGCAGACAGTGCTATGCTTATTGTACACATGAAGAAATTCAGAAAGTTGAAGAGGCTTAATTCACATAGTGAGTCAGCAATAAAGACAGATTAGAAAAACATGTCCTCTGGCTCCTGCTGCTATGTTCCTTCTGTTCTGAATTGTGTTGCTTTTTGATATTTCATGCAGTTTTAGTGTTTGGTGTAATAAATTAAAGTATTTCCATTAAGGAGACGAGATGTAATCCAGGGTCTGCTGGTGGTGGTTAGTGATGAGGACAGGAGAACACCGCCTGCTTCATAATGGGGACTGTCCAGTGAGGGCTTCTTTTCACAGGTGAATGAACTGTGACTCGACTCCATATGCCAAGAAGCCAGTATATCATAAATAAGATGCATCACCTTGTTTTATATTTTATAAAAGACTGAGTATCTATTATCTCACTTTTTCCATTTGCAGAGGTAGACAGAGTAGATTGTAGTATTATGCTTTACTCCAGACAGATTATAATAATATCTGCCACTTACTGAGCACCTTCCTACCCAGATGCTCTCATGTACTTATATCTTCTTTTTGATCATCATGGAAGCCTTCTGAAGTTATGTGGAATTAGCTCCATTGTTGCCAGGTGTGGTAGTACATGCCTATAATCCCAGAAGCTTGAGAGGTTGAAGCAGGAGGATCACAAGTTTGAGGCCAACCTGGGCAACTAGCGAGACCCTGTCTCTAGATAAAAAATAACAAAACGCTGGGGGGACTGGGGTTGTAGCTCAGCGGTACAGCACTTGCCTCATACGTGTGAGGCATTGTGTTCAATTCCCAGCACCACATATCAATAAGCAAAATAGGGTCTGGGCTGTGGCTCAGTGGGTAGAGCACTTGCTTGACATGTGTGAGGCACTGGATTTGAGTCTCAGCACCGCATATAAATAAATGAATAAAATAAAGGTCCATCAACATCTTAAAAAAAACACACATTTTTTAAAATAAATAAATAAATAAGCAGATTTTCAAAAAATATTTAAAAGGAGGGGGCTGGGGATGTAGCTTAATGCAAAGTGCCGCTGGTTCAATCCCCAGTACTAAAATCAAACAAACTTCTATTGCTAAAGAACATGGGGCTCAGAGAGGCTACAAAATTTGTTCCAGGTCACAGAGACTTGAAGTTTGTCAAATAGCTAAGTCCTCAATGCCACATTTCCTCTCAAAATTTTAAGTTGTCCTGTGTCAGTGTATAGAAATGGTATCCTGAGCCTAGTCCAGTACTCCCATTGATTTTTTTTTTCTTCATTTCCATAAAGGGTGTTCACAACTAACCAGTTGCTTAATTTAGCAATTCACTGATCAGATTGCTAGACAGTTTAAAAGCAAATTCTAATAAGAGAAGTATCATATCATGTACTTACCATGTGCCAGCTATAATCTAAATTTATGGCATATATTAAATCATTTAAGCCTCTCAACAATAACATAGTTACTATTAAATGAATTGGTATTGATTGGTTGATTGATATTGTTGTGCTGAGGATAAAACCCAGGGCCTCATGCCTGCTGGTCAAGTGGTCTACCACTGAGCTACATCCGCTGCCTGAAATAGTTATTATTATCATTATCCTGAATGAGAAAATGAGGCAGAAGAGTTTAAGCAACTTGCCCAAGGACACGACAGGTAGTAAATTGTGGAACCAGGATTTGAACCCAACCCAGCTCCAGAGCTCTTTACTTTGTAGTCCTGCTTCTCAATAGAAAATTACCCAGTTCAGAGAATATTGGCTTACTCCTATGTGCTATTTTTGTCAGAAAAAAATATAGTTCCTTCAGGAGCTTATATTTTCAATAAAAACCAAAATATACATAATTTTAAATAAATTCTTCAACAACCAGAATATGGAGTGTAAATGTTATATGTGGATCAAAATGAATCATGGAGGATATAAATGGTCTGAGACAGTTAACTTGCCTTTCTAAGTAATGTACTTGACTATGGTTGAGTGACTTGGGCACTAGGGAGAAGCTGTTCCATGCGTTCTAAAATAAGCAGGTTACTTGGCTACTGTTCAAACTCTAAATAGGTATATGGGTTGTAGCTATTTGACCTGAACCAACTTTAAATTCCCTTGGGTCCTTGTATGGTTTTAAAAGTGGAGCTGAAATGAAAAAATAATCTTTTCTCCTAGTGTCGTGAATAAGTTAGAATTTATTAAATCCATGGCAAAGGATCTCAAGGCCCACAGGAAGGGGATTCATATGTATTGTATCATTCTTTTGTCAGGGTGTTCTCCTTTGCTAGCAGGAAGTGTTGTGACTTGCTCTCTAAAGATGCAATTGTAAGAAGAATGTTGGGCTTCCAGATTGCCAGTTCTGGGCGTGGGAGAAGGTTCGTTCTATTAGTGCAGCGAGAAAGGAAACAGGTTTGCTCTCGTCGCAGAAGGGTAACTATTTTAATATTATTTTGTTAGGCTCTAACTTTTATATTACTAAATATTCAATCAGAAATTTACTTCTAAAAAAGGCTTAAAATTCCTATTATTTGGTGAACATTTGGAATCATTTTCTAAATAATATTTGCTCAAGTCAAATTTATTTTGAGTTTTTGAAGTTTGGAATCTGACCTGTTCTGTGTATATTCTGTTTTTTCCTTTACTTTGGGAATATTCTAGTGACTTTGTATGTTCAAAAAATTGTTTTAGAACTCCCTAGTTATACAGCCATATTAATGAAGTTAAATGCCCATCTTAAAGGATAGAAATTATTATCTGTGTTTTGGGGAAGAAGCAGGGAGGAGGCAGGATTTCAAATGCCTTTGAGCCTTGTTAAATGGTTTTTCCAAATTCTGAGAAATAGAATTTGAGGTGTCTGTCATGACAGAACATGTCATGATTAGATTAATATTTTACTCTTACAAAATGACTTATGTCAAACAATTCTTATGTTTATGAAGTACAAAATACACAAAAGTCGCTGGTGATGAAATTTAGGTGGTATTACTATACCCTGGTAGTGATTTCCAGTGTCCATAGACTTACTAGGGTTTACCATCAGATAGAGTAAATAATTGTTTTAAGTTTTATTTCTCAAAATTTCTGGCAAAAGGGCAGTGTAGCTAGTTACATAGTAAATCCCAACTCTGAGTTAAGCGTCATTTCTCAGATTGGTTGTAGTTAATATACCTATATGAATATAAAAAGTGAAATCTGAAACATAAAAATCTAGTTTTTTCAGTTAAATACTGTATTTGAGAGGGTATGACACTGCAGGAGGCACTTTCAGTGTTGAATAGACAAGCTTTCTGCTTAGCTGGAAGTAGGAGCTGAAAATGTGTATAGTGATTTCTGAGTTGTAAGTCATAACATTTTATGATATTTTTGTTTTGAGTTGCAGCACACTAAATAATCTTGTGTGTGCATACACACACACATATACACCTCCCTAAGATTGCCCTGAGCCTCACTCAAGCTCAGTTAATTTTCACTAGAAAGAAGACTGGATATATTTCTCAGATGTGAAGGTTAATTAATTTTATTAGCAGATTTATTTGTCCATAATCTATTCAGATTTATTTTGGATAGCATAAAAATGTATTGGGGAAATATGAAAGAGATTAAAGCTTTTAAAAGGGGTGTTCCCAGTCTAGAGTTGTGGCTCAGTGGTAGAGCACTTGCCTAGCATGTGTAAGGCACTGGGTTCAATTCTGAGCACCACATAAAAAAGTAAATAAAATAAAGGTATTGTGTCCATCTATAACAATAAAAATATTAAAAGAAGTGTGCCCCATTTTAATCCAAAGATTTAATATGAGCTTTAGCTTGGTAAAAATAGGAGAAGAAAAGGTATCTCTCTATTACATCTTTGAGTTTGATATATTTAGACCATTATTAAGACTTGCATTCAGTATCTACAAAATTCTTACCTGGTAAGCACTTAAAGAATGCCTTCAATTGAAGTAAAATTAAATGTTTCTATTAACAGGAAAGTTATTTATCAACTTGTTTCAAATAGTCATTGAAGAGGAAAGGAAACTTTTACTTAAAATGGAATTATTTGATACTACTCCAGGAAATGACACAGGACTGGGCACCCTTTGGGGTTTGAGTGACTCATATGTATTAGTACCAAAAAAAAAAGATCAATTAGAATCTAGCTTATACCTGATTCTAGCATAGAATATAGGTACATCCAGAAAATTGAATTCATTTCTTCGTAGCTATATAAGGGTGAAATCATGGCATGTATGGGGTTTACTTTAAAATAATTCAGAGAAGGAAGGAGAAAAAAAGGAGAGAGGATAGGAAGACAGATTAAATGAAGCAGTTGTGGATAAATCCTAATAAAGGTAGAACCTGTGGTATATTAATGGGTACTTTTTTCTCTTATTATCTATTGAAAGTGTTCATAATACAAAACTTAAGCACAGCTTTAACTTGGAGCAATTTATATTTATTTGTATTAACTTTGTCTGTAAATTGAAAGCCCATCAAAACATGATCGGTGCATGAAGTACAATATAGTAAAAATGAAATGCGCTCCATGTCTGCAAAAAGTTGTTGCTTTGTTTATTTGTTTGTTTGTTTATTGCAGTGCTGGGATTGAAACTAGGGCCTAGCACATGCTAGGCAAGTGCTCTACTACAGAGTGTATCCCCAGCCCCAGGAAAAATTGTTTCTAAACAGACCTTTGTTTGACTTTCAGCTAAATTCAAAGTACAGGTTATAAACATTTTAAAGAGTTTTGTAGTGTTTTGAAGTATTAAACAAGAGTAAATAGGTAAGGCATGATAACAAGCCAATTGCATGTGAAGAATGTGAGAACATTATTATGTCTTGATGATTTTTTTTTTTCCTTTGGTATCAGGGATTAAACCCATGGGTACTTAACCACTGAGCCACATCCCAAAATCTTTTTATTGTCTATTTTGTGACAGGATCTCACTAAGTTGCTTAGGGGCTTGCTAAATTGCTGAGGCTGGCTTTGAATTTGTGATCCTCCTGCCTCAGCCTCCCAAGCCACTGGAATTACAGACGTGAGCCACCACACAGCCATTTTTAAAGGTTTTTTGTTTTGTTTTGTTTTAATTTGAGACCTGTCTCACTAAATTGCTAAAGCTGACCTCGAAACTACAGATCTTCCTGTCTCAGTCACCTAAGTTATTAGAATTACAGACATGCATCACTATGCCCAGGTCAAGCCTAGTATGCATATTTTAAAATAAATTTTTTATCTGTAGATAGGCATTATTTTCATGTGGTACTAAGGATTGAACCCAGTGCCTCAAACGTGCTAGGCAAGTGCTGTACCACTGAGCTATGACCCCAGCCCTCAAGACTATGCATTTTAAAAACCATATAAGAAGCCAGGCATGGGATCACAAGTCTCGGGTGGCTGAGACAGGAAGATCACAGGTTCAAAGCCAGACTCAGCAAAAACTAGGGACTAAGCAAACCTATCTCTAAATAAAATACAGAATAGGGCTGGGGATGTGGCTCAGTGGTCAAGTGCCCCTGAGTTCAATCCCCAGTACCAAAAAACAAACAAACAAAAAAACACATGAGATAACTAGATAGCATGCTTGATGTTGGGTCTGCTCACCTGCCCTACTCACCCCCATCAAAATTTATTTATTCTACCAATATTCTACCAGTATTGTAAACCAAGATACAGAATCAAGTCAGATACCATCCCTGCTTTCAAGGAGCTCACAAACAACTGGAGGAGACAGAAGTAGATGGTCATCACACTGAAAGAGGCTACAGCAGCATGGGGAAGAGCAGATATTGGTTAGCAAAAACTATGATTCTATGATGTATTTCCTTTAAAATAATACAAACAGGAAACTTGAGATTTTTTTCATTGGTTTTGTATATTATAGAAATAGGAAGAGAACAAAGATATTAAAAATATTATATTAAGCTATAACTCTGTGCATGACTTCACACACAAGAATCATCTCTGCTCCTTGGTCCTTCCAAAAAAAAAAAAAAAACCTTTATAGGGACAGGTGCAGTGGTGCACACCTGTGATCCCAGCAGCTCAGGAGGCTGAGGCAAGTTCAAAGCCAGCCTCAGCTACTGGAGTGAGGCCCTGAGCAATTTAACAAGGCCCTGCCTCAAAATAAAACATAAAAAGGGGACTGGGCATGTGGCTCAGTGGTTAATCACCCCTGGGTTCAATCCTTGATCTAAAAAAATCTTTATAGATCTCTTGTGCATTTTCAGGGGGCTGTGAGGCAGCACACATGCAGGATAGAACACTCTCTCTTGACATTTAATGGTAGAGTAGACGGGTGCATTGGTGCATGCCTGTAATCCCAACTACTTGGTAGGCCCAGCAGGCGGATGAAGCAGGAGAATCACAAGTATGAGGCCAACTTGGAAACTTAGTGAGACCCTGGCTCAAAAAAAAAAAAAACTATTAAGGGCTGGCAGTGTATGTAAAATAAAATTACTAAAAGATCTAAGCATGAAAAATAACTTTGCTGAGCAAAGTTTGCTGTTTATGTGTTTGATATTGCTTTCATAGAAGTTTGTCCTCTGTATTAACAACAAGCAATTTTTAATAATGTTAATGTGCTAGAATTAGTGAGCTGTAAAATTCTTCACCATTTCTTCTGTCCACTTTACTGCTCTACCAAGAGTCCATGTAAGTTTTCTAAAAGGAAGTAAATGAAACTCCAAGCCTCTTTCTTTGCTCCTTGAGAAAAATTCTGTGAGGAAAAAGAATCCTAAAATGAAAAGTAAACTACATAGATACTTGAGAGTTTGGTTATGTTTATATTAAGACTAAGTTATTAGCACTGATACATTGGGAGTGGTTGTTCATAGTACTTAGCATTCAAGAGGATGAAATTAAGAAATATTAAATATAGTGACACAGAAGCTCGTCATATATAGGAATGAATGTGCCACAGAGAAGGGAAGCATTTGTGTGCTGCTTTTCTTTTTCTTAGTGCTTTGCTTCGATTTTTTTTAATTGTTTAAGTTGTCAATGGACCATTTTTTTATTTATTTATGTGATGCTGAGAATCGAACCCAATGCCTCACACATGTTAGGCAAACGTTCCGCCACTGAGCCACCACCCCAGCCCTTCTTTTTGTTTTTTTTCTATTCTTTTTCAAGGCCTTGTGGAGGCTAAGTATGCACTCTACCAATGGGTACACCCCCCCGAGTGCTTATTTTCAAAGACCATGGACTGTTTTACAGTCAGGGCCAATTTTATAATAATATTTGTATGTTTTGTAGTACTGGGCATTGAACCCAGGGGTCTTCTACCATGCTACATCCCCAGCCCCATCCCTATTTTTTTTTTTTTGAGACAGAATTTTGCTAAATTGCCCAGGCTGGCCTCCAACTTACAATCCTCCTGCCATAGCCTCATGAATTACTGGGATTTTAGGCATGAGCCATTACACCTAGCCATACAAATGTTTGAAGAAACAACTTTTAGACCTCCGAATAGGCTTTGTTGAACCTATTGTGTATATTCTGTATGTTTCATACAATTCGTATTTGCTCTCAGTTAATGTTTAAGTTAATCCTTTATCCTTTAAATAATGAAAACAAATTCATAGTAGCTAAAGAGGTCCCTGTCTACATTTTCTGGCAACTATTCTTATTTCTCAATATGGTCACATTTGCTAAGAGTTTTGGGAAACACTGTCACTTCTATTGTTATGGTAAGAGAAGTTAATTACTTCTTTTCCCATATATTCTTTTAGTTTTACATTTTATTCATTTAGTTTTACATCATAGCTCTGTCTTGAGCAAAGCCACTTAACTACTCCAGAAACTTATTTCTTCCATATTACAATTTAGGTGATAAAGTCATGGGGCCCTGCAGACTTAGCTTTTCAATCATAATTTCTGTGATTACTGGATTTTGAGCATGCTGGGAATTACATTGGTTGAAATATTTTTAAAGTCAGGCCTTGAGTGTTTGGTTATGTTGAACATAACATGGGGGGAGTATGCAAGAGAAAGTTTAAACTCTGTCTTCAGAAACAATCTTAAAATAAGACTCAACATGGAATTAGACAAGTATTTGTGTGCTGTCAGTGAAAGGATAGTTCTTTTTTATTGAGGAGGATTATTCTGTATGTCCAAGTCTGAGGATCTGTGTGGAGGAAGCAGATGAAATGAATCAAGGAGGATGATGGACATCCCAGCTACACTCTCCTCTACTTATATAACTACAGGAGGAAGTCTATAATTAAATTGCTAAATTTCATGGCAAGATTCTAAATTCTGTGGGAGTTGAAGAGAAAGATCATAGGGAGTTGGAATCATTGGGAAACCAGCTTTGGGAGAAGAGGAGGCTTCTGCCTAACCTTGAAGAGTGAGTCAAATTTGGATTGGCACAGAAGAAAATTTAAAAGGAGAGCATTTTAAGTGTGACAAGTAGATAAAGTGGGAGAGAAAAAAGAGGAAGAGGGCAGGATGAAACCAAAGGTGTCATTGAAGGACTTAACAGGACCTGTTGAAGACAAGACTTAAGATTAAAAGCTTCTTCTGAGTATTGTTGAAGAAAATATAAAACTGGTTAGGTGTGACTAGTTGGGAACACTCTAGAAGACTTGGAATATCAGGCAGAAACTGGGCAATTAATTTAGGCATGAGCAATTACAGCTTCCTGAAAGGAGACTGGCATGATCAGATGATTGTGAGTACTGTGGGCCATTCTTAATTCAAAATGTAATTATTGAGAATGCACTATTTATTTGTCTTGTAGTACTAGGAATTGAACTTGGGGTACTTCACCACTAAGCTACATATCCAGCCTATCACCTTTTTTTTTAACTCTCCCCACTCTTCCCCTCTCTGGTACTGCAGATTGAACCCAGGGCCTCGTAAATGTTAGGGAGGTGCTCACCACTGAGCTATACTCCCAGCCCCCTTAAAATTTTGAGATAGGGTCTCTCTAAATTGCCCAAGCTGATCTCCAATTTGTGATCCTCCTGCCTCAGCCTCCTGAGTTCTGAAATTACAGGAGAGCACCAGTGGGCCTGTTTTGAATTTCTACTCTAATGAGTCTTGTTGGGGAAGTAAATTTATTCAATAAGTTGTTAAGGAGGCTCTCTAGGATAATGGTTCAAGGGTACTGACTTTGGTGTCAGGCCTGCATTTGAAACCTGGTCTGCTTTTTCTAACTGTGTAACCTTGACCAAGTTACTCATTGTCTAAACCTATTGCTCTTCTGTAAAATAGGAATAACATTATTACCAGGCTTGTGGATTTTTTTGGAGAAGTAATGTACATAAAGCATATAAAGGGTTTACCATGGTTAGCAAATAAGTCATCTGTTACTGTTAGCTGCTATAATAAAAACTTAGAAGTGAACCTCTGAGTGTAGCTCAGTGGTAAAGCACTTGACTAGCATCTACAAGGGCCTGAGTTTGATCCCTGGCACTGCAAAACAAACAAAAACCAACAACCTTACAAGTTTATGTTTTTATATTATCATATTAATTATTATTACCTGCTCTGTACAGGCATTGTGATAGGGGATGGAAGTATAAGGATGAATGAGATATGGTCCCATCCATCAAAGAGTTTTGTGTAAGAGTATTAAGGTGCTATTCTTGTGACTGTACTTTCAAATTTCTTTAAAAATGGCACATGTGGTCTGACAGTGAAAGAAGATGTTTAAAATTGGAATGGTCTGAGATAATCCAGGGTTGTACAATGGAAGGAAACATACTCTTCTGTGAAAATTCTAGGAATTGAGGAATCTTATCTCTGTGGGGTCAATCTGAAAAAACTTTTTTGAAAGATGCTCTTGAAGAGTGGATAGAAGGGTGTGAAGAACTTTCAACTAAAGAGAATCCACAGAGGAAGAGGAATGGAAGTGGGGAAATATGTGGTATATTTGGGGAATAGGGTATCTTTCAAGTGTGGCATTCAAGGGTGCAGTCCATGTAATGGGAGGTGACATTGGAAAGATAAGCAGGTATCAACTCAGGAAAATTCAGGATAATAAAAACTGCTAAAGAGTTAGGGCTTCCTTTTGTATGGAACAATCATGAGATCTGATTTTTGGGAAGTTTGCAGTGGAAAGATTATATTCGAGGGAGACAGGACTAAAGGCAGATCAGCTGAAAGGCTTTTGGAGTAGACTAGACCTGAGGTGATAACACAATAAGATGGAAGAATCCCAGAGTTTGCAAAGGAAGAATCCAGAAGGCTTGGTTCCTTGGTTCCATTTGTTCCTTATAGCCAAATCTGTCTCAGATTTACACAGCTGGAGACATAGGAAAATGGAGAAGTTGAAAGGGGGAAGTTGAAAGCGAGACCCAATTTGGCAGGAGGGAGGGTTGGCTGCGGGCGTAGCTTAGTGATAGGGTGCTTGCCTAGCATGCATAGGGCCCTGGGTTCCAGCCTCAGCACTGCAATAAACAAACATTTTAAAGAGAAGATAATGTGACATTAAGTTCAGTTGAATCCTCCTCACTGACTTTTCTTTTCCCTTGTTCATGTCTGAGTTGAACTCTGATCTGCTGTAATTATGCCTGCCACTAACCCTAGGCACAAAACCCCAGCCGCCCCATCTTTCTGCAGCTCTAATTACCATCTTCTGTTTCTGTTTCTGTGCCTAGAACACCTTCATACCAGTGATATCTATCTGAGAAAGTCTTCCCTGTGCTCTCAGATAAAGTTCAAAACTCTTCTTCTCAGAAAACATTCCCTGGCAACCACCACTCAGTTATATATGACTTTGATAGCACTAATATGATAACTTTGTTTATGAAGTAAGCTTTTCCTGAGAAAAGGGAATTTGGGCTGGGGTTGTGGCTTAGCAGTAGATCGCTTGTCTAGCACGTGCGAGGCCCTGGGTTCAGTCCTCAGCACTACATAAAAATAAACAAAATAAAAGTATGGTGTCCAACTACTTCTAAAAAATAAATATTTTTAAAAGTACCTAACCGGCTATATGTACAGCATCCAACACAGTGCTCGCTCCATATTTAGCCTTTAATGAAGGCTTGATGAATATAGATGAAGAAGTGGATAAATGTGCTAGACATTCAAGTTGAAATCTTGAAGAGTCATTGGAAACATAACACTAAGAACTTTAATAATTATACTAAGGGTAGGTGAGCTTTAGCCCACAGAATGTTACAGACGCATCTAACCTGGAAACTAGTGCTATTGACCTACCTAACTTGAGAGGAGGCAGAGCAGCAGTTTCTGTTGGAACAGGTAGGTATGTGAAGTGTGGGTGTTGCAAAAGCAGTGCCTGTTTTGGATGAGAGAAGGTAACAAATCATACCCCTTCTTTGTTGCCCATTCTTGAATTGTTCACAGGTAATGGTGGCTACATTGTTGGGTTATCCACCCCCTTCATAGTGAACTAATGTATTCTTCCATGTTTCATTCACCCTTTATTGCTTCATGATCTGAACTTTCAGTATGTATTACCCAATCTCTAATTTAAGTAATCAAGCTTCTCTTTCCCAATACTATTTACCTAGCATACTAGTGGCTAGGATAAAGTCTATGGCGAGTATCCCACTTTTTTTGTTTCATTGCTAAAATAGAACCCAGGGCCTCATATGTACTAGGCCAGCAGTGTACCACCAAGCCATATCCCATTTTTATCCCCTTAATTGTCTTTCAATTTCAAGAAGAAAAAATGTCAAGTTGATAAAGTTGATTTTTCTACTGACTGATGTCCACACCCTTCCTCCTGACCCTGACTTGGGACTGAATAGCAATACCCTAGTAAGTAGATTATTCAGTGAGCTACTTAAGGTTAGTGGCTTAGGAAATGAAAACAGGCACCCCTCCTCTTCTTCCTCAAATACCTTTCAGAATTTGAGTAATAGTTTCAGGTAGTAGTAGGAACACCTTTCTCCATAAAGATTTGTGTTCAGGGTTTATGTATAGTTAAATGAGCCAGTGGAGTGGTTTCATAATTGCTGTATTGTTAGTCAAACTCTGTAATTAGGGATGACTTCATAGGCATAAGATTCTTCTATGGGTGACGCCCTGAATTCATACCCAGTTGTACACCATATCCTTTTATGAAACAAACAAACAAACAAACAAGGTTTTGTTTGCTTTTGCTTTATTCCCTTAGTTGAAAATCTGTTTTCCTGTGTCTCAGATGTTTAGGGAGAGAGGCTTTGCTTTTTTTTTCCCCCTGCTTTTTTCCTTATACAGAGGAGGTGGTCATTGGAGCTAAGGGAAAAACAAAAAAAAAAACAAAAAAAACCCGACTGGGGGCAGATCAAAATGCTTTGTAGACAGGAGAATTCAGAAAAATATAGAGGGCCTGGGAGATTTTGCTTTTGCTTTGCATTTCATTTGCTAAGTGAAAATGGAGGGAAAATATATTTCTCTTTCTTTGAATATCAGTCTTCTCTTTCTCATGACCTGTAAATATTAAGTTCACTTTTGTGGGAATACAGTCTGAGGAAAAAGAAAGACACATTTCAAAGTCAGCCTTTCCCTTTGCTGTCAGTCACATATTGTAAAATGAGGGTTAAACTTATATTCAGCAAGTACTATTTATTTTTTCACCTCTTTTTTCTTTTATTTTCAATTGTTCATGGAAAAAAGTAAATTAGGAATGTGACAATATTAACAAGTGTGAGCTCTTTTGAAAATACTTAAAATTAGCTTAGTTTTTTTTTTCATGTATCACTTCTCTACTCTTGAGGTTGTATTTAGAAATTGGCTTTATGAAGGAGCCAAACTGAATCATAGGTAAAAAGTGGCTGACGGGTTTTCTGTAGGTCTATCCTTAAATTACTTTAACTAAAGGCTTGTAATTTTTATATATTAGGGAGACCTATTATATTCTGTAGTCAATAATTATAGGGGAGATGAGATAATTTTTCATGTATCCTATTTAAAGGCTCTTAGTAAAACTAATGCCTAATATTTATGTAGCCTCTCACAATTATTTTATGGTTATTTATTCCCCATTTTCTTTCATTAAGGATTTGAAGTTGCTGTCTAATATTTTATAGTTTACAGAATGCCTTCACATGTACCATCTTTAATCTTCACAAGGACTCTGGGAAAATAATATTGCTATTCCCAAATGAAGAAACTGAGGCTCAGAGAGCTTAAAGAAACTTGTTCATGGTCATATTTTTAGTAAAAAAAAAAAAAAGCAGAACCAGGGCATTGATTGATATCTTTTGATTCCATGCCCAGCAGTCTTTCCATTAGCACACACATCACTTTAGGCTTTTATTAACTCGTAAGAAAATCAACAAGTTAGAAAACTTAAAAGTGTATGTATATTTATATATGTATATATTGCATTAGAATAAATTTTTTGGAGTAAACTGGTGCTGTAAAATAATCTATATGAGATTTAAGCATTTCCTAATTTTGTAAGAACAAAAGAACTACCTTCCTGGTCTCCCTGTGAAGGAATTAATAATCCTTAAAGTTTCCAGAGCCTTTTCCCCTCCAAAGAAAAATGGATATTTGTACCTTTTATTGTAGCCACTAATTCACTTTGTGTCCTACTATAATTATTTACATGCTTGCCTCCCCAGATTGTAAATTCCTCAAGGGCAGGAACTAGGCACATTCACAGATGTTTAAAATATGGCATGAGGATAAAAGTGGGGGTGGGAAGCATGTGGGGGGATATGAAGAAGGAAAGAATGAGATTTCTACCCTATTCAGCCCTGCTACCTATAGAGAGGAGAAATGGCAGTGAAAGATTTGGTCAAATTCCTGGTCAGCAGGAATAAGGATGGAGAGTCGGGTGATTATGTTCAGGCACATCTTTTCTAATTTTCTTTTTCATACAAAAATGTTGAAGGAGGGACTGAGGTTGTGGCTCATTGGCAGAATGCTTGCTTAGCACGCATGAGGCACTGGGTTCGATCCTCAGTACCACATAAAAATGTACCAATCTACCACTAAAAAATATTTTTTAAAAAAGTTATAAAAAAATGTACAGGAGCATAAGAGTAAAAACTGTGTGTGGTATTTTTGTTGTCATTTGGGGTTTTTCTTTACTCACTTTACCCTTTCATTCATTCATTTTTGTCACTCCTATACCACCAGGGAGGAAAAAAGCTAGGCCACAGTGCTCAATGCTCCAGAATTATTCAGAATCAAATAGTAGGAAAAACAGGTTTTATTCAAAGGAAGGTAGATGGAAGAAAATTGTTTCAAAGGTTCCATCTTGGAAATTCCTGAAAATTGGCAAAGGCAGAGAAGTAACAAAAGACCAGGAAATGTACATATGCAAGTTTAGTTAGCCTATAGTTAGGCCTGAGTGGGCAATCTCTGCTCTCATCTTCTTTGGCACCTGTCAAAGTGGGAGAGAGTTTGCAGCCCCCCTCCAGCCTCCACTCTCAGCTGAAGTAATCTCCCCTGCATTCAAAAAAATTCTGAAGTATGAGGAGTAAAGATTTGTTCCCATGATGTAGGCTCCCTATTTACCTCTCTTATTGTTTCTTTTGCTGAGAAAAAACTTTTTAGTTTGAGTAAGTCCCATTTGTCGATTCTAGATGTTAACTCTTGTGCCATGAGGAATTTGGAGCCCGACCCCACAGTATGTAGGTCGTAGCCAACTTTTTCTTCTATCAGACGCCGTGTCTCTGATTTGATATCAAGCTCCTTGATCCATTTTGAGTTAACTTTTGTGCATGGCGAGAGAAAGGGATTCGGTTTCATTTTGTTGCATATGGATTTCCAGTTTTCCCAGCACCATTTGTTGAAGATGCTATCCTTCCTCCACTGCATGCTTTTAGCTCCTTTATCAAATATAAGATAGTTGTAGTTTTGTGGGTTGGTTTCTGTGTCCTCTATTCTGTACCATTGGTCCACCCGCCTGTTTTGGTACCAGTACCATGCTGTTTTTGTTACTATTGCTCTGTAGTATAGTTTGAAATCTGGTATCGCTATACCACCTGATTCACACTTCATGCTTAATATCCAGAGTATATAAAGAACTCAAAAAATTAGACAATAAGATAACAAATAACCCAATCAACAAATGGGCCAAGGACCTGAACAGACACTTCTCAGAGGAGGACATATAATCAATTAACAAGTACATGGAAAAATGCTCACTATCTCTAGCAGTCAGAGAAATGCAAATCAAAACCACCCTAAGATACCATCTCACTCCAGTAAGATAGGCAGCCATTATGAAGTCAAACAACAACAAGTGCTGGCGAGGATGTGGGGAAAAGGGTACACTTGTACATTGTTGGTGGGACTACAAATTGGTGCAGCCAATTTGGAAAGCAGTATGGAGATTTCTTGGAAAGCTGGGAATGGAACCACCATTTGACCCAGCTATTCCCCTTCTCGGTCTATTCCCTAAAGACCTAAAAAGAGCATGCTACAGGGATGCTGCCATATCGATGTTCATAGCAGCACAATTCACAATAGCAAGACTGTGGAAGCAACCTAGATGCCCTTCAATAGATGAATGGATAAAAAAATGTGGCATTTATACACAATGGAGTATTACTCTGCATTAAAAAATGACAAAATCATAAAATTTGGAGGGAAATGGATGGCATTAGAGCAGATTATGCTAAGTGAAGCTAGCCAAGCCCTAAAAAACAAATACCAAATGTCTTCTTTGATATAAGGAGAGTAACTAAGAACAGACTAGGGAAGAAGAGCACAAGAAGAAGACCGACATTAAACAAGGATGAGAGGTGGGAGGGAAAGGGAGAGAGAAGGGAAACTGCATGGAAATGGAAGGAGACCCTCAGGGTTATACAAAATTACATACAAGAGGAAGTGAGGGGAAAGGGAAAAATAATACAAGGGGGAGGAATGAATTATAGTAGAGGGGGTAGAGAGAGAAGAGGGGAGGGGAGGGGGGATAGTAGAGGATAGGAAAGGCAGCAGAATACAACAGACATGAGTATGTCAATATGTAAATCAATGGAAGTGTAACTGATGTGATTCTGCAATCTGTATATGGGGTAAAAATGGGAGTTCATAACCCACTTGAATCAAAGTGTGAAATATGATATATCAAGAACTATGTAATGTTTTGAACAACCAACAATAAAAAAAATTCTGAAATTGGCCAAATTTAGTCTGTTTCAGTAATGGGGATGGAACTCAGGGATGCTTTACCACTGAGCTACATCACCAGCCCTTTTTAAATTTTTTATTTTGAGAGAGGGTCTTTTTTTAACTACTTCTCTTCTGTTTAATTTCTGTTTTTTTAAAATATCTTATTTATCTTTATGTGGTTCTGAGGATCAAACCCAGTGCCTCATGTGTGTGAGGCAAATGCTCTACCACCGAGCCACAACCCCAGCCCTTGAGACAGGGTCTTTCTAAGTTGTTGAAGCTGGCCTCAAACTTAAGATCCTCCTGTCTCAGCCTCTGTAGCTGCTGGGATTGCAGGCATGTGCCACCATACTTATCTACTTACCTTATTCTTAAAGGGATATGTGAACCTTGAAAGTATTAAATGGTATATTTACCCTTCCCTAATTAGCTTGGCCTTATTGGCTTTTTTTAATATTATTTTAGTTGTAGATGGACACAATACCTTTATTTTATTTAATTTTTTATGTGGTGCTGGGGATCGAACCCAGTGCCTCACACTCGCTAGGCAAGCACTCTACCACTGAGCCACAACCCAGGCCCCTTATTGGCTTCTTCTTGGAGCTTCCATGTCTTTGTACAATGTAGATTATTATACTTTTCATTAAATTATTCCTGACTCAAACTGCCTAAGCTGGAAAGGACCTTTAGAAATAGACAAACCATGAGTTTTAGATTTTGTCACTTTCAAACTTTGTGAGCCATTATTCTGCATGATATGATTCATGAATATGGATAGTAATTTTGTATTGAAAACCCAATTGCTAGCCAGGCAGGAGGATCACAAGTTCAAGGCCAATCTGGACAACTTAGGGAACCCCTTTCTCAAAAGAAAAAATTTTAAAAGGATTGTGGATATAACTCAATGCTTGCCTAATATATGAGGCCCTAGTGGGTTCCATCCCAGTTCTGCAGAAGAAAAAATAAATAAACAGAAAGTTAGGGGGGACCCAAAGCACGAAAAGTGGTAGCAACATGTAACTATTTTCTTTTTCCTTTGTTCAAAACTGTTGATAGGTTTGTATTTGGAGATTATCCATTATGATCTAGACCATCTTTGTCTGTTACAGGATTAAGCAAACCCTTTCTGTAAAGGTTCATCATTGTAAATATTTTATATCAGGAGGAAAAAATCAAGGAAATTAAATATTTTTACAAATTTTTACTGAGAAACTTAATTCTATTCTGGAGGCTGAAGTAGGAGGATCACAAGTTTAAGGCCAGCTTTGGCAACTTAGGAAGAACCTGTCTCAAAAAGAACTGAGGATATAATTCAGTGGTAGAGCACCCCTGGGTTTAATCTCCATTACCAAAAAAATGTGCATATTGCTATATACTTGTGATTTCTATATCAAAACCAAAAATATTTGTTTTAATTGATTTCCTCTTGACCCTTCTTTTAATAGTGTGACTGATAGATGTCAGTATGCTATTCAAAAATTTGTGTTTTCAGTGAATGGATGTGAAAGTGGCCTAAAAGTGATATTTTATATGAATCATTGGTCAAATGATTTTGACCTTAGGCTTTGGCACTATAAGCAAGAATTTCTATTATGTATCTATTTCCTGTTGTGGGGTACCTTGGCCCTTCTTTACAGGCTTTGAATGTAGTTTAAGCTTTTGTCCTTAAATGGAAGATTCAGGGCTGGGTGTGTAGGTCAGTCATACAGCTCTTGCCCAGTGTTGACCAGGCTCTGGGTTTGATTCCTAGCACTACAAGGGGGGCAGAGGAGAAGGAAGAATTGGAATATTTTTTTTCTGAATAATTTTCAGTAAATGAAGACTTTTCATTACTTTGTTTTCTTTTTTATGGTTATAGCTACAAATATGGTAACCTAACTGGATTTTGCAAACCTTTAGTAGTTTGCAATTCTCTTTAGATTATCTTTTAAATGTGAATTTAGCAAAAATGCTTACAGTATATTCCTCACAAACTTTTAAAGTCTGAAACCTTTTTGGTTCCTCTTTAGATCTTTAAATGGATGAGATGGCTACCGCTCAGATTTCCAAAGATGAACTTGATGAACTCAAAGAGGCATTTGCAAAAGTCGGTGAGTATTTTTTTAATAGTATAACTATAGGTAAGCAATCTTTTTTGATCTCAGTCAAAATTATTTCTCTAAAAAATTAAACAAATGATGAATTAATTATAATCCTTGTAGCAAGATAGTTAAAACAGGTAGATAAAGTTTTGGAAGCTTCACTTAAAAATGTATTATCTTTAACTATATCTAGTATATTATGTGGTCAATGATTTTGAACCCCATCATTAAATGGGGGCTGCTATGGTTCCTGACATTTTTATGATGCATGTTGTTATTATTGTATTTTGGGTGTCATGTTTTTCTAAGGAGAGAATTTGGATTTTTCACCACATTCTTTGTTTTTCTTCTTCTGTAGTGGGATGGAATACAGGGCTGCTGTACCACTGAACTATATCCCCAGCCCTTTTTATTTTTTATTTTGAGACTGGATCTCACAGAGTTGCTGAGGCTGTCCCCAAATTTATGACCCTCCTGCCTCAGCTTCCCAGTTGCTGGGATTACAGTTGTGCTCCACTACACCTGGCTCTTGTACCATATTCTTAAAGGGATATGTGAACCTTGAAAATATTAAAAGGTATTTTTACCTTTCCCTAATTAGCTTGGCCTTGTTGGCTTTTTCTTGGATCTTCCATGTTTTTGCACAATGTAAATTGTTCTACTTTTCATTAAATTAGAGCATGAGAGCTTGGAGTGTAGCTCAGTGGTAGAGCACATGCTTAGCATGTCCAGCATTTCTGTGTGTGTGTGTGTGTGTGTGTGTGTATGAATAAGATGAGGAGGTATAGCATGCCATTGGTTTTTCTTTTGAGATCATATAACATGTCTTATAATTGAGCAGCTATGGAAGAAGAATACAGTTATTTACATTCCAAATTTCAATGTTTGGGTCAACTCTATGGAAGATAAAAAGGACAGTGTAAGAACTATTGATGTATATGTACCCTCATGAGTCAACATGTACTTAGAGAGGTGGGCTATCACTGTTTGGTGTCTTCCAGTCTAAGGGATATAAAGTTTGATTATAATGATTTTTTAATTTAAGTCAGAATTTACTCTTAGAGCTGTGCAGAAAATCCCATCAATGATAAGGAAGAATACATCCCTATAGAATACATTTTTATTTCCATATATTTATTATTGACATTTCTATCAAGTCATTTAATTGTAACAGCATGCATTGGGAAGAATAATAACCCCCAACCAGAGTGCATATGCATAATCCCATCAGAATTATAATTAGGAAAACATCAATGGTCCTGAATCTAACTCAATTTTGTGTGTATACATAAAAAAACAGTAAATTAACTTGCCATATAGATATCATTTACTATAAGAAGAGTACTGCCTAGTCTAATATTAGATTGATTATGAAAAACAGCAAATGAGTTCTTGACTACACGATGGGTCCTTCCCCATTTTTTTCTATGTTGTTATTCTTTCCAAATAATCTTATTGTGATTGTTTTAGGAATGCCATTTCCTGTGTACCTCCCATTTTATTTATATTAATCTTTCAGTGTTGGAGATAGCTTAATTTGTTTCATTATGAATAGAATCTTGGGATAGAAACATGTGCTTTACTAATGTTATAATTGTTTAATCATCAGTACCTGGCCTACCCAGATAATTTTCTTGTTGCTGAATATAGGTCTTGTCTTAAGATGCAACATCACGGAAATATTTTGTATACAATGTTTCTTAAAATTTAAAGCTAACTCAGAAGGGCACAGTGACCCTTGCCTGTAATCCCAGTGACTCAGGAGACTGAGGCAGGTGGATCTGAGTTCAAGGCCAGGATCAGAATACTTTTATCATTAAAAGAGCTTAATTGCCCCTTAGGGGTATAATGATATAAAGAGGGTTGACCAGTTATCTCCATGGAAGAACTAGGCTTAAATGGTAGTGAGAGATCAATTAGAGGTTTGACTGCAAAAAAAAAAAAAGTGATTTCTATGAAACTATTAAGCAGAATTTGTGGTAGCCAAAAAGCTTCTCAAAGGCAAGTCTTACTGAAATCCCTACGAGGCATACATTTCTATGTACAGACTTACTTACATATATGCTAGAAATAAGAATTTTGGAGTCCAAACTTTCTGCCTGTTCTGAAAATTACTCTCTTATATTCTCCTCTTGGTATCTAGTACAGTGCTGCACACATTAGGTTCTTAATAAATATTTAATTGATTGAATCCCAAGGAATTATACAGTCTTTTGATGTACTGGGATTTTGTCAATATCGACTTTACATTCAAAGGGACTTTATTAGGAAGATTTTAATTACAGTGGAATTTTTTATTAAAGGTTTCAACCATTATACTGTAAAACATAAAATTTATATATTTTTTTCAGTATAATAAAGGTTTGTTTATAGTCTGTCCTTGAGAAACTCATTAAAAGACTAAGCTGATTTTTTTTTAATTTTCCTTTAAAATCTTTATAGTTTTTCGTTGTCATTAGTTACAGAGCCCACAGGCAATTGTTAATGGTGGAAATTTATTTTTTCATTCAAGGAAGCTTTATTTTTAAAATAATCTCTATAACTTACTTTCTTCTCAAGGACGATTGTTTCCTAGTTGGGCATGGGGGGGTAGGGAGTACTACATTGTCTCAGTTCAACTGTGACAAAATATGGAAATCATTATATGATTTTCCCCATCTATTAACAATAATGGTCTTGATTGTCTCCTTAGAAATTCAGCAAAATCATAGTGTGTAGAGAAAATCTCTGTAATTACCACTAATCACAGGTTTTGTTCAATCAATTAATAGTGCTTTGAAACTCTTTACTAGCAATAAATTGAGTATTAGGATTTAAAGTTCTCCTTTTCACTCCCTTTCTGCACCTGCTTAGTTTCAAACTCTAATCTCATATAATTATTACCATTTTCTCAACAATTGTTTCCAGCTTCCCACTGGGATAGCAGAAATCTTAGCTCTCATTTTTTTCTACTTCATAATATTTCTGTTTTAATTTAAATGCTCCTATCCTTCATGATCTTTCTAGAGGAATAAATAAACCTTTTCAGAACACTTAGGAAGTATTTCACCAGCTAGAAAATGTCTTTTACTTTCTGGCTTCAATCTTGCTATGGAAACAACACTTCTTTTTAAATCTGACGTTTTTCCCTCTCTGAATCACTTAACTGAACTTTTTTTAAACATAAAATTCAGCACTTTTGAAATACAAGAATAATGGGGTTTCTTAAGTGACTAGGAATAGTGTGGGTGTATTCCTTTGAGGTTGCCCACCAAACTAAGTCAAAAACTTTTGGTTGTGGTGATTCTAGCCAGACCATATTTTTTTTTCTCTCATCCCAGGAAGTTGAGTTGTTTCCAGTTACTTCATATTCTCTAGTATATAAAAACCACATCAGATGATGCCACAAAAAAAATATGGTGGTTTAGTCAAATTTACTTTTACTACTGAATAAAATGATACAAGTGCACATTTGTTTAATTATGTCTTAAAGAATAAATAAACTAACTATGCTCTTTACCATGCCATGTGCCATTCCATTATCCCTGTGATATTAGAAGTGGATATATTGGCTCTGGGATTGTGGCTCAGAGGTAGAGCACTTGCCTAGCATGCATGAGTCACTGGGTTCGATCCTTAGCACCACATAAAAAAAATAAAGATGTGTCCACCTATAATTAAAAAATAAATATTTTTTAAAAAAGAAGTGGATATTTTGGCATAGCCTGAAAAACATGGATTGACAGTGTGGAAAATAGTAGGAGTACACACATGTGGGGGAACACAGTCAGTGTATGTGTAGGTAATTTTCCTTTTTATGTTTTGGTGGTACCAGGGATTGAACCCAGGACCTTGCACATGCTACAAGAACTCTCCCACAGAATTATACCCTCAAAATACCTACCTGTGTAGGTATTTTTAAAGTGGGAGACAGGCAGCAGATAAAAAATAATGGCCATGCTGCTAGAACATTTGTAGAAAAGGATTGTTGAACAACTTTTTTTATTTCTTTTGGTGGTATTGAGGATTGAACCTAAAAGTTCTCTACCACTGGGCTACATACATTCCCAGACTTTTTTATTTTGAAGCAGACTCTTGCTAAATTTCAGAGGCTGGCCTCAAACTTACTCCTCTTGTCTCAGCCTCCCAAGTAGCTGGGATTACAGGACTGTGCCACCACACCTGGCTAATACCATTTTTGATTGCCTGGTCTTAGCCCTCTAAACTTGTCTATTCTTCAGCTGTACTTTTGGGGATCTGCTATTAAACTCTAATGTAGCAGGCTCTAATATACCCTTAGCTGAGACTCATTAAACCATCTCTTAGATTTGTTGGAGTAAGCTACCTCAAAAGGTATAAACTGTGAAAGACCAACCCCATTTTTAGCTAGACATCTGGAGATCTTTAGCAGCTGCCTTTTCCAAAGTTTTAATGCCTAATGAAAGTTTGACTTAACTGCTTAGATCTTAGGATGGAATATAAGTCTTTTGGCCAAGTCTTTTAAATCAATATTTTGTGAACTTTCATGGACATTCAAGATTATATTTATGCCTGTGTGAATCCATTGTTCAACATTCAGATTCCTATTGTCATTTTTTTTGCTAAAAATTTGTAGAATACATTGGTTAGAATAAATGGAACTTCAAAAAGTCACTGAAATTTCATTTATTTTTTGCGTGTTGTATTATTCCATGTATTAAATTGAACATTTAAACCTAACTTTTTGGAAAAGATGTACATCTGCACTTGATTGATTTTCTTCTTTAAGTCCTAATGAGCACTGTCCCGAGTGGGTTAACAAAGAGGCCACATGTGTGTTGCAGATGACGGCACACAATATTCGACCTCTTTATGAAGAATGACACCAGATTTACACAGCTTCAAGGACAGTTAAAGCAATATACATATACACATTCACACACTCAACCTGAGGGTCAAAGGAAGTCCTCATCTTTCTTGCTGATGAATTTATAAGACAAAGTAGCACCCCAAAAGATGCATTTGAAGTGATAGATTGCAGAACATACCACCTGGGCAAGGGCAGTGTAAAACAGCAGCTAAAATCAAAACCACTTGAATTCTGGCTCAGCTTTCTCCAGACAAGTACTTAAAATAGCTTAAATAACAGGATGCAAGGGGAGGGAAAACATTTCCTTTTAAGGATATCCATTCTTGGTGTGATTCAAACTTCTGCAGGAACATGGCTGTATAATAAGTTTATTTACTTTGAGGTTACTTGTGGGGGGAGTATCGGGGGAGGTAACTGGCATTTAAAATAATACTTGCTAAAGGAGAATAATGAGGTTTCCTTTAAAACAAAATGCAGATGTGAACCTACATGTGTCATTTGAGAAAAAGAGAATTCCTTATAACAAATAGTTGATTCTTTTCTGATGAACCCAGTAGCTAAGATGAAAGATGGGCCTGTCTGGTGCAGTATTGGAAGCCTCTTAATGATAACAGTTTGTTTTTTTTTTTTTAAGTATAGTGGGATTGTTTTGTGTTTTAAAAAAGTCAGTTTATTAAAAGTGAGCTCTCTGTTTTTTGCCAGAACTTTATTAAGTGGTTAGGTGGTATTTCTTTGTTCCTGCTGTTTAATGTCTACCCATATTAGCCATGTTTTCTAAACTAAAAAGTTGAGACATGTGTTGGCAGAAACATTGAGACTGCTGCAGATAATATAGGCTGTATGATAATTCGTATCTGCTTTATTAGCTGGTTGAAAATGTAATGCTGGAATAGACAAGTCTTACGCACAGCCTTTTCAACCCTATGCTAATGTATAGTTACATGAAGTGGCAAATGAACCAAAAAGAGGTTCCAGAATATCTGCAGCTTTAAAGAGAATATAAAAGGCTGCCATCGTGCCTGGTGGTTATGATTTTAGTTTCCAGTGGTTAAAACTGCTTTCTTCAATCTAGATCTGTATTTTCTAGGTCCTTTTATTATTAAATTCTCATGTTTATGTCAAAACTCAGAATAGGAAAAATTTACCATCATAGGTTTGAACTCCTGATTAATAATATCACTGATGAGATGGATGCTTTCTAAATGTCATTATGCTAACTCATTTTCTGGCCTCCCAAAGCTCATTAGGTCCCTGATACTGCTTTAAAAATGTGTTTCTGTTTTTGTTTGGGAATTGGAAATAAAATTAGCATAAAACTCTAAAAATAATAGCATGCTGTTTTGTCTTTCAAGTACTTTACCAGCTGGGAGATTTTGTAAAATTAATTGCTAGTCACTGTTTTAGGCTCCCTCTGCTTTCTTATTGAAATTGAAATTATTTTCTTCAAAATATATGATTTAGGAGCTCTGAGAAAGGCTTGATAGAATTTGCTGGTGCTAACACCAAAATGCCTTTGATCACAGGAGATGATAGAAGCTGGATTACCATCTGCTGATAAAATATAGGAAAATAGCAGAATAGGGAGAACTTTCAAGAGATGACACATGTTCTCATCTCAGAAAACATAAAGATCTCTTAAGTAAGCCAAAATTTTTACATGGATTTTGAAGCTATTGTTTCAAATAAGACCCAGGGGTTCTGTCTGATTCTGTATCTTGGGTGTCCAGCTTGGTGCCTGCAAGAGAGTAGGTACTCAGTGAACCCTGGGGGGTAACTCAAGCACACATGGTACTTCTTTCTTTCTTTTCTTTTGAGAGGGGGTCTTGCTATGTTGCCCAGGCTGGCTTCCAACCCCTGGGCTCCATGCATCCTCCTGCCTCAGCCTCCCCAGTAGCTGGAACTACAGGCACAACCACCACACCTGGCTAATGGTATTTCATACTAAAGCCAGGGCAGGTTTCCACATTTGGAAAGAGACCTGACCTGAGAGCCAAAGCTGCTTGTCTACTTCAGCCCTCCTTAGTGGGTGTGTTCACTTAGGAAACCAAATTACAGATCTGAAGGCCACTGGGTGGGGACAGGATTAGAACAAAGGGAATGAGATTGAATGTTATTTAAGGGATATTTCTGTCAAGTTCTGGTTTCCTGATGAATTACCATTCAGGCTTTCTAGTGCTATTTCAGAATTTTTGACATTTTAGTTTCGTTTTGTTTTTAAGTGCTCATCTAGGATTACAGCATTCTTTCTCTGCTTCATGACTGAGAATCAGGGATTCCACAAACATTTTTTCCCATTGCTTACTGTATGCAAGCCACTGTGATATGTATTGTGGTAGGAGATTTAAAAAAAAAGATTCAAGAGTGTCTTTATCAAGAGATATTCAGCCTAATAAGGAAGATTGTCATGTAATGACAAATTGTTCCTGCAACTCCATTTCAAGTTTTCCTGTCCCTTACTAAAAGCATCTATTATTACTACCCTTACTTTGAAATGGAGTTTCCACATGTGGTTATTTTATGTTGGTTACATTTTGGGTGGCTACTTCCTGGCATCTTTTAATCACATCAGTGAGCTGTCTTGTAATTAATGCTCAACAGAGGTTATTGCAGAGAGCGTTCATGCAAGCAGTAGTTCTCCCTTTTACCCAAACCTCTATTTCCACCTAATAGAAATAAACCACCAGATGGACTCTCAGGGCCTTGGTTAGTTTCATATAACTTTGAATCCATAGTAGTTTTCCAATATCTAGCTTAAAATTTCTCTACCTTTCCACTTCAAGTATACCAAAAGAACAATTATCCAGTACCTATTATTTGTTAGCTCTAAAATGGAACCATTTCAGAAGTCAAAGAAAAGGAAAATACATTTTCCATCAAAAATCATTTAAGACTTTTTTTTAGAGAGAGAGGAGAGAGAGAGAATTTTTAATATTTATTTTTTAGTTCTCGGCGGACACAACATCTTTGTTGGTATGTGGTGCTGAGGATCGAACCTGGGCCGCACGCATGCCAGGCGAGCGCGCTGCCACTTAGGAAAGGTAGCAGAATACAACAGTTACTAATTGGGCATTATGTAAAATTGTGGATGTGTAACCGACGTGATTCTGCAATCTGCATTTGGGGTAAAAATTGGGAGTTCATAACCCACTTCAATCTAATGTATGAAATATGATATGTCAAGAGCTGTGTAATGTTGTGAACAACCAATTTTAAAAAAATCATTTAAGAGCCAGGCTTGGTGGCACACCTGTGACTCATAACTAAGGCTGAGACAGGAGTGCAAGTTTGAGGCCAGCCTCAGAAACTTAGCAAGACCTTGTCTCAAAATATTTTAAAAAGAGGAGATGTGGCTCAGTGGTAAAGCGCCTCTGGGTTCAATCCCTAGTACCATGGAGTGGGGAACTATTTAAAGTGGACAACATTTTAATAAAGATATTATAAAATGAAAAATGAAAGAATGTTATATTCAGGTAATGAGGTATAGGCATAATTCGAATGTTAATCACTCTATATCTGTTTTTAACATACATTATTATTCTCTTATTTTCAAAGTTATGTATGTGGTGGTAGGAGGTTGTGAAATCCCGTGTATTCTGATATAGAATCAGTGAAATAGAGCCCAAAAGGACCTTTTAGAGGTCGTTTCATCCAAGTCACTCCTTTTGGGTTTTTTTGTTTGTTTGTTTTGGTACCTGGAATTGAACTTAGGGGCACTAGACCACTGAGCCACATCTCCAGCCCTATTTTGTATTTTATTAAGAGACAGGGTTGGGGCTGGGGACGAGGCTCAAGCGGTAGTGCGCTTGCCTGGCATGTGTGCGGCCCAGGTTCCATCCTCAGTTAATATGTAAAATACAAAGATGTTGTGTCCGCCGAAAACTAAAAAATAAATATTATAAACTCTCCCTTCTCTCTCTCTCTCTCTCTCTCTCTCTCTTCAAAAAAAAAGAGAGACAGGGTCTCACTGAGTTGCTTAGTGCCTCAACTTTGCTGAGGCTAACTTTTTAAACCTCCTGTCTTAGTCTCACGAACCCCAAATCACTGGAGAAGTAACTTGTACAAATTAGTAGCCAAGTTGAAATTAGATTCCATTGTATATCCTTCAACTATGCTGTGTACCTTTCATATGTCACACTTAGTCCCTATTACTGAGCTCCATGTTAATTTTATAAGGAAAATGGAGAAACAGATTGGTATGCACACAGGAGCAGGTGTGTTAAAACTCAGTACTTTAATATGTAAAGAGTTGCTCAAATTCTGCCACAGTGCCATGTGGGTTGCTTCCTTCTTTTTAGCAACTGCACATGTTGTTGCCGGTTTGATTTCTAAATATAAACAGTTTTATGTGTACCTTGAAGGAAATTTTAGTGATTTTTTTTCACAAATGTTGAGTAGTGTATGAATGCTGTTTTTAAAGTACAGATATTTTCCTTTGGGGGGCATATCTGGTATTGAACTCAGGGGCACTCCACTGCTGAGTTACATCCCCAGCCCTATATTGTTTTACTTAGAGACAGGGTCTCACTGAGTTGCTTAGCACCTCGCTTTTGCTGAGGCTGAGTTGAACTCGTGATCCTCCTTCCTCAGCCTCCTGAGCTACTAGGATTATAGGTGTGCACCACTGCACCCAGCCAGATATTTTCTTTCTTTCTTTTTTTTTTTTTTGTATTTTTTTAGTTCTCAATGGACATTTATTTATTTATTTATTTATTTTTAGAGAGAAAGAGAGAGGGGGGGAGAGAGAGAATTTTTTAATATTTATTTTTTAGTTCTCGGCGGACACAACATCTTTGTTGGTATGTGGTGCTGAGGATCGAACCCAGGCCGCACGCATGCCAGGCGAGCACGCTACCACTTGAGCCATATCCCCAACCCCCTTTATTTATTTATATACAGTGCTGAGAATCGAACACAGTGCCAAGCAAGCACTCTAGCACTGAGCTACAACTCCAGCCCCAGATATTTTCACTGATAGATTTTTAAATGTATTAATTAGTGTTTTAAGACTATTTGATTCTAAGGGATAGGATATGCAGCACTCAGTGGTAGAGTTCTTGCTTCCCATATATGAAGCCCTGGGGTTCATTCCCAACACTGCTCCCACACCAAAATATTTATTTACTTATTTAACTCGAGAAATGTATTGCAATAAAATTAAAGATAGCTGAGCATGGAGACCCATACCTGTAATCTCAACAACTCAGGAAGCTGAGGCAGGAGGATTGCAAGTTCAAAGCCAGCAATTTAGGGAGGCCCTAAGCAACTCAGTGAGACCCTGTCTCTAAATAAAATATACTAAATCACACATAAGAGGTTGCGAGGGGAATGGGTAAATAAACAAGGAGAGAAGTGAAATACAGTAGATGGGGTAGAGAGACAAGATGGGAGGGGAGGGGAGGGGGGATAGTAGAGGATAGGAAAGGTAGCAGAATACAACAGTTACTAATAGGGCATTATGTAAAATTGTGGATATGTAACAGATGTGATTCTGCAATCTGTATTTGGGGTAAAAATGGGAGTTCATAACCAACTTGAATCTAATGTATGAAACATGATATGTCAAAAGCTTTGTAATGTTTTGAACAACCAATAAAAAAAATACTCTTAAAAAAATAATAAATAAATAAATAAATAAATAAAATATAAAAAGGGCTGGGGATATGGTTCAGTGGTTAGGTGCCTCTGGGTTCAATCCACAGTACCCCCCCCAAAAAAAGAAAAGGATTAAAACTAAAGATCTAAAGATAGAATTTCATCAACCTTTGGGCTTGGAATATAGTTCAGTGATAAAGTGCTTGTCTAGCCTTCAACATGCCCTGGGTTTAATCTCCATCACTGCAAAATAAATAAATAAGTAAAATGATTAGTCAACATTCAAAGTATTGGTGAAAGGGTTTCATATAGGATATTTGATATTTTAATAATTAACAAAAGTTAGCTAATATGATTGTGCTTAGATCACCCTAGATAAAAGTCTTAAATTATGTGCTATGGCCTAAAAGAATTTGCATAATCCTGCTTCTTGATCTGATCTCTTGATTTCCCTCTTACCCACTCTGCTCTCTCTGCAGTTCCCAAAATACACCAGATGTACTTTTGTTTCTTTCTTTCTTTTCTTTCTTTCTTTTTTTTTTGTTGTTGATGTTGTTGTTGTTTTGTTTTGTTTGTTAATAGACCCTTATTTTATTTATTTATTTATTTATTTATTTATTTATATGTGATGCTGAGAGCCAAATGGTACATGCTAGGCAAGTGCTGTACTACTGCCCTACAACCCCAGCCCACCAGGTGTACTTATGTATCTGAATTTGCATTTGCAATTTCTTCTACCAGAGCTCTCTTCCCTCAAATATTCATGATTTGCTCCTTTACCTCCTGCAAGTCTGTATTCAAGTATAATCTCATAAAAGTAGTCTTCCCTGACCATTCTATCTAAGTGCATACACACACCCTCACCAATGTCACTCTAACCCAGGCTTACTTGATGACATCAATACTCTCTGGGAATTAAACCCAGAACCTTGCACATACTTAGGAAAGTGCTCTACCACTGAGCTACATCCCAGCCCTACTGTTTACATTTTGAGCTTCATAATTCTTTGTTGAACAGTTGTAGGGGGGAATAATGTGCATTGTAGCATGTTTAACAGTAATATCTCTAGCCTCTATCCACTAGATGCCAAAAATGTTTCCAGTCCAGCATGGGCTTTGGTGCACCTGAACAATCCCGAACAGCCAAGAGAGGATTGCAAGTTCAAGTCCAGCCTGGGCAGCATAGTGAGACCCTATCTCAGAATAAAAGTAAAAAAGCTGAGGTATAGCTCAGTAGTAGAGCACCCCTGGATTCAATTGCAGTACAACCAAAAAAAAAAAAAAAGTCTCTGGACATTTCTTGAATGTCTCTTCAGGGCCAAAATAACAGCCCCTGGTCTAACACCTGATAGCCTGCTTTATTTACTTTATATTTTTAGCACTTATATTGGTATTTTACTATATATAGTATTTTATAGTCATATTGCCTGTTAAGTGTTGTTTATTAATTGTCATTAGAATATGAGCTGCTTGAGTGCAAGATATTCTTTTGTTGGCTATAGTATCCTCAGTCCCAAAACAGTACCTAGTAATGTATCAAATAAAGTTACCTATTCACAATACATTTCTTTGAATGCTATTGTGGTAATCTTGTGTCATTTCTGAATGCTGTTGTGGTAATCTTGACATTTCTCTATTCAGGTTATTTGTTTCTGCTACAATTTAACTTAAATATTTGATACCACAGCTGAAAGTCAAAATTTATTCACTAAAAAATATATGCAAGTGATTACAGCCCTTAGGACATTTCTTATGGTTTTTTTTTTTCCAGTGTTGGGGATGGAACCAGGGCCTTGTGCATGCTAGGCAAGCGCTCTACCACTGAGCTATATCCTTAGCCCAGCACTCTTTTTCAATAAACCAACTTTTGATTATTTTCCATGTTTTTCTTTCTCCTTTTGAAGAGTTTCAGAATAAGCATCATTCAATGAGCACTTCAATACATATTCTGTTAAAACTGGAGTAGCACAAAGATAAAAAGTTTATTTATGAAATCATAATAAACATCTGCTTTACTTAGTACTGCATTTATTTTTATGAATTCTATGTTTGGCTTGGATTAATTTTTGTTTACATTAACTCTTTTTTAAAAATTGATATTTGTTTTATTTCAGGTATGCTTTAAAATAGAATCAGTGCTGCTAGGTGCAGTGGCACACACTTGGACGCTGAGGCAGGAGATCACAAGTCAAAGCCAGCCTCAGCAACTTATCGAGACCCTGTCTCAAAATAAAATATTAAAAGGCCTGGGGATATAGCTCAGTGGTTAAGTTTTCCCCTGGGTTTAATTGCTAGTACCAAAAAAATAGAATCAGTGCTAATCCATAAAACTTCTTTTAGACTAATGAAAGAATAGAAATGTAAAACTAAATAGTTATAGAAGGAATTGTTTAATACCACAGTATGGCAATGTTTTGTTGGTATATAATATATTGTTTTAAAAAAGTCCTCTTAGTTTTGTGATTTAATAATAATAGTATTATTAACTAACCATACTTAAATTATAGGTGCTTTTTTTTTGGGGGGGGGGGTGCTAGAGATTGAACCCAGGGCTTGTACATGCTAGGCAAGCACTATAGCAACTGAGCTGTGTCCCTAGCTTTAGGGGTGCCATTTGTAAGTAGAATTTCTCATACAGTTTAAAATACAAGGTAGCATGATATAAAACCTTACTCATTCTATTAAACTTTACATCTGCCTTTCAAACATCAAACATCCTTAGGTTACAAGCAATTAGAAAATATGCTTATGAACTGAGCCAAAAAGTGGGAAATACTTAGTTTATTTCTTCTAATTTTTTTTCCTTGCCTGTCTCTTTTACAAAGATCTCAACAGCAATGGATTCATTTGTGACTATGAACTCCATGAGCTTTTCAAGGAAGCTAATATGCCATTGCCGGGATATAAAGTAAGAGAAATTATTCAAAAACTCATGCTGGATGGTGACAGGAATAAGGATGGGAAGATAAGTTTTGATGAATTTGTTTATGTAAGTATGTGAAAAACCACAATTATTAAAAGTAGTGATTGTTGCTTTGTCTAGTGGGATCTTATAATTGCTATTAAGTTGTTAAATATATCATGTGGTACTCTTACAACTAATAATATCTCTGTCATCCTGCCCATTAAAATTCAGTTAGTTCTTTCAGCAACCAGAATCTCTTGACAAAAGAATTGAGAAGAACACTGACAGGAACCAAGATACAACACAATGCTCAATGTGGAAGGTGAAAAGTCTCCATTGGGACTTCATTACAGGGCATCTTTCGAGGTGCTAAATGACATCCTTGAAGTGTTCTTTCTTTCTCCTGTGGTGAACAGTGTGCTCCACAATTTTAATGATATACCCTGACTCACAGTCTTAGAAGCTTCCTGAGCTAAACTTTCTGATTAAAAAGATGTTTTCAACTCCTGTGGTGGTGGTATTTAACTGTACCATTTTCTCTAGGGCGATCATTTTGATAATTAAAAGTTAGAAGCATATCTTTTTAGTCGTTGGAAGAGGCATGTAAAATTTTTGTTTTCTTCTCTAGTATCATCATATGCTCCTCAAGGTTAGGGGTTGATCTCATGATTCTCCTCATCCAACCCCAAGCAATTAGGTTGGTGTTCCCTGACTGGGGCTTGGAGAGTCTATATATGGTTCTTTATTGAGGCCTAACTTTTTTAGCTGCTAACAATTGGAGGTCTCGATTTTCTAGACTTATGCCATTTTCAGTCTAGATTTATTGAGGAATTGTTGGAGATATACATTAAAGAATACTTATTGCTTCTTGTTTCAATTAAGAACATACTTCAGATTTTATGGATTTATTTATTATTGAAGGCTGAATATGAATACATTGGGGGGGGGTACTGGGGATTGAACTCAGGGGCACTCAACCACTGAGCCATATCCCCAGCCCTTTTTTGTATTTTATTTAAAGACAGGGTCTCACTGAGTTGTTTAGCGCCTCACTTTTTGCTGAGGCTGGCTTTGAACTTGTGATCCTCCTGTCTGGGCCTCCCGAGCTGCTGGGCTTACCAGGTGTGTGCCACTGTGCCCAGCTTGACTACATCTTTTTTTTTTTTTTTTTTTTTTGTACTGGGGAATAAGTTCAGGGGCACTTAGCCACTGAGCCACATCCCCAACTCTTTTTGTATTTTATTTAGAGACAGGGTCTCGCTGAGTTGCTTGGCACCTCACTTTTACTGAGGCTGGCTTTGAACTCACGATACTCTTGTCTCAGTCTCCCTAGCTGCTGGGATTATAGGCGTGCGCCACCACACCAGCTTGACTACATCTTATTAGGCATTGTTTTCAATATATTGCATACTAGTCATTAATGCCTAATATTTGTCACAAACTTCTTGGCACTTCTATCTTCCTTTTCCATGGTTCATTTTTGCCCAAAGACAGCTGAAATTACAACATAAACTCCCATCAGTCACCATTGCTCACTATGGCAGGTAAAATTCTGATATTCTCTCTAATTGGAATTAACTCCAGAGGTCAAGGAAGAAATAACTAAGTAATGACCCTACTCTGCTGTTAGCATTTTGTGGGGGTGTTGCTATTTTTAAAATGCAGACTCATGTTATAATGATAATGATACAGTTCTTGCCATTTTTCTTTTGAAATCCTGATTTCCTCCCACCGTTTTTGTCTCCAGTTATGGCCAAAGCCTTTGTTTTGAATTCTGTGTTCAATAGTAAGTTGCAGTTGATTTGCAATTTGAGCACTTGCATGCCTTCTGTATAACTTGCTCTCCTTATAACTGCATGTTTAATTGTGAATTTAAAGCACCTCAGAGCAGTAGTTAACTATGATTACTTATTTTAGGCACAGTTTACAGCTCAGAAGCTTTTAATCTGCTAAGAATAGGCCTAAAACATTAAGATTTGTATTATGCTAGTGATGTTAAGGATAAAATTGTGAAAGTTTCTGTGGGAAAAAAAATGATCTTGGGGAAATTTTTAAATCTGTGTATTTTGAAACATTGTAGTTTCTACATGGCTTTTAGTGGCTTTTAAGCGATAAGGTAAGATTGCGGTCATACATTTTTTTTTAAAGGTTAAAGACAGGCATAATAATTTTGGTACATCAGGGATTTTTTGGAAAACAAATATTAATGAGGATATTTTAAAATTAAGTTTTAGAATTAGAAGGAATTGAAATGTTTACACTCCTTAATTCTTCAAATTCGAACAAACATCAGTTCCTGAAAAATGAAGTGACTTGACCAGAATTACCCAGAGGACTTAGGGGCTTTTTCTAGTATCTCTCTGCTCTTCAAGTAGCTTGAAGTCTAAAGGGCAGTGAAGTTAACTGCCTGAAGTTTCAGAATGGTGCTACTATGACTATACTGAAAGATGGAATTGAACCAAATGTCTGTCCACTCCCATCTGCTCTGTCATCAATGAAACATCTTACAAATTGTCAAACAAAACATGAGTAAAGCTTAGTTATCTAAGAAACAGGGAGTAGGTTATTCCTGTCAGGTGTTAGCTTAAGGAAAGAGAAAGAAACATGTTCTTGCATGTTAAGTTTTTGGTTTTTGATTTGAATTGCAGCCACAAGGGTGTTAATTGTAAACCAAGTTATAAAATCAGTTTATATTAATTTTGGAGAAGAATATATGATCAGTGGAAGAAGACTCCCCAAATTATATGTAAATTTTTAAATGAGAAAATTAAATTTAATTATCTGCTTTTATCTACTTTTGTTTTTTCTAAGTATTTCAAAACTAAATTAGTAGAATTTTATACTTAGAAGATAATAGGACATTTTTTCCTTTAATTGTGAAAGGCTGGTATGGCAATAATTTCTCTGAGCAGAGATGACTGTATTCTCATTTTCACGGTGACACACTTGCTCTTGCATAATAACAATGAGTTGTTCACCTTTTTGAGAACTTTTACTAATAGTATGGACCTCACAGGATTAGATTGCTTAATATAAGTAAAGTGCTACGTAGTTGTTGAAGTGGTTGTTTCTTTTTTTTTTTTATTTGTTCATTTGTTTGTTGATTTGTTTGTTTAGAGATAGTGTCTTGCTAGGTTATCCAAACTGGCCCAAACTCATGGGCTCAGGCAATCCTCCTGCCTCAGCCTCCCAAATAGCTCAGATTACAGGCCTATGCCACCATGCCTGGCTACTGTTTCTTGTTGTTGTTGTTTGTTTGTTTTTAAGAAAAATATAGTATTTTTTTCCAAGTGCAGGGTTTAAAACAAATTTTTAAAAAATTCAAACCTGCTACTTTGGAAACAAGCCCCAAACCATGGAATATACTCGATTTTGGTTTTTTTGTTGTTGTTTTATCTTTTTTTGGGGGGGGGGCAATTTTTCTGAAATCTTTCCTTCTTAAGTCATATGCCTCTAGATTGTTTTGGTTTGGCCACTATGCCTGTGCCAGGCTAATTTAGGGGTCAAAAGAAGCTAGCTAGTTGCTGAGGGTCTTTGAGAGGAAGGTGATGAAACAAATTCCTTTGAGAGGAACAAGAAATAAATGTATAGAATGAGAGTAGATATTACTGCCTGATCAGGATATACCAGGAGTTTGTTTACAGATGATAGCAGGTCCTTCCTCATGGAGAGAAAACAGCACAAAACAGTGAGCTCATTAGGATCACAATGGCAGCTTTGAAAAGATTCATTGAGAACACTCTAGCACAGTGATCAGCCTTGTACTATCTCTGATTTCTGAGATTTTTGTTAAGCCAAAGCTTGTACTCAAATGATTTTATCATCACTCCACACTCTTTACTAAACTAGAAAGGAAAATGCAAATTCTTATATAGTGAAATCAATTTAAGAGATAAAGAAATTTTCAATTTTCTACCATTTAAAAAATTTTGAATCTAAGAAACAGAGGGAAATACTATGAAATTGAAAAATAGAGGTTAACTGAAATAATTTATTTAAAAATATTTGGAAAGTAGAGGCTGGGGGCATGTATATTCCTAGTAGAACACTTGTTTAGCATGCCTGAGGCCCTGGGTTCAAGAAAGGAAAGGCAGGCAGGCAGAGTAAAAAAGGAAGAAAAGTGAAGGTCATGAAACTTTTATAAGACAATTGAGAATTAACAACTTTAATTACAGTTTTGCATGTCATTCTCAGTCATTAGGAGTTTTATTAGAGCTGTGAAAGTAATTGCATTAGGATATTGTACAACAGAGACATTCTTTTTTTGTTCTCATTTGAATTATTTTACTTTTCATAACAGAGAAATTTGGATTTATCATTCAAGTGAAATTGTGTTCATTGAGACAACCTAATTTTTACAAGTCAATGACACTTGAATCAAAAGTCCTCAACTGTGAAATATGATATATTAAGAACTATGTAATGTTTTGAACGACCAACAATAAAAAATAAAAATAAAAAAAAATTTTAAAAAGTCCTCATAATAAGAAAAATGAACTTTTCATATCTCACTCTGAGACAGTAACATTTCTTTATCATTGCAGTGAGAGATTTGTAGTATTTCAAATATGAGGAAATGCATACCAGTCAGATTTTAACTTACTTGACAATTTTTTACTAAACAAAGTACAGTTCAGAATGAGGTAGACTAGTAAATAATTGTCTTTTCACTGAGCAGGTGCATTCTTATCAAAGAGGAAGTAGTGGGATCAAAATGCATTGCAGTTAAGGCTTTTGTTGTATAATATTTGGAAATGGAAGATAAAAGAAAATGAAATTAAAATTGGACTGGCCAGGTGTGATGGTGCATGCTTATAATCCCAGTGGCTCAGGAGGCTGAGGCAGGAGGATCGCTAGTTCAAAGCCAGATTCAAAAACTTAGCAAAGCCCTAAGCAACTCAGAGTGACCCTGTCTCAAAATAATAAAGGGCTGGGGATGTACCTCAGTGGTCAAGCACCCCAGGGTTCTTTCCCCAGTATCAAAAAAAAAACTGGACTAATCAGATAATAAATAAAATTTTTAATAATTTCAAATTACCTGGAGTGCATGATTCAAGTACCACATTGTTGATACTTAGCACAAAAGTCAGTATAATGGCCGTAGAGGAGGAAGAGTGATTTTACTGATTGTATGCAATATTTAGAGTAGCTAATGTGTATGCGTCTATGTGTATACATATATCCATTCTAAAATACCACCTCTAAAATTATAGGTGTAGCACAAAATTGCAGCTATGAGAATTGAGTAAGCTTGATTTTTTTTCAAGCTTATTGCTTATTAACTGTTTTCCTAAATAAAATTATGCTGTAGAGCCAAGGAAAGGCAGGATTTAAGAAAGGTGGTAGGAAAAGATGACTTTGTAATAGGACTACTGACAAATACAGAAGCTTTTCTACTTTCACATGACAGAGAAATTTGAATTTATCATTCAAGTGAAATTGTGTTCATTGAAATAACTTAATTTTTACAAGTCAATGACACTTGAATCAAAAGCACTCATAATAAGAAAAACTAACTTTTTAAATTTCAAAAAGCCACTTTCCCTAGGTGAAATAATTGCAAAAAGGGACCCCCTAGAAGACAAGGGACCCCCTAATAGACAAGTCTATTTAAATAAGGGTTCTAAACAGCATTTTAATTTTTTATGTTTTTGTGCAGCTAGGAATCAAGACACCCAGAGCCTTATGTGCTAGGCCCTTGTGCTACCACTGAGCTGCACCCCAAGCCTCATTAAGCATTTAAATTTTATGAAGTTGCTACATCTTGTTCCTCTTACTGGCAATGACCAAAAGCAAACTTGGGGTTAGGCTAATTCCAGTATTTAGGAAATATATGGACCTTTAGAATGTCTATTCATTCAACCAAGTGGTTGCACCATGATGTAAAATTTGCTTTATTGCAACCTGCTTTTGTACAGTTAGAATGTATAAATTAACTTCATTAGTCAAGTTCTGACTGTGAAGAAAAGTTACACTCATAAATACCCAAACAAGACAATCACTGAAAAGCCTCTATGTCTGTTCTCAATAGTCATCTATTATTGCCAGCTTATACATTTTTTCACCTTATTATTTTGTAACTTTTGATTGAACAAACTCTTACTGAGCTCCCCATTATACCACAAAATGTTTTTTTTTGGGGGGGTGAGTCATAAATGTTTTTTTATCTTAGTGTAGTGACACACACCTGTAATCCCAGAGACTCAGGAGGCTTAAGCTGAAGGATCACAAGTTCAAGGCCAGCCTGGACAACTATTAGTGAGACCCTGACTCAAATTAAAAAACAAAGAATATCAGGAATGTAGCTCAGTGGTAGAGTATCCCTGGGTTTAATCCCCAGTGCGAAAAATAAATAAATAATAAACTTTTACCTTTCTTTGCACTAAAAATTGTAGTTAAAGAAGGGGGAATCCTTCAGCTTTTTCTGTCTAAGAACAGAACAGAGCCGTCCTTTTTCATAGAAACTTAATAGATTAACTGTGCCTTTGAACCACACTAGTTTTTGGCTTCAAGTGGATTCAATGCATGGAGCACTTAGTGTTTTTTGACAATTGTGTGCAATTGGCTTTGGCGCTTCATCTTTAGCAGTAGTATTATACTTAATTAGCCTTGCAAAACTCAAATCAAGTTTTCTTTTTAACACTCATCACCTATGAAAAACACTCTAGGTGATCAAAATAATAAAAGAAGATAAGTGTGCTTCTTCTTGTGCCTAATTTTAAATTCATGTGGATGAAAAAATTATTTTTATCAATAGATTTTCCAAGAGGTAAAAAGCAGTGATATTGCAAAAACCTTCCGCAAGGCAATCAACAGGAAAGAGGGGATTTGTGCTCTGGGAGGAACTTCAGAGTTGTCCAGCGAAGGAACACAACATTCTTACTCAGGTAATAATTTCACATGTGTTGGGTTAACACAGTGGACATCATGATGTCATCATGTAAGGAAGGGGCTCTAGGATACATATTCTCCTAATGTCTTTATTTCATTTTTATTTTCTTGTTGTTGTAAACAGCATGCCTTTTTTTTTTTTTTTAATGTGGTGCTAAGAATCGAACTCAGTGCTTCACACATGCCAGACAAAGAAGTCTTTGGTGACATGTTTTGGGGCTTGGAACAGATAGTTGTCATGAAGTCATGTTTATTGTATGGCTTTGTTAGCTTGCAAGAGACATGATACAATACATGCAATGATAGGCTTTATTACAGTGGGATTCTATGGTGATATAAATGTGATTTTAAAAAGATTTTCGTGGGGCTGGGTTTGTGGCTAAGAGGTAGAGCGCTCGCCTAGCACGCGTGAGGCATTGGATTCGATCCTCAGCACCACAACTGAAAAATAAATATTTTTTTAAAAAAGATTTTTGTAACTAATTCTCTAAGGGCCAATTAACCTGCTGTGTTCTTTTAGTTGATGTTGTGATTCCTAATGGCCACTATGTTGAGTCCAAGTATCTGAGTTTCCAAAGAGAATAACGGCATGTTTGTGACGCACTAATTTTCAATACTACTGTATGACTATTTCAGGATTTTGAGTCAAATAATGAATTAATTTCTTGTCATTTATCATAATTTTAGAGGAAGAAAAATACGCTTTTGTTAACTGGATAAACAAAGCTTTGGAAAATGATCCTGATTGCAGACACGTTATACCAATGAATCCAAACACTGATGACCTGTTCAAAGCTGTTGGTGACGGAATTGTGCTTTGGTAAATATATTAGCTTGTTTTTGATCCAGATTTCAAAAACTAGCTTTTCACATCATTGATATGTTTGTTTCTGAATGCTCAAAAGCTTTACCTCAGGAAATAAAGAAAAGGGGAAATTATCCTGGTTCTGCTATTTTTATTTCATCTCTAAGTCTGTCTCTAAATCTACAACTCAGAGATTGGAGACCTACCTCTTTATAGTGCAAAGCTCTCAGCTTCCAGTTTCTTCTTCTCATCACTGAGCAAGCAGTACATTACAGTTGTGTTGAATTTAAGTATGTCAGTATCTATCTATTCTGAGATACCATTGCTTCCAGGTGTGGGGGTGCTACTCTTCAGTTCTCACTCTTCAATGACCTATTTCTGAAAAAATGCTTTTTTCACTGCAGCTGCCCTAGAGCCAACAGTATCTTGGTAGAAATGATAAAGATTATTAGCACTGCCCATTGCTGCCCCTATTTATAGAGGTAGTGTAGCACCGTGATTAAGAGTTTGTTCCATGGGGCTGGGGATATATCTCAGTTGGTAGAGTGCTTGCACATGGCCTTGGGTTCAATACCCAGCAACACAAAAAAAAAAAAAAAAAAAGAGAGTGCTCCATGATCAATCCACCTGGGTTCATATCTGGGCCCTTGTCACTCAGTAGCTATATAACTATGGTCCAGACAGTTGAGCCCTTTACATTTAAGTTTCCATCTATTATAATCTCCATATTATTATACAGGTTAAGTATCCCTAGTCCAAAACTCTGAAATCCAAAACTGCTCCAAAATCCAAAACTCTTTTGAGTGTAGACATGATGCCACAAATGGAAAACTTCACATCTAACCTCTTGTGATGGGTCACCATCAAAACACAGATACACTAGAAATACTGTGTAAAATTACATTCAGTCTTTGTGAATAAGGTGAATATGAGTCAAATAAATCCTGTGTTTAGACCTGAGTCCCATCCCCAGGATATCTCATTAGGTATATGCAAATATCCCCAAATCCAAAAAGATACAAGGTTCAAAACAGTTCTGGTCCAAACATTTTGGATAAGGAACACTCAACCTGTACTTAGCTCACGGGGCTGTTGTGAGCATTAATTAAATTGCTACATATGCAGTGCTTAGTTATCATGCAATACATATATTTCATATGACAGTCTAATAAATGTAAAATTTCTCTTTTTGTAAATAAGTCATTTTGGTTGTTTAACAGTTAAATTTTGCAAGGAAAGAAGCATGGTTTTCCAATGCAGAATAAAATTTATTAGGGCAGTATTATAAACAAAAGAAATGTCAGTCTAACTCTAAATTTTACCAAATGAGAAGATCCTTCCTGATACATCACAAAGTGTAGCCTAACCTTCCTTTCTCTCACCACTCTATTAGCAGCATTAAATACAGTGTCTGGATCATCATCAAGGCACTCAGTAAACATTTGGTGAATGACAGAATTTCAAGCTCAACTAATTTTGCTGCTTTGTGGATAAATGGCAGGCAGTATTTATTGATTGATTGATTGGTACTGGGTATTGAACTCAAGGGTATTTAACCACTGAGCCACATCCCTACCCCTTTTTATTGTTTTTATTTTGAGACAAGGTCTCACTGAGTTGCTTAGTATCTCACTAAGTTGTTGAAGCTGGCTTTGAACTCACGATCCTCCTGCCTCAGCCTCTTGAGCCACTGGGATTACAGCATGCTCCGCAGTGCCCAGCTAAATGGCAGTTTTAAATGGTGAATTAAATAATTTAGAAGAGATGCATTTTTAGTGTTGGATTTTATCAGTTATTCAGGTGGACACAGTGGCACATGCCTATAATCCTGGCAACTCGGGAGGCTGAGGCAGGAGGATGGCAAGTTTGAGGACAGTGTGGGTCAGTTAGTGAGATCCTGTTTCAAAATAAAATAAAAAGGGTTGGGGCTGTAGCTCAGTGGTAGAGTGCTCCTGAATTCAAACCCCAGTACCAAAAAAATTTTATTCAATGAAACATTTTTCAATATTTGGGTCATTCAATGTAAAGAATACTCAAATCTCGTAGTTTTTTTTTTTTTTGGAGGGGGGGGTTGTTAGTCATGTGTGTGCCAGGCCATGGTCTTTTTTTTTCCTTAGAAATTTGCATTTTTTGTATTACATCTTTTGTGATCAACATGATAAAAGCTATCTGTTGCATTTAGCTTTTTAGATTATGTGAAAGACATGTTATGATAAGCCTTAAAATATTGGTAAATATAAAAACCCTTTAAATCAACTCTTTTTTTCATCCCCATTTTTATTTTAGTAAAATGATCAACCTTTCAGTGCCTGATACAATTGATGAAAGAGCAATCAACAAGAAGAAACTTACACCCTTTATCATTCAGGTATGCATTCTTCTCACCTCTTCCATGAAATGACTGAGTCCAGATTTGTTCTCTGTACTCTCTGTGCTCTTATTTAGTCCCCACAACTCTCATTTAGTCCCCACATTATTATGTGGATATTACAAAGTAACCTGGAATTCAGATTTGCAAGCTTGCTTGAGGTTAATATTGGAAGGTTATGTCCCTGACTAACTTCAAAGCCCTATGATTTTTTGATAATTTGTTCAAATGTTGCAGAAATAAGTGAAAATATTTGAACTCTTAATTAACTGACATGCTTAAGGAAGGAGCATTTTTCTTTTCCATCGATTAAATACTGGACTATTAGGTAGCAAAATTCCCTCAAGCAAGAATTTGGATGTATGCCATAGTATTGAACTCTCATTAAGACATTTTTAAAAACATAACACTTTGCTAACATGGACATGCTTACTTTGGTTACTCAGCCTTTTCATTTAATGTCAGCATAATTCAAAAGGGACCAGATAAAAATACCATGTCAACTTCCCATGGAATTTTGCTAAAGATAATAGCAACAAGGCAGGGATCTGATTTAACTGTGCTTTTTAACTCTGAAGTCTGGGTGAAGTTAATATAGGTTATTAATTTCTTCATTGAGTGTCATTTTCACTGAAGGAAAATTGGAAGGCCAAGAAGCAAGTGTGTAATTTGGCTGTCTTGCAGGAAAACTTGAATCTGGCACTGAACTCTGCATCTGCCATCGGGTGTCATGTTGTGAACATTGGTGCGGAGGACTTGCGGGCTGGGAAACCTCATCTGGTTTTGGGGTTGCTTTGGCAGATCATTAAGATTGGTTTGTTCGCTGACATTGAATTAAGCAGGAACGAAGGTAATAGAGCACAGTATTTTGGAAATTGTTTAGTGGTTTTTTTTTTCTCATCATGCAAACTGTCAAGCTTTTACTGTCAAGCTTGAGGTGATTAGATGATTAGAATTAACATTCATTAATGCCATAGAGTTATTTAGGAAAACAGTCTAATTATAATTCTCTTCTTTAGTAGTAATTAACATTTGCCTGGCACTTGAAAATTTATTTTACAGTAAAGGTACAAAAACAGATATTAAGGAACTTGATATCCTTTTTTGCTGTGTCCACACAACCCTCATGTCATCACCATCTTCAGGTCCACAATTGTGCACTTATTTTTTTAAATTTTATTTTATTTTTTACACAAATGGAGCACAACTTCTCACTTTTATGGTTGTACATGATGTAGAGTCACACCATTAGTGGAATCATACCCATACATAGGGTAATTATGGCATTTACAGGTAAATGGATGGAGCTGGAGAATATCATGCTAAGTGAAGTAATCCAATCCCAAAAAACCAAAGACCAAATGTTTCCTCTGATAAGTGGATGCTGATCCATAATGGAGGAAAGAGGGCAAGGGAAGAACGGAGGAACTTTGAATTGGGCAGAGGTTGGGGGCAAGATGGTAGAATGAGATGGACAGTTAGGGTTTTGGATACCTTTTGTATTCTATCATGTATTTAGACCTCTTCCAAAGTCTTCTAACTAACCCTTGATGATCCCACATTTCCTGAACCAGCAGAAACATTTTTTTAAAGATTTAATTTTTATTTGTAGATAGATACAATACCTTTATTTTATTTTTATGTAGTACTGAGTATTGAACCCAATGCCTCACACATGCTAGGTGAGCACTCTTTCCTCTGAGCTACAACCCCAGCCCCAGAAACATCATTTTAGTAGCATAAGGTATACATTTTTGTATCACATCATCAATTTATATAATGTATACTTTAAATGCAATAAAATTGTTATTGAATCCTAGAAAGTGCTACACCACTCTCTCTCTCTAGAGTTGAAAATATTAAGGATTAGGAGGTGTAACTCAGTGATAAAGTGCTTGCCTAGCATGAGCAAGGACCTGGATTGCATCCTCCTTGGAAAGAATAAGAGAGAAGAAAAAATGAACACCATTGTAAATATTCATATTTTATTCCAGAGATTCCTACCATCACCATCTCTATCCCCAATTACCTTTGAGGACGTGTATACATTTGGGAATCTAAAAGTATTTCACAGGTCTTAAAATGTCCACCAAGTCTTATTTTTAAAAAAAATTTTCATGCTATTATTGTTTATTCATTTTTTAATAAGTTCATTAAGTTTTTACAAGTCTTATTTTTCATATAAGATTTCTTTTGTGCTTTTACAATTTTACATTTTTAATCCACTCAAAAGGTCCTATGTTTATCCTTTTATTATTATTGTTGTTGTTGATGGGGGTCTCATTCAGGTTGGCTTTGAACTTGTGATCCTCCTGCCTTAGCATCCAAAGCAGCTGAGATTGTAGACCCTGCTCCTACTTTTGCTGGCCTTCACAGCTGTGTTAGTCTTGCTTAAAGGACTTGAAGGAAAGGGGGAAAACAAATTTTTTTTAAAAATTGGTTCATGTGATAAATCAGGTACTAGATGTGGGACTGACAATTTGATCCTTTGCAACTTTTGATTTGATGGGGTAGGAAATAGAAGGAAGGTTTTATACAAATAGCTATCTTGCCTCTGTTCTTTTTTTTTAATCTGTAACTGCCATATTGACAGGAATCCATCAAAGATGAAGTATGCCTGATAAAATTATTACTTGGACCTCTTCAGAAATCATTTAGTTTTTCTGGGCATAGTAGTATACTCCTATAATCCCAGAGACTTGAGGCTGAGATAGGGGAACTGCAAGTTCGAGGCTAGCTTCAGCAACTTAGTGAGACCCTGTCTCAAAATAAAAAGGGCTGGGGATAAAACTCAGTAGTAGAGTACCTCTGGGCTCAATTTCTAGTACCAAAAATAAATAATAAATTTAATCCTGCAAGTTAATTGATTATACTTAAATATAAGTACTATAGTGTTTCTAGGCTGCTTTAATTAAAAGGTTAAGTAAAAGGTTCCAAATTTAAATATCCTTCCCAGATTCCTGATTTTAAAAGTGTTAACAATTTATCTATAACTGTAACATGATGTGAAAATATTAAACCTAAAATCTACAACTTTATTTGGAATGTGAAGAATTATAAAAGAAAAAATAAATTATATAACTTTAATATTTGGTGTGCATTCTCATAATACTGCCTCTACCAGTTAGCTTGTTAATAATTGTCTACTTACATATTTATTTTTTAATTAGGTTCTTGCATCTCTGTTACTTACTAGGGTGTCAAAAGACTGAGTGAACTTGTCATGACCATTATTATATCATATATTGATCATATATTTTGTTTTCTAGCTTTAGCTGCTTTGCTTCGGGATGGTGAGACCTTGGAGGAGCTTATGAAATTGTCTCCAGAAGAGCTTCTACTTAGATGGGCAAACTTTCATTTGGAAAACTCTGGCTGGCAAAAAATCAACAACTTTAGTGCTGACATCAAGGTACCCATGCAAAAAGCCTTAACACTTTGGAAGGATATAAGATCTTGGGGGATTTCATCCCATCTTAACTGAGGGAAAAATTCTAATAGTATATTATCAAGCCTTATTGCTTCTTGGCCTTGGTGGCTGATTTTTTTAAAATTTAGTTTCACTTATTTATTTTTGCAGTGCTAGAGATTGAACCCAGGGTCTGTGGCATGCTAGGGAAGTACTTTTCCACTGGGCCACACCCCCAGTCCTCCTAATGGAAGATTCTAGTAGAGAGGTTGAGCCAAGTCAGGAGCATGAGCACCAAGTCATTTTGTAGAAAAGAATTATAGTGGTAATATTTTGTATTCTGTCTACTGTGCATCCATGTGGGATATTGAATCCAGGGATACTCTACCATTAAGATACATCCCCAATCCTTTTCTTCTGAGGCAGAGTCTTTTTTGCTGAGGCTAGCCTCAAACTTTTGATCCTCCTGCTTCTGTCTCCCAAGTAACTGGGATTACAGGCCTGCGTCACCATGCCCGACTTGCCTACTGTGGAACATAAGAGTATAAAACAGTCATGCGTGAATTTTCTATTGTTAACTGTCTTTCCCAGGCCACAGTATGTCTGTAGTAAAGACTAGAAGAGAAAGGAGGTGCCTCAAGATTCCTGTCACCTTTTTTATTCAGCTTCTGCCATGTCATATTTCCTCATCTTTAGAGGTTGAGTTCTTTGAGGGAATGATGAGCACTTTTTATTTGTCTCCTACCTCAGCCCCTGTCCTAATGCCCTCCTACTAAAGCCCACCTCTAATACAATACTTACTGCATAAAAGCCCCTCGAATATTTCTTCTGTCAAATTTAATGTGGCACTCACTACTCAACCTTGAGCAGTAGAGAAAAAAGAAAAGGAAAGGAAGAATTTACTCACCACATACAACCTTTGACTTTTCACATGGAGAGGGACAAAATGCCGTAGCAAATACAGTTGACACGCTCATATTCTTGGGTTCCACGTACACTTAAATCATCTGTAGATTATTTGTATGAAGGATGTGTGTAGGTTATATGCAAGTAATACACTATTTTATATACGGGGCTTAAGCATCTCAGATTTTGGTGTCCAGGGGAGGAAGGTGCCCTAAAACCAATCCCCTGTGATACCAGGAGACAGCAGGTGCTCTGTTTTATCAACTGACTCAACTCTTGAAACTCCAGATGAACAGACCCAAGGAACAAACTTGAAGATCTTCGTCAGATGTCACTGAAACACTGACAGGGCTATGAAAGCAATACCCTGTGTTCGTATCAGTTTGTTCAGTGGTGAAAGGAAGCAGTGGAATACTAGCTCTACTGATTAGCAAAAGGATACCCAAATTATTAGACAGATGACCCTTTCCCCTCTTTTAACTTATACAAATATCTGGCCAGATATATAGATGTGTTCCTGAAAACCATTTGTATATGGATCCATGGTCTAGGACGTATTTTAAATGTACAAGAGGAAATTTTTTTCAATGAAGCCTGCTTTGAATTTTTTGAAATACAAATAGTTATTTGGTAATATAAAAACTAACTTCCACTTTATCTATATTCAAGTTCAAATTGTCCACTGTAAAACTCCTTTCAGAGTAGTAAATACAGACTCTTCTGGATCTACTCTACCAGTTCTTCTCAAACGCATAGGATTAAATTATAAATTGTTTATGTACATTTAGTAAGTAATTAGAAATAAAAGCACTTTTGCAACTGGAATGCACTGTTCCTTAAGAGGTAAATCCTCTGTCTACAAATGATAGAATCTGGATTGACATTTCATGAATTGCTTTGAAATGGCTTTCACTCATTGATTATCCCCATTCTTAAGAGTCTTTTATGATGCTGAATTTTAAATTTACTTACATGGCTGGTTTAAGATGCAACTTTTGCCAGGCATGATAGCATATGCCTATAATTCCAGAGACTTGAAAAGCTGAGACAGTAGGATTGAAAGGTTGAGGCCAGCTTCAGCAACGCAGCAAGACCCTGTCTCAAAATGAAAAAAATAAGGGCTGGGGATATATTGCAGTGGTACAGCACTACTAAGTTCAGTCACCAGTACTACAAAGAAGAAGAAGAAGAAGAAGAAGAAGAAGAAGAATACAGCTTTCTTGGCAGCTACGAGAGATTCATATCTGGCAGATCTGGGGTTGGAACCAGTCACCCACATACTGAGCAACTTCCCCAGGGGATTAGGATGTACACAGTCTATAGAGGAAACACTCCTTTATAGCCTGTCTGGATATTCAAGACCCAATAATAGAAAACTGTCACAGCTAGACAGGTAGTCTTCAGATATGACAGAATTAAGGAATATTGAACTCAAGTTCTTGTCCTTTAGTATTTCAGAGAGGCAGAATTTTACCTGACATGTGTGTTAAGAAACTTAGAATTTGCACTAGTACAGTGGTTTCCAAGATGTGTTCTATAGAGTTTCCACACAGCCTAATTCACCCATCCCACCCCCAAGATGAACAACTTCATTTTGTTTTATGTAGTCAAAAGATAAGAATCTAGGAGCTTAAAACAAAGAGAGAAATTTGGGGATGGGAGCATAGCTCAATGGTAGAACATTTAACTCTTGCCTGGCATGTGTGAGGCCCTGGGTTTAATCCCAGCACCTAAAAAAATAAAAGAGAGAGAGAAAGAAGCTTGTTTATTTAAGTATACTCCAAATCTAAAGAGGTAAATGTTATTTTGCTAACTAAAGGGTTTCTCATTTAAATTTATAATTAAACATTGTTAACATAGCAGATCTCTTCGCCATACATTATGGTATATATTGTGCCTTATAATGATATAACTTGTTTATCTTCTCTTTCCCTATGCTTCCTGGATCTCTGCTCTACTACTTTTTTCCATGCTTATTTTAATTATCCAGCTTGTTGACTTCAGTAATTCAGTGAAGGTACAGAAATATTTATTAGCATTATTGTATCAGTGATTTCAGTAAATTTTAAAGTCATGTCAAAATCCAGTTCGTCCATATTCAAGACAGACCAGATAGATTTAAGGCCAGATAGGTGGATTTTTCCTGGGGAAAAGATCAGTTAAATAAGAAGATAGACTATAAGGCCCAAGCCTTATATTATTCACTCTTTATAATTGTGATCTCACTGACATTTTCAATTCATTTGTAGGATTCCAAAGCCTATTTCCATCTTCTCAATCAAATTGCGCCAAAAGGACAAAAGGAAGGTGAACCACGGATAGATATTAACATGTCAGGTTTCAATGTAAGTATAGGTGCTCTTTTGAATTCTACAGCCTTACAATATTGTTGTCTATTTCTTACAAGAATACACAACCAATGTAATTCTATATCACGTATAACCAGAAGAATGAGAAGTTATACTGTATATATGTGTAATATGTCAAAATAAATTCTACGATCATGTATAACTAATCAGAAGAAAATTGTTAAAAGAAAGAAAAACTAGAACCAGACAGTAGTTGAAGTAATAAAAACAGATTTTTTTAAAAAAGAATTTTTATAACTGCATGTAATAATGTTGGCAATTTTAAGCATTATTTTTTTTAAGTGTTACTGTATGTATAACTCAGGGGGAAAACTAGCTTTGATTGATTTTGCTCATTTATTGGTGAGTTCCATAATTATTTATTCATTTATACGAATGAAATATTCAAAGCAAGTATATAAAAATAAGCACTAGAGACTAGTCTCTTTCAAGTATTTTGGATTATAACTACAGTAATAGATTTAATGACTACATATTCATATATACATCTGTAATATTTCTTTGTTGAGTAATATGAATACATTCACAAAATCCTGATTCATGAAACCCAATTTGGGGAATCACTGTCAGGGACCATGTTTCCTGGTTATGTCACCAATTTGCTCAATGATCTTGGGCAAGTTTTGTCCTAAAATTGGATCTCACTTTGCCCACCCATGAAGGAATGGACTAGACTATTTGGTCCCAACATTTTAGAATTTTGTGTTTTTCTGTACCCTTTAGAAGCAGAATGTGCATTCTACTAATTAACAAAATCCACATATGTGCCCTATTATGCAGCAGAACCAAGTAGATTACATTGACCAAACTCTTTGACTCTACCTTTACCAGAACTGAATTTATAACTGACCTATATGCTTATATTTTTGTGTGTGTGTAAAATATAAAACTCTTCGGCTCAGGTCACTCTTGGTAGGGAGAAGGGATTAAGGGAGCTGTCAGGGATGGCTGATCTGATGGACTCATGGCTTGGGTAAATGGTGCCAGTATACTGATTCTGATACAGCCCTTCTCCAGCCAATCCTTCCTGACTGATCTTCCTAAAACACTTTTCTTTGTGTATTCCCAGCTCAGAATCCTATAAGGATTCCCCCACTGACTCTAGAGTTCAGTCTAAATGCCCTGCTTAGCATTTAAGGTCCTACACAATCATGTTCCATTTCTCCTCACCTGTGATATTCCCTTAGGGTTGTACCCCAGAGACTGTCTCCCCACCACCATCCAGGTGCCTCAGTCTTCTCCAAACACTCATTTTAACCTCTGATTCTCTGCTCTTCTTTTCCCCTTGTTTTTCAGTGTCCTTCATTTTTTTAAGCAGTGTACCTTCCTTTGGACCTAATTTTAAAATGTGAACACTTTTAATGTTTTCTTTGTCTTCCTTTTTAAAAATTCTTATTTAGGTTTTTTCATAATGCATTTTGGCATGAGAGATGTTATCCCCATTGAGTTAAACCTACTCAGTAGTTAAAACATCATCTGGCGCCACCTAGTGTGTTTTAGAGGTACTGCATATCCTGCAGAGCCCTCCCCCAGCTTTTTTTGCATTCAAGACAATTTTATAATAAGTACCATGTGTTAGCTAAAAGAAAGTACAATTGTATACTCAGCCTATGATTGTAGGGAATTTTTCATTATTTTTAGTATAGTCTTTTATAAAATGTCTTCTTATTCTACTTCGACAGGAAACAGATGATTTGAAGAGAGCTGAGAGTATGCTTCAACAAGCAGATAAATTAGGTTGCAGACAGTTTGTTACCCCTGCTGATGTTGTCAGTGGAAACCCCAAACTGAACTTAGCCTTTGTGGCTAACCTGTTTAATAAATACCCAGCACTAACTAAGCCAGAGAACCAGGATATTGACTGGACTCTATTAGAAGGTAACTAATTGTTTCTCAAATGCTAATGTGTGGACTATAGAGTAGAAGCAGAGAGGCCACAGTGATATCATATTCCTAACCTAAAAAGTTTCTTTATTCACTTTGCTTTAGCAAGAATATGGTAGAAGTAGACACAATGCTGAGTAAAAACTGGCAATTGCTAAAAAAGATGAATACAAGTGATCTCTTACAATAAAGTTCTGGACTTTAAATAAATCAGCCAAGTGCAGTGATGCACGCCCATAATCCCAGCTACTTGGGAGGCTGAAGCAAAAGATTACAAGTTCAAGGGTAGCCTCGGCAATTTAATGAGGATCCATTTCAAAAGAAAAAATAAAAAAGACTAGGATGTAGCTCTCTGGTAAAGCTCCCCTGGGTTCAATACTCAATGCCAAAATAAATATAAATAAGTAAATATATATGCATATATATATACATGTATATATAATATCAGTTACTTTGATACATACAGATTTGAGGTGATATTGGAGAATGATTAGAGGGAAAGGAGATTATATATATGAAGTTCATAAACCTTTATGGGGCTGGGGTGTAATTTGATTGGAGAGTGCTAACCTAGCATGCTAAAGGTCCTGGGTTTAATTTCCAGCACCTCAAAAAAAAAAAAAGAGTAAAAGCTTATAAACCTAATTTGCTTAACTGTTTATTACATGGTCGTTCATTAATTTTAAAATAAATTCAACAAAAATTTTTAAAAAGCACGAATCTAGAACGAATATTTAGAAAGAATGCTTAGAAATTAGAAAATCATAGATATGAATAAAGCAAATAAAATAAAGTAATACATGAGTTGATACTAAATGCATATACAAGAAGTTTAATGAATAACTAAATTTTTAAAATATTCTTAATAGGAGAAACTCGTGAAGAAAGAACCTTCCGTAACTGGATGAACTCTCTTGGTGTTAATCCCCACGTAAACCATCTCTATGCGTAAGCCATCCCACTGCTATTATAAACAGTAATGAACATCGTGGATGGATGCTACATAAATATTGACTGCCCTAATGATTTTTCTAAATGTTCATTTGTAGCAATTATTTCTATTGGAAAATGTTGAATGGTGGTTTGCATCATTTTCCAAACTTGCAAAAGTCTGAATTCTTTTTTTTTTATTGGTTGTTCACAACATTACAAAGCTCTTGACATATCATATTTCATACATTAGATTGAAGTGGGTTATGAACTCCCAATTTTACCCCAAATGCGGATTGCGGAATCACGTCGGTTACACATCCACAATTTTACATAATGCCCTATTAGTAATTGTTGTATTCTGCTACCTTTCCTATCCCCTACTATCCCCCCTCCCCCTCCCTCACATCTTCTCTCTCTACCCCATCTACTGTAATTCATTTCTCTCCTTGTTTACTTTCCCATTCCCCCTCACAACCTCTTATATGTAATTTTGTATAGCAATGAGGGTCTCCCTTCATTTCCATGCAATTTCCCTTTTCTCTCCCTTTCCCTCCCATCTCATGTCTCTGTTTAATGTTAATCTTTTCTTCCTGCTCTTCCTCCCTGCTCTGTTCATAGTTGCTCTCATTATATCAAAGAAGACATTTGGTATTTGTTTTTTAGTGATTGGCTAGCTTCACTAAGCATGCTCTAGTGCCATCCATTTCCCTGCAAATTCCATGATTTTGTCATTTTTTAGGGCTGTGTAATATTCCATGGTGTATAAATGCCACTTTTTTTATCCATTCATCTATTGAAGGGCATCTGGGTTGGTTCCACAGTCTAGCTATTGTGAATTGTGCTGCTATGAACATCGATGTGGCAGTATCCCTGTAGCATGCTCTTTTAAGGTCTTCAGGGAATAGTCTGAGAAGGGCAATAGCAGGGTCAAATGGTGGTTCCATTCCCAGCTTTCCCAGGAATCTCCATACTGCTTTCCAAATTGGCTGCACCAATTTGCAGTCCCACCAGCAATGTACAAGTGTACCCTAAAAGTCTGAATTCTTTACATGATCATTAACTACAAGTGATAGAACCACATAAACATCTTTATGGTACCCTAGGAAACAAGTACTTTATTTTGAAACAGTCCAGGGAATGACTTTAGCAGAGCATCCATGATGCCTCAGGGCCTTTGGTTCGCTATTTCCTCAACCTGAAATATTATTTGCCCACATATAATGGCTCATACCTTTATTTTATTCTATGTACTGTAATGTTCTTCATCCACATATATTTCATGTCCTTACTATCTCATGCACCTAGCCTTTAGAATAGTGCCTTCTTCACAATAGACACTTAAGACATACTGTCAAGTGAATCCAATAGTCTTAGCTCTATTTTCAGCACAGATTGATAGAAAATATGAGTCTTAGGTATTATAGTTTTATATATCTTGTTTGTCTGTGGGAGTACTGTTTTTCAGGAAAGTAAAAGCTCAGCTCTCTGAAAACAATAATTAAATTATTATTTTTTAAATTGTTAGTGACCTGCAAGATGCCCTGGTAATCTTACAGCTATATGAACGAATTAAAGTTCCTGTGGACTGGAGTAAGGTTAATAAACCTCCATACCCAAAGCTTGGAGCCAACATGAAAAAGGTAGATAATTAAGTTGGTGCATGTCTTTGTTACAGACTGTTTTTATTCTCAGTGTGTTTATTTTGTTTCAAAAACTCCTCATTTTGGGGCTGGGGATATAGCTCAGTTGGTAGAGTGCTTGCCTCACATGCTCAAAGCCCTGGGTTCAATTCCCACCACCAAAAAGAAAAAAAAAACTTTCTGATCTTGAGCTTCTTGAGAATAGGAACTGCATCTTACTTGTTTTTGTGTGCAAATTGCACAACACACACACTCACAAATATGTATATGCAGATTAAACAAATGAAAACCATCAACCATTCATTTACATTTATATGTTTGCAGCTAGAAAATTGCAATTATGCTGTTGAATTAGGAAAGCATCCTGCTAAATTCTCCCTGGTTGGCATTGGAGGACAAGACTTGAATGATGGGAACCCAACCTTGACCTTGGCTTTAGTCTGGCAGCTGATGAGAAGGTATAGTATAGAATTTTTACTGTTTGAGCTTCACTGTAATACAGATCTGTGATTTAGCTCTTATTGGATTTTTAATAAGTAAAAATGCCAATGACTACACTTTTGAACTTCATTGTATTTAGTCTCTGAAATGAGTTAAGTCATGAATGTACGTTGGATGTTCGGTTGTTAGATTCTTCTTTGTAAATTAGGCAGCCGAACTGTGACACTTCCCTTTTCTTCATAGGAAACATGACATGTAGACTTAAGGCTCATTTAGTGGCAATAAATAAAAGTTGTCAGAGGGACTGAGAGTGTAGCTCAGTGGTAGACGCCACACACATGTGCATGAGGCCCTGGATTTGATCCCCATCATCAAAAAAATAAATGAACTCCTCAGAAAAAATATGAACATCCCCATGCATTCATTATGACTGGGTGCCAGCCAAAGCACAGCTTATTTTAAGTCATTCTCACTGTTAGAATAGTACAAAATGTGCCTGCATATTTAAGCCCCCTAGATCTTGTCCCCATCAATGCAACATGTAGATGAGTGGCAAGCCACTACTGCTTAAGATGTTTTCTCATATAATGTGAATCTCTTTCCATGAAACCTTGAGTCTTTCAAACCTAAAGAATACAAGAAAAAGGAAATAAAGCATCTTTCTCATGTTGCATTTTTCCTCATAAAGTACATTGTGACCTCTTTTTTTGCTGCTTCTTTTAGATATACCCTCAATGTCATGGAGGATCTTGGAGAGGGTCACAAAGCTAATGATGACATCATTGTGAACTGGGTGAACAGAACATTGAGTGAAGCTGGAAAATCAACTTCCATTCAGAGTTTTAAGGTCAGAATCCATATTTGACTATTAAATATTATATTTGCTAGATATTATCTATCATTTGGAAGGAAAACCTTTGTTTACTTTGTAAGAATTAATATTGAGCCAATGGAAAAATTCTTTTTAATTTGCTGAGCTTCACTTTAGGCACTTCATATAAGGAAGCACCTGTTAATTTGTACATGCTGAAAAGATTTGTTCTCCTTTTGTATTAGGACAAGACGATCAGCTCCAGTTTGGCAGTTGTGGATTTAATTGATGCTATCCAGCCAGGCTGCATAAACTATGATCTCGTTAAGAGTGGCAATCTAACAGAAGATGACAAGCACAATAATGCCAAGTAAGGGAGAGAGCATAATATTGTGGAAAGAACACAGGCTTTGCAACCCAGAAGATCTGAATTATAATTCAGGGTTCTGCGGCTTAAGATTAATATCACCTGAAGGAATCCTGTATTTTCTTTTTTTAAAGGTCTTAACATGATTTATTTATTTATTTAGGTATTGGGGATTGAACAAGAAGTTTCAAGTAATCATTAGTAGTCACTATGCAAAGTGTTACCTACTTTCTGTCTTTACATATTTGCCTATTTAGGACTCTGTTTTCTCTCCTGTCACTACATATCCTTTGACCAACATCTCCCCAAATACTGAGGCTTCTGATAACCACCATTCTACTCTGTCCTTTGAGACCAGCTTTTTAGAATCCATGATGACAATAGAATACTATTCAGTTACTAAAAAGGATGAAATCCTGTCATTTGCAACAGCATGGGTGAACTTGAAAATATTGTGCTAAGTGAAATAAGCCAGGCACTGAAAGACAAATACTGTATGCTCTCACTTTTTGAGTCTCAGATTCCTCATCAGAAAATGGGGGCACTAATACTTTATTTTACAGATTTCATAAAGATTAAATGAAAAGCCAGCCACAGTGGCACATGCCTATAATCCCAGCGGCTTGGGAGGGTGAGGCAGGAGGATCACAAGTTCAAAGCCAGCCTCAGAAATTTAGCAAGACCCCGTCTCTAAATAAATCATAAAAAAGGAATAGGGTGCTGGGGTTGTGGCTCAGTGGTAGAGTGCTTGCCTAGCATGTGTGAGGCACTGGGTTTGATCCTCAACACCACATAAAAATAAATAAAATAAAGGTATTGTGTTTATCGACAACTAAATAATATATTTTTTAAAAAAAGAAATGGAGATGTAGCTCAGTGGTTAAGTGCCTCTGGATTCAATCCCCAGTACCAAAAATAAAAAAGAAAGAAAAGGAAAGAAATGAAAAATAGATACAAGAACCTAGTATTGTGTCTGACCTTCAAGGTTCTCAAACTTTTGAGGAACTGGAGTTGCGGCTCCACGGTAGAGCTCTTGCCTCACGTGTTTGAGGCAATGGGTTTGATTCACGGCAACACATATAAATAAATGAATAAAGGCCCATCAACAACTAAAAAAAAAAAATTAAAAAGAACTCTTAAAGGGCCGGGGTTGTGGCTCAATGGTAGCGTGCTTGAGGAGCATGTGTGAGGCATCACGTTAAAAAAAATAAACAAAATGAAGATATTGTGTCCATCTACAACTAAAATATATATATATATATTTAAAAAAAAAAGAACTCTTGAAGCTAGGTACTATGGTGCAAATTTGTAATCCCAGCAGCGTGGGAGGCTGAGATAGGAGGATCTCAAGTTCAAAGCCAGCCTCAGCAACAACCAGGTGCTAAGCAACTTAGAGAAACCCTGTCTCTAACTAAAATACAAAAATAGGACTGGGGATGTAGCTCAATGGTCAAGTGCCCCTGGGTTCAATCCCCAGTACAAAAAAAAAAAAAAAAACCCATGGAATTGCTCTTTCCAGGAACTTGATTTTTAAGTATCTTTAAAGATTTTTTTTTGGAAATGCTTTCTGGATTAGCTGAGATGTGTTCCTGCAGATTTCCCTAACTAGACATGTCAGTTCTTTTGCCCTTTATTTTCTGCCCTTTCCAGGCCTTGATCCAGGCACTCTGTCCATACCTTGTAGATTCTCTCATCTCCCTTGAATATTTGGAAGTACTCACTGCACCTACCTAAGCAACTTGAATTTTTGCACCTGGCTTAAGTTTTTTCATTCCATGTCTCTCACATCTCAGGAGACAATCCATCACTACCTGTTCAATGAGAATATCAACATTGATTGTGCAAATCACATACATAATTTCTTTTTTTTCTTTTCGTTTTTCTTTTTGTATTGTACTGGGGGAATAACCTAGGTGTGCTTTACCACTGAGCTACATCCCCAGCTTTTTTATTTTTATTTATTTATTTTTAGGGGGGGTACCATGATTGAACTCAGGGGCACTCAACCACTGAGCCACATCCCCAGCTATAAAATACAAAAAATACAAATACAAATAAATAATAAAATACAAATAAAATTTTGTATTTTATTTAGAGACAGGGTCTCACTGAGTTGCTTAGAGCTTCGCTGTTGCTGAGGCTGGCTTTGAACTCTCAATTCTCATGTCTTGGCCTCCTGAGCCGCTGGGATTACAGGCATGCACCACCGTGCCCAGTTTATTTTTATTTTGAGGCTGGATCTTGCTAAATTGCTGAGCTTGGCCTCAAACTGTGAGCCACCATACCCAGCATGATTTCATTTTTATATGAAGTCAGTGCTATAAGCTTAATTCTCACTTCATATTAGAGGAAAGGAGTGGATAAATATTATCAGTCTGAAAATATTGCATAAAAACATGGTATAGGGCTGGGGATATAGCTCATTTGGTAGAATGCTTGCCTCACATGCACAAGGCCCTGGGTTCAATATCTAGCACTACTACAAAAAAAAAAAAAAAAAACTGGTATAGCCTAAAAGTGAACTCAAAGCCAAATGAAACAAACAAACAAAAAAATGTAATGATTCTGGTAGGCTCTTTCAGTGGGAGCTTTTTGTATCCCAGGTATGTGATTTTATGACAGGAAATATATCTCATATGGTGTCCTTGACAGACAAAAATTTGAATTTTGCTGGGCACAGTGGCACATGCCTGTAATCCCAGTGGCTCAGGAGGCTGAGACAGGAGGATCATGAGTTCAAAGCCAGCCTCAGCAAAAAAGAAAGGTGCTAAGCAACTCAGTGAGACCCTGTCTCTAAACAAAATACGAAATAGAGCTGGGGATGTGGCTCAGTAGTTGAGTGCCCCTGAGTTCCATCTCTGGTACCAAAAAGAAAAAAACAATTTATTCTTAATTTTTGTTTCCTCAATAAATAGGTATGCAGTGTCAATGGCTAGAAGAATTGGAGCCAGAGTATATGCTCTCCCTGAAGACCTGGTGGAAGTAAAGCCCAAGATGGTCATGACTGTGTTCGCATGTTTGATGGGCAGAGGGATGAAGAGAGTGTAAAATAACCAACCTAAGTAAAACCAACCTTGTTCCCTGGTGCATGATTAGCAAGTCAGCTATTTCCAGGTGAAGTGCTCATGGCTTAAGTAAGGTTCTTTGTCATTTAAAAGACTTAGTTTGATTAACAAGACTAGCTCATCCTGAGAGCCCTCAGTGGGAAGAGTTTTAATAAAAACAGCTCCTCTTTCCCACAGTCAAAGCTGGATTTGTCAGGCAGGCACATCTGAAATGTGCTCATAGCCAAACATTTTACTCTCTCCTCCTAGAATGCTGCCCTTGATGTTTTCCATTGCTGTGTGTTATTTCTCTCTATTGTATCATTTTCCCTCTTAGAATGCCATCTCTTGAGATTTGCTTAGATGATTGGATATGAATATTATTAGATGGTCATTTTGCTTTCCATCCACTATGTTAATTCTTATTCAAGAACTATGGTCAGAAAGTATTTGGATGTGAGAATCCTGTGCTTACTTTGTAGTAGTGAAAATTTGCCGAAGTAACTGGCTGTGCAGAATGTAATAGAAGCTTTTCTTATTCTTTTATTCTTAAAATCAGTATCTTTTTACAGTATTCTTTCTACATGATCCTTTTTTGTACATTTAAGAATATTTTGATTACATTCAACAAGACTGCTGATTTTGCTACTTTTTTAAAGGGGTCTTCAAGTAAGTAAAAAACATACATTATAGGTAGAGGAAAAATGTACACCAAAATTTCATCTTTCCTTTCACACTCAAAATGTAAACAAAAGAAATATTTTGTCTAAATCACTTAGTTCCACATATGCTTATTTGTTTGGAAACCTGTGTCATAAAACTCTCTCTTTAAATTTTTAAAATGCTGTTTGAGGAGAGAGTGCATTCAGAACTTAAATGGGATTCGGTAGGCCAACTATGCTAAGTGTACGATATATTTTTTAATTTTACACCTAAAACAAAAAGCTGTGGTCACTAAAAAGTAAGGTTATATATGTAGGATTTAATGTACTCTTGCTTTGTCAAGCTGTTTGCTATAGTTTTCAAGATCATTATGTTACTCTAACTCTGGAAAAAAAAACTGATGTAATCTGGTAGCAATGTAGTAGTTCAATAAAGGCATTTATATAATAGTCTGTTCTTCCAGATTCTGTCCCTTAGTAGTATGCCAATGTTTGACGGAGTTATTTTCCCTTTTCTGATATATTCTATAAAATAGTGTTGTTCACATTTCAGCTTTTGGAACTCTAAATTAGAGGTACTAAACTAAGACGACACTGAACAAATGGGATAAAGTGATTTTGTCCAACTTTCCAAAATTTCCTTGAACTAGGGTATAAGACAGTGGCATAACAATTAACCCAGCATGCAGTGAGGCCCTGGGTTCAATCCATACCACACACAAAAATAATTTTCTTTGTAATGGAGATTGAACCCAGGGGCACTTAACCACTGAATGACATTCCCCAGGCCTTTTTATTTTTTATTTTGAGAGAGGGTCTTGCTAAGTTGCTGAGGCTGGCCTCAAACTTGCAATCCTCCTGCCTCAGCCACCCAAGTAACTGGGATTACAGGTGTATCCACCATGTCCAACAAAAATTTTCTTATCCAATATCTTCTTTTTTCTTTCTTTCCCATCTCCCTTATCTTTTCAATGTGTTCTGATATGCAGACCCTGAAACAAGGTGGATCAGAATAGCCAGCGAAGAAAAATTATTTATGGCAGGTTTTCTCAACCATAACTTTATCACTATTGATATTTTGAGCTAGGTAATTCCAATTCAGAGGTGAGAGGAGAGACTATCTTCTACACTGTAGGAATATCCTTAGCCTCTATCTGTTGGTTGTCAGTAGCATACCCCCAGTTGTGGCAAACAAAAATATCTCCAGCCACAGCCTATTGTCCCCTGAAGCACAAAATAATATATATTTATGATCTGAAAGTGGAAAAGACTTTTCTAATATGGTACAAATCCCAAAGACACATAAGAATGATTACTTTGACAATTCTACATTCAGAGGGAAAAAAAAAACTCAAATTATAAATGACCAAGAGAAAAAAATCTTCTATAAGGAACTATGGCCCAATACTTTGAAATGTCTTTGAAACAAAATGAAAAAAGGTTTATTCCAGCTGGGTGTGGTAATTCATGCCTGTAATCTCAGCAACACAGGAGGCTGAGGTAGGAGGATCTCAAATTCAAGGCCAGCCTCAGCAATTTTGCAAGGCCCTGTCATAAATAAAGAGCAAAGTAGGTAAATTGCAGAGTTATCCAAGTTAAAGCAACCAATAACTACCTACTTCCCCCAACCCCATCCCATTCCGGGGAATTGATCCCGGGGGCACTTCAGCACTGATCTATATCCCAGCCCTTTTTTATGTTGAGGCAAAGTTATGCAAAGTTACCAAAGCTTGCCTTGAATTTGGGATCCTCCTGTCTCAGCCTCCCAAGTAGCTGGAATTATAGGCATGTGACACCACACTTGGCTGAACTATCCTTTAAAACAGACTTTATTCTTTAGTTTTAGATTCACAGTAAAACTCAACAGAAAGTGCAAAGATTTTCCATATAAACTTGCTCTCCCGCACATGCACAGCCTCCCCCACAATTAATATTTTGCATTGGAGTGGTACATTTGTTTTTTTTTTTTTTTTTTTTTTTTTTTTTTTTAATTTTAACATTTATTTATTTTTTCTTAATTCTCGGCGGACACAACATCATTGTTGGTATGTGGTGCTGCTGGGGATCGAACCCGGGCCGCACGCATGCTAGGCGAGCGCGCTACCGCTTGAGCCACATCCCCAGCCCCGGAGTGGTACATTTGTTACAATCAAATTTATATTGACACATAATCATTGCCACGAGTACATAGTATACTTGAGGATTCACTCTTTATTTTTAGTCATGCTAGGAATTATGTGGAAGGCCTCTTGCATGCTAGTCAAGATACTCCACACTGAGCTCTACCCCCAGCCCTCTTGGTGTTGTATATTTCATGGCTTTGGACAAATATACAATAGCATAGATCCACCATTATATAATACAAAATAGTTTTGTTGTAGAGACAGGTGAGGCAAGGCACCGAAGAGAGCAGGAAATAGTTTAATTTGGCTGCAGCCAGGTTCAGAGGGCACAGCTTTTGCTGTTATCAATCAATCCCCTTAACCCCAAGTTCAGGGAGTTTCAGAGTTTTATACCCAGCATGTAAGGAGAGGGGCTCAGAAGTTCACAGTCTGCAGAAGTTCACATAAAAGCAGCTTTTTTTTTTTTTCCCACTGTTCTGGGCAAGTTAACCCTTCAAGGACAACACCTGAGGAGGGGAGAGCTCCTCCACCCCCTTTTTTTCCTCGCCCCACCCCCCACTGCCAGCTGTTACCATGGAGCCCAATTGGTAACTTATCTTTAAAATGTAGACATCTAGTAAGGGGGTGTCCAGTGTGAGGTAGGTGGCGGTGACTTGGGACAAAGCAGCCCGCGCTGGAAAGAAACATCAATCAATGGAAATGCCTGTCAATCGGCAGAGCCTGGCCAATCCTGGAGTTCAGCCAGCTCCCCTGACCAACTCCAGCGGGACAAAGGACCCTAAAAATCCCCTTTCCTGTCCCAAGCCCTTCCTTTCCTGCCATGATCCCCATAAAATCCCAGTCCCATCAAGTTCCCACGCGGTTTCTCCTCAGACCCTTCTCCTGTCCACTCTGTGGGTCTGATTGATGATATCTCAATAAAGGCTTGTTCAGCCGCCCTTTTAAATCTGCCTCCTTTGGTCACTGCCCGCCTCGCCTGATCTGACATCCAGCACCTGGCCAGTGGCCAAGTAAAACAGGGCAACACAAAAATAGGAAGTTTAGGGGCTGGGGATGTGGCTCAAGCGGTAGCGCGCTCGCCTAGCATGCGTACGGCCCGGGTTCCTCAGCAGCACCACATACCAACAAAGATGTTGTGTCCGCTGAGAACTAAGAAAAAATAAATAAATGTTAAAATTCTCTCTCTCTGTCCCCCTCTCTCTCACTCTCTCTTTAAAAAAAAAAAAAATAGGAAGTTTATCTAAATTGAACTCTTTTGCAGATGCAAGACTCTTTTGCTACAGTCCCAAAATCAGCCATGGTGAAGATTTCTGGAGAAGCCCAGTTAAGACTTTTCTGTGGAGACAGGGGATGCCATTATAATTTCATTGCTCTAAAAATTCTCTATGCTCTGCCTATTCATCCTTCTTCCCAACCTACGGCAACCTTTACCATAGTAGGTTTTCTATTTTCCTTTATCCAGAATGTCATAGAATTGGAATCATATCCTATAAGCCTCTTCAGATTGGCTTCCACTTAGTAACAAGCATTTGTTTAATAAGAGAATCACTTTTTTGTTGTTGTTGAACACAATACCTTTATTTTATTTTTTTATGTGGTGCTGAGGATCAAACCCAGGGCATCACACATGCTAGGCCAGTGCCACAACCCCAGCCAAAGAATTGCTTTTTTAATGAAATTATTTTTTACTTGTCAGATTGACAAAAAATGGTATGGGTATACAAGCATCCCTAATACCACAGGTGGAAGGGTGATTAGGTTATAGTTTGTTGAAAGCAACTCGGTAATACTTATCAAACTAAAAACCAGTATATCCTTCAACTCTGCAGTCAACAAGTATAGCAATGTTTCTTGATAGATTTTGTATTATAATGAAGGATTAGTAAAATAAATTGTGGTCCATCTACACAATAGAGTATGTAGTTGTTTTAAGACTACTGTGGCTCCCTATATATTAACACAGGAAAATGTCCCTATATAATGACAACTTTTTTTTCTAGTACTGGGGATTGAACCCAGGAGGGTTTTATCACTGATCTACATACTAAGTCTTTTTATATTTTTGAGACAGGGTCTTGCTAAATTGCTGAGGCTATCCTATAACTTGCAATCATCCTGCCTTAGCCTCCTAAATCACTGGGATTACAGGTGTATGCCACTGCACACAGATCTTTTTTTTTTTTTTTTTTTGTAATGGTAGTACATACATGGGGGGAAAAAACTTGCCAGGCTTTCTGGCACATGCCTGTAAACCAGCTACTCAAGAGGTTGAGGAAAGAGGATTGCAAGTTTAAGGCCGCCACAGTAACTTAATAAGATCCTATCTTAAAATCAAAAGTAAAAAGGGATGGGGATGTCACTCAGTGGTAAAGTACCCCTGGTTTCAATCCCCATAGCAAAATTAAAAAAAAAAAAAAAAACTAGAACTGGGCTCAGTGGTGCATGATGTAATCCCAGTGACTCAGAAAGCTGATGCAGGAAGATCCTAAATTTAAGGCCAGCCTGGGCAACTTGGAGAGCCTAGTAAAAGGCTGTATTTTTTATTTTTTATTTTGAGACAGGGTCTCAAAATAAAAAAAAAAAAGACTGAGATCTTGCTCAGTGATGAAGTGGCCCTGATTAATCCCCCCAGTACCAAAAACTGAATGAATGAATGATAGAAATCCAGAGAAATGGGAGGGACTAGGCTCACTTTTTATAAAAACTCACTCTCAGAAACATTTAACTGGGGTCTCACAGGAGTAAGTACTTCATCCCTTCTGGGGACAAATGCCCCCAATGACCTTTTACTAGGCTCCAATTCTTAAAGGTCCCACCATCTCAATACTGCCACACTGGGGATCAACCTTCTAATACTTGGAACCCTTGGGGCACAAAACACAGCTAACATGTCCTATTTACATGTTGACTTTGAATTGTCAGGTGCCTGTATTATACTTTAAAACAAGATACTAGCTGGGCACAGTGGCACACACCTGTAATTCCAGTGGCTCCCAAGGCAGAAACAGGAAAATTTCAAACTCAAAGCCAGCCTCAGCAACTTAGGAGACCCCGCCTCAAAATAAAAAATAAAAAGGACTGGAGATGTAGCTCAGTGGTAAAGCACCCTATGTTAAATATCTCCAGTACCAAAAACAAAACTCAAACCATGTTGTCTTCAAATTGGGAAAGTTTTATTTATACCCTTTTAATCTATAACTTATGTAATAATATGGTCTCATCATTCCTGCATGTTAATGTTTGCATATCCTTTTACATTCTTTTATTTTCAAGTTGCCTAAGTCATGATGTTTGGAATAAGTTTACTATAGATTGCATATAGTTTAGTTATGATTTTTATCAACTAGCAATCTATATTTTAATTCTTACATTTAAACTTTATTTATATTAAAAGTACTTAATATGTTAAGACTTAAGTGTGCCACTTTGTCATTTCGTTTGTTTGCCCATTCTACTTTTTGTCTTTCTGTTTTCTTATCTTTTTGTAAAATCTACTTGGATACTTCTTAAAATTTCATTTTGATATATCAATAGTGTTCTTGCAGGGCTAGGGTTGTAGCTCAGTGGTAGAGCACTCGCGTAGCATGCACGAGGCACTGGGTTCGATCCTCAGCACCACATAAATATAAAATAAAGATATTGTGTCCACATAAAACTTAAGAATAAACATTTTTTTTAAAAAATAGTATTCTTGCATATAATTCATTTTACTAGGACTTGGTTAGAATATACATATGTAGTATATTATAGACTATAAAAAATATTTTACTACTTAAAGTAAGGTGTAAAAAACCTCAAGTCCATTTAGAACAATTCACACTATCTACTCTTCTTTGCTGCTATTTTTGCCTGGAATGGGACTCAAGGCCTAGTGTATGCTAAACACTTATCCTGCCATTGAGCTACAATCTCAGCCCCTTTTCCCTACCTTTTAAATGTAAAATGTCTTATGCAATTCTTCTGCATACCTTGAGCACTATATTAGATGACACTATTTTTTTCTTGATACTGGAGATTAATTCCAGGGATGCTTTATCATTGAGCTACATCCCTGGCCCCTTTTTTATTTATTTATTTTTTAGACAGAGTCTTGCTATATTGCTTAGGGCCTCAATAAGTTGCTGAGACTGGCTTTGACTTGTGATCTTTCTGCCTCAGTCACTGGGAACATAGGTTTGCATCACCACACCCACCTTTATAATTTTTGCTTCAACATTGAAATAGTATTTTTAAAATTAATGAGAAGCTTAATCTATTGTATTTACCACCACTACACTCATTCTATTGTTTTTTTCTTCCTTCCTGAGGTCCCACCACTCTTAGGTTACAGTTTCCTTTTTGGGTTTAAAGAACTTTAAACCATTAACATTAACCATTCTTTAAGAGTATGTCGAGCTGTGCACTGTGGTACTTGCTTGTAATCCCAGCTACTCAGAGTGAGGCGATGCCTGGGCAGTGGGGCATGCCTGTAATCCCTCCCACCTTGGGAGGCTGAGGTGGGAGAATCCTAAATTCAAAGCCAGTCTCAGCAACTCAGCGAGACCCTGTCTCTAAATAAAATACAAAAAAAAAAAGGCTGAGGATGTGGCTTAGTGGTTAAGCACCCCTGGGTTTAATCCACCATACAAAAAAAAAAAAAAAAAAGAGGCAAGAGGACTGCAAATTCAAGGTCAGCCTCAGCAATTTATCAAGACCCTGTCTCAAAACTGTCTGGTGGAGTGTGGCTCCATGGTAAAGAAACCTAAGTTCAATCCCCAATAGAGAGGGAAAAAATTGTGTGTGTGTGTGTGTGTGTGTGTGTGTGTGTGTGTGTGTGTGACATATAAATAGTATTACCATTTTTCCCTATCAGCCTAATACCAGTGATAAGAAGAAAATATCCCCTGACATATGGAGGTTGGCCTGGAAGTCACAGCTAAGCCATGTTCTCCTGGGAGCATAAACAATTTCATAGAACACCAATCTCCAACAAGGCCTTTCTGAGAATGAAGTGAGACAAAACACACAAATGTCCAATTCCATAGAAATGAACAAATATCTCCCTCTACTGACTAATAAGAGTAATTGCTACTGTTTTTGTTTCTCCGACCCCACCCCTAGCCTCTTTTTAAAAATCAATCGCTGTTTAGCCTCCATATAATCTAGCATGATTTTACAATGTTCATTGTAAGCAGTCTTTTTCTCTTGCAATTTTGTGGGTCAAACCTAGGGCCTCACATGCTAGGAAACACTAGCACTATGCTGTACCCCCAACTAATTTTAACTATGCATTCTCTTTACTTAACAACTTATACCTTGTCTCCTCTTAACAACTATTCTTGATTTTTTTCTGTTTTCCCAAATCCAGGCTCCAAATTGAGAATTATAAAACAATTAAGATATCTTTTATACCTAAGCTATCTTTGGTTTTCCTGAAATATCCATTAGGTGATAACAATGGACTATTTGTGTCCCATGTCCCCAAATTCATATATTGAAATCCCAACCTTCAATATGATGGTATTAGGAGGCAAAACCTTTAGGAGGTAATGAGGTCATGAGGTTGGAGCATTCATAAATGGAATCAGAGTCCTTATAAGAGACCCCAGAAAGTTTTCTCATCCTTTTTCTTCCCTATGAGGATACAAGAATGCAAAATCTGCTATCTGGAAGAGAGCCCTTGAAAGAAAAGTGACCACAACACTCGGAGCAACCAAAAGATCTTTATTGCAGCAGTGCAACAAAGAGAAAAGAAAGAAGGAGAGAGAGAGAGAAAAGGGAAGAGGAGAAATGAAGAGGGAGAGAGCAAGAGCGAGAGAGAGACGGAGAGCACGTGCAAAAAAGATAAAGAGTGAGAGAGAGCAAGAGAGAAGGGGGGGCTGGCAGGAGGGAGTTTTTATAGCCCAAATCTAATGGGGCCTCTGGGTCTGCAAGCTGCCTTGTTGGCCCAAGCGGGGGTTAAGTGTTCAGCCTTGAGCCGGGTTGAATGTTCAGATTTGAGGCAAACAGGTGATAAAGGACCAGATAGAGGGGAGTTTGAGTGCGTGGGCTATCTTGCAGCCAACATCTGTTCAGCCTGCCCTGCAGACAACACAGTTCAGCCTGCTCTGCACCCAACAGCCCTCACTACAACCAAACATGCTGGTACCCAGATCTCAGACTTCCATCCTCCAGAGCTGTGAGAAATAAATTTATGTTGTTTCTTAGCACCCAATATGGTACTCTGACTAAGGCAGTAATACAAAGATTTGCTTCTCAATTCAACAAAAGAAAGAATAATAAGAGTACATGTCCTCAACTTTTAATTAGTCAAAACTTTGACACCTTTTTGTCTGCCAAAACTTAATAATGATTGATGGTGATGATAATGAAAATAAACTTGAGAAAGAGTTTTACTACCTAAGTTAGTTATGCATGAAATATGATAGTTAACAGGGGTTCTTTACCATGGAGCTACGTCCCCAGTCCTTTTTATTTTGTATTTTAAGACAGAATCATGCTACGTTTTGGAGGCTGGCTTCAACCTGCTATCTTCTTGTTTCAGTCTCTTGAGTTGCTGGGATTATAAGCCTGCACCACCATGCCTGGCTTTTCTTCTTCTTCTTCTTCTTCTTCTTCTTCTTCTTCTTCTCCTTCTCCTTCTCCTTCTCCTTCTCCTTCTCCTTCTCCTTCTCCTTCTCCTTCTCCTTCTCCTTCTCCCTTTTTTTATACTGGGATTTGAACCCAAGAACACTTTACTACTGAATGGACATCCCCAGACCTTTTTTAAAAAATATTTTTTTAGTTGTAGTTGGACACAATACCTTTATTTTATTTATTTATTTTTATGTGGTGCTGAGGATCGAACCCAGCGCCTCATGCATGTTAGGCGAGCACTCTACTGCTGAGCCACAACCCCAGCTCCAGTCCTTTTAAATTTATTTTTTGATATTCCCTTTTTATGCCCCTGTGGCACTTAAACTTCTCTCATATCATTAGTCCTGACCATCAGCCTTATGAAAATGGACTTGACTTTATATTATCATATGCTTCTGATAAGGTTATTATATTATCAGCAAGACCAGCCAGTCAAAAGCAGACAATAATATTGAGGCTTTCCTGACTATAATAATTTGTTCTCTTTAGAAACACATGATCCTGTTACCATTCGAGGGCTTGATCTGCTTGTCACAGGACAGCAGCCAATTAGTTGAGGTGGGCAAGGCAGTTGATAGAGAAAGAATTTTGTTAGAATGAGCTAGCTAATGGAAAATGGCTGGATTATCATCCTAAATCCCATCTTACTAACCACTGCAAGTAAACAGCTTATAAGAAATTTAAGGAAGTGTATTTTTAGCCAGAAATGGGTGGACATTGGAATAATCATTAATTCTGCATGGTGAACATTCTGAAGAACATTCCAATGTTATCTGAAAATCACCAGATGCTCTGGGTTCTGGAAATTTAAAGAAAGATTACTGATTAGGAGGCCTTATGACCTGATGGCCTTCTTGTTCATTTTTCCTGGACTACCTGGCTGTAGCAGTTAATATCTTAATCCTTTAGGGTTAGCTTTTCTTTAAAATTTAGAATGTCAGACAAAGGTAAAGAAAACAAAAGGCAAGTTTGTACAGGACACATTTATCTGTTAGGGAGCTTGTTCTGCTTTGCTGAACTACTTAAATCCACCTAAAATTTTGTCTACCTCAGCCTGGTGTAATGGCAGACATCTGTAATCCCAGTTATTCAAAAGGCTGAGGCAGGAGGATCACAAGTTTGAATCCATCCTGGACAATGTAGAGAAACCCTGTCTCAAAATACAAATAAATAAAAAGGGCTAGAGGTATAGCTCAGTGGTAGAAAACCCTTGGGCTCAATCCCAAGTATCACTCAAATTTAAAAAATGTCTACCTCACACTAATTTATCATGTACTCAGGATAATTGTGAGATAATTTCTGATATTTAAAAATACCGGGCTGGGGATGTGGCTCAAGCGGTAGCGCGCTCGCCTGGCATGCATGTGGCCAGGGTTCGATCCTCAGCACCACATACCAACAAAGATGTTATGTCCGCCAATAACTTAAAAAAAAATAAAATAAATATAAATAAATAAATAATAAAAATACCATCTTTCTGGTGGATCACATTTCTCTGGAACCTCTAAAATGTAATACACACATGCTTACTTAAAAACAAATTCCCAAGAGGCAATAAGTATATCTAAATCTTTACAGAATCGAGGTCTAGGCTAGGGATATGGCTCGGTTGGTAGAGTGCTTGCCTCATATGCACAAAGACATGGGTTTAATCCCCAGCACCACAAAAAAAAAAAAAAAAGAATCAAGGTCCAAGAGGCCTCCCCACTTCTCAGTCAGTATTTTTTTCTACTTCAGCCTTCTTATTCCTAAAAGTTACAGAAAAACTTTTCTACTTTTCTGAAAAATAATAGAAAAGTTTAGTTTTCTAGTTTCTATAGTCTGTTTAGTAACAACAATAACAACACAATAAGGCACCTGGAATGTAAGTTTTACAGGGATCTTCCACTGGACCCCTGTGTACTTCTAACCCCCCAAGTGAGATAACAGGTAAATAGATATAGCCTGGGCCTGGTGTCCTATGTTATCAACTGTGAAAGGTCAAGCTTCTTGGCTCAGGGATGATCCTTAGGAATGATTGACTATTCTTGCATGTCTAAGTACACAGGCACTGAGGGAGAAATAGAAAGTCTGGTAGTACATTTTCAAAACACATTATTTAATTTTAAATGCAAACTTACTTGGGATGTAAGAAAGGCAGCTGGAGGGGAGAGCAGAATGAAAAGTTACAAGCAGTTAACACCAGAGTGTAAAAATTCGTGGCTCCCAGCCCCCAGCCAGGCATGGTGACACACCTATAACCCCAGTGGTTCAGGAGGTTGAGGCAGCAATATCACAAATATCAAAGCCAGCCTCAGCAATTTAGCAAGGCCCTAAGCAATTTAGTGAGACCTCATCTCAAAATAAAAAATAAAAAGGGCTGGGGATGTAGTTCCGTGGTTAAGTGCCCTTGGGTTAAATCCTCACTACCAAAAAAAAAAAAAAACATATCCCCTTGACAAACAGGAGGTGAGAAGGAAGCCCTCCCCCTCAACCCGACCAACTGATAAACTGTGCACATGTCAATGGGGACTTTCCACAAGAGAACAAAGGGAGGTGGGGACAACTTAAAGATGTATTTCTTTAACCCAATAGGAGACAGTAAAACCTAGGTGACCTTGGGGAAGACTGTGCACCCCAGGGTACTGAGCCAATGAGAAATCAAGGGAGGATCTTGCACACTAGGAGATAAAAATGCTTATTGTAACCATTCTGGAGGGTTCATGACCACCAATCTTGCAAGACCATCATTAAAATAAAGCCTCACGTTTTGCTGTACCTTGTGTTTCTTAGTCCATTCTTTGAGTTTGGACAGGTCAGCATGTTTCTCACAAGTCCAAGACATGGAGAAGGGTTAATCTATAGTCTTACAAACTAAAACTCCCACACTTGCCAGCCTAGGCTGCAGCCACAATGGCAGAGTGAAGAGACCGGGAAAGGGACTGTCACATCCACTCTGGTCAAATCTAACAAACCAGGCAACAAGGGATCATGTATACCCATGCTTCCCCAAGGAAGCTCCCTAGCAGCCAGGACCTTTCTAAATTCCTAAAAGACTACACTGGTCTAGAAAATGTTCTGACCCAGCTTCTGAAAGGAGGCCTATAGCTATTTTGTACACCATGGTCTTCTCACCTCAGCTTATGTTCCGCTATGGCTCACTAATGACAAAGCTCCAAGGCCCTAGGATGGCCATCCTCTCACAGGGGGAGACCTTTGTCTTAGAAACTGGAAAGGGAACACTGGGCTTCAGGCTTGGAGGCTATTTTAGGATGTACCCACCAACAACTCACTGTGCTTTAGGGAATGTGGAATTATTCTTTTTTCTTTCCCTGCTATTTATTTATTTATGACACTGGGAATTGAACCCAAGGGCACTTTACCACTGAGCTACATCCTCAGCCCTATTTATTTATTTATTGTGGTGCTAGAGATTGAATCCAGGGCCTTGTGCATGTGAGGCAAGAACTCTACCAACTGATCTATATCCCCAGCCCCACCCTTTTTATTTTTTATTTTGAGACACAGTCTCTGTCTCGCTAAGTTGCTGAGGATCTTGCTAAATTGCTGAGGCTGGCCTTAAACTTGAGTGATTCTCTTGCAATGGCTCCTGAGTCACTGGGATTACAGGTCTGGGCCACCACACCCAACTGTTTCCTGTCTTTTTAAACAGGAGTTATTGAATATCCCACTTTGTTGTTGTTGACCCAAATTAAACACTAAAATATTAAATACTAGCATGAAATGGGAGGACACTACTGGAGCAGGGTTATTTGCCTTTCCGCTGAACAGTCCCATCTTGCTGAACAAGGTTGTTTGTTTAAACATTTTAATAATTTTTCTGCATGTCTTTCCTTAAAAATAAGCTGTCACTTTTCAAAATTGCCAGTGTTTTTTTCCTCTTGAAAACCCACTGCATGCTCAAATTTTTTCCTAAATTATTACTCAATTGCTATAAATTGGGAAAACAAATAGCTGAGTTATTAGAGTTGGATGGAAATAAGAAAAAAAAAAGATTGATCAAGCGGGTGAGGGGCCCCTCTGGTGAATAAAATATTCAAGGGTCAGGTGCAGTGGCACACGCCTATAATCCCAGCAGCTCAGGAGACTGAGGCAGGAGGATCTCGAGTCGAAAGCCAGCCTCAGCAAAAAGCAAGACACTAAGTAACTCCATGAGACCCTGTCTCTAAATAATACAGTATAGGGCTGGGGATGTGGCTCAGTGGGCAAGTGCCCCTGAGTTCAATCCCTGGTACAAAAAAAAAAAAATGTATCCAAGGATTTGACATAAAATAAATAAATAAATAAAAGTTTATCCCAGAAGGCATAAACTAACTCCCTTTTCATGCATACTGATAATGACCAAGGGCTCACTGCATAAATTGTGCACAGAAACCAATATTATGGCACTGGGCTTTTGCAAAAGAAAAGGCTTTATAGCATAGGCAACCTGCAAGGAGCTGACATAGATCTCAAATCTGCCTTCCTGATCAGTATGTAGTGTGGGAATTTATTAGAAAGGATAGGAAAGAAGTTGTTTATTAATTGAATAGTGTGCAGGGGAAATTTTAGAGTTATTTTGTACAGGCTGAAATAGTCATTATGGCTCTTCACAGGCTTCATGTTTCTTTTCTGGGGAAGTTATCATGTTCTGCTTGGGGAATTTTGAGCTTGTGAAGTCTAAAGGTCATTGAGCAGACAAACTGGCTTCTTCTGCATATGTCCATTCTTGAAAAGTCCATTCCAAATCATCCTTGAGTGGATTCTGGAGGATTTTCCTGAATGATAACTTAAGAGCTTTGTTATTTAAGGAATTTATGTCTGGGTGTATCCAGTTCCTAGCTAATTTCAACATTTAGTAATGTCCACTTTCCTTATAAACATTAATACTACTGGAAAACATGGTCCAAAATGTGCCTCAGACCCCAACAAAAGTCATAAATAACACAACTTCAACTCTGAAAGACAAACAAGTTAATCTAAATTCATTAGCCAGGATTATTATGGACAATGACATAGTCTTTGATTACCTCTTTAACTAGTCAAGGGGAAATTTATGCTCTAGCAAAATCTTCTTTATGCACCTGTATACTACAAAACAGACTCATGAATAAGTTAAAAAATTTGATGGGGTGCTTGAGAATGGGGTGTGTGGCTCAGTGGTAGAGGGCTTGCCTAACATGCATAAAGCCCCAGGTTCAATTCCCAGAAACTAATCATTATGCAGATTAAAGCAAATGCCTTCTTCATTGACAAGAGTTTGTAGTGATTTAGAGTCATTCTTCTTGTCCTGGTGCCCAGGGGGAGACAGGTTTACCATTAAACTACACCCCAGTCCCAAAAAGTTAATTTCTACTCTTTTTTTTGGGGGGGGGGGGACGGGATTGAACTCAGGGGCATTAACCACTGAGACTCATCCCCAGCCCTATATTGTAATTTATTTAGAGACAGGATCTCACTGAGTTGCTTAGCAACTCACTAAGTTGCTGAGGCTGGCTTTGAATTCACCATCCTCCTGCCTCAGCCTTCAGAGAAGCTGGGATTATAGGCATGGACCACCCTACGGCGCCTGGCATAATTTTTACTCTTGACTTTAGAGCTTCTCTTACACCTGCTGTTTCCCAAAATAATCAGCTCAAAATAATACTTATTTTAGGGTGGCATATTTTAGGGTGACATAATCTAATCTCCTAGTCAGATTTGGGGAGTGGGATGTCCTATACCCTGTCAGTCTTAAATGTTATTCTGCAACCATTGTCCAATCAGAGAAGCCAACAATTCACCCTGCAATAAAAGGATCAGGAGACAGATGTAACTCCAAATTTAGATTATATTCTCTGCAATCTAAACTAAAATCTTGGCTAATGTGAAAATCTATGGACATATAGGTGAATGCTACAGGCTGACTTCATCTGCCCTTGGCCTAAAGAAGAGATGGAGGAAGAGCCAATCATCCCCTTGACATCCAGGAGCTGGCCTGGTACAAGCAGCCAGGCCTTGGTGTTGCTAGGAGGTGACCCTGTGCTCACAACTGGGCCACAGTGACCTCTTGTTGAACATGAACAATCTCATAGAACAGCAACATCAGACAAGGCCACACTCACAATGATGGGCCTAGGGGAAAATAAGACCACTCTGCACCACTGACCTATATCCCCCGGCCCCACCCTTTTTTCTTTCTTTCTTTTATTTAATATTATTTTGAGACAAGTTCTCACTGAATTGCCCAGGCTGGCCTCAAATTTACTATCCTCCTACTTCAATCTCACCGGTAGCTGGGATTACAGGCCCGCGCCACCATGCCTGACTTGGAATCACAGATTTAATGACAAAGGAATTAGGGGATTACAGATAAGATATATGGAATCTCAAAAGAAGCTCCCACGAACCACAAGAATTCAGGAAACCTTTGAAATGCAAAACAAGAAACTCCTGAGCAACCCAGCCCATGTCCTTGACCTGTGTCCTTGCCCACAAATGTAACACGATGTAAAGGCAACATGCACGCACTGGAAAAAATTGTGTAACTCTGCCCTGATTCCACTCTAGCTCAGTCCCTAGCTACTATCCTTCTATAATTAATAACATCCCAGAGCAAGACAATGCTGTCTCTCCCTCACAAGATGGCCCACAGTCTCCCTTGATTATATATCTTTTTAAAATTATTATTAGTTATTGATGGACCTTTATTTATTCATTTATTTATATACAGTGCTGAGAATCGAACCCAGTGCCTCACACATTATTAGGCAAGTGCTCTACCACTGAGCCATAACTCCAGCCCCTTGATTGTATATGTTTTGCTTTACCCCAAAAGGCTTCTGTCTCATGGGGTAGCCTGCATTCTCCCATAAATGTATATCTGCTTTCCTAAATAAATATGTCTGTGTCCCTGTCTGGTACATGCTGAAATTCTTTTCTGTCACATAAGCCAAGGACTCCACTTATCCTGAGTTGAGGTTCTTCTCTATGGGATCTTCTCCAGCGACTAAACATAAATATTGTCTGATCTACCATAATGACTAACATCCTTGGCTTTTTTTTTTCTTAGACAGGGTTTTGCTAATTTGCTGAGGTTGGCATCAAGTTTGTGATACTCCTTCCCAGCCTCCTGAGTATCTGAGATCACAGGTGTGTACCACCACACCCAGCTACCCCCACTATGTATTCTTGTGCCCTTCTAGACAGACTTACCAAGATTCACAGTCATAGAATTACCTTTACTCTCTATGGCATCATATTCAGAGCAAATCACTAAATCTTATTCTTTCCACATTTTTTGTTGGTGCATATAGTTGTACATAATGATGGGATTTGTTGTTATATATTTGTATGTGCACACAATATAACAACATAATTTGGCCAATATCACTCCCCAGCTCTTCCCCCTCCCTCCTCCCATCACACCCACTGTTCCCTTTCCTCTACTGATCTCCCTTTGATTTTTAAGAGATCCCTGCTCCCTCCCACCTTTCTTTTCTTTTCTTTTTTTTTTTTTTTAGTTGTAGATGGACACAGTATCTTTATTTTATTTTTTTTAATGTGGTCCTGAGGATTGAACCCAGTGCTTCACATGTGCTAGACAAGCACTCCACCACTGAGCCCCAGCCTCAGCTCCCTGACCTTTCTTTTCCTTTTTTTCTCTCTAGCTTCCACATGAGAGAAAAAACATCTGACCCTTGACTTTCTGAGTTTGGTTTATTTCGCTTAACATAATGGTCTCTAGTTCCATCCATTTTCCTGCAAATGATGTAATTTCATTTTTCTGAATAAAATTCCATTTGTATATATACCACAATTTCTTTACCTATTCATCCGTTGATGGACACCTAGGCTGGTTCCATAATTTGCTATTGTGAATTGTGTTGCTATAAACATGGGTATGCATGTATCAGTGTAGTGTGTTGACATTCTTCAGGATAAATACTAAGGATAAATATCTGGGTCACATGGTGGTTCCATGCCTAGTCTTTTGAGGAACCTCCAGACTGATTTCCACAGTGGTTGTAGTAATTTACAATCCCACCAACAGTATAAAAGAGTTCCTTTTTCTCCACATCTTCTCTAGCATTTATTATTATTTGTATTCTTTTTTTCCACTTTTTTTTTATTTGTGGTGCTAATGTTTGAACCCAGGGCCTTGTGCACACTAGGCAAGTGCTCTACCAAGGAGCTACATCCCCAATATCTCTCTCTCTCTTTTTCTGGTACTTAGGATTGAACTCAGGGATACTCAAACACTGAGCCACATCTCAACCCTATTTTATGTTTTATTTAGAGACAGGGTCTCACTGAGTTGCTCAGTGCCTCGCTGTTGCTGAGGCTGGCTTCAAACCCAGGATCATTTTGTCTCAGCCTCCCAATCCACTGGGATTACAGGCGTGCTCCACCTCTATTTTTTTGTATTCTTGATGACTGCCATTCTGACTGGTGTGAGATGAAATGTTAGCATAGTTTTGATTTACACTTCCCTAATTGCTAATGATGTTGAACAGTTTTTCATATTTGTTGGCCATTTGTATTTTTTTCATTTGAGAATTAGTTGTTTAACTGATTTGCTCATTTATTAATTGGGTTACTTGATTTTTTTTTTGGTGTTGAGTTTTTTGAATACTTTATATATTCTAGATATTAACCCTCTGTCAGAATTCTGAGTAGCTAGCAAAGATTTTCTCCCATTCTGTAGGTTCTCTCTTCACATTTCTAATTGTGTCCTTTGCTGTGCAGAAGTTTTTTTAAATTTGATGCCATCCAATTTATTAACTCTTGGCATTATTCCCTTTAGCAGTCCTAATGAGAAAATCCTTGCCTGTGCCTTTATGCTGTAGTGTTTACCCTACAAGCAAAACACTAATTTTTAAATCCTTTCTAAAACCATGTAATACAATCCCAAATCTTAAAATAAGTCCTTTCTGATATTCTTTTGCAGAGGTACTGCATATTTCCTTCAACAAGCAATAAATCTCATTTGCTTCACTATAGAATTTTTCAGGGGAGGCTGGGGATGTGGCTCAAGCGGTAGCACGCTCGCCTAGCATGCGTGCGGCCCGGGTTCGATCCTCAGCAGCACCACATACCAACAAAGATGTTGTGTCCGCCGAGAACTAAGAAAAAATAAATAAATGTTAAAATTCTCTCTCTCTTTCTGTCCCCCTCTCTCACTCTCTCTTTAAAAAAAAAAAAAAAAAAAAAAAAAGAATTTTTCAGGGGTTGTTAACCCTGAAAGACCCTATAGTGATCTTTATAGTTGTTGATGTGTTTGTAGCCAGGACAATAAAACACACTGAAGATCTTACCCTATTCATATACCTCAGAACTAGTTTCTTCTCCCCATTTCTTTCAGCCCACTCCTTTGTCTCTTCTGACTTCCCATTCTCAAAAGAGGAAAATAATTTCTGATATACCTGTTTCATCCTTGGGAAGAGTTCGAAGTACTTAGTATGCAATTAATTATTGTAAAGGTCTGTGGGATTTTTGTTGTTTGTTTGTTTGTTTGTTTAGGGATTAAAACCTGGGCCTTAGCACATGCTAGGGAAGTATTCTACCAACTGAGTTACACCCCCAGTCCATAAAAGCTAAACTGTGAATAATTGTTCTAATTAAAATTTGGAATCAGTTCTTCTCTGAAATGGCCCATATTCAAGAAGTTTACTGAGGATTCCTAAGACTTCTTTTCTCTCTTTTTTTTTATTTCATCAGTGCTGCTGGGGATTGAACCCAGCAGGTAAGGTAAGTGCTCTACTAACTAAACTACATCCCCAGCCCTGTGGGACTTCCTTTCAAAAATATCTTTTCTGCTGGGTTCGGTGGTGCAGGCCTGTAATTTCAATGGTTACGGGGCTGAGACAGGAGGATTGCCAGCCTCAGCAAGGGCAAGGCGCTAAGCAAGTCAGTGAGACCCTGTATAAGGTCCTTGTTTAACATCTGGACGGCCATCTTAAGTGGCAGCCGCCATCTTAAGGAAAAAGTTTTGATTTCCCACCTAAGGGCGTTTCTGAGAAAGGCTCACTACTCCCTCATACCAACCCAACCCTTCAGCACCCACATTAGGACCCGCTGGGCTCTGATTCCTGAGCCTCCCGGATAGAAGTCCCAGAACTCAAGCCTGTTTTTCCTCTCTCTCCTACAGAGAGATGGCCTTTATTTGTCAGCTCTGACAAATAGACTGTCCTGTGTATCTCTATCTGGTCTCTGTCTTTCATTTCTCACTTACCTGTCTCTCGATCCTCGCTTTCCCTTTACCCTGTCTCTAAATAAAATACAAAATAATATTATAGGGACAAACAAGGCAAGGCACTGAAGATAGCAGGAAACAGTTTTATTTAGCTGCAGCCAGGTTCAGAGGGTACAGCCTTTGCTGTAATCGATCAATCCCCTGAACCCCGAGTTCAGGGAGTTTCAGAGTTTTATACCCAGCATGTAAGGGGAGGGGCTCAGAAGTTCACAGTCTGCAGAAGTTCACATAAAAGCAGCTTTTTCTTTCACTGTTCTGGGCAAGATAACTCTTCAAGGACAACACCTGAGAAGGGAAGAGCTTCTTCTCCCATTTCTTTCCTCCCCCTGCCAGCTGTTAACAAGGAGCCCATTTGTAACTTATCTTAAAAATGTAGACATCTCTGTGAAGCCCAGCTCAAGGCCAGAGGCCTTGTTTGCACATTTCTTCAAAGTACTATACTGGATACGTTTATGAAAAACTAGTAAGGGGGTGTCCAGCACCTGGAGTGCTGGTATCTTCTCGGCCAGTGGCCAAGTAAACATGGCAACATGAAAATAGGAAGTTTATCTACAATGGACTCTTTTGCTGACAGTCCTAAAATCAGCCATGGTGAAGAGGGCTTTTCTGTGGAGAAAGGGGATGCCACTTCAATAAGGCTGGGGATGTGGCTCAGTGGCCGAGTGCCCCTGAGTTCAATCCCTGGTACCCTCCCACCACCACCACCCCCCCAAAAAAAAAATCTTTTCTTCAAAAGTGGGCTCTGAATCCACCTTGAATTTCCATTAAAATGCTCAGATTTTCTTTTTTTTTTTTTCCTGAGTAAAGAGAAGTGGTATTTGTTTGTTTATTTGTTTTTGGCAGGGAGAAATGGAACCCAGAGGTTCTTTGCCACTGAGCTGCATCCCTAGCCTATTTATTTATTTATTTAAGGCAAGATCTCCCTAAATTGCTGAGGGTCTCTCTAAATTGACTAGGCTGGCCTCAAACTTTCAATTCTCCTCGCTCAGCCTCTGGAATTGTTGGGATTAAGGCATGCTTTACAAACTCCCAGGTAGTTGAGTGTGGAGAGAGATTTTACTGAGGAAAGACTTAATCACTATGGAAACAATCTAGATGATCAAAACTACATTCACTTAATATCATTGCCAAAATAAGGATTAATTTAAGAAGATAGGCACATGGAGAAGTGTTCTCAGAACTTGGTGAATTCCTTTTGTTTTGCCTGGGGTTGGTTAGCATTACCACTTAGGGGTTTTCTGAGCCAGCTTCATGTTATACTCAGGTTGAGGATGTCCGGCCATCTAGTGGCCAAATTGCAAAGTGCGCCTAGTTTATTTAAAATTGAACAGGATACTTGGATTTAGTTGGAATACTAAGAAAACCTCATGCATTTCAATATGCAAAACACACCCTAAGAGGCTGGGTTTGTGGCTTAGTGGTAGAGCACTTGCCTGGCACGTGTGGGGCCCTGGGTTCGATCTTCAGCACCACATTAAAAAAATGAAGGTATTGTGTCCCTTCATTTTTTTTTATGACTGAAACACACACACACACACACACACACACACACACACACTAAGTTTTTTTGGGAAACAGGGGTTTGGGAGGTAACTCAGTGATAGAGCACTTGCTTAGTATGCAAGAGACCCTGGGCTCCATACCCAGCAACACACACACACACACACACACACACACACACACACACACACACACAAACGGAGGTGAGGAATAGTCTGACTTTGCTGAGAAAACAAAAATATTCATATGGGAGGGTCCCGTTTACCATGACTATGTATGACAATGTGTTTTTTGCCTTAAAATAAAAACATTTAGGAGCTGGAGCTGTAGCTCAGTAGCAGAATGCTTGCCTGGAATGCATGAGGCACTGGGTTCAATCCTCAGCACCACATAAAAATAAATAAATAAAATAAAGGCATTGTGTACAACTACAAAAAAAATTTTTTTTAATCTAGGCATTTAGGAACTGGACAGGTGAGCAGGTAGATTTCAACCTGTGCTTATCCTACACCCTGCAAGAGTGCAGCCAAGCAAGGAGGAAACATAATTTTTGGCCCAGGAAGCCACAGATAATTGTGGAGTTCTAAGAAATACAGAACCGAGAGAGGAGTTTTTTTGTTTTTTGTTTTTTTTTTTTTTTTGGTACTGGGGATTGAACTCATGGGCACTTAACCACTGAGCCACATCCCCAGCCCTATGTTGTATTTTATTTAGAGACAGGATCTCACTGAGTTGCTTATCGCCTAGCCTGGCCATTGCTGAGGCTGGCTTTGAACTGCGATTTTCCTAACTCAGCCTCCCTGAGCCCCTAAGATTACAGGAGTGTGCCATGGCACTCTGCAGAAAGAGGATCTTGATGCATTGAGATTAGAGCTTGGAAAATAAAATCCGTCTACATACAGGTACTGCAACATGAGGGGACCTGATCCTCAGGGCTCTGAGAGGAGGTGAAACTGGAAAGAATAGGACCAAATCATAAACCAAGTCAAGAAGATCCTGGCCCCTAAATGAGAAAGGAATTGGAGCTAGGTATAGTGGCACATGCCTGTAATCAGTGACTCAGGGGGCTGAGGCAGGAAGATTGCAAGTTCTAGACCAGCCTCAGAAAAATAGCAAGACCCTCTCTCAAATTTTGAAATAAGAAGGGTTGAGGAGGGAACTCAGTGGCAAAGTGTCCCTCAGTTCAAAATAAAAGAGAGGAGAGAGAGAGAGAGAGAGAGAGAGAGAGAGAGAGAGAGAGGAATTAGATTATACTAAGCTTGGTTTTTTTTTTATTGGACAGGCTAAGCTCAAAACTGGACAAGCACAGAGAAGGAAAGTTGGAGCTAGAGCAAGGGCAAGGTAGTTGAGAAGCATCAAGTGCAGGTAAAGCTGGTCTTCACTCTAAGGTGAAAATTATAAAAAAAAACAAAACAATAACAACAATTAAAAAAAAAACACTTAAAGCATGGAGAGAACAAAGGATTTGGAGCCTGGGAGCCCCACAAATGTGCATCCATTTTATTCACCCTGGACAAACCATTCAACTTCTCAACCTTGGTTTCCTGGCAAACTCAGTAGTTATTGAATCTGTCTGTCCAGGAAATGGGGACAGAAAAAAAAGGTCTTGACTTGGTTCTCTACCTAGGGGAATGGCCACTAATTCATTCCTAAAGTGAAGAGGAGAGAAACAGAGGAATCCCATAAAGGGGACCTTGAGATTCATAGCCCAAGTGTTTGTGGTTTAATTCCCCCTGAGAGGAGTTGGAAACTCTTTTCCCTTCCCACTTTCTCCCAGGTAGCAGTGTTAATTCCTCCCCCAATTCACTCCTCACCTGGAGAAGACAGCTGCCTGGCAAGGTTTCCTTCACCTTTCCTTCCCCTGTCCTGATAACTCCCACCTACTTTTTCCTAAACAGCAAAGGAAAGGATAAGAAAAACAGGGCTCTGAATCAGACCTGAGAAAGCTGGAAGTAGAGGCCAGCAAGTGGTCATAGGAGAGCCTGACATGGTGAGACTGCTAGAGAGTAATGGAACTGAGGTGGGAAATTTTGAGGAGATAGTGTAACAGGGACTTAGGCTGCTGATGAATTATGAAAATGCAAATTAAAACTACACTATGATTTTATCTCCAGTCAGAATGGCAATTATCAAGGACACAAATAATAATGAACACTGGCAAGGATATGGGGAAAGAAGCACACTCTTACATTGTTGGTGGGACTGCAAATTAGTACAGCCACTCTGGAAAGCATTGTGGATATTCCTCCAAAAACTAGGAATAAAAGCTCATATGACCCAGCTATCCCACTCCTCTGTACATATCTGAAAGATCTAAAACCAACATACTATAGGGATACAGACATTTCAATGTTTATAGCAGCACAATTCACAATAGACAAATTATGGTATCAGCCCAGAACCCATCAATAGATGAATGGATCAAGAAAATGTGATATATATACACAATGGAGTTCTACTCAGCCATAAAGAAGAATGAAATAATGTCATTTGCCAGCAAATGGATGGAAATGGAGAACATCATGCTAAGTAAAATGAGTCAGACTCAGAAAATCAAGGGTCAAATGTTTTCTCTCATGTGTGGAAGCTAGAGAAAAATAAAGAAAAGAAAGTAGGGGAATTGGAGATCATAAATATATAAGGAAGATCAGTGGAGTAAAAGGAGAATGGAAGGGAGGGAAGAAGGAAGAGAAAGGGGAAGATATAAGGAATGAATTTAACAAAATCATATTATATGCCTATATAAATGTACCAAAAGGATTTTCACCTTTTTTAAAATTTATTTTTTAGTTGTAGTTGGACACAATATCTTTATTTTATTTTTATGTGGTGCTGAGGATCGAACCCAGGGCCTCACACTTACTAGGCAAGCACTTTGCCGCTGAGCCACAGTCACAGCCCCAGGACTTTCACCTTTATGCATATATAGAAAGTGCTAATCAAAAATAAATAAATTGGAGGCTGGGGTAGTGGCTCAGCAGTAGAGTGCTCACCTAGCAAATGTGGGGCACTGGGTTCAACCCTCAGCACCACATAAAAATAAATAAATAGAATAAAGGTATAAGATAAATAGATAAATTGGCCTGGCACAGTGGCACACACCTGTAATCGCAGTGGCTAGGGAGGCTGAGACAGGAGGATCACAAGTTCAAAGCCAGCCTCAGCAAAGGCAAGGCACCAAGCAACTCAGTGAGACCCTGTCTGTATATAAAATACAAAATAGGGCTGGGGATGTAGCTCAGTGGTAGAGTGCCCCTGAGTTCAATCACTGGTACACCAAAATAAATAAATAGATAAATAAATTGCTGTTGCCATGGCACACCCCTGTAATCCCAGCGGCTCAGGAGGCTGAGGCAGGAAAATTGTAATTCCAAAGCCAGCCTCAGCAATTTAGCAAGGCCCTAAGGAACTTAGTGAGACCCTGTCTCAAAATAAAAAAATAAGAAACAGCTGAGGATGTGGCTCAGCGGTGAAACACCCCTGGGTACAATCCCTGGTACCAATAAATAAATAATTAAAAGGAAGGTCAGTAGAGTAGAGGAGGGAGAACAGGGAGAAGGAGGAGAGGAGGAAAAGAAGGGGAATACGGATTGAAATAAAATTCCTTTCATGTATGATTTTGTCAAAATGCATCAAATCAACTACTACATATAATTATAATGCTCTAATAAAAATAAAATTTAAAAAAGAAAGTCTGATTGGATAAAAACGGGAACTCTTCACTCAGGCATGCAGATACCCAATGGGTAATTAAAAGCAGGATAAAGCTTGGTATCTCTGCCTTCATTTTTTTTTCTGCCTTCATTTTGCATCATATCTCTTTTATTATCTTAAACGTTGTGACTCTCTCAGCTCTAATCATGTTAATCATTTAAGTAGTGTTCTAAATTTATCTCATCCTTCTTGAAGACCCAGACAAGATTTGCAGCATCCTGTTTCAGACCCCCTCAAGTGGCACTTAAAAGATTTTGTCTTTCCATGGGACTAGGCATCATGGTGCAGGTTTGTAATCCCAGTAATTTGGGAGGAGGATCGAAAGTTCAAGACCAGCCTCAGCAAATTAGAGAGTGTTGGATGTGTGGGAGACTCTCCCTTCTTAGAGAACATCAAAGAATCCCTTACCCCTCCCCCTCCTCTCTGAAGAGCGCCAAATTCAAAAGTTTCCTCGACCAATCCCCACAGGACACAGTGTCCGCTTGCTGTTCCTGAGCTTGTAAGCACTAACTCTCTTCTCTCTGCCCTCTGCCCTTTTCCTCTCTTCCTCTTTTTTCTCTTCCTCTCTGCCCTCTTCCTCTGCTTTCTCTCCTCTCTCTACCCTTTCTCTTTCTCTCTGCTCTCTTCCTCTGCTTTCTTTCTCTCTGCCTCTCCTTTTCTTCCCCTTTGGGCAGCCCCCCAATAAAGTCTCTTGGTTGAATCTCCGTCTCTGGGTGAGTCACTTGCCTTTCAGAGAGGCCCTAAGCAACGTAGTGAGACCCTGTCTCAAAATAAAAAATAAAAAGGGTTGGGGATGTGGCTCAGTTGTAAGACACCACTGGGTTAAATCCCCAGTCCCCACTCCGCCCCCCCCCCAAAAAAAAATCAACAACAACAAAAACTAAAAAGGGCTGGGGATGTAGCTCAATGATAAAACACCCCTGGGTTCAATCCCCTGTAACCCAAAAAATTTTTTTTAAGATTTTGTCCTTCCAAATCACCCCATGATGAGACTGTTCCCTTAAGCAGAAGCGGTCATCTTGTAAAAACTGGATTGCTCCCTTCTAGGATCCTAGATCTGATGGATAAACATCCTGACCAACAAACTAAAACTGCCCTCTCAGGGGATAAGGACTTTGGAGGAATATCCTAGAGGAAGGAGAACTGAGAGAATGATCAACTAGACTATAGTTTGATCAAGACTGTTTTATTATGCATACCTCTTGTCCCCTTCCCTAATTCTTCCTGAATTTAAATCTAAAGCTCCTGTCAGCAACCCAAAGACAAGGATAAGATGCTAGATCTCACTTCCCAATATGGACATATTGATTTTAAAAAGTTTTCTTCTTCTGTGTGACTTTTGGGGCAAGTGGCCTGACCTGGTTTGTTGAGACTCTCTATTCAGGCCTCAGTCCTAGGATTCCCTTAACAACAAAGGCATTCAAGAGGCATTTGTGCATCTGGGGGTATAGCTCAATGGTAGTTCTGTGTGAGACCCTGGGTTAAACCCCAGCAGTGCAAAAATAAATACATACATACATACATACATACATACCATACCCTCTTTGGGATTTGGCTTACATTTTTACTTTCTACCATGATTCTAGTTTTGCAATAAGACTCCTAGATCAGGGCTGGGGATGTGGCTCAAGCGATAGCCTGCTCGCCCGGCATGCGTGTGATGCTGGGTTGGACCCTCAGCACCACATACAAATAAAGATGTTGTGTCTGCTGAAAACTAAAAAATAAATATTAAAAAATTCTCTCTCTCTCTCTCTCTCTCTCTCTCTCTCTCTCTCTCTCTCTCGCTAAAGAAAAACAAGTCCGCCTAGATCAGACATCAGTAAAAGAAAGTATAATAAAAAAAATTTCTCTTTCAGAAGTCTGTATTAATCATGCCTTTTTATGCAGTAATTCTGATGCTGTGCTTTCCTAAGGATTTGCTGAGCCCAGAGACACTGCCTTTCCCAGAGCTAAACAATTCCTAGGATAGTAAACAACTGCTTGAGAAGCATATTTTTCATTTGCAAATTAACCAGTCTCAAACCCACCCCCCTCAACCCCCCTCCCCTACTGGGCTCCTATACTTCAGACCAATAATCCTCTTCACTAATCACCTTAGGGCCAGGCAACAGAGGAAGCTAGTCCTCCTCTACATCCTAGACCTGTGGAGTCATTCAAATTAGCCAGTTCTAAACCTGTTAACCCTGACTCACTCCCTTTCTTCCCACAGAAACCATAACAAAGGCCTCTGCTTAGGTTTTTTCCCCCTTTTCCCTCTGCTATTGACCAATCCTGGTGATTCCAGTGTTGCAGTTTTCCTCTTGGGAACTATAAACAAGGAACTATATTCTTAATAAATTATCTTCTAAACAGTTGGTCTCACCATAGCTGAAAATAATAGAACCTACTTTGTGTGTGTGTGTGTGTGTGCACATGCGTCTGTGTGGTGCTGGAGACACAACCCAGGGCCTCACACATGTGAAACTACTACCTAAATCCCCAGCACCCTCCCCCAACCTTTTTTTTTTTCCAATACTAGAGATTGAACCCAGGGGTGCTCTACTACTGAGCTACATGCCCAGTTCTTTTTATTTTGTATTTTAAGACAGGGTCTCACTAAATTGCCCAGTCTAGTCGCAAACTTGCCATTCTCCTGCCTCTGCCTCCTCAGTAACTGGGATTACAAGTGTGCACCACCACACCCAACATGAGGGATTCTTTTTTTGCATGTTTATCATAAAATCAATTTTTTTTCTTTGTTTTGGAATAGTTTTTCACAATTCCTTTGATAAGGATGTCTTCTTTTCTAGAAGTAGAGTGTTAGCAGAAGTCATTGCATAGAATTTATATGCTAATCATTGCTGGGTGCAATGGTGTACTCCTGTAATCCCAGCAATTTGCAAAACCCAGGCAGGAGGACTGCAAATTGCAGGCCAGCATCAGAAATTTAGCAAGACCCTAAGCAACTCAGCGACACCCTGTCTCAAAATAAGAAATATAAAGGGCTGGGGATGTAACTCAGTGGTAAAGTGCCCCTGGGTTCACTCCTCAGTACCAAATAAATAAATAAATAATAAAAATAAAATGTTTATCATTTATCTATACAAGTCTTTTGCACGTACTGCTAGGTCTTTAGAAGTTGATAAATTGGAGTTTAATACATCCATGCTGGGAACTGAACCCAGAGTCTTATGCATACTAGATAATCACTCTATCACTGAAGTATACCCCCAACTCCTCAACATATAATAAATTTGTATTACAGGAGCATAGCCCCTCAGCTTGCTCATAAATTTCAGGATCTTTCCAAATACAATCCACAGGCAAATAGAGGGCCATCCCCAACACCAACTCCCCACTATCCCTTCTACCTGGATAATAGGATTATTCAACTTCTAACTTTACTATACTTAACTGTTTAAACAAATTACTATGTGAGAATGCTCAAATTTATGCCTCTCAATAAAAATTAGAATTTTTCTATTGCACCGTGAATTGTCTAGCATCCATAAAGAGATGCTACACAAAATCAGATGGCAGAATTATATATACTACAATGGCATTATCCCTGCACTGGCTAACCAAAACACACATGTAAAATATTACAAGTGGAATGTGCAAGGTTAAAATGCAGTGGTGTTTGCATGTATTTTGGCACATATCCACCATTATAGGTACCATACACAAGTGCAGTATTATGCCAGAAAGACCATCTGGCCAGGTGCAATGGCGCATGCCTGTAATCTCAGCACCTCAGGAGCATTGCAAGTTCAAAGCCATCTTCAGCAACAGCGAGGCGCTAAGTAACTCAGTAAAACTGTCTCTAAATAAACTACAAAATAAGTCTAGGGATGTGGCTCAGTGGTCTAGTGCCCCTGAGTTCAACACCTGGTAGCAAAAAAAAAGACCATCTGAATGGTGAACTCTTCTAAAGCATCCTGTTCCAGCCCCTACCTCTGCCAGTTCTCAAAATAGGTCCAAATAAGCCTGAATATTTATAATGAACACTCTCAAGTCCTATCATAGAAAGATAACACATTTATTTATTTTGGTGCCAAGGATCAAACCCAGGTCCTTATACATGCAGGGCAAGCACTCTACCAACTGAGCTATATCCCAAGCCCCACATGTCTTATTTGATCTTGGTTGCCAATGCCATCTCAAGCCAGGAGAACACACACACAGGATGACCTCAAATTCTTTCCCAGATCTGAGTCTTCATTCACATCTGGCTACCCTGATAGCCTTGAAAGATCTCTGGTTACTGAAGTAGCCTTATCTTTCTGTACTCCAAGTTAAGCACTAATAACATAGCCAAGGTACTAATTGAAGACTAATGGACACACAATTTCTACCAAACCTGAACAAGTTGAACTAAGATATTTCAGAAAGTCTTGCCTCTAAAACTCAGGAATTCTGCTTTAATTTAATAATGGCTCTGAGCCTAAACTGGTTCAGGGGTGTTGGAACTTATCAAATTAAGTTGATCTTTCCAATTGCACAGGGAGGATTCTCACAATCATCACAATTAACAATGAATAGCTATTGAGTATACATGGACACTGTGCCTACCCCAATATTAACAAAGAAGGTTTTGATGGTACAGGGAAGATAGTAATGCTGCTGAAGGGCATATTTGTAACATGTGACCAATGCTGCCAGTGGACCAGACTTAGGACCTTGACACAAGGCACTGTGTCAGGGTACTGTAGCAGAACCCCTTGGTGGTGTTTCCATCTGCACAGGTGGTGGAATGGAAGCAGATTCCCAGAATGTAGTCCCACAAGACGGTGTCTAAGGCCCATTCCCAGAAGCAGCAACAGAAGGAGCTGCTTCTGATGTCCCTGTCCCATAAACCCAGATCTAAGTCTTCATTCACATCTGGCTACCCTGGGAAGAGGTGGGGCTTTGCTAAAATATAAAGCTTTTCCTGGGGACAGAAGGCAGAGATGATGTGTTCTTGAGAGTTGTCAATCCCTATTTTTCTTCCTGCTTCAAAGCAGGATCTTAACTTCCTTTTCCATCTCATGGAGGAGTTTTTTTCAGTACAATCTGCTGGGTTTTATTATTTTTATTTTATTTTTGCATTATGCAGAATAAGTGTCCCCTTTGGAATTTGTTTCTGTCACTATGAAACTCTTTGAGTCTGTCTCAGTAAAAGGATATTGGTAATTACCCACCTTTTTGTTTCCACCCACAACAGTGTAATGACTACAGTTAAGTTCAGGCCATTTCTGGAAAAGCAAAGGAAGATCCTGTTGGAAGGAAGGTCGCAGGATAATTCACCCAAAAGTTTTCTTCTTTTCGCCATCTGGAGTGCATAAAGGTGTTGCCAGTTGACAAGCTGAAAAGTATTACTCTTAGTAATTTGAAATTTGATGCTATCAAGGATTGATCCAACCTAAAAGCCCCACAAAAAATAATTGGTCAGTGGTTACACATTGTGTCACTAAGTGCAGAGAACTAGAATTTCTTGTTTGAATCTTATGGCAACTTATCTTAGGACAACAAATTTTATTTAAACAAAATTCAAAATGCTACTGCATTTTCCTCTTTTTTTGTGTGGGATTCTGGGGATTGAACCCAGGGCCTTGTGCATGCAAGGTAAGCACTCTATCAACTGAACTTATACTCTCAGCCCACCTAATCTCTTCTTGAACACTTTATACCTATGTTGTCTTTGGAAAGAATCCTAAATTTTTCATTTTATTAGGTTTCAGGGCAGTAACTCATTTTTAGTGGGAGGAGGGTACCAGAGATTGAACTCAGGGGCACTCAACCACTGAGCCACATCCCCACCCCTATTTTGTGTTTTTATTAGAGACAGGGTGTCACTGAGTTGCTTAGCGCCTCACTGTTGCTGAGGCTGGCTTTGAACTTGAGATCCTCCTGCCTTAGTCTCTCAAACTGCTGGGATTACAGGTGTATGCCACCATGCCCGGTTGCTAGTGAAATTTTTAAAAGTATATAGTCCTTTGGCATCATGCTTACAAAAGGAATTGAATTTTTATTTGATAGTAATTTATATAAAGAGTTTAGAACTTTATTTTTTTCTTTTTGGTACTGGGGATTGAATCCAGTGGCATTTTGCCACTGAGCTACATCCGCACCCTTTTTATTTTTATTGGGGGACAGGGTTTTGCTAAGTTGCCAAGGTTACCAAGGCTTGTGATGAATTTATGATTCTTTCTTAGCCTCTTCAGTAGCTGAGATTACAGGTGTGTACCACTGGGCCCTGCTAGAGTTTTCATTTTTTCAGTTATCCCAAACCCATTTGTATTTATTTGTAATGCACTGAGGATAGAGAATTAATTAGGTAAATAAGGCTGTGCTTGGCCTAAATCAGTGTCCAATCTTCATCTGTCCTTGAAGTCCAGGAGTCCAGATCACTGCAAGTTGGCACTAGCTGTGAATTTTCTTTAATACCAAATTAAACTATCTTTAATTTTCTTATAATACCATGACTTGAACAACAAAACAAGTATTATTAAATACCTTTGCTACAGATAAAACGGGAAGGTGTAAACCCCATATTTACCTCATACAGTTTCTTTCTCCTGCTCAGTTTGTTGCATAGAATATGGAACTAGTCATCATTATTGATATCTTATTGGTTGTATTCATAGCTTATTAATTGTATTTTCTCAATCTCCCCTAGTAGAATGTGAACTCTATGTGAGCAGGGACTTATTTTTGTCTCTTTCAGGGCTGTACTTCCAACATGAAAAACATGATTGGCATATAGTAGGTGCTCAACAAATGTTATTGAAGGAATTAATGAAAATTATCTTTGGCCAAACACCCTAACACTTATACCATTCCCAGAAATGACCCTGTTAACACTATAGTGTGCTTCTTTCATAATTTTCTTCCACATATATATGTTCTGATACAAGTCTCCATTAAAAATGAATACCATGTCCCTCAAATGAGGTGCTGAATATTTCTACAAGTTTTCTTTCTTTCTTTATTTCTTTCTCTCTTTCTCTCTTTCTTTCTTTTTAAGATACTGGGGATCAACTCAGGGTCTTGTGCATATCAGGCAAACACTCTACCAGTGAGTTATACTCCCAGCCCTCTACAATTCTTTATTTTTTAATTTTTTATTTTTAGGTGAACACAATATCTTTATTTATTTATTTATTTTTATAGCAATATTTTTTTAAGAGAGAGTGAAAGAGGAGAGAGAGAGAGAGAACTTTTTTTAATATTTATTTTCTAGTTCTTGGTGGACACAACATCTTTGTTGGTATGTGGTGCTGAGGATCGAACCCGGGCCGCACGCATGCCAGGCAAGCGCGCTACCGCTTGAGCCACATCCCCAGCCCTCTTTATTTTTATTTTTGTGTGGTGCTGAGAATCAAACCCTGGGCCTCATGAATGCCAGACGAGAGCACTACCACTTGAGCCACATCCCCAGCCCCCTCTACAATTCTTTAAACAAAAATTACCCTTCTTCATTCCCACTTGGAGACATAACCAATTAAAGCTATAAATGTAGCTATAATCAGTTCTTTTAATTTTGGTATTTTCACTCATATTTCTCAGTAATGTAGTTACATTATAATTTAGTTATTCTTGTTTATTTTTTTGTACCAGAGATTGAGCCCAGAGGCACTTAACAACTGAGTCACATCCCTAGTCTTTCTTATTTATTTTACTTTGAGACAGGGTCTTTCTAAAATTGCTTAAGACTTCACTAAATTGTTGAGGCTTGCCTCAAACTTGCAGTTCTCCTGTCTCAGCCTCCCAGGTTGCTGGGATTACAAGTGTGCACCACCACATCCCGCTCTTATTTACTCTTTACCATGGATACTTTTAAACAAAATAAATGGAACAATATATGGAAAACTTCACATACCCATGAACCAGCTTAATAGTAATGAATATTTAACCAATAATATTTTATTTGCTATTTTGTTACTAAAGTTGTATTTTTTTCTTTTTTCTTTTGTACTGGGGATTTAACCTAGGGGCTCTTCACCACAGAACTACATCCCCAGTCCCCCAGTCCTTTTTTTTTTTCAGACAGGGTCCCACTAAGTTTCTGAGTTGGTCTCGAACTTGGGAACTTGGGATCCTTCTTCCTTCTGCCTCAGCCTCGTGAGTTGCTGGATTACAAGCATGCACCATTGCACAGGGCTTTACTGGATTATTTCAGATTATATTGCAAGTATCATATAATTTTATGCATGAAATCAAACAAATTATACAATTCTTAGTCTATTTTATTTTTATTATTATTATTTGGTATGAGGGACTGAATTCAGGGGCACTTTACCACTGAGCTGGATCCTCAGTCCCTTTTATTTATCTTTTAAATTTTTTTTAATATTTATTTTTTAGTTGTAGGTGGACACAATATCTTTATTTCATTTTTATGTGATGCTGAGGTTCAAAGCCAGTGCCTCATATGTGCTAGGTGAGCACTCTACCACTGAGCCACAACCCCAGCCCCTATCTTTTTAAATTTTGAGACAGGTTCTCACTAAGTTGCTGAGGCTGGTCTCAAATTTGTGATCCTCTTGTCTCAGCCTCCCAAGTCACTGGGATTACAGATATGCACCACTGTGTCAGGTGTTCATACAATCTATTTTAATATATATTCTAACCGATAAGGACTTTGGATAAAATGATTAAAATAGCATTACTGTATTTAATAACATTATAGTTATTCTCTAATGACACATGAAAACTTCCATTTCCAATTTTCCTGTTTGACCTAAATGTATCTCTTAAATTTAATGTGCTATTATTAGGATTCAAAAATTATTGTACATGAAATTGTCAAATAAATATTTCCTGTTCTTCTTTTAATCTACAACACATCCTCCCCTTTTGTCTTTGTTATTCCTTTAAAGAGACTATATTATTATTATTATTATTATTATTATTATTATTATTATTATTATTATTTTGCCAGTACTGTGGATTGAACCCAATTTCTCATGTATGCTAGGTAAGAATCCTATCACTGAACTATATCCCCAGCCTGTGTGTGTATGTGTGTGTGTGTGTGTGTGTGTGTGTACACCAGGGATTGAACTCAGGGGCACTGGACAACTGAGCCACATCGCCAGCCCTATTTTGTATTTTATTTAGAGACAAGGTCTCACTGAGTTGCTTAGCACCTCGCTTTTGCTGAAGCTGGCTTTGAACTCTCAATCGTCCTGTTTCAGCCTCCTGAGCTGCTGGGATTATACGTGTGCGCCACTGCTCCCAGCCAGTTTAATTTTTATTAAAAAAATAAAAGGTACTGAGTATTGAACGCAGGGGCCATGATACTATGTTCCCACTGAACTATATCCCTAGATAGTTTTTATTTTTATCTTGCAACAAGGTCTAAGTTGCCAAGGGTCTCACTAAAATTACAAAGGCTGGCCTCAAACTTGAAATTCTCTTGCCTCTGCCTCCCCAGTCACTGGGATTACATGCATACACCCCCACACTTTGACCAGAGGGGATTATTTTTGTCCTATAGAGTTATTCTCATTCTATATTTCACTGTGCATATCTTTGTGCTGAATGTGTTCTACTACAAAGTGCATATATTGTACTCATATGTATTCACTTGGTTAGATTTAGGCTCAATTATTCTAGGAAGAATAGTTGATGCTTTATACTCCAATTGCATCAGATTACAGCCAAAGTTTCCCATATTTCCCATCGTTTTACTGTAAAGATTGATCTGTGGTTTGCATATTCTTACCTTGATTTGACACATTATAAATTTTGCCATCCATATTTTGCCTGAATTTTATTCATTGGTGTACTAGTTTGCTATTTTGTTGATGTACAGTCCATGTATCATATAATTCACAATATTGAAGTGTACCAGTCATTGTCTTTAGTATGTGCACAAAATTGTATATCATGATCAATTTTAAGCACTTCCATTCCCAGAAAATAGCCCAAACCCAATATCTGTCATTCCTCATTCTCTCCTTCTCCAGACCCTGGCAAACACTAATCAACTTTTTTTTTATTTATTTACTTTTATGGTGTGTGTGTGGGGGGACACCAGGGATTGAACTCAGGGGCACCAAACCACTGAGCCACACCCTCAGCTCTATTCTGTATTTTCTTTAGAGACCAGGTCTCATTGAGTTGTTTAGTGCCTCACTTTTGCTGAGGCTGGCTTTGAACCCGTGATCCTCCTGCCTCAGCTTCTAGAGCTCCTGGAATTACAGATGTGCACCACCAACGCCAGCCAATCAATTTTCTTTATCTATTGTAAAGATAAAGAAAATTCCATAATTTTATAATTATACAATCAGCCATAGTATGGATTAAACATTTTGTTTCACATTCATCAGCTGATGGGCATTTGGGTTTTGTTTCCCCTTTTGGCCTTATGAATAATGCTGCCATAATCATTTTTGTGACAAGTTTTTGTTTGAATATCTGCTTTCAATTTTCTTGGCTGTATAACTGAGAGGAAAATTGCTGGATTATGTGGTAACTCTATGTTTAACTGTTAGTGGAAGTGCCAAACTGCTTTTCACATTGTTTGCACCATTTTTATATCCCACCAGCAGTGCATGAGGATTCCAATGTTTTTCCACAACCTCACCATTCTTGCGATTTTACTTTTTTTTTTTTTTCTTATTCTAGCCATCCTAGTAGCCATGAAGTGGTATCACCTAATGGCTTTGATTTGTATTCCTCTAATGACTAGTGATGTTGAGTACATGGAGAGAGCAAAGGATTTGCAGCCTGGAAGCCCTGTGCATGTGAATCCCCCCTGGTTCACCTTGGCAAAGCCATTCATCCACTGTGGACCTCAGTTTCCTGGCACAATGAGTAGTTACTGAATCTGTGTCTGTCCAGGATATGAGGATAGGACAAAAAAAAAAGGCTTTGACTTGACTGAAGGAGGAGAAAAATTGGAAAGAATCTCATAAAGGGGGTCCTGATTCATAGCCCAGGTGTTTGTGGTATAATTCCCCCTGGGAGAAGTTGGAAGATCTTTTCCCTTCCTACTACCTAGAAAGAGGAATTTTGACAGAGTGTTAACCCCTCCCCCAACATGTCCCTCACCAAAAGGTAGGTGGGTGGTGTGAGATTTCCTGTTTACCTGAAAGCAGGAAAAAAGGCCTTTGCTTAATCAGGAGTTAGTATCACATAGGCCTCTTTATTGTCCTCACCCTGCCCTGGTTAATTCCTACCCATTTTTGTCTAAACAGCAATAGAATGGATAAGAAAAAAGGAGTTTGAATCAGAGCTGAGCCCAAGGCTGAGAGTAACAGCCAGCAGGTGGTCTTGAGAGCAGGGTTCAGATGGTGAGGGTTGGGGAGGAGAGAAGAGTAATGGAGGCAGGAAGTAATGTTGAGTTACAGATGGTCAATGCCCAGTTGTGCTGCCCTGGGGGTTGATGGGTGAATTTCTTTAAAAAGTGTTTATGAATAGTTACACTAAAGAATGTGACTGGGGCAGGAGTGACTTTTCTCGCTGGAAACACTCCTATATTTGTGAAGGTTTCTTTTGTTGTTGTTAAAAACAAACAAGAAACAAGGACTACATTGTCTGTGGAAATAAAATAAGGATAAACAAAAATGCTTCAGAGGTCAATTGTTTGGTAACCAAATACCTGGTAGGCTACACAGGGCCTAAGGAGCTCAGAGATTAATGTTTTAAAAGACTGCTCCCTCCAACCCATTCCACCCCTTAGATAAGGTGCTGGGTGGTTACAAGCCATACTTCAATATTTTCACTTCTTTAAACATAATTACATGTGTCTCCATTATGTGAACATTTTGTTGCAAGAGAACATATCCCTTTTTTTCAAAAGAAAGGAAGATATATATTAGGGCACCAGTTTGGCAGAGGAAACCTAAGAGTTTTTGCATTCCCTTGGACCCAACACATCCCCACCCACCTAGGTGGTGTGCATGCCACCTTGAAGCAGCCCCTGAAAGGGCTTAGAAAAGGTGCTGATCGCTTACCAGTTGCAAGGAATGAACGGGAGGTGACACTTGGTCTTGGAAAATCACTTCTCAGTTGGGGAAGGTCCAGTTAAGTCTTTATACAAATGGTAAATTTAGAACAACATCATTTGAAAGTGTACTTTTTAAACTTCTTTTTCCTCTAAATATTTTTGCGAATGTTGAATGGTATTTTTTTTTGGTGGTGCTGGGGATTGAACCCAGGGCTTTGTGCATGCAAGGCAAGCACTCTACCAACTGAATTATATTCCCAACCCTTGAATGGTAAATTTTCTGTCTTATTGTACCTTCAGTAATCCTTTGACCTCTCGTCAGTAGGGGACCTTACTTAAAGGTGACAAATAAGTTCTTCTGAGCAACTAGCAAGAAGAGATATTTGCCCCTGGAGTTTCTCAAGCCCACCTTTCCCCGCCCCTACTTGTACCTGGAGTCCTCTAGGATTTCCCACTCCTCCCCTGGGCGGGGCCGGTACTTAAGATTTCTCCTGCCTCTCTGCTCCTTGGATTCTTTCAGCCCTCACCCCCAACCGTGAATGAGAAGTAAGCGTGAAGCGCACTGAGAGCTATCGGTGTCAGCCACCTCAGGTCCTCAGGCAGCATGGCCTCATCCAGGTAAGTCCTCAGAGCCTTTTCTTTCATTGATGCGGAAGGCTGAGGCCGGGCCCGGGTTGTAGCCATGGCAGAGCCGGGGCCTGGGTCAGAATCAGGAGTGCTCAAGTATCAGGGGATGTCCTGAGCCAAAGTAGGGTGATTTGGACCCGCCCGTGTCTTGTGTTTGGGGGGCATTAAATTTTTACCATTGCCTAATTTTGGGGCTCTGGCAAGGGTAGGGAGAAACTCTAAGAAGAGCCCCTTTGGCAGGCCCCATCGGTGGGCCCGGTAGGTGTCCCTGTGGCCAGAAGGCCTGCGGGGAACCAAAGGAGAGGATGTTCTGGAGGTATTCCTTCGCTGCAAGCAATTTCTCTGCACCCACTGCACTGGAATCTCGGTCGCTTTGGGCCGAGTGGTGAAACGGCACTGATGCCCTTCGCTCAGGGTCCCAGGCTCTCCAGAACTTACCTCTAGAGCACGAACGTTTACTTTAATGAATGTTTGATCAAAAAGATCAAACATTCATTAAAGTTTCTGCTTTTTTTTTTTTCCTGTTTATTTATTTAACCCAGGGGAAGTAAGCCACTGAGCCACATCCCCAGCCCTTTTTATATTTTTAGAGACAGGGTATCGCTAAATTGCTTAGGGCCTCGCTAAGTTACTGAGGCTGATCTGGAACATGTGATCCTGCTGCCTCAGCCTCCTGAGTCGCTGGAATTACAGGCGCAGACCACCATGCCTGGCTTCATATCTTAATCAGAAAGACAAATCCCCAAATTTTCAAGGTGGTCTCACAATTTCATCTTTCTAGTTTTGTGAAATAGGAGGATCTGAAATATTGATCAGCAATACTATTATTTTTCTGAACTGAGGCAGGAAGCCAGAACCTCTGGCATGCTAGTCAAGCAGTCAGCCATTTTGCTACACCCCTAGTTCATAATTAGTAATGAAAGAAATAAATAAGGAAGCTATTCAAAGAAATAATTTCAGATACCAAAGATTATGAAACTTAATGGGAATAATACAAGATATCTCTTAATTGAACAAATTATATGAAGTCAAAACCTCCAAAAGGAAAGAAAACACATGATGGTTATTTCTTTTAAAAAATATTTATTTTTAGTTTTTGGTGGACACAATATCTTTATTTTTTTATTTTTATGTGGTGTTGAGGATCAGGATTGAACCCAGCACCCCGCGCATGCCAGGCGAGCCCGCTACCCCTTGAGCCACATCCCTAGCCCCATAATGGTTATTTCTAGTCAAGTATCTGTGTGTGTGTAGGTGTGTGTGTGTGTGTGTGTGTGTGTCTGTGTGTGTGTGTCTGTGTGTGTGTCTGTGTGTGTGTGTCTGTGTGTTTGGGCTGGGAAAGTATTCCTGTGTATGCTTGTGTTTCTTGTTACCTTTATTGAGGCAGAAGCATGATATTATTACAAAATTTTAAAACCTATGGAAGTTCTAAGGATTTTTAATTTTTTTTTCCTGTTTGTCATTGGTTGCTTGACTTGGATTTTTTGGTTTTAGTATGGGGGATTGAACTCAGGGACACTCAACCACTGAGCCATATCCTCAGCCCTATTTTGTATTTTATTTAGAGACAGGGTGTCACTGAGTTGCTTAGCACCTCTCTTTTGCTGAGGCTGGCTTTGACTCATGATTCTCCTGTCTCAGACTCCTGAGCTGCTGGGATTACTAGCCTGCGATACCACACCAGGTTATCAGCCTTTTTTAAAAAATTTTGAGACAGGCTCTCATTACATTGTGTAGCTGGCCTAAATCTTGCAGTACTCTTGCCTCAGCATTGCCAGGAGCTGAGATTATAGGCATTAGCCACTGTGCTCACTTCTTCTTCCTCCTCTTCTTTCAACAAGATGAATTTTTTAAAAACATTTATTTTTACTTATACGTGAACACAATACCTTTATTTTATTTTTATGTGGTGCTGAGGATCAAACCCAGGGACTCACACATGCTAGGCAAGTGCTCTATCTCTGAGCTACAACCCCAGCCCCCAGTTTTTATTTATTCATTTATTGATTTGTTTGTTTGTTTGTTTGTTTTGGTGCCTGGCATTGGACCCAGGGTGCTCAACCACTAAGTAGCATCCCCAGCACTTTTTAAAATATTTTATTGAGAGACAGGGTTTCCCAGAATTGCTTAGTGCCTCACTAAATTGCTGAGGCTGGCTTTGAACTATGGATCCTCCTGCTCAGCCTCCCCAGCCCCTGAGATTTCAGGCATGCACCACCATGCCCAGCTAACAAGATAAGTTTTTTGTGTGTTCATATTTATCCATGTTTTCTTTGATGAATTTTGAGTCAAATATAAGAAGACATTCCTCAGTCTGTAACCATATAGGAATGAACCTAGGCTTTTAAAAATTGCTCACTATATATTTAATTCTTGGTTCTATATACAATTTATCCTGGTTTCTTGTATAAGATATGGAACTAAGTACTTTTTTAGATATTTTATTAGTTGTTGTTGACCCTTTATTTATTTTTATGTGGTGCTGAGAATCGAACCCAATGTCTCACACATGCTAGGCAAGCACTGAACCACAATCCCAGCCCTGAACTAAGAGCTCTTAGTGAATGGATAACACTGTCCCTCCTCACTGGGGAGGTTACCTTCCCATTTATTAAAATTTTGTTTATCTCTAGGTAAACACTTCCATGTTGTGTTCTACCATATATTTTCATTTGTGATGTTTCTAATCATTTCACCAAATATGTATAAACTGTCATATCTCCCCCTGGATATTCCTATTGGTGTATTTTCCTTTATTAAAAATGGGGGGGGGCAGCTGGGGAAAGAGTCTCAATGGGGGGAGGAGTCTTCAAAAGTCCTTTGTACTTTAATTGGTTTTAGGATAAATTGAATAACTGATGATCCACATAATCATGAAAATGAATCTTTTTCTTGTAGTTGCTGGTAAGTGAACACAGGACCTTATGCATACTAAACACATGCTCTATCACTGAGCTGTACCTTTGCTATTAAATCCTTTTTAAAAAATATTTTTTAGGACCTGGGATTGTGGCTCAGTGGTAGAGTGCTTGCCTAGCACCGGCAGGACCCAGGTTCGATCCTCAGCACCACATAAAAATAAAGGCATTGTGTTGTGTCCATCTACACCTAAAAAATAAAATATTAAAAAATATACATATTTTTTAGTTGTTGATGGACCTTTATTTTATTTATTTGTATGTGGTGTTAGAATCAAACACAGTTACTCACACATGCTAGGCAAGCACTCTTCCACTGAGTTACAGCCCCAGCGCCTATTAAATGTTTAAAATGAAAAATATAGTATATTGTACATTTATTCATGAATGTCTACTTCCTGTTTGTCAAGAAATGTACAGTTTACTTCATGTAGATTTGTGTTTTGTTTTGTTTTGTATTTGAGGACACACAATCATTGAGCAAAATACCCTGAACTTTTCACTTTTTATTTTATGATAGATCTCAGTTGCTCAATCTGGCCTCAAACTTGTGATACTCCTGACCCAAACTACAAAGTAGTTGGAAATACAGGTCTGAAAAACTATGCCTGGATATGTAGATTTTCTTTATTTTTGTTAGATTATTGTTGAACATGTGAACATTTATCTACGTACATTGAATACTTTTGTTCCTATTTTCTAATTAGACATAGATTCCAGGAATTGTATCAAAAAAAACTTTGATAAGTTCCTTCACTGTAAGAAATTTTAGTAACTAGAGTTAAGAAGAGAAGGTGGGACAGAGACAGACAGAAACACAAACAGGACATAGAGACAGGGCTACCAGGGGATATATACATTTTGGTTGCTGGGGAATGGCAAAAAGGCATAGTTCTGTTTCCAAGTGCAGGAAGAGGGCAGGCAGGAAGAATCTAGTATATACTGTTTCTTTTCTCTTTCACACTCTCTCTTTTTTTATACTTTTTTGTATGAGGGATTTTTTTTTAGTGCCATGGAGTGCTTAACAACTGAACCACATCCCCACCCCTAATTTTATATTTTATATTTTTTATATTTTTTATATTTTGATTAGACCATCCATAAGTTACTCAGGCTGGATTTGAATTTCCATACTCCTGCATTAGCCAAGCTTCCCACTGGAATTAGAGGCTTGCTCCACCCTGTCTTCTCCTGACAGTATACTTCTTCAAAGCTACCCTGTGGGCAGTCTGTCCTCTCCTTTCAAAACATGTTGGGGTACTACCAGTATTAATCTTGTCCAGGCAAAAAAAAAAAAGGAACTATCAAATTCCACTTGATTTTACAGCAGGCCCTTGGGAGGGGGTGGTGGTGGTCTTAAAAAGACACAGTCAAATTGTGCCTTGGTGGTTGACCCCAAGTACACGAAGTATAAAAAGGACTCCTCAGGGCATCTAGTCCAGCAAGCATGGTGGGACCTGGGGACAAATGAAAATAGGGCTGGTTAGAAGCAGGAGTGTGTGACAGTGTGGGTACCTGGGTATCTTCACAAAAGACTTACAATAGCAGATATGGGGTTGGGGGGATTCTGTGAGCACAAAGGCTCAGCCATCAAAATTTCAAAACACAATGCTGCCTATGGTTTCTGAGCCTTTCATTGAGTAAAAGACAAAACTAAGGAGCAGTAATGGGCAGTGCCTTCCTGCACTACCCTCTACTCAACCACCTCTAGAGTGGAAGGAAGGCATAAAGTGAAAGAGGAAATAACACAGTTTCGGAAACGAGGGACCAATGAGTGACACACAACACTTATATAGTTGGGTGTCAGTCCAGTCCAACGCTAGCCATGGCACATTTCACCTGGAGATCCTCTCACTGATTAAAGAGAACAGTGAAGTGATACTACCAGGGAAGTGTGGGAGGAAGAATTAATTCCTAATATTACTTTACACTATACTATGGACAAAGGGGTTGGGTCCTATGTGTTCAGAAACATTGAGGGTACTCCCAGTAATACAATGCTTCAGGCAGAAGGAGGGGCCCATCAAAGGGACTTTAATGCGCAAAGGGGTGAGGTTGTTGTTGGTGGTCATGATGGTAAAAAGTCACTAAGTGACCTTGAGGGAGTCCGAACCCTACAGAAGGAAGCTAGGGTTCTCTAGTGGGAGCAAAGGTAACAGAAGAGGTCCCCGAGGGGCAGATGTGGGGTGTCCCTCCATTAGAGTGAGGACCATCCAGGGAGACCCACTGGAATACAGGTACCTGGAGTGTTTTTCCAATGGCACACTCCCGCTGGGTGGACATAGGCTATGACACCAAGACCCCATGGATTCAGTGCCTGGGGTGGGCTTTCCCAGGAGGAACAAGACCAATTCAACAGTGACTTGGGGCCAAGTGGGGGGTGCTGAGAGAAGGTGGAAAAGGCACAGGCAGTTGTACTAAGCGGGCCTTGACATTGATTGGAAAACGGGGATGTGGGCTCCGGGTTCCCTGGGTTGGTCCTTCAGGGTCCTCGCTGTCTCTTGTAAATGCCTCTCTGATCCTTCCATGCCTGTGTCCTGCTTAGAGGTGAAGTGGTCCTGGTCTGGTCCCTGGAAGGGAAGAAATCCAGAAAGACCAGGAGAATCTCAGGAGAGAAGTATCAGAGAGAAAGGTATGGAGAAATCAGAGGGAGCAGAGGGTAGAGGTAAGGGGGGGAGAGAGTGAGAAACTAAAACACAGAGAGAGAAGGACTATAGATAGATAGAGAGGGCGGGTTCTGGGAGAGATGCGGGGTGGGGGTCTGAGCTCAGGAATAGGCCAGGCAGGCAGGTGTCTATATATAATGTGCTTCTACTCTCCACAGGATACTTCTTCCAGGCTACTTACTCTCTGGGCAGAGAGGTTGGGGTCCTATGTGTTCAGCACCGGTTGGGGGGACTCCCAGTGATACAGTGCTCCATGCAGTAGCACTTGATGTGGGAGCAACAGCTGCACATGGTGGGGGGGGGCGGCGGCGGTGGTGGTGATGGTAAGAAGTCACAACGTGGGATTCTGCTGTCCACCCCAGGGTTCAGGGTGTCCAAACAGGAGGGAGGCCCTTAGGTATCCAGCCAGGCATACCTGGTGGGAGTTGGCGAGGGACGCCCACTGAGATCAGTCCACTTGGCAAGGAGAACTGTGTGTGTGTGTGTGTGTGTGTCTGTGTGTCTGTGTCTGTGTCTGTGTCTGCCATCAAAGTGCATCTGGGTATCCTCCCAAGGGACCTACCCCTGGCAGGGTTTGGGAGTTGGGTGGGTGGGAGGCCTGTGTGAGCAAATGGGTCCGGGTGCCACCGTATCAGCCCTGACTTGACTCCTGTGGTTGTCTGTGTCTGTCCTTGAGCCCACGCTGGAACAGGGCCCCGAGTGTGCCCTGTGAGTGTGCCATTCACGATGCTTCCAAGCCCCAACTCCCCAGCCACCCAGGGTAGGCATTGGCCTTGGCAGCAACGGGCGGTGGGGGGGGGGTAGGGCAGTGCCCTCAGCCCAGCCTTTCCTGGTGGACTCTCCCAAGCAGTGCGTGCCAGGCCAGAAGGTGTGGCCACTGCAGCGGGTCAGGGCTACTGGCTATTGTGTGTGTGTGTGTGGGGGGGGGGGAATCCATTCCCTTCTTTTCCCACAGGCCGTGGCAGAGGGCATCCCCTCGGGTCCCTGCCTTGTGGGTCAGAGCCCCGGAGCCCAGGAGCCCAGGAGGTGGGATGGAGACCGACCCGGGAAATCTGGCTTCCCCAGGGTGGACAAGATGGCATAGCCGCTGCCGCCATGTTAAGAGTCCATGTTGTCCTCCCCTCAGAAGCAGATTGGCGTTTTTTACTCAGCAAAGGGCGGAGGGAGCAGACCGCAGCGAGGGCAGTTGGCATTCCTGGAGCAACACTGCCATCAAGAGGCACCCGTTTGCCTTCCCGCCAGTATGGCGGGTGCCATCTTGGTAACTGGCGGGTGGGGAAGGGGCGCTCGGGGACCCCGGCTATCAAGGGGAGCGAGGAACACTGGGCTCAGGGCAGGAGCTTGGAAGGCCTCCCTGGGAGGTCCCTCCAGCTCTGGAGGCCAGGCAGAAGCCAGGAGGAAGGAGCCCCCGTGGCCGCTGGGGACTGCGCAAGCGCAAGCTCCAGGGCAGGCAGCCCGCGGAGGCGGTCAGCCATTGTGGCTGGCGGGTGCCGCTCGCTCGGGAGTCCCAGGATCAGGAGTCCTGGGGCGGCTCCCTGTGTGAGGGATCCGGGTTGCTCCTCTCCCGAAGGGTCCCACGAATCCCAGGGGTGCCGGCCTGGGGGCCGGGCAGCCCTTTCTGGGTTCGGGAGGGGGCGTGTCCTTTCAGGCGGGAGGGCGGGTGTGGGGGGCTCTGGTCCTCAGCCTGGGCCCTGCCACCGCCGTCCCCAGGGCGCAAACCGCAAACCCTGAGACCACCAACCGCCACCCAACCTCCAGACCATCCCGGGCGACCCCACCCCTAAGCCCCCACCCACCCGCTACTTCCTTGGGGCCTGGTGGCTGAGGGGATCAGGCCAGTGGATCAGAGGCGTGTGTCTCTCCACCCGAGGGGATTCCAGAAAGTCAGCTGGGGTCTGAGTGTGTGTGTGTGTGTGAGGGGGCGGGTCGGGCAGGTCAGCAGGCATTAGGGCGTCCCCCACGGGGTCTCCGTTGGTCCTGGAGTTTGGGTGGGTTAGCCTGAGCAGGCAGGAAGGAAATAGGTCCCCTTGGGGGCAGAGAGCCAGCCTGCAGGCCCTCCTCCCCACCACCATGCAGGAATGCCCACCCGGGTCCAAGGGGTGACAGGGCGGCCGGAGATGCTTGGCGAGTGCGGGCTCATCTCCGCAGGTTCCACAGAGGGAGCCGCGAGTGGCACCAGAGGCGATTCCCCACCCGTTCCCCTGCCCCCCGCAGGCCTGTGCCATAGCACACAGGTCAGGGACTGCTAGTTGGACTTCTCCCTTCCAGTCACCTTGCGGGAGAGGCCCAGCGGCCCCCAGGAAGCCTGGCCCGGGCGTCACCGGGAGCCCAGCCCCTGGGTGCCAGCCTGGTTCTGTGCGGTGCCAGGTGGGCCACAGGGGAGGGGAGAAAGCTGGGCAGCAGTGATGGGGAGGGCGGCCCTCCTCTGCCCCTCTGCCCGCAAAGTGGGAAGGCAGGCAGGAAAGGTCCAGAGGGAACCTCGGGCTCCACCCTCCGCGAGGGCCCCCGTTTGTGAAACTTGGGATGGGCTTCCTTCCTAGGGGGTCCGCTGCCCTGGGCGGCGGGCAGTGGCGCCTTTCACCTGCGCGCCCCCGCCTTTTCGGGAGCTCAAGTGGACGCCGGGTGTGAGCGTTCTATATCCACAGGCCTCCTCATCTTGGATAGCACCCCCGCGCGTGCAAGCGTGCCCGACTGTGGCCCTTTCCCCTGGCCTTCTCCGACCTGGGCGCACCTAGGTCTGGCCAGCAGGGTGGGTTTCCTCCTGGCTACCTTGATCTTTGCGTGGGTGCTTGAGGAGTGGTGGGGAGCGATTCCTAGGAGGGAGCAGCAGACTTGCGCCTTGCCCCTGTAGGTCCCCCCCCCCCAAGGGTGGTGGAACTCTGGAGCGCCAAGGGACCTCTCTGGACTCTCTGGAGGACACAAGTTGGGGTGTGTTGTTACTCTTGTTTGTGGACTTGGTGGGGAGAGCCACAGCTGCACATGGAGAGCTGTGGTGGTGCTGGTGCTGGTGGTGGAGGAGGTGGTGGTAAGAAGTCACAAAGTGGTATCCTCTTCCGCTGTCCACCCCAGGGATCGCGATGTCCAAAGAGGCCTTTAGGTGTCCAGCCAGGCACACCTCATGGGAGTTGGGGACAGACCCCCACTGAGAGCGCTGTGTGTGTGTGTGTGTGTGTGTGTGTGTGTGTGTGTGTGTGAGAGAGAGAGAGAGAGAGATTCAGCGGTGGACAGTAGACCGAGGAAGTGACCTTGTGGAGTCCGAACCCTCCAGAGGGAAGCTGGGGTTCTCTGGTGGGAACCAAGGTAACAGAAGAGGGTCCCGAGGGGGAGATGTGGGGTGTCTCTTGCATCCAGTGAGGACGATCCAATGGGACCCACTGGGATGCTGGTACCTGGAGTGTGTGTTTTTCCTAGAGCAGACTCCCGCTGGGTGGACATAGGCTATGACACCAAGACCCCATGGATTCAGTGCCTGGGGTGGGCTTTCCCAGGAGGAACAAGACCAATTCAACAGTGACTTGGGGCCAAGTGGGGGGTGCTGAGAGAAGGTGGAAAAGGCACAGGCAGTTGTACTAAGCGGGCCTTGACATTGATTGGAAAACGGGGATGTGGGCTCCGGGTTCCCTGGGTTGGTCCTTCAGGGTCCTCGCTGTCTCTTGTAAATGCCTCTCTGATCCTTCCATGCCTGTGTCCTGCTTAGAGGTGAAGTGGTCCTGGTCTGGTCCCTGGAAGGGAAGAAATCCAGAAAGACCAGGAGAATCTCAGGAGAGAAGTATCAGAGAGAAAGGTATGGAGAAATCAGAGGGAGCAGAGGGTAGAGGTAAGGGGGGGAGAGAGTGAGAAACTAAAACACAGAGAGAGAAGGACTATAGATAGATAGAGAGGGCGGGTTCTGGGAGAGATGCGGGGTGGGGGTCTGAGCTCAGGAATAGGCCAGGCAGGCAGGTGTCTATATATAATGTGCTTCTACTCTCCACAGGATACTTCTTCCAGGCTACTTACTCTCTGGGCAGAGAGGTTGGGGTCCTATGTGTTCAGCACCGGTTGGGGGGACTCCCAGTGATACAGTGCTCCATGCAGTAGCACTTGATGTGGGAGCAACAGCTGCACATGGTGGGGGGGGGCGGCGGCGGTGGTGGTGATGGTAAGAAGTCACAACGTGGGATTCTGCTGTCCACCCCAGGGTTCAGGGTGTCCAAACAGGAGGGAGGCCCTTAGGTATCCAGCCAGGCATACCTGGTGGGAGTTGGCGAGGGACGCCCACTGAGATCAGTCCACTTGGCAAGGAGAACTGTGTGTGTGTGTGTGTGTGTGTGTGTGTGTGTGTGTGTGTGTCTGTGTCTGCCATCAAAGTGCATCTGGGTATCCTCACAAGGGACCTACCCCTGGCAGGGTTTGGGAGTTGGGTGGTTGGGAGGCCTGTGTGAGCAAATGGGTCCGGGTGCCACCGTATCAGCCCAGACTTGACTCTTGTGGTTGTCTGTGTCTGTCCTTGAGCCCACGCTGGAACAGGGCCCCGAGTGTGCCCTGTGAATGTGCCATTCACCATGCTTCCAAGCCCCAACTCCCCAGCCACCCAGGGCAGGCATTGGCCTTGGCAGCAACGGGCGGTGGTGGTGGTGGGGGGGTAGGGCAGTGCCCTCAGCCCAGCCTTTCCTGGAGGACTCTCCCAAGCAGTGCGTGCCAGGCCAGAAGGTGTGGCCACTGCAGCGGGTCAGGGCTACTGGCTATGGTGTGTGTGTGTGTGTGGGGGGGGAGAATCCATTCCCTTCTTTTCCCACAGGCCGTGGCAGAGGGCATCCCCTCCTCGGGTCCCTGCCTTGTGGGTCAGAGCCCCGGAGCCCAGGAGCCCAGGAGGTGGGATGGAGACCGACCCGGGAAATCTGGCTTCCCCAGGGCGGACAAGATGGCAGAGCCGCTGCCGCCATGTTAAGAGTCCATGTTGTCCTCCCCTCAGAAGCAGATTGGCGTTTTTTACTCAGCAAAGGGCGGAGGGAGCAGACCGCAGCGAGGGCAGTTGGCATTCGTGGAGCAACACTGCCATCAAGAGGCACCCGTTTGCCTTCCCGCCAGTATGGCGGGTGCCATCTTGGTAACTGGCGGGTGGGGAAGGGGCGCTCGGGGACCCCGGCTATCAAGGGGAGCGAGGAACACTGGGCTCAGGGCAGGGGCTTGGAAGGCCTCCCTGGGAGGTCCCTCCAGCTCTGGAGGCCAGGCAGAAGCCAGGAGGAAGGAGCCCCCGTGGCCGCTGGGGACTGCGCAAGCGCCAGCGCCAGGGCAGGCAGCCCGCGGAGGCGGTCAGCCATTGTGGCTGGCGGGTGCCGCTCGCTCGGGAGTCCCAGGATCAGGAGTCCTGGGGCGGCTCCCTGTGTGAGGGATCCGGGTTGCTCCTCTCCCGAGGGGTCCCACGAATCCCAGGGGTGCCGGCCTGGGGGCCGGGCAGCCCTTTCTGGGTTCGGGAGGGGGCGTGTCCTTTCAGGCGGGAGGGCGGGTGTGGGGGGCTCTGGTCCTCAGCCTGGGCCCTGCCACCGCCGTCCCCAGGGCGCAAACCGCAAACCCTGAGACCACCAACCGCCACCCAACCTCCAGACCATCCCGGGCGACCCCACCCCTAAGCCCCCTCCCACCCGCTACTTCCTTGGGGCCTGGTGGCTGAGGGGATCAGGCCAGTGGATCAGAGGCGTGTGTCTCTCCACCCGAGGGGATTCCAGAAAGTCAGCTGGGGTCTGAGTGTGTGTGTGTGTTTGGGGCGGGGGGGTCGGGCAGGTCAGCAGGCATTAGGGCGTCCCCCACGGGGTCTCCGTTGGTCCTGGAGTTTGGGTGGGTTAGCCTGAGCAGGCAGGAAGGAAATAGGTCCCCTTGGGGGCAGAGAGCCAGCCTGCAGGCCCTCCTCCCCACCACCATGCAGGAATGCCCACCCGGGTCCAAGGGGTGACAGGGCGGCCGGAGATGCGTGGCGAGTGCGGGCTCATCTCCGCAGGTTCCACAGAGGGAGCCGCGAGTGGCACCAGAGGCGATTCCCCACCCGTTCCCCTGCCCCCCGCAGGCCTGTGCCATAGCACACAGGTCAGGGACTGCTAGTTGGACTTCTCCCTTCCAGTCACCTTGCGGGAGAGGCCCAGGGGCCCCCAGGAAGCCTGGCCCGGGCGTCACCGGGAGCCCAGCCCCTGGGTGCCAGCCTGGTTCTGTGCGGTGCCAGGTGGGCCACAGGGGAGGGGAGAAAGCTGGGCAGCAGTGATGGGGAGGGCGGCCCTCCTCTGCCCCTCTGCCCGCAAAGTGGGAAGGCAGGCAGGAAAGGTCCAGAGGGAACCTCGGGCTCCACCCTCCGCGAGGGCCCCCGTTTGTGAAACTTGGGATGGGCTTCCTTCCTAGGGGGTCCGCTGCCCTGGGCGGCGGGGAGTGGCGCCTTTCACCTGCGCGCCCCCGCCTTTTCGGGAGCTCAAGTGGACGCCGGGTGTGAGCGTTCTATATCCACAGGCCTCCTCATCTTGGATAGCACCCCCGCGCGTGCAAGCGTGCCCGACTGTGGCCCTTTCCCCTGGCCTTCTCCGACCTGGGCGCACCTAGGTCTGGCCAGCAGGGTGGGTTTCCTCCTGGCTACCGTGATCTTTGCGTGGGTGCTTGAGGAGTGGTGGGGAGCGATTCCTAGGAGGGAGCAGCAGACTTGCGCCTTGCCCCTGTAGGTCCCCCCCCCCCAAGGGTGGTGGAACTCTGGAGCGCCAAGGGACCTCTCTGGACTCTCTGGAGGACACAAGTTGGGGTGTGTTGTTACTCTTGTTTGTGGACTTGGTGGGGAGAGCCACAGCTGCACATGGAGAGCTGTGGTGGTGCTGGTGCTGGTGGTGGAGGAGGTGGTGGTAAGAAGTCACAAAGTGGTATCCTCTTCCGCTGTCCACCCCAGGGATCGCGATGTCCAAAGAGGCCTTTAGGTGTCCAGCCAGGCACACCTCATGGGAGTTGGGGACAGACCCCCACTGAGAGCGCTGTGTGTGTGTGTGTGTGTGTGTGTGTGTGTGTGTGTGAGAGAGAGAGAGAGAGAGAGATTCAGCGGTGGACAGTAGACCGAGGAAGTGACCTTGTGGAGTCCGAACCCTCCAGAGGGAAGCTGGGGTTCTCTGGTGGGAACCAAGGTAACAGAAGAGGGTCCCGAGGGGGAGATGTGGGGTGTCTCTTGCATCCAGTGAGGACGATCCAATGGGACCCACTGGGATGCTGGTACCTGGAGTGTGTGTTTTTCCTAGAGCAGACTCCCGCTGGGTGGACATAGGCTATGACACCAAGACCCCATGGATTCAGTGCCTGGGGTGGGCTTTCCCAGGAGGAACAAGACCAATTCAACAGTGACTTGGGGCCAAGTGGGGGGTGCTGAGAGAAGGTGGAAAAGGCACAGGCAGTTGTACTAAGCGGGCCTTGACATTGATTGGAAAACGGGGATGTGGGCTCCGGGTTCCCTGGGTTGGTCCTTCAGGGTCCTCGCTGTCTCTTGTAAATGCCTCTCTGATCCTTCCATGCCTGTGTCCTGCTTAGAGGTGAAGTGGTCCTGGTCTGGTCCCTGGAAGGGAAGAAATCCAGAAAGACCAGGAGAATCTCAGGAGAGAAGTATCAGAGAGAAAGGTATGGAGAAATCAGAGGGAGCAGAGGGTAGAGGTAAGGGGGGGAGAGAGTGAGAAACTAAAACACAGAGAGAGAAGGACTATAGATAGATAGAGAGGGCGGGTTCTGGGAGAGATGCGGGGTGGGGGTCTGAGCTCAGGAATAGGCCAGGCAGGCAGGTGTCTATATATAATGTGCTTCTACTCTCCACAGGATACTTCTTCCAGGCTACTTACTCTCTGGGCAGAGAGGTTGGGGTCCTATGTGTTCAGCACCGGTTGGGGGGACTCCCAGTGATACAGTGCTCCATGCAGTAGCACTTGATGTGGGAGCAACAGCTGCACATGGTGGGGGGGGGCGGCGGCGGTGGTGGTGATGGTAAGAAGTCACAACGTGGGATTCTGCTGTCCACCCCAGGGTTCAGGGTGTCCAAACAGGAGGGAGGCCCTTAGGTATCCAGCCAGGCATACCTGGTGGGAGTTGGCGAGGGACGCCCACTGAGATCAGTCCACTTGGCAAGGAGAACTGTGTGTGTGTGTGTGTGTGTGTCTGTGTGTCTGTGTCTGTGTCTGTGTCTGCCATCAAAGTGCATCTGGGTATCCTCCCAAGGGACCTACCCCTGGCAGGGTTTGGGAGTTGGGTGGGTGGGAGGCCTGTGTGAGCAAATGGGTCCGGGTGCCACCGTATCAGCCCTGACTTGACTCCTGTGGTTGTCTGTGTCTGTCCTTGAGCCCACGCTGGAACAGGGCCCCGAGTGTGCCCTGTGAGTGTGCCATTCACGATGCTTCCAAGCCCCAACTCCCCAGCCACCCAGGGTAGGCATTGGCCTTGGCAGCAACGGGCGGTGGGGGGGGGGTAGGGCAGTGCCCTCAGCCCAGCCTTTCCTGGTGGACTCTCCCAAGCAGTGCGTGCCAGGCCAGAAGGTGTGGCCACTGCAGCGGGTCAGGGCTACTGGCTATTGTGTGTGTGTGTGTGGGGGGGGGGGAATCCATTCCCTTCTTTTCCCACAGGCCGTGGCAGAGGGCATCCCCTCGGGTCCCTGCCTTGTGGGTCAGAGCCCCGGAGCCCAGGAGCCCAGGAGGTGGGATGGAGACCGACCCGGGAAATCTGGCTTCCCCAGGGTGGACAAGATGGCATAGCCGCTGCCGCCATGTTAAGAGTCCATGTTGTCCTCCCCTCAGAAGCAGATTGGCGTTTTTTACTCAGCAAAGGGCGGAGGGAGCAGACCGCAGCGAGGGCAGTTGGCATTCCTGGAGCAACACTGCCATCAAGAGGCACCCGTTTGCCTTCCCGCCAGTATGGCGGGTGCCATCTTGGTAACTGGCGGGTGGGGAAGGGGCGCTCGGGGACCCCGGCTATCAAGGGGAGCGAGGAACACTGGGCTCAGGGCAGGAGCTTGGAAGGCCTCCCTGGGAGGTCCCTCCAGCTCTGGAGGCCAGGCAGAAGCCAGGAGGAAGGAGCCCCCGTGGCCGCTGGGGACTGCGCAAGCGCAAGCTCCAGGGCAGGCAGCCCGCGGAGGCGGTCAGCCATTGTGGCTGGCGGGTGCCGCTCGCTCGGGAGTCCCAGGATCAGGAGTCCTGGGGCGGCTCCCTGTGTGAGGGATCCGGGTTGCTCCTCTCCCGAAGGGTCCCACGAATCCCAGGGGTGCCGGCCTGGGGGCCGGGCAGCCCTTTCTGGGTTCGGGAGGGGGCGTGTCCTTTCAGGCGGGAGGGCGGGTGTGGGGGGCTCTGGTCCTCAGCCTGGGCCCTGCCACCGCCGTCCCCAGGGCGCAAACCGCAAACCCTGAGACCACCAACCGCCACCCAACCTCCAGACCATCCCGGGCGACCCCACCCCTAAGCCCCCTCCCACCCGCTACTTCCTTGGGGCCTGGTGGCTGAGGGGATCAGGCCAGTGGATCAGAGGCGTGTGTCTCTCCACCCGAGGGGATTCCAGAAAGTCAGCTGGGGTCTGAGTGTGTGTGTGTGTGTGAGGGGGCGGGTCGGGCAGGTCAGCAGGCATTAGGGCGTCCCCCACGGGGTCTCCGTTGGTCCTGGAGTTTGGGTGGGTTAGCCTGAGCAGGCAGGAAGGAAATAGGTCCCCTTGGGGGCAGAGAGCCAGCCTGCAGGCCCTCCTCCCCACCACCATGCAGGAATGCCCACCCGGGTCCAAGGGGTGACAGGGCGGCCAGAGATGCTTGGCGAGTGCGGGCTCATCTCTGCAGGTTCCACAGAGGGAGCCGCGAGTGGCACCAGAGGCGATTCCCCACCCGTTCCCCTGCCCCCCGCAGGCCTGTGCCATAGCACACAGGTCAGGGACTGCTAGTTGGACTTCTCCCTTCCAGTCACCTTGCGGGAGAAGCCCAGCGGCCCCCAGGAAGCCTGGCCCGGGCGTCACCGGGAGCCCAGCCCCTGGGTGCCAGCCTGGTTCTGTGCGGTGCCAGGTGGGCCACAGGGGAGGGGAGAAAGCTGGGCAGCAGTGATGGGGAGGGCGGCCCTCCTCTGCCCCTCTGCCCGCAAAGTGGGAAGGCAGGCAGGAAAGGTCCAGAGGGAACCTCGGGCTCCACCCTCCGCGAGGGCCCCCGTTTGTGAAACTTGGGATGGGCTTCCTTCCTAGGGGGGCCGCTGCCCTGGGCGGCGGGCAGTGGCGCCTTTCACCTGCGTGCCCCCGCCTTTTCGGGAGCTCAAGTGGACGCCGGGTGTGAGCGTTCTATATCCACAGGCCTCCTCATCTTGGACAGCATCCCCGCAGGTGCAAGCGTGCCCGACTGTGGCCCTTTCCCCTGGCCTTCTCCGACCTGGGCGCACCTAGGTCCGGCCAGCAGAATGGGTTTCCTCCTAGCTGCTGAGATCTTTGAGTGGGTGCTTGAGGAGTGGTGGGGAGTGATTTCTAGGAGTGTGTGTGTGTGTGTGTGTGTGTGTGTGTGTGTGTGTGTGTGTGTGTTTGTGTGGGGGGGCGTGGGGAGGTTGGGAATTGGGGAAGTGGGTGATATGTGTATGTTTTTGTAGAATGTCCAGGAGCCCTGGTTGGTGGTTCCCAGTGCATAAAAAGGCCTTGTAAGTAACACGTGGTGTATATGCTGTCTTCCTTCTTTTTACACTATGTTTTCTCCTGGTTACTGTTTTTTGTGGCCTGTCTTATCCACCAGTTCATCCCTTGTTTTTACTGTGAGCTTAAAATGGTCCATGCCCAGGGAGTGGTGTCAAAGTTTAGTAGATTTTCTTGGCAGCTACTGTGGCTGGGGTGGAGGTGTTAGTGGTGCTTGGAAGACAGAGGTGTTGGCTTCTGTCCTGGCTGTCCAGCCAAGCATTCAGGATGTTCAAACAGGATGCCTCTAGGCATCCAAGTGGTTGGCCTGGTGTGAATTGTGGAGTAACCTAGTGAGAATAAGCCGGCCGCTAAGTGTGTGTGCGTGTGTGAGTGTGTGTCTGTCCCTGGAGTTGTACCCGTGTGCCCTTTTAAAGGACATAGGTTTGTTGTATTTTATTTTGGGATTGCAGAGTCCAAGCCCTAGGTGTGGAAATGGGCCCCAGGCAACAAAGGTTTAGCACACACTGATTCCTCTGGGTGCCTGTTTCCGTCCTTGTGCCTGAGGTGGAAGTGACCAAGGAGTGTACCCTGCCACTGTCCCAGCCACAATGGTAAATCTGAGGGCAGGTGGAGGCCTTGGTCACAACCAGGTACCCAGAGTCCAGGAGCCCATTGTTTACCTGAGGACTCCCCCATGCAACTGGTGCCAGGCCAGGGGGTGAAGGCACAGAGGCGTGCAGGTAGGCACACTTGCTTGGGCATCTGGGGTGGGGGATTCCTCTGGTTTTTCTCCCTTGCATACCTCAGGTTGCAAGACCTGGATGTGAAGGGTCGGGAGAAGAGGGCTTCTGGCTTGCTCTGGGCAGCCAAAATAGTGGCTTGTATAGTGGACCCAATAATTTTAATGCACAGTGGAGCCAAACATGGGAGTAATAAACAGGTTAATAGCACTATACCCAGTATACATACCAATTAAGTTTTAACTCTACCAAGAACTGAAAACCATCTCCCAAAAGTGTATTTGGGACCCAATCTTTAATGTTTTTCTGGGTATGAACTATCATATATGCTAGTTTTTTTATGTTGTTGGCTATATCCTTAACTGTCTATTGGTCATTTATTTGGATGCAACAATCTGAGCTGTTGAACTCTCCACATATTTCTTTTTTCTCAGCCAGTAAGTAATCTAATGTTAAGCATTTTTGATAGTTAGGCACTTGCATCTGGGTGTGTTGTGTGGTTAGGAGGTCAAAGGCTGTGGCAGTCTGATTAATAAAATTTTTTTCCATCTGATATTTAACCTCTTGGCCAGTACACCATGTGAGTAATTGTGTTTAGCATATCAATAGGATTCTATCACTTCAACTGCCATTCTGTGCCCAGGTAGTGGTACGTACCATAAGTGGCAATAATCCTCTGGTGTGGCTAATTATCTTTACCCCAACATTGGTGACCTCCTAAATCAAATTCCTTCCCAATGGACTTCTATTTGTTTTCCAAAGAGTCATCCATTATAGCATTCTTCTGGCAGGACAGGTCCTAAATATATGTTTTACCACCTCTTGGTTATAGTGGATTGTCTTGACACATAGTTCACATAATCTCCATGGTTGGAATAGGAGTAGTGCAGAACCCCTTAAGGTTATTAAAAGAAACCAAACCAAACAATAGAGTATCATTTTGGTTAGCATAGGTTAAACAGCATAAATTAACTTATAAACTAAGCCAAATAATATCCAACAAATCCTAGAAACTTACATAAGCAAGATTAAAAAAAAAAGTACAAACGCAGTTTTGTTACTCAGAGTCCAGTCAGTAGTAGTTACTGTTATTAAACCAATTGCAAAAACCAATTAGAGAACTATTTGTGTATCTAGAAGCAAGGGGTGGTAATGCATTACAGTATAAAATCTTAGAGGTTGAAAGAGTTCATTAGTCCTGGGGGAAGTTTATCTTTCACTACGCATTGATCAGCCAGTCCCTTCCATGTGATTGAAACAGGGCCGAAGTCTCCTCACGCTTTGGCCATGAGTAGACCAGTCAGCTTCCTGAGTGACTGGAGTAGGGCTGTTGTCTTTCTGATCTTCAAGCTTCTCTGGTGCTCCTTTTTTTTTCCAGGTAGATGGTTAGCTTCAAGGGCGTAGCAGCATCTGGAGTGCATTCCGCAGCTGCAGGCTTCAGTGTGATGTAATGAATCCAGGGACCTATCTCTACAACCTTACTGCAGTTTGGGTGGATAAAATAACAGTGAAAGGGCCCTTCCAAAGAAGTTTAGGAGTTGAATATTCCATTCTTTGATCCAGACTCAATCTCCAGGCTTGAAGGAATGTGCATCTGTGGTCAAACTTACTGGCAATCTTTCTCTAACCCATTGGTTGAGAACCTGTAAAGTTTTCCCTAAGGCCTAAAGCTGTCATCTCAGGGCTAATTCTCCTATCTCTCTTAAGTCTTCCAATGGTCCCCTAATAAGAGGGGGGCCTCACGTACATTATCTTATAAGGAGAGAATCCAGTCCTCCTAATGGCAGTGAATCTAATCCTCAACAGTGTAATAGGGAGACGTTCATCACCATGTGTGTCTCCTGACACAGCTTACCCAATTGACACTTAAAGTCCTGTTCATCCCTTCAACTTTACCAGAACTCTGCAGCCTATAGGCAGTATATAACTTCCATCTGATATTTAAACTCTTGGCCAGTAATCACCTCTGCCCAAAGCTGGCCAATAGTTATTGGGATACCAAATCTGGGAATAACTTCCTGGAGAAGCATCCTGGTTACCTTCCTAGCCTTTTCAGCCTTTTGGCTTCCACCCAGTCAGAGTATAAGCACACAAAAACCAAAAGTTATTTATAGCCCTGTGAGCTGGTAGTTTGGTGAAGTCTACTTCCAAATCTTCAAAAGGTACTCCTCCTATAGTTTGGATTTCTGGTGGAAGCTTTGGCCCCTGACAAAGATTGTTGTGAGCACAAACCTCACATTGTTTACAGATGCTTGTGAGCCGGGGGGACATAGAATGTTGACTCAGAACTGTCTCAAGAGCTGTATGTCCAACATGTGTACTCCTGTGGAACTGTCTGATAAAGGCTGGCGCTAGAATCTCCGGGATGGCTATGCTGGTCCTCAGAAATCTCCACCATCCACCTGGGAGAAAATTTTCTCTTTCAGTCTTAAACCATTTACTTTCATGTTAGGAATATGGCTCCCATTCTATTAGAAGGTCGGTCAGGCAGAAGGGCAACATTAACCTGGGGCTGGATTTTTTCCCCATTTCTTGCAGGCAGCTAACCTGGCCTCTCTGTCAGCTCTCCAGTTGCCCTGAGCAACCACAGTGTTTCCCTTTTGATAACCATGGCAATGTATAATTACAACCTCTCTGGGAGCCCACGCTGGGTTCAAAAGTTTAAGAATTTCTTGCCCATACATTATGTGTGGTTTTTTTTTTTCTTCCTGAGCTAATTAGCCCCTTTTCCTTACATAAGGCCCCATGAACATGAAGGGTAGTGAACACATATTTTGAGTCTATGTAAATATTCACAGACTCCTGCTGTCAACTGAGGTACTCAAGTCAAAGCAATAAGTTTTGCTTTTTGTGCTGAAGTTCCCTGAGGCAGAGGTTCTTCCTCAACAGGGGAGTCCAGGATGACCACTAACACATACAGAAAAACATACCCGATCTTTTATAATACTGCTTTCATCTGTGAAGTAGTCCACATCAGGGTCCCTGAGGGGCAGATCTGTCAGGTCTGATCTGCTAGAGAACACTTCATCAATGACTTCAATATAGTTGTAATCAGGTCCAATGGGCAGCAAAGTTGCTGGGTTTACAGTCCGGATGACTTCAATATGGATATGTGTATTTTCACATAACATGTCCCGGTATTGACCATTCTCTCATAAGTCAACCAGTATTGTCCATTGTACTCTAACAATGTCAAAATTGAAGGAGGAACCCTGAAAACCAATTTTTGTCCCATAGCCAGTTTATCAGCTTCCAACACCAGAAGATCTGTGGCTTCAAGGGCCCATAAACAAGGTGGCCAGCCTTGGGCTACAGAATCCAGCTATTTGGATAGATGTCCATGTCCCCAGCACCTGAGTCAAGACTCCTACAGCCACTCCAGACTGTTCATGGATATACAGAAAGAAAAGCTTTGTGAGGTCAGGGACCCCTAGTCTAGATGCACTGGGAATGCTTGTTTAATGTCCTCAAAGGCCTTTTGCTTATTTGGCCCTCATATTAGAGGATCCCATTCTCCCCCCATTGTGCGTTCATAGAGGGGTTTTGTCATAACTGAAAGTTGGAGATTTGTATATGGCTGAATCCAGCAGCCCCCAAGAATTCTCTAGTCTGATGGCAGGTTGAAAGGACTAGAATTGAGCAGATCTCCTGTTTCTTTTGAGGTCCCATTGCTGTTGTCTGTTCTGTTGCTGAGTCAGATGGTAATCAAGGTATTTGACTTTTTTCTTGATAGATGTGGGCTTTTAAGTCAGAGTCCAGTGCTGTCCCAAGGATGGTGTACCCAACCCCCTAAGCGTACATAGAGCCTCTGGCGCTTTAAGATGCAGATTTTTATTTTATTTTTGTTATCTCCCAGTGCAGGATCTTGGCTAGTGGGATTTTCCAACTCTTAAATCTAATGTAAATCTTAGCAGAGATTGATGACCTGGGACATCATTTGTATAAAAGGCACCTATGTAAATCTCTGTTTGGGCTGTTTGCTGAGGTTGGAGGGCAGTAGTGTGGTCCCCTGCATGTCCTGGTAAGGCAGCCACGTTGTGCCCACCTAGGAGTTGCTCTTTGCGTGGTTTCCTCCTCCAGGTGGGAGCCTGCTCTAATTGTATATAGTAGTTGCCGCGCTTGTGTTTTTGTTCGCTATGTCTGGGTGCATGGGACTCTGTGGCCCTTTCTGCTGGCTCACAGCATGTAGCTTGGAGCCAGGGTGGCATCTCCTTTTGGAGTGTGTGTCCTATGGCCCACTATTGGCTGTTAACATAAACTTATTCCCAGTGTATTCTTGGGCCTGCAGCAGCTGAGCCCTCCTGAGGCCCTGGGTCCTGTACATCAGATACAGCTGTGTGCATCTATCGGACCCCTGCCGTTTTCCTCCCTCATCAACTTCCAAGCAAGTGGGAAGAAACTGAAAGGAGGGGCTAGGGCCAGAGGCTGGAGGAACACATTCGATCCTACTCTGTTCAAGGCTTAGCTTTTGAGCATGGTAGTGGGTCCTTGCCCGCCGGGGCCACTGGTGGGTTCCCTTTTTATCTAGCCACTTTTTTTTTTTTTAAATAAACATTTGGACCATTGGCTTTTTTTTTAGTGAGACGACCCCCCCCCTTTGAGTGACCTCTAGGTTTCTGGTGAGCGCAGCTGTAAGGAGTTCCATCCTCCTCTTTATCTTTTTGGTCTACCTGTCTTTGAGTTTCTGGGTCTCAATTGATGAAAACTGGTGGCTACCTTAATCAGCTCACTGGCATACTACGTCTCAGTAAAGCCCTCTAGTTTTTGCAATTTTGGGGAAATGTCACTCTGAGCCTGTCCCACAAAGGCTGCACCTATTGCTTGCACCTGTACATTTCCTCACTGATAAACTTGCATTGCAGCTGCTGTGCTTGTAGGTGCCCCTCCTCCCCCAGGTGCCTCTGGGCAAGGAGAGGGGTGGGAGCCACAGTGGCCTGGACACTCAGCTCTGAGTTACTTGGGCACATCTCTTTTGATCATTACTGCCAGTTTCATAGGGCAAAGGGGCCTTAGGCAGATGTGGGTGGGGCTGAGAGAAAAGTTCAGGGCTATCAAGGGTGAGAGAAGGGAGATGCTGGAGCAGCAGGAGGCTTTGCTGGTCTGTCTACAGATGCGCTCTGGTTTAGGACTGGCTCCGATTCCTTATTACTCTTGGGCACAGGTTTGTTTGTTTGTTTTGTTTTGTTTTCCTCTTAGACTTCCAATGAGGGCATCTTGATATCTCTTTACCTTTAGATTTTCTTCTTTGTTGGGGCCCCATCCTAGGTCTGGATAATCATATCATATCAGTCATGGTCCAGGGTTTCTCTGTGTAGGAGGAAATATGATTTTCCCAGCTTATGAGCTCAATGGTGGAGAAAGGCTGGCACACAAAACTGCCTTGTCTCCCTCAGACGTTTCCCTTATGGTCAATATAGGCAGGTCCTTTAGTCCCTTGCAGGGGCATCTGGAGTGCTCTCATATTGTGGCTCTGGTCTTGACAAATCTCCCATCTTAATCTCGGGAGGTGAAAGAGTCTTTGGTTCTAGGAAGCCTTTGGCTCTGAGGACATCAAGGAGGAAGGAATAGCCAGTATTGAGGGCCATCATTTGTTGCCTCTGAGGATGAGGAGGCTGAGGGGATAGTCTGCTGTCCCAGTGGTCTTGGCAAAGTTGGGTAGAGTGGCACATAAGGTGGTGGGTCCTCTACTGGCTCGTGGGGAAAACTGTTTCCCTTCCTGTCTTTCCTCTCTCAGGTTTTCTGTTTAGCTGCTTTCCACTGGGTCTTGGAGACCACCATGCTCCTGGCTAACATCAGCTTGGACTGTCCATCTAGACAAGCTCTAAACCAAGAGGTCTGTTTCTGTACTCTCTCTCTCTCTCTTTTAAAATTCTTGCTGGATTTTTAAAAAATTTTTTTTATTATTTTTTTATTATTTTTTTTTTACTGGTTGTTAAAAACCTTACAAAGCTCTTGACATATCATATTTCATATATTAGCTTCAAGTGAGTTATGAACTCCCATTTTTACCCCAAATACAGATTGCAGAATCACATCCATTACACATCCACATTTTTACATATTGACATACTCATGTCTGTTGTATTCTGCTACCTTTCCTATCCTCTACTATCCTCCCTCCCATCCCCTCCCCTCCCATCTTCTCTCTCTACCCCATTGGATTTTTAAAAAATATTTATTTATTTTTTTTAGTTTTTTTCAGCGGACACAACATCTTTGTATGTGGTGCTGAGGATTGAACCTGGGCCGCACGCATGCCAGACGAGCGCGCTACCGCTTGAGCCACATCCCCAGCCCTCTGTACTATCTCTTGCCAGCAATCAGTATAAGAGAATTGGGTCAGAGGTTCCAACAACAATCAAATGAACCTCAGCAATGACTCTCTTGGGTGGGCCATTCTAATTCATAGAGTGTGTGCAACCTTTGTGGAGTGAATTTTGCCCCACAGTTACCATTTTAACCTTCCTAAAGGTTTCTAACACACATTTCAGAAGGCTCAGTTTCCTTTGTATGCCTCCCATGTTCCAGCCTGCATGGGTGTCGCCCATTTAGGACAAGACTCATCTCCAGCCGTTCTCCCCTGGGGACTTAGGGCCTTCTTAGCCTTGCAGGTCAGTATCAACCCCCGACCTGGAGCTTTCACCTAGACATTGGTTGGTGAAATTCTGCCATAGACTATATGAGGTGCCACAGAACCACAGATCAGGACTCCGCACTTGCTTCGGCCTTCGGGTTGGGTCGGAACCCTTCCCTTTGTCTGTCTCATTCATATACTTTCACACAGACAATGCCAGAACAAAATTTCTATACCATCCAAATTCCAACAATTCCAAATCAAACAAAAAGGGAGTCACAGTTTCCCCTCTGCTCACTGACCCCAAACAGAGACTATTCAGGCGACACCCCAGGTCCGTTTCAGCTCCAACCACTTTGGAGGGTACTCAGGACCCAACAGAGGTTGATCAAGCCTCTCTTCCACCTGCTTAGGCCTCTAAGGGGAAGTCAGATGGGCTGCAAAAACAAATGGACCTGGGTCCTACTTGTTCAGTTGGGTGGTGCTCCAAACCCTAATTCTGGTTCCTGCTCCTTGTGGGTTCCATTGTGCTCCAGGGCGGTAGCTCCAGGGTGCCAGTTGAGTGGCCTCTCCTTCAGGCCAAGATTTGCCTGTGCATGCTAAGGGGAAATACTGTCTCCCACTGCCCTGGGGAAGCTGGTCCCCTGAGACAAGAACGGCAGAACAGCAATCCCTATGTCTCATGTCCCATCTGGGTCACCAAAAATGTTGTAAGGACAGATAGGGCAAGGCACTGAAGATACCAGGAAGCAGTTTTATTTGGCTACAGCCAGGTTCAGAGGACACAGATTTTACCACAATCAATCAATCCCCTGAATCCGGTTCAGGTAGTTTCAGAATTTTATACTCAGCATATAAGGGGAGGGGCTCAGAAGTTTACAGTCTGCAGAAGTTCTCATAAAAGCAGCTTTTTCTTTCACTGTTTTGAGCAAGTCAACCCTTCAAGGACAGTACCCGAGAAGGAAAGAGCTTCTTCTCCCCTTTCTTTCCTCCCTCTGCCAGCTGTTACCATGGAGCCCAATTGGTAACTTCTCTTATTTTAGAAATGTAGACACCTCTGTGAAGCCCCAGCTGAAGGCCAGAGGCCTTGCTTGAACATTTCTACAAACTATTGGGTACGTTTGTGAAAAATTAGTAAGAGGGTGTCCAGCACCCAGTAGCCAAGTAATACAGGGCAACATGAAAATAGGAAGTTTATCTACAATGAACTCTTTTGTAGAGACTCTTTTGCTGACAGTACTAAGATAAGCCACGGTTAAGATTTCTGGAGAAGCCCAGTTAGGAGTTTTCTGTGGAAAAAGGGGGTGCCACTACACTGGCTTAGGAAGGGAGACCCTCCAGGGCACCAGTGGCTAGGGTCCTCCTCTGCTTATCCCCTGTCACTGACCCCCTGACCCATCACACATCATCCTTCCCCCCCCGCTTACCACCCCAACAGACCAGCAACTGCCACGTGATCGGGCCATGCCTCAGACCTCTCATACAAGGGACCCAACTTCCCTCCAACCCTGCCCCACATCCTTCCCCCACTTCCTCCAGGCCACTGTGGTTGGGGAGCCTGTCCTGTCCTGTCTGTTCAACCCTGGGTGGTGGTCCTCCCAGGCTTCACTAGGGTCCAGGCCCAAGAAGTGGGCTGTCAATGTCCAGTAGACGTCCTCAGTAGATGCTGCGGCTGGGGTGGCGGTGGGTGTTATTGGTGGTGGTGGTAAGAAGACAGAGCCGTCGGCTTCTGCCTGGGCTGTCCAGCTCAGCCGTCGTGGCGTTCAAACAGGAGGCCTCTGGGGGTCCAGGTGGTGGAGCTGGTGGGAGTTGGGGAGGACCCACTGAGATGAGGCCAGCCAGGAGGTGGCAGCATCTCTGTGCGGGCGCCTGTGCGTGTTCATGTGTGCATGTGCGAGTGTGTATCTGTCCCCAGAGTGGTAACTGGGTGCCCTCCCAAGGGACATCCATTTGGTGGATTGGAGGTGGGGTGGGGAGAGACCAAGCCCTTGGTGTGGAAATGGGCCCCGGGGCAACAAAGTTCCAGCACACACTGGCTCCTGTGGGTGTCTGTGCCTGTTTTTGAGCCCAGGGTGGAAGCAGACTCATAGTGCTCCCTGCCACTATCCCAGCCACAGTGGTAAACCCGGAAGGCAGGCAGAGGCTTTGGCCGCAATCGGGCGCCTGGAGACCAGGAGCCCGGCCTTTCCCGGAGGATTCTCCCAAGCAGCTGCTGCCAGGCCAGGAGACTAAGCCAAGGAGGAGTGCCACTCAGGCGCTCTGAGGGCGGGGAGGATCCTCTGGCTTCCCTGCCTTGCAGGCCCTAGGCAGGGAGACCTGGATGTGGGAGGGATGGGAGAAGAGGGCATCTGGCTTGCCCTGGGCAGCACAAACAGCAGAGCTGCTGCCATGTTAGACACCAACAGGGACTCCCAAGTAGCTTTTCTGCTCTCTGCAGAGGGTGGAGGGAGGGAACCTTAGGGATGGCGGCTTGGCCTTCGTTGACCAATTTCAGCCATCCAGAAAACTAGGATGCTGTGCCACCTATCTGGCAGGTACTATTGTGGAACTGGCGAGCATGGGCAGGGGGTCCATCAAATCACCCCGGCCTACCCGCTAGGCACTCAGCCAATTCCTGACCAGGATCCTAATTGGGACAACAATACCACTGCAGGATTAGCCCTGAGACACCAATTTTCCACCTGCCTAGTTGTTTGGTAATGGCATATGCCATCGTCTCCCTCTCAGAGGTCATAGAAGCCAAACCTGTACCACCCCACACGACTAACCAGCAGTTGGAACTCATGGCAGTCACCTGCACTTTTCAACTAGCTGCAGATGTTTCCCTCTATATACTGATTCCAGGTGTGTCTTTCATATTCTCCTTTTGCATTTGGCCGTATGGAAATAGAGGGGACTGTTGACCACCAAAGGCACCTCCATAACTAAATCAAGCTTCATCATTGATCTTCTCAGGGCATCTATGCTTCCTTCAGAGATTGGGATTGTTCATTGTCAGTCCCATCAGTTTGACTCCTCACCCATCACTATGGGTAATTCTAAAGCTGACCAGGCTGCCTGGCAGGCAGCCATGTTACCATGCCCCACTATTGCTGTCATAATTTCAAGTATACCCCCCACCTCATCCCCATCTAAACGGGACCTCTTCTCCTACTTACATTCCCTGTTCCATACTAGCCCTCAGAATCTCAAATTCCTCTTACAGACATTCTTCCCACTCACCTCAGATGATGCTAGGCTCATCCACAACTCACCACTAAATGCATCATTTGTCAAAGAACGAATCCTAATTCCCTTCTCAAGCCAGTCTCCTTTCCTGCCCACCAGGCTCTATCTCCCATCCTTGTAGACACCTTCTCAGGATGGGTGGAAGCTTTTCCTACCACCAACAAAAGGGCATCTCCGTTTGCCTCCGTTTTGCTCTCTGGTATCATCCCAAGATTCGGGGTCCCCACCTCTTTGCAATCAGATAATGGCCCTGAGTTTACCTCTCAGATCACACAATGAATTGCTGGGGGCTCTCCACGTTCCCTGGAATCTACACATACCCTATCATCCCACCTCTTCAGGCAAGATAGACTGTGTTAACTGCACCCTAAAGGAGACCCTCATCAAGCTCTCCCTCGAACTACATCTCAACTGGGTCAAACTGCTCTCAGTCACCCTGTTTTGCCTACGGGCATTCCCCAAAAGACCAACTCAAACATCCCCTTTTGAGGTGATGTATGGACTCAGACTCCTACCATCTGGGGTGACCCGTTCACCCTGAATTCTTTCAGAACATCTCAGTCATCCCCTTCTTAGTCTTGTCTGAACACAGATTTGGAAACACCAGGAAATTCTATTACCTGATCCTTCCAGGTCACACGTCTCTTTCCCCTTAACCCTAGGTCCTCCTTCTGGTGACATACCTACCCTGACACCTAAATAGAAGGGTCCCCTAAGGGTTATATTGTGCACTCCCACCACTGCCCGACTACATGAATCCCCAGGCAAACTGACTTCATGGATTCACATTTCCAGGCTGAAACCGGCCCCGCATCTGACCAAGGGAGCTCAGACTGACCGTCCACTGTCCCTCCCACAAATACGTCTGCTCCACCACCCCTGAGAATCCTTTAAAGCTCCACATCTCACTCCTGAGGATTCCTTCCCCCCCTTCCTGAGAAGGACCTTCCTCAACCTGAGAATCCCTCACAACAACATGCCTCACTCTAGTTCCACCCTTCTCTTTGCCACCCTCCTGGCATCTACTTCGCTCACACATACCTCCTCTGCTTCATGAGACATCCCAGATTGCCCCAATAACTGGGATTTTCTTGTTTGGGGCCTTTATACCATGTATCATAAAATTCCTACAGAATCAAATAGGCAAAATATCAAATCAGACTTTAACCAGCTTCTCAGGAATTACTAGCTACTTGCTACCTCTGAGAACACCCATCCCTTACGTGAAGGCCTCACCAACTGCTGATGGAACTTCACCATCATGGATATGGAACTACAAAAGGGAAGCAACTGGGGAACTTCACTAGCTTGTCACCCAGGATTTCTAGGCCCATTCACATTTGTGTGCCTCGTCCTGGCAGCTGGTCTTTTCTCAGCCAGTCCCTCTCACTGGACCTCTGGACAGAAGCTAATGTGGTGTCTCCTCTTCTCTCTTCTTCTCCTTGCCTTCGGGTATCTTTGGTGTTTTTAGCTTCACCGAGTGGCACTCCCGGTTCCTGCAGTTTGTGGAAGCCCTCCAACAGGACAGCTGGCTGATTCCACCCATTTATAGGGACAAGGATTGGATCGAGGCTATCCATGACCTATGGCTTCAAGGAACTTTCATCGATTTCAACGCCAAGGAAATTCGCATCTTCAGCGCCCTGGCCTTTATAGCTATAATTCTCTTGTCCCCCCAACCTGACCATTCCTCCCTTCCTTCAAACTCATCTTCCCTCTCCAATAGGAAGTAGCCAGATGATTTCAATGCCCTGAGTCCAAACACAAAGAAGAAGGGAGGAATGTTGGGAGACCTTGACATTGGGTTTTATTTGCCCCATAGGGTCACTCCCCCACTGAACTTTCTGTTTCTACAGAAAAATATTACACAATCCCTTACCCCTCCACCTCTTCTCTCAAGAACGCCAAAGTCAAAATTTTTCGCCAAAAATTCCCTCAAGACACATTGTCCAATCACTCTTTCCTACCAAACCCTGCCAATCACCACCATTGCTGAGTCACCCTGCAAATCAGTAACCACCACATGGCCTAATCAACACGTCTAAAGCCAAAACTGGCTCAAGGGGATGCACTCTACCTCTCCTTTTCTTCTCCTTCATACAAACCTCAATAAAATCTCTTCGTTCAATTACCGTCTCCTGTGAGTCACTTGAATATCAGCAGGTACACTCCTACAACTGGGGAGGCTAGGGAGTACTCCCTGACACTCTCCCAGACGCAATGGTAAAGCAAGAGGCAGAGAGGCCTGGGCCAAGGAGGCCCAGGGGCACTGGCTAGGGCATCAGGCAATCCTGCTATCCAGAAAACTAGGATGCCCTGCCAGCAGTCTGTCGGGCAGGTACCTTCCTGCAACTGGCGAGCAAGGGGAGAGGGCCCTGGGACCCGCTCTGGGAGGGGAGTGCAGCCTCCCTGGTCTCAGAGCCTGGGGGGCCCTCCAGGCAAGAGGTAGAGAAGCCTGGGGCAAAGTGGCCCGAGGCCGGCCACTAGGGGGCTCCGCCAACGCTAATGGCAGTGGGCAGGGGAGCCTGGTGGCCACTGTGGCTGGCTGGCGGAGGAGGTGGTGGGGGTGGGGGGAGGGCGAGACGGGAAGCCCTGGCCCAGGAGTGCTGTGGCAGCCAGCAGTTGGGGGGATGCGGACGCGGGATGGGGGATGTCCCCCTCCTGTCGCGTCCCGAGATTCGGGGGGGGGGCAGGGTGCCCTCTGTCCCTCTCTGGCTTAGGAAGGGGGATCCTCCAGGGCGCGGGCGGGCTGCTAGGATCCTCCTCCCTCAGCTCATCCACCCCCCACCCCCAGGCCCCACCCGCCACAAAGGACCAGAAACCATCATCCTGCCAAGCCAGCCATGCCAGCCATGCCACCCGGCCATGCCGGAGACATGTCACAGGAGGGACCTACCCCCATACCCCCCCCATGCCGCCCCACATCTCCCCTCCCCCAGATCCTAGGGCCCCGGTGTCTGTGTGCATCTTGGGGAGGCAGGGACTGCATAGGGGAGGTGTTCTAAGTGAGGAAGTGTTCCAGCGTTCCCTGTCCCCCGCAGCACCTCTCCTGGCTGGACTTGGAGTCCGGGTGGTTGGTTGAGTGTGAGAGAGGGCAGGAGCGCAGTCCGGAAGGGAGTGGGCCCCTTCAGGGCCGGCTAGATGTCCCTCAGTTGCTCCCAGTGGCAGCGTGCCCCACAGCGGCCAGGCGCCCCTTCGCCTCAATGGACCGCGACCTCAGGGTCCCCGGGCGCCAGGGCGTGTTTCCTGGTGGCTGGGCAGTTCTGGGGGAGGGGGTGGGGGGCCGGGGTTGCCGAACAGGATTCCCTGGAGAGGGCAGAGTGTCGCAATGTCCCGGCGGTGGTCCCTCCGCCCGAGATGAGTTGGGTGCCAGTCTGGAGGCCAAGGGGCCTCTTGGCTTGAAGGGACAGGTGGGCATGTGCCCTGGGTTCCCAGAGGTGGACCCTGGAAGGAGCGCCTGAGCCTCGGGCGTGTGAGCCCTCCGGGGCCAGGCGCGGGCTCTCTGAAGGGGGAGGCAACGAGGCAGAGAAGGCGCCCAGGCCCACACTGGCTTCCCGAGGGGAGGACAGGGCTCCTCTGCTTGCGTGCCAGGTGCCCACAGGCACACAGTCAGCTGAGGAAAGAGAGTCTGGTCCTTCCCGGAAAAGGACACTTGGGCTCCCTGGCTCCAGCCTTGGGTGGGTCTCTCCAGAAGGAGCAGGACCCAGCCATAGCGTGGCCTGGGGGGGGAGGGTGGGGGAAAGTGGGAGGGGGTGCGGGCAGTGGGGCTGGGGTGGCCGGGGTGATGGGCTCTGGCTTCCCTGAGGTGGGCCTCCAGGGGTCTCTCGGTCTGTTCTGAACTCCCCTGGGAGCCTTCCATGGCCTGGGTCCAGCTGAGGGCTGATGGGGTCCTGGGCCAGGGAGGCAAGAGATTCTCAGGCTGGGGTGCAGAGCGGCGAGGAGAAGTACAGAAGGGAGGGATGTGGAGAGAGAAGAGGGGGGCACGGGGTGCTGGGAGGTGGAGTGGGGTGGGGTGGGGTGGTGGGGGAGAGGACAGGAGAGGGAGAGGCAGGTAGGTAGGCAGGTAGGTAGGCAGGCAGGCGTGCAGGCAGGCAGGTCAGCCTGAAGGCCGACTGCCAGCCAGCCAGCCAGCCAGGGGCCTGGGCCTGATACACATTGGTTGCTGGAGAAGGGCGAGGAGGCCTGGTTGGGGGAGTCCAAGCGCAGAAAGAGGCCTGGCAGTCGGCAGGCAGCAGCTGGTATATTCTGTCCTCCTCCTCTTGACAGTATACTTCCTCCAGGCCACTGTGGTTGGGGAGCCTGTCCTGTCCTGTCTGTTCAACCCTGGGTGGTGGCCCTCCCAGGCTTCACTGGGGTCCAGGCCCAAGAAGTGGGCTGTCAATGTCCAGTAGACATCCTCAGTAGATGCTGCGGCTGGGGTGGCGGTGGGTGTTATTGGTGGTGGTGGTAAGAAGACAGAGCCGTCGGCTTCTGCCTGGGCTGTCCAGCTCAGCCGTCGTCGTGGCGTTCAAACAGGAGGCCTCTGGGGGTCCAGGTGGTGGGGCCGGTGCGAGTTGGCGAGGAGGACCCACTGAGAGGAGGCCGGCCAGGAGGTGGCGGCGTCTCTGTGCGGGCGCTCCTGCGTGTCCCTGTGCTCGCGTGTGTGTGTGTGTGTGTGTGTGTGTGTGTGTGAGTGCCTGCCCGTCCGCGGGGTGGTACCCGGGTGCCCTCCTAAGGGACATCCATTTGGTGGATTGGAGGTGGGGTAGGGAGAGACCCAGCCCTCAGTGTGGAAATGGGCCCCGCGGCAACAAAGTTCCAGCACACACTGGCTCCTGTGGGTGTCCTCCTGTGGGTGTCCGTGCCCGTCCTGGAGCCTGAGGTGGAAGCGGCCACGGAGTGCTCCCTGCCACTGTCCCAGGCACAATGGTAAAGCCGGAGGGCAGGCGGAGAGGCTTGGCCGCAACCTGGGCTTGGGGAAGCCCAGCAGCCCAGCCTTTCCCCGAGGACTCCCCAAGCAGCCGGTGCCAGGCCAGGAGGGGAAGCCACGGAGGCGCCCCCGCCGCCGGTCAGGCGCACTGGCTGGGGCATCTGGGGGTGGGTGGGGGGAATCCTCCGGCCTCCCTGCCTGCAGGCGGCAGGAGGGGAGAAGAGGACACCTGGCTCGCCCTGAGCGGCCAAAAGGGCAGAGCCGCCGCCGTGTTGGACACCAACAGGGACCCCCAAGTGGCTTTTCTGCTCTCTGCAGAGGGGGGAGGGAGGAACCTGCGGGCCGGGTGGCCGCTTGGCCTTCCTGGAGCAATCCTGCCATCCAGAAAACTGGGTTGCCGTGCCCCGCCCGGGTCGGGCGGGCAGGTACCTTCCTGCAAATGGCGAGCAAGGGGAGAGGGCCCTGGGACTGGCTCTGGGAGGGGAGTGTGGCCTCCCTGGTCTCAGAGCCTGGGGGGCCCTCCAGGCAAGAGGTAGAGAAGCCTGGGGCAAAGTGGCCCGCGGCCGGCCACTAGGGGGCTCCGCCAACGCTAATGGCAGTGGGTAGGGGAGCCTGGTGGCCACTGTGGCTGGCTGGCGGAGGAGGTGGTGGGGGTGGGGGGAGGGCGAGACGGGAAGCCCTGGCCCAGGAGTGCTGTGGCAGCCAGCAGTTGGGGGGATGCGGGCGCGGGGTGGGGGATGTTCCCCTCCTGTCGCGTCCTGAGATTCCCGGGGGGCCAGGGCAGGGTGCCCTCTGTCCCTCTCTGGCTTAGGAAGGGGGACCCTCCAGGGCGCGGGCGGGCGGCTAGGATCCTCCTCCCTCAGCTCATCCACCCCCCATCCCCAGGCCCCACCCGCCACAAAGGACCAGAAACCATCATCCTACCGAGCCAGCCATGCCAGCCATGCCACCCGGCCATGCCGGAGACCTCTCACAGGAGGGACCCACCCCCCATACCCCCCCAACCCCCCCAACCCCCCACCCCCCCCACACGCCGCCCCACATCTGCCCCCCCCCAGATCCTAGGGCCCCGGTGTCTGTGTGCATCTTGGGGACGCATAGGGGAGGTGTTCTAAGTGAGGAAGTGTTCGAGCGTTTCCTGTCCCCCGCAGGCCCTTTCCTGGCTGGACTTGGAGTCCAGGTGGTTGAGTGTGAGAGAGGGCAGGAGCGCAGTCCAGAAGGGAGTGGGCCCCTTCAGGGGTGGCTAGATGTCCCTTAGTTGCTCCCACCTGCAGTTTACTGAGGATGGAGGTGCTTGGGGCGAGGAGGTTGCCTGAGTCATCTCAGATGTTTTCGGGGAGGGCGGGGGTGCCTTTTCCAGTGCCTTCCTCTGGGCTATTTCCTGGGAGCTGGGCATAGTTGGGTGCTGGAGGCCTGGACCCCTCAGGGGGCTCAGAGGCATTGTGAGGCTTGTTTGCTGTGGACCCGCCCCTTCTTTGGGGTGAGGCTGCGTGGAGGTAGACACTCAGCCATACAGACTGGGGTCAGGGCCTTGGGCTTGGCTTGATGTGTGTTGGTTGCTGGGGAAGGGCGAGGAGGCCTGGTTGGGGGATTCCACGTGTAGAAAGAGGTTAGGCAAGCAGCAGCTGGTATATTCTGTCCTCCTTCTCTTGACAGTATACTTCCTCCAGGCCACTGTGGTTGGGGAGCCTTTCCTGTCCTGTCTGTGCAACCCTTGGTGGAGGTCCTCCAGGCTTCACTCTGCTCCAGGCTTAAGAAGTGGGCTGTGAATGTCCCAGTAGAGGTCTCAGCAGCTGCTGCGGCTCGGTTGGGGGTGTTAGTGGTGGTGGTAAGAAGACAGCTGTGTCTTCTGTCTCGGCTCTCCAGCTCAGCCATCCTTGAGTTGAAACAGGAGGCCTCTGGGGGTCCAGGTGGTGGGACCTGTGTGAATTGGGGAGGGATCCAGTGAATGTAGCCTTTCTCAGAAGTTATTGGAGAAGAGGGGTAGAGGTGTTGGTGTGGATAGCTTGTTGTGTGGAATAGCAATCCAGAAGATGTAGGCAGTGTGGTTGTGCTGGGTGCGTAGGGTAGTTTTTAGTTTGGTGTCTACGTTGTAACTCATTTCTTTTTGTGTGTGAGTTGCGAAGTCGGAAATCTGTGATTTTCTGCCTTGGAATCCAGAGTCTTGAAGGTCTGCGTGTCCTAGAAGGTGGAGAAAGAGATACCTGATGTTGGGAAGCTCTCTGGAAATATATACCCTTAAGTCCTGAGCAAGATATATTGAAAAATTATCGTGCTGTGCAATAACTTTGGTTTCCCTCTGCTGGGATAATGAGCCTTGTCTCCAGGAGTAGAAGGCACCTGGTGGAGTTGAATTATACTCACCTGTTTCTTTGTAATCCTATCCCTTTGTCTTTTTCACGAATTCTTGGAACCTACCTTTGTGTGTCCCCTATATAAAAATAAAGAATTCCAGTGGCTCTCTTTCTTTTCATGGATCCCTAAGGGCAGACAGCCGTCTCTGGATTTTCAAAATGTACTTTTGTGATTTTGCGTGCTTTCTTCACCATTTTCTTAAGTTAACGGCATAATCATTTGTGAACGTAGCACAGTTTATCAGCTAGAATAGATGGCAGTAAATATAGGCCCTACTGGGAATCTATGAAGGTAGTTGGTAAAATGTATATGTTTGAAGTGTAGCCCTATCCCATAAACAACCTTTTTGTGACCTATGGTTTAACTAATGTGGAGTTTTTGTATTTCAAAATGGCTAAGTAAGAAGTTTTGATTTTATGTACTTGAAATTAATGTGTAGAGAATGAAGGGAGAGGAGAGGTTGTTTTATTTGTGGGATGTTAAAATTCTAGAAGTTCTCTGTTCATTTTATTTTTACTTTCTAGATTTATTTAAGACAATTTGGCAAATAAATCTGCTGAGTGTCTCACTACATCCTTACCAAAAATTAAAATTGAGTTAGCTATAACTCAGCTCCTGTCACACAGATTCAAGGCTCTAACCTGCCCTTGGCAATCCTTTTAACCTTTAGATAACCTGGGGTGGGTACCAAACCCACACTTGGTGGCCAGCATCTTCCGCTGGAACCAGCTTTTGAGTTGGGAGACTTTTGGGGTGCCCACAAGCTTTGAAGGGAGAGTGCAAAAGACAGAGGCACAACTGCTCTGCGAGCTGGCTAACTGGTGAGGACAGTTCACATAGAGAAGGCAGGCCACCTCCTACCCATGGGATCCTGCCCAGGCATGGGAAGTCTGTGGCGCCAGGGGAAGCTCCGCACAGCCATTTGCTCACCTTTTTCATGGGCACATGCCCTAATGAGATGGAGGCAGCACACAGGGAAACCTGGCTTTCCGTTCCCCCTTCTTGCCAGCTGGCCTGTCAGTCAGGGGAACACAGTGCCACCACTCGAACCTCTGGGACCCCGGAGGGCTGGTGAAATGCCTACACACTGTGGCCATAGAGGGACTCCATGCAGGGGAAAGCAGACAAATCCAACGGAGTTCAACCAACAGAGGAAGCTCTTTGGAGGCTTTCCCAAGACCCTGCCTTGGGCAACAAGTGGACTCAAATGGTAGAGGGAGCTTCGCAAGGCAGTAGCAGCTGGTGGCTGCTCCCAGTGGCCACATCCACAGGCTCCAAGCTGTTTGGTCAACATGACAAGTGCCCTCAAAAGCACATACTAAATGGTGCAAAAGCCTTGGCAGGATTTCAACCCTGTAATCTGACATGTGAAATGGGTCGGGCTCTGCCTCCATGCTTCTAACATTCTTCTTTCTCACACAGGCTGGCCACAGGAATTACAAGGCCTGCACCCAAATGTTATAAGATTCCTTCATAATTTTTATACATTGTAACTAAATACGACATCTCTTTTTCAGGCAAAATCAGGTTTCACAAGCTTTTATGTTGCTGCCCTAATCCTAATGTGTTCTCAAAGAGATTTAAAAAATCTGATTTTTAACCCTCAATAGGTTTCCTTAGAAATTCTTTATGGCTGTGTTATTAAGGAAAATTACAGAGATAATATTACATTTATGAGTGATGCCTGTGTTTGGTTTTTATTTTTGGTTTTTATTTTTGAAGATTATAAGAGTACATTTGATCATCATGTGATTTAAAAAAAGACCAGCAATCTGAGTATAATTTTCTCACAACCTCTCATGACAATGAAATATCTGTATTCTCCTTGGTTTCTAACTATGTAAATACAGAATATAGACAGATATGTGCACAGAAATTTTGAGATTAGACTGTACTCCTAGTTAACAATAAGTTGAAATGGATCCAAATATTTTGAGAAGCATGTGGTTTCATAAGATAATTATAACTATACATTTTATTGTTAATACATATTTTTCCAATTATTTAATTAATCTATATTCTTTAATTCATAGGATAATTAAAATATATCTATTTGTTTATTTAATAGGAGTCTATTTTCTTCCAATTATTTTTCAATAGAAAACACATAATTTATACCTTTTTTACATGCATTTATCTGACACTATGCTTTTTTGGTTACAAATGTTTAAGATAAATATATTTTACTAGAAAAAAATTTTTTTCAAGAGATAATACAACCATCAAGTAATCTCTAATTCTCAAATTATTATTTTTTTCTTATTCAAATTATTGTACAAAATTTTATAAGATTATAAACAAATATGATTCTGTCAACAGAAATGTCCAAGGGCTTTAACTATATTTTCATTGAGATATTTCTTCTTATCAAGGTACAATAAATTTGTTTAGATGCTAAGATTTACAGAAATTCTTCCAAAGTGTAATAAAGAAATATTCTAAAAGGAGAAGATACTTTTACAGAGAGGAAGCACACATTGGAGGTCCTACAAAGAAGAAAGAAATCATCTTTGGGTAAAACATAAGTCTTTATATTCTAGACTTTAATGATAAAGGGATCTTCCTAAATAGGGAAATATTTATATCATTATCTAGACAGATTATTTAGAAAGTTAAAACAATTGAGAAACAGATTTATGTATAACTGTACTGGCTATATATATAGACTAATCAATTCTAGGATATTTCAGGCTATTTCCTTGACTTTGTTATGCTGATGTAAACTAAGATTTTTGTCTACATTCTGACATGACAGAGCTTATTAAAATATTAAGCTTATACCTAATAATTCTTGCTGTTTGAACAAGGACCAATTTTTAATGAATCCAATTCATACATCCTTAGTCAAACAATAAATGAGTTAAATTCCAATATTGACACTTCTCCTTGGAGGCTAAAATTGATTGATTCAGACATCAGTAATGATTACTGCTGATTCTTATGTATTACTTCTGTTTGTTGGATGTTTGTAGGATTTGGGAGAATACTCTATTAGGACTGGTGTCCTCCAAATTAAAGTCAAATGTTAGTTTTGAACAATAAATGTTACAAACTTTGTGGGAAATTTATTGTATTACATAAATTCTCTGATTGAACTTATAATCCATGAAACATTGTAAGACTTGTATATTGCTCCCTACACTGGGAAGTAACTTTAATCATATTTTTTAACACACAATTAAGAGTCACTTATCTAAAGATATGAGGATATTTTGAGACCTTGTCTCAGATTGAGAGTTCTTTTTAAATTGTCCGTTTGCATGTAACATCAAAATTGATCAACTAGTCTATATACTAAAAAATTACAATGATCAATAAAAGGTATGTCATTTTCTTTTTAAATATTTAATTTCTAATTGTAGTTGGACACAATACCTTTATTTATTTATTTATTTTTTTATGTGGTGCTGAGGATCGAACCCAGGGCCTTGTACATGCTAGATGAGCACTCCACAACTGAGCCACAACCCCAGCCCCTGTCATTTTCATGTGTAGCCTCAGCTACTATTAACAGAGATGGCTTTAAAAAATCACCTACTGGAAAGAAAGATCAAAGGGAACCTCTCAAACTTAATATAGACCAGAACAAATTCAGGGAGATTTTTGAGAAATCCAAATTCACATGTATTGTAATATTTCAAAATTTATGCCAGATGTCTAACCTTACCTAGAGAGATATTATGCTACTACTTAGCTAAACTTTATAATAGAGGGCCACCTTAAAAACAGTTTTAAAGGAGGTTTACCTTAACCATGTCCCAATAACACAGAATAGGAACAAACCTGATAATCTGTCTAGAGCACAGACAGCTCCCCAAAACAGATATCCAACAGGTAAGCAGAATCTCTAAAAACTAATTTTAGTAAGCCTTTACAAAAATCCTGTTTTCATAGAGAGACTCAAAAAGACAGTACAACACCCTGGATTTATAGGGGGCCACCCATTTTCAAAAGATGAGTTTATCATCCAGTTAGCCCTAGAATTTCCAAGGGATTTACAAAGGTTAATATAGTCCTAGCCAAGTTTGAATGTTACACCATAGTCAAATGGAGACCAAATGAAGAAAAGGAAAGACAAACATACAGGCAGAAAGAGATTAAAATGCTAATTTTACCCCCCCCCCCCAAAATAAACTTCCTGGTTAAAAATTTTACTCCTCTTCTAAGTTTTAAACAGATTTTGGAAGCCTCTAAACATTGAAACAGGGCCTTATTTCAAGTCTTGTCAACAGTTTGTCACTGAGGAAAATAACCCTAAAAATTGTTACCCCTAAAATATTAGCCAGACAGCCATAAATTAATCAGCTGGATAGCCAATAACTTCTTTCTTTTTTTTAAACTGAGTGAGGCACTGGATTAGATTCTGAGCACCACATATAAATAAATAAATAAAAATAAAGATCTATCAACAATTAAAAAAAAAGAAATTTAACATGATAGATCTTTTCTCAACTTTAATGAGATGATGCCCTACATACATTGATATTTTTAAAATTGGTAAAGCCATGAATTATACATAATTATTAATTTTACTACATTAAATAATGTTATTAAAGATGATCATACAACTGTTTCTTTATATACAAAGATTGTTTTGACATAAAATCCCTAAAAATGTTATTGCTATCTCAATGTCATATAAAATTCTAAATTAGATCACTGTCTTAAACAAAACTGTTGACTTGTCTTTACCCATTAATATTTGAGATGCTAACTCACCCTAATTAGGTCAACACTAAGTTTGATAATAATAACAACAGTTTTACATAGATTGGTAAATAAAAGACTATTCATTTTTTGTATTAATGGTAAAAAACAAAATATCTTCTCTAGACTTATTTAACTTGTATACTTCCTATTCTGGATATATGTTTATATATTTCTGATGCCCCTAGTAAAGTCCACAGCTGCTAAGTTTTCTCTGTCACTAGCCTTACCCCAAATTAAGATAATTATTTAAGTAAATCTAGAGCTAATTTCAAAGCACAAATTTTTCATATATAATTTATTATATTTTCCATTTTTGATAATTCTATTAAAGTAAAAATCAAGTCATACAATTAATAAAAACTAAGTTTCTATTTAATATAGCCCCTTTAAGTGATTTTTGCCCAAATTCAAGACCAACTAAAGATGTTAAATCTTTTCTTATTATTTAAATACTTGATTTTAGCCTGCGACCCGCGCTGGCTTCATGAAAGAAGGTTCCAATCCTGAGAAACCGCTAGGGAGTCAAGACTCTAATTACCTTTAAAACCAGCTCCAGGACAGATCCTCCTAGCTCCAGCCTGCAGCCACCTAATGCGGTAGCGGTAGCGGGGTTTACTGGAGAGGGAGAGAGAGGGAGAGAGAGGGAGAGAGAGAGAGAGGGGGGGGGGGGAGGCGGAGGGGGAGGGGGAGGCGGAGGGGGAGGGGGAGAGGGAGAGGGAGAGGGAGAGGGAGAGGGAGAGGGAGAGAGAGGGGATTTTTATTGGGGAACAAAAAATAATTCTGAGGAAAATCCCATCCAATGAAGATTAAGGGGGGCAGCATCCCAAGGTCAGGGTGACTTGGGTCTTCTGGGTAATGGCCAGACAGGCCTCTGTACTGACAAGTCCTCGGACTTGGAGAAGGGTGGGGAAAGCTCTGACACAGCTGTGCCTAAGCGCCTCTCACCCAGCCAGGGAGGTAACTCAAACCACATGTGGGGATGGCCTCCCACACTTGGTATTCTAAAATTTAAACTAATGATATTATGACTTATGCCAGTCTTTTATTCAGTGTTAATAAATTTAAAAGCAGGAAAATAGGACCCCATACGCACACCCTAGATCTTACAAAATACTTAAGATTTTTTTCCTTAAATTGTAATATTGAGAGTCTTACTGCTGCTGAACATGATTCAATAACTTAAATCAGATTTCAAAGGAGAGTTTAAACCTGTCATCATGAAAATGACTGAAAAAAACTGGTACAGGAAGGTAAATTTCCAGCTGCAGAGTTTACAACCATGCAGCTTCATGAGTTTACCAGGTAAGTAAAAATTACAAAGAGACTCTGTGGATCCACTTCTCAGGTCCACCTTTAATGAGCCTTGCAGTGTGGACTGGAAAGGCCACCCATAAAACTAGAGTGATTGTACTGACTGTAATGGTCAGTTATACCTATATGTTGATCTTATGGTAAACAAGCTGTCTGGGAGTATCTTTTGAGAAAAAGATAGCATATGAGAAACCTAAACCAGCCAATCATGCTGGTCCTTAGAAATTAAGACTATATACCAAGACAATTGTCAAAATAGATTGTTGAAATAGATTTTTCCTATACAGGCCAGTTATTTACATAAAATATCTACCAATGTATTATTGCCCTAATCATTCTATAATAGAAATTGGCACTTTTCCTAAGTGGATTGGTTGTGCAAATGTCTTGCCAGTATAACAAAAGGTGTCTAGAAATAGTGGATATATTTTAGGCTGGTCTCCTAGAATTACATGAGGATGTCATAATTCCTAGCAACTTTAACCCTTCCTGAGATGGCATCCAAAAGGATGTTTGATGTTTGACTTCTGCCTTCAGAAGTTTTACATTAATGAAAGACCTATAAGACTCCTTAAATGTGAGAATTGAGAGAAAGGATGATTAAATATCCTGTAACCTATAAAATATGCAACTTGCCTAACTTTATCATTAGTTATAGTACAGAAAAAGGACATTGATCTTTCATCAACGTTCCTTTGTCCTATTGCCAGCTAGTATGCTTAAAGTTAACAGTTAGGCTTTGAAACAGGTGCATGCCATTAACCAGACCTAGGCAACTCTTGATCTTTTGGTCCTTCTATAATAAATAAATATTAATAAATAATAATATTATTCATTGTTTCTACAATTACAGCCTGTGGGAGGCCACTCTGAATGATTCGCATCTTCCGTCTTGGAGCAGAGAGGCTTTGACCGTCGCTGCATCTCGCAGTAACTTGGACACTGCCACTGTCCCGAAGTTTGAGGACATGTCTTCAGATATAGACATCACCCTACAGCCCTTGGGTCGAATTACACTAACAACTCCCTTGTAACCCCACCTCTTCTACCATTTTTGGATGGAACTTTCTAAGAATGAGGGTTCTCCCAATAAAAGCCTACTTCTGAACGTGTTCTCTCTCTCTCTCTCCAGCCTCTGGTGACTTTCCTCGCTCTCCCATTTGGGGAGCTTGAGGCTGAGTGTGGAGGAGCCGTCCTGAAGCTTGTTTTAAGGTAAAGTGTATGTCTGCATTTTATTTGGTATCCCTGGAAATTCACACGAGTGACCTTCAGTTCAGCTGCCTCCGCGGGCCAGGGGTGGCAACAGCCTTTATGGCTATGTTTTAAAACTTATGACAGCATGCGAATTTTCTTAATAATTTGACTTAAATTACTCCCAAGATCCTTCATAGATAAGTGCTGATAGAAGGACTGGAACTAAGTTAAATGCTCTAGAAGCCACTATAAAGAATAATGCAGATAAGCCCTCTGCTGTATGGTTTGAGGAAAGGCTTAAAAGCCATGCCAATTAAATATGTCTGTGTTACTATGGCCAAACACAATGCTTCCCAATAAAATTGGGAAAAGATTAAGAATCTTCTGATGAGTATTTGGCAGAGTAATAATAATAACCTGATCTTTTAAAGTTAATTAAATGACTTTAATCCTAAAAAAAGTTCAAATATTCTATATGATATATTATTCAAATAATATTTTTTTTTTGTGTGTGTGTGTGGTGCTGGGGATTAAACCCAGGGCCCAGGGCCTTTTGCATGTGAGACAAGCACTCTACCAACTGAGCTATATCTCCAGCCCAAATAATATGTTTTCTACTAATTCCTTTTGTGTCTCAGTAGTAGGTCAAGAAGACCTTGAACCAATAATCCAGTGACTGGAAGATATAATTCTCCAATTGCTTTTTTATATTAAGAAAGGGGAAATATGTTGGGAGCGCTCTGGAAATACACACCCTTAAGTCCTGAGCAAGAACTACTGAACAATTATTGCGCCCCACAATAACTTGGGCTTTATGTACATAGGATAATGAGGTGTGGCTCCAGGAGTAGGCATCACCCATTGGGGTTGAGTTATACTCACCTGTTCCTCTGTAATCCTATCCCTTTGCCCTTTTTTGGGAATGTTCCAAGGAACCTCCCCTTGCGTGTCCCCTATGTAAGAATAAAGAATTCCAGTGGCTCTCTCTCTTTCCATGGACCCCTAAGTTTAGAGAGCCTTCCCCGGATTTTGAAAAGGTACTTTTGTGTGTTTGAGAGCTTTCTTCACCATTTTCTTAAGTTACTGGTGTTAGATTGGTGGTGTTGACTTAGAACAAAGCAGCCCGCATGGGAAAGGAACATCAATCAGATGCCAGCAGGAAAGCCTGTCAATCAGCTAGATCTCCTGACTAACACTTGTCAATCATCAGGACCCCCTGGCCAATCCTGGAGTTCAGCCAACTCCCCTGACCAACTCCAACGGGACAAAGGACCCTAAAAACACCTTTTCCTGTCCCAAGCCCTTCCCTTCCTGATATGTTACTCAAATAATATGTTATTTGTCAAGCTTCCACGTGGTTTCTCCTCAGACCCTTCTCCTGTCCACTCTTGTCTGTCTGATGGAGTTCCACGCGCGTGGGAGTGTATCTCAATAAAGCCTCTTTAGGCAGCCTTTTTCAATCTGCCTCTTTTGGTCGCCGCCTGCCTCGCCTGATCTGGCAATTGGAATAGTTAAATTTGTGAACCCAGTATAGGTCACCAGCTAGGATAGATGGCCACAATATGGCATCCCCTGTGTGTTCATAATGGCAGAACTGGTGTGGTGCTGGAATCCTTGTTGGTGCACCTTGAACAAAGGTTGTCTTTTTTTTTTTTCTCAGCAGAGGGCGGAGGGAGTGGGCCTGTGGGAAGGGTATGTTAGCATTCGTTGAGCAATACTGCCATCCAGAGGAACTTTTGAGCAGGCCCTCCAAAATGGTGGTCGCCATGATGGCACCACCATGGACTGCGTCCAGACTGCCTAAAAAAGGGAATGTAACTCTGGGCAGGTCCATGAAAGGTGTCTTGGAGATTCCTCAGGTTACGGATTCTAGGCAAAAGCCATAGGAAGATGAACCAAAGCCACAGGGGTTTGGGCAAGCGCCAAAGGCAGGCAGCCATTGTGGCAAGTGGGTGGGACACCGGAAGTCCAGGCTCAGAAATCCTGTAGCAGCCAAGAGGGGGAAACTCCCAAGAGCTCTGAACATTGTAGGAACACCATCCTTTGGCTTCCCTGAACCCAGACTCCCTTTGTGAAGCACAATTTCCCAGAAAGAAAACTAGGAGAGCTGGAGGACTGGCAAATGAGTTTCTATTGATGATAGTATTGTATCAAGAATGACAACCCCCCCCCCCAAATGAACAAATCAGATTAAATAAAAAAGTTAAAAAAAGGAATGACAGCCCACCCTTTCCCCTAGGTGTATTCCTTCTGCCTCCCAGGGACTCCTTAATACCTCCCCACTCTTCCACCCACCCTTGACCCCAGCATCTGTGCTCAACACCCCTTGGATGGAGGAACACATCTCAATACAGGCCACCACCACAGGCAGAAAAGATTTTCAGGGCTGTAAAAGGTCTACGTGTCAGAGGGAGGGGGTCAAGACATGAGACCATGACCTTTAGTGCAATGGTGGGCCCCTGGTCCCACTGGGGAAGAGAATTCCTGCTTCTTCTAACAGAAGGGTATACGAGGCAAACAGTCCAGGCATGGGATCCATCCAACCCCTATGCAAAGATCCCTCACAGAGGTGGCCTTCATAGGACTCCAGAGTATGGGTTTCTGGTGTCAGACCCACTGCCAATCACAATGGCTGTTTTGTCTCTGCCCACTGCCTGCCTCTGGTGATGCCATAGCCCCAAATGGCCAAGGGTCACCTCCCTTGCCTCCTAAGGCCATCACACCTGCACATTCCTCCCTGCCCTTTCCTGACTCAGACCCACCTTGTAAGCCACTCCCTCCTAACCCATCCCCAAGAATTCCACTAGTATTAGTAGGATAGTCAAATGAGTTCCTCTTGATGGCAGTATTGCTTCACTAATGTTAAACTGTCTTTCCACTAGGTCCTTTCCCTCTCCCATTTGTTGAGCAAAAAAAATGCAAATTATTGTCCAAGTGGTTTCTAACATGATGGCAGCTAGCTACCATAGCCACCCCGGAGAAGCATAAGCCCATTCTGTCATTTTTCCCACACTGCAAGGTAGAAACAAACCTAAGGGCTGTTTGAGCAGGCCCTCTACACTTCACCTGCTTTCAAAACAAGAAGGGAGATCTACCCTACAAGACACCCTAGCCTTGCATCTGACCTCCAGCTTTCCTGACTATACCTTCTAGCACACGAAGCTTCGGGGAGACTGCAGGGAAAGGCTGGTCACAGGAATCAGAGCTTGCAGTTGGAACCAAAGTTATCATGTGCCTTCTGGGTAAACATTGTGACTTGGACACTCACATGGAGCATGAGGGGCCATTTCCTCCCTGGGCTTAAGGGTGGCCTACAGACACACAAAAGCCAAATGTGTGGTGAAAACATGGTGGTTCTCTGGGGATGGTCAAGGGTAGGTTACAGGGGAGAGTACCATGTGCCCCTCAAGATATCCACTGCAATCTAACACTGGGCCTAGACTCACTAAGACCCTATACAACTCCCATCAGAAAGAGTACATGGGTGAACATATAGAGGCTTGACAGGCCTCCTGTTTGAAGACCAGGAGCCCTGGAGTAGACAGTTGAAGCAAAAGCATGCTTGTGTCCCAACAGACCCCCTCAGTTTATATTCTCTCAAGAATGCTTCAGATAACATCAAGTGGACTTTGACAGCCCACTTCTTGTGCCTGACACATAAAGCTAGGAGTACAATTAACACCTCTCTTCTCATCCCTTTTGTACTTCTCGAGTTTTCTTCCAGCCAAAGACTCTCTTTCTGCTTTCTTCCTTTCCCGGGACCAGACCAGGATCCCTTCACACCTAAGGAGGACACAGATCCTAGAAGGTTCAGACATTAGAACAGACTGACACCCATTGAGGCCAACCCCAGGGAAGCCAGAGCTGATATCCATATCACCAATGCCAATGTCACCACAGGACCCCTCCTGCACTTTACCTCCTTCCTCCAGCCTTCATCAAGTCACATTTTGACTTGGTCTTTTTTCCTCCTGGAAGGGCCAAACCCAGCATGGGAGCCATGGGCCATGGAGCCAACACATGTGTCCATCAAGCCAGAGTCTGTTTTCCTCCTCAGGATGTGTGCCATGGGAAAAATAGCTAAGCCTGACATACACATCCCAGTGGATCTCCATTCAGGATGCATGGGTCACCCCACAACTACCCTTCGGGTCCTGTCTCCTTGGGTCCCACCAGAGAATCCAAGCATGCCCCTTACATTGAGGGGTAAGACTCTATAAGCTAACTTTCTCCTTCTACTATCCACTCCTAAGAAAGAACACTACCCAACCTGTTGCCTCAAGAATGTCCTATGAGAGGTTCACAAAGAGTTGCAAAATCTCAGGTAGAGGGACCACTGACAAGGGACAATGTGCAAATATGCTCCCTCCTAGGACTCACTCCCCCCACCCAACAACCCACATAAAGATCCTGGCAGCCAGGAGGAAATCCACGCGGCCCACCAGGTCAGATAAGACCAGGGGGAAGGGCCACAGTCGGGCACGCTTGCATGCCCAGGGGTGCTGTCCACGATGAGGAGGCCTGTGGATATAGAAAGCACACACCCGGCGTCCACTTGAGCTCCCGAAAAGGCGGGGGCGCGCAGGTGAAAGGCACCAGTGCCCCCCGCCCCCGAGGAAGCCCATCCCAGGTGTCACAAACGGAGACCCCACGGGGAACGCCCTAATGCCTGCTGACCTGCCTGCCTGCGCCCACCCCCCCCCCCCAGATCCCAGCAGACTTTCTGGAATCCCCTCGGGTGGAGAGACACACGCCTCTGATCCACTGGCCTGATCCCCTCAGCCACCAGGCCCCAAGGAAGTAGCGGGTGGGAGGGGTCTTAGGGGTGGGGTCGCCCGGGATGGTCTGGAGGTTGGGTGGCGGTTGGTGGTCTCAGGGTTTGCGGTTTGCGCCCTGGGGACGGCGGTGGCAGGGCCCAGGCTGAGGACCAGAGCCCCCCACACCCGCCCTCCCGCCTGAAAGGACACGCCCCCTCCCGAACCCAGAAAGGGCTGCCTGGCCCCCAGGCCGGCACCCCTGGGATTCGTGGGACCCCTCGGGAGAGGAGCAACCCGGATCCCTCACACAGGGAGCCGCCCCAGGACTCCTGATCCTGGGACTCCCGAGCGAGCGGCACCCGCCAGCCACAATGGCTGACCGCCTCCGCGGGCTGCCTGCCCTGGCGCTGGCGCTTGCGCAGTCCCCAGCGGCCACGGGGGCTCCTTCCTCCTGGCTTCTGCCTGGCCTCCAGAGCTGGAGGGACCTCCCAGGGAGGCCTTCCAAGCCCCTGCCCTGAGCCCAGTGTTCCTCGCTCCCCTTGATAGCCGGGGTCCCCGAGCGCCCCTTCCCCACCCGCCAGTTACCAAGATGGCACCCGCCATACTGGCGGGAAGGCAAACGGGTGCCTCTTGATGGCAGTGTTGCTCCACGAATGCCAACTGCCCTCGCTGCGGTCTGCTCCCTCCGCCCTTTGCTGAGTAAAAAACGCCAATCTGCTTCTGAGGGGAGGACAACATGGACTCTTAACATGGCGGCAGCGGCTCTGCCATCTTGTCCGCCCTGGGGAAGCCAGATTTCCCGGGTCGGTCTCCATCCCACCTCCTGGGCTCCTGGGCTCCGGGGCTCTGACCCACAAGGCAGGGACCCGAGGGGATGCACTCTGCCACGGCCTGTGGGAAAAGAAGGGAATGGATTCTCCGCCCCCCCCCCACACCCCAGCCAGTAGCCCTGACCCGCTGCAGTGGCCACACCTTCTGGCCTGGCATGCACTGCTTGGGAGAGTCCTCCAGGAAAGGCTGGGCTGAGGGCACTGCCTCCCCTCCCTGCCCCTTGCTGCCAAGGCCAATGCCTGCCCTGGGTGGCTGGGGAGCTGGGGCTTGGAAGCATTGTGAATGGCACATTCACAGGGCACACTCAGGGCCCTGTTCCAGCGTGGGCTCAAGGACAGACACAGACAACACAGGAGTCAAGTCTGGGCTGACACGGTGGTACCCGGACCCATTTGCTCACACAGGCCTCCCACCCACCCAACTCCCAAACCCTGCCATGGGTAGGTACCATGGAAGAATACCCAGATACACTTTGATGGCAGACACAGACACAGACACACACACAGTTCTCCTTGCCAAGTGGACTGATCTCAGTGGGCGTCCCTTGCCAACTCCCACCAGGTATGCCTGGCTGGAAACCTAAGGGCCTCCCTCCTGTTTGGACACCCTGAACTCTGGGGTGGACAGCAGAATCCCACGTTGTGACTTCTTACCACCACCATCACCCCCCCCCCCATGTGCAGCTGTTGCTCCCACATCAAGTGCTACTGCATGGAGCACTGTATCACTGGGAGTCCCCCCAACCGGTGCTGAACACATAGGACCCAACCTCTCTGCCCAGAGAGTAAGTAGCCTGGAAGAAGTATCCTGTGGAGAGTAGAAGCACATTATATATAGACACCTGCCTGCCGGGCCTATTCCTGAGCTCAGACCACCGACATCTCTCCCAGATCCAGCCCTCTCTATCTATGTTCAGTCCTTCTCTCTCTCCCCTCCCTCTCTCTCTATTTCAGTTTCTCACTCTCTCTCCCCCTTACCTCTACCCTCTGCTCCCTCTGATTTCTCCATACCTTTTTCTTTGATGCTTCTCTCCTGACATTCTCCTGGTCTTTCTGGATTTCTTCCCTTCCAGGGACCAGACCAGGACCCCTTCACCTCTAAGCAGGACACAGGCACGGAAGGATCAGAGAGGCATTTACAAGAGACAGCGAGAACCCTGGAGGCCCAACCCTGGGAACCCGGAGCCCAAATCCCCATCCTCATCGTCAATGCCACAGCCAGCTCAGCACAACTGGCCTGCACCTCTTCCACCTTGCCCAGCCGCCCCCCCTCCCCCGCCCCAAGTCACTGTTGAATTGGTCTTGTTCCTCCTGGGAAAGCCCACCCCCGGCACTGGAGCCATGGGGTCATGGTGTCAAAGCATATGTCCACACAGCGGGAGTCTGCTCTAGGAAAAACACACACTCCAGGTACATGCATCCCAGTGAGTCCCAGTGGATCGTCCTCACTGGATTCGAGAGACACCCCACATCTCCCCCTCGGGGCCCTCTTCTGTTACCTTGGCTCCCACCAGAGAACCCCAGCTTCCCTCTGGAGGGTTCAGACTCCACAAGGTCACTTCCTCGGTCTACTGTCCACCTCTGAGTCTCACACACACACACACACACACACACACACACACACACACACACACACAAAGGCTCCTTGCCACACAGCTGGCTCTCAGTAGGGGTCTCTCCCCAACTCCCATGAGGTGTGCCTGGTTGGACACCTAAAGGCCTCCTTTGGACGTCGCGATCCCTGGGGTGAACAGCAGAAGAGGATCTGACTTTGTGACTTCTTACCACCACCATCTCCACCACCAGCACCAGCACCAGCACCACTCTCCACGTGCAGCTGCGGCTCCCCCATCAAGGCCACAAACAAGATTAACAACATACCAGAACCTGTGGCCTCCAGAGTGTCCTGAGAGGTCCTTTGGCGCTCCAGAGTTGCACCACCCTGAGGGAGGGGGGGACACCGACAGGGACAAGGCACAACTCTGCTCCCTCCTAGGAATCGCTCCCCACCACTCCTCAAGCACCCAAGCAAAGATCAAGGCAGCCAGGAGGAAACCCACCCTGCTGGCTAGACCTAGGTGCGCCCAGGTCGGAGAAGGCCAGGGGAAAGGGCCACAGTCCAGCACGCTTGCACGCGCGGGGGTGCTGTACATGGTGAGGAGGCCTGTGGATATAGAACGTGCACACCTGGCGTCCACTTGAGCTCCCGAAAAGGCGGGGGCGCGCAGGTGAAAGGCGCCACTGCCCGCCGCCCATGGCAGAGGGCCCCTGAGGAAGCCCATCCCAAGTGTCACAAATGGGGCCCTCGCGGAGGGTGGAGCCTGAGGTTCCCTCTGGACCTTTCCTGCCTGCCTTCCCACTTTGCGGGCAGAGGGGCAGAGGAGGGCCGCCCTCCCCATCACTGCTGCCCAGCTTTCTCCCCTCCCCTGTGGCCTACCTGGCACCGCACAGGACCAGGCTGGCACACAGGGGCTGGGCTCCTGGTGACACCCCGGGCCAGGCTTCCTGGGGGCCCCTGGGTCTCTCCCGCAAGGTGACTGGAAGGGAGAAGTCCAACTAGCAGTCCCTGACCTGTGTGCTATGGCACAGGCCTGCGGTGGGCAGGGGAACGGGTGGGGAATCGCCTCTGGTGCCACTGGCGCTCCCTCTGTGGAACCTGCGGAGATGAGCCCGCACTCGCCACGCATCTCTGGCCGCCCTGTCACCCCTTGGACCCGGGTGGGCATTCCTGCATGGTGGTGGGCAGGAGGGCCTGCAGGCTGGCTCTCTGCCCCAAGGGGACCTATTTCCTTCCTGCCTGCTCAGGCTAACCCACCCAAACTCCAGGACCAAGGGAGACCCCATGGGGGACGCCCTAATGCCTGCTGAATGCCCGACCCGCCCCCTCACACACACACTCAGACCCAGCTGACTTTCTGGATGGCCCAGAGGTTGGGTGGCGTTTGTTGGTCTTGGGGTTTGCGGAAGGTTTGCGTCCTCGGGGGTGGCGTGCTGGGCTGAGGACCACAGCCCCCCACACCCGCCCTCCCGCCTGAAAGGACATGTCTGCTCCTGAAGCCAGTAAGGGCTGCCAGGCCTCCAGGCTGGCACCCCTGGGATCCCTGGGACCTCTCGGAAGAGGAGCAACCCGGATCCCTCACACAGGGAGCCTACACAGGATTCCTGAGCCTAGGCCTCCTGCGCTGGCACCAGCCAGCCACAATGGCTGACCGCCTCCATGGGCTGCCTCCCCTTGCGCTTGCGCAGTCCCCGGCGGCCAGGCTGCACCTTCCTCCTGGCTTCTGCCTTGCCTGCAGAGCTTGAGAGACCTCGCAGGGAGGCCTTTCAAGCCTCTACGCTGAGCCCAGTGTACTCCCCTTGTTAGCAGGGGTCCCTGAGTGCCCCTTCCCCACCCGCCAGTTACCAAGATGGCACCCGCCATACTGGCGAGAAGACAAACGAGTGCCTCTTGATGGCAGTGTTGCTCCAGGAATGCCAACTGCCCTCGCTGCAGTCAGCTTGCTGCAGTCGGCTCCCTCCGCCCTTTGCTGAGTAAAAAAACGCCAACCTGCATCCCTCAGAGGGGACAACAACATGGACTCTTAGCAAGCAGGTGGCTCTGCCATCTTGGCTTCCCTGGGGAAGCTAGATTTCCCTGGTGTCTGACCTCTCCCACATCTGGGACTCTGGGTTTCTGACCCACAAGGCAGGGACCTGAGGGGATGTCCTCTGCCATGGCCTGTGGGACAAGAAGGGAATGGATTCTTCCAGGCCAAACTCTGTGACCATTGGAGTTCCCAGTGGGTAAGCCCTAATGCTGGCTTACCTCTCTCAATGGCCCCTCCCCAGCACCACACATGTCTAGTGAGAACCTAGCTGACTTTCTCCAATCCTGTGATATCATGGCACACACCTTGGAGCCACTGGTGTGATGCACTTTGTCACCAGGACCCTGGGATGTAGGGGGTAGGAGGGGGCTTAGGGGGCAGGGTGGCCTGGGATGGCCCAGAGGGGTTCCTGGGGATGGCCTGTAGCCTGGGTGGTGGTTGGTTGTCCCCGGGTTTGTGGTTTTTGGGGTGTTGGTGGGCTGGGCTGATGACCCTAGCCACCCCCCAAAAGACCTGCCCCCTTCCTAAGCCAGAAAAGGATAAGGGGCGACCTGCCTATGCCCCCAGGCCGGTACCCCTGGGATCCCTGACACAGGGAGCTGCTATGGGGCACTTTAGCCTGGGAGTACTGAGCCTGCGCCTCCTGCGTGGCACCTGCCAGCCACAATGGCAGACTGTCTCCCTAAGGCTCCACTTGTTAGCCAGGGCCCCAGCACCCCTTCCCCATCTGCCAGGGCAAAAATGGAACTTGCCACACTGGCGGGAAGGAAAATGAGTTCCTCTTGATGGCAGTATTGCACCACGAGTGCCAACTTCACTTGTTGCAGTCCGCTCCCTCCCCCCTTTGGTGAGTAAAAAATGCCAATCTGCATCTGAGGGGAGGAAAGGGACTCCAATATGGCAGAGGCTCTGCCATCTTGCCTGCCTGGGAAGCCAGATTTCCTCGTCTCAGGCCTCTCCCACATCCAGGGCTCCGGGTCTCTGACCCTCAATGCAGGGATCCGATGGGATGCCCTCTACTAGGGTCTGGGGGACAAGAAGGAAATGGATTCCCAGCCAGTAGCACTTAGCGGGCCGCCTCAGTAGCCACACCCTCTGGCCTGGCATGCACTGCTTGGGAGAGTCCTCCAGGAATGGCTGAGCTCATGGCACCCTGTTGCTGCTAAGGGCAGCATGTGCCGTTGGGTAGGGAGCCATGGGGAAGCATTGTGACTGGGACACTCACAGGGCACACTCGGGGACAGCATCCACCCTTGGCTCAAGGACAGACAAACAATAGAGGAGCCAAGTGTGGGCTGAAACGGTGCCACCCAGATCATTTGCTATGCAGGCCCCCGACCCAACCCTCACACCCTGATGCCCCCAATTCTCCTTGCCACCTGGCCTGCTCTCAATAGGGGTTCCTCCCCAACTCCCACCAGATGTGCCTTCTGAATACCTAAAGGCCTCTTGGTTGGACACCCTGATCCCTGGGGTGGACAGCAGACGTGGAATTCCACTCTTACCATCACCACCATCAGCCCCATCTGCCCATGTGCAGCTGTGACTCCCCCATCCAGGTGACAACAAGAGTAAAAACACATCCCAACCTGTGGCTTCTAGAGTGTCCTGAAAAGACCCTCAGGGCTCCAGACTTGCACCAACCTTGTGTTGCAGACCACCCACAGGACAATGCACCACTCTTCCTCCTAGGAATCACTCCCCACCCACCCACACAAAGATCTCAGCAGCTAGGAGGAAACTCATCTGGGCAGTGGACAACTTGCTACTCCAGAAGGGAGGTGCTGTCCAAGATGTCCAAGCCTGTCCAAGTAGAACCAAGGGACTCGGTGCATGGGGCATCCACTTGAGCTCCTGAAGGGGGGTGTGCAGATCAAAGGCACCAGTGCACACCACCCACCGCAGTGGGCCCCCGAGGATGTCCATGCCAATTCATGCTGTGTGCCTCAAATGGGGCCATGAGGGAGGGTGGAGCCCCGAGGTTCCTTCTGGACCTTTCCTGCTTGCTTTCCCACTTTGCAGGCCGAGGAGCAGAGGAGGGCTGCCCTCCCCATCACTGCTGCCCAGCTTTCTCCCCTCCCCTTTGGCCCACCTGGCACCGCACAGGACCAGTCCGGCACCCAGGGCCTGGGATCCTGGTGACGCCCGGGTCAGGCTTTCTGGGGGCCCCTGGGGTCTCTCCTGCAAGGTGACTGGAAGGGAGAAGTCCAACTAGCAGTCCCTGACTTGTGTGCTATTGCACAGGTGTGCAGTGGGCAGGGGATGAACCTGCACTTGCCATGCGTCCCTGGCGGCCCTATCACCCTTGGACCTGGGTGGACATTCTGGGCTGGTGGTGGGGAGGAGGGCCTGCAGGCCGACTCCCTGCCCCAAGGGGACCCATTTCCTTCCTGCCCGCACACGCTAACCCACCCAAACTCCATGAACAACAGAGACCCCATGGGTGGGATGCCCTAATGCCCACTGACCTGCCATGCCCCCCCCACACACACACACATTAAGACTGCAGCAGACTTTCTCCAATCCCCTGGGGTGGAGAGGCACACACCTTGGAGTCACTGGCCTGATCCACTCAGCCACCAGGCCCCAAGGATGTAGGGGGTAGGAGGAGGCTCAGGGGATGAGGTTGCCCAGGATGACTGGGAAGGGTCCCAGGAGGGGTCCCAGGGGATGGCCCGGAGGTTGGGTGGCCCTTGGTGGTTTTGGGTTTGCAGATGGTTTGCGTCCTCCTGTGTGGCGGACCGGGCTGAGGACCATAGCCGGTCACCCCTGCCTCCCCCCCCGCCCCCCCCCCAAAGGACAAGCCGCCTTCCAAAACCAGAAAGGGCTGCCTGGCCCCCAGGCCAGCACCCCTGGGATCCCTTAGTACAGGAGAGGAGCAACCTGGATCCCTCACACAGGGAGCCTCCACAGGACTCCTGAGCCTGGGCCCCCAAGCTGCACCCGCCAGCCACAATGGCTGATGGCCTCCATGGGCTGCCTCCCCTGGCGCTTGTGCAGTCCCTGGTGGCCATGGGGCACCTTCCTTCTGGCTTCTGCCTCACCTCCAGAGCTGGAGGGACCTCCCAAGAAGGCCTTCCAAGCCCCTGCCCTGAGCCCAGTGTATACTCCCCTTGTTAGCCGGATTCCCGGAGTGCCCCTTCCTCACCTGCCAGTTTCCAAGATGGCACCTGCCATACTGGCGGGAAGGCAAACGGGTGCCTCTTGATGGCAGTGTTGCTCCACGAATGCCAACTGCCCTCGCTGCGGTCTGCTCCCTCCGCCCTTTGCTGAGTAAAAAAACGCCAACCTGCTTCTGAGGGGACAACAACATGGACTCTTAACCGGGTGGTGGCGGCTCTGCCATCTTGGCTGCCCTGGGGAAGCCTGATTTCCCCAATCTCTGGTCTCTCCCACATCGGGGGCTCCGGGGCTCTGACCCACAAGGCAGGGACCCGAGGGGATGTCCTCTGCCATGGCCTGTGGGACTAGAAGGGAATGGATTCTTCCCAGCCAAATTCATGACCATCTTAGATCCCAGGGGGGACTCCCTAAAGGCCGCTTACCTCTTGCACCTGCCCCTCCCCAGCACCAAACACCTCCACTGAGAACCTAGGCAGACTTTCTCCAATCCCGTGGGATGGAAGCACACACCTAGGAGTCTCTGGCCTGATCCACTCAGCCACTAGGATCCAGGGATATAGGGAGTAGGAGGGGGCTTAGGTGGTGAAGTTGTCCAGGATGGCCCAGAGGGGTCCCTAGGGATGGCCCGGAGGCTGGGTGGCGGTTGGTGGTCCCAGGTTTGTGGTTTTAAGGGTATTGGCGGGCTGGGCTGAGGACCCTAGCCCCCCTCCTGACCCGCCTGAAAGGACACGCCCCCTTCCTAAGTTAGAAATGGGTAAGGGGCCACCTACCCAGGCCCCCCAGGCCCACCTCCCTGGGATCCCTGACACAGGGAGCTGCCATGGGACACCTGAGCCTGAGACTTCTAGCCTGAGTTTCCTCTGGGGCACCTGCCAGCCAGAATGGCTGACTGTCTCCCCTAGGCTCCACTTGTTAGCTGCCTGCCCCCCCCCCTCCCCAGCATGCCACACTGGCGGGAAGGAAAACGAGTTCCTCTTGATGGCAGTATTGCACCATGAGTGCCAACTTCACTTGCTGCAGTCCGCTCCCTCCCCCTTTGGTGAGTAAAAAAAAAAAAAAAAAAACGCCAACCTGCATCTGAGGGGAGGAAAGGGACTCCAACATGGCAGAGGCTCTGCCATTTTGCCTGCCTGGGAAGCCACATTTCCTTGTCTCAGGCCTTTCCCATATCCAGGGCTCCAGTTCTCTGACCCTCAATGCAGAGATCCGAGGGGATGCCCTCTGCCATGGCCTGTGGGACAAGAAGGGAATGGATTCTTCCCCCCACCCCCACCCCCGCCCCAGACACCCCAGCCAGTAGCCCTGACTGGCCTGCCACAATGGCCATATCTTCTGGCCTGGCATGCACTGCTTGGGAGAGTCGTCCAGGAAAGGCTGTGCTAAGGACACCCCCCTTGCTGCCAAGGCCAACGCCTGCCCTGGGGGGAGGCCGAGGGGGGCGTTGGAGAAGCATTGTGAATGGCACACTCACAGGGCACACTCGGGGCCCTGTTCCAGCGTGGGCTCAAGGACAGACACAGACAACCACAGGAGTCAAGTCTGGGCTGACATGGTGGTACCCGGACCCATTTGCTCACGCAGCCACCTCCCCCAACCCCAAACCCTGCCAGGGGTAGGTCCCTTGGGAGGATACCCAGATGCACTTTGATGGCAGACACAGACACAGACACACACACACAATTCTACTTGCCAAGGGGACTGGTCTCAGTGGGTGTCTGTTCCCAACTACCACCAGGTGTGCCTGGCTGGAAACCTAAAGGCCTCCCTCCTGTGTGGACACTCTAATCCCTGGGGTGGACAGCAGAATCTGACTTTACTTTGTGACGGCTTACCACCACCACCACCATCACCACCATCACCATCACCCCATGTGCAGCTGTTGCTCCCACATCAAGGGCCCTTTGAGGGTCCACTCCTTCTGCCTGGAGCACTGTATCACTGGGAGTCCCCCAATGGGTGCTGAACACATTGGACCCAACCTCTCTGCGCTGAGAGTAGCCTGGAGGAAGTACCGTGTAGAAAGTATAAGAATATTATATATAGGCGCCTGCCTGCCGGGCCTGTTCCTGAGCTCAGACTCTCCAACATCTCTCCCAGATCCAGCCCTCTCTATCTATGTATAGTCCTCTCTCTCTCCCCTCCATCTCTCTGTGTGAGTTTCACTTTCTCTCTCTCTTTTTCTCTCCCCTACCTCTATTCATTCCCTGTGCCCCCTCTAGTTTCTCCATACCTGTCTCTATGATACTTCTCCCCTGGTCTTTCTGAATTTCTTCCCTTCCAGGGACCAGACCAGGACCCCTTCACCCCTAAGCAGGACACATGCGCGGAAGGGTCAGAGAGGCATTTGGAACAGATAGCGAGAACCCTGAAGGCCCAACCCTGGGAACCTGGAGCCCACATCCCCATCCTCATCGCCAATGCCACAGCCAGCTCAGCGCATCTGCCTGCACTCTTTCACCTTCCCCCAGCCTCCCCCAAGTCAGTGTTGAATTGGTCTTGTTCCTCCTGGGAAAGCCCACCCCCGGCACTGGAGCCATGGGGCCATGATGTCAAAGCCTATGTCCACCCAGCGGGAGTCTGCTCTAGGAAAAACACACACTCCAGGTACCCGCATCCCAGTGGGTCCCAGTGGATCATCACTAGATGTGAGGGACACCCCACATCTCCCTTTTGGGGACCTCTTCTGTTTCTTTGCCTCCCACCAGAGAACCCCAGCTTCCCTCTGGAGGGTTCGGACTCCACAAGGTAACTTCCTCCGTCTACTGTCCACCGCTGAGTCACACACACACACACACACACACACACACACATACACACACAGGATCCTTGCCACCCGGCCTGCTCTCAGTGGGGGTCTCTCCCCAACTCCCATGAGGTGTGCCTGGCTGGACACCTAAAGGCCTCCTTTTGGAACACCCGATCCCTGGGGTGGACAGCGGAAGAGGATCCAACTTTGTGACTTCTTACCACCACCCACCTCCACCACCAGCACGAGCACCAGCACCACCACCACTCTCCATGTGCAGCTGTGGCTCTCCCATCAAGGAGACAAACAAGACAAACAACACACCCCAACCTGTCCTTTCCATTGTTTCCTGAGAGGTTCCTTGGTGCTCCAGAGTTGCACCAACCTCCGGTGGCAGGACCACTGACAGGGGCAAAGGGCAACTCTGCTCCCTCCTAGAAATCACTCCCCCCACCCCACCCATCCACACAAAGAAGAAACCCACCCGGCTGGCCAGGATCTCAGTCCGCCCAGGTTGGATGTGTGCTATGGCACAGGCGTGCAGTGGCTAGGGGAACGGCTGGGGAATCGCTTCTGGTGCCACTGGTGCTCCCTCTGTGGAACCTGCAGAGATGACCCCGCACTCGCCAGGCTTCTCTGGCCGCCCTACCACCCTGGGTGGGCATTCCTGGATGGTGGTGTGGAGGAGGGCCTGCAGGCTGGCTCTCTGCCCAAAGGGGTCCCATTTCCTTCCTGCCTGCTCACCCTAACCCACCCAAACTCCAAGACCAAGCTGGACCCCATGGGGGACTGTCTAAATGCCTTCTTACCTGCCCTCCCCCACACACTCAGACCCCAGCTGACTTGAATCCCCTCTGGTGGAGAGACACATGCCTCAGAGCCACTGGCCATGAGGCCCCAAGGATGTAGGGGGTGGGAGGGGGCTCCAGGGGTGGGGTCGCCAGGGATGGCCTGGAGGTTGGGTGGAGGTTGGTGGTCTGCGGTTTTCATATGGTTTGCGTCCTGGGGGTGGTGCAAAGACCATAGCCCCCCCCTCGCCCCACCCCCTGAAAGGAAACATATCCTTACGAAGCCAGAAAAGGTTGCCTGGCCCCCAGGCCAACACCCCTGGAATTCGTGGGACCTCTGGAGAGGAGCAACCCGGATCCCCCCCACACAAGGAGCCGCCCCAGGACTCCTGATCCTGGGACTCCCGAGCGAGCGGCACCCGCCAGCCACAATGGCTGACCGCCTCCGCGGGCTGCCTGCCCTGGCGCTTGCGCTTGCGCAGTCCCCAGCGGCCACGGGGGCTCCTTCCTCCTGGCTTCTGCCTGGCCTCCAGAGCTGGAGGGACCTCCCAGGGAGGCCTTCCAAGCCCCTGCCCTGAGCCCAGTGTTCCTCGCTCCCCTTGATAGCCGGGGTCCCCGAGCGCCCCTTCCCCACCCGCCAGTTACCAAGATGGCACCCGCCATACTGGCGGGAAGGCAAACGGGTGCCTCTTGATGGCAGTGTTGCTCCACGAATGCCAACTGCCCTCGCTGCGGTCTGCTCCCTCCGCCCTTTGCTGAGTAAAAAACGCCAATCTGCTTCTGAGGGGAGGACAACATGGACTCTTAACATGGCGGCAGCGGCTCTGCCATCTTGTCCGCCCTGGGGAAGCCAAATTTCCCGGGTCGGTCTCCATCCCACCTCCTGGGCTCCTGGGCTCCGGGGCTCTGACCCACAAGGCAGGGACCCGAGGGGATGCCCTCTGCCACGGCCTGTGGGAAAAGAAGGGAATGGATTCTCCCCCCCCCCACACACACACCATAGCCAGTAGCCCTGACCCGCTGCAGTGGCCACACCTTCTGGCCTGGCACGCACTGCTTGGGAGAGTCCTCCAGGAAAGGCTGGGCTGAGGGCACTGCCCTACCCCCCCCCCACCACCGCCCGTTGCTGCCAAGGCCAATGCCTGCCCTGGGTGGCTGGGGAGTTGGGGCTTGGAAGCATGGTGAATGGCACATTCACAGGGCACACTCGGGGCTCTGTTCCAGCGTGGGCTCAAGGACAGACACAGACAACCACAAGAGTCAAGTCTGGGCTGATACGGTGGCACCCGGACCCATTTGCTCACACAGGCCTCCCACCCACCCAACTCCCAAACCCTGCCAGGGGTAGGTCCCTTGGGAGGATACCCAGATGCACTTTGATGGCAGACACAGACACAGACACAGACACACACACACACACACAGTTCTCCTTGCCAAGTGGACTGATCTCAGTGGGCGTCCCTAGCCAACTCCCACCAGGTAAGCCTGGCTGGAAACCTAAGGGCCTCCCTCCTGTTTGGACACCTTGAACCCTGGGGTGGACAGCAGAATCCCACTTTGTGACTTCTTACCACCACCACCACCCCATGTGCAGCTGTTGCTCCCACATCAAGTGCTACTGCATGGAGCACTGTATCACTGGGAGTCCCCCCAACCGGTGCTGAACATATAGGACCCAACCTCTCTGCCCAGAGAGTAGCCTGGAGGAAGTATCCTGTGGAGAGTAGAAGCACATTATATATAGGCACCTGCCTGCCAGGCCTATTCCTGAGCTCAGAACCCCCTGCCCCCAAACACATCTCTCCCAGAACCCGCCCTCTCTATCTATGTATAGTCCTTGACTCTCTCCCCTCCCTCTCTCTCTGTTTCAGTTTCTCACTCTCTCTCCCCCCTTACCTCTACCCTCTGCTCCCTCTGATTTCTCCATACCTTTCTCTCTGATACTTCTCTCCTGAGATTCTCCTGGTCTTTCTGGATTTCTTCCCTTCCAGGGACCAGACCAGGATCCCTTCACCTCTAAGCAGGACACAGGCATGGAAGGATCAGAGAGGCATTTAGAAGAGACAGCCAAAACCCTGGAGGCCCAACCCTGGGAACCCGGAGTCCACATCCCCATCTTCATCGCCAATGCCACAGCCAGCTCAGCACAATGGTCTGTACCTCTTCTACCTTGCCCAGCCACCCCACCTTCCCCCGCCCCAAGTCAGTGTTGAATTGGTCTTGTTCCTCCTGGGAAAGCCCACCCCCAGCACTGGAGCCATGGGGTCATGGTGTCAAAGCCTATGTCCACCCAGCGGGAGTCTGCTCTAGGAAAAACACACACTCCAGGTACCCGCATCCCAGTGGGTCCCAGTGGATCGTCCTCACTGGATGCAAGAGACACCCCACATCTCCCCCTCGGGGCCCTCTTCTGTTACCTTGGCTCCCACCAGAGAACCCCAGCTTCCCTCTGGAGGGTTCGGACTCCACAAGGTCACTTCCTCGGTCTACTGTCCACCTCTGAGTCACACACACACACACACACACAAACACACACAAAGGCTCCTTGCCACCTGGCCCGCTCTCAGTGGGGGTCTCTCCCCAACTCCCATGAGGTGTGCCTGGCTAGACACCTAAAGGCCTCTTTGGACATCGCGATCCCTGGGGTGGACAGTGGAAGAGGATACCACTTTGTGACTTCTTACCACCACCACCTCCACCACCAGCACCAGCACCACCAAAGCTCTCCATGTGCAGCTGTGGCTCCCCCCATCACGTCCACAAACAAGAGTAACACACCCGAACTTGTGTCCTCCAGAGAGTCCAGAGAGGTCCCTTGGTGCTCCAGAGTTGCACCACCCTTGGGGGGGGGGACCTACAGTGGCAAGGCACAACTCTGCTCCCTCCTAGGAATCGCTCCCCACCACTCCTCAAGCACCCACGCAAAGATCTCGGCAGCCAGGAGGAAACCCACCCTGCTCTGCTGGCCAGACCTAGGTCCGCCCAGGTCGGAGAAGGCCAGGGGAAAGGGCCACAGTCGGGCACGCTTGCATGCGCGTGCAGGGGTGCTGTACATGGTGAGGAGGCTTGTGGATATAGAACGCTCACACCCGGCGTCCACTTGAGCTCCCGAAAAGGCGGGGGCACGCAGGTGAAAGGCGCCACTGCCCGCTGCCCACAGCAGCGGCCCCCCGAGGAAGCCCATCCCAAGTGTCACAAACAGGCCCTCGCGGAGGGTGGAGCCTGAGGTTCCCTCTGGACCTTTCCTGCCTGCCTTCCCACTTTGCGGGCAGAGGGGCAGAGGAGGGCCGCCCTCCCCATCACTGCTGCCCAGCTTTCTCCCCTCCCCTGTGGCCCACCTGGTACTGCACAGAACCAGGCCGGCACACAGGGGCTGGGCTCCCGGTGGTGACGCCCGGGCCAGGCTTCCTGGGGGCCCCTGGGTCTCTCCCGCAAGGTGACTGGAAGGGAGAAGTCCAACTAGCAGTCCCTGACCTGTGTGCTATGGCACAGGCCTGCGGTGGGCAGGGGAACGGGTGGGGAATCGCCTCTGGTGCCAATGGCGCTCCCTCTGTGGAACCTGCGGACATGAGCCCGCACTCGCCAAGCATCTCCCGCCGCCCTGTCACCCCTTGGACCCGGGTGGGCATTCCTGCATGGTGGTGGGCAGGAGGGCCTGCAGGCTGGCTCTCTGCCCCAAGGGGACCTATTTCCTTCCTGCCTGCTCAGGCTAACCCACCCAAACTCCAGGACCAACGGAGACCCCGTGGGGGACACCCTAATGCCTGCTGACCTGCCCGACACCCCCCCCCACACACACAGACACACACACACACACTCAGACCCCAGCTGACTTTCTGGAATCCCCTCCAGACCCATGTCTCTGATCCACTGGCCTGATCCCCTCAGCCACCAGGCCCCAAGGATGTAGGGGGTGGGAGGGGGCTTAGGGGGTGGGGTCGCCCGGGATGGCCTGGAGGTTGAGTGGCGGTTGGTGGTCTCAGGGTTTGAGGTTTGCGCCCTGGGGACGGCGGTGGCAGGGTCGAGGCTGAGGACCAGAGCCCCCCACACCCTCCCTCCCGAACCCAGAAAGGGCTGCCCGGCCCCCAGGCCGGCACCCCTGGGATTCGTGGGACCCCTCGGGAGAGGAGCAACCCGGATCCCTCACACAGGGAGCCGCCCCAGGACTCCTGATCCTGGGACTCCCGAGCGAGCGGCACCCGCCAGCCACAATGGCTGACCGCCTCCGCGGGCTGCCTGCCCTGGCGCTGGCGCTTGCGCAGTCCCCAGCGGCCACGGGGGCTCCTTCCTCCTGGCTTCTGCCTGGCCTCCAGAGCTGGAGGGACCTCCCAGGGAGGCCTTCCAAGCCCCTGCCCTGAGCCCAGTGTTCCTCGCTCCCCTTGATAGCCGGGGTCCCCGAGCGCCCCTTCCCCACCCGCCAGTTACCAAGATGGCACCCGCCATACTGGCGGGAAGGCAAACGGGTGCCTCTTGATGGCAGTGTTGCTCCACGAATGCCAACTGCCCTCGCTGCGGTCTGCTCCCTCCGCCCTTTGCTGAGTAAAAAACGCCAATCTGCTTCTGAGGGGAGGACAACATGGACTCTTAACATGGCGGCAGCGGCTCTGCCATCTTGTCCGCCCTGGGGAAGCCACATTTCCCGGGTCGGTCTCCATCCCACCTCCTGGGCTCCTGGGCTCCGGGGCTCTGACCCACAAGGCAGGGACCCGAGGGGATGCCCTCTGCCATGGCCTGTGGGAAAAGAAGGGAATGGATTCTCCCCCCCCCCCACACACACACACCATAGCCAGTAGCCCTGACCCGCTGCAGTGGCCACACCTTCTGGCCTGGCATGCACAGCTTGGGAGAGTCCTCCAGGAAAGGCTGGGCTGAGGGCACTCTGTTTCTGCCCAGGGCAACGCCTGCCCTGTGGTGGGAGGCTGTAGGGAAGAATTGTGACTGGGACACTCACAGGGCACACTTGGGGAACGCTTCCACCCTTGGCTCAAGGATAGACCAACAACCAGAGTAGCCAAGTGTGGGCTGAAACTGTGCACCCCGACCCATTTGCTCAAGTAGTCCCTCACCCAATCCTCATACCTGACAACACACACACATACACACACAGACACACACAATTTTCCTTGCCACAGGGCCTGGTCTCAGTGGGGGTTCATCCCCAACTCCCACCAGGTTTGCCCTGATGGACACCTAAAGGCCTCTTGGTTGGACACCCTGATCCCTGCGGTGGACAGTGGAAGCAGAATCCGACTCTGCGATGTCTTACCACTACCATCAACAGCCCAATTTCTCCATGTGCAGCTATGGCTGCCCCATCAAGGAGAAAACAAGAGTAAAAACACATCCCAACCTGTGGCTTTTCAGAGTGTCCTGAGAGGACCCTCAGCGCTCCAGATTTGCACCAACCTCTGGTTGTGGGACCATCCACAGGGCCAATGCGCCATTCTGCTCCCTCCTAGGAATCACTCCCTACCCACCCCCCCCAATAGATCTTGGCAGCCAGGGAGAAAGTCATCTGGGTGGCCAACAACTTGCTATGACACAAGGGGGGCGCTGTCCAAGATGACCATGCCTGTCCCTGTAGAATGGAGGGACTTGGTGCATGGGACATCCACTTGAGCTCCTGAAAGGGGGCGCCTAGGTGGAAGGAAACAGTGCCCACCACCCACTGCAGTGGGCCCCCAAGGAAGCCCATCCAGACTCATGCTGTATGCCACAAATGGAGCCCTGGTGGCGGGGATGGCCGAGTTTCGTTGGACATTTCCTGCCTGCCTTTCCACTTTGCAGGCCCAGGGTCACAGGATAACCACTCTCCCCATCATTGCTGCCCACTTTTCTGCTTTGGTACACCACCGGCCACACCTCTTTGCCGCTCTAATATCCTTGACCCCTGGTGGGCATTCCAGGGTGTTGGCAGGTGGGAGAGACAGCCTGCAGGCCAGCTCCCTGACCCTGGGGTGCCCATTTCCTTCCTGTCTGCTCAGGGTAACCCACCCAAATTCCATGACCATCGGAGATCCCAGGGGACACCCTAATGCCATTACCTCTCCCAACCCCCCACCAGTACCACACACCTCCACTGAGACCCCAGCAGACTTTCTCCAACCCCATGGGATAGAGGCACTCACCTCAGAGCCACTAGCCTTATCCATTCAGCCACCAGGCCCCCGGGATGTAAGGGGTGGGAGGGGGCTTAGGGGGTTGGGTCGCTAGGGATGGGCCAGTGGGGTCCCTGGGGATGGCCCGGAGCCTGGGTGGCAGTCGGTTATCCTGGGGTTTGCGGTTTGAGTGGGGGTTGCCCGGCTGGTCCGAGGACCCTATCCACCCTCCCCACTGCTTGAAAGTACATGTTCCCTTCCTAAGTCAGAAACAGATAAGGGGCATCCTGCACTGGTCACCAGGCAAGTACCCCTGGGATCCCTTAGACTCCTCAGGAAGGGAGTAATCTGAATCCCTCACATAGGGAGCTGCCTTGGGACTCCTGAGCCTGGGCCTCCTGTGTGGCACCTGCAAGCCACAATCAATGACCGCCTCTGTGGGCTGCCTCCTGTGGCACTTGCATAGCCCCTGGAGGCGACAAGGCACCTTCCTCCTGGCTTCTGCCTTGCCTCCAGAGCTGGAGGGACCTCTCAAGGAGGTCTTCTCTTCCCTTGCTCTTAGCCCAGTATATGCTCCCCTTGTAGTTGCGGTCCTGATTGTCCTTTCCCCACCTGCCAGTGCCAAGATGGCACCCGCCATACTGGCGGGAAGGCAAATGAATTCCTCTTGATGGCAGTGTTGCTCCACGAATGCCAACTGCACTCCCTCCACCCTTCGCTGAGTACAAAATGCTAACTGGTGTCCAAGGGTGTTGAGAGCCACAGCCAAAGGGGCCCCAGCAAACTTCCAGCTGGCAGTCTGAAGGGCAGGGAAACAGCCCAATGAACATCACCGCAGCTTTCCTCACAGAAATCCCAGGTAGTGCATTAGGGTTGAGCCTCCCTGGCTCCACCTTCTGGCTCTTGCTTCTTGGAAGGGCACATAATTTATGCATAAGCCAGAGTCTGCCCACCCAAATACATTGTGACTAGAATCTTCCATTATTCAGTTGGTTCTATTTGCTTTAGCATCTTTGTCATCCTATAGTCCCATTGGGCATGTAAACAGTGTTCTCACATGCTTTTCTTTTCCCTTTGCTCTGTCATTTTCATACTAGTGTGGGTCAGAGTCATGTTCTACACCAAGAGCACTATTCTTTTTGATATTTGACCATTAGTCAATCATTCCACAACCTATATCAAAATTTATGTAGTGTAAAATACTTGTGTCCATGTGATTTTAAGGGTTTTTTTGGTTGTTATTTTTTCTTGAAAGGGAATGATATCAAGATATTACAGCTCTTTCAAATTACTTTGTATATCATAAGAAAGTGAAGGCTGGGTGTGCTGAGGACACCTTTGATTTCAGGTACTGTGAAGGCTTAGGCAGGAAGATTGAAAATTTATGGCTGATGTGGGTAAGTTACTAAGACCTTGTCTCCAAATTTAAAATTTTCAAAAAGGCGGGGGCTGTAGCTTAATGATAAAGTACTTCGGGACATATTCCCATCAAATAAGTAAATAAATAAATAAACATAATAATTATAATAAAAATAAAAATAATTAAGGTAGAGTGAGAGAGCTATAGTGAGAAGGCATGGAGACATTGATTTCATCTGATAGGCATGTGCACGTATCCTTTAGCACAAGCTCACTGTTCATATTCAACATTGTCCTCCCATTTTCACTGGCTTTATGAAGGGTCAGAGTATAGGGAGCTTGGAGTAAATATCAATAAGGAGGAAAAGAGAAACAAGCAGAGTTGGGAGAGGTGCTGTACTCAACAGCAGTAATGCAACAATTGGAACAACATGATTCTCCTCCCTGGTCTGTCACAGTGAATCTGCAAAGGTCCACTCTGTGGTAGATATTCTCATGGGGATCCAGGCCCAATTCTTTGACATTCTCTCCTGCACAATAATATGCTGATCTCACATTCTTTGGACTGATCTCAATAAACTTAGGTAGTCACACATTGCCTAGATTATCATCCATGTGACTCCAAATTTGATTCCCTCCATTTGGACCTCACTAAAGGGCCTTTTCTAGCACACATATTAGAATGTACAGAATTAGATTCCATTGTCCCCATTAATGGAATCCACATACTTTATCAATCTGTCCTTCTTCAGGGGAACTGAACCACTGATGTTTTCATATGATCAAATAGACTCCTTTTGCAAAATAAAGGAAGAAATCAAAGAGCACTCACCCATAATGTCAGCATCTGAAGATGACCTGTATCCCAGTGGATTCCTTTCTCTCCCTGTACTGTTTACCCTGGAAGAGACATTGTATAATTCACCAAAGTATTAGGGAAACTGAGTTTGTTGTGGGCATATTTGGGGGCTTCGTGACATCATTCCAAATAGCATATTTATATTTTCATTTATTTATTTAGGTGTTGGTCATCACACTCAGGACCTTGTACATGTTAAACACATGCTCTACCACTGAACTGAAAATCCAGAAGTGTCTCTTTTTAATTATTTTTTATTAAGATACAATTTTTTAATTTTTTTAACATTTATTTTTTAGTTGTAACTGGATATAATATCTTTATTTTATTTATTTATTTTTAGGTGGTGCTGAGGATGGAACCCAGGGCCTTGCACGTGCTAGGTGAGTGCTGAACCTCTGAGCCACAATCCCAGCCCCAAGACATAATATTTGTGTGTGTTTATAGGATTCAGTAAAATAATTCAACAAGTATGTAATGTGTAATGATCAAAGTCAGGTCTTGACCTTTCTTGATTCTGAGTTCACTGTACAAGCTTTGGCCTGAGACCTAGAGAGCTGGAGTGAATGGAAACCAAGAGCTGTTCCTGCTTATTGCCTGTTCCTGCTCCTGGGGGGATGTGGCCAAGAATGGAGATTTCTCTGAAGACAATGGGCCAGGTGGTGGCTGCAATTGAGTATTGGAACCTGGAATGCTAAGAAGAGGCCTTGCTGGAGTCCAGTAACTCAGGGAGATGTCCCTGGAGCTTGTGAATGAACATGAGACAACATGTCCAAAGCCCTATAACTGGACTCCTTGGCAGAGTCTTCTGCTAATGCTACTCACAGGGGAGCCCCTTCAAAGGAGTCATGATCAAATAAAGTTCTGATCCCTGTTCTATCCAGGACCCTGACTTTTGCCACCATCCTATTGCTCCCCAGGAAGCTACCTCAGGGAAGTAAGTCTGAGATTACTACAGAAGATCCTCTTGATGGCAATATTGCACCACAAATGACAACATGCCCTCCATGTCCTCTCCTATATCTTTTTCCTGTAACATTTTCCACTAAAAATAAACAAACAAATAAAGCAAGCAAGCCAACCAGTGTTCATTTTGGCTAAAAACTAAATGGCATTTACCAGATCTCTCATCTGGCCTTCCATGCTGCAAGCCTCTTCCCTGGATGGTAGTCTTAGGTTTCCTCCACTGGATCACAAATGTCCATTAAGTTAACTTAAGAATGCACCTAAACACATCCAACCACATTTCTTTAGCATGGAGGTTGATTCAGACCACAGGAAAGTCCTTGATTCTGGACACAGAGGTGGAATCAAACCTACCTACCACCTGTAGGGACCCTTCTGACTTGGGCATTTTCACAAATTGCTCCAAGTTTAGCTGGACCATAATATCACTTACTTATATGGAGCCACCAGGTTTTCCTCCTGTCCTAAGGACTCTTAACATGTTAATATCAATGAGAGTAGCCTTCTCAGATGCCTATAGTTAAGCTAAGGCTTCATTCCTGCTGTCTTCTTACCTGATGTGTCCCTTATCCATTTCTGCTGCATTACAATGGTCTACTCCTTCACAGGGTTGCTCTTGAATGCTTAACTAGGCCTTGCTTGGCTCCATGAGGAAAGAAGAGAAGCAATGGCTCAAGAATAAGCAGGGAAACTCAGAGACTCATCCCATCTTAAGCTATGAGTCAATGTCCCTGTGAAAGTAACAATACTACCCAAGACACTGGACCACAGGATACCCACAAGCCAGCCAAGACAATTGAGGAATAGTGAACATAATATTCAGACTTAAAAATCAAGACAATCTGAGGTAGCAATGCATAAGAGATAAATCTATTCCTTTTAGTGTTACCATACAGATTTATATTCCCCATGGAGAGCTTGAGAAGAAAGTATACAATGTTACCTAGCAACAGAGTAAACTCTATTTCTCAGACTAGGTTTTCTTTTGGATCTGCATTGGTGTGTTTTTCAGCTACAAAGAACAGAGGGAAAGGCGTGAAACAAGGGTGACTGGCATTTCTAGAGCAACACTGCCATCAAGTGGAAGCTTTTAGCATGTTGCTTCCACCTCCTCCTCAAGTGTTCAGCAAAGGTAGATTGGGGCATTAAGCAAAGGTAGATTGGGGCATTCAGAGAATTCTGGGACAGGCTCTTGCTTCTACACCACTTACCTCAGAGTCAGTATAGAAGCCACAGAGGTAGGCCTGCTCCCCAAGGACTGCGGGGTGACCAAGGCCTATCAGGCTCAGGAAGTGATAAAGGCCAGGCCTTGGTGGCTGCAATGTTTAACAACCATGGGACAAAACTACTTCAGGGCATTTGACTCTTTGATCCCTGGGCTTATAGCAGGAGCAAGGTTAACCAGTATGAGCCCTGTCCTAGGGTTATCAGAGCAGCAGGGAACCTGGAGTCCAACATCCAGACAAGGAAAAGAAAAGCAGGGGTGGCCACCCTGTCAGGGGTAGCCTATTGTGGAGAGAATAAAGACTTCCTGATTACTGAGTACTAGTTTGAGACAAAGAAGAATAAGGCAGGGCTGGGGATATGGCTCAAGCGGTAGAGCGTTCGCCTGGCATGTGTGCGGCCCAGGTTCCATCCTTAGCACCACATACAAATAAAGATGTTGTGTCTGCTGAAAACTAAAAAATAAATATTAATAAATTCTCTCTCTCTCTCTCTAAAAAAAAAAAGAAGAAGAATAAGGCAGATTCATTATAATTCAAGTTTTGTCTGCTTGTTCTTATTCCCTTCAAAGAAAGTCTGGGTCAGACTCCAAGGGATGCCATTCTGCACCTCTGCCACAGAGGAGAAAGGGCTCCCTACCAAGTCACCCTAAGAATGAGCCTAAATATATCCAAGCACAGCTTTATCTGTACCACTGGAGGTTGGGTGAGACCATAGTACCAACTTCAAGAAAAGATGAGTCTCCAAGAATGAGCCCAAGTAGCTAACTGGGCCTAATGTTCAAAATGGAGCCTGGTAGCCATTTGTTGACTGTGGAGTCACATAGTACTTTGTGTTTCTACAAGGACCATTAGCTAAACATGTGGCCTTTGCCTGGCCATGTTCCCATACCACTTGCAAAGATAAATAGCCTCTGGACCTGACCAATGAACTATATCTGCATTTATAGTAATATGTAAATGTTAACCAATCAGGAATGGGTTTAGTTACTTACCTATTTACATAAAACAAACCAATCAGGATTTAGCATAATTTCATCCTTTGTGTGCATAAGCCAACTAGAGTATCTACCTGGTTATTATATAGGTGGAACTTCATCTATATAAGCTAGCCACTTTGCTTTATTATCTAAGGCTGCCTCTCCCCATTTACAAACTGTTTTCTGTTAAAAATGTAAAATAAAATGTCTCTTTTTATTTTTTATCTTAAGCATTTTCCCTAGTGAGTTTTTGTTGATAGTAAGTTTAATAACTTGATGCTGGGTATAAAGTTAGAACCAAGCTACCAACTGTCTCCCAAGGAACCTTCTGAATTGGGCATTCTCAGGAGTCACTGAAAGGCCTGCTCGACTATGAGGTCTCAGGCAGTCAGAAACGAAGGGCAGAGTGCCAGAGATATCAGGAATGGTGTAAAAGCAGATGAGAAACTGCCATTCCAAGAAAATGGGAGCACATGGCTCCTCTCCCATTGCTGTCTCCTGGTTTTCAAATACTATTGGTCCCACACTTAAGACCAGTCAGAAGAGAAGCCAGGGAGCACACTAGAGTCATGGGTCCTTGCATCTGACCCAGGTTCAATCAGTCATCTTCCATCAGAAGGCCTATAGTAGAAAACATGTAAGATGTATTGTGCTTCTGAGGACTCTAGTGTTTTAAAATGAAGTGATACATCAAAACATTACACTTCTTGGCCAGGTATGGTGGTGCACCCCTGTAATCCCAGTGGCTTGGGAGGCTGAGACAGGAGAATCACAAGTTCAAAGCCAGCCTCAGCAATAGCGAGGCAACTCAATAAGACCCTGTCTCTAAATAAATACAAAATTGGGCGGTGGATGAGGCTCAAGGGCCATGTGTCCCTGAGTTTAGTCCCCAGTACTTCCCCGACCACAAAAATAAATAAATAAATAAATAAATAAATAAATAAATAAAACACTACTCTTCTCTAAGTTCCCTGGCACATCAGAGATAGATTAAGGGCCATGGAAGAGATTAGCCTTAGGCTGTACAAGTGAATGAATATTCCGATCTTCAGTAAAGCATCCTCGTAAAAATCTAGCAAGAGAAAGCTTCCCATCCTGACTGATCTGGTGGAGGGCCACAGTACAGAGAGCTGTATCAAACAGAGATCACAATATGATAGATGGCATAGGCATTGTGGGAAGGGAGCTACAGTTAATGTCAGAAAGGCAAAGGCCCAAAAGATCTGGCTCTCCTCCTGGGATGTCTGTTCTTTGTTTCTTGGGTATGCAGGGCCCAGTCTTCTCTTTCCCAGGTTCAAGTAGGGAGCTCAAGTGTTCTTTCAGTAGTACATGGCCCCACTGGACCCAGGCACAAACCTTTTCCTCTCCTCACTACACTGTAGAACACATGTCTTAAGTTTCAGGGACTGATTCCAATCCCTTTAGGTGGACACGAATTCCCTGGATAATCATCCATGTGTCTCCTACTTTGGGTCTCACCACAGGGACCTCACTCAAGGGTCTTTTTAAATTAAACATGGCTGAAAATTCTGGAAGACAATACTATTGCCCCTATGCCAGAAATCTACCTACCCTGGCAGTGTCTCCTTGCCAAGGAGCACTGACATACCATAATAATTACAGTTTTTGTAGGATAAAATTGACAATTTTTTAAAGCAGAAGGAAGAGAACAAAGATAACTCACCATAATACCAGCACCCAGCAGTGATCCAGGATCACAGTGGCCCTTTCTCTCTGTGTGCTATTCAACCTGCAACAAGACACCAGATTGTTCTTCACTTCATTTGGGAACACTAAAGTGATGATCAAAAGGTGGCATGGTACATCCCATCCAGACAACCTAGAAAGTGTTTTCAGGCTACCATGTTGGTTTTGGGGTCAATTGTGATTTTTGAGGAAAGCATAGCAAGAAATCAAATCTATTCAACTTTGGGAATTTGTATGGATGCAACTTGGGGTTGTTTTTGAAAAAGATGCAGCACAAATAAAATAGTACTTTGTAGAGCCAGATGATACACTGTCCTATGATCTCATTTCTGTTGGGAACCAAAGCCATCTCCTTGGGTATATCCTTAGAGAGCTTCACTCCTCATCTCTGTATTTATATGATTACAGTTGACTAGCTATAAGAATATTATCACAAGCCTGTTTCCTCCACCACCCTAAAATGGAGAACCAGCCCTCTGACTGACCAGCAATTTATCTGGCTCAAGTGTAGATGAAGGAAACCAGATATCTCCATTCTGGGTGCACAGAGATCTGCTGTACTGACTTTCTATGTAAGGGTGAACATGCAAGGATTGGCTATGTCTCATTCTACCAGGCCACTCATTTGTAGTTGGACAAGGACACTGTGACCATTGCACACACACTTTGTACACAATCTCACAACTAGTTGTATTTCTAAAAAAACAGAGGAGGGAAAGTTGCATGTGATGGTGCACACTTGTAATTCCAGCAACTCAACAGGTTGAGGCAGGAGGATCACAAGTTCAAAGCCAGCCTCAGCAAACTAGTGAGACCCTATCTGAACATAAAAAATTAGAGAGAGAAGAAAAAGAGAAATTTAATGTCTAGAGAATTGGGACACCATAAATACACAATGTTCCCAACCCCAGGAAAAGACATGGGCACCTTGTGCAGTTGTTGGTGGGGAAATGGAAAGGATCAGTAGGATGCTGCACAGATATGTAACAGCCAGGAGACAATTATTTTATGAAAACACTGAAATATAACATTCTATTTGTGAGCTTTGTGGGATCAAAGAGAAGGGCAAAAGTAGATTTACCTCTTTATTTGTTTATGAAAAATTATATCTGGTCTCATAATATGCAGGAGGGCTGGGAGATAAAGAGACAACATGAGAACAGTAACACTACAATGTTATGGGCTATCACTTTCATTGGGAGCAATCTCTATCCATAGTGGCATCTCTAAAGTGGTTGTAGGAGAAAAGAAATGAGAATATGCACACACACACACACACACACACACACACACGAAGGTAAGTGTGTATGTATACATTTGTGTATGCATTCATGTATGAAGGACCAAATACTGGGGTGTGTAAGTGGAGAACACAATAGGTTGCACATAGAGCTTCTTAGAATGGGCAGAAGAGAGGCTTTGAGGGAAAAATGAAGGGAAAGTTCAGGTTTTTTCATCCTACCTCAAGCAACCATTGGACCCAAGATGACCTATCAAACCCTTGAAATAACTGCAATTGTACCCCGCAAAATGGCTCTTTTAACATATTTGGATTTAAATCCCCAAGGAGGCTAGGTATGGTGGCATATGACTGTAATCCCAGAAACAGTAGGATCACTGGTTCAAAGCCAGCCTCATCAACCTCGAGGCACCAAGCAACTCAGTGAGACCCTGTCTCTAAATAAAATACAAAATAGGGCTGGGGATGTGGCTCAGTGGTCAAATGTCCCTGGGTTCAATCCCTAGTAACCCCCCCAAACCCCCAAGGAGATGATGTAGTGATTTATATATAGATCCACTTATTCCTTCAGATATTTCTTCATAGACATTTTTGCTTCCCTCAGAGAGTCTGAGAGGAAAGGACACTACCTCTTCCAGTACCCCAACAACTTAAGAGGCAATTCTAGGGCTTGGATGGCTTTTGGGCCTGCCTTTATCTTTTTTTCATCTGCAAAGGGTGGAGTGAGAAGAGCAGAAAGCTAGGGTGGTTGGCATTTTTGAAGCAATAGTGCCATCAAGTGGAAACTTTATGAGCACAGTTTCCAAGAACTTTGTTTCCAGAAGAAAAGTTTTCTGATATGAGAAAGCGTAGGTTTGATGTATGCAGGGAATTCAGGGACTGGCCCCAACCAACTCACTGAGTAACTTCAGAGTCACCATGAAAGCCATGAAGTCACACTGACCCACCAAAGAATTCTCAGCAGTTGGGCTTGCCAGGCTCTGGAGGAGGTGGGGTGACAGGTCTAGGTGGCTGCCATGTTTGGCAATGAGAAACAAGGCTACTACAGGGCATTTGGCTCCTTGATCCTTGTCCTTGGTATAGAATAGAAGTCAGTCAGCAGGGCTGTGCTCTGGAGTCTCAGTATCTTGGGAAACCTGGGACTCAATTTTGCATCTAATAGAAGCAGGTCTAGCCAAGTAAAGGGGAAGCAAGAATGTCCACCTCATCAGGGGCATCCTCTTATAGAAAAGATGGAAACTATTGTTATAATTATAGAGTACAAGACTTAAAAAAACAAGAGTAGAGCAGGTGTATTACAGTTCAAGTTTCCTCTGCTTTAATCTAATTCAGGTCAAAGACAATCTGGGTTACACATCTTAATCATTCCACACATCTTTTCAAATATGGCAGGGGTGGCAACAATACCAACTAGGGACACATAATTCCAAAGGCACATCATTTTCCGGAATTTGGGGACCCAAGTCTGTTTTGTGCATGTGGTTATGGCTACTGAGTGTGTGACCCAGTTCTTCTCCTTAGGGAAGACACCTGGTTCACATACTCGGGGTGGGGGCAAGGGGCAGAGTTTATGATCTTTGAGTATGGCTATCCCACAGTGCAGCTCTAGATCAAAGAATGCACATAGAGGGGCTGGGGCTGTAGCTCAGCGGTAGAGCACTTGCCTCCCACGTGTGAGGTACTGGGTTCAATCCTCAGCACCATATAAAATAAATAAATAAAGATATTTAAAAAAAGGAATGTACATAGAGACCACCATACTCACAACTTTGGGCTGGGACCTATAGATCTAAACTCTGCCCTGGGGCTTGTCAAATAAGGTTGGTCTGGCTCAGAAGGCTCTATACATTAAGATCACTTGGCGACATTCTGAAAAGACAAGAGTATGAAATGAAGAGGGGAGAGAGAGCACTTTTCAGCCTGTCTGAGAGAAAAGGAGAAAAGGAATATAGGGCTGGGCCTTTAGACTTGCCTTGGGAAAGCACCAACCAGGGAACACATCCTCAGTTAGGTAGGAGCTGACAAAGCACATATCTATACCAGATGTTCTCCAGAAATAGAAATCAGGGGTCCATAAGGAAGGGCTGTGTGCTCAGGAGTATGAATCTTGTTCCTACCCTTGGCAGACATGCCAGAATTATGGTAGATCTTGGAGAGATGGGTTAGGAAGATGGAAAGGAAAAGGGCTGGATGAATAGGGACGAACAGGGAAATACGACATACATAAGAAGGTAAGTAAGTGTGTGTATATACACATATGTGTGCATTCACCTGTGAGAGGATGAGTGAGTGTTTGAGTAGAGAATACAACCACTGTTCTAAATAGAGATGCAAAAGCAAAGGCCTTTGCTAAGGTTACCTGCTTCTCTGAGGCCACTGAGCCCTCCTCTTGACCCAAGAACCCCGAACATGGGGCAATTAATGGATAGCGAACTGCTGAGATCCCTTAGAGGTGAGCCAGGACATCAATCTCTCTGTCTTCTCACTTGATTTGCCTCCAATTAGGGTCTTGCTTCTCTCTACTCCTTTTAAGTGCTGGTGCTCTTCAGTCCTTAAGCAGGATGAGGCCACTGGTTAGGAATTGGTTAGATGAGGACAGAAGAAAAACAACAGCACAGCAATAAAAGGGAACTTATCCCACCTTGAAGCATTAAGTCTATTTTCCCCATGAAAGCATTAGGACTTTATGCACAGTCACCTGATCCATATAATATCAATAGGTGAGCTGAGAAAACTGGGATGCTACGAACAAGACATTTGGACTTACATAAGGAGATGATATAGCAATGGTTTTCCAGGTCCATCTATTTGTTTTGGTGTTTTCCCTTAGATATTAACATTCCCTATGGAAAGCCTGAAAAGGACACCATTTTGTAAGTATCTCACCTTAGTATTCCCAAATTTAGTGCCTAGATGGCTTTTTGGCCTGCATTCAAATTTTTGTCCACAAAGGATGGAGAGAGGGGCCTCAGGGCAAAGGTAGTTGGCATTTTTAAAGCAACAGTGTCATCAAATGGAAGGGTTTTGAGCACGGCTTCTAGCCTCTCTGTGTATTAGGTGTGGAAGGCCTCTGATATGAGGAAAGGTACGTTTCTAGCACTCAGAATTTGGGGACTGGCCTTAACCACTCCACCAGGATCCTCCACTGTCACTGTTGAAGCCATAGGGCTAGACTTTCTCACTGAGGAATCCTGTATGTTCAGGCCTAACAGTCTCAGGAGGAGGCAGGTGGGAGTGTGGAGACTGGAAGAGTTTGCGGAGTGTGGCAATGTTGACAGAAATGGTGGCTGCCAAGTATGGCAAAGGGAGCTGAACTACTGAAGGGCAGTTGGTTCCATGATCCTTGCCCTTGGTACAGAAGCAAGGTTGGCTAGTGGGGATCCTGCATGTGGGGTTTAGGACCACAAGCAACCCAGGACTCCATGTCACATCTGGAGGACCCAGGCCCAGCTAAGTAAAGGGGCAACAGGTTGTTACCCTGTTAGGGGCAGATTCTTACAGAGAAGATAGATGTCTTAATTGCTGGATACTAGATCAAGGCAAGGAAAAGTAAGGCAGGTACATTATGGTTCAACTTCTGTCAGCTTTACTCTTACATCAAAGAAAGTCTGGGTTATAGGCCTCAAGGGATGATCCTCTTCACATCTTCTCATATAGGATAAAGGGTACTGGAGATACCCATTTAGTATTGGTAAGTCCAGAGAAACATCATTCTCTGGAGTTGGAGAATCAGGTCTATTCTGGATGTATGCTTGTGATTTGAAATAGTCCAATAATGCCCTATTTCCCAATCTCTCAACATTGGATATAGTTTTTCTTATTGGGTAGTGTTTTAGTCAGCTTTTTTTTTCTGTTGTGACTAAAAGACCTGATAAGAACAATTTTAGAGGAAAAACTTTTTTGGGGGCTCATGATTTCAGAGGTATTAGTATTAGCTAGTTCCATCCTTGGGGCTCAAGGTGAGGCAGAACATCATGGCGGAATAGTGTGGTGGAGGGAAGTAGCTCACATGATGAGAGAGAGAGAGAGAGAGAGAGAGAGAGAGAGAGAGAGAGAGAGAGAGAAGACAGATAGAGATAGATAAACGGATATATATATAGATATATAGATAGATAGATATACACTCCACTCACCAGATACAAAAGATATAAACCTTCCAGACACACCCTACCTCGCTTATAGTTACCACTCAGTTAAGCCCTATCAGGGGTTTAATTCATTGATTGGATTAAGACTCTCATAACCCAAACATTTCATCTCTAAGCCTTCTTATATTGTCTTATGCAGGAGCTTTTGCGGGACACCTAATATCTAAACAATAACATGAAGACACTAGGCTTCTAGCCTCTCTGTGTATTAGGTGTGGAAGGCCTCTGATATGAGGAAAGGTAGGTTTCTATTCTGGCACTCACACATGGCAGGACCAAAGTGCTGTGGTCCAGCTACACCCCAGCCTTAACTCAGGCCAAAGGAGCAAATTGAGAACACCAACTCATGGCCTTAGGCTGGGGACTTATGAGAACTCATGGATCTAGATGCTACTGTCTGGGACTTGGCAAAGAAGCCTGCTTAGATCCAAAAGGCTCTTCCCATTTAAGACAATTTGGCAGCACTTCAGAACCTTCAGAAATGTGAAATGAAGGGGGACAAAGAATAGTTTTGTGCATACATCTGGGAGACAGACAGAAACACACACACACACACACACACACACAAACAAAAACAACAAAAAAATAAGAAAGCAGTAGAGGGTCCTAGACCATGAGACTTTCTACCTGAGACCTAGACAAACACTAAACAGGGCACATAGCCCCAAGCAGGAAGGAGATGGGAAAAGGCAGCAGTTAACCCAGAAGCTCTCCAAAAGTAGGGTGTAGAGAGAATCAGTGTAGGCAAGGGAGGGCTATGTGCCGAGAAGTATGCACCTTATTCCTGGCTTTGGCAGGCAGTCATAACAGGTGGGGCATCTGAAGGATATCAGAAGGAAGAATGTTATTCTGGGTGTGAACACAGAAATAGCTACTAAAGGCTATGGAATCAGTGGGAGCTTCCGAACCCAATAGTAGTGAGCTTTATGCAGCATACTTGGATGTCTTCTTGATTATCAGATACAGGGGAATTCATGGGCTTGAAAACTTGAGAGCAATATTGAATATAAGGTGCCGAAGTCTGGCTTGGCACAAATCAGGAGCCACTTGTCAAAAAGAAACTAACTTTATTTTTAGAACTACAAACGCCAAACAAAACAGCTCCAGGGAAAAACCCTCAGAGCCCAACTGCCACCACCGGCTTCCACAAGCCTCTCTCTCCCACACCAGCCTCTCAACCTCCCCCAATCCTCCTGCTCTTGAAGCCGATTGGCTGGGTTGCGTGGGCAGAGCCAAAGAAGTCACCCAATGAGCAGCTCCGTGGAGGAGCCAATCAGCTAGATGTTGCTGGGGCCGCTGTGAGCCAATCATCAGCTGGAAGTCTGAAGGGCAGGGAAACAGCCCAATGAACATCACCGCAGAGGAGCCAATCAGCTAGATGTTGCTGGGGCCACTGTGAGCCAATCATCAGCCAGCAACTGGAAGTTTGCTGGCAGCTGGATCATCAGCCGGCAGCTGGAAGTTTGCTGGGGCCCCTTTGGCTGTGGCTCTCAACAATAAGGTAAGCCATTCTTCCTTATTTTCCTGAGGATCCCAGGACACAGGGACACAGGGAAAAGAAGCCAAGAAATGAGAAATTCACATAACAGAAGAAACAAACCAGTAAAAATCATTTAGAGGGGTAGAATCTAGAACACTGAAGACAGAAACCTGCCAGAAGCTCGACATACAGGGGCGCTGACCACACTGAACAGGCGTCCAACACGGCGGCGGCTCTGCCCTTTTGGCCCCTCAGGGCGAGCCAGGTGTCCTCTTCTCCCCTCCTGCCGCCTGCAGGCAGGGAGGCCCGAGGATTCCCCCACCCCCACCCCCAGATACCCCAGCCAGTGCGCCTGACCGGCGGCGGGGGGCGCCTCCGTGGCTTCCCCTCCTGGCCTGGCACCAGCTGCTTGGGGAGTCCTCGGGGAAAGGCTGGGCTGCTGGGCTTCCCCAAGCCCAGGTTGCGGCCAAGCCTCTCCGCCTGCCCTCCGGCTTTACCATTGTGCCTGGGACAGTGGCAGGGAGCACTCCGTGGCCGCTTCCACCTCGGGCTCCAGGACGGGCACGGACACGGACACCCACAGGAGGACACCCACAGGAGCCAGTGTGTGTTGGAACTTTGTTGCCGCGGGGCCCATTTCCACACCGAGGGCTGGGTCTCTCCCCACCCCACCTCCAATCCACCAAATGGATGTCCCTTAGGAGGGCACCCGGGTACCACCCCGCGGACGGGCAGGCACTCACTCACACACACACACACACACACACACACACACACACACACACACACACGCGAGCACAGGGACACGCAGGAGCGCCCCCGCACAGAGACGCCGCCACCTCCCGGCCGGCCTCCTCTCAGTGGGTCCTCCTCGCCAACTCGCACCGGCCCCACCACCTGGACCCCCAGAGGCCTCCTGTTTGAACGCCACGACGGCTGAGCTGGACAGCCCACGCAGAAGCTGACGGCTCTGTCTTCTTACCACCACCACCAATAACTGCTTGCCTACCTGCCTCTCCCTCTCCTTCTCCCTCTCCTGTCCTCTTCCCCACCACCCCACCCCACCCCACCCCACCCCACCCCACCCCACCCCACTCCACCTCCCGGCACCCGTGCCCCCCTCTTCTCTCTCCACATCCCTCCCTTCTGTACTTCTCCTCGCTGCTCTGCACCCCAGCCTGAGAATCTCTTGCCTCCCTGGCCCAGGACCCCATCAGCCCTCAGCTGGACCCAGGCCATGGAAGGCTCCCAGAGGAGTTCAGAACAGACCGAGAGACCCCTGGAGGCCCACCCCAGGGAAGCCAGAGCCCATCACCAATGCCCCGGCCACCCCAGCCCCACTGCCCGCACCCCCTCCCACTTTCCCCCACCCTCCCCCCCCAGGCCACGCTATGGCTGGGTCCTGCTCCTTCTGGAGAGACCCACCCAAGGCTGGAGCCAGGGAGCCCAAGTGTCCTTTTCCGGGAAGGACCAGACTCTCTTTCCTCAGCTGACTGTGTGCCTGTGGGCACCCGGCACGCAAGCAGAGGCGCCCAGTCCTGGCCTCGGGAAGCCAGTGTGGGCCTGGGCGCCTTCTCTGCCTCGTTGCCTCCCCCTTCAGAGAGCCCGCGCCTGGCCCCGGAGGGCTCACACGCCCGAGGCTCAGGCGCTCCTTCCAGGGTCCACCCCTGGGAACCCAGGGCACATGCCCACCTGTCCCTTCAAGCCAAGAGGCCCCTTGGCCTCCAGACTGGCACCCAACTCATCTCGGGCGGAGGGACCACCGCCGGGACATTGCGACACTCTGCCCTCTCCAGGGAATCCTGCTCGGCAACCCCGGCCCCCCACCCCCTCCCCCAGAACTGCCCAGCCACCAGGAAACATGCCCTGGCGCCCGGGGACCCTGAGGTCGCGGTCCATTGAGGCGAAGGGGCGCCTGGCCGGTGTGGGGCACGCTGCCACTGGGAGCAACTGAGGGACATCTAGCCGCCCCTGAAGGGGCCCACTCCCTTCCGGACTGCTCTCCTGCCCTCTCTCACACTCAACCACCCGGACTCCAAGTCCAGCCAGGAGAGGTGCTGCTGGGGACGGGGAACACCGGAACACCTCCTCACTTAGAACACCTCCCCTATGCCGTCCCTGCGTCCCCAAGATGCACACAGACACAGGGGCCCTAGGATCTGGGGGGGGCAGATGTGGTAGCGGTGTAGGGGGGGGGGTCCCTCCTGTGAGATTATTTTTATATATTTGGCAGGAGATGTGAATGAAAATGTGAAAGCTCTTGTCGTTCAATGCATTCTTCCAAATGGAGCCGTTTCTTTATAGTTCATTCATTAAAGGAAATGTTCCTGGGAGCTCACACCTAGGTTCTTCAGACCGCGGTTTAACCGCTCAACTCAAACCGACCTAGCTCACTGTGAGTGGGGAGAATCCCGGTGGGGCGAAACGATCTGCGATCCGAGATCAGAGATCAGCTGGGCAGCATCTCTTCCCTCTCGCTCTTTGCCCACCAGCTACCGGCCCACAGACGGGGAAGGGCAGAGGAATTCTCCTTGGCACCTCTCTCTACACTTGTCAGGAAAACTAGGCAGCGGTAAAAACCAGGGGCACCCAAACACAAGACCCGGGAGGTACACGTGGCCCTGCCTAGGCCACCGAGTCTTCTGATGCACTAGAGAGGACCATACTGTGGACCTGCAGTTAAAAAAAAAAAAAAGGCAAAGGAGACTTACTTGGGGGAGGCCTCGCGTCAGTGAGAAAGGCCTGACAGCTCGGATCTCAGAGCTGGGTGCAGTTGGACCCCACGGTGACCTTTGTGGTAAATCCGCCAAGCGCTACCACCTGAGTCACATTCCCAGCCCCGCACACAAATTTTTTAAAAATATTTTTGTTAGTGTGATAGTTATAAATAACAGTGGGGTTCATCTTGACATATTCCTAAATGCATACTATAATTTCCTCCACTTCAGTCGATGGGGACATAGTAGGAAATGAAATCTGAAATGAAGCAGATACAAGATCCCCCTCTGCCTCCGCCCCGCCCCGCCCCGCCTCGCCATGCTGAGGATGGAACAGAACATAGGGTATTGTGCATGCTAGGCAAGAGCTCTCCGCCACTCAGCTCCATCCCCAGCCCGGGATCAATTTTTTTTTCCTACTGCAAAACCTATGCTAATTCTATGTTCACTACTATAAACGTTTTAATACCCTGGATATCTAACCGATTTTTATTTATTTATTTGGCGGGAGATGTGAAGTGAAAATGTGAAAGCTCTTGTCATTCAATGCATTCTTCCAAATGGAGCCGTTTCTTTATAGGTCATTCATTAAAGGAAATGTTCCTGGGAGCTCACACCTAGGTTCTTTAGACAGCGGTGTAATCTCTCAGCTCAGACCGACCTAGCTCACTGTGAGTGGGGAGAACCCCGGTGGGGCGAAACGATCTGCGAACCGAGATTAGAGATCAGCTGGGCAGCATCTCTTCCCTCTCGCTCTTTGCCCACCAGCTACCGGCCCACAGACGGGGAAGGGCAGAGGAATTCTCCTTGGCACCTCTCTCTACACTTGTCAGGAAAACTAGGCAGCGGTAAAAACTAGGGGCACCCAAACACAAGACCCGGGAGGGTCCACGTGGCCCTGCCTAGGCCACCGAGTCTTCTGATGCACAGGAGACGACCTTACTGTGGACCTGCAGTTAAAAAAAAAAAAAGGCAAAGGAGACTTACTTGGGGGAGGCCTCGCGTCAGTGAGAAAGGCCTGACAGCTCGGATCTCAGAGCTGGGTGCAGTTGGACCCCACGGTGACCTTTGTGGTAAATCCGCCAAGCGCTACCACCTGAGTCACATTCCCAGCCCCGCACACAAATTTTTTAAAAATATTTTTGTTAGTGTGATAGTTATAAATAACAGTGGGGTTCATCTTGACATATTCCTAAATGCATACTATAATTTCCTCCACTTCAATCGATGGGGACATAGTAGGAAATGAAATCTGAAATGAAGCAGATACAAGATCCCCCTCTGCCTCCGCCCCGCCCCGCCCCGCCTCGCCATGCTGAGGATGGAACAGAACATAGGGTATTGTGCATGCTAGGCAAGAGCTCTCCGCCACTCAGCTCCATCCCCAGGCCGGGATCAATTTTTTTTTCCTACTGCAAAACCTATGCTAATTCTATGTTCACTACTACAAATGTTTTAATACCCTAGATATCTAACCGATTTTTATTTATTTATTTGGCGGGAGATGTGAAGTGAAAATGTGAAAGCTCTTGTCATTCAATGCATTCTTCCAAATGGAGCCGTTTCTTTATAGTTCATTCATTAAAGGAAATGTTCCTGGGAGCTCACACCTAGGTTCTTCAGACCGCGGTTTAACCGCTCAACTCAAACCGACCTAGCTCACTGTGAGTGGGGAGAATCCCGGTGGGGCGAAAGATCTGCGATCCGAGATCAGAGATCAGCTGGGCAGCATCTCTTCCCTCTCGCTTTTTGCCCACCAGCTACCGGCCCACAGACGGGGAAGGGCAGAGGAATTCTCCTTGGCACCTCTCTCTACACTTGTCAGGAAAACTAGGCAGCGGTAAAAACTAGGGGCACCCAAACACAAGACCCGGGAGGGTCCACGTGGCCCTGCCTAGGCCACCGAGTCTTCTGATGCACAGGAGACGACCTTACTGTGGACCTGCAGTTAAAAAAAAAAAAAAAGGCAAAGGAGACTTACTTGGGGGAGGCCTCGCTTCAGTTTGAAAGGCCCGACAGCTTGGATCTCTGGGCGTTGGGTCCAGTTGGACCCCATGGTGACCTTTGTGGTAAACGATGCCTGCATGACCCCAAGGAAGCATCAGTTTCCCTGGAGGGCCAGGGGGTTGGAGGCAAGCTGGAAGGAGAGGCGTTCGGAATCCGAGTCATATTTCAGCCCCTCTTTGGTGTGTGGTGGAAGACAGTTCCAGATGCCTGATAGGACGGATATCACCAAATGGATATCCCCAGTTGTGCTTACTAAGAAGCCTGCAGCACCCCTGGATTACATGAATTCTCTATTGTCACACCATGTACCCCCTTTCTGTGCTGAGAGGGAGCAAGGCAATAGGCAGCCTACCTGCAGGGAGACTGTCAGTCACTTCTCTTGCCTTTCACTATGAATCATTTTTCCTTCCAAGAACATGGAACTGCATAGAAATGGGACTGCACACAGACATTTACAAGATGGAAGTGTTTTTTTTTTTTCATAAAGAATTAAGGTAAGGCTGTGGCAGTTGTCTACAAGTCTGGTAACATTGGGAGGGTAAGGTAGGACGAAATACTCAGAATACTCAGCAACCTAGTGGGACCTTGCCTTTAAAAACAAAACAAAACAACAACAACAAAAGGACAAGGATATGAGGATGTCACTAGTAAGACACCTCAGGTATTTAATTCCCTGTACAAAGAAAAAGCAAAAACATAGGGGTGGGGTGCCGGGCAGGGCTAGAGTGCTTGCCTAGGAGGTCCCTGAACCTGGGTTCGATCCTCAGCACCACATTAAAAATAAATAAAATAAAGGTATGGTATCCATTTACAACTAATAAATAAATATTAAAAAAAGAAAAGAAAAAGGAAAAAAACATAAACCATGGTAAATCATGCAGTACAATGCAGGGTTAAGTCCTTGTATTTTCAGCTACACAGGAGGATTGCTTAAGCCCAGGAGTTCATCCAGCCTAACCAACACATAGCAAGACCCCTGCCTCAGAATAACCAACAAAATAAAATGATAACAAAACAACATTCAGAAAATGAAACAACCAACAATATGTGCTTTCCATAGAGCTGCAACTTTTATAATTTGTATGCTTATGAGTAATTTCTGATGAATGTGCTCTCATAATTAAAGATTTTCTTTTTTCATGATTAGAACTGGTAGCCAGTATATGATGTTAAAATAAATGAACTGGAAAGAGATTCAGAATCATGAAAACATTAAAAAAAAACTATTGAACAAGGCTTAAAGGTAATTAAAACAGAACTATTGTATAAGATAGAATTTCTACATAGATTTTATGCTATGGCAGAGGAAAACAACTGATTAAAATGCCATTCATTTTGTTTTTGTCTGTGATACTCAAGGATGCTTCTTTTCTCCTTGGGGTATTGAAATTGAGTTGGTAAAAAAGTCAGTTGAACATTGTTTTAATTTCTTTCTATAACATTTTCCATTTGGTTTTTTGGACACTGGAATTATAAGTTTTAACTGTCTTCTAAAAATTGAGGTTTAACACCATCTAGGGTTAACTGAACAAGATAGTTCAATTCCACACGGACTTTTTTGCACACAAAATTTTTTTTTAAAGAGAGAGATGAGAGAGAGAGAGAATTTTAATATTTATTTATTTATTTTTAGTTCTCGGTGTTTGTATGTGGTGCTGAGGATGGAACCCGGGCTGCACGCATGCCAGGCGAGCACGCTACCGCCTGAGCCACATCCCCAGCCCCGCACACAAATTTTTTAAAAATATTTTTGTTAGTGTTATAGTTATACATAACAGTGGGGTTCATCTTGACATATTCCTAAATGCATACTATAATTTCCTCCACTTCAATCGATGAGGACATAGTACAAAATGAAATCTGAAATGAAGCAGATACAGGATCCGCCTCTGCCTCCGCCCGGCCCTGCCTCGCCATGCTGAGGATGGAACCTAGGGTATTGTGCATGCTAGGCAAGAGCTCTCCGCGCCACTCAGCTCCATCCCTAGCCCGGGATCATTTTTTTTTCCTACTGCAAAACCTATGCTAATTCTATGTTCACTACTACAAACGTTTTAATACCCTAGATATCCAACCGATTTTTATTTATTTATTTGGCGGGAGATGTGAAGTGAAAATGTGAAAGCTCTTGTCGTTCAATGCATTCTTCCAAATGGAGCCGTTTCTTTATAGGTCATTCATTAAAGGACATGTTCCTGGGAGCTCACACCTAGGTTCTTCAGACAGCAGTTTAATCTCTCAGCTCAAACCGACTTAGCTCACTGTGAGTGGGGAGAACCCCAGTGGGGCGAAACGATCTGCGATCCGAGATCAGAGATCAGCGGGGCAGCATCTCTTCCCTCTCGCTCTTTGCCCACCAGCTACCGGCCCACAGACGGGGAAGGCCAGAGGAATTCTCCTTGGCACCTCTCTCTACACTTGTCAGGAAAACTAGGCAGCGGTAAAAACCAGGGGCACCCAAACACAAGACCCGGGAGGTACACGTGGCCCTGCCTAGGCCACCGAGTCTTCTGAAGCACAGGAGACGACCTTACTGTGGACCTGCAGTTAAAAAAAAAAAAAAAGGCAAAGGAGACTTACTTGGGGAAGGCCTCGCGTCTTTTTGAAAGGCCTGACAGCTCGGATCTCGGCGCTGGGTGCAGTTGGACCCCACGGTGTCCTTTGTGGTAAAGGATGCCGCAAGACCCCAAGGAAGCATGGATTTCCCAGGAGGGCCAGGGGGCTGTAGGCTAGCTGGAAGGAGAGGCGCTGGGAATTAGGATTTCAGATGTTGGCCCCGCCTAGGGGCGGAGTGGAACATCGTAAGATACTTCCTGATGCTGATGCCTGAAGGGAGAGGAGAGGGGCGCCTGGGAAAGTCAGGTGGGAACTATGTCTTAGTTGCTATTTGCTCAGGAGAACCCATTTGTCTCCTTTGAGTAAGGCGCTTGTTGGGAAGAGGGCAAAGGATGACTAAAGGATGGCTGGGGTTGTGTCTCCGTAGTAAAACGCACAAGGGTAAGGTACTGGGTTGGATCCCCAGCCTCATGTTAAAACCAACCACCAAAACAACAACAAAAACCACCTAAATAAACAAAATAAAGGTATTGTGTCCATGTGCAACTAAAAACATTAAAAAAATTACCAAAGGAACAACAAAACTGAAGATTTACTATTCAACATCCACAAAAATATTTGGAGCTTTCACATTTTCACTTCACATAGCCCCCAAATAAGTAAATAAATTAATAGATCTAGAGTATTTAGATGTTAGTAGTAGTGAAGATAGAATTAGCATAGGTCTTGCAATAGGAAAAAAAATTTTTGATCCCGGGCTGGGGATGAAGCTGAGTGGTGGAGAGCTTTTGCCTAGCAGGCACAATACCCTAGGTTGCATCCTTAGCATGGTGAGGAATCCTGTATCTGCTTCATTTCAGATTTCATTTTGTACTATGTCCTTATCGATTGAAGTGGAGGAAATTATATTATGCATTTAGGAATATGTCAAGATGAACCCCTCTATTATGTATACTACAACACTAACAAAAATATTTTTTAAAAAATATTTGAAGGAAAAAATGTTCAAATAAATACCTTTTCATTGGGATTGGTGCAAATCTGTAATCCCAGCAACTTGGTAGGCTGAGGCAGAAGGATCTGAAGTTTGAGAAGAGCCTCATCAATTAGTGAGATTCTGTCTCAATAAAGGAGGGTTAGAGGTTTGCTGGCTATGTAGTTCAGTGTTAGGATTCAATCCCTAGTACCACAAAAAGTACCCTTTCAAATTCTAAGTTCATGATTCATTTTCCTAAGGTCATTAAAGCTCTAATTGGTCCCTCCTTGACTGTGAAGCTAGTTCCCAAAACTAGGCACTCCCAGCATTATTACTCCCTGCTCTTTATGGGACCTGCACCTTTTTTGAGGCCTTCCAGGGCTGCTGCAGGTGATGTGAAACCACCTGACCAATTTGTCTATCTTCCTTTATTTTGAAAAAGTAATAACTCCTCTTCCACGTATAAGTTTATATAAGAAAATGGAAGATAGCCTACTATGATCCCCACACTGAGAAGAGGATTGTTGAATTGAGGCCTGTATCCTCCCAGCACTTTGATCTCTAAGAAGAGTATGTGTGGTGGAGGGAGGGAGAGAAATGCAAATAAAGATTCCATTTTTTTTTCCACACTAGAACAGTTAATTTTATTTGTTCAAGAGCTCTTATTGTAAGTACTAAAACGAGCCTGGGCTTTATCCTGTAGCCCATATCGCATATTAAAGAAGCAGTAAACTGACCCATGTACATGGATGCAGACTAAAGGCTCAGGTTTTCAATTTCTATAGCCTGGAGCTGGTAGTCACAGGTCTTTTAGGTCCTTCTGGATGTCCCACAGGGTATCTGCACTTTTCTTGAGGTAAGCAACCTCATCATCCTTCAGCTTCTGGTTGATAACACTGGTTAATCCCCCAGCATTGAGGACACATGGAAGGCTCAGGAAGACTTCATTCTCAATGCCATACAAGCTCTTTACCATGGTTGATACTGGGTGAATTCTGTATAGATTTTAAACATGGATTCAATAAGGTCAGCCCAATAGCCCAGTTGTTGTATCCTTTTTTCTTGATGACTTCATAGGCACTTTCAACAACCATCTTATGCACTTTCTTCTAGTTTTAACTATCATTGTCTGTTCCCATTTCTGGATTTAGTTCCTGGAGAAAAACACCAGCCACATTCACTCCACTTCACACAGCCACACTTGATTTGCCATGTTCTCCCAGAATCCATCTGTGGCAGCTGCTGGGATGAATGCCAAGTTTCTCAGCCATAAGATAGCAAAATCTAGCAGAATCCAGATTACACCCACTTCCAATCACACGGTGCTTGGGTAATCCACTTAGTTTCCAGGTAACATATGTAAGAATGTCCACTGGGTTGGAAACCACAATTATGATGCAATCGGGACTGTACTTGACAATTTAAGGAATAATGAATTTGAAGACATTGACATTTCTCTGCACAAGATTGAGACGACTCTCCCCCTCCTGCTGATGGACTCCTGCAGTTACTACCACTATCTTAGAATTGGCAGTCACAGAGTAATCTTTATCTGCCACAATTTTAGGTGTTTGAAGAAACAAGCTTCCATACTGCAGATCCATCATTTCTCATTTGAGCTTATCTTCCAAAACATCCACCAGAGGAAGTTCATCAGCCAGAGACTTTCCCAGAATGCTGATAGCACACGCCATACCAACTTGACCAACACCCAGTACAGTGATCTTATTGTTTGGGACTGTCACCTCTTCTTCTGCAACTGGTGCAGTGAGTTTTTCCTTGAGGGTTGCCATTTCAAACAGGCGATACAAGGCTCTGAGACTGCAGAGCCTTCTTGCGAAGACAATGTCAGCTGCGTGTCTCCTCGGGCGCCGGATCTCAAAGGATTCCATTTATTTATTTATTATTTATTTTTAAACATCAGAAATTTATTGGTTGCTCAAAACATTACATTGATCTTGGCATATCATATATCATACATTTGTTTCAAATGGGGTATGAATTCTTAGTATTCCCCCTTGTACAGATTGCAGGATCATGTTGATTATATAGCCACGTTTATACATACTGCCAAACAAGTGTCTGTTGTATTCTGCTGCCCTTCCTATCCCCTTCCTACCCCCCTCCCCTCCCTTCCCCTCCCCTCCCCTCTCTCTACCCCATATACCATAATTCATTTCTCTCACTCTCTCTTATTTTTTTCCTCCCCTTCGCCTCACATCCTCTTATATGTATTTTTGTATAACAATGCAGGTTTCCTTCCTTCTTCCGTGCAATTCCCCCTCTCTCTCCCATTCCCTCCCACCTCTCATCCCTGTTTGATGGTAATCTTCTTCTCATGCTCTTCCTCCCTGTTCTGTTTTGAGTGCCCCCCCCTTATATCAAAGAAGACATTCGCATTTGTTTTTAAGGGATTGGCTGACTTCACTTAGTATAATCTGCTCTAATGCCATCCATTTCCCTGCAAATGCCATGATTTTGTTGTTTTTTATTGCTGAGTAATATTCTGTTGTGTATAAATGCCACATTTTTAAAATCCATTCATCTATTGAAGGGTATCTAGGTTGGTTCCACATTCTAGCTATTGTGAATTGTGCTGCTATGAACATTGATGATGCTGTATCCCTGTAGTATGTTCTTTTTAGGTCTTTTGGGAATAGTCTGAGAAGGGGAATAGCTGGGTCGAATGGTGGTTCCATTCCCAGCTTTCCAAGGAATCAAAGATTCCATTTTTTAAACCATAATGTAGAAAGCTCTCTAGGCCCTGTTAGCCTAGGGCTATTTGGTTACTAAACAATTGACTTCCAAGATATTTTTGTTGATCTTTTTTATTTCTATGAACAAAGTAGTCCTTGATTTTCACTATTTTTTTTTAATTTTATTTTTAGGCTGTACTGGGAATTGAATCCAGGCCTTAGTGCAGGGTAGGCAAGCGCTTTAACACTGAGCTAAATCCCCAGCCAATTTCTTCCCTTCCTTTCTCCCTCCCCCCCTTCCTTTGTAAATTTCAAGACAAGATGGTCTCTAAGTTGCCCATGCTGATCTGGAACTTGTGGTCCTCCTGCTTCAGTCTCTTGAGTAACTAGGATTACAGGACAGCGCCACTCCACCAGGTTCCCCACTTTATATTTCTTTTTTTTTTTTAAAGAAAAATAATTTCCACAAATGCAGATACCTTACAAGAGAAAATGGAAGTCATGCCTGCTCATGTCCTGTGTAACCATTTTTAAGAAACCCATGGCCTCTGCATCAACCTGGAAGGCAGCACAACTGGGCATTGACTGCCAGTAACTCCTCCTTACATCTGCCTCCAAGCCTCACCCACTCAATTCCCCAGCTGATGACCATCTGAAACCCATACCCCAAGACTACCTGCTAGCTGCTACTTCCAGCCTTAGGCTCAGCTGTAATTTGTAGCCCTTTTTTTCTTACCTATTCCCTTGCTGTTTGGGCAAAGGTTGGAGGAAATTATCAGAGCAAAAGAAGGAGGAAAATGAAGGCCTTGAGATTATTACTGCTGCCAGGTAACTTTTTACATTTCAGGTAAATACCAGAAATCTCACGAATCCCAGCTGCTTTCTGTTGGTGAGGGGTAGGTTGAGGAAGAGGTTGAAAACTTCACCTTGTAGGAGGTAGGAAGGGAAAGAGCTTCCAATTCCTCCCACAAGGAATTATACTGCAAAGACCTGAGCTGTGAAACTCAGGGCCTCTTTTCTGGAATTTCTCCCTGTCTCCCCCCTGCCCCCACCATCCTGCTTTTTGTAGGCTATTCCCCTACAAAAAGAACCAAGTCAAAGCCATTTTTCTGTCTCCATTCTCTGAACTGACACAGATTCAGTTAACTGCTCATTGTGCTAGAAAACAGATTCACAGAGGTTAAATGACTTTGCCGAGGTGAATCATGGTGAATTCACTGTGTAGTGCTCCCAGGATGCCAATCTTTTTGCTTTCTCCATGCAAGAAAAAGTACTCATCATCACTAGTCATTAAAGAAATACAAATCAAAACTATGAACCACTTCACAGCTGCTAGGATAGCTAGAATAAGCTAGAATAGAAAACAAGTGTGGTAAGATAGTGGTGAAATTTTGGAATTCTCATACACTGCTGTGGGAAATAAAAATGATGTAGGCACTGGGGAAAGCAGTTTGGTGCTTCCATTAAAAGTTAATGAGTTACCACATGATCTCAATCCTAGTTATACAGCCAAGAAAATTGAAAGTGGATATTCAAACAAAAACTTGAATATTTATGGCAGCATTATTCATAAGGCCAAAAAACAGAACACAAATTCCCATCAACAGATGAGTGTTTAAACAAAATGTGGTATGTTAATACCATGAATTATTATTTTGGGCTGAGGATATAGCTCAATAGTACAGCACTTGCCTTGTGTGAGAGTGGTCCTGAATTTGATTCCCAGTACCACACACAAATCACCATGAATTATTATTTAGCCATAACAGGGATAGATTTATGACACAACATGGATTAACCATGAAATAGTATAATATGTTAGAGACAGTAGACACAGCATATAGCATGATGGTATTCACATGAAATATTCATGTGAATATCCAATATTCAATGAAACAAACAATATTTGTTTTGTGTATAGGCAAACCTAAAAAGTGGTTTAGTAGTTGCCAGAAGCCAGGAGAGAAAGGAATGAGGAATGACTGATAATAGATATAGTCTTTCTTTTGGAGGTGATAAAAAATGATCTAAAATTGGTTGTAGTAATAGATGTAAAATTTTGTGAATATGTTAATAAACAATGATATGTCTACATTTTTCAAGGACAAATGATATGGTATGTGAATTATATATCAATAATAAAGATAAGATAATTAACACATAGATTTGTTAAAATTTAGGGAAAAGATTGATGGGAAATTTCACAATGTGGGTAAATCAATGTGAGAATTCTGTGGCTTATGGATTACTATTTACAGCAAAAGTATACAAAGTATATGTTTTGAATGCAACATATGGAACTGGAGTACAAAGCATCTACTATGATTATTCTTGCCCAAAATTGCACCTTGATTAAACCAAATCCATAGATTGAACTGCAAGATCTTCTGTTTATGAAGGAACATATTTTGCACAAGGATGCAAAATATTCTGTAGTGAAATGTAAGAAAGTGAATATTTACAGGACAAATAATAAACCAGTCTCTCATCATAGGCATGGCAAATAAGGGGGCTGTTATGTATTAAAAGAGGAATGGGAGATATTTGAATCAATACTATTTATAATACTTCTTTGGGTTCTAATAAGGTCAAATCAAATTTAAGAGGTATATTTATTTCAAACAGGGAAATTGGATGTTTGTGTTTCATGTACCATTGGACAATAATTGTAATTTTTGTCTGATTCAGTGAGAGTATTTTTTTTTCTAAAATCCATATGTATGTTATTGTTGGGTTGGTGGTGGTGGCTTGGCAGCGATTTGGTGGCGACTTAGTGGGGACTTGGTGGCGACTTAGAACAAAGCAGCCCGTGCAGGAAAGGAACAGCAATCAGGTGCCAACGGAAACGCCTAATGCCTGTCAATCATCAGGACCCCCTGGCCAATCCTGGAGTTCAGCCAACTCCCCTGACCAACTCCAACGAGACAAGGGACCTTAAAAACACCTTTTCCTGTCCCAAGCCCTTCCCTTCCTGCTGTAAGCCCCATAAAAGTCCAGTCTAGTCGAGCTTCCATGCGGTTTCTCCTCAGACCCTTCCCCTGTCCCCTCTGTGGGTCTGATCGAGTTCCGCCCGGGAGTGATATCTCAATAAAGCCTCGTTCAGCAGCCCTTTTAAATCTGCCTCCTTTGGTCGCTGCCCTGCCCTGCCTGATCTGACAGTTATAATAGACACTATGTATTGCATAGTCTTTTAGATTTCATACATGAAGGCATATAAAACTTGGAATATACTTTGAAACACACCAGTGAAAAATAGCAAATGAAACATAATTGGTTGAATATTCATTACTGTTGAAGCTTGGTGGGTACGTGGAATTTTCCATATGTTGTTTTATTGGCTTTGTTTTAAAGTATCTATGATAAAGAGTGAACAAGAACAGTTGAGAGTAATAATTTGAATACATTACTGAGAAATATGAATGAAAATAACAAAACTGAAAGAGTCAATTATTAGCGGGTCATGATGGAAGTCACCTGTAATTTCAGCTACTTATGAGGCTGAGGCAGGAGGATCAAAAGTTCAAGGCTAGCCTGAGCAATATAGCAAGACTCTCTCTCAAAAATAAAAAAGTAGGGCTGGGGGTGTTGATTGGGTATGTCTCCATGTAGGACTAGAGTCAGATAATTCTTTTCAAGAATTGTAAAATTGTTCAACACTTTTTGAGGAGTATGCTATTAATTTTTAATGATAACTCATACCAGAGTGTAAATATGTGGAAGGAAATTCTGAAAGAAGCACACTGTAGGGCTGGGGATATAGCTCCATTGGTTGAGTGCTTGCCTCGTATGCACAAGGCCCTGGGTTCAATCCCTAGAATTGCCCCCCCCCAAAAAAAAGAAAGAAAGAAAAAGAAGCACACTATAGTGTTAATAAGGTCATATCTGGGAATGATATGAACATTTAGGTTTTTGGCCAAATGTGACTTTCATTAATTCCTTCAACAAACATTTACTAAGCACCTACTGTGTGTGAGATATCTTCTTCATGCTGAAAGTAGAGCCATAAAAGAAACTAAAGAGTCACTACTCAAATGGGCTTCATGTTCCAGTAAGGGAGACTAAGAAAATAGTCAATAAGATACCAATAGAACCAATAAGATATCGACATCATGATGGATATACATGAGCTATATAGCAGACTAAGCAGGGAAAGGGGACCCTGAGGTGAGAGTGTGAAATTTGTACCTTCAAGTAAATTGTACATTGAAGGCCTGACTGAGAAGGCTACACTAGAGGAAAGACCTGAGGTAGGCGAAAAAGTTGGAGATCTGAGGAAGAAAGTTGCAATGACAGGCACTGCCTGTACTGCCTACTGATTTTCTCCTTTAAATTTATTATTGATAAATAGCAATGTTCTCCTGAAGAGATGCTGTTTGTTGTTATTGTTTGGCAGTAGAGATTGGCCAGGATAAGGTCAAAATTTCCACGAAGGTTCACACTATGAGGGCATGGCTTAAGGCCCTGGATACTCTGAACAAATTGAGGCTATAGCCACATGTAGTAAGTGTGTGTTTCTATAAAATGAATCTTTTTGGAATGCATGTATAAGCAGATCCTTCCATTAGCCTCTCACTTATGTAGCTTACTCCAGTGTTGTAAGCTGTTGCTACTGTGGTGTGTGTGTGTGTGTGTGTGTGTGTGTGTGTGTGTGTGTGTGTGTGTGAGTGTGTGTGAGTGTGGTGCTAGGGGTAAAACCTAGGGCCTCCTGAATGTTAGGGAAGTGTTCTACCACTGAGATGCCCCTTCAGCCCATCATTTACAGCTGCTGTAGTAACAGTACTGTACAAAACCCAAACTTGTTTGATACCTGGTGCCAGGATGGTAACTATTATTGGGATCAATAAGCTATGAGTGGGCGGGCATATCTGTATTTGTAGATGTAGGGTCAACAGGCTATTTATTTAATTGACTTTAGGGACAATGACTTAAGTGAGCAGAAAAGGCTGATCAGTGTCTTTGACCATAAACCTGAAGGCCTGGAGAATACAGCATGAAGTCACTAAGTGGTCACAATGGATTACATCACAATGAACTCCTTGCTATAAAACCCAGATCACCTTGGGACTGAGGTTATTTCTCCTGAGGGTCTGTAGTGGCAAGTAGGGTTCTGAGTGGTGGTGGTGGTTAAATAGTTAAAAAAAATACTGGGTTTTTTGAAAAATGCTGAATTTATACTTTGGAAAATTATTTTATATCTGTGGCTCAGGTATGCAATAATACTTGTTTTATTTTTCAGGTCATAGTACATTGTAAACACACCACACTGTGATTTACAGCTAGTGCTACCCGGCAGAAGTTTGGACTCACTTCAAGCGTATAGGAAAGTTGGATGCTGATTTCACAGCATCCTATAGGTATGTGATACAATTCTCAGTTGTATTTTTTTTCTTTTTTTTTTCTTTTTTTTAAAGAGAGAGTATTTATTTTTTAGTTCTCGGCGGACACAACATCTTTGTTTGCATGTGGTACTGAGAATCGAACCCAGGCCGCACGCATGCCAGGCAAGCGCGCTACCACTTGAGCCACATCCCCAGCCCTCTCAGTTGTATTTTTGATTGTTGTACCACTTCTATACAATAGGTTCCTCTTTAAAGGTAGGTCTCTCACTGGACTTTCTTTGTTGGTATAGGCATTGTGTCCATGTATACTCAATAGCTGTTAATTATTATTATGATGATGATTGTGAGAATCTTCTCTGTGCAATGGGAAAGATCAACTTAAGTTGGTAAGTTCCAACACTCCCAAACCAGCTTAAGCTCAAAGCCATTATTTAACTAGATATGAATTCCTTGATTTTTAGAAGCAAGACTTTCTGATGTGTCTTAATCCACTTTGTACTGCTTCCATGGAGGGTTGGTAGGAATAGTGTGTCCATTAGGCTTCAATCAGTACCTTAGCTTTGTTCTTTTCTAAAAAAACATTTTTAATATTTACTTCTTTTACTTGTACACAATATCTTTGTTTTATTTCTTTTTTTATGTGGTGCTGAGGATCGAACCCAGGGCCTCGCAAGTATTAGGCAAGTGCTCTACCACTGAGCCACAACCCCAGCCCCTTTAGCTTTGTTCTTAGTGCTCAACATAGAGCAAAGAAAGACAGGGTTATTTCAGTACCCTAAGACCTTTAAAGGCGATCACAGTAGCCTGATGAAGCCTTAGAGCTAGGAAAGAATTGAGGTGATCTTGTGTGTCCTATGAATTGCTGGTGAAAGGTCCTCTATCATCCTACATTGTACTCTCTGAAGGCTGATCTGAGACTTGTGAAATGTACTGTCTCTTCTAGGTAAGTAGTTTTACTTATACCTAACTGAAATAGCTATTATGAGGGATCAAGCATGAACTCATTTGTCATGTCTTTAAGGGGAGAAACCTAGAGCTGTCCAATTCCTGTAACATATTCTCTTCTCCATAGCATACACAGAACAGGCTTAAAGTAATATTTAAAAGTGAGTAGCTTATTTATGATAATACCATTCTTTTGTAATTTTAATTGCAACATACACTTATTGTAGATGATTTTTGAAAGCTGATGATGAGGGAACTACCTTCAAATGTTTATATTGGTTTATACTTTCTTATGGATCACAAGGTTGACACACACTCTTGATGACTTGGGTTAGCTGGCCTAAGGTTCAGCCATTACTGGCTTTTAGTACTTTACTTTGTGCCATGTCCTTATGATTCTGTTCTGTTAAAACCATTAGTGTAAGGTGAGGTAAGGGGCCAGGTGATAAGAGGGTGATCAGCATCATAAAGCCATTATGACCTCATCAACTTGTCATCTCTGATATTGAGCCAATCATTTTACTTAGTTTCAGTTTCTTCAGCTAATAGGAGAGTCAAATAAATAAGTGTTTCTTAAAATATTATGACCAAGAAGCTGAAGAATGGTGTGGAAATTTTATTTTATAAAAGTACATGTTGACCTACACACAAAAATTCAAGAATTTTAAAGAAACCATTCTTAGTTTTCAATATCCAAACTCAAGTGGCTTGGTGTTTTAGTTTTACACATATGTGAGTCCAGTGTCATCTATTGTTCAAATCATTTCAGTTCCCTGCCTAAAACTCTTTAATGTTTTTTCTTTAAATTAGAATTTAAAATAACAATACACCACAGCCAACAATCAACAAGATCTGGTTATACTTCCATCATCACTCACTGTTTTCCTCCTGAGCTACTTTGCCCTAGCCACAAAGGTGTGTGTGTGTGTGTGTGTGTGTGTGTGTGTGTGTGTGTATGTATGTGTGTGTGTGTGTATATATATATATATATATATATATATATAAAATTTGGTACCCAGGGGCACTGAACTATTGAGTCACATCCCCAGACCTTTTTATATTTTATTTTGAGACAGGGCCTTGCTAAGTTGCTGAAGTTGATCTCACACTTGAAATCCTCCTGTCTCAACCTCTCAAGTATAGGGGTGTACACCTGTAATCCCACAACTCAGGGGGCTGAGGCAGGAAGATCACAAGTTTGAGGCCAACTTCAGTGACTTAGCAAGGTCCTGTTTTAAAACAAAAAGATTAAAGGGTTGGGGATATAGCTAGTGTTAGAGCAGCACCACTGGATTCAATACCCAGCACTGAAAAAAACAATTCTAGCCTGAAAAATGATAAATTTCCTAATATATATTTTTTCAATTTTCAAGAGAGTCTTGTGTCAACTAGCAAACGTTGAGAGAAGTATTAAACAAAAAGGAGTACAATTTTCAAAAGGTAAGGCTATTAGTATTAGATATATTTGGTTTTCAGATAATTTAATCTTATCACATATCCTTTCCTTTCTTTTTTAGAAGACCTTTTAAAAAATTTTTTGGTACCAAGGATTGAACCCAGGGGTACTTAATCACTCAGATACATCCACAACTCTTTTTATTTTTTTATTTTGAGAGAGGGTCCTGCCAAGTTGCTGAGGCTGGCTTTGAGCTTGTGATCCTCCTGCCTCAGATTCCCAAGTCACTGGGATTACAGGTGTGAACCAACACACTTGGCAGTAGTTCTAAGTTCTGATCTCAGTATCAGATCCCATGTATGGTAGTAAAGCCAGACAAACTTATATTGGAGGACACCATCTTTTCAGTGAACTAGCACACAAGGTCATTCACTGACCATGAATGCCCTGAGGTGGGTTTAAAATTTACACTAAGTAAGAGAGTACAGAAGACTTGGATCAGCTAATATGAAACATTTCTCAGGGACTTCAGTATTAATGAATAAAACAAGAGTATTTCAAATTTGAGTCCAAATATTTATTAACCAGTTTGCTTACCCACTCTTCCTTCAGACTTGGATTTGAAAGACTTATAATTTCTAAAGGTCAGATATATATTTAACTGAATCAATAGTGAAAGCACTTTGGGGAACATCAAATCATTTTATTGAGGGGTTTGTGGGTAGAGAGGATGGGGTTGAAGAGGACAAGGAGATCTGATGGCTTTGTCAGGGCCAGATCTCCCCTGACTCACCAACACTGAAAAGCTGGAAACACTTGTTGTTCCACATACTCAAAAGTCAATTTGAGACAAGGAGATGTATCAAGGAGAAACAGAAGGAACATCTTTGGGATTTGTGTGTAGACTTCTAGAATCAAAAGGTAACATTGACAACCAAGGGCAAGGAAGATGTTAACAATATTTCTCTTTAATTGAACTTAAATAGTGTTTGCTCTAAGTGTCATGGCTATAGACCTGAGAACTCATGAAATGAAAAATGTTCCATTTATTTCACCTATTATTTTGTCTAAAGTTTTCTGGAAACTACACTATTTAAAAAAATTTTGGGGGCCTGGGGCTGTGGCTCAGCAGTATAGTGCTCACCTAGCACGTGCAAGGCACTAGGTTTGATCCTCAGCACCACATAAAAATAAATAAAATAAAGATATTGTGTCCAATTACAACTGAAAAAAAATGTAGTTGTAGATGGACAGAATGTCTTTATTTTATTTGTTTATTTTTATGTGGTGCTGAGGATTGAACCCAGTGCCTCACGCGTGCTAAGCAAGCGCTCTGCCACTGAGCTATAGCCCCAGCCCTTGGAAACTATATTGTTAACTGTGCATTTATGGTGGTGATTATTGCAGAATGAAGAATTTAAAGCCTAAATATAAAAACAAGAAGCGATGCCAAAAAAGAAAGAAAAATCGAAGAACTTGGAACAGAATTCCAGTAACACCAAACCCAGGTATTCTGACATGATGTAAAGGAATATATGATGAGAACCAGGCTTTCTGGTAAATTCATCTTTAACTTTATTTATTTGTAGTGCTGGGGATTGAACCCAAGGCCTTGAGCATTAGAGGCAAGCACTCTACCAACTGAGCTATAGTGCCAGCCCCCTTTTAACTTTAAATAACTCTACAAATTTGATTTTTCAAGGCAAATAATTTCCATGTAGGGAAAAGACTCAAGTATTAGTTTATTAAACTGCACTAGATATTTTGTGGCAGAATATATTACACAAGTAAAGTGTTTTTTAAGAGCAAGATATTGTGATTATTTGAAAAGTCGGGCCTGCTGTTGTAACTGTCAGGTTTATTCGGAGAAACAGAACCAATAGGATACGTGTGTGTGTGTGTGTGTGTGTGTGTGTGTGTGTGTTGTTCCATAACTTAAAGACCATGCTGTAAAGTAAATAATCTTAAATACTATGATATAGTCAGTGCATCTTAAGTTACCTGATGAGAGAATACACACACACACACACACACACACACACACACACACACTCACACTCACATACTCACATATGAGATAAGGTTAAGGTCAAATGCTAAGATCTGCAAAGTGACTCAGGAAGCTAGAGGCCTAGGAAATCCTGGATGCTTTAGTTCCAGACTGGCTTTAATATGCCTGAGAATCAGGAAAGCCAATAGTGTAGTTCCCATCTGAAGGTCTGAATGGCCTAGACCCAGGATAAGCCAATGTTTCAGTTTGAGACCAGAGGTTGGAGAAAAGCTGATGCCCCAGTTTGAAGGCAGTCAGGACTGCAGGACTTTCTCATACTAGGGGAGAATCTTTTTTGTTGTTGTTGTTGTTCTATTTAGAACAATTGATTAGACGAGGCCCACCCCACATTAGGGAGAATAATCTGCTTTACTCAGTATACTAATTTAAATGTTGATTTCATCCCAAAATACTCAGAATAATGTATAATCACATATCCTGGTATTCCATAGCCAAGTCAAGTCAAGTTTACATAAAATTAAGCATCCCAAGTCCATCCCTTATTAATTTGGTACCTATATACATATCTTTAATATTTAATTTCCAAATAAAGATAATAACAAGGTCATAATTCTACCTAAAATTGTATACATATTCTCTTTATAAACAAAAAACATAAAATTCTTTCACAAAAAAGGAGGTAAAGTCTTTCAGTCATATTTACTCTTTTCCTTGATGTTCCATAATTTGAATACCATGATTTAACATGAATAATACTTAAATACTATGATACAAAGTATAAGTACATCTTAAATCACCTGATAAGGAAATAAGAGGGACAAAAAGAAATTCGAGATACACCACACACACACACACACACACACACACACACACACACACACACTTAAAACAAATGCCTGGGAACCTCACAGCTCAGTCAAGTTGACACATAAAATTAATCATCACAACTATATTTCCTTTCATGAAGAAAATCTTCACTCATCTAAATGATCCTCAAAGCTTTTGAGGACCTCTGGTAATCATAACTACCATAAGGTCAAACCTGTAAACTTTACATTTCTACCTATATTCAGTTTGACTAAAGCTCCCATGCATACTTAAAAATTTCACCAGGTAGTCTACACTTCAGAACTGCTCAAGTATTTTCCCCAGGACAGCTTATATATTGGGAATATATAGAAAATGGGAATATATAGAAAATGAAGATTCATCTTAAAACATTGTATATACAAGGCTCAGGCCATATAGAATACATCTTTGTGCATATTTATCATAAAGTCTAATTTCTCAGAGCCAGGTGCAGTGACACACACCTGTAATCCCAGCGACTTGGGAAGCTAAGGCAGGAGGACCGTGAGTAAAACCAGCCTCAGCAGTTAGTGAGGCCCTAGAAACACGCTGCTCAAAATAAAATATAAAAAGGGCTGGGGATGTGGCTCAGTGATTAAGTGTCCTTGGATTCATTCTCTGGTACCAAGAAAAAGTCTAATTTTTCAATTGATTTACTGTGGTACCAGGGATTATACTCAGAAACTTGCACATGCTAGGCTAGCACTCTATCACTGAGCTACATCCCCAGCCTTATAATTTTTCATTATTTTAGAATAGTGTTTAACAAGGCCTTTGAGGATGCCAACTTTCCTTGCATTAAATTTTTAGCAAAAGTAATTATTGTGAAGAGCCTGAAATGCTTATCAGTATAATTCTTTTACAATTACTAGTATTTCTTTTACTATTGATAAATTAATAAAAGCATATAACCTTAAAAATGATCACAAACATTCACTGTTATGTATACTGGGCTCTGTATATTATTGAAACAATTCAAACATTCAAACATGTTTTTTATCACTTATGTTATAGGAATCTGGATCCACAGGTTCATCATTGCTTCCAGGATTTCTTACATCGCATCTACTGGCAGATGGAAGGCAGAAGAGTTTCTCCTTGTCCAACTTGTTTATCTGGAATAAATGGGAAACCAGCCTTACCACTACTACCTTTGCTTGAGGACCTCCTTATCTAATACCACCTTTGTTGAGGGACCTCATGATCCAGAATCATTGCTTGTTCTAACTTATGAAACGAATCTGAAATAAATGTCTAAACCCCAAACTCTATGAAAAGATTTTTGAATTGCATGACTTGAGAATTGGTTGATCAAAGGCAAAACTTTGACTACAGTTTGGGGCATTTTTCTAGTCATTGGTGATCTTTCATGTGTGGACAACTGTGTAGTTGTGTACAGGTTAATGTTAGAGAATATGACTGCTGACACTTTATTTTCTTTGTCATCTCATTGTCTTATGTTCTTTTCTCAGTATAGTATGTCAATAAGTGGAAACTCCATGGAGAATATGGAATTCATATAGAAGGCAAAAGGGAATTCATAATGTTGTATAAGAGCAATTATATCAATTTCCTAGAGGTGCCCTAAGAAATTACCACAAAGTATTACCACAATCTAATCGGATTTTTAAAAAATATTTTTTCATTATAGTTGGATACAATATCTTTATTTTGTTTATTTTTATGTGGTGCTGGGGATCAAACCCAGTGCCTCACACATGACAGGCACTCTACCATTGAGCTACAACCCCAGCCCATAGACCTTTATTTATATGCAATGCTGAGAAATGAACCCAGTGCCTCACACATGCCAGGCAAGTGCCAACCACTGAGCCCCAGCTCCAACCCTGGGCTTTGATATGGTGCATAAAAAGTGCCTTTTTCCTGTATATTTACTTAATTATCATCAGTGTTTTTAAAAATGTTTAAAGGTAAACATAGTTCCCATTAACTATGAACTAACTTTCTAATAAATCACTTACCCAGCCCACCATATGGGGAAATGATTCATCCATGTATATTTCCTACAAAGGAAAAGTAGAATGACAATTTCATATTTAAAATTATTTTGTTGTAATTTGTTATACATGAAAGCAGAATGCATTTCAGTTCATAGTACACAAATGGAGCACAATTTTTCATTTTTCCTGGTTGTACACAAAGTAGAGTCGCCATTTGTATCTTCATACATGTACCTAGGGTAATGATGTCCATCTCATTCCACCTTCTTTCCTACCCCCATATCCCCTTCCTCCACTTTCCTCTCCTTTGCCCTATCCAAAGTTCCTCCATGCTCCCCCACCCCACCCCCATTATGGATCAGCATCCACACATCAGAGAAAACATCCAGTCTTTGTTTTTTTGGGATTGACTTACTTCACTTAGCATGATATTCTCCAATTCCATCCATTTACCTTCAAATGCCATAATTTCATTCTCTTAATGCTGAGTAATATTCCATTGTGTATATATACCAGTTTCTTTATCCATTCATCCATTGAAGGGCATTCAGGTTGGTTCTACAATTTAGTTATTGTGAATTGTGCTCCATGGATGGAGCTGCACAATTTCATTTTTTGGTTTAATTTATCATTTAAGTATTTATACCTAGCATCAGGAAGATCTCATGAATGAATGCCATATATGTTGACTGTTCAGTTTATGTAGCTTTGTTGTATAATTTGTAATAACAATTCTATTTCCTTGCCATTGTGCTTCATTGATTTTCATTCTCTGGACAGCCTTTCTGGGATCTATTCTAATTAAGCACAGTTCTCAGGATACTCTCTTTCCTTTGAATTCAAGTACACATTTCTGCCCTTCTGCTTACAACCACTCAACAAATTTATCTTAGCTGCATTTCATGGTGTTCTTTACTAAGATAATGAACATTTGTATATTTTTTTCCTGCAGGAAAAACATAGTTTTTCACTTTTAAATTCCTTGGTATTATAAAATCATGTCAGAGTTGATGTTATGAGGTAGTGTCCCCCTTCTCCACATGGGATGTTACCTAGTAGGAAAAGGGTGTAAGCTTGGCAAGGTAGTGTTTCCTCACCTTCTCAACTAGAGAATAAGAGACCGATTTTGGAAGGCAAATATAGAGAATTCTTACAATTTTATGCTGCCTCATCATCCACTTTAAATATGTTTCTTATACTAAAAATAAGGCTTCATCATCCTTAATAACAGTTTTCAATACTATGTTTCCTCCAAGTTTCTAATGTAGTTGATATGAATATTTACCTCATAAACTGCATCATGGTGGCCAACTTCCTATAGGACAGCTAGATTATGACCTCCTTGACTCATCCCTCTTACCCCCTACTCCACATGGACTGTGCATATATGCCATAGTGACCACTACTTAATTATAGCATGACCCCCACAAAACTTCATTCCTTTAAATACAATAAACACAACACTACCCAGGAAACCTGCTTGGGTAATGCCCAATAAAATATTGGCCTATGGGTTGGCCCCCCCCTCTCTCTCTGCCCCCCTACCCTCACCCACTAGTTGAGAATACGTCAGTTTATAATAAAAATGAGGCTCATTTGTTGACTAGAGCCTCCAGTTCTGAGACTGAAGTTTGAAATGTATTGGTTTTGAGGTCCTGTACTTTATTAGGAACATTCTTTCAAAGAGATAGAAAGAAGTAACTTTCCATTAACCTCTGTCATGTATAATGGTTATCAGGGCCATCTGCATAGTCTATGAAATCCCACTTTTGTTCATGGAGTTAATTCCAAAGGGCTTTCCAGGTAGTCAAGGAGTCTGGGGAAGGGATAACTTCCTCCAGTACTCAACATCTATGTTGCTGAGACTGACTTGAATTCCTGAGCTCAAGTGATCTTCCTGCCTTAGCCTCCCCAGTAGCTGGGATTACAGGTGTGTGCCACCACACCTGGACATCTTTTTTTTTTTTTTTAAAGAAAAAATCTGTAGACTGGCTTGTATTTATTGATAACTATTTTTTTTTCTTCTCTCTTTGGACACTTACCTGATGACCTCCTGGTGGTGTCAAGTGATCCTTCTTGTAATTGGGGGCCTCTGACTTCTTCCTTTTTGATAGTAAGCAGCCAACACCCTCTTACAGTGTCCCAATTGACCTCATCTGGTTTGGATCATCCCCCACTAGTTCATTGGTGGTAGGATCATTTGGCAAGGCCCCAATCCCTACCAAGCATGAGACTAGGACTTTAACATGTTGATGAGCTGCTGCTTTCAACAGAGTTCAGGGACCCTAGATAGACATTTATATTTCTTTGACACTTTGCCGATTTCCCAAGGGGTCTTGGGAGAGGAGGGGAAGGAAATATTTTAGCTCTTAGTTTGAGTCATCAAGTTCTTTGACACCCCAGGCTAGGGGTTAGACCCTCAATAACATATAGGGTAGAAGAATGAAGAAAGCAGAAGCAGGAGGAGGTTCACAATATAGAGACAGCAGGCCTTCATCATATTTCCCTCTGAGTGGCAGCATTGATTTTTGGTTATAAGCTTATTCCCCTTGTTGGGGTTAGGATGTAAATAGTCTGGATATGACCCATTCACTTAGTGGTCACAAGTGGAAGTCTTCTTCTCTTGCTACAAAAATTAATGTCAGCAAAACCAGCTAAGAGCATCACCTAGGTTGGAAGCAACAGTCTTATAATCTGATCCACCCTCCTTGACGCCTCATTGCCCAATCTGTGAAGGACTATCTCCACTTGAAGCAAGCATGCTTATGGTGTCTCTCATAAAGTGTTGCTGTTGCCATTATCAGAATAAATTCTCTTGAACAAAGCAAAGCAACCTAGCACTTCTAGAGTCTAACAAGGATACTTGATCTGTTGATGCTCCTGATTGACTGGAATAGAACACCCTAGAGAGGAAAGTGGCTGCCTAGAAGGTGGGCAAACAGAGCATCCCTAATTTTTTTTTGTTAAACATTAGAAAGATTAAATCATCACGGGGACATAAGGAGAAAGAGATGGAGAATAAAACTTAATTAATGGTTGAAATACACAATTTCCTCAAAATTGGTGTCCAATGGGGACACCAAAAGGGACATAACTGGTTGGTTCAGAATGACAGTTTACTCCTGCTAAGATGCACCAACTGACAGGAATTTCTACAGATTCTAAAATCCATAATCTGTTAACAGCCATACTGGACTCAGTGCAAATTTTCTGTGGCTAGACCCGCCCGAGTCATCCTCCAAGGGAGGCTGATTATGCACTTTCAATGTGGATAGAGACGGGGGGATAGAAACTCAGCCTTGTGATGAGTACAAGGATACCCCTGCCCTTTGTTGAAGGGCAAAGCTCCTGCTTATTTGGATTTTTGTGATCTGGCACAACAGAGCCTCCCGCTCCGTAGATGTTATTTCTGCCAAGACCCTCTGTAAATGTACCACCATGGTGGAGGCCCCAATTTTCTTATTTTTATTCTAATTTGTTATACATGACAGCAGAATGCATTTCAATTCATATCACACATATATAGCACAAATTTTCACATCTCTGGTCATACACAACATGGAGTCACCCCATATGTGTCTTCATACATGTACTTAGAATAATAATGTCCATTCATTCCTCATACTGCCTTCCTTCCCCTCTCTCCCTTTTCCCCTATCTAGAGTTTCTCTATTCCTCCCATGCTCCCCACCCCGCCATCCCCACTATGAATCAGCATCCTTATGTCAGAGAAAACATTCAGCATTTTTTTTGGGGGGGGGATCGGCTAACTTCATGTAGCATCACATTCTCCAACTCCATCCATTTACCTGCAAATGCCATGATTTTATTATCTTTTAATGCTGAATAATATTCTATTGTGTGTATATATACCACATTTTCTTTATCCATTCATCTACTGAGGGGCATCTAAGTTGGTTCCACAGGTTAATTATTGTGAATTGTGCTGCTGTAAACATTGATGTGGCTATACCCCTGTAGTGTGCAGGTTTTAAGTCCTTTGGGTATAGACCAAGGAGTGGGCTAACTGAGTCAAATGTTGGTTCCATTCCTAGTTTTCCAAACTGCTTTTTCATGCAACTGTACTAATTTACAGTCTTACCAGCAATGTATGAGGGTGCCTTTTTCCCACATCCTCACCAACACTTATTATTAGCATTCTTGATAGATGCCATTTTGACTGGTGTGAGATGAAGTCTTCAGAGTAATTTTGATTTGCATTTCTCTAATTGCTAGAGATGTTGAACATTTTTTCCTATATTTGTTGACTGTATATCATCTTCTAAGAAGTGCCTGTTCAGTTCCTTGGCCCATTGACTGATTGGGTTATTTGTCTTTTTGGTGTTAAGATTTTTGAGTTTGGTGCTCTCTGTGGTGTGCATGTGGTAAAAACTTGCTCCCATTCTGAAGGCTCTCTATTCACTTCACTGATTGTTACTTTTGCTAAGAAGCATTTTAGTTTGAAACCATCTCACTTACAGTGTCCCAATTGACAAAATAACATCCCACTACATCTTCTTCAAGGACACCCCCTATTGTCAACTATGTTGGGGCACCTAATGCTTTAATATCTGGCAAACCAGACAGCAATTTATTTTTTACCAAAGGGTCTTATTGCCCCTCCAGAGCCCCTGGGGCTGAGGGCCTTGTTCAAAAACCTGAGCACCACCCCTCCCTCCCTAAGAAGGATAACCTTTCAAACATGAATGCCACTGAGAAATGAGCTTCCACAGTTAACCCTGCATAAAGATAGGAAGACATTCTTTCATTTCTGTCTTCTGAAGCCTAAATTGATCTTGTAGTAGCATGGAAATTCAACAGGAATATATATATATATGGAGAGTGTCAAAGAATGTATTGTTCTGGAATAAAAAGGGATATCCTTTTATTTCAGTTTTATCAAAGGCAAGATTATGAGAATCTCAAGATAACGCCTGTGATAATCTAAGCAGATGCCTCCCTCTAGTGGGGATGTTTGATAAAGCAAAACATATCTGGTGCAAAAGTCTTATTCCATTCTGGCTGCTATAGGGAATGTCCTAGAATGGGTAATTTATAAACAACAGAGATTGCTCACACTTCTAGAGGGTAGGCAGTCCAAAAATCAAGCTGCGGTTTGACTTGGTGCTTGGTGAAGACTTGTTTCCTGCTTTGAAGATGACACCTTCTTGCTGGATCTTCACATAGTAAAAAGGGCCTTTTTTACTTACCATCAAGCCTCTTTTATAAGTTTATTAATCCCATTCATGAGGGCAGAAGCCTCATAACCTAAGCAACTCCCCAAGACCAGAACTCTTAACACTGTAACATTGGGGATTTAATTTATTTTGGGGGCACAAAACATTCAAACTATAGCATTGTTTCTTAAATAAATTGTAATCGTTGTAGGGAAAATTTTTTGTGTGCTTCATTGGAAAACCATGCATTATTCAGAGCACAATTTGTTACCTTATTCTGATTATTTGGATTATACTAGGGTTCTCAAGAGAAACAGAGCATATAAACATAAATTTATTTTTTGTCCTGAGGATTGAACCCAGGGGCACTTAACCAATGAGCCACATCAATAGATTATTTTTGTTATTTTGAGTCAGGGTCTTGCTAAGTTGCTTAAGGCCTTGCTAAGTTGCTGATGCTGGCCTCAAACTTGTAATCTTTCTGCTTCAATCACCTGAGTTGATGAGATTCCAGGTGTGTGCCATCACACCTGGCTCTATATCATTATTTTTTCGTTTTCATGGTGCTGGGGATTGAATCCAGGGCCTTGAGTGTGTGAGGCCAGCACTCTACCAACTGAGCTATATCCCTAGCTGTCTATATTATTTTTTAAATAAGAAATTGGCTTACACAATTATTTGCTCATCTGGTGGAGTGTTGTTGCTTGGCCTCTGCCACCCTGGGATCCATTGCCTTGACCTTTTCCAACTTAGTGATTGTAGTTCTTGTAAGATCTGGACTACAGAGAAGAATGCTGATAGAGCCCTTCAAGTCTGCTGGGGCTCCTAATAGGTTTATTTCTCACAGGTTCTGTGAAATGTATGTCTTTTGGGCCCTGGGTAAGCACTTCTCAAATGACAAATCCACTCTCCCCAACATTTCAAACCAATCTTCCTAAGCCTTCAAATTCTAAACCAAGGCAAGGATGCCATTTTTACCTTGTTTACTGTGGATAACATGTATTTTTTAAAAATACTTTTTAGTTATAGACACAATATCTTTATTTTCTTTACTTATTTTTATGGGCCGATCAAGATTGAATTCAGTGCCTCACATGTGCGAGGCAAGCACTCTGCCACTGAGCCACAACTCCAGGCCTGGATAATCTCCTGATCTATGTTTTAGCTAACCAATCAATCAAACTGTTAAACACTTTTTCATTCTTCAAGATACACCTTTAAAAGCACATTCTCTGCTTAGTGAGCCCAAATAAATTCAGTCTGGTCGAATTTCCTGTTCTTTTCCCATTTTTCTACATACTAGTAGTATCTATTCCTACAAATGTTCCTCAGATTTTGGTCTCTATAAATCAAGTAGATATTTTATAGTGTTGTATCCCTCATTATGGGTAAACTTCATACATATGTACATATATATATGTAGGCATACACACACATATATGACTCACAAAACCCAAAAGGAAAAAACCCCACAACCTGATGGAAAAATGGGCAGTTGATCTGAATAGTCATTTTCCCAAAGAAGACATAAAAATGGTTAACATTTGTAAAATGCTCAATATCACTGATCCTCAAGGAAATGCAAATGAAAACCATAATGACATATCCCCTCCCATCTGTCAGGATGTTGGGATAGCTATTATCCAAAAGATGAGTGATGGTAAGCATTGGGGAGTGTGTGGACAAAAGTGAACCCTTATACACTATGGTAGGAATGTAAACCAATAGGGCCACTATGGAAAACATTATGAAGTTTCTTCAAAACACTTAAAATAGAATGACCATATCATCCCACAGTTCCTCTTCTGGGTATACACCCCCCCACCACACACACATGAAATCAGTGTTCGAGGGGGTGGGGAGAGAGACCTACACTCATATGCATTGAGGCACTATTCACAATATTCAAGATACAGAAACATTAATGTCCGACAATAGGTGAGTAGTTACAGAAAATGTGGGATATACACAATGGACTTTAGCTTTAACAAAGAACAAGATCATAGCATTTGCAACAACATGTATGAACCTGGAGGATATCATGCTAAGTGAAATAAGAAGACACAGGAAGACAAATAGGGCATCATATCACTTATGTGTGAATTCTAAAAATCTTAGAGATATGAAAAGTGAGGCTAGAATGCAGGGTACCCAATTTAGAGATTTAGGGGACATGGGGAGATATGAGTTAAAGTGTCTATATAGTGGGAATATTCCAGAAGTGCGGCTTTCGGGTGCCCTCAACACATGCATGTGCACACACGTGTATGCACATGCACATACAAGGTGACTCTCCCAAGAATTTGATGTGTTAATTTGACCATACTGCTCATTTCAGTAAGCATACGTACAGCAAAGCATCATGATGCACACCTTTATTTAAAACAACCAAAAATAACTCAAATAGGTCAAATATTATAACATAAAAGCAAAAGCTATAATATTCTTGGAAGAAAACATATTTTGAAATTTTCATCACTTTGGATTAGGTAATGGACTGTCAGTTATAACACTAGGAGCACAAGGAACAAAATGAAAAATAGAGAAATTAGACTTCATCAATGTTAAACACTTTTGTGCTCCAGAGGGTGCTATCTTTAAAGAAGACGACAAACCCACAGAATGGAAGAAAATATTTGCTAATATCTTACCTGACAAGGGAATTATATGCATCATATATAAAGTCAAGAGCAAAAGGCAAAAAATCACAAATTAAAGGCAAAATATTTGAATAGACACTATTCCATGACAGATATGGAAATAGCCAATAGGTACATGGAAAGACAGTAACATCATCAATCAGTAGTGAAATGCAAGTCAAGTTCAAAATGAGATAATCTCTAACACTAACTTATATACTCACAATAAAATAACTAGATGATAACATGCATAGCCAAGGATGTGGAGAATTGAGAACCCTTACACATTGCTGGTAGGAAGGCATATGGTGTATCTTCTTTGGAAAAGGGTCTGGAAGTTTCTTCAAACCTTTTAACATGGAGTTCCCTATTGCCTAGCAACTAGACTCCTACATACACACCCAAGAGAATTGAAAACTTAGGTCTCTACAGAAATTGGTACAGGAATGTTCAGAGCAACATTATCCATAATAACTCAAATCCAAGAAGTCAAAACAAGTCAAATGTCCATCAACTGATGAATGGATGAACATAATGTATTATACCCATTCAATAGAATATTATTTGGCAAGAAAATATGAATCATATATCAGCCTTCATAAAACATTATGCTAAGAAACAAAAACTCACACATTGTATGCTCCTATAAATTATATAAAATGTCCAGAATAGGCAAATCCATAATATAAAGTTGCAAGTAGCTGGGCAGGTGAGTGTGGAATGAGTTCTAATGGGCACTGGAGTTGTTTTTGCTTTCATAAATCTTTCCTGAAATTACAGAATGAGGATGGTTCCACAGCCTTGTGAGTATAATAAAACTCACCCCTTTAAAGGGTAACATTTCTGTTGTAGTCATTTTAATAAAAATGAGGCACATTCAACTCTGATTATCACAAAATATTTTATGAAACAGAACATTTTAGCAAAAAATATAAAGAAGAATTTAAGATATCCTCATGTAGACAAAAACTGAGAAGAGTTATTGCTATTAGACCTGTCTTATAAGACAACTAAAGGAAGTCTTCCCGCTGAAGGAACACTGGGTTGATACATGAAGAAATCTACATGAAGAAATTAAGGTCACCAGCAAGGGTAACTGCATATGTAACAAGAAAAATTATAAATACGTGGTTTGTCTCTTTTTCTCCTAATTGATTGAAAAGAGAACTTTTTTAAAAAAGCAAAACATAATTATGTGTTGATAGGCATAGAGTGCATAACATCAATGTTTATTCATTTAATAACAGCATAAAGGGAAATGACTGACAAAATGATGCTATGTGTCTATAGAAAGACACTACAGTTCTTTCCACCTTTATGTGTATCTATAATGTTCCAATTAATGATAAAGAATGGAAGAAATAGAAGTAGACCAATAAAGGATTGAGAGTAGGGATAGGGTAGAGGAGAGGGTAAGAGGAGGCACCTGTACTAAAATGGAGTAAATTAAATTCTATGATGTTTATATATGTCAAAATGAATGTCCAATTATATATGTCCAATTATGTATAACTATAGTGGAGTAATAAAAACATTAAAATAAAATGAAATAAGATAAAAAACAACAGCATCATCTTCTGAGAAGTGTTTGTTCAGTTCCTTGGCCCACACCAAGAAAACAATTAATGCAATCAATAAATGGGCCAAGCAAGTGAACAGGCATTTCTCAGATGATGTACAATCAACAAATATATGAAAAAATGTTCAACATCTCTAGCAATGAAAGAAATGCAAATCAAAACTACTCTAAGATTTCTCACTCCAGTCAGAATTTCAGCTATTAAGAATACCAGCAAGGGTGGTGAGTGCACTAGGACAGTGACGGCTTGAGGTGCTGCGCTGGGGCAGACTTGGCTTTCGAAGCATGAGTGTAAGCTGAGGTTGCCACTGGGCTGGTCTTATGCAGTGCCGGCCATCAGGAACCAGGAGGTGGAGCAAACATGAATGTTGGAGTTGCCCACAGTGAAGTGAATCCAAATACCCATGTAATGAACAACTGGGGTATGTGGCTGACATATGCATTGGGAGTTGGCTTGCTCCATATTGTCTTTTTATTAATTAATTAATTAATTAATTATTAGTTGTTCAAAACATTACAAAGCTCTTGACATATCATATTTTATACATTTGATTCAAGTGGATTATGAACTCCCATTTTTACCCCGTATACAGATTGCAGAATCACATCGGTTACACATCCACGTTTTTACATACTGCCATACTAGTGTATGCTTTCATATTGTCTTACTCAGCATTCCTTTCTTCAGTGTTCCTGTTGCTTGGACCTTAACAAATATTATACATAATCTGGGGATGTATGTATTTTTGCATGCAGTAAAAGGAACACCTTTTGAAACTCCTGACCAAGGTAAAGCAAGGCTCCTAACATCTTCATGGAAGTTTTTCACAATTTCTCCAACAATTCTATATTTTCTGACAAGTTTCTAAACAAAGTATGATTCAACTTACTTCATCCTAACACAGCTTCTCTTCTGAGTGTGCTTATTCCCCAAATGCCACAACTACATGATGTTCGGATCTTTGGAATTAATAGGTATTGAAATGTTTCTTTTTTTTTAATTTTTTATTTTTTTTATTGGTTGTTCACAACATTACAAAGCTCTTGACATATCATATTTCATACATTAGATTGAAGTGGGTTATGAACTCCCAATTTTACCCCAAATGCAGATTGCAGAATCACGTCGGTTACACATCCACAATTTTATTGAACAAAATTTTTACAGCTACCGGGTTTCCTGTAAGGAAGGAGTAGTTGGTAAACTGTACTGTTTCTGTGATAATGTGAAATGAGAGGTATCTACATCAGAGGACCACTTGCTGTTTCTTCATATGCTGTCTTGAAGTACAGAATTCTACTAAATGATGCCTCTGTTTAATACATCTGGTATATTTTGGAAGAAAGGCTTTATAGGCAGGCTGGGCAGGCCCAGTGTATAAGTTAATTGCAGTACACTAAGGGTATAGTAGATAAATCCAAGGAAGTAATACATTTGTAAGAAACTAGGGCCAGCTTAATTATGATGGGCATGACATGAGGAAAAGAAAATTTCCAGTCTTTCAGTGACAATTAGTTTAGGCAGACTTAACATGTAAATTGGAATCATCTCTATAAGTTTATTATAGATTACTTTTATTACTATATATATATATTTCTCTTATATAAGAGGATATATACCTTCTTATTTTGTACAAACCAGTTTCTTATGAGTTATCTTATGAGTGTGGGGTTTTTTGTTTTTGTTTTTTTTGCTGGCTCAGTGTTATGTGTTGATAGATGAAATTATTTTTGCATTTATTATATTATATAGTTTGTGAAGGTCCACCTTCATAAGTGGAAGATAGCATCTGAGTCAGCATTCTAATTTTGGAAAAAATAGATTTACTTTGTTTTCCAGACACAAGGCTGCTAATAAACCAATTAAGAAAATAATTTATTTCAAGAAGTTAAAGTACAGGGTTGTTTATAGGTGCCTGCTTTTTTTTTTTTGAGAGAGAGAGAGAGAGAGAGAGAGAGAGAGAGAGAGAGAGAGAATTTTTTAATATTTATTTTTTACTTTTCAGTGGACACAACATCTTTATTTTTATTTTTTTATGTGGTGCCGAGGATCGAGCCCAGCACCCCATGCATGCTAGGTGAGTGTGCTACCACTTGAGCCACATCCCCAGCCCAGGTACCTGCTTTTTAGGTTAAGAAACTTAATTGGTAAAATCTGTCATTCCTTAGAAAAGTAAATATAAAATGGACAGCTACATAGCTACCTGTGGTCTAGCAGTAACTGCTTCTCTAGCCATAGTACCAAAGTAAGTAATAGATATTTTGTTTTAGTAGGTCTGTAGTAAAAGATAAAATTGTCTTTCCTTAGTCCTGTTCTCAATCCCCATAGTTTGCTTGTTAATATTTTGACTTTAAACATGTGAGTCTTAGTATAGGTAACTCCAAATGGTAACTATTTAGAGTAGTGGTTACATTGAATTCTTGTGATTTAGGCAAGTTACCTAAAGTTGCTAACATTAATTGCAAGAAAAAAACTATACTTGAGAAGGGATCACATTAAAAAAACAACAAAAAACCCACAAAAAACCAAAGTTCTGATATATGATGAAACTGAAAAACTGAGTAATATATATATAAACAAACTGAATGAAAGGGGTTTTTGACCAACTTAAAGATCAAGTTCTGTCAACAAACTGACTTTTCAGGGTAGTTATCATTGTTTTGTACTTCAAAAGTATTGAGGTTAGAAATCAGTTTTATGATACTGCCTTTGTATATTTGTCTTTCTCATGTATTTTGAAATAACTGGTAATGTATACTTTAATAAAATTTTTTCCTTGGTGGAAGATTAAAAAAAAAAAGAATACAAGCAATAGGGCTGGGGTTGTGGCTTAGCAGTAGAGTGCCTGCCTAGCATGTGTGAGGCCCTGGGTTTGATCCTCAGCACCACATAAAAATAAATAAAAATAAAGGCATTGTGTTCAACTACAACTAAAAAATAAGTATTTAAAAAAAAGAATACAAGCAACAATAAGTTTTGGCTAGGACGTGGGGAAAAAAGGCACATTCATACGTTGCTGGTGGGACTGCAAATTGGTGCAGCCCACATGGAAAGCTGTTTGGAGATTCCTTGGAATACTGGGAATGGAAGCACCATTTGACCCAGATATCCCACTCCTTGATCTATGCCCAAAGGTCTTAAAAACAGCATACTACAGGGATGCAACCACCTCAGTATTTATAGCAGCACAATTCACAATAGCTAAACTGTGGAACCAACTTAGATGCTCTTCAGTAGATGAATGGATAAAGAAAATATGGTATATGTACACAATGGAATATTACTCAGCATTAAAAGAGAATAAAATCATGGCATTTGCAGGTAAATGGATGGAGTTGGAGAATGTAATGCTACGTGAAGTTAGACAATCCCCCCCCCCAAAAAACAAATGCCAAATGTTTTCTCTGATATAAGGATGCTGATTCATATTGGGGTTGGAGGGGAGCATGGGAGGATTAGATGAATTGTAGATAGAGCAAAGGGGAAGGAAGAGAAGAGAGAGGACTTGGGGGTAGGAAAGATGGTGAAATGACATGGACATCATTACTCTAAGTACATGTATGAAGACACAAATGGTGTGACTACTTTGTGTACAACCAGAGATATGAAAAATTGTGCTCTATATGTGTAATATGAAGTATAATGCATTCGGCTTCACACATAAGTTAAAATAAAAATTATAACATATTTGAAATTATAGCATATAAGAAGAAGATCTATATCTATCTACATCTATAAATAGAAATATCTCCATGTACTCTATCTATATCTATAGATAAACAGATGCTGGGTTTCTGTTCTTGCAACTAAAAGGCACAGGGTTTACTCCAGTTGAACTGGGCTGACTGGGCTGCACAAAATAATCACACAAGAGACACAAATACCTTTTTCTTTGGGGTCCCTGTGACGGCTCCTCTGACCTTAAGGGTCCTCAGGAAGAGAGAGCGCGAGAGTACGTGCTGACCCCTTTTATTGAGGAGAAGCTATTCAAATGAGGCAAGGGGTCAGGTTTCAGGGGGCTGAGACTATCTTCATGATGTCCACTGTCAGCAGGTTGACTGACACCTGGGTAGGCCACACCCAAGGGCACAGTAAGAGAAGGGGACACACACAAGGCACTTCCATGGAAGATTCTATCCTAAACAGGGCAAGGGGTTATATTACAAAGGAACAGGTGAGCATAGCTTCACCCATGGGGCTGTAGCAAGACACACCCATGCACGACACACCCACCCTCAAACCCAAGAAGGGTGGGGAAAGCTCTGCTACATTTCTGTGACTGAGCGCCTCAGCACCCAGCCGGGAGTGTGACTCAGTCAAGTGCAAGGTTGGTCTCCCACAAATACAGATTTTTTATTTATGGAATAAGTCAATGAAATACCAACAAATAAAACAATTAATAACAACAACAACAATAACAAAAAACCTCAACAGTATAAAGAAAAGTTGTATGGAGCAAATATTTTGTTTCTCATTGAGTAATCCTATAACAAGTGAAGATATTAAATTCGGGCTGGGGATGTGGCTCAAGCGGTAGCACGCTCGCCTCGCATGCGTGCGGCCCGGGTTCGATCCTCAGCACCACATACCAACAAAGATGTTGTGTCCACTGAGAACTAAAAAACAAATATTAAAAATTCTCTCTCTCTCTCTCTCTCTCCTCTCTCTTCTCTCTCACTCTCTTTAAAAAAAAAGATATTAAATTCATAATAAAAACATTCCTACAAAGCAAAGCCTAGTACAGATAGTTCTACTAACAAATTCTCCCAAACACTAAAAAATAGTAATTTCATTTTCATATAATTTCTTCAGGATAAGAAGAGTGACACTTCCCAATTCATATTATATAAGAAATATTACCCTAGTATTCAAATGAGATTTAATAGTTATAATAAAAATATACTACAAACTGATATCATTTTACAGATATAGATAAAAAATTTTCAAAAAGTATGAACAATCTGAGTCCAGCAACACTATAATAAAATCACAGTTTCACAGTTAATGGGGAAAACTGAAATTTTGCACTTTAGGGTCAAGATAAGAGAAATAAATCTTCTCTGTCCTCTTTAACTTTATACTAAAAGTTTTTGCCAGGATAACTAGGGAAGAATAAAAAATAAAAGATGCCCATATTAAAAAGGTAGGACTATATCTGTCTTTATTCATCAGTCCCTTGATCTTTTACATAGAAAACTGAAGTAATCCACCAAAATGTAAGTTCAGCAAGGTTGCAGGACAGGTTAATAAAAATAAATTGTACTTATATACAGTAGCAATGAACAATCCAAAATAGAATTAAAACAATGCCATTTATGATAGTATCAATCCACTAATTTTAAAATAGTTTGTCCATTTTCTTTTGAAATTACTTTCTTGGATACTTCTTAAACTTTATTTTTAAACCATTGTGCTGACATTTTCTTTTGATATTGTTTTTCTTTTCTTCTTTCCTTCTTTCACAGTACTGGGGGCTGAACCCAGTGGGGCTCTACCATTGAGCTATACCCTCAGATCTTTTTATTTTGAGACTATGTTGCTATGGTTCTTGTTAAGTTGATGGGCTGGCCTTGAACTTGTGATTCTCCTGGTGCACCCATGCCCAGCTTGTATTGACATTTTCATTTCCACTGTTGTGTTTCTAAAAACATTCTAAAAGCCTCTGTTTTGGTTATCCATTTTGTCCTTGTTTCATAGAAACAAATGCATTCTATCATCTCTCCAACAAGATGAATGTATTTTTGAAGTTTTCCTTCTATCTACATAGCACCAAATAGCATGTGTTTCCTATAAATGTTTTCTTTTTTTTTGGATTATTTTGGTCTATGATTGATGTTTGAGGGTCTTACTGCATATCTGGTGATTCTTGGCTTTTTGGTAATATTTAAAAACAAGTAATGTTAATCTTTGGTTATTTGCTCATAAATAAGTGTAAATAAAGTTTCTTTAGCTTAATCCTAGTACCAAGAATCTATTTTTTACACACACACACACACACACACACACACACACAAACACCCTGGAGACTGAACCCTGGGTGCTTAACCACTGAACAATATCCCCACCCCTTTTTATATTTTATTTTGAGACAGGGTCTTACTAATTTGCTTAGGGCCTTGCTAATGTGCTGAATTCAGCTTTGAATTTTTAGTCCTCTTGCCTCAGCCTTCTAAGTCACTGGGATTATAAGTGTACACCATCATGCCTGGCTATTATGTTTCTTGTGAGTCAAATGGCTGTGATAATTTTTCAAATTATTAATGTAAGATTATTAGTTTTTATTAGCATTCTGGCAACAGAATAGGAAATAAGGATTTGCAGGATTCCAACATGGCAGTGGGCGCGGAGAGATCAAGTCTCTGACCTCTTCAGCTGTGCGGGCATAGGGAGTCGTAAACAATCTAAATTCTGTTTGCTCAGGATCACTAGGCAATGCTGAGCTGACGTGGTTCTGGGGCGAACAGTCTAGGCCTCTCAGAACACACACCGAGCCCGGGATCGGCTGAATTCAAGCTCCCGTTCGCCTGCTTCCCGCAGACAAACAGCTGTGACTCAGCACTAATCCATCCGGCTGAAACAACCGGTCAGCCCTTCTGATCCCACGGAGGTAAATGCAAACCGAGCCTTCATAGGTAGTGGCCACAGGTTTGAAAAGGGGCTTGGGAGAGACAGTAAGGACCCACCTGTTGCATTGGTCACCCGGCAAAGGGAAACGAACTATCGCCATTTGCAAGAGATAACACCATGGCAGAGAACTGACGTCACCAGACTGCGGCGGAGGAGATAATTTCATTGAAACCTACGGCTACAGGTGTGTAATTCCCTAGCCTTCCCTCTCCACACATCGGGGAAAACCTTAAGGGCCCCTCCCAGCTCTCCCGTGAGTGTGATAGACAGACTGAGGGAATCAGACGTGGCACGGGACCCGCGGCGCGGAACTCCCGGCTACCGCTCCCACCAGTGCTGACAACTGAGGTCACTTGCACCAGCTACCGCGGGCGTGGCTACCGGAGGGCAAGTAAAATTCGCTGAGGATTCTCAGCCCCAAGCTCTACAAACTTAGGGTCTGAGGGAATGGCAAACAGGGAGAGTGTGCCCAGTCATTCTTGAAAACAGGGCTCCCGGGAGCACCAGACCTGACATGTAGCCAGTATTGTGGTGAGTGGCACCCGTGAGAGGGACCTGGATAAAGGAAAAGTAGGGAAGTGACTAGACACAAGAGGAGGCCCTAGGCACTCAGGATTGGAGACTCGCCCAGTCTGGGAGGAGGAACTGCTGCACAGTGATTGGTTCCTGCGTATTGACAGGAGAAGCTTGGCCTGGTGGGCACAGCGCCACCTACTGGAAGAGAAGTTAATCAAACTCTAAGACTGCATTTATTAGTTTTTTTTTCTGTTTTTTGATTTGGGTTTTTTCTTTCATTTTCATTTTTCTTTCTTGTTTTTTAAATTTTTTTTCATTTTTAAAAAATTTTTTTCTTCTAATTTTAATTTTTTTAATTATTTAAAAAATTTTTTTTCTTTTTTATTTCCTATTTTTTTCTTCTTTTGTCTTTTCATTTCTTTTCAATTTTCTTATTCCCCCTTCCTTGAATTCTACCTGCTTACTCTCATTCTCTTTAGCGACTTCTTCCCTTCCCTTCTAATACCTTTCCTCCCAAGCATCAAATAAATTTATAGGAGTAAACAGTAACTCAGCAGTCAAACAGAACAAGAAGTAACATGAGCAGCTTGAAAAAGCAAGGAAGAAAAGGAGTACAAACAATGCAGGACAGCCTAAATATTCAGGAGGACCTAGAGTCATCAGAAAAATGGTCATATAAAGAACTCAAGGAACACCTTAGACAGATGGAATGGAACCTTAAAGAGGATACGAGACAGCAAATTCAAGCAGCAAAAGAACACATTGAGAATGAATTACATAAACAGATAAAAGAAGAAGTTAAGCATCTTTATCAGGAGATAGAGATTATAAAAAATAATCAAACAATCAAGGAAACGATAAACCAAATTAAAAACTCAATTGAGAGTATCACTAACAGAGTGGAGCAAGTAGAAGCCAGAAAGTCAGATAGTGAAGACAAAATATATCATCTTGAAAAGAGTCTAGCCAACTCAGAAAGGCTGGTAAAAAATCATGAGAAAAACATCCAAGAGTTATGGGATAACATAAAAAAACCAAACTTACGAGTCTTTGGGATAAAAGAAGGTACAGAGATTCAAACCAAGGGAATGAGTAACCTGCTGAATGAAATAATTACAGAAAACTTTCCAGAAATAAAAAAGGAAACAGATATACAAATTGAAGATGCATACAGGACACCGAGCACACAAAATCACAGTAGACCAACGCCAAGACACATTGTTATGAAGATATCCAATATACAGAACAAAGAGAAAATATTAAAAGCTACAAGAGAAAGGAGGCAGATTATATTCAGGGGTAAACCAATAAGGTTAATAACGGATTTTTCATCACAGACGCTGAAAGCAAGAAGGTCATGGAACAATGTATTTCAAACACTGAAAGACAATGGATGCCAACCAAGAATTTTGTATCCAGCAAAATTAAGCTTCAGGTACAACAACGAAATAAAAATCTTTCATGATAAACAAAAGTTAAAAGAATTTGCAGCCAGAAAGCCAGCACTGCAAAGCATTTTGAGCAAAACACTACACGAGGAAGAAATGAAAAACAATAACCAAAACCATCAGTGGGAAGTGCCTCGGTAAAGACAGAGGGCAAGGGGAAAGATAATCATGGAGAAACAAACTAAATTTTTTTTAAAAAGGATAAATAATCAAACATGGCTGGAAGTACAAACCATATATCAATAGTAACTCTGAATGTTAATGGCTTAAATTCTCCAATAAAGCGACATAGGCTGGTATCATGGATTAAAAAACAAATACAACAATACGCTGCCTCCAGGAGACACATCTGATTGGAAAAGACATACACAGGCTGAAGATGAAAGGATGGGAAAAATTATACCATGCACACAGTCCTCAAAAGCAAGCAGGGGTGGCCATCCTCATATCGAATAAAATCGACTTCAAGACTAAGTTAATCAAAAGGGATAAGGAAGGACATTATATACTGTTAAAAGGAACCATTCACCAACAAGACATAACAATTATCAATATTTATGCACCAAATAATGGTGCTGTGACATTCATAAAACAAATTCTCCTCAAGTTCAAGAATCAAATAGACCACAACACAATAATTATGGGTGACTTCAACACACCACTCTCACCATTGGACAGATCTTCCAAACAAAAGTTGAATAAAGAAACTATAGAACTCAATACCACAATCAATAACCTAGACTTAACTGACATATATAGAATATATCAACCATCATCAAATGGATATACTTTTTTCTCAGCAGCACATGGATCCTTCTCAAAAATAGACCATATATTATGCCATAGGGCAACCCTCAGTAAATATAAAGGGGTGGAGATAATACCATGCATTTTATCTGATCATAATGGAATGAAACTGGAAATCAATGATTAAAGAAGGAAGGAAAAATCCTACATCACATGGAAAATGAACAATATGTTACTGAATGATCAATGGGTTACAGAAGACATAAAGGAGGAAATCAAAAAATTCTTAGAGAAAAATGAAAATACAGACACAACATATCGGAATCTATGGGACACAATGAAAGCAGTTTTAAGAGGGAAATTCATTGCCTGGAGGTCATTCCTCAAAAAAAGAAAAAACCAACAAATAAATGAGCTCACACTTCATCTCAAAGCCCTAGAAAAGGAAGAGCAAAACAACAGCAAATGTAGCAGAAGGCAAGAAATTATTAAAATCAGAGCAGAAATCAATGAAATTGAAACAAAAGAAACTATTGAAAAAATTAACAAAACTAAAAGTTGGTTCTCGAAAAAATAAATCAGATCGACAGACATTTAGCCATGCTAACGAAGAGAAGAGAGAGATCTCAAATTACTAACAAACGGGATTAAAAAGGCAATATCACAACAGATGCTACAGAAATACAGAAGACAATTAGAAATTATTTTGAAAACCTATATTCCAATAAAATAGAAGATAGTGAAGACATCGATAAATTTCTTAAGTCATATGATTTGCCCAGACTGAGTCAGGAGGATACACACAATTTGAACAGACCAATATCAATGGATGAAATTGAAGAAGCAATCAAAAGACTACCAACCAAGAAAAGCCCAGGACCAGATGGGTATACAGCGGAGTTTTACAAAACCTTTAAAGAAGAGTTAATACCAATACTTTTCAAGTTATTTCAGGAAATAGAAAAAGAGGGAGCTCTTCCAAATTCATTCTGTGAGGCCAACATCACCCTGATTCCGAAACCAGACAAAGACACCTAAAAGAAAGAAAACTACAGACCAATATCTCTAATGAACCTAGATGCAAAAATCCTCAATAAAATTCTGGTGAATCGAATACAAAAACAGCATGGTACTGGTACCAAAACAGGCGAGTGGACCAATGGTACAGAATAGAGGACACAGAAACCAATCCACAAAACTACAACTATCTTATATTTGATAAAGGGGCTAAAAACATGCAATGGAGGAAGGATAGCATCTTCAACAAATGGTGCTGGGAAAACTGGAAATCCATATGCAACAAAGTGAATCTGAATCCCTTTCTCTCACCATGCACAAAAGCTAACTCAACATGGATCAAGGAGCTTGATATCAAATCAGAGACACGGCGTCTGATAGAAGAAAAAGTTGGCTCCGATCTACATATTGTGGGGTCGGGCTCCAAATTCCTTAATAGGACACCCATAGCACAAGAGTTAATAACAAGAATCAACAAATGGGACTTACTCAAACTAAAAAGTTTTTTCTCATGAAGAGAAACAATAAGAGAGGTAAATAGGGAGCCTACATCCTGAGAACAAATCTTTGCTCCTCACACTTCAGATAGAGCCCTAATATCCAGAGTATACAAAGAGCTCAAAAAATTAGACAATAAGATAACAAATAACCCAATCAACAAATGGGCCAAGGACCTGAACAAACACTTCTCAGAGGAGGACATACAATCAATCAACAAGTACATGAAAAAATGCTCACCATCTCTAGCAGTCAGAGAAATGCAAATCAAAACCACCCTAAAATACCATCTCACTCCAGTAAGATTGGCAGCCATTATGAAGTCAAACAACAACTGCTGGCGAGGATGTGGGGAAAAGGGTACACTTGTTCATTGTTGGTGGGACTGCAAATTGGTGCAGCCAATTTGGAAAGCAGTATGGAGATTTCTTGGAAAGCTTGGAATGGAACAACCATTTGATCCAGCTATTCCCCTTCTGGGTCTATTCCCTAAAGACCTAAAAAGTACAGGGACACTGCTATATCGATGTTCATAGCAGCACAATTCACAATAGCAAGACTGTGGGACCAACCTAGATGCCCTTCAATAGATGAATAGATTTAAAAAAGTGGCATTTATACACAATGGAGTATTACTCTGCATTAAAAAATGACAAAATCATAGAATTTGCAGGGAAATGGATGTCATTAGAGCAGATTATGCTAAGTGAAGCTAGCTAATCCCTAAAAAACAAATGCCAAATGTCTTCTTTGATATAATGAGAGCAACTAAGAACAGAGCAGGGAGGAAGAGCAGGAGGAAGAGATTAACATTAAACAGAGACATGAGGTGGGAGGGAAAGGGAGAAAAGGGAAATTGCATGGAAATGGAAGGAGACCCTCATTGTTATACAAAATTACATATAAGAGGTTGTGAGGGGAATGGGAAAATAAACAAGGAGAGAAATGAATTACAGTAGATGGGGTAGAGAGAGAAGATGTGAGGGAGGGGGAGGGGAGGGGAGGGGGGATAGTAGAGGATAGGAAAGGCAGCAGAATACAACAGACACTAGTATAGCAATATGTAAAACAGTGGATGTATAACTGATGTGATTCTGCAATCTGTATTTAGGGTAAAAATGGGAGTTCATAACCCACTTGAATCAAAATGTGAAATATGATATATCAAGAACTATGTAATGTTTTGAACAACCAATAATAAAAAAATAAATAAAAAATAAAATAAAATAAAAAAATTAAAAATAAATAAAAATTCCCCTGCACCAAGTTTATTAAAATTATGTGATGCCTTCTATTATTTTATCTGTAAGTAATTCTAATTAAAATAAGCTTTTAAGGCTTTATCATGTTAAAAAGCACAATAATTTCAGAAAATGATAAAGTACAATAATTTCAGAAACGCTTAATAAAGGGGTTATTAACAAACCTGAGAGCATGGTATAGAGAACTAACAGAACATCATGTCTTACCTTGGGGCCAATAACATTGCAGAGAGGTGATGACCACTTCCAGGCCTAAAGCCATGAGGAGGGAAAGTTGTGTATGTAGGGCAACCTCAGGGACACTGTGACATGGTCAAGGTACACAAATTAGACTGTGGCAACCTGCAGTTGTTATGCTCAAATTCGGGACCCCCAAAACACCACCAGAGACTAAGATCGATGGAAGCAGCAAAGAGGTGTTTATTGCGAGCTAGCTCAGTCCTCCGCGTGCACACAGCAACTGGTGACAATGAAAGGCCCCGAGCCCAGGGTTTGCAGCAGTTTTATACATTCTTTGGGGAAGGCAGGGACCCCACATACATCATAGCATCTCTTAGCAAATCATCACCACTGCGGGAAAAATCAAACAAATCTAAAACATGATTAGCATATCAAGTGGCGGGAAAGAATCTGGAAAGGATTATTGGTTAGTTCAAGGGGTTGATGCACTTGAAAATGATTTAGATCGTGAGGGTGTCACAAGGGGGGTACGTGCCAAGCTGCAGGGCTTCTAGTTTAGATATTGGCCACCACACCTAGGTAGGGGCCATCTGGAATTTCAGATATTTCAATATCTTGGCCTATCTTAGGCGATCATCATCTGCGGCTTTTCTGAGAACTGTTTCCACAGAGCTTCTCTGTGGTATTTTCCTGACTTTAGGACTGCAGTAGGTCAGGGGTTAAGTTTCAGAGCAAAATGAGGTCCCAAGTAGAATGAGGTTGCTTAGGTCTTTCACAGGAAAGATGTCAGGGCAAGACAATAAGTAAATAGGGATAAATCCTCTATAAAATCATTTTCCTTCCTCTAATCTACCACCAGAAATCAGAGACCAAGGAAGCCCATGGAATTTATTTATAGTAATGAGCCTCTCAAGCAAGGAGTGTAGTTGATATTCAACCAGAGAAGCAGAACCAATGGGAGACACATCCAATACATACACAAATCACTTCTCAGTGAGAGTGTGTGTGCGAGTGTGAGTGTGTGTGTGTGTGTGTGTGTGTGTGTGTGTGCAGGGGGTTATTACAAGGAGTTTCCTTACCCAATCCATTGTCAGGCTGGCTGGAAAGTCCAAAGTCCATGGGGCATGCAATCAGGAAGGGAAGATCACAAGAAGGTAGACTCTCTCAATCAGGAGCTGAAGAGATTGAAGGAAGGTCCAGGGAAAGGCAGAGCAGTTGCAGACTCAACCACTACCTCAGGCCAACAGTCAGCAAACAGCCACAACAGCGTGAAGATCCCTAGATGGAGAGATGTTGAAAGGCTTCCTTCCTTCCTTTCTGCTGCTTTGTGTTTCTGTTCTCAGGGGGCTAAAGCCTTCCTTTTAAAGGGCTTCCATTGGAATAGGCCAGGCCCTAATAAAATCTGCCTTTCGACTTACTCAACAGAAACTGATGAGAGACTTTAATTACAACTGCAAAATACCTTCACAGCAGTACCTAGGTTAGCCTTTGATTGAATAACTCAAAGAAGGTGTGTTTTCTAGAAAAGAGCTATTGCCTCAGGGAATTCCCCTTAGCAGCTCACAGCAGAAATTCTGGGGACTGTGGTTCAACCTAGCCAAATTGACATGTTTCATGAACTATCTTTTGGGGCATAGAGCAGGATGTTAGAAGGGTGAAGTCACCTGGAGAAGCAAACAGAAGATAACCAGCATGAAACACCTGCTTATCTTTTTTTTTTCCAGTGTTGAACCCAGGGCCTCATATGCTAGGCAAGTGCACAGCATTTAGCTATATTCCCAGTCCCTTATCATTTCAATTGACAAAATGTGTACATAGTTGTGGTTACAAAATGATGTTTTGAAATATGTGTATATTGTGGAGTAGCTCAAAGTTAGGTATTCACTGGAGGATGTCATATGTAATTACATTTGTATTCCCACTTAAAAGATGGTTCTTAAAGATAGAAGGACTTGAAATCAGCATACTACAGTGACACAGCCACATGAGGGTTTATAACAGCTCAACTCAATAGCTAAACTATGGAACCAACCTAGGTGCCCTTCAACGGATGAATGGATAAAGAAAATGTGGTACATACACACTGTGGAATATTATTCAGCCTTTAAAAAAGAATGGAATTACACCATTTGCAGGTAAATAGAAGAAGCTGGAAAATATCATACTAAGCAAAATAAGCCAAACCCAAAAACCAAAGGCCGAATGTTTTCTCTGGTAAGTGGATGCTGATCCATATTGACAACAGGGGTACTAAAGAAACAAAGAACTTTGGATTGTGCAAAGGGGAGTCAAGGAAGGGGAGAGGGGGTGGGGATGGGAAGGATAGTGGAAGTAGATGGACACTATTACCCTATGTAATGTATGGTTACAGTACCTGTGTGATTCTGAACCATGTACAGCCAGAGGAAGGAGAAGTTGTGTTCCATTTGTGTACAATGTGTCAAAATGCATTCTACTGTCATGTATAATTAGAACCAATTTTTAAAAAGATAGAAGCATCTATTTTTTTGGCATCTATTTATTTATTGGCCAGGTTCCTTCTTAACATAACTCATTGCTTTAGTTAAGTACTTATTTAATACTTTAATGCAGGAACTTAGGAGGAGCAAAAAAGGAAAAACAGGAATAAAGACACACATATGTTAAGGGGATCTATCATACCCTTCTTTCTTTTTGGGTTAAAGAAAAACCCCCTTTATAATCTATATCTTCTTCATAAATAAAAAGGAAACAGAAAAAAAAAACAAATGGTTTTAATCTGGTTCGTATGTGCATCTTCTCTTTCCATATATGTTTGCAAAATGTCACAGTCCACTGGCCAAGTATCTAAAAGAAAAAGATACCAGGAAGGAAAAAAATTATTAACAAAAGAGCAGCTCAGGAGGCTGGGGCAGGAGGATGGCGAGTTCAAAGCCAGCCTCAGCAAAAGCAGGCTGCTAAGCAACTCAGTGAGAGCCTGTCTCCAAATAAAATACAAAATAGGGCTGGGGATGTGGTTCAGTAGTCAAGTGCCCCCAAGTTCAATCCCCAGTACCCCCTCAAAGAAAGAAAGTTCAAGAAGGTGGCTTTGGACGGTGTGAGGCAGCCGTCTTCAGTAAAAGCAGACAGTGTGCAGGAAAGCCTTGCCAGTCTTCTTCTCAAAATTTTGCAGCATGCCATCGAGGTCATTCTCCATGTCACTCAAGTGCAGGATACACATGCAGATCTCCCAGATAATGAGCCCTCCCCGGGTGGCCTCTCTATGGTTGTCCACGATGTCCACGTTGATCACGTGCACTGGACGGCAGGTTACCTGTTCTCTGGAATTAAGAACTTCCACCACCTGGTCGTAGACTAGCTCTTTACATGTGAAGATCAAATCAAACTCATCTTCACAGTCCTGGAACCTTTCTGGCCGGAGCTTGATTCTACTATTTCTGTCTAACATACGTAAAGTGCCATTCTGTGCATAGAAGTTTCCATCCTTCATAAGAAGATCGTGGAACATCTCATCATATGTGGTTCTGAAATCATAAACATTTTGCTTGCCAGGTGCTGGTCCTGGAAGCCTCACGTGAGCTCCTGTTCCAAAGGACCGGACATTGAATCCTTGTTTCCTGAGGAGGCGGTGAGCCACCATGCTCCGGTTCAGGTTATTGGAGCACACGACAGCCACCCGCAGACGTGACCAACGCAGATCCATCGCCATCCTGTACTTCCACCCACAGGCTTCAGCCATAGCACAATGGAAAGCAGCTAATCCCAGTCAGGGATGAAAACAGCTTTATGCAACTCAGAGTCCGGGAATGCCAAGCAGCCCGCTGGTCCCTAGAACCAAGGAGAGACCCCTGAGTTATAGTCAGGTTTTTTCCCGTAGCAATTAGGCCCTGAAAGAATTCCCCACGCAAAGACACTTTGCCGGGAGAATTCCAATTTTATTGCAAAAAGCTGAGTGCTTATATAGAACTAAGCGGGAGATGGTAGGGCTTAGATAAATGGCAGGCCACCCGTTTATTGGCAAGTTCTTTCAGATATCATCTCCAGAGCCCAGGAATTAGTTCTTATTGGGGCTAAGGTTCCCAGCCAGCGAGATTTGAAATTGGCGCCAGTGGGAGAGTTCACACGGGTGGGAACTTTTCACGCCACTGCAGAAAAGAGGAAGGTAGGAAGAAGAGGTCCTTAGGTTCCATGTTGGGGTTTTTTTCTCTCTGGGGTACGGCTGCCATTTATACTTTTCCCAACAGGCCCAACAAGAAAAATTTTTAGAGGAGGAAAGTTTGGGGGCTCACGGTTTGGGAAGTCTTGTCAGTAGAAGGCTGGCTGTATTCCTGGGGGCTTCAGATGAGGAGGAACATCATGGTGGAAGAACGTGGTGGAGGGAAGCAGCTCTCGCGATAACCAGAAGCCAGAGCCAGGGCTGCACTGGCCACATACAAATACATACCCCAAGGCCACGCCCCACTTCGCGCCTCCTCCAGCCTCGCTCCACCTGCCTCCAGTTCCCGCTCAGTTAATTCCACCAGGGATTAATTCACTGACTAGGTTAAGGCTATAACCCAATCATTTCTCTTCCAACCTTCTTGTGTTCTCTCTCCTGAGGTTTGGGGGACACCTCAGCTCCACACCATAGCACCCTACCTCTCCCAAGGGCAGGCTTCCCAAAGGTCTGGCCACAGTTGGCCAAGGCCAAGTGCTGTTTCCCGAGGCCCACGTGCTCTACACAGCTGCTGCTGGCCCACAGGGTCAGAGCCTGGTTAAGTGTGAAGGGAAAGCGACGAAGGAGAGCCGGTTACGCGAGAAATGAAAGATGGAGACCAGCTAGAGATACCACAGAGTTTATTTGTCAGAGGGGACAAATAAAAGCCATCTCTCTATAGGAGAGAGAGGCAAAACAGGCTTGAGTTCCAGGCAGGTCCTAATGCAGTGGTTAAGGGCTGGTTTGGAATGAGGGAGACCTCAGCCTTTCTCGGAAACGCCCTTGGGCGGGAAAGGGAAAATTTTTCCTTAAAATGGCGGCTGTTACTTAAGATAGCCATCCAGATGCTAAGCAAGGACCTTATAAAGAGTTTGGGTTTTTTGAGGGGAAAGATGGAGGATGAGTGTGAGCCAGCATTTCCCTTTAGCTCAGCTACCCAGAACTCAAACAGCAGAATTGTAACATGCCTCCCGGAGGCTCAGAGTGAAAAATCCTGAGACAGGGAGGGACAGTCTGCCCTGGATGAACCCCAGACTGCTTGATGCATTAAGTGAATATTTTAAAAAACCTTGGGCTGGGGATGTGGCTCAAGCGGCAGTGCGCTCGCCTGGCATGTGCATCGCGCTGGGTTCAACCCTCAGCACCACATAAAAATAAAATAAAGATGTTATGTCCGCCGAAAACTAAAAAATAAATATTAAAAAATTCTCTCTCTCTCTCTCCCTCCCTCCCTCTTAAAAAAGAAATAAAAAATAAAACTCTCCACCAGAGTTGATCAATCCTTTGTGACCCAGGAGCAATTTGAGGACTATAGAATGGCAGAGCTTAAAGAATCAGGAAACCCAGATCCATAAGTTTGCAGCTAGTTCTACGTGGGCCTGTCTGAGCCTCTCAATCCTGTGAAAAGTCAGAAACTGGGAGCATATCACCCAGGGGAGCACAGGTTAGAGAGGCTGGAGAGAGCCTGGCTCTCCTCAGCTCTGTGAGTCCTGAGGCTGGCACAGACCGAAGGGACTGGCTCCAGTGGGTCAGATGCTTGGAAGAGGCTGGGAGGGCATTTGGTTCTCAGCTCGCCCAACCGGTGGGTCCCGTGCCCACCAGGTTCCCGAAACACACTCAGGCCAACACTGACCAGGTCGGGACACAAGCGAGGCTCTGATTCCTTCCCCAGTTTGGCACCCAGTGGTCTCCTGGACCTGCCATGTCTGGCATCAGTCCAGAACACAATAGGGCCCTCAGGCTCCCAGTCCCCAGTCTCCCAAACCTTCTCAAGCCCCCAACTCAGCCCATCGCACTGAGCTTCATGGCCAACCCATGGGCCTCAGTGCCTGTGACACAGAACAGCTGAGCCCCAGACATGGCCGGGCTCCACATTCCTTTGGGCGGCCAGACCCTCCAGATCCAGCACACAGCTCTGAGACAGGTGTGCAGGTCCTGGTGCCCAGGTCTCAGGATGAGCTGGGAGAAAAGGACCTGCCCAGGAAAACAAAAGGGCTGGGATGAAAGAGATTGACTTTGGAGACTAAGTCAGACACCAGAAATCATGGGGTCCTCAGGCAACATAAGGGGCCAAGAATAGACTCCTACACCAAAGGAGTGGAACCCAAAGGAGATTCCTGGGGTGCCGTCTTCCAGTGTGGAATGGTAATTACTGGGTCCTAGTGGTACATGGCTTATAATCTCCAGACCAATTGTCACCCAGCCAAGAGACCAGAGCATACCTAGAAAACCCACCCATCCTGAGGGTGGAGCAAGCATCATACACCAGACAACCCCACCCACCTGCTGAGAAGGGAAGGGGAGAAACTTTTGAAGTTCAATGGAAACAATTTTTTAATATTTCATTGAGATCCTTTTTTATTATTTTTAACACACATTTCAACCATTTTTGAAACCAAGTGTTTTTCATGTGTCAGTTTATTGAGGAATGGGATGTCTGAATAGTATATTACAGTTTTGTTGTTTACTCTTTTTAAAATGTTTTAAAATTTTTACTTTATATATATTTTCCTCTCACTTTTCTGTTTCCTTGAATTCTCTCTCCTTTCTTCTGCTAACAGCCAAATTCCATTAATTCCTCTTTTTCTCTTCCTACAATATTTTACTTCTATATCCTCTCCCTCTTCTTCATAAATATCTCATCCTACACCTTTTCTGTTCTTTCATTGTCCACCACTTGAAATCGTAAACCATTTTGCAAACTGTTTATATTGTAGACAAAAATTGAGCACATCATTTCTGTTTATTTGCAACAAAACAGTAAAAGCTCTTATAGGAGCTATTTGGTTTACAGCTGTATGTTGTTTGTACTGGATGTTGTTATTATTTGTCACCCCGTCATAGGCGAGGTTCCCAGAAACATTCAGGTACACTATGTGCCTACAAGGTACAATCTGTACTGCCTCAGAAACACAGTGCTAGATGTGGGAGATGGGCATACATGACAAGAAAAAAACAACGAAACAAAGCGCCCCAAACAAACCAAGACACTTCAATAATAGAACCCACTGACAACACAGTAGAAGAAATCTAGAGGAGTTTATAATGTAAATAGTTCAGCCAATTCATGACATAAAGGATGATGTAAGGACTGAAATTAGAGACTGTTATTGTTAAAGCAACGTCCTGGGGTTTCATAAATTGACTTCCAGACCACTCACATATTATCAATCAAGCCTTTATGGAAGCACACGGGTGGCAACTTATTGGGAACATAAAGTCTGTTCTGGATCAGCCCGGAACAATTGCAAGGGTGCTCCTTTTAAGCCTGAAAACCACAAAAGGGGCATTTGGGGGTCCAGCCAATGCAATCAAGCCAAGTTACAGCAGTGGGAGAGTGTAGTCAGGTGGCGGGAATCTTAATCAATCACAATTAGCTCACTCACCCCAGTTACAGAAACACAGCCCCATTCTGATAGTTACAGAAACAAAGTCCTCTTAGGTAGTTCCATGTTCTTAAGGGTTTCTATAGCAAAAGGAAAAGAACAACTTGCCCTGGTAGTGACCTTTCTATTTGGCATGGTTGTTTTACAAAATAGAGTTACTAAACAAAATGAAGACACTTCTGCTTGACTATCACAAGACTAATTTCAGGAGATTAAAAAAACACTTCAATAGAGATTCTGAAAAGAAATCAAACAGAAATCCTTGAAATTTAGGAATCAATAAACCAAATAAAAATGCAATGTACAGCATCACCAACAGATTATGCCACTTGGAAAATAAAACCCCAGGCAATGAAGACAAAATGCATAATCTTGAAAATAAAGTTGTCCACACAGAGAAGATGGTAAGATACCATGAACAGAACTTCCAGGAATTGAAGGGTAACCTGAAAAGGCCAAATTTAAGATTTATCAGGATAGAAGAAGGCATGGAGATATAAACCAAAGGAATACAAAATCTTTTCAATGACATAATATCAAAAAATTTCCCAAACCTAAAGAACAAGATGGGAAATCAAATACAAGAGGCTTACAGGACCTCAAATGTACAAAACTGCAACAGACCCACACCAAGTCACATTATAATGAAAATACCTAACATACAGAATAAGGATAGAATTTTAAAGGCTGTTGTAATGCCAGATTCGTGGGACCCCAAAAGACCTCCAGGAGCCAAATCCGATGTAATCACACACGAGTCTTTATGGCATGCTCAAGCCTGGACTCTTAACTGTTTCTGTCACAGAGGTCCCAGGGAGTGAGTCCTGGTTCTTTGTCCACTGAGATTTTATAGGTTTAAGGGGGATAGTCTATGCTTCACAACAACACACAGCAAATCATTCCATACCGCGGGAAAGTCAAACAACAACTTTTAACATTGATTAGCACATTCACTGGTGGGAACAAGTTGGGCAGGGGTGATTGGTTAGTATAAGAGGGGGATAGTTTGAACTGATTGGTTTAGGCCACGAGGGGTGTACATGCTAAACTACATGGTTTCCCAACATGTTATCAACCACCATAAACTACTGGGGGGTCATCTGGCATCCCAGGTATTTTCCCTGTCTCATGCTGATTGGTGGTTGCTAGGGGGTTGCTATGGGTCCTCACCTAGCCTAACTGAGTCAGGGACACCTGGTGCCACAGATCTCTCCTGTTATTTGCAGACAAACCCCTCAGCAGGGTGGGTATGTACTTAGGAGTGCTCTTGTGGGTTTTTTCAAGGACAAGGGTCACGCCCCCTTCCTTGGACAGGCTTTGCTCTGAGGTAGAGGCTGGCTTCTCAAAAATGGAGTCACCTCAGTTTCTCACTGTGAGAAAAACATATCTGAAGGGGTTGGCTATAGTGGGTAAGAAGGTTGGAAGATGGTAGAGGGCATTTTGTTCTCAGCTCACCCAGCTAGCCAGTCCGGTAACCACTGGGTTCCTGGAACCCACTTATCCAGCAATGGCCAGGTCCCAGTACCACCCTGGTCCCTGACTCTCTCCAAGTCATGTGGGAGACCAAACTTGCACGGGACTGAGTTAACTCTCCTGCTGGGCAATGTGGCATCAGACAATCATGCTGCTTGACTGCCCCACTCTTCTAGAATTTGAGTGACTGTCTTTGTGCCTGGGCATGGCTTCCTACATTCCCAAGGGTGGAGCTACACTCACCTGTTCCTTTGTAATATAACCCCTTGCCCTGTTTAGGACAGCATGTTCCATGGAAGTGCCTTGTGTGTGTCCCCTTCTCTTACTGTGCCCTTGGGTGTGGCCTTCCTAGATGTCAGTCAACCTGCTGACAGTGGACATCATGAAGCTGGCCTCAGCCCCCTGATACCTGACCCCTTGCCTCATTTGAATAGCTTCTCCTCAATAAAAGGGGTCAATGCATGCTCTAGCTCTCTCTTCCTGTGGACCCTTAAGGTCAGAGGAGCCGTCACAGTGACCCCAAATAAAAAGGTATTTGTGTCTCTTGTGTGGTTATTTTGCGCAGCCCAGTTAGCCCAGTTCACCTGGAGTGACCCCGATCCTTTTAGTCACGAACAGAAACCCAGCAATTGGCTTCCAACATGGGGGTGAAAGGTCTCAGTTTTTAAGCTGCCAGGACCAAAAGCGACAAATGCTGGCTTGTAAGGGGGGACTCCAACTTAAATAATAAAAGTTTAGTGAAGTTGAAAGTTCTCTCCAGAAGTTAAGCATGCTTAGGATTGCAGAGTATTGTTGGCGGAATTGTAGAAAGTAAGTGAATTAGACGAAGGAAAATCTGTGACGTTAAAATTTTTAATATTGGGGTATAATTCTAGAGACTGTAAATAAATGTGAATAGTTATTAGTATGATTAATGGGCTGTGTTGTTGAGTCCTCTCCACAGAAAGAGCGCTTTTGTGGGTTTTTTTGTTTGATTGTTTTTGTGAATCTTTATAAAAATTTTTTTTGGCTTTATATTCTAGAAGTTTGCACTTGGAGAGTGAGAAAAAGGGAGAGAAAAAATGTTGTGATGTTTACCTGGAGAGAAGCAATTTCAATTTTCTATGTTTTTGTACTCGGGAAGTTTATACTGACTTCTTTGCTACATGATTGTCCAATGAATTCAAAAGGCTGTAACTCAGCCACTGGAGACAAAAGATTTTAGCCGCTGCTTACTATGGGGTCTGTAACTAGACCTGTGCGGTCAGCAATGCTTTTTAAAAAACATATTTATTTTTTAGTTTTTAGGTAGACACAATATCTTTATTTTATTTTTATGTGGTGCTGAGGATTGAATCCAGTACCTCACACATGTGAGGCAAGCGCTCTGCCACTGAGCTACAGCCCCAGCCCTAGCAATGCTTTTAATCCTTAAATGACTTGATCTGAATGCCAAATGCAGACTAGTTTAATACCTGATGGTAATGCTGGTGTCTGCTGATAAAACTTTTAAAGCACCCACGTGTTACAAGGAAAAGTAGAAAATATAAGAGGACATAGGCTGTAACCACAGGTTGCAAAGACAAAGCAAGCTGCTACCTGCCATAGGATCTTGGCCAGGTGGGGGAAAATGCAAACGAAACCAAAGGAAATGCAATCAGCTAGGAAAATTCAGGGAACTTTTGCCATAAATAGGGGAAGCAGATTCTTTGTTGTTTCCATCACCATGGTAACTGCAGGATGCCTGGTGGGAGGAGCCAGCTTCCTAGTCCTGCCTCCCATATTTTCCCAGGCTTCCAATTGGTTCTTCCATAGTCATTCAGACAGGACTTCTAGTCCCGCCTTCCAGCTGCTAACATGTACTTCCTGTTTCAGATTGCTATTGGAGCTGCTCAGAGCCTGCATTTTTAAAAATGTCCACCTGTAAATGCTAATGAAAAATATCTTTTTCAGACAAAATTTAATTCCACAGGTTTCTACGTTGCAGCCCTAAATTTAAGTTAGTTTTGAGTTAAATAACCTGACTTTTCTTTATAGTTGTGTTACTAAATAATGTTCTATTGATGAGAGACTCTAAACACGCTTTTTTGTATTTAACTTTTAAATTTGGAGGTTAAGGGGGTGCATTTGCTCACCACAGGAACAAAAGCCAGCAATATTCCTGTGATGACCAAAAAATATTTATTCTCATTCCTGACTATATAATTACAAGAAATAAATATGTATGCACAAGGATCTAATTTCAGTTACATCAAGTGATGTCACATAGAAGAGTGCACTCCTAGTTAAAAATAAATTGAAATGATCCAAATATTTTAAGAACCATGTTGTTACAGAAAGTTAATACAATGATAAGTTATGTCTTTATTCTTAATATATATTTTCTAGATATTTAGATAACCTATATTTGTTAATCCATAAAACAATTAACACATATGTCTAATTGTTTAATTAATGTATATTTGTTTAATTGTTTTTCTTCAACAGAAAACCCATAATTTATGTTTTATATGTACATTTATCAGATACTCTGCCTTTTAGTTACAGATATTTGAGATAAATATATTTTACTATAAATTTGCTTTTAAGTGAAAATACAATCTTCAAGTAATTTCTAATTTTCAAGTTATTGTACAAACTTTTAAAGATGATAAACAAAACTAAATTCTGTCTGCATAAATATCTAAGAATTTTAATTATAATTTTATTGACATTTCTTATCAAAGTATAATAATTTGTTTATAGATTCTAAGGTTTTCAGAAATTGTTCCAAAGTATAACAAAAAAAATTCTAGAAGAAAAGAATTGCTTTAATAGAGAGAAAGCACACATTGGAGATCCTAAAAAGAAAAAAAGAAAACATCTTGGGCTGGGGATGTGGCTCAAGCGATAGGGCACTCACCTGGCATGCGTGCGGCCCGGGTTCAATCCTCAGCACCACATACAAACAAAGATGTTGTGTCTGATGAAAACTAAAAAATAAATATTAAAAAATTCTCTCTCTCTCTCTCTCTCTCTTTTAAAAAAAATCTTTGGGTAAAACAAGGCCTTTATATTCTAGATTTTAATGGTAAAAGTATTTCCTTAAATAAAAATATTTTTATATCATTATCTAAACAGATGATAGGAAAAGTTAAAACAATTAAAAAAGAGATTTATATATACTAGACTGACTATAAAAATTTTAACTGATTAATTCAAAGATATTTCAGGCTATTTCCCTAATTTTACTATACTGATGTGAGCTAAGATTTTGTCCATATTTTGACATAATAAAAACCTATTAAAATGTTAAGTTTATTTCTTTATAAAAAGGTTTTATTGCCTAATGATTCTTGCTGTTTAAGACAAAGATCAATTTTGGTAAATAAATTCACATCATTGATTAAACACTAAGTATCTTAGACTGCTAACTTAGATTCCAATTTTGATAATTGTCCTTAGAGACTAATTTGATTGATTCAAAGACACTGTTGATTCTTACATTTTGTTTGTTAGATAATTATGAAATTTGGAAAAAAATTTTATTAGGACTGAGGTTCTCCAAATTAAAGTTGTATATTAATTTTGAACAATCAAGGTTACAAACTTTAAAAAAATCATTGATATTATATAAGTTTTCTGGCTGGACCTATTATCCATAAAAATACAGTAAGATTTATATACTACTCCCTACACTTGGAAATAACCTTAACCATATTTTCTGAAAGACAATTGAAAGGTACCTATTTAAAGGATAATATTCTAAAATATAGAGATATTTTGAGACCTTCTCTCAAAAAGAGGTTGAGAGTTCTTGCTAAATTGTTAGGATGGATTAACTAGTCTATGTTGGAAAATTATAATGATCAATAAAAGGTAAATCTATTCTGATCATTTAAATACTTGTACTATTACCTATAACTTAAAATAATGATACTATGACATATGCCAATCCTTTACTCAATTTTATTAAAGAAAAGGGGGAATACAGAGATAATCAGAAGATGGCAGCGAATAGAGTGTGTCAACTCCATGTACCACTTCACTGTGCAGGTTATTAGTGAGTTTAGAATGGCCAAAAGTTATCTTGTTAGGAATTTCCAGCAAAATTGGAGTGCACTGAAATCTAGAGGAAGGATTTCAACACCCGAGGATCAGTTACTGCGGCTCAATCATAAGTGAACTGTGCGCCTGGAGATTGAGGCTGATTGATTAGTGGCTCGCCTCACAGCCGGAAGGCACAGCTCCACCTACTGGAAGCGAAAAAATAGAAGCCTAACAGTGTTTTTTTTTTTTTTTTAATTATAATTTTTATTTTACTTTATTTTATTATTTTTTAAATCATTTCTTCTTTTTCTTTTCTATTTTTTTTCTCTCTCTTTCTTGTCTCCCTCTCTCTTTCTTGGTTTGCTTTCTTACCTTTTCCCTATCTTTCCTCTCAAGCATGACCACTCCGATTACGTGTAATTTACTAAATGCAAATAGATGAATATTATGAGACGGTCTATAGTCCGCCTAAGCCCCTTACTACCCCCAAGGACTCCTGTCTATTCTATTGTTAATATCCACCTGCATTTGAGCAACCCCCCAAAGAAGCTACGATATACTAACCTCCATACCATCAAATCATCTGACCTTAACATAAAATCCTAAGTTCAAACCTCAATTCTCTATATGCCATCAAAATCTGTAGGCCTTTAATGAAACTAATGAATTTACCTTAAATCACAATTAAATCCAACATCTCTAAACATTGTCTCCCAACCCAAAGGAGAGATCTTGGAGCTATACAAAACCAAAACAAATTTATAGGTGAAAACAGAAACACAGCAGTCAAACAGAGTTGGAAAGTAATGTGAGCACCATGAAAAAACAAGGGAAAAAAGATTACAAACAATGCAGGATAACTTAAATTTACAGAAGAACTTAGAGGCATCAGAAAAATGGACCAAGAAAGAACTCAAGGCATACCTGACTTAGATGGAATGGAATCTTAAAGAAGTCATTAGACAGCAAGTCCAAACAATGAAAAATACTTTGAAATTGAATTACATAATCAGATTCAAGAAGCAAAAACTGAACTCTATCAGGAAATAGAGATTTAAAAAAAAATCAAACAGTAATCCTAGAAATGCAGGAAACCATAAACCAAATCAAAAACTCAAATGAGAATATTACAAATAGACTAGATCAAAGAGAAGTCAGAACATCAGATAATGAAGACAAAGTTTATCAACTCGAAAAGACTATAGTCAATGCAGAAAGGCTGGTAAGAAACCATGAGCAAAACATCCAAGAGATATGGGATGTCATAAAAAATGAAACTTAAGAGTCATTGGGATAGAAGGAGGTATAGAGATCCAAACCAAAGGAATGAGCAACCTATTGAATGAAATAATCTTAGAAAACATTCCAGAAATGAAAGATGGAATGGACTGCCAAATTCTGGAAGCCTACAGGACCCAAAACATACAAAACCTTAATAGACCAACTCCAAGACACATTATTATGAAGATATCTAACATACAGAACAAGGAGAGAACATTAAAAGCTACAAGAGAAAGTAGGCAGATTACATTCAGAGGTAAACCAATTAGGTTAACAGCTGATTTTTCATTACAGACGTTGAAAGCAAGAAGATCCTGGAACAACGTATTTCAAACGCTGAAAAATAAGGGATTCCAACCAAGAATATGGTATCCAGAAAAATTAAGCTTCAGGTTTGACAATGAAATTAAAATATTTCATGATAAACAAAAATTAAAAGAATTTGCAGCCAGAAAACCAGCACTGCAAAACATTTTGAGCAAAACACGACAAGAAGAGGAAATGAAAAAGAGCATCCAAAACTAACAGTGAAAGGTAACTCAGTAAAGGTGGAGAAAATAACCAAAGAGGAAAAACAAGCCAAATTAAAATAAATAAATAAATAAACATGACTTGAAGTACAACCCATATATCAAGAGTAACCCTAAACGTTAATGGCTTAAACTCACCAATCAAGCGACATAGGCTAGTAACTTGGAGTAACAAAACAGACCCAACAATATGCTGCCTTCAGGAGACTCATCTGACAGGAAAAGACATACACAGGCTGAAAGTGAAAGGTTGGGAAAAGTCATACCACTCATATGGTGCTCGGAAGCAAGCAGGAGTGGCCATACTCATATCGAATAAAATCAACTACAAACCTAAGTTAATCAAAAGGGATAAAGAAGGACACTATATACTGTTAAAAGGAACCATTCACCAACAAGACATAACAATTATCAATATGTATGCACCAAATAATGGTGCTGCAACGTTCATAAAACAAACTCTCCTCAAGTTCAAGAATCAAATAGATCACAACACAATAATTATGGGTGACTTCAACACACCACTCTCACCATTGGACAGATCCCCCAAACAAAAGCTGAATAAAGAAATTATAGAACTCAATAACACAATCAATAACCTAGACTTAACTGACATATATAGAATCTATCAGCCATCATCAAGTGGGTATACGTTCTTCTCAGCAGCACATGGATCCTTCTCAAAGATAGGCCATATATTATGCCATAGGGCAACTCTTAGTAAATATAAAGGTGTGGAGATAATACCATGCATCTTATCTGATCATAATGAAATGAAACTGGAAATCAATGATAAAAGAAGGAAGGAAAAATCCTGCATCACATGGAAAATGAACAATATGTTACTGAATGATCAATGGGTTACAGAAGACATAAAGGAGGAAATCAAAAAATTCTTAGAGATAAATGAAAATACAGACACAACATATCGGAATCTATGGGACACAATGAAAGTAGTTTTAAGAGGGAAATTCATTGCCTGGAGTTCATTCGTCAAAAAAGAAAAAACCAACAAATAAATGAGCTCACACTTCATCTCAAAACCCTAGAAAAGGAAGAGCAAAACAACATTAAAGGTAGCAGAAGGCAAGAAATAATTAAAATCAGAGTGGAAATCAACGAAATTGAAACAAAAAAAACCATGGAAAAAATTGACAAAGCTAAAAGTTGGTTCTTCGAAAAAATAAATAAGATTGACAGACCCTTAGCCATGCTAATGAAGAGAAGAAGAGAGAGAACTCAAATTACCAACATATGGGATTAAAAAGGCAATATCACAACAGACACTACAGAAACACAGAAGATAATTATAAATTATTTTGAAACCTTATATTCCAATAAAATAGAAGATAGTGAAGATATCGATAAATTTCTTAAGTCATATGATTTGCCCAGATTGAGTCAGGAAGATACACACAATTTAAACAGACCAATAACAAAGGAGGAAATATAAGAAGCCATCAAAAGACTTCTAACCAAGAAAAGCCCGGGACCAGATGGGTATACAGCGGAGTTTTACAAAACCTTTAAAGAAGAGTTAATACCAATACTTTTCAAATTATTTCAGGAAATAGAAAAAGAGGGAGCTCTGCCAAATTCATTCTATGAGGCCAATATCACCCTGATCCTGAAACCAGAAAAAGACACTTCAAAGAAAGAAAACTACAGACTAATATCTCTAATGAACCTAGAAGCAAAAATCCTCAATAAAATTCTGGCGAATTGGATACAAAAGCATATCAAAAAAATTGTACACCATGATCAAGTAGGATTCATCCCTGGGATGCAAGGCTGGTTCAATATACGGAAATCAATAAACATTATTCACCACATCAATAGACTTAAAGATAAGAACCATATGATCATCTTGATAGACGCAGAAAAAGCATTCAACAAAGTACAGCATCCCTTTATGTTCAAAACACTAGAAAAACTAGGGATAACAGGAACTTACCTCAACATTGTAAAAGCTATCTATGCTAAGCCTCAGGCTAGCATCATTCTAAATGGAGAAAAACTGAAGGCATTCCCTCTAAAATCTGGAACAAGACAGAGATGCCCTCTCTCACCACTTCTATTCAATATAGTTCTCGAAATACTGGCCAGAGCAATTAGACAGATGAAAGAAATTAAAGGCATAAAGATAGGAAAAGAAGAACAAATTATCACTATTTGTGGATGACATGATCTTATACCTAGAAGACCCAAAAGGGTCTACAAAGAAACTACTAGAGCTAATAAATGAATTCAGCAAAGTGGCAGGATAAAATCAAAGGCATTCCTGTATATCAGCGACAAATCCTCTGAAATAGAAATGAGGAAAACCACCCCATTCACAATATCCTCAAAAAAAAAATACTTGGGAATCAACCTAACAAAAGAGGTGAAAGATTTATACAATGAAAACTACAGAACCCTAAAGAGAGAAATAGAAAAAGATCTTAGAAGATGGAAAAATATACCCTGTTCATGGATAGGCAGAACTAACATCATCAAAATGGCAATATTACCAAAAGTTCTCTATAGGTTTAATGCAATGCCAATCAAAACCCCAATGGCATTTCTTGTAGAAATAGAATAGAGCATACATGAAATTCATATGGAAAAATAAAAGACCCAGAATAGCAAAAGCAATTCTAAGCAGGAAGTGTGAATCAGGAGGTATAGCGATACCAGATTTCAAACTATACTACAGAGCAATAGTAACAAAAACAGCATGGTACTGGTACCAAAACAGGTGGGTGGACCAATGGTACAGGATAGAGGACACAGAGACCAATCCACAAAATTACAACTATCTTATATTTGATAAAGGGGCTAAAAGCATGCAATGGAGGAAGGATAGCATCTTCAACAAATGGTGTTGGGAAAACTGGAAATCCATATGCAACAAAATGTATCTGAAACCCTTTCTCTCTCCATGCACAAAAGTTAACTCAAAATGGATCAAGGAGCTTGATATCAAATCAGAGACTCTGCATCTGATAGAAGAAAAAGTTGGCTCCGATCTACATATTGTGGGGTCGGGCTCCAAATTCCTTAATAGGACACCCATAGCACAAGAGTTAAATACAAGAATCAACAAATGGGACTTACTCAAACTAAAAAGTTTTTTCTCATCAAGAGAAACAATAAGAGAGGTAAATAGGGAGCCTACATCCTGAGAACAAATTTTTACTCCTCACACTTCAGATAGAGCCCTAATATCCAGAGTATGCAAAGAACTCAAAAAATTAAACAATAAGAAAACAAATAACCCAATCAACAAATGGGCCAAGGACCTGAACAAACATTTCTCAGAGGAGGACATACAATCAATCAACAAGTACATGAAAAAAATGCTCACCATCTCTAGCAGTCAGAGAAATGCAAATCAAAACCACCCTAAGATACCATCTCACTCCAGTAAGATTGGCAGCCAGTATGAAGTCAAACATCAATAAGTGCTGGTGAGGATGTGGGGAAAATGGTACATTTGTACATTGCTGGTGTGCCTGCAAATTGGTGCGGCCAATTTGGAAAGCAGTATGGAGATTCCTGGGAAAGCTGGGAATGGAACCACCATTTGACCCAGCTATTCCCCTTCTCAGACTATTCCCTGAAGACCTTAAAAGAGCATACTATAGGGATACTGCCACATCATAGCAGCAATAGCTAGACTTTGGAACCAACCTATATGCCCTTCAAAAGATGAATGGATAAAAAAATGTGGCATTTATACACAATAGAGTATTACTCAGCACTAAATAATGACAAAATCGTGGCATTTGCAGGGAAATGGATGGCATTAGAGCAGATTATGCTAAGTGAAGCTAGCCAATCCCTAAAAAACAAATGCCAAATGTCTTCTTTGATATAAGGAGAACAACTAAGAACAGAGCAGGGAGGAAGAGCATGAGAAAAAGTTTAACATTAAACAGGGGCGAGAGATGGGAGGGAAAGGGAGAGAGAAGGGAAATTGCATGGAAATGGAAGGAGACCCTCATTGTTACATAAAATTACATACAAGAGGATGTGAGGGGAAAGGGGAAAAAACCAAGGGAGAGAAATGAATTACAGTAGATGGGGTAGAGAGAGAAGATTGGGAGGGGAGGGGAGGGGGGATAGTAGAGGATAGGAAAGGCAACAGAATACAACAGTCACTAGTATGACAATATGTAAAAACGTGGATATGTAACCGATGTGATTCTGCAATCTGTATTTGGGGCAAAAATGGGAGTTCACAACCCACTTGAATCAAATGTATGAAATATGATATGTCAAGAGCTTTGTAATGTTTTGAACAACCAATAATAAACAAAAAGAAAAGGGGGAGTACAGGACCCAGACATGCACAATAGGATCTTACAAAATATTTTAAAATTTTTTTCTTAAATTATAATATTGAGAGTCTTAATGTTACTAAACATGATTCAGTAAATTAAATCAGATATCAAAGGAGCGTTTAAACCAGTCATAATGATAATGACTGAGAAATCTGGCACAGGATGGTAAATTTCCAGCTACAGAGTTTACAACCATGCAGCTTCACGAGCTTGTCAGGTAAGTAAAAATTATGAAAAGACATTTATGGACCCATTTCCCAGGTCCACCTTTAATGTACATTATAGTGTGGACTAGAAAGTCCACTCATATAACTATATTAATTTTACTAACTGTAATGGTCAAATATATATTGATTCTATGGTAAATAGGCTGTCTGGTGGAAGTATCTTTTAAGAAAAAGACAGTGTTGAAATAACCGATTCTCCTGCATCCATATGGATGGCAGCTATGGACCAGATGTAAGTAACACCAACTAAGGGCCAGTTCTCTATGAGGGATCATGCCCTGAGTCAGCACTGCTCTCCTCTTATCTATCTGTGTCTCTCAGCTTTGTCACAATATTACTGTTTGTCTTTCTATGGCCTTTCTCCTTTCTTCCTGAATGCAGCCACACCAGCCCATGATGTGAGCTGGGCCTTCCATGGAGAACAAACCTGAGTTTGCTGATCCTAAGGTAAATGCTGATTTGGAGGCCATGGGGGCATTATCTATCTAGTAGACAGAGAACCCTCTGGGGAGCAATGACTTGCACACTCCACATCACCCTGTTTGGCCCTGGAGGATGGCTGGTTAGTCAATGATGAGTAAGATTCCTCAAGGGAAGGACAACCTAAGACAGGCACAGCCGCAGAGGGGCCATCAGGAGAAAACTTGGGGACCAACAAAGTGAGTCACAGAATCTCACTCTTCCAACTATGCAAAGGTCTAAGTCTTCACCCCTTCTGAGAGACGTCTCCTGCCCCATGGCTGCTTTGCTCCCCATGTCCAGCTCAGATCGGAACCCAAGTGACAGACAGAGACCTAGTCCACAGCGACTGCCTGCTCACCACAGCAGGAAACAACTGCAGCTAAAGGAAAGGGCCATGTTTGGATGTTTTCCCTTTTTTCTATGCTTTTCCTTTTTCCTTTCTTCTCTCATCATGGTTCTCCTTTGGCAATAAATTTAATAAAAGGGGAAGAAATGTTGGAATAACTTTCTGTTGCAACCAGCAGCTATGAGCAGCTTGGAGTGCTTGAGGAATCCACATTCCTTCAGGCCTGACTGGAACACCTGCAGGATGGGGTGCTCTGCTGTAGTGAGCTGTCAATGAAACCACATCCTCAGCACTTGTGGTTAGCATTGCCAAACTACCAGACCAGGAAACTGAGAGTCAAGGGCTTCAGAGCATGAAATCCCTGACTTAGTAAGCCCCTTCCCTTAGGGACAAAGACCCTTCCAGATTACTTTCCACCATGACAGCAATCAATATTTAGAGTTTCCTCACAGTCTGGTTACATTAGGCAGAAGATGATTGGCTTTTGGATATGATCTTGCTTATGTATAATTGATGGGCACGCCCCACTTGAACCCTATAGCAGTTATATGCATTCCAAAACATAAATTGGGCTACTGGACATTGATTTGAGGTTTGTCACCAACCAGTTCTCACCAGCTCCCGGAGTCTGTGCGTCTCTACCCCGCCCCCCCCCACTGAGGTAGCTGAGCAACTAATCGACCACACCAGTGACAGGAACGTATGCAAGACAGCATATGAGAAACCTAAACCAGCGAATTATGCTGGACTTTAGTGACTAAGACTACATTTACCTATATGAACAATTGTTGGAAAGATTATTAAAATAGATTTTTCCAAGAGTATTTACATTACTGACAGACCTAATACACTCCTTTAATGTGAGAATTAAGAGAAAAGATGATAAATATCCTGTAGCCTGTAAGAATACAACTTATTGTAGTATTAGTTATTGCCAGCAAATATTTCAGAGCTATAATATGCTGAGGTTAATATTCAGGCTTAAAGACATGTGAATGTCAATTAATCAGACCTAAGCAAGCTGCTGGTTTCATAATCCCTAAAGTGACTACTTTAAATATTATTATTTGCTTTTTCAATTACAGTCTTTGTGGATATGTCTTAAAACTTACAATGTATGGATTTTCTTAATTTTGACTTAAATTACTTCCAAGATCCTTCATGATCAGATAAGTGCTAATGGGAGGATGAGAACTAAGTTATAATGCTCTAGAAGACAATGTAATAAATAATGTGAATGAGCCCTTTGCTCTATGGTTTATGGAAAGGCCTAAATGCCATGCCAATGAAAATGTCTATGTTGCTGTGGCCAAATGCAATGCCTCCCAATAAAATTGGGAAAAGATTAAGAATCTTTTTGTAAGTGTTTGGTGAAGTAATAATAATAACCTGGATCTTCCACGTTGATTGTGTTATTAAAAAGATATGTTTTCTATTAATTCCTTTTGTGTTTCAATAGCAGATCATGATGACTTTGGACCAAGAATCAAGTGACTGAAAGATAAAATTTCCCAGTTACATATATATATATATATATATATATATATATATATATATTAAGAAAAGGGGAATATGTGGGAGACCAACCCAGCACATGACTGAGTTAACTCCCCTGCTGGGCAATGTGGCGTCAGGCACCCATGCTGCTAGACTGCCCCACTCTTCTAGGGTTCGAGTGACTGTCTTCCTGCCTGGGCATGGCTTCCTACATTCCCAAGGGTGGAGCTACACTCACCTGTTGTTTAGGACAGCATGTTCCATGGAAGTGCCTTGTGTGTGTCCCCTTCTCTTACTGTGCCCTTGGGTGTGGCCTTCCTAGATGTCAGTCAACCTGCTGACAGTGGACATCATGAAGCTGGCCTCAGCCCCCTGATACCTGACCCCTTGCCTCATTTGAATAGATTCTCCTCAATAAAAGAGATCAGTGTGTGCTCTAGCTCTCTCTTCCTGTGGACCCTTAAGGTCAGAGGAGCTGTCACAGTGACCCCAAAGAAAAAGGTATTTGTGTCTCTTGTGTGGTTATTTTGCACAGTCCAGTTATCCCAGTTCACCTTGAGTAAACCTTGTGCCTTTTAGTCGCAAGAACAGAAACCCAGCAGAGTCCGGCATCCACCAGTCCCCTGGGCCTGCCATGCCTGCCATCTTTGTGGGACCCAACAGGGCCCTCCAGCTCCCCAGTCTCCAATCTCCTATACCCTCCCTAACTCCTAACTCAGCCCATTGCACTTCATGGCCCACCTGTGGGGCTCAGTTCCTGGCCGTGGTGCATCTGATACAGAACAGCTAAGCCTCAGATGTGGTTGGGCTCCCCTTGTCTCTTAGTGGCCAGACCCTCTAGATATAGCACACAGTCTGAGACAGATTTGCGGGTCCTGGTGCCCAGGCCTCAGAATGGGCTGGGAGAGAAGCACCTACCCATTAATCCAAAAGAGCCAGGGTGAGAGAGACTGACTTTGGAGACTAAATCAAAGACTAGAAATCATGGGGTCCCCAGGCAACATAAAGGGCCAAGAATAGACTCCTACACCACAGAAGTGAAACCCAAAGGAGATTCCTGAGCTGCGGTCTTCTAATTGTTGGTCTGGAAATTGTTGGGCCCTGAAGGTGCATTGACTTAAAATCTCCAGACCAATTGGCACCCAGAGAAGAGACCTGAGCATACCTAGAAACCCCAACCATCCTGAGGGTGGATCAAGCATCATACATCAGACAATCCCACCTACCTGCTGAGAAGGGATGATGAGAAACTTAAAAAAATATATTTATTTATTTATTCTAATTAGGTATATATGACAGCAGAATGCGTTTTGATTCATTGTACACAATTGCAGCACAATTTTTTATTTCTCTGATTGTATACAATGTAGCATCACACCATATGTGCAGTCATACATGAACCTAGGGTAATGATGTCCATCTCATTCCACCATCATTCCTGCCCCCAAGCCCCCTCCCCTCTAATCTCCTCCCCTCCCCTGATTGTTTCTTTTGCTGAGAAGAAGCTTTCAGTTTGAATCCATCCCATTTATTGATTCTTGATTTTATTTCTTATGCTATAGGAGTCTTGTTAAGGAAGTCAGGGATTAATCGACATGATGGAGATTTGGACCTACTTTTTCTTCCATTAGGTGCAAAGGTGTCTGGTTTAATTCCTAGGTCCTTGATCCACTTTGAGTTGAATTTTTTGCATGGTGAGAGACAGGGGCTTAATTTCCTTTTGTTGTATATGAATTTTCAGTTTTCCCAGGACCATTTGTTGAAGAGGCTATCTTTTCTCCAATATGTGTTTTTGGCGCCTTTGTGTAGTATGAGATAACTGTATTTATGTGGGTTTGTTTCTGTGTCCTTTATTCTGTACCATAGGTCTACAAGTCTATTTTGGTGCCCTTTAAAAGGGAGGTTAACTTCCCCCACCCCACTGTCTTTTATCATATGGCTGTAATGGGGGATAGTGTACTCCATTCTTTTGATAACCAAAGTCAATTCTCAAAGTTTATAATTTCAACATATTTCAAGGACACTTAAACATTAAAATATAATAATTCAGATTAGAATTAAGATGTAACAAAATGTGTATTTCGACCCTAGGTAATTTTTTAAAGTTAATATGCTAACTAAAGTAAAACAATTTGTGCCTTTATTGTAAATGTGATTTGACTTTTTGATGATAGCAGTTATAAAAAAATTAAGATAAGTTTTAAATGCATATTACACAGTCCAAAAATTCAGATGTTTGAATCAAAGCTAAAATTATTGTTATATTTGTTAAGTTTACTTTCGTTTATAAATTTCCAGTTACCATTACTTAAGTTGATATTACTATTAAGACAAATATGCTTTCACAAATGCAATGTGTTAAAATCTAAATAACAGGTATTAAATTATTTTTTGAAAAATACTGTGAAATTCATGGATCTATTGAATTATTCTGATACTGTTCTCCAGTAAACCAGGGTCCCTTCTGGAGTCGTTGATTTTTCATGTTGCAAAAGGAAATGTACAAGCTGAGCCTGGATGACTTATTGATTACGGAACACAAGAGCAAGTTTAAAGGAGCTACCAACTCCAATTGTGATAATATGAATGCTAAAGATAGTTTTCTTGTTTTAATTAAATATAATAACTATCAAAAGCCAAGGGTCTGTGATGATACTCAAAGAGAAAAATTACTATTTCTTCCTTTTTCATGTGATTAGTCCTGTATTCAGTTGATTTTATACAAAGTTGCCAGACCAATATCAAAGTGTGATGAGATATTCTATATGTAGATATGAGAGACCTTACCTGTATATCTTCAGGTGATGCAATCTAAAGGCTAAAGCCATTTAAAAATGATGCCAATTATATGTTACTGCGAAAGGTCATACCCAGTCTTATTCACTATATACATTGCAATAAAGCACCAGGTTTCTGATCCTGGGTTGTTATATCACACTGCATTGTGCTACATAACAACACCTCCTCAGAAATAGATTTGTGAGCATTTCTGTCAGGCCTACAATTTGTACTGACCCAAATAGACCCTCCTGATCATTAAAATGACTCAACTCCAACTTTAGCTTCAGTCTCCTCATGAGTTAAACCAGTAGTTTTAGAAGATAATGTAGTAGTAATTGCTCTTCTATCAGGAAAAATTTTTATCAAATAACCACAACAAATTAATCTGTACATAAAGATCACTTTACAGATTTTGTTGTTTGTTAGTAAATCTGAGAATTTAAAAAAATTGTCAAACTAGGGCTGGGGCTAGTTGAGTGGCAGAGCGCTTGCCTAGCACATGGGAAGCACTGGGTTTGATCCTCAGCACCACATAAAAATAAATAAGGCAAGCTATTCATCTACAATTACACAAAAGAATTGTCATTATAAAAGTAAGGGAAAGAAAATTGGGTAATGCAGACTAAAAGGGGCTTCTTACCAATGAGTGTTCATTAGTCTTCCTCAAATTGGTCACATTTTTACTGATCTCTGATACAAAAAGATTTCCTAACTTTTTGTTTCACAAGTACCAGGACTTACAGGCAATGATTTTGTTCTTATAGTTGACCAACATTAAAGATTTAAATGTCTTCAAATGCCATGTTTATGCCAATATATCTCATAGTTCTAAGGAAATGTTCCCATGAAGTGGTAACTTTCACTTGGTACAACATGCTTATCATTTGAAAAAAATTAAGTAAAAACCACCTTAATTGTAATAAATAGAGGGTTAATTACATTTTCTGAGTGGGTAAAGAATGGGTTTGTATCAACTACAAATAAATAAACCACAGCCAACCCCTTATACAAAGTTATAAGAACAAATGTGGCATCATATAGATTCCTCTTCTGGTAGAGATCATTGATATTGGTCTGTGGTAGAGTACTTACCTAGCATGCACAAGGCCCTTGTTCTATTCCCAGTACTATACCCACATACCCAAAGGAAAAGAAAGAGAAAAAATTTCCTTAGTAAAAAAGGAGTATGTGCTGGGTGTGGTGGCACATACCTGCAATCTCAGATACTTGGGAGGCTGAGGCAGGAGGATCACAAATTTGAAGTCAGCTCAGCAACTCAGTGAGGCCCTCAGCAATAATTCAGAACTTATCCATACCTTATATATATAAAATCAGCCATACAAATATATTAGCTTTCATATTTTACTGGACAAATAAGGGTATATTTAGTCTGGGGTAATATATTTAAAAACTAAGAAAAATTGGTAAAGACATCAAAGTTATATACTAAAAACAATTCTCTGTTATATGATTTTAACTAACTTTATTTTTAAAGGGCATAGAAAGAGGCTGGGGCTGTAGCTCAGTGGTAAAGTGCTTGCCTTGCACGTGTGAGGCACTGGGTTCCATCCTCAGAACCACATAAAAATAAAGATACTGTGTGTTCATCTACAAATAAATAAATAAATATTTTAAAAAAGGCATAGAAAACATAAAATTTATGCATATTAATAATGTAACATGATATTTCCATAAATGTGTACATTGTTTAATGTTTGAGTCACAGTAGGCATATCTGTTTACTTAAAACATTTGTCAAATATTTATGATGACAACTTTTAAAATCCTTTCTTCCAGCTTTTTGAAATGTACAATACATTATGTTATCTATAGTCATCCTATTATGCAATAGCATACCAGAACCTCTTATACCTATCTTTACAAAATGATGATTAAAAGTTACTAACTTGGGACAGGAGTTATGGCTCAGTGGTAGAGCACTAGCGTAGCATGTATGAGGCACTGGGTTCGATCCTCAGCACCACATTAAAAAAAAAAAAAAAGGTATTGTGTCCATCTACAACTAAAAAAAATTCTTAAAAAAGTGACTAACTTACCATTAAATGAACAAAAAAAAATCCTAAAATACACTTAAAAATGTAATTGTTTCCCCAAAGCCATTGAATTTATGTATACATAAAAAACATCAATTTAGGAATAGTTTTATTCCACAGTGATTAAAATTAAAACATAAGTCACAAATTCTTTCAAACCTAAATTATTTATCATTGTAAATAGAATGGCTACATTTGATAGTCTGAAGAACACAATAGAAGATCTTTTAAGCCAAGTGGGATAAAGCACTTCCTTTGACCTTGAATGTATGCATTATCAGTTTCTTATAAATATCACTATAGTTTCTATTATATGTTTTTTTTTAATGGTTGAAAGAGCCTGTAATATGAAACTTTGAACTACAAAAGCTCTAGCCTGTAACCTTATTGTTTTAGTTGATTTCAGGGACTGTATTTTAAATTTTTGTTATAGAAATGTGTTTGTGTTACTAACATTAAAAATGACAGAATATTAAATTTGTCAAATTAAATTTGCTAACCAAATTTATTATAAACCCATTTCTATTACCTCATTCACCTTATTATAATTTGCCTCACCAAAACATAGGCATATAAATTCTCTTACTAGTCAGGAAAATGTCTAGACTTGAAATTTGAGGATTTTTTCTTCCAGGGGGTTGTCTAAGTAAAATAAACATTGCTTTTGGCAAATTTTTTCTTTTTTTTTTGTTAGAGTTTTATAGTTATACTTTGTAGTTGAGTTAATCCCAACAAACTCATACATGCATGGAATTTGATTTCAGTTCACGATCCTCCTTCATTCCCTCCCCTTTTCCCCTCCTGACCTCTCTCTCTTCACTTATTCTCCTTTCTCTACTAGACTTCCTTTCACTAATCTATTAATTTGTATTTGAGTAGTTCTTTATGATATCCTATGCTTCCCACTCCCTTTCCTTTATTTTACTCCAGCTTCTGCACATGAGAGAAAACATTCAATCTTGGAGTTTCTGAGTTTGGCTAATTTCACTTAGCATGATGTTCTCCATTTCCATTCATTTACTGGCAAATGCCATAATTTAATTTTTTAATATCTTAATTTAATTTATTTATTTCTATGTGATGTGAAGGATCGAACCCAGTGCCTCACGCATGCAAAGCAGGCACCCCACCACTGAGCTACAACCCCAGCTCAATTTCATTCTTTTTAATGGCTCCATTGTATGTGTGTGTGTGTGTGTGTGTACATATATAAATATGCATTCATATATATGCCACGTTTTTTAATCCATTCATCTATTGATGGGCATCTGGGTTGATTCCATAATTGGATTATGGACATCGAGGTGGTTGTGTCAATGCAGTATACTGATTTTAGATCTTTTGTAAAAATATCAAGGAGTGGGATAGCTGGGTCATATGGTGATTCCATCCTTAGTTTTTTGAGTAATCTCTCATAGTGCTTTCCAGAGTGGTTCTACAGGTCTGCTTTCCAACCAACAATGTACGATTGTAACTTTCCCCCCACAACCTTGCCAGAATTTATTGTTGTTTGTATTCTTGATCATTGGCATTCTGACTAGAGTGAGATGAAATCTTAGTGTCATTTTAATTTGCATTTCCATGATTTCTAGAGATGTTGAACATTTTTTCATATGTTTGTTGACCATTTGTGTTTCTGGGAAGTTTCTGTTAAGTTTTTTTTCCCATTTATAGATTGAGTTATTTTTTTTTTTGAGTTAAGTTTTTTGAGTGTTTGTATTCTGGATATTAATCTTCTACTGGAGGAAGAGCTGGCCAAGATTTTCTCCCATTCTGTAGGTTCTCTCTTCATGCTTTTGTTTCCTTTGCTGTACAGAGCTTTTTAGTTTGATGGCATCCCACTTGTTGATTCTTGATTTTATTTCTTGTGCTTTGAGGGTCTTGTTAAGAAAGTCAGTGCCAGTACCCTTGTGATGTAGTGTTGACCCTATGTTTTCTTTTAGCAGTTATAAAGTTTCTGGTCTAATTTCCAAGTTTTTGATCCATTTAGATTTGAGTTTTGTGCAGGGTGAGAGGGGTCTAGTTTAATTTTTCTACATATAGCTATCCAGTTTTCCCAGCATCATTTGTTAAAAGGCTGTCTTTTCCCCAAGATATATTTTTGGTGCCTTGTCAAATATCAGATGGCTATACGTATAAAATGGAAAAACTTTTTCCCATATAACTCAGAGGTTAACAGCAAAATAAATAAATACTTCAAAAGTTGAACATTAGTCATAGATATTCCTAGACCTGCCACTGGGAAGTATTTGTTGGTTCCTTCTATACTTTAAGTTTTGACCTACTAATCTTACATTGTGGGGCCCACATTTCACCTTTCTTTGACATTTTCTTCTTTTCAGTTCCTTGCCTCCCACATCCTAAATATCTTGATGTTTCCTAAAAAAAGAGACTATTCATAATTCCAGAACTTACTCCACAGTGAGTACTATCAGATATAAATGCATACCTGATGTATGTTTGTACACACTTAATTTGATGGGAGAATGGGAGGTGTGCTATTTCATTTTTCTGATTGTGGTAAAATATACGTAACATAACACTTATCATTTTAACTATTAGTTAGTATACAATTTACTGGCATGAATGCATTCATAATATTGTGTAAATATCATCAATATCTGTCTTAGTTCATTTGAGATGCTATAATAAAATACCTTAGACTGGATATTTTATATAAATGGCAGACATTCATTGCTCCTGATTTTGGAGGCTGGGAAGTCCAAGATCAAAGCACCAGCAGATTTTTATGGACATGATCCCAAATTACAGACCACAAAAGCAGAAATAGATAAATGAAATTAAATAAAAACTTTCTCCACAACAAAATAAAGATCTAAGAGAACAAACAGATCACCTAAGAATGGGAGAAAATATTTATATCAGACAAGAGGTTAATATCCAGAATACACTGGAAACTCAAGCAACTCAATAGTACAAAGAAAACAAATTAATTTGATTAAAAATATGGGTAATAGCCCTATACTAAATAGACATTTCTCAAAAAAGATGTACAAATAGCCAACAAGTAGATAAAACAATGCTCTAACTTACTAATCATCAGAGAAATGCAAATCAAAACCACAGTGAGATGTCACTTCACAATGATTAGAATGGCTTATATCAAGAAGAATAAAGGCGAGTGTTGGAAAGAATGTGGGGGAAGGGAACTCTTACACATTATTGGTAGGAATGTAAATTGGTCTAACCATTATGGAAAATTTATGATGATTCCTCCAAAAATTAAAAATAGAACTACAATATGATCCAGCACATATATATGGATTTATATCCAAAGGAAATAAAAATCAGTATGTTGAAGAGATCTGCACTCTCATGGTGGTTGAAGCACTGTTCACAATAGTTAAGAAATGGAGAAACCTAAGTGTCCATCAACTAATGAATTGAATAAAGAAAATGTGGTTCATATACACATTGGAATATTCTGTCACAAAAGGATGAAATCCTATCATTTGCACCACATGGATGGAAATGGAAGATATTATGCTAAGTGAAATAAGCCAGGCATAGAAAGACAAATACTGTATGATCTTACTCTTATGTAGAATCTAAAGCACTTGATCTAATAGAAGCTGAGAATAGAATAGTGGTTACTCAAAACTGGTGCAAATAGGGGGGCTAGAGGAATGGAGGAATATTAGTCAATGGGTACTAAATTATATTGAGGAGAATGTTCTATTAATCAGTAGGGAGACTATAGATAGGGAGAATTTACTATGTTTAAAAGAAACTAGAATGTTTTTACCATACAGACATGATAAATGTTTGAGAACTTAGATATGCTTACCCTTATTTGAATATTACACAATGTATACATGTATCAAAACGTCATATGTTAATCCATTAATATGTACTTTTTGTTAAAAATAAAAATATGCCCCCATGAATTAATGATTTTTCATTAAGGTATTAAAAGTGTCTGGATGAATCCTAAAATGCCAAAAATGTATCAAAAATAATTTTAGGACTAAAGAAAAGAAAAAAGTGAAAGTATGTTAATCATTACCTATAACTAAGATTATATACTGTATTAACATAATGGAGACAAGAAGAGACCAAATTAACTTGAGAACATAATGAACTTCTTGTTTTATTTTGGCTGTACTGGAGATCAAACCCAGGAGCATTCTAGCTCTGACTTACATCCTCAGCCCATTTTATTTTGTTTTGAGTCAGGGTCTGGGTAAGTTGCTTAGGCTGGCCTTGAACTTGCAATCCTCCTGCCTTAGCCTCCAAAGTCACTGGGATTACAAGCATGTGTCATCCTCTCCTACTGAACTTGTTGTTTTATGAAGGATAAATTATAAACATTTATATCTTTAAGCAATTAAAATGTAAATGCGAGAATAATTATAAAGGGAAAACACCATAGAACATTAAAAAATTATAATTTAAAACAACTAGAGGAAAACAGTGTCCAGTGGAGAACACTCAATAAATACAAGAGAAACAAAAGTCTGTATCATTTAATTCCAAATATTTCATAAAAGCTTATCTATCAATATAACTTCATTAAATTTAGTTCAATTGCAAGTAAATCAGGTTTTCTCTTATTTTAGATACTAGTTTATCATACATGGAGTTTTCCAGCCTTTCATGGTTAGCAATAAAACAATTAGCACATATTTAATGGTCTCCACCTTAAGACATCCATAATTTGTTTTCAGATGCTGTTCCAAGTAGTGTTATGGCATGATCGCAGAGAAACAAAAATCAGATATACATATGCTGTGTGTGTGTGTGTGTGTGTGTGTGTGTGTGTGTGTGTGTGTGTAGCCATTAAGGATAAATATGAACATTTTTACACTTAAAGACACACTGCTAAAATGGAGGGAGAAAAAAAAAAAAAAAAAGAACTCAATAGTGTGGCAGCTACTCTTCTTTTGGACACCAGAGGGAGATCTTGATTCACTTTTACTCACTTGAAAATAAATGCAATTTTTAAAAGAAGTGGACTTGTTTTTTCATCCTTTCTACTCTAAGCCAATATTTTCTTTCCAGGGAATTACTGTTCTTCTGCTTGGTCCAATGGCCCTGGAAGTCTAGGTATGGTTGAGAGGATTAATCGCTGTCTAAGGAAATAACAAAAGTTAAGAAAGTTAACATTCCTTCACATGTTGATTAGTCACCAGAGATGCCAAATGACCATGGTGTAGCTGAAGTCCTGCTACGTTTGTAGCCTGGAAGTCCAATCTGGCTACCTGAGCTACACAGGCTCCTTCTCACCCGCCCCACAGCCCCCACTGCTGAAACTGGATTAGCCTGGATTTAGTGAGGCAGCCAGTGATGAAGGAAAATTTGGTTTCCATAGTTTCTGCCTAAAAAGTGCTGTTTCAGTTCAACATCTGTTTGAGTTTAGTCATCTTCTACATACTGCAACAGGAAAGCCAAGTCTAATTCTTGTGAAAGAAGAACTTTACAATGTAAAATAATTTTGTCTCTATTAAAAGATAATTTTGATCACATAAATGTAGCCATGTCTAGAAAATATAGAGTATAGAAAGGTGGAAAAGAAATATTCATAACCTTCAAATCAAGAATATAAATTAGAATTCAGTTTGGGGCTATTACTTTGTACACAAAAACTGACCTGAGAGTTAGGATGCAGAGAATATTTATTTATTTATTTTTACTGCGATAAGACACCATTGTACAAAAAAATGTTTATAGTTAGGCGAGGCTGGAACCTGTGATATAGGGCAGATGCTGGAAGACAGATCCAGCTTTTGGAGGTAAGAAATCCAACTGGGAAGGCAGAAAACAGAAGTTTGCCTTGTTTCTAACATCAGACAGAGGGTGCCAAAGGGTAGACTTGAAAGGGAGTGGGCACAGCTTTGGCTGGTAGAGAGGTGAGCAGGCAACTCTTGTTAAGTACCTTGACTATTTTCTCTGTGTCTCAATACTTAATTTATTACCTTAAAATATTGTTGAAAAGCATCATAATTTCTTCTGTTAATTTCTTAGCTAAAGTTTCTAGGAGTGTGGAATTCAGAGTAAACTGTGAGATACGAAAAAGTATAGATAAGGCAGGCTGTTTAGATGAGAAACTTAGGTTCAGCAATATATATCCCAAAGGGTGGAAAGAGAAAAACAAGGAGGCTTGCAGCAGCTGCTGATAACTGGGATGCAGAGTTAGAGTTAGAATTAGTGGTCAGGATGAACTGTCATTGATTTATTGATGAAATAATTTAGACTTTGTTAATATCCTCACAGAATTAGTTTCAAAGCCTGGAGGAGAGGTTGTTGGTTAGTTGTTGTAGTGAAGACCAAGGAAGATGGGAGGTAGGAAATCCACACATCCTGGTAATATACCTCTTGTTCTGCCTACTGTAAACAGCATAGTAGAACGCTGTCCTTTGCAAATCTGGATATACATTAGGATCACCTCTGGTGCTTTTAAAATATAAACATTCTGGAAAACTCTTTGGCAGTATATATTAAAGATGAACATATGCATATATTGCAATTTCACTCCTAAGTATTCAGCAGTATTTCTCAGCAGCATTTCTTTTGTTTTTATTATCCTTACTCCTATCCCAGTGCCTGGAGCCTTATAGACTTATACTTCCTTATGCCCACCCCCTCCATGAAATTATAATAGTCCAGATATGCTGTATATTTATTTATGCTATTGTAGCCTTTTGTATTGTGGTCTTTTGAAAGGCTATGAATCATTGCAACACCTAAGCTTATTTTGCATCCCAAGAAGACATTTTCATCTCCTTGTGTATGATGTTGAACTCCATGATAATACATGATTCATAGCTGGGAAACCAGGGCATCTGTCCATCAAAAGACACATCTGAAGGTTTTCTTAGCAGCTTATTTCACATTTGGCTCAGACTGAAAGCCACCCAAATGTGCATCAGTTGGAAAATTTTTGGTTAATCATATTTGGTATATCCTTACAATTAAAATATTACGTGAATGCTGGGCACAGTGGCACACATCTGTAATCCCAGAAGCTTGGGAGGCTGAGACAAGAGGATCATGAGTTTACAGCCAGCCTCAGTAAAAGCGAGTCACTAAGCAACTCAGTTAGATCCGTCTCTAAATAAAATACAAAACAGGCCTGGGGATGTGGCTCAGTGGCTGAGTGCCCCTGAGTTTAATCCCCTTTAGCCCCCTTCCCCCCCCCCCCCCCAAAAAAAAAACTACGTAGAAAAAAAGAAAGAAAGAGGAATGGAGCACAGATTCATACACCTTTGTTTTGTTATTTTTTTCTATATGTTATACAATATACATTTATGCCTATCTCTTTCACCCTCTGCCTATAACTAGATTGTTGAATCACAATCTCTGTGAGTGGTAATATTCAAAAGCTTCCTAGATGACTTTAATGTGCACAGAGTGACATACCAATGTGAAAGACATTGCTATATTGGAAGGAACATGGGTTTTAGAATCTGCAAGTAGTAGGTTCAAATCATGTCTCTGCTATCTACTAGTTTTTGTGTTTCTGAGACAGTTTTCTCACATGTAAAATGATAAGAATACTATGTATTTCATAGGGCTAGTGGGAAGATTAAATGACTTGTCAAAGTAGTTTTTGACCTCTTTCCTCCTTTCTACCACTGTGACCAATAGGAAGAGTTTAACTATTGCAACCACCGTGGCTCTCAGGAAATTTGCCCTAAGTTAGAACTGTTCTCATACATATGATTGCCTAAATTATTAAATTTGGGTGTTGTGCTACAACATCTCCCCTAATTGATATTTTATATGGAATATCTTCATTAATGATTCACTTTGTGAGTCAATGTTATTCCTTTTCTCTTCCACCCTTCCACCTTTACTCATTCTCATTATCATCCTGTTTCTTAACTTTCTTCCCAAGAACAAAATCAGAGAGGACCAATATCAAGCATTTAACAATATGTAGGTCAGAAGGGCTCATCCAGAGTAGATTTCCTTCTCTCTCTCTCGTTTTTGAGAATATTTAAAAAAATGTCTTTATTCTTTCCGAAAAAGAAATTTTATAATTTTCTTTCTACTCTATGGGATCATTATGAGTTTCTTACAGAGTTTGATAGCTTTATTGAGGCAGTAATTTTTTTAATCAGAGCTTTATAATTATATATAGCAGTTGGGTTCATCCTGACAAAATCATATATGCATGGAATTAGATTTCAATTCATGATCCTCCTGCCCCCATTTTCTCTCCTGGGATTGCTGGAAGTCTGTTTCTAACCCTCCTAATTTTCTGAAAGTTCTCATAACTTCCTTTGCCCTCCACAGAGTGACATACCAACCTCTTCCCTCTAGATGCTCTCCACAGACTCGTAGCACATACTTTTATTTCTAAGAACATTTGGCATTATCTTAGTTTGTACTTAATATTTTTTTGGTAAAACATCACCTTTGTGATATGATATGTTGGAATGTATTTTAATATTATTTCTACTTCTGAGGATTGGTCCTCCCCCTTTCTTTCTTCTTCCCTTCCTCCTTCCTTTCTTTCTTTTGTTTATTTTTCTCAGTTTTTATTGTTCTTAGAATTGAATCTTACATTTTACAGAATCTTACATTTTATAGATTTTTAAAAATATTTTTTAGTTGTAGATGAACATAATATCTTTATTTATTTATTCATTTTTATGTGGTGCTGAGGATTGAACTCAGGGCCTTGCACATGAGAGGTAAGCGCTTTACCACTGAGCCACAACTCCAGCCCCACATTTTATAGATTTTGTATCTGACCTTTTTTTTTTAAATTCATGTTTTTTGTGTGTTGCTGTAGTTCATTCATTTTCAATCTTCTATAGAATTTTGTTGTTTGATGATATTATAATCCATTTATCAATTGTATTGTTGAGTGATATTTGGGTGGTTTCCTTTTTGGGGAGTGGAATAGAAGTCCAAGTTGGATGTTGGAAAAAACAAGGTAGTTTTCTGAGTGAATGAGTATGTGTATGTGGCGGGGCATATAAAAGAAATAAATATAGCATAAGGCAACAATGGAAAGGAGGAAGGGTAACTATAACAGAGGTAGAGGCATTTGTTTTGTTGACTATAGAGAGATTGACCTCACATGTTACCTAAGTTTCAATAGCTAAGAAGGCTGGAAGATTCCAGAAGAAGTAAAGTTTACTGAAACAATTGGCATTGCCTGTGCTGCAGTATTCTATGATCTCTTTTCATGTATTGCATAGAGAGGATTTGAACCCAGTGTCTGGAGATAGGGCTCTTCTCTGAGCATGAATGTCCACTCTTCATCACTATTCTGGTCTGCTGCAGTGTCTTCTAACTTCTCTGTCCATGTGTGGTAAAGGGTGAGGAGTCTGGTTTTGAATTTGAAACCTCATTGTTCCTCTCCATGTCCTTTAGTCTGGGCTTCTGTTCAAGGTTCATTTCAGGATCTTGTCTCATATTCAAGGTGGGCAAATATAGATACATTTGAAATCTTTTGAGCTAAATTGGGGATTGGGAGTAGACATGTCTATCAGATAAGTAGTTTCAGTCATAAATTTTTCTCAAAAATATCCAGAAGCTAAAATAGGAAAGGTAGCAATGTTCAAATTGAAAAAAATAGGAAATAATTGTTTGGGAAAATATATTAGGGGCAAACTTAGAGGACTGATATTTAATATGAATAAATTTGTGATATTTATGAAAAAATATTATAATAGCTATGATTAACTATAAGTCCTTACAGTGATAAAGATAAAGAGGAAATAATATGAATAAGAAAATGATTGAACAGGAAATCCAAATGGTCAATCAATGCAAAGATGCTAAATTACTCTAATTATTTAGGAAATTCAAAACAAAGTAACGAATATTACTTCTAATCCTGCAGTTTAGAAAATATTAAAATTGAGTTAATGTTTATTGTTGGAAGAGACAGATGTAGTTTCATACATTGCTGGTGCAAATATTTTAAAAAGTGCTTTCATAAAATAATTTGATAAAAATACAATTTGAGGGCTGGGGATGTGGCTCAAGCGGTAGCGCGCTCACCTGGCATGCGTGCGGCCTGGGTTCGATCCTCAGCACCACATACAAACAAAGATGTGTCCACCGAAAACTAAGAAATAAATATTAAAAAATTCTCTCTCTCTCTCTCTCTCTCTCTCTCTCTCTCTCTCTCTCTCTCTCTCTCTCTCTCTCTCTCTCTTTAAAACAATACAATTTGACTCATTACTTCTGGTAATGCATCAAACAGAAAACCTTTAATAAGTAATAGAAGTTAAAGCATGACAATTTTCATAGTTTGTAATGATAAAATATTGGAAATTTTAAGTTGCTTTCCACAGAATTATTAAATAAAAGTATGGCACATTTATATATATAGGATAAAAGGCAGTCATTAAATATGATCTAGATTTATAGCAGTTGACTTAATGATATTACTGGGAAGAAGTCATGAGTTTACCGAAAGACAGAACAGAATACAATATGATACCATCTTTAAAAAATATTTGTACATATATACACAAACGTGTATGAGTGTGTGTATGTGTGTATGCATGTTCATTAGCCCATTATAGTGTGAATATGGGGAAATTTATGTCAAAGTAAATATTAGGTCATTAACTTTTTTTTTTTTGGTGATAGTGCTTAGAAATAGAAGACAGGTGATATAATTTTTTTTTTTTATCAATGTCACCTCTGGAATAACAAAAAAGAGAAAAAAAACTGTCCAAAATGAAAATGCCACTTATAATGTAGCTTGATTTGAATAAAAATGTTATATATATAAATGTGGATATATATATATATATATATTGTTTTTAGAGTGGAAAGTGAAAAAAATGAAATTTGGAAAGCAGTGAAGACTTCACCCTAAAGGAAGAAGGGGACCCCACAAGGTAGAAAGGTGGAACCCATGGAAGGGCATTCCTTTTTTATAGCTTTTTTTTTTTATAGCTAAGGTCTTCTTCTTCTAGCTAAGGTCTTCCCACATTCCTATCCTTTGTTTCCTTTTATCCTGCAGTGATAGAATGCAGGTGGGAAGGCCAAAAGGTGGGAGATGGGGAGGCAGTGTGGAGCAAGCAGTTTGGAGTTCCCTTTTTAAAAATTGGGTCTATGGAGTGGTCCATGATAGAAGTCCGATTGAGAAGTAACAGGCTGGAGGGCCATTTGAGTAATGGGTGGTTTCGGTGTAGATCTCAGTGGGAACCTCCAATCTGTTACCACTGTTTACCGGTGACAAGTCCTTGCTTTCCGGAATGCTGAAGTATAATACCAGAGAAACAGCTGAGGCAAGTGTAGAGTGGAAAGCGGAAGGTGACCTGAAAGGCAGAATCCCTATATATATATTTTTTTAAATGATTGGCATATAACAATGATAGTCTTCCAAGTGAAATTTCTTTTTTTCTATCTATTTCTTTCTTTTGTGGTGCTGGGAATTGAATCCTTCCAATAGTTTTCATTTCCTTCCATAATTTTATTTACCCCTAGATTTTATAATGACAATTTTATAATGACACGGAATTTGGAAACAATAGCTGTTTTAATTGGTGCAATGTAAAGCACCAGATCTGTGGAGACCTGTATTTGAAATCAGATTTTTGACAAGATAGAACAATACTTTTATAAAAAATATTTTTTAGTTGGAGATGGACACAACACCTTCATTTTTTATGTTTATTTTTTAGTTTTAGGTTGACCTAATATCTTTATTTTACATCTATGTGGTGCTGAGGATTGAATCCAATGCCTCATGCATGCTAGGCAAGCACTCTACCACTGAGCCACACCACTAGCCCCAACACCTTTATTTAATTTATTTATTTTTATGTGGTGCTGAGGATTGAACCCAGTGCCTCACATGTGCTAGACAAGTGCTCTACCACTGAGCTACAACTCCAGCCCAAGAACCATGCTGTTTTAACTTTATATGTTTTTAGTAAGACTAAATATTCTGGGAAGTATTAAAACAGAGATACAACAGGCATAAATTTTCTGTTTTGGTTTAAACTTTCTGTGAAGACAAACAGTTATTGCGAAAATTCTTGTAGATAAAATGTTTGTCACCATCAAATGGGGTTTCTGTCCATTCCCAAATAGATAATATAATCTTTTAAAAAAATTTAGTTATAGACTTAATGACTTTTAATTGTGATTCAGGAATGTAGACAGCCTTCATCCTACAACATAGAACAAGAGCTCCCTGGGCAACAGGAGACAGTGGGAACAAGGAAATGGAACAGTAGGAAAAAACCTGGTTAATATCAGATGACTTTTTGGTAAGGGTTAAAGCAAAGGGGGCTTCCATATCACACTGACTAAAACTGGTTTATTTGGGGATTTGGCGCTTATTTCTCTCTCCTGGTTTCTTGAAGATCAGATAATAACAAGTTAGTTTCGACTGGGTGCTGTGGAGCTTTAGCGAACAACTCCATTTTGGTCTGCTGTGTTACCACTGAGCACAGGAGTGCAGTCCAAACCCAAGGACTCCTATAAACTCTGTTTAGCAGTGACCATACTTCTAAAGCTGTGCCCTTAATCATCTTACAAACATGTCTCAATAAGGCAACAAAATGAGTAGGAAAGACCCAGAGGCAAGGTGAGCTTCTGTTATGGTATTTATCAAGATAAAAATACATGTAACTTCATGATTTAATTTTCTTGTTTGCAAGCTAGGGATACATAGTGGCTGCCATAAGAATATTCAGAACTTAAACAAAAATGCCACACCAAATATGATGTACTTGGGGCTGGGGCTATAGCTCAGTGGTAGAGTGCTTGCCTTGCAAGTGTGAGGCCCTGGGTTCCATCCTCAGCACCACATAAAAATAAATAAACAAATAAATATATTGTGTCCATCTACAACTAAAAAAAATTTCAAAATATGATATGCTTGTTTTCAGTGCCACATAGGATTTTCATTTTTATTTTCTGCATTACATTTTTAAAAGTATTTTTAAATACTCTTGCCCCCTTGAAAACTTCAAGTGGCTGTGGCAGATTATAGAGTTCACAGAGCCCTCTAGATAATATTATCTTAAACTTGAAATTATCCTAAAGATCATGTAGTCCAATTTCCCTATGTAATATTTGAAATCTCATTACAATATTATTTTATTTAAATTTAAATTTATTATTTTAGAACTGATATAGAAAACATAAAATTGTGCATAATTATGAGGTACATGTGATGTTTCAATATTCTTGCTAAGAAGTTAATGGGTTTCTTCTGACATGCCTTTAGCAATAGGCAGTTCATTACCTCACAAGACTAGCTCATATTATTTTTTTCCTGACTTTGATGGCCATAAGTGACTTGATAGTTTTGGAGGCTTTCTAGGTCTGTGGTTCTATAATTATGATGGCTTTACTAGACTGGGGCAATGCTACTTAAAACATGGCCTGTGTGCCTTCTGCATCTGGATCATCTGGGAATGCCTGTGACAGATGCAGATTCTTAAACCTCCACACAGATCTGTGAGACTACCAGTCCTTAGTGCCTTGCTTCACATTTCTATAGAATATAGATGGTGACATCATCTATCCCTCAGATTGGTCTTAATATTCAACTGTTTAATTTGACTTTGTTGTGCCTAAAAGTGGGGGCTGTGGGGGAATAGAGTAGGATGTGTTCCATACAGTCCTATGATAACCATGCCCTTTCCTTATTCTAAGAGTATTATATCCTGCTTTGATATGGCTTCAGCCCCACTTTTCTTTGCTCTGGTATGACCCTTCACAGAATGATTCCAACTTCTTTCCTGGGATTTTTAAGGCAACGTGCATTCTCAGTGCCTCTCTGGAAGTGTTTGTTTTAATAATTGACTAGAAAGAATGAAAAGAGAAGTTTTTTTTTTTTAAATGGATGCTTTGTACAGTATTTCAAATCCTCATAGTAAGCACCACAAAATAAACCCAGGATTTGGATGTGAGGTGTACCCCCAAAGCTCCCTCTACCCCCTCCCCCTCTCATCATGTGAGCTGGTTCCCTCTGCCACACTCTCCTGCCATGATGTTCAGCTTTGCCTTGAGCCCCAACAAATGGAGTTGGCATTCTATGGACTAAGACCTCTGCAACTGTGATCCATTAAATATACTTTCCTCTTCTAAAGTTTTTCTGGTCAGGTCCTTTAGTCACAGCAGCAAAAAAGCTGACTAAAACAGGTATGTTGCTCCAGACTGATTTGGTATGCTATGGCTGAGTCTTTGGAGCCAACATTGAAAAGGAGTTACTAAATAATTCATTGATTGACAAGGGGAGTGAGCCCATAAATATTTTTCAAGTGATTCTTTAAAAAAAACCAGACTTTATAAAATATTTCTCATTTAACTGAAGTTGGTCATGTACACTCAGGAAAAATTTTCCTGTAACTCTGTCCTAATTCCAAACATGCCAGGTGAAGGCAATAATAAAGAATCTGTTTAAAGTATCAGATATACTGAAAGACATAGCTGTGTGGATGTCCTCCCTTTCATTGCAATTTGCCAGTCAGGCAGCAAGATGCTGATGAAGTCCTGAACAAGACTCAGAGGCTGATGTCAAATAGCTCAGAAAAATCCTTATCTATGCTTCCCTTTTATTGACACAGTCCAGCCAATGTACAGACATGGTTCCAGGAACTGGTGTTTTGAAAAGCATATACCTCTGCCTAGGTAAACTAGGAGTGGCAGATGAGTTTGGAGGTTACTTCAGTTATTTATACCTGAAGAGAAGAGATTTTTACAAGTTGAGAAAACACAAAATGGGAGATTTCTGAACTAATTTGTCAGTTCAGATTTAAATTTATCACATCAATCAAATTGTTAAAAAGGAAACTAATTCTGGCAATTTAGTTAGTATTAAGATTTAAACTCTCTAGCTTGATCAAACTACAGAAAATTTCCTTAGCAAGCTTGGTGATTTTTGCCATGGCCTAAATTTAACACAAAAAACTTTGAGCTTTAATGGGCTGTATGTTTTGGTTTGAATGACTTAGATCTAAATACTTTCAGGAACATTTGAGAAAATACTTACAGATACCAATAAAGGAAAATTTCCCTATGGATTTAATGTAATTAATTGGCTTTGGGAAGACACAGGTGATATTTAAGAATTTCAAAGATTTGGGGGAAGTATGATGCCTGAGTAGAAATTAAATAAAATGTTCTGGAAGGAGAGAGATAAAAATACAAAATGAAAAATTTTATGAACACTAGAGTAATTAATTTGATTTGTGTAAAAAGATCACTTAAAACATCAGTACAAAGACTTGTCAACAGTGAATATTTGCTCAGATGCAACTCTGGAAATCATGAGGACATTACATAATCCAGTATAAAGGAACATCAACACAGTATGGTCTAATCAAATATTGTGTAGGGGAGTGAGGTGGATAAATGTATTGGCTTTAAAGCTGAATGGTAAAAGCATTCATGTGATTTAGAAAAAAAATAGTAGATATTACTATTTTGGCAGTGGGATGTCAAACTCTTTAAAAAAACAGAGCAATGTCTTGTGAATATCACCTGTGTTACAGTTAGGAGCACATGAATAAGTATAGGAAGGAAGGCCATGTGCAAGATAGTGTAGAAATAAAAGCTGGAACATTTCCAAGGGTTGAGTCACTAGACTGAATTTTTTTTTTTTTGGTCAGTGTGTGACATGTAGTTTGGGCCTGTGAGGCTCACCTGTGTTACAAGGGCTACCTCAGAGGAATGGGCCAGGTCTTCTTTACTATAGGTCTTACTGGCTGCATGATAGAGGTAAACTTACCTCACTGCACATACACCATTTTTGTCTGGTGTGTGTGTGGGTCTACAGCATAATAGGACAGGACACAACAGCCTAGGAACAAGCAGGAAAGGAGCAGAGTCTACCTTCTGACCCATTCATTGCAAAGAAAAAGTGAGGTCTGAACCAGGCTACTCTCTGCCAAGAAGGTGTTGATTTTGGTGGTGGGGTATGGTGGGAATGTGTAGTGAAGGGAGCAGAAGCAAAACTATTAAAATTTGTTCCAGTCACAAAAGGAGGCTTTGAGTAGGTTCAAAGCAATACTGGTCTGTAAAGACCATGATTTAACAATTATTTTGATCTTCTAGGAAGCTTTTCTGTTGGTAAATATGGCGCCCGGAGCACTTTTCTTCCGGGAGTTCAGGTCCAAGAACTGAATGGCGCGAACTTTGAATGGCCCACCTCCAATCCCTGAAGTGGTGCGAACTCTCGGCCAATAAAGAAATAATAGCCCACTCCCCCCTGCTCCCCCTCCCCCCACGTTGAGCCCACAAATATCAACACCCTGCTTATGTGCTCTCTCTCTCTCTCTCTCTCTCTCTCTCTCTCTCTCTCTCCCTCCCTCTCTCCCTCTCTCTCCTCCCCCTCCCCCCTTCTCTTCTGCCACCAGCCGCTATGGTCCCGCTAATAAAATCTCAGACAGGTAAACGGTTGTTTTGGCTTGTTGAATTTAAGGAGCTTTTCCTCCGTTTCTACATTTTTTTCACATTGCTTGGGGAGCCCACTTGGCTCATTCTACTACAGTAGTTGCTGGGAACAGCAGGAAGTATGATCAAGGTGAGGTAAGGCCAGAGAAGCCATGGTAGAAGACAAGGTCCCAGAGGCATTCTCTGTAAGACTGTAGAGGTTTGGCAAATGAAAAAGAAATTCTCATGTAACATAATGTTATCTAGTTGTCCTAACAGGACCCACTGTTCTAGTCAGGTAGCACTTTAATTATGTGAAGAATGGTCTAACTTACTCAAGATAAAGTAACACAAGGATAACCAGAGTTACGAATTCTTATACATCCTCAATTACCTGCCACAGATATATAAATGAAAAAAAAAAAACCTTGAACTAAAATATAAGTTTGAGGTAAATGTGAAAAGAACTTTTAGCACCTTAAAGTTTTAGTCTCTTCTATTCCTTAATTTACTTTTCATTTATGTTTCTTCATTGTCATATGTATCAAATATTAATTAAATATCTACTATGCATTAAATAATGTACTAGGCATTAGAGATGCAAAAATAAAAATCAAGCCTTGCCTTTGAAACATTTTGCCTGATAGAAGAATCACACAAATATATTGTATTCATAAGCATTATGGTTTAGATATGAAATATTCCCCCAAAGCTCCTGTGTTAATGCAGGAATATTTAGAGGTAAAATGATTATGAGAGCTGTAACCCAATTAGTCCATCTTAGTTTGAATGGACTAACTAGGTGGTAACTGTAGGCAAATGGGGCAAGGCTAGAGGAGGTGTGTCACTGGGAGCCTGCCTCTGTGACCCTTTCCCCTTGCTTGTCTGTTTCCTGGCCACCATGTCCTTTGCCATGATCTGCTTTACCTTGAGCCCAGAGCAATGGAGTAGGTCCACTAAGGACTAAATCTGAAACTATGAGTCAAAACAAACCTTTCCTCCTCTAAGTTGTTTTTGTTGGGTATTTTTGATCACAGTGGCAAAAAGTTGACTAACACAGTAAGTCAGTGTGAAAGGTATCATAACAAAGATATACATATAATACTGGGAACACAGATAAAGAAAGTCAGGAAAAACTTCCTGGAGGAGTTAATAAACTTTTAAACCTTGAAAGAACTTTAAGAGCCAAGTAGACAAGTGAAAAAAAAAAAGATTAGGAATGTGGACTAATTCCAGGCAGAAGCAGAAGGATCAGCATGAATGGAGGTATGGAATTTAACAGTGAAACATGTCCAAGAAAGTACAAACATACGTGGCTAATGCATACAGGGCACATGGGAGAAAGGCAGGAAATGAGGTTGGTAAGGACCTGTGAGCTAATTGATTTTTAACCTTTATTCTGAAATCTAAGGGTAGCCATTGAAGGAAAGTCATATGATCAGATCTGTAAGTCAGAAATTTCAAGTGGGAATTCTGTGAATTGCCTGGGGCCAAATTCCAATAAGGTCTCACAGAGTGATCTTGTTTCTTTTGTTGACAAGGTTGTATCTCACTGTTTCTCCTTTGCATTTTTTATATTTAAGATCTGGAACTAGAGGTCTTGGGTGAGGAAGAGGGTGATGTAGTTCAGAATAATTAAGAATGTACTGTCTTGAGAGGCTGGGTAGATATTAATATCATTAATGGAGGCGGAAATCATTGAATTGGAAGGTAGAGTTCCAGTTAAGACATGTGAAATTTAATTTGCTTTTAGATGATTAAAATAGATTTATTCCAGTACACCCTTGGATATGGGGGTTTTGAACTGGAGAGAAAAGCCTCTTTTGGGGACCAAAGCTTATAATTACTAGTTGATGTTTTATGTAAGTGCATAGGATCACAAGGACAGTATGAAATATGAAGAGAGCATACAGTTGAAATTGGAGTCCTTAATGACAACATCTAATTGGTGAATAAAATCAATGCTTTCAAAAGTGGCTTAAAAGACACAGCCATAAATATAAGAACAAGGCTACGGGTTCCTATGGAAGAGAGTGGAGGCAGAGGGAACATTTAACACTGGGTAAATGCTACAGCCATCAAAAAAGACAAGGGCAAATAATTCTTACTGCATTTGGTAATGTGGAGGTCACTGGTAACCTTATAAAGTTTCAGTGAAGAGGTGATGAGTCACAAAACAGTAGATGGAGGAATAAATTAAAGGCAAGATGGTACAAATAGGGACTGTAGACTGCTTTTCAAGATATGTGGCAGTGAGAATGGCAATAAATAGGATTATAGCCAGAAGGATCATTGACGTTGAGGGAAGATTATTTTTAGATGAGAAAGATTTGAGTATGTTTCTATGTTGAGGGAAAAGAATAAGTAGGCACAAAGAAATATTGAAGATGTGAGGGAGGGAATAGTTATGTGATGAAATAGACAGGATTGAGGAATAGAAGGAAGGGCTAATGTCAAGGGGGTGAACATTTAGGTGGAAAGAATTAATCCGGGGTGGGGGCTAGGGTTGTGGTTCAGTGGTAGAGTGCTAGCCTCACACATGTAGAATCCTGGATTCGATCCTCAGCACTACATAAAAATAAGTAAATAAAATAAAGGTATTGTGTCCAACTACAACTAAAAAATAAATATAAAAAAGAGAATTAATCTGGAATTGAGGGAGGACATTTATCACACTGAGACAGTAGATGAGAATGCATGGAAACTTATATAAGTTTGTAAGTGGTGAAAAAGCAAGCTAGGAATCTCCTTTATCTGATGGCCTTGATTTTCTCACAGTAGGATGCAAAATTGCCTCTGAAAATGAGGCTAGAGGAGGTAGACTATATATTTTGAGGAGAATGGTAATTCTTTGAAGTAGTGGTTAGGGGAATAGGAGATAGCGATATTTAAGAATTTAAGGCTCAGGAAGATTGGAATTGAAGATTTGTAGTGTGGTCTTAACTAGCATTATTCATCACTGGAAAAATTGGGTAGTTGGATTGTCCAGGGATGAGATTTGGTGAGCAGGTATGAAAGAATTCCAAGGGGAAAAAAATGGAAGTTATTTCAAAAGAAGCAGTAACATGATGGGCCATGGGAACAAAGTAGAGTCAGAAAGAGGTTGATAGATTTGAAAAACATGGAAAGGATAAAGGGACTAAGCACCCTGTTGAGAATTAATGGTAGATTTGTTGGAAATAAAGCAGAGATGGCTATAGTAATGTGACAATACAAACAACAAACAAGAAAACCATAAAACCAGGGTAGCAAAATTTAAAATTTTAAAGGTAGAAAATTTCTGTTGCTAAAGAGTAGGTTGCCAGTGTGGAGGTTGTTGAAAGTGAGTTAAGTCTAGTAACTGTAAGGCCCATGAGTTAAAGTTAGTCTGGTTAATGACAGAAACAATGTAGAAAAGGAAACAGTGAACCTCAAAGTCCTTATTAACATGAAGTAGCTTGATTAGGTAACTAATACAGAGGAATAAAGCAGGGGTTCACAAATGTAATTCCTACAGAGGCCGCCTACAGATGAGTGAAAGAAGCTAAATTGAAGAGAGGACAGCTCATCTAAAGGAGTAAGCTGCCGTTGAGGTCCAGGTAACAATTGCCATTTGGGAAGATAGGTCTAAGTTGCTAGATATGTCCATTTTCTCCCAGTACGGGGGATGGGATCTGGGGGTGCTTTCCCACTGAGCTACATCCCCAGCTCTTATTTTTATTTTGAGGCAGGGTCTCACTAAGTTGCTGTGGCTGGCCTTGAACTTGTGATCCTCCTGCCTCAGCCTTCTGAGTGGCTGGGATAACAGGCATGTGACACCACATCAGGCAAAAATTTCCATTTTTAGGAGAAATGGCAAATCCTTTATAAAAATGTAAGATGTCCCATTTTCAAATATTGGCAAGTAATTTTTAAAAACACTGTGTAGGCCAAACCAAGCATATCTTCAATGTGAACCCAGCCCATGAGCTGCCAATTTGCAACCTCTAGGATAGAAAGCATTATGTCCAGATGTCCTGAGATGCAAAGCAAGACAGACCTTTAAACAATAGTGAATATCTTCATTCTTTCCTCCCTAGGTTATGGCAGATATTGCTACGGTAATTTGATTAGGTATACAGGGCTTCAGGAAGAAACTACTGATCAGTTGCATTTGGCACAGGAGATGAAACCCAATTTACCATAACATTTCTGTCACTTTCAAGAAAGTTTCTCAGTCTTTGAACTTTCTTTGGTCTTTGTAAAAAGAGCAAGCATGCTGTAATGTTCCAATTCAGTTTTACCCTCGGAGGATTTTCAGGTGGGCTTTCTTGTTGAATGTGTGCTTTGTATGTTTTCAGAAACCTCTTCACACCAGTAACTGTGTTTAAAAAATTTCCAGTAATGTGCTCAGAGGTTCTGAGTGGTAACTAGTGTAATGCTGAAGGTGAACAAACGAAACCTTTCATCTGTTCCCAGGTATGCCTGGCTTCTGGCAACTTTGCCGTTAATAGTTGAGAGCCTGTTTGCTGCTTGGAACACCGGAGGGTTATTAAACAGCTCAGTCTTTTAAAAAGAGTAGAAGATGATTGGGAGGCTTCTAGACAGGAGGCATGAATTGAAAATGTCATGCATGTTTAGCTATATGGTTTATTAACTCATTTACTGAAGTGTGTCCTCGATTTCTGTTAAATCTTTTTAAGTTTAGGCATTCTTGCTATTGAGTGATTTTTCTTTTGGGTATTTAAATACCCAAATAACTCATTCATATTCAAATACCCCCTTTGGCATATTTCTAATTTCCTTTCTAAGCAAAACATACTGTTTGCTGGAACTGTTTTCAGCTTCTCACCCCCACACTGTTCACTTAGCCAGCTGTTTCCATTGCCTTTGCTGTAAGCCCCCAGGCCAGATTCACGTGGCAGAAGGGGAGGGAGAACAGCTGTAGCTGGAACGGCAGGCTGCGTTAGCTGCCAAAGTCCACTTGATTCTGACGCAATGCAACTGCATTCTCCATTTGTAATTTGTTCCTGTTCTGCTTTTGGTTTTCAGCCTCTGCTCCTCTCCCCTCACCCTCCAGTTTCTGCCCATACCTCTCAGGTTCCTGTGGTCAACTACTTACTTGACCCTGCATGGCTTCCAATTTGCCTGTTTTGCTGTGACTCACTGTTTCTCCTGATCATGCTCACACTTGCTCCTAAGAGGCCACAGGCTCTGCTCGTGACCTGCTCTCCACCCATTAATGTCTGGCTCTGGGTCCTGTTGTCTGTCTCTGGCTGCGTGCCTGACACATAATGTGTTAACAGCCTGGTGTGGATCTGCTGATTTTCTGTGACACCTGAAACAATAGAAGCTGAAAAATCCATGAGTTCTCAGAAAGTCCATGTTTGAATGTTTTCTCTCATATGCAGAAACTGGAGTAAAATAAAGGAAAGGAAAAGGAAAGAATAAGATATTATAAAGATATAGGGAAGATCAGTAGTGCACAAGTTTAACCATGCTTCTATCCAGCTTTCCATGTTAGATATTAAACGGTCAAAAATCACAAGCTAATCTTATGGTGTACCTACCTGTTCTTTAGTTAAATGCTAAAGTCAGTGAAAGTTACAATATAGTAACACTTGCCTAGACATACTGGGCAAACTTGTTTATGATGGTTCCTAGATAAGCAGCCATCTTCCAGGATTGAGCAGGTGTATGTTTATGTGTGTGTTGTCATAGGTGATATTTTGCATCTAGCCTTCTCACTCATCAGGGCTTTATAGTCCTTGGTGATGAGAAGATAGACCTTTTTTTTTAAAAAAAATATTTATTTTTTTAGGTGTAGATGGACACAACACAATGCCTTTATTTTTATGTGGTGCTGAGGATCGAACCCAGGTCCTACTCGTGCTAGGGGAGCGCTCTACCATGGAGCCACAATCCCAGCCCCAAGATGATAGACCTTTGAAGAATGATGGCTCTTAACAAATTAAATAAATATGCTTCTTCATTTTAATCTGCTACATTTTTATTTTCTGAAATGTTATATATTGTTATTGTTTATTTGCTGATGAATTAAAATATGTCTGTCCTCATTAGATTATCTTAATTAATTAGCTTTTTGTCTTATTTGAGGTTGAATTAATTTTCATTTGGTTTAAATGTCAATACCATGCCAAATATTATGGCTGTCTTAAAATGTCAAAATAATTTGCCATTTTTGTTTTTATTATACAATTGGGAAATTAATTTGGTACTAATAATGGCTAAAATGATTACGTTTTTGCTATATGCTAGACACTGTGCTAAGGACTTTATTTGCATTTTCTAATCTTTCTAATTGTCATTTAGTATGGATCCTAATGTTACCCACATTTTACAGTTGGGGAAACTGAAACAAAGAAAAGTTTGATAATTTACTCAAGATTACAAGGCTAAATTTATGCCACAGTTGAATTTGCACTAGTATTTTAGTAGGAATGTTCTTACTAAAATAATAATTCATTCAAATTTATTATACACTAGAGAGGATTGCATCAGAGATTTAAATTAATATCGGAAGTGAAAATACCTAGGATCATAATCAGTTTTTGCCATTTGTTATCTGTGTGATTTTGAGAAAATTAATTTTTCTCTCTGAGCCACAGTTTCTTTACTTACACAACTAGCACTAGCATTTAGTTCATTTGGGGGTTGTAAAAATTAAATGAGATAATACATATAAATTGCTTGCGATAGTGCCTACATAAGTGCTCAAATAAGGTATAACTTATAGATAACTTAAAAATTTTATGTTGTAGCCCAATTGTTTCCTTTGTTTTAATTCATCTGTCTTTACATGTACTCATTCATTTTTGTATTCACTGATTTATTTGAAAATCCATGTTGAGTACTCTGAACAAGGAAGTGCTATCATTGTCAAGTGATGGCTTCATTACCATCTAGATAATATGGGAATGAGATGACATCCTCATGAGGTAGCAGAGGTTCTTGTTTTTTTCCTCTTTTCTTTTTAGATATATATGACAATAGAGTGTATTTTGACATATCATATGTACTGGAGTATAACTTCCCATTTTTGTGATTGTACATGATGTGGAGTTACACTGGTTGTGTATTCATATATGAACATAGCAAAATTGTGTCTGATTCATTCTACTGTCTTTTCCATTTCCATTCTTCCTCCCCTCCGTCATTCCCTTTTGTCTAATCCAATGAACTTCTATTCTCCCCTCCTGCCCTTATTGTGTGCTAGCATCCGCATATCAGAGAGAATATAGAGAGTAGAGATTCTTATGAACATTTGGTTCTATATATTAATGAAGGGGCTTGGCCATAAAATCAGGCTATGGAGTAGGCTGACCTGGTAAACATGTAAGCTACGGCACCAGCCTGATTTTGTGGTCACACATGCAATTTTGGGAATCTTCTGCCTTCATGTATAAAAAAATGCTTCACCAAGATTTCAGGAATATTGGCCCAAAGCTGACTAAATGTTGGGTCTGCTGGTAGGAATATTATTTGGGCTGGTAGCAGATTTCTGATATCAAATGGAGGGTATGAATTTTTCAGGACAAAATTGTAAGCCTCTGACCAGAAAGTCTGAGAACTAAGGGGAAATAAACACAATTTGCAATAGCTTCAGTCATTTAACATGCTAGCAAACAGAGCTCTGTTGACGTGTTTTCATGGGACAAGTTTCCACTGATAATGTTGGCACTGACATACATGCCTAGTTGGATCCATTCAGCTGGATTGGAGCTTGCTACACAGTTGCCAGATATTCCTGTGGCTATTATCATCTCAATTTGAAGACACTCTGTTAGTATATTGTCTTAGTGTGTTTGGGTGGCAATTGCAGAATACCATTGACTTGGTGGATTAAACAGCAAGCATTTATTTCTCACAATTTTGGGGGCTGGGAAGTTCAAGAGCAGGGCACTGTGAATATGGTGTTTGGTGAGGGCTGCTTCCTGGTTCTAGTTGTATGATACTTTCTAGTTGTATCCTCCAATGGCAGAGGGACAAGGGAACTCTCTGAGGTCTGTTTTATAAGGGAACTAATCCCATTCATGAGAGATCCTGCCTGATGACCTAATAACGTTCCAAAGGCCCCACCTCTTAATACCATCACATTGAGGGTTAGAATGTCAACATATGAATTTGGAGGGGCATTCAGTCTATAGGAGATATATAATACAATTACATTTTGCTAAACCTTGCTTTGCACCAGTAGAAGGCTATAATGAAGAGTCACCCCACATTTTTTGTTATGCATACTACCCCCTCTGCTTGATCTTTTCCCACTTGTTTCTTGACCAAGCCCTACTCATCTTTCAAATCTCAGCACAAACATTTTTCCCCAGAGAAGTTATTGTTGATGCCCCAATTTAAATTATGTCCCTCATTACTATTTCTTATAATATTGTTCCTTTTCTTTATAGAACTCATCACATTTTGTAGTCACATATTTGTTCATTTGATTATGTGACTCATTAGATTTTATTTTATTTTTTTCCTTTTTTAGGTTTTTATTTTTTTATTGGTTGTTCAAAACATTACATAGCTCTTGACATATCATATTTCATACATTTGATTCAAGTGGGTTATGAACTCCCATTTTTACCCTGTATACAGAATGCAGAATCACATCGGTTCCACATCCACTTTTTTACATACTGCCATACTAGTGTCTGTCGTATTCTGCTGCCCTTCCTATCTTCTACTATCCCCCCTCCCCTCCCCTCCCCTCTCCTCCCATCTTCTCTCTCTACCCCATCTACTGTAATTCATTTCTCTCTCTTGTTTTTTTACCCTTTCCCCTCACTTCCTCTCATATGTATTTTTGTATAACAATGAGGGTCTCCTTCCTTTACCATGCAATTTCCCTACTCTCTCTTTCCCTCCCCCCTCTTGACCCTGTTTAATGGTGATCTTCTTCTCATGCTCTTCCTCTCTATTCTGTTCTTAGTTGCTCTCCTTATATCAAAGATGACATTTGGCATTTATTTTTTAGGGATTGGCTAGCTTCACTTAGCATAATCTGCTCTAGTGCCGTCCATTTCCATGCAAATTCCATGATTTTGTCTTTTTTTGGTGCAGATTAATACTCCATTGTGTATAAATGCCACATTTTTTTAATCTATTCATCTATTGAAGGGCATCTAGGTTGGTTCCACAGTCTAGCTATTGTGAATTGTGCTGCTATGAACATCGATGTGGCAGTATCCCTATAGTATGCTCTTTTAAGGTCTTCAGGGAATAGTCTGAGAAGGGCAATAGCTGGGTCAAAAGGTGGTTCCATTCCCAGCTTTCCCAGGAATCTCCATACTGCTTTCCAAATTGGCCGCACCAATTTGCAGTCCCACCAGCAATGTACAAGTGTACCCTTTGAAGTCAAACAACAACAAGTGCTGGTGAGGATGTGGAGAAAAGGGTACACTCATTAGATTTTAAGTTGTTTTCTTTTTGGCGGGGGGCGTGCTGAGGATTGAACCCAGGGCTTTGGGTATGCAAGGAAGCAGCCCTCACCAAACACCATATTTGCAGTGCCCTGCTCTTGAACTTCCTAGCCCCCCAAACTTCTCTACCAACTGAGCTATATCCCCAGCCCTAGATTTTAAGTTCTAAGATAGATCTTGTTATCAATGTTTTGTTCATCATTGCATGTCCAGTGCCTTGCCTTCAATTGATATTGGTTGATTACTGGTTGAGTGATGTGCTTTTATATACTAGAGGGAAATTAATAAGTGCCATAAAATGTTGATGTTATGAGAATAGACTGTAGAGGGTACCAAGGGCAAGAGTGGTTCCTTCTATCTTTGGAAATCAGAAATGGTTTATCTGGTGAGGTATGCATGAGTTGTTTCTAGAAAAATTTAAAGTTAATTTCTAAGTAGATGTCATAAAACTTCTGTATTCGGTTATTTAATGGCTCTCTTAATCAGATAGAACAACCCATTTAACTGTAAGTGCCACGAATAAAAGAATCATATTTGTTTTTCTCACTTATTATACTCAAGATTTAGTGCACAGTTGATGGTATACAAGTGTTTACTGAATTAGTGTATCAATGTTTTTTTTTCTCTAAGACTCTAAAGAAAAAAACAATAAGATTTTCTTGTCTCTCTTATCTGCCTATCCTCACCCCTACCTCATCTACTCCTTAAAGCTTTGCTTGATATAGGGTGGAGAAGGCAAGATGAGTATTAAGTCTTTGAGTGCCTGTGAATTTCTTCTGAGACCAACACCACCTTCAGTTTTGCTCTGCCCACATGCCAATAGTCATGTGCCTGATAGCTGGAGTTCAATGGTGCCAGAAGTTCAAGGACTGTGGAACTCAAAAATACATGGCAGTTATCTTCAAACTTTAGAATTTGTCACCTGGAGAGATTGTTTAAAATGATGATTTCTGGGTTCCATTTCTAGGGATGTATGAAGCTATACCTTGGAATTTTTATTTTCAGAACTTCCCAAAGCATTCTAGTATAGGTGGTCCATGGACTATGCTCTCAGAATCTCTAGGCTAGATTCAATTACTACTGCTGCTGCTATTAATACTGATATTTATTAATTAGCTGACAATTGCTGATAGATCACTTATGAGCTGAGCAATTTGCTAAATTATTTGCATCATCTAGTTATTTTGTTCATATTAAAGGGGAGAAATTTGATGTCTTAGAGGCATTAAGTAACATGCTAAAAAATCACATAGCAAATAACTGGTGAAAGTTGCTCTTCAGCATAGGTCTGTTCTACACTAAAGCTAATTTTTTAAATCACAATGTTATATTGTACCTGAGTCAATTATCCTTATGAGTTTATTACAGGAGCCCAGTGATAGGAATGATCAGAAGCCACTATGAATTACAGATTTATGGCTATAGATCTTGCCTTCTTGCAGATAATCATGAACCTAGGAGGTTGATTTAAGCTGGAGAGGAGTTTCTTTTATATGTAAATCAACTGTGGTTGAGTAATGGCTTAAGATCAAATAGCTGCAAATGGCAGTTCTGAAATTCAAACATGGATTTTTAATTTCAAAATCAGATTCAGATATGATGTGATGAAACAGAAAGACATTTCAGTGCAGGTGAAAAAGATATTCAACCTCACAATTTATCAAATAAATGAAAATTAAAACCACAATGATAAGATCTGCTATGGTTTGAATGTCCCTTTTAAAACTCATGTTGAAATTTATCCATGTATTAGCAGGTGGGCTCTTTAAGAAGTGATTAGGAGACAAGGGCTCCACCCTCCTAGGTGGGATGAATGCTGGTATAAAAGAGTGAGTTTGGCTCTTTCTTGCCTCTTATATCTTCCTGCCATAAGGAATAGTGTCCTTCTCCTTCAGAGAATGAAAAATTCAAGGTGCCATCTTGGAAGCAGAAATTGGGTCCTTACCAAATGCCAAACCTACTAGTGACTTGATATTCAACATCTCAGCTTCTAAAACTATCCAAAATAATTTTTTTATTCTTTACAAATCACCCAATCACAGGTATCCTGTTATAGAAACATAAAATGGACTAAGATATAACCCGTCATACTTAATAGAACAGCAAAAAATAAAAATTGACCAAACAAATGTTCAGGATATGGACCAATTGCAACTCTCATATACTACTGGTTGAAATGTACACTGGCACAACCACTTTGCAAAACAGTTTGGTGATTTATTATAAAATTTGTCTATCAAATAACATAATAACTCTACTTCTATTTACCCAAGAGAAATGAAAATATATGTCGACACAAAGATTTGTATGAAAATGTTGATAGTGGGGCTGGGGTTGTGGCTCAGTGGTAGAGCTCTCGCCTCACATGTATGAGACCCTGGATTCAATCCTCAGCACCACATACAAAAATAAATAAATGAAATAAAGGTATTGTGTCCAACTACAATTAAAAATAAATATTAAAAAATGTTGAGGGCTATGGATGTGGCTCAAGCCGTAGTGCGCTTGCCTGGCATGCGTGGGGCGCTGGGTTCAATCCTCAGCACCACATAAAAATAAAATAAAGATGTTGTGTCCACCAAAAACTAAAAAATAAACATTAAAAATTCTCTCTCTCTCTCTCTCTCTCTCTCTCTCTCTCTCTCTCTCTCCATTTCCCCCCATAATATCTTCAAACAGAAAACAGCCCAATTTTCCTTCAACAGGTATTTGGATAAAAAGTGGCATATCCAGTCAGGTATGGTGGCAAATGCTCATAATCCCAGTGGCTTAGGAGGCTGAGGCAGGAGGATAGCAAGTTCAAAGTCAGCCTCAGCAAAAGCGAGGTGTTAAGTAAGTAACTTATTGAGACCTTGTCTCTAAATAAAATACAAAATAGGCCTGGGGATGTGGTTCAGTGGCCCAGTGCCCCTGAGTTTGATACTTAGTACTTCACCCCCAGAAAAAACAGGGTATATCTATATAATGGAATATCCCTTTCAAATCTGAAAGAATGAATTACAAATACAGACAACTATACAATGTATTAAAACATCATGTTAAGAGTTTAAAAAAATACATACTGTGTGATTTCACTTATCTGAAGTTCTAGAATGAGAAAAACTAATTTATATTTATAGAAATAAGATTATCCCTTGCTTGTGTGAGTGAGATTGATTTCAAAGGGACATGAGCATGAAATAATTTTCTTTGTTTATAGAAATACTTTATATCTTGATTGAGATGGTGATTACATAGATTTCTTCACTTGTCAAAATTCATTAGTCTGTACATTTGAAATCTGTGTTTTATTTTCTGTAAAGTGTACCTCAGTAGGATTGGATGAAAAATTCTAATGCAAGATAATACATGCAATAGTAGGACCTAAGGACATAGTGATACAACATAGAGGGGCCCATTACTCAGGCTTGTTGATGGAAGAAAGAGTGAGGGGGGGGGAGAGAGAGAGAGAGAGAGAGAGAGAGAGAGAGAGAGAGAGAGAGAGAGAGAGAGAGAGAGAGATGGATGGATATTCTGGGAAAATGATTTATTGACTGACCTTAAATAAAGCAGCAATAATTAGTCTATTGAAGATCTGGAGAAAGGGCATTTATGTTAGAGAAAATACCTTGTTTAAATTTGGAGCTATGAGAGAAATTTCTCATTTGGGGAATTTAAGTAGCTTGATTTCATAGGGACATGAGATGCCAATGCAGTAGAGGCCAGGATGAAACTGAAGAGGAAGACAAGAACTAGATGGTGATATCAAAATGGACCTTTTATGTTATGCAAAAAAGGTTTTGGAGTCATTAAAGTATTAGAGATAAATCTCTCTGGAAAAAGTAGACATAAGAAGTATGAGGACCAAGGGCTAATTTGTATCCTTAGTAATATAATACTGCATGCAATGACTTTGTAGGGTAAGCCAAATATTAAAGTTATCCCCTTTTTTTTAGGTAAAAAAATCTATCAGTTCAAATCTTAGTATTTGGAAAGATATAGTGAAACTAACAGCAGAAGTAGAAAGGTCAAGGTAAAGGAAATAAAGTAATCTCCAATGGGACTTTCAATAATTACAGTGCAGATTCTAAGAATGTAGATTAAAGTTGTAATTATTATAAGCACATTGATTTAAGTAACATCTGCATTTGTACAAAGCAACATCTGTGTTACCCCTAAAATGTGTTTATAATTCTGTTGGATGGAAATATGGAGCCCTCTGACAGAGAAGCATCCAGTTGGCTTGGGAGAAAAATAAATGACCGTGGGAGGAACATACTCAGGATGACCCTCTCCTCTTTAGAAAGGGGACTAAGGACTGCAAAAAAAGACCTCTGGCTTGCCAAAAAAAAATTCCAGGCGAAGGTTTGCTTACAAGATGGGACAATTCAATCTTGTTAGTGCCTGATTTTTATTTGTTTGACCTTCAGTGAAAAAAAGTCTTAAAAATACAAATAATTTTAAACCTATGAGAAAGGCAGACAATTGTATTTATTCCTTTGGATTGAATTTTGGTTCAAAAAGATAGGATAACAATTAAAACAAATATCACATCTTTTGACTTTAATATATGTATCATTTTGTAGACTTATGGATATAATGGCTTATCTTTTAGAGATGTGAACTTTTTATATTACTACGTAGTTTTTCTGTCCCTATTTTAATGGTTTATTTTTAGCCTAAATCCTACTTAATGTGTAGTTTTTAAAAAATACTTTGGATTTCTTTATGTTTTTTTAGTTATAGATGGACACAATACCTTTATTTTATTTATTTTTCGTGGTGGTGAGATAGAACCCAGGGCCCCACATGTGCCAAGGAAGTGCTCTACCACTGAGCTACAACCCCAGTGCTTTAATGTGTAGTTTTTGATAGAGTTGGTCACATTTGTCTTGAAATTATTTCTTGCCATTGTGGCACGATTTTCTCTTATCTGTTGTCCTGTGTTTTAGGGTATTATTCTTAATCTCTTTTTCAACAGTTCCAAGATTTCTACGGTTCCACTGGGTGTTAACTGAGGCCTCTTTGGTAAAAAAATTTCCATTAACTTCATCATCTCCTGGAGTTAGCTAATTCTTCCTACCACTTAACTATAAATATTTGCAAAATTCCACTTGAAAACTGATCAAAGGAAATAATATATTAGCCGAATGAGGTCTCTAACAGTGCTCATCCTCTTGCTACTTTCAAACTAGATGGGTTAGCTCCTTGAGTTTTATTTTTATTGTTATTCACCATTGTTTCAAATGCAAATATCTAGCTCACTTCTCTTTATACTGTCCTTTTTTTTCTTCTTTCGAGGTATATCTGATTTGATTAAGAGGCCCTAAATGCTTATTAGGACATGCTCTTACATGTTGAATTGTTGAGTCAAAGGGTAGGAATGTTTTAAAGGCTGTATGTTGTTATTGTTCTAGGTGAACTTGGTTTTTAGAACTAACTACCTTTTGAACATTAGGTAATTTCTAAATTTTACTATTATAAATAATGTTATAATTAGGGAAATTCAAATCAAAACTATACTATGATTTCTTCTTGCTTCAGTTAGAATGACAATGATTAGGAATACAAACAATAATAAATGCTGATGAGAATGTGGGGAAAAAGATACACTTGTACATTATTGATGGGGTTGTAGATTACTAGTATAGCCACTCTGGAAACCAGTATGGATATTATTTAAAAATCTAGAGATGGAACCATCCTATGATCCAGCTATCCTACTTCTTGGTATTTTTTCCAAGAGAACTAAAAATTATCATCATATAGAGATATAGCCATCTCAATGTTTATAGCGATACAATTCACAATAGCTAAATTATGGAATCAACCCAGGTGCTCACTTATAGATGAACGGATTAAGAAATTGTGGCATATATACAAAATGGAGTTCTACCCAGCCATAAATAAGAATGGAAACCATGGCATTTGCCAATAAATGGATGGATATGAAGAATATCAGGCTAAGTGAAATAAACCAAACTCAGAAACTCCATGTTTGAATGTTTTCTCTCATATGCAGAAGCTGGAGTAAAATAAAGGAAAGGAGAAAGAAAGAATAGGATATTATAAAGATATAGGGAAGATCAGTAGTGCAGAAGAAGGACATCAAGAGGCCGTGTGAAGAGATGGAAAAGGAGAGGTAATGTGGAATTAATTCTTTAAAAATCCTATTATATGCATATATGAATATACCACAGGGAATTTCACCTTTATGTATAAGTAAAAAGAACCAATCAAATATGAATAGATAGATGAGAGAAAGGAAGTCTAACAGAGTAGAGGAAGGAAAATGGGGGCTGGGAGGGAAGATAAAAGGGAAAAGGGTGACATAAAAGGGAAGGGATTGTGAACTGAAATTGAATTCCATGCATGTATGAGTTTGTTGGGATGAATCCAATTGCTATGTATTACCATAAAGCTCTAATAAAAATAAATAATCCTGCAATAAATATCTAGGTTTGTAAATATCTGTACACATTTATGGCATTTTTACGGTAATGGAATTGTTTTATCAATTGTGTGACTTTTGATTGATATAATTAGGAGTATTACATTGAGTTTTCATTCCCCCAGCAAGGTATTAAAGCATTTGGGTCTCTCTCATCCTTGCAAACATTTCATATTGTACTAAAAAATAGGTCCATTATGGAAGCAAAAACAATAGTATCTGAATTCAATTGTGAACAAAATGTTAAAAATATCTATGGACCAATGTGTTACTTTTTTAACATTAAAAATTAATTTTTAATTACACAAGTCATGCAAAATTCAAACATTAAGGATAAGAGTTTTTTGCAAGTCTCTTTAGCATTATCCCAAAATATGATGCCATTTTCCTTTCCTAGAAGTGACTACTTATGTCAATTTTGTGAATATTCTTCCAAATATTTGTGTGTATTTCCAAAGAAAATCTTCAGTATGATGTCTTTATGTCCATTCACACAAACAGTATCACTAATATATGCAATTAGGGAAATCGTATGTCTACTTTTTTATAATTTGGAAAATATACTTTTCTACCTTATTGAGGTATAATTGGCAAATAAAATCACATATTTCAGGTGTACAACATGATGATTCCATATATGTATACATTATGAAAGATAATTAACACATCAAGCTAATTAGCATTCATCACCTCACATTGTTACCCCTTTTAGCAAACCCAAGTATACTATACAGTATTACTAACCATAATTCCCATTCTGTATACTAGATTCCCAGAATTTGTTCATCTTATAGCTTTATAGCTGAAAATCTGTACCTTTTCACCAACATCTCCTCATTTTTCTTACCCTCCCTCCCCCAGCCCCTGTAAACCACCTTCCTACTGGCTGCTTCTGTGAGTTCAAATTTTTTAGATTCTACATGTAAATGAAATCATGCTGTATTTGTCTTTCTGTGTCTGAATTATTTAAGTTTTCATAATATCCTGTAGGCTCATCCATGTTGCAAATGTCAGGATTTCTTTTAATTTTAAATTTTTTTTTTTTTTTGCCAAATAACATTCCACTGTGTATTAGGGTTAGGGTTAGGGTTAGGGATATTCTTTATCCATTCACCCATTGATAAACAGATTGTTTCCATGTTTTTGCTATTGTGAATAATGCTGTAATGAACATGGAAATTCCGATATATTTTTTATTTCATTTCCTTTGGATAAATGACCCAGAAGTGGAATTGTTGGATCATATGGTAGTTCTATTTTCAATATTTTGAGGAAATTCCATAATATTTTCCATAGTGGTTGTACCAATTTACATTCCAATTAACAGTGTACAAGGGTTCCCTTTTAATCACACTCTCACCAATACTCATTGTGTTTTGTTTTTTTGATTATAGCCAAAAACAGTTGTGGAGTGATATCTCATGGTTTTGATTTGCATTCCCTTGATGATTAATGATATTGAGTATTTTTCTAGTACTTGTTAGCCACTTGTATGTTTTCTCTTAAAAATTCTACAGGTACTTACTCATTTTGTTGGACTACTGGTTTTTAACTATTGAGTTGTATGAGTTCTTAATATATTTTGGATTTAAAAAAACTGCTTATTTATTTATTTATTTATTAGCTTTAGGTGGACACAATATCTTTATTTTATTATTATTTTTTTTCATGTGGTGCTGAGGATCGAACCCAGTGACTCACGCTTGCCAGGCGAGCGCACTACTACTTGAGCCACATCCCCAGCCCTATATTTTGGATGTTAAACCCTTAATATTTCATACTGTTTTATATATTGTAAAATTGTTTTGTTGATTTTTTGGTGTAAAGAGCTTTCTAGTTTGATGTAGTTTCAATTGTTTATTTTTCTTTTTCTTGTGCTTTTGGGCTTATATCTGAATAATCATTGCTAAAATCAATGTCAAGGAGCTTTTTCCTGTGCTTTATTCAAGAAGCTTTACAGTTTCAGACCTGACCTTACATTTAATCTTTAAACAGTTTGTAGTTAATTTTTTGTTTGTACTATAAGTTTATTGGTACAATTTCACTCTCTTGCGTGTGGATGTCCAGTTTTCTGACACTATTTATTGAAGACTGTTCTTTCCCCATTGTGTATTTTTGGTGCTCTTGTTGAAACTTAATTAGATATGTATACCTGGGTTTATTTTAGGACTTTTTCTTATTTCTCATTGGATTATGGGTCTGTGTTTATGCCAGCAGCATTACTGTTTAGATTACTATAGATTTGTAATAAAATTTGAAATTAGGAGGTAAGTTTTGCTTTATTTGTCAATATTACTTTGGCTATTTGGGTCATTTTAGAAGTAATAAACAAATTCAGTGAAGTCACAATATATAAAACCAACACATAAAAATCAGTTGTGTTTACATATGATCACAACAAACAATCTGAAAAAGCAATTAAGAAAGCAGACTCATTTATAACAGCATTAAATATAATAAAATACTTAGGAATAGATTTAAACAAACAGGTGAAATACCTATATTTAAAAAACTCACTCAGTTTTATAGCATCATTGATAAAAGAAATTTGAAGACATTAAATAAATGGAAAGATATCCCTTATTCATAGACTGTAAGAATTAAAATTGTGAAAATGTCTATGTTGCCCAATGTGTTCTATAGATTCAGTGCAGTCCCTATCAAAATTGCATCAGTATTTTAAAGGAAGAACAATTCTAAAATTCTCTCTGTTTCTGTCTCTCTGTCTCTCTCACCCACACATATAAACACACACATTCATATTTAAATGCACATAGATACTTTTTTCTTCTTGAGACCTATATGCTGTAGTTTATTTTGTCTGGCAGTATGGAAATGTTGTGGTTTATTTAAAAAGGTCATAATACGTATGCCATATTTAGTCATTTCCCCTATTGTTATCACTTAGGTTATTTTCAGCATTTTGGTTTTATAAACAAATTCTCTGGTAACCATATTTGTACGTGTCTTCATGTGCTTATGTGGCTTTAATTACAAACTACATGCTAATGACCAATAATTTGTTTTTATTTTTCTAGCTATCCAGTCTATGTCAAAATTGAAGATAGTAGAATAAAATAAAAAGTAAGCAGTTCTGATTAATGTATTTAACATACTACATTACAATTAGCATGCTATTCAGTGAATAATAATAGAGTAACTTGTAATTGTAATGTGATATAACATAGTTAATATGCTACATAGGCAAAATCTCATTATTAAATCAATGAGACATTTTCAAAGTCAGATGATACAGTAAAAACTTCTACATATTCCCCAAAGCATACAATATGTATTCACCATGCAACATATTATATTACCCACTTTTCAATTCCTCAACAAATTGGAAATGAAAATCACTCTTTTATATATAAAACCCTCTAAATTAAGAAAAAATCATAATTATAATTACAGATTACATTGATTAGTATATCAATATGAGATCTCATAACAAAAGTTAAGGGTAAAATAAAATATAAACTCATAAATTCATGATCATAACTGATTTCATAGGGAGAAGAAAGAAAGTAAATGAATAAAGCATTTGGTTCTTTTTTATTAAATTATTTATTTTTTCTAATTTGTTATACATGATGGCAGAATGCAACTCATTTCATATTACACATATAGAGCACAATTTTTCAAGTCACTGATTGTACACAAATATTTTCACACCATTTGTATCTTCATACATGTACTTAGGATAATGATGTCTAACTCATTCCACCATCATTCCTACCCCATTGCCCCCTCCCATTCCCTCCCTCCCCTTTGCCCTATCTAAAGTTCTTCCATTCCTCCCATGCTACCCACCATCACCATTATGATTCAGCATCCTCATATCAAAGAAAACATTTGGCATGTGGCTTTTTGGGATTGGCTAACTTCACTTAGCATTATCTTCTCCAACACCATCCATTTACCTTCAGATGCCATGATTTTGTTCTCTTTTATTGCTGAATAAAATGCCATTGTGCATATATGCCACATTTTTTTATCCATTCATCCACTGAAGAGCATCTAGGTTGGCTCCACAGTTTAGCTATTGTGAATTGTGCTGCTATAAACATTGATATGGCTGTGTCCTTGTAGTATACTGTTTTTAAGTCCTTTGGATATAGACCAAGGAGTAGGATAGCTGGGTCAAATGGTGGTTCCATTCCCAGTTTTCCAAGGAATCTCCATACTGTAAAGCACTTTATTCTTGAATAGAAAAAAATAATAAACACACAGATGTAAGAGAAAGTACCTTAAGAGAATAAACTTATAAATTATAAATTAGGAAACAGAATGTTGTAGAATTGATTTAAAAAAATCCAGAAGCCATTTATTTGGGAACACAGGCATATGTTCTCAAACAGATAATACTTATGTAGATTCAATCAAGGAAAAAAGAAAGAACTGCCAAAATTTTGAATTAACACTAGGATATAAATGTAGGTAAACTATGAGATTTTTTTAAAAGATTAAAAAATTTGAAAATCTTGATGAAAAAAAAAACTTTTGTAAAGAAAGAAAAATGATCAATGATGTCTTAATAACACTGGAAATACTGGAAAACATTAAAACCAACATCACATTTAAGATACTGAAAGGCAGTCAAGTTTTTGATGTTCAAAAAAAAAAAAAAAACAAAAAAAACAAACCCAGATAAGTTTATGGCTTTCTCCTATGCCCCCAAACTTCCAGGGGACAAACAACTCTCAGGCTAAATAAGTGATTTAAGGATTAAGTAGTATTTTAAAACTTCTTAATTTATACTTCCAAAGTTAGTGTAACCCTGTTAGCTAAATCTGACAAAGATAGCACAACAAAGAAACAACATACCAATCTTATTTATGAATGGATATGGAAAAATCAAAGACTTCCCAGCAAATGCTTTCCAGTGTTATTTTAAGAGCATAACATTCTGTGACTGAAGAGGTTATATTTATGAAAGCCACTGGTGTTTCAGAGTTAGAAAACATTAATAACATTCATTACATTTATATTTCATGTATTAATATAAAACATTGATGAAACAAATTGAAGTAGACATGAATAAATGAAAAGATATCCTATATTTATATATTGGAAGAGTTAATATTGTTAAAATGACCATATAACCAAGTGATTGACACATTCAGTGCAGTCCCCATATAAATCCCAAAGGCATTTTTCAAAGAAGAAGAAAAAATTCTTAAATTTTTTAATGAAATCACCAAAGACAAAAACAAACAAAATAATCCCAAGGAAAGAGAAAAAAAGTGGGAGGAAGCATGCTGTCTGATTTCAAAATATACTACAAAGCTATTGTAATTAAAACAGCATGCTACTGGATGAAAACAAACATATAGATCAATGGAACAAAATCAACAGCTCAGAAACAAATCCATATGTTTATGATCAATAGATTTTTGACAAAGATATTGGGTCACTGGGGCACAGTTTATTATATGTTTTATATATTATATATTTTGTGCCCTCTCTCTGTGCTTCCTGGGCACCATGAGCTGGGGAGCTTTCTTCCACTGCCCTTCTGCTGTGGTGTTCTGTCTCACCTTGGGCCTAAACAGTGGAGTTAATGACCATGGACTGAAACTCTGAAACTGTGTTCAGAATAAACTTTTCCTCCTCTAAGTTGTTCTTGTCAAGTATTTTGATTTCAGAGATTAAAAGCTGGTTAACATACCTCTGAATGTGACCTGATATTTTCCTGTTAAGGCTTTTAAAATTCTATTCTCATTCTGTATGTTAGTCATTTTAATTATTATGTGCCATGGAGAGGTTCCTTTTATGATCTTGTCTTTTCATGGTTCTGAATGTTTCCTGTACTTGAATTTCCATCTCATTCTCAAGGTTTGGAAAATTTTCTTGTATTGTTTCAATGCAAAGGTTATTAATGCCCTTAGGTCATATCTTGGAGCCCTTTTTGATTTCAGGGATTTTTAGTGATTTTTAGGTTTGGTCTCTTAGTGTCCCAGAGTTCTTACATATTCTGATCATGGTTTTTTATTTTCTTATCTTTATTGCTAATAGAGTGTTCAAGTTCATATACTTGTCTTCAATTCCTGAAAATCTGTTTTCTACATTTTCTAATCTTTGGATTAAACTGAAATTTTTATTTTGATTTGAGTCTTTCATTTCATTCTGAAGGACAACTTTTCTGGGTACAGCAATTTTGGTTGGCAGGTATTTACTTTCAGAGCTTGAAACACATTATTTCCAAGCTTTCCTGAACTTTAGAATTTCAGCTGAGAAAATTTTTATTTCCTTTTCAGAATCTCTATTGAAATGATGTTTCACTTCCTCTATTTTCTCTTAGTTCATTCTTTAGAACTTTTAGTTCATTGGTCATGACAGCAACTGACTTTTTGAATTCTCTGTCCAGTATTTCATCTATTTTGATATTGGTGGATTTGGTTGGAATTTATACCCTTTTGGAGATGTCTTGTTTCCTTGTTTTCTCGTGTTTCCTATATTACTATATTGAGATTCTTTCATCTTTTGGAATGGGTCTCTCCCCCACTGTTGTCTAGGGGACTGTTTCATAGGCTGTTTTCACTCAATTATGTGTCCTGAGCCAGGGGTATATCTTTGTGTCAAAGGACACACGTAGAATGTTCACAGTGCCTTGATCAATCTCTTAGACCACTTTGAGGAGAGATGATGACCGTGTACCACTGTAAATACTCAAGAGCAATCCACATACTAATAAGTCACAAAAATTATTAAAATATTTTCTACAACTCCAATAGTTCAGAAGTGGAAAAAGATGATAATATCTTAAAATAGACTATAAAAGTAGTTTTAAAGAAATTAAAATTGATATTTTACTATGTAGGAAATGAATATAAAATAGAAAGAATAGGGATAAAATGAAAAATAAAAGAGAAAGAAAATAGTGAAGGGGGAGGGAAGAGAGGTAGAAGAAGTAAAAACAAATAAAGAAAAAAAAACCCAGATGGTGTGAATATAGAAAAGAGAAAGAAGAAAAGAAAGAAAGTATAAATCCATTTAACACACTACCTCAAAGAAGAGAACAACAACCACCACCATCTAAAATCAAGGAAACAAACAATATAAAAATTTTCTTATATTTTGCAACTTTCCTTACCCAAACTACATACTCATAAATAAAGCTTATGTTGCACATCTCTCTCCTACTTACTGTTTCCTTTCTGGTTTCTTTTTCTTTTTAATCCACATTATGGAAAGAAATTCTAACTCATTTTGTCTCATTGTCCCAGATACAAAATACTTATAAAATTTAATTGAGCAATAAATACCATGTATGGTAACTTTAAAATAATTATTGTTTTATAGGTCTATTCTTTTGAAAAAAGCAATAGGTGAATCATTAGAACATTTTCTGTATCTTCATACAGTACTTTGAATAATAATGATCATCACATTCAACCATAATTTCTAACCCCATGCCTCTCCCTTCCCCTCCCACCCTTCTTCCCTATCTAGAGTTCCTCTATTCCTTCCATGCTCTCCCTCCCTATCCCACTATGAATCAGCCTCCTTATATCAAAGAAAACATTCGCCATTTGTTTTTTTGGGGATTATCTAACTTCAGTTAGCGTTATCTTCACTAACTCCATACATTTACCTGCAAATGCCATGATTTTATTCTCTTTTATTGCTGAGTAATATTCCATTGTGTATATCTGCCACATTTTTTTATCCATTCATCCACTGAAGGGCATCTAAGTTGGTTCCATAATTTAGCTATTGTGAATTATGCTGCTATAAACATTGATATGGCGGTGTCCCTGTAGTATGCTGTTTTTAAGTCCTTTGGGTACAGACTGAGGAGAGGGATAGCTGGGTTAAATGGTGGCTCCGTTCCCAATTTTCCAAGAAATCTCCATACTGCTTTTCATATTGGCTGCTCCAATTTGAAGTCCCACCAGCAGAGTATGAGTGTACCTTTTTCCCCACATCCTCACCAACACTTATTGTTTTTTGTCTTCATTATAGCTGCCATTCTGACTAGAGTGAGATAAAATCTTAGAGTGTTTTTTTGAGAGAGAGAGAGAGAGAGAGAGAGAGAGAGAGAGAGAGAGAGAGAGAGAGAGAGAGAGAGAGAATTTTTTAATATTTATTTTTCAGTTTTTGGTGGACACAACATCTTTATTTTATTTTTATGTGGTGCTGAGGATCGAATCCAGCACCCTGGCATGCCAGGTGAGCACACTACTGCTTGAGTTACATCCCCAGCCCTTAGAGTGGTTTTGATTTTCATTTCTCTAATTGCTAGTGATGATGAACATTTTTTCATGTGTTTGTTGATAGACTGTACATCATCTCCTGAGAAGTGTCTCTTTAGGTCCTTGGCCCATTTATTGATTGGGTTATTTATTTATTTATTTTTTGGTGTCTACTTTTTGAGTTCTTTATATACCCTAGTGATTAGTGCTCTATCTGATGTGTGAGGGGTAAAGATTTGCTCCCAAGATGTAGGCTCTCTATTCACCTCACAGATTGTTTCTTTTGCTGATGAGAAGCTTTTTAGTTTGAGTCCATCCCATTTATTGATTCTTGGTTTTAATTCTTGCACCACAGGAGTCTTATTAAGGAAGTTGGGGCCTAATCCCGCATGATGGAGATTGGGGCCTACTTTTTCTTCTATTAGACGGAGGGTCTCTGGTTATATTCCTAAGTACTTGATCCACTTTGAGTTGAGTTTTGTGCATGGTGAGAGACAGGGGTTTAATTTCATTTTGTTGCATATGGATTTCCAGTTTTCTCAGCAGCATTTATTGAAGAGCCTATCTTTTCTCCAATGCATGTTCTTGGCACCTTTGTCTAATATAAGATAATTGTAGTTTTGTGGGTTAGTCTCTGTGTCCTCTATTCTGTATCATTGATCTTCCAGTCTGTTTTGGTGCCAATACCATGCTGTTTTTGTTACTCTTGCTCTGTAGTATAGTTTAAGGTCTGGTATAGTGATGCCACCTGCTTCACTCTTCCTGCTAAGGATTGCTTTAGCTATTCTAGATCTCTTATTTTTCCAGATGAATTTCATGATTGCTTTTCTATTTCTCATTAGAACATTTGAATTTTTAAAAATTTATTGTGAAAATGGTATAAACCTGATGCAAGTTACTTCTACTAAATATTCAACTGCAAAAAATATTACATACAAAATAGATATGTAATATAAGAAATTCATTCATAAAAGCATTTCTAGAACTAGGTTATCACTTTATTTTGAGATATGCATTGTATTTTAAATTATCAATGTTGAATAATAGCTGTCCTCTAAATGGGATACTGGGACAATATATACTTAATAGTAATGTGTAGTGTAATGTACTTTGGCAAACTCTAAGTTTTTGCTAATTGTGTTGTATTGTGGGGAAAAGTGCTGGAGAAAGATCCAACAATAATCTTTTGCTTGTGAGTAAGGTAGTTCTGCAAATGCTTGAAGTGCTACAGAATCCACTATCACAATAAGTTTTTTTTGTCAGTCTATTCAATGATTATGACTTTCTTGTACAACTTTGAAATATTAAATTTCCAGAGACAGGTACCATGTGGTAACATAGACTATTCGAGTGTCCTCCGAAACTGACAACATTGATGAAAAAAAAAGAAAGAGGGAAATATGACCATAAATTCAATACCTATAATGAAACTCTCATGGCAAAATGGTAGATCATAAATGTGTCATTTTTGGAACGATCTATGATATGGTGGAACCTCTTGGCAAAGTTTAATGATGGAAAAAGAAATGAAGAATAGAACTAATGTGCTTCAAGCAAAGGTCATGGGTATCTATAACAATTTCAGTGGTGGTGTGGCCATACACAGTTAGTTGTTTTCCAAATATTCCATTTTCATTAGCGGTAAAAAGATTGTATTGACATTTGTTCAAATAATGATATGTGTATCATAAATTCATGATTGTTTCCCACAAATTTGTGAATAAGAAAGATCTCATAAATTTGTTGGATTTCAAAAGAGACATCTGCTTAGCATAACCAAAACAGTGCATTAAGAAACCATCAGAAGGAAGAAAGAGTAATGCTCCCAGACCTACTACTGTCCAAGATAATGTCAGATTGACACAGAAGCCATATTTTTCTAAAATGGCAGGAAAAACAATGTTAAGTCATGTCATGAAAACCTAAATCATATTGTCAATAATGTAATGTAGCCATTTGTTTGAAGTGATTTTCTCCTTTTCAGAAAAAAATAATTATTATAGCAGCTCAATTCACAACATCTAAGCTATGGAACCAACCTTGGTGCCATACAATGGATGAATGGATAAAGAAAATGTGGTATATATACACAATGAACTATTACTCAGCTGTAAAAAGAATGACTATGACATCTGCCAGTAAATGGATGGATCTGAGACTATCAAGCTAAGAGAAATAAGTCAATTCCAAAAAACAAAGGTCAGATATCCTCTCTGATATATGGGGGCTAACCCATAGTAGCTTGAATACTTCCAATTAACACATTATAACACTAAAATAAAATGTATAAAATTGGATTAAGGAATGCAATATTGAATAGTGTAGGTGAAATCTATCCAAACAATAAGGTTTTGCCAGTAAAATAAGAAAGACACTAAGGAGTCAAAGAGTACCCCTTGCTGATGTATCTGAGATGGAGGATATTAGTAGCCTTCCTAGTTTAGATTAAGCCAGATATTAGGAGGTGTAATAGATATGCACACCTCACCTGAGTAACTTCTGAGTGTCTCTGGGTGTGGAGGCAGCAACCACGCAGTCCCCTTCCATTGTATATTTATTTCTCCACCTGTCTATATCAGTCTTCTGCTTTCAACATTTCCCCAATATTCAGGTTCTTGTGTCTCCACAGTGGTCTCCACCCACCCACTTCTGGAATGAGCCTGTGCAGTGCAGCTCCAATGATTCCATGACATTTCCATGCCAAATGCTTAGGAATGTTTGATGGAACCATCCCAATGTCTTTAGCCCTATTGGTTGCTCTTTCTCTAGCTGGGAGAGCAGCTTTTGTTTTATATAAAATGCCATGTACCAGGGATTAACCACATATATCTCCTTCAGCTCTTCACAGGCACATTTGTGTTGGGTTTTAAAACCCCACTTGCTTGTTGAATCTCTGCAGCTGAGGCAGAACTCCTTCTTCTCTCTTGGTAGGGGTATTGGGAGTCTCTGAAAGACCCAGTGATGACTCACAGGTGTATGTGCATCCACACCACCCCTGTCCCATCAATTGTAATTGTTTCACCCTCCCTTCTCCTGAGCTGACAAAATGGCTATGAGAGTCTCACAACAAATCCTACTGCTTAATATCTGAACAGTCTTAACTGTGCCAGACCACAGCTAGCGTGTGTGGGCTAACATAACTTTAAGCCACCAATTTCAAGTGTTCTGCCATCAGCCTGTCACAGTCTAGCGCTCCCACCAGGTTCCTGTCACACATTCAGTCCTGATCCCGTAATGATTTTTGACTCAGGCACCCACTGATCAAGTGAAAAAAATGTGACTGTTGGATATTGGGGATGTTAAAAAATAGGTATATAACAAAGAGAGCAGACAGAAAAGTGTGCAGAAATTTCTGATCATCCATGCAGACAGCCTAGGTAATGGTGACCCTTTTAGGGTAGTTCCCCTTCCCAGTTCCAGTGGGAAGAGCAGGTCTGTTCTTAAGTCACACATACCTGTTCATTTTGCTGAATTTAATTTTCCTTTCTGCTCAAATTGTCTATTTGCCCAAATTTGGAGTGTGTAATGCTTAAAAGTTTTGATTCCTTTTTTTTTTTTTTTCAGTATTCTGGAGGGGAATTTCCCTTTCCCCACAGAGTAACCATGTGCCTGGTGCCAGTGTAGTCTTTGACTCTTTCCCCCCCTAATTCTTATATATATAATTTTTGCAAATGTTAGAATGACTGTATCTATCTTAAAATTAATCTGATAATTTGGTACAATAAATTAATTTATTTTTGGATGTTGAACTCACACTTTGCATTACCAGGATAACTCCTATTATTTGTTAATATCTTGTGGAGATTATTATTTTTTTTAAAGAGAGAGAAAGAGAGAGAATTTAATATTTATTTTTTAATTTTCAGCGGACACAACATCTTTGTTTGTATGTGGTGCTGAGGATCTAACCCTGCACCGCACGCATGCCAGGCGAGCGCACTACTGCTTGAGTCACATCCCCAGCCCTTGTGGAGATTATTTTGTCTATGTTCATGAGAGTTACTGATTTCTACATTCATTTTCTTGTAGTGTTTTTCTCAGGTTTTGGAATCACAGTTAATTTATGCTCATAAAAATTTTTATTTAGCTTTCCTTCCTCTTCTATCCTATGGAAGAGTTTGTGTAGAGTCAGTGTTATTTCTTTCTTAAAAGTTTGGTAGATGTCATGAGTGAAAGCATCTTGGCCTGGTTTTATTTGTTGGAATGTTTTAAATTATGCATTCAATTTTATTAGTAAATATAGAAATATTTCACAAAGTTTGATACTCTTTCTTGATTATTGAGTTAAAATATTTTCAGTTTTCTACTTGAGATACTTATTCATTAATGGTTTATTTAGCAGTATTGTTTAATTTTCAAATATTTGAACACTTTTAAAATATCTTTCTGATCTTAATTAATTTTTCCATTTTTATTGGTGCATTAATAATTACACAGAATACTGGGTTTGATTGTGGTATATTTGTACATAACATACTTGGATCAATTTTATCCTCCAGGATGGTGCTGAGAATTGAACCAAGGGCCTTGCACATTCTAGGCAAATGCTCTGTCACTGAGCTACAACCTTTTAAACTGATACATAAAAAGCATAAAAATATATGCATTAATGAGGTCACATGACATTTATATACACATATTATATAACGTTTAAATCAGGTTAAATATATCTATTTTCTCAAACATTTATCATTTCTTTATGGTGAATACTTATAATGTACCGTCTTCTAGCTTTTCAAAATATATAGTTCATGAATGTTATCTAGAGTCACCCTACTGTGCAATAGCACACCAAAACTTTTACTCTTATTCAACTGTAACTTAGTATTCATTGACCTTTCCTGCCTCTTCCCTATTCTCCGTACCCTCTGGTAACTACTATTATACTCTCAAATTCTATGAGATCAACTTTTTAAGGTTCCATATATTCATATGTTATGTGATAATTGTTTTTCTATGCCTGGCTTATCTTACTTAACATAATGGATTTTAATTCCATCCACATTGTCAAAAATGACAGAATTTTATTCCTTTTATGGCTAAATAGTATTCCATTATGTACATGTATAATTTTCTTTATCCATTCATCAGTTGATGGACACTTAGGTTGTTTCCATTTCTTGATTATTGGGAATAGTGCTATACTAAACATGGGAGTGTAGATGTCTCTTTAACACATCAATTTTATTTCCATTGGAAATGTATGCAGAGGTGAGGTTGCTGGATCATTTGAGAGTTTTATTTTTAATTTTTTGAGGAAACTTCATATGGTTTTTCAAAATGACTGAGCTAATTTACATTCCAACCAACAAGGTACAAGTGTTCTCTTTACATCCTCATCAGCAAGTGTTATCTGTAGTTTTTTTTTTTTACTAGCCATTCTTACTGTTGTGAGGTAATATCTCATTGTGGTTTGATTTTCCTTTCCTTAATGATTAGTGATATTAAGCATTTTTCATGTGCATTTTTATATCTTCTTTTCAGAAATGTCTATTTAGATCTATTACCCACTTTTTTTGGTTTGCTGTTAAGTTTTTGTGGTTTCTTTTTTGTTCATAATTCCTCAACATGTTCTATCATTCTTTTTTATTAGTGCATTATAAATATACATAACATTTGGGGTAATTTTGACATAATTATGCAAGCATGAAATATAATTTGCTCTAATTCAGTCTCTAGTGCTTCTTCTTTCCCTTCCCTCTTCCCTCCTTTTTGCTTTCCTCTACTCTATTGATCTTCCTTCTATTTATTTGTAGATTTTCAAATTAGTGCTTTATAAATAAAGATAAGTGGTGAAATTCACTATGGTGTATTCATATATGTACATAGGATAGTTTGGCCAATGTTATTCCACTGTTTCTCCCTTTCCTTTCTCTCCTTCTTCCCCTCAATTCTCTTCCTCTACCCCACTGATTTCTCCTCTATTTTCATGGGCATTTCCTTTCCATATTTCACCCCTTATTTTGGTCTAGCTTCTGTATATCAGAGAAAATATCTGACCCTTGACTTTTTGGGTCTGGCTTATTTCATTTAGCATAATGTTCTCTAGTTCCTTCCATTTACCAGCAAATACCATAATTCAATGGTCAAGTCGAATTCATTGTGTATATATCCCATATTTTCTTTATTTATTCATCTATTGATAGGCATCTGGGCTGGTTTCATAACTTGGCTATTGTGAATTGTGTTACTATGAACATTGATGTGCTGTAGGACTATGGAATGCTGATTTTAGCTCTTTTGTATAAATACTGAGGAGTGGGATAGCTGGGTCATATGGTGGTTCCATTCCTAATATTTTAGGAATCTTTATACTGCTTTCCAGTGTGGTTGTACTAATTTGTAGGCCCACCAACAGTGTATGAGTGTATCTTTCCCCCTTCATTCTCATCAGCATTTATTATCAAGTGTATTTTTGATATTTGCCATTCTGACTATAGAGGGATGAAATCTCAATGTAGTTTTGATTTGCATTTCCCTGATCATTAGAGATGTTGAACATTTTTAGATTTACATGTTGGCCATTTGTATTTCTTCTTTTGTAAAGTGTCTGCTTAGTTCTTTTGCCCATTTGTTAATTGGATTTTTTTGGTGTTAATATTCTACATATCAATCCCCTGTCAAATGCATAATTTGTAAATATTTTCTTCTGTTCTTCAGATCATCTCTTCACGTGTTCAGTGCTTCCTTTGCTGTACAGAGCTTATTAGTTTGATGCCATACTGTTTGTTTACTTTTGCATTTTTTCCTTTATTTGGGGGGTATTGGCTAAAAAAAAAATCCTTGCCCATGCCAATATCCTGAAGTGTTTTTTTATATGCTTTCTTCTACTAGTTTCATGGCTTACATGTAAACCTTAATTTACTTTGAGTTGATTTTTATAACTGTTGAGAGTTAGGTGTCTTGTTGCATTCTTCTGCATGTGGATACCCAATATTTCCAGCACCTTTTGTTGAAAAAACTGTCCTTTATCCACTTTGTTCTTAGTCCTTTGCTGAAAATTGGTTGACTATAGATGCTTCAGTTTACTTGTAGGCTTTTCTATTCGGTTCCCTTGATGTATGTATCTATATTTACGTCAGTCTTGCTGTTTTAATTACTATAGCTTTATAGTATATTTTGAAGTCATGTAGTGTAATGCCTCTTACTTTTTCTGTTTTTTTTCCTCATGATAGCTTTGGATATTCAGGGAGTTTTGCTGTTCCATAGAAATTTGAAGATTGCTTTTTCTAGTTCTTGGGAGAATGTAATTGATATTTTGATAGGTGTTGCATTGAATTTGGAATTGCTTTGAGTATAAGGACATTTCATCAATATCAATTCTTCTAATCCATGAACATAGGGCATCTTTCAATTTTTTTTGCGTGTCTTCTTCAATTTCTTTCATCAGTGTATTTTACTTTTCATTGTAGAGATCTTTCACCTCTTTGGTTAAATTTATTTCTAGGTATTTTATTTTTGTTGCTATTTAAAAAGGATTTCTTTCTTCACTTCTATTTCAGGGAGGTCACTGATGGTGTATAGCAATGACTGATCTCTGTATGTTGATTTTGTATCCTGCACATTTCCTGAAATCATGTATTAGTTCTAATAGTTTTGGTGGAGTTTTTGGAGTTTTCTCTATATAAGACCATGATATTTGCAAACAGTGCAAACAATTTGACATTCTGTTTTCCAATTTGGATGCCTTCATTTTTTCTCTTATTCATTATTTTAGTTAGGACTTCCACCACTATGCTGAAGCAAGCATCCTTGTTGTGTTCCAGATCATAGAAAACTTTTAGTATTTCTCCATTTAGTATGATGAAAGCTTCTGGATTATATATGGCCTCTATTATGTTGATATATATTCTCTATATATGTGATTTATTCAGTTGTTTTTTTATCATGAAGAGATGTTGAATTTTATCAAATGTCTTTTCTGCATGTGTTGAGATGATAATGTTTTTTCTTTCATTCTGTTGATGTGGTGTACCATATTCATTTATTTGCATATATTGAACTGTCCTTGCATCCTTGGAATGAATCCCGCTTAGTCATGGTGAATAATCCTTCTAAATGTTTTGGTGGATTCAGTTTGTTGTTTCTAGATTATTAATTATCTAAAAAAGGATGTGTCTATTTCTGCTGTGATATTAATGGTTTAATAACTATGTACATTGAGTCTTGATCAGTGAAGTTTTTTAATATTTAGTTTTTAGTTATAAGTGGGCACAATATCTATATTTGATTTTTATGTGGTACTGAGGATCAAACCCAGTGCCTCATGCATGCTAGGTGAGCACTCTACCTCTGCCACAACCCCAGCCCTCAGTGAAAGTTTTTATCAGGATCTCTTGTCTTCTCCTTCTTCAATTTTGACCCCTCCATTTCTACTTCCAAATCAACTAAAGGGGTAAAACAATGACTCTGGATTTACTGAGTCAGTTTCTAAGCTCTGGTATGTTCACTTTGAGCTTTTCTTTCCTCCTATTTGTTTGCATTTTTATAATCTTAGGGTAGGCAGGGAAAGAAATGGTGCCCATATTCTTTTCAGCTCTATGGCTTATGATATAATTGCTAGGTTCTATATCCTCCAGATTTGTTATATTCAAAATTCATCTTCTGATATTCTAAGAAGAATCATTTTTTTTCTTTTTAATATATTTTTACTAGTTTATTTTTTATTTTTATAGATATACATCATATTGGGGTTCATTCTGACATAATTATACAAACATGGAATTTAATTTGATGCAATTCCATCCCCAGTACTTCCCCTTCTCCTCCCCTCTTCCCTCCCTCTGTTCTCTTCCCCTTCTCTACTAATCTTTCAAGATCAAACATGGTTCTTATAAATAAAAAAATTACATTTCATATATTTCCTTTATTGATTCTGAAACATCTCCATAGAATATCTCTTCAAATTTTATTTTATTTGTTCTTTTTAGATATACATGACCGTAGAATGTATTTTAGCATATTATACATACATGGAGTATATCCATATATAGCACAAGCTCAAAACTGAATAAAAAAAAATAAATTTAAATAAAAGCTCAAAATTGGACTCTTTGTTATAATTTGAATCAGCTTTACCAGTTCTTAGCTGCTCCTTAATTGTTGGAATGTAAATTATTGATAGAAGAAGGAAGTCCAGAGAATTAAAGGTTCTTAATTTTTTAAATAAATGAAAACATAATGATGATTACTAGTAATTAGCTAAATGCAAATAAAGTACCATAATATAATTTATGTAAATGAGATTCTTAAAAGTTAAACTTATTGCAGTATGAAGTTTTGGTAAGTTATCAGGAAATTTGCAATATCAAATACTGGTGTTGAAAGTATAAACTGATAAATATGCTATACCAGTTTTGTGGAGAAATTTGTTATTATTTATTAAAACAGACTGATGACCATGTTCTTAGTACTAAATTTAATCTCCAGGTATCCTTCCTAAAGAAACACTCTCATTTATTTTCAAATATATATTTTATAAGATATCCATTGCATGATGTTAAAAGAAAATGTTATAAAAACCTGAATATCTAATAGGAGAATAAACGAATATACTACATTAAATCCATACAATGGAATGGGTATAGTTTTATCAATTTATATAGGTATATCTATAAAACATTGTTAAAAGAAGCACAGAATGACATGTAAAGTGTGATTTCATTTACATAACTTTTAAGAAACAGAAAAAAGTTTAGGTTTTCTAAGGTATACATATTATTATTTAAAAATACATTTACAAGAGGACTTGAAGAGTTCCTACAAATTTACAACAACATTTATCTACTGGATGTAGGGTAAACTCTTGAGATAAAAGGCAGAAAGTCAGATTTTTTTTAGCTTTTTTTTTATTGGTTGTTCAAAACCTTACAAAGCTCTTGACATATCATATTTCAAACATTAGTTTCAAGTGAGTTATGAACTCCCATTTTTAATACTCTAATTTTTATTGAACAATTGTGTTCTTGTATTATTTATATGATATTTACAAATGTTATTTGTATAAAGAAAAAAATGTTGGAAGAAAGCAGGCCAAAATATTAATAATAATTCTGTATAGTAGAAATTTGCATGACTGCTGTTTTTACAGTTTTAGAAAACAAATCTCTTTTCACCCCTCTATCCTTCTCATTCTTCTTAAGACATGTAAATAAATAAGCAAAATCTTTTACTAATTTTCAATTCTTCAAAGATAGACTATAGATTCTTCCACATGCCATACAGGCTGCTTTATGATGTGGTCTCTGAGTATGCTCCCAGATTCTTTGAGACACACTTTTCATCTTAACCTAAATATCATCTTTCAGTTAGACTCTTAGAATTATTGCCCATATATTTCTTCCATTTCCTATCTCATTTCTCTCTTGTTTTCCATTCACTTCACTTCAAAATTTATTTTAACAAAGAAATCTATTCATTTCACTTCACTTCTTGTGAACTTCTTTTTTGCCTTTGGCATCTTCTAAAATTTTGCATATATGTACATATGAATTTTTACATTTTTTTAGTTGTTGATAGATCTTAATTAATTAATTTATTTATATGTGGTGCTGAGAATTGAACCTAGTGCTTCACACATGCCAGGCAAGTGCACTATCGCTGAGCCCCAGGCCCAGCCCTGAATTTTTAGATTCTCTTTAATTACTCTGTGGCTAGTCAAGAAACCCATCAATGTTCAGTTAAATTCTAAAATGCACACAAGATTCCATACAATATTCTTTATATAGTGCTACCCACTGTCATTCTTAGTTTCAGCTATATTAAACTTCTCACTGTCCCAAATATGCCATGTTCTGTCATTCCTCATTGCCTTTACATATATGACTTTTTGCCTCTGCTTCATCCCTCGAAAGACCATCTATAATTTTTTAATTTTATATGAGATTTTCTTTGCTCCTCTAGTGTAGATTGATCACTCTGAACTCTGAGGTCCAATAGAATTAATTATTAATTAATTATTAATCTGTTTTTATGTCTGTCTTCCATTTCTAGTCTTGTGAATTCCTCAAAGGCAGATTTTTATATGAAAATTTCCTCTTCAATGAGCTGCCTTTATTTGAAAATTTTTATTATTTTTTTTGGTGCTAGAGATTGGATCCAGAGGAGCTTTACCACTGAACCATATCCCTAGTCTCTTTTAATTTTTTATTTTAAGATGCGATCTTGCTAAGTTGCTTAGGGTCTTGTTAATTGCCCAGGCTGGCTTTGAACTTGTGATCCTCCTGCCTCAGTCTCCAGAGTTGTTATGATTACAGGTACATGCCACTATACCGGGCTCCAAGGCAGAATTTAAAAAAAAAATTAGTTTGGTATCTTCACTGTCAAGCATTGTGTGGAATGGCATAGGTTACCACTAATGCTGATATAATAAAGAATGCATGTGAAATTCTGTGATATGCACTTATTTTCAATAGGGAGGAGAATGCTAGAATCATTATTGGAGTTTCAAAAAAAATATTGCTACTGACTTAGAATCCCTGAGCATGTATATTCTAAAAATTTATCACGGTTAGTTGTGATACACATGCCACCTTAATAACCATGACTACAAATCACACCCAGAGAAAGTAGAATTAGACATATTCAGAGAAATCTGAGGATGTAAACCTTTATTAGGGAATATTAATACCAACTATTAGAGAAACAAATATAAATCCCTGTGGTATATAACCAGTGACTTCCATCGTGTTTAGTATGCAATAATCCACTAATTTGTATGGTCATTTAATTAACAATGAAACAGTGCAATTGAACTATCAACCTGCATATTTTCAAAAGTTTTTCAAGTTTTTCTGGTGCATACACCAGTTAATAATTTCTGTTGAATGGACAAACCACTTTCAGTGATCATTGATGGTAAAATTAAGGCTCATTCTACATCTGTGCCATCTGAAGTCCTCCTTTTCTCTGGACTTGCAGTGGGTCTGTACTAAGTGACAACTTTAGGACTGGCATTCTGGTGCCTAAGAGGTATGACTTAAGAGGTCTTTTACAGTATATTTATCTGTACTCCAAATAGATTCATTTCTTTAAAGTAAGCATTGTTCCTTTTCCATCCTTGGCCTTTTAAAAATGATATGATAGTCAATCATTAATATTTGTTTGAATAAATGTATCAGATATATTCCTTCAGCTGGTAGATATTGTATTCTTAGAGGACAAGCCTCAAGGCACTGTCTGGAGAGATGGAAATGCTGTAAATAAAGTCACCCTTCCCTAGAACCTCTGTATTTGCAGGGAAAAATTTTTTCTCAAAGTTTGAGATTTTTCTTTCCTCTTAGAATTTCTCTCTAATCACTGCAGCCATCACCATGCAGCAATGGAATCCTACTCCCTCTTTAATTATCTGATTCCACTTGTTTTGACAGAACAAAACACAACTTTATTTAAGACCCCAGAATAACAAAAGACAAATGAATATAGAGGGCCATGAAGCCAGAAAACCAGAGTGTAAAGGAACAGCGTGATCTATTGAAAGAATAATGTAAAATTGTGGATGTGTAACCGACGTGATTCTGCAATCTGCATTTGGGGTAAAATTGGGAGTTCATAATCCACTTCAATCTAGTGTATGAAATATGATATGTCAAGAGCTTTGTAATGTTGTGAACAACCAATAAAAAAAATAAAAAATTTTTTAAAAAAAGAAAGAATAATGGAAAAATCAGAACCTGTGAGTTGATCTGTCTGGGTTTTATTCCCAGCTCTTACATTTATTAGCATTATAATTTGGGGAAGTGTATTTATTTTTTTCTCTGTCTTCATTTTCATTCATAACATGAAGGTAACAATAGTACTTAATTCCTTCTTGCTTAACTTCAGAACTTTCTTCACATGTCAAACAGCCTCAAGAACACTACTTAGCTGGAAATAAAATAAAAATTCAGATGAGGAGAGAATTAGTTGTTTCCTTTACCCATCTAGGGTCCACATTCACATTTTGCTTCATTGTTGACATTAAGAGTAGTTTTTTCCCTGAGCAAGACCAAGTCTCTTTAAGGGATGATTTTACCTATTATAGGCCAGAAGAGGATAACCATATACCAAAACAACACTACAACCCCAGCATTTATAATTCTAAACACCATCCCCAATTCTGCCAAAGCCAGGCAGAATCATTCTTAGTGATAACATGTTCTGTATGATGAACAATGGACAGTGCCAAACATCTTTGGCTTTTAAGTAACTAATTATTTGATACCAAATGAGGCCATAACAATCAATTCTAAGTCACACCAAAGTTTTAATTTCTCTGCCTAATGTTGCAGAGTACTGCTTTGATTTACTTGTTAGGGAGATTTTGTGATGTGCACCTTTGAAATAAACTGTTTCTTATCTAGTGTTTAGAATAGAGAAGAACTGTATACTCTAGACCTGATGAAAACTTGTCTCAGTGGGAGTGAGAATACATATATGATATTGGCCAATTCCTTGACTTTTAAGTTCTGCTGGCCAAGGTTACCTTGGGATGCCAGGATGGAATGGACCTAAGTTACCCAAAAGATAACTTTCCTCCCGAGGCTGAATTTTGCCTAGTGATATAGATTTTAATGAATTCTGCCTTTATGAGTGTTTTGATGTTAACCAAAAATTAAGTGAAGTCTCCATTTGAGAAATGAATAGTATACCTGTTATCAGTATGCAGCAGATGAGTATGATGCTCAGGGAAGTGACAGACTGTCCTGTGACTATATGAAATCTCTAAGGAAAAACTACCAATGTTTATTTCAGCCAACTATTTCTATTTTCTCAGAATTTTTAATGCTGCTAGGAAATAACTAAAAGTAAACATTTCACAGAACCACATAAGAAGGAAGATATTGTCTATAAATTACTTTCTCAGGTGGCTTTGTGTGCTTCAAATAATTTGAGAGTAGTTCTACTTTTAATTTTTTGAGAAACCTCAGTACTATTTTCCAAAATGGCTATACTAGTTTACATTCCCACCAACAGTGTGCACGTCTTTTCTTCACCATATCTTCACCAGCTCTTATTATCTTTAGTTTTTTTTTTATTGGTTGTTCACAACATTACAAAGCTCTTGACATATCATATTTCATACATTAGATTGAAGTGGGTTATGAACTCCCAATTTTACCCCAAATGCAGATTGCAGAATCACGTCGGTTACACATCCATAATTTTACATAATGCCCAATTAGTAATCGTTGTATTCTGCTACCTTTCCTATCCCCTACTATCCCCCCTCCCCTCCCCTCCCTTCTTCTCTCTCTACCCCATCTACTGTAATTCATTTCTCTCCTTGTTTATTTTCCCATTCCCCTCACAACCTCTTATATGTAATTTTGTATAGGAATGAGGGTCTCCCTTCATTTTCATGCAATTTCCCTTTTCTCTCCCTTTCCCTCCCATCTCATGATTCTGTTAAATGTTAGTCTTTTCTTCCTGCTCTTCCTCCTTGCTCTGTTCATAGTTGCTCTCATTATATCAAAGAAGACATTTGGTATTTGTTTTTTAGGGATTGACTAGCTTCACTAAGCATAATCTGCTCTAGTGCCATCCATTTCCCTGCAAATTCTATGATTTTGTCATTTTTTATTGCTGCATAGTACTCCACTGTGTATAGATGCTACATTTTTTTTATCCATTCATCTATTGAAGGGCATCTGGGTTGGTTCCACAGTCTAGCTATTGTGAATTGTGCTGCTATGAACATCGATATGGCAGCATCCCTGTAGCATGCTCTTTTAAGGTCTTCAGGGAATAGTCCAAGAAGGGCAATAGCAGGGTCCATTCCCAGCTTTCCCAGGAATCTCCAAACTGCTTTCCAAATTGGCCGCACCAATTTGCAGTCCCACCAGCAATGTACAAGAGTACCCTTTTCTCCACATCCTCGCCAGCACTTGTTGTTGTTTGACTTCATAGTGGCTGCCAATCTTACTGGAGTGAGATGGTATCTTAGGGTGGTTTTGATTTGCATTTCTCTGACTGCTAGAGATGGTGAGCATTTTTTCATGTACTTGTTGATTGATTGTATGTCCTCCTCTGAGAAGTGTCTGTTCAGATCCTTGGCCCATTTGTTGATTGGGTTATTTGTTATCTTATTGTCTAATTTTTTGAGTTCTTTGTATACTCTGGATATTAGGGCTCTATCTGAAGTGTGAGGAGTAAAAATTTGTTCCCAGGATGTAGGCTCCCTATTTACCTCTCTTATTGTTTCTCTTGCTGAGAAAAAACTTTTTAGTTTAAGTAAGTCCCATTTGTTGATTCTTGTTATTAACTCTTGTGCTATGGGTGTCCTATTAAGGAATTTGGAGCCCGACCCCACAATATGTAGATCGGAGCCAACTTTTTCTTCTATCAGACGCAGAGTCTCTGATTTGATATCAAGCTCCTTGATCCATTTAGAGTTAACTTTTGTGCATGGCGAGAGGAAGGGATTCAGTTTCATTTTTTTGCATATGGATTTCCAGTTTTCCCAACACCATTTGTTAAAGATGCTATCCTTCCTCCATTGCATGCTTTTAGCCCCTTTATCAAATATAAGATAGTTGTAACTTTGTGGATTAGACTCTGTGTCCTCTATTCTATACCATTGGTCCACTCGCCTGTTTTGGTACCAGTACCATGCTGTTTTTGTCACTATTGCTCTGTAATATAGTTTGAAATATGGTATCGCTATACCGCCTGATTCACACTTCCTGCTTAAAATTGCTTTTGCTATTCTGGGTCTTTTATTTTTCCATATGAACGCGCCCGATCTCGTCTTTAGTTTTTTTGATAGTAAGTATTCTTACTTGAATGAGGTGACATCTCCTTGTGTTTTTGATTCACATTTCCCCTATATTAGGACAAATATTGTATTTCCCCACTAATATGTGATATCTAAATTAGTAAAATTCATTTAAGCAGAAAGTATACTGATAATTTTCAGGTGTTGGGTAAGGGGAAAAATGGAGTTGTTGTTCAATTAATATAAAATTTCAGTCATGAAAGATGAAAGACTTCTAGAGATCTGCTGTATAACATTATGTATGCATTTAAAATTTGTTAAGGGATTAGATTTGAATTTTTGTCTTTTACTACAATAACAAAAAAATCACTCTATTGATTGCATTGTTTCTGACAAGAAGCATAGGAATTTTACATGTTTAATCTTGTAGTTAAATATTTAATCCATTTTGAGTTGATTTTTGTGTATTGTAAGGAACCAATTTCATTATTTTACATGTGAGTTTTCCCAACAATATTCCATGTACTTATTGGCCATTTGAATATTTTCTTTAGAGTAATGTCTATTTTAGTTCCTCCCCTCTTTTTATTTGAGTCATTTGTCTTTTTTGTTTTTGAGTTGTAGTTTTTTTTTAATAGACTCTGGATAGTAAACCATTAGCAGATATGTGATTTGAAACATTTTCCTATTTCCTTTTGTCTTTTAACTCTATAATGTGTCTTGATGCACAAAAGTTTTACATTTTGATGAAGTTCAACTTATCCATTTTTCTCTTGTTGCTTATGTTTTGGTGTCATATCTAAGAATTTGTTGCCAAATCTGAGTCATGAAATTTTACCCTTATATTCTTTTAACACTTAAAATTTTAGCTTTGCATTTTATAATTTTGCATATGGATATCCAATTGTGCCAGCCTTATTTGTTGAAAAGACTTCTTTCTTTACTGAGTGGACATGGCATCCTTGTCAAAAATCAATTGGCCCTAGTTGTATGGGTTTATATCTGTACCTGTTATTCTCTTCCACTTGTCTAAATGTCTGACTTGATGCCTATTTTTATACTGTAGCTTTGTAGTAATCTTTGAATTTGAGACTATGGCTTTATTCTTCTTTTTCAAGTTTGTTTTGCCTTTGGAATCATACATGAATCTCAGGGTCATCTTTTACATTTCTGCAGAAAATGCCATTAAAATTTTGGTAGGGATTGTGTTGAACCCATAGTTATTGCCCTGCTCTTCTTAGGTTTGAGCTTCTGTCCAAAGAATGTGGGCTCTTTGAAGTATTACCTCTCAGCTAGACTTACAAGATTCAGTCTTTTCAACTTAGAGTTGGAATGTATGAGAAATTCTGGTGGCTTACCCCTCCTGGAATAGTATAAAAGATTCTGATGGCTCAAATAAAAAAGAGTGGAAGATTTTTGGGTCAAAAAAAATAAGCCCTTGAATGAGTGCTATGGGGAAAAGGAACCAGTTTTAAGTGAAATTCTTTGAATTTCTCTATTGACTTATCTGATATCTTCTACCCCCAGCAGCCACCAGAAGCCTGGGTGAAGGAGCATCAGTTCATTCACTGACATAGGTCCCTTTTAGGTGACTATCATAGGTAGGATTGCAGGCAGGGTTTCGATGACAACCACAATGAAAGTTTACAAGTTTTAGCACTTAGAGACTCTGAGGGATACATAGCATTCATGGAGGCCACATCCATGGAGGTTAGGGAATATAGGTAGGAAGAGAGAGGAAGGAACCCATGGGCCAAAGCCTTTATTAGTCCTAGGGCATTATCCAAAAGGTTTCCCATGGGGAGTTTTAAGTGGTGGATTTAAAGCAAGCAGGTATGAGTTCTGTGAGGTCATGTAGTGATAGAGAGGGAGTCACTGCAGCATATTTGCACAGTTTATGCAGAGTGTAAGGGTCAGCAGGGACAGTCAAGTAGGTTTATCTAGTTGTTACCTAGGGACGTGGTCGCTAGAGAGAGTTGTATAAGGCAGATATCTGGATTGGTCACATAAAGGAACTGTAAGGAAATAGAGAATTGGAAACTGTGAAGGGTGTTTGAACTCTGTTTCTGGAATGGAAAAATCTGATTTATATTAAATTTGGAAATCTAGGAAACAAAAAAATTGTTAGCATTCATTACAGAGCCCTATCATCCCTCCAGTGTGAAGTTTCAGCCATGAATATCTGGGGAGAGGGAGGAAGGGACCGAGATGTAGCTCAAGTGCCATATACTCTCACTGTTCTTATGGAGATATTGTAGACTTTCCGTAATAAGTGACATTTTATTTGATATATGTCCTTACAACAATTTCCAGAGACTTTAAATCATTATTTTCTAAAGATTTTTATTTTGTTTGTTATATTTTTTCCTTCACACTAGAATTCTGGAAGCACGAGTGTCTCCTCATCATACATTTAATGATTCTTAATTAGTTGATTTGTTTCCTGACATTGGTCATTTAAATTCTCTTTTTTCATTAATTAACCTTAGTAGGGTATATTGATTTAGTAATCTATTAAAGATTGAATATTTTAGAGGTTTTTATATTCTTAAAGTTTGAGTAGATTTGTTTTTCTCTATTGCATATACTTTTTTCTATTTCATTCTTCCTTGGTCTTTATTATTTTTTCTCTTCTGTTGTCTGTTTGGTTGCTTTGATGTTTTTTCCTACATTTTGAGATAGTAATTTAGGTAGTTGAAGCTGAATCTTTCTTCTTTTTTAATATTCAAATTTAAAGATATATATTTCTTTCTAACCTTATTTAACTGCATACCATAAGTTTTGTCATATTTTTATTACTCTTCAGTTAAACATATTTTATAATTTCCATTCTGAATTCTTCCTTGACCCATGAAATACATGAAAATGTATTCCTTAATTTGCAAATATTTGGGGGATATCATGGTTAAATTTTATTATTGATTTTTAGCTTAATTCCATTGTGGTCAGAGAATGTATTTTGTGTGATCTAAACATTTTTCTATTTGCTGAGGTCCATTCAATGGTCACATTTGTTGAAATTGAAAAATTGTCCATGTGTGTTTAAAAACCACTGCTTTGTAGTTTATATATATGTAAATTGATTTGTTTTATGTAAAATATATATTAAGTGAAGGTTGCTAACTATATTTTTAGGTTTTCTGTGTCCTTACAGATTCTTCGTCCTGATAGTTCCTTTAGCTATTTGAGAGGTGTATTATAGTATTCAACTGAGATGATTGTGAATTTATCAAATTTTCTTCTTCATTTTGTCAATTTTCCTTTTTGTATTTTGAAACTGTATTATCGGGTTTGTAAAACAAATAAAAAACACTGCGCAATCTGAAAGAATAGTCCTCATAAGACTGTCCTTTCTTAAGATACAACAATTAACTTCAGGGACTCTGAAGATAAAAAATTCAGAGTTCACATGATCATTCTCTGGTTCAATAATTCACTAGAATGCCTCACAAAACTCAGGAAAGCACTGTAATTATGATTGTAGTTTCATTATGGCAAAAAAAAAAAAAGATTTTTTTTTTTCCAGTCGGAAGAAGAGATGCACAAGAAGTTTGGGAGTTTCCAAACAAGAAGCTTCCATCTTCCTCAGGGACACATTAACCACTTGGCACCAATGTATGACAATGCTTAGAATACTGCCAACCACGGAAGCTCACCTGAGCTTTTGATGTCCAGAGGATATATTGCAGATTTATCACATATAACTCTCATGGGTAATCTTCAGTCACCAGTCCCTCCCAGAGGTTTGGTCTAAATACATTTTTTAAATAATTTTTTTAGTTGTCAGTGAATCTTTATTTACATATGGTGCTGAGAATTGAACCCAGTGCCTCACACATGCTAGGCAAGCAGTCTACCACTGAGCCACAACCCCAGCCCTGGACTAAATATCTTTAATCTTAGTTCCTCAAGAGGTCAGAAGTGATATGGTATACTTAATTGCTGTCACCCTAAATCTCAATGTGAGACTCATGGCCAAAGACCCTAGGCAAACTATCAGGTAAAATATACCAGGGACCTAGAGATTGCCTCTCAGTTACCAAGTGCAAAGGCCAGATCTCTTTTTGGGTAAGGTTAATTCTCCTCTACACAAAAAATTTCATACTGACTTATGAAATTTCCCTCTTTTCTTCTAGTAATACTTAAAAATTTATTTGTGTTATTAATGTAGTTATGTCAAATTTTTTTCAGTTAGTGGTTGTATAGCATGTCTTTTTTAATGTCTATGAACTCTAATCTTTGTCTTACAAAAATAAATGGAAAACGGCTTTGAGTTTTAGAGGCATTGTGCTTATGATATTAGCTTTCTATTGCATTCATTTCCAGCATGCAGCACATTTTTTATTAGACATTTATAGTTATATGTAGTAGTGGGTTCATTTTGATAAAATCATACATGTATGAAATTTGATTTCTTTTTTTTAAAGAGAGAGGGAGAGAGAGGAGAGAGAGAATTTTTTTTAATATTTATTTTTTAGTTCTTGGCGGACACAACATCTTTGTTTGTATGTGGTGCTGAGGATTGAACCCAGGTCGCATGCATGCCAGGCGAGCGGGCTACCGCTTGAGCCACATCCCCAGCCCTGAAATTTGATTTCAATCCCTATTTTCCCTTTCCCTTCCCTCCATAATTTGTTTATTTTAAAGTGCTACTCTCTACATATACATGAAAGTGAAATTCTCTTTATGTATACAATGTAATTTTGTTAAATTTATTACATATTTCCTCCATTTTCTGGTGTCTCTGCTGAGGGCCATTGCCAAGTAGGAATGACGCATCGAAATTTCCTTGCCAGCGTACCCCATGTTAAATGGACTTGCCTTGGAAATCCGCTGTGACCTTGCATGTGTGTTTGAGAAAGGTGACCCTGCTCAAGGACCAGGGTGGATCCAGGTTTAAGGTGTATCCTGCAGGTTTTAGGAATTATCCCCCTCCTTGGGTTTAAGGCTTCTGGTTTAAGACAATCTGGTTTTAGGGAAGTTCCAGGTTTAAGTTTATTGCTGCTGGGAATAGGGCGTTCCTGCTGCCTGAGTTCCTGTTGAGTTCTCGTGGAATTGAGAAAGTTTTTGGGACGTGAATTGGGCGGCAGAACTTGGATTTCCCCAGAACGTATGTAGAGGCCGGTGTGAGTTCGGGAATAAAGAATTGCTGTTTGAATCTACAAAGTGTGGTGGCTCGTGATCTTGTGCCCAGCCAAGACATTGGCATCTCTCCTCCCTCTCCCTTGTTCTCTTTTTTTTACTCCACTCATCTTCCCTGTTTTTGTAACATCAAATCCTCTCCCTGCCTTCTTTCTCTTATTTTGCTCTAGCTTCCACATATAAGAGAGAACATTTGACCCTTGACTTTCTGAGCCTGGCTTATTTCACTTAGTATGATGTTCTTCATTTCCATCCATTTACTGTCAAATGACATAAAATCATTCTTCTTTATGGCAGAGTAGAACTCCATGTATATACCACATTTTCTTGATCCATTCATCTATTGATAGGCATCTGAACTGATTCCATAATTTCATTATTGTGAATTGCGCAGCACATACTTTGAGGAGAAATTTGGCTGCATGGTGAAGCTCCACTCTCCAAATCTTTACCAAAAGCAGTGCTGATTTCTATGTCCCCTTGTAATGGCTCTCTTCTGGGCTTTGCACCAGGATTTGTAATGGGTTCTTAGCTTTCTACCTGTACTTAGAATTGATAATTGTTCCTAGGTAAATGTAGCAGTAGAGAATAGTTCATATCTCTGTGGTTCATCCATCTCATAAGTTTTACTATTATGCTTTGTCTCTATAAATGTCTCCTTAAAAGCTCATGTTTTGAAAGCACAATCCCCAATGCAGAAAGTTTCAGAAGTAGGTTTTTAGGCAATGATGAGAGCTGTAACATCATCAGTGGATTTATCCATTTGATGGATTAATAATTTGAATGGACTACAGGGTGGTAACTGGGCAAGTGGAGCATGGCTGGAGGAAGTAGGTTGCTGGGAGGTTGAATCTTGTCCCTAGCTCCTCTTTCTCTGCTTCTTGGCTGTAATGAGCTGAACAGCTTTCCTCTATTATACAATGATGTTCTGCCTCACTTCAGGCTCAGAAAAATGGAGTCATCTGACTGTGGATTAAAATCTCTGAAACCATGAGCCCAAATAAACTTTTCTTTCTTTACATTGTTCTTCTTAGGTATTTTGGTCACAACAATGAAAAGCTAACCCACCTGCCTTGGCATCTGTCTGCTGCCTTCTTTTAAATTATCTCAGAAAATTATCTGATTCTGCCAGCTACTCTATCCCAGTTATAACAGGAGTTCTTTCACAAAGTTGAAAAATCTCTTTTATTTTTCCTTCAAATCCTCTCTTCTTCAAGATAAGCATCCCAATTTCTTTATTACCTCCAGTGTTATGATGTTAAAACTGTTGCTATCCTGGTTGCCTCCACTGGACATTAGACTTAATCACATTATGCTTGATTCGAGATTATTAAAGCTTTGGAACAGGATAGTAACCTCCTTCATTCTGAACACTGTAATTCTATCAATATAGGTTGCATTGTCTTAATTTTTGAGTAGATTTGTCATAGCACTCTCACATACTAATTTTGTAGGCAAATGACATTTTCAGATGTCTGTTGCATCAATGTTTCCCCGATCTATACTATTACCCTACTACTACTACTACTACTACTACTACTACTACTGCTACTACTACTATCATTACTATTACTAACATTTATTGTGCACTGTGTTCTATAGACATTAAGTTTTTATTTTCAAAGAAAGTACTATTCCTAATTTGCAAATTGAGAAAGTTTAATTTGCAAATTAAGAAAGAGGTCTAATAGTTTACTCAAAGTCATAGAGTTAGAAATGTGTTAGATCTAGGATTTAGGTTAATAATCCTGTCTTAGTTTGTCTAAGACTTCCTCAGTTTTAGTACCAAAAGTCTTGTAGCCCAGAAACATCTCATTATTGGGTAATTTGTTATCCTTCTAATATCTCAACTCAGTATATATATCTATAGTCCAAACTTAGGTTTTTAATCACTGCTTTGTTGCTTCCCTGAGGTGATAAAATGTTTTTAAATATTTAATGTCATGTTGTGTGATTTAATGTCTTGCCACGTCATTTGATGTTTTGCTGGGTGCCTGCATAGGAAAAGTTAAACAAGTGGATAAAAGTTACAAGGATGTGACAAATGTTTTAGGAGATAGATATGTTAAACCTGATTTAAACATGTATATGTCAAAAAAATCACATGCTATCCCATAAATATGTATAATTTTATGTTTTTATGTATTAGTTAAAATAAATTTAATTTAAATAAAAAGTATCCAGAGATCTCTTTAAAAAGTTAGAAGGACATTGAATTATTTCCATATAAAAAGGCACTTCCTCACAACCAGTTTTCTTCAAATATAGAGTGAATTGTCTCAAAGGGTTGTACTTGTACCTTGTAATATTTTAAAATTGAGTGTAACTTTTAATCATATTTTCAGTTCAGATTCTGTCATTCAGCATTTTAGCTATGCCTTCTAAATTAAATTCATGTGATTCTTAATAAGCCTTGCATGCCTTCATCCAAGTTGTCAATAAAAATAGTATGGCTATTTACTTATTTATAATACTGTCTCAGAAATTTTGATGCATCTTGCAATGAGAAAACATCCAATAATACAATGGCAACATATAAACATGGAATCTTTAAATACTAAAGAAGGTAATTGTGGAAAATAATGTAGGCCAAAGAGTAACCTTTCATCTTATTTTTCATAATAGAAGGCTCAAATTTAGAATATCTAGAAGAATGGGTCTTGATTCAATCTTCTGTAAACATTACTTTTCTTGGGTGTTTTAAAAATGGAAATTAAATAGCACTCAGTTTGAGACTATATCAAGTAGTAAGGGCTTGAAATGGTAATATTTTACTTTTTTGAATGCTTTAGAAACCAGATAACTTGGTTGTATTATAATGTTAGCAAAGGGGAATTAATTTTCTCAGTAGACATTATTTTCTGTGCATTTAACTTTAAAACAAATTAATATTATTTAGGACAACATTTGTAATTGGTACCTTGGAGGCTAACATAAATTTTGATAAATTTTGTTAAATCTGTGATTTTTAATTTGGGTGTTAATAATATAATAATAGCATAATGGACCCAGACTGCTTGGATGCAAGTCCCAGTTCTGTCATGTATGAACTGATGGCATTGGGAAGTGAGATTCACATTTTTTTCTGTCACAATTTTCTCACTTATAGAGGTGATGATGGTGATGATGATAAAAAGTATTCCACATCAAAGGGCTATTGTAAGGATTAAATAAATTGATTTATCAGAAAAATAGTTTCTCAATTTCAGCTGCCTATTGCATTCACCTGGTAAATTTAAGAACCACTCATGCTTGGACTTACACCACCCACGTGTATTCTGAGACTTGGTCATCTGGGATTTTTATAGTTTCCCCAGATGATTCTAATTTGTAGTCAAATTTAAAAAATCATGATCTAAATTAATTATAAGAGAACCTGGAAAATATTAAGCATTTGGTAGGTGTTAGGTATTATCTATCATAAGACTCAAATGGTCAGGCGATAGTTTTCTTAATACTTAAAAAATAATATTGGAAGATCACTTGTGAATGACAATTATTTTTCAAATATTCTTGGTAATATGACTTCCCTTTCTCAATAGCATAATAAACTTAAGATCTTGTTTTGCTTTGTTTACACAATTTATTCCCACTCTACTTTTCTTTTTCTGTTTAACCCTGGCAGGCAGAGGCAAGTTGTAATCCAATACTGACCTGATGGTTACAGATAAGTGTGCAATTTGTTCCAGATTTATTCCATAAAATGTCTTTTAAAAGTATTAAAGTCAGAAGTTTCTTTTTCTTGTCTCATTCTGATTTATATGGCTAGCCCTGGATGACTGATTTATGGGGAAATCAACCTCCCTATTTGGAGGGAATCCATGTGCAAGGTCTTGATAACCTCCCACCCACCACAATATTGAAGTCATCTGATTACTATCTTATTAGTTACAAAGAATTCACAAAGATTAAAGGATTTTGAAAATGTAGTCAGATCTTTAAAAACAGTTTGGGCCTTAAGAGAAGATAAAAATACTAAATTATATTTATCTTATTAAAAAGATAAATTATAACACAGAAAGAAAAGGTTCTTGCTATATGAGTCCATAATGTTTCTCTTGTAGTTTGACTAAACTTAGTGTCTGACCCTCTGCTAACACTTTTTTTAATCTTATATGTAGAAAGCAACAGGCATGAATACTTTGAAAATGTGGCCATTTATTTTATAAAATATAGGTCTCTTCCAAATATCTGACACTAAAACTCAGAGGAAGAACATAGACATTAGAAGTTTTATGTTTTACATCAGTTTAGTCACATTCTAAGCAAAATCATAGCCATTAGAAGATGTGAAAAAGACTTCTGTCTACCTGTCTAGAAGGTACAACTCTGTATTTTATGAGGCTTAATGGAAAGTAGCTTCAGGGTGAATAAGAAGGCTTAAAATTGGCAAAACTTGTTTCATTCAGGTGGAAATACACTATGCTCAGACAATTCTTTGTATTACAAGTGTCTGAAAATTTTAAAATCTAAATTACTTGCAAAGAGGTAAGAATAACTGGAGATTCAACCAAGTGAAGAGAGTTACCCTAAATAAGTGATTCTTAGTCATGGATGTCTGCCATAGATGCCTGGAGCCTTTCTGTCATGGTAAGTCAATATCTGGGGGTGGGTAAAAATAAGTATATGCTTTTAAATCCTAAAGATTTTCTACAAACTATAGTTGGAAAGATTGGAATTCAACATTATCCAGGGATAAACTCTCAGCAGGAGACAAAATGTTTACCCCAACTTCAGTAAGTGAGGAGTCCTATAGCCAATGACCTCACTCCAGTGTGAAATTGATATTAATCAACGCTCTTCAATCATAAGAATGAACACTCCTAGTCATATCATTTAACTAATTTTTTTCCATTTCATTTGTAAAGGTATCTAGAATTTTGCCAAATGCTTTGGAAAAGCCCACATAAATTATATTTGTTAATGCAGATTTAGTAATCTTATTTTTCAAAAGGAAGTAATGATGTCTAAAGTTTACTTTCAAGTCATTCATAAAGAGACAAATATATATTATGCATGTACATGTATTATGACATATATAAAATGCATGTGTAGAAAAAGAAGTAGAAAATGAGGCAAAATGCTAATTTTTGGAGAATAGAGGTGAATTATAAATGTATGTTCACTGAATTATTCTTTCAACTTTTCTGTAACTTTGTAATTCTCAAAATAAAAAAGTTGAGAAAAAAGAAGTAAGGAAAATCTGGTAGGATTAGCTACTAGTGCCTCTATTCCAGTTCTTAATGAACATTATTTTTGTTTTTAAGGTCTGTGAGAATCAATCTGTTATCATTGTTCTGAGATCCAGTTTTGAAAATTGAGGCAATATTTACCTATATTCAAATTCATTTTTTCTGTCCTTTATTTATTGGGTACTAATCTTTGCTGGGTGCCATGATATCTGTACAATAATAAATAAATCAAACTTAATCCTTATTCTATGATATAGGTAAATTTTCATTCTTTATTTTTCTGAAAATGGTGCCATTTCCGTGTTTCAAGTAACCTCTGCATTCTTTTACTTGAATTTTGCAATGACGTGACTGTGGATAATGACACAGGAATTCTTCTACCTCATTTCTACAGGTTCAAGTCTTAACCATGTCAAAGCCCAGGCTTTTGGGATTATAATGCTAAAGCCTTAAAACAATAATTTATATGGCATTAATTGTTTAATTGAATTGAGAAAGTTTCAGAATAATCCTGTGTTTATACCCATAAGATTTTTGTCACATGGAATTCTTTAAAAATTTTTTTTAGTTGTTGATGGACCTTTATTTTATTCATTTATTTATATGCATTGCTGAAAATTGAACCCAGTTCCTCATACATGTGAGGCAAGCCCCTTACCACTGAGCCACAACCCCAGCCCCACATGGAATTATATTGAGCCCATATATGTTACATTTCTAATTTGAAATGCCTAAGAATCCTCTTACTAACTACTTATATATGTTAGAATTCTCTTTAAATCACATTTATCCTATCCTTTCAAGCTGAAGGCCACTCTCCTTCATAGAAAAAGAAGGAAAACAGGAGTTGAGTAATTTTGCTTACTTTTTGTCATCTGGTATTATTATATCATTTGACCCAAGCAGCCACCCTGCCCATTTTTGTTCTTTGTGTCCCAAGTGTAGTTTTAAAAAAATCTGGGCTGGGGATGTGGCTCAACTGGTAGCGCACTTGCCTGGAGTGCGTGCGGCCCAGGTTTGATCCTCAGCACCACATACCAATAAAAAAAATCCTTTTTGGTCTTTATGTTTTTTAGCCTCAGCTCATATAGAAATTTAGCTTTGTTGATAACTGTGCATGTTTATGCCTTTCTTTTTGTTTTTATCCTTAGCCATGTGATGTTCTTTTTCTCTTTTGCACAGGTTTTTCTTCAAAGATAGGCAGTCAGCCATGTGATTTCATCATCTCTCCCTCTACTCTCTTTTCCAATAGACACAAACACATTTATAAAGACAAAGACATAGAAGTTAGGAGCAAGTGCTTTGGGGTAAAGCACATCTGGGTTCAAACTCTGTTTTTGTCTATTACTGATGTTCCTTCATCTGTGACATTGAGATAAGAAAATTTACTAAGGTAATAATGAGGATTACAAACTATAATGAATGCAAAGTGCTTAACATAGTGCCTGGCACATAATAAATATATATTATTGGAAATAATGACAAAAGTTGAGATATGTTTTTTGAGAAGACTGGAAATCTTACAAAAGTGAGTATTGATGTGTCAAAGAAATGCAGTCAAAACTTTCAAAAATGCTCTATTTTAAACACCAGACTTTGATGACCCAAAGAAACACATAAAATATAGATCATACACATGTCACAGGACATTTTTGTAAAAATTACAAGAAATGGTTCATATACAGTACTTCACTCAGTACTTGGCTCATTGCAAGCTCTCAGTAAATATTAGCTATCATTACTGTTATTAACGAAGAGACATATATGAGAAAGATCACTGCTATTGAGGCTTTTGGGATTCTAATGCTAAAGCCTTAAAACAATAATTTATATGACATTAATTGTTGCTTCTCTTCTACAATTAACTCCACTCAGTTATGTAATTATAGAATGTTTCATTCATCTTTAAATATTGTCTTAGTAAATAGACTTCTGATTCACAAGAAATATCTCTGTGATTAGCACCTTTTTACAATCTTTCATAGTTCTGAAGATTCACAATGAGGGATGCAAGTAGACAAAGAAAAGTACATTTGCACTTAGGTAGTACATTAATACCAGAAGGGAGAGACCCTTTAAAAATCTACTGTGTACAAAACATGGTTCTAGGTGCTTTACATAATTTCACTTTATTGCTCTAGGTATTATTTTTCAATGGATTAGGTAACTAAGGTTTAGAGAGCTTAAGTAACTTTTCCAAAATTTCATAGTGAGTGAGTCTCGATTTGAATACCCTTCTCTCTCCATGCCAGAAGTCTTACAACTCTACCATTGTGCCTACCCAAATATCTAGCTATTTACTTTGTTGCACTTACTTCCTCTCTGAAATTATTTAGGATTCAAGCTTCCATACAGGTGTCTATTTCAAGATAACATTAAGTAGACTTCATTGAATGCAATCTCAGATGCATCTGCCTTATTAGTACCTGCAAGACTACGTTAGAGTGAAATTACAATGTGGGGTGGGCACAATATGTTGCCAACATGGTGCAAATGTAAGTGGTGAATAAATGACAATGTGCCTGACATATGTTTCAAATCATTAGGAATAAACAGTAACTGATAAATATTATATCTTATTTGAGTCCCAATAACTAAATGTCACACTTCATAGGTGAGACTCATTCAAAAAGATGGTTTGTGAAAACATGACCAGTGTCTAAAAAGGTACTTTTTTCACGGTTCTGATTTTGTTTCTTCTTTGGATTTTGACAATAATTAGAAGTAGAGTAAAAATTAGTATTACTTTTAAAAATATTTTTTTTGTAGATGGACACTATACCTTTATTTTATTTTTATGTGGTATTGAGGATTGAATCCAGTGCCTTCCACATGCAAGGTGAGCACTCTACCACTGATCTATAACCCCAGTCCAAAATCAGTACTATTTTGATCTCCCAGAGATAACTTCTGTTTTTCTTACTGTAGTTTTAAATCTTCCCATGTTGAGGATGTGGAGCCTTATACTAGATAATCATAAATACCCAATCTTTTCACCCTCAATAACTGGGGCATATACTATTTGCATGGCATCCATTCAACCAATAACTACATTCAAGAGTTTTTTTTTTTGTCTTCTCATTTCTGCTGCAGGAGGTAAATAGAAGATAACACAAAGCCACAAAAATTGCCAGTTGTGTTTCAAAAGGCAATTATTAAGATAGAAACAAGCAATTCCCCTAGATCTCTGTTTCTTTTGTCCACATTTGATTACTATATCCTTCAAAGCTGACTGTGGTATCTAGGGAATCCTGTTTTGCTTTGAAACTCACACTGTTTATTTTAGAAAGGAAAAGAAATATATATTATGTGTGAAATTCTTAAGAATCTGAGTTATTGCAAATTGAAGCTAAAAGACTGTGGCACTGTGGCACTTCCAACCTAGACTTCTGGTGGGGTTACTCTCCTTGCTTGAACTTGTCATCATAAATACATCTCTTGAGGCTTACAAGCATTTGGAGCATTGCATTCTTCAATGAGATTAATAATAATAATAATAGTTTTAATATTAATGATACTTCACTATGAAGCAAATGTAAAACCACCTCAGCATAGCTGAAAGGATGGCATTACTCCATTTTAGTTGATCATTTAGGAATTATCTCTGTATAAGAGAATGGGATGAATAGAAAATAATGAAAAAAGTAAGCCTTCTGATCAACCTTCAGAAATGATGTTCTTTCTCAAGCAAAGGTTTTAATCTGATTTGTGTCTAAGAGGTCCTAGAAAGAAGTATAAGCAAAAGCACAACTTTTCTTAGCAACAAGAAAAGATTACTTATATGTCATACATGGCAATGGAAGAATTCAGGTCATGTTTTTAATTCCTATAATATATTGAAATGAGAACCAAATCGGAAGCCTTTGGAACAATCTGGTACATGAAAAAAAAAAAACCTCTTGAAAATTGAAGGCATTATCAATAAGATGTGTTGTGAGGAGGTATGAACCTCCAGGGGGCATAACAAATCTACTGGGAATTACACATTACCTTCTCGAAATTCTAATTTCCCACAAGTGATGCATGTGTTGATCCATGAAATCAGATCACACGTGTACATACTACTATTACAGTAAGCTATTTCTAGTTATGCAAATATGTCATATTTTAAAGTATTTTAGTATAGAAAAATGGTGGAAATTGACATTGTAAAAAAGGTGAAATATCCAAAATAATAGGAAGACAGAAGTTTATAAATTGGTAATCATTCAACAAACACTTAGTACTTGACTTGGCATAGCACTGCACTAGTAACAAGGGAGATAAACTTAATTTTAGGAGAACAATCAGAGGACACTGAAATATGGAGTTGATTTAATGCCAATTTTAGATGGAAAGGATCTAAAGATAAAAGAAAATTAGTGATTTGGAATAGTAGCTGGACAGTTGGTTTCTGTTTAGAAACTATTGAAGAGATGTGAACTGAAGTTAAGTCCAAGGTTTTTTTTTTTATAGTGCATTTCCTGTATCTTACACACACTAAAACAATCGAAATTTTAAAACTCTTGGTTAAGATTTATTAACTTTATTTTGAAAGATCTAAAACTTTGATATTTTTTCCAGGACAGAGAGATATGTTTGACTACCTGACTTGTGAATATAGGTCATATAATAAATTGGTGAGAATTTGATGAAAACTGTGGTCTTTCTCCTGAGAAAAGCATACATTATCTATGCAAATTTTAATTTTTATAAATAATTCTAGAAATTTCAAAGGTCACTTTCAGCCCATTTGTAGCTTTTGTAAGTATACTTGAACTTTTATTTTAAAAATCAAGAACATATTTTGAATCTTTATCATAAAGTAATGACAATTTAAAAAAATTATTTGTTCTTTTTAGTATACATAGCAGTAGAATGTATTTTGACATATTATAAATACATGGAGTATAATTGCCCATTCTTGTGGTTGTGCATGATGTGGAGTTTCATTGATTGTGTATTCATATATGAACATATGCAAATTATGTCTGATTCATTCGATCATTTTTTTTATTCCTATCCCCTCTCCTTTCCCTTTATTCCCCTTTGTCTAATCCAAAGTACTTCTATTTTTCCCTACTCACTCCCCCTTATTGTGTGTTAGCATCCTCATATCAGAAAGAACATTTGGGCTTTGGTTTTTTTGGGTTGGCTTATTTCACTTAGCACGATATTCTTCAGTTCCACCTATTTATCTGCAAATGCCATAATTTTATTCTTCTTTATGGTTGAGTAATATTCCCTTGTGTATGTGTACCACATTTTTTTAATCCATTAATTCATTGAAGGGCACCTAAGTTGGTTCCATAGCTTAGCTATTGTGAATTGAACTGCTATAAATATTGATGTGGCCATGCCATTATAGTATGCTGATTTTAAGTCCTTTGGGTATAGACTGAGAAGTGGGATACCTGGGTCAAATGGGGGTTCTATTCCAAGTTTTCTGAGGAATCTCCAAATTGCTATCAAGAGTGGTTGCACCAATTTGCAGTCCCACCAGCAATATATGAGTGTACCTTTTCCCCCACTCCTTGTCAACAAGAAATGACATTTTTTTTTTTTTTGTGACACAGCATAGTTTCATGGTCAGCTTCTTTAAAAAAAAAGTGTAAAGGGTTCACTCTGAAATAATGATAAGAAATATATGTGGTAAATGCATAAACCCATAACATAGTGGTTTATTATCATTGTCAAATATTATGTACTGTACATAATTTTAAGTCCTATACTTTTATACAACTGGCAATAGACTAGGTTTGTTTATATAGGGCTTCACCACAAACATGAGTCATGTGTTGTGCTGTGACCTTATAATGGCTGTGACATCACCAGGTGATAGGAGTCTATCAGTTTCATTGAAATATTATAGGACCATCCTTGGACATGTGCCTCATTGTTGATCAAACCGTCGTTATGTAGTGCATGGCCTTGTCTGAATTCTTGCTTCTAATTCTTTTGAATTAAGAGTGGAATTGCTGAGTCATATGGTAATGATATATTTAACTTTTTGAGGAACCATGGAACCAAAGTACTAACAAGATGCTTTTGGGCAAAAGGGCCCCTGATTCCCTCTTGGAGAGTCACAATGCACATTAGCATAGGGAAGTCTCTGGGAAGTCCTAAAGCCAAGACATCTATGCAACATTGACCCATCAGTCCTCAAACTAATTTGATGGTGGAACCTTTTTGGCAGAATAACTGGGAACATACCATCCCCTGCTGGTTTGGGAAACAGTATTCTAGGCTGGGAAAGCCTGCATGGAAAGGGTTATCATGGTGTGTGTCATTGTGTCTTAAGAAGTGACAAATTTTTGAGGATATATCTATATATACACACACATACTCTGATTCAAACATTGCATAACATAGAAATGAGTTGAAATGTCACATGGTACCCCATAAATATAGACAATTTATAAGTTTGTATGTATCAGTTAAAACAAATTTAAATTAAAAAACATTACAAAAGGGAGAAGATCCACTTTATCAGAGGATGTTCCACATCTCATAAGGTGCAAATATCAGTTCTGAGACTTGGAGAATCTCCTCTCTTGGAAGCTCCTATGTAGACAGAGAGCCCCTTTAATCTTAGCAGCAGGGTATAACTTCCTAATTTCCAAGACTTAAGCTTAAGCTCAGAAGGGCAGAATAACTTTGATTCATGAGACATGTCTTCTAAGACAAACTCCTTTCTCCACTATGTGTCAGTGTCACCATGACAGTCAGATTTGTCTTAAAATTTAATGGTGTCACTCCTTTACATAAAATCTATTGTTCTGTCCAAAGGTGGTACTATATGATACATCTAAAATAAAAAATTCTGAGATCAAATAATTTTAGAAATTATTCATGCTGCTTTCTTATAAGACATCTGTGTAACATGTTATTAAATTTAGGCTTTGAGAGGTCCTGCTCTTGTCGTTTGACCTAGCGTATTTCACATATATTTGTCCATGGAACTTTTTTTTTTTTGGAACGTTTATCAACAACTACTTGAACTAATTAATATTAGTTGAAACTCACTTTGGGAAATCTTCACCCATGAGATAAGATACAAAATAGGTGGAGCAGGAAACTATGTGACATTTGGTCTTCACTTATTATTGTAATTTTTAATTTTTTAAACACTTACTGTTCCATTATCAGAGCCCTTGCTCCAACAACACCTTTCTTTTCTACTTGTGTATGTCCTGGATCATTGTCATTATTTTCACTAGAATGGCATATGTTTGCATAACTGTTTCTTTTTTTGTTTGTTTGTTTGTTTTTAGTGGTGCTGGGGATTGAACCCAGGGCCTTGTGCATGTTAGGCCAGCACTCTACCAACTGAGCTATATCCCCAGTCCCCATGCATAACTATTTCTTTTGCTTGGAAATCCTTTCCATAATTCCCTTCTTTGGAAAATGTATTTATCATGAAGACTCAATTTAAAATACAATCTTATCCAGGTGTGGTGGCGCATGCCTATAATCCCAGTGGCTTGGGAGGCTGAGATAGAAGGATCACAAGTTCAAAGCCAGCCTCAGCAAAGGCAAGGCACTAAGCAACTCAGTGAGACCCTATCTCTAAATAAAATACAAAATAGGGCTAGGGATGTGGTTGAATGTCCCTGAGTTTAATCGCCAGTAACCTCCCAAAATACTTAAAATACAATCTTTTTTGAAGCCTTTACTGAATTGTACAAGGCTGAGTTAGTTCCCTTTACTCATATCTTTATTTTAGTGTTACTAAAATAGAAGATGATCTGTTTAAGTGTTTGTTATCTTTATTACATTGAGAGTTTCTTGAAATTAGGGACTCAGGCTCTTTATTTCAGAACATTACACAATGTTGGGCACATAGCAGGCATTCAGCAAATATTCGTTAAAATGATGAATGAGAAGCAGTCCATTGAATGATTGGAGCAGCAATACATCACTCAAGGGCTCAGATCAGACCATCTCATCTAAACACCTCATCATACAATGACAAAACAGAGACTCAAATAGGATTAGTAGCTACCTCAATGCTATAGTTAGTGGCAAAGCTGGGATTGAAACCCATATTAGGTACTCTTTCCACTATACCATAAGAATTAGATTTGATGAGGAAGATACAAAGAACAGTGGTAGCAGCAGATATGCAAAATTTGGCTTGCTCTATGTCATGATGGTTAAAGTTATATAAAAAAACAAGAAATATGTTGGGAGACCTCAGAGCTTCCTTCTGTAACCAAGTATAACCTCACGACTTGGCCAAGAATCTGTCTATATTTGAGCAAGATATATTGCAATATCAAGTCCATGATATTGCATGTCATATATATATATATATATATATATATGAGTAATCCATAAGAATCTTTCAATATTAACAAAAAATATGATTGCACTAGTGATAGTGTATAAAATATAGCTAAAAGTGCTTAGACAATACAACAGTTTCCTAAAATTAGGGATGCAAGGTAAGGAGAAAAAATGATGAAGCACCGAGGAAGTCAATATAAATGAGAAGAAAAAAATATGGACTACTCAGTGGAGTTTATGTTTACTTATTCTAGGTAAGAAATAGAAGGAGACAGATAGGAAAATTTGATTGTTTTGAAACTGACATTTAAAAAATAACAAATGTTTCTTGAATGAATATTATGTATTGAGCCTTATTTTAGATGTACAAAAATTTTGTAATGTATGCTTTAATCCGATTTTAAAGCTCAGTGAGAGTATGTAAGTAGCAAATCTAATTTCAAATGCTGATGTTTGACTTTTTTCCATGGCATTATGCAAAAAGGAACTGGAAATGAAAATAAATATTATGGATAACTTATGGATTTGCATATTGTTACTACTAATAAAAACTATTTGAGAACATTTATTAAGTGCTTACTACAACCTAAACCATTTTCTAAGAAATAAGACTTAAGGAAGAAAGTTATTTATTTTCTGTTTGGTATTTCTAATTTCCATCAGCAGAGCACATATTGTTATCAATGTCACAATTTATTAGGGTATCCATTGAGATTTTTCTAAGCAAAAGGTAAGTGGAGACTTTACCCATTGAAAGAAGGATTTTATAAATCATAAATGCAGACTCTTAACTTTATGTGGTGAAAAGGTAAAGAATGAATGTCTCGATATAGGAGATGTCAGTAAATGATGTGAATGAAGTTCCCTAGGAGAAAAAAATATTTAAGAAACAAGAAGTCCTGAAAAATAACAGTAGAAAACCTACATATAAAGATGTATTTCAAGAAGGGATTAGGCATAATGAAAATTCCATGATTATATACTATAATTAAATACCAAGTAAATGATTAGTTGAAGCTATAATAAAAGTTATAAGATTTAAACCATTTCCATGTGATAAAAGTGAGATAAAGAGGAGGGGGGGGGAAGAGAACTGCCTGATCTCTAATTAAATATTTTCCAAAAACTCTTATATTGTATATATGAATAAGTTAGGGGGAATGTATTTATGTACAAAAGTGGGAAAAATTCCAAAGGGGCTCTGGAGTTATAGAGGAGGAAAGCAGTGTAAGAATAAAATTACTTAGATACCACGAAGACCTTATGGATTAATGGAACTGCGGGAATGTACAGAAGCTTTAAGAGACAACTGAAAAATTTATCTTGAAGATAAAGAGGAATAGAGAAATGAATAAGATAAAATAATAGAACAAATTTATACTTCTAGGTATGGCATAGACACTGACATCACATTTGTTCTTCCAGTGTAAACACAAAATATATGCATTCATCATTTTCATGCATTGAGAAATATGCATTGGACTGTAAACCTTGAAAGAAAGTACACAAACAAGATGGATTCTACAACTGCCTTACTTTTCTGCCTGGAGGAATTTTCTGTACTCCCTGGTGGGTGGGGGACACCCGAGTAGAAGAGGACATCTAAATGAGTTGAAGATTATGAACTCCCTGCTTGAATCAAATGTATGAAATATGATATGTCAAGAGCTTTGTAATGTTTTGAACAACTAATAATAAAAAAATAAAAAAAAGTGAGTTGAAGAGTCAAAGATTGGAGTTTGGGGATGCCGTTATGACTTTAATTTGTAAGAGAAAGTAGTAGAGAAGGAGTCTTTGAGTGAACATGGATTTAGAATATGTAAATATTCCTGAAGCAGAATTATAAGAAAATAGACAACCAAATTTTAAAAATAGCCAACCTTTTGAATAGACACATCATCAAAGAAGACATACAGATGATGAGCACTTAGAAAGAAGCTCAACATTATTATTCCTGGAGAAATGCAAATTATAAACAAAGGAGATCACTGCACTCCTATTAGAATGGCTGACCATATCAAGTAGGGAAGGTATAGAGGAATTGAAATGCTCAAATATTGCCTGTGGAGAATACAAAATGGCATAACCACTTTAGAAAACAGTTTGGCAGTTTCTTTAAAAATTGTTCATACAGCTACTATATGACCCAGCCATTCCAATCCAAGAAAAACAGAAACATTATTGGATGCAAAAGTGTGTATACAGATGGACATAACAGCATAATTCATAGCCACAATCTGGAAAAAGCCCAATAGTCCATGAACAGGGAATGGATATGCAACTTATAGTATATTTATACAATGGAATACTAATTGGCCATAAAAACAATGCACTATCAATATTTGCGACCATATAGATAAACATATAAATACTTATGCTGAGTAAAAGATGTCAGACAAAAATACTACATATTATATTCTAGTTATATGAAATTGTAGAAAGTGCCAACTAAAATGTAGTATTAAGAAAGTCCATCAGTGGTAGCTTGGACATGAGGGGAACCAGGGAAAGGCAAGAGAGTGGAAGCATAGAAGCAGATATAGAAATATTTGCAAAAACTGGGTACCTTAACTCTTGATTATTATGATAGTTTCACAAAGGTATATATATATATAAATGAATTAATTTGTACACTTTGTGTGCACGTTACTGTATGTTGAAAAGGCCTCAATTAAGAAGTAATAAAAATAATGAGAAAAATCAAAAGTAATATAGGAAATGAAATTTCAAAAAATATAATCATGAATAAGCTGCAAGAATTCTTACAGAATATTATTAACTATAATATAGCTATACCTAAAGATAATTCATCATAGTGCAATGGAATTTACGCCCAGAATTGTAGATTAGCTTTTCATTGAAAAAATAGCTCATTTAATTCTGAAGTAATTAATGGACCAAAGAAAAACTCACAAAGGAAATTTAAAAATATCTTGAAAAGAATGAAAAACACATTATGCCAAAGCTCATGGAGTGGACTGAAGTGAGTGCTCAGAGGAATATGTATAAATATTAATATTAAAAAGAATAATAATCTCAAATTGGCAATCTAGCTTTACACATTAAGAAACTAGAAAAAAGAAAATAAACTAAATGCATAGTTACAATAAGAAAGAAAATAAAAGTTAAACACATGGATAAATAAAATATTAATTAGAAAAACACTGAGAAAATGAACAAAACCAAGAGTTGGTTCTTTGGCAAGATCAATGAAATTGGCAAACTTTAGCTAGACTGACAGAGAACAAGAGAGAAGACTCAAACGACTAAAACCAGAAATGACAGTGAGAATGTCATTGAGTTTCCGGAAATAAAAAGGATTATAAGAGTATTATGAAAAATGTATGACAGCAGGGCTGGGGTTGTGGCTCTGTGGTAGAGCAATTGCCTAGCATGTGCGAGGCTGTAGGTTCACTCCTCAGCACCACATAAAAATAAATAAATGAAATAAATGTCTATCAACAACTAAAAAAATTAAAAATATGTATGACAACAAATTGGATAACATAGATGAAATGGACAAATTTCTAGAAACAAATAATTTATCAAGACTGAATCATGAAGAATAGGAAATATGAATAAAAGTATAATTAAAAAGGATATGAATCAGGAATTAAAAGGAAAGAAAAGTCCCAGAATAGTGTTTCCCTATTATAATAGGGAATAAAATAATCAAATATTTGCATTCTGCCAAATATTTGATTAATTAATATAAATATAAATTATAAATTATTTTCAAATTCTTCAAAAAATTGAAGGGGAAGGACATCTTCCTAACTCATTCTGAGCCCAGCATTATCCTTGTATCAAAGCCAGACAGATTGTACAAGAAAATTTCAAACTGATATTCTTTATGAATAATGATGCAAAATTGTTCAATAAAATACTAGCAAATGATATATTATGTAAGAATATATCACAATGAATTCCACTTTTTATATAAATATAATGTACCAAATAAAAAATAAATAAATAGAAGAAAGACCAGTAAAGTAGAGAAAGGGGTCAGGAGAAGGAAGAAGGGGAGGGAAAGAGGAAGTAGTAGGGACTGAATGGAGCAAATTATATTCCATGCATGTAAGCTTATGTCAAAATGAACCCCACTATTATGTATAAGTATAATGCACTAATAAAAATATTAAAAATGCTAGCAACTGAACTCAGCAACACATTTAAAGCATTATACATGAAGAACAATTTATTTTCTGGATTTATTCCTGGAATGCAAGGAGTGTTAAAATTAATGAAGGAAAAAACCCACATGATCATCTCAATTAATGCAGAAAAGGCATGACAAAATTCAACACCCTTTCATAATTTAAAAAAACTCAAAAAATATATACATGTATTGACTATCATGTGGAACCCCACATATATGTACAATTTTTATGTTTCCATGTATCTTTTAAAATAAATTCAATAAAAAATTCATAAAAACTTTAAGTAAAGGAAACTACCTCATAATAAAGTCTATGTTAAAAAAAAGCAGCTAATATCATATTCAAAGGTTTTCATCTGAGATCAGGAACAAAGCATGGACCCCGTTTCCATAATTTAAATTCAACATTGTATTGGATATTCAAGTTAAAAAATGATGAAGAAATAAAAGGCATGTCAGGTGTGGTGTACACCTGTAATCCCAGTGGCTCCGGAGGCTGAGGCAAGAGGATTGTGAGTTCAAAGCCAGCCTTAGCAAAAGCGAGGCTCTAAGCAACTCAGTGAGACTCTGTCTCCAAAAAAAAATACAAAATAGGGCTGGAGATGTGGCTCAGTGGTTGAGTGCCCCTGAGTTCAATCCCTGGTACCACCCCCTCCAAAAGGCATTATATGGGTAGTAAGTATATACTAATAGTAAATAAGGACATGAATATATCCTTCATATAATTAAACATGAGACCCAAACTGAAATCACAATGTGATGACACTATTAAAATATTAATATTTAAAAATTTGAAAATACCAACTGAAATGGATGTGAAACAAGTGTCACTATGAACATTGCTGTGCAAATGTAAAATTTTACACCCCAAACTGCTTATTATTTTGTTGTTTACAAATTTAAATATATACTTTACCCTATAGGTCAATAATTCTACTTCTAATTATTTACCCAGGGAGAAATGAAGACATATGTCGAGAAAAAACTTTGGACATGAATGGTAGCAACTAGAAAAAACACAAATGTCTTTCAACAGGTGAATAGTTAAATAATATAATTCTACAAAGGAAGAAAAAGTGATGAACCACTTTCAGATGCAACAATATGTATGATTCCCTAAAACTTGATGAATGAATACCCCAGAGACAAAAGAGTAAATTCCATGTGATTTTACTCATACAAAGTTCTAAATTAGTCATATCTTATTTCTAGTGACAGAAAGCAGATTAATGATTGCTTGGAGCTTGCAGTGGGGAATTGTGGTAAATTGATTGCCAAAGGGCAGGAGGAGACTTTAAGGTGATAGAAATTTTCTATATCTTGATGGGGGTAAATTAGCATCATAGTTATTAGCATATGACAGTCTAGAGGTTTAATAATTTATAAAATATTGTTATACATTGTATAAACATTTAAAGAGCTACTTTGAAGTATAGTGAAAACAAGGTAGCACTTATCCTTAGAGTGAAACTATATTCATAAAGGTTTCCACAACCATCTTATTGATAAGTCTGTAATTTGATGTTATAGGGTATATACCTTTGTCAGAAATCAATAAAGTATATACTCAAAATTGTGCTTTTTATTTAATGTAAACTATATCTCAAAAGAGTAAATTAAAAAAGAAAAGTGAAGTTCGCATATGTTGGAATAGTTGTCTTTATAACAGAGGAAATGGTCAGATTCTTCACTATGTGGGTCTATTGTGTTTTTGTTACTCAGCTATTAATTGATTCAAATTTAAATACATTTTTTGGAAGTTGTTTTTAAAGATTAGACTAAATAAATGCACAATAAGGCTTTATTAAATTAATGACTTCTAAGAGATGGAGGGTCATTTGAAGAACTAGATAGAATCTCTGGCATGGAATGTATAGGAGTAAAAAGTTTGAAGAATAATTTTAGGCATTACTTCTTCTTAGAAGGTTAGAGAAAGAAGTATACCTAGAAGAAAAAAGAGAAATATCAAGAGAGATGCTACAATAGTAGAACAGTATTAATCTATACTAATAGAAAAAATTTTGAATGTTAAAGAATTTCAAGAGATTTTCCAGAGAAGACTAGAAAAGTGGTTGTTCAGGAGCTATGGAGGAATTAATAAGACGGTTTTGGAAAACTTTATTTATTTTTTTGGCTCAGGGGGCTTGAACTCAGGGGCACTGTACCACTGAGCTATATCCCCAGCTTTTTTTGGCACTGGGAATCTAAACCAAGGGTGTTTTACCACTGAGAACATCCCAATTTATTTATTTATTTATTTATTTATTTATTTATTTATTTTTTCTTTCTTTCTTTTTTTCTTTCTTTCTTTCTCTCTCTTTCTTTCTTTCGCTCTCTCTCTCTTTCTTTCTTTTTCTTTTTTTCTTTTTTAAATTTGAGACAGTGTCTTGTGAAGTTGCTGAGAGTCTTAGTAAATTGCTGAGACTGGTCTCAAATTTATGATCCTAGTCACTGGCATTGCAGGTGTGTGTCACTGAACCCAGCTTGGAAACATTAAGACTCTAGTATCATTCTAAGAATTAGAGTGACTCCGTTTTCACTACTTGCTATTTTGAAGTAACTCTCCAAGTGTTTATACAATTTATAACAACATTTCATATAATTATTAAACATCTGTATTCTCATATACTAATAATTCTACAATTGTAATCTTGAATAGAGGTTGATTACACAGGGTCCCATGATTTAAAACTTTCTAGTAACAGATTATACAGTTTGCATGCAGTTGTAGATATGGCTAATGTTAAGTAGCCCCCTGGAACTAGAATGGAACCCCTAACTAACTCTTCAGCATTGTTTTTATAAAGCAATGACAGATCCCCCCCGCTACACACAGAGAAGTGGAGTTGTCAGATATTTTCTGCATCTTGTTCAGCTTAAAATCCTGTGATTGTCTTTATGCTTACTTTAAAAAATAAGGGTTTGCTGTATTCACTTTATTTTTAGAAGTTGTTCAGACATTCTTTGAAGTAGGCGAGATTTTAGAGGAGGGTTATGTTCTACTCTGGACAAAGGGTGGACTTTCAAAGCTCACTATTTACATCTTTACAGTTTTCCAAAACAGAGGTCTACAATTCCAAATAAAATTATAGAATCTGGTTCTGTAAATACCTCTTTTGCACAACAGAAGTTGATGCTGGAGGGAAGGCAGATGTTCTCTCACACACAATGTTTAAGTTTTGATCTTTATTGTAGGCATTAGATTTGGTTTCTATTGGTGCATCTGATAGGTTTAGTCATTAGGATCAATGCCATATCCATTCTTAAGTTCCTTCCATAAATTTTTATGTTCTGATTGATGAGTTTTTACATTGCTTAAGGCCAACAATCATAATTTTGATTTCAAATAAAATAAGCTTTCATTTTTCTCAGATGGAATAAGTGGTATAATGGACAGTTTTGGATTTCTCTGTTAGTGTTGGTCTGGGCCATGAACTAGTCAGAAAGTGTTAGACTTCAGATTGTAGCTAATTAGAAGAGATATACAAAATATTCCCTAGCTGAGTAGATTGTAAAACCACACACACACACACACACACACACACACACACACACACAGACTCGTGCATTGAATGAATTTCCATTCATTCTTGAAACTAGCTAAGATAGGAATGAAAGTATTGTTAAAGTGACATTTTTATTTACACATAATTCAATGGCTTTGGGGAAACATTTATATTTTTAAATGTGTTTTAGGATTTTTTTGATTCATTTAATGGCAAGTTACTAACTTTTAATCACCATTTTCTGAAGATAGGCATAAGAGGTACTGGTGTGCTATTACACAGTAGGGTGACTTAGATAAAAATAATGTATTGTACATTTAAAAAAGCAGGAAGGAAGGATTTTGAAAGTTGTCACCATAAAGAGTTGACAAATGTTTAAGGAAACAGATATGTCTATGGGACTCAAACATTACGTGATGTACCCATTTATTAAATATTATGTTACTCCATTAATATGTATAAACTTTTTTCCAGATGTCAGTTTAAAATAAAGTTAATTAAAATCATGTAACAGGTATTATCATTTTTATTATAATAATTTAACGCCTTTAACAATTTTTTCAGAATTTTTAAATATATGCTACCAGACTAAATATATCAATATTAGTCCAGTAAAATATAAAAACATATATTAGTATGACTGATTATATATGAATAAGTTCTGAATTATTGCTGAGGGCCTCACTTAAATTGCTGAGCCTGGCCTCGAATTTGTAATCTTCCTATTTCAAACTCCCAAGTTGCTGAGATTGCAGTATGTTCCACCAAACCCGGCACATACTCCTTCTTTACTGAGGACATTTTTTTCTCTTTCTTTTCCTTTGTATGTGTGGGTATGGTGCTGGGAATAGAACTCAGGGCCTTGTTCATGCTAGGCAAGCACTGTACTACTAAACTACATCCTTGATCTCTCCAGAAGAGTAATACTAAGATCTTTATGGTTTCACATTTGTTTTTATAACTTTGTATAAGGAGTTGGCTGTGGTGTTACTTTTTTGTACTTGTTACAAACCCATTATTTCAATGAATAAATGGGACTGTATCCAAATAAAAAGCTTCTTCACAGCAAAGGAAACAATCAAGAACATGAAGAGAGAGCCTATAGAGTGGGAGAAAATCTTTGTCATCTACACCTCAGATAGAGCATTAATTTCAATATATACAAAGAACTCAAAACACTTAACACTAAAAACCCAAAGAACACAATCAATAAATGTGCAAAAGAACTGAACTGGAACTTCATAGAAGAAATATGAATGGTCAAAAATATATGAAAAATGTTCAATATATCTAGCAATTAGAGAAATGCACATTAAAACTACACTCAGACTCCATCTTAGAATAGCAATTATCAATAATACAAGTAACAATAAATGTTGATGAGGATGTGGGGAAAAATGTTGACCCATACACTGCTGGTGGGACTGCAAATTGGTGCAACTACTCTCGAAAGCAGTATGGAGACTCCTCAGAAAACTTGGAATGGAACCTTTATTTGACCCAGGTATCCTACTCCTCCCTCGGTCTATACCCAAGGGACTTAAAATCAGCATACTATAGTGACTCAGCCACATGTTATAGCATCTCAATTCACAATAGCTAAACTATGAAACCAATCTAGATGCCCTTCAATAGATGAATGGATAAAGAAAATGTGGTATATATAAACAATGGAATATTACTCAGCCTTAAAGAAGAATGATATTATGGGATTTGCTGATAAATGGATGGAACTGGAGATTATTATGCTAAATGAAATAAACCAGATCCCAAGATGTCAAAGGCTAAATATTTCCTATGATAAATGGAAACTAGTCTAAAATGAGAGAGAGAGAGAGAGAGAGAGAGAGAGAGAGAGAGAGAGAGAGAGAGAGAGAGAGAAACTGGTGGGGGGAATTCTATTAATGTAGAAAGACCAGTGGGGTAGACAAAGGGGATTGAGGGGGAGGGGAGGAGGGACAGGGTAAGGGAAGAACAGTGGAATAAATCTGACCTAATTTTCCCCTGTACATATATAAATATACCATAGTGAATCTCACCATCTAGTACATCCACAAGAAATTAATTACAAAAAAACTATAGGTAGATAGCTATCAGAACAGTGGAATGGAGAGAACTGGGGGAGGGAGGAGAGGAGGGGAAAGTCAGTTTTGAAAACAGAATTACAACAAATTATATTCCAGGTTTTTATAGTTATATAATAATGAATCCTAATGTTATGTATAACCAAAAAGAACCAATAAAAATTGAAAAAAAATAATGATTTATTTTTATCCTTATTTAATTAACGAGAAGATTGAAACAGAGGGATTGGACACCTTTATCCAGTATGACACAGTCAATAAGTGATCTTTAATCTGAGCCTCATCTTTCTTCCTAATGCCATTTTCTTGCCTCCAATAATAGATAGGATTTGTAAATTTTGATGATATCAAACTATTTTTCTTTGTCCTATTTTATATTATTTTCTGGGTGTGGGTGGTCCTGGGTCAGCTGATGTTGATCCACTCTGAAGGAAGCCAAAGGTCTCCAGGTATACTTTGACCCAGATAAGGCAGTGATAGAAATAAAATAAAAAAGAAATAAAATAGTAAAGCTCTATTTTCTTCTCTTAGGGATGTGTTGATACATTTATATTAGCAGGCAGTCATAGTGTTTCACACTGTTAATACAAATATCTTAGATTTCCATTCATATTTTGTTGCATAATTCAAAGGTTGAAGTGTTTATCAAAATGAGGTATTCTTTTTCAGTGTTCTAAAAATTGCTGGTATATTAGTTTACCAAACTAGTGCCCAAACTGCCCAAAGATTCTTGGAACTAAAAGAGACCTCAAAAGATAAGATGTGGCTCAAATTAGTCCTGACAATCTAGCTTTAAGGCATATTAGTTGTTAATGGGTGTTGAATACTGTTCCTATTTGACATGTAAAGCTATTTACAGTGAGATGATTCTTATTATATGGGAATGTCCAAAGTAGACAGGATCTAAGAGGTTTCCCAGTGAGTTTATGTCATTTTATGGATGAAAAATTGAAGCCCAGAGAAAGAAAATAATATGGATAAGCTCACACTTATTGTTGAATTATGCTATGGGATTTTTCTTTGTGAGTATAATAGTAGAATTTTAGATAAAATCATATGAAAGACATTACAATTCTAGCTATGAAATCTGAGAGTGTTCCCTTTCTGATTCCCCTAAGGTGAGGATAGGGTTAGAGTAATGGAGAATGTGTGTGTGTACACGTGTGGTGTTGGAGATTGCAAAACTATAATGGCTACTGGCTTCTATAAAAAAAAAATGGCACGGACTTGAGCATTTGACTTAGATTTAAAATGATTTTCTGCCAAGAAAGACTCATTTATAAGTTTTTGGCCACTGGCAAATGCAAGATAGGATCATTCTTGTTTCAGAGCCACCAACAATGTGTAGCAATCACAGTTCCTAACCTACTTCAGGGGTTAGGAGGCTGGAATACTTTCACATGGACACATCCTGGATTTGCCTAGAAGAAAATACATGTGTCCAAATACTTTCCACATCTGGATCCCACACTGTGAGACTTGGCAGTCTGCTTTAAAAATGTTGCAGCATTGTTAGATAACCTGCCAGGATATGTTGAAATGATACATAGTTTGGAATATTCCACATATGGGTAAGTATATAAGTCCTTAAATGCTGTTTTTCTTGTCCTTAATCTGGCAGAGAAATGTGTATATTCTAAATATACAATCAGAAGTTGTAGTAACATAGTTCGTATTTAGCATATTTATTCACCTTTGTTTTAATTTTATTTTCTGGGAAAGTGCCATTTAAAAGGTACATTGTTTAATGTAATGGCTAAGCTGCCTGGAAAATCTTGTATCCAGAGATTGTAATATATTTTCAGTATGTACAACTTTTTGCATAATTGCTATTACATTGTCCATTGTGAATTGCTCTTCTTTAGTAATAGTGAAGGCTTGGAGCACTGGGTTGAGAAGGATTCTGAAGTTTCTTCTGGGCTTTCAGTGGTAAAGAGTACCATGACTGATTAGTGATGTCTGGCATTAGTGAGAAAGGAGAGCAGTGAAAATATCATGTTAGAAACATGAACAAGAAATTTCTTTCTTTTTTTTGTGTGGGGAGGTGGAGGGAATTGATTATATTTTATTCATGGCAGACCATAAAAATGATACCAAAGAACATACAATTAAAAATTATTTTATTTTGCATTATCCTTCCTCTAGCTCCAGTTGCCACTCTTTAGAGGTAACTGTTTTTTCATGTTTCACAGTTTACATTTTTGTTGATTCTTTTAGTTATATATAACATAGGATTCATTCCAACATAATTATCAAAACATGGATATAATTTTCTCTCATTCAGTACCCAGTTCTTCCCCTTTGCCTCCCTTCTTCCCTCCTCCTGTTCCCTTTCCTCTATAGAGGAAACTATTGTTGCAAGTTTCTTTCAGAGGTACTGTATTCTTATAAAGTTATTTCTGCACAAAAATATATTTTCACCCGAATGCAGCATAATACATGTATTTTCAGCAATATATATATATACACACACATACAATATTTTTAGTCGTAGATGGACACAATACCTTTATTTTATTTATTTTTATGTGGTCCTGAGGATCGAAACCAGTGCCTCACACGTGCTAGGCAAGTTCTATACCACTGTATATTTTTAAAATATATTTTAAATATATATTTTATATATTTAAATATATATTTAAATATATATTTAATTTAATTATATATTTAAATATATATTTTAAAATATATTTTAAAATATTTTTAAAATTTTAAAATATATTTAAAATATTTAAAATATATTTTAAATTTAAATATATATAAATTTAAATATATATATATTTAAATATATATTTTAAAATATATTTAAAATATATTTAAATATATATTTAATTTAATTATATATTTAAATATATATTTTAAAATATATTTTTAAAATGACAAAGTTTATCTTGTTTTTCCACAATTAAAAAAATTAATATAATATTCCCAAACCAATGAATTGTAAATTTCAAATGGGCGAATTGTATGGTATGTGTCTTATTGATACAGTTGGATTAATATCTAACATATTTATTACTGTTTTTTTTTATTATTTGCCTTCGATTTTTGTACCTATTTTTGTCTTCCACTCTTTCTGCCTCTGTGGTTTCAACTCATCATTTTATATGCTTGAATTTTCCTACCTTTCTTAGCATATAGTTAAACTTAAAAAAATTATTTTAGTGACTTCCCTAGGGTTTGCAATATACATTTACAATTAATCCAAGTCCATTTTAAAAAAAAGTGCTATACCACTTTTGAGTAGTTCAAGTATCTTGTAGTAATAAAATATTCCTAATTTTCCACCCATTCCTTGTGTCATTGTTGTCTTAAATTTCACTTATGTCAATATATATAAACATAAATAACCAAATAAATTGTTCCTATTATTTCACACAAACCGTTATCTGTTAGATAAATTAAGAATAATTAAAAAAAGCCAGACACAGTGGCACAAACCTGAAATCCCAAGGGCTTGGGAGGCTTAGGCAAGAAGATTGTGGGTGCAAGGCACTGTCTCTAGATAAAATAAGGGTTGAGGGTGTGGCCCAGTTGGTAAGCACTCCTGGGTTCAATCCTCAGTACCAAAACCAAACAAATGAAAAGAATAAGAAAAAAAGTTTTTATTTTACTTTTATTTGCTCCTTTTTAAATGCTCTTTCTTTCTATAGATTTAAGTATCTTTTTCCCTCTATTAGATGGATTTTTTAAAAAACATTTTTTGCAAGTCAGGCCTTTTGGCAGCAAATTTTCTCAATTTTCACTTGCTTGAGATAGTCTTTATTTTGAAAGATAATTTTGCAGGATACAGAACTCTATACTAGTGTTTTTTATTTTCCTCTCAACACTTACTTTACTTCATCCTCATCTTGCCTCTGTGGTTCCTGAGAAGTTGGATATAATTCTTATCTTTAATTTTCTATAGGTAAGATGCATTTTCCTCTGGCTTTCAAGACTTTTTTCTTTATCTTCAATTTTCTGAAGTTTAAACATGGTATGCCTACTAGTAGTGTTTTTTTTTCTTTTTGGAGGGGGGTATTTATCCTGCTTGATGTTCTCTGAGCTTCCTGAGTCCCTGTGGTTTGGTGTCTGACATTAATTTGCAGGAAGTTCTCAGTCATTATTGCTTCAAATGTTTCTTGCTTTCCTTTTTCTTTCTTCTCCTTTATGTATTACATTCTGTTTTTTAAGTCTTTTTTATTTTGAATTTGGGGAGGTTCTGTTTCCATATTTTCAAAATCAGATTTTTTCCTCAGTTATTTTGTCTACTGATGAGCCCATAATAAAAGGCACTCATTATTTTAATTATTTATTTCACAGTATTCATTTTGATTCTTTCTCAGAATTTCTTTCTCTATGTTTTCTCTAAGCATACATTGTCTATCTTTTTTTAATGTGTGTGGTATCTGGGATCAAATCAAGGGTGGGCATGGTAGAGCAAAACCACTGAGCTATACCAGCAGACCTACCCATCTGTTCTTGTGTGCTGTGTACTTTACTCATTAGAGCCCTTAGCACATAAATTAATTGTTGTTCAAATTCTTAGCACATAATTCATTGTTGTTCAAATTCTTGGTCTGATCACTATAACATCATTGCTATATCTGAGTCTGGTTCTGATGTTTGCTCTGTTTCATATATATATATATTTGCCTTTTGGTATGCCTGGTAACTTTTTGTTGAAAGGTGGACATGATATACTGGGTGAAGAAACTGGTTATAGAACTTTAATAATATGGTGGTAAGGTGTGGTGGGGGAGGGGATGGGTTCTTTAGTCCTTTAACTAGGTCTTAGTCTCATTGACACTTTCTTTAGCTTCATTGTCATCATCTATATTTTCAAATATACAAAAGCAAATCCTCTTGAATGCCTAGACTGTTGGTTGTATACAATAAACACATCAGCAATGGAGTTATATTTAGAGAACACTTCTCTTAGATCTCTTTCTATGGTATACAAGTTCAACCCAAACACTCAAAGACAACATCTGGGTTCAGGATTTGCCTGAGTGCCAACATGACACCTTTGAATAGACATGGGAGAATGACTGTTGGCTGTGCTATCTGCAATAATCTAGACTGTAAAACCTGCTACCAGAACGTCTATGGGAGTGGAAGCAGTATCATGACTGTGACCTTGCATTCTTCTGGACCAATGCCTAGATTTAGATATGGACTCATATTTTGATCTAGAATGCCTGGAATCTTCCTTGGAGTGAGCCCTTGCAGGGGTGTGCCTTGCAGATATCCCTGATCAGTGAGCATTGTACATCTAGAAGCAGAACTGGATTCTTGGCCTAATGCTTTCTGATTTTAGATTATTTCTTGACTTAAATTTTATTTCTTCATTCTTTTGATTCAAAGTCTGACTTCTTTTCATCTTACCCACTTTACACAAATTGTTTGATATTTTACAACTGGGACTTCCGGTCTGATAATTAGCATGCATTTTTCTTTTTTTTCAACTTTCAGCTTCACTTATTCTTGAGCTTCAAATACTCAGTTATAAAACTTGTCAAATGACGACTTCCACATTTTTCTTCTTCAACATTAACCCACTTTCCATAATTCTGCTAGCCACTGTTACTCATGACTCTCTCATTGTAGTTCTGACTTGTTATTCTTCAATAATGAGTGAATTTGACCGCTTTTCATTTAATTAACATTTATTTTTTATTTCCTTTCAATTTTCTGTTCATATCTTTCACCCATATTTCTCTCAGTTTCTTATTGCTGACTTTTAGGAGCTTCTTATATGTAGAGGAAATTAGTTCTTTGTCAGCATGCATTACATATATTCATTTTCTTACTCTGTTATTTCTTTTGGGTTTTTAATAGTATTTTCTTGCCATGCAGAATTTCAAGAAACACTTAGCTGGTTAATTTATTAGTCTTTTGATTAATAACTTCTGGGGTTTGCATTATGCTTAGGAAGGCCATTTATTATTGTTTATATGTTTTTGCTTTTTATGCTTAAATTTTTGATTCATCTAGAATTTCTTTTGACATAAAGTTTAATCAGGGGCCCAACTTGATTAGTATTATCTTTTTCTTTCCTTCCTTTTCTTTTTTTTTCCTGCACTGAGGATTCAACCCAGGAGTTCTCTATCACTGAGCTACACCATCAGCCCTCCACCCTATTAGAAATTTTCATTTTGAGGCAGAGTCTCACTAAGTTGTTGAGGCGGGACTTGAACTTGTGCTCCTTCTACTTCAGTCTCCCACAATATTTTCTTTTCAAGTGGCTGCCCAGTAGGATTTTTTTGGTTTTGCTATTTTAACTAAATTCTTAAACATTTCCCCATTTCCTACATAGTTTTTAAATTATATTTTATTATATCAGTAATTTAATGGTAATATAATATTGAAAAGCTGTTAGAAATTTCTAACTTTTGTTATTATACATTAAGCTACAATGCCCTTCATTGAGTGTATCTTTTTTTGTGTCAAAATTATTATTGTGGGATAAGTTATTAAGAATGGAATAATTGAGTTTGGCTAAGTATGATAACATTGCTTTCCAAAAGTGTGGCAATTGTTCATCCTGCTATTGCTTAATAAAATCCCATTAGTTTGGGATGTAATTTTGGGGCTATTATATTAAACTGAAAAACTACATATCAAAGCTTGCTCTAATTGACGGTTATTTGTTTATTAGGGGGTATTAATATTTTTGGTTCATTTACTTTTTATTTATTGGGCTTTGTGGTCAAGCAAATCTGGTTTTAAATTATAGATCTGCTACTTATTATCTATGCTACCTTGGTATTTTAGCTGAAAAATGTATATAATAACACCTGTGGTATAAAGTTGTTTTGATGATTCTGTATGTGGTATGCAAAATACCTAATTTAGGAACCAATCAATGAGTGACTTCTATTATTTTCATTTAACTTTGCATGAATTGTCTATCATATTCATTGTAAAAAAGTTATTATGCAAAAATACAGTTGGCTAGATGAATAGTAGGATGGGGTACAGATTTATTAGCCATAAGACCTTGACCATAGCACTTAACTTTTTTCCTTTTTTCTTTTCTTTCGTGGACTTGGGGATTGAACTTGGGGGTGCTCTATCACTGAGATATATCCCCATATATTTTCATTTTGTGACAGGGTCTTAAATTGCCTGATTTGGCCTGGAACCTGCTATCCTCTGCCTCAGTCTCCAGAGTCATGGGAATTACAAGTGTGTGCCACCATATCCAATCTGAACAATTATTAAACCAAACATAATTTCTGTCAATTCAGTAGCTAGGAATATAATTGTAATATTAAACAATGAGGGCTAGGGCTTCAGTTCAGTGGCGGGAGCTCTTGCCTACCACATATGAGGCATTGGTTCAATCCTCAGCACCACAAACAAAATAAATTAAAGATACTGTGTGTCCCTCCACAACTAAAAAAAATTAAAAGGGTTGGATATGATAAAGACAGAGGGAAGATCAATGGAATAGAAGGAGATTGAGGGACAGGAAAGAAGGATGGGAAAAGGGAGGAAATGCATAATGAATTTGACAAATTATTCTATGTGCATGTAGAAATATTCTACCGGGATTTTCACCTTTATGTATATCTATAAGGCACCAATTAAATATATATATATATATATATATATATATATATATATATATATCTGTCTATCTATCTATCTATACACACACACATGGGTGGAAGGTAGATTAGTAGAGTACAAGAATAGGGGGAGGAAAGAGGTGAAGGAAAGCAGGGAATGGAATGGAAATGGAGTTAAATCATATTCCATGCATGTATGAGTATCAAAATGAATTCAAGTACTAGATATAACTATAATGCACCATTAAAAGCAAAAAATTCAGGAAGAATGGAAGGTAGTTATAAAAGAATATTTCATTAGAAATATGCTAAGCTTGGTGATATTTTACCAAGGGGATTCAGAAAAACTGTAAAGAAATTTGAGAGAACCTTTTAATGTGATTAGCTTTAAAGAGGCATTACTTGAAAATGTAAATCAGAAGTTATTTCTAGTCAATTGTTTTGCAGAAAAAATCTACATGCAAACTTAAATAAGTTTATTCTCACAGATAATCACTGCTTTTTAAAAAAATCAATTATAGCATAGAGATAATGTCACACATTTTTAGAAGTGACAATAGGGTTTTTTTTTTGGGGGGGTACCGGGGATTGAACTCAGGGGCATTTGACCACTGAGCCACATCCCCAGCCCTATTTTATATTTTATTTAGAGACAGGGTCTCTCTGAGTTGCTTAGTGCCTTGCTTTTGCTGAGGCTGGCTTTGAACTCACAATCCTCTCAGTCTCTGGAGCTACTGGGATTACAGGTGTGCACCACAACACCCTGCTGACAATAGTATGTTTTAAGGAAATGCACAAACTTTCCTTCCAACCAAACAACAAATTCTGTATATGCCATGACTATAAGTTTGTTTTCAAATTCTTCTTTTATGACAAATTTCAAGTCATATTTGAGGTTGACAAGGAGCATAAAATGTGCACTTTTGTATGATTCATTCCAACAGGTTTGCATAGCTCTAATTTCTTTCACATTCACCCATCCTATGCATTGCTGCCTAATCATTTCATAAAGGGATCAAATTGACATGATTTTCTGACTATAGCTTCCCCATGTTTGGTAGGCTAAATACAAACTCCAAAGGAGGCTTATAAAGGCCCTTTTAATAATACTTCAAAATATGCTTTCCCATCTAATTTTCTTCCCTTTCTTTTTTCCTCTAACTACTACTCCTGACACACAACTGGTTCTTAAATTTAGTATGCATCAGAATTACATCCCAGCTGGGCACAGAGGCACATACCTAAAAGAATTGCAAGTTCAAAGCCAACCTCAGCAACTTAGTGAAGCTGTAAGCAATTTAGTGAGATCTTGTTTCTCAATAAAAAATAAAAGGGGCTGGGTATGTGACTCAGTGGTCTAGCACTCTTGGGTTTGATCCCTGGTTAAAAAAAAAGAATTACGTCAGAAGCTCCACTGTAAATCCTTGAGCCATATCTCAAAGTCTGGCATTGACTTCCAGGAATTGGAGCTTTTAAAAAGCAAGGGGATTCCAAAACATTTGATGAACAGATCTCCCTTTGAGTAACAGCAGTCCAAGGCCTATTTTTGAAATGTCTTCTCATTTTTTCAAAAGTTCACCTCAGTTTATACCTCTTCACCCTTATATTCTTTCAATTAAATTTCCTTCTTCTTTTGTACTACATGATATACCTTATGTCAAACAGTCACGATCTTGCTAAAAATTATTTTCCCTCTGAAATCTTTGTTCAAACAGTGTTCTTTTTATACTTTGCATGTATGTTTGACATTGATATTTGTATTCATTTTTCTCAATAGAGTTAGATTTTCTTCTAAGGTTTGAGGCCTTGGACATTTTTTTCTCACTCCAGAGCTTGGAAAAGTGCCTAACATATAAAAATAGATGTCCAAGAAATGTTTTGCAAATGAATGAGTGAGTTGATGGAAATCTTTGGCTTTTACATTCAACATCAGAAATAGAAATATTATCTTAGAATTATTTGGTTAGATTCTGACTTAGGGCACAGACATTAAGCAATTTTTCTTAGGATGAACAATCAGGAATTTTGGCAAACAAATCATAAGGTTTAAATTTCTTTATTAATAGTCAAATGATCAAAATCTAGTTTTAATACTGTACTTGGTATAAAATATTTCAAAATTTGAATAGTGCAAATAAAGCTCTGTGCCACACAGCTGATGAATTTATTAGCCAAAGAGAACTTCAGATTGCATTTCATTACATGACTTTAAATAGATTGAAATGTTAATATATCAAAGCCCAATGATGACAAATGTTTGCCGTAACAGGTGGTATTATTTTGAATCCAGGAACAATGATAACAATGAAAACAAATAGGAAAAAATCTTTAGCTTCAAATTAGTGTCAAATATCCATATTTGGGATAAATTTTTCAAATGAAATGTCAAAAATTTAGGTTAACTGATAATGAGAATCTTTCATCTGGTCCTTTGTTTCAAATTAATAAAAACACAATTTAAAGTACAAAATTTTAAAATGAGAGTCATTCATTCACAAATAGTTATTGAGCTTCTATTTTGTCAGATTTAGCTCTAAGACTCAAGCATATATCAATGAATCAAAGAGGCAAAATTCTTGTAATAAAGTTACTTTCTTGTATGAGAGGAGTCAGTAAATAAAAAAGATTAAACATAGATTATACACATACATATGTTTATGTGTGTATATACTATGTTAGGTGGTAATAAGGGCTATGATGAAAGACAAAGTAGAATATTGGTGGTATTTTAGTTAGGGAGTGGTGGGAAATCCTCTTTAATAAGATGATATTTGAATAGAGATCTAAAAGAAGTGAGGGAATAGGTCATGTGGCTATTTGAGGAAAGAGTATTCCACATGGTAGAGATAGTATTTGCAAAGGCCATGAGGGCAGAGTGTTCTTGGGGAATAGGAGGCATACTGAGGATCCCAGTGTGATTGAAGTGAAGTAGTCCAGAATAAAGAAGTGAAAGATGAGGTCTCAGTAGTGGTGTGGTGTTGGTGTGTGAATGGGATGGTGGAAGGGTAGTGGTGGAAGAGGGTATCTATAAAGTGTGGACCTTGTATTATGTTAAGAGAGGTGTAGCCACTGGGTGCTTATGAATAATAAATGATATGACATTTATTTATTTATGTATTATCTGGAAACTCTGTATCTCATTCTAAATTCTTTATTGATTTTTACTAGTCTACATTTTAGGTAATTACTTTGTTTAGAAGCCAAAAAGCTTGATCAGATGACAGCTTAAGCAGTATTAGAAAATTATCAATCAAAATGATTATGTTTAATAATGATAGTTGTCATTCTTATTTTTAAATATCAAAATAATAAGAACCACAACAGCAGCAACAATAGCAGCAAAGTGCGTAAGTATTACCACTTATTTGATACTTGCTATGTTCACTCTACATTAACATATTTTCACATGTTCCTCACAATTACCTTTTTTTTTTTTTAGATTTATCCTCTGGCTTGCCTCTTTATTTTATTTTTTTTAGTTTTATTGATTTTATTTTTTTAAAAATAAAATCATGACAGTGGAATGTATTACAATTCTTATTATACATATAGAGTACAATTTTTCATATCTTTATATTTAGAGTATGTTCATGCCAATTCATGCCTTTATACATGTACTTTGTTTTTTTATGAGTATATTAAAAACAAAATCCTCTCATTATGTACAGCTATAATGCACCAATAAAAATGTGGAAAGAAAAAAAAGGAGATGAATGAATAAAAAAAATTATACCTTCACAATGGAGCATTTTTTAGTCATTAAGAAGAATTAAATTATGTCATTTGTAGAAAATGATTGAAACTAAAAGTTATCATGTTAAATGAAATTAGCTAGACACAGAAATATAAGTATGTATAAGTATCTCTTGTTTTGCTTCTTTTGTGGAAATTATTGTGTTCTTTGAAGTCCTTATATATTCTGGACATTAGCCCCTTGTCAGATGTATAGATTGCAAATATTTTTCCCATTCTATAGGTTATTCCTTCATTCTGTTGATTAGATCCTTTGCTGTGCAGAAGCTTTTTAGTTTGATGTAATCCCATTTGTTAATTTTTGCTTTTGAAATCATATCCAGAAAATCATTGCCTATAGCAATGTCTTGAAGTTTCTCCCCTATATTTTCTTATAGTACCTTTAGATCTTTATTTTCAGTTGATTGTTGCAGCTGGTGAGAGATAGATCATTCTTCTACACATGGACTTCCAATTTTCCCAGTACCATGCATTGAAAATATTGTCCTTTCTCTAATGTGTGTTCTTTGCTTCTTTATAGAAAAAAAGTTGGCTGTAGTTACGTGGGTTTGTTTCCAGGTTACCTATTCTGTTCCATTGGTCTACATGTCTATTTTTATGTTAAGGACTTGTGTTTTTAATCACTGTGCTGTATGACTAAAAGTGGGTAAAAGTAGATTGATGCATTCAATCTTTTATCATGAAATTGTTGTAACATGTTTTAAAACCACTTTATTCATTTTGTTATAAATCTATAAGCAGAAAGTTATAAGTGTTTGGAACCCTAAGTCCACTTAAAGTAGTAATATACTCTAAGTTCATGTAAACCTGTAGCACAATTACACTCTTCCTTCTAGATCGGTCTCTATGACAACCAGCCAGATTATTACCTTATTCTGTCCACATGATCCACATCTTGTTTATCTAATCTTTTAAACTGTCTGGCCTTGAGACCAATGATGACCCTGGCATGTATATCACTTTGAATGTGTAATATGTGGAAAAATACATTTGCTATTTCAGTCTGTCCCACACAAGTTACAAAAATGGCAACAAGGACAAAATACAAAGATGGATTGCTAAAAGAAAAAAATCAGAAGAGGGAGTGAAAAGGTCACAAGAAGGGCGAGGGGGACAGGAAAACAGGGGGATAAGACTCTCCAGTGACAAAATGGCACAAGTCTCACCAGTCTACTATAGATTCGAAAGGATCTTCTTTCATTCTTCTCTCTGAGTAGAAAACACTGCAGAGGTCTGGTGAACCTCAATTTTCTTTCCTCCTCATTTATCTCCTTATCTTAATTCTCCTGAGACTTTCTCGTATCACAAAGCCAAAAAGGGAGAGAAATTGTTTTGAAAAGTTTATTCTGTGAAACAAATTAGAATGTAAGCTCCTAGAGATTAAGGCATTTTAAAATTATCTCTATATTTCCAGTACCTGGTTCAGAATTTGGTGCATAGTAGGCCTTCAGAATATGATTGCTGAAAGAATCAATTCTTGAATAAAGGTTAGGCTATAAAGATGGTGTGGATAATGTTGAAATGAACTTCCTACGTAGGCACACAGAGGACTAACATTATAAAATGTTGAAACCAGCTTTCCAGTAATGACCATATTTTCTTCAATTAGCTGATGAAGAGGCTAATTGTTTCATTTCTTCACTCTCAATGTGCTTCCTACTCAAAGCTGCACATGCCTTTCAATAAAGGATGTTTCCCAGAGAGAGGAGGACCATTTTATTTTCTAGTTCCCATATTTAAACCTCATTAACTGGTCCAAATCAATGAATTATTTTCAAATTTACTTTTTAACAACTGAAGTGACAAACTTGTATCTTCTAATCTGTCTCTACTGTCCTTCCTGCCTCATGTATGCTGTCTTGCACAGTGGGAAAGCATTATTAAGTTGGCTAACTGGATACTTAATCGAGTCCACATTATTAGTTGACACTATTATTCACTTCTATTCCATAGAAGTGTCTGGAACTTAGAGTATTTGACAAGGGAGGGCTTGGGTTTTAGCTAGCCTAGAGCACTTGCCTAGTGTGTGCTAGGTCCTGAGTTTGATTCCCAGCCCTGAAAAAAAAAGATCAATAGGAAAACCAAATTTTTAGAAATACACATTCTTCTCAAAATGATAAATGTATTTTGAAAGTATAGGTCAAGTTATTTATGCATCTTTCTCTTATGTGTTTTTACAATTTTAGCTTTCTTTTAAGACTATCTCAGCACTCCAAAGGGATTTGTACAATGAGTTAAATTATGTAAACAAATACTTACACTCCTGTAATTCAAGTTCATTTTACTTTATTGACTTCATCTTAGCTATGGCCATTTACTTTTGAATTTAGAGTGAGTAAAGAAAAATATTCCTTAATAACAGCATTTTACTTGTGAGATTGACTCACAGTATATTATATTTACAAATTACTCTCATTTGTTGAGATAATATGCTAATCTCTTAGAATACTTTTTTATAGACTTTTACTCAGAGAGACCCAGAATGCCTAGAAGTCCCTCTGGTATTGGAGAAATTAATTCCTCTTGTGCTTCATATATACTAGGATGGTGTGTTGGAAATATGTTCATCTACATGTTCACCAAATGAGTGTTCAATTTACTGCAACTCATTTATTTATTTATGTGGGATTTGAGGTTCACTTTTATAGTTTACTGGTTGGTTGACATTGGGCAAGTTGTTTAACTCTCTATTCCAGTGTTCTCATTTCTCCTCATATATGATAGAGATGATAAACATCTTTCAAGATAGTTGCAAAATATTAAAAAAATGTATTGAGTGCCCAGCAGAGTGCTTGGTACCCTCTTTTATAAAAACTCACATTTTTAATCATTTATTTTTTATTAGAACATTATAGTTATATAGCATAGTTGGGTTCATTTTGACAAAACTATATATGTGTGCAATTTGTTTTATTCTGTTTCAGTACTTATTTTCCCACTTACTTTCTCTTCCTCCCCCTTGTCCCCCATTCTTTCTGTACTCATCTTACTTTTGCTCATTTATTTATTTAGTTTTGACTGGTGCTTTCTACATATATATGCGTATAGAATTATTTTGTTAAAGCAATTCTGTATTTCCTCCCCTTTCCCATCCCTCCCTCTTGATCCCTTTCTTCTACTCCACTTACCTTCCCTATATCTTTATGATACTCAACCCTCCTTTCCCTCTTATTTCTCTCTAGCTTTCACATATGAGAGAAATCTTTTGACCTCTGATTTTTGTGAGTGTGGCTTATTTCACTTAGCATGATGTTCTCCAATTCTGTTCATTTACTGGCAAATGCCATAATTTCCATTTTTATTTATGGCTGAGTAAAATTCCATTGTGTATATATATATCACATTTTCTTAATTTATTCATCTACTGATAGGCATCTGGATTGGTTCCATAAATTGGCTATTGTGAATTGTGCTACTATAAACAATGATATGGCTGTATCACTATAGAATGATGATTTTAGTTCTTTTGGATAAATACCAAGGAGTGAGATAGCTGGGAAATATGGTGGTTCTATTCTGAGTTTTTTGAGGCATATTCATACTGCTTTCCAGAGTAGATGTACTAATTTGCAGTCCCACCAATAATGTATGAGTGTGCCCTTTCCCCACACAATCACCAGTACTTATTATTATTTGTATTTTTGATAATTGCCATCCTGACTAGAGTGAGATGAAATCAGTGTATTTTTTTGGGAGGGGGTATTAGGAGCACTCAACCACTGAGCCACATCCCTGGATCTATTTTTGTATTATATTTAGAGACAGGGTTTCAGTGAGTTGCTTAGTGTCTCACTTTTGCTGAGGCTGGCTTTGAACTCACAATCCTCCTGCCTCAGCCTCCCAAGCTACTAGGATTATAAGCGTGCACCACTGTGCTGAGCTGAGATCAGTGTAGTTTTTACTTGTATTTACCTGATTACTAGAGATATTGAATGTTTTTTCATGTATTTGTTGGTCATTTGTGTTTCTTCTTTTGAGAAATGTCTGTTTAATTCTTTTGCCCAGTTATGGATTGGGTTTTTTTTTGGTGTTAAATTTTTTTAGTTATTTATATATTCTGTGTATTAATTTCCTATCTGAGGAGCAGGTGGCAAAGGTTTTCTCCCATTATGTAGGATCTCTCTTCACACTCTTAATCATTTCCTTTATAATTCACATTTTTATGTGTCAGTACCTTCCTAATAACCCTGTAGGCACTCCATGTCTAGGGAAATGAAAGGTGGCCTTCTGTTTACATAAAGGAACCAACTCTAGAAGCTATTTACATGATACTTATTTTTTGCATTAATGCCAAAGAAACTATATTTCTGGGAGTTTAATATAAATAATTCAACAGGAATATATAGGGTTAGGAGGAAAGTAGGCTAGGTTAATAGTCTACATGTTCATCAAATGAGTGTTCAATTTACTGCAATCTGTAGTCCACAGAACCATGCCTGTGAAAACAATTAAATATAACAAAAATAGTAATGCCAAAGTTCATTTAATTATATTGGTCTGTTCTGTTTTTCTCCACACAATATCTTTGGAAGTTCCAGGTAACAACTCATTTTTAAAATATAAAGCAATGTTTATGTTCACAAGAACATAAAAACACAAAACAAAATGAAAATAGAGGCTGGAGAAAGGGGGCATGAAGAGCAACTGTTAATAGATGTCAAGTTTCTTTTACAGGTGATGAAAATGTTTTGGAGTTATGCAGTGTGATAATTGCACAGCTTTGTGAATATACTAAAACCCAATGTACTGTACATTTTAAAAGGGTGAATTTCATGGTATGAGAATTATTTCTTGATTTACAATATAATTAAAGGAAGAACAATTTCAATCATGTGGCTAATATAAAATAAAGACAATGATACTGAAAGAATATACAGCAAAATAATTGTAAAGAATACTATCAATTTCTAGGTGTACAAACAAGCTGTTTTATTTGTAGATCCATTGCAACTTATTTGTAATAAAAATTGTGCTTTCAGGCACCAATTAAAAAACAATAAATAAATAGAAGGAAGAATCATAGAGTAAAGGAAGGGGACTGAGGGAGGGAAGAGGGGAGAAAAAGAAGAAGTACTGGGGACTAAAATGGTGCAAATTACATTCCATTCATGTATGGTTGTGATTAAATATGCAACTATCATGCACTAATAAAAACACTAAAAATTCTGCTTTCAATTGCAAAACTTTATTGAAAACCATGAATTGCACAGCTTTGTGAATATACGAAAACTTAATGTACTGTAAATTTTAAATTTATCTGTAGGATACATTTCTAAAAGCTCAAGCAGTCTCAGAATTCCTAATGACAAACCTCCTTTTCTCATTTCCTTGGATCTACCCAGAACTTCACCCCAACCTCCTATTATATTACCTTATCTTCTTTTTAAAAGTACTTTTTTAGTTGTAGATGGACACAATGTCTTTATTATTTATTTTTACGTGGTGCTGAGAATGGAATCCAGAGCCTCACACATGCTAGGCAAGTGCTGTACCACTGAGCAACAACCCCAGTCCTTGCTTTATCTTCTAATTCTAAGTCGTTTTGTACCTCAAAAAGTGAATGTATCCAAAGCTTTACAATTCTTTATTGCTTTTGTATCCTTTTAAGAGCTTTGGGGCTGGGGATGTGGCTCAAGCAGTAGCGTGCTCGCCTGGCATGCGCGGGGCGCTGGGTTCGATCCTCAGCACCACATCAAATAAGATAAAGATGTTGTGTCCACCTAAAACTGAAAAATAAATATTAAAAATTCTCTCTCTCTCTCTTAGAAAAAAAACTTAAAGGGGAGATGGGTGGGTGGGGTAAATGACCTTAAACAAAGCCAAGCAACCATTTGCTCTGAATATTTCCTCTGAATTGATGACCAGTTTTAGAGAGGTTTATTTTGCCACTTTCCTGATCTCCTGATCTCTAACTCTGAGAATTTGTCTGATTAATCAAAGCAGAGTCTGAATGACTTCTTGCCTGCCTAAAACAGGGACTTGACTACAGGCTCATCAGTAATAGTAATATCTAAAAGAATGTATGAATAGATTGGGACAGTTATCCCCACCCAAAAACAGGGTTCAAGGAGAAAAAAATTGGTGAAGAGAATGGCTTAGGTGCTTATTTTTTAATATTTATTTTTTAGTTGTCATTGAACACAATACCTTTAGTTTATTTATTTTTATGTGGTGCTGAGGATTGAACTCAGGACTTTGCATGTATTAGGCGAGTACTTTACCGCTGATCCACAACCCCAGCTTAGATGCTTATTAATCTGGCTTCTAGAATTACAACATCTGATATGAAATTTCCCAGAGCTGAAGTGAAATATACTCCCAGTTACCAGCCTTCCTGTTCTGATTACATAGTCACCAAGTCATATTTCCCCTGTTTCTTAATATTGGGAAGGAAATAGAGAATGCACATCAGATAAAGAGTGCAAGGTTTGTGGTCTTTGAGAAGTGATATATCTCTATCATAAAATAATAAATTAGCCAATATGTTAGCATATCAGTTTTGTGTTGAACTTGGTTGGTATAAGCCAAGAGAAAGTTTCTGTGCCTCAAGCCTAAGGATCAAATGCTGGACATAATTGTTTGTTGACCCAGTACCCTTTGAGAGATCCAGCCTGACAAATCTTCCCAAAACATCCCCACCACCTAGCAATGGTGTTTGAATATTGCCAGAATAACAGAGGTGTTTAAATATTGCCAAAATAAGTCGTTTGTTTACTATTTGTTTGTTTACAATTGATTAAATTGGCCATTTGGGATAATTTAGTTAAGCCAACCAATTTAGTCATATCAGTGAGGGGAAATGTTGAATCAGTTAATCAATATTTTGAATGTAAGCAAATAATATAGAAAGTTTTTAATTAAAAAAAATCTTTCCACCAGTGGAGTTATATAGCATTTGAGATGTATTTGATACAACTAGGGTGCCTTCTGTAAAATCTTCATCTGAACAGGATGCTCAGAATTGTAGGTGTCTTTGGGGAAAAGAAGAATTGGAACTCTTCCTTCTTCTTCTTTTCTTAGAACTAGATTCAGCTGGAAGCAACTGGTCTCAGGAATGTACTGACTCAGATGTTTCATTTATCTGACTACTGGATTTAACTTTGTTAACTGATTTAATAGCTCTCTCAGTCACTCTTTATGTGATGCCTAGATGGACAATTTGTTGCAAATAATCACTTACATTGGCCTTTCAATGGGTTTTTAGTCTTTTTTTCCTATAAAATGGTCATTCTGATCTCTAGTTCTAAATAGCAGACCTTATTTTTCCTTTGCTTTTATCCTGACATTTCTGTTCTTATTGTATTAGAAACCAGAGAGGCACAAATGCAATCTGCTAAGACTTACTGATAATGCAAAATTTCTTAACCACCTTTTTTTCCCAATTAAATAAGGCTTGCCTATGGATAAGTAAATCAAAAGACGATTGGTGTGAAGTATGTATGTTTGTGGGTATATGTGTGAATGATGTGTGTGTTGAATTTGTGAGAAGTGAAAATGATATCAGCCTGGATAGGAACTCAGAGAGGTGCCTGGGATGAGGAAAATTAAAATAGCTCTAAAAAACAGACTAAAAAGTAAAGACTATATATATTCAATCATTCCATGATCTGTATCTCTAAACTTTACTCCCTATAACCAGAGTATGTTTGGGCAGAATTTTGCATTTATCTTTCCTTGTTCCTTTGAAGCCTCATCTGTGTGTGGGAAGGATATAAATTTTTCTTATGAATCTTGTATCCTTTCAGCAGATGAGAATTACACAAGAAACAATAGGTATTCATTAGAAAAAAATAATTTAATGTGATTTACCATTGTTTAATTCTGTTAGCCCAGCTGCACTTGTTCTGAAGAGCTGCATAATTTATTCAAATGACCCAAAACTTTTAAGTCAGTCTTCCAACAACAACAACAACAAAAAATTACCACTGTCCCCAGGAGAATGATCTGTGTGTGTGTGTGTGTGTGTGTGTGTGTGTGTGTGTGTTGTATTGCTTCCCATGACTGACATTTATTTGAATCTCAAGTGTATTTACATTGTCGGCTTAACTGGGTGTTCTTTGCTGAATCAATAATATGCTGTATTTCTTGCTTTGAGTGGTGTGAATATTATTGCTATTCTTTTTTGTCTTCTTTTCTTAATTCCCTGCAGTTACAAAATTTTTTCTTCTGCTTATGAAAATTTTTACTCCAAAAATTATGAAGAAACAAAGTAAATGTCTTTTTAATCTTCTGGGAAATGTGTGCCTCTTTAAACTTTATTTACGTCAGAAGTTACTGTAATGAAGGACAAAAGCTCTAGACAAGGTCCCCTGCTCCTGGGGAGTGTTCAAGGCTAGGTCTCCTGGAGGCGAGCCTGCAGTTTGTTCACAAAGTTTATAGCTCACCTCCTGACTGTTTCTTTGCAAGGGACATGAAAGGGGGCTAGAAATAGAGCAGGGTGGGAATCTGACCCATTGTGACCACTCAGGAGACTCTGGCCTGGAAAATTCCCTTGTATGTCGCAAAAACAAACATTTGAAATGGAGGGAGAAACCAGGCTTAAACAAAGAGTGAAACCAGTTCCCATTTGAACTTTCCTGCCGATAAACATATGTGCCCGCTCTTTTGTTTCCCAAACATCAGTTTTTCATCATTTGGACACAGTTTCAACCTGAATTTGTCCAGAGCATAAGAAACAAATATTTTGAGATTTAATAGAGTGGTGCATATGTATATTAGATGCATTCTGTCGTTGTGCAAATTCAGTGTACTGAAAAAAATGCTATAATGGTGTTGAGCAAGCCTTTGAATCTTACTGTATTTTTCAGACAATGGTAACCTTTTCTTACTGCTTGTTTACTGTAGGATTGACTTTAATATCAATGGAGAAACAAATGTCAATAGCCATGTGCTTTGTCTCTGTCATTTGTAATTTTGTCCTCTGTCACCTATAGTCTTTTTTCCTTCCTTGTTCTTTCGCTGAACAACTTGCTTAGGTGCTTACTACTAATGGAAAAGATGCCCTCTTCTCTTTCTGCAGCCTGCAACCTGAATAAGTGCACTCTTATTGCTCATCTGAAAAAATGATCTGTAGTAATAATTGGAATCCTTTTGTCTGTTTAATTGTCTTGGGTTCTCTGGTTATCTGTACTAACTATAGAAAGCTATCTGCTTACACATTTCTCCTTTCTGGGGTTGCCATTTTCCTAAAAACATTAAGAAAAATGCAACCTCCTTTTCCTTTCTTTGGTGCTGTTGTGATAGCTTAAGAATGGTCAGTAGTGATTTTCTGAAAATGCTGCATGTTTTCTTCTGACAAGACCAAAGGTAAGATTAAAGGACCAGCTAGTGCTTCCTTCTGTAGTATAGAAGTTAAAAGCAGGAACTCTGACATTAGTTAGCTTCATTTGAAATTCAAGTATCCTCATTTAATAGCTATGTGATCTGAGAAAATTCATTTAAACTCTGTGCGTCTTAGTTTCTTGATTTGTAAAGCTGTGGTAGTAGAAAGCTTATAATAGTGTCTATCATGTGCTAGGTATAATTCTAAACACTATAAACACTTTAACTCATTTAATCTTTGTAACTCTCTGATGTAGGTAATTAATATTATCCCCATTTCTCAGGTGAGAAAAACTGAGACATGAAGAAGGAAAGTAACTTGGTCATGGTAATAGAGTTAGGAAGTGGTAGAGTTGAGCCTGTGAAGCCAGGTAGTTGGATTCTGGAGGCCATGTACTTACCAGTGTGCCTCTATATTAAACTATTAAGCATAAAATGCATTGTTTGTCACATAGCATTTATTATCATCTAGTATTATCATTAGCATCACCTCTTCTTGTCTTTCTTCATTTTATCATTCTTGCTTCTACAAGACTGGTTATATAAAGTTGATCACCCCACCACCACAAGGACTAAAAACAGCAACAAGAACAATAGTGATCCAGGCTGTAATAGCTGCCTATTCATTCTTTACCTTCTGTCCTTGGTATTTGAGCCACAAATATGACGGAGTCCAATGAAAGGAGGCACTAAAGGTTAATACCTCTTTTCCATCACATAAAAATTATATCCTTCTTATCTCCAATCCTCCAGCAATGAGCCAGCCAGAAAATGTTTAAAGCAAGGGAGAAATTTTTAGAAGTTGTTAGACTTCAAGTGATGTTGCTACCATTCTTTAATAAATGTATAAATTTTTAAAAGCACTAAAGTTTGTGAAGGATATTTGTGAACAAAGACTCTGCTACTAGCATAAATTCTCTGGTCTCTACTCCTTAACTTGCTTGAGAATGTCATAATCAGAGAAAAAGAAAGAGAAAATTCTGCAAGTAATTATATTCTTCTTTAAAAGCAAGCCACTGACTTCAAAATTCTCTAACACATTTGTGGAAACTTCATTTTTTTTGTTTGAGATTTATTTGAATGAGCTGTTATGATTGGAGACAGTGAGAATTTCAGATTAATGTTTTGCAGCCAAAAAAAAAAAAAAAACCTCTGGAAAGCTGGCAAGTGTTCATAAGTCAGCCCTAGAATTATGTAGGTTGAAGGCTCCCCAGTGGACAGACCGAACATATAAGAAGGAAACCAGAGATCTGGTGCTATTACATCCCAGAGTCTAAGAGACCGAATACACTCAGAATTCAAAGCATTCTTCAGCCTGAATTTTTAAGGTAAGTTTGAACAATTTATATATACTTTACTTGGAAAGTAGAATATACATTAAATGAAAATATTTTTTATGGACGAACTTTCCCTTTCCCTGTGTTTTAACACTGTGTTTTGCAAAACTCCTAAATTATTTAACTGCTGTTTCTCTTACAGGAGTGCATTTAGGAACCAGAAAAGCTGATTTATGATAACTGCTTTAAACTCAAGCAACCAGTAAGTCGTCAGTGGGATTTATTTTTTCATTCTTTCATGTTAATTTGTAAAGTCATATAAAGAAATGAGCTTTAGATAAAAAATGAGAGTTTATTATTTATTAGGAGGTACTTTGGTGACTATATTTTTAACTGAGTAGTTTATTTGTATTTACTTTAAAACTATATAAAGTAATAGTCTTTTCCTTAGTGTGTTTCTTTAGCTAATTTTTGTTTGTTTCAAAATAATGTTGCTAGTAAAAAACCTAAAACAATAATGTCTCAAAAACCTGAACACTGATTATAACATTTGAGAACAGTGACTATTTAGTTATATTCAACTGAAAAGATAGCAAAAGAAAAATGATAAGACTATATCATTATTAATCATTGATTTTCATTTCTTATTTCATTAAACAATCAAAACTATTTCTGTTTGACCCTGAAACAAGTTTCTCTCTTTTGTTTTCTTTTTCTTTTCCTAATTAAATTGAATTTTTTCTATTAAACAGACAAAACTTTAATATCTATATCTAAATCTAATTTTCTCTATTAAACTCAGAAGGCTTTTAGAAATATGCATATATGTCATAACTTATTCATAATTATAATTGTGAAAATAATGGAAAAGTAGAACTAAAGAGATTATTTTAAATTAGTAAAAGCCCACCACAGTCCCCCTATTCTAATGTTCCTTTCGCATATTGTTTCTGTCATTTGTACACTTATTTTTTTCCATAGCTTATGGTTACTTTTACTTTCCACAGCTATAATGCTTTGTATATAATTACTTGAATAAAGCATTTCTCTATGAAAGAGCAGTGTGATTTCTAGAAAGTATACAGACTGAGATAAATGATCAAGTGTTTTAAAGTATTAATTTTTCTTATTTTGGGTTTCTTCCTGTTTGGTACATACATTTTCTATCTCAACTAAACTTTTGAAATACTATTTTCTTTAAAACTCTAAAAACATGATAGAAAAGAGGTGCAAAAGGTAGTTCTTTTCCAGAATTTTTAGTTCCTGAAGCTGAATGTTTTACTTCTTGCTACTACTGAGAAAATTGTTTTCTTCCTCAAGAGGTAAAATACATTCTTATTTCACAGGCATGATCCTATTTCATAGTGTTTTCTAAAATCACTTACTTGTTTTTGCTTTTTTAAAAAAATCAAACCCAAAATGCTAACGAACTCAAATATACCTTAAGCTTTGTATGTGTTCTAACAGCTTCCTTTTTCTCCCCCACAGAAAGCGTACGAATTAGAAGTTGCTGACATTTCAATATGAAGGACAACTTCACTCTTGCCTCCATCAGCAAAAACCTTACCAGCAGTCTGGAACTTGCCAACATATCTGGCAACAATGAGTCCACCTTTAACTGCTCACATAAACCATCAGATAAGCATTTAGATGCAATTCCCATTCTGTATTACATTATTTTTGTGATTGGATTTTTTGTTAATACTGTTGTGGTTACACTGTTCTGTTGTCAAAAAGGTCCTAAAAAGGTTTCTAGCATTTACATCTTCAACCTGGCTGTGGCTGACTTACTTCTTTTGGCTACTCTTCCTCTCTGGGCAAGCTATTATTCTTACAGATATGACTGGCTTTTTGGACCTGTGATGTGCAAGGTTTTTGGTTCTTTTCTGACTCTGAATATGTTTGCAAGCATTTTTTTTATTACCTGCATGAGTGTTGATAGGTACCAATCAGTTATTTACCCCTTTCTGTCTCAAAGAAGAAATCCCTGGCAGGCATCTTACATAGTTCCTCTGGTTTGGTGTATGGCCTGTCTGTCCTCATTGCCAACATTTTATTTCCGAGATGTCAGAACCATTGAGTACCTAGGGGTGAATGCTTGTGTTATGGCTTTCCCACCTGAGAATTATGCCCAGTGGTCAGCTGGGATTGCCTTAATGAAAAATATCCTTGGTTTTATTATCCCTTTAATATTTATAGCAACATGTTACTTTGGAATCAGGAAACACTTACTGAAGACCAACAGCTATGGGAAGAACAGAATAACCCGTGACCAAGTCCTGAAGATGGCAGCTGCTGTTGTCCTGGCGTTCATCATTTGCTGGCTTCCCTTCCATGTTCTGACCTTCCTGGATGCTCTGGCCTGGATGGGTGTCATTAATAGCTGTGAAGTTATAGCAGTCATTGACCTGGCACTTCCTTTTGCCATCCTCCTGGGATTCACCAACAGCTGCGTTAATCCCTTTTTGTATTGTTTTGTTGGAAACCGGTTCCAACAGAAGCTCCGCAGTGTGTTTAGGGTTCCAATTACTTGGCTCCAAGGCAAGAGAGAGAGTGTGTCTTGCCGAAAAAGCAGTTCTCTTAGAGAAATGGACACCTTTGTGTCTTAAAAATGAGAGTGGAATGTATGCAATCAATATGGCTAATTGTCCTGAGGCCCATCAGAATTATCTTTAAATGGCTTTAGCAATAGAAGTCCCTCCCCCTTATCTAATCTTTACTCATTCTTTTAAAACAGGAAACAAAGTGTAACTAGATTTTATCCTTCAGTGACTTTCAGGAATTGTCCATTGTTTTTCTGGTATATTGGTTCAAGACTGTCATTAGTGAGACAGATCCATAACCCAGAAGTAATTGGGGATTTATATCAAATTATAATTAATCCTAAATTGTAATTAATGATTTGGGTTCATATTTCTCATTGAAAAATGCTGGCATTTCTTAGTGAGATTTTATGTCCATTTTTATCAAGTTTTTTCCTCTTGAACCAGGAACAGGTTTACATTGTTGCATTATTTACCAGGCAACATTGTAACAGAGATAAGCAGTAAATTGAGTATACTATTCCAATATAATAATATAATGGATTAGTACTGGATTATTCAGGCACTAGGCATATACTTTCTACTTTTAAAAATTACAAGTTCTATTCCTTTTACATTTCACGTGAGCATAGCTTTATACTTAAGACGTAGCTACATATCAAGCAAGGCTAGGAATATAGATTAAATCACACTTCTGCATTTTGGTTTATTTTTACAGTTATAGAAAATAAAATGAATAATAAAACAATTGCAATTGACACATATTTGAGTGTTCACTAAACTCTGAATAAGTACTTTTTAAAAACTTTCTATGTATTTTAACCATTGTTTAAAGGCTTATATTTTTTTCTGATAATTTTTTGAAAACTATAAACACTGTGTATTGTTATAAAATGTAAAGGTCACTTTTTACATCTCTGACCTTTTAAATGTGGTGCTTTGATATATAGAATGTTGACTTGATTTTTATTATTGATGTTTTGGTTCTAGGTTGCTTCCCAAAATATCTGGGTGGATTCTTTGACTTGTAATAAACTCTAAACTGGCATAAGAAAAGGTTATAGCAGAATGAATATTTGATTACCTCCTCCCCCTGGAAAGGGGAAAAGAGACCCAGCAAAAGACAAGTTTGGTGAGGCAAGGGACCTGACAGGTAGGGCTGTGCAATGTGGCTTTCAGAATACAGATCCTGGTGGGTAATTTTAAACTATATCTATGTTTACTGTTTGCTCCAGAATCTATGGGATTCTGTGGACTCTTTTAAACTAATTACTGGTTCACAGCTCTCCTACTCAGTACTATTAGAACTCCTAAGTTAGAGGAATACCTCAACTTTACTTAGATGAGAATATAAATTCTAATTTTACAAGTTCAAGATTTCATTCTGCACCCATATTATACAAGGTTACCTCAGACCTTCCTAGATCAATGCTTACCTGTGAGGTAGAATTAAAGCTTGGGATTTTTAACATCTCTGTCAAGTTCCAGGGCTATAGACAGAAGAATCCTCTCACACTATTTTTTGGGAAAGCCCCAATTTCATGTAATCATGTAATCATTTATTTTCAATAAAGCATTTAGCTAAATGTGTAATCAACAATAGCTTCACATTTTAAATGATTTTGTAATACATATCATATGAATAAAATCCTTTATGGGAAGATCATGTGTGTTTATTATTATTTTATATTCACTACTTCCAAGTATAGATTCTTACCTTCTCTTCTATTGGTACCTTTTATTCAATCCTCACTAATACTTCTCAGTTTCAGCCTTTATCATTACTCACCTGGTCCCTTGTCATAGTCTTCTAGTTTCCCTCTCCTGAGTATTCAGCCATAATTTCTGAATAACTATGAAAGCAAAACCCACATTTCTGATCATGGTTGGAATGACCTTAGAATATCTTATCCTGGGGTTGATTTTTCTTTGTCATCCCTCCCTTGCATCCCAGGTTCAAGAAACACAAAACATGTAGATTGGTGGTGCTGGGAATTGAACCAAGGGCTTTGTGCCACAATATATATTAAAAAAAAATTTAAAGTCTGACTCTCTTTCATGATGTTCTGCTTTTGTTCACACAACTATGTCCCTGAATACCCCTCCAATCATTCCCCCCTCCACAGCCTTTCATCCAATTGATGAACACCAATTTGACTGTCAATATTCAGCTCATGCTGTTTCCTCTACCATAATAATATTATACTATTATGACCCTGCCCGCCCCACCCCTCACCCTGGAAGTCCCCTTAATGAATAAAATTGCTTCTCTAGCTCTTGGGATTTTGAGCTTGGCCTCTACCTCCATAGAAGCCTTTTGTTTTTTTTTTTGTACTAGGGTTCAAACCCAGGGGCATTTAGCCACTGAACTACATCCCCGGCACCCCGCTTCCTTATACTTTATTAGAGATAGGGTCTCACTGAGTTATTTAGAGCCTTGTTAAGTTGCTGAGGCTGGCTATGAACTTGCAATCCTCCTGCCTCAGCCAGGAGTCTAGTCTGGAGTCCTAAATAGTTAGGAGTGTTTTTTTCTGGGGCTCAGAAGAGATGTCAATCGAGAGGATGGTGCAAGAATATGTCCTGACTTTAGAAATAAACCAGGGTAGATGATATGTCATCTTTCCTCTTTGAAAAATGTTAATTTCAAGTAAACTTTTCAGATAGAATGTGAAATTTATCCTCATTTGGTTACTTCCCAAAATATTATCTAATTTTTCCTTTCTTTTCCATGACCTTACCTTTTTTTTTTTTAAAATCATATCTAACAAAATGCCCAGGAACCACATAACAACAGCAATGACAAAGACAACAATAATAGCTACTATGAGGTGAGCATTATGTGCTAGGCACTATTTTGTATGTGTCATCCTATTTTATTCATACATTGACTAAATTATGTTCATTTTACCAATAAGGAAACTGAGGCCCAGATGAATCCTGACTGATCTTTAAATTTGGTTCTAACAGATGAATTGGGTAGTTTCAGTAGCAGTATTTAATACCTTATATATGAGTCCTAGGCTATCAAGTAGATATTTCAGAGATAATTTTATATAGTCTTTCAACCTTCATCTCTAATATTTAGAGCTCATAGGTAGGTGGTATATTTGCATCTATGAAGAAAAAAAAAAAAGAGGAGGCAGATGGATGAGGCTTTCTCCCATGCCCTCCACTGCTCTCTTCTTATGCTCCATGCTCTACAGAACCAAATGAAATAACCATTATACTCCCCTCTGTACTCCATATACAAAGCAAATCCAACACTTTAGACATTTCTTTGAGGAATAAATATGTACAAAAGAACTTTAGCTCTTTGAAATGAGATTTATATAGGATTACCAGAGAAATTTATTTCTTGCAACTTGCAGAAAAAAGTGTAACTTTTATTATGGGAAGGGAAATACTATTTTAATTTTTGTAAAGCTCCAAATCATATCTACTAATCCCTTTTTTCCTGATCTTTTTGATGTCTGCATCCACATGAGAAGACAATTACATTCTATTTGTACTTTTTTATTCTTCCCACTGTGATCAGAGGGTGAGTAACTATCTGGTAGCTTCATGTATCAACAAAACTCCAAACGTGGGGCTGGGGTTGTCAGCAGTAGAGTGCTTGCCTAACACATGTGGGGCCCTGGGTTCAATCCTCAGCACCACATAAAAATAAATAAATAAAGGTATTGTGTCAATCTACAATTAAAAAATGAATACTAAAAAAAACTCCAAACTTGGGGCTGGGGATGTGGCTCAAGTGGTAACGTGCTCACCTGGCATGCATGGGGCGCTGGGTTCAATCCTTAGCACCACATAAAATAAAGATGTTGTGTCCACTGAAAACTGAAAAATAAATATTTAAAAATTCTCTCTCTCTCTCTCTCTCTCTCTCTTTAAAAAAAAAACAACTCCAAACTTGACACATTGAATTATCATATACTGTGACAAGAACAAGAAAGGTTTAGGTAATAAAGAAAATATAAACTTATTTTGTTAATTACTAGATAAACTATATCATAATTGGTAATTTTTACAAAATAACAGAAATTCATAAACTTCCATTAAAAATCATCACTTCCCCTGCAAAAGATCAATGACCCAGAGCTGAGTTAACTAACCCACTCACATATACATACCTATAAAGGTTTCTCATCCTTGGAAAGAAAATTCTTCCTTTTTGAATTTTTTTCTGGGATGAGAGATTCTTTTAAAATTATTATTATTATTATTATTATTATTATTATTATTATTATTTTTACTTATTTTTGGTCCTGGGGATTGAACTCAGAGGGGCATTACTACTGAGCTATATCTCCAGTCTTTTTTACTTTTTGAGAAAGGTTCTTGCTAGGTTGCTGAGGATTACTGAGGCTGGCATGGAATTTGCAATTTTCTTGTCTTAACCTCCTGAATGGCTGGGATTATAAGTATATTCCATAGTATGTGGCTGAGAGAATTCTCTTTAAAATTAAAAAATAATTAGCATGTATTCCTTCCAATAGAGTCAATAATTATTGTTGAAAAATTTAACTATGTAACTAAATATTTGCTACAGACAATCACCATTTGCAGCATGAAGTAAGATTATTATAGGTATAAACATATATTTAATATATTTAATTGTATATTAGATTAATCTGTACATTATTTATTTTTCTCTTTATATACATCCATATTTATTTCCTTTTTTAATCTATTAGTCATCAAATATGTCCTTCATTACACTGTGGAATGGTTTTTTAATGTCTAGAATATTTTGATCCTAGGCTGCCATTTGGTTTACTATATAATTTTCTTACTTTACTCATTTGGTCTTTGTCTCCTATAGTAAGTTCAACATCCTCAGGGCTTTAAGTAATCCAAGAGATCACACCTGGTTACAATTGTCCAGTGGGGGAAAACACTGGAAAATCTGATAAATCCATTGGCTCATGCTCTGCAGCTGTTGTTGCTACATTGTTTAGCAGTTGGTCCACATGACAACAAATGGCTCAGTCTGGTACAGACCCCTGTCCATGTAAGTGCTCTCTTCACAAGCTACCTGGTATGAGAGTAAGGGAAAGAAAAAGGAAGGCTTTTTCCTTCTTAAAACTTACTCCTTGTTAAACTTACTCCCTTATAACTGATGCATGCCATAGTAGTCTTGGGCTCACACATTTGTTTTTGGAGCAGGCCTATGAAGCCAGGAGCAATCAACAGAAATCCAGCAGGAGGAACGTACCATATCAGGAACCAGTCTTCTTTTTTCTTAAAATGAATCTTTCCTGTGCAGCTGGAGTTACATTTCAAACTTATTCTTAAAAAAGGAGTATCCCTTAGTGAGAGAGGCAGTGATTAGTGGGGCTAATTCTGTTTATTGATAACATGAATAGGGGTATCTTATAAGATTCACAGTAACAACAAATATTGAATTCTTGGTTCCCTTCATTTAAAAAGCCTTCCCCACTCCACAAAAACCTAAACTTAATATTTCAATGTGTACAGGAAACAGATGGCATAGATCTATTTGAGTGAAAAAATTAAAAGCATTAGACCAATGTCAAGCTCCCCAAATTTCAAGTTATAGCCTTTCGTTAGACCAATGGATCCCTACTTACTCTATATTCATTTATGAAAAAGTACCACTGGAGTGATAATTCCCATTACAAAAAAATCTACTCTGATGTTTGTTGATGTTGTAGCACCTTGAAATATTTTCAGATAATAAATTTGAAATGGTATTTACTATATCCCAGAGAAACACAAAAATTGGTTTTACTGGGTATGATGTTATCAACTGTCTCCACCCCAAATCATGTTGAATCCCAATGCAACTGTATCTGGACATTTGGCTCTTAGGAAATAATTAAGGACAAAGGAGGTCTTAAGTGTGGCATTCTAATCTGATAGGATTGGTGGCCTTATAAGAAGAAAAAAATATCCTCTGTATCTGTCTCTCTCTCCATGTACACTGAGGAAAGTCTATGTGAGTGAACAGCAAGAAAGCAGCCATCTGGTGGTATACAAGCCAGGAAGAGAGCCCTCACCAGAAATTAACTTTCTATTGTTTAAGCTGCTCAGTTTAAGGTACATTGTTATGGTAGCCCAGCAAGACTAATATATAATTTGGTACTGAGAATGATATTGGTACATTTTAATTACACATTATAGTGGAAATCATTATGCCATATTCAAACATGCACATAGCATAATTTGATCAATGTCATTCCCCAGTACCTTCCCTTTCCCCTTCCACACTCTCTCCCTCTTATACATTAGCTACACTCTACTTATCTCCCATTATTATTATTTTTATCTGTGATATATATATATATATATATATATATATATATATATATATAAATTGGGATTCATAGTGTCATATTCATTCATGGACTTAGCATAACTTGGTAGATTCATTCTCTAATATTATCCCATTCTTTCCCTTGTTTCCTCCCTTTTGATCCCCTTTATCTACTCTGTTGGTCTTCCTTCTATTTTCATGAGATCTCCTTTATTAATTCCTTCTTTTAAAAGGATGAATTTTCTGATTGGTTCTGGGGTTTCTGGAATTTTGCTTTCTAATCTGATTACATTTAAAATCCCAATGATATTTCCAGTAGTAAAGAGAAGTGTGACAGTCCCTAACAATGGAGAAACACACACTATCACCATTGGATAATCCTAATCAATCAATTATAAGGAGCAAGGAACTTAGTGACTGTGATAGTTCACAAACATTTTTGGTGAATTAATGAATAAAATGAGATTGATTAATTGCTTCTGTTTCTGGACAAAGTGGGGAAAGAAAAGGATAAGATCAGGGATTTGAATTTGCTGGACAAGTGCCATATAAATACCCTTAAAATTTCTATGTGTACCTTGAAGGAGACATTATTTCTTACAGTTGCAGGCCTGAGATTGCTAAAATATAAAACCCAGCTTCTCACTCAGTGATTGGCAGAATTAAATGCAAGGTGAGCTCCCAGCTTCCTAGAATTTCTACTATTAAAGAGAGTATTAATTAGGCTATAACTAGATTGTATAGGTTGGAATGGTGAGCACACTGAGCCCCTAAATTCTGATGAGTCTTCTTTGCCAGTTGAAGAAAATCTCTTTATCCCCAGGGAAAGTGACCTCTCCATTCTCAGAGGAAGCAATTTCCTCATCCCCAGTAGAAGTGGCATTCCCAATCTCTGGTAGAAGCTTCTTCATCCACAGTAATATCAGAATTTCCACACCCATCTTAAGGAATCAATCCTTCATGGCCTAAGGAAATTGTGATGTTCTCCCAGTCAGTTGTCATGCAAGACAATGCTGAGTCTCCTCAGGACTCACTACAATGCCCCTCTTTGTTCTAGACTCAAGTCCAAATAGGGCCCTAAAGGTGATGTATGAAGTGTGACTTTTCAGGAGGTACATTATACTCCAAAATAACTATTTGAGTTTTCTAATCAGGACACATGTTAGAGTGGCTATTAAGACTGGGATAATGGTGAAAGAAACCTAAAGTTGGATTAGGCCTAATTTACTGACATAGGCTTACTAACCAGAAATTCTGCATTAAATGTTGCAGTCTGGGGGGTTAGAAAGGAGCTCTAATAGTTTTTTCCCCTGATGTGCTGAAAGATGGTCCAGAGTCAGTAGGTTGGAAATGTAGGACTTGCCTCGATTTAATGTAGAGAAAGGGATTCAAAGTTTGGGGGAGATCAAAATGTTAAAAATGAATCTGTCATTTAAGACCTATACAGTCACAATAAGTGCATCCATAAGACACAGCTTTTACCAATATGCTGAATTCTTTAAATAAATGGCATTTATCAGAAAACAAAAATGAAATATAAGTAGTGATCTTAAACACTTAACTATATTTAAACTTATTTCCAAAGAGAACCACACCATATTTTGTAACCACTCATAGAGAAATAAATTTTGAGGGGAACATTGGTATCCTTGAAAAGTTTTGTGATCATTCTTTATAGTCCAGACTCTACAGGGGGAATTGCAGTTACTGAATTAGGAAACCCAAATGCAATGGAAACAATTGTATCTATTAGGCAGTGATGAAATGGAAGCGCTCAACTGTCATAGGCAAAATAAGTGTGCATGCTTACTATATCAGATATGAGAGTAATAGGATTCCACACAGACCTGGTATTGGCTAGTTGATGATGATGTCCTTTTACCAGGGTAACTCACTTTTGGGGGACACCTGGACACTGCTTCTGAACTGAAACTAATTCCATGAGACCCAAAATGTCGCTAAGGTTTACCAGTCAAACTAAAGACTTAAGTGATCAATGGAGCTTTAGCTCAGGTCTATCTCACAGCAGGCCCAGTGGATCCCTGAATCCTTGCTATGGTAATTTCTCTACTTCCAGAATGCATATTTGGAGTAGATATACTCAGGTATTGGAAGAATCCCTATATTAGTTCTCAATGATAGACAACTCAATAGGAATATTGGAGAACTTAGATAGATAGATGAGAGTAATGGAAATACAAAAGTCTTTTTACATATTAGAAGATCCTCATTCTTCAATAGATGTCATTGGACCTATTGAACGATCATATTGAAATAGTATGTTTTGATACTTACCTTATATCATATATAAATATCAATTATCAGTTGCATAGATTTTGCATACTTAAAGTGAGATGTAAAATATATGTACATGGGGAAAGAAATAGGGCATTGTTGTGACCTTGGAGTTGGTAAATATTTCTTAAATTATATAAAATGTGCTAACTATAAAAGGAAAGTAATGACGAATAACATATTAAACCTTATTTTAATTGAGAAAATTTGTTCTTTTAAAGAAAAAGTTTATAGGGTGAAAAAAATAAGCCAGAATGGGAGACATTCTGTACATATATCTGAAAGATATTGTTCCATAATATGTAATTAACCCCTAGAAATCAATAAGAAACAGGTGTGCACTCCCCTGGCCAGCTCTGATTCTTTTAGGATAGTTTCTTAGAAGTGTGAAATTTGAAAAAAACTCGTTTTTACATAGAACTATGTTGCTTTTTATGAATTTTATTCCTAGCAGCAGTATTTGAAAGCTCTTACTCCACCCTTACCTACATTGTAAATTTGATATTATACATGATTACTTATTTTAATTTGCATTTTTTGATTACTGAGTTAGAACTTTTTTTTTTTTAGAAGAAGTTGGACACAGTATCTTTATTTTATTTATTTATTTTTATGTGGTGCTGAGGATCGAACCCAGAGCTTCACATGTGCTAAACAAGTGCTCTACTGCTGAGCCACAATTCCAGACCCTGAATTAGAACTTTTTAAACAGATATTTAAGAATATTTTTTCCTTAAAAACTTCAGTTATTCATTAGAGTTTCAGTATTTTTCCTATCAACTTATATGAACTGTTTGTTAAGGATCTTAGGACATCATAAATAATTATAAATTATAAAATTTATTTATATTTATAAAAACAGCTCAGTTGTTTGATTTTAGTTTCATTTGTGTTTTTAGAAAGAAAAAACATGCAATGTGTCTCATTTGTGTGCTTCTTGGTGCCTGGTGCATAAAATGTGCTCAATAAATATTTGTTGAATGATGTAGTCAAACAAATTTACTTTTCCTTCTCTAAGCATTGTGTTCATGCTTAGAAAATTATTTTCCATTTAGGAGATAAAATTATAAAAATTTAAAAATAAAATAAAGAAATAAAGGCACTCAACTCAGTAAAAAAATATGCAAAGGGAGATGGAGCAAGATAGCACTGAATAAGATATTCCAGTGAGCTCTCCCCATAGACATACAAAGTTGTGATTTCTAAGGATATAAGGTAAAGGACCATAGTGTCACTTTCACTATAATAAAATAAAAAGGATGCACTGAGAAAAGGTAGGAAAGAAGTTTCTAAAGTCACTCACTTCCTGTAATCCCAAGCAACTCCACTAATAAAGGGGTACTCACTTGGGGGGAGGGCAAGAGCATTAAGTCCAAGCCTGTACTTAAAATACAGTACAAGGTTCATCACAGTGAAAATCAGTATTAGCAAAACTTTTGTGACTCCTACCATCAGGTCAATACCTGTAGACTGAGCCTTTGGAACTAAGGTCCTGGTGGCAGAGATTGCTTCTACCACCCGTCCTCCAATACTAGGCAATACTGTGGGAAGCAGGACAGAAAAACTAGCTCAGCTCAGTGTGAGGCCTGACCTGATGAGACCAAACATCCATTAGAAACTGAAGGCCATGTATGGAGGCCAGAGCTCACAGACAGAGACTTTCAACAGGCTCTGATGTCAGATGAAGATATCTGCCAATGGGCAGATCTGAGTTTCACCTGTATTACTCAGTCTTGGAGTAGGATTGGGGAATACCCATATTTCTCTCAAGATTGTAGAGGTCTCTGTAGCTGTAAGACTCAGGTGTGACCCAGTTTAGCACAAGTCTTGATAAACAAGGGACTGTCTCCACCTTTTACCCTTCAATCTTGGCTGCATAGTTGTCACCAGGCCAGTGCTCACAGATGAGGCTTTAGAACTATTTTGGCAGCAGGCAAAGATCTGTGCCCCAGTGGGACAGACTTATGTTTTGGTTTGCATCACTGCCAGCTATGGAATGAGACTCAGTGTAAGTAAAGACTGTGCAGGTTCTTATGGCCATGAGATTCAGGCATGATCCAGCTTGGCATCAATCAGTTGGTGATAATCTGCTCTCATCAACTCTACTTCAACCTTGAGCAGCATAGCATGGTGCAGGACCTCATTCACTAGGAGTATGGCAGGGCAGTGTTGTAAGTATAAGATTTTGTCCTGGAACTTAGTGTGGGGCTGGCAAAACCTAACACTGGACAAATTCTAACATATTCCATCCCCAGGCCTGCCTGTGGATGGAACTCCTGGAACAGCTCCAGTGCCAGGGGAAAACAAGTGGTCAATCTATTAGACCTCTACTCCAGCTATTCTCACCTGTAGCAGTTGGGCCATGAGTCCACCTTAGCAATAGGCAGCCCATAGAAGTGTGGGCCTTGGTCCTAACCAAACATTGTGATGGTCTTAGTGAGTCATGGGTCTGACTCAGCTTGGAGCATGGGACTGATCTATCCATGTGACTCTGCCCAAGCCAGGCAGAATCATTCAGTGTTTGACCACAGGCAAGTAACTGTAGATGAGGCATCTGATCCTACTCTGGCTCCAGGGAGAGGCTTGTGTCCATGGACTACTCTTTCTAGGTACTCTCTTGTTTCTTTCTTAACAATACACCAATTTGGGTGAAAAACATGGGCTTGGATTGCCCAACAACCTGATTCTTCAATGCCCAGAACAATATCACATGCCAAGAAAAAATCAAGAGCTTCCAGGAAACCACAACTTTGCCCACTACACAAAATAGGATGCCAGAAATTAATGAGGCAATAATTAGTTTGTGAGAGCTATCAGAGAATTTAAAAAATTGTGCTAAGGAAACTCAACAAGTTTAAAGAAAATAAAGAGAAATATTCCAATATACTAACAGAGCAACTTAACAGATAGATGAAAGCAATTAAAAAAGAAAAACAGAAATTATTGAGCTGAAAAATACACTTGGTGAAGTTGAAAATATGATAGAAGGCATCAATAACAGGATAGATCAGACAGGAGCATTGTTGAACTCTAGGCTATTTAAAAACATAGTTTTTTTGCATATATTTAAAAAAAATTGTTCTTTTTAGATATACATGACAGTAGAGTGTATTTTGACATATTATACACACATGAGGTATAACTTATTCTAGTTAGGATCCCATTCTTGCAGTTGTACATGATGTGGAGTTTTACTGGGCATGTATTCGAATATGAACACAGGAAAGTTATGTGTGATTCATTCTACTGTCTTTCCTATTTCTGTCATCCCTCTCTGCCTTTCATTCCCCTTTGTCTAATCCAATGAACTTCTATTCTTTTGTCCCCCGTATGTATTATTTGTTAGCATCCACATATCAGGGAGAACATTTGAACTTTGGTGTTTTGGGATTAGCTTATTTTACTTAGCATGGTATTCTCCAGATCCATACATTTATAGGCAAATGCCATAATTTCATTTTTCTTTATGGCTAAGTAATATTCCATTATGTATATATACCACATTTTCTTTATCCATTCATCTGTTTAAGGACACCTAGATTTCATCCTTAGATTAGTGACTATCAACATTGATGTGGCTACATCAGTGTAGCATGCTGATTTTAAGTCCTTTGGGTATAAATCAAGGAGTGGAATAACTGGGTCAAATGGTGGTTCTATTCTAAGTTTTATGAGGAACCTCCATACTACTTTCCAAAGTGGTTGCTCCACCTTGCAGTCCCACCAGCAATGTCTAAGTGTACCTTTCCCTCACATCCTTGTCAACATTTATTGTTACTTGTATTGTCATTTTTTTTGTATTCTTGAAAATTACCATTCTGACTGGAATGAGGTGAAATCTCATTGTAGTTTTAATTTGCATTTCTCTAATTGCTAGAGATGTTGAACATTTTTCATAAATTTTTGACTATTCTTATTTCTTCTGTGAAGTAGCTATTCAGTTCCTTTGCCAACTTATTGATTGGGTTATTTGGTGGGTTTTTTTTTTTTGGTGTTAAGTTTTTTTGAGTTCTTTGTATAACCTGGATATTAAAGCTCTATCTGAGGTTCAGGTGGCAAAGATTTTCTCCCATTCTGTAAGTGCTCTCTTCATGTTCTTAGGTTGATACCATCCCATTTATTGATTCTTGGTTTTACTTCTTACGCTTTAGGAGTTTTGTTGAGGAACTTGGGTCCTAAGCTGATGTGATCTAGAATTGGGCCTACTTTTTCTACTAGTAGGCACAGGGTCTCTAGTCTAATGCCTAGGTCCATGATCCACTTTGAATTGAGTATTGTGCAGGGTGAGAGATAGGGGTTAAATTTTATTCTACTACATATAGATTTCTAGTTTTCTCAGTACCATTTTTGAAGATGCTATATTTTCTCTAATGTATGTTTATGATGTCTTTGTCTAGTATGAGGTAAATCTATTTGTGTGGGTTTATCTCTTTGTCTTTTATTGTGTTCCATTGGTCTTCATGTATGTTTTTTGAAAACACAGTTTGAGAAGAAATAAAATAAGAATGAAGAGGAATGAAGAAAGCTAATGGGGACTTAGGGTCAGTATGAAAAGAACATATATTTGGGTTATTGAGGTTCAAGAAAGACTTAAGAAAGTCAAAGTAATAGAAATTTATTCAAAGAAATAATAGCAGAAAACATTCCAAACCTAGAGAAGGATACAAATATTTAGGTACAGGTAGATCACTTGCCTAGCATGTGTGAGACACTGGGTTTGATTCTCAGCACAATATATAAATAAATAAAAATAAAGGTTCATTGACAACTAAAACATATTTTTAAAAAGGTTAACAGTCAACTCTGTCATGTCTACCTACATATATCTCAGCATCAAGCTTTCACAGTAAAAGGTAGAGGAAAGATCTTGGAGTCTGTAAGAGGAAAGAAACAACATTTAGAAGTTCCCCAATTCATCTGAAGGTTGAGTTCCCAGTAGAAATATTACAGTCCAGGATCGGACGGCATGAAGTTCTCACAGTACTGAAGAAAAAAATTGTCAGCCAAGAAAACTGTACTTCACTAAGCTATCATTTAGAAATGAAGATGGGGTAAAGACTTTCCGAAACAAACAAAAGCTGAGAGAATGTATTTCCACCAGACCTGTTTTACAAGAAGTGCTAAAGGAAGTTCTTTAAATTGAAAGAGAGTGACATTAATGAGGATGGTAAGTGTAATTACACAAGCAAATTCAGAATGCTCTAGTATTGTGTGCATGGTGCATAAACCATTCATAGATTTGGTAAAAAGTCTAAAAAACAATTAAAAGAAATAACTACCATTACTATGTTAAGTGTTATGTAATTCAGAAAGATATAAACTGGGATATTAAAAATTCAAAATGTGGGAAGGTATAGAATGCAACTGGAGAGTTTTCTTATAAGAGCATTTTTTTCTTGCTCTTTTGCTCCTGTTCTGATTTTTATTATCATGTCACTTGCTATCATTTCAAAATAGCAAGTTATACTGAAAAGGTGTTTTTTTGGTAAGCCTTATGGTAACTATAAAGCCAAAATCAGTAATAGACAAATCAAAATAATAATCAAGGAATAAAACACATTAATAGAGTAAATCACTTAACCACCAGGGAAGATTATTAAACAGGGAGAAAGAAAGAAACTACAAGAAAAGTAGAGGACAACTTACATAATAACTGGACTAAGACCTTACCTATCAATTATTAACTTCAATGCAAATGAATTAAATTCTCTAATTAGAAGAAAGAGGGAGTGACTGAATGGATACACAAACAAGACCCAATGATATCTTACTTATAAGAAACGTTTCTCACATTTAAGGATATGAATCTGAATATTGGGGGAATGGAATAAGATATTTCATGTAAATGGAGGCCAAAAGAAAGCATGAGTAAACATGCTAAGATCAGATAAAATAGACTTGAAAACAACTACAGCAGAATATACACTGATAAAAGGGTCAATTCAGCAAGAGAAAATAGTAATTATAAATAGATAACCAATATTGGAGCACTCCAATATAGAATGTAAGTATTAATAGAACTAAAGGGAGATATAAACTCTAATACAATAATAGCTGAGAACTTTAATACCCCAGTTTCCACAATGAATGGATCATTCAGACAGAAAATCAGCAAAGAAACAGCAGAGTCAAATTGAATCCTAGATCAAATGGACCTAACTGACATCTACAGAACGTTCCATCCAATAGCTACAGAATACACATTTTTCTCATCAACACATGGGATATTCTCTAGGATAGATCACACAATAGGACACAAAACAAGTCTCAACAAAGTTTTTGAAAATTGAAATTATATCTAATATTTTTTCTGACCACAATGCAATAAAGCTAAAAATCAATGAGAAGAAATCCATGAAAATACATGGAAATGAGAGTTTCCTTTTGAAAATTCAATGAATGAAGAAAGAAATCAAGATAAAAATTGAAAATTTCTAGAAACCAATGAAAATGTAGACACAACATATCAAAACCAATGAGATATAGCAAAATAGTACTGAAGCTGAGGCAGGAGGACTGCAAGTTCAAAGCCAGCCTTAGCAACAGTGAGGCCCTAAGCAAGTCAGTGAGACCCTGTCTCTAAATAAAATATTTAAAAAATAGGGCTGGGGTGTGGCTCAGTGGTGGAAGACCCCTGAATTCAATCCCTAGTATGCCATCCCCCCCAAAATAGCAGTACTGAAAGAGAAGTTTATAGCAATCAATGCCACATTAAAAAATATTTCAAACAAACAACCTATCATTGCATCTCAAGAAACTAGAAAAATAAGCATAAACTAAATCCCAAATTCGCAAAGAGAAAGAAATAATAAAGATTAGGGAAAAAGTAAATAAAATGGCTTTGGAAACTGTACAAATATATGCAAAATAAATAATACAAAAATCAATAAAATAAAGAGCTGGTTCTTCAAAAACAAAATAAAACAAAACAATATTGACAAAGCATTAACTAAAGAGAGAGAAGACTCAAATAAATAAAATCAGAAACAAAAGGAGAAACATTACAAGTGACAACAAAAAAATACAAAAGATAATTAGAGATTATTATGGACAACTATATGCCAGCCAATTTGAAAATGTAAAAGAAATGGACAAATTTTTTTACACATACAGTTTATCAAAACTAAATCATCATCAAATCTGAACAGACTAATGACAAATAACAAGATTGAATCACTAATAAAATATTTCATATCAAAGAAAAGCCCAGGGCCAGATGATTTCACTTTTGAATTCTACTAAACATTTAAAGAAGAACTAATACCAATATATGGAACAACTAATAATTACGTTATTCCAAAAATAGAATAGGAAGAAATTCTTCCAAATGAGGTCAGCATATCCCTGATACCAAAACCAGATAAGGAAACAACAGCAATAAAAAGAAAACTACAAGTCAATATCTTTGATGAACATAGATGCAAAAATTTTCAATAATATAATAGCAAACTGAATCCAACAGTACAATAAAAAGATTATCCACCATGATCAAGTGAGATTCATACCAGGTGTGCAAGAATGGTTTAATATATACAAAATAGTAAACAAGATACATCAAATCCATAGAACAAAGAACAAAAACCACATGATCATTTCAACTGATACAGAAATGGTATTCAACTTTTCTTCGTGATTAAAACACGGAACACGTGCCCCGCGTTCCCAGCCGGGAGCGACCCAGCGTCCCGAGCCCCAGCCCCAGCCCCAGCCACTACCAGCGCCAGTTTTGGCTTCAGCTGATTAGGAAGAGGAGGGAGGGGGCAGAGAGCGCGAAGAGGGAGGGGACCCAAGCCAGAGGGTCCCAAGTCCTGCGCGGTGTTGACATAGAGAAACTTTCCCTGTCAGCCACGGAAAGGCGCCCAGGCTGTGCGCGAGCGGATATCGGCGAAGACCCAGCAGCTCTCCACGCCCCTGCCCGAAGCCTGACCCGACTGCATCACTCAGCAAGGTACGGAAAGACCGTGATTTATCAGGGGGCTTCCCTGACTGCGAGCCCAGACTCCAAACAGGAGAGGAAGTGATAGAAGAAGAATTCTGTTGGCAGCTATATGATTGAAGCTACAAAAGGCCAAGTGTCCATATATTCTTTCAACTATATTTGAGCATATTCAGACAAACAGCTGTGACTCAGCACTAATCCATCCGGCTGAAACAACTGGTCAGCCCTTCTGATCCTACGGAGGTAAATGCCAACCGAGCCTTCATAGGTAGTGGCCACAGGTTTGAAACGGGGCTTGGGAGAGACAGTAAGGACCCACCCGTTGCATTGGTCACCTGGCAAAGGGAAACGAACTGTCGCCATTTGCAAGAGATACCACCATGGCAGACAACTGATGTCATCAGACTGCGGTGGAGGAGATAACTTCATTGAAACCTGCGGCTACAGGTGTGTAATTCCCTAGCCTTCCCTCTCCACACAGCGGGGAAACCTTAAGGGCCAATCCCAGCTCTCCTGTAAGGAACCCTCCCAGCTCTCCCATGAGCACGGTAGCCAGACCGAGGGAATTAGAGGTGGTGCGGGACTACCGCTCCCACCAGTGCTGACAGCTGAGGTCTCTTGCACCAGCTACCGGGGGTGTGGCTACCGGAGGGGCAGTAAAATTCGCTGAGGATTCTCAGCCCCAAGGTCTACAAACTTAGGGTCTGAGGGATTGGCAAACTGGAAGAGTGTGCCCAGTCATTCATGACAACAGGGCTCCCGGGAGCAGCAGACCTGGTGTGTACCCAGTATTGTGGTGAGCGGCACCCGTGAGAGGGGCCTGGCTAGAGGAAAAGCGGGGAAGTGACTAGACACAAGAGGACGCCCTAGGCACCCAGGATTGGAGACTCGCCCAGTCTGGGAGGAGGAGCTGCTGCACAGTGATTGGTTTCCGCGTATTGATAGGAGAAACTTGGCCTGGTGGTCACAGCGCCACCTACTGGAAGAGAAGTTAATCAAACTCTAAGACTGCATTTATTAGTTTTTTTTTTTTTAAATTTTGATTTAGGGTTTTCTTTCATTTTCATTTTTCTTTCTTGTTTTTTTAATTTTTTTTTACAATTTTTTTTCTTCCAATTTTAATTTTAATTTTTTTTATTATTTAAAAATTTTTTTTTCTTTTTTTATTTCCTGTTTTTTTCTTCTTTTGTCTTTTCATTTCTTTTCAATTATCTTACCCCCCTTCCTTGAATTCTGCCTGCTTACTCTCATTCTCTTTAGTGACTTTTTCCCTTCCCTTCTAATACCTTTCCTCCCAAGCATCAAATAAATTTATAGGAGTAAACAGTAACTCAGCAGTCAAACAGAACAAGAAGTAACATGAGCAGCTTCAAAAAGCAAGGAAGAAAAGGAGTACAAACAATGCAGGACAGCCTAAATATTCAGGAGACCTAGAGTCATCAGAAAAATGGTCATATAAAGAAATCAAGGAACACCTTAGACAGATGGAATGGAACCTTAAAGAGGATACGAGACAGCAAATTCAAGCAGCGAAAGAACACATTGAGAATGTATTACACAAACAGATAAAAGAAGAAGTTAAGCACCTTTATCAGGAGATAGAGATTATAAAAAAGAATCAAACCATAATCTTAGAAATGAAGGAAACTATAAACCAAATTAAAAACTCAATTGAGAGTATCACTAACAGAGTGGAGCAAGTAGAAGCCAGAACGTCAGATAATGAAGACAAAATATTTCATCTTGAAAAGAGTCTAGCCAACTCAGAAAGGCTGGTAAAAAATCACGAGAAAAACATCCAAGAGTTATGGGATAACATAAAAAAACCAAACTTACGAGTCATCGGGATAGAAGAAGGTACAGAGATTCAAACCAAGGGAATGAGTAACCTGCTGAATGAAATAATTACAGAAAACTTTCCAGAAATAAAAAAGGAAACAGATATACAAATTGAAGATGCATACAGGACACCGAGCACACAAAATCACAGTAGACCAACGCCAAGACACATTGTTATGAAGATATCCAATATACAGAACAAAGAGAAAATATTAAAAGCTACAAGAGAAAGGAGACAGATTACATTCAGGGGTAAACCAATAAGGTTAACAACGGATTTTTCATCACAGACACTGAAAGCAAGAAGGTCATGGAACAATGTATTGCAAACACCGAAAGACAATGGATGCCAACCAAGAATTCTGTATCCAGCAAAATTAAGCTTCAGGTATGACAACGAAATAAAAATCTTTCATGATAAACAAAAGTTAAAAGAATTTGCAGCCAGAAAACCAGCATTGCAAAGAATTTTGAGCAAAACACTACACGAGGAAGAAATGAAAAACAATAACCAAAACCATCAGAGGGAAGTGCCTCGGTAAAGACAGAGGGCGAGGGGAAAAATAATCATGGAGAAACAAACTAAATTTTTTTTTAAAAAAAGGATAAATAATCAAACATGGATGGAAGTACAAACCATATATCAATAGTAACTCTGAATGTTAATGGCTTAAACTCTCCAATAAAGCGACATAGGCTGATGTCATGGATTAAAAAAACAAATCCAACAATATGCTGCATCCAGGAGACACATCTGATTGGAAAAGACATACACAGGCTGAAGGTGAAAGGATGGGAAAAAATATACCACGCACACGGTCCTCGTAAGCAGGCAGGGGTGGCCATCCTCATATCGAATAAAATCGACTTCAAGACTAAGTTAATCAAAAGGGATAAAGAAGGACATTATATACTGTTGAAAGGAACCATTCACCAACAAGACATAACAATTATCAATATTTATGCACCAAATAATGGCGCTGCGACATTCATAAAACAAATTCTCCTCAAGTTCAAGAATCAAATAGACCACAACACAATAATTATGGGTGACTTCAACACACCTCTCTCACCATTGGACAGATCCTCCAAACAAAAGTTGAATAAGGAAACTATAGAACTCAATACCACAATCAATAATCTAGACTTAACTGACATATATAGAATATATCAACCATCATCAAATGGATATACTTTTTTCTCAGCAGCACATGGATCCTTCTCAAAAATAGACCATATATTATGCCACAGGGCAACCCTCAGTAAATATAAAGGGGTGGAGATAATACCATGCATTTTATCTGATCATAATGGAATGAAACTGGAAATCAATGATAAAAGAAGGAAGGAAAAATCCTACATCACATGGAAAATGAACAATATGTTACTGAATGATCAATGGGTTACAGAAGACATAAAGGAGGAAATCAAAAAATTCTTAGAGATAAATGAAAATACAGACACAACATATCGGAATCTATGGGGCACAATGAAAGCAGTTTTAAGAGGAAAATTCATCGCCTGGTGGTCATTCCTCAAAAAAAGAAAAAACCAACAAATAAATGAGCTCACACTTCATCTCAAAGCCCTAGAAAAGGAAGAGCAAAACAACAGCAAATGTAGCAGAAGGCAAGAAATTATTAAAATCAGAGCGGAAATTAATGAAATTGAAACAAAAGAAACTATTGAAAAAATTAACAAAAGTAAAAGTTGGTTCTTTGAAAAAATAAATAAGATCGACAGACCTTTAGCCATGCTAACAAAGAGAAGAAGAGAGAGAACTCAAAAAAACTCAAAAAAAAAAAAGAGAGAGAACTCAAATTACTAACATACAGGATGAAAAAGGCAATATCAGAACAGATGCTACAGAAATACAGAAGACAATTAGAAATTATTTTGAAAACCTATATTCCAATAAAATAGAAGATAGTGAAGACATCGATAAATTCTTAAGTCATATGATTTGCCCAGACTGAGTCAGGAGGATACACACAATTTGAACAGATCAATATCAATGGATGAAATTGAAGAAGCCATCAAAAGACTACCAACCAAGAAAAGCCCAGGACCGGATGGGTATACAACGGAGTTTTACAAAACCTTTAAAGAAGAATTAATACCAATACTTTTCAAGTTATTTCAGGAAATAGAAAAAGAGGGAGCTCTTCCAAATTCATTCTATGAGGCCAACATCACCCTGATTCCGAAACCAGACAAAGACACCTCAAAGAAAGAAAACTACAGACCAATATCTCTAATGAACCTAGATGCAAAAATCCTCAATAAAATTCTGGCGAATCGAATACAAAAACACATCAAAAAAATTGTGCACCATGATCAAGTAGGATTCATCCCTGGTATGCAAGGCTGGTTCAATATACGGAAATCAATAAATGTTATTCACCACATCAATAGACTTAAAGGTAAGAACCATATGATCATCTCAATAGATGCAGAGAAAGCATTTGACAAAGTACAGCATCCCTTTATGTTCAAAACACTTGAAAAACTAGGGATAACAGGAACATACCTTGACATTGTAAAAGCTATCTATGCTAAGCCTCAGGCTAGCATCATTCTGAATGGACAAAAGTTGAAGGCATTCCCTCTAAAATCTGGAACAAGACAGGGATGCCCTCTATCACCACTTCTATTCAATATAGTTCTCGAAACACTGGCCAGAGCAATTAGACAGGCGAAAGAAATTAAAGGCATAAAAATAGGAAAAGAAGAACTTAAATTATCACTATTTGCAGATGACATGATTCTATACTTAGAAGACCCAAAAGGGTCTACAAAGAAACTACTAGAACTAATAAATGAATTCAGCAAAGTGGCAGGATATAAAATCAACACGCATAAATCAAAGGCATTTCTGTATATCAGCGACAAAACTTCTGAAACGGAAATGAGGAAAAACACTCCATTCACAATATCCTCCAAAAAAAGTAAAATACTTGGGAATCAACCTAACAAAAGAGGTGAAAGATTTATACACTGAAAACTACAGAACTCTAAAAAGAGAAGTAGAAGAAGATCTTAGAAGATGGAAAAATATACCCTGTTCATGGATAGACAGAACTAACATTATCAAAATGGCGATATTACCAAAAGTTCTCTATAGGTTTAATGCAATGCCAATCAAAATCCCAATGGCATTTCTTGTAGAAATAGATAAAGCAATCATGAAATTCATATGGAAAAATAAAAGACCCAGAATAGCAAAAGCAATTTTAAGCAGGAAGTGTGAATCAGGCGGTATAGCGATACCAGATTTCAAACTATATTACAGAGCAATAGTGACAAAAACAGCATGGTACTGGTACCAAAACAGGCGAGTGGACCAATGGTATAGAATAGAGGACACAGAGACTAATCCACAAAGTTACAACTATCTTATATTTGATAAAGGGGCTAAAAGCATGCAATGGAGGAAGGATAGCACCTTCAACAAATGGTGTTGGGAAAACTGGAAATCCATATGCAAAAAAATGAAACTGAATCCCTTCCTCTCGCCATGCACAAAAGTTAACTCTAAATGGATCAAGGAGCTTGATATCAAATCACAGATTCTGCGTCTGATAGAAGAAAAAATTGGCTCCGATCTACATATTGTGGGGTCGGGCTCCAAATTCCTTAATAGGACACCCATAGCACAAGAGTTAATAACAAGAATCAACAAATGGGACTTACTTAAACTAAAAAGTTTTTTCTCAGCAAGAGAAACAATAAGAGAGGTAAATAGGGAGCCTACATCCTGGGAACAAATATTTACTCCTCACACTTCAGATAGAGCCCTAATATCCAGAGTATACAAAGAACTCAAAAAATTAGACAATAAGATAACAAATAACCCAATCAACAAATGGGCCAAGGATCTGAACAGACACTTCTCAGAGGAGGACATACAATCAATCAACAAGTACATGAAAAAATGCTCACCATCTCTAGCAGTCAGAGAAATGCAAATCAAAACCACCCTAAGATACCATCTCACTCCAGTAAGATTGGCAGCCACTATGAAGTCAAACAACAACAAGTGCTGGCGAGGATGTGGAGAAAAGGGTACTCTTGTACATTGCTGGTGGGACTGCAAATTGGTGCGGCCAATTTGGAAAGCAGTTTGGAGATTCCTGGGAAAGCTGGGAATGGAACCACCATTTGACCCTGCTATTGCCCTTCTCGGACTATTCCCTGAAGACCTTAAAAGAGCATGCTACAGGGATGCTGCCATATCGATGTTCATAGCAGCACAATTCACAATAGCTAGACTGTGGAACCAACCCAGATGCCCTTCAATAGATGAATGGATAAAAAAAATGTGGCATCTATACACAATGGAGTACTATGCAGCAATAAAAAATGACAAAATCATAGAATTTGCAGGGAAATGGATGGCACTAGAGCAGATTATGCTTAGTGAAGCTAGTCAATCCCTAAAAAACAAATACCAAATGTCTTCTTTGATATAATGAGAGAAACTATGAACAGAGCAAGGAGGAAGAGCAGGAAGAAAAGACTAACATTAAACAGAGTCATGAGATGGGAGGGAAAGGAAGAGTAAAGGGAAATTGCATGGAAATGAAGGGAGACCCTCATTGCTATACAAAATTACATATAAGAGGTTGTGAGGGGAATGGGAAAATAAACAAGGAGAGTAATGAATTACAGTAGATGGGGTAGAGAGAGAAGATGGGAGGGGAGGGGAGGGGGGATAGTAGGGGATAGGAAAGGTAGCAGAATACAACAATTACTAATTGGGCATTATGTAAAATTGTGGATGTGTAACCGACGTGATTCTGCAATCTGCATTTAGGGTAAAATTGGGAGTTCATAATCCACTTCAATCTAATGTATGAAATATGATATGTCAAGAGCTTTGTAATGTTGTGAAAAACCAATAAAAAATAAAAAATTAAAAAAAAAACAAAAAAAAGAATTGTATGCAAAAAAATAAGAGGGCTCATGTATAATGGCATAATTTGGCATGAACATACTTTATATACAGAGTTACAAAAAATTGTGCTGTGAATGGATAATCATGAATGTAATGCACTCCACTATTGTCATGTATATAAGAAATAAATAAAAAAGAAAGACAAAAAATAATAAAACACGGAACACATTGGGCATACAATGAACATTTGAAAAAATGTTCATCATTAACATCAGGGAAACACAAATCAAAAGTACAATGAGACATCACCTTACTCAAGTAAGAATGGCTAATATCAGAGACTAAAGATATCAAGTGTTAGCCAGGATGTTGAGTGAGGGAAAACTTGCACACTGTTGGTGGGAATATATATTAATATATTCATTATAGAAAATAGTATGGAGGTCCCTCAAATTAAAATTGAAAAATAGAACTACCATAAAATTCAGTAATCTCACTACTGGGTATGTATCCAAAGGAAATGAAATCAGTATATTGAAGAGACATCTGCAGTTATGTGTTCATTGATAGCTGAGAAATAGAAACATCCTAAGCATTCATCAACTGATGAATGAATAAGAAAATGTAATACATGTACACAATTGAATACCATTTAGACATAAAAAAGATTGAAATCCTGTCATTTGTGATGACATGGATAGAATTGGAGATCATTATGTTAAGTGAAATAAGATAGGCACAGAATGACAAGTACTGCATGGCCTCATTCATATATGGAATGCAAAGTATTAGATTTCATAGAAGTTTAGAGTAGGATAGTGGGTACCAGAGCCCAAAGATAGTGGGAAAGTGTGGGAAGGATTGGTACTGTTAGTTGGATAGGAGCAAGAAATTGGGTTACTATTGCACAACATGGTGATTAGAGAAAATTATTATGCAATTGTACTTTTCAAAATGCAAGAAGAAATGATTTTGGAAGTTCTCATCAGTAAGAATTGATAAATGTTTGAGGAGACAAATATATTTAATCTGATTTAAACATTATGCACTGTATTGCTTGTATCAAATTATACATGGTAATCCTATTAAGATATACAACTTTTGTGCTTTTGTGTATCAATTAAACATTTAAAAATATTTGAAACAGGGACTGGGGTTGTGGCTCAGTGTAGAGCGCTTGCCTAGCATGCATGAGGCACTGGGTTCGATCCTCAGCACCACATAAATGTAAAATAAAGACGTAGTGTCCACCTAAAAAAAAAAAACAACTTAAGAATTAATATACACATTTTTGAAACAAAATGTACATAATTTTTTAAACAACCACTTCACAATAGAGGATAATCAACTGGCCAATAAATATATGAAAAGTCCATCAAGTATATTATCCATTAGAAAAATATGAATTAAATGACATTAAGATGTTATCACACACCAGAATGAATAAAATAAATAAAAAAAAACAAACAAAACTCCAAAACCAAAAACCCATTTTTGTCAAGAGCTCAGGTAGAGCTCTTATATTCTTCTGACAAATATAGTTGTATTTATATATTTGTATAATTGTTTTGGAAAAGTGGCAATATCTACATGCAACAATATGAATGAATTGTACAAACAATAAAGAGTATATATTGTATGATTATATTTACATAAATGGCAAAAACCATGGTGTTGGAAGTTAAAATGGCAGTTACTTTTGTGAGCGAGTATGTCTAAGAGGGATGATATATGGTACTTCAGAGCCACTGATAATTCAGTAGTTCTTGTTCTGGATGATATATATAAACTGATAAAAATTATTGAGGGACAGACTTATCTATATTTTCTTGAAATATGTTAGCTTTAACATATTTAAATGGTGTTATAAATTTTGATACATGAGGATGATATATGTAGAGTGACTATCCATTGGTAACTACAGAAAACCCTTGAATTTTCACTTCCAAGAGAAATGCAATTTTAATTTGTTATAAATTTTCCATAAAGTTTATCTTTTCAAATTGACCTACACAAAAATGTTGGTAGCTTCTTTTACTTGTGGAAATCAGGATTTCCACACACTGGAGCTGGGAGTGTAAATTTGTGCAACTCTTATGGAGAACAACTTGGCAGTGTTATTCATAATCTTTCTTATATTAATTCCAGTTCCAGGAAATTATTGTAATTTTATGCTGGCATATGTGATCAACAAAATTTATGAAAGGACATTTATTTTATTTCAGAGCAAAAGATTGAAAATAATCCACATGCATATTTGAAAAGGAATTATATCTTAAACTATTTGATACTTTTTGCAATGTAAGACATTGTATCTGTTACAAAGAATGACACAGCTTTATACAAGCCAATGTGGGACAACCTTTCATAAATAATTTGCTCTCATTAGTTTATGAAGGATACATGCACATACACACACATGCATACACATGAATTTTTTTGATATAATATTATATGTGTACAGAGAATATCTCTTGAAATTGATGTAAGGAGCTGGTCATAATGCTTACTTACTCTGTGGAGGAAAAAGGTATATCTCAGTGACATGAGTGAGAGACTTATTTTTTCAGTATGTCCTTTTGATTTTTTAATTTTGCATTTTAAAGCTAAATGCAAAATTATATACATATAATATATGTATTATATATTCAAAGTTATTATGCAAAAATGAAATAATCCCACAATTAAAAAACAATTACATAATGGATATAGCTGAAGATTAGTGAATTGGAGAATGAGTTCTTGGATTCCCTCAGAAGTGAGTGCAAAGGTCACCTTGAGGTGAGATATGGATGTTCTAATACCATCTATTAAATGGAATATTAGGATGGAAAAATTATGAAAGAAATAGTAAAAGATACATTTTATGAGATTAAATAAAGCCTGGAGGATTCACTTTGAAAGAGCCAAGAAAATGAAGAATAATTTTAAAAGACGTATCTAAACACACCGTAGTGAAATTTCTGAATGTTAATATTAAAAACAGTTGCAAATAGAACAAGTATGATAGCTACAAAGGAAAAAAAATTCATGTAAACTCTGTGACATTGAATATCATAAGATAGTGAAGAAAGATCTTGTATGGATAGTTTAATTAGTTATGTCTTTGAAGAATGTAAACAGGTAATATCGTCTGAATATTTTTATCGTCTCAAAATTCCCATGTTGGCACATAACCGTGAATGTGATAGCTAAGAGGTGGAGCCTTTGGGAGGAGCTTAGGAATTAATGCCCATTATTGTGGCAAATGACTATCAAAAACTATTTGAAACCTTTAATTTTATATAGAATCAATGAATATGAATATGAATTTAACACAAAGTTATTCAGTTTTACATTAGGATTTTGGCATGGTAACCAGCATGATGTCTTAACAGTACAGAATACCTAAATCATAAAACATTCTCTATGGCAAGAACTACCAATAAAAAATGACAAAAATGTGACAAAAATATTTATAGTGTATATAATAGTAATTTGTTCAATATCTATGCTAAAGAGCTTCTACAAATGAATTAGATTTGAAAACGATTGATTATATTTGTAAATGGCAAATAGTCCAAAAGAAAAATTGGCAAAGCCATTTCACAGGAAAAATAATACAAATGACCAGTAAACACATAAAAGAGGCTTAACCTCATCGGTAATCAAGGAAATGTGAATTTAAAAAACAATGGAATTTTTTTACTTATTGAATTTTGAAACTCAAAAGGTTGCTAAAATACAGTGTGAATAAAGATTTCTGAAATGTTAATATTAAAAACAGTTGCAAACAGAAACAAGTGTGGTAGCTCAAAAGGAAAAAATGTTGTAAGCACTCTGATATTAAATATCAGAACATAGTGAAGATGTAGAAGTGAAAAGCTGTCTTAAATATTGGTTTAAAGCATTGATGATGGTATATACATTTAATAAGAATGTATATACATTTAATAAGAACTGTTTTGGAACATGTAATGGTCACTGGCTGATGCACTCTACTAGTAAACACCAGTGAAATATAACCTCTGTGTGAGAGAGTAAATTGTTAAAATACAACTTGGGGTACATTGATCCAAAATGTTTATTTCTTTAAATCTGTTATATAGAAACACATACATGTCACACACACACACACACACACACACACACACACACACAATATCTCACATTCATAACTGTTTCTTGCAGAAATTCTTTTGGTGTTAGGGACTGAACCTGGCTCTCATATATGCTAAGCATGTACCCTACCACTGAGCTAAACCCCAAGCCCCTAATTTTTTAATATCAGAATATTAGGGAGAAAAATTTTGTCAATAGAGAATGGTCAAATGAATGTGGTGACTACCCAATGCAAAGATAGCGCTCAGTTGATCAGGAGCACGGGGTGGCCAGGGTGCTGCCCGCCTGGAGTGAACTGAGGGCTGTGGGCAAGATATCCCTCATTTGAGACCTGGTGGGCAGTAGAAGGGAGGGATTGAGACTGGGAGCAACCCAGAGAGATCAGGATTGGAGAGGCTCTAGGCGGGAAAGTGAGAGGTAGAGGGAGAGGGAGAGCCTTCCACCACCCTGAGGGCAGAAACTCAACCTGGAATACACAACTCCACCTACTGGAAGAGAAGAAAATGGAATTCTAAGAGTATTTTCTTTTTCTTTTCATTTCTCTCTTTCTTTTTCTTTTTGTTTCTCCCTCTCTTCCTCTTTCAACCTCCTAATTTTTACTATTTCTACTGTGTGTAATTTACTAAATACATATATGTATTTGTTTCTATGCTTCTTATTGTCCTCCCACGCACTTGTCTACCCTAGAATACCTTACCTCCTGTCTATTCTCCTGCTACTAACCCCCTTCATTAGAGTTCTCCTACAAAGATGCTAAGATATATTAAACTCATAACCTCATATCTTTCCCCCTTAACATAATGTCCTACACCTGACCCCTAGTTCTCTATATGCCACCAGAAACTGTATGCCTTTTATGAAACTAATGACTATATTTTAAAAAATAATTGAACCCAACATTTCTAGATATAAAGACTAACTATAAATGCCTTAATAATAACAACAACTTGCTCATAGTTGATGTATTGTTGATATTGGAACTGTTAATATTGTTCTTCCCCTCAAAGAAGAGATCTTGGAACTATACAAGAGCACTACAAATCCATAGGATAAAAACAATAACACACCAGTCTCACAGAGCTGGAAAGAAACATGAGCAACATGAAAAGACAAGGAAAGAAAGTACCACAAACAATGCAAGACATAATTAGAAGAATTAGCATCTACAGAAGAAAGAATGAGAGATAAAGATTTCATGATATACATGATTCAGATGTTTTGGAGTCTCAAGGAAGAATTTAGACAACAAATACAGACAATGAAAAATCACTTTGACAATGAATTACATAAACAAATCCAAGAAGCAAAAGATCACCTCTACAGGGAGATAGAGGTTATACAAAAAAACAAAACAAAACAAAACAAATAGAAATCCTGGAAATGAAAGAAATAATAAACCAAATTAAAAACTCAAATGAGAATATCACCAGCAAAATAGACCACTTAGAAGATAGGACATCAGACAACGAAGACAAAGTATATCATCTCGAAAAGAATGTAGACAGCACAGCAAGACTGATAAGAAACCACAATCAGAATATTTAAGAAATATGGGATAACATAAAGAAACCAAACTTAAGAGTTATCAGGATAGAGGAAGGTATAGAGATCCAAACCAAAGGAATGAGCAATCTGTTCAATGAAATAATATCAGAACACTTTCCGGACATGAAGAATGAAATGGAAATCCAAATCCAACAAGCCTACAGGACACTGAATGTGCAAAATCACAAAAGATCCACAGCGAGAATGGTGAAATGAAGCATACTTAATCTTCACTATGGAATATTATGTGGCTCTTTAAAAAAATTTTTTTTTAGTTTAGATGTTTTAGATGAGCACAATACCTTTATTTTATTTATTTATTTTTATGAGGTACTGAGGATCAAACCCAGTGCCTCACACATGCTAGGCAAGTGCTCTACCACTGAGCTACAACCCCAGCCCCTATTATGTGGCTCTTAAAAGAATAAAAGTAGCACAAAACTTAGAGCAAAGGTATACATTAGAAAAATATTAAATTATTGGGCAATTTGTTTAGATGACTACTTAAAATACTATAAGAACTTAATATATACATATTTATGTAAAGTAAGAACAAAAGAAAATTATTCTTAAATATCAATTATTTCTTGCATTTGTTCATTTGTTAAGGTATTCAACAGATATTGTTGTAGCAGCTATTAAAGTGCCAGGCATTATACTAGGTACTTGTTAATGAAGCAAAACAGTAAAAGAAGTCCTGCTCAGGGAGCTTATTTTCTAGCTGTAGAAAATAGAGATTGGATAGATGATGGTTAATTTGCATTTTTCCCTTTGTATTTTTCCCTGTATGATTGATTTTAATTTTAAAATGAGCTTATATTCATATATTCTTATTGAATGAAAAATTAAAATATTAAAAACCTAGAGAGATGAAAATAGTTATCAAGTGAGTCTTTGGGGGTTAAAAGAGTACAGCAATTATCTACTCTAAATTAGTTATATAAACTTCCCCCAAATTAGATATTGCTTATACCTCTGGGGGATAAAGACAATAAGTGATGATAAGAGGTCTGATAGTATGATGGTAATAACTTCAATATGACTGTAAATTTTTCTTTTTTGGGGTTGTTACTCTAAATGGTTCTTTTTTGGGGCTGAAAAACATTTCAAATAGTAATAAATTTTGCAAAAATGATAGAGAGACTACATTAGAGAAAAGGGAAATAAAAGGTTAGAAGTCCTAGAACTATACAAATATATTCAGTAAGTGGAGACTTTATAAGAAATGATTTAGCTTTCTAGAGTAATTTTAAGATTTGTGAAATTCATTCAAATGAATGAGGTGGTGTATGCCTCTAATCCCAGTGGCTTGGGATGCTGAGGCAGGAGGCTTGGGAGTTCAAACCAGCCTCAGCAACTTAGCAAGGCCCTAAGCAACATAGTGTGACCTTTTCTCAAAAAGAATATTTATCAGCAAAATAGAACACTGAAAATAAGTATTCTTATACATAAAATTCACTTTATCAATATATGGTAAGTATTGATTCCTACACAATTAAAAAATTAATCTTCCATTATACCAAAAATTTCAAAAAGGGAAATACATATGTTCAAAAAATTTTCACTATTAATAAACAAAGGAATAAAAAAGAAAATAAAACATTGAGATACTACTTTTAAAAAATTATTGTTTGGTGAAGATTATAATGATGATAGCATGGTGAAAAATAGTTAGTATGCTTTCTGTAACTTCCCCTTTGCCTTAGTCTGTTTAGGTTCCTATAACAAAATAACTTAGACTGGATAAACTTTCAAACAACAGAAATTTATTTCTCACAGTTCTGGAGACTAAGAAGCTCAAGATCAAGTTGCCCACAGATTTTGTTATCTAGTAAAGACTTACTGTCATATTCACAGATAATGCTTTTCTCATTGCATCCTCACAATGGTAGTAGAAGGGTGAAAAGGGTCACTCAGGTCTATTTTACAAAGACATTAATCCCATTCATGAGGACTTCTAACCTCCTCCCAAACCCCATTTCTTACCTACCACATTGGGGTTATGTTTCAACATAGGATTTTGGGAGGACAAAAATATTCAAAGTATAGCACCTATATATTCTTCATAGATACAACTAATTAAACTATCCATCTGATCACAAAAATGTTTTCAGAAACCTTATTTACTACTTTCAATGACTGTCAATAAAACTTGAAACTTGTGATGAAATGTTTTTGACATCACATATATGTATCAGTTATCAATAATAGATGGCAATATTTTTGGTAATTTAATTTTTTCATTTAATTTTCTAAAGATATTTTATGAATTTGTAAGAATGAATAAGATGGACATCTATACATATAAAACAATAGCTTGCATTTAAATTACAAGATATTATTAGGAAATGTTATCCAAAATTTATTTTTCTAAGGTTAGAAAGAAAAAAAAACCCAAACCTAGATAATCTTATCCACAGAAAATTGTGATTTATGTGAAGAAAAGCCAAAAATTGAAAATTACAAGAGAAGACAAACACAGAGGCAGATCACAATTCAGCAAAAATGAATTGTTTCAAGTTGGTAAATAATTTTGAAGATCATTTATAAGTCTAATGTAATTTTTGTCTTAACCTTTTAAATAATTTATATTGAAGTATTATGAAAAGATTCTAAGGATCATGTGGAGAAATAAATACTGAGATTATCCAGGGAAATTTTGATTTTACAGATTCTAACTTCATATCCCTCCATATCCTTAATTTGGAATATGATCAACATGACCTTACAGATTAATGGGAAGAATAGATTATTCAGTAAATGTGCTGGGATAGTTGGTTAAATAGTTGGAAAATAAATTTATATCCTAAATTATAGTCTTTATATCAGATCTATTAAATAGTTGACTATGAAAAACAATAAAGAGTATAAGAAAGCAAATACTGACATTCATTTATTTCCAGTTGGGAAAGGACTTTCTGAATATAAACCAATGGAATAAATCATAAAAAATACTGATGAATAAAACTACACAAAAATTAAACACTTCTTTACACAAATAGTACTCCACAAATGATTTGTGCTATGAGTTTAGAGTGGAAGGAAGATTGATAGGCCAAACTTGTGTTTTAAAAGATCATTCTAATTGTTTTGAAGAATGGATATTATAGAGAGCCAAGAGTGAAAAAAGATAAAATATTTAGCTAGGGTTTGCAATAGTTTACAAGAAAGTGATTCTGGCTTGGACTAGGGGAATAATGGACATGGATAATTTAGGATACATTTTGAAAATAAGTAACTCTTTTCTAGAACCTTGGCTGTCAGTTAATTAGGAAAATAGGATAAAAGTTAGTGAGGTGATCAGGGTCAGTGGAGGGTTTAAACTTGCTAAAGGTGTAATTACATACATATAGTTGGAAGAGGAAGAGCTAATAAAGAGGAAGATGTTGAAGATCAGGAAAGTGTAAATACTACTCTTGATAGAGAAAAATATCTGTTTTAGTCAGCTTTTTTGCTCCTGTGACTAAAAGATTTGATCAGAACAATTTTAGGAGAAAAAGTTTATTTGGAGATTCATGGTTTCAGAGGTCTCAATCCACAGACAACAGGCTCCATTCCTCAGGGCTCAAGTTGAGGCTGGACATCATGGAAAAAGAGTGTGGCAGAGGAAAGCAGCTCACATGGTGATCAGGAAGTGGAGAGAGGTGTTGCCACATGCCTGATACAAATATATACCCCATAGCCACGCCCACAATGAGCCACTTCCTCCAGCCACACTCAATCTGCCTCCAGTTACCACTCAGTTAATCACATCAGGGATTAATTCACTGATTAGGTTAAGGCTATAACGCAATCATTTCTCCTCCAAATCTTGCATTGTCTCACATGTGAGCTTTTGGGGACACCTCATATCCATACCATAATAGTATCAGAGGAAGTGATAGTGGGATGGGACCCAGAACATCCTTAAATGATTTAGCTTTGATGGGAAGGAATTATACTTCATTTTATAAAATGGTTAAAAAAAAGGACTGGTACAAGATATTTCTATACTTGTAGATGGTATACCAAGAAGGTGCAGAAACACATGCCTAAACTCCTCTGGTGTGTGGGGGTGTTTTTGGTAGTGGGGTAAAAGTATACTAGGACCAATGCCATCTAAATGCAGATTATTCTTTGAGCCAAAGTTGGCAAGTTCTCTTTAGTGGATCTGGCAGGAAACTAGTGAGGTGCAGACACTTCCAGTGCTGCCTGGCAGACTTGCATGGAGGGTGTAGAAATCAATAAGAGTCTTCTGTCCTTGAAGGAGTGCATTAGGGTGCTGGGACAAAACAATGCTCACATCCTGTTCCAAGAGAGCAAGCTGACACAGGTGTTGAGGGATTCTTTTATTAGGGAGAACTCTAGGACTTGCATGATTGCCATGATCTCACCAGGCATAAGCTCCTCTGAGTATACTTTAAATACATGGAGAGCCAGGCACAATGATGCATGCCTGTAATCCCAGGGGCTCTGGAGGCTGAGTTCAAAGGCAGTCTTAGCAATTTAGTGAGGCTCTAAGCAACTCAACAAAACCCTGTCTCTAAATAAAATATAAGAAAAGGTTGGAAATGTGGCTCAGTGGTTAAGTGCCCCTGGGTTCAATTCCCCATACTAAAACAACAACAACAATGAAAACCATAATACTTCTAAGATATGCTGACAGAGTCAAGGAGCTAAGTTCCTACAGTGGGCTTAGTGGAGAGAAGCCAACTCGAATGAAAACAGAATAGATGGAAACACCATCTTTAATGGGGCCCTGATCACAGGAAATTTCTCTGAGGAGGAGGAGGAGGAGGAGGAGGAACTATCTTCCCAGATGTCCAGCTTTAATGAAGCCATGACTCAGCTCAGGGAGATAGAGGAAAGAGCCATGGAAGAGCTCAAGGAAATTATTCAGCAAGGACCAGGCTGGCTTGAGCTCTCTGAGATATCCAAGCAAACAGACTATGACCTGGAGACCTTTGTGAACAAAGCAGAATGTGCTGTGGTTCAGCAAGGCAAAGCCCTTTCAGCCCATCAAGATGTCATCAAAGCCTTGTGCCTGGTCATACAACTGGTAAATCAGGTTAGCAAACAAATAAACAGCAAGAGATGGCCCCAGTGACAAGTGCAAATAAAGATCTGTTTGGTTTCACACCAAAATGGGCCATAGATATGAATAGACATTTCTCAAAAGACATACAGATGGCCAAGAGGAATATGAAAAAATATTGAAATGCAAATCAAAACAACAATTAGATATCATCTCTCATCTATTAGAATGGCTACGATATGAAAGACAGGTATAACATGTGTTGGTAAGGGTGTGGAGAAAAGAGAATCCTTGAACATTAGTGGTGGGAATGTAAATTAGTATAGCTATTATGGATACCAGTATGGAGCTTCCTAAAAAAGTTAGTAGTAGAACTACAGTTTGATACAGACACCCAATTCTGGATATATATCAAAAGGGAATGAAATCAGTATGTGGAACAGATATGTGCACTCCCATGTTTACTGAAACAGTATTCAGAGTAGCCAAGAAATGGAATCAACCTAAGTATCCATCAGCAGATGAAGAAAATATGGCATATATACACAATATAACATTATTCAGCCTTATTTTATTTAGCATCAAGTCCCTCACTTTCATCCATGAATAAATATATATATGTATAAAATTTTCAACTAAAATAAATAAAAATGAAAAAATGAATTATCATAAGTTGAGATATAAACTATGAATAGAAAAATGTTTTCTTCTTTTTTTAAATGAAAGGCCCTGCATTTTGAATTTACAATGGACCCTTTAAATTATGTAGCTGGCCCTGATTAGGGCTCCTGAAGAGGGTAGTTAAGGTTTGGAATAATGCTTCAGGGGAATGGGAGATGGAATATATGATAGGATCTCCTACCAGTGTCCATGAATTTGGATTGGCATTAGTTTACCTTGTTATGTGTCATCTGTTTCGAAGCATTTGACATCACTTTATTCATTATTGGTAGTTTCAGTGATAGAAGTACATTACTGAAATCAAGGAAGCAGCCTTATGGAAGGAGGAGCCACTGAGCAATGACTCTTGGAAAGCATTAACCCTAGCACCAACAGAAAGAGTTCTCAAATTTCTGCAGTATTCATGTAGCAAACATTTAGCATTTGACTTTTCAAGGGTAATTGGTGCCTTCACCATTCCAGTGCCAGCTTTCCCTTGTTGTAGGGAAATGGAGGATGCAGATTCTGTTCTGTGTTTTGCTGTTTTTTTTTCAGAATTATCAGTGATTTTTCACTTCAGGCATAGTAAAAAATAAAAACAGCATTTTGTGGCAAATTTCAGTCTTTTCTGAAAGACCAAAGTAAGAAGCTCAATCCTCTTACATTCAGAAAGATTTGCTCAGATTCAAAAACTCAATGACTCATATTTGAAACATATATTTGCCTTTTCATCTTGAACTGGAAAGCTCCACTAAGATCACAAACTTTCCTTGCTTGACTGAAGCAGCAGCATTTTGAGAGGAGGTAAGTATAAACATTAATTTGGGTCGTGCAAGCTAATATCAGATTTTGCTTTTAGTCTGAGGCCATGTATTGGTTTCACTTCACCCAGAATCCCTCTAGGTTGGAGAAGAGAGGGGCATAACAATGCAATTTCTCAGTGATGTTATTCTGAACTACTTTATTATGCAGTTAGCAGTTTGGCCAGCATTGTGTTCAGTGACCTGCCTGATTCCTTGTGCACACATGCCTTCTTTCTTGCTTTTTTTCTAAATGCATTAGTTTTCATGACTCGAGACCAAAACCATTATTAAATGGGAAGTTTTTAGTGCCTTTGAAAGTGATTTTCTGGTCTCACTTGAGTTGTTAAGAGAACAGGCCAGCATCTAAAAAATCTGACTTTTCCAAGGAGAACAGTAGTTGAAGAGACAGATCAGTTGAGTACTCACTGCTTTAAGTTACTCTTTGCATCAATATGTAATTCATAGATGAAGGAAATAATGTGTGTCCCCAATTTGGGGTACTTAATCTAAGTCCCCTACAAACTGAAGGTTCATGCATTTCTCCTGTTTTAGGAAATATAAGTGGAGCTGTAACAGAAGAAACAAGGAATTCAATAAAAAGGCAAACTCAAAATCCTAGTGTTTCTGACTGGAGTGAGATGAAATCATAGAATAGTTTTGATTTGCATTAAATTAATTGCATTAAATCTGTATAACAGTTTTGGTAGTGTGACCATTTTGACAATATTATTTCTGCCTATCCAAGAGCATGGGAGATCTTTCCATCTTCTAAGGTTTCTTCAGTTTTTTTCTTTAGTGTTCTGTAGTTGTCACTGTAGAGTTCTCTCACCTCTTTTGTTAGATTGATTCCCAAGTATTTTATTTTTGGGGGGAGCTATTGTGAATGGGGTTGTTTCCCTAATTTCACTTGCAGTGGATTCACCGCTTATGTATAGAAATGCATTGTATTTATGGGTATTGATTTTATATCCTGCTAATTTTCTAAATTAATTTATTAGTTCTAGAAGTTTTCTTGTGAATTTTTTTATCTTCTAAATGTAGAATCATGTCATCAACAAATAGTGATAGTTTGAGTTCTTCTTTTCCTATTCATATTCCTTTAATTTCTTTCATCTGTCTAATTGCTCTGGCTAGAATTTCAAGGACTATGTTAAATATAGGTAGTGAAAGAGGACATCTCTGTCTTTTTCCAGGTTTTAGAGGGACTGCTTTCAATTTTTTCCATTTATAATGATATTGGCCTTGGGCATAGCATAGATATCTTTTATAATGTTGAGATATGTTCATACTATCCCTAGTTTTTCTAGGGTTTTGAACATGAAGGGGTGGTGTAGTTTGTCAAATGCTTTTTCTGCATCTATTGAGATGATTACATGATTTTTCTCATTAAGTCTATTGATGTGATAAATTATATTTATTGATTTACATATGTTTAATGAAACTTGCATCCCTAGGATGAATCCCACTTGATCATGGTGCATTATATTTATTTATTTATTTATTTTTTTAAGCTTACAAATAACAGAAATTTATTTATCAGTTTTGGGATCTGAGAAGTCCAGGATCAGGCCCCAGCAGATTGAGTTTCAAGTGAGGGCCTGCTCATTGATTCATGGGTCATTTTCTTCACTGTGTTCTCACATGATGGAAGCTCCAAGGGTCTCTCTTGGGCCTCTTTATTTATTTATTTATTTATTTTTGCATTACAATTCTTAATACACTTTTATACCATAATTTATCATATCTCTGATTGTATATAAGGTTGACACCAAATTCACATCTTCATATATGTATTTTGTATAATGATGAGAGTCTCCTTTCACCATCCATGCTATTCCCTTTCTCTAGATAGGGAATAGGGGTGGGAGGGAAAGGGAAGGAGAAGGGGAATAGCATTATATTTTAAATACATTTTTGTATGAATTTGCCAGAATTTTATTGAGAATTTTTGCATATATGTTCATGAGGGATATTGCTGTGAAGTTTTCTTTCCTTGATGTGACTTTGTCTGGTTTTGGTATCACGGTGATACTAGCCTCATAGAATGAGTTTGGAAAGGTTCCTTCATTTTCTATTTCTTATGGAATAATTTGAGCAGCATTGGTGTTAATTTTTCTTTGAAAATCTTGTAGAACTTGGCTGAGAATCTATCTGGTCCTGGGCTTATCTTGGTTGGTAGGCTTTTGATGTCATCTTTTATTTCATTGCTTTAGATCAGTCAGTCTAAATTATGTATCCTCCTGATTCAGTTTGGGTAGATCATATTCTACAGAAATTTGTTGGTGTCTTTTTAGAGATTTTCTATTTTATTGGAGTATAAATTTTCAAAATAGTTTCTAATTATCTTCTGTATTTCAGCAGTGTCCATCATATTTCCTTTTTCCTTATAAGTTTTAGTAGTTTGAGATTCTCTCTCTGTGTCTTCATTAGTGTGGCTAAGAGTTTATCAATTTTATTTATTTTTCAAAGAACCAACTTTTTGTTTTCAATTTTTTGAATTGTTTCTTTTGTTTCAAGTTCCTTGATACCAGCTTTGATTTTAATTATTTCCTGTCCTCTACTGCTTTTGGTGTTGATTTGTTCTTTTTCTAGGGCTTTGAGATATAATGTTAGGTCATTTATTTGTTGACTTTTTCAATGTTTTAACATATGAGCTCAATGGAATGAACTTTCCTCTTAGCACTGCCTTCATAGGGTCTCAGAGATTTTGATATGTTGTATTGGTGTTCTCATTTACCTCCAGGTATTTTTTCTATTTCCTCTTTGATTTCTTCTGCTATCCATTCATAATTCAACAACATGCTATTTAGTTTCTAGGTGTTGGAACAACTTTTATTTTGTATATTATCATTGATTTCTAGCTTCATTCAATTATGATAGAATGCAGGGTTTTATTTCATTTTTTTTGTACTTGCTAAGAGTTGCTTTGTGCCATAACATATGGGTTATTTTACAGTAGGATCCATGTGCTGCTGAGAAGAAAGTGTATTTGTTTGATGATGGATGAAATACTCTCTATATATGCCTGTTAAGTCTAAGTCATTGATTGTATTATTTAGTTCCATAGTTTCTTTTTTGTTTGGAAGATCTATCAAGTGGCGAGAGAAGTGTGTTAAAGTCACCCAGTATTATTGTGTTGTGGTCTATTTGATTCTTGAAATTGAGAAGGGTTGGTTTGATGTATGTAAATGCTCCATTGTTTGGGGCATAGACATTTATGATTGTTATGTCTTGTTGATGTATGATTCCCTTAAGCAGTGTGAAATGTCCTTCTTTATCCCTTCTGACTAGCTTTGGCTTGAAGTCCACTTTATCTGATATGCAGATGGAAACCCCTGCTGGTTTATGCAGTCCATATGAGTGATACGTTTTCCCCCCAAACTTTCACCTCAGTTTGTGGATGCATTTTCTTTTGAGGTGCATCTCTCAAAGATAGCATATTGTTGAGTATTTTTGTTTAATCTAATCTGCCAGTCTTTGTCTTTTTATTGATGCATTTAGGCCATTAACATTCTGGATTATTATTGAGATATGATTTGTATTCCCAGTTATTTTAGTTTATTTTTGCATTTTTTTAAAAAAATACCTTTTACTTTATTGATTTGTATGTGATGCTGAGAATCGAACCCAGGGCCCCACAGATTCTGGGCAAGTGCTCTACCACTGAGCCACAACCCCAGCCCTATTTTTGGATTTTAACTTGACTTAGTTTCTCCTTTGATTTTCCTTTCCTTTAGTATAACCCATTTGCTGGTTTTCATTGTGTATTTTATTGTATTTCCTCCCTCATGGAATATTTTGCTGAATATGTTCTGTAGTGCAGGGTTTCTAATTGTGAATTCCTTTAACTTTTGTTTATCATGGAAGGTTTTTATTTCATCTTCAAATCTGAAGTTCAATTTTGCTGAATATAGAATTCTTGGCTGGCATCCATTTTCTTTCAGAGCTTGGTAAATATTACACCAGGACTTTCTAACTTTGAGGGTCTGGGTTGAGAAATCAGCTCAGATCCAAATTGGTTTCCTCTGATATGTAATCTGATTTTTTTCTCTAAGCCTTTAAAATTCTATCCTTATTCTGCATGTTACATATTTTCATTATAATGTGACATGGTGTGGGTCTGTTGCAATTTTGTACATTTGAGGTCCTGTAAGCCTCTTATATTTGATTTTTCATTTTGTTATTTAGGTTTGGGAAATTTTCTGGTATTTTGTCATTGAAAAGATTTTGCATTCCTTTGGTTTGTACCTCCATGCCTTCTTCTATCCTGATAAATCTTAAATTTGGCCTTTTCAGGTTACCCTTCAATTCCTGGAAGTTCTGTTCATGGTATCTTACCATCTTCTCTGTGTGGACAACTTTATTTTCAAGATTATGCATTTTGTCTTCATTGCCTGGGGTTTTATTTTCCAAGTGGCATAATCTGTTGGTGATGCTGTACATTGCATTTTTATTTGGTTTATTGATTCCTAAATTTCAAGGATTTCTGTTTGATTTCTTTTCAGAATCTCTATTGAAGTGTTTTTTTAATCTCCTGAAATTAGTCTTGTGATAGTCAAGCAGAAGTGTCTTCATTTTGTTTAGTAACTCTATTTTGTAAAACAACCATGCCAAATAGAAAGGTCACTACCAGGGCAAGTTGTTCTTTTCCTTTTGCTATAGAAACCCTTAAGAACATGGAACTACCTAAGAGGACTTTGTTTCTGTAACTATCAGAATGGGGCTGTGTTTCTGTAACTGGGGTGAGTGAGCTAATTGTGATTGATTAAGATTCCCGCCACCTGACTACACTCTCCCACTGCTGTAACTTGGCTTGATTGCATTGGCTGGACCCCCAAATGCCCCTTTTGTGGTTTTCAGGCTTAAAAGGAGCACCCTTGCAATTGTTCCGGGCTGATCCAGAACAGACTTTATGTTCCCAATAAGTTGCCACCCGTGTGCTTCCATAAAGGCTTGATTGATAATATGTGAGTGGTCTGGAAGTCAATTTATGAAACCCCAGGACGTTGCTTTAACAATAACAGTCTCTAATTTCAGTCCTTACATCATCCTTTATGTCATGAATTGGCTGAACTATTTACATTATAAACTCCTCTAGATTTCTTCTACTGTGTTGTCAGTGGGTTCTATTATTGAAGTGTCTTGGTTTGTTTGGGGCGCTTTGTTTCGTTGTTTTTTTCTTGTCATGTATGCCCATCTCCCACATCTAGCACTGTGTTTCTGAGGCAGTACAGATTGTACCTTGTAGGCACATAGTGTACCTGAATGTTTCTGGGAACCTCGCCTATGACGGGGTGACAAATAATAACAACATCCAGTACAAACAACATACAGCTGTAAACCAAATAGCTCCTATAAGAGCTTTTACTGTTTTGTTGCAAATAAACAGAAATGATGTGCTCAATTTTTGTCTACAATATAAACAGTTTGCAAAATGGTTTACGATTTCAAGTGGTGGACAATGAAAGAACAGAAAAGGTGTAGGATGAGATATTTATGAAGAAGAGGGAGAGGATATAGAAGTAAAATATTGTAGGAAGAGAAAAAGAGGAATTAATGGAATTTGGCTGTTAGCAGAAGAAAGGAGAGAGAGAATTCAAGGAAACAGAAAAGTGAGAGGAAAATATATATAAAGTAAAAATTTTAAAACATTTTTTAAAAAAGTAAACAACAAAACTGTAATATACTATTCAGACATCCCATTCCTCAATAAACTGACACATGAAAAACACTTGGTTTCAAAAATGGTTGAAATGTGTGTTAAAAATAATAAAAAAGGATCTCAATGAAATATTAAAAAATTGTTTCCATTGAACTTCAAAAGTTTCTCCCCTTCCCTTCTCAGCAGGTGGGTGGGGTTGTCTGGTGTATGATGCTTGCTCCACCCTCAGGATGGGTGGGTTTTCTAGGTATGCTCTGGTCTCTTGGCTGGGTGACAATTGGTCTGGAGATTATAAGCCATGTACCACTAGGACCCAGTAATTACCATTCCACACTGGAAGACGGCACCCCAGGAATCTCCTTTGGGTTCCACTCCTTTGGTGTAGGAGTCTATTCTTGGCCCCTTATGTTGCCTGAGGACCCCATGATTTCTGGTGTCTGACTTAGTCTCCAAAGTCAATCTCTTTCATCCCAGCCCTTTTGTTTTCCTGGGCAGGTCCTTTTCTCCCAGCTCATCCTGAGATCTGGGCACCAGGACCTGCACACCTGTCTCAGAGCTGTGTGCTGGATCTGGAGGGTCTGGCAGCCCAAAGGAATGTGGAGCCCGGCCATGTCTGGGGCTCAGCTGTTCTGTGTCACAGGCACTGAGGCCCATGGGTTGGCCATGAAGCTCAGTGCGATGGGCTGAGTTGGGGGCTTGAGAAGGTTTGGGAGACTGGGGACTGGGAGCCTGAGGGCCCTATTGTGTTCTGGACTGATGCCAGACATGGCAGGTCCAGGAGACCACTGGGTGCCAAACTGGGGAAGGAATCAGAGCCTCGCTTGTGTCCCGACCTGGTCAGTGTTGGCCTGAGTGTGTTTCGGGAACCTGGTGGGCACGGGACCCACCGGTTGGGCGAGCTGAGAACCAAATGCCCTCCCAGCCTCTTCCAAGCATCTGACCCACTGGAGCCAGTCCCTTCAGTCTGTGCCAGCCTCAGGACTCACAGAGCTGAGGAGAGCCAGGCTCTCTCCAGCCTCTCTAACCTGTGCTCCCCTGGGTGAAATGCTCCCAGTTTCTGACTTTTCACAGGATTGTGAGGCTCAGACAGGCCCACGTAGACCTAGCTGCAAACTTATGGATCTGGGTTTCCTGATTCTTTAAGCTCTGCCACTCTATAGTCCTCAAATTGCTCCTGGGTCACAAAGGATTGATCAACTCTGGTGGAGAGTTTTATTTTTTATTTCTTTTTTAAGAGGGAGGGAGGGAGAGAGAGAGAGAGAATTTTTTAATATTTATTTTTTAGTTTTCGGCGGACATAACATCTTTATTTTATTTTTATGTGGTGCTGAGGGTTGAACCCAGCGCGATGCACATGCCAGGCGAGCGCACTGCCGCTTGAGCCACATCCCCAGCCCAAGGTTTTTTAAAATATTCACTTAATGCATCAAGCAGTCTGGGGTTCATCCAGGGCAGACTGTCCCTCCCTGTCTCAGGATTTTTCACTCTGAGCCTCCGGGAGGCATGTTACAATTCTGCTGTTTGAGTTCTGGGTAGCTGAGCTAAAGGGAAATGCTGGCTCACACTCATCCTCCATCTTTCCCCTCAAAAAACCCAAACTCTTTATAAGGTCCTTGCTTAGCATCTGGATGGCTATCTTAAGTAACAGCCGCCATTTTAAGGAAAAATTTTCCCTTTCCCGCCCAAGGGCGTTTCCGAGAAAGGCTGAGGACTCCCTCATTCCAAACCAGCCCTTAACCACTGCATTAGGACCTGCCTGGAACTCAAGCCTGTTTTGCCTCTCTCTCCTATAGAGAGATGGCTTTTATTTGTCCCCTCTGACAAATAAACTCTGTGGTATCTCTAGCTGGTCTCCATCTTTCATTTCTCGCGTAACCGGCTCTCCTTCGTCGCTTTCCCTTCACACTTAACCAGGCTCTGACCCTGTGGGCCAGCAGCAGCTGTGTAGAGCACGTGAGCCTCGGGAAACAGCACTTGGCCTTGGCCAACCGTGGCCAGACCTTTGGGAAGCCTGCCCTTGGGAGAGGTAGGGTGCTATGGTGTGGAGCTGAGGTGTCCCCCAAACCTCAGGAGAGAGAACACAAGAAGGTTGGAAGAGAAATGATTGGGTTATAGCCTTAACCTAGTCAGTGAATTAATCCCTGGTGGAATTAACAGAGCGGGAACTGGAGGCAGGTGGAGCGTGGCTGGAGGAGGCGCGAAGTGGGGCGTGGCCTTGGGGTATGTATTTGTATGTGGCGAGTGCAGCCCTGGCTCTGGCTTCTGGTTATCGCGAGAGCTGCTTCCCTCCACCACGTTCTTCCACCATGATGTTCCTCCTCATCTGAAGCCCCCAGGAATACAGCCAGCCTTCTACTGACAAGACTTCCCAAACCGTGAGCCCCCAAACTTTCCTCCTCTAAAAATTTTTCTTGTTGGGCCTGTTGGGAAAAGTATAAATGGCAGCCGTACCCCAGAGAGAAAAAAAACCCAACATGGAACCTAAGGACCTCTTCTTCCTACCTTCCTCTTTTCTGCAGTGGCGTGAAAAGTTCCCGCCTGTGTGAACTCTCCCACTGGCGCCAATTTCAAATCTCGCTGGCTGGGAACCTTAGCCCCAATAAGAACTAACTCCTGGGCTCTGGAGATGATATCTGAAAGAACTTGCCAATAAACGGGTGGCCTGCCATTTATCTAAGCCCTACCATCTCCCGCTTAGTTCTATATAAGCACACAGCTTTTTGCAATAAAATTGGAATTCTCCCGGCAAAGTGTCTTTGTGTGGGGAATTCTTTCAGGGCCTAATTGCTACGGGAAAAAACCTGACTATAACTCAGGGGTCTCTCCTTGGTTCTAGGGACCAGCGAGCTGCCTGGCATTCCCGGACTCTGAGTTGCATAAAGCTGTTTTCATCCCTGACTGGGATTAGCTGCTTTCCATTGTGCTATGGCTGAAGCCTGTGGGTGGTAGTACAGGATGGCGATGGATCTGCGTTGGTCACGTCTGCGGGTGGCTGTAGTGTGCTCCAATAACCTGAACCGGAGCATGGTGGCTCACCGCCTCCTCAGCAAACAAGGATTCAATGTCCGGTCCTTTGGAACAGGAGCTCACGTGAGGCTTCCAGGACCAGCACCTGGCAAGCAAAATGTTTATGATTTCAGAACCACATATGATGAGATGTTCCACGATCTTCTTATGAAGGATGGAAACTTCTATGCACAGAATGGCATTTTACGTATGTTAGACAGAAATAGGAGAATCAAGCTCCGGCCAGATAGGTTCCAGGACTGTGAAGATGAGTTTGATTTGATTTTCACATGTAACGAGCTAGTCTACGACCAGGTGATGGAAGTTCTTAATTCCAGAGAACAGGTAACCTGCCGTCCAGTGCACGTGATCAACGTGGACATCGTGGACAACCATAGAGAGGCCACTCGGGGAGCGATCATTATCTCGGAGATCTGCATGTGTATCCTGCACTTGAGTGACATGGAGAATGACATCGATGGCATGCTGCAAAATTTTGAGAAGAAGACTGGCAAGGCTTTCCTGCACACTGTCTGCTTTTACTGAAGATGGCCGCCTCACACCGTCCAAAGCCACCTTCTTGAACTTTCTTTCTTTGAGGGGGGTACTGGGGATTGAACTTGGGGGCACTTGACTACTGAACCACATCCCCAGCCCTATTTTGTATTTTATTTGGAGACAGGCTCTCACTGAGTTGCTTAGCAGCCTGCTTTTGCTGAGGCTGGCTTTGAACTCGCCATCCTCCTGCCCCAGCCTCCTGAGCTGTTCTTTTGTTAATATTTTTTTTCCTTCCTGGTATCTTTTTCTTTTAGATACTTGGCCAGTGGACTGTGACATTTCGCAAACATATATGGAAAGAGAAGATGCACATACGAACCAGATTAAAACATTTGTTTTTTTTTCTGTTTCCTTTTTATTTATGAAGAAGATATAGATTATAAAGGGGTTTTTCTTTAACCCAAAAAGAAAGAAGGGTATGATAGATCCCCTTAACATATGTGTGTCTTTATTCCTGTTTTTCCTTTTTTGGTCCTCCTAAGTTCCTGCATTAAAATATTAAATAAGTACTTAAGTAAAGCAATGAGTTATGTTAAGAAGGAACCTGGCCAATAAATAAATAGAAGCATCTATTGTTTTGGCATCTATCTTTTTAAAAATTGTTTCTAATTATACATGACAGTAGAATGCATTTTGACACATTGTACACAAATGGAACACAACTTCTCCTTCCTCTGGCTGTACATGGTTCAGAATCACACAGGTACTGTAACCATACATTACATAGGGTAATAGTGTCCATCTACTTCCACTATCCTTCCCATCCCCACCCCCTCTCCCCTTCCTTGACTCCCCTTTGCACAATCCAAAGTTCTTTGTTTCTTTCGTACCCCTGTTGTCATTATGGATCAGCATCCACTTACCAGAGAAAACATTCGGCCTTTGGTTTTTGGGTTTGGCTTATTTTGCTTAGTATGATATTTTCCAGCTTCTTCTATTTACCTGCAAATGGTGTAATTCCATTCTTTTTTAAAGGCTGAATAATATTCCACAGTGTGTATGTACCACATTTTCTTTATCCATTCATCCGTTGAAGGGCACCTAGGTTGGTTCCATAGTTTAGCTATTGAGTTGAGCTGTTATAAACCCTCATGTGGCTGTGTCACTGTAGTATGCTGATTTCAAGTCCTTCTATCTTTAAGAACCATCTTTTAAGTGGGAATACAAATGTAATTACATATGACATCCTCCAGTGAATAGCTAACTTTGAGCTACTCCACAATATACACATATTTCAAAACATCATTTTGTAACCACAACTATGTACACATTTTGTCAATTGAAATGATAAGGGACTGGGAATATAGCTAAATGCTGTGCACTTGCCTGGCATATGAGGCCCTGGGTTCAACACTGGAAAAAAAAAGATAAGCATGTGTTTCATGCTGGTTATCTTCTGTTTGCTTCTCCAGGTGACTTCACCCTTCTAACATCCTGCTCTATGCCCCAAAAGATAGTTCATGAAACATGTCAATTTGGCTAGGTTGAACCACAGTCCCCAGAATTTCTGCTGTGAGCTGCTAAGGGGAATTCCCTGAGGCAATAGCTCTTTTCTAGAAAACACACCTTCTTTGAGTTATTCAATCAAAGGCTAACCTAGGTACTGCTGTGAAGGTATTTTGCAGTTGTAATTAAAGTCTCTCATCAGTTTCTGTTGAGTAAGTCAAAAGGCAGATTTTATTAGGGCCTGGCCTATTCCATGGAAGCCCTTTAAAAGGAAGGCTTTAGCCCCCTGAGAACAGAAACACAAAGCAGCAGAAAGGAAGGAAGGAAGCCTTTCAACATCTCTCCATCTAGGGATCTTCACGCTGTTGTGGCTGTTTGCTGACTGTTGGCCTGAGGTAGTGGTTGAGTCTGCAACTGCTCTGCCTTTCCCTGGACCTTCCTTCAATCTCTTCAGCTCCCGATTGAGAGAGTCTACCTTCTTGTGATCTTCCCTTCCTGATTGCATGCCCCATGGACTTTGGACTTTCCAGCCAGCCTGACAATGGATTGGGTAAGGAAACTCCTTGTAATAACCCCCTGCACACTCACACACACACACACACACACACACACACACACACACACACACACACACTCACACAGAGAAGTGATTTGTGTATGTATTGGATGTGTCTCCCATTGGTTCTGCTTCTCTGGTTGAATATCAACTACACACCTTGCTTGAGAGGCTCATTACTATAAATAAATTCCATGGGCTTCCTTGGTCTCTGATTTCTGGTGGTAGATTAGAGGAAGGAAAATTATTTTATAGAGGATTTATCCCTATTTACTTATTGTCTTACCCTGACACCTTTCCTGCAGGTTGCCACAGTCTAATTTGTGTACCTTGACCATGTCACAGCGTCCCTGAGGTTGCCCTACATACACAACTTTCCCTCCTCATGGCTTTAGGCCTGGAAGTGGTCACCACCTCTCTGCAATGTTATTGGCCCCAAGGTAAGACATGATGTTCTGTTAGCTCTCTATACCATGCTCTCAGGTTTGTTAATAACCCCTTTATTAAGTGTTTCTAAAATTATTGTGCTTTATCATGCTTCTTATTTCTTGCAAAAGCCTTAAAAGCTTATTTTAATTAGAATTATTTATATAGAAAATAATGGAAAGCATTGTAGGACAATATTTTTTGGGGGATTTTAAAGGGCATTTTTAATATGTAACAAGTAATTTTCAAAGTATGAGTACATATCAACAAAGCTTAGTTATTTAGGATTTATTTTTGTAAAAGCATCACAAATATTAATGTTATATTTTCAATTTAAATATTATAAATAGAAAACATGAAACATTCAAAGTTAACACTGATATACCATACCCAACTTGGATTTAGATCCTGAGAATTTTGTATTTTATAGAATGAAATTTTCAGTTTTGTCAATGCTTATATTATATCGTATTATTTCTTATTATTTCTACCAAATATTTATTAAATTTAAGATTGGTATTAAAAGTATTTATTTCTTTTCTTGAATATTCTAAACATGCCATTTTGGATTAACCTTCAAATTTTAAGGGCATAAAAGATATACAAATAGAGTACATGTTTTAACACAGGATAATTCTGTTTACAATTATGAGAAAAATACCTTTGTTTTTTTACACATTAAAAAAAATCTTAAGAGAACAAAAGGTATTTTGGGCCAAATTATTTCTTAGTACAAATTAATATATCATACACCAATCAGTTTTTCAGCCAACAGCATTAAAAATCGCCATTATTAAAACTTACAGAAATAAAACTCAAAGTATTCCAACACCTAAAAAAAGAAATAAGAAATTTGCAAATTAAAAAATTTTAAATGTTGCTTAGAAAATGTTTATGCCTTACTTCTACTCTCAAATTCATTTTTACTGCATGACATACATAATTCTATATTTAAAAAGACTGTAGCCAAATTATTTAATAATATTTATAAAATGTTACCTCTCTGGGTAGACATGTTTAACAAAATAGTTTTTAATTAAGAAGAAATAACTTGATAGTTTTAATCACAATTTATGATTGACTGATAAGTGGATTAACAATCTATTCAGTAATTTAGACCAATACAAGGAATAATCTGATAAATGCTCATTTTGCAATTCTGTCAACTGGTCAAGCCAAGAATTTGACAGATATTTCACTCAGTTGGATTACATATTTCTTTGTGTTATTGATTAAGAAAAGTGGGCATACAATGTCGAGCTTTTTCCTGTTATTTTTTTAAGAGCAGCTCAATGATTGGGGGAGGGGTAATGTTGGTTAGTACAATACAGAGAACATACTGGGAAAGTATGATACTTAACATCAATGCCAGTATTTATCTCATTAGGGTAATAACTAAGGATGTTACTAATTTTTGCATTATTTGCTTTTTAAAAATAAATAAATGCCATTAACTTGAACTTGAGCTATATATATAATACATACACGACCTTAAACATTCATAAGTAATGTGACATTCAAAATACTGGAAACAGTATCTGTGCTGATTTGTATTTTGACTTAGTGGAACAAGAAGAAAATAACATTCAATTGGGAAGGGATATACTGATAATAAAGTTCTTAAAGTTCAAAACTTCCCCTCCCTTTGTATTTACTACAGCCTGTACATTGTCCTGAGAAGATTCATTATGAAAAATGTCAATCACAGCTTTAATAAAGTACTTTGGAAGGAACTACTGAGAAAGCAAATTAGAAGGCGAGGCTTCATCTTGTTTTCAAATAAGTGGTCTTAATTTTTCTTCTTATAGAAAAAAAATTGAAATCAGTTTATTATAAATATATCTAAACCATTAATTTTTTGCAGCTTTCAGGTAAAATCCAGCACATTGTTTATACAAAGTCTATGAGAAGAGGTTAGTAGAGATCATCTAATCTTCTAATCTAAAATTATGACATCATTCATTCAAGTTGTTGGCATAATCCCTTGCCCATAAAAGCACAGCATGCCTGGATGCTGTTCTGATGATCTTTAATAGAAGTTAGCTTTAAAAACTGGAAGATTTCTGCTACACTCATGCATTCTTTAACATCTTGTTTATTAGCAAAATCAGTAATCTTGGAGGTCCTCATGTGCTAACATTTTGTAGAGGAGTTCTCTAATTATAGAAATCCTCTCTCTGTACTGCCCACAACTACTATTACAAACTTCATATTAGTATAGTAAGTATTCCAGGAAGAAAGAAGAGATTCTTGGTCACCAATATCCTACATTAGGAAACAAGTATTATCAATCACTATCTCTTCTACATTACTTCCTGTTGTAGGGGATGTATGTACAACTTCATTTAGAATATTTGTAAAGGATGGTACTTTTTCCTGCATTAGCCAATCCAAAAAGGATAACTTTGTGCTCCTGATGGTTGAACAGTCTTGATATCCTGGTGAAGAGAATTCCCATTCTCAGGCAGTGGACCTCCTCCAGCCACCCAGGCCACCTGGCTTCCCCTGGCTCAGGCTAAAGGGTAGAGAGACATGCACTGGAGCCTCTGCCTCTGCTGCTGTTGCTGTTCCCACACTGGCCACCAGCTTGCTTTCAGGGAATGGGAGGGAGGCCAAAACCCAGGCCGTCCTGCCATTCTTGAGGTCCGGCTGCTGCTGATGCTGCTGCATGCTGATGCCACTGCGGCACTTGCCTGGCTTGTGGACACTGCTACTGAGTTGTCTGTGACCAAATCTTGGGCCACTGTTATCCCCCAGCTCCTCCCAGCTGGCCGCTTTAGGAGATATATATAAAATTAAATATTCTTTTTTTAGTTGTAGTTGGGCACAATACCTTTATTTTATTTATTTATTTTAATATGGTGCTGAGGATCAAACTCAGGGACTTGGCATGTGGTAGATGAATTCTCTACTGCTGATCTACAACCCCAGCCCTAGGACTATATTTTTAATAAACTTTATGTGGAGAAATTTTTAAAGATAATATTTTTAAAAATATATTTTTATTTGTTCTGATTATACATGAGAGTAGAATGCATTTTGACACATCATATAAAAATAGAGTATAAATTCTCATTCGTCTGTACATGATATAGAGTTACACAGGTTGTGTAATCATATATGCACATAGGGTAATGTCTAATTCTATCATTCTTACCCCCATGCCCCCTCCCCTCCCTTCATTCCCCTCTGTCTAATCCAAAGTACCTCTATTCACCCACCCCCATTATTGTGAATTAGCATCCACATATCAGAGAAAACACTTGGCCTATGTTAATTTGGGATTGGCATATTTCACTTAGTATGATATTCTCCTATTCCATCCATTTATTGGCAAATGCCATAATTTAATTCTTCTTTAAGGCTGAGTGATATTCCACGTTTATATATACCACATTTTCTTTATTCATCTGTGGAAGGGCACCTGGGTTAGTTCCATTGTTTAGCTATTGTGAATTGAGCTGCTGTAAACATTGATGTGGCTGTGTCCCTCTATAATATTCTAATTTGTAGATCTTTTGGATATATACCAAGGAGTGGGATAGCTGAGTTATATGGTAGTCCCATTCCTAGGCTCTTTTTATTTTTTGTACCAAGGATTGAACCCAGGGACAATTAAGCATTGAGTCACATTCCCACTTTTAATTTAAAAAAAAAATTGAGCCTGGCACAGTGGTGCTTGCCTGTAATCCCAGTGACTTGGGAGGCTGAAGCAGGAAGCTTGAGAATTCAAAGCCAGCTTCAGCAACTTAGCAAGGCCCTAAGCAATTTAGTGAGACACTGTCTGTAAATAAAATATAAAAAGACTGGGGATGTGGTTCAGTGGTTAAGTGCCCTGGGTTCAATTTCCTGTACCAAAAAAAAAAAAAAAAAATCACTTTTTTTTTTTTAAAAAAAAGTCTTTGAGACAGGGTCTTGCTAACTTGCTTAGGTCCTCATTAAATTTCTGAGGCTAGCCTTAAATTTGGAATCATCCTGCTTCAGCCTCCTGAGTTGCTGGGATTACAGACATGCACCACCATGCTCTGCTCATTCCTGTTTTCGGAAGAATCTCCATACTGCTTTCCAAGTGGTTGTATGAATTTGCAGCCCTGACAGCAATGTATGAGTGTACATATCCTCACCAGCCTTTATTATTATTTTTATTCTAGATGAAAACTATTCTAACTGAAGTGAGATGGGATATCAATATAGTTTTGATTTGAATTTCCCTGATTGCTAAGAATGTTGACCATTTTTTTCATATATTTGTTATTTGCATTTTTTCTCTTGAGAAACATCTGTTTAGTTCATTTGGCCATTTGTTGATGGGGTTATTTGTTTTTTATTTGATTTTGGTTTTTTTTGGTGTTTTTTTGAGTTCTTAATATATTCTGGATGCAAATCCCCTGTCAGAAGAGTAGCTGGTCAAGATTTTCTCCCATTCTCCCATTCTGTGTAGGCTCTCCCTTCACACTCTTGTTTCCTTCGCTGTGCAGAAGCTTTTTAATTTGTAGCCATCTTATGTAGTGATTATTGGTTGCATTTATTGAGATTTAGTAGTCTTATTAAGGAGGTTGGTGTTCATGCCAACATATTGGAGTGTTGAGCCTATATTTTCTTTTAGCAGTTATTTCTGGTCTAATTCCTAGGTCTTTGATCCACTTTGAGTTGATTTTTGTGCAGGGTGAGAGATAAGGATCTAGCCTCATTCTTATGAATATCCAGCACCATTTGGTAAAAAAGGTTATCTTTTCTCCAATGTACATTTTAGGCATCTTTGTCAAGGTCATATGAATGCAATAATGTAGATTTGTCTCTGTCTTCTACTCCATTTGTTTTCATGACAATACCATACTGTATTTGCTATGTGATATATTTTTTAGTTGTAGTTGGACAATATCTTTATTTTACTTATTTTTATGTGGTGCTGAGGATTGAACCCAGGGCCTCACATGTGCTAGGCGAGTGCTCTACCCCTGAGCCACAATCCCAGCCCCCATGTGATATTTTTAATGTGATCAAACCTTCCGTTTTTTCCTCATAACATTTAAACCTAGAAGATATTATCTTCAAAGAAATATAATAAATCAATAAATAATATAAGAAAATGTTCAACATCTCTAGCAATTAGAGAAATACAAATTAAAACTACACTGAGATTCCATCTTACTCCAGTCAGAATGGCAATTATCAAGAATAGAAGCATCAATACATGTTGAAGAGGATGTGGGGAAAAGGCACATTCATACATTGCTGGTGGAACTGCAAATTGGTGTAACCACTCTGGAAAGCAGTATGAAGATTCCTCAGAAAACTTGGAATGGAATCACCATTCGACCCAGGTATGCCACTCCTTGGTTTATACCCAAAGAACTTAAAATTGGCATACTAATGTGATGCAGCCACATCAATATTTATAGCAACTCAATTCACAATAGCTAAACTATGGAACCAACCTAGGTCCCTTCAATAGATGAATGGATAAAGATACTATGGTATATATACACAATGGAATATTACTCAGCCTTAAGAATGAAATTATAGCATTTGCATGTAAATGGATGGAACTGGAAAATATCATACTAAGCAAAATAAGCCAAAAAAACTGCAGGCCAAATGTTTTCTCTGATATACAAATACTTATTCACAGTAAGGTGAGATTTAAAGAAGAATATAGGTACTTTGGTCTAGACAGAGGGGAGTGAATGGAAGGGAGGGGGCATGGGGGTAGAAAGGATAGTAGAATGAATTGAACATATAACCCTATGTGCATATATGGGTATATAACCAGTGTAATTCTCTATCATGTTCAATCAGGAGAAATTATACTCCATTTCTATATGATGTGTCAAAATGCATTCTACTGTCATGTATAACTACTAAGAACAAATAAAATTTACTTTTCTCCAATATTTTATCCTAGTTCAGGTAATTGGGTGTCTACCTTGTCCCAAGGACTTTTCTGTACTGATAAGCTACTGAGATCTGAAGGATCTTGCCTGTTTTTTTTTTCCCCCTGAACTACATTCCTGTGACTTAAGCCCTATTACCAGGTTCCAGACTTCCCTTGGTGCTGCCTGCTGGCTTAGATCTTTGAATATTTTGCTCCTAAACTCTCTGTAGGTTGTTTTGTGTACACCTGTTGGGAAACTCTTTCACTCACTGCCATTACTATGTCAATAGCACAACTATACCATATGGCTGTTATTGCATTTCCTCAGAGACTATATTTCTTCTGTCTGGCAAGGTCTATTCCCTTTGTTTGAGAATCAATTCCACAGAATCTGCAGTATGCAATGTATCCTGCTTTTGCTAATCCTTTAGTTCCTAGTCCTGGGGCCAAAAAAATCAGAATGCCACACAGGAGTGTCATAGGAAAGCTGCATATCCAGACCCTTTGAAGTTGTAGAATATAGGAAGACCATCAGTTTTTGACTATGAAGAAGTTTATAAGGGAAAAATGATGAAAATCAACATTAGAGGAAGGTAGAGAGAAGGAATTGGGCATGTTTAGAAAAAGAGTTAAATAGTTAGAAATATTTTTGTCTGTGTAAATTAACAGAAAACAAGGCTGGGCACTATGGTGCAAACCTGTAATCCCAGTTATTTCAGAGACTGAGAAAGGAGGATCATACATTCAAGGTCAGCCCCAGCAACTTAAGACGCTGTCTCAAAATAAAAATAAAAAGAACTACAGGGGTATAGGTCTATGGTAGAGCATCCCTCTCCATTACCAAAAGAACATAATGAAGTCCTTAGAAACCAATCAGAAATATCTTAGGCAGAAAAAGGAGAATTTGTTATAACAAGTTATCTCATGGAACTCAAGGATATGAATGCAGTTCATCTTAGGAAAGGATCTTTTGGTAACTCTCATGTTTGTTTCTATTTACCCATCTACTTCATTCTCCAAAGACTGGCTTTCTTGACTTTTGAGATGATGAAACAGAAAAATGATCATTTAAAAAGAAATCGGGGGGCTGGGGATGTGGCTCAAGCGGTAGCACGCTCGCCTGGCATGCGTGAGGCCCGGGTTCGATCCTCAGCACCACATATAAAGATGTTGTGTCTGCCGAAAACTGAAAAATAAACATTAAAATTCTCTCTCTCTCTCTCTCTCTCTCTCTCTCTCAAAAAAAAAAAAAAGAAATCAGTTTTTGTTATGCAACTCTCTGATTTAAAACTCTCATGGATTCCCATTGCCCTTAGAATAAAATCTTTCATATATTCTACAAAGCCCTATATTATCTGATCCACACCTACCTCTCCAATCTCATTTACTATTATTTTTTAATTTTTTTAACTTTGCTTTTCCATTTTCTCTTTGCTTTGCTCTTTCTAAAGTTATGCTATTCATAAATATACCTGTTTATTGTCTAATACCTTCTTAGTTGTGAGCTACATGAAAACTAAGACAGTTTGTCCTTTTCACTCTTGTAGTTCAGTACCTAAGATTATGTGTGGCACATACTAAGGACTTAATAAACATTTGCTAAATCAGTTTTAAAAGGGCAGTAAGATTGAACACTGAGAGTTAGACATCATTAGAGTAACCTGGCATTAAGGAGAAAAAAAGGCATAAATAATACATTTTAAGTCATATTATCTTGCATTTTTTGAATACTCATTGGCACCATTTAAAGAACTTTACCTTTGTTAACTCATTTATACCTCTGAAGAACGTTATGAAGTGTATGCTTTTATGATTCCCACTTTAAATTTGTGGAAGATGTGACGTGAAAATATTGAGTGGCTTATTCAAAGTCAAACATCTGGTGAAAGGGAAAGAGGATTTGAGAGATGGACCTTGGTATTCAGAGTCCACATATAACACGATACATTAACTATCCACCTGCCTTCCTTGGTTGCACAGCAACACAGGTAGCAAAACAAAACTTGATCCTGAAGCAAATACTCCTTTGTACATTCTCTAGCCAGAGTTACCTTTAAAACACAAATGTGAGTCTTAACTTAAAAGGATCGTATAAGTAAGCACACCCAAAAGAAAAATAATGTGAGAGGTAGGAGCCAAGCAGTTCTCAACACAAGTCTCCAAAATGGAAGTCACCAACTTTAGGAATGATGAGTGAACTCATTGGAAAAAATGTGATGGTAGATTTCATTTTACTGTCTGTAATTGGTAGCCTTTTAGAATAAAGTCAGAGCTGAGATCTTAAGGACCACAGGAGATGGTTAATTTCGACCACTGGAACATCTTTTGTTTATATGTAAAGCACCACTGGTGTTATGAAAGAACTACTGTATAACATCAATTATAAGTGTTGGAATTACTCATCCATGCAAACAGTCCCAGACAGGAAAAATGAAAAAGTGAAAAGGGCAAGTGGAAGATAAAGACGATCCTTTAAGAGGAAATTAAGATTGAAATCTGGACTTTTATTGTGAAATGCTAAATACTTTTTTTTTTTTTTTTTAGTGTGTGTTGTTTGCCACAAGATGGCAGCTAAGCAACTGTCATTTCAATATGGCAGAGATAGGTAGGTGGTATAGTATAGAAATCCTCACTTTGTTTAATGAAGTACAAGTTGAAATTAAAAATTTTCCTCTAATATACAAATTTATAAAAAGTATGGTACATAGGACCATACTATCAAATATATAGGTTGCCTATATTTTTCCATGTTTCTAGAACTTTAATGTTCTTAGGAAGATGGTATTGATTGTAAGCCAAGAAAATTCATGGGTAAGGCTTATTAAAGTAAAACAATTAAGGCAAATCTATGTAAAGATGTGTCAATATCTTGGATAAGAATGGAAATGCATAATTTGGATGAGGGAAGCAGGCTACATTACAGCTAATTGATCATCCTTGCAATGATGTTCAATCTGGTGTTGAATCAATGTTTCAGGAAAGTGCATCAGTCGTTAAGAGAGCTAAACTATCAGAGGAAATCCATTTTAGAAATGTCAGTCAGGCACAAATCATTTCTTTTTAAAGCACAACATCTTACATTAAGTCCTTTCACTCCTCTGAATTCCTATTAGAACTACTGACCAAACCACTCACTTTGGGATTTAATCATGTAGACTATAGTGTAGTCTGTATCTTTTTGTGTTTATTTAAAAAATTAAGTTATAAGAATTATATTTTACCTTTTTGCTAAATATATGGTAAATATAGCACATTCTCAGTTACAAAATGATTATAGTAGTATAGATAACATAGCAAACCATTTAAGAGAATGGACTCTGATGTCATACTACATTGACTTATATCCCATGTCTGTGTAACTTTATATAAGTTTTTAAACCTCTTTGAGTATTAATTTCCTAAAATGTAAAATGATTAACATTTAATATAAGTAAAACACTTAAAATGTTGTCAGGTGTGAAGTAAAGTCTTTATTAACCTTCGTTATCAATGATTCATGTGTTGGAGGGGCCCCAAATATGAGGGACCTCGGTTGCTTTCTGGATTGGCTCCTAGTAGAGTGACTTGATGCTGGGGAAACCATCTGCTGTCTCCTGATAAGCCTTCTTGCTGATAAGCTTCTGGCCACAATCTTGATGAATGATATTTCTTAAGAGCATGAAAAAGTTTAGCCATCAGTATCTGAAAGTCTTATAGCCTGCTCTGTAGGGAGTGGTTTCTGTTGTCATAGTTCCTGGAAGGGATTTCTCTTCATATTGCAATTTATAAGTTGGTGCACCATGTCTGTTGATATGGAGAACCCTGTTCTCTAAAGATAAGGTATGTTGTCTTATGAGGCAGCCAGTTTTGCTGAAATATAATTTGACTGTTGTCTCTTGGACTTTGTCTTGTCCCAGCCATATGATGGGGAAGAGGAAAGGTAGTGGTTTGAAGGAGTTAAGAACATGCCATCTCAAAATATACCATATTGATATGTTGATTATTTCAAGCTGAAATTCCTTCGGCAACTGAAACTTCAGAAAGGGCCATCTGATCTTTGTTTTCCTACATGCAGCAAGCCATAAAGATTCTTTTGGGAGGGATGTTCTTCACATACCAAGGTCAGAAAATAGCCTTGATTATTATACACTGGTAATTGTGGCTGTTATAAATCTGAATAAACAAACTCTTAAGTAATTCTTATCTTCCACTAGCTTCTATATCCCTCCCCATATAATATATATCTTAGTAATAGCCCTAGAATTTACTACCCTAGTCCAGATATCAATTTGTTCTGTCATTCCTTCACCCAGCTAAAAGTATATAAGCATCATATTTTGGTCATTTCTTCAGACTTTGCTTTCTTTTGATGATCTTCATACAAATATAAAAATAACAAAAAGTTTTATGCTTTTTTGTGGGGTACCAGGGATTGAATTCAGGGGCATAGGCCACTGAATCACATCCCTAGCCCTATTTTTTTTTGAATTTTTAATATTTATTTTTTAGTTCTCGGAGGACACAACATTTTTGTTTGTATGTGGTGCTTGAGGATCGAACCTGGGCCGCACGCATGCCAGGCGAGCGCGCTACCGCTTGAGCCACATCCCCAGCCCCCTAGCCCTATTTTGTATTTTATTTAGAGACAGGGGCTCACCGAGTTGCTTAGTGCCTCGCTTTTGCTGAGGCTGACTTTGAATTTGCCATCCTCCTGTCTCAGCCTATCCAGCCTCTGGGATTATAGGTGTGTGCCACCATGCCCAGCTTGCTTTTTTCTTATTAACCATCTTCTTCCTTAGTTGGATTCCTAGATCTAGCCAAAGAGCTCACATAAGAACTAAAGGATGAGAGGTATAAGAAGATCTCTTCCTCCCTACCTGTGACCATGGAAGGTGATTAATTTTCATTGAAATTTAGTATGCATTAAATGGAGATCCAGGCTGATAGCCACGCCCACCAAAAATGGCGAGAGGGGTTTTCCAAGATGGAGTCGTTCTGTTTCCAGCGCCCGGGTGTCTGGTGAGGTGGGGGAGCTGGGATGGCTTTGTGCTGTGGCTAGATTGCAATCCTGTGGCCTGCGTGGGAGCAACACGCAGTTGATTGGGTGTTTCTGTTAGGCTGCTTGAGCGCCCTGTGGGCTAGAACTGCGGGCTTTGGGTCCCCAGTCTTACTGGAAAACAGAGGCTCTGATTTCTCCGCAGGTGGTCGCAGCTCTGATGGTTTCTGGGAAAATCTGCTGTGTAGGGGTCCCCTAGCATGCTCTGATATGTTGTGTTCCCTCTAGGTGAGGCCTTGTGGAGACTCCACCTGACTGTTTTCTTGGTTTAATTCCATAGAGCAGCCAGAAACAGGACCTCCTCTATGCATTATGCCTATGGTAGAATCTTTCATATAATTTCACACATATTCAACACAATTACTACTGGAGCTCTTGCCTAGATGGCTACCAACATAGAGTTATCCAGGCAAGAGCTCCAGATAAAATAATATTGTCATGGCAAAGAGGTCAGTAAAATACTTTAATAAATGAGACATTAAATGAAAGAGATGGACACATGGAACAAATACAAAAATCTTGCTCCTGTGCATATATTTGTAGTGGCAGGGCAGGGGAGGGATTTATTACAGAAGAAACTAATAATATTAACCTCCAAGAGGCATTCCCTAAATTGGAACATTGTTTTAAAGTAATAGCAGAATTGGTGGCAGCATTGACTAGAACAGGACAGAAGTCCTGATCTTTCTTATTAGATAATATATAAGATGTTGCTATAGCTTAGAACTGAACTGTTCCTCAGAGGCCCATATGTTACAGGCTTGATCACTACTACTATTGGGAGGTGATGAAGCATTTAAGAGGAGGGCCCTAGCAGAAGGATGTTAAATCACTGAGGTTGTGCCCTTAAAGGGGTTATTGGGACCCTGGTTCCCCCTTTCCTCTTTCTCTCCTCCTGTTATTTTTTCCCAGCTGCCATGAGATGAATAGGCCTGGTCTCTCCCATACCCTTGACATGATGTAATGTGCTACCACACAGGTCCAAAGCAACTTTATTAGGATGATAAAAATGACTATATGCTGACTTGAACAATGAGGCTGTACAAAACAGAACCTGAAAATTCCCTTTCTGATATCCTCCAAGACTCAGACCCCATTTGTTTGTACTTTGTTCTTTCCTCTGAACTCTAATTTCAGTCTGGAGTTGATCAGAGATATGGCTCATTTTCCCTCAAATCACTCCTGATCTACAGACAAGATGTTTGAGCCAATAAGTAGATTGCTAGTAATGAGGCCGAGTGTGAAAAATCATTTATGCCATGTACAGCTCTGATTTCTTATAGAGGCAAGTCTTACATCCTTACCAAATGGAGAAAACTTCACAGAAAAAGTATTTATTTAAAATAAAGTGATTTCATTATTTCTAATACTTTATAATTACTTTCTGGTTTTCAATATTCTCTGTTCTACCCCAGAGCATGGTCACCAGAGTTTAAGCAAGTAAACTTGCACAATGCAAAGTATCTAGACATAGTTATCATTAGGTACTATTACTCAACCCACTCACTTGTAAAGGAAGTATGAAGTAAATACTTATTGATACTTAATGTGTATACAACACTATGCCAGGCACTGAAGTCAATTCAAAGATGTATAATATAAGTATTGACCTCAAACAGCTCACATGCATACTTGGAGACATGCAGTATATGTTATCACATTAAAATCTATGGTATAGATAGAATGCCCACAGACTGGTCACAGTTTTCAATGACTGTATATTAACACTCCACATTTGTGATATGAATTACAAGTCATTTATTACTAATATTTTTTATATTGCTGAAGGTTGTAAATAATTTACTTAAAACATAATTTTGTTTACATTACTTCCTCTGCCACTTGCAATCATTTACATTTTTGAGAAAGAAAGGGATGTATTAGTTATGTAAATCTTGCACCCAGTGGCTCCTAATCCAGTTGTAGGTAGCTTTCTGGACCCTATCACCAAGTCTGGCACAGATGTCAAGAGCATGCAAGGCAACTGAAAAAGAGAAAAAAAGTGAGGGTCAAAAACAGAGATTGAGATGGAATCTTGCCTATTATTATTGTGATTTTTTTTCCTCCAAGGATTTTATTTCCATACTTTAGTTTTTCTTTCTTGGTTGTTTCTTGGATCCATGTTTTCAAGGAAAGTGACCAACAGCCTACAGTTACTTCCCAGTCACCTGTAGACTATACTTAGTTATATTATAAATATAGCACAAAGAGTAAAAGATAACAAATGAATAGAGGCTGCCAGACCCAAACTTGGGCATGTTGTGTCTTTTCAAAGTTCGGGGTTTGTGTATCTAGTAATGTTTCCACATAGGCATGGTTTGATGTGTGTGTGTGTGTGTGTGTGTGTGTGTGTGTGTGTGTAGTTTTTTTGTGTGTATATGTACATTTTTGTGTCTATGTGGGGGGTATGGGAAGAGAAGGAAAACTTGCATCAGAATCACCTGCTTTCCTCCCTTAAAGTTACATAAATAACTGGAAGTAGAACTTCATGAGTGCCAGAAAAAGCAAAAATGCCTTACATTTGCAGGGGCTGTGTTTTCACAGAGGACCAAAAATGATCCTTATAACTATTATTTTTTGTAATACACTAAGATTCAGGAGTATTAAAATTCTTCCCATATATCTTATAGAACATGGCTGATCAGAGTCTTTCCACCTTCAAGTCAGCAGTAGAACAAATGGTCATTCTTCTGCCACTGCAGTTTCACTCCTCCTCCTAGCCTTCTCTTTCTTAACTGACCACACCTACAATTCACTTTGCTGATACTGGCAGACACCCAGGCCTGGGGTAATGGCTAACAATGAAGTCCCTTTGTACTCACAGGTCTTTTTGTTTATGGCATTAGTGAGGCACATTCTTAGACTTGTCCTGGATACAATTAGAGTATCTTTTTGAAACAAGGGATATATCTACCTTTCCCCTTCCCATCTGATTTTCAGAAAGGATAGCTGTACCTTCTCAAGGCCACCATATATGGCTAACTTCCTGACTACTGTTATTTGGAATGTTCTTCGTTTCAGTCTGGTCTTTCAGTGTGGGTCCTATAAAGGCAGAAGTTGTTGCAGGCGATCACAGATGAACTAGTACTTGATTGTAGATGGCATCTTTTTTTAATCCTTGAGTGGCAGACTTCCTGGGACTCCTGGCTGGTGCTCTATTAACCTTTATGCAATTTTCACTACTCCTTCAAGATTAGTTCACAAAAGTGGTCCAGAAAGCCTTGTGTTTTATTTTTGCCTTTACACCTAATATTTTAATATCAAGCCTTGTTTTGACTTGTTTTTTTTCTTATATTTGAATCATCTATGCATGTCTGAAATTCTGAAGCCATCTCTGTTGTCTTCAGTTTTACCTTGTAGGAATATAATTTTAAATACTTTTTACATATTCAAAGTCTCTGTTTAAATGCAATTTCTGACATCTGTCTTGTTCTATACAAACTACTGCAGCACATCACACAAGTACACTTGGTTTAATTTCAATTAATGTTTAGATCTGGTTTCTTTAAGATGGGTATAGCAATTTTGTAGTGCACAAGGGAGTGTGTTTATCATCAAAAGGGATCAAGTGGGAAGAGATTAAGATGTTGAATCAATAGAAAGCCTAATAGATGGAGGATCTCTGCCTGCCTTTCTATTCTGTACTCTCAGTCTAAAAATTTCCTTTTTTTTTTTTTTTTTGGTGTGTGTGAGGGGAACATTGACTTGTACTCCTTTGATCCTGATAATGGATTGCATAGCAAGAATAAGTAAGTGGCTTTACGTTTCTCTATTCATACCAAAGTTCATTCTGTCTTAAATATCTGTAGAAATATTGATAAGATAGAACTATTTCCAGTTACTATTGCTAATAATCATCCTGGTAGATTTTTGTCCCAAGATTCTGGCACTGCTTCTTTTCACTATGAGACAGAATAGTTCCAATGGGGTGATAGCAAATGGCAATAACAGAAGAATATATGCTCAGGTGATCCTTAGCCAGTATCAGCTTTTCCAGGATTTAGTCAGAGCCCTGTTGCCTTTGGACAAGGAAGGTCAACCTGGGATCACTCAGAAGCTCTGAGTAGAAAAAAGATGAATTGGTGAGAGCACTTTGGGTTTTTCAGTCAACTTTTTGGAAGCTAGGTACTTAGGTTGAATGGGAAGACTGAGAGGGCTCAGGTCCCAGCATTTGTGAACCAAGGCAGTCATTTATTGAGGTATATTTTATTTGTTACAGTAGAAGGTTGATGGTGGCAGCATGCTATCTTTCTCTTCTAATTGGCAGAGAAAAGCATTAAAGAACAATTACATGTCATTGAACCAGTTTAGAACATGTTGAGCAAGAACTGTACACAAGAGTGGAAAAGAATGAAGACAATATTTCACTCTTTGCTGTTAATGTGAGTCTTGGTGGACAATATCAGTATAGTAGTATGGAAATGGCTTTTTTCCTGATTGATGTATGGTATTTGGAGATACAGTTTATGATTGATGTATGGTATTTGGAGATATAGTGGGACTCTGAGGATCAAGTAAATATTTATTAAAGACAATTGTAGAATCAAACATTCTTTTTTCAGCATATCAAAAAAAAATCTGTGCCACTGCCAAAGAGTTGTTAAATAAATACTCCTCTACCATTGGAGAATGAAGCAAACAAATCAAGATGCATTGCCAGACTTCTGGCAAAATATCACATGATAAAACTGTCAGGGTAGGAATCATGACTGAATAGGAAGATAGAAGACAGAGATACAGGGGTGTGTTTGTATTAAATGGCCAACTAACCTAAGCATTAATTTTTTTGAGAGAAAGAGAATTTTTAAAATATTTATTTTTTTTTCAGTTTTCGATGGACACAACATCTTTATTTTTATTTTATGTGATGCTGAGGATCGAACCCAGCACCCTGTGCATGCCAGGTGAGCGCATTACTACTTGAGCCACATCCCCAACCCAAAGCATTAGTTTTTTAAGTAACAAGTTTACTAGGGATACTATCTTAATAGACAAAAGGTTTGCTTTAAAAGTTGCAGTACACTTCACTGAATCATGTTTAAAAAATTTAGTAACTGTTCAATTTATTGTAATTACAAATGCCCCTTTTTATATGGGAGCTATTAAAATAGATATTTTCAAAGTATTTCTGTTTGACTTCAAATAGGAAACTATTCCCATGTGAAGCAAATTCAGAATTTTTCCCACTTCAAATATAAGTAACAGTAAGAGTGCACTTGAATTATGATGAAGAATGGTTTCAGTTTTTTGTTTTAAATACATATATCTAAATTTCAACAATGAGAATGTACTGTATTTGAAGTTTATCTTAATAAATGCATGTAAATATAGCTGTAGATTTAGGGAAAGTGACACTAAGTCAGAAAGTATAACAATTAGCATCATAGGATATGAAATATGATGGATCTTACTTCACATTTCTTCTCCACTATTTATAAATTATATGGCATAGTGCAAATTACCTATCCTCATTTATAAGATGAAGATAATATCTACTTTGAAGGATTGCTGAGAGATTGTGATAATGTAGGTAAAAGAGTGTTTAGCATAATACCCAATATAGAAAAATACCTAATTAATGCTACCAATTTTTTATATTGATATTACTTGTACAGTACTCTATAATTTTCAAGTTATTTCAAATGTCATTTTATTAAAATGTGCTAATTATAATGAGGGAGGGAGAGGGAGAGAGAAACTAAATGGAGAGTTTTCAAGAACTTTGACACTTTCTCCAAGTAGAATCATCATTGACATACATATGTACTACCATTCAGATGTCCTGTTTCCAGTTTTGTCCATTGAGTTATTGGCTTTTTTAAAACTTTATTTGTTTATTTTTATGTGGTGCTGAGGACCAAACCTGGTACCTCACGCGTGCAAGGCAATCACTCTACTACTGAGCTACAACCCCAGCCCAGAGTTAGTGGCTTTTATGTTCAATAGTTAGTAAATTGCAATATACTATTTTGAAAATGGTGACCACTGAGTTCACCTGTCATTCATTATCTAGAATATAGGATAATGGACAAACTACTTTTGAAGTGTTTTAATTTCTCTGAAGAAAGTAAAGATCTATTAGAATCAAGAAGGTTTAGACACAAAAAGAAAGCTCAAATTCACCCTCATTAGTAGATACTTGTTGTGAAGAGGCAGGTATATGGATCATTTAAAATGGCATCCATAAGCAAGATATATTGATCCAGATCTAAGATGCCATGCAAAAAATATGCTCTGAGAATGCTAAACAAAGCAAACTCTAGGAAAGGCAGTAGCCATTTCTCTGTTCTTGACTTTTCTGAATTTAGTTTTTATACATTTACTTCTTTTTAATTTTCTGTTTTCAAAAAGACTTCATTCTAGCATTCTCAGAGATTTTACTTGTGGAAAATAACTTGGGTTATACTTGTGGCTCTTTAACATCACCTGGAGGGCTTATTAAAACATAGATTGCTGGCCTTTGCCCCAGAATTTCTGATTCATTAGGGAACTACTAACAAGTTCCCAAGTGATGCTGACATTGCTGCTTCACAATCTACATTTAAAGAACCTCTGAATTTAAATAAGGAAGGGTCACAGACTTCTTGTGATTATAGCTGATTAAAAGAATTGATTATTTTTTCACATATATCATGTATGCATGTTTCCACCCACATTAGGTAGTCACAAAAGAGGTTATGCCTTTTGTTTCTTTTTACTGGATCCACTCAGGCAGACTGACAAACATCTATAATTCCCTCTGTATTTTAGAGGGATTGACTTTTGCTTTCCTTTCTTCCTAAATCCCTACATGAAGAGTCCAGTGAAGATTCCTAGGGAAGTTAGCAGGTAGAGCTTGAAATATCACAGAAGAACATGCTTACATATATTCAGGATATATGTTCCTGACTTTCAGAAATCCACATCCAAAGATATGACTCCATAGGATATTGTCAAGGCCCAAATCAACAAAATGAATTATCAGTTAATAACATTGTGAGTTGAGTAAACAGAGGGGCAGGAGGGTATACACACTAAAGACTTTAAACCTGTGGGTTATAAGTTCTGGGTACTATAAAACTATCTGTTAGTATATCATCAGTAATAAAACATTAGTTCATTTGAAAATATTACTAAATGTGTTTGAACATTTTTGTCATCTATTCTTTTCATCTGATACATACCCCAAGCATAAGTAGTATCATGTAAAAAACAAAAATGAACCTGAAGATCTTAAAAGCGTGAGGGATCACCAATCTATAACCATTTTTTCAACTCACAGATGAGAAAAATTCTTACAAGTAATTGAGGGCCCAAGAGAAAATATAACTATGTGAAGTTCTCCTTATTTTAAGCATATACATTTGTACATACTTGCATACATATTGATCTATGCTTTATGTATCTGGTATAAGCTTAGGACTGGACTAAACATTCAGGGTTGAAGTAGAAAGATGAAAGTATTAGAATAAATGGTACTTGTGTTTAAAAAAGTCACATTTCTAGCTGAGAAGATAAGATTTTTGTATTATATTTTTACTTGTATTATGCAGACTGCAAATGTTCTAGGAGTTCAGATATGGGGAGAGATGATGAGAGCTAGTATAGGTAAGGGAAACTTTGAAGAGAAACTGGATCTTAAATGGTGGGCGGGGTAGAGAAAAGAGGTAGTAGTAGCAGCAGCAGCAACAATAACAGCAAAATGTAGGGGAGTAAATCAAAGAAAAGTTAATAACCCTATTGCTTGCTAAAGATAACTTTTAAGATGCTGGTACATTTATGCTGAGCATTTTTGTTTTTGTATAATATTGATAGGCATATTTTACCTTAAATGTTTTTGAACCACCTTGGACATTGAAATGAAACTATATCAATGAAAAGAATCTATTGATGATTTTTACTTCTCATGTCTTAACTATAACCAATTGGGTCAAATGCTCCCTCATATACTAATGCCTTTATATACACACTTCTTGCATTATCTCTGTAAAGAAACCGATACCCAATTTCTTTTTTCTTACTGGGTATTTAATCCAGGGGCATTTTACCACTGAACCACATCCCTAGCCCTTTTTCTGTTTTATTTAGAGACAGGGTCTTGCAAACTTGCTTAGGGCCTCCCTAAATTGCTTAGGCTGGCCGTGAAGTTGCAATCCTCTGCATCAGCATCCTGAGCTACTGGGGTTACTGGCATGTGTCACCATGCCTGCCCAAATCCTTTTTTTTTTTTTTTAAAGCAATAGTGTTTACTGAGTCCCTTAAATGTGCCAAAAACTATTGCAGACACCATATATTCATCATCTCTTGAATATTCACAACCATCTTATCCTATTGAATCCTGAATTCCATTAAGACAAGAACCATATCTATTTTGTTCATTGCTATATATCTATTTCTTAGCAGAATGACTAGCACCTAGTAAGTGGTTGATAAATATTTGTTGGGTGAATGATAATTTCCATTTTCTCTATGAGGAAATTGAGGCTCAGGGATATTAACTAGCCCACCATCATTCAGTTAATAAATGGAAGAGCTAGGCTTTCAAATATGATCTGCAATGAGCCAGTATGGTATAGTATTTAAAAGAACAGACTCTAGAGCAAAAAGGTCTGTTACTGCATAACTACGGGACTTTGGAGAAATTGACTTAATCTCTGTGTGCTTCAGTTTATCTGTAAAATGGGGCTGACAATATAATGGTAAATTAATGATGATATAATAGTGATTTCCTCATCAGGGTATCATGAGGACTAGCTAAGTTAGTATATGTAAATACTTATAATAATGCATAGCATATAGCAATTTCAATGTATTAAATAAACAAAATGACTAAAATCCCATGTTTTTCCTGTACTATTAAACTAACTCACTAATATCAAAACTGATACACCTGCTTTGTTTTCCTGATAATATTCTCTCTATCCAAATAACTCCCTTGGTACACCTTTTAGCCACCTCTTCTGTCTAGTTAAAACCTTTAATTCCACTTTCCATTCTATTTTCCCTTACCTATAATTTAGTGCTCATATAGGGAAGTACAGATAATAGACAGGAGAATAGTCTGAAGAATTAATGAAGAAAAGGCAAAAAAAAAAAGAGAGGCCATATGGTCTGTATAAGATGGAAAAAGTGCCCCAAGTTCTTGATTTCTGTCCTCCCAATGTTATTTTCTATCCTCAAGACTCAAGTGATACCCCTATATGCTTTCAATAAACATAGTCATTTGTTTTCTGTTCTTTGCAAGAAAATAGTGACTCCTAAAATACATTTATAAAGGTAAGCCAAAACTTTCAATAACTGTTATTTTATATTTAAATAATATTTATCAAGGCAATAACTTTGGAAAGCATAATTCAGATTTCATTATCTAATAAATACTGATTGGGACTGGGATTGTAGCTCAATGGTAGAACATTTGCCTAGCATTTACAAGATCCTGGGTTTGATCCCCAGCATGATGAAAAAAACAATGGTGCTTAACAAGGGGTGAAAAATGCAGCAACTCACTTTCATTGAACATCTACTATGTACTTGAAACATCCACTATGCCTCTAAAACTGCTCTATATACTCTTCCTATATTTTAATTCCTTTTACCTGGATTTCATTTCTCCCCAGTCTGGACTGGATGATAATTGCTAAGGAGAAACCAAAGAACATGAAATCATTCTGTTGTACTCAGGATAATTTTCTTAATCTCATCCAAGTGATGCATGAGATTTTTTAAAAATGGGATTTATTGTTACATATTTGTACATGCACACAATGTAACCATTTTATCTTTTTTAAACATTTATTTTTTAGTTGCAGAGGACACAATACCTTTATTTTATTTATCTATTTTTATGCTGAGGTTGAACCCAGTGTCTCACATGTGCTAGGGAAGTGCTCTACCACTGAGCTACAATCCCAGTCCACATGAGATAATTTGAGGGAAGCCTGGATGCAGTACATGATAGATAATCAATAGTGTAAACAATTTGTTGAATGAAGGAATGGATCTTTCAAGAGCATAATGACTTGCTAGTGGGATTTTAAATCATTTATCAGTCCATTGAATATTTATTTTAATATCTACTGTATGTTATTGTTCTGGGTGCTAGAGATCTAACAATAAACAAATTAGACAATATTTATGGACCTCATGGTGTTTTCATTTAGTAGGAGGTGACAGACAATAGAAAATATGGAAATATACTAAATAATGATAGGTTCTCAGGAGAACAATAAATCAGTAAGGGGATAGAAAATGACATAGGTAGGGATGCTATTTTATAAAAGATACTCAGGGGAAGACTCTGAGGAAGAGACATTAAATAAAGATCTTAATGAATTGAAAGGTGAATGATGGTTTGAATTTATTCTAATATACATTGTTTGCTATTTACATAAACAATTATTTACAGAATTCTAAACATATAAATATCACAAATATCTCATTTTTATTTTTCTCCACCAAGGAAAATTCTAGACAAACTTTAAATTTAACTTTTAGTTAGTCTAAGCATTTGTTAAGGGTGAATGAAACAGATGCCATTTTCCCTGAATGGTTGCAGTCATGTTTCTGGTATTTCTTTAATTTGCTTACTGTCTTTTCTGACAGTTGTTTGTTTTTTCCCACAGTATAGCCAAACTGAAGAGCTTACAGACCTTAGCTGGAATTTCTTCTCCTAGGCGATGCCAATTGCTGTATTGTCTTTTCTCCAGGGATCTGGAAACTAGAACAATAAGAACATGCACAGTAATTCCTCAAGTACAGAGAGTGGAGAGTTCTTTGGGGGAGAATCCTGACAAACCCCTATGTGAGTGAAGAAATAATTAAAATAAGAATACTTCCACTTTAAAGTTTTCCTGTTTTGATGTCCATTGGTAATGTAGCATTTCTGGAGTTTGAAAACAAACTGATGGAGGGCTGGGGTTGTAGCTTAGTGGTAAAGCACTTGCCTAGTACATGTGAAATATTGGGTTCAATCTTCAGCACCACAAAAATATAAATAAATAAATTAAAGGTATTGTGTCCAATACCTTAAAACCTTAAATTTAAAGTTCGATTAGAATTTTCCTTGGTGGAGAAGAATAAAAATGAGATATTTGTGATATTTAAATTTTTAGAATTCTGTAAATAATTATTTATGTAAAATAGCAAACAATGTATATTAGAATAATAAATTCAACTAAAAAATTAAAAAATACTGATGGACTGACAGAAAGATAAATTCCATGTGGTTCCATATGCATGAAGCACCTAGAATAGTTGAATTCATAGAGCTAGAAGTGGTGGTTTCCAGGTTCTGGAAGGAAAAAAAGTTGTTGCTTAATAGGTATAATTTCCTTTTTGCAAAATGAAAAGTTCTGGAGATAGATGGTGGTGGTAGGTGCACAACAATATTAATACACTTAATACTATTGAACTGTGAGCTTAAAAATAGTGAAGATAACAAATTTATGTTATGTATCTTTTATCTGCAATTAGAAACAATAATAATATGGAATCTAACCATAGAAGTAATGAAAATGAATTGGTAATATACCCCTGCTATGTAATGACAAAATCAGATAAAATTATGTCCCCATTTTAGAGTTACATTCAGATAAATTCAGTACACATTTATTTAGTTCTTATTGTATATTTGAAAGAAGGCTAGGTGCCATGGATATAGATAGAAATAAGATGATATTTTTGTCCATTAAGAACTTGGAGTCTAGGGGCTGGGGTTGTGGCTCAGTGGTAGAGTGCTTGCCTAGCATGCATGAGGCACTGGGTTTGATCCTCAGCACCACATAAATGTAAAATAAAGATATTGTGTCCACCTAAAACTAAAAAAATAAATATAAAAAAAACTTGGAGTCTAATGGGGAGAGAGAGATTCATGAACAACAATAACAACAAGAACAAAACAGTGATATTAATGTTATATTAGAGGCATGACCAGATAACTTTGGAACCCTAGTTCCTATGACCATGTTACTTGGTCTTGGGTTGTAGCTCAGTGGTAGCGTGCTTGCATAGCATGCATGAGGCACTAGATTCAATCCTTAGCACCACATAAAATAAATAAATAAAATAAAGGTATTGTGTCCCTCTACAACTGAAATTTTATTTATTTATTTATTTAAAACATGTTACTTATCCCAGTAAGTTATTTAATCTATAAATTTCAGTTCTTTTAACTGCAAATGGGAGCTAATCATAGTGTCTAAGTCATTTGTTTCTTGTAGAACAATATGAAATAATAAAAATAAAGTTTTTTCCCAATTCTAGGAAAATGATAAGCATTCAAAAAGATGTTAGCATTTGCTCATATTAGCAATACATGTAGGGTAGATTTGGGGAACCTGTAGAATCACTAGGAGTGCCAGGAACCAAACTTGGATGCCAAATGTCCAGGAGCAATGATGCAGCAAGGAGAGATGTACAACCATTACTCAGAATGGTTATAGTGAAAAGACTATTCCTGCTGCCTCCTGCTTTATACTTTGTCTTGCTCATTAGAATTTCTTGGCTTTTCATGAAGGCTTGTTCTCGTGTTTGGTCTAAACAGGCCAATTTCCCTAAACAATGCACAGCAATTACAATCTATTTTATGAACTCCATTAAATGAATAAAATCCCCAAATAAAAGTAAATAAAGGAAAAAAGAGATAAGAGAAAAAGGGAAGATGGTTCTCAGTTTAGCATCACCTAAAGTCTAAACTTGTATCAACCTATGAACTTTCATGATAGCTCTTAGAATTTCCATGTAATTAACTGTGGTATTTCAGGTGCTATAACTATGCTTAGGTTCCTTTTTGGATCAGACAGCTGATCACTTAGTTTCTAGTCTGAGGATTCAAAACCTTATCAGTGGGTAAAATGGGCAAAAGTTGAGACAGCTTTCCTCACAATGGCCACAAATGTCCTTTCATCCATGTCCAAGGGGCCTCATGGATATTTGCCCAATTGTACCTATGTTTATATAGTAATGAGACATATATTAAAAATGAATGCTCTTTGGAAAATCTTATACATAGTTTGTGGTTCTGCTATAATTTCAACCATTTTTAGAACTTGTCTTCAGGGATACACACATAGTTGTTATTTCATGATCTTTGGAGTTTTAAACTTTATTAATATTCTATCAAATTCATCACCATTTGACCCAGGTATGTTTATTTAAGGCTATCTTTTAACTCCAAGAAGTGAGCCAAGGTATACAAAACAACTTAAATATGATGGTTAGTTCCTGCCAGGGAAATTTCTGTATCTTCTATTAAATTAAGAATCCATTTCAACCTTTCTGTATATGCTGATTGCATAGACAATCCTTATATTTCCTTGATTAGATTTGGAGGGTTATCCTCACCTTCATCATCCTGTCTTCACTTTACATATTTGAATTTTTTCCCAAGAATTGCCACCCCCTTTGACGTATATATTTCTCTATTTAGGAAATTTAATAAATGCCTAAGAACTTCTGTTTTTCAAATGATATCATTAAGAGTAAAAAGGTAAGCTACAATGTAGAAGAAGGTATTTGCAATCACTAATCTGACAAAGAACTTTTATCAGGAATACATAAAGAATTCTTACAAATCAATTGATAGTCATGCCAACAAAAAACACATGGGCAAAAGAGCTGAACATACACTTAACTAAAGGATTTGTCCATAGAAGCAATAAACTTAGAGTGCTCAACATCATTAGTCACCAGAGAAATACACAGAAGTATAACCAAGGACCACTGTACACTATGTTAAAATTAAGTGGATGAATGATATAAAGTTCTAGTGAGAATGTGGAAAAATTGAAAATAACATACATTTCTGGTGGAACTATAAATTGGTACAACCATTTCGGAGAAATGTTTGGTAGTCCTTTCTTTAAAAAAAATATTAATTGTGGCCAGGTGTGCGGGCACATGGTAGCAATCCCTGAGACTCCAGAGGCTGGGGGCAGGAGGATCCAAATTTGAGGACCGTCTCAGCTAATTAGTGATGCCTTAAGCAACTTAGTAAGACCCTGTCTCAGAATAAGAAAATATAAAAGGGCTAGGGATGTAGCTCAGTGGTAAACTTCCTCTGGGTTCAATCCCAAGTACTTGCCTCCAAAATGTTATTGTAGTAAAATACACATAAGATACAATTCACCATTGTATTCAGTGTTATTAAGTGTGCTCACATTATTTTGCAATTATCACCTCCATCTATCTACAAAACTCTTTAAAGTTTAGTAAAACTGAAGCTCTGAACCCATTAAATGCTGACTCCTTATTCCTTTCCATTCTCAGACCTTGGAAACTGCTATTCTACTTTCTGTCTCTATGAATCTAACTATTTTGAATATCTCATTAAGTAAGATCTTATAATACTGTTTTTCTGGACTGGCTTATTTCACTTAGTATAATGTCTTTAAGGTTCATCAGGTTGTAGCATGTGTCAGAATGTCCTTTCTTTTTATGGCCAAATAATATTCCATCATATGTACATACCACATTTTGTTTATTCATACACCTGTCAGTGACCACTTGAGTTGCTTCCAACTTCTGGCTTTTGGAAATAATCTTGCTTATGAGCATGTATGTACAAATATCTGTTCAAGACCTTACTTTCTGTTCTTTTGGGTTGCAAGTATTTTTAAAAAGCTAAATATAATTTTATATAATGTAATGATTCAACTTTTGGATAAGGAGTGGTTTTGTACAGAAGAAAACCTGTATAAGAGTATGCATAGTGGTATTTGTAATAGTTCTACATTGGAAACACGCCAAACATCCTTCCCTAGTAGAATGCATAGATAAACAGTGGTATATTCACATAATGCAACATTATATAGTAATAAATAGAACTGATTATCTGTGCAAGAACATGGATTATCGTAAACACATAATGCTGAGGAAAAGAAGCCAGATACCCAAGAGTACATAATGTATGATTCTATTTATATAAAGTTCAAAAACTGTCATTACAAATCTATGTTGATACTGTTCAGAAGAATGCTTTTTTTTTGGGGGGGAGGGTCATGACTGATAGTGAGCATAAAGGAGATTTTTGAGGTTATAGATGTGCTCTACTTCTTGATCTGGGGGATGCTTACATGACGTACACATATGTAAAAATGTATTTATCTGTGTAAGATTTGTGTGTGTGATATCAATTTTAAAAAGGAAGGCAGTTGATAAGCAGGAGTTTGGGCATGCTTTGTTGAATGATGACATGACTGAAATAAATACACAAGTTGCTACTTTGAAGAAACAACTTCAATATGGTGATATTTATTCATATGTTTATTAGAGACAGGCATACTACTATATAGTCACTCCTGGTAGATTCTGTCCAAACAAACAGCAAGTCTAGTTCTGGTGGTAATATCAGAATATAGTGATTTAGGAGCTTACCTTGGGCTTTACCCTTTGTAAAACATGAATAGTCACTGTTACCTGGTTTAATGCCCATTACTAAAGAACTCAAGAAAAGTTTAAAACACTTCCATCCTACTGTTGTCTTTATTTTACCAGTCATTAAAAAAATAAAGCACTGTGTTTCACTCCCTTTAAGGTTGAAAGGTGACCATCTGAATTCTATTTAATGCTGCATTTGTGTTTGGTTCTGGTTCAAAATGTTCCTTTAATCATGAAAAGGAGAATTATTTTTGGATGCCAAACATCATATGCTATTCCAGGCCATTTCCAAATTGTGAACATTAATTTTTCTTGTATATCAACCTTTCCTCAGCTGTTTCATTGATTTGGCTTTCTTCCCATAGTTCACTAAGAAAAAAGTTGGCGTTAGTTATTGTTTGTGAAGAACTTTCAAGTTTCAAATAACAATAAATGTAGAGAAGACTCTTAGATGTAATGTTGCAACACATGTTAAAGAGAAAATGTTAAAGACGTTAATATGCTACTTGAGATCTATATATCTTTCATTTAGTGTTTAAATTAATATTTAGATTAAAAACCACTTTTCTTACATGTTGTGCTCTCCAGAAGAAGGGAGGAAAGGTACTTAATAAATGTTACCTCTCTTCTACCCTAGGTTACAAATATTTTGGGAAATCAAAAAACAAAATTATAGTCTGGATGCTCATATATCAATTTCACTAGTGTAAGGTCTGGTTTGAGGATTTGGCTTAAGGACCATTATTGTTAAGCAATCTCCAAAATCAGGCAAGTTTACCCACTCAGTCTTAGACAGAACTGACCTGAGATAGGCTTCCCCTGGATAGGTAAGTATGTATACAATCAATGGCATTAAGAAACAGGATTCATGCTGTCTGCAGACAGGCTTGCTCCCCAGGGGAAAAAGGGCATAACCAAGTTAACAATGTATAGTCATTTTTCCTAAATGTACCCAGTCAGCTGTGCCTTTCTATATCCTCCTGGGCAGCTAGATAGCATAAGTAAATGATAGAGATGTTGGTGGGCCTGATTCTGGACCTACGTGGAGGAATGCTTATCTTGCTCATTGTGTAGCAGGGAAGTCCTAACATAGAATGCTATGTTTTGGGACAAAGTGCTGTAAGAACACTGGCAAGTCCAATTTCCTTGCTCCTTTGACAAGAAGTTATTCCTGTTGGTGCAGGGTGGGGCTATGTGGCAGCTTCTGGACTCTTTGTGTCTTGACTTCCATGAGGTGATGTTTGTATCACCCCTGGCCTATCATGACTGTTATATGTAAATTGGCACATACCCACTATAAAAGCTATTTTTGCTGCACAATAAAGCAGACACTGTTCTCTGAAACCATCTCCTGAGGGGTTTCTCCATGCCCTTAAGCTCCGCACAGTCAATGCTGAGGGGAGGGCAGGACCCCAACACAGAGAGAGATCCCCACTAGACTACCTGAGCTCACTTGCAAAAAGGAAAATCAGAAGTGATTAAGTATTTCTAACTCACATAGCTTTTCCCCTGAATATAGTTTCTTCTCTTCCAATTGCTTAAGAAAAATGTAAATAAAAAAATAAGGCATAATAAAATGCTGAATGCGTTGCTATTCTTTTATTATCAGCCATGGCTTTATACTTGATTTTTAATGTACATCTCCAAAACTATAAACTCTGAAATCAAGGACAGCAGAAGAAATTTAAATTCTATGTTGAAAACAGATTTATTTTAGATAAATAATTTTTTAATATTTATTTTTTAGTTTTTGGTGGACACAGCATCTTTATTTTATTTTTATGTGGTGCTGAAGATGGAACCCAGCGCCCTGTGCATGCCAGGTGAGTGCGCTACCGCTTGAGCCATATCCCCAGCCCCCCAAAACAGATTTTGATCATATTTGTTTTTAATGAGCCTATGAATATGAAATGTGAAATATTAAGATTATAATAAAAACCCTTCAAATATCTTTATATCATTTTATTATTCAATGTAAGGTATAATATTTAGAAAAGTTCAAGAAAAATATTCCATCATCAGATTATAAAGCATAAGCTATTTTTCTCCAAACGTTCTTTTTTATCTAAATCTCTGTTCTTTCCCAGAAGACTTCATTACAAAGAGATTTTTCCTTATTATATAACTCTCAGAGCCATATTGCTAGTCTGCTCCTCAAGTACTTTTCTATGCTATTTTCTGATAACATGCTGACAGAAGCAACACAAGCAGATTGTATTCATATATTTCCTGAATCTTGATCTTGTGTATTATAGTCTGTCAGCTATTCTAAAAGATGGAAGTCCTTTTATGATTCTTAGAATGCAAAATCACATGTATTAGATGCTTACCACAAGAAATACGAATATATTTTTCAAAGGTTTGTTCATTTATTAGAAATAACAAAATAAATTGCTCTCCAAATGTAATTAATTTCTACATGAAAGTTAATGAAAAATAGAACTTTAATAATCACATCCCCATTATTAAAAAAAGAGCACTAATACTCAAAATGTGCATTCTAGGAGACAGATACTGGGTTCCAGGGTGTTTTCATAGGTTATTTTATTAATAAAAAAATCTTATGAAGGAGGCAGCATTATTCCCACTTGACTGATACAGAAACTAAGGATTAAAGAAATTAAGTAGCTTATCTAAAGGTTACTACTAAATGGTTGAAACTGGAATATGAACATGAATGTGTCTGGCTTGAAAGCCTATGCTCTTTATCAGGTTAAAATGCCATAGATAATGATAATGTACTGTGTATTTCAAAAAGCTAAAAGAAAAATTTTGAATAATTTTACCATAAAGAAATGACAGATGTTTGAGGAGTAGATATGCTTAACCTAATTTGCACATTAGATGAGGTATACATATATTGAAACATCACAAATTACCCCATATATATGTATCATTTTATGTTTTTATATCTCAGTTCAAAAATAAAGAAAATAGAATATTGGGGTGAAAACATTTTTTACTTAGTCTAGAAGAGAGTTGAAATTCTTGACTTTATCAGCTATAATTCTGGTTTACTATGTGTTATATATAATTTTTTGGCAATTCAATGAAACAGATGCCACTTCCTAAATACTACTGGCACAATATTCTATGCTCTAAGAATATTGTATCAAAATAAATGACATTGTGAAATCCACAAAATTTACTCTAGGACTCTAAGCAAATGGTTGGTAATGACAAAGTTCTATCACAATTCCACCAAACACAGGAGGAACTAAATACTATGTTACATTTAGGCCTTTTAGCCAAATGTTGTGAACTCCCAATTTCCACCTCCATGCTTTTAAAAATATTATAATATTTCTCAGAAACATGGTAATACCTTTTCCAGATACCAGGATTTTCAGTAGATCTTTCTGGATTCTCTAGAAGTGTCGTCTTTGTTGCTTTCCCTAATTAACTCAAAGTATGGTAGAATTTATGCCCTAAGGGAAATCATGACTCACTTGAATTGGCAAAAACACATTAAAGTTTAGCTGTGTTTGTACTTTTGGATCTTCTGGTATCTTATTTTAATGAAAGGAGAAAAGAAACAGAAAATCTATCATGACACCTGATAGTTTTAACCACCATAAGTTATGCCAGAGAGTTTGTTGCTTTAAATTAACTGAGCAGTTCAATTACCTAGATATCCAGTTAAAAATGAGTAGTCAAAAGCAAAAAACAAATCTGTTTGTTTGATTAGATTATACAATTCCTGAAAATTTTGTTTCACAACTGCATTTGATAAAAAGCTATTACAGAGGATACCCAGTTTTGAAATGGTTCTGAGTCAAAGACTCAATGTAAATGAAAATTATCACACATATTAGCATTCTCACTTGAAAGCAGCAGAAACTAACTCTGGCTTGATTTTTTTTTTAAAAAAGAGAGGTATACAGAATTGTGAGGAAGACTGGAAAACTAAGCTAATAAGTGTGAACCAAAGAGTGCTAATCAGTATGAGAAATTTGCAATAAAAGTCAAAAGGAAAGAATGATTGCTTCCGGATAGAATGAATGTTCTACTTTATAGAAGAAGTGATGTTTGAACTACGTGCTGTATCTGCTTAATAATCATTCAGATATGTGGCTTATTTTCTCTGTTAGATTGAAGTTTCCTCAGAATTTTCTATTTTGACTCACCTAGTGCCATTATTCATATATATATATTTTAAAAGATTCAACATGTGTTTATCAAATATCTACTAGAATCTGCCCTCCAAATTCATGGGTTCCATATCTGCAGATTCAACCAACTGTGGATTGAAACTATTTGAAAAAAAGAACTGTGTTTCCACTGAACATGTGCAGACTTTTTTCAATGGTACAGTATAACAGCTATTTACACAACATTTATATTAGGTAGTATAAGTACTTTAGAGATGATTTAAAGTATACAGAGTATATGAAAGGGTTATATGCAAATACCATGTCATTTTGTATAAGAAACTTTAGGATCCACAGATTTTGATGTCTGCAGGGGATTCTAGAACTATTCTCCAAAGGATACAGAGAGACCACTCAATGTGCTGGGCACTGTGTACTATATACAGGAGACAAGGAAATGAGTGGGAACAGTTAGTCAAGAGATCACATTAATGAGTGCATGACTGCAAACTGCCAAAAGTGCTGTGAGAAAAGGAAATAGAGCTACAGAAACATACAGAAGAGGTACCTAGCCTTGTCTTTGAGGAACATGAGGAAAGCTTCCTGACAGCAGTGAATAGTGAGCAATCTGAATGAATAGTGAGGATCTGACCTAGTGGGAGTGGGAGAAGAGCACCTCAAACACAGAAGAGTATCTGCAAATACCCCTGTGTGTGATGGGTGCTGCACATTTACTTTGCACTCAACTTAAACCTCCTTCTGTCCAGCTTCAGGTTGATGACTATCTTTTTCCCTGTCAAAATTTATTTTTCTTCCTGAACTTTCATTTATGTCCTTCACCTGCCTCCTTGGAACTTCAATCCATCAGTTAATTATATTTTATTTCTCCTTTAGCTTCAACCACACTTTCCATTTGATCTTTCTCATCAGTATATGCTATGTGACCAACAAAAACCAAAACAACAAACTTGTCTTTGAATTCTATATTCCTCTTCAATACTTCCTGCCTTAGCTATTTTTGATAGCAAAATTTCCAGAATAACAGTATTTTTCACACACAATGTCCACTTCCTCAATTTCCATTCACTTTCTAAGCCTACTAAAAATGTCACCCACCACAAGCACTTCACTAATAGGATCTCACTAAGGTTACCAGTAATCCCATTGTTGTGATTTTGATGGCATTGGTTATTCTTTTTCTCTCTTTCTTTGATGACATGATACTGACCTTTATTTGTGTCTTACCCATCAGTCTACTTCAAAGTCTCCTTTATGTCTATCTCTTAAATATTGAAATTTCATTTTTGGCCCATGCTTTGCTTATCCTATATATCATGGCTGGCTGAGCTCTCCCATCTCACTTCTTAGCTCTTGGGCAAATCCTTTCTCCTTTGTAAAAACCTTTGTTAAAACTCTATACAATGTGACTGCTTCTCTAACTCCCTTAGTTATTGCTAGGGTTTACTTTTCCTAAGCTTCATTGCATTTTCTGCATATAAACTTCCATAAAAGCAAGTCTCATTTTTATTATGTTTATCTATTTCCTAACCTGTATCTCTGACTAGATTGGCAGTTCCTTGAAAATGAGGACAATGTTTTTATATCTAGCTTTTAGCACAGTACGTGGCAGAGAGTAGGTAATCAATAAACATTTATAGGCAAGTGAATAGATGGGTTTAGACAAGCTCTTTCCTCTTTATAGCCCTGTGGAGAATGTGGGGGGAAAGCTGTGACTACCTGAAGGTTGAATAGGTAGTAAGTGGTAGAGTCAAGTTTATGCTGTTTCCATGAACCACAATCAGATGCAGTTTTTTAGCCTTTTATACTTTCTTTTAATGAACACATAATACTTGTACATAATTCTATGATACTGGCACACAATGTGTTATGATATCAAGATAATTAGCATTTTCATAATCTCACATATTTATCATTTCTTTGTGTTGTGTTGGAAACATTAAAATCCTTTACCATCTGCAATCTATAATAAATATTGCTAATTATAGGACCCTACTATGCTATGGAATGTTAAAATTTTTTCCCTATATAACTGTACTTTGTATCCAAACACCAACTTCACCCTACCCTTTCCCCCTACTCTTTCCTGCCTCTGGTAACCATTGTTCTGCTTGCTAATCCTGTAAGAGTAATTCATTCAGCTTCCATCTATGAGTAGGAATATGTGGCATTTCTCTCTTTCTCTTGCCTCGGTCCCCCTCTAGACATATTATTCCATTCAAATCTGTCTCTGCTTTGTCCAACACCAAAGCCAGAGGAGAGGCGCTTTGTACTTTTTGTCTGTGTACTTTGGAAAAGGTTTACGAAGAACTATTTCTAACTCATCCCTCTTAAGTTTGTTTTGTTCATCTTAATGCTACAATATAGGTCCCAGGCATATCTTGTCCTGCCCTAAATTAAAGTGCTATTGAAGGAAATAAACTGTACTTATTATTCTGTCACTGCTCCTACTACCCTACACATGCCTGTCCCCATAATTGATTTCCATAACCACACTCTCCTAGTAGAAAACTTCTTCTATTTTCTACCAATTTGAATCCCACTCACCCTTCAAATTCAGATAGCCTGTCTCCTCCTGGAAGCCTTCTCTGAATTTATGAGTCCATACTGAGCACAACCTTCTTTTGGCTTCTAGCACAATTCCAGTGTATGGCATAGTTTATCTCTTCATATTGTGGGGATACAGGATGTTTATTAGACATGTCTTCCCTACCAGAGTATGAGATTCTGAAAGTAGGGTCTATCTTGTGTCTCTCTAGCCACCACTCATGTCCTCACCAATCCCTTAACTGCTGTCAGTACTGGTGCAGGGATCAGTACCTAGAAGGAATTCAGAAAATCAAACTTGTGGTTTGATTTCTCTTGCATCCTTCATTCTTTTTTTTATTTGTTCAAATTACTGCATCCTTCATTCTTAATGTCAATAGTAGAATGAAGGGAACTTCACAAAGGAAGCTTGTGAAAGCTATATTAAAAGGTGAGGAGCTGAACACAATGGCTTGCATTTATGCCAAAAGTCAAATGAGCACCAATGCACAGTAATCCTTTTTAGTTTCTGTTTTTGTTTCCAGTTCTGTAACCTGATGTGTGCATACTTCTGGGAAGAAATATGCTATCAATCATATTTAATAAACCAAAATAAATAAGTCCCTGAGTATCTGTTCTGTGTGCTCAGGAAAGGATAGAAAATGGATATTATTTGCTTTCACATCTACAGCAAGGGGTTTGAGACTTTGCTCATCTGTTTCCTGAAAACTACTTCCCTACTGCCTTTTTGTCTTTCTGATAAGATAAGAAGCCTTTGGACCTGGGATGTGCTTTATGATTTTCTACATGTCCACTGCCAGTACCTTAGTCCTTATCACCATCATCTCACACATTATTGCAATACCTTCTTAACTGATTTCCATAGCTCAGTCTTTTACTCTTTACAATCCATTCTTCACAATGCAATCAGAGTGATCCATGTAAAACAGAAATCTGACTATGCCACACCCTTGTTTAAAACTCTTCACTAGCTTACTGTGTCTTTGGGATAATATCTTACTCCTTTACCATGACTTGAACTACTTTTCACAATTTGCCTCCTGCTCAGCTCTTTAATTCTATATCCCATATCCTCTACTCTAAAATACATGTAAATCCATAAAAGCACTCTGTTTTTACAAATCCTCATGTCATGGTGCCTTAACACATGCTGTTTCTTCTACCTAGATTATCTTTCTATCTTCTTCTGGCCCATAGTTTGTGAACTTCCCACCCCCTCTGGTAAAATAAAACTCAAACCTTTACTTTCACAGTGAATCCTTTCCTAACATACCATTGATTATGATTTGTTCTCTATTTTGCAAATAACTGCATTATAGTACTTTCCATATTATATTATAAGTATATGTCTATATCTCTGCAACCTGAGAGTTTCTTCAATGTAGGAGCTATTGCTGACATTCCACCCACTTTGTTCTCTTAGCACTACACATATAGTACATGATCACAAATGCTATTTAAATATTGTATTTCCTAACTTAAAAGGCTTGGCTGAACTAGCTTAACCTTTTACTTGCAGCCAGATAACCCAGTTGTTCAATTATCTTCAGGCTTCTTCTCTGGGTTAGGTGTAGTTCTTTCTTGAGAAAAGATTAATTTAAATGTACTGAGTGGAATAATACCCTCAGCAATGCAGAAGCACTAAAAGATCTTTTTCTTTGCTCTATATCTCCTGATTTTTTTCTAAAAATATTGTATCCTCTAGCTCATTGCCTTTCCTAATAAATAGGAGATTCTGGATTATTGTTGACCCCTGACTATACTTAAATTCAAGATCCCCTTTTCTTGTCATATATAAATGCATACATACACATAAATATCCTATGATTATTAATATTTTTATTAATAAATATCCTATGATTATTACAAATATCCTATGATTATTAATATTTTTATCTTATAGATGATAAAATCATTACTAAGAGAAGTTAAGTAAATTGTTTAAGGCAGAACAACAGGGAAGTGCTGGAGAATGGACTTAAACTTAGGAGTATTTGGTTTTTGAGCCTGCAGATTTTTATAAAAGTATTCCTCGGATTTAATGAGGTATAATTGACAAATGTAACCTACATTTTACCCATTATACCACACTATCTTTTAAAATAGATCATAAAGTATGGTATAACTAGATCTGTGGATCAAGTGAGAAGGTGTTATTCTACAGATTTTGGAGCTGAAACAAAGAGATACAGGTTCTCAATAATCCTTTTTCTATAATGACTTTTCCCTTGGGAAACACTATAAGAATGCATACAATGGCATATCCAATAGTGATCTTTAGGATTTGTGGTTGCTGCCACTCATTTACCTTCTTTTTAGGCTACTCACTCCTTTTAGCTAAACTCTATACACAGCTAAATAATGAGGTAGATAAAAATATAACTCTTAGGAAGCATTTATTAAAAATGTAAAATGCCTAAAATGCGGACTATTTCTCTAAAGAAAGGAAGACATAACACTGGGCAAAAGAGAACCATGTTCTGAAGGAAATGAGTAGAAAAGGGAATGAAACCATGTTCTTTATTTCCCATTGTGTCACCCCTCAAAATCCCCAAACCAATTGTCATTGTGGATATTTTGTAGAATAAAACAAAGGCACTGGATGTAAGTCAGAGACCTGAGCTTATTTCTCATATCTACACCTTACTAATATTGCGATTTTGAAGAGGTGACTGAACTACTCCGAGCTTCAAATTTCTCATTGTTAGTTAAATTGGAGATAAAAACAGGATCTTCCTCGATGTGTTCTATGTTAGCTTTCCATTACTTGAGATAAATCAATGTACAAAGAGAAAATATTTATTTTGGCTCACAGTTTTGGAGGTTTTAGCTCATGGTCTGTTGGTTGTGTTGTTTTTGGGCCTCTGTGGTGAGGTGCAGTACATCATAGTAGGAGTTTGTGGCAAAATTTCACCTCATGGCCAGAATGGAAAAGAGAAAAAGGAAAAGACGAAGGTCCCACAATTCTCTTCAAGAATACCTACTCAGTGATTTAAGTCCTCCCAGTACATGCCACCTTTTAAAGCTTCAATCATTTCTCAGTAGTGCTAAGCTGTGGACCAAGCTTTTAACACATGGGCTTTTGGAGAACATTCCAGGTTCAAACTATAGCAGGTTGTTCTTAAGATTAAATTGATTGATAATGATTTTTGTACTTCCATTTACATCAGATATTATTACAATTGTCCTGTTTCAGTATAAAGTCACCAATCTAGTTACCCCTCTTTTAATACTGGTCATTCTCTCTCTGACCATAACCAGATTGCATCACAAAACCCTCTACCCACACCACACTCCGGGCTCACTGAAAAAGTAGCTCTATGACTGTTCTAAGAAAACAATCCCTTCAGCCAATGTAAGCAGCTAACATTCACAGTGAACTGTGGCAGTGATACTAATTATGATAGAGAATATCTGGGTGCCAGGAGACCTACATCTAAGCATCCTTACTGTTTATTTCTACACAGGTGGAAAATACCAGACAGAGTAGTTGGACTCAGCCATTCTACAGTGAAAGGAAAAAAAATATCCTTTTGGGGACAATTAGACCTCACAGGAGCTTGAAACTTAATATTAAAATAAAATAAATTTCTTTGTTTGAACTTGAGAATTACTGAGAACCCAATGAAGAATGTGAAAGTACAGCTTTGACAATGGTATGTTTGCACAAATAGGCCACCATATTTCCCATGTCGCAATTGCCCAAAGTTGGTTAACCTGTTACTGTCTTTCCAGTGTTCAGATTCCACACTCAGAGTTAGAGCAGAATGGAAATTAAAGAAATGCAGGAGTAAATTAGAAAGCTGAATAAAAATACATATACATTCTTTTAAAATTTTTAAACTTTTATATTTAGCAGTGCTGAGGATCAAATCCAGGGCCTTGTATGTGCTAGATAATACTCTACAACTGAGCTATATCTCTAGTCCCAAATTTTCTTAATATTTGACACATAAAAATTTATGTGGTAAGATGAGATGTTTTGATACATGTATACATTGTGCAATGAACAAATGAGTATAATTAGCATATCTATCTCTAGTGATCAGGTTGAGCATCAGGGTTGAGCAGCATAGGTGGAGCTCAACATCTGGGGTTAACTATTGCTATAAGAACAAAACAAGCTAAATAATAGCTTGTCCCATAGCATTTACTTTGGTGGACCTTTGCTTTTGTATCATCTTTTTAAAAATAGTATCCTTCTTATGATCTAGCAGAAATAATTAACTATATTTCAATGTGTAAGACAATTCTTATTTAAGAATTTTTTTTAGTTGTAGATGGACACAATATCTTTATTTTATTTATTTTATGTGGTGCTGAGGATCGAACCCAGTATCTCATACATGTAAGGCAAGCACTCTACCACTGAGGCAGAACCTCAGCCCAAGAAAATGCTTATTGATGAACAAAATAAAAGTTGAAAAATTAGGGCATGTCAGAGGAAAGTCAATAACAAAGCTATCCCTAAGTGTAAGAATTCTCTCAGGCCAAAATGATTACATAAGGGTTAAAAATCAAATGGTATGCTTGTTTACTAACATATTCCAAGAAATTTGTTCCCTCTGCAGATTTCAGAAATGAAAAAACTCCAGGGCTATGCTAGCAGATGGAGGTGATTTGTTCAGATGTATGACTGGGCTGGAGCCATCAGTAATCCAGCTATAAATTCCAAACCCTTTGCATTTTCTTATTTCAAAATATATTCTCCTGCATTTAAAGACAAGAATTAAATCAGAATTGTTCTGAAAGATATCATGCTGTGGGTAGAGAAACACATCACTAGCAACAGTTTGAACACTGTATTATACCAAGTCCGATTGACTTAAACTCATGAACTCTCATATTGAAATCCAACATAAATCGTTTGGTTTTTCAAGTTCCCTTAAGCTAGGAAAATTAAGACTTCCTGTTCTTCAGGGAGAAAAAGGGCTTAAAACCTTGAGAGGTTAGAAAATGTCTTGAAGCTCTTCATAATTGAGCATAAATGAATCCAAACCATATGGATTGCATTTCCTTTTTTTACTTTGAACACTGAGGGGAAAAACATGTTTGGCAAAATGATTCTTTTTTTTTTTCAAATCCAAATATGTTACTTTCACCCCTGATTCTCCTTCCCAAGCCATGCAACATGCCAGGAATGTTCCCAGGGCTCTTCAGTGTTTAAGTCCATGGACTCTGAGAGGCCTATCTCTTGGAGAAGCCATTCCTGGGTGACTAAAAGAGACATTCCAAATGCCTCCCAAACCTGACTAACATAACATAACTTTCAAGACTCCCTTTCATTCAGTGTTTTGCTTATGTATGCTGTCACTTATGTTTGCTAAAGGCTTATTGTATTCATATATAATAGCTCATGTCATTTATTTTACTTTTAACAACCATTTACCATCTAATGGGTCCAAAGTTTTATGAGATAAATGGTTAGGTTAGTACAATCTTTCATTGTGCTCAATGATGCAATCCCATTTGGAAGACTGAAGGTAGCCCCGACTAATAATCCTCAATTAAGACACAATCAAGCAGAGTAATTGGAATTCTTAGTAGAGGAGGAATTTCCCTGATGATGGGATAAGAAGGGCTCCAGTAAGACTTCCTCAAAAGTGTCAGTTTCTTGGTTTTGAATTAATGAATCTATCTGAAAAGACAAACATCTTCACAAATACATATAGTAAAAATGTAAATCCACAGTTTGCTTTCTTTTCACTAGTTCCCTAAGTGTTACACACATAAGGGGATACAGTTTCAATAGAGATGGTAAGGGACAATTTGGGGGTTTTCATTTTGAGATATATATCACAGGAACTTGGTGTTTGTATGAGTTGTGGTTGGGAGAAGGAGGTGGAGAGCAGAAGACAGAGGGGCTTGAGGAGAGAGGGAGAGGGAGGGAGGGAGGGAGGGAGGGGGAGAGTGAGTGAGCAAACATTAGGAATTTAGATAGAAAGAGATGGAGGGGATACTTATTTTAATAAGAATTTAATTTTTGTTTAGGACTGTAAGAAAAATACACAGAAATGTAACTTAAGCTCTGAAGAGTATAATAGGAGTATAATAAGAGTATAATAGGCAACTTAAGCTTGCCTATTATAATATTTTCATATTTGCTTGGTTTCCTTAATGAAATGCTTAATTTTATCTTTAGAGGCCAGGGACTTAATTACACTAATCATCTGCCACCCATGCCATTCTCACACCCTCACTTCAACACCTAACCAAGTTTTAGCCCAGAAGGGACATTGAATTGTTGGTTGATTGATTATAAAGCCATTAAAACTTTTATTGAACATAGAGGATGCACTCAGTACTATGTTAGGCATTGTGGAAGATGGGAAATAAAGGAAGAGAACAAAATAATTGTGTCTATTTTCGTTGGAAAAGCAAAATCTGTACGTAGAAAAGTCCTGTATGTCAAACACAGAGGATAAATGCAAGATTTTCATGCAAAACTTAGGACTTTATAAAATGGAAACATCTTATTATGACTGAAGGAAGTTTCAAAGAATGAAAGGTATATTACTTTGTATGAAATAATTTAAACCCAGGAAACTTGTTACCTTGAAGTAATGTGGGCCCAAAATATGTATATAGACTTTGTTTTACTTGCTCCAGTTCATATTTCTAAGAGGCTTTCTCCTTTTATTTCTTCCTTTACTCACCTAATAACTTTCTGAAGACCCCTCCATAATATCTTTAGGAAGAAAGGAAGATATAGACTGATTAAAAGTTTTAATAAGGGGTTGGGGCTGTGGCTCAGTGTTAGAGTGCTTGCCTAGCATGTGTGAAGCACTAAGTTCAATCCTCAGTACCACATAAAAATAAATGAATAAAATAAAGGAAAAAAGTTTTAATAAGTTGATTTGAAAGTGACACATTAAGTAATAAGAAATTAATTATTTCAGATATAGCCCTAACTTCTAAAGGCTTTTAACTACTTGGGGCATATTTCCACACACAAAAACTTTAGATAGAAATAAGTTTTCAGCCTTAGTGGCTTCTTTCTTTAAATTTCCTTCAGGAGAAAATGAACCTCTGAGGAGGAGGTGGGTCTTTGCCAAACCATGAAATGAAAATAGTGAGATTTGATGAGAACACATTCGAATTGTGGATCCAGAAAGAGGGATTAAAACCCTGGTAAAATAAAGATGAGAAAGAGGTGCATAGGGCCTAGATGAGATACTGAGAAGATAATGTTTATCTTATTTTGATTGAAAGAGACATACAACAGACTCTATGCTAAGCACTTTATATGTATCACCTCATTTAATAAACACAAGTTTATGAAATAGGTACTACGACAACATCCATTTTACCCAAGAGAAAACTGAGTTTCAGGAATCAAGTGGTTTTGCCAAAATCATCCAGTTAGTATGTGAGAGAAGTAGGGTAGAAACCTAGACCTCTCTAGCCCTATTTAACCACTTTGGCATACTACAAATAGCTTTACCTCTTCTGAGTCCCAACATATTCTTGAGTATGAGGAGTAAATGATCACAGTGCAGGATTTTATAACATTACTTTATGCCTAGTACCATTTTGAAAATCTAGGAAAGCTTATAAATCCTTTTCAGAATAATGTCTTTTTTTCAGAATAATGTCTTTTACATGCAGAAAATAAAATGGATAAGAGCACAAGGAAATGACTATATTAAAATATAATTATTAAAATCTTAAAAATTTGAAGATACCCCAACAAAGTGGATGAAGTGGTATGAGATGTCTGTTTTATGTATTTTTTATACAACTGAGGTTTTTGCCTCAGTTCATAATGAAAGCAATGGCAAGTTTCAGTTAGAGATTAAGGACAATAAAGATATTATTTTTCTCATCAATATTTATGATACCTCTAAGGACTCTGAGGATTCCATGTTCATCTCTCCTGATTAAAGCTGTCCAATAGTGGAGTGAATTAATATGTTGTGTTTTTTTCATCATATAGTTTTAAAAGGAAGAATATTAGGGATGTTTTAATAGGATTCCTACTTCGGTTACATATTGGATGAGATCAGTTCTCTAGGGTACTAATATTCTATACTCAAAACTCTTTAATAGTTTTTATTATCTATAGCAGGGATTTTCAATTTTTAAACAGCAGAAGACTTTCTTCAAAGTAATGTCTTACATAATCCTTTAACACATCAAAAAAGTGGGATAAGTTTCATTGAAGTGGAAATGAAAGATTCAGATCCTTACCTAGTTAACCTCCCCACTGACCCATTCTCCCTTCCCAACCTGAAGGTAGGAACTCTAGGGCTCTGAGATTTAGACACAGGATCAAATACAAATTTCCTAGATTTGCAATCTTACCTTTCAGATGCTGCTAGACAGTTACTCATTGTTTCAAAACAACCTACAAACATTCCTGACACTACCTTTGTTCATACTGCTCCCCAGTGTGGAATGCTCTACACACCCTCCTCCTCTTTGCCATTTCCCTAAACTATAGCCTCCTTCAGGTTCCTAATAGGTTCCACTTCTTCCAAGAAATATTCCCTGATGAATCACTTTCTGTGGTTATCTCTGCACTCTGATCCATTTTACTACTTATCATTTTATTACTATTTGATGCTTTAAGTGATGTTGCTTTGATTTTATTCCTGGGTCCATTCTGTCTCCTCACCCAAAGTGCAGGAAACCAGAGCTCCTAGACTACTGTGCGTCTCTGGGGCCTGGTAAAGTATCCTGTGTACAAAAGATGCTGAATTTTAGTTCTTACCTATGAAATTTTTATTTTCTGTGTTTGTCCTATTTCCCTAAGAACATTGTATACTTTTTGTAGACAGGGACTTTCTTAGATATTTCATCTGTCACAATTTCTCTAGCATCTACCATGATCTAGAGTTCACAGGAGACTTGAACTTGCTATGGGAGAATCTGGATAGAAAGAAATACGGGCAATTTAGAAGGGGAGAAAATATGATCTGATGTAGAATGGGTACTACTTGTTGTTCGGGAAGAAGACATGCTAGCAATCAGGTGTGGAGTGGTATCCTTGATAATAAAAGAGCAAGGTGAGACATAAATAGGAAAGGCAAAGAATAAGATGTCAGCAAAAAGCTAATGTGAATCACAGTGAGAGAGATCAACAGAGATTAACATGGAAACTTGCTGTCAGCTAAACAGCAGGATATGTAGGACTCTTACCACCATTCACCAAAGGTGGAAGAGAGTTACATGGTCTAAGCTTAGAGTCTACTTTTTAGTCTCGATTCTGGGTTAAGACTCTGGGCTTTTGACAGTCCTCAAATTTTAGAAATTTATGAATTCTCATTTAAAAAACACATGGTGAGAGGAGGTATCTCTGAGCCACTGACATCCTAATGTCTGTTTTGTACAACATGTTCAGAAATCTAATAATAAAATAATTATTTGTTGTAGACTTACCATTGTAAGACACTGTGATAAGTGATTTAGATGAGGGAAGGAAGTTGCAGTATTTAGGAAGAGAGTATGTAAGGTAGGATACATTCGCATAAAAAGATAAAATGCTTCCAATAAGTTAAGAGGGTTCATAATTTAAAAATAAATAACAATAGTTCACAGTGCCAGCTGCTTTCCCTGTGACATGTAGTTTTATGTATTTAGCAAGTGTTACCTCATTTAATAGGCATAACAAACCTTTGAGCTAAGTATTATTATCCTTGTATTAAAGATGATAAAATTGAGATTGAGAGACTTTAAATAATGTGTTTTAGATCATACAGTTTATGTGAATGGCAGAGTGGTAGAGTTGGAATTTGAACCTAAGTCAGACTGGCTCCCGCTGATGCTCTTTTCTGATTTACACTGACCCAATATATTGCTACACCATCAAACACCATTCCTAGTTGATTGGGAAGAAAGAAAACAAAAGAACTCATTTAGTGCATTTGCTAAATGTACATAGAAATAGGGACCAGGGGATTTGATTATAATAGAAACCCAGAAAATCCCCAAATCTCACTTGAGCCAGCTGTTTCAGTCTCTTTCTCCCTTATATTTCAACATTCCTCCCAAGATTCCTGGAGAAGCTATAAAGAAATGGCTATTAAGTGGCCAATAGAATTTTAGGTCTTCCTTCTCATTTCATGCAGGTGTTGGGTACAAGAAACTAACCAGCCAGCATAGCAGATCTCAGAAGGAAGAAGGTCATTTAAAAGATAGGAAAAATCAGCTGGAATAATTAGAAGGTGACTGACTCTTTATTTGTTTAGGCTGGGGATGTTCCAACTAGGAAGTTTGTGATTTAACACTTGGTCAAAGAAGAAGCCAGTGGTAGAGAGGGGGGAGAATTCTGCATTTTTCCCCCTGAACATTATGTTCAAACAGCAGCCCTATCTTCTCACTACGCTAGAGGTATTAGCAGGATTCACCTCAAGCTTTGAGGCAGTAATGCATCCTAATTTACCTTAAGAGAAGATACATAGGTAATGACAAGTGTTTTGTGCTTCAGGAACCTATTTAAAAGGTTTATACCAATTCAGTTGGCCTCAGGGCCACTTATATTTGGTGAGATGGCTCCTGCCTGATAACTGAGGCACTTTATAACTAAGTCTCTTCATCAGGGCAAGTCACTTCCTTCTGATCTTTTCCTACCTATCTGCACAGTCAGAATATCTTCTTAATGGATCTTGCACAGGCATGTCCTTTTCTAAAACTGTAATACATCTTCACTACCCCACCCTGCTGTTTTCTTATTTCCCCCCATCTGCTTCCTTAATATCCTTTGCTCCTTTTCTGACTGACAGATATTCTCCCCACCCATCTAATACCTTGAAGGCATACTACTTCCTCTTTGGCATCAGGATAGAAGCTGACATTTGTTTATAAATAAAGCCATCACTTTTCAGCTTGAAATGAGCTCATGCTGCTCTAGGGAGGAGGGAGGACAGTACATATTTCTGAAGCCTGGAAGGCTCTACTTCCTTTAAAAAATCAACTTTATTGAGGTAGAATTTACGTAAGAGAAAATGCATCCAGATTAAGTGTATAGTTAATTAGGTTGACAAATATATACATTAAAGTAACTTCCCTTCCCATCTACATATAAAACATAAAATAATCCCAGAGAAAATCTTCTTACTCAGTGTTCAGGCAGCTACTAATCTGTCTGATTCAGATCATCACAAAATAGATTATCCTATTCTAGAAATTCATATATATGAAGTCATTCATTATTTACTTTATTCTCGAGTCTGGAGATTCATCTGTGCTGTTGTGTGTATTAGTAATTTGTTCCTTTTAAACTTACACTCATTTTAATTTTTGCTCATGTTGATTGCTTTCTAAACCACATAGACTATACAACAGTGTATTCTACATTGATGGGCATGTGAGTGGTTTCCTGGTTTTGGTTACTATGAATAAAATCACTATGAACCAAAAAAAAATTTTTTTTGTAGTTTTCTTAGTCTGTTTCTTTTGCTATACCAGAATACTTGAGAGTGAGTAATTTATAAAGGAAAAGTTTACTTGTCTCATGGGTCTGGAGGCTGGGAAGTCCAAGAGCCTGGTGGCAGTTTCTGGTGATAGTGTTCATACTGCGTCATAATGTCAGAAAAATGTGAGGACAAGCAAGCAAATGAGGAAGAGAGAAAATACAAGAGGTGACCTCATTTTATAACTGGATGATGGTAACTAATCCAGTCCCATGAGAACTGCATTAATCCCTCTTAATTACCTCTTCATTTTTTAAAGTTCCCTTTTCCTAACACTGCTGCAATGGTAATCAGATTTTAATGTGACTTTTGGAGAGAACAAACCAAATTCAAGCTAGAGCAGTGGTCACACACAAAATTCCTAGATACAGAATTGCTGGGGTCATAGGGTAAATAAACATTAACTTCATAAGAAACAGCAAAATAATTTTCCAAAGAGGTTGTCCCATTGTATGATCCTATCTACAAGGTATGAATATTTCAAATCTTCACCAACACTTCATTTTAGTCATTCTGGTGAGCATATATTTTTATCTCACTTGGGTTTTAATTTGTAGTTCTGTGAAGACTGAAAATGTTGAACATCATTTCATGTTCTCACTGGTCATCCATTTATCTTCTTTTATAAAGTATTCAAAGTCTTTTGCACCCTTTTATTAGGTTTTCTTTTAATATTTTTTTTAGTTGTTGGCAGACTTTTATTTTATTTTTTTTATGTGGTGCTGAGAATCAAACCCAGTGCCTCATACATGCCAGGCAAGTGTGCGACCACTGAGCCACAGCCTCAGCTTTATTATGCGTTTGTTTTCTTGTTAATAATGAGTTGTGAGAGTTCTTTACATATTTTGGACATTAGTAGTTACTCAGGTGTATATATTATAAATCTATTCTAGGACTTGAAATTTTATTTTCTCGTGGGTGTATTTTGAAGATCAGAGGTTTTTTATTTCCATGAAGTCCATTTTAGCACTTTTTTCCTAGTACCAATACATATTCATTCTAAGAAATCAAAGTCACAAAATTCTATGCATTGTTCTAGAAAATTTAATTTTTCTTTTAAAGTTATACATAACATTAGGATTCATTTTGACATAATTTTAAAAAAAGCACGGGATATCATTTGCTCTAATTCAGTTCCCAGCATTTCCCCTTTCCCTCTTCTACTCACTACTCTTGTTCCCTTCTCTTTAATCTACTGATCTTTCTAGAAATTTTTATAACTCTTATATTTAGGTACCTGTACATTTCATATTAATTTATGTCTATGGCATGAAATATAGATATACTTTTTCTCTATTTGGAAATCCAATTGATCCAGTTCTATTTATTGAAAAGAATATCATTTTCACTTTGAATTTCTTTGACCCTTTGATTAAGATTCAGTTGAGCATATATAAGTAGGTCTATTCCTATATCATATTCTATTTCATTGATCATACTTTAATAACTTTTCACTAATGCCATACTCCATTGATTACTATAGCTTTATAGTAAGTCTTGATATGAAGTAGCATAAGCCTTTTAAATTTACCTTTCGTTTATAAGGTTAATCTGGCTATTTTAGTTTTTTGTATTTTCATATTAATGTTAATATTAGCTTATCAGTTTCTACAAAGAATTTTGTTAAACTTTGGCCTGAAATTATATTGAATCTATAAATCAATTTGGAAATAATTAAAATTTCTAGAAAATTGATTCTTTGAATTATGATGATGACATATTTATTTGTTTCTTTAGGTCTCCTTTACTTTCTCTCAGGAATGTTTTATATTTTCAGTATTCAGGTTCAGTACATATCTCGGAAATTTCATCTCTAAGCATTTCTGTGCATATTAACTAGATTTACTTATAAAAATTCATTTCCAGTTGTATTTTAGTATATAAAACACAATTAATTCTTCTATAAATTGACAATATATCATTGTATGCAATCTATCATTCTCCAGCTGCTTTATTTAAAAAAGAATTTCTGTCTTTGGTTTTTAGCTATATATATACAATGTGCCAGAATGTATTTTTTCTTTTTTCTTTCTTTTTGGTACTAACATGTCTCTTTCAAAATTAATTTTTTAAAATTAATGCATAAGAAATATACATATTAATGGAGTACAATATTTCAATACATGTATTTCAATACATGTATACAAAATATACTGATCATAGCAAGGTAAATAACATTTTCATCTATGTGTCATTTCTTTGGCACATTTGAGCTCCTTCCTCCTGTTCTTCAAAGAGTATTCAATAAGTTATTGTTAACTATAGTCATCCTATTGTGCTGTAGAATATTATAACTTTTAAATTTTTATTTGACCATACAAATTACACAGAATTGTGGATTTTATTGTGTCATATATACATAACAATATATACACTTATAAGTTATATGTATAATATATATACTTTAAAGTTTATATATATATGTATAACTTATTTTGATTATTTCTACCCTTAATTACTTATCCTTTCCCTTCTTTCTTTTTCTTCTGATCCCCTTTCTTTCTCTATTACTCTCCCTTCTATATTCATCTCATCTTTTTTTTTCTAGATTCTACATATGAGAGAAAATATGTGGTGTCTTTCTGTGTCTAAATTATTTCACATAATGTCCTCTAATTTTATCCATTTATCAGCAAATGCCATAATTTCATTTTTCTTTATGGCTTATTAAAACTTTCATTGTGTGTATGTACCTTATGTTATTAATTATTTCATCTGTTAATGGATACCTGGGTTCCATAACTTGGCAACTGTGATTATACTGGCCCAACAAACATGGATATGCAGATTATCTCTGTAGTATGTTGATTTTAATGCTTTCAGATATATACTGAAGAGTGGTACAGTTGGATCATATGATCATTCTATTTTTAGTTTTCAGGAACCTTCTTACCAATTTCCATAGTGACTATACTAATTTACATTCCCACCAACACTTTATAAGAGTTTATTTTCCTCATATCTTCATAAGCATTTATGTTATTTGTATTCTTGATGATTGCCATTTTAAATGGAGTGAGATATAATCACAACATGGTTTTGATTTGTACTTTCCTGATAGCTAATGATGAACATCTTTTTCATATAATTTTTTGGCCAATTTGTACTTCTTTTGAGAAATATTTGTTCAGTTCATTTACCTATTGACTGAATGGGTTGTTTGTTTTTATGGTGTTGAGTTTTTGAGTTATTTATATATTCTGGATATTAATCCTCTGTCCGAAGAGTAGTTGGCAAAGACTCCCCCTTTCTGTAGGCTCTCTTTCACCTCTCTTATTTCCTTTACTGTGCAGAAGCTTTTTAATTTCATGTCATCTCATTTATCAATTCTTGATACTATTTCCTGAGCTATAGGAGTCTTATTCAGGAAGTTGTTAGCTATGCCTATATCATGAAGTGTTTCTCCTATGTTTTCTTTCTTTCTTTCTTTTTCTTTTCTTTCTTCTTTTTTTTTTTTTTTGGTGTTGGGGATTGAACCTAGAGCCTAAGGCATGCTAGGCAAACTCTTCACCACTGAGCCACATCCCCAGCCCTCCCCTGTTTTCCTTTAGCAATTTCAACATTTCAGATATTATACTTAGGTATTTGATCCATTTTGTTTATTTTTTTCCCTTTATATTGATGCATTATAATTATATACAACAACTGGATTCATTGCTACATATTCTTACATGCACACAACATAATGGTTTGATTTGGTCCTTTGATCCATTTTGAATTAATTTTTGTACAGGCTGAGAAACGGGAATCTACTTTCAATCTTGTACAAATGAATATCCAGTTTTCTTAGCATCATTTGTTAAAGAGGATTTCTTTTCTCCAGTGTATGTTTTGGCAACCATTTCAAGAATCAAATGGCTGAAGATGCATGAATTTATTTCTGTTCTGTCTCACTGGTCTATATGTCTGTTTTAAATGCTGAAACCATTTTGTTTTCGTTACTATGGTATTGTGGTATATTTTGAAATGAGATATTGTTGTACCTTCAATATTGCTCTTTTTGCTCAGGATTGTGTTAGCTATTCTGAATCTTTCGTTTTTCCATAGTAATTTTAGGATTGTTTTCTCTAGTTCTGTGAAGAATACCACTGGTATTTTGATGGGGATTATATTGAATCTATGGATTCCTTTGAGTAGTATGAATGTTTTAATAATATTAATTCTTTCAGGAGGTCTATCTACATTTTAGTGTCTTCCTCAATTTCTTTCATCATTGTTTTATAAATTTAATTGTAGAGGTTTTTTACTTCCTTAATTAAGTTTCTTTCTAGGTATTATCTTCATGATTTCTTTCTCAACAAATTCATTATTAGTGCATAGAAAAGCTACTGATTTTTGTATATTGATTTTGTATTCTGCTTCTTTCCTGAGTTCATTATGGTCTTTTGGTTATTCTATGTATAGTACCATATCATATGCTGCTAAGTTCTTCCAATGAATTATTTTATATAAAACATGTTACTTTTAATTTATAGATTTTTGAATTTTGTTCTTCTTATTGTTTCCATTTTTGCCAAGATTTGCTAGCTGTTTTCATATTAAAATCATATTTTCCTTTATGTCTTAGGGCATATTTTCAAAAGCTGCTTTAAAATCCTTTTCTGTTAATTCTGAAATCTGGGTATTTAGGGACATTTTTATTGATTCATTTTTCTTAATTTAGAGTCATATTTTGTTCTCTGCATATTTCAAACTTTTAAATGTGTTGCTAGATATTTTTGATGAGATATACTATAAATAATCAACTTTGTATATTGTCTTTCTTTAAATAATATTGTGCTTTGCTATGGAAGTTACTTTAATGGCAGTTTTCCTTGCATTTGTGGAAGCTTGGTTATAGATTTTGTTGTGGTAGGTTTAATGTAACTGTAATTATATAGCATAGTGCTTTCTCTAATGCATAACTTTTCTGTTGCCTTAGCTAAATGCTAGAAATTTTATTCAGATCTCTCCATTCTGGCCATGGTGAAACTCCAATATTTTTGAGTACTGTGCAACCTTTAGAATTTGTTTCACTTTCAACCCCAAACAGTATCTTTCTGCTACACCTTGCACAATCTTGTCCTGCATGTATATAGCTCAACCCTTGTCCAGTGACTTATGAGAAGTCTAACAGAAATACCTTGAACCCTGCCACACAGCTTCCTCCTTTCTGGCCTTCTGATCTAAACTTCAATATCCTTCCAGCTCAGCTGGACTGTCAGGCTGCTTGCATTATACTTCCCAATGTCTTACTCTGGAAATTGTCTCAAGGCAGCTAACTGACATAAATAATGGGCCCACCTTGTGTTCCTTTTCTTCATGATCAGAGTCCCGAACTATCTATTGTCTGATACCTTAAAACAGTTGGTTTAGTGGGAAGGCATATTTGTTACTAGTTACTAAATAATAAATAAAAGTAGATATTTCTCTGCTTTCTCATGCTTCAGTAAATTTATTTTTCAAGTTGTTATTAGTATTGATTTTTTTACACATTAGGAGATGCTAAGTGAATGAGCCAGGATCCAAACCCAGGGCTTTTAACTAAGTCTCATGTGTTTTCCATCACATCATGCTGACTCTCATTTAAGCACTTTTAAAAATTATTAATAGGTGATGAAGAGGTACCTTTGTACTCAAATATCTTCCCTCAATCTCTAGTACAGTGATCTGAAGACTTTATCATCTTACTCTCCTTTTAAAAAATTAAATACCCACAAATATTGTTATAAACGGTTTAGCAGCAATCAGCCATCTTACATAGATTACAAGGGACCTTAGCAATTATACATAATAACTCATTTTGAGAAAAGTGAGACAGGAAATAAAACAAATTATCAGCTCAAGATCAAACATCTAGTTTATATAAGAACTAAGACTAAAGCAAAGTTCTCTGATATTCTTACCACCCGACTTATATGTCTCTACAAGTGCTTGGAGTAAGATTTTTGGAAAACGGAGCCTAGGAAAAGGAATACCATTTCAGTTATAATTGTTCCATATATTTGAAGTCAATGATATAAGTCATCCTCTATGTTAGACACTCTCTGGAAAGCTTCTGTTTCCAGTTCATAGAATAGCTATGCCTGAGAAGGAAACTCTGTTTTACCTACAGGAATGTGAGACATGAGCCACACCTCCATTCAGGAAGTATTTCTTTTCAACACAGTCATGACATAGCAGTGGAATTAGGTGTTGAAATTTACATATACTCATGGGATTTCCTACATTTCAGCTGTGATAGCCACAACTGGTATTTTTCTAAGCCTTTCTGAGTATCTGGTAAAATTATCTGTGGGAACTACAATGACAAAGATGAAGTTGACTTCACTGGAGTTTTCCTCCACTTAGCTTTCAGCCATTTAGATGTCAGATTCAGATAGATAAATATATTGCAGCTCCTCTTGATTCCAGTTTCATTTGTTTCCTTTATTTTCATAGGCTTATGTCCTTAATCTTGATATAATCTCTCCATCCTCTGGAATTTTTAAATTTTTTTCCTTATTTCCAAATAAGAAAAGGAAAGCTAAATTTTAATCTACCTGAGTTTGATCATCTGCTAAAATAATTTCAGTCCTTCTTACTTTGGATATTGTTGACTGACACAAAGTAGACATCCAGACAAATTTCCTACCTCAAACGTCAAACCTGAGCAAGGGCTTATGAATGTTCTTCCCATTTTTAGTTTCAGTAATGAAGAAACATGGGGAATTTTTAAGTCAACTTTATCTCTAGCTAAATATGACTCACTTTCTAAATCCAGATTCGATTTAATGAGAAGCTGCTTGATACGGTTTGGCTTAGCATATGTGATCCTGTAACCTCAGTCCGAAATGTCATCTCCTAAACTTGAGGCAGAAATTAGTTTGAGGACTGCCCATTTACATCATTGTACTCCTCAAATTTCAAATAGGGATAAAGAACAAATATGAAGTATTCAAAGACCTATAGATTGAATTATCAAGTATAATGACAATAATAATAATAATAGCTTCTATTTATTGTATACCTTAGTTCTTGGTACCTTACATATATTACTATTTTAATCCTTACAACAACCTTATTATATAAGCACTGCATCTTCCATTTTATGGATGAACACATTTTCATAGATTGGTTAAGTAACTTGTACAAGGTTATATAACTAAACCTAGATTGCACCTGGATAGCCTGCCTCCAGAACCATACTCTTAACCATCATCATTAGATATCTGTGCCCATATACAAACTATGGTTTGAATTCTAAGTCATTGTCCTTTAAAATGATTTTAAAAGGCATTAAAAATTGTGTCATTCTTTATTTTAGTTTGATTACTAAACTAGCAAGCAGATGTGGCAATATAGGGTGGCTGGTGACCTGGGTTTGACTCCAGTTCTGCTATTAGCTAGTCTTATACATAGTCATACTTGAAGGCAGTTTCCTTACTTGCAAGTCCAACACATATTGCGCACTTAGCATATGCCAGACATTATACTTGGTACTAAAGAAACAGTGATTAACAAGATATATATCTATTATTAAAACTGAGAATGCCCAACTAGAAAATCCCTAAGGTACCTTTTGGAACTAAAAAGTCAAGGCCATCAGTATTCTAGATGTGTTGTATACCAGAAAGGTGTTGATTAAGTATAGATACTTAACAAATGGAAAAAAGTGTGTCAAGCCTGGACTCAAAACTGACTCAGACCAGAAATGCTTTGTGACCACAAGACTTGGTACCTCATCTGCCTGTTGCCAATGCAAATAATCATCTCCAAGACAAGACTATTGGAATGTATCCTCCCTGATCAGTGCAGGTCCTGGAACCAAAACCTTAATGATGTTTATGCTTTTCCTCCATTCTCTCTACTTTCTAGTTTGGCAAATGGTTCCCTTTATGAGTATTTGTGGATTTAAAGAATAAATACAATCAGACTTCAAAAGAAGCATTTAGCAACCAAAAATTGAGATAGGTGGGAGAATAGCAGTCAAGTTTTGAAAAACCACATGACTATTTCCTTTCACAGGATATGTACTTAAAAGCCAGTGTCAGACCAACTTAAAACTGTTTTATTTTGCTTTCTCACCAATCTATAAGAATTGGAATACCATTTTCTATTTCCCACATATATAATCATTCATATCATCACACAATGATATTATCTACTCATACCCCTTCATTTTACAGATGAGGAAGCTAAGGCCTAGGAAAGGGAAGTGACCTGTCCAAGATCACTGTTTTCTTAGAAGAAGACTGGATATTGTTGCTTCCAAAACCATTTGAGTCTATTTCTGGGAAAATATAATCTCAGGCTTAGATTTAAGTTATCTAATTTTTTAGTAGATCTCTTTAAGATAGCAGGTAACTTTATAATTATCCTTTCTTTTCAGAAAATATTGTGTCTTTATTCTCTTTAAAAAACACCTACATTTTATATGGAGGAATAATTGTATACTTCTGTTGTTATGTTTTTTTTGCTGTATTGTTTATTTCACTAGGTTTATAACTGGTGCCTCACAGCCTTCATAGGCCAGGATTCATGTTTTTTTCTCAAAAAGAAATTAAGGCCCATGTGGTTTCACTAGACCTGACCTTTCTAGGAAAACACAATTTAGAATAAAAGGATGTGTTTACCATTAAAAAAAGTTACCCAATTGCTATGAATACTTACTCAGACTTCACTTTCCTCAGTATGGAGAGAAGGCAAGACTACAGGAGTTTGACATTACACCGTCACATTTTAGTGGCTGAATAACAGAGAAGATGGATGGCATCTAAAATTAGGTGTGGTTACCCAAAGAGAGCAACTATTTCATACACTATAAATATTCTGTATAGACTGAGATCTAAGGTCTTGTATCTTCTAGTCCCTGATCTATGCTAAGTGGCTAAGTGTTGCAGCTGCCAGTCTGTGCCATATTTATGCATATTGCAACCACCAGAAGATTCTTTCAAGGATTTTCTTATCGCCTCAGTATGGAGTCATACTGGCCAGTTGAGGTAAAGTACAACAAAACTATCTTACTGTGAGTAACATTAGGGCCCTTGAGGTGCCACCTTTATGGAGGCAGTTAAAATATGCCAGTGAGTATAGTCAATCCTTATCCATGGTTGGAAAACTGCTTTAAGTAATGTGGGATGATCAAATTCCAACCTATGTGCAGCCAACAACATTCTCTGTTCACTGAATGAGAAGTTCTATTTTCATCCTTTTTTTTACTTTTTTATCTAGCCTCCATCTGCAACTTGGACTAGAACTCTATTCTCCTTTCAGTCACACTGGACTGAGTAAATTTAGAATGACTGAAAATTCCTGGGCCTTTAAGCACTAGTATTCTCCAGATCCATGTGACTTCAAGCTACTCTTCTAACTGTTGTTCAAAGCCACTCTGTTTTGTCCCTTTATTTGTTCTGTTTCTCTTTACTCATTATCCACTCTGTTGCTTGAGTTCCAAGTTTTTCTGTTCTTATTTTGTTGAGCCATATCAGCTGAAATTAAGCACTCAATTTTCTTTCTTACTTACTAATTTTACACTTTAACAAATACAGCCATATTCCTTAAATTGATTCCTCAGAGGCTGAAGTTTTTCTCTCTAAAAAAATTCAGCAAGGACATAGATAAGAGGGAGTTTGTTTCTCATGTGTTAAATAACCCAATCCTGAGGAGATACAGAGTACAGATAGATAGCAATATAGTTGGCACTGTGCTAGCTTCTGTTTGTCCAGGTTTCTTTGGGCACTTTTTAATGAGATGTGTCACCATTTTGAACATGGCCTTGAGATCTGAATTAACCTTATTCACAGACCTTGAAGACAAGATATAGCACTATAGGATACCAGCTGAAGGCAGTTTCCTTCACTGGCTCTATTTCCATTCAATTTACTTACTTTGGAGTCAAGTAGCACTAACTGAAGAGCACCAGCGTGCATAGGACATCGTCACAGCTTCTTTCTCTTCCTATCCTGATAGGGTAATAAACAGCAGTTTACTAGCTTTGCTTTTGGCTTTAGTGGAAGCAGATTTTGGAAATAATCAGAAAGGCAGACAACTGAGACACCATCTGTGTGCTTAGTACAACAGCCCCCAAATTCAGATGGCAAATGTAGATCTGAACATCACCAGAAATCTGTTTACAAAAATTTTAAAAGTTAGTCAAGTCTCTGAATATTCCATATATTTTCTTTGCATTACTCAGACTGGAGCCATATTTTACTTTGAACCTGGAGGTTCCTCAGTAGAGCTCAAAGAGATGACTTTGCTCAATAGGGATAGCAAATGAAACTCCAGTATCACAGTACTGGGAGACTGACTCATGTAGGAATTTTTATTCTGGAGACAGTATACAAAGCCCATTTTGTGACAGAGAACAGGATAACCACTAGCATTGTTCACTTTTTTAAGAAATAATATTTAATTTTATTCTGCACTCTGGGGTAAATTTTCAAAATTTAAAAAAAAGACAATGAGTGAAAGCTACTTATATCTTATATTCTAAACCCTAATGTGCAGTTTGTTTCTCTCTCTCTCTCTCTCTCTCTCTCTCTCTCTCTCTCTCTATATATATATATATATATATATATATATATATGTATATATACAAAATCTATTTTATACTTAAATGAGATTATACCAGGAATGTGATTTTATATATAGATTTGAAAGAATTATAACAACAATAATAATTTTCTATGCTCCTTTTTCAAGAAATTTCTTTTTATTGAAATAATAATTATATATTTATGGAGAATGGCATAATATTTTGATGCATGTATACAAAGTATAATGTTCAAATAAGGGTAATCAACATTTTAATCTCCTTAAACATTTATCATTTGTTTGACATGGGAAAATTAAAACTTCTGTTTTTTAAACCTCTATAAAATATGTAATAAATTTCTGTGAACTACAATCATTTAACAGTAGATGCTGTAGTACTAGTTCAGTGTAGAGTATTAGAACGTTTCCCTCCTGTGTAACTATATTTTGGTATCCATTCTTCAACCTCCCTCTCTTTCCCCTCTGCCCACCTACAACCTCTAGTAACCGTTATTCTACTCTCTGTTTTTATGAAATCAATGTTTTTAAAGCTTTTATATGGGTGAGAACCATGGTATTTATGTAATAGAATATTATTTAGCAATTAATGAATGAAAAAGAACAATATCCTGTCATTTGCAGCAGGATAGATGGAACTGGAGGATATTATATTAAATTCAATACTACATATTTCTTTTTAGTTAAATTTAAATGACTATGATAATCCACTTCTCTATTTGCTTTATATATTTAACTTCCCCCACATAGCTTGCTTTTATGAAAAATGTAATGAGCATTATTGTGCATAACAATTTTCCTGTGTTTTAATTTTTTTCTCCTATAATAAATTCCTAGACATAATTCTGCTATTGAGGAAAAACTACCTCCATTACATGATTGTCTGAAGTGTGGAATTTTACTCTATTCTTTTTTTGGAGGAGGATACTGGGTATGAACCCAGGGCCTTGTGCATTCTAGGCAAGCATCCTACCATTGAGCTACATCTCCAGCCCTTCTCTGTTCTTCTGGGGTACAAATCCACTTGATAATTTGATCTTCATGTAATTTCTGGCATTTCATAGTTCAATTATTAAACTTTAGTATTTCTCTTAATCTTGTCTTTAAACACCAGCTTTTGATCCTAGTGACAAGATGATCCATTAACTCATAAATGGTATAACTTGTATATATAATAGATAGCAATTTTTATCAAGTACATAAAATACATCAAGCAGAGTGCTAAAAAGTATATGTGGATTATTGAATTCAATATTTTCCAAGCTTTCATAATCAGAAGAAGCCCTGGGACTTTAAAAAATATAAACAAGTCTCAGTCAAGGAAGGTATGTAATGACTCTGGGTTTTAATTAATTCTATAAAACAGGCAAAAGTACTTGCCTTGCCCAACTTACAGGATTGTTGGGTGATTGTAAGGAGATAAAATATTTACTCTATATTAATAAAAGTTATAAAAATATATGCAAAGATGCCACAGACCGGCTGCAGCAAAATAGCCCGGGGGTGACGAATAACTTGTGTACGTTGATACAGCAGGAGTAGGAGCCGTTTATTGTAGGACAACAGAGGTATTTATACATTTTGCACAGCTTATCTTAATTAGCATAAACTAGATACATCAGTCAACCAATAAGAAATCTCCACACTTAATGGCTCACTTTTGTTACTTCACAAACCACTCCCTCTGGCATTTTGCCAGGCACCATCCAGACTTGTTTACGAACTCTAACATTTCTCTGGCAAAATACCAGGTGTTATTTTGACTTGTTTACAGACCTTAACACAAAGAAAGTTATTATTATTAATTTTATTGGTGATATGTAATATATCTTTCTATACATTTTACAGTATTGAAAGTCTTTGGTAGTTTAAACCAATGTAATTAAACCTAGATCTGAGAAGATTATAATTTCACATTTCCATACTTTTGAAACATTACTAAATATTGTATGGAAAAGAAAAATAGAATTCTTAATTCTATCATCATTGTTCCTGATCAAGAGAAAACAGGTTGATGAATATATGAAGAATCATGTGATTTCACACTAATGTATTGGAAACTCCATATAAGAGTTATTTGACAGCATTTAAAGCTTATTGTGACCTTTGAGATAATAGGTAAGTTACTATTCAGTTATTTTTATATTTTCTTTAAAAAAGTATTTAAGTTACTGTTAGGAATTTCTTAAAATTTGCATTACCCTTGAATGAAAAATTCAAGCCATCCATGAACCTTTGTAAAGAATTTCTTTGTGCTTTTGCTTAAGTTGATCCTTCTGATTGGGGCATTATCTTCTCTGGCCTACCTGATAAACTTCTTCTTACTATTTAAGATTAAAAGGTGCTTCAGGGGCTGGGGTTGTAGCTCAGTGGTAGAGCCTTGCCTAGCACATGTGAGACACTGGGTTGGATTCTCAGTACCACATAAAAAATAAATAAATAAAGGTTAAAAAAGACATTTCTTAACAACAACAACAACAACAATGAAAACAAATGTGCTTCAGGAAGCCTCCCATGACCTCCATAGAAAGATAATTGCTTAAAAAAAAAAGAAAGATAATTGCTTCCTTTTCTGTGTTCCTATAGTACTTCGTTAATTCCTCTATTAAAGTACTTGTCATATTACTATAATCATTTGTCTCCTCACAGTCTCATCTACTAGCATGTGTGCTCTGGAATAAAGGGATTACATTCTAGTTTTCTTTGACTATTTTAAAAAGAGAAAACATTCATTATATGTTTGTTGAGTAAATGTATTACTATCTTATACCTAATTGATCTTGTCAACCCTTGAATTTACTAAGTTCTGTGGGACAACTGAAGGCAGTGTTGCCTGGTGCCAGGAGAGTGTAAGAGGTTCTTACCTCTGGGGCCAAGGGTAGTAGAGCAGGGTTTTTTTTAATGTAGAGCCCATAATTATTTTGGATAGGAACAGAGGCTAGAATGGTAGTTTTCAAACCTGACTGCAAAGTGGATTCACCTAGAAAGCCTTGAAAACTACCCATGCCTAGTCCCATTTCAAAGCACTTAAATCAGAGACCTGGGCATAAGGCTTAGGCATTGCTAGATATTTAAATTTTCCCAGATGATTCTAATGTGCAGCCTGTGTTGAACACTGTTGAGCTTGAAATTGAGGAACCCAGATTGTCAAATAGGGTCCAGGCTGAAACAAACCAGGAGAACAAATGAGAAAGAACTGAAAAATTAAGAACCTAAACTCAGAAATGAGATCAGAGTTGATATAAATACATGAAACAGGTAGGGTCTAGAACATTCCACAGGTGACAGCACATGTAATAAAAGACTGAGTCATGTCAAGTTCAGTAAAAATACGTAGAGAAGAATCAGAAGTCAGATATGCAGAGATCAAAGATGGTCAGAGGGAAATTTACAATTGTTACAATCAGTTGTCATGAACCATAGTTTTGGTCCACCCAGCTTGACAAATTTGTGGAGTCCTACTTCTGGGACCAAAGAACTCCAAAACAAATTAAATTTCTTATAAAATCAAAGGTTTTCTATGTCCATATAGTCATTCTTTATCATATCATTTTCCTCATCAGCATTGAAAAGTTTTGAAAAGAAACTTAGGAAACAACAATTACCCACAAATTTTCTCCTTTGTCCCTACTGTGTGTGTGTGTGTGTGTGTGTGTGTGTGTGTGTGTATGCATGCACCTGCATGCATGCACATACATGCACAACAATCACATCAGGCCAAATTTGTGAAAGAATACTTAGAAACAAAGATACCATGGCTGTAATAAAACATGTTGCAAATTTAATCAGATTAACAGTGCAGTTAAATCTTAAGAGTCAAAAAATTAAATAAAAGATTTTACTATGTGTGCCAATCTTTGTTATATTCAACATTTCTCTTGGCAGGTTTGTTACTGAATTTCACATATATTTGGGTGAAATCTTATTGAGTGATGGCCAAGGAGACATATCTAGAGTGTTTATCTTTACATTAATATCACAACAAAAATTATTAGGACATACATTATTGAATCAAAATATCCCTCTTAATGTCAAGCCTTTTGGGGTTGAATTCAAAACATAAGATCCCTGATGGAAGACTATTTCCTTTAATAGTCAACTATTTATTTGCCATGTTTGTTTAGTTTTTACCATAGTCTCTTGAATGTGGACAATAAATATTTAACAAAGTATTACAAGGATTAAAAAGTCATTTGATTTGAGAATAAGGAAGTCGCTGGTGATATAGCAGTAAGTAGTTTCAATAGCATTTGGGGTCTTAACCAGATTATAAAGTGCTAAAAAGAAACAGATATTTGTTGTCTCACACATTTAGAAGTAAGGGAAGATGCAAAATTGGGTGGTAGCTGGAGAAAGAAATAGTGTCAAAGTAAATTTTTGTTTTGGAATATTTATAAATTTGAATGAAAAAATTTGGAGAAAATTGTAGATTAAAGGTAAATATCAATAGAGACTGACGATTAACCATAGGGACTGCTAATTGTGCCTCAATATCAACTCTTTCTTGTTTCAGAAATGGAAATCTCAAATTTTGTCTGAGCTCATGAAAAGATATATCACTCAATCCCCTTTGCAGCTAGATATGGCTATAACACTAAGCTATTATCTCTGGGATGTAAGCAGAAATGATATATGCACTCATAGAAAGTGTACTCAAAAGAAAGAAATATACCTTTTTTTCCCCCTCCCTTTTTCTGCTTCCTGTTGGCTGGAATGTGGACCTAATGGGTAGAGCTCTACTTCATGGTCTATGAGATAGACTTTGAGATGGAAGCACTAAGTTTGGAATCAAAGAACAACAAGATATAAGGAATTTGGGACCTGATGATTATGGGGCCAATATACAAATCCTAGGATACTTACGATTACCTTGAAATATTCTATGTTGTTCAAACCACTGTTTGTTTAGATGTTTTTATATCCTGCAGCTGAACTAATTCTCACTAATCAGTTGATCATTGACACATGGACTGAACATAACTGATGGAGTTCAAGTTAAGGTGTCAGGGGTTTTATTTGGTCAGTAGGAAGGATAGAATGGAGGGAACAAAGAATGGCTGGGATTTTGGAATGATTTTGAGGTTGAAATATTTCATGTTAGATTGCCTCAATATTTCAGTAAAAAGGGAAGATGTCATCTGAAGGTAGAGATAATATTAGGAATTAGAGAAGAGAATTTAAAAAAACCTTTTATTAGTGCTAATTCAAAATATGGTCTCCTGGACTAGTATCATCAACATTACCTGGGAATTCTTTTTAGAAATTCAGAATTCCCACATCTATTCAATCAAAATCCCTGGAAGTGTAGGGTCATAAAATGTGTTTTAACAAGATGTGCCAAAGATTTTTATTACATTAACCTTTGAAGCACACTGATGGAGGAGCATTCATTAGTGACATACAATATGCATCTTTTGAGATGTATATAATATCATTGAAGTTCTTCTGTGAAGATGATAAATGTTGATAATGAACACCTATCCAAATTGTAGGTTGGGTACAATTCTCATGGGTTACAGGATTTCTCTATGACCAGATAAACCGTGCATAACAGTTTTATTCTCTACTCCAAAATAATATAGCAAAAAAAAAATGGAGTGGGAATTGTTTCCCAAATTACTTTAACTCTTTGTCTTATCTGGGCTAACCTTAGATGATGGCTCTATTGAAGGCATAGGTCCTGGATTGTTTGCATTGTTTCAAGATATTTATGTCTGGACACTCAAGTGTACATAAGCAACATATGAAGCCAAATTGTTAAACTATAATTTTAAACAATTTTATATCCTCTTCTTTTTGGTTGGTTGTGGTAGAACGCTGGAAAGTTAGGATCAAACATTGACTTTCCTTTTCTGACAATCTTATTTATAGCTAGGATTAAAGATTAATGGTCAAGGGGCTGGGGTTGTAGCTCTGTGGCTTGCCTAGCACTTGTGAAGCACTGGGTTTGATCCTCAGTACCACATAAAAATAAATAAATAAAATAAAGATATTATGTCCATCTACAACTAAAAATATTTTTTAAAAAGATTAATTGTCCAGAGTACTAATCTTGTGCCTATTTTGATTTTTTTTCTTTTTCTGTAATTGAATATTTTGTATTGGGCTGTGATCAACATTGCAAAGAGTTTGTTAAAATTGTAAGTTCAACAATTACAATTGTTCATATTTATTTGCAAAGAGTTTTAAAATATCATGGGGCCTGAAAAATATGTATAGATTTATTCACATTTATTCCCTCCTGTAATGTTTAAAAACAAGATAATGTGAAGTTTCTACTGCACTAACTTATATAAACTATCCAAATCCTTTACATTTCCAACTACTAAAAAGCACATAAAACTAAATTATACCAAGATGACTCCATGTTTGAAAAAAGGAAAAAGAAATGTGAAAGTAAACTTAAATCTCTAAACTCTTAAAAGTTCCATTTGTCTTTGGCACAGGACCCAGGTGAAAAGTCAGCTATTTGATCTGAATCTGTTCACTCATTTCATTTTGCCATAAACAATATATGGGGGCATGTCAAATCTGAATTAATATGGCAAAGGGAACAGAAAGATAAGGAAGAAGAATTATTTTGTTTATGTGAAACTATTCTCGTCACAAGACAGAAAAAAAGGAAAGGAAGTCTGACCTATGGGTAATATCTATTTATTTGTGATCATAATCAGCTTTCTTTTTCTGAGTTTCTATGGATATAGGCCTTAAGTTGTTGTAGAATTACTGTGATACTCATTAAGATACCATTTACTTTTATTAGTATTTTAAATCAATCCTTTGCTAATTTAAGTAAAGGTCCTTAGTAGCCAAAATGTACTTAAATTGAAATCTATACATCATGGAAAATATATAATGACTTAAATAAAGATTGCAAATGTGATACTAATGGCCTCTCCAGACCCAGGAAGTATTGTTCCTCAGCAGGGACTCATTTGTGACATGATCATTGATCATTGAGTCATACAAAAAATAGTTTAAATAGGGTGGAGTGAGGTCAGCAGTGTATCAGTCTCCTATAAATCTCTCTTCCAATGCTGCTTTTCTTTCCAGTGGCTTGCCTAATGATGCAAGTGAAACATTTCACATGTTGCCTTATAGAAGAAATATTTTCAATAAAGTAATGTGGCTTTAATTATATGTTAAACTTATTTCTCTAAATACTGGCTGGAATCATGAATTCAAAGAACTTATATTAAGTATAACAAGAATGGGAACCAAGTACAATATAATAATATATGCTAATCTGGATGTTTTACTTTCAAATATGTATTTGGAAAATGTTTGACCCTATAATTGTTTATTGCCCTTTGTATCTAATTTCTAATCACTCTATAGTTCTGCTACTAAAAAACTCATCTTCACTCTGTATTTAATTGCCTATGATTTTGTCTATTCTCTTCCATCTGAATGCAAACTACATGAGGATAAGGGCACTGTCATTCATGTTTACAGTGGTATTCTCTGCAGCTGTTATGGGGCCTTAAATAGAGTAATCACTTAATACTTTTGAACCAATAAATGAGGTAGCAATGACAAAATTTTTTTTGAGTGAAGAATATTTTCCACCTAGAGTTGATATCCAAAGTATAGAACACAGAGTGGCATAAGCAGGGACCTGAAGTGATTTTCAACCCTGGATGCATCTTAAAATCACCTGAGAAGCTTTTCAAAATATTTTGAAATAAACAAACAATAGACCTATGTTTTCCCAGATTAACTGATTCTGAACCTCTAGACTGATTCTAATTTGGTGAGGTCTGACAACTTCTGTTGTGCACATGAATCGCGTGGTATTTTGTCAAAATACAGGTTCTGATTCAGTAGGTTTGGGTTAGAGCCTGAGGTTCTGCATTTTTTGAAAGTACCTCAGTAATGCTTATGTTACTGGTTCATGAAGCATATGGTATTCAAAAAAGAGAGGATTTAAACTCTCTATTGACCTTCAGGGTCAAGTGATATGTTTAGGGTCAGAAAGATGAGCTGGAAAAAATGCTCATTTGGTATGCTTTAGGCACTGAACTAAGATTACATGCATTTTCTCATGTCTAAGAAGAGCAAGTGTGGGATGCTACTTAAAGTGAGGCAGAGTGTTATAGGGATAGAAAATATAGCATTGATCTGAGGAGCTTTTTTGAGTTTCTCAAATATCACATTTTCTATATCTTTTGTATTCCCAGTCTGACTCAGCATATGACTCTGTTGCTTAATGAAAATATGTATTTATTTGGTATCTATTGTAAGCATTTGAGGGAAAATTGGAAAAGAATGAATATTTGGATATTCTCTAATATTGGGATTTGGCAAGCATAGACACAGCCAGAGGCCCAGCATCTGTTTGTCTGATTTAGGGCCTCAGTAAGCATTTCCTGTGAGATTAGAACTTATTTGCTCAAACAGAGACATCTATTCTCAAATAAAATTTATTATGGAGGAAAAAGAACAGACAATAAGCAGGAAATATCTCTTTTCTCTGGACTTGATTGGTTATTACTTTCTTGGAATAATGCTTAATTCAGGACAATAGAATCATTAGTGGTATTTTGGAATCACACTTTTTTCCATGTGTAAAAACTCTTCAGCATGGCACCCACAATAAGGAGAATGGAACATAAAACTTCAAGGCACTTAATAAAATCAGGTTTTCACACATTATCTCTCCTGCTCTCATAGTCTCTCATCAGCCTACCAGCTGTGTCTTTGTTATCTTTTCTTTGTTTTTCTGCACAAAATCACATACTGGATCACTCATGTTCTTCTGCATGTGGTTTGAAAATCTTTGTAAGTTTGAGTCTATATATGAATCCATCTGTAGGATAAATTTCAATTCCAAGTGGAACTGCTGGGCCACTGAATGTATGCAAATTGTAGGTAGATTAATTCTCATGCCCCTTTTGTCCAGGTAATCTGACAAATTCAGTTTTATTTCTAAATGTGTAGCCCCTCAAATTCTCATGAATAGCATTCCTCATATATGGCTTTACTTCCTTTTCTTATACTTTTTAAAAGTTATATATTCAAATGTGTATATACTTTCATTATACATAGTTTCATATGTACTGTTACGTAACTGTATAATAGTGGTCATATGCATGCTGTTTGTTATGCAATTCTTTTGTCTGTACTCCTTTAACTCCCTTCTGCTGCTTCCATTCCCCCCCATGAATGCCTCCTTTAAGCATTCTCCTTAATAAAATTCATTAAATTTTTAAACATAGGGATTCATACTTAAGTTATACATGACAATTTAATGCTATGGCCAAACTTCAGGTTTGATAGATTTTCTGTAAAGCAAATATCATATCTGTAGACTTTCTATATACATCTGGTCCAAACTGATTTCCCCAGTTTATGAAAACTTATTGTACTTATAGCCTAAAACAGAGATTCTCCCACATATATCACATATGACTGATGAATCTACCTATAAGACAAAGTATTATGATGAAATAAAAATAAATCAATAAATAAAATAAAGATATTATGTGCATGGATACAGGATTATGAACAATTTCCAATGAGCTAATAATAACTTTCTGTAGTCAAGTGTGCTTCTTAAATTACAAAGAATAAGTGATATTACCAAAGCAATTATATTAAAATTGCTCTTATTTAAGATAATTTTCAAATATCAATATTTTTAGTAGTACTAAATGATTCAACACACTTCATAACTGGTCACAACACACAATTCAGAACTATTGATCTGAACCAAAAAAAGTTAGTAATATACATTCTCTATTTTTGTTTCTCAACAAAATTGTAAGGCTATTAAAGGTAGCAGTTGTAGCTTTTATATATATATATTTATCTATATATGTATCTTGTATTTTAGGCATATAAAGAGATAGGTAGATAGAAGACAGATAAATACAGAGTATTCCCAACAACATATATGATGAAATACCTAATATTTTTGTAGAGTTGGAACATATAGTTTTAGCCAGAAGTGACTAGAGAAGAAAGGAATTAGTTGTTTTTTTTTTTTTATGGCCACAAAACATTATTCTTGCAAAGAAAAGAGTCTGATATTGACTTTTTAGTACTTCCATGTTACTGTTTCAAGACTGGAAAATGCTAAGGACCTGGATATTTATTCATGTATTTAATTCATATTTATTATGTACCTACTATGTGCTAGTTACAGTTGCACAGGCACCATGAGTAAGATATAGGTTCTTTCACTGATGACTTTGCCTTCTATTGTAATTGTGGGGGATAGTGTAAAGCAGTCAATTGTGTTATGCTGTGTGCTATGTTAGGGTAAGGATAGAGTGATGTAGAAACATGACAGGGGAATTAATCCCTGACTTGATCAGGGTAGTTATGGAAAGCTTTTGGAGGGAGGTGACATTTAAGTTGGGATCTAAAATGTGAGTAGGATTGGTGGAGAGGAAGTCCAGACAAAATAATAGCACATGCAGAGGTCTAGCTAAACTGCATTTAAGAAAATGACACTTTGTTTTTTCTCTTTTGAGAGAGAGAGAGAGAGAGAGATAGAGAGAGAGAGAGAGAGAGAGAGAGAGAGAGAGAGAGAGAGAGAGAGAACTTTTTATTATTTACTTTTCAGTTTTCGTAGGACACAACATCTTTATTTTATTTTTATGTGGTGCAGAGGATCGAACCCAGTGCCCTGCGCATGCCAGGTGAGAGCGCTACTGCTTGAGCCACATCCCCAGCCCAAGAAAATGACACTTTCAAGGAACCAAAAGAGGTCAGCAGAGCTGAAGTACTGGGTATTATGTCAAGAGTGACCAGAGAGGTTAATCATAATGAGTCTTATATGTCAAGCTAAGAAATTTGAGAATAATGTATACAAGTGTCAGGGATTTATTTATGGATGTGACATGATTATATTTACATTTTAATAAAGTATTAACTCTGGCTGCTAAGGTTGAATGAACTGAAAGAAAGCAGGTTTATAAGAAGGAAAATTAGTCAAGAGGTCAGTAATTCAGATGATGATAATTCAGATGAGATTTGATGTTTTAGTCTTTTCTAGTTTTCATGTCTTCAGTGTAGGCCAGATCTTTTTGTTCCCTCAAAATTAGCTGTCCATACCTTCTCACCTAGTCTATTACTCTTCAGCTGGCAGTCTTAATTCCATGATTTTTAAAATAAGTGGAGGTTCATTGTTCACTCTGTGTTTTCTATTAAGCTTCTTCCAGAATCTGGCACATTTTCTTTTTACGCAAGATTTAGCACATTCCCTCTTTCCTTGCATCAAGAGTCTTTATTACATCTGTGTCATAAAATGTTTTATAGGGTGGGTTCTTTCACAAGTAAACTGTGAGATAGAGATAAGTGTTCATGATATTTATTTGGCAGTACTCTCACGATCAGCAACTGTTCAAGGGAAGACAGGGAAGGAAAAAATGGTAAAGAAGGCAAGGAAAACAGGAGTGGAAAGAGAGAGTTGAGTAGAACAGTCTCAAGGGAGGCTCAGCCAACTCTATAGTGAGCTCTGAAACTGGAACTTCCCTTTAGAGTTGTTCAGCATTGTGGTGAGTAGTCAGGATTTTATACTTCAGTCTTGAGTAGTCCTTGATTGCAGACTGTCCCTGTGAAGTGGTTATGGAACTTGTAAAAGATAGCCCTGTTCAGCTAATGGCAATTTTTGGAGGGGCTTGGTAGCTGAGGGCAGTTAGTCAGAAATGTTCCAGGAAAATGGAGGGAATGAGCCCTGCAGTCCTTAAGGGGTATATGGGCAATGCTTTCTAACATCCATTGTCTATTGTTCTTGGAATAATCATCCTATGAGATGTTAATTTGTATTTAAAATTGACATCTATGGTCAAATATGTTTATCAAAGACTAGGATAAATAGATTTCTTTACTGGAATAATTTTTAGAAGTTTAAATATGCTGGTTCGCATGATGAATCTCTATAGAAGGTAGCAACCACAATTGACAGAGAACACATTTTTGAGACATACCCATTAAGCATAGTGCCACTGAACATCACTTTGAGAAATTCTGTTCTAGAGGGAAAGGAGACAGAATAATTTTTATGGTCAGAGGGGCCCAAAGATCTAGTAGCTTAGATTTTGTCTCAACCAGTTAAACATTACAAATCACTCAACTTGGGTCAACTATTAGCAAGGTCTATTACCTATGATGAGATTGCTGTAGACTGTTAAAATCAATACTAAATCAGACAAGACTTATCTATTAATGAAAGTCTACCTGAGTATAAATACAAAATCTTTGTGTTGTTGTTGACTACATTTCTTCTAATTCTGATGAGACTATAGGGTAATTTTCTTGTTTTAGAAATTGATACTGTTGACAAAAAATACAAATTTGTTTTCAAGAAAAACCTATCACATAATGGTAATGCTGTATGAAACAAGGAGGACTTGGAAAATATTCAGAATGAAGCAGAACTTTTTTCAGCTCAACTCTATGTCACTGTTTATATTTCTGTGATGATTGATTGAGTTGTTTAATCTATTTTCTCACTGCCCTCTTCTTGAAATAGTTATCACCTTGGGATATCTGCTTATCTAACTCCTATATAAATCAATTCAGATTAAATCAGAATCAGTCATAAGGCATTTTCAGAAAGAAAAAAGAAACTTTCCACTGAAATACACAACCTATACTCAAGATAGGTCATGAACAGGAAGACATAATACTGTACGAATATACTTGGAAAGTTAGAGATCAGTGTTTAACTTCAAAAATGATAAAGAAGGCTCCATATATCCACTGTAGTCTGAAACTACTTTTTTTGTATCATACTGATATTAAGCTTTCTCAAAGTTAGTAGGAAATAACGTGATTTTGAACATGAATTTTTAGTTATCACACAAGTGTGTGTGTGTATGTGTGTTGTGTGTGTGTGTGTATGTGTATGTGTGTCTGTCTGTCTGTCTAGAGGAAGAAGAGGGAAAGAGAGTAGGGAAAGAAAGAGAATCTTTTCACAGAGGTAATCTCTACTATAGTGTAGTATAATATAATAACCTGTAGCATAGTAGAGGAGCATAGAAGAGGTAACCTATTCTACTAGAGTACTACTCTACTATAGTAACCTGGAGTATAGTAGAGGTCACCTCTACTATACTATAGTAATCTATTACTCTACTATAGTAGAATAATCTATAGGATTTTATCAGTGGGATAAATCTTGGCTGGAGAAATCATTTTATATTTTGAAATTTAACTATAATACTTATAGATCCTAGTATATAATTTTCCCCAGAGATTATTTGAACCTGTCAACATGAGTTTGTTAACCTTTGGCAGTAATATTTCTTTTATTGTTGTTGCTGTTGTTTTATTCAACACAATTGGTGTTAGCCATTCTTCCTGACCACATTTTCATGTGCAAAAACATTTCCTGAAGATTGACTTTTTTTCAGGTTGTATTTTCTTACTGCTGAGACTAACGGGAGAAAAGAACTTAATTCATTAGGACTTAACTAAGTTGAAATGCAATTGAAGTTACAGGTACAGATGTGTACTTGCTCTTTAAGATATCAAAGATAAGGTAGACTATTTTAAGAAAGTACAAAAGTATTTTCAAAAATAAATGAATTATTAGAAGTAGGAAGTGGAAGAGTGGTTACTATAGTTTTGAAAGTGTTGGAGGAGAAGGGAATGCAAACATGATTATGAGCAGGTGCTGAGCAGTTGGATAGGTGGAATAACTTCTAATGTTGTATAATTCAGTAGGATAATTATGACTTATAATTTTTAATTGCATATTTCAAAACAGCTAGGAGAAAGGATCTTGAATGTTCCCAAGACAAAGAAATGATAAATATGTGAGGTGACGGATATGCCAACTACCTTGACCTGATAATTACATATTATATATGTGTATTGAAATATAACACTGTACCCTATAAATGTATACAATTATTCTGTGTCAATTGAAATTCATTTTAAAAACATGCAGTGGAAAACATAAGTAAATTATTCAAGTTCTATTAGGATGTGATTCTCAGAGGTTTGGAAACTTACCCCTTTCCAGTCAGAAATTAATTTTGATTGATAATATGCTGTATACATGTTTTTGACCTTCCCTCATCTTTTTCATAGTCATCATTTAGTGGAGCCAGAATATTTCTGAGAAATAGAAATAGTGAAAAGTCTAGGGCATCAGAAATATGGAGATAGAAATATATCAATAAAAATACAAGTTGCCTGGAAAAAGGAAATGTGGTTTTAACCTTCTTTGACTTCTCATTTACTTTCTTTTTTTTATGAGCATAATTTTCCTTTATTAGAAAAAGTGCCTAAACATACACATGTATATACTACAAAGTGGTTTTTATGTCAAAATATCATCACTCCCCCCGCCATTCCTACCTAGACAAGAAGAAAGGAATCAGTTTTTCTGCATTGCAGATACTTTTAATATTTATTTGTTTGCTTTAGCTTTACTATTCTATTTATATGATCTATTAATATTACCCATAGAAACCAGGGCAATAGGAAATCAAAGCATTTATTGGACAAAGTATGTACCATGAAATTTAAAAATAAGAAACTAAATCCTAACACTAGAGCAGCAGTTCTTAGCACAAATGAAAGAAGCCCAGACTTTCAAATAATCAATTTACAAAAGAGATACACGAAGAAGATAATGAATCTTAACCTTCTATTCTCAGTCTAGAATCCTGATATTACTTATACATTGGGAGACGTTGTGAAGAATCTTTCAGGCTCAGTTGTGGGAGAAAGGAAAGAGGTTTTCACAGCAGGATAACAGGCAAGTTTAGGAGAAGACATTCCAGAACAAACTCCCAGGAAAACTTAGCCTACCTATGGTTGGTCCTCTGCCCTAGATTTTGTCCCTTTCTTTCTACTACCTTACTACTTTCACTTTAATTTGTCCACTAGGGAGAGAAGAGATATGTTTTGAAAATTAAAATATCTCTGGGAGTATTATTACCATTTTGGTATGAATTAGTTCAATAATATATATTGTTCCTCATTGACAGGTTAACATCAGCTTTTCTGTTTCATTCTGATAAATGAATGTAGTTAATTTTGGCTCAGTGCTGGAGAGGGAAGGAATTCTGGGGCAACACAAGAATGCAGGATTTCTATGATAATCAGCTTTCAATTACTATAACCAATACTTGAGTTAATCAACTTATATGGAGAACAGGTTTATTTTGGCTCACAGTTTTGGAGGTTTGAGTTTATGACTGGTTGATCCTATTGCTTTTAGGGCTCTGGTGGGGAAGCAGAACATCAGAATAGGAGTGCATGAAGTGCTTAACTCATGACCATGGAGGGAAAAGGAAAAAAGAAGAAAGGAGTGGGATCCCATAATCCATTTCAAGGGTATGCCCTCCAATGTCCTAAAGACCTCCCACTAGCCCCCACCTCCACTACCTCCCAATAGTGTCTCCATGGGGACCAAACCTTTAATACACAGAGCCTTTTGGGGCACTTAAGATCCAAACTATAGCAACTTCTAAAATGAGGACCATTTTGAAAATGCCTTAAAAGGGTAATAAGAGACCATTCTTTTACTTTTTATCATCATTTTCCAATTAAATACCACATGGCCTTCTATCTCCTACAATTCAAAATTCCATTAAGTATCATTAATATAGCTATATTGTGAGTTAAGTAAGCATCTGCTGTGTAGTCAAATAAATTCACAATAACTTACAGTATTGTATATTAATTAATAATGACACACAACTATGATAGTTGCTAAGATACTTGAAGTTTGCACAAATAGCATTTTCTGTCCCAATAAGCACTTATACAGGATCCAAACTGGAAAATTACTTGGTGAAAATGGGAAACAAAAAAAGTTTTAAGGGAGCTAAAAATTTTCTAATCTAACCCTTTCTGATACCCCTCAAAAGTTTAAACCTTATTTCTGTATTTCATTCTTATGAAGAAGTCTCGATTTTTACTGACAAATAAATTTTATTCAATAGCAGAATATAAACAGCTATATTTTTGATCAGGGTTTCCTAACTAGTTTTGGATATAGAAACTATTTTATTCATTTTCCTATTAATTTGAATGATGAGAATTGATATCAATGTAGCTTCAATCCAATTATGAATTTCATACAATGTGCAAAGTACTACAAGGAACTGAATGCCATTTTATCAGAAGATTCTAGTCCACCATTTTGTCACAATCCCTAATGTACAAATAAAATCAGGTAGACCTTAGGGAATGTATTTTCCTGCCCCTTCCTTGATCACAGTCTTGCAGTTTACAGAGTATTTTTAGGAGCTAGTGACAACCCAGTTCTATGTAGTAATTCATAGTTAGTATTAGGAAATTCACAGGGATAAAGGCTCAGAATCTCCAATTAGTTAAGAAAAATGTGAGATAAAAGCTGCTTCCAGTTTCTTATAACTTGATAGCTCCTAGGCTCAGGCCTGGTTTATATGAAATTTAAGCCCATGGATGTCTCTGCTGAGAAGACAAAGGTGAGATTCTTGATTAATATAATAATTGAGTGGGCAAAATTAGGCCAAATTCAATATATCTTAGGTAAACCCTTGCATATTTCATGGGTGAATTCAAGAAGGTTATCAGTATTCCAAGGGGATATTAAGGTGTTGAACAACCCAACCAGTGCCTCAATTAAAGGCTGAAGTTTAGCTGTGGGATGGATGGGGTCAGTCAGAATGAGAGTCTGGGATGCTGACTCATTTAATAATGCTTCCCCCAAAGAACCAGTTTCAGGAAATAATTCATTCTGTATTCAGACTCTCAAGGTGGAAGTTATCCAAGATGTTCTGAATTGAGGACTATCTGAACTTGTAATTCAAGACCCTCTACCAAAATAGCCACTATTTCTAATAACTCCTATCTTTCTATACAGTCATGTAGATGCTTCTTCATCTGAGAGTGGGATTGTGCCATGTAACTCTGCTATCTACAACTGTATTTATCCTTTCTTTGATAAACTTTGGATTGATACATGTTGCCTATCTCTATTTTTGTATCCATGTTTCTTATTTCTGGCCTTGGCATTCCATTGAAATTGTCTCTGTAGCATCTAGAATATGTTCACATTCCCTTTCCCCTATCATCTTTTTTTATTCTTGTCACTACACTGTAATAGTGACAATCCATCTCCTTCACTATTAAGAATAAAAATCACTATTATTCTCCCATCATCCTTTCTAACTAATAGAGACCTGTGATCTTGATCACTATTTTATAATCTCTCCCCCACAGGCTTCATATACTCTAATGACTTCAACTGTCAATTTCATTCTTTTTTTATTGGTTGCTCATGATAATACAATGATCTTGAAATATCATACATTTGATTCAAATAGGGTACATAATCTTATTATTCCCACGTGTACAGATTGCAGGATCACATTGGTTATACAGCCATGTTTATACATACAGCAATACTAGTGTCTGTTGTATTCTGCTGCCCTTCCTATCCCCCCTCCCCTCATTTTCATATAACTAATCCTTGAATCTTAATATTGAAATCCAATGTCATTAATCTAATCAAATAATGAGCATTTCTAAGTTTTGATATTAAGCCCACAAAGAGATTCCATAAAAGCTGGATGTGAGAAGAATAGAGAACCAGTAGAAGGACAACCAATAAGATCTTTCAAAGATGGGGATCCTGAAAGTTAAAAAGTACTACAAACATCTAGATAGAATATCAAACTGTATTATTTTTTTTGTGATTATCCATAGTTTGACTCAAGTATTTTGATAAGGCTCTACTTTCTTCCAGTTTTTCTGAGAAAGCAAATCTATTCACATCCTGACTTCCACAAAGGTGATTTCTTGTAGACAAGGCAGTGCAACCATTGCAAAAAAAATTCCTTTCCACCAACCTCAATCTCTGTGCTCCTCATGGAAGATGAATTTTCACATATTTTTTTATTTTATTGGTTCTTTTCAGTAGTTTTCACATCATAAGATGAATGCACACACACATGCACATGTGCTCACATATATGTATGTATACACATTTATTAACATATATGCTAAAAATTAAAAGGGATTCTCCTTGTCAGGAGAAATTAAAAGGAAACAAAACCAATAGCTGTTTGTTTCATGTAATCAATTTCCGTTAATAACCAAACAAAATCTTTTCTGCTACAAGGAAGCTGGCCTTTGTGTGATCTTATATGAGTTGGTGAAAGATAAACAGTATGTATTGCTAAATATAGAAAAATATCTAGTAACTATGTAGCTGAATGGTAATATTTATAATATCAGTGTGATAAGATTGTGGAACATGGTTTCAGTTTCTGTTTTTCTTCAATGAACTTTTATTTTTTTGGTAAACAGAAATAATTAAGGCTTAAAATTATAGATGATTATGGCTATAATCTCCATTTTGAATATCCTACTGCCTAGAATCTTAAAAGACACGTATCCCTCTCCCCCATCAATTTTCTGTGTAACATTTTAAATTTATCTTGTTTTTTAAAAATTTTTAGACGTTGATGGACATTTATTTTATTCGTTTATTTATATGTGGCACTGAGAATCGAACCCAGTGCCTCACACATACTAGGCACCACCCCCAGCCCCAAATTTAGCTTGTTTTGAACACAAAAATTATTGTAGGAGGTATGGGAAGTTCTATTTAGGTATCCTGATGATCGAAGGCTAGGAATGTCAGAACCCAGTACCTTTATATGAGGTGCTTTTGGGACTTTTTCTTTTTTCATCATTATTTCATATTCAAGTTTATCTATTAGTTTTCAATTTTATTTTAGTGACTTATATTTTGTTAAAACAAATGAGCAATTCTAGTTTGATTTATTTGATTATACATAGGAATTTCATCTTATGGGGGAGAAGTTGATTTCTATGTTTTCATGTCAGCAATTAAGGTAAAATTATACTTAAGCCAAAAATATCCTTCAACATCTCTTAAATTGCTGTGATGTAGGTCCTACAAAGTTCAAATTCCATGAATTAATTTATCTAGTTCCCTCTGCATTTTAGTTTTGATTTTCTTTTTTGGGGACTGTAGAGGCCGAGTTCTAGTTTGGTCACATAAGTAGAAGTTGGAAAGTAAATTCCCATTGCTTAAGTTTGTTTATGACAGGACTTTGTTTCTCCAGGATAAATTTCTATCAACATTTCTGGGTCAAATCATATGTGCAGTTTAAAAATTTCATAAATAACACCTGCCTTCCAAAGACCTAATTTTAAAATTACAACAAAAGTTTTAAAAATAAATTAAATTGGAGACCAGGCCTGAAGAATCTCTGAGCAGAGAGACCCAATTAGGTCACATAAGTAACCTTAATCTTGTTTGATTTGAAGACATAAGCAAAACTTGATATTTTTCTTCTGAATATGTGTTATTAAGAAAAATGAGTGGGCAGGGGTATCACTCAGTAGTAGACTATTTGCCCAGCATGTGTGAGGCCCTGGGTTTTATTCCTAGAAACTAAAATAAACAAACAAACAAAAACTTACGCTCAACCAACTAGAAATATTCAGTTAACTAAGTTATGTAACTAGGGCCTTTCCAGGATAGATCAAATAAGGCAACTGTAAAACTATTACTAATCAAATACTTTCTTTACTTCTGTGTTCACACTTAAAAAGCCTTCTATTTGCTTTCTCTCAAAAGAGCCCATGAATCACTTCTGGATTGGAACTGCCTAATTCATGAAACTGTTTGCTCAAATGAACTCTCTAAAAACTTCATTGTGCCTCAGTTTACCTTTTAAGAGATTATATAAGCATACTTATTTTCTCATATCTTCATCAGCACTGTATCTATAAAATAATTAAACTTCACAAATATACTAAATACAATTATTTGAATTTACCTTTCCTGAATTGTGGATGATTTAATATGATTTATAATATTAAATGTGGATCACTTAATATGATTTATAATATGATATAAACAATGAGAGGCAATATAATATGATGACTAAAAGATGTTGTATCTTAACACTGGTTGCAAAAATTTATTTAATCTCTCCATGTCTCAGTTTTCTTATCTTTACAATTGTAATAATAGTAGTATCTTCATTAAAGATTAGTTTGAGAATCAAAGAGATTAATGTATGTAAATTTCTTAGAAGATCCCTGATATAGGTTAATGCCATTTCGATTTTATCTATTATTTTTTATAGGACAGAACAAAATAAAACAAAATCTCATGGTCATAGACTCGCAGATCAATATTGTTAAAACGTCCATACTATGCAAAGTGATCTACAGATGCAAAGAATTTCTATCAAATACCAATGACATTCTTCACAGAATTAGGAAGAAAACAATCCTCAAATTTGTATGCATCACACACACACACACACACACACACACACACACACACACACACACACCCTGAAAAGCCAAAGCAATCTTGAGCAAAAAGAATAAAGGAGGAAGCATTACACTAAGTGACTTCAAAATATACTACAGAGCTTTAGTAATCAAAACCATGTAGTACTGGCATAAAAACAGACAAATAAACCAATAGAATAGAATAGATATCCTAGAAGTAACCTGATGAATCCTCAGCCAACTGATTTTCAACAAAGGTGCTTAGGATACACATTTGATAAAGGATACTCTTTTCAATAAATGGTGCTGAGAAATTGGGTATCCACATGCAGAGGAATGAAATTGGACCCCTATCTCTCAACAGTTACAAAAATCAACTGAAAATTGATTAAACATAGATGCAAGACCTAAAACTATGATACTAATAGAAACAAATAAGGGAAATGTTTTAGGACATTAGAATGAACTGGGAATTTTTTGGAGAAGATGCATAAAGCACAGGAAACAAGGCCAAAATGGACATATGAGATTACTTGAGATTATAAACATCTACACAGCAAAGGAAATGATGAACAGAGTCTACAGAATGGGAGAAATATTTGCAAACTATACAACTGACAATAATATTTAGAGTGTATAAGGAACTCAAAATAACTCTATAGTAAAAGAGACAAATCATCTGATTTTAAATTTGATGAATGACATTAATAGACATTTCTCAAAAGAGGACATACCAATGGCTAACAGGAATATAAAAATGCTCAACACCTCTAATCTTCAGGAAAATGCAAATCAAAACCATAGTGAGATATCACCTCATGCTAGTAAGTTTGCCTTTTACCAAAAAGTTTAAAGATAACTTGTCCTGGCAAGGATGTGAAGAAAAGGGCACCCTAGTATTCTGTTGGTATAAATTTTAATCAGTACATTTACTTTGAAGAACAATATGGAGGTTTCTCCCAAAATTAGAAACTATCATAATATCCAGCACTCCTAGTACTTCATATATATCCAAAGGAAATGAAATCGCTATCTCAAAGAGACATCTGGCCACCCATGTTCATTTTAGACTTAGTCACAATAGCTAAGAAAGGGAAACAATGTAAGTATCCATTGATGAATGTATAAAGAAAATGTGGAACATATATACAACGAAATACTGTTCATCCATTAATAAAATGAAATCCTGTCATTTGCAATGACATGGATGGGGCTGGATTTCATGAAGCAAAATAAGCCAGGCACAGAAAGACATGTATCACATGATCTTACTCATGTGGAATCTATAAAAAAGTTGATCTCACACAAGTTGAAAGTAGAATTTTGGTTACCAAAGGCTGTGGAGGGTTAGGGAAAGTATGTACTAAGCTGCAGTTAGATAAGAGCAAGAAATTCTAGCATGTTATTGCACAGTAGGGAAACTAGAGATAATAATAATATTACATATATTTCAAAAAGCTAGAAGATTTTAAACATTTTCACTATAAAGAAATGATAAATGTCAAGTAGATATGTTTACCCTAATTTAAACATTTGACAATATATATGTGTGTTGAAACATGACATAGCAACCCGTAACTATGTATAATATTTGTTATGTGTCAGTTTGAAATAAACAAATGAAAATTCATCTCTCATATTTAAAAAAATGAACTGCATATTCACATATTTTTCTTTTCCTGTTCTTTTAAAATTTATTTTAATTGACAAATGATGATTTTATACACATAATATTTATAATATATATATCTAAGGGTTACAATATGAAAATTCAACACATGTATACATTGTGAAATGTTCAATTCAGCTTAGTTAGCATAAATCTTTTATCTTTCATTAATATCACATATTTTACTCATTCTTTGACATTTCTCTTTAACTATGGTACGTACACTTCAAATTTTACACTTAGATTTTTGATGCATTTTGTTATTTATTTTGATGTACAACACCTATTAAAGATATAGTCTTTTATATTAGAACTTTTGGTTATTCACAGTAGTTAGGTTCATCCTGACAAATTCAAACATGCATGAAATTCAATTTCAGTTCATGGTCCCCCCTTTCTGCTATTTTCCCTTATGTCCTCCCTCCCCTCTCCCATTGTCCTTCATCTACTCTACTAGACTTCCTTTCACTTGTCTAATAGATAATTAATACAAATTAATAATTTGTATTTGATTGGTTCTTTATGATATCCTATCCTTCCCTCCTCCTTTTCTTAATTTTTTTCCTGAAATACAGTGCACTGAGTTTCACAGATCTTTTTTAAAAAAATTTTAGATGTTGATGGACCCTTATTTTGTTATTTATTTATATGTGGTGCTGAGAATAGAACCCTAGCACATGCTAGGCATGTGCTCTACCACTATGCCACAACCCCAGCCCCATCCTTTCCTTTATTTTACTTCAGGTTCTGCATATGAGAGTAAACATTCAATCTTGGAGTTTCTGAGTTTTGCTAATTTCATTTAGCAGGATATTCTCCATTTCCATCCATTTACTGGCAAATGCTATAATTTTTTATGACTGAGTAGAACTCCACTATATGTATATGTGTATGTGTGTGTGTATGGATATATATATATATACACACACACACACACACACACACACACACACACACACACACACACACACACATATATATATATATCACAATTTCTTAATTCATTCATCTGTTGACAGGCATCTGTGTTGATTTAATAATTTAGCTACTATGAATTGTACTGCTATGAACATTGATTTGGCTGTGTCACTGCAATATGCTGAGTCTAGATCTTTTAGGATAATACTCAGGAGTGGGATAGCTGAGTCATATGGTAGTTCCATCCCTAGTTTTTTTGAGGGATCTCCCTAGTGCTTTCCAGAGCAGTTATACTAGTCTGCAGTCCCACCAACAGTGTACAGGCATTCCTTTCTCCCCACAACGTCACCAGCATTTATTATTGTTTGGATTCTTGATCATTACCATTCTGACTGGAGTGAGATGAAATCTTATTGTAGTTTTGATTTGCATTTCCCTGAATGCCAGAGATGTTGAACATTTTTTCATATATTTCTTGGCCATTTGTTTTCTTTTAAGAAGTTTCTGTTTGGTTCCTTTGACCATTTATTGATTGGGGATTTTTTTTTTTTGGTGTTAAGTTCTTTTTTGTTCTTTGTATATTCTGGATATTGATCTCCCATTGGAGGAGTAACTGGCCCAAATTTTCTTCCATTCTGTAGGCGCTCTCTTCATGCTCTTGTTGTGGAGCTTTTAAATTCGATGCCATTCCACTTATTGATTCTTGGTTTTATTCCTTGAGCTTTTGGGATTCTTGTTAAGGAAGTCAGTGCCAGTACCTGTATGATGGAGTATTGAGCCTATGATTTCTCTGGCAGTTGTAAAGTTTTTGGTCTAATTCCTAAGTCTTTGACCCATTTTTATTTGAGTTGTGGAGGGTAAGAGATAGGAGAGGAGTAAACTTATAGTCTTATTATTCCCACCCCCCCCCAATAAAGGGTAGTCAATTGATCCAAAATAATTTATTTTATATTCAACTATTTACCCATTGATTTTAAACATCATCTCGCACACTGAATACTATGCCTTTCTAATTTATTTTTGGACTCCCTTTTGAGTTCCACCATTGTGTCTGTCTCTTCATTCACAGTATAAAAATATTTTAATTATTATAGCTTTATGACTTTTAAAATGTGCATTTAAATATATCTGATAAAGCTAGCCCACACCCTTGTGGGTATTATCTTGGGAATTTCCCTGGAGATCCTCATGTGCTATTTTCTCTTTGATCTTTAGAACCAGCTTATCTAGTTCTAAAAATAATCTGTTAGTATTTTATTGGGATTACATAAATATGTAGATCATTTCAGGTATTTACTCTTCCAATGCAAAACAAGATATGTTTAAGTTAATTTACATTTATAGAAGTTTTATGTTCCATTTAGAATTAAAAATTTTCTCCTCTTGCATCTATTGTTATTTTTCTAAAACTTTTACTTTTTCATTGCCTCCATAGCTATGTATATATTCCCTTTTCCTTTCTATACATTGCATATTTTATATTTATGTATATTACATTTGGTTAGTCTAGGGAAAGTCATATATTTGGTTGTAATTTTCATAGAACTACCTATTTTAGTCCTTATGTCTTTTGTTCCTTAAATCCTACATTTCTGATTTAATCTCTATTAATTACTTCTTTCTCACTGATTTTTTCAGTTTGAGTCTAAGTAAAATATATATTTATTTTGCATGTTTAATTAAGAAGAGCACTTACAGTTATGAATTATTGTGAGCATAACTCTAGTAATATTCTATACTTTTGATATGTTGTTTATTGAAATCACAATATTTCTAAACCATTGCTTATTAGTTTTCTAAATCATTGATAATTATAGTATATCTTATTTTCTCTATATGTAGTAAGTTATTTAGAAATGCAATTATTATTTCCATATTTAAATTTTAAAAATTTGCTCATTTCTATTTTTATTGCATTGTGGTAAGAAAATGTAAACTGTATGTTTTGCAGTTTGGGAAAGTGATCATAGTCTAATTAATCAGAAGGAAATTGCAGAGAAATTGTGTGAGATATGGTGCTCAATATCTAACCTTATTAAGTGTTTTTATTTTTTATAATTTTTAGTTGTAGATGGACACAATATCTTTATTTATTTATTTTTATGTGGTGCTGAGGATTGAACCTGTGCCTCACATGTAGGAGGCAAGTGCTCTACCACTGAGCCACAGACCTATAGTGTTTTTATTTGTAGGATACATCCTTATTTATTTCTTATGAACTTGACAGGCATAATTTAAAAATCTAATGCTTCTGATGATGGAATTGGGACAAATTATGTAATCTTCCTGTACTTTATTATTGAGCTCAGCCCATGTTATGTTTAAAATTTATGAAGTTTATGTAGTTTAATGTACATAAAGTGTTTTCCATGCTCCTCAAAACATAGTATTTTTATCCTAAAATTGTTTACTGATTTTTTTGCCACTCTTATTTTGATTTTTAATGCAATGTGAAGATCTTTGTTCTTTAAAGGATAGATCTTAGGGCTGGGGTTATGGCTTAGTGATAGAGCACTTGCCTAACATGTTTAAGGCCCTGGGTTTGATCCTCAGCACCACATAAAAATAATTAAATAAAATTAAGGTTTTAAAAAAGATAGATCTGAACCTTTCAGTGTTATCATTTTAATGGTTCCTCTTCTCCTATCCTTCCTTTATTCCTTCCTCACTTTCTTTTTTCTCTTTTTGAAGTTCATTTCATCTTTTTACTATTTCATATATATTTTATCTTATAATAAAACTTTTTTGTGGGCTATGAGTTTTGAATTTCATATAATTTTCATATGTCAAAAATATTCTCTTGATTCTTTTCAACATTTTAAAGATATAAAATCCATACCTAGTTTGTGGCCATACAAAATAGATGGTGGAGTGAATTTGGCCATGAACCATAATATGCCTGCCTCAGCCCTATTACACTTCTGAATCTTCCTTATTTATCTTCTTTCAACCTATGCAAGTCATTTCCTGGGTTGAGTATTAAAGCAAATACATTTATTATCCCAGTAGTTTTTTTTCTCTTGTCACTGTAACAAATTACCACAATTTAGCAGCTTAAAACAGCAGTTATGATCTCACAGTTCTATAGCTTGGAAGTCTGTGTTGATTTGACTCATTTCTCTGCTCCAGGTTGTACAAGGTTGAAATCACTGTGTCAGCTGGTTGAACTTCTAAGAAGAGATTCTGGGAAGAATTCACTTCCCAGCTCATTCTTCAGAGCTGAATTCAGTTCCCTGTGGTTGTAGAAATGAGATCCCCATTTCCTTTTGACTGTTAGCTCCTATAGCCTCTCTTTGCATTCTGACTTAAACATTACACAATATATACATGTGTGTGATGTACACATGTTCTGAAATAACACATGGTTTCTCATAAATATTCACACTCCTGTTGTGGTTAGGATATGAAGTGTACTGCATACAGCTCTTGTGTTGGAAACATGATATCCAATATAGCAATGTTTAGAGGTGAAATGATTTCCTTATGAGAGCTGTAACCTTATTAGTGGGTCAATCTATTAGGTGGATTAATAATTTGAATGGACTATTGGGTGGTAAGTGTAGGCAGGAGGTGCATGGCTGGAGAAAGTAGATCATTGGGGCATATTCTTGGGGATTGTATTTTATCTCTGGCTTCTTGTTCCTCTCTCCTCCTGCTTCCTAGTTGCCATGAGCTGAGCAGCTTTCCTTCACCATGATCTTCTGCCTTGATGTTCTGCCTCACCTTAGGCCCTGAGCAATGAAGTTGGCCAATCATGGACTGAGACTCTGAAACTGTAAGCACAAAATAAAATTTCTCCTCTAAACTTTTTTTCATGTATTTTAGTCACAATGATGGAAATATAATTATAACAACTCCTGTCTCTCAGTCTTCTCAGTGTGTCATCTTTCTCCCCTTTGCAATCTGACTGTCCATTCTGCAGTGTCTCTTCTGACTCTCTCTTAACTTTCCTCAGTTTTTAAGGAAGTATGTGATTACTTTGGATTCATATGGATAATTCAGGATAATATCAAAATTTTTTAGAAGTGTTCTTTTTTTTAAAGGTAAAGCATTCTTTTTTAAACCTTTATTTTATTTATTTACTTTTATGTGGTGCTGAGGATCAAACCCAGTGCCTCACACATGCTAAGTAAGCGCTCTACCACTGAGCCACAACACCAGCCCTATAGAAATGTTCTTCTAGTTGACTATTTTTGATTGACACAGGCTATTTGTACATATTATGTGGCAAAATCTTACATTTTACAATATACAGTATGTTTTCCATCTTGTCTGAGATCACATAGCAAATGGCAGAGCCTGGATTCGAATCCTGATTTTTTGATTAGAAATCCCACACTGTTTTCTCCATTACCAAATAACTTCATAATATTACTGACTTCTCAGTGTTATAATGAGGAACAGATAAAATTAAGTTTGCAAATAGCCTAGCACAGTGCCATGTTTGTTTGTTTTCCCCTACCCTTTCTTTATCATTGAGCCTTATAACCACAACTAGAATTTTAGGATTTTTTTAAAGGTGTAGCCTGGTAAAAAAAGACATTGCTTTTCAAACTTCTTTCACATTCTTGCCTCAGTGCAGTTTTCAATAGCAGCGTATTACCTGACAATTACAGGTAGGAAATTAGTTTGTCACTGAATAACAAAACTCTTCGTATCAATTGTCATATTTCCTTGATTCTGAAAGGCATAGTTTTTCACATTTTGTAAGCTCTGACTTCAGGATAGACCTTAAAATCAACATGGTCTTACAATTACAATTGGCCATATTTTCTCTAAGTGGCACACAGATTTATTATATTGTGTCATAAAATCAACAGTTTGTTTAGATTCAGTGAAATATGATATATACAGGTAAATACATTATGGGTATGTAGCATGTTTTTTGGAATTTATTTCTAGAGGATGTAAAAATTATAGAAACAAAATCATTCTTGATGAAGAAAGTGAGGTCTAAAGTAGGGGCTGTGATTTTTCTAATTTCATAAAATTCCGAAGGGACAGAACCATGATTGAAATGTAACTTTCCTAATTCCTACTACACCACATCCCCTCTTCCCTGACTTGTTTGATCACTGGAGAACTTCATCTTAATCCAACTATACTCTCTATTTCTCCCTGAATACTAAGGAAATATGTTAATTCTTATTGATTCTTTAGGTATATATCCTGTATTTACTCTTTACACATACAGGGTAGCTTGTTACACTTTGAATGGATGTGTTGTTTCTGATTCTCAAAACCATTGAGAATCAATGTCTCATTGTTTGTCTCTTTCTCTGAGCATTGGTGAAGATAATCCCTTCCCATTTTTACTTAGTGACACGTTTTTATTTGCTTTTTCCTATCATATGCTTGAATTAATTCATCACTCATCTTCATTCACTTTTTCCTATCTCATGGTTGAATTAAATTCATCACTCATTTATTGTATTTCTTCTTGCCATAAAAGTGGATTCTGTTGGTCTATGGATTTGTAGTCCATACCAAATGGATATTCACAAAATTTCTTCATTAGGTACAAAGGAACATACATAATTAATATAACAAGACAGGAAATAATCATACTTTTATTTTCCGTATTTCTTTCCTTTTCAATCTCCTCAGCATTTGCTAAAACTCCCTAAACATAATGGCATAGACCCTTGCCAGAAAACAAAAACAAAAACAAAACAAAACAACCCCCCTCAGATTTGCAGTGGATCTGTAACTACAGCTCTCTCTCCCCACTAAACCAATGGCAGAAAGTAGTACCCAGCATAGTGCCTGGCACATCTTAGGCACTCAATAAATGATATTTCCTTTTTCTCATTTTCTAAGTGGTTTATAGTTGTGAGCTTAGGGCTTTATATTTGTTACAGCTTTAGTGGGGCCTACATAAAGAGCCCTTAGTTAGATACCTTAAATCAGATTTATGATTTACTGACATGTAGAATACTAGAAAAACTATGGAATTTGAGTAAGCATTTGGCCAATGTCCTCATTGTAGAGGTGGGAGGGTCTATGTTGTGAGTGCTTATGTCTGGATCTAATTAGCCCATTTATCTTGATGCTAGTTATTCAGCAGTTAGAAACCCCCCAAATCACATGAAATTCTTAATGCTACTAAATGTCCTAACTTCTACGATATAGTTTGTCTGTCCTACAAACATTGATTGATACCTGAGCCAGGCTCTTGCCTTAAGAACTGTATAACTTTGGGCAAGGTAGGTATCCTCTCTGAATATCCATTCCTACTCTGAAAAAGTAGGATAATAATATCCCTCCTCTATGGTTGTTAGGAGCTCACATTTATAAAACAAATCATAGGGTGCTAGTAATAAATTATGGTTTGTGTTGTACTCTTTTCCTTACCTACACTATAGGCATTTCTGATCTCTAGTCAATTGTTAAATTTTTTATTTCTTCTCATGTGTTTGCCCAAAGCCCTGGCCATTACTGGTTTGGAGCATGGCTTAGAGGTCAATGCTTTCTTGCTTTCTACTTGGTTATCACAGTTAAAACTCTTGAAGTAATGTAAACAGATGATGTATGCCAATATTTGTATTGCAATAATGGGAAGAGTGAAAGGTAAAGATGTATTAATGGACTTCCCTTAAGAAGCATACTGAAGCCACTTGTTTGCCTATTCTTCATTTGGTGCTTCATAGGTTTAAAACTATAGTTTTCAAATTGTGATTGTGGTCTAAGAAGATCTGGGATTTCTTAAACTCTTTCAGAGGTTCCTTCTACTTACATGTTTATGTGAAGTTGTATCTTCTGTATATATTTCAGGCAAACAACATATTGAAGGCAAAAACAGTTTTGAAAACAGCTGTCTTCTAAAAACCATACAAGCATGAGAGTTGCAAATATGTGAAACAATGACATTCTTTCTGCTAATATTTTTTGGTTTTGGAAATATCACTTTTCAAAAAAAAAAGAAAGAAAATGTCAATTTTCATGAAAATGTAATTTGTGTTAATATATAATAGGTTTGTGACTGTTAAGTGAATTATAAATATTTTATAAATTTATAGTGCATTATAGTTAGACATAATATTGGGGTTCATTTTGACATAATAATGCATGCATGCAATAAAATTTGCTCCATTTAAGTTCCCAGTACTTCCTCTTTCTCTTCCCTCCTCCCTTTCCCTATTCCCCCTCCTCTTCTGGTCTTCCTTCTATTTATTTACAGTTTTTGAAATTGGTGCTTTATATGTAAATATAAAGGTGGAATTCACTGTGGTATAATCATATATGCTTATAATATAATTTAGTGAATTTCATTCCCATTCCTCCTTTTTCCTCTTCCTCCCTTTCCCTCTCCTCTTGCTCTCCTTCACTGATTTCCCTTATTTTCATGGGACTCCCCCCTTTTTTCATTTATTTTGCTCTAGTTTCCACATGTGGGAGAAAACATTTGACCCTTAACATTCTGATTCGAGCTTACATATCACATATTCTTTATCCATTCATCTGTTGATGGACTAGTTCCATAACTTGGCTGTTGTGAATTATGCTGCTATAAACACTGATGTGCCTATATCACTTGAGTATTTTGATTTTAGTTCTTTTTTTATTTTATTTTATTTTTTTAGTTTTCGGCGGACACAACATCTTTGTTTGTATGTGGTGCTGAGGATCGAACCCTGGGCCTCACGTATGCCAGGCGAGCGCGCTACCGCTTGAGCCACATCCCCAGCCCTTGATTTTAGTTCTTTAGGATAATTACCAAGGAGTGGGATGACTGGGTCATATGATGGGTCCATTCTTATTTTTTTGAGGAATCTCCATATTGATTTCCAAAGTGGTTGGACTGATTTACAGTTGCACCATAAAGGTACAAGTATACATTTTCTCCCACGTCCTCACCAGCGTTTATTATTATTTGTATTCTTGATCATTGCCATTCTAACGTGTGAGACAAAAATCTCAGTGTAGTTTCGTTTTGTATTTCCCTGATTGCTAGGGATGTTGAAGATTTTTTCATATATTTGGTCTCCATTTGTTATTTGTTTTGAAAAATGTCTGTTAGTTCTTTTGTCCATTTCTTTCATTTTTTTTGTACTGGGGATTGAACCCAGGAGCACTTAACCACTGAGAAGCATCCCAGCTCTTTTCTATATTTTATTTAGAGACAAGGTCTCACTGAGTTGCTTAGGGACTTGCTATATTGCTTAGGCTGGCTTTGAACTCTCAATCCTCCTGCCTCAGCCAACTGGCTCCATTGTCCATTTCTTGATTGGGTTATTTTGTTTGTGTGTGCTAAGTTTTTTGAGTTCTTTGAATATCCTGGATAAATATTTTTGAAAATTTCTTCATTTAAATTCTAATGTGGTGTAATATTCATTATAGATATAAACCACATAATTTAAAAAGCTTATAGAGTCCTTAATAATTTTCAACATTATAAAGAGTTCCTGAGAACAAAATATTGAGAATTGCTGGTCTAGATAAAAGAACTAAATTACAAATTTACAGTTCTTCTGCAAATTCCTCTGTAGCAAGGACAAGCAAACTATTGCCCACAGGCCAATGCAGACTTCTGCTTGCTTTTGTAAATTGTTTTATTGAAATAGCTATACTCATTTGTTATATACTGTTTATGGCTGCTTTAGCTCTACAATGACAGAGGTGAGTGGTTGAGACAAACATGGTGTTGTCCACAGAGGTGAAAATATTTAATATCTGGCCCTTTGTAGAGAAAGTTTGCTGATCCTGCTCTATAAGAAAGAATGGCTGTGTCTAACTACTTAAAGTGAAATGCATTTCTTTTACTTGATTCATTCCAGTATTATCTGTATCTAGATATACTAAATCAACTTTGATGATCACTGAAAAGACATGATAAAGCTATACTGCACATGATCACTAAATGAATTCTGATAATCTCCTATGTTGCAGATATTGTGCTAAGAAATTGGTATATGGTGTTGGATAAAATAGGTATTGATTTATCTTTATGGAGCTTGTATACTGTTTACTCAGGCTTATTTTTGGATTTGAGTACACTATGATTTATAAATCTTTGTCTAGAGACACAGACAGTTGTCAGAAATATGCAGGTTTTCTGATTGAATGTGGCCTCTCAATTGGAAGTCTAAATGCTATAAAATTTAAGTTTGAAGAACATATGACATTTGGATTCATATTCATATCTTCTCGGGACAAGATAGATTCATGTGCTAGGAGAATTCACCAACATTCATTTATTAGTTCAGCAAGAATATATTAAGAAGTCTGTGCACAGGACACTGTGCTGGTATGTGATCTATAGCCACCAAGTAATTACTGCGCATCATACCACAATTAGAAAGAGAGAGCGGGACTATCATTATTATTATTACTAGTGCTGTAATTGTATTGGAGTACTATTACTTCTGAACTACAGCCTCTCAATAAGCTATGTAGGTGATCATAGAAAAAGGGATCACTAGATTTTTTTTCCCTTTCTCTCAGCACCCAGGAGAAGATGATAATTTATTTCATATCTACTTTTGAATTTCAGTGGTGGGCTTCAAGCAGAGCTGTTTAGATTTAGATGTGATTAAACTTGCTCATATCTGAAACTGGGAGGTTAAGTGGGTTGCCCAAGATAACACAGCTAGTTTTGTGATAGACTGAGAACTAGAATCACAGACATGGGATTTTTCCATTGAGAGACCCTGTTCTCTTTTTTTCTAAGGTGTTTACTATGAAGGCAACATGAACATTACATGGAATATACTACTTAGGACAAAAACATGAAATTAAAATCCATTCATGATGAGATCATGTCTCTGAGCGGTTCAGAATAATTCTATGATATACTCATTCATATGGGAAGTTGATTCCAAAGGTAATGACAAGGAGAGGCCAAAATAAGCATTGTTTTCTGGATTAGGATAATTGAGGTAAAAAAGGTAAGGCAGGAGTCACACTACTGAAAAAGGACATGACCAGTAAACTACTTAGCAATAACACAGTCTTTTTATATTTGTAACTAGAGAACCAGTTCAAATTGTGCTGGTGGGGAAATTAAGTGCCTCAGTATTTCTAATATTATTTCTTATATACAAAAATTAAGGGGCTCAGGATGTGGCTCAAGCAGGAGCACGCTCGCCTGGCATGCGTGCAGCCCGGGTTCCATCCTCAGCACCACATACAAACAAAGATGCTGTGTCTGCTGAAAACTAAAAATAAACATTTTAAAAAATTCTCTCTCTCTCTCTCTCTCTCTCTCTCTCTCTCTCTCTCTCTCTCTTTATTTATTTAAAAAAAATTAAGCTGAGAGATATACTATACCCTAGGGCTACTGCAAGGATTACAGATGAAAATTGAAAACACTTAACTAATTCCTGGCATAGAGTAAGCATTCAGTTAAAGATGGGTATTATCACTAGTATAAATTAATTTTTAATATTTATTTTTTAGTTATAAGTGGACACAATATCTTTATTTTTTTATTTTCATGTGGTGCCAAGGATCGAACCCAGTGCCTCATGCATGCTAGGCAGGTGCTGTACCTCTGAGCCACAACCCCAGCCCAGTAAATTAATTTTTTTCATAATCACTTTTAGTGATCCAAATATAACTAGGTTTACACACATAACCAGGTAGTCCTAGTATCCTGAGAAAGAATCTTTTTTTATTTAAAAAAAAACCCTATAACTCTTTTTTAAAAAAGAGACTTGCATCTCCATGTAAGTTTTGCAAAGGATTTGGGGAAAGAGTACACATGAAAATTATTCAATAATATGTTATCACTAACAATAGAATGTAAATTAATAAATTGTCCTTCTGGCTTTCACATGGAAAAGAAATGATAGATTATACAGAAATTTATACATAAGTGGCATGTAATCTCTATGCTTCATATGATAGACTACATTATCACATCTTACTTTTCTTTTTGGCTTTGTAATGTAAGTATTTTCACTTGTGCCATTTGATGTAGGCAAACAAAATATAGTGATAGTTTGGGAGGGGAAAGTTGAAGTGAACTTTTAGAGACTAGAATGTCCTGCTCAATTTCTGGACTTCTAGACCTTCATGGAAAACCTGCTCTGGTAAGCAATCATTTCTTTACCCCAACAAAATTAATGAAGAAGCTTCAAGTTGCACATTTATACATTTATGGTGACCCCTGATCATTGGATAACTAGGAAAATAATCCAAATGTCTCTTATTTCAAGGCCCATTGATAGTCTAACAAACATTTGTTGAGTACCTATTAAGTGTCAGGCACTGTGCTAGGCAATAGAAAATGCTGAAACTCAGACCTTGTCCTTAAGGCTGACTGCTAGTACATTCATTTGAAAAAATATGTGTTGACTTCCTGCCATGTGCCTCATGCAGGACATGTTGTAGTAAATAAGACTGATTGGTTTCAGCCCTTAAGGTTGTTGTAGTCTAATGGGAGAGACAGATTTAGTCAAATAAGTTTATGATTGTAAACAGTGGTGCATGCTATTAGTAAAGAGTGCTTTGATATCCTGAAAGCATGGAAGAGGTGAACTTGATCTAATCTTAGGCTTCCCTGAGGAACTGACATTTGATTTAAGATATGAAGGCAAAGTGTTACCTAAAAAAGGAGAAAAGGAATCATTCCTAAAGAAGGAGCAGCATGGGAAAAGCACCTGCACAGAATGAATCACAGCAGATCTTAAGTGCTGAGAAAATGGTAAACATGGTTGGAAAGCAGAGATCAAGAGAAAACATGTTGTAAAATTAGGCTGGAGAGATAGTCATGAATAGGTTTGCATAGGCCCTTGTAGATCAAGAAAGAGTGAATTTGGGGGCTGGGGATCTGGTTCAGTGGTAAAACACTTTCTCATCATGTGGGAGGCCCTGGGTTCAATCCCCAGCACCACAACAATAAGAAATAAAAAAATAAAGAGATAGAAATAGTAATTTAAAAAGAGGAAAGCAGTTCCAGAATTCCAAGTAGCAAAGAATATCATCTGTTTTTCTTTCTTTCTTTCTTTCTTTCTTTCTTTCTTTCTTTCTTTCTTTCTTTCTTTCTTTCTTTCTTTCTTTTATTTGAACATAATTTTGAATCATGAATAGAGGATGATTTGTTGGTGGGAAAATGCTCAAGGACAAATAATCAGATAGGAAGCTTTTTTTTTTTTTTAGTTTAAGCAAGAAATGATATAGGTACTTCAACTAGAGCGGCAGCAATGGACATAGAAAGCAAGAGATGAATTTGCTTCAAATAATCACCCTATCACCCTCTCTTAAAAAGTCTCATCCCTTAAAAATACTCTGAAGAGTTTTCTCATCCAAGAATCCTATATTAAGCTCATTAATCATTTCCCCTTGACCTAGGAGGTATTAATTGCTTCCTGATTATTATTATCACTATCCCCGTTTTGCCTTTTCACTTCTCTGATAGTTTTTACATCAAATTCTCTCCTCACTGGGTTTGGGTTGGTTTGTTGGTTTAGTACAATAAACATTTGCTTTTAATTTTAACAATATATTTTATAACAAAATCATGTATGCTGTATGATAAAGACTAGTAGCTGTGAAGTTGTCATTATAAATGCTATGATCCTACTACTTGTAATTTAAGAGAAAATAAAAAGCTTAAAAATCCAAAGTGGAAAAATTAGTTCTGATGCCCACAGGCTTAAGGGGTAGTAGACAGAAAAGGAATTTAGTCAAATTCTCAAAACTTTCCAGGTTTTTTAAGGTGAAAAAACCTGAGGTCCAGAGATGCTAATTCACTTGTGAAAAATCACAGAACTACCTAGTTAGGAGAGGCAGTTCAGTAAGCAGAGAGCCAAAATTTAATTTCTTGAATCCAGTGTTTAGTCTAATACACCATGACATATTTGAACAATTTGCACTGATCCTTATGTTCTGAGAACAGAAAAACAAATCAAGAATGATTGAGCCAGTGATATTTATTTTTATTTAGATTTTAATTACCTGAAACATAATAGTGCAAAAGGGAAGGGAAGAATTTTGCATCATTAAAATTTTGCAAACAGTGAGAGTAAACATGATAAAAGCAGCTTCCTTAAACTATATTTTATAGCTTGATAACATTGTGATTTTTCATGACAATATTTTGATGGTATACATTAACACATGTTGAAAAAATGTAGTTTACTTTGAAACAGAATATTGTAGTTTCTGCTTAGTAGAGGGAAAAAACAAGGTTAGGGGTTTAGGGACATAAAATAGAGCCAAGAATGAGGCTAAAATAATAATGCATACCTCAAAGTACTTATACACTGGTGATAGGGAACCACGGTTTGACTCTAAGCTTTCTAAGCATTTTCTCAAAGAAGGAATATCTAAACTTGATCATCTACATCAGTGATTCTCAAATCTGGCTGTGCATTAGAACCACCTAGTGAGACCTAAAATATGAACTCTCATGCATAAATTATATAGAATGTATCAAAATTTTGGGTCTTTAGGTCCAAGCATCCATATTGAAAAAATTTCCCTGGGTAACTCTAATGCTAAGCAAAATCTAACTAATGTTCCCTGGAGAAACACCACTATTTCTAATAGTAAAACTATGGAGAAATTATCTCCTAACCTCTTCTTAAAAAGGCCACTGTGTAGCCAGGTGCAGTGGCACATGCCTGCAATCTCAGCTGCTTTTGAAGCTGAGGCAGGAGGATAAGTCCCTTAGCAACTTAGTGAGACCCTCTCTCAAAATAAAAATAAAAGGGCCTGAGAATATAGCTCAGTGGAAGAGCACCCCTGGATTCAATCCCAAGTACGGAAAAAAAGCCACTTAGTAATGTTTAAAAAATGCCTTTATAAAAAAAATATAGACCTCTATAAATATTTTTTTCTCCACTGAGCTTTTAATGGATGTTGGATGGTAGCTATTCCAAATTACCAATTAAATAGATCTTTAAATGTCAATTTAGTGTTGGCATTCTGTTGTGAAATTTGGAAGCCAAAAGAACATGTGCTTAACAAGAAGGCCATCATCAGGACCTGGCCTTAATTGTTGTGTTTTTCCCCTTGGGTGGTGATGAATTTGCTGGGGCCACCCACATTCAGGTCCTGCTATGGCTAATGATACATATTTGTAAAACAACTCACCCTAGACTATTCTTGTAATCTGCGAATCAAAGGAAAAATATATATAATAGCTAAAAACATGGGGTTTAAGAAATAAGACAAACTAGTGCTCAAATCCTCACCCTTTGCTTGCTAACAGTGACTTCAGGCAAGTTGACTTCTTTGATTCTTTGTTTCCTCATATCATAGGCAATAGTACCTATCCCATAGGTTTGGGTAATGATCAAATGTGATAATGTACATCATTTTCCCATCATGTAGTATGTGCTTAATTAATATCAACAACTTTAGGATATCATTAATTGATTAAGCAATGATTGAGTCTTATATTAATCCCATTCTAACCAGGTAAGCTAATCATATGGCTAGGTGGGCATTTTGGCCAAGCCCTTTTACTTTTTTTAAAAAAATTCTTTGTAGTAGTAGATGGACAGAATGCCTTTATTTTATTTGTTTATTTTTATATGGTGCTGAGGATTGAACCCAGTGCCTCATGCATGCTAAGTAAGCGCTCTGCCACTGAACTACAGCCCCAGCCCACCCTTTTACTGAGAAGAGTACAATCTTCTCAGAAGGCACATACCCCAATCTTGTATCTTTAAATCAGCAATTCTCACTAAGTATCCCATCTAATGCAGAATTTCTTTTTTTAACATCATGGCCATGTTTTTTTCTCAACTCACTCATGATCTTCTCCTATTGTGTTCCAGTCCTTTCCTGCTTGTTGATTCCTGGCATTTTACCTAGTTCCCAGTCCTTTGGACTTAACAATGCCTCTGATTCAGACTAAGAGCTCTTGAAGTACTCTAAGTCATATTCACCCTATATTTTTTTCTACTCCTTACTATCTCAAGTAATACACTCTGATGTGACTAGCCTTTTGGGATTGAAGCCCTAGTAGAATCTCTCTGAACTGTTGTAAATTTTCCCCAGATGAACCATTCTAACTAAACAGGACAGAGCTAAGACAAGGAAAAGCAAGTGGTTGGAATACATGAGACAATCAATCTTGAACACATTACGAGATGGAAAATAATTCTTATTTTTCCCCAAGTATGTTTCCTAATAGTGTGTTACATGGACAGTGTAGATATGTCAGTGCTGCTAAATAATCTGTTTACCTAAAATAAAACTTTTATTAGCCAGGCATGGTGGCTCATGCTTGTAATCCCAGTGGCTCAGGAGGCTAAGGCAGGACGTTCACACGTTCAAAGCCAGCCTCAGCAAAAGCAAGGTGCTGAGCAACTCAGTGAGATCCTTTTCTAAATAAAATACAAAAAAGGGCTGGGAAGTGGTTGAGTGCCCCTGAGTTCAATCCCCAGTACCCCAAACAAATGAACAAACAAACAACAAAAAAAGAGTCATGGATTTGCCTAAGTAAAAAAAAATCTTTATTTTAATAATTGATTACTGAAAGTGATTGCATTCTAATGGCCAGAGTTAACCAAGTAAGTCTGTTTAATTTGAAACCATGGTTAAATATTAGTTATTTCCTCTAATTCTGGTTCCCTTCACAAAATGTTTGCTATATGGTTATTTTAAAAGGTTTAAGGGCTACAATTTATTGAGCTTCTATTATGTGTTAGTGACTGTGGGAACAAAAAATCCTCAAACTTTTTCCAATAATATTCAGATTAGCTTTTGAGATCCCAACTTATAATGCAGCAGGCAGGAATGGTTGGCTCTTCGAAATCTGTTTAGCTAATGGAAATGTCTAGTTACTGCTTGACTATCTTTCTGTTTGTTTGTACCTATGTTCAGATGCAGTCTTAGTTCATAGGTCACTTTAGGCATGTTTAAAATAATAAATTGACTCATATACTTAGGATACAATAAATTTCAATGATTACCATTGCTACAAGGAAGAACAAGCCAGGAAATTGTTGTACCAGTATTTCCTGAGTATGCTAGATATTCCAATTTCTTAGCTAGTCTTACTTATACTTTCACAGACACATAAACATTGTGAGCTCTAGTGGCACTTTTTAAATTCTTTTTAGTTATATATAACATTAGGATTCAATTTGACATAATTATGAAAGCATGGAATATAGTATGTTCTGATTTAGTCCCCAGTACTTCCCTTTTCCCTCCCTTCCTCCTTCCCCCTATTCCCTTCCCTCTATTGATCTTTCTGCTGTTTATTTATGTTTTTTAAAATTAGTGTCTTGTGGATATACATAATGATGGGATTATATATGTGCATAGGAAGGTTAGGTCAGATTCAATCTGCTTTAGTGGCACTTATGAAAAATCAGATTAGGAAAACAATCATTTGCTATCATTGTACATTAAAACTTTATTATAGAAATTGTTGGTGGACAGAGAAAATACATTCAAATCTTGTCTAGGATAGTTTTTTACATCAAATTCTAGGAAACTAAAAGAAATGCTTGCAAGAGGCTAAACATCCAAGTTCAATATATATCTAAAAGTGTGTTTTAAGCATATATATAAAACCATAAAATGTCATGAGTCTTAAGAAAACAAATATAAAAAAGTACTCATCTAATTCTCCCAACAATGTCTCACATTCCATTTCACTAAGGATTTCATCTCTTGAAAGAAACTTGTAGGCCAAACTAAATTAGGCAGTGCCAAATATTACCTGTGATTTCAAACCAATATGCACTGAAAACAGGGTTATTAATAAACACAAGATGGATGTGCTCAGTGTTCTATATCTTATTCTCTGGTTACTTTTAGTCTCTGTTTCCAGAAATATTCTATATAACTCTCATTTGGCCAAATTGATCCTGGAAACAATCATGAGAAATTGACTCTGGTCACTTATTACAAAGCATATTTGCATCTCTGAAGTTTGAGAATGATTTACTTCAGATCTACTTTATAAAAGGTTCAAGGCTGTTTCTTTAATAGCATCCCTTCCCTCCTTTGTATTTTTTATTATAGCAATAAACATATAACAAAATGTAACATCTTAACCATTTTTAAGTGTACAGTACAGTCTTGTTAACTATATTTACATCGTTGTGCAACAAATCTCTAGAACATCTTTAAAGTTCGAGGAAAACCGAAGCTATGTACCTGGTGAATAGCAACTCTCCATTTCTTTCTCATCCAAGTCCCAATCCTACTTTATGTTTCTAAGATTGATTTCTTTGGGTTTCTCATAGAAGTATAATAATGAAGTACTTGAAATTTTGTGACTGGTTTATTTAACTTAGAATAATGCCCTTACGTTTCATTCGTATTGTAGCCTGTGTCAGAATTTCTTTCTTTTTAAATGTTGAATAATATTCCATTATGTATACCACATTTTCTTTATCCATTTATCTATGAATGGGCATCTGAGTCGCTTCTACTTGTTGACTACTATGGATAATGCTTCAGTGAACATGGGTGTGCAAATACCTCTTCAAGACCCTGTTTTCAATTCTTTTGGATATATACTTAGAAAGAGGATTACTGATGATAGGGAGGTTCTATTTTTAGTTTGTGAGGAACATCCACACTGTTTTCCATAGTGGCTGTACTAATTTACATTGCTACTAAAAGTGTGCAAGGGTTCAAACTTTTCCACATCCTCGCCAACACTCTGATAACAGCCATCCTAATTGGTGTGAGGTAATACCTCGTTATGGATTAGATTTGCATTTCCCTGGTGATTAATGATGTTGAGAGTATTTTCATATGATTTGTGCCTGTTTGTGCATCTTCTTCTTTGGAGATATGTCTACTTAAGATCTTTGCCACTTTTAAATTGGGGATGATTTTCTTGTATTTGTAGGAGTTCTTTATATATTTCTTTATATATTCTGGATATTAATTATTTATCAGATATATGATTTGCAAATATTTTCTTTAACTCCATTGATTGACTTCTTACTTATTGATTGTTTCCTTTGCTGCAACCTCCTTCCTTTTCTTAAAAAAATAGATTTATTTATTTACTTACTTACTTTTATGTGGTGCTGAGGATTGAACCCAGTGCCTCACTCATGCAAGACAAGAGCTTTACCACTGTGCCACAACCCCAGCCCACCTCCTTCACTTGATATGTTTTCTTGAGTACACAAGAAGAAGGTAGGGTTACAGTTAAGGAACTGGGTATTGCTCATCTGTTAAGAGAAAAATGAAACCTACTGACTTAGAGTTTTGGAACATGGTAATCCCCCTATTCTGCCACCAATTATAAGAACTATTAGATAATTTTTACTATTTCCTTCTGCTCCTTATGGCATGTATTCATTCATTTATTCACCTAAGAGATAGATATTAAATATCTTTCATGTTCCAAGCATTGTTTAAAAGTATGTCAGATATAATAGCAAGCAAAACATACCCAAATACTTGCCTTTATGGATGTTATGTTCTATGAGTTGGGGACAGACAGTAAAGAAATGATGATAAATAGCAGTGTGAAGAAAAAAAGAAGTATAAGGCAATAGAAAGGACTCTTCTGGAGGGTTATTATTTTAGGTAGTTGGTTTGAAAAGGCCTCTTTGATAAGATACCATTGAATAGAGAACAGAGTAAAAGTAGTTAGCTGTATAATTTTAATGGCTTGTAGCACCTTATTATTATTTTTTATTGGTTGTTCACAACATTACAAAGCTCTTGACATATCATACTTCGAACAATAGTTTCAAGTGAGTTATGAACTCCCATTTTTACCCCAAATACAAATTGCAGAATCACATAGGTTACACATTCACATTTGCACCTTATTGTAAATGTGTACTTCCATCTATAGGAATGTAACTGACAGGAAAACTCAAGCATTTAGAGGACCAAGGCATTTGAGTCTTCCAGTTCAGACTGCTCTCAAGAGATCTCTAGAGATCTCTCTTTGGCTTTCCTTTCCTAGACCTCATGTACATGATTCTTCTGCTAACACATTATTTCTTTGTATGTGTTAGAAACATTGCTCTGCAAAGGGCCAATGGCCATTGACCCAAGAAGACTATGAGGAAGAGAAAAAATAGTTCAATTCTCTGTGCTCAAAAACAAACAGATATTTGAGACTTAGCCCTCTGTTCTCCACACTTCCTTTAAAAAAAAAAACCATGTTGCCCTTTGTGACTTATTTACACTTTCAAAGGTTTTCAAGTATGCCTAATCCTGTTTCTGGTTTAGGAATGGAGAATTACAATAGTATATGTTCCAAGACTCCCACTAGGAATAGCTCTATGAGCTGACTTCCTCAATTTTTCTACGGGTTCCTCACAACTGTCTTTTCCGTGCTATATTTCATACTGATTTTACTATCATTGTTGCAATTTGCTAGATTAATGGGCTCCTTTACTTTCTCCTGATGCCAGTTACCTGCTCCTCCAGTGACATTTTATTTCTCTACCCATTCCTGTTTGTGATATATGATCAGACTATTCTTTGATCTTTGATCTTGGTTGGTAAGAATCTTGATTTCTTATCTGCTTCCAGACCGTCTTTCTTCTCACTTTCCCTAAAGTCTCCTTACAGTTCTTTCTTTCAGCTCTGGATCTCTGTGAGATGCCATAGATTTTGGCAGAAAATAAGACAGTTGTCTGCCTTATGTCATCTTTAGAAACTAGCTGTCTGTTATGGACCTATCATTCATGGATATCTATTTTTTCTTTGTGTATCCCCTTGAAACAATAGGTTCTAGTGCATCCTTCAAGCTATATAAAGAAGTACTTCCTCTTTGTCATAAAAGCCAAGTTGTTTGAGCAATAAGGAGTGTTTCCAAGATCTACTTAATATGTCTAATGACATCAAAATCATTTTTAATCCATGTTTACATTAACTTCATCTGATCACCACCCAAATATTAGTCTGTTGACTCAGATATCACTTATGCCTTAGGTCACAAAGGAAAATTATTTTCTTGTTATTTGTAATTTTAAGTTACATATGACAGTAGAATATATTTCAATATATTTTATACAAACATGAAATATATCTTATTTTAATTATGATCCCAGTCTTATGGTTGTACATGATGTTCAGATTCACGGTGGTGTATTCATGTATGTACATAAGAAAGTTATGCCAGGTTTTGGGTTCATTCCACTATCTTTATTCCTATTCCCCCTTATCTTCATTCCCATTTGTCTAATCCACTGAACTTATTTTTATTCTTCCCCTCTCTCCCTTGTTGTGGGTTAGCAACCACATATCAGAGAGAACATTCAAAATGGAAAATTATTTTCTGTGTACACAAATGATTCTACCCAAATTAGCCTTAAAATCTCCATCCAGGTTTTCCAAACTCTCTACAATAAAATTCTCACCTATTTTCTTTCTTTGGGGTACTGGGGATTGAAATCAGGAGCACTGGAACACTGAGCCACATCCTTAGCCCTATTTTGTAATTTATTTAGAGACAGGGTCTCACTGAATTGCTTAGTACCTCACTTTTGCTTAGGCTGGCTTTGAACTCACGATTCTCCTGCCTCAGCCTTCCAAGCTGCTGGGGTGACAGGCATGCACCACCACACTGGGCTCTCACCTATTTTCTGAAATCATTTTCTATTACTCCCTGACATGTGTACCTTTCTTTCAAGCCAAACAGGATTATTTACTCTTCTTCAAACATGCTTTATTTGTTTCTGAGCTACACACCTTTGTCATTCCCTCTTGATAGAAGAGAAACACCTACAACCTATTAAACTTTGCATGATGGAAAACTACTGATCTTAAAAAGCTTTGTTCAAAGTTATAGTGGGTGTGTTGCCCTTGAAAACCTCCTCCTTTATTTCTTATAAGAAAGCCTCTGCTCTAGCCTAAACCCTCTACATATTTTCTCACAAACACCTAATATTATATAACTGGTGATGTGACTTTGCTTATGATGTTCCCTCTGTTAGATTCTTTTGGGGAAAATAATCAAAGCCCCCTGATGATTATGAATAAAAGAAAAGAAAGGTGTTTGGGCATGCAAAGAAACTCTTAGTTGGGAGGATTCAGGAAAGCACTACAGATAAATCTGAACTATGGATAAGATTTTAATAGGCAGATCCAGGTAGGTTCCCTTGTGGGAGGACATCAGATTATGTCTAGCAAAATACCTTGTATATAGAATGTACTTAATACATGTTTCTCAAAGAATGAATATGTGAAGAATAAATGGATCAGTATATTTTCTTGTATCTGTATCAGTGTGATCAAGTTGATCACATTTGTTCTTTTTCCATTAGCCTAGACTTGGGGTAATACAAGGGAATTAGGTGCCTCAAGAGAAAAGGGTTTCTGAAAATAGAGTATTATCAGTAGTAAGTGAGTTGCCTACCTCACAATTTTTATAAAGTCCTAGTCTAGCTAAGATAATAATTTATGTGACTGTTAAGCCCAAGAAGCACAATTTTAGGCATATAGGCCTTGTCATACTTTTCAAGGTAGGCTTCACTATAGGAGCACACCAACTATTTGCTCCTAGCTCTGGACCTTCTCTCCTTGAGGTTTTGAAACTACTTCTTTCAGACTTTGCAAGAGAACTTTACAATTTCATCACAATCATTGTGTCCAGAGTTCTTGAAATAATTCACACTACTGAAAACATGGAATTCCACTCTAGTGATTATCTGTCTTTTAAATTTTCAAAATGCGTTGATATAAATCATATCTAGTGCTGCCTATATGCCAACCTTATTACAAAAATAATCAAAATAGGCAAGAGAGGTAAGAAGTATAAGCAAGGAATGTCATGATATTATCTTAATTAACAACAAATAGGCCTGAAGAGATGCTATGGAAAGAGGAATGAAAAGTGGATTTCAACCCCTTAGGATCTTAGTGATTTAATAAGCATGAAAATAATAGAAAATTCAACTGGCCAATAAATATATGAAAATATGCTCTCCCAAAGGCTAATTAAAGAAATGCAAATTAAAGCTTAATAAGACACTATAATTCATCAGAATTGCAATAATGTGCCAGACGTGGTGGTGCACTCCTGTAATCCTAGTGGCTCGGGATACTGGGGCAGGAGGATTGCAAGTTCAAAGCCAGCCTCAGCAATTTTCTTTTCTTTTTCTTTTTTTATTAATTTTATTTTTTTAAATACGTGACAGTGGAATGCATTACAATTCTTATTACACATATAGAGCACAATTTTTCATATCTTTGTATATAAAGTATGTTCACACCAATTCATGTCTTTATACATGTACATTTTTTTTGCATTGCAATTCTTATTACACATATATACCACAACTTTTCATATCTCTGTTTGTATATAAAGTATGTTCATACCAATTTGTGTCTTCATACATGTACTTTGGATAATCATGTCAATCACATTCCACCATCCTTCCTAATCCCCTGTCCTTCCCTTTCCCTCCCACCCCTCTTCCCTATCTAGAATTCATCTATTCCTCCCATGCTCCCCCTCCCTACCCTACTATGACTCAGCCTCCTTACATCAGAGAAAACATTTGCCATTTGTTATTTGGGGATTGGCTAACTTCACTTAACATTATCTTCTCCAATGCCATCCATTTACCTGCAAATGCCATGATTTTATTCTCTTTTATTGCTGAGTAAAATTCCATTGTGTATATATGCCACATTTTTTTTTATCCACTCATCCACTGAAGCAGCCTCAACAATTTAGCAAGGCACTAAGCAACTCAGTGAGACCCTGTCTCTAAATAAAATATAAAAAAGGACTGGGGGTGTTGCTCAGTGGTTAAAGACCTCTGGGTTCAATACCCTGGTACCCCAAGGAAGAAAGGAAGGCAGGAAGGAATAAAGGAAAAAAATAGGACAGCCCCACCTGAAGGCCTTGGCACTTGCCATGGTTCCCCTGTTGTAGTCCTCTACCCCCAAGTCCCCTGGTACCTGGCTCCTTTCCCTGTATTAGGCCTCTGTTCACAAGTCATCCTTTAGAGAGGTTCTCCCTGGGGAACCTGAGTAATGCCCACCCTTAGCCCTCTTCTCTCTGCACCTTTTTCCATAATGCATCCCACCAGGTAGGGTACATTTTCTTTGTTGTCAACTTTGTCCCTCTGGAGTGGGAATCTGACTTGGGCTGCTACATCCCCAGTGTTTGAAATTAATAATCAAAGGGAGGAGATGTGGTGGTGTATGCCTAAAATCTCAGCAGTTTTGGAGGCTGAAGCAGGAGGATTGTGAGTTCAAAGCCAGCCTCAGCAACTTAGTGAAGCCCTGTCTAAAAACAACAACAACAAAACAAACAAAAAAAACAGGGCTTGGGATGGGCTCATGGGCTAAGCACCCTGGATTTAATCCCTGGTACAAAAAAAATGCAAAACCAAGAAAAAAATCTGATAATGCCAAAGACTGGTAAGAATGTGGGGTACAGGGAATACTCCGTGGAAGCCTAAATTTGTACAAACATTTTGGATAAAAAATGAAATTCAAAATGTATACAATGTACTCTCAGCAAGTATAAATAGTTATTGTAGTGATTCTAGGTATATATTAGAGGGAAACACCCATGAACTCACAGAAGCATGTACAATAATGTTAGTATTTTAATAATTATGTTATTCATTCAACACATATTTGTTGAATGCCTACCATCTGCCTGACACTATTCTAGCTGCTAGGGTTATATCATTGAACAAAGCAGAAAAAATTACCATTCTTATGGAAGTAATATTCAAATAGAGTGATGTACTCTTGGTTATTTGGAAAAAAATAAAAATTATCTAAATGACTATCAAGTAGAAAATGAAAAATAACATGCCATTTTCAAACAATAGAATATGGTAAGATAGTCAATGCACAGTAAAACTAGGTATTTATTTTTACTTTTTGTGAGGAAGGCAAGTTGTAGGATGACATACAGTACATAGCACTATGTTAGTGTTTAAAACAAAATTATGCTGTAGACTTTGCAGTTACATGCACAAGCATGTACATGCACTATAAAAAAATGTACTGAAGGATATGCTCTAAACTCATGGTGGTGGCTATCTCTGGAAAATAGATGTGTATAAATGGGGGAAATGAAATAGAATTTGGAAAAAGAACAAAGACTACTTAAGTTTTAGTTGCATTTTTTTAATTTTTTAAAGGCAAAACTACTGGGTATGTATTCAAAGGAAATGAAAATCATATGTCAAAGATCTACCTGCACTCCCATGTTCATTATAGCACTATTCACAATAATCAAGAAATGGAAACAACCTAGGTGTCAATTAATTGATGAATGTGGTACATAAATAGAATGAAATACTATTTAGCTTTAAAAAAGAATGAAATTCTGGAGCCAGAGTTGTGGTTCAGTTGTAGAGCATGTGTGAGGCACTGGGTTCAATCCCTAGCACAACATAAAATAAATAAAATGGAGGTATTAAGTCCATCTACAACATATATATATATATATATTACAAATAATATATTACATGTATTTTACAAATAATATTTATTACATATATTTTACAAATAATATATATTACATATATTTTATAAATAATATATATTACACATATTTTACACTATATATATATATATATATTTACACTATATATAGAAAGAGAAGTATTCATCTCACTCATATGTGGAATCTAAAAACAGTTGATTTCATTCCAGTTGAAAATAGGATGGTGGTTACCAGAGACTGCAAACAGTAGAGAGAAGGGAGCCACTAGGAAAGGTTGTCTATGGGAACTAAATTACAGTTAGAAGCAAGAAGTTCTGGTATTCTATTGCAGAGTCAGGTGATATACAGTAACAATAAATTGTCCATTTGGGAAAGCTAGAATTTTTATTGTAAGTATTCACCATAAATAAATGATAAGTGTTGGAAATGGTAGTTATGTCTACCCTGATTTAAACATTACACAATGTATACACTACTAATTCAATCCAGAAAGAAGGAGGGATGCAGAGAGAGGAAAAAGGGTGGCTGAAACTTTTTCAACACACCCAGTACCAACCATTTCAGTTTTTACCTAAGAAGCACTAGATACAGACAATATATGTGTCTACATTATAGGCTTATGAAACTGAATTAGGGTTTATAGACTGTGGAATAAAGTGAGTTATGGTGAATTGGGTTTCATTCCCTACCAGTGCAGTGCTCACAGAAAGCTCTTAATAGCTACTGCTGATGGTGAGGATTGCTTATAAATATTTTGGTAGGGAAAAGCCTTTAAAATGATAAAAGGACAACAAACCTTCATCCTTATCTATATTATCAACAGGGGTCCATTTAACCAGAAACAAGTTGACATTTAAGATGGATTCTCAATAAGTTGTTAATATTTTTTGTGTATGGATGGGTACTTTTAAAGGCTCACATTTCATTAAAGCTACATGACCAACCAATAGTCCCTTCTGGTATAAGCCCCAAAACACATAGGAAAGAAAGGGTAGGTCCATAAATCAAGGAGAATTGCTCTACAATGCTCATGGGAAATATCTGTCTCCACATCTTTGAGGTTGTATGTTGGCCTTCTCAACTCATTGTTGCAAAATTGTGACCCTATAGTTCAGATTTGCTACCCTGAAGCTCAGAAAGACACCAACAAATTCCAAAGCTGAATATGGAACGGAGAGATGGAAGCAGCAGAAGTATTGAGAGTAAGCAGTAGAACATGATGTTCAAGGCATAAAATTTCACACAAGCCAAAGCATGACATGGCAAGTAGCCAATTCTCTGAGACAGTGCTTTAACTATTGTGAAGAATGAAATGAATTCAACTTGAAAATGGTCACATTGGTATGCACTGATACATACTGCTGGTTCTTTATATGTGAAATTGTTTTGCTGCTATGTATGAACTGCCCTGACAGATGGTGATTATTCAAGCAAGAAATCTATTTATGTCATGGAGGAATCTTATTTGCTGAAGGGCATTTAGTTTGTATGGAGACCTTTGTAGTGTCTGAGATCTATTTATCTTACCTCTAATGTGTAGAGCCAGCATATTAGGCTTCTTCCTGTCTATTGATGTCTACAGGGGTTTCTGTGTTATGGCATGGGTCAATTTACTTCTGTTCTGTTTTTACCCATGTAACTAGCCAAGGTGATGAAAAACACCTTAATGAACTTGGCAAACCTTGTGGCTGGAGAATAAAAAGGGCTCAACTCTAAGCATCCTATAAGAATTAGAACACTACAGATATCTTTTAAACTATCACCTCTGACCCCTACTATGAGAAAGGAACCATCTTATTTGTTAATAGCCATGGTGACTGCATTGGAAAGCATTGCTACTACCATTACTTAAAGCCTTCCTATGATCAGCTGTATAAATCAAAAGTAATAGGAAAGTCCTTTCCTTCTTAGGACTAAAAAGCCAAACATAACACTGACATAATTGGTCAGTGTCTACACAGTAGTCAAATTTAGACAGACAATTTTTAATATGTACTCATATTCCACACATATAAGATATGAAAATAACATTTAAAGATATAACATATTTTACCTTTTGTATTACTACACCAAAACCTCAAGGTAGACACAAATATAACTGAATTAGTGATTGGCTCACATACCCCATTGGGCTCCATTCTCAGGTAAGGGTGGGTTTTCTTCCTCAGGCAGACATAGGAGCACTGAGGGAAGAGAGAAGGTATTTGAGTGGACGACCTCCACTAAGAGGTGCCAAACTGCATATAGGAGCCAGATGGATTTTATTAGTGCAGCTGGACCCTTAAAAATGGAAGACTGCTGGCTGTTCAGATCACCTGGTCATTATATTTTTCCTCTCAATGATTCAGTCCTACATTTTACAAGATTGAATTTTGGACCTTTGTTGGTCGTTTATGTCAGAGATTTTTACATCATGATTATTACTATCATTATAACTAGTACTACTTCTAAATCTACTGCTATTATGTTACGTATATCAAGTGCTTTAGAGTGTGTTAGGAATTGTGCTTTAACATAGTCATCTCACCAAACAGCATCCTTAAGAAATAGGTGCTGTTATTATCCCAATTTTAAGGGAAGAGAGGCTCAGGTTAGATCATACCCGGTCACTCAGTGATGAAGTTACATTCAGGTCCAAAGTTTTAGATGTCAAAACTCCAGTGCTAAACAACTACTATGCTACATTGTAGTCTTCCTTTTCTTGTACTTTCTTTTCCTATAGTCTATTAGAAATCTAATTAGAAACAGAAATGTAGCCAGGGTGGACCCCTCCCGCTTGCCCTATTTTTTCCCTCTCTTCTCACCAGAGTTCAAATGCTGGCCAAGGAGACTGCATTGCTGGGAAACTAGGAAAGGAAGAAGCCTGTCTCCACTAAGGATATGTTTACATGTTTAATTAGCAAAGTATAATGAGACTCTTTCTGACGTGTTTTCAGGACTCAGAATGGAAATTTATACTACTACATGCTTGTAATGGAAATGTGTTCTTTCCTTAATAACTTCAGAATGAAACACATTATTGATGCAATATGGACCAGAAGTGGGGCCAAACACTCAACTGGAAGAAAAAAACAAACTAAAAACAATGAACCAAATGAAAAAATTAGACTAAAATTAGTTAAGCATAAATTGGCAAACCCAAGGAAAACTTCTAACCTCCTTTCCCAATCAAATTAAATACACATATGTAGCTGGTTAAATATTTAATGTCTAAATTTTAACAAAAATATTATTATCATTTATATATTGGCGATAGGTACTAGAGTCCTGCTACATTGAAATGCAATTTGGCCTTATATGATCTAGACTATTGGAAGGTCCAGAATTCCTACTGAAATTTCAGTATGTAAAGTCATTGTTGTCTTCAAACTTTATTATCCAATCTTAATATAAAAGGAACAATAAAATGTACCTTACTGAGTCTCTTTCCCAGAGTGATAGTCAAAAAGATGTTGTTTTGTTTGGATTCATTTGTATTGTTGGACTTAAAAGGCTAAGGGTTGATTTTATCATATCCCTCAGTCACAACACCCATCACCACTAGTGCCTGCAAGGTTTTGCTATCTATCTATCTATCTATCTATCTATCTATCTATCTATCTATCTATCTATCATCTATCTATCTATCTATCATCTGTCTATCTAGTATGCATTTCATTTCCTATCTTTTGTTCTCCTCCCCTTACTATAAGCATTCTAATTCATTTGATATGGGTGGTTCATTTTATTTGTTTTTGTAAAATGCCTATTGTTATTTTGTATGTATGTATTTTTAATTTACATAAATGTCAGTGTGCTATAGACCTTATTTGGCATATATTTTCTCTCTCAGCATTACATATATATGTATATATATACACACACATTGTATATGAATATATGCACATATATTCACACATATGAATATGTCCACACATAATTATATCCTAAGGATTAAATCACAAAACAAGTCTTTTCTTTTGTACCACCTTTCCTAATTATTTTTCCCACTGTTTTAAGGGAATGAGCACAGAAATTATGCTTTGTAGAGAGTGAAGTATGGCCAGATCAAAACATCAATTTTATTTTGAAAAATGTGGTGCTATCATTAACAGAGATACATACACCTTCTTGAAGCAAACCCCCTTTATTTCTTCCAAAATAGGATCTTTATTTACCAACTGACATTCGAAGTTCTGGGTCTCTTTGCTAGATGACTAAGAAACCTTGGGGCAAAATATAGGTTTCTTGTAATTGTGGGTTTTAATTGTGTTGTGATGTCCGTTTGCATAGCTATCTGATTACCCAAACTTGTCTCAGCCTGCTTAAATGAATACCAATGAAACATTTTGTGAAAATGGAGTATCATTTATGAAGGCAAAATGGACAAAATCCATATATTTTTGTGTTAGTAAATCTGAATTCCAGTTCTAGCTCAACTTCAAACTCACTGTGTGACTCTGGGCAAGTACTCTCTAGGCCTACACCTATAAAATTAGAAGAGTTGGACTAGGAAACCTCTACAGTCACTTGCAGCACTGTTATTCCAGACTAATATGATTTATATTTGTGGGCTTCCAATGAATACTCTATTTCATCTCCTCCCTACCTATCCCACATTTTTTCCAGGAAAACTTGGTAAAAACAAAAGATTAGGGTTTTCTAAAATTTATTTTATTTTATTTTTAATATTTTTTTAGTTATAGATGGACACAATACCTTTGTTTATTTTTATGTGGTACCAGGATTGAACCCAGTGCCTCACGCATGCTTGGCAAGAGTTCTACCACTGAGCCATAGTCCCAGACCAAGGGTATTTTTTTTCACAAGAGTTGGAAGATGAGAGGACTAGGAGCAGAAGAGGTAGCAATGAATACCTTTGAGAAGTTATGCCAGAAGCTAGAGGCAGCCACAGACAGAAGCTATACTTGATTTAGAGAAAGTTATTGTTGATTGTTCACAGAACTAGGAAACAAAAGTGTGCATTATTAACAGATAATAAAACTGATCCTGGAAGAGGAACTGAATCTGCCAGGCAGGACTAATGACTTTTCAAAATATTATGTTTGAACAGTCCTTTCTGTGGAAAAACTTGAAAACACTCTCTGCCTGTGCTTAAGGGAAGTATATATTCATTTGAATGAATATGCCTGATGTCTGTTGTACACGTATCTAGAAACTACTCAGATGGCTCAAAACAGATGCAGTGACATATTTCAAGAATAATATTAAATGTGTAGCTGAATTTTCTCCACGGATATTGCAACATCCTTGGTCTAATTCTCAAATGCCTTTTGGGACTGGAGGGGGTTGGGAGATCATTGATCCAAGTCTGAGACTGGCTTCAAGTCAGGAAATGAACTGAAAATGCGTCATCGTCTTGGCTGAGGAAGGCCTTCTGCACGGCAGGATTTAGCATCACCCCAATACAACCTTAGCAGGGTGCTTTCCAAGATCATAAACTTTGCCTTTTCCAATTCTATCTCCAGACCACTGCAGCCCTCCTGTGTTTCACTAGCCCTACCCCATCTCTCAGAGTACTGGGTTCCTAAAAACTTCTTATCTAGGATAGCATGTGGTCTTGTTGGGGTCTGGTGCCGAACCCTGAGCTATTGGGAATGTAAGTCTTAGACCAGGGTCAAAATCTGGCTGTGGTAGTGATTGCACATGTGTCCTTTGGAAAAATATGTTCCAATAGCATAATTCAATTGGAGAGATCACTGAGGTCCAGAGAGGTTAACTAATCTCCTCATGCTTGTATAGGTAATCAGGAACAGGTGGGATCAGAAATTCAATCTCTTTTCTGACTGCTAATTAGGAGTTCTTTGGGTGGGGGGTGACTTTTTCCTTGAGAATGTTCAGTTACAGTTCTCAAAGAGACAGTTAACAAAGGACACCCTGGTGTAATATAACACAAAAACAATTTCTGAAATAAGACAGATCAGGACTCAAGTCCTGGGTAGATGTGCGAACTTGAATAAATAAATAAAACTCTGTTCTATAATCTGCTTTGCCTGATATTAATATAGCTATTCTAATTTCTTCCGAGCAGTGTTAGCATAAAGTTTTAAATTCTTTTTCTTTTAACTTCTTTGTGTTTTTACATTTAAGGTATGTTTCTTGTAAGCAACATATAACTGGATATTGTTTTAAAATCCAATCTAGAAATTTCTGCTTTTAAATTAGGATGTTTAGATTATTTATATTAAATGTGATTATAGCTATCATTAGATTGAGTCTGTAATTTTATTGTTTGTTTTTTTATTAGCCTCATCTTTATTATTTTTTCCTTCTTTTTAGAGCTCCCACCTCTGTTTTTGGTACTAGGAATTGAACCCAAAGGTGCTTTACCACTGAGGCACATCCCCAGCCCTTTTTATTTTTTATTTTGAGATAGGTTTTTGTTGAGTTCAGTGGTAAAAGTGCCTCTGGGTTCAATTTTCCCCCAATCATTTTGGTTGTATTAATAAGACCTTACAGGGCTGGGGATGTGGCTCAAGCGGTAGCGCGCTCGCCTAGCGTGCGTGCAGCCCGGGTTCGATCCTCAGCACCACTTACAAAGATGTTGCGTCTGTCGAAAACTAAGAAAAAATAAATAAATATTAAAATATTAAAATTCTCTCTCTCTCTCTCTGTCCCCTTCTCTCTCTCTAAAAAAAATAATAATAAGACCTTACAGCATTATACCTTCATTTCTCCTCTCTGGCCTTTATGCTCTAGCTGTGATGCATTTTATTTTTATGTATGTTTTAAACTTCACCGTACCTTATTATGACCTTTGTTTTAACAGTTAATTACCTTTTGCAGAGGTATCCTTCATATCTATCTTTTTCTGTCTCTCTTTCTACTCATGTAATTACCATTCTGCTGTTCTTCACTCTTTTGTGTAAATCTATGTTTCCATATGGTGTTTTTCTTCTGCCTGAAGTAAGTCCTTTAACAATTCTTGTAATGAGGGGCTTCTAGTGATAAATTATTTCAACTATTTATTTTTGGAAGGTATTTTTCTGGATACAGAATTCTAGGCACACAGGGTTATCCTTTCAATACTTTAAAGATGTTGCTCCAAAACTCCTTTCTTGCTTTTATTATTTTTGCGTTGCTTCCCACATTAAACATGCTGTCATCCTTATCGTTGCTTCTCTGTATGTAGCAAGTCCTTTCTCTCTGGATGATTTTAAGATTTTTCTCTTTTGAGGTGAGGCGGGTAGGAGAGATTGAACTCGGGTACACTCAGCCACTGAGCCACATCCCTAGCCCTATTTTGTATTTTATTTAGAGATGGGGTCTTACTGAGTTGCTTAGTGCTTTGCTTTTGCTGAGGCTGGTTTTGAACTTGCAATCCTCCTGCTTCAGACTCCCAAGCTGCTGAGATTGCAAGCATGCACCACAGGGTCTGGCAAGATTTTTCTCATTATTATTGCTTTTAGGCAATTTGATCATAATATATCTTGGTGAAGTTTTCCTTATATTTCTTGTGCTTGGAGTTGATTGAACTTCTTATAGAAATACATATATAGTTTTTATCAAATTTGAATTTTTTTCAGAAAATATTTTGCCATTTTTTGTCACTCACTTTCCCCCCTCTTTTTTTTTTTTTTTGAATATGACCATGTATACTTGGGACATATAATATTCTCCTCTAACCCTATTTCTTTCTTTTTCTTTTTTTTTCTGTGTTTCATTTCAGATAGATTCTATTACTATGCCTTTAATTTCACTATTCTTCCTTCTATAACATACAATTTGTTCCTAATCACTTCTAATGTCCTTTACATTTCACATATTTAAGTTTTTATCTCTAGAAGTTCCATATAGGTTTTTTTATATCTATGTGTCTATTCAACTTTTTAAATACAACAAGTCCAGTTATAATAGTGTTTCAATGTTTCTAAGCTAATTCTAGTATGTGTATCGTTTTGAGTGTTTCAACTAATTATTCTTGTCATTATGGATCATATTGCCTCACTGTTTGCATGCCTGTTAATCTTCAATTTGATGCCAGGTACTGAAATTACATCTTCTTGGCTGCTGCTTTTTTAAAAAAAGTCCTACAAATATTCCTGCACTTTTCTCTATGATGAAGTTAATTTCGTTGGTGCCATTTTGATCCTTTTTTGTTCTTGCTTTTATGGTTTGCTAGGGGTTCTAGAGCAGTGCTCAGTCCTATTTGGCATCCCTTTGTGTATTCTACCTAATGTCTCATGAATTATGAGATTTTTTTCCAATCTGGATGGTGGGAACAGGTACTATTTCTTCTATTATTTTCAGATGGTTCTTTCTTAGTCTTGATTAGTTTCTTCGCACATGTACTGATATATATATTCTATGGAGTATGATATTTATGTATAAATATCTGTCCTTTGATTTACTGTCCTATAAAGTCTAGGTGCATTAGTCTCCCTGGACTTTGACCTCTATCTGATCAATGCAAAGAGTCCATTGACTTTTGCTTCAATTTTCCCACCCTATGCTATATCTTGGAAAATATTTTTAAGATTCAGTAGTAAATTATGAAAATCCTAGAGCTTACCTTAATTGTTTTTTTTTATTCTTCAGCTATCACTGTACTTCACTGAATGCTGTCCAGTTCCTTTAAAATGTTTTAAAATTTATTCTGTCTGTTTTTGTTGTTGTTTTTGATGAGAAGGTAAATCCTGTCCTTGGTATTCCATCTTGGCTGGAGTGTAAGTCTCAGATGAACATTTCAGAACACTCATTTCTCCATTTGTAAAGTGGAAATAACAGTGGTTCCTATGGAATTGGGTATTTGTGAAGATTAAGTGAGATAATACATATGGGCCTTTTTTGTGATATTGGGAATTGAACCTATGACCTCACCCATGCTAGGCATGTGCTCTACCACTGAGCTATACTCCCAGCCCATTTTATTTGATTGTGAGCTGGGAGGTGGTTCTCACTAAGTTGCCCAGGCTTGCCTCAAACTTGTAATCCTCCTGCTTCAGCCTCTTGAGTGTCTGAGATTACAGACATATACCATCATGCCTGGATAATACATTTAAACATTTTCCACAGTAGCTATTTAATAAAACAAATCATTTCCCTTCCCCTTTCTCAACTCTAGTATATGTCCATAACTTTCTTACCATCCCAGGCCTAAGGCCTACAGGGGTTGTTTGAGCAATGTCTGTAACCAACACAAACTGTCAGTCCTTTAATGGTTGAACTCATTACAAAAACTTTGTATATTGGGGAAAGAAAAGAGAACCACACCTGATCTGTTTTAAGAAAACAAATTGAAAATTGTTTCATAATTCCTTCAGTCTTAAGAGTATAAGAAAATCTAACTCCATCATTACTTGCAAGGATGGTTAAGTTTTTGTGAGAGGATGAGACAGAAAGGGGGAGAGAGAGAGATGCAGAGGGAGAGGAAAAATCCATCATTATAACACAGGCATGGCTTTATAAAGCTTTGTGCCGTTTCAAATTTAGTATTTGCTGTGCTCATGTTTACTTTTATAGCTTAGTCTATGGATCACTTATAATATAGTTCTCTATGCCTTCTCCAGGAAACAACATATCTTCTAGTGAGGAAGTTCCACACCCTCCTAGAAAACTGGATAGAATGATTGAGAGAGTCTCAGATGGAAAAGAAGGGCAGACACCCAATGATGGTGCAGGCCAGCAAGTGAGTCAGCTAGCATACAGTGTCCAAATATACTACAGAGTATAACTTGACCTTTAAAGAAGGAAAAATCTTTCCAAAGATTGAGTCAACTTATATTCTGCATTTCTCCCTTGCTCATTTTAGAGTGCTGCCTTCACTGCCTCTGCTGAATAGCAGCCCATTCATTCAATTATTTATTCAATTAGTAAACATTTACTCAGCATATACTATGTGAATAGCACATTGCCAGAGCTGACATAAAAAAGTTATTTTACTTGTCCTTATGGACCTTTTATTGTCAAACTGTTGCCAAAGGCAAAGAACGACCCTAAATGTTGTCATTAATTTCAGCCAAATCTTATACTGCCAATTCAGTGTGGAAGTTGGGAAGGGAAATGAATCTTTTAAAATTATGGTGTTCTTTTTAGTCCTGACCTTGTCGTTTTACTTCAGTCCTACCCACATCATATACTAAACAACCAATAAAGTTAAGCCACAGAAACCACATTGTCAACATTCACATAGGAAATACCATGCATTTCTTTGGTCTTTTCTGCCATTCCATTCCTATGCTACTACTACTGCTTCTTGACATCACTTCCTAGTTTTGGTTGTTCCTATCCTTTGGATTTGTCTGACTTCCACTGACTGTTGCTTATCAAGCTTGATCCTCTAAGGACTTTAGTTTAGCTTACCTCTTTGAATCTTTTTTATTCCTAGATACCTCAGGTGGGGCAACCCAGCCTAGCTCTGGCACTCAGGATTTACATTCTCACTAGGCTTTCCCTGGTTCCTGGAAGATGAAAATAGGGCATTACAGAATTTAGACAATGGGGAGCTTACTCAGGATGTATATTTGAAATTTATACATTCCTATGGCAAATGTACACCAAGCAACTATTGTGTACTGGGAGTTCTGCTCTGATCAAAATATAGTCTAATGGTGGGCAAGAGAGCTAAATTAATTTTTAGAAAGCACAGGCAAATGTAATATGATAATGAGGTTAAGGAACCATAAAGGATTGGCAAGAACTGTGATTGACTAATGGTAGAAGGAGATGGCTAATTTAAATAGGGTATTAAATAATTATGTAAAAATGTGGATGTGTAACTGATGTGATTCTGCAACTTGTATTTGGGGTAAAAAATGGGAGTTCATAACCCACTTGAATCAAATGTATGGAAGATGATATGTCATGAGCTTTTTAATGTTTTGAACAACCAATAAAAAAAGAAATATTATAATAAAGATTGTTAACCATAAAAAATAAAAATAAATAGGGTATTTAGGAATGTTTGCTCTAAAATTTTGTTACTTTAAGAGATCTGTAGAATAAGTAGGAGCCACATATGCAAAGATTCATCTGGAGGAAGAGCTTTCTAGGTAGAGGGAATAGTAAATAAAACAAATGTCCTGTGGTATGTTAGAGAACCAAGGCCAAAGGGGCTGAAGGATTGTAAGCAAGGGAAGAGTGACAGGAGATAAGGTAGGAGATTTGAGCATAGATCAGATTTTTAGTTTGACCTCATGATCATAGTAGATTGGGAGCTTTCATGCTGTGTGTGGCTGAGATTAAATTCCCTAGCAATAGCCTTAGATCTAAAGTGAGGAATCCTGTGTTAAATTGTTATTTTACCATGAATTTGTCCTTTAAAATGAGTCAGTTCTCTTTTTACCCCTCTAAGTTTTCTTTTCTGGAAAATGAGAGGATTGGGTTGGATTTTCTTTAAGTTCTTTTTAAACTCCAAAATTCTATGAAAATAATGTAAAATTCTGACAGAAAGCTGTGTGTTAGTTTAAGTCCAGCTACTTCAAATATTATCATTTACTTCTAGAGATATAAATCATTAAAGCATCTTTTCCAATATAGATTTTGAATTCTAACAATTTTTCTTAAAGTTAATTTCTCAAAGTTAATTACCTCTCATGCAGAGGATAAGACACAATATTTTTATACTCAATTACCTTCAAAATGTCTTAGAAAAATGTGTCTTCAGTCTGAAATTTTGTCACTGTATCTACATAAATAATTGAAGAAATTTTAATATAATTTTCATAAACAACAGCTTTATTGATATATAATTCATCCATTTAGAGTAAACAATTCAATGGATTTTTAGTATATTCAATTGTGCAATGAATGAGCACCACAACAAATTTCACAATATTTTCAATATTGCCCTGCAAAAGATCCTGTGAATTAGTATAAATCACAATTTTTCCAAACCCACAAACACTTTTAAGTTTTAGAAAGTGTCATGAGCTAACATTGAAGAGGGTGATACTTTCTCTTGCAAGTGCATTATGATAGTTACTTTTTGCTGAGCTGGTTTGTTTCATATCACTGTGAGTTATACATTGAGCATAACAACAATAGCAATATAATGAAGAATTAATTCATCTTGGAAATGATACATTTTAAAATCTATGTATGTGGGCTGCTTAGAATGTATTTGTGGTGCTTTAATAGATGGTAAAAAACTATCACATGAAATTATATTTCTTGCTGAATGGTTTTCTAGTTTGTATGGAGACATTTAGGGAAATTGATAGCCTTAGTTATCTAACATCAATATAACATGAGCCAAATAATGAAGCTTCTCTTGCTATCTACAGGGATGTTTAGATTAGGGAACATTTTTGTTGTTGACCTGTGATCTACCCAGTGTGACAGTGTGGTCAGCCTGGGTAATGAGAATATCTAATTCTAAAATTTGAAAAGTTACACTTCAAATTCTCATGCTGTCATCATTTTATTCATATAGCATATTTTGTGTTTTTCCTTGATATCCACATTCTTAAATGTTTGGGGAACTCTTCCAAGAATGTTTATGATAAAGGCAATGATAAAGCAAAGTTGAAATCTAACAATCATGGCAATAATAATGGTTTGTGCCCAAACCAGTGATCTTTCAGCTAATTACATTGTCGTCTATCTAAGTACTCAAATCACCCAAATAACCTTCCTCGGGGACTGGCATTCCTATTGATCAAACTATGAATAAATAGTTGAATATACAGATAATTGTACCATACTTTGGATAATTTAGAAGTACCTGAAATTACACTTACTTGTTTATCAGGCCAACTTTGGTCATAAAGAGTACTAACTCAGAAGTTTTCTGGGTTCTTTCTCCCAGGCACATCCCAGCAGCAAGTTTACTTCAAGGCAAAGAAAAACTACTTCTCAGAGATGTACCAACTTGAAGGTGTTCCTATTCTAAAGTGCCAGAAAACATAAAAGATTGTCTTGAATATTTAATAATTCTCCTGAGGGAAATGCCAGTCTCTATTCCAGACCTACTGAATCAGTGCCTGAATTTTTACAAGATATCCAGGTGATTTACATGTGCATTAAAGTTTGAGAAGCACTGTAGCAGATGATCTCTAAAGGTATCTACTGTGCTAGGTGGTATTTCTAGAACTTTCATATAGTAGGACTGTGTTGGGACCTGTGAGTTTGCATTTATGAACTCTCTAAGATCACTAGTGCACATGAAATATGAGTAGTTATGAGCTGGTCTTTGAATTGGTGTTAGTCTAATAGATTCCAAAAGCTTAAGTGCACACATGTTTGCTTAAATTATTCCCTGAGTTGACTTATAATGTATCTAATATGAGTATATGCTAGCTAGCAAATCTTTTAAACATTTACTTTATTTTAAGTTTTTGATTAACATGTAATACTTCTTGTACGTTTTTATGGCATAGAGTGTAATAATTTGACACATTTATGCAGTATATACTGATAAAATCAGGGTAATTACCATTTCCATTTCCTTGTCATTTCTATAGATTTCAAGCTTTTATCCTGTAGTTATTCCTGAAATACATAATATTTTATTGTGAACTATGGTCACATCACTATGCTGTGTAGCACCAGAATATATTCCTTCCATCTACCTGTTCTCATACACATTATCTATATTCCCTTTATGTCTCCATCCTGTCTTTCTCAGCTTCTAGCAATTACTCTTTTACATCCAGACTGATTTTTTAAGCTTCCACATGAGAGAGATAATGAAATAATTTCTTTCTGTGTCCAGCTTATTTCCTTAACATAATATTCTCCAGTTCCATCCTTTTTGGTGCAAATGATAGGATTTAGTTCTTCTTCATGGCTAATAGTCCCTTGTGCATATATACCACATTTTCTCTATCCATTCTTCTGTCAATGAACATCTTAGTTGATTTCATATCTGGCTATTAAGAATAGTGCTGCAAAAAACATGGGAGGGCAGGTTTTTTTCCATATGATGTTTTCATAAATATATAATGTTCAAGTGAGTGTGAAAATATCTATTACTTCAAACATTTTTCATTTCTTTGTGATTAAAATATTTAAAATCATTTCTTCTAGCTTTTAAATAGTGTTTGGAATATTATCATTATCTATAGTCTCTCTATTGTATAGCAGCAAACCAGAACTTGTTGTTATCTAATGAGAATTTAGTACCCATGATGAACCATTCCGCATCCTTCTCTCCCCACTATTCTCCCCAGCTTCTGGTAATCATCATTCTACTCTCATATTCTACCAGATCATTTTTTTTAAACTTCCACACATGAGTGAGCTCATGTGATACTTGGATTTCTGTGCCTGGAGTATTTCAATTAACATAATGACTTCCATTCATTGTCATAAATTACAGGATCTCATCCTTTTTTATGTCTGATTAGTTATTCCACTGTGTATATATATACCATATTTTCCTTATCCATTCATATGTTGATGGACACTTAGGCTGCTTTCCATAATGGCTGTACTAACTTATATTATTACCAACATCCTCTACATCCCCACCATATTTTCACTTTTTTCTTTCTTTTCTTTTTTTCTTTTTCTTTTTTTTTTTGGTAATGAGCATTTTATCTGGGGTGAGATATTATCTCATTGTAGATTTGAGTTTGCCTGATGATTATTGAGAATTTTTTCATATATTTGTTAACCCTTTGAATTTCTTCTTTTGAAAAACATCCATTTAGATAATTTGTCCATTTTCTAATTGAATCATTTGTTTTATTGCTGTTGAATTTCTGAGTTCCTTATATATTGTGGCTATTAATCCTCTATCAGATGAATAGTTTGCAAATATTTTACCTCTTTCTATAGGTTGTCTCTGTCTCTTTACTCTGTTGATTTTTATCCTTTGCTGTGAAGAAGCTTTTTAATTTGATGTAATCTCATTTGTCAAATTTTGCTCTTGTTTCCTGTGATTTTGGAGAATTATTCAGAAAATCGTTGCATGGATCAATATCTTTCAGTGCTTTCCCCTAGTAGTCTCAGAGTTTCAGGCTTACATTAAAGTCTTTGATTAATTTTGAGTTGATATTTGTACAGGTTGAGAGATAGGTGTCAAGTTTCAATCTTCTGGGCATGGATATTCCCAACAGCATTTACCGAAGAGGCTGTCCTTTGACTAATGTACATTTTTAGCAACTTTATTGAGAACCAATCGGCAGTAGATCTGTGCATTTATTTACAGGGTATTCATTCTATTGTCTTAGTCTGTTTGTCAATGGTTTTTGGTTACAGGGATTATTTGTATTTTATTTACAGACAAAGTCCTATGTATTTTATCCTATTTTCATGCTATTGTTAATGTGATTTTATTAATTTCAATGTTTGGAATTATCTGTTTGCAAATGGCAGTATTTTATATGTAGAAAACCCTTAAGACTTCACAAATATCCATTAGAACTTAAAAAATGAATTCAGTAAAGTTGCAGGATACTAAATTAACACAAAAATCCATTGTTTCTATATATCTGATTTTAGTCCTTCAAAGTGTGTTGAGAATGCCCTTATGAGCCTACATGTGGTCAATTTTTGGCAAATTTTTTTTCTATCATGTTTCCAGTGTTCAGAAAAGTGAATAAGACCCAGTATGTTACTAATGATGTTCAGTCCTTCTGTATTCTAATACTTTATTACATACTTGTCTTATTATTTTATTTCCAATGTAAAAGTAGTTTTCTATCTTCTTTTAATTCTAGTGTATTTTTGTTGTATATATTTTAAACCAATTTTATAAGAAGTTTACAAATTTAGAATTTTTTCATCTCCCAAATATGTTGATTCCTTCATCATTTTATAGTATCCTTTATCTCTAGTAATGTTCCTTGCCTACATGGTTTGAAAATGTTTTGATTTTGTCTTTTATAGTTTCATGTGTTGGTAACTTGGTCCTCCATGTGGTGGTGGTGGCAAGGTAGTGGGACCTTTAAGAGGCAGGGCCTAGTGGGAGGTCCTGATGTCATTGGGTCATGCCCTTTGAAGGGATTAAGGTAGTTTATATAGAACGCTGAGCTAGTTCTCACAAGAGTAGGTTGTTGTAACTTTGACTTTTGGTCTTACCATGTGATATTTCACTCTTATATGTGCTCTGGCCATTGTGATGCATCTACCATGGTCCTCACTGGAATCTAGCTGATGTAGGCATGATATCCTTGAACCTATAGAACTGTGAGACAGATAAACTTTTTATTGTAAGACATCCAGCCTCTGTTATTTCATTATAGTAATGGAAAATGTACTAACACATTGTCTTAAAATCTGTCTGATATTAATAGAGCTATGCTAGCTTTCTTTGGTTTGTGTTTACATAATATATTTGTTCTATTTTCTTATTTTTAATTAACATTTTGTGTTCTTATATTTAATATATATTTTTTGCAAACAATGTTTAAAGAACCTATACTACACTATCAAATTTAGTCTTTTAATTGGTGCCTTGGTCCATTTATACTTAACATAATTACTCACTATCTATCTTATTATTTTCTATTTTTTTCCATGTGTTTATATTCCCTTCTCTGACATTTATAAAAGGAGAAATTAGCCTTAAGTATAACTAAAACAATTAATTATTCTCTATATTCCCATTTAGTAACTTTTTTCCTTTGGTACTAGGGATTGAACCCAGGGGCACTTAACCACTGAGCCACATCCCCAGCCATTTTTATATTTTATTTTGAGGCAGAGTCTTGCTAAGTTGCTTAGGGCCTCACTAAGTTGCTCAGGCTGGCTTTCAACTCACAATCCTCCTGCCTCAGCCTCCCAAGTTGCTGGGATTACAGGAGTGCACCATCAGGCCTGGCCCCTCTATTATCTTTCTATGTACAAATTATTTCAGTGGTTACTTTAGGACAGTGGTTTTTAAAGTGATATCCAGAGGCTCCAAAGGGTTCCTAGGAGTCTTTCAAGGAGTCTGAGATAAAAATTGTTTTTAATAATATTAATATAGTTTACTTTTTCTCTCTCTTTTGTGGATATACAATGGAATTCTCCAGAAACTACCAAAGATGTGATATTATAATAGACTAAATACAATACCAGATATGAGGATGGAAGAGTTTTGTATTAAGCCAGATATTTAAATATTTTACAAAAATGTAAAACAACGCTATTATTGTCGCTAAATGTTTTCTTTCAATAAATATAATCATTTTTCATTGAAATGCATGATTTGGGGTTAATAGGTAAACATTTTATTACTGTTACTTTTAATGAGTCAGTGAATGAATATCTTTAAAAGTTTCTCAGTTTTAATTTCTAATAAGATAAATGTCAACAACATAACTTACAAAACAGAGATTCACCGAAATTCTCAATAATTTTTAAGAGTGTAAAGAGGTCCCAAGAAGCACTACTCTAGAGATTCCAATATTCATTCTTGATATCATGCAGTTTAATATATATTAGTACTTTCTTCCCCTTCCTTGATGATGCTATGACCTGATATTATTTTAAATCCATTTATGTGCTTCAGTCTTTGGTGGTATTGTCATGAATCTTAATTCTCCCTATATTTTTGAGCCCAGAAGACTTTATTATTAATTTTTATATAGTCTATATTAATTATGATTTATCAAGACATTAATCTTTTCTATCATTCCTTATCTTTTCCTGAATTGATGTGGGTTTTTTTGAGGGGAGGAGGAAGGGATGATTTCTCTGCTACCTGCTTGAATGCTGGACATTATGCATGAAGAATTGTTGGACATTATACATGAAAAACAACTGGACATTTTATGTGAAAAGTTATAGAGATTCTGTATAATGTCTTCCTCTGGAGTAGGTTTGCCTTATTCTCAAGTGGCCAGCCTGTTTAAGAATTGGCCCCTATGATTTAATTAGGGACTGAACAGAATCCAGGCTGTGTTTCAGGGTATTTTCTGACTGTCAGCCTGTATTTTGTCCTAGGCCTAGAGTGTAGCTCTCTAGGGATCACAATAGAGAGCAGCTGTGTTTACTAGTGCCTCTCATATCTTATGGGAATGCAGATTTAAGAAAGTACTTGAAAATTTGGCTTTACTTTTCTTCAGTTTTCTACTTAGCTTCTTACTTAGACTGTTGCTCTGCACAGCAGATAAATTTTACAAATCATCAAGGTGGAAAAGAAAAATTATTGGCTCATTATTCTTTGCTTCTCTTCTCTCTGAGATGTTGGTCCTCAAAGTTCTGGTTCCCTTGAAGGCCCCAAACTCCATTTTTGCCCTTCTAGTTCTGTGAGTTTTCCAAAAGCTTCCTTAATTTCTTTGCTTCTTAACTACAACCCTCTACCTTGTTTGCTATTATCTTACCCTATGTCTAGAATAGACAAATGCCCTAGAGGGAAAAGCTTCTTGTAGAGTGTTGATTTACTTCCCTGTTCTTCCCTTTGCTGAGGTATTGGTTACTCAAATTCCAGTTGTCTTCACATCTCTTAGATGCCCTCTGGTTATCCTGAGTGGAATCATCAGTCTGTAACAAGATAATCCACCGTAACAGGCCAGTGGAAATGTGAACATCATGCAATCCAGCTCATCAGGATAAGAGGCATAGCCTTCTGCTCCTGTATCTCATACCTGAGTAGTACTCAGCACCTTTAAGAGGAGATTGTTATAAGCATAGACTCTTGAGATCTGAATGTCTGGGTTTCATTCCTGGTTTCTTTGTTTTTCAACTTTGTGACTCTATGAAGGGCACTTATTTCTTTCTAGGCTGAAAGTTTCTCATCTGTTACATGGGGTTGATCATAGAACCTATCTAGAGGTTTCTGAGAATGAAATAAAATAATCCACCCATACTTCATAGTATATAGTAAGTAGTATGTGTTGAATAATCATTAACTTCTATAACTACTAGTAGTAATAGTAGCTATAGATTTTGTGTAAATATAATTATGACAAGGATTATTCAATATGACAAATTTTGCAATTACTGATATTCTTTTGCAATGAATATTGTTAAATAAAAACTGAGTTAGAACAAGTGAAGGAGAGCTTAATGTATTTATATAAATGTATTTTCATTTGTTTTCTTGTCTCAGTTTTATCACTATTAATAATTTGGCCCCAAAGCTTGAAAGTACTTAGGTAGGGTGAACATATTATCATATTCATCCTTGAACTGATGTTTTATGTTTAAAGTATATATAATTCATTATACATGAATAATCAGAAGTCTTCCCTTCTCCTTCCACATGTTCTATTTCTAGATGTATAGTAGGAACATTTTCTTAAACCTGCATTGTGTTTTTTTTTTTCTTTCTGCGAATTTATGCACATCAACAGACCTTTTGGAAAGCACCCAGTAAGAGACTAATTTGAAAGAAACTCTGGGACAGAATACACTTAAACTGAAAAGAGGTGAGAGGTACATTTCCTTGGTTAAAGGAACAATGTGTTATGATGTGAGAAGAAAAAGTATTTTCTCAACAGTACATGTGTTGTAACTCAAGATGTCCTCTGGCCAGGTCCACCTGGGATCCTGACTGAGTTTTAGCCTGAGGGGATAATGACAGCTAAAAGAGTTGTTTCATTCCAATCTCTTAGGTAGATAAGAGTGCTCTGCATCAGCAGTGGTTGTTAATAGTGGCTCCTGCAAAGACAATAGCCTATACTAATGGTTTCAAAAGTGACAGGAGCCAGGGCTCTTGTGGATTTCAACTCCTTCAAAAATGAATGGTGGCTGACTTGAGGCAGATATGGTTAAACACTGGAAATGGAAGCAGTGCCTCTGTCAGGCATTAGCTTCATACTTTCCTTTGGTGAGCATTTGGAAGTGTAGCTGTGACTTCCTGGCATTTGTGGTAATATGATACTTAGTCAAGGAGAGCTGGAGTAGGAAGGATGTTTGTGGGTAGGAGAATGGTGAATGCCATAGGGTAGCTATAGAACTCATGGGAAACACTGTAGATTTCCAGAACTGTTTGGAAACTGTCTGAGGGAGTTGGAGTTGTTATGAGATGAAAAGAGGCAGAACCGTCCTTTGTGACTATTGTGCTATATGATCATACTTAGGATAGAGTAGTTTGAGAAATACAGGGTTCATGAATAATGATAATGGTGATGATAAAATAGGAGGGACTATGATTTTCCAATTATATCAACAAAATATAAAAAACTTCTGGCATGACAATGTTCATCATTAATTTATCTCCCAGGCTCCAAATGAAGCTGGTAAGTATACTAGATGTGACTATAAGAAATATGGCTTTTCATTTTCATTTCATACATAATAATATTTTAAAATAGACAAAATGTGTAATGATCAGATCAGGGTAATTGGCATATCTGTTACCATAGACGTTTATTAAGAAATGATTTTTTAAAAGACAAAGCATCAGGAACTAGACAGTCTCATGGGAATGTTTAATTATGTGTATAACATCTATGATAATTGTCCTTGGAAGCCGATTATAAGCTACAAAAGAATTTCAGTCTCATTTTAAGAACACGGCTCAGTTCAGGACTTACATGTTGTCAATGTTCCTTATTTACATACCTTTCTACACCTTGGGCTTCAGTAAGAAATAATAACAAGTGATAATTTTTGCTGTTGCTAAAACACAGTTTCACCCTTAAAAAGTAAATAAACTTTTAAAACCTATATCATTATAAAGAACTCAAAAAACTTAACACCAAAACCCCCAAATAACCCAATAAATAAGTTGGCTAAGGAACTGAACAGATACTTCACAGAAGAAGAAATAAAATAAATCAACAAGTATATGAAAAATTTTTAACATCTCTAGCAGTTAGAGAAATGCAAATAACACTATACTGAGATTTCATCTCACTCCAGTCAGAATGGCAATTATCAAGAATGTAAGCAACAATAAATGTTAGCGAGGATGTGGGGAAAAAAAGGTACACACTCATACATTGCTGGTGGGACTGCAAATTGGTGCAACAACTATGTAAAGCAGTATAGGGATTCCTCAGAAAACTTGAAATGGAACCACAATTTGACAATTGGCATATGTCCAAAGATCATATATATATAGTGACTCAGCCACATCAATGTTTTAAATGCCCCTAAATTCACAATAGCTAAGCTATGGAATCAACCTAGATACCCATCAACAGATGAATGGTTGAAGAAATTGTGGTGTATACATACAATGGAATATTACTTGGACATAAAGAAGAAAGACTTTATGAGATTTGTCAGTAAATGGAAGGATCTGGAGACTATCATGCTAAGTCAAAGAGCCAATGTTCAAAAATCCAAAGGTTGAATGTTCTCTCTGATATGTGGATGCTAACATACAATGGGGGGAGGGCATAAGGAAGAATAGAAGTACTTTGGATTAGACAAAGTACTCCTTTTCACTTGTCGAATCAATTCAATTTGCATGTTTCCTTGAATTCTCATCATGATCTATAATCTATTCAATCTTCCTATTTATCCAGTGCTTCATATTTATTGGTTTTATTTACCTCTCTCCTCCATAGACCCCCCCCCCATGGCAAATCATTTCAGCCACACTTTGCTAATTCCTATTAATTTTTTACATGCTTGAGCTATTCCACACTTCTTTGTTAAGTTCCTACCCTGGGTAGCCACCGCTGTACTCTGTTCTCATTTTAGAATTCCAAGACTGTCAAAGTCCGAGCTAATATGATTTAATGAAAATTTATACTATTCTTAATGGGGTCTTCAGTACCACTTGGCTATATTTTAACTAATATTTTATTGGTACCCTTAGAGTCAATTTCCAATTTTTCATTGAAAAAAATTTCCACATAAGCTCCAATAGGTTCTCTCAAATTAAATGATCATGATTTTATGATTTGAGTGAAGCAATGTGTTGTAAACTCCTTCATTATTTCTCCTCCCTATTTCATCTACTTATTTATATTTCTTCTATTCTGAGTGTTTGAGATCTTCAAATATTCTCTCTTCTTTCCCACCCAGCCAATAAAAGAAAACCCAATGAGTACCTTTCAAAGGTAGTACCACTTCCTTTACCTGCATTCACTCTTACTTCTTTTACTTCCTCTGGGATCTTGCTTCTCCCTCTCTTACATGTTTGATCTCTTCATCTCTATTGGTGCCTCCTTCTTCTATGCTAAAACAACAAGTGAAGTAGAATGAAATGTCTGATATGGCTTTACTAGTCCCTGAAGCTACCACCCATGTTCTTATTTTAAACACCTTACAACAGCAACCATAACAACAATAATTCCTGATAATGCTAAGCACATTATAAACATCCTTTCAGCCTCATACCCACCTCTTATTAAATGCAATATTATTGCCCAATTTTACAGATGAAGAAACTGAGATTTATTTTTAATGTTTTTCTTCTTCCTTTTAGTCCATTCACTCTTCAACTTCTTCTAATCTTAATTCTACCCCAAACATTCATATGAAGCAGATTTGTTAATAACTTAATAATTTCAAATTTAACAGTCTTTTCTTTGGTATTAGTGATTTTTGTTCTAATTAGCAGTCTTTGTTATTAATTGATTTCAATACTGTATTTTACTCTGTTAATAAACTCTCTTAGCTTTAACATCATTATACTTTACTGGTTCTTGTGCTTTATTTGATGTTACCTACTGAGACCTTTGAAGTGGGCATTCCTGTGGTTTTTGTCTTTGGTTATTTCTTCTTTTCTGTCACTGATCTGAATAATTCTAACATCTGTTTCTACCTCAGATCTCTCTCTTGTGCTTCTTGTGCTCTAGCTCAATATATTCCATTATCTAGTCAGCATTCCTACTCATAAATACCACAGACACCACAAACATAAGCAAGTAAGACAACAGAAACTCTCCTATTCAACTTTCTCTCCTTTATCTGAAAAAATCTTTCCTCTTTTGACCTCCATATTTTGATTCATAATCATTCTTAATTTTCCTCTCCTTATTTCTGTGTCTCCCTCATATAGCCAAAATACTTCTGGCACTTAAAATGTTAGTATCTTCCATTAGAATGTAAGTCTTAGGAGGGCAGGGGCATATTTTTTCACAACTTTATTTCCTAGAGCCTAACAGATTAATGCTTAATAAATGCATGTCAATTATCTGAATGAATGAGTTCATTCATCCATCGACTTGGATGAATAAATCACTGGCTGGAAAGTGCATCTGCACCTCTTCAATTTCTAAGCCTACCACATTAAATTTGGCTCATATTGTCTCTGGCTTGGATCATTGGGCCAATCTTCTAATTTGCTTTTCCACCTCTGGGTCTACTTGCCAGAGGACACAGGTGTGAGATGAGTCTTCCTGATGCACAGCTCTGCTTATTTTCACTCTCTTGTTTAAAAACCTCAGTGTATCTGCATCCTCATCCAAATAAACTAAAATGCCTTAGGAGGTGTTCCAGGACATTCACTTTGTCTATTTTTCTTTGTCTATTCTCTTAGCCTCTGGTTCCCAAATGTGAGTTCATATAAAAACCATCTGGAGACATACAAAGTACTGATGCTTGGGGTTCACCACAAACCAATTAAATTGGAATCTCTGGGTTGGCACCAGCATCTGTTTTTGTGAAAGCACCTCAGGTGATTGTAATATACAGTTAGGCTTGAGAACTCTAAACCAACTGCACCATTTTTTTTCCCTAAATTTGGCCTATACTTCTTTTATTCTTTGCCCTTGCTTATACTTTTTCTTTGACAGATACTCTCTGTGGTCATATGGAACATTTTTGAAGTTCTAAGTAACACAGTAAAATGAAGAAATTTGAAATGTTTGTTTTGACACATTTTGAAAATTATATGCATTCATGTAACCACTACTCAAATAAAAACATTCTTATCAATCCAGAAAGTTTATTACCTTTTCCAATTAGTTTTACTCCCTCCCATAAATCACTTTTAGGATCTAACAATATAGATAGATTTGACTGTTCTTGAATAACATAAAAATTGCAACCATAAAGTATATGTTATATTTTGTCTGATTTCTTTCTCTTAAAAAATGCCTATGAGATTTATCTGTTATTGTATGTATAGTAGTTGGTTATTTTATTACTGAGTATCCCTTTGAATGAACAAACTACAATTTTTATTTGTTCCTTGATTAATTGACATTGGGGTTTTGATACATTTACCATTTGAAGCTCTACAGATGCTTTAAGGCCAAAGTCAAACTTTGTTAAGTTTTTTCTCATTCCTCGATTATTAATATTCACTCCCTTTTCTGAACCCTATCACATTTTTCCCTGTCTAAAAAAGTGTAGAATATGAGTCAAATAAAACTGTACTAATATATATGTGATATATATATATATATGTATATATACTCACTATGTTTGTCTTCTATTGTTACAGTAACATACTGCCACTAATTTTGTAGCTTAACACATTACAAATTTATATGGAGTTCAGAAGTCTGACACGAACCTCACTGGGCTAAAATCAAGGTTTTCAGCAGAGATGCATTCCTTTTTATCAGCTGAAGGAACATTTTTTTCCCCCTTGCCTTTTCTACTTTATAGAGACTACTGTAATTTTTGGTTTGTGGTCCCTTTTCTCCATCTGCAAACTCAGCAATAGAAGGGTTAGTACTTTTCACATTATATCACTCTGACCTTTTTCTTATATCTCCATGCCTTACTTTTTATAAAATTAATTTTTCCATGTATGTATTTATGGAATACAATGTGATTTTTTGATATTTAATATATCCATTACTTCACATACCTCTTTCTGTGGTGAGAACAGTTAACATCTATTATCTTAACAATATTCAAGTATCTAATACTTGCAAAGCAGGGTAACCATAGATAATGATAATATACTATTGTATTTTTAAAAAGCCAGAAGAAAGAATTTTGAATGTTTTCACCATAAAGAAATGATAAATGTAGCTCAAGATAGATAGCTTTACCTTGATTTGATTTGAATATTACATAATGTATACATGTGCTGAAATGTCACATGGCACCTCATAAATATGTATAATTTTTATGTATCAGTAAAAACTTAAAAAATGGAAGCTTGTCACAATCAATGAACAGAACTGGTACTCTCACTTTTTAAATAGCTCTCTATTTATATAAAGCAAATATTTTATATTTATTTTTTTAACAACTGAATTATACTTGAGTTAAAGGTATGCAAACAGTGATAGCTAGTGAATTCCAAAGGAGTCTTAAGAGGCCAACTCTGTGGAACACAGTGTGCCTGCTTTTATCTCCTAAGGAATGCAACACAAATCTCAATAATTTAAGGTATTTTATGGGACAGATGTATAGTGGTTTGTGTAACCATGATTCTGGTAAGAAATGGGGGATATGATCAACTTGAATTTTGGATTAAATTTATTGAAGGAACTACGTACACAGGCATGGGCAGGGTTAAGAAAACCCAAAAGTGATGGTGATGGTGAGTGATGGCAATCCCTCACACTTAGTTCTGGGAGAACTGGATCTATGGAAAGTGATGAGAAGCACCAAATAGGAGCTGAGGTTACAGAGAAACCAGGCCACTGCTGGCACAACCCTATATATCAGAGAAAGGGGTTTATTAGACTTGGGAAGGTGATGCAGAAGGAGGAAAAGCAACATATTTTAAAACTGGTTCATTTTTGGAAAAGGATTTTTTTTATATATTTCATGCTTGTCACCAAGGGCCAGATCATCCAAGCCAAGTCAGATTATTATGTCCCACTACTGAAATACAAAGCTCTCATATTCTTATGGATGATTTTATTTCCCCTTCAGTAAAAAAAAAATAGTAAAGAATAGTGAAAACAGTACTAAATTGGGTCAGGGAAGTCAGTCATCTATGACTAGTTGAGTAGCCTTAAAACAAGTAATATTCTTTGGCTGTGGCTAGGTTTCTTCATGCTTAAAATAAAATGATTGAGCTTGTGTTTTTATTTTTACTCATTTTTTTGCATTTTATTGATTCTTTTTAGTTATACATAACAATAGGATTCATTTTGACATAATCATAAAATTATAGAATATAATTAGTTCAAATTCAGTCCCCAGTACTTCCCCATCCCTCCCCTGTTCCCTTCCCCTTCTCTCTTCCCTTTACCCATTTTTCTGTATTGTTTTTTTCCCTAAGAATTAGTGTATTGTGGATGTACATGATGGTGAGATTCACTGTGGTATTTGTATAGATAACATAAGAATATGAGGTCATATTTATTTCATTGTCTTTCCCTAACCCATACCTATGTCCTTCCCTTATTTCTCCTTTTTCTATTCCACTGATATTTCTTTTATTCTTTTTTTTAACCCCCTTATTTTGGATTATCTTCCACATATCAGAGAAAACATTCAATCTTTGAGTTTTTGGGACTGACTTATTTCACTTAACCTGATAGTCTCCAGTTCCATCCATTCACTGGGAAATGCTATAATTTCATTCTTCTTTAATGCAAAGTTATATTACATTGTGTATGTATACCATAATTTCTTCATTCATCTGTTGAAGGGCATTTAGGTTGGCTCCATAAATTGGCTATTATAAATTGAGCTGCTATAAACATTGAAGTGGCTGCATCACTGTAGCATACTGATTTTAACTCCTTTGGATATGTACTCAGGTGTGGGATAGCTGGATCATATGGTAGTTCCATTCCTAGTTTTTGAAGAATTGCCACACTACTTTCCAGGTAGTTGCACCAATTTGTAGTCCCACCAACAATGTATGAGTGTATTCTTTCCCCATGTCCATGCCAACATTTATTGTTACTTATATTTTTTTAAAAAACAATACCTTTATTGTATTTATTTTTATTTATTATATTTATTTTATTATATATATATAAATTTTATTTGTACTTGGACACAATATCTTTATTTATTTTTATGTGGTGCTGAGGATCAAACCCAGTGCCTCACATGTGTGAGGTGGGTGCTCTACCACTGAGCTACAGCCCCAGCCCATATTACTTATATTCTTGATAATTGCCATTCTGGTTGGAGTGAAGTGAATTCTCAGTGCAATTTTAATTTTCATTTTTCTAATTGCTAGAGATGTTGAACATTTTTTTTCCATATATTTGTTGGTTATTTGTATTTCTTCTTTTGAGAAATGTCTGTTTAATTTCTTTGCCGATTTATTGATTGGGTTGTGTGGATTTTTTTTGTTGTTGGTGGTGTTTTTTGAGGTCTCTGCATAGCCTGGATATTAATGCCCTATCTGAGGTGCAGGTGGCATAGATTTTTTTCCTTTCTGTTGGCTCTCTTTTCATGGTCTTGAGTATTTTCTTTGCTGTGAGGGAGCTTTTTAATTTAATGCCATTCCATTTATTGATTTTTGGTTTCCACTGCCCCAGGTTGTGAATGGTGGATGTTGATACCCTGTACTTAGCAAGTCTGATGCAAGGTCCTGCGAGTATCCAACAATGCTTTGTCACTTGCCAATGGTGATCACAGCTTAGTCTGTGCACCTTTTAAGGCTGGGTATCAGCCCCTTCCTGCTGTGTAGATTCTGGTAATTTCCTGATAGTTTTCAATAACACTGGATATTCAGGCAGCTTCCTTCTGGTATGCCCATGGTCTGAGGGCTATCCCTGAGCTTCCTATGGTGCTTCCCCCAGTGTCAGTGACAGGGGCCTGGTGAATCCACTTTCTTTTTTGGGACCAAAGCTGCTTTGTTGTTGTTTTGTCTGAATTCAGTCAGTAGCTGCTGTGCAGAGCTTAGCGGGGCTAGGGGCACTTCCTGGCACAGATTGCCACCAGCCTATTCCTTCTCCTTGTTAGAGGTGGAGGTGGGATGGAGAGAGTTTCAGCAATTTTCAGCTAGCTGTGGTCCTTCTAGAAATTCTTTCTGGCCAGATTCTTAAGAGGTCCCATTGCAGGGGACTTGCCTGTGGTTTAATTTGCATCTGTCTTGTTGTGGAAAGATGCCACACTGATTTAAGGGGGTGACTGGTAGGCTGAGGACTCCATAAGATGGCTGTAGGCCCCCCAGCTCAGTTTTCTTTTCACAATTTGGTTTTAAGTTATTGTGCTATTTTAAGAATATTTCTGTTACACTTTAAATTTTGTCTGCCATTCCAACAGTTTTTAAGTAGGTGGGCTTAAGAAATTGTCCATCCCCTACCTTTCTCTCTCTGTTGCCATTACATCCTTGTCATCCACAGGTTTGGGTTCAGGGTCAGGGCACTCTGCTTTTTGCTCTTGTAACCTATCTTCTAGTCTCTCCAGGTCTCAGATTATGTAATATTGAATAGAGTATTTATTTTGTCACCCACCTCGCAATTTTGCTTTCATTCACTGCCTTCTTTCTATGTTGTGAGGAGATCAGGACTCACTGCCTAGCTTGCTTCCACCATCTTCCTACTGCACTGAACTTGTGTTTTTAAAGATCTTTTGGAACTCTAATATTCTTGTAATCTAGAAGTGTACAGCTCTTCTTCAGTTTCTCTGGGAGATCAATTCCAAGGACCCCAATGGATACCAAAATCTGTAGGTATTCAAGTCCTTTATAAAAAGTGGCATAATATTGATATTGATATATAGCCTAGGCACATCCTTCTGGTATTCCTTAAAGATCATCTCTAGGTGACTTATAATACCTAACACAATTTAAATGCAATGAAAGTAGTTATTATGTGTTATTGATGGGAATATTAGAAGAAAAAAGTCTGTACAAATTTAATAAAAATGCATTTTTTCAAATATTTTTGATCCAAGGTTGGATAAATCCACAGATGTGGAATCTGAGGATACAAAGGGCTGGGCATAATTACTAATATCCATTATGTTTGAGCAGTTTTCCCATAATCCAAAGTTATTCTTTACTCTCTTGCAAAGGTTTGAATTTTTTTTTTTAAAAAAAGGAGGGCAGGGCTGGGGATGTGGCTCAAGCGGTTGCGCGCCATGCCTGGCGTGCGTGCGGCCCGGGTTCGATCCTCAGCACCACATACCAACAAAGATGTTGTGTCCGCCGAGAACTAAAAAATAAATATTAAAAAATTCTCTCTCTCTCTCTCTCTCTCTCTCTCTCTCTCTCTCTCTCTCTTTCTCTCCCCTCTCTCACTCTCTCTTTAAAAAAAAATAAAAAAAATAAAAAAGGAGGGCATTTATAACATCTCTTTTCCATCTCCAACATTACTCTAGCATTTTGATATGTGAGTATTTATTTATAAATTCTAAATTATACAAATATACAAATGTTGATGATATACAAAAAGTTATTATCAAATGATCAAATTCATCACTTTTTAAAACTGCTTGTTTCATATGATTATTGATATGGGTTGTTAAACCTGTGACTGACCCTTATTACAGTATCAAATATCATGAGATCTTTCTTGGAAACAGGTTCTACCTGAGCTTTTATAAACTTACTGTTCTTCTATAAACTGAATTTGTATAATAATCGTTATTACAAAGGGCACTGAGAAATAAGTACTGATTTTCAATACTTAAAAGGTTTTTAATAGTTAATAAGGTTTACACTAACACATGTAGCTGCAGACAATAGAGCTAGGACCAGGAGTAGAGGTGCCAATAGGTGGACACACTGGATGTTGCCCTAAAGATTTATGGTTTCCATTAAAGATAAGGTATCTCTGACAAAAGTGCCAGTAAGTTTAAATAATTAACCAACGTACTATATCCCAAGTGCTTTCTGCTAATTTCACTATCACCCTCAGATCAAAAGGCATAAACTGTGAGCATGACTCAATTATTTCATAACAAAATACCTAATCTGATTCTAGTTAGTCACCTCTAAACTAGGAAATCACCCTAACTTTTCAGCCTTGCATGACAAGTTAAAAAATCATACAAACAAATTTACATATGCACTTTGATGATCATGTAAAATAAATGATATCCATAATAATATTGATATGTCCTCCTACCCTGGCAGTTTTTAAGGATGGAAAGCATTGTATTTGTTTTCACATATTAGAGAAATACCTGTTATTAAGTAATCTTGATGTAGGAAAGGAGAATAATTCTGAGTCTCTTCAATAAAAAAACTAACATGTCTTTTATAGACAATATTTCCTTTTTTAAAAAAACGGACTGTATATGAAAAAGATATTAAAAGAATTGTCATTTATAAAATGTCCATTTGGTAAAGATGCAGTAGTAGGATCTGTTCATTCTATCCTCTTAGCAATCCTCTAATATTAATATATTTTTATTTTATTGGTGAAAAATCTCAATGTTACAACAAGAACTATTCTATTTAATATTACATGGCAATAGATTGGATAGTGAACTTAGTATTTATGAATTCATTTGCTTGTTCTTGTTATTATGATAGTTTTCCTAAGACCACGTTCAATTGTTTCACAAAGAATTTTCCCACATTATTTTCTATTTGAGCACTAAGGAGTTGATTTTTTTTTCTTCTCAGATACTATTGTTTTTCAAACAGTTATCAATCCACTATCAGATCCATAATAACAAGCTCTCAATTATACATTAGGGAATTTCTGCTACTGGGGAGATCTACCAAAAGCAACCAGGAAGTCTGGGTGTTTACTTCTTGACAATTGATAGTTCACTAAGCTACTGTGAGTTCAAGTGACATCAAGAAGATAGTGTTGTGGAAATAGGTAAATGTCAAATATATATACACAAAGATATTCAGCATAATGCTGTTTATGATGAAAAAATTTGAAAACAACTTAAATATTCAATGTGTTCAAAGCATGGTACAACATTAAGGGAAAGAATTCATTCATTAAACTTGATAATGTAGATCCATTATTGTTGATAGGGTTAGAACTCTCACATGTTATATTTTAGAAGTTTTCAAAAGAATCTACAATGGAAAATCATAACATATTATCAAATAAAATATAATGCTATATTACAAAGGATATTATATTTTTAAAATGTAGATTTCTTTCAGAAAGGAAAGGGTGGTTTAATTTTTGTAAATCAGTGAATATAATTCACATTGACAGAATCAAGGCCATATTTGTATTTTACCTCACTAGATGAAGAAAAAAAATTGATAAAATCCAATATCCATTCAAAATTAAAATGTTAAAACTTTGAGCAAACTAAGAAGAGAGGAGAAATTGCTTAATCTGGTAAACTCATTGTTTAATCAAAAAGTGTACTAGAAGAGTAGATGAAGAGGATTGAGGAGGAGGAAGGAGAAATGGGAAAAAAGAACAGTGGAATGAATCTGACAAAAATTTTGTATGTACACACATGAATTAGCACAGTGAATCCCAACAACACGTATATTCACAAGACACTATTTAAATAAAAAACTATAAATAAATTGAAGAAAGATCAGTAGAGTATAGTAGAGGGAGGGGAGAAGAAAGAGAGAGGGGAAGGAGGAAGTTCTAGGGACTGAATTAGAGCAAAATATATTCCACACTTTTGTGATTATGTCAAATGTATCCTAATGTTATATATTACTAAAAAGAATAAAAAACAATAACAAAGCTTACTGGAAACAGTAGAATGTTGAGAGACCCCCTCCATACGCATCCACAATTGGATGCCCAATGTTAATTCTTCCCTTGATTGTTGTACTAGAAGTCCTAGCCAGTGCAATAAGGCAGGGGAAAAATGGTGTAAAGATCGGAAAGAAAGAATTCAAACTGTCTTTATTCACAGGTGAGACTCTGTATTTAGAAAATCCAAAATTATTTATAAATAAGCTATTGAAATTAAAACATGAATTTTCAGTGTTGTAGAATACAAAATCAAATCTAAAATTTTATGTATGCTAGAAAAATCACAAAAATGAAAATTTTAAAGAAAACATTTACAATACCAGAAAAATGTCAAATACCTAGGAAAAATGAAATTATATAATGGATCAATACACATAATTAGATAAATAGAGCAATGGGAAAGAATAGAGACTTCAGAAACTGATGGATATATGTTTACTTAATTTATGATAAAAACTGGCACTGAAGTATATCAGGAAAAGATGACCTTTTCAATAATTATGCTGGATTTGTTACTGAATTGGAACAAATTATGTTCCATGTTTGTATAAATTATATTAAAATTAACCTCAATATTATGTATATCTATGATGAACTACTAAAAATAAATTTTAAAAAATATAAAAATAAAAGGAAATCACATTCCTATATTATAGCACATACAAATTAATTCCAGACAGACTGCAGATCTAAATGTAAAAGATAAAACAAACATTTAGAAAAGAATATAGAACATGTTACAGACTTTAGAAAAATAAATTAATTTATTAAAAAATAAATTCTTAAATTCTTAAATGATTAATAAAATGATGCGATAAGACTGAACATTAAGAATTTCTGTTAATCAAAAACATTAAAAGAATGAAAAAAATTATATATCAAAAGGTGTTTATAAAAATACGAACTGGAGTGACCAAAATATCTAAAGAACTCCTATAAATCAACAAAGACAGACATTGTAGTAGACAAATGAATAATATATCTGACCAGATACTTTAAAAGAAAGAATATCCAAATAGCCAATGAACATATGAAAAGTGCCTCAGCATCATCAATCATCAGGAAATTGCCAATTAAAAACACACAGAAATGAATACACACCCATTCAAAAGGCCAAAATGAAAAAGGCAGATAACTACAAGTATTGGTAAGGGTGTAAAACATCTAGGACGCCCATGAACTGCTGGTGGGAGAGTGAATTTATATAACACTGTGGAAAACTGACATGCTATACTGAAGCCAATAGTTTGCAATCCAGCATTTGTAAGACAAATATGAACATAAATGCACCAAAGATACATACAAGAATGCATTTAATAGCATTATTCATAATAGTCAAGAACTAGAAACAGACCAAATACTCATCAAGTTTAGAATGAATAAATATCTTGTTGTATATTCATACAATGGACTTCTGTGCAACTGCTTGGATGAATCCTATAAATATAATGAGACATGAAAGAAGCTAGATATAAAAACAAGTGCATACCCTATAATTCCATTTATACAAAGTTCAGAAAATAAAAGTAGTGGACAATGAAAGAAGTCAGGGTAGTGCTTTACCTTATGTTTGGATAGTTGCTGGGAGGATGTACAGAGCACTCGAGTGCCAGTTGTATTTTATTTCTTGACCTGAGTGAGGAATACATGGAACATTTTTACTTTGTGAAAATTCATTGAGCTATATACTTACAATCTATGTTGTCCCCTGTATGTTGAAAACACACACATACACACACACACACACACACAAACACACACAAACACACACGATAAAGAAAAACACTTGTTAAAAGAATATGTCAAATGTTCCTCTTTGTTTAAAATGCACACCTTCATATAGAAAATTCTTAAATTACTTTTATACCAAAGTCTTATGTTCTGTTGGGTGGGATTATTAATGATTCTGATTTTCTGCTTTATGGTTTTCATTTCTTGAGAGTGGGAGTAATGTGGAAAGAAACATAGTAACATCATGAAGTTTTAATTCAATCTTGGGTAAATAGTTACAGACCTATACTAAACCTAAAACTTGGACAAATTTGATGCAGGCTGGCAAGAAAGCAAATGCCAGAGAACTATCTCAGGTTCTTAGTTGCAATTGTTATATTAGTCAGTAGAAGTTTTTGGGTTTCATGGTCTGTGCAAGAGTCTATTGTCAAAGGTTCAGTATAGGTCTCCTCCTGTTTTCCAGTACAACACGTCTCTTTCTTATAGCACTGAAGTACTTGGTTGCCTTAATACAGATACTGCAAAGAGAAGGTGACTTATGGAAGGTGAGACAGGAACACAATGTTCTCATATTATTTTCAAAGTCTTCATGGGAGCTTAGATGTAGTGCCTTTATAAAAGAGAATTAAAGGGAGGAGCTGAATATAAAGGAGATATTTGAAACCAAACTTTTGACTGCCAAATCTCTATGTACATTGAAACAAATTTCCTTATTTTCCCTTCAGATGCATAACTGCCCACTTTGTGGTTGGATCTTAGATATTTAATTTGTTGTGATTCAATGGGGAAATACCTGAGTTTGGACTTTGATATTTTAATTCAATTGTATTTTTCTCGGTGGTCCTGAAAATGTCAACATTTGGTTTCATAATTGTATGTTTTGTCATAAGTCAGTTCAATCACACATGAACCAAACAGGTCTAACATGATTTTACTGGCAAAAGGCCAGTCAGCTTCTGCTGCACTGTCTCTTACCTTACAAGCTTTGAATAATCCTTGTAGTGGTTCCAGAGTGGCTGGGGCTCTCTAGTTCCGGGAGCATGAGTGCATATGAAGTACAGGTTCTTTGGGCAGCTTCAGTCAGTTCCAACATTGTCTTAGCCTACCTGATAAACATGCATAGATTAAAAATTCAGGAAATTATTTCTCTGGTACAAATAAGAAAGCTGAATTTTAGTTAGGAAGATCATGAGAAAGTTGTTCAGGAAAGTTATTTCTATGGTTGAACTCATAAAATAGACTTAGTAACACCTTTTTTTTTTTTGTATTTCTCAAATCAAAACAGCAAGGTGAAAAAAAAAAAACTAGTCAAACAGCTTTCCAAAGGTTTTTCTTTGTTGTTTACATGATGGGAGGCACCATTTGGGTGTGCTTTTCCTTTTGTCCTAATGGGCACTTTATTTACATTCTTTCTTTGAATCCTCACAACAGTCTGGTAAAACAAGTACTAAGTTTTTGTTCCCATTTTACAGATGAGGAAACACAGACAGAGTGCTTAAGGAACTTGTCCAAAGTCACTCACCTATTAAGTGGCAGAACTGAGATTCACATGAAAACACGTAGTATTGTGAAATATAAATTCTTAACTGTTCCAATATATTTCAGATATGTATGCTATCTCATTGTTCAAACATACCTTTTCTGATTGTTTGAAAAACATTCTGTTAGAGAGATTAATTTTGATTACAATGGCTTACTAACTTGCTTAATCTCATACAAAAGAATGTTGGTTAAAAAAACAGTTAATTATGACATAGAATGGAAACTGGAAGCACACCTCACTCATTAAAAAATGTTGGGGACCCTTTATTTATATTGTTCTCAGGGGAGATTTTGTCCATCACCTCCTACTTTCAGGCAGATTTACGAATGTCTGAAGACATTTTTGATGGTCAAAACTTGATGGTCATGGTGCTACCGGTGTCTTCTGGCAGAAACTAGAGATACTGCTGAACATCCTACAGTGCACAGGAATTCCCTCCACAAAATGGTGTTTGCCAGGAGGTGAAGGTTTTCAGAAAATGAGAAAATATTGGTCAAGAGCACAAACTTTCAGTTTATAAAATGAATAGTATTATAAATAAATAGTATATATAATAATGTAATATAAAATACATTATAATATAATGTAATAATATAATAATAGTATATAATTTAAAATGTACTATAAAATGAGTAGTGCTGAGGATCTAATGTACAACATTATTGACTATAGTCAACAATACTATATTATATATTTTAAATTTGCTGTTCTTGTCAAAAAAGTTAACTAGATGCATGTCTTTTGTGTCACTATGGCAAAATATCATAAACTGAGTAATTTATAATGAATAAAAAAATTATTATCTTGTAGATTTGGGGATTGGGAAATCCAAAATTGAGGGCCAACATCTGGTAAGGGCTTTGTTACCCTATACATGACAGAAGTCATCACATGGACAAGACAGGGCAAGGGGCCAAACTCATCCTTTAATAGACTAATTTTCATAATAGGGACATTAATCCATTCACGATGTAATCACCTTTGAAGGTCCCACCTCTCAGCACTGTTGTACTGGAGATTAAGTTTTCAACATATCAACTTTGGAAGCCACATTCAAACCACAGCATTCTACTTCTGGTCCCCCATATTTCTGTCCTTCTCACATGAAAAATATATTTATTCAATCCCATTAGCCCTCAAAAGCTTAACATGTTCCAGCATCAAGTCCAAAGTCTAAATTTCAGAATCTCATCTGAATCACATATGGGTAACACTCAAGGCACAATGTATCCTGAGGCAAATTCCCCACCAACTGTGAGCCTGAAAATCAAAAGTTATCTGCTCCCAAAATACATGCATAGGATAAATATTCCCATTCCAAAAGGATGAAGTAGGTAAGAAGAAAGGAGTAACAGGCCCCAAGTTAATTCTGAAATCCAACAACAACAACAACGACAAAAACATCTAACCTTCAAGCTGCAGAATAATTTCTCACTTCATGTGGTACCTCCAGGACATGCTGGGGTAGAGGTTGAGTCCCCCAAAGTCTCAGGCACACCCATCCCTGTTGTTTTGCTGGGCTTCGTTCATGCAGTAACTCTCACAGTGTGGAGTTTTGTGCCTGCAGTTCTCTGAGACTAGAGTTGTACACAGGTAGTTCTAAAGATCTGGGGTTTCAGGGGTGGCCCCAATTCCATGGCTCTGTTAAGCAGTGTCCTAATGGGTGGGGACGGAAGCCCTGGAGCAGGCTTCTGCTATATCCTATGAAATTTAAGTGGAGGCAGCCATGGGGTGTCCATATAGTACTAATAGCACAGCTTAGGTAATTAGTACTACATGGACACTGCCAAGGCTTATTGCCTGAATCCTCCAGAATGGTGTGTTCAAGCCATAACTGGGCCTGCTTGAGCCAAGGTTGGGGTGGTAAAGGAGCACTGTGCTGGGATGCCTATAGCAGAGACCTGACTTGGCTCTGGGCACTAAATGCCAGGGTCCCATGGGTGCCTCTCTGGAGTCCTTATCCTCAAAGTCCTAGTTTGCCTTAAAGATCTCTGAAATGTCTTTGGGGTCATTCTCCCATTTTCTTGGTGATTAGCACCTGGCTCCTTTCTAGCCATGCTAATCCCTTCATCACAGAGCTGCTTGGCTGTACCCTCTTGCATGTTTACATCTAGCTGTGAATTTTCCAAATATTTCCATTATGCTTCCCTTAATTATAAATTTTATGTTTTAAATCATTTCTCTCCTCCTGGATATTACTGTAAGTGATTAAAGGTAGCCACACAGCTCCAGTGTTTTGCTCAGAAATTTCTTCTGCTAGATATCCCAGTTCATCATTCTTAACTTTCACCTTCCATAAAGCCCCAGGGCATGGACATAGTTCAAATTCTTTGCCAAATTATAACAAGGATGGCCTTTACTACAGTTTCCAATGAGGTATTCCTTATTTTCATCTGAGACCTTATCAGAATGGCCTTTACTATCCATATTTCTACCAACATTCTAATCATGATGACTTAAGTAATCTCAGAAACTTCAGAATTTCTCTTGAGCTCTTTTCTTCTGAGCCTTTCCCAGAATCACCTTTAACATTCTGTTCACAGAAATATAAAACTTTCTGAAGACTGCTCCTCCTAACTATTCATGCTTTTACCCAGTACAAGATCTAAAGCTTTTTCTACCTCTGTAGCTTTTTATAAAAACAGGTCTACTTCTTGGTTTTTCTTAGTATGTCTTGTGATAATATAACAAAATATCATAGACTGGGCAGTTTACAACAGGAAGAAATTTTTTGGATCATAGATCCAGAGACTGGAAAATTCAAGATTGAGGGACTGGTATTTGGTAAGGACCTTTCTGTGTCATATCATGGTAGAAGGCATCCTGCAGGCAAGAGAGATGGCAGGGGATTTGAACCCATCCTTTTATAAAGAGCCAACTCCTACAATAATGATATTTAGTTCATTCATGAGGGCAGAGCCCTTATGACTGTTTCTTTAAGGTTCCACCTCTCAATACTGTTACATTGGGGATTATATTTCCAACACATGAACTTAGGGGGGAAACATTCAAACCATAACATTATGTAAGGTGATGGATGTGTTAATTAACTTGATTGTAGTGACCATTTCACAACATATATGAGTATCAGATCATCTCGTTGTACACTTAAATATATACATTTTTGTCAATTACACCTCAATAAAGCAAAAAAAAAAAAAAACCCTCAAGTCATCTGGCCCAAATTGTCAATAACACCAAGGTTGAGAAACTTTGACTTGGAGGGATAATTATAAATTGCCTTACAGGTGTGTTGCATGAGCTTATCTAGGACAATACCAGTTTTGTAACTAGGCTGCTATCTTGTAAATTCCAACAGGTTTAGTGCCGTCAAGATGGCTCCTGTGAACAAAAAGAATTGTCTCCAAGATTGTTTCCCAAATGTTTACAGGATTCTTATGCAAATAGTTAATAATTTATCAAAGAAATAAAAACCAAACAATTGAAAAGGGGCTGTAGCTCAGTGGCAGAGTGCTTGCCCAGTAGGCATGAGACACTGGGTTCGAACGTCAGCACCACATAGAAATAAACAAATAAAATAAAGGCATGCTGTCCATCTACAACTTAAAAAAAAAATTAAAAGTAGAAAGAAAAGCAAACCGCTCCTTATAGGAGGATAGAGATGCTCTGAGTGAAACAAGGTAATTCATATATTAGATTAGTTCTGATCTCATATATGAAATCTTGTGCCATGACTTAGAGATAGTCTAATTCTCCTCTCAGATATTTATGTGGAATTCTTAGAAATTGACAAGAGTTACAACAAATATTTTCTAAATGTTGTAAAATAAGCACATGTATTTCTAAAAATAGATGAATAGAAAACATGGAAATTTGAATCACTGGGTGTAAGTCATTCTGCCTTATAAAAGCAGCTTTAATATATTTTGGATAGGTGTTTTGTGTTATTACCCAGCTATATTTAGGCTTCTAATGTACTTGGCAGTCTCTTATGGGTTCATCTTCAGAATATTCCTAGGTTATTAATGGTATGTGGCAGATGCTTTTTGCCTGAATACAGACCCAAACAATATGTTAGGAAGGAAAATGTAAATTATTGATCCTAAGAAATACCACTATTTTCACTTAGCCATTCTGAATTTCATGTAGTGAAATGGAAGGAGCTCTAGCTATGGCATCAGACAGACCTACTGTTCTGCAATTTTTATGACTGAAGTAGAATTACTTAGCCTCTCTAAGCCTGTTTCCTCATCAGGAAAATAGAATACTAAAAATTTCCACCTCAAAACCTTATGAGGATTAAATGGGATTATGCATGTAATTGAGGAGCACACATTTTTCTTACTAATGTTACCACTTAAAAAATATTAGTCTTCTCCTATATAGCATTCACAGCAATAGACTGAAGTTATGAAACCTAATACATCGGACATTAGGGGATTATACTTTACATTTATTTAGTGGTCTGTCTGGGCATCTGAAATCACAGAAGCCATTAGTAAAGGTTTTCACATGGTCATTTACTCTAATTTTTATTAAATTCTGGTGAGACTTAGGATGTAAATGGCATTACAAAGTAATGTTACTAAGACATAACTGGATAACAAAACCACTAATTTTACTTCATGGCCATATCAAAAAGTCATTTTCCATAGAGATCTATAGAAAATCTTTGTGATTGTGGATAGTATATTGCAGTAAATGTGGGATGTAAATAGTAAGATTCTTACACATTTGTTTCAAGGTCAGAATTCCCAAACCTTATGGAAAATATTGTGCCAGATCTGTCACATATCAAGAGTTGTCAAGGTACTCTGATCTGATATGTGTCTGTGGATAGTGTGAAATGACATAATTTTGGATAATTTAGCAATATATCTTAAACCTCAAAATAATAATCACTTTGGTTTCTAATCATACTTTTAGGAATGTATTCTGAGGAAATAAACCAAATCAATTTATAGAACAAATGCTCATCCAAGCATTATTTATTCATAACAAAAATTTGAAAGAATCACCAAGAGTTAGTCAAATCATTATGTTATACCCATGTGATACCATGCCATTTTGAAAGACATTGGCATAGGAAAATGCTCAAAATATATTACCAGGTGCAAAAAAATCATACCTAAAACTTTTTTACAACATAAATCCAATTTGGGTTTTTAAAATACATACATATAAAGTACATGTCTAAACCAAAGTGATTGGATATGGATGGAAGGATCATGGGGGATTTTGTTTTTAACTCAATTTTTTTTTAAAGAGAGAGTGAGAGAGAGGAGAGAGAGAGAGAATTTTTAATATTGATTTTTTAGTTTTCGGCGGACACAACATCTTTGTTGGAATGTGGTTCTGAGGATCGAACCCGGGTCGCACGCATGCCAGGCGAGCGAGCTACCGCTTGAGCCACATCCCCAGCCCCTCAAATTTTTATATTATGAAAATTTTAAACAAAACATCACTTTTATTGATAGTTGGAAAATAAATACTATATGCTTCATAGTTCTGAAGTACTTAAAGAAGGTGAAGTATTTCCTTAGCCCTAAGGGGTGACCTGCTGGTCAGTCAGGAAAAAGGAAGGCCAAATATGTGAGCTGTCTAGGCTTGGAGAAAAATATAGAGCAACAGCCTCTTTAAAGACCTAATTTAAAAGTAAGCTGTGTCTAGCTAATTTAAATAATAAGCCTGTGTACCTGCAATTTAAGTAATCTGTGTATAGTTTATGCCCTGAAATTGCTATGCTCTTTAGCAGTTTTACGCTCCAACTGGCTGACAGCATACGTGAGCAATTGACATAGGGCAGAGGAAGGAAGCAAGGAAGAAATAAAGGGGAAAGGCTATGAGCCATAGGGCACAGAGTTCATAAAAGAACCACCCTCCCCTCTGTTATCCAGACATTACTTTGGATGACATCAACAGAAAGTTAGCCAGCAAAGAAGTGCTCTTGAGGTTAGTAGCCCTATTTCCTAATACTCTCCATCATCATAAGTTGAGAGTAAATACAGTAAATACACAAACTTTCTAAATTCCACTTCCTTCATTTGTGGTCTCAAATTTTGGAACAATTTTACATGCAGGAAATGGAATAATCGACATTCAGACTAGGATTATAGGAGATTCACAGGTTTAGAGCTGTATACACTGTTCTCATTCCTCCTTGGGACATTGGAAAACAGTCACATGATTTGAACATTTTTTTTTGCCTTTTCCTTTTGTTTTCTCTTGCTATTTGCATGTATAACCTTACTAGGGCAAGAACGTCAAATAAGGGAAGAATTTACAGGACTATTCCAGGAATGGGTTTAAGGTATCTAGGCATAGTTCATAAATACCTGCTGGTATGTTCCTCCCTTGCATTGACTTTATTCTCACCTCTATTTCTCTTTCCCCTCCTGCTTTTTTCCTTTTCCTCTGCATAAAGGATGAAAAGGTAAGATCAAATGTAGATAAAAAAGTAAACTCATGAAATATAGTTTGTCCTCTGATTCAAAAATACATATAAATTATTAATAATTATACCACTTGGAGAAAACTCCCTTTTACTATTTTGGCATAATTTCTTCCAGCCTTTCTCCAATATAGTTGGGTATGTGTTTGCATTTTTTCATGTCATTAAATATTTTGCAACAGATATTTTCTCAGTTGAACAATATAAAGTTTACTTAAACATTCACAAAATGTTCAGACATTCAATGCATTACTAGTTTGTTTTAAAAATTCTGAATACCACTGCAATGAATAGCCTTCTAGTTAAATTTTTGCCCACATTTTTATTTACTTAGGGTAGGTTCTTGGAATTAAGAAGTACCAGGTCAAAGGGAATGAACACTCTTCAGATTTTTGATGTATGTTGCCAAATTGCCTTCCAGAAATGTATATCAATTTATAGTCTCATGAACTATGCAATGAATGTAAATATGGATTTTCAAACCACAAGAATTAAAATAAATAAGATGGTAAAGTTTAATTCTGATGACAGCCAAAGAAACAAAAATGAGTGCTGCTTTCATTATTTTTCATCCTTATTTCATGTTCTGGAACTGCAGTTTGCCCTACTTATTTTGAGATATCCTCAGAAAGAATAAGGGTGTAGAATTAAGACTGGATACAGAATAAAATTAGAAAAAAATGCTAAATGTACTGCTATGATTTGAATGCCACCTCCCAAACTCATGTCAAAATTTGCCACTATAATAGTATTGAGAGTTGGGACCTTTAAGAGGTAATTATGTCATAAGGGTTCTGCCCTCATGAATAAATTAATGACATTATCATTGGGAGTGGATTCCTGATTAAAAGGATTAGTTCTGCCTGATTTCCTGCGTGTCCTGTGGGTGCTTGTTTACCCTTCCACCATATTATTATGCAGCTGAAATGAGGGCCAGATGCCAATGCCATGCTCTTGGACTGCCCAGCCTTTAGAACTATGAGATAAATAAACTTCTGTTGTTTCTAATTACTCATTCTGTGATATCTCATTTCAGTGTCAGAAAATGAACCAAGAAAGGCACCTTAGAAAATTCTCAAGTGATTGTGTTCTTGCTAGAATCTGTGAAGGTTTCCTGTTAGCTCTAGGGCAAATATTCAGATTCAATTGTCTGTATTGTAAGTCTCAACAAACAAAAAATATTTATTGAGCTGCTTTGCTCTTGGCTCCTTCAAGGAAATGCCGATGCAGCAGTGAACAGAAAAGTCCCTCCTTGAAGCTTTTAGCCTAGTAATCCCACCACAATGAGCCAACAGTGTCTTCTACTCTTACCCTCACCAGAAAAGTCTTTGGCTATAATCCACTTGAATTCTTCTATTATATACTTATTTTTTCCTGATTATAGTTAACTTGTCTTTCAGCCCTAATATTCAATCAAGGCTTATCATAAGGCTCCTATGAAGCTCTCCCCATCTATTCCAATCATATGAATACTTAAATCTGTACCTACAATTTAATCTACCTACAATTTATCTGTTGATTATGTATTTTCTTGTTTAACACTCTAATACCCTTCTAAGGAAGACTGTGAGCTCCTTATGGACACCTTCACTGTATATTGGAGAGTATCTGGAGAGTAGAGTCTCTTTCTGCACTTAGTGGAGTGTATATACCAAGGAGCCCTTTCTTTACCAGAACCTTGCTTTAATACAATAGGATGAAATTCTGAACAAGGTTTCTCTCTCTTGAACCTCCTCTGCCTAAGAAGATTTTCTTACAGAGGTCCCAAAGATCTTATGCTAGTCTAGTTGCAAGTAGTAAGCAGAATGCATGAATGCAGTGTTATATGGAGACCCCATGAAAGAGTATGGGTCTAGAATCGGGGAACTAGAGTTTATTCCTGGTTCTGCCACTCACATATGGAACCTTTGAAAACACAATACCTTGGACAGTCTTATACTCCTTATGGTTTAAGTTCTTCTTTTGTAAAATGGGGACAGTGACACCATTGCTACCTATTCCATAATATTATTAGGAAGATCATATGAGACATCATTTGGGAAGAGTTATATGTGTGAAGTGTTAGAGTTTTCTCCTTGTTATGGTTTGGATGTGAGGTGTCCCCCAAGAGCTCACATGTAACATAATGCAGGAGGGTTCAGAGGGGAAATGATTAGGTTGTAAGAGTCTTAACCCAATCAGTGAATTAATCCATGATGGGATTAATTGAAGTGGTAGGGTGTGGCTGGAGGAGGTGGGAACTGGGGCATGGCTGTAGGATATATATTTTGTATCTGGAAAGTGGAGTCTCTTTCTGATTTCTGATCACTGTGATGTAAGCTGCTTCCTTCTGCCACACTGGCCTGCCATGATGCTCAGTCTCATCTCAAGCCCTGAGGAATGGAGCTGTTCTTCTATGGACTAAGACCTCTGAGACCATGAGTCCTCGAATAAACTTTTCCTCCGTACAGTTGTCTGGTCAGATCCTTTTAGTCACAGCAGCTAAAAAAGCTGACTTAAACGCCCCTTTCTTCTTAAATGCAAAGATGGGGAACTGCTCCAAAACTAATAAAAGTGAAGTGAACTATAACTCTTTGCCTGAAAATGCAGGCCTCGAAAACAGGAGATATTGGCATGTTGTTTTTACTTTTTGAGAAAGATTGGAAGAAGTTGCAACTTGATGTCAGAGAACAATACAAAGGAAGCCCACCTATTCACACAGTTCCAAAAGACTTCCCATGCACCAATGTTGTGGATAGCTATCATGCAGAGGGCATTGATGGCCAGCCATTCACAGCCAGCAAATCAGGAACAGCTGAGTGGAGATGATGTCCAAACTCTTTCCAACTCCAATCCTGCAGAGAATAAAGGTGAAGAGAGGAATGAAGGGGCAAATTTTATTCCTTCACCACTCCAGATTCCTTAAGGTGAAGTCTGACAGTACTGGGGGTGAGGGAGAGAATTTTCATAGTCAATTGGCACTGAAGTTTTAAAATGTGTTATACTAGGCTGGACTTTTTGTCTTGGATTTGGGTTATACTTTTTATTGATGCATATTTATATATATTTATGGGTGTTTTATGATAAATCAATATATGTATACAATGTAAAGATCAAATCAGGCTAATTAATGTCCAATTATTCTAACATTAATAGTTTCTATGTATTGGGAACTTTCATACTCTTCTAATTATTTTGAAATATACCATACATTGTTGTAGATAACAGTTACTGTACTGTAATATAAAAAGTTGTCAATATCAGAGAACAGAGTGGAATAGTGGTTACTAGAAATTGGGAAGGGCAAGAGGGAGAGGAGGGACAAAAAAAGGTTAGGTTGGACTTTTTAATAACTAAAAGTAACAAGAAAACTAGGGGATATGCCTGAGATGCTTTTAGGGGTTAAGAAATTGAGATTAAATGCACTGTGGTTAAGGCAGTAATCAGAAAATAAAAGTTATATGTTTGTACTTATCACTGTTCAATAAACTGGATATCAATATAAGTGTTTTTCTATTCCCTAAAGGGTATCCTAGTCAGAATTGGTAATAGGATTCATTTATTACCTCTACCAGGACAAATTGCTATTTTCTGCTAGCTTTCTTTCCATCAAGAAGTTATATAACAGCAATGTATTTTTTCTTAACTATTTAGAATAATAGGATTAATACACACTGTGCCTACTTCATTCAGCATATGTCATTGGAATGACCAACTCAAGTTGGTAAAAGGATTTAATGGAAAGGTGTTATGTAAGAAGCTGTGTTTTAATTTTTCTGCATTTTAAAATAATATTTCCCAGTTAGTCTTAATCACATAGCTTTCTTCATTTCTAGACATATAAGATCTAAACAAATGAGTCAAGCTGTAACCCACACTGGGGTATTAGCTGCTGTTGTGTAATTACAGGACAGGTGTATTACCACTCCTAAACCTGAAAACAACCGTATCTGAATAACACAGGGTGATGGGCAGCCTGAAATTCTGTTCACCATAACTGATTGCTGCACCCTGATGATGTTAATAACTTTAAAAATATTGATTGAAGAGCTGGACTTCCCTTTATTGGTAAGTTTATCCTCTCATGGATATTGGCAGACATTTGGGTGCTGGTTTAAGAAACTAAGTTTTGATTATAGGGAGGACAGTCTATGAAACAGATTGAATTGGTTTATATGAAGAATTACCCCTCCTCCTGAGAGGGGTCCTGATATTGCAGCAGTGAATTATCTGGCAGGTGATAAGGTATTTAGTATCTGTTCAGGCCAGTGATGAATAGTAATTACCCTTTGTGTGTTTTTATCTTTATTTAATTTTTTTAATGTGGTGCTGAGGATTGAACCCAGAGCCTCACGTGTGCTAGGTAAGCACTCTACCACTGAGCCACAACCCCAGACCCCTTTGGTTTGTGATTTAAGGAGATACTGAGAGAGAGGGGAGGGGAAGAATAAGAGGAGCCTGCCAAAAAGGGAAAACAGTTTGGAAGAGGGACTGGGTGAGGCAAGAACTGGGGAAAAGAAAAGAGAAATAAAAAATAGAAGTAAACAAGAAGACAGAGGAATGCCCAGTGAAAGGAAAGAAGTAATAGAATAATCAAGAAACACTGAGGTGGGAAGGGGACACCTCATAGTATGATTTCTGGGCAAAGCCCTCTAGTTGTGCTAATAAAATTGGTTCAAATAGCAGCCCTTACATTTTCTAGCCCTATGACTTTAGACAAATTATTTCACTTCTCTGTGCCTGTTTGTTGATCTGTAAAAATGGAGGTAATAGTAGTACTTGTTTGGTAGAGTTGTTATGAAAAATGAAATCACATATAAAGTGCATAGCATATGATAGCTACTCAAAAAAGGATACTTTGTTATTATTGTTACAGTCATTATTATCGTTAGTGACAATATTGTTTGACGTAATAAAGCACAAACAAATCAGCTATAACATTCAGCAATAAAAGAAAGTTCACCAATGAAGCATGCCTCAGATACTCCTCCAAATGTTAATTTTAGCAAAAGAAGCTTGAATATCATTCTGCGTTGGCAAAGGAGAAAATAATTGCATTATATTATTCACATATTAGGCATTCAACTTCACATCACTTTCACATTAAAGGACTTCAGTGAAGCAAAATAAATAAATAAAACTATATTGTATACAGATAATTGTTTTTTTGGTAACACTTCTTTAAACTATGAAGTGATAGAAAAATATATAGCACAGTATTAATATAAGTATTCTTTGATTGATTTTATCTCCTTGTAGGACTCTAGTTAGGTTCCATAATCAAATTATTTTTTTTACATTTTTTTTAATTTAAGAAGTTAACAAGGGCAATTATTTTGTGGATCACACAAAGTAAATGATTTCCTTAGATGGGGAAGCAAAAGATTAGGCACAGGCTCTCTAAAGGGCCTGATATTGAAAAACTATGGTGCAGAGTTCTGGTAAAGTTTATTATGTGTTTGCAAACCAGCAACAAGCATACCTTAGAGCAATACATTTAAAAGGAGATATACCTGTGTATCAAGGTGAATACTAAGTGTTTACCTCCTTTAATGCATCATTACAATAGTAGCAGGTAACTAGGTCAGGTTAGAATGTTTATTCATCATTACTAACAACTTACAGAATACCTCTAATGGTTATTCAGTTTCAGTGTGACAGAAAGAGCTTTACTGAAGAAAGATTCTCCCTCTCTGGGCAGAGAAAATTTTCAATTTATTTACTTCAAAAGAGCAAAAAATCCACATTAGTTCCATTGCCCAGTTGACTCAGGTATATCATATTAAGGATTAATTTGGTTAAAGAGATTTAGTAAAAAAAGATACTTTATAGTGAAGCATCTAAGTTTTCCTGGGGCTGCAAACCCTACATGTTTATTACCATCTTAGAGAATAATGTTTCTATCTTTGCATCTAGGCCACAGTACTAAAATCTAGCCTCACCTTAAGCACCCAGCACTGATTGTCTTCATAAGGGTCAGCTGAATCTATAGTAGGACTATGAAAATATCCCCAAGCTGGAAACATCTCAAATATCCATCAGTAAATGAATATGTAAATAGTATTAATGTATATTGATACATTGTAATACTATATGAAATGATAACAGGTATGTATAAAATATGGTAGAATCTCCAAAACAGAAAATTGAGTCAGATGCAGTCAGATACAACATTTCATTCATTGAAAGTTCAAAAATTGGCAAAAAAATAATTTATGGTCTGAAGATTCAAGATAGTGGTTAATGTTGGGGAGGTAATGAGGGTTGTGATAATGTTGTTTCTTAAACTTACTGCTAGTTGTACAGGAATGTTAAGTTTGTGAAAACTCATCAAACTTAACACCTACATGATTTGTGCACTTTTGGTATGCGTATCACTTTCTTTTCTTTTCTTGGTATCAGGGATTAAACCCAGGGGCACTTAACCACTGAGTCACATTTCCAGCCTCCACCCCCCTTTTTTTGAGACAAGGTCTTGCTAAGTTGTGGAGGCTGGCTTTGAACTTGTGATTTTCCTGCCTCAGCCTTCTAAGCTGCTGGGATTACAGATGTGTACCACTATGCCTGGCACGTTGCACTTTCATATAAAATTTACACTTAAAAAAAACTCTATAGTATTCTATAGCCAGTGTAAAAAAATCACAAAATTTAACAGATTCACTTTCTCAGCTTGCAAAGCACCAATATGAAATTATGTATCAGGAACAACCGTTTTCTTCAAGGTTCTCTTGCACACTGTACTTTGTATTCTATAAGAAAGTATCATATGAGTTCTCTGTTAATTCACTAATTAATATAAAGACTCATTTCCAACTTGGCTGATAGCAAAAATATCTATGTGATTATGTGTGTGTGTGTGTGTGTGTGTGTGTGTGTGTGTGTGTGTGGTGCTTGGGATTGAACCCAGGACCTTGCACATGTTAGGCAAGTGCTCTACTACTGAGTTACACACCCTGTTCTGTGTTTGCCTTTCTTAAATAAATCTTGCTTCCTAGAAATAAAGTAAACCTTTCTAGAAATAATTAACTAATGTTTGGACTGAGTAGAATACAATAGTTTAAAAAAATAGTTAATGTCTGATACTAAACCCTTAAAGCATAACTCATGTATACACACTTACTATGATAGGAATTTTATAAATATATTATTTATTTTTACTGTTGACTAGTGTATTCATTCAAATTTTCAGCTGGTGAGATTTTAAAAGAGTTCTTCTAGAATTAAAAGCATCTTACTACAGTGCATACCCCATGTTTATAGCAGCACAATTCACAATTGCCAAACTATGGAACCAGCCTATATGTCCATCAATGGATGATTGGATAAAGAAAATATGGTATTTTTACAAAATGGAGTTTTATACAGCCATAAGGAAAAATGAAACAATGTCATTTGCAGAGAAATGGGTAGAACTAGAGACCATTGTGTTAAGGGAAATAAACACAGAAGGTTAAGGGTCATATGTTTTCTCTCATATGTGGAAACTGGAGAGAAAAAAGAAAATGAAAAGTGAGGGTGGATCTCCTAAAAATCAAAGTGAGATCAGTAGAGAAAGAGATCAAGGAGTGGGAGGCAGTGAGGGAGGAGTGAAATGCTGGTGAGTGATATTGGCCAAATTATACTGCTATATTGTGTGCATGTATGAATATGTAAGAAATCCTATGAATATGTAAAACTATAATGCACCAATAAAAATGAGGAAATAAAAACTAAAAAATACTAAAAAATTAGAAAAGAGTTCTTCTGGGATGAGGCTAGAAAACCATGTAGTTGCTAAATAAATCACTGGGTTTCACAAGAGTGCTCAAATGCCTTTTCATTTGCACAAATTGTCCATATCCAAATAAACTAGAAGAAAGCTTTAGGTAATGAATCTTCTTTAATTTTGGTCATTAAAAATAAGATTGAAAGGACTTCCTTGGGTTTCTCAAGAAAATTAAAAATGGGCCAGGCATGATGGTGCATGCCTGTAGTCCCAGTGACCCAGAAGGCTGAGGCAGGAGAATTGCAGTTCAAGGCCAACCTGGGAAATTTAGCAAGACCCTGCCTCAAAAAATAAATAAGTAAAAAGGACTGGGGATATAGCTCAGTAGTAAAATGTCTGTGGGTTCAATCCCCAGTACTGCAAAAAAAAAAAAATAATTAAAAATAAAACTACCATATCATACAGCAATCCAACAACTACTGGGTATATACCCCAAAGAAATGGAATCAGTATGTTGAAGACACATCTATCTCCCATGCTTATAGCAGCATTATTCACAATAGCCAAGAAATGGAAACAATCTAAGTGTATATCCATCAGCAGATGAATGGTTAACAAAGATGTGGTACATATACACAATGGAATACTATTCAGCCATACAAAGAACGAAATCTTTTCATGTGCAACAATATGGATAACTTGAGAACATTATGTTAAATGAAATAAACCAGTCACAGAAAGACAAGTGTCACATGATATAACTCTTATGTGAAATCAAAATTTGATCTCATATAAGTTGAGAGTAAAATGGTGGTTCCTAGAGAGGATGGAGACAGTGGGAGCTGGATGGTGAAAAGTTGGTCAGTGGATATTAATTTACACTTAGGAGCAAGAAGCTCTGGGTGCACTGTTGAGTAGTATGATAACTGTAAATAATAATTCCATATTTTATGTATAAAAATCTAGAAAAAATAATTTGAAAGTTTTCACCATAAAGAAATGATTAACGTTTGAGGAGATAAAAAAATGTTTATACTGTCCTAAACACTACATAATGTACATAAATGAATGAAAACATTATGTTACTCATTAACCTATACATTTTATGTTTTAGTATGTTTTAAAATCTATTTCTAAAACTTTAAAAATGTCTCCCTGTCCTCAAAGAACTCACAGCTTAGAGGACTATAAGCAAATGACCTTACACAATGGAAAAAGATCAAAGGGTAGCATAGGAATAGAGAACGGAGGCATTCAAACCTAGTCTTTGGTAATACAGGAAGAACTGTTGTGGAATAACCTGGAAAAGGAGACACCTAAGCAGAGTCTTAAAGGATGAGTAGTAGTTACCCAAATAAAGAAGAGGTGGGAATTTCCAGAAGAAGCAATCGCATGAGCAAAGGCACAGAGGTGAGAAACAAAACAGTATGTACGGGATAGGACATACAAACTTAAGAGTATGAGATAAAGAATGACAAGAGATGATAGTAAAAAGGCAGAAGTCAAGTTATTGAAAGGCCATGCCTGGCAATGGGAATACCACCCCCTACACAAACAAACAAAATACATTCTTTAAAACATCTTTTATTTTAGTTTTTGCTTCAAGTGCTCTAATCTCAAAGGTGATTGAAACTTCTGTACTGTGTAACATACAGGCAAAATTGCTTTTTGTTCTCTCTAAATATAACTTACCTCTGAATTTTGATCCCCATAATCTTTCTATCCTTAGGGTTTCTAGTGTCTTTCTACTCTCTCAGTTACCAACAGTTGGTGGTGGCCCATGATGGGTCTCTTTCATTTCTTCAGGACTTTGATAGTTTGGTAAATGCTGTTAGATTTACTTTTCAGCTCATCCTTTTATGAAGAGTTCTGTGGGCCCTTCACTTTACCCTCTCTACCATAATAATTTCATTTTAACATTTAGGCACATGTCAGTACTAGGTAGTACTAAAAGGCACATGCTCATACTCTTTCTTTTTCTCATGCTCGTGTGCGTACACTCACACACACCCCAGTCTGTTAAATTCAAGATCAAGCTACCTGAAACGTATTGATACTTTTTCTTTCAAACTTCCCTCATGGACTTTCCTTTACTTCACTGGACTCCTGAAGGCATATTTCTATTGCAAATGGAACTTTCTTGTCAGCCAGTAGGAACAAAGGACCTTAACATAGGATATAGAATCTGGCTGTTTGCTGGTTCCTTTGTGTGCAGGAGTTTGTGCTATGTTTCACAGAACTACTCATTGGATGAATTATGTTTAAATTATTTGAGTTTTTGATGAAAACAGTATTTTAATAATAATTATTTCCTCCCCACTCAAACTGGGATGTTTCCTTACAGTTTACCTTTCTAGGCCTCACCCTTCTTGCAGAGTCTAGTTCTTTTGTTAGGTTAGAATTTCCCATAAACCTGCTCAATAATTTGTTTGTGTTTGGCTTCATTGAAATACTACACAAAGCAATCCTTGTAAAAGGCAAAACTGTCCTGAAGGTGGAGAAAGAAGCTTGAGACATAGACTCAAAGTCACTCTTTTCAGGCAGAGCCAGCTGGGTAATCTTATCTTAGCTGGCTGTGATTCAAGGTGCCCAATTCAGGGGCTTTCCCTCTGGGAGCACTGTCTGCCCCAGGGGATGAAAAGCTTTCTAATGAGGGGCAAATATTTGGGAAATCTGAGGGCCCAGGGCGGTATGGTCTGTTTAGGGGAATCTTGAGGAACAGAATTGGCCCCACAGACTGTGTCTCTCCCACCTTCCAGAATCAGGGTAGATCAGCACTTGGCCCCAGGACAGAGACCAGACTGAGAGGCGAGGTTAGGAGGAAGCAAGGAATCCAGGAAAGGAGGCAAGATTGCTAAGGCACCTGCACAGCTCTGAGTCAAAGGCTGTCAGTCATCCTAGCTCAGGCAGCTCTGCTTGCTAGCTCACAGCCCAGCCCTTTCCTGGGGCCGGGGCAGGGAATTGCTACATGCAGGATTACCTGGGGAAAAACCTGAGCCTCACTTAGGTCCCTTCCGGTAATTGACACGACTGGAAGCCTGGGAGGGGGGAAGGGAGAGCTTCCCTCCATAAATGGTCCCACCCCTGGGCAAGGTGGCTCACTCTGGCAGGTAAGAACGGGGGAGTGTGCACCTGCTACCAGTCAAGCTCAGCCCGACTGTGAGAAGAGGCAAGGCGGAGCAAGCCGAGGGACTGAATGAACCATGGACAAATTGAAGTTCCCCAGCTTCTTCAAGTGCAGGGTGAAGGAGGTAGGGGTCTGAGAGCTGCTGGAGGTGTGGAGGGCCTGGGAAGGGAAAACTTAAGAGGGAGGGTTAGTTAGGCTTAGGTTTTGCCTTCTGTGGCTGCTCCTTGTGTTCTTCATTTCTGTTCAATTATCTTCAGGTGTGCCTGAGATAGCCCCGTAGAGTAGAGGAACAAGAGAATAGTTCTTATTTAGGCAGCTAGGAGACTTAGAACTACCTCAGCCTGGGAAGTGTCTATGAAATCCTGTTCTCTGTCCGTCTCTAAACTGTGGCCATATGCTGGAGGGTAATGTGAAAGTGCACTGTCCTTATCTGAAACCTTGATACCCCAGAGCACTTAATAGGTTGAGAGAGAACCCCTCTCCTCCTACTTACAAGTGCAGAGAGAGTTGCTCCACCTGGTGGGACAGGAAAATTGTCTCTGCATATTATTCTGTGGCTTTTTGATTTTATGCTCCAAGACAGGGAAGAGAGGTTAAACTGCCCTCAACTCCAAATTTCCAAAATGGTCAGCACATAAGAAAGGGAGTATGTGATTTTTTTTTTCCTGTAGAAACTACATTTGATCCTCCTTCTCAAAGATCTGCTACAATCTGAAGAACATTAACTTTTCCTAATTCATTCTTAAGACTTTTGTACTTGAAACCTGTTTTTTCCTCTTCTGTTTGCCTTTTATGCTGGCATGACATTTAACCTTTTCACTAAACTTTGGATGATTTAAGCTGAAGGAGTAGTAGAAATATCTACCTACAGACTTTTTTCTCGAGGGAGAAAATGTTGAGTAAATGCAGCTACCAGCAGAAATCTCTCCTATTTTGGAAAGATTTTCCCTTGGATAGGATGTACACAGGGTTTGTTCTTTCTTTTCCTCCATTTCTGTAACTCTATAGATTTTTGAAATTTTGCTTCTGTGGAATTTGTAATGGTAGAAAGATATTTTTTTCCTTCCTCAGAAGGTGACGGCTTCATCTGAGAATTTCCATGTTGGTGAAAATGATGAGAATCAGGACCGTGGGAACTGGTCCAAAAAATCGGATTATCTTCTATCTATGGTTGGATATGCAGTGGGACTGGGAAATGTGTGGAGATTCCCATACCTAACCTACAACAATGGTGGAGGTATTTTTTCTTCTCTTTTTCCTCCAGTTACAATTGGGGTGCCTCTGAGGACACTTTAAGAGCTAATAAAGGTATACAATAGTTTCAGTTAGTGGAAGGATGAAAAACAAACATACTACCTATATTATTAGACTGTGAGTTTACTGGCTCAAATTAGGAATCTTGTTTCAAAATATTCTCAAATATAAACTTGATAAGTTTTCTCTCATTTCTGAACTTCTGATTTAAGTTCCCATATAATCTTCAACTAGGACTTTAAAAAATGTGTACATCTTCCTGTGAAAAATCTGTTCAAATTCAAGTTGTTAATTTATTTATAGCTAAATCAAAGAAAAAAAGGGACATATAGTTCTATTATGAGACTCAAATGAATTGTTTGCCTAACTAAAACAAGGCATTACATTTTGTTATTTTAACTGTGGAGAGAGATGATAAATGTAATTAAAGGTTTAGTATTTTTAAATTGCAATCTTTGGTTATACATATTCCAAATTGGATTGACTATGTAGGAGATCCTTCTAAGATGCAACAGAGTTTAGTTCAAGGCTATATGTTTTATTCTTGCAACATCATTAAAGTAGGATCAATTAGAAGAAAAAATAACTGAGGTGACATGCAAAGGGAAATAAAATGAATTGCACAATTCTTTAGTAATGTTGAAATATCTTTTCACTTACACCATATTTATTTACTTATAATTGCAGGTTCTATTAGAAGTGTAAAGAGGACATGCCATCACATTTCATAACTGGGTACCAGTGAATGTGTGCCACTATAATTATTTTTCCTTTGTACAATAAGATTTTTTGTAATATTTCAATGTTCCGTTTCTTGCCAATTTGATGAATTAAAATGTTCACATTCTCCTTCAGATACTTAAGAAAGCAGATCTTTACTAAACACTTTAAGTGTAGGTAGCATAAAATCCTCTATGTAGGACTTAGGTCATTCAGTAGTGGGTTTGATGTAAGAGTTGGCAAATGAGTCAGAAATCCCAGTCCTTTTGGTGTCTTATGTCCTAACATCCAGTGTGGTGAAGAGAAGCATTAGGCTTCTTTTGAGCTTCTTGACCTCACCGATTTGAATAAGAACTTCCCTTTGATTTGACAGCACACATACACTGAACAATTGCCATTAATTTCTAGGAATTGCATAAACTAGTTGTAATTGAGAATTTTAAAATATTGCCAAAACAAAATAGTATTATTTAGCATATGCGTTTATCTTTTTTTTTTTTTTACCATTTCCTTTAAAAGTTGATATGCCCTATTGACTCTCAGTTTTTAAGATATCATTTGGGTCATCAATGATCTAGACTCTCTCAATTCCTTCTTTTTTTTCACTCAAGGGTGGAAATGTAACACGAAATTCGAATTTGTTAAATGTTAATTGATCAGGTTTAAGAAATATGGTCAGGTTTGGAAAACTATTGTAAATCTGGAATGTTTTAATCTGCAGATTCTTTTTAACAGTTTATGAAAGAGAAAGTGTCATGTTATCTTAAGATCTAGACCAGCAGTATTAATAGTATGTGGCTACTATGTTAACAACTTATCAATCATAGTCATCATTGGTCATGAAATACAATAATAGGTGAAAAGTCATATATAAAACTAAGGAAAATAATCACTTTTTAAAAATATCTGTCCACACAAGGCTAGTAAAACTTTATTATTGTAGGTAATATGTAATATTTTCTTCATATTTATCTTTGGTAGGACTTAAAATTCTGTTAGTCATATTAGTGATGGTATACCCATTGCAACATCTATTCAGACATTCTTCCCTATGTCTTCCAGGGTTAGCATTAAAGTAAAGCCACTTAAATATGAGTCTGTACTTGATTGTCTCATTTTACATAGACTCCATTTTAAGGGCTGAAAAACATATAATTCACAGTTATGATGTTACAGTATCATAATATGAAAAATACTTGAGGAAAAACTATAGACATGAGTAAATGAAATGTATCTAATCCTATTTTTATTCACATTGCTTTTATTAAACTTTGCCAAGACATTCAGAATATTTGACTAATAGGTTTAATATTCTGTTTCTGCTTCAATTTAAAATCTGGTAAAGGTTTTAGTGAACAATATTATGCCCCAAAGCAGACAGAACGAAAACAAACTATTAAAAAGTTTTAAAAGGGGTTGGGGTGGGGGAGAAGGGCTGGATAATTTAATATGGAAGAATTAATTTCTCTGAAATTGAAAGTTAACTATTCAGTTTAGATTATTCTCTCGAAACCAATAAATTTCTTATTGAGTAAAGAGCCTCATGGCTATTTTGAGAATAATGAACTTAATCATAATAACTTCCACTCTGAACCACACTTAGCATTTGTACCCTGTATTAAAAATTGGCGATTTATATGCCTGACATGTTGTCAACTGTTTTTATATAGGCCCAGTATTTGAACCCTTACCCAAAATTGTTGAGTTGGTATTGCTCTCCACTTTTATGAGGTGCACAGGTTTCGTAGGTTAGATAAACTGCCCCAGGTCACATAACTAAGAAGTGATAGAGGCAGCATTTTAACCTAAGTCCCTCTGGCTCCATACCTGTGTTCATTCAACTCCTCTAGTTTACATTTATAGACTATTATTTTTAATAATTGTAACCACTTCATTAGGTAATACTAGCATGACCATTTCATAGATGAGAAATCCAAGGTTTAGAGAATCATAGAAAGTAGTAAATTTGAGACCCACACCTGGAACACATTGATTCTACTGTACCAGGACACTTAAAATGTTATGCTGGTTGTCAAAGTGCCATGAAGATTTTGAAATGTAATAGCATTTTTGTTCTTTTTTGCCTTTTCTAGGTGCCTTCTTGATACCTTATGCAATTATGCTGGCATTGGCTGGTTTACCTTTGTTCTTCCTAGAGTGTTCATTGGGACAATTTGCTAGTTTAGGTCCAGTTTCAGTTTGGAGGATTTTGCCATTGTTTCAAGGTAGGTTTGAAAACATTTTCAGCATCATGCTTATTAGTCAATGTGTATATATAGCCTCATTCACTATGTGGGAGAAAAAGTGTTAAAATTTGGACATGTTTGATCTCAGAAGAATGTGAGAACAGAATGGTGGTTACTAGAGGTTGGGAAATAGATGAAAAAATGTATGGGTAGAGTTAGGAGAAATAAGTTCAAGACATCTATAATCTACAACTCTGTAATTTTAGAAGTCATAGTATGGTGACTATAATTGATGCCAATAGTATACTCTCAAAGATAGACTAGAGATTAAGTGTTCTCACCAATTAAATGGCAACTATGTATGTAATGTATTTGTTAATTAGCTAGATTTGATCATTCCACATTGTACATATACTTCAAACATCATGAAAAGTACATACAATTTTATCTGTCAATTGAAAAAATAAAAAGTACAAAAAATAAAATCCGGCCAAAGGAGCTCAAGAAGCACACATTGCTATTTTTCTGTATAGTGTGCAACAGTGGAATTTAAGAATAAAATGAATGAAATGTTTTTTTGTTTGTGTTTAGTGTGGCTGCAGATATGGGGAGGGTTATAAGGGACAGTAGAGATGGTTGTAAAGATGCCACTATTTTCTATTTTCACCTTTTGAATTCTTTTGGCACATCTTGTTGTACACTTACTTAACAGCTCTGGCTTTTAAAATACTTCATTTGCAGTCTTTGTCTCACTGTCTTTGCACATCTTTTACAAAGCCTCTTTCAGAAAACTTGTAGGGCAGGTCACTATTTTTTTCTTGGATGCTCCTAATAGAATAGGATACTAGTAAAGCTGAAAATGCCTTTATTGTTATTAAATATCAAACTGCCTTTCTCTCTGAAGATTAAATATCATCTTAGTATTTGCTAGCTGCTGAAACATATTTGCAAAAAGCTCAAAGGGACATAAAAAATAAATTCATGGTTAGGTGAATAGAATATTGTGCTGGAAGACTAGAAAAGCTACTTCAAACGCTAGTCTTAAGCATTGGAGTTACATTCAGTATGCTAAACTGCATTTAGAAACTACTGAGTTAAAGAAATTTTGCAGGTTTAAGTTCAAATTTCACTGAATTATACAATTTATTTTACATGTACTTGTAGAAATACTGTACTATGTCCCTTCAGAACATTAATTCAAAGGCTTCATTTTCTGCCTGTCAAAATGTTGGTTTATAGATGAAGATGTAAATATTGGTCAATGTGTCAATAGAATATGGGCTTTGAATGTTTTTTAAGGTTTTAAGCCAGGATTTTTTTTAAAATAGTTTTTTTGGTTGTTGATAGAACTTTATTTTATTTATTTATATGTGCTACTGAGAATCGAACCCAGTGCCTCACACATGCCAGGCAAGTGTGCTAGCGCTAAGCCACAGCCCCAGCTCATGGACTTTGAATGTTTTTAATGCCCACACTGTCCACTCTGATAAGAATTCATAGACTTAATGAGGAAGAGTAATAGACATAGGCTTTATGTAAATTTGAAGGCTTAATACAGGTCTTCTTCCCTTGACCTTAATGCCTTTTCTAATCAACTGAAAAACTGTCTCATAAAACCAATCATTGAAATAGCTTTAAATTTTGGAATAAAACTACTCAGTATTACATTCTCCATCCCTGACCTCTTCTAACCCACCCCCTGCAAAAGAAGAAAAAGAGTTATTTGAAAAAGTTTTTTAATTTAAAATAGATTTTGTGGAAATTAAGATGCAGCTTCTTTTTATGAGTTAGTACAATAAATTTCACTTAAGTTTGTTTAATTTTTATCTTTTCCAGGTGTGGGAATTACAATGGTCCTGATATCTATTTTTGTGACGATCTATTACAATGTCATAATTGGTTATAGTCTTTACTACATGTTTGCTTCTTTTCAAAGTGAACTACCATGGAAAAATTGTTCTTCTTGGTCAGACAGTAACTGTAGCAGAACACCTATAGGTAAATTTCACTGATTTAATTTTTAAAATATTATCATGTCCACATCATTCTTTTATATCTTCTAAATAAGCTTGAAGGATTAAATCCTTCTGGGTAGGAGAGAAGTAAGAAATCTAGAAATTAATGAAGAGAAAAAAATGCTATCCATAATAGTAGGAGTATGTTTTTCAGGGAATAATAGGTGTGATTAATAGTTGGGATAAGTAGCATCAATTTAGGTCCAATTTTAAGTAGGCTATAAGTCATTGGTTAAAACAGAATATAGCATGTATGATCTGAAAACTAGTTAACATGTTAATATTTGAGGGCAGGAAGGAAGGCTAAACCAGGCCTCTGAGTACTTCTTGCAGGCTTAAGTCCTGGGCAGAAGAGAAGCAAGGAAATGGAAAACTGATAGAGAAAGTGCTATCCATAATGTGTGTTTCAGGAAACAGTGGGTTTTGTCCATGTGGATATGATGGTAATCTTTGGGATAAGTAGCATCAATGTTGTAGGCTATTACCATTGTGATTATCTATATACACCAGAGCTTAAAGTTATAAAGATTTGTTGCTTTTGAGAAATTTGAATGCATCAATTTATCTACATAGTTTAGATAGATAAGTCCACCTATTAAAAGTTTTTAGAGCACTAAATCTCAATGAAAACAATTATAGCTACTCTATAACTGTTAATTGTACAAATACTATCATGGTTTAAAGAGGCAAATAGTACTATATTCACTCTAAGCTTACGAATAGAGAAGATTTAAGATGCTGCATGTATATGATTCCTTCTACTTGTAGAATGTTTTAGTCTGCCTTCACCAAGTTAACAATTTAGTCAGTAACTTAAATATTTATCAGTAACTTTTTTTCCAGGAAAGTACTCTTCAAAAGCTCAATTCACATCTGTGTCTATATTTCTTTTTTTAATAATTTTTAGTAACTCACTGTAATGTGAGTATACATGGTACAGAGATGCAAGTGAATATGAGCTGGGTACACGCCAACAATTTTACCTGCATCAATGGCAGTGAAGTTTATCAGCCAGGGCAGCTTCCCAGTGAACAATACTGGAAGTAAGTATATTAGAGGATTTACTTCTTAAACAGATGTTATTAAAATGTTTATAAACAAAAATGGACTGTTGATCAGTCCCTTCTTTACCTCATATAAATATACAAAAGGGGAACCAGCATATTTCATTTGATTCAAATGTTTACATGTTTACCTATCCTAGGTGAATAGTAGTTATTTGCAAAATTAGCTCAGAGTTAACCATGTTTCTCATATAAATGAGTTATTCAGTGGGCATGACACTAATGATCTATTTTTTATTTACTAGAAAAAATAGTAGATTTTTTAATTATAAGTTTGCAAGTTCTAATAATGTACATTTGAATGATAGGTAATATTGGGAGCAAAATTGCTTTTTTAAAGCTGCAATTCCTAATTATTTGGCTTTTACAGTTGCAACTGTATTGTAAAATTAGATATTTGGAGTTATATTTAATTTATTAACTTTAAATCAATTCTCCTTATACTGATCCATTACCCTTACCTTACATCCTTGACTACTGTTGAATGAGTTCTTCCTCATCTACATGAAAATGCCCTATATGATTTTTTGTATTTTAATTTTTTAAACTGATTCAGAAAAAACATAAATTGTGCCTGTTAATGAGCTACCATGTGATATTTCAATACATTTATACACTGTATAATGTTTAAATCAAGTAAAACACAACTAACTCTTCAGTTATCATTTTTTTATTAGAGCATTATAGTTATACATAGTAGTTGGGTTTATCCTGAAAAATATTATATATGCACTGAATTCTATTTCAGGTCAGGATCCTCCCCTTTTCTCTTCCAACCCTCCCCCCCCCCATCCCACTCCATTCTCCTTCCTCTACTGGTCTTCCTTTCACTCATCTTTTTTTAAAATTTTTGATTGCTTGTTTATACTTATACATAAAGAGAAATTACCTGTGGTATATTTATATATGCACATGACATGATATTTTAAGAATTCATTACACATTTCTTCCCCTTTCCCATCCCTCCTCTGTCCCTCTACATCTCCTTCTTGAATTACTGACCTTCCTTATATCTTTGTAATATCCAATCTTCTCATACTTCTCTCCTTTATTTTACTCTGGCTTGCACATGTGAGAAAACATTTGACTTTTGATTTTCTATGTTGGCTTATTTTATTTAGCATGATGTTCTCCATTTCCATCCATTTATAAGCAAATGCCTTAATTTCATTCTTCTTTATGGCTGAGTAAAACTCCATTGTGCATGTATACACCAAAATTTCTTAATCCATTCATCTATTGATGGATACCTGAGTTGTTTCTATAATTTAGCTATTGTGAGCAATGTTGTTATAAACACTGATATGGCTGTATTGAGACAATATACTGATTTTAGATCTTTTGGGAAAATACCAAAGAGTACTACACCTGGGTCACATGGTAATTGCATTCTTAGTGTTTTAAAAAATCTCCATACTGCTTTTCTGAGTGGTTATACTAGTTTGCAGTCCCACCAACAATGTATCACTATACCTTCCCCCCATAAGCATTTATTATTATTTGTGTACTTATTATTTTTTAAAATTTAAAATTTTAATTTGTTAATTATGACAACAGAATGCATTACAATTCATATTACATATATAGAGCACAATTTTTCATATCTTTGGTTGTACACAAAGTAGAGTCACATCCTTCATGTCTTCATACATGTACTTAGGGTATTGATGACCATCGCATTCCATCTATCTTTCCTACTCCTATGCCCCCTCCCTTCCCTTTTCCCCTTTGCCCTATTTGATGTTCATTTAATCCTCCTCTTCTCCTCCCCGCCACCCCCTGCAGCATATTATGAATCAGCATCCTTAAATCAGAGAAATCATTCAGCATTTGTTTTTTGGGGAATTGGCTAATTTCACTTAGCATTATATTCTCCAGCTCCCTCCATTTACTTGGAAATACCATGATTTTATTATCTTTTAATGTTGAGTAATATTTTTTATCCATTCATCTACTGAAGGGCATCAAGACTGGTTCTACAGTTTAGCTACTGTGGATTGTGCTGTTATTTGTGTTCTTAATTGCCATTCTGACGAGAATATGGTGAAGTCTTAGTGTTGTTTTGATTTGCATTTCCCTGATTGCTAGAGATGTTGAACATTGTTTCATTTATTTGTTGGTCATCTGTGTTTCTTCTTTTTAGAATTTTTTTAGTTCATTTGCCAATTTATTGATTTTTTCCGTGTTAAAATTGTTGAATTCTTTATATATTCTCAATATTAATCCTCAGAGAAGCAGCTGGCAAAGATTTTATCCCATTCTGTAGTCTTCTATTCATATTCTTGTTTCCTTTGCTGTGCAAAAGCTTTTAATTTGATGGCATGTCACTTACTGATTCTTGATTTTATTTCTTGGATTGTAGTGTTGGCCCTATGTTTTCTTCTAGAAGTTGCAATGTTTCTGGTCTAATTCCAAAGTACTTGGTCTATTTTGATTTGACTTTTGTGCAGGATGAGAGAAGTTTAGTTTCATTTTTCTTCCTATAGCTATCCAGTTTGTCCTTTCTCCAAAATTTATTCATGGCACCTTTGTCAAGTATCAGATGAATGTTAAGTATGTGGGTTTGCTATGTGCCTTCTATTCTGTTCCATTGGTCTTTACATCTATTTTGATGCCAATACCATGTTGGGTTTTTTTTTTTATTACTATAGCTCTATTGTATAATTTGAGATCAGGTATTATGATGCCTACTGCATCACTTTTCTTGGTCACTATTGCTTTAGCTGTTCTGGGTTTCCTATTCTTCCAAATAAATTTTAGAACTTTTCTTTTCTAGTTTGTGAAGAATGTCATTGGGACTTTAATAGGAGTTGCATTAAATTTATGTAGCACTTTGGGTAGTATGGACATTTTGACAATATTAATTCTGCCAATTTAAGAGCATGGGAGATCTTTCCATCTTCTAATGCCTTATTCAGTTTCTTCCTTCAGAATTCCATAATTTTCATCATACACTTTTACCTCCTTGGTTAGATGAACTCTCAAGTGTTTTATCAGTTTTCATTTCTTTATGATAATGATAAAAACATTCAAAGTCTTTCCTTCTAGCTTTTTGATATATAATACATTATTGTTAGCTATAGTTATTTTACTCTGCTATAACACACCAGAACTTCTTTCTCCTAACTATAACTTAGTAACCATTGATCATTTTAGTAACCATTGATCATCTCCTAACTATAACTTAGTAACCAGTGATCATCTTCCCCTACCCTACTCCCCCCAGTCTCTGGTAGCTCTATGAGATAAACTTTTTTAGATACCATATATGAGTAAAATCATGCAATACCTGTCTTTCTGTGCCTGATTCATTTCACTTAACATAATGACCTCCAATTCTTCCATGTTGTTATGACAGAATTTCATCCTTTTTAATGGTATAATACTATTCCATTATGTATATATACCACATTTTCTTTATCTATTCATCAGTTCATGGACATTTAGGTTATTTCTATTTCTTGACTATTGTGAATAATACTTTAATAAATATAATAGTGCAGGTTTATGCTGATTCAATGTCCTTTGCATATATATACACTAGCAGGATTTCCAAACTAGATGATATTTTTATTGTTTATTTTATTTTTTGAGGAACTATAGACTGTTTTTTAAAATATGAATTTCTAAAATTTTGATGTTGAATGCTCTCAATCAGCCAGCTAAGAATTAAAATTCTAGATCCATACATGTTGCTGTGGAAAATCATAGAATTTTGCCAAATGTTTTTGAAAAACATGAATAAAGCAGCCATTTGAGTTTAATAATATCTACAAGTATGGAATAAGGAAATATTTGATACAATTTTAGCTATTTTCTTCATCATTTTAATTTGAAAAATATTGAGTCAAATGAAGGCATATAAGGTTAATTTCTTTACATAAAGAAATTTGAATTATACAATAGAATCTGTCAATGAAAGGCTCACAGGACATGTATGTATTAATAAACTACAATACACATGAAGCTTCCTTTAGATGAACTATTTTAAAAATTCAATATTTTAAAAGACAAATGATTCTGTGTTCATAAAAGGGCTTATGTGTTTCAGTAAAGTGGCACTTCAACGGTCCAGTGGAATGGATGAAACTGGAGAAATTGTGTGGTATTTAGCACTTTGCCTTCTTCTGGCTTGGATCATAGTTGGAGCAGCATTATTTAAAGGAATCAAGTCTTCTGGCAAGGTAATTTGGGAAACACATTAATTAGTGATGGTAGCTGCTTTCCAATTTCATTGAAGTTCAAACTCAAGCAATTATCAGATGCATATTTTCTACAATGGAGACATATGAGCATGTAAAAGTTTTCTAAGTAGGGATTTTAGTTTTAAATAAATACATAGGATCATTGCTATTGTTAAAATGAACAAAAAGTAATACTAAAATTGTGCTGCTACAGAATTGTGAAGCTTGAGAGTATTTTTTTCTGTTTTCTGACCTACCATATAAATAAGCATCTTGAGTGGAATTATATAGTGTCGTAATTTTTGGTTTGACAAGTCTAGATCCATGTGGAGTAATAGTACCAAGACGTCCTTGTTGGAAAGAAATAGAAAAAATACCATGAAATTATTCTTCTAAATGAAAGTTTTCCAATATTGACTCAGAATCTTCTCTCTCAGTGAAAGGCCTCTTCTGAAAAACATTGTTACATTTTCCCTCTTAATTGTTTTATTTTTTAAAAGACTTTCGGAGAGCACAATGGCAATTTAAAAGAACACTGTGAAATTTTCTCTGTGAACAAGTTACATGGTACCCAGAAAAGGGAATGTTTCTTTAATTATTAGATTGAAATTTTCTTAAAGGTAGAGGACAGGATAACTGTGGACACTATCTTTGTATTCCTAGTACATTATCCAGCAAATTCAACTAATGTTAAGTCATAATGAGACATGCAATTACATCACAAAAAATACTGTGAACATCACAAAAACAGTGGAAACTTTCTGACATGTTCTAATTGCACATTTTTTAAGCCCTTGCTTCCTTTTTGATGTTAATATTGGAAGAGTCCATTACAGGCCATTTATCCTGGCAATTAATTTTTATTGGTCTCTGGATGACTTATTTAAATAATCTCTTTGGGCATATTATCAAACATGGGACAACTATGGATCAAAGAAATCATCCACATTAATGAAAAGCCAGCCTTAAAGGCAAAATCTGTTCATCTGGAACCATATGTTATTTAGGACAGAAGCAGTGTATTTGTATGCTATCAAACTCTCTGAATGGTAGCTTTAAGTAACAAGTGTTCACTATTCACTTTAATAAATTATTTAAGAGATTTGGATATCTATAAGATATTGTCCTTCTTATTAGGAGCTGAATATGTACTAATTATTGTAGATTTTTTAAAATCATTTCCCTTCTCACCTCAATAATTTTCTTGAAAGGAAACATTCAGTCCTCTTAGACATTTATAAATATATATTTAGGAAAACATCCCAAATAGATCACAAGTTATCACTGCTAATGTACTGTTAATTTACAACAATGAGCCTAGGAAATACTGCTTCAACATCAAAGTGTTTTTTTGAAATGGATGATTTGAAAGTGAGAATAGAAATAGGAAATTATGCCAACTTTGGTACTGGTATTATCAGTACCTTTATTAATAACTTTATAAAATCTCCAGTACTTTATTTTACTAATCTCATCCATCTAATAATTTTACCTATATACAGTTAAATACTGTGCTTTAAAAATAACATTGGCTTTTGTTATCTTTTTGGTAGGTGGTATATTTTACAGCTCTTTTTCCCTATGTGGTCTTACTCATTCTGTTAATACGAGGTGCAACTCTAGAGGGTGCATCAAAAGGAATTTCATACTATATTGGAGCACAATCAAATTTTACAAAACTCAGTGAAGCAGAGGTAAGACTTAATTTGAATTTAATGTTATCTGAGGAGGTAAATCTTAAAATCATATACCAAAACTCTTTGGTTGCACGAGTGTCATTGTGCTTTGTGAAAGAATATTCAGTTAAATATATTTGAGTTTCTGTCCACTAGAGTTTCTGATTAACTTATGTAACATGATCTTAATTATCTTATTGAATTTAAGAACATAATTTTTAACAATAAAATTTAAACAATTGTTTTATTCATGTTAATGATTTTGCTTGACCAACAGGGTTTGGTGTTTATTAATGTGAAAATATTTTATGCATAAATACCTGCAAATGATGATTAGTACTATGTGATTTATTGGATAAATTCATAGTAGCTTTAAAGATCACTGTTGAAAGTTTAATGGTCTAGTATGCATTTTTAATTTTTCTTTTTAGTTGTATTCATAAGTTAATATTCCAAAAGCAAGATCAAATTTTGCCTAATGGATTAAAAATTAAAACATATGGATTAATGTGTTTCAATTTGACATGGATTAAGCATTCTCTAAAATTTATTCCAAAAATGTAAACATGTGCCAAGAATATGAACTAGGTAATACCCTTTAAACTTAGTCTATCTCCAGATAATGGCTGTGTGTCGTGGGTACATAAAAATCTTTCACAATTTTAACTACAGAGAATGTTGACAATAATACATCTATTCAGTTGATACAGCCTAAGAAGGCTTTCACTCTTTTAGTAGTTGCATCACATACTTGTCACATATTAAGCTTCTGGTCAGCTAAAAATTCACAATCTTATGTTAAAGTCAAGAAACAATATATTAATATCTGCCACATGAGTACTGACCAAAATGGATATTACTTTTAGATTACTATGGTATTCTTTGTGGAAATCATGCTAATTTCCAGCCATTTTAAAAATGGAATCAGATTATATTTAATTAATTGTTGTAGGATATTTCTGGTAAGTAATGTCAAGTCATTAGATTTTAGTCATTGAAACCTATCATTTACCTTTTTGAAATATGAAATGCCAATCTCTGGTCTTTGGTTCTTTTATTGTGCCCAATAATTTTCACTCAATGATGAACCACAATAGCTCTAAATTATGTTGGAATTATGACATTTTATTATTTTTAGTCTTGGAGGTTAATGTATTCTGATGTGTCCACAGGCCATCTTAATGCATTTCTTCATTTATCTTGGGCCTCACTCTTTTTAACCTTGTTTGTTAATCTCTTCCCAACTCAAAGACCATTTTCGGCGGTGAATAAGAAACAAATAAAACGGTAGTTGGGATTCATCACCTTCTCTCTGTTAGGTTATTAAACAAGATAAAACAAGTTAATGCATTTTAGAAATGGTAAACTCATATAACTAAGAAATAATATCCAATTATTTCAACTATTGATGTTATGTTATTATAGCTGCAATATTTTCCCTAAGAAATAGACCCCCCATTTTCTTAAACTTCATTACTTTGAGCAAAGCCTCTTTGATATTCTTTAAGTGGCTTTAAAAAGCTTCAGACATCTTGTCTTTGTACTTCCTTGAAACTTTCCTGAAAAACATACATGACTATTTTATATTGTTCTGTGCTTCAATGTCTTTATTTAAAAAATAAGACCTCTACATAAAGCTCCTTGTGAAAGATAAAATTTATTTCTCTACTCCATCTACTCCCCAATACAACACAACCCCACTCTTCTTTTGGGTTTCCTCACAATGAGAATTGTTTTTCTTAGATATTTTTTTATTCCTCACAATTCATATTCTAAACATGAGATAATAAGTATATACTTTAAACTTTTCTTGGGATATATGAATTCTACTGAAATTTTCAGGAAAATAGAGAACTTTACAAATTAATAATTAGAAGGGTCTTTAGAGAATATTTTACTAACTCCCTCATTTTATGGTGATGAATTTAAGACCCAGAAAGATTCAAATTGAGTCAAGTGTACACAGTTAGAGAAAATTGAATTAAGATTTCATAATCCCTAATAATCTTGTGTATGTGTATGATATTGATTGATAAGGGGGTCATAACTATGTTTGGAATTTCTGTCCATATTTGTTTGTAATTGAAGAAAACATGATGGTATAGAGTAGCATTCTTACATACCCTAGAACTGCTATAGCCACCTCCAGCTCCCATATGCATACATAATATATCAAGTGAAAGAGGCTCAGAGACATGCTATTTATCTCTTAAGATGGAAAACAGCCTAATAAATAAAAGGATATTTTACTTCTAACAGGATTTTGTTATATGTAAGTCAAATAACCTTGATCTATGCATGTACTTCTAGCTATTTTTCTATGTCTTATTATATATCTATCCATCCATCTTGCTTCATGCTGACTTCCTACAATCGAACATCAAACTGTATTCTGAAGGCCTAGTAATGTTTCACTCCCTAACAACTTTCCTTCTGTTGAAATAATATTGAAGGGGAAAATTATTACTTTTAATTTCTAAATAAGAAACTGCACATCAACTTATTTTATTTCTCACAATAACAATAGCAGCTATCATTGAGCATCTTATTAGTTGCTTTGCATGTGTTATCTCATTTCTTTCTCATGTCATTCCTTGGATGATATTATTGTTACTATTATTATCGTTATTATTAAAATCTATCTTACAGATGAAGAAACATACTTAAAGAGGTTAAATAAAGTGAGGTCAAAGGGAGTGAGAAGTATTAGATGTAAACATTTTTCTGACTCCAGAGACAGAACACTTAGTCACCATGTTATACTGATCAATCTGATTTTTAAGGAATGAAAAAGACATTTTTGCCTCAATATATACCAGCTCTATTTTTTGAAATCAGCACAACTATTTTTTTCCTTTTGGGGTAATGCTATATCAAAGCATTTCAATCTTAAAATGGATTAACCTAAATCATTTTCTAAAATTAATTAATGACCTTTAACAAAAACATAGAAAGGGTAAATTGTGAAAAGAGGAATGAAAACGAGGTAGGATTAATGAAGTATGAGGGGTCAGCAAGTACTAGCCATGCTAAGAATGTGTTTTTATTATTACTCTATATGTAGAGTCAATAGAATGTGACTGTAATTGATATGTAGTGTTGATAGAATTCCAATCAAATTCTCAACACAGAAAAAGTGAAGAGGAGTTGACCTATTGGATGTGAAACAATATTATAACATTGTATTTATTAAAATAGAGTGGTACATAGGTATTGACATACACCACTGGAATAGAATATTAATTTCAGAATTAGATTCATAATTAAATGGAACTTGATATATGGCAGAGGTGGCAATGCAGATCAATGGGGAAAGAATGATTATCCAATTGATAACACCGATACACAATTCATATTGAATATATATGATTGATAATATCTATTATACTTGTACTGTTGATATCCCACTTAGGATTACTAGGAATTCCATGTGTTAATATGCACAATAAAAATTAGGGTGAATTGAAATTTTAATAGATAAGCAAATTTTTTTCTTTCAGAATGAGATATAAATAGTATCTTTATAACCTTGGGCAGTATTTTGTTAAATAATAGGCATCATGGCCCACACATACAAGCAAAGATGGATACCTTCAGCTATGTTAAATCAACAACAAAGACTCTGGTTTATCAAAAAACACAATGAGGTGAAAAAAAGCCACAAGTTGAGAGAAAAATTCAATATATATGATAGACAAAGGATTAGAATCAAATTACATAAAGAATTCCTAGAAATCAAATAAGGCATATAACCCAATCAAAAAATAAAGACTGAACAGAAGTTTTATAGGAAAAAAATTCATATGGAAAATAAATAATTAAAACCACACTAGCCCTTGTATGTAACAAGAATAATCAGAATTCTTATTTCACAGCCACTAGATTGGATCAAATTAAAAATTCTGACCAAATGCTGGCAAGGATGTAGAGGAATGTGAACTCTCAAATGAGCTGTGGAAGTACAAAGTGATTCGGTCATTCTGGAAAGCAATTTGCAGAGTTAGTAAAAGAAAGAATACATGTAATTTTTGACATCACACTTCCCAACCTAGATTATAAGGATGCAGGTACAAGAATGTTCATAGCTATATAATAACAAAATATTGAGCAACCTAATGTCCACCAACAGAAAAAAGGATAAATTGTGATATATACACTGGGGCAGTAGAGAAGTGAAAAAATGATTAAAGCCACATGTATTTAATTGAGCCACATGGATTTGCCTATGTTCTTTCATTATTGAATTACAAAATTTTGAAATTTTATATGCCTCAACTTGATATTGGAAAAAGTTAATATTACTGAATGAAAAAGTAAATTGTAAAGTTTACATCCATTAATATGATTTTTTATGAATTTAAAACCAAGAAAAGTTAAACACAAAGAACAGGAAATGATAAACTCCAGTCAGCACTGCAGGAAGGGTGATACAGTTAGGGAGAGACACAAGAAGGCTTTAAGAGACTAGTAACATTTTATTAAGCTAGGTAGTGGGTACTTGATATTCATTTCATTGTTTTATAATATGTATTTATATATATAAAATATTTTATACAAATGAAAAATTAAGAGCACATGTTTAAAAAAATTAATTTTCTCTTGCAGGTTTGGAAAGATGCTGCCACCCAGATATTTTACTCCCTTTCAGTGGCTTGGGGTGGCTTAGTTGCTCTGTCATCTTACAATAAGTTCAATAACAACTGCTTTTCTGATGCCATTGTAGTTTGTTTGACAAACTGCCTCACTAGTGTGTTTGCTGGATTTGCTATTTTTTCTATATTGGGACACATGGCTCATATATCTGGACAGGAAGTCTCTCAAGTTGTAAAATCAGGTATGTAATGCTATGTGTTATAAAATTTGACTAATGTAGCTCACTTACAGTCTAATATGGTTGATAGCAATTTACATTAATGATTTAGGATCTTGTATTTTCTTTATCATTTCATATAATGCAATTTGTTTAAATGATATGATAATTCTTAGATGATTTATGTAAACGAGAAACATTGTTTAAGAAGACACAATCCTTTTCTGGATTTTGTTTAGTATGAACCACTTCCTGCAAAATTATAAGTTTCAGGAATTATAGTAAGCACATTCCATGTATTGTGAGAGAGAAAACATTTCAAATTCCCCTATGCAAACTACACATCAGATCTGAATTTCTAAACACATCAATATCATATAGAAATTCCAGTTATTCTGAATATACAGCTGTGTGAGCTTTAAAGGAATCTGCCTAATGAACTTCTTAACTTTAAAATGTTTAATTATTTGGCTAGAGATTCTTAGAATAATTTTAAGACCACCTTATTAAAATGTTATTATAGTTAGTATAATTTGATGGAAATACTGATAAATTATAACAAAATTTCAGGACTAGAGAAAGCCCCTGGAGATCTTCTTGTATCTAGCTCCTCATAAGGGACTAATACACAGGAATCTACATCTTGAAGATGGTCAAATATTTGGAACATGATAGATCCTAGACTAGAAGCTAATTTTTTAAATTCTAAGTCAGTCCTCTGGAAAGTGAGAGAAACTTAAAATAGTTAAAACTGACAATCACATAATAAAAATGGAACAAAATGAATAGCATCTTTAAATGTAGCAGCAAATAGAAAACAAGATTCAATCTATAGTTTCACATACAGTTTTGCAGGTGTCCATAAACTGATTAAAAAGGCATTGCTCATAATGATTCTGGGTAAACATTTGGAAAAACACTAAAAAGTTCCATTTGTGTATCTTTCTAGATAGTGTAATTCGTTTAGAATTTTAAGCTAAGGTGACATAATCTATGTTTGTACAATACAGACAATTGTTACTCTTCATCAATCTTAAAAGGAAATCAGTTGAACAAAACCATTAAAATAGTTGAATTTCTTATGGGAGAAATAGGCACTAGCTTAATTCATGTCCCATGTTCACAATGTAATGTTGCACAACAACCAAGTTAAACACTTTAAAAAGTGAATGTGAGATAGTCGGTAAAGAACTTTTGTCAAGGATTGCATTGTCAAATCAAGATGAGAATTTTGTAGTGTCCAAATATGTGAATTTTCTTGACAACTAATTTAAAACACTATACATTTTTCATAGGTTTTGATCTAGCATTCATTGCCTATCCAGAAGCTCTAGCCCAACTCCCAGGTGGTCCATTTTGGTCCATATTATTTTTCTTCATGCTTTTAACTTTGGGTCTCGATTCTCAGTTTGCTTCCATTGGTAAGTAATAGTACCTCCAGTGTTAACATTACCCTCATATTTTATTCATCTTTCCTCTACTTGAAAACATCCTTTTCTTATCCTATTCCTCCTTTTAGCTGTTAATTCTTCTAACGGCCACTCTGAATCATTTTTTAACTTAAAATTTAAGTATGGAAAATATAAACTACACATCTATTTGACACTCAAAAGGAACAAACAATATTATGTCATATTTTCTTCAGATAATTTTTAGAAGACAAATGATTACAGGTGAATTTTATGTCCCTTATGTTTTTTTAATATTTATTTTTTAGTTGTAGTTGGACACAATACCTTTATTTTATTTATTTTTATGTGGTGCTGAGGATTGAACCCAGGGCCTTGCATGTGCTAGGCAAGTGCTCTACCACTGAGCCACAACCCCAGCCCCTCCCCTATGTTTCTTACTAATTTACATGTTTTTTCCTAGAGGCAACCATCACCATGGATTGTGTGTTATTTAGTCTATGTTTGCATAAATTGTACATATATCCATAAATAATATACATTTAAATATTTCACATAAATGTCAAGTTAATGTGTATATGTGTGTATGTAATATATATATTACTCTGACAGGTTTTTACATCTATTTGAATCCATGTTGCTACATAGACATATAGATCTATTTAATCAACAATCTGTTGCCATTTTGTTAGGCATTTGAATTCCTTTTTTTCCCCCCTGACACACACTGCTGCAATGACTATCCTTATTCATGTTACACAAAGGAATTTTCACTAAGGTATACAACCAATTATTATGAAATAGTTTTCATCATATCATTTTCTTACATAAAAATTTTCATAGTTTACTCTTTATAGGACAAAATCCAGGTTCCTTTAGTTGACTTTTAAAGTCCTTATAAATTTCAAATACATTTCCTAATACTTTTACTCATCCTTCTCCTCTTAGCCAATTCCCTATTTAATGGATACATTTATTTCTTAAATCTAAGATCTTTTTTATCTCCAATGCCAACTAATTCTAATATGCACCTGATTAAATTCTCATTAGAATTTTCCTTCCCTATAACTCTTTTTCAAACTACTTTAGCCCCCCAATGACTTTACAGTTGTCACCAATAAAAAATCCTTATAAAACAAATAACAAATAGTGATGCTTTTTATTTTCATCAGAATCAACAAGTGGTGAGTTGTAAGATAAAGGACTCTAAGATTAAAAACAAAAACAAACCAACAAAACAAAACAAAAAATCAAAACAAAAAAATAAGTAGAGCTCAAAGTATATTCTCCACAAATATTTGTAAATGTGATTAATAAAAGTTAAATTCTGTGATTAACCTTACTGAGTTGACATATGTCATTTTTCCCACCAAAGAAACAATTACAACAACAATTCAAGATTTATTTCCCAAAGTAATGAAGAAAATGAGGATTCCTATAACTTTGGGTTGCTGCTTGGTTTTGTTTCTCCTTGGTCTCGTCTGTGTGACTCAGGTATACTACAGCTTTTTCTTTTCATAGACAAAGTATTAATTGGGACATATGTCAGAATCTAAATGAAAAAAAAAGATTTAAGATGGTGTTTAGTGAAAAGTCTAAGTTCTACTTGGATTAAGGTTTTTCAAGTTTTAGACCATTTCTTCCCACTGTAACTTTGTTAATATTTTACAGAGGAAGAGGCCCAGTAATGACAGTTTCATACAGATTATAACAAGATTATAGACTTTAAACATACACTGTAAGTTTCTTGGTAGCTACTATAGAGCCTATAGATATTACATACCATCTTGACAATCAGCTCTTTTAAATGCTTATTTTTTCCCAATAACTCCGTATAGAAAAAAATGTTTTTGAGATAGTTAAAACCATATTTTTGTTTGTATTTGAAACATTCTTTTCCATATTTTAGCAGAAGTGAAGCTAAGGAGCATATGTTAAAGTCAAATTTTCCTATGAACACATATGAAAACAACACAGTGAATCCCACCATCATGTACATCCACAAGAATGGGGTCCTAACTAGAAATATATATATATTATAACTAAAAAGAGACAATAAATAAATAAGAAAAAATTAATAGATTCAATTTGAACACTTCATCAAACACAAAATAATTAGATAATTAGAAGTAACTGGCTTTTTTTTTGGTAGGCTGGAATTTATTGGGTTAATCTGATTGATCACTTCTGTGCCGGATGGGGCATTTTGATTGCAGCTATATTGGAAATAATAGGAATCATCTGGATTTATGGTAAATAATGACTTTAAAATTATTTAAAAGTTTTATTAAAATAGTTTAAATGATTATTTTCATTATGTATATATAATCACACTATTAATAACTTCACTATTGTAATAGTAAAGTATAATATATTATAAATAAAATTATTTACAGGCATATACTTCATTGTTGTGGTTAGGGAAATGTTTAGATGTAGAAAAATATGTTGGACAAAAATGATTGAGGAACCACTGAGTAAGGGCTCAATGTACTCTTTGACATTTTTTTTTTGTAGGAGGAAACAGATTCATTGAAGATATAGAAATGATGATTGGAGCTAAGAGGTGGATATTCTGGCTATGGTGGAAAGCTTGCTGGTTTGTAATTACACCTGTCTTGTTGATTGTAAGTAATATTATACCATGAATTTATATAATATATACATTTTATATAATATATATAATATATGCAATTCACATAATATATACAATAATATATACATTTAAATATTTCTAGGATAAACTTAGACTGATTTTCACATTTTGTAGTATTTGTGAGTGGTGCCTCAAAGCTGCCTAAATTTCCTTTGCATTATTATTTTTGAGGCCATGGGTTGAAACATTTACCATTTAAGAAAATAAAGAAATTCCTATAGACTTAAAAGTTATTAATAACCTAAAATTATCAATAGGATAAAAACTATCAATAAGATAAATAAAAACAAATTAATTTCTCATTCCCTAACAGATACACTGAGCCATCAATAATTTTCTCAAGCTCTCTGCAAGTACAGAAAAGAGTAAGATGGAAAAGGCCAGATAATGTCTTCAAGAAATTCAGTTTAAATATACTGATTTCTAAGACAGCACTTGGATTACAGTGTGCATTTTTTTTTTAATTTATGGGGGGAAGTATTTTACATCTGAAATTACTAAAATAAATTCACCTATTTCAAGAGACAATCGTTAATAAATTCAACAATCGGTGCTATTTAAAATCTGAGGGAAAGCAAATGGTGTCTAATTAATTTTATGATAGACATGAAATCTTCAAATAATAGTGTAGGAAAGTAAATGGATAGTAGGAAACACTTCATGAGATGGAGAAATGCCATGCACTAGAGGTAATGGTGAGATTCGGGTTGATGGCAAAGCTTCACAGATGTGTTTTAGTTTTCATTGCCTTTATCCTTCCAAGGTTTCCCTAGAAAAGACCATTAAATAATTTGATAGATATTTGCTTAATATCTGAAATATCATATTTGATTGTTTTAGTGGGTGTTTTTATGTTTTAAACATGAATTGATTAGTTTACATAGTAAATAGTTTGGGACTGAATGTGATAAAATATTTATATGCTTCATATTCTTGCTGAATGACTGAAAGAGCCACTAAATATCATTCCCATTATTTAAAAATCTCTATAACAAAATAAGCCCCCTATCAACTTATGATATCCAACTAGACTACTAACCAGCTAATTTTCATTGATTACACAGGTCAAACTTTTGAGTTTACTTTAAAATGCTAAAATATTAAATATCAAATGATACACATTGACACCTATTTTATATAGAGTCTTGTGTATTAGACTCCAATGTCTTTCATTCATATTCTTGTAATTATATACAATCATGGTAACTGTGAAATACATTGAAGTACTGTAATTAAATTAATAGAATATACCCACACAATTCTATAATTATACTTGCATATCTATTTATAAAGATTTCTATAATCTATTGCTTTCTTATTGTTTCTAGTAAAACAAAGTCAGCTAAATTTAGGAAAATTAGTAGGCAATTTTTGGGTTTCATTTTGATTTACAGATTTCTATAAATAATTTTGATACCTCAACATTTCTATTAGGTTTTTTAAAAAAACATTCCAAAACTGGGCCTTAAAGTGATGGAATCTTTATGATTCAGATTTTTGCCATATTAACTAAACTTGATTTTTTTCCCAGAAAGAGGCTAGAAGTAAAGTGTGCTTTTATAAGTATGCACCCATAGTGTATGTGCAAATCCATGTTTTGAGGTGAAGGGGTGCTTTCTGCAGTTAAAAATAACAGAAGCAATTGCTAAGCAAGAAGAGAAGCATGTCCACTAATGTCTACTTTTACATTCTCATTGAATTAAAATATATGCTGGCAAGCTATAGCATAGAATAAAACCATATTATTATAAATAAATTATAATTTCATTTTGGATATATACCCAGTAGTGAGATTGCTGCATCAAATGGTGGTTCTAGTTTTGATTTTATGAGGAACCACTATAGTCTTTTCCATAATGACTGTACTAATTTACATTTCTATCAATGGGGCTCATGGGTTTCCTTTTCTCTACATCCTTGCCAATAGTTCTGCTCCTGGGTGTATATATCTAATGGAAATGAAATCAGTAGGTCAAAGAGACATCTGCACTCTTATATTCATTGCAGAACTATTCACAATACCCAAGAAATGGAAACAGTTTAAGTATACATTAACTGATTAATGGATAAAGAAAATGTGGTGCATATATGCAATGGAATACTATTTAGCCATAAAAAGAATGAAATCTTATCATTTGCAACAATGTGAATAGAACTGAAGATTATGTTAAGTGAAATAAGCTGGGAACAAAAAGTCAAGTATCACATGATGTTACTCACACATGGAATCTAAAAAAAATTGATCTCATGGAAATTGAAAACTAGAACAGTGAGACCAGGAAAAGTGTGTGTAGGGGAGCAGTATTATGAAATATTGATCAGTGGTACTGAGTTATGGTCAGATAGAAACAAGAAGTTCTGGTATGCCATTGCACGGTAGAGTGAATTTAGATAATAGTAGTATACTTTATGTTTCAAAGGGCTAGAAGAAAGGATTTTCAAAGTTTTAACAATAAAGAAATAATGTCTGAAGAGATAAATAAGTTTAACCTGATTTAAACATTATGCAATATATGCACGTATCAAAACGTAACTCAATTAATATGTATATTTAAATGTTTTATGAATCAATTAAAAATAAAAATATAAAAATATTTAAATTAGTAGAGTTAAAAGCTCAATAAAAAATTTCAAATTTATTTTACTCTCAGTCCTAGTCAAGTATTTTACCAGAGTATATGTGGAACAAATATTTATATCTTTTGTATTAAATTTTGGAAGAATTTATTCAAAGTAAAAATAGAAATTTTATTCATTTCATATTATTACCTTCTGGCTTGTTACCTGATTATCTTAGTTCTTAATTGTATTTTAATTTTAGTTTATTTGATAAATTACTTCTTTGGAAGGGGATCAAATGGTTAATCATATATACAATAAAGTTTAATCTATAGCATTATCTTTTCATTTTTTGTTTTTGCAGGCAATTTTAATATGGTCACTGGTGAAATTTCAGAGACCCACGTATGGTGAAATTTCATACCCTGACTGGGGAGTTGCTCTGGGCTGGTGTATGATTATTTTCTGCATTATTTGGATTCCAATTGTTGCTATCATAAAAATAGTTCAGGCTGAAGGAAACATCTTTCAAGTAAGCATATTAAATTGTAAAATACTTTATATAAATTATTTGTCAGAAAAATGAACATTAATTTACTTTATATGGCAGTAATATGAGATTATATGCAATTAAGCAATAACTCTTTTTTCTTACTACTTCTATACTTGATATAATCATCTGTTACTAGTACATTACATTGTCTCCCTATATTAGACTAAAAGCGCCTTGTGAGAAGTCTTGTCTGCTTGTTAGTGGATCATCAAGACCTATTACAATACTTAACATATATCAGTTAAGATAAATATAAAAAGCAAATGACTTGTGATATCTTTGGGATAACTCAGTACATTGTAGAAAGTCATTTGCTTTTTATATACATAATCTTTACTTTTTTCCCTTTATTTTATTTTTATGTGTTGCTGAGGATTGAACCCAGGGCCTCCCACATGCTAGGTGAGCTCTACCACTGAGCCACAACCCAGCCCCATAATCTTTACTTTTAAAGCCTCATCTGGTTATAACACAAATCCTAGTAGTGTGTTTAGACTGCAATAGGCCTGGTAAATTATCTCAAGCCCTATGTAGACCTTGAATCATCCTTTCTCCATGCAGGCTTAGCAGGTAGATTTGATTATGAATTTTTACTAGAACAATGACAAGGAGCCTTAAATTAAGTAAATCCTCTTACTAGAAGGATCAAAATTAATATTTAGACATTGGAACTTCCTTTCCTTTGTTCTTAAACCACATGCAACTATACACGAGTTTAGATAATCATTTCACCCTCACCTCAAAGCCAGATGGAAATCATGCAAATTCAGTGAAGGTAACTGTAAGTGAACCTGTTACTCTAATGAGCTCACATGCCTTCTGAAGTCATTTATATATTTGATTAGTTTGATTGTTAGTATGATTCTATTAACACTTAGGTAATGATTTATTTGATTGTAATTTCTTCTTAGACGGCATTATTGAGTATCTAACTTTTTAACTTGCTACTTAATTATTGTTAGCATAGAAACTTAAAAATTATAAATGAAAATATAGTTTAATATTCAGTACAATTAAGTAATAACAATTTATTTAATTTCTTCTTAGTAGACTGCATTATTAAGAATTTAGATTCACTTTTCAACTTTTCTATGACTCTTATTTCATTTTTTATCTTCTGGCTTGTTACCTGATTATCTTAGTTCTTAATTGTATTTTAATTTTAGTTTATTTGATAAATTACTTCTTTGGAATGGGATCAAATAGTTAATCATACATGCAATAAAGTCTAATCTGTAGTATTGTCTTTTCATTTTTTAATTTTTGCAAGCAACTTTAATATCGTCAAAATTAAAGTATAGTAAAATATTTGCTTGTTAGCAAGGAAACAAAATGTTAGAATTAAGTTATAGTTTAATATTTGTTTGCAGATTATAACACTTATATTCTAAGACAGGATTTTTTTTTCTCATTTCAGCGCATTGTAAGCTGCTGCAAACCAGCTCCTAACTGGGGTCCATACCTGGAACAACATCGTGGGGAGAGATATAAAAACATGGTAGAGCCTAAGAAAGAGATTGACCATGAAATACCTACTATTAGTGGCAGCAGAAAACCAGAATGAGACCTCATTTTAAAAAATGGTTGTTGTATAATGTGATTTTAGAGTAGGGGCAATTTTTATTTATTTGTATGTTACCTGAGTAGAAAAATATAAATGCTATGTTCACAATAGGGTAATAAGTATTTTTCCCCCTTAAGCAGGAATGTAATATAAAATGTGAATCTATTAATGTTTAACAATGTGCTTATATTTCTTTTAAGATTAGCTATCTGTATAATATGCACACAATTATTTCACAGTGAAATTTTAAAATATTACCATAATGTTTTTCTAATACATTTAATGCTTTATTTTGAGCTGTTTCTGTTATGTAACTTTAAAATTATTATTTCTTCTATTTTCTTAACATACAACCTTTCTTTTTCACAAGTTGGGGGAATATCAGTGTATTTAAAAGGAAGTCTTACAAACTACTGGCCTCACTTAGAAACATCATAAATATGTGGAAAAATAACTATTCATATTATATAAAGATTATAGTTTAATGCTTTTGATCCAAATATGTCTAAAATCTTCATGCATTTATGGCTCATGTTTTCTATGTGAACTTATTGACAGGACAGGAGAAATAAGAATTCTTTGACCAGTAAGGGATAAATATAGAAAGTGGAATACAGGTTTCCTTATATTCTATCTTCCTTCTTTAGGTTGTATATGGAAGAAAACTATGACACATCTAATTTCTATTGTCTAGCAACATTAAGAGTTCATTATATTCTCTGAATATTGGTTTAATTTCACATAAAATATGGATCAAAATATTAATGAGAAAATGGTTTTACTCAAAATTTGCATTTAATAATCATGATATATGGCTAGTCTTATGTGAGTAAGTTAGTGATTATGGGTGATAATTACATATTTACATATTAATAAGAGATAAACTTGTCCAAAAGGAAGATTCTATATCCTGGTTTCCTTACTATTGTTAATGAAATAGATAACTAACAGCTTTATATTTTGATTATATTTCATTGAGAATTGGTTTAAACATCATAGACTAGGAAAATCAACAATGCCTAACGATACAAGGAATTTCTCAGCAATTTTTAAGATTTTTTTAACAGGCTTGAGGGAATTATGGCACTGAAATTATATGTAACATCATCTGTGTGATGTAGACATGCATTTTTTTTTCCGTAAGGAGAGTCTGTAGTTTTCATCAGAGTACCAAAATGACTTAGAAATCAAAAAATTTTAAGAATCACAAATGCTGCTGCTGGTTTTTATGCTTGGCAAGTGACTAACACTAGAAGGAATTTTTTCCTTTTCTTTTTTTAGGAGTAGTTTTTCTTATACATTTTAAATCCCTTTTCCTTTCAATTTAAGATAAAGGAATAAGGTATTAAGGCATTTCTTTAATTTATACTGGTAATTTATTTTGAGGGAAGGGGGCATCAAGGTAAACAGGCCTGCAATTAAACCATATAAATGAATTATGTATAAATAATATCAGTGAATTATGTACATATGGATAATGAACTCACATTTGATATCTTGAGTGTTTTCTTTGAGGTAGGTCAGATGATGTTAGAAAACTTCAAGAGATAAATTCCTTAGCTAGACCAGATTTTGTAAAATATTATTTGAAAGAGATAACTGAGTAGTACTTAGAAATACTTTTTCATATTTTTAATCCACATTACATTACTTGCATGCTACCACTATAATTTGGTGCTATTTGAGGTGCAGATTTTTCACCAAAGAGAAAAATGCATGGCATTTTCTATAGGTGACTTGCAATTCAGGGAAGATTTTGGCACATTTTAAATAAAAGAATATCTAATTGGGAGAGAGGATATATGAAGTGGAAGCAATCCTTTTCAAAAGTTGACCACAAAGACTAGTTAAATGTTTGTCACTATCTTCACAAGATCTTAATGAAGTTCTTGGCATATTGTAGGGTGCCCAATGATAGCTCTTATTATTATTACACAGATTCAACAGTGGCAAGAAACAGTATTCTGAATAATAGAAACTAGTTCCATCGAATTCTACTTACTTTAATTCCAGCATGGAGATAATTGCAGTATTATGCTGTAAACCACTAGAGAAAACTGTTTTTCACTCTTGAATGAAATTATAATCACTATATCTCAACTATTTTTTGAATGTAGCTTATTGTAAAAAAAAAAAAAACTTTTGGACTGATTTTCTTACTGTATTGTTCTTCCATTCCTTCCCCAGTAAAATATATTTTATCAAGTACATGTAATCAATTCTTTAAATAAAATATGAGTAAGAAAATCAATAAATGTTTGGATTTTGTATCTGACTTGATATCCCCTTCCCTTTTAAATAATAATTCATTTGGTATAAACACATAATCAAATGAATTCACTCAAAGTGTCTTTAATGATTTCTTCCACTGTCATTACATCTTGTAACCTTTTCAGTGGATTCCTGCTTAAGTAATGCACCAGTTATGCCCTTGATAATTAGGAAATGTTCCAATTCAGCCAGCTTGTATTCCACGATCCTGAGGTTTACCAATATTCGCTTCTGTATTGCTATTGAGTGTGGGAAATTATTTAAGATATCCAGAGAGAGGTTGTTGACTGAAAGACTATCAGTATTGCTCCTAGGTGACCAAGAAGGAGAAGTTCTTACTAGTGCAAGAGAAGTCGAATTTGATGATGTTTCACCAGTGTTTCTCTGTAAAGGAAATTATACATATGTAGTTTATTGATTGTAGTAATTTCCAAATACTACCAAATAACAAGTTAGTTACAAAAATGAACTGACCTCCCCTAAGAGAGATTAAAAATGTGTTGAATGACCACATTGATTCAAAATATGTTCTGCCCAGATAGACTGAGAAAAAAAAAATCAAAGTAGCCTTGTTGCTCCAAAGTGCTATATGCTTTTGCTTACACTTCTTGGGCAGTCCAGTGGGTCTACATGTAGATGCTGTCTTTGACCCTTATCTAAAAGTACTTCATTTGCAACTTGAAACCAGGAAGTCCATATTTAAACATGAAACACTGGTAAATGTCCAGAAAGCTCCCACAACGATGGCAGGAGAAGCAAACAGGAACACGGGGGTTGTAGAAATAAGAGAAGAAAAAGAAGTAGTTACAGATTCTTAAAATGGGTCATGGTGGTGGGGAATGGGAACTTTTAACTACACATTTCTTTCCAAGTGGGTAGAAAGGTAACTATATCACTTAATGATTTGGAGCTATTTTATATCAGTCCACGAGGCGAATCACTGACCAAAATGCGGGAATTGCGGAGGATGAGGATCAGGAAGAAATAAAAGTCTGGAGCTTTGTGGAGAGAAAAGAGGAATGATGACATCTCCCCTTAATTCTTATGTTATTATCTTTCTAGAGTTTTGCAAACATACTCCCTGATCCACGTATTCACCTAGCTTCATCTAGGTCCAATCTCTTACATACATACACCTTTACCTGATGTCGTTTTTTCCATAAGACAATCAAAAAGGCGAAAGTAACGCAGCTCAGTAGAAGGAAAAACGTGCTCATGGTTCTTCCTTGTCCACTTCTCTTTTCTCAGGACAGATGCACTCAGCTGGCAGTTGGGAATCGGGGGCCGGTAGCCACCCGGCCGGTGGAAACCACGGGCCAGAATGGTAGGTGCCTCTCACTACCTGGTGCGACTGGGATACGCAATTCCATCGAGCTTTATGTACTGGGATGGTGTGAGACCTCATAATCGGTACGCATGCACGTGGGAGTAATACACCACAATCTGATGACGTAAAAACTAGCCGTCGGGAAGCCAGGAGGCACCTAGCAACCACTCACCTTGTTACTGTCTCAGGTCATTAGGAGAGTGAGAAATAATGAGGGAAATTGTGATTTCCAAGAATTTGAACCATTATAGATGTACAGACTCTAAATAGACTGGTTAAATATATGATATAAACAATGCTCTTCCCTCCTTTTTTCTTCAAAGTATGTCTTTCCTGCAGCCACTCCAAGTTTCATTTCAAAAAGTTCAGGTCTAGTGTGGTGGTGCATGCCTATAATCCCTGTGACTTGGGAGGCTGAGGCAGAAGGATCATAAATTTGAAGCCAGCCTTAGCCACTTAATAAGTACCTAAGCAACTTAGCAAAACCATTTCTCAAAAATAAATAAATAAATAAATAAATAATAAACAAACAAATAAATAAAAGGGCTGGGGATGTGGCTCAGTGGTTAAGCACCCCTGTGTTAAATCTCTGGTACAAAAAAGTTGAAGAATAAGTTAGAAATGCACGGTAAAACATAGTTACCCACAAATTGTAAGTCACTGACATAAAAAGTACTCCTCCACACTTCCTTTGCTATTTTAGGACTCATTCAAACCCCAGTCATATTGCAATAGTTAAATACATGGTTTTTAAAATGTTATGGTTTAAACAGTGATTTTAGGCACATTTCTGTATATAAAACCTCATTGTAAGTTTGTATTAAAGGTATTTTTAATACCAGGCCTTTTTATTTGTAAATGAGGGAAAGATTCAGGTTTAAACTCATTCATAGCTAGTAGAAAAACAGGAATGCTTGGAGTTTTGAGTTCTGAGATAAACTCTTCCATTCCTTCACTCTCATTCACATCCCCCAAACCTCCATCTCCACTCTGAGTTGAGTTGTGTACATCAAATATTTAATATTTTCCAACAAAGAATTGAAGTGTATTTTGATTAGCATTAATGAGAGGCAACAGACACAGGAGTCATTGCACTAGAAATGTTAGATGTGTTCAAGAAATTTATTTAAATGTGGAAGAAAACACTAAAGAACGAGAAATAAAGACAATAACCAGGCAATCTCAGGGTGAATGTTAAACTTTAAACACTAACTCTGCTTGAGGAACAATTCTCACCTTCATATTGGTAGGAAGGAAAGGAATTGCATTTCATAAAATACTATTTTCTAATGATTGGTTCAAAGTTTAAAGTTTTATTAAATCAACAAATATCTACCTAATACCTATGTACTGGGCACTGTGTTATATTCTGGGAATAGGATCGTGTACAAAAATAAAGTCCACCTGGAATGTATGCTCTAGTATGGGAGACAGATATTAACCAAATACAGAAATTAATGTAAAACTGCTGGAGTATGAATGATAGCAAGAAGTACATGGTGGCATGGGAACTTATAAGATATGGAATGTAAATAAGAGTAAGATCCTGGCTTTATGGTTTAATCAATTGGGTGAAGTAACCAAGTATGAAGTTGCTGATCATGAATTTGGTTTGGGACATGTCAAGTACGAGCAATTCAAGTCATGAAACATTTGATCTCAGAGAAATAATTGAAGACATGAATTTGTTAGTCATCTGCATGTTCATGACAACTAAAACTCTAGATATGGAAGAGATTCCCTAATGTTACTGTAGGATGTGCAAATAGAAGTCAAATTAGAATAGAGCCTCAAAGGATTTCAATATTTAATAACTTGGTAATAACACTTCTATTGGTGTGCTATTATGATTGTCTTGAATCTAAATTTCTTGTTTCACTGAATAAAATTGAATGAAGCCCACTAATCTTAATCAACAGAATTTTTAATTTTGATTGTACCAATATCCAAAGGAAAACTTCAGATTTCTTGGAAAGTGATTGTGTTTGTATGTGTGTGTGTGTGTGTGTGTGTGTGTAGTGTAATGTTTGGTTAAAAGACTAAAACTTTTAACCAATTAAAGTGTAATGTTCTGTGGCAATACTTACATTTGTATCATTGTGTAAACATCACCACTAACCATCTTTAAAACTTTTCATCTTCCCCAACTGAAACTCAGTATTCATTAATCCATTTTTTTTCTCATTTTCCCAGACATGGAACAAGTATCAAAATTTAAATTGAGCAACAAATATAACATTGATGTTAACTTTGAATAAATAATGGGTTTAGAGGTCTATTCTTTTGAGAAAAGTAATTAGTGAAGTGTTAGAGTGTTTGAACACACACACAAATGTAGTGAATGTATCTGAATCTTTTTCCTCATTTGTAGAAAAAAGGCTTGGTATTAAAAACACCTTTAGTACAAACTTGTAATGTACACACACACAAATATGTGTGTGTATGTGTGTGTGTGTGTGTGTGTGTGTGTGTGTGATTCACAGCCTATTTTAAGCCACCCATGTCAATTTCATTGACTTATTCATAGAATTGAAACCTTAGGACTTACAAGTTGAACACTAACTTCCTGTTCTACTCTCCCACAAGTCCCTAACAACTAGCCTTCTGCTTTCTGTATTTTGCTTTCTGTATCTATTAATTGGACTACAATAACTACTTCATATAAGTGAAATTGCATAATATTCATATATCTCTGAATGGCTTATTTCATTTAGCATGATATATTCAAGGTCCACCATGTGGCACATGTCAGAGTTTCTTTTTAAGACTGAATAATATTCCATTATATGTATATGCTATGCTTTGCCTTATCCATTCATCCATCTATGGACACTTGGGTTATTTACATGTTTTAACTATTGTGAATAATTCTCCTTTGAACATGGACATAAAAATGTCAACCATGTTAGTAGGTTTTGTGTTGAGTTGTAGGAGTTTTTATATGGTCTAGATATTAATTTGACATCAGATATATGATTTGCAAAGTAACCTTATTGTAGGTTACTTTCTCATTCTATTGATCATGCCCTTTAATATACAAAAATTTATCTTTTTTTGATAAAGTCCAACTCCTTTTTTTTCTTTTTTATTGGTTCTTTTTATTTTTACATAATAGTAGAGTCTATTTTGATAAATTATACACATATGGAATATAACTTATTCTAATTAGGGGCCCAGGCTTGTGAATGTACAGGATGTTGGGATTCACTGTGGTGTATTCATATATGAACATAGGAAAGTCATGTCAGATTCTTTCCACTGTCCTTCCTATTCTTATTTTTTTAACCTTCATTTTATTTATTTATATGTGGTGCTAAGGATTGAACCCAGTGCCTCACACATGCCAGGCAAATGCGCTACCACTGAGCCACAACCCTAGCCCCTGTCCTTCCTGTTCTTTTCCTTCCTTCCTTCCCTAAATTGCCCTTTGTCTAATCCTCTGAACTTCTATTCTTCCCCTTCCCCATTATTGTGGGTTAGCTTCTACATGTCAAAGAACACATTCTCCCTTTGGTTTTGGGGATTGGCTTATTTCACTTAGCATGATAGTCTCTAGATCCATTTACTGGCAAATGTCATAAAGTCACTTTTCTTTGTGGCCGAGTAATATTCCATTATGTATTTATACCACAGTTTATTTATCTCTTCATCTGTTGATAGGCATCTAGGTTGGCTCCATAAGTTAGCTATTGTAAAGTATGTAGATATAAATATTGATGTGGCTGCATTACTGTAGTTGCTGATTTTAAATCCTTTGAATATATACTGAGGAGTGGGATAATTGGGTCACATGATGGTTCCATTCCAAGTTTTTTGAGGAATTTCCATACTACTTTCGGGAATGGTTGCACCAATTTGCAGTCCCATCAACAATGTATAAGTGTACCCTTTTCTTCACATCCTAGCCAATATTTATTGTTATTTATATTCTTAATAATTGTCATTCTGATTGGAGTGAAATAAAATCTCAGTGTAGTTTTAATCTGCATTACTCTAATTGCTAGAAATTATGAACAGTTTTTTTCATATATTTGTTGACAATTCATAGTTCTTCTATGAAGTGCCTGTTCAGTTCCTTTGCCCATTTATTGATTGGGTTATTATTTTTTTGGTGTTAAAGTTTTTCAATTATTTATATATACTGGAAATTAACACCTTATCTGAGGTGTGGTTGGCAAAGATTTTCTTCCATTCTGTAGACTCTCTCTTCATGTTCTTGATGGTTTCCTTTGCTATAAAAAAGCTTTTAAATTTGATACCATCCTGTTTATTGATTCCTTTTTTGGTACTGGGGAGCAAATCCAGTAGATTTAACAATAGAGCCATATCCCCAGCCTTTTTTTGTAATTTATTTTGAGACAGGTTCTCACTGAGTTACTCAGGGCCTTGCTAAGTTGCTGAGGCTGGCTTTGAACTCATGATTCTTCTAATTCAGTCTCCTGAGCTTCTAGGATTACAGGTGTGTGCCACCATGCCTGGCCCATTTATTGATTATTGATTTTACTTCTTTCAATTTAGGAGTCTTGTTGAGGAAGTCAGTTCCCAAGCCAACATTATGGAGTTGGGTCTACATTTTCTTCTAATAGGTGCAGGGTCTCTGGTTTAATTCCTAGGTCCTTGATCCACTTTGAGTTGAGTTTTGTGCAGGGTGAGAAATAGGGGTTACGTTTCATTCTGCTACATATGGATTTCCAGTTTAGCCAGCACCATTTGTTGAAGAAACTATCTTTTCTCCCATGTATGCTTATGGTGCTTTTATCTTATATGAGATGGCTGTATTCATGTGGGCTTTTCTGTGTGTCTTATTTTCTCTTCCATTAGTCTTCGTGACTGTTTTGATGCCAATACTATGCTATTTTTGTTACTATAGCTCTGTAGTATAATTGAGGGTCTGGGATTGCAATGCCTCCTGCTTCACTTTTCTCACTAAGGATTGCTTTGGCTATTCCGGGTGTCCTATTTTTCCAGATGAATTTGATGATTGCCTTTTTTGTTTCTATGAAGAATGTAATTGGAATTTTAATAGGAATTGCATTAAATCTGTATAGCACTTTTGGTAGTATGGCCATTTTGACTATATTAATTATTTCTATCCAAGAATATGGGAGACCTTCCCATCTTCTAAGGTGTTGTCAAGTTCTTTCTTTAGTATTCTGTAGTTTTGTAGTTTTCAGGGGAGAACTTTCATCTCTTTTGTTAGATGTATATGTATATATATATATATTCTCTTGTGAATGGGATAGTTTTCCTAAATTCTCTTTCATCTGATTAATCATTGGTATATAATAATGGAATTGATTTTATTTTTTTTCTTGCCCATACTTTGGTGTCATACCAAAGAAGTCATTACCATATCTAAGGTATGAAGTTTCTGTGGTTTAAAAGTTTTTATAATTTTAGCCCTAACTTATGTCTTTGATCCATTTTTAGGTAGGTTTTGAAGATCATATCAGGTAAAGGTCTAGCTTCATTCTTTTGCATATTAATATCCAGTTTTCCTGTCACCATACCTTGAAAAGTCTGTCCTTTACTTTTTTGAATGATTTTGACATCTTTATTAAAAATTGTCTCTGTATGTAAGGGTTTATTTCTGAGCACTTTGATCCATTCTCTTGGCCCATTTGTTTGGATTTATGTTAGTATCACATTGTTTCAATTACTATGGGTTTGCAGTACATTTTCAAATTAGGAAGTATGAATCCTCTTATTTTGTTCATGTTCTCTAGAGTTTGGGTTATTTGGTCTCTTGAAATTCCAAATGATTAGTGCTCTATCTGATGTGTTTGTGGTAAAGATTTGTTCCCATTCTGTAGGCTCTCTATTCACCTCACTAATTGTTTCTTTTGCTGAGAAGAAGCTTTTTAGTTTGAATCCATCTCATTTACTGATTCTTGGTTTTAATTCTTATGGTATACAAGTCTTATTTAAGGAAGTTGGGGCCTAATATGACATGATGGAGATTTGAGCCTATTTTTTCTTCCATTAGGTGCAATTTCTAGGTTCTTAATATACTTTGAGTAGAGCTTTGTGCATGGTGAGAGATAGAGGTTTAATTTCATTTTTTATATGTGGATTTCCAGTTTTCCTAGCACCATTAGTTGAAGAGACTATCTTTTCTCCAATATACTTTTTTGGTGCCTTTGTCTAATTTAAGATAACTGTAATTATGTGGGTTAGTCTCTGTGTCCTCTATTCTGTACCATTGGTCTTTCAGTCTGTTTTGGTGTCAATACCATGCTGTTTTTGTTACTATTGCTCTGTAGTATAGTTTAAGGTCTGGTATAGTGATGCCACCTGCTTCACTCTTCTTGATAAGGATTGTTTTAGCTATTCTGGGTCTATTATTTTTCCAGATGAATTTCATGATTACTTTTTCTATTTCTATGAGGAATGTCATTGGGATTTTCATTGGGATGGCATTGAATCTGTATAGTGCTTTTAGTAGTATGGTCATTTTGACAATTAATTCTGCCTATCCAAAAACAAGGAAGATCTTTCCATCTTTTAAGTTCTTCCTTAATTTCTTTCTTTAGCATTCTTTAGTTTTCATTGTAGAGGTCTTTTACCTCTTTTGTTGATTCCCAAGTATTTTTTTGAGGCTATTATAAATGGGGTGTTTTTCCTAGTTTCTCTTTGAGGATTTGTCACTGATGTACAGACATGCCTTTGATTTATGAGTGTTGATTTTATATCCAGCTACATTGCTGAATTCATATATTTGTTCTAAGAGATTTCTGGTGGAACATCAGATAGAGCACTAATCTCTAGGATATATAAAGCACTCAAAAACCATAACATCAAAAAATAAATAATCCAATCAATAAATGGGCCAAGGAACTCAACAGACACTTCTCAGAAGAGAGTATGCAATTAATCAACAAATGTAAAAAAAGGCTCAACATCTCTAGCAATTAGAGAAATGCAAATCAAAACTACTCTAAAATTTCATCTCACTCCAGTCAGAATGGCAGTTATCAAGAATACAAACAACAATAAGTATTGGTGAGGATGTGGGTTAAAAGGAACACTCATACATTGCTGGTGGGACTATAAACTGGTACAACAATCTGGAAAGCAGTATGGAAATTCCTTGGAAAATTTGGAATAGAACCACCATTTGACCCAGTTATCCCATTCCTCGACTTATACCCAAAGGGCCTAAAAATATCATATTACAAAGACACAGCCATATCAATGTTTATAGCATAACAATTCACAATAGCTAAATTGTGGGACCAACCCAGATGCCCTTCAGTAGATGAATAATATGGAAACTTTGGTATATATACACAATAGAACATTACTCAGCATTAAAAGAGAATAAAATCATTGGATTTTCAGGTAAATGGATAGAGTTGGAGAATATAATGCTAAGTGAAGTTAGCCAATCCCAAAAAAACAAGGCTGAATGTTTTATTTGATGTGAGGATGCTGAGTCATAATGGTGATGGAAGGGGAGCATGGGAGGAATGGAGGAACTTTAGATAGGGTAAAGGAGAGGGAGGGGAAGGGAGGGGGCAAGGGGGTAGAAATGATGATGTAGTGAGTTAGACAACATTACTGTAAGTACATGTATGAAGACTCAAATGATGTGAAAATACTTTGAAAAATAGTGCTCTATATGTGTAATATGAAATGAATTGCATTCTGCCATTGTATATAACAAATTTCAATTTATTAGAGATATAATCATATGCTTTTCTTACATGATCACAAGATTATTATTAACATGTTTCCTAATACTAGCATATACTTTCATCCTGACAAAAATCCATGAGGTTATAGTTTCTTCTTTTTGATGTCAAATTCAGTTTGGTGGAATTTCAGAATTTCTGCATCTATATTCATGACTAAGATTGCATTTTAGGGTTCATTTTGTATTATCAATGTGAAATTTTTTAATATCAAGATATTCTGGTTTCACAATAGCTTTCCACGTTGTTTATCCTTCAAAATAGTTAAGAAAATAATAATTATCTAAGAAGGTTGAAAAACTCTTTTATAATATCTTCATTCATTGTATACTAAAATACTCCAGGAAGAACTGGAGATGTTTTGCCAAAACTTCTATCAGAGGATAAAGTATTACTAAAACAAAATAAATGATTTGCATAAAAAAGAAATTCCAAATGAATTTTAGAAATAAATTTTGCAATGGAGTTTTCAATTTTTGAAAGAAAAAACTCCATTAGTGTTTTTATAGGGATTTCATTAACTTTGTAGATTACTTTAGGTAGTATTTAAACTATCTTAATCATTAGAAGTTTTCCAAACCAATAATATGTCTTCATAATTATTTGCACTATCTTTTAAGTTTTAGCAATAGTTTGTAGTTTTCAGTATACAAGCTGTTTACCTTTTTCATTAAGTTTATTTCTAAGTGTTTTATTCTTTTTGAGACAATTTAAATGCACTTGATTTCCAAATTTTGTTTGGCAGATTTCACAAGAATATAGAAATGACAGGTTTTTTTTTTTAGTTGTAGATGGACACAATACTTTTATTTTATTTATTTATCTTTATGTGGTGCTGAGAATCAATCCCAGGGCCTCACACATGCTAGGCAAATACTCTACCACCGAGCCACAACCCCAGTCCAATGCCAGTGACTTTTGAGTGTGTGTTTTACATTTTGAAACCTTGCTAAGTTCATTTATTATTTCCAAGGGTGTGTGTGTGTGTGTGTGTGTGTGTGTGTGTGTGTGTGTGTGTGAAAGAGAGAGAGAGAGAGAGAGAGAGAGAGAGAGAGAGAGAGAGAGAGATTGATTTAGAGCTTGCTACTTATATAGCTTTATGTCATTTCAAACAAAGATAATTTTATTTATTCATTCATTCACTCATTCATTCATTTATGCCTGATTGCTTCAGCTAGGACGTTTAGTACCATGTTGAACAGAAGTGGTGAAATAGGGCATCCTTACCATTTGCCTTATCTTAGAGGGAAAGTTTTATTTTTCATTGACTATGACATAAGTTTTTCATTGACTATGACATATGTGAAAAATATGGCTATACATTTACTATGTTGAGATATTTTTCTTTCATTCCTAGTTTGTTGAGTATTTTTATTTGTATCATTACAAATATGTGCTTTTTTGGGGGACTTCATTCTGTTAATGTGATTTTATTACAGTGATTTTTATATGTTGACCAATCCTTACATTCCAGGAATAAATAACTTGGTTTATGATCCTTTTAATGTACTGTTGTATTTACTTTACTAACATTTTGAAGAATATATTTTTTTTAAAAAAGTGGTTTTAGTTTCACAGCAAAGTTGAGTAGTCTGTACAGATATTTCTCATATACTTCCTACCCCCTTTCATGCATATCTTTCCCAATATCGATCCCCCACACCAGAGTTGTACTTTTTTTTTTAACCAATGATGAAAGTATGTAAACACATCTTTATCATTCAGAGTCTATGGTTTGCCTAAAGTCTATGGTTTGCCCAAAGTCTATTCTATGACTTTGGGCAAATTTATGACATGCATTTACCATTGTAGTATCATACAAAAAGCAGTTTCATCAACCTGAAAATTTTGCATGCTCCTTTTAATTAAGCTTCTTCTCTGCAAACTTCTGGCAACTACTAATCTTTTTTACAGTCTCCATATTTTTTCCTTATATAGAATGTCATATAGTTAGAATCACATAGGGTATGTTTCCAGAGTGGTTTCTTTCACCTAGTAATATACACTTAAATTTTCTCCATGGATTTACAGGGATTGATAACTTATCTTCTTTGTCCTGCATAGTATTACATTATCTGTATATATAGGAAATTATCTATTTACCTACCAAAGAAATATTGGTTACATTCAGATTTTGGCAATTATGAGAAAAGCTGCTATAAACATCAGTGTGAAGGTTTTTTTTAATGTACACATGTCTTAAACTCCTTTGAGTATATTACAAAGTATATGATTGCTGGATCACATGGTATGTTAAATTTTAGAAGAAATAAGTAACTGCTTTCCAAGGTGACTGTACCATTTAGTGTTCTCACCAGCAATGGATGAGAGTTCCTATTGCTTTACATTCTCATCAACATTTGGCCTATTGTGAGTTCTAGATTTTAGTCATTAAAATAGGTGTAAGTGGTATCTCATTATTGTTGTTTTGTTTTTAAATTCTTAGGACATCTGATGTTGAATATTTTTTATATGTTTACTTTCCATTTGTACATCTATTGGAGATGGTGCTGAGGATCAAATCCAGAGCATCATGCACACAAGGCAAGCATTCTATCATTGAGCTATATCCTGAGCCTGTCTGCATAGCTTCTTTGATAAAGTTTTTGGCCCAGTTTTAAATCAAGTTGTTTGTTTTCTTTTTTTGAGTTCCTCATATGTTTTGGATTACATTTTTTTTGTGAAACATGTTTTTTAAAAGTATTTTGCTTCCATTTTTTGGTTTCTTTTATTTGTTCTGTAGTTAGTGTCTTTCACAGAGCTGAAATAATATTTTTAAATTTTTTCATATTTTTATTGGTACATTATAGTTGTATATAATTTAGGAAGTATTTTGTACTCATTTGTATATGCACACAATATAACAACATAATTTGGCCAATATCATTCTCAAGAAGTTCTCCTTAATCTCCCCACCCCTTCCTGCTGGTCCCTGTCCTCTATCCTCCTCATATCCATTTGATAGAAATTTTTAATTTTTGTGAAGTCCAGCTTATCAATTCTTTCCAAGGGTCATGGCTTTGCTGTTATATCTAAAAGTCATCACTAAAACCACAGGCATTCAGATTTTCTCCTGTTATCTTCTTTGAGCTTTTTATTATTGCCTTTTTTGTTTAGGTCTGTGACTCTTTTTGTGTTAATTTTTGTGACAGGTATAAAGTCTGTGAATAGATTTATTTTTGTATGTAGAAGTTCAGTTATCCCAGAACCATTAAGATAAAATACTATGTTTTCTCCATTGTATTGACTGTTTCTTTGTCAAATATTTGTCAGCTTTATTTGGATGACTCTACTTTGGGTCTCTCTATTCAGTTTCATTGATCTATTTATCTATTCCTTTTGTGAATACTATAGTTTTGATTACTGTGGCTTTATAGTAAGTCTTTGGGTTTGGTTATGTAAATCCTCTAATTTTGCTCTTCCTATTCAATATAGTGTAGGCTATTGTGGGTTTTTCCCTTTCCACAGAAACTTAAGAATCAATTTGTTATTATCCATAATATAACTTGTTGGGATTGCTTTGATTTCCCATCAATCTGGGAAAAACTGGAATCTTGACAATATTGAATTTTCCTACCTACAAAGATGGAATATCTATTCTTTATTTATTTAGCTTTTTGATTTTTTTCTTCAGAGTCTCATAATTTACATAGGTCTTATGTATATTTAACTAGGTCTGGAAATATTTATACCTAAATATTTCATTTTGGGATACTAATGCAAATTATATGGTGTTATTAACTTTGAATTCCACTTGTTCATTACTGGTATATAGTAAGAAATTGACTTTTGTACATTAAAATTATATCTTGCAGCCTTATTATAATAATTTATTAGTTCCCAAAGGAATTTTGATGTTGTTCTATTGATTCTTTTAGATTTTCTACATACATTATCATGTTATTTCTGAACAAAGATAGTTTTATTTCTTCCCTTCCAATGTGTATACCTCTTACTTCATTTTCTCATTTTATTGTATATTATGATTTGTTCTTGAAGTGTCCTCCAAAGACTCATATATTGAAGTTTTGGTCCTTAATGCAACAATGATGAGATTTTAGAAAATGTTTGGATCCTGAGGGCTCTAACCTCAGCAGTGGATTAATTCATTTGATGAATTAACAATTTGAATTTGAATTAACAATTCAATTAACAATTTGAATTTTCCACTCTTGGTGGAAACTGTAGGAGTTAGGGCCTAGTTGAAGGGAATGAGTTCCTGAGGGCATGTCCTCAAGGATCAGGTCTTGTCCTGATGCCCCCCTCTATTCTTCCTGCCTGCCCTGAGCAACTTTCCTCCACCACATCCTTCTACCATGATACTTTATGTAAGATCCAAAGCAATGGATACAGTTGATCATGGACAGAAACCTCTGAAAACGTAAGTCAAAACAATTAATTTATCTTATAAGTAGTTTATGTCAGGTATTTTGGAAATAGTGATGTACTGCTGACTAACTATGTCATATAGTGCTTTTAGTACCACGTTGAACAGCAGTGCTTTTCTATAAAAACTTCTAGCTTCTTGCTGTTAGGTTTAATGCTAACTGTTTGTGTGTGTGTGTGTGTGTGTGTGTGTGTGTGTGTGTGTAGATATCTTTTACACACACAAGTTGAGAAAATTCTATTCCTGGTTTACTGAAAGTTTTGTTTGGTGGGTACCAGGGATTAAACTCAGGGGCACTCAGCCACTGAGCCACATCCTCAGCCCTATTCTGCATTTTATTTAGATGCAGGGTCTCACTGAGTTGCTTAGTACCTCCTGTTGCTGAGACTGGCTTTGAACTCAAGATCCTCCTGTCTTTTCCTCTTGAGCTGCTGGGGTTATAGGCATGTGCCACTGTGCCTAGCTACAGAAAGTTTTTAAATCATTAATGGGTATTGGATTTTATCAAATGCTTTTCCCGCATCTATTGAAATGATCATATTTTATTCTTTAGTATGTTGATAAGATGTCTTATATTAATTAATTATGTTTCTCTTGTTAAGTAGTTTTTCCTCAGGTCAGGATATATTAAGAAAAACAGAATGGTCTGAAATATTTCAAAATGGTAACTCTCTTTTTCTTCCTCTGGGAATATTAGGAGATTTTTTCCCATTATTTTGTAATGCATTCCCATTATTACTGTGAAGATCTGGCAGAGCCCCATGTGGTAAAACTCACCAATGTGTGAAGTTCTCTCTATGACTGAGTCCCCCTGGAGCTTTTGACTCTCAGACTCGTTCACACTGTCTGGCAATTCTTAAATCAGTTTGGGTTTGCACTAGCAGTTGTTCCTGTGGAGGTTGTTGCTTATGGATTTCTGCAATGGCAAATTGTGATTCTCTATATCAATATCTGTCTCTCTGATTTTGAGAGCAGTGATTTGCTCTGTGACCTAACTTTTCTTACAGATCTAGATCTATTGCTTTTTCAGTTCAGCTTTTTATTTGTTCAAAATATAAAATAGTGATTTCTAACCTTCTTATATGTGAGAGTGGATACCGAATGTCACAAATAGTTTCACTTTGCTAATTTATTGTTAGTGATTTTTATTTATAAATTTTAATAAATTATAATGAGATTTAGTTTTCTCTTTTTATATCTTCATCTGGCTTTGTTATTAAAGTTATGCTGACTACTTATAATGTATTGGGAATTTTTCATCCTTTTCAAAGTTTTAAAGAGTTTAAAATTGATGTTAATTATTTAAATGTTTTGTAGAATTCTCCAGTAAAGCTCTATATTTCTGGACTTTCATGTTGCTCTATCCTGGATAATGTTATAAGTAAACTTGAGAAAATCTGTGTTTACCTAGGGTTTCACACTAGCTTCGTTGGGGCCTTAGATATTCTATTGCATTCCTCTATCTTTAGCTATTGTTGGGAGTTTTTCATGTGTTCAGTTGGTCTACAATGCTGAAGTCCTAGATTTCCTCATTGAGAGTCTGTCTGGTTGTTCTCTTTATATTTGATGTGGGGCATTGGAGATTTCTTATTGCAGAATTCTATTTCTCTTTAAATTCCATCAAATTACTTCATATATTTAGGAACTCTGGTGTTTGGTCCATATATGAGTATAATTATTTTATCTTCTCATTGCAATATGTCCTTTGTCTCATAACAATATGTGAATTGTCTACTTTGTCTGATATTGGAATAGCCACCACTGTCTCATTTTGCTTACTGCTAATATGGAATATTTTTTCCCTCTATCTTTTCACTGTCACCTTATGCAAGTCCTTAGATCAAAAAGTGAATCTCTTATAGATGGCATTGAGTTGGATGTTGTTTGTTAAAACACTTTGTCCATTTTGCCCATTAATGTATTTTGATTGGGATGTTATACCTATTTACATCTGAAATTATTACTAGTAAGGAAGCACTTTCTTTCTCAATTATAATTTTTTCTGTATGTCCTATAGCTTATTTTACTGCTCTTTTCCTCTAATACTAAACTTTTTTTGTATTTAAATGATTTTTGGAGTGATACATTTTGATGGTATTTTCATTTATTTTTGTCTGTTTTCTAAAGATATTTTATTTGTGGTTATCATTGGGACTTAATAGTATATTATAAACTTACTTTGTGTTTAAAAGCAAAAAATGAGCCTTTAAGTAAGCCATGTGTCCCTGCATGCTTTTTTTATTCTTTGAAAAATTGAGCATTAAAATAAAACTTTTAAAAAGCCATCTCTTAGTCTTTGCAGATTTGTGTGGGATACCTTCACTAAATAGAGAGCCTTTGAACTGTGCAATCAGTCCAGGGCAAATGCTACAATCTTTTCAGTCTTTTTTGGACACATGTCTTGCCTAGGCCTATGTGTGTAGTTTTTCATGTTTCTTCATTTTTAATGGTATGCTTTTAAATAAATTAATTTCCCAAAGAGTTTCACACTAGCTTCTTGGGGCCTTAGATATTCTATTGCATTCCTCTATCTTTAATCTCTTGCCACCAGGCATCCACAGGACTGCAGTCCCCCCTGCATTTTTCAAATGTCTTCATTCATGGCTTCAGTACTGAGATCTAAAGTGTGCTGCTATTCCTTTTCTGAGCTTCAAGACAGGCAAAACAGAGACCCAGTCACTCAGGGAGTCTACAAACAGGCCACGATTTCATGAACAATTTCTACTCTGCTTCTTTTGTCCAATGGTTGTAGCTGGAAATTGGGCTGCCTCCTCATAACTTTATCCTACCAGGGAAGGGATGAGCAAAGGTTAGTAAATAAAATACAGCATTTCTTATTGTTTTTAATGTGACTTTTTCTTAATTGGGTGATTTATTAGTTACTGCAGATCTTTGACTGTTTTACTGTGTTCCTTTACATTTATTTTAGTTTGTCTTTACCTATTTGTTTGATATTTCCATGAGAAAATGAGTGCCTGGAACTTCCTAGTATACCAAATTTTAAAAACTATTAAAAAATAATAATTTCATTATTATGATTAGGGTCTCCAAATTAGTTATCTAAAAACTTGGTCTCCTGATTCTGGTCCCCTCATTATCCTGCCTCTGTATGTTTATCTTTAGAGAAAAATCACTACTTATTCTATGGTTTCAGTTTTCTCTTCCTATGTTGAGGAGATGAACAAATGGAGAGGTATCTTGGTAACATTTTACCAGCACATTAAATATTTTTCAGTGTGTTTGCCGTCAGGTCTGGAGGCAGATAATTAATCTCTCTAGTTCTGAAACTGACAGAAGAACTATTAAATGATATTAGGATATTATTTATGTGGTTTAAATTTTGGGCCCTTTTAAATTACACTATGGAGATTCTTCTATTACTCAGGAATTTCTCCTAGATAGGCTTACATTTAACCCTGTCCATAGCAATGTCATATATCTTCAGCTCTAAGTGAAGAACCTCCTGGAGTCTCAAAGATGCAGACCCATTTTCATTTGACTTTGAAGGAAAAACTATGTCTATAGAGTGAGAATTTTAGTTTCCTTGAATTAATCATTTGCATATAAATTGAAACTCCATATTGTTGGTCAAGGCTTAGAAAATGTTATGTTGGAGCTAGGCAGGAATTCCAGACCCCCCAATGACACAGAAAAGAGACAGTGAAGGAACAATTATCTGAGAGGTGTGCGACAAAATAAATGTTCTAAGACGCAATATTACAAAGCTGGTACCTGAAGAGACTTGAAGATTGATTACTAGAGCAGAAAATAAGCTCAGTATTCCCCAAGCCCCAAACCTGTACCAAAGTAGGGAAAGCAGGGAGAGAGAGAGAGAGAGAGAGAGAGAGAGAGAGAGAGAGAGAGTAGGAGAGAGCGAGAACAGAAAATCTCATCCTATTAACAACATTTGGAAAGAAAGGTAGAAAAAGTGTGATGGGCATATCTGTGTCCTTGAAGAAGATCAAGCAGCATAAAGCCAAATCATGAGCCTTGTCAGACACTGCAGCCATTTTGGGGAGTCAACAGTTGACCAATTACCCTTTAAATCAACACAGCATCTCCCCACCTCTAGACAGCAACAGATTTAACCCAGAGCACCCCTACAGTAGGTTCTCTTAAGAATCCAGTTAGATGGGCTGGGGATGTGGCTCAAGTGGTAGCGTGCTCGCCTGGCATGCGTGCTGCCATGCATGCTGCCATGCGTGCTGCCATGCGTGCGGCCCGGGTTCGATCCTCAGCACCACATACAAACAAAGATGTTGTGTCTGCTAAAAACTAAAAAATAAATATTAAAATTTTCTCTCTCTCTCTCTCTCTCTCTCTCTCTCTCTCTCTTAAAAAAAAAAGAATCCAGTTAGAAAGAACTTGTAGAGAGATTGCTACTAGTCAAAGTCACTGAAACCCCCTTCCCCTCACTGCAAACAAGTGGAACAGGGTGGAGCATCCCACCTGCCCAACCCAGCGCTCTGTACAGCCACTGCTAAGCCCAGGCAGAAACAGAGCAGATGCCTGCAGTTCAAGGTGGTGGAAGTGAGAACTAAGATCTGACAGCAAGGCAGTTTTGGCTCCCAGCAGAGGAAAGGGGAGTCATTAGAACCACTGCCATCTCCCACTGACACAGGGGCAGCACACAGCATGAAGTGCATCCTAAGAAGCCTAGAGGGACTGTCCCCTTGATTATGACCACAGTCTGCATAGGGACAACCAGAGAGAAGTTGCCTGAATATTCAGCAACACAGAGGGACAATTCCTCAAATCATGGCATCAGCTGGCAGAAGGTCACGAAAAGTAGGTTCCTGAATCCCCAGGAAACTAAATGGGATTGTCACCAGTTTGTCATAAAAAGGAGTGGGAAGTGAGTCAAGGCAGAAATTTGCCTGGGTCCAAGGCAATGGATAGCAATATCCCCTATGCTGATTCATCTCCCATTCTGACCCAGCTCCCAAAATGACCCTAGGTCACAACTGCTGAGTGATAGAGCACTATTTGGATACTGAATGAACCCTGCCTCAGTCATAGTCAGAAGAAGGCATTGGCCCCTCCATTCATAACCTGGGGCAGTGGAAACTAGAACATTGGTGAACCAGCTAAATCTCTTTACTCAGTCGTAATGATAGTACTTCAGTGAGCTGAGTAGGTCAGGGACAATGTTTCTGTATCACAGATCACCTATAGAGAATACACAACCACAGGACCTGTGCTTATAGATAGCCACCAGACTACACAACTATGAAAAGGACTCTGTAGAAGGGAGCAGGTGCATGGTGACTCACAGCAACCACAGTGACAACCCAAAGCCTGCACCCTGAAACTCTGCATACAATAGAAACAATCACCAGACAAAATACCACACCCTTTAGGCAGTCACCATAGACTCCAGAGCTGACAAACCAGAACCACTTGGTGGGAGGTCCATAGCAGGGGAATGACTCTTGTGTCCCAGCACCTCTGGAGACATCCACAAAGAATCCTGAACATATTCTAAATGTCCCAAATACTTATGAAACTCAAACCAAGATCTTTTTTTTTTATTGATTGTTCAAAACATTACAGAGCTCAAGACATATGATCTTTCATACATTCGACTCAATTGGGTTTTGAACTCCCCAAATACATAATACAGACTCACTTCTGTTACATACTCACAGTTTTACATAATGGCATATTAGTGACTGTTGTATTCTGCTACCTTTCCTATCCCCTACTATCCCCCCTCCCCTCCCCTCCCCTCCCATCTTCCCTCTCTACCTCCTCTGCTGTTGTTCAATTCTCTCCCCTTTTTTCCCCCCACCCCCTTGCCCCTCATAACCTCTTATAATTTTGTGTATCACTGAAGGTCTCCTACCATTTCCATATGTTTTCCCTTCTCTCTTCCTTTCTCTCCCCCCATTCGTCTTAGTTTACTGGTAGTCTTTTCCTCATGCTCTTCCTTCCTGTTCTATTCTTAGTGGCTCTCTTTATATCAAAGAAGAGGGGTCGGGCTCCAAATTCCTTAATAGAACGCCCGTAGCCCAAGAGTTAATAACAAGAATAAACAAATGGGACCTACTTAAACTAAAAAGTTTTTTCTCAGCAAGCCAAACCAAGATCTAACAAGAATTTTCTTCACTTTGGCATGATTTACTATAAATAACTCTAACATCATATTTAATAGTGTGTGTGTATGTGTGTGTGTATATATATATATATATATATATATATATATATATCCTTTATCTTGATCTTGATGGCTAGTTGTTGTCCCAGTCACTAACATTGTATCTTCAACCTATTTGAATGTATTTCTTATAATGGTTTAAATAATTAATTGGAATCATTCTCCTTATCTTCTCTTCCTAGCCCTAGTTTATACTTGCTCCTCTTAAAATGTATTCTCCTCACATTATTTACTACTACCTCAAATACCTCCAAATCCACCTTTTTCTCTTTTTTACTTGGTGTCTATTATCAACTAAAAGTGGATCAAAGACATAGGAATGAGACCTGAAACCACTGGAAGAAAATGCAGGCCCAATACTCTAACATGTTGGCACAAGAACTGTCTTCCTTTTTAAAAGTTTTTAAAATTTGTTTTAATTAGTTACACATGAGAGTACAATGACCTTCACATATCATACATTTGGATCAGATGGGATATAATTTCTCATTTTTCTGAGTGTACAGGTTGCAGAAGCACATTGGTCATGCAGTCACATATATACACATAGCAATAATAATGTCTATTTCATTCTACTATAGAACTGTTTTCCTTAACAATATTCCTAACATGCAAGAAATAAAACCAAAAATCAATAAGTGGAATGACATCAAATTAAAAAATTTCTGCACATCAAAGGAAACAACTGTTGATCAATGACACCATATTTATAGTCATTACATATAAATTACCATAGTACTTTGCTGAGGACATTTTATTTAAAATTAAACATATGTGAATCAAAATTACTGGACTATATTTCTTTTCCTTGTCTCAGAAGAAAAGAGATAAAGAATATACACATTATAAGCAAGTTTAACTCCAAACATGTTTGCTTCTCTTCCCTTATCTTTTTACTGGGAAGACTATTCTTTACATTCATTCAATAATTTCCCATATAGGCAAAATGGACTAATTATATAATCTGAGAGATGATGTCTATTAAAACTAGTGCTTTATTTTAAGTGATTTTTTTACTTCAAATGACATTTACAGCTTGTTTTAAGTGACCTTCACATTTGTAATATGTTCTGGAAAGTATTAAGGGACTTGGAAGAGAAATTGCTTTCAGCATTTTTACTGAGTGGATTACACATCTATCTCCAATTGAGACTTCAACAATTCATCATGTTTTTCAACAAAATTTAGAAATGCTAATTTGAAAGTTTTCTGAAGATGATTTTCAGCCTTCTAGAAATCGGTAATAATGGAAAACATCAAATTTGAATAATCATTCTTATTATCAGGGGGAAATATAAGTATAATACATTTTTTTTCTGGTAACATCTATACTTGAGTAGCTGAAAGACTGTGTTTTTGAGATAAGCAGATATTTGTGTGTGTGTGTGTGTTGCCATAAAAAATCTGTATAGAGCAAAATTTGAGATAAATAGCCAAAAAGAAAACTTCTAAACAACTCCAAAAGAGCTTGATAAGTCTCTTCACTACTTTACATTCATTCAATATTTTTTACTGAGTATCTTCTCTGTACAGATACTATGCCAGATGGAAGGATACAAAATGTACAAAAATTATCCTTGTGGCTTTACATTGTATTGGAAAAATATATACAAATTCTTAAACTGCTATTACTTATGTTGTTTCTAGGTTGTTTAGGAATATGTAACTAATAACCAGTAATTTAAAAATCAAATATCAAAATCACAAGAAAGACAAATGTGCTCCATCAGTAAAATTATTTAATATTGGTATAGAAATTTCAGTGAATGTAATAACAAATATTCACATAGAAAACCTAAAAGATTCCACATTAAAAATTTTAGAATTAATGAGAGTTTAATAAAATGCCTGTATACACAATGAATGGGCAGACTCAACAAGCTTTCCTATATTCTGATAATAAAGTGAGAATATATAGAAGGAAAATAAAGACCCTCTTACAATGGGAATATAATATACAAAATACCCAGGAACAAACAATAGAAACTTGGCTGAACAAAATTACAAAACTTTACTGGAGAGATACAAGGTTTACGTAAATTTAAGTAGAATAACATGTTCTTGGGTAAGAAGACTAAATACTGTAAACATGCCAAGATTTCTAAAACTCAGATGTAAGTTCACTATAATTCATATTGTAATCCCAACAGGATTTTGGAAACTTGAGAAAATAATTTTAACATTCATCTGGAAGTTTTTAAACATGAGACAGCCAAAAAGTTTTTGAACAAGAAGTAGAGAAGATACTTTCTTATACAAAAATGTATCAAAAAACGTTTTCAAAAACAGGGTCATGCTGGAATAGGAAAATGTAGGAATGAAAAAAGATTAGAAAACTCAGAATAAAGATGCACATTCAAGTAGAAAATTGAAAAGACACAAAAAAGAAGAAAAATAGTTTACAAAACATGATAATAATGTCTAACTTAATAAGTAATAAGAAATGCAAATCAAGGTGTTATATATATGTATGTGTGTGTGTATATATATATATAGATATATATACATATATCTATATATATATATTTGAGAGAGAGAGAGAATTTTTTAATATTTGTTTTTTAGTTTTCGGCGGACACAACATCTTTGTTTGTATGTGGTGCTGAGGATCGAACCCAGGCCGCACGCATGCCAGGCGAGCGCGCTACCGCTGAGCCACATCCCCAGCTCATATGTGTATATATATATTTGACAAAGATTTTTATTGCTTCTTTTTGTTATACATGACCATAGGATTCATTTTGACATAAGCATAAAATCCTGGAATTTAATTTGTTTTAATTCAGTCTCCAGTACTCCCCCTTCCCCTCCCTTCCTCCCACTTCTTTCCCCCTTCTCTTTCCAATACTGATCATTCTGCTATTATAGATTTTTTCACTAATGTCTTGTGGATGTACATGATGGTGACATTCACTTTGTCATTCATATATGTACATGAAAAGTTAGATCAGATTCATTACACTGTCTTTCCCTATCCCAAACCGCTTCCCTTCTCTTCATTCCTCTTTTTTCTTCTCCACTGATATTGCTTCTATTCTTTTTTTTTTACTTCCTCTTACTTTGGATTAGGTTACATATATCAGAGAAAACATTCAACCTTTAACTTTTTAAAAATAAAAATCTTCTGTGATGGTGACCATCTATATTCATTCTGCTAAAAGAAATGTAATTCATAAATATTCTTTTTTATTGTGGACTTAATTTTATTATTTTAATATCTTTATTAACACATATTGACTGTACACATTAATGGGATTCACTGTAATATCTCTGTATATACATACAGCATCCATTGATCCTTCTTCTACCTTTGCCCTCCCTCCCCTATTACTGTAAAAGTGCAAGTTCTTAGAAATCATCATTTACTTTCAGGTTGACATTTTTTTGGTTTCTTTAATTCCACATATGACTGAGAATTCCACATATGATGTCTTTTTGGATTTTTTTAGCACCATGTGTTCCAGTTTCATCCACTTTGCTGCAAATTACAGAAGCTTATTCTTCTTTATGTTGGAATAATACCCCATTTATATATATATATATATATAATCTTTATTTTATTCATCTGTTGTTAGACACCTAGCCCTAGGTTATACTTGCTGTGGTGATTTCATATCTTACATATTGTGAATAGTTCTAGAATAAAAGTGGATATGCAACTATCTCTTTTATATGCTGACTTCATTTTCTTAGAATATACACCCAGGTAGCTTGACATGGTAGTTGTATTTTTAGATCTTTGAGGAATCTTCATACTTCCATACTGTTTCCCATAGTGGCGGTACTAATTTCATTCCCATCAATAGCATACAAGGGTTCTTTTTCTCCAGTCTTCATCAGCATTTGTTTTTTTTTTCTCTCTCTAATCCCCTCTCCTGCTTTCTTTATCTCTCACATTTTGATAATTTTTATTCTAATTGTGGTGAGATAGTATCTAACTGTAATTTTGATTTGCATTTTCCTAATGGTCAATGATATTGTGCATTTTCTTCATATATTATTTACCATTTGTATTTCTCCCTTTGAGAAGTGTCTGTTCAGATTATTTGCTACTTTAGAATTGGATTACTTGTTTTATTGTTAAGTTTTTGATCTCTTTAAATATTCTGAAATATTCTGAATATTAACTTGCTCTCACGTGAATAGCTGAAAAAGATTTTCTCCTATTCTGTAGATTGTCTCTTCATTTTGTTGATCATTTCTTTTACTGTGCAGAAGATTTTTAGTTTGATGCAATCCCATTTGGCATATTTTTAGTTTGTTTCCTGTGCTTGTAGAGTCCTATCCAGAAAGTCATTGCCTACACCAATAGCTTAAAGTGCTTCCCCTTTGCTTCCCTGTAGTATTTTATAAATTTAAGGTTTGATATTTAGTTCTTTGATCCATTTTATTTGATAGTTGTACAGGGTAAGAGATAGAGGTGAAGATTCAATCTTCTGGATATGGATTTCCAGTTTTCCCAGCACTGTTTTTGAAGAGGCTGTCTTTTCTTCAATGTATGTTTTTGGCACCTTTGTCAAGAATCAGATGGCTGAAGATGCATAGATTTATTTCTGGGTTATCTGTTCTATTGTATTGTTCTATGTGTCTATTTTTTTTACCTTATACCATGCTTTTTGATACTATTGCTCTATAGTATGTCCCCATATCGGGTATTGTGATGCTTCCAGGTTTGCCATTATTGCTCAAGTTTCCTTTGGCTATTTGGAATCTTTTGTACTTCTATATGAATTTTCAGATTGTTTTTTCTAGTTCTGTGAAGAATGTCATTGACATTTTGATGGGGATTGCATTGAATCTGTAGAATGCTTTGGGAAAAATGAATGCTTTAACAGTATTAATTTTTTTCAGTCCATGAACAGGGAAGTACTTTTATCTTTCCATTCTATGAAATAGTTTAAGAAGCACTGGTGTAAGTTTTTCCTTAAAAATCATTTGTTCCTTTCAAAAGCCTTTTGATTCTTTCTTTATTGGGAGGCATTTTATTCCTGATTATAAATTAGGTAACTTTTAGTCACTGTGACAAATTACCTGAGAAATACATCTTGAAAGAGGAAAGATTTATTTTTTAAAATCATGGTTCCAGAAGTTGCAGAACATTTTCAATGGGCTCCATTGTGTCTGGGTCTCTATTAAGACAGAACACTATGGTAGAATGGTATGATAGAGCAAAGCTGTTTACTTTAGGATAGCTGAGAAGGAGAGAGAAGAAGGAGGAGAAGAATGAAGGTGGGGAAGAGCAGGAGGTAGAAGAAGAGGAGGAGGAGGAGGAGGAGGAGGAGGAGAAGGAGGAGGAGGAGGAGGAGAAGGAGAAGAAGAAAGAAAGAAAGGAAGAAAGAAAGAAAGAAAGAAAGAAAGAAAGAAAGAAAGAAAGAAAGAAAGAAAGAGAAAGAAAGAAAGAAAGAAAGAGAAAGAAAGAAAGAAAGAAAGAAAGAAAGAAAGAAAGAAAGAAAGAAAGAAAGAAAGAAGAAGAGGAGGAGAAGGAAAAGGAAGAGAAGGAGGAGTAGGAGGAGGATGAGGAGACAACAAGATATAGTCCCTAAGGGCATGTCCCTAAGGACCCAGTCCCTTCAACTGCCTACAGTTTCCATGACCTTCCCATAGTTCATTCAACTATGAAGATATTAATGGATTAATCCACTGATAAGATTAGAACCCTGATGATCCTATCATTTCCCAAAGCTCCACCTCTCATTACTGCATCAGTAACAAAGTCTTCAACACATGAGCCTTTGCAGGACATTCCAGATCCAAACTACATCACTGAATTGGTTTCATTACTTCGTATTGGTTAATTCAGGGGTTTTATATCCTCTTGGTTCAATGTTGGTAAGTAAGATGTGTTCAAAAATTTGCTCATTTTCCCCTAAGTTTTCTAATGTGTTAGCATATAGTTTTATAAAATAGTACCTAATCGACTCATATTTTGTGATATCAATTTTGATATCTTCTTTTTCACTTTCTATTTTTTAAAATTTTCATTCTCTCTCTTTCTATGTTAGGATAACTAAAATTTGTCAGTCAGATCCTTTGTATTGCTTGTTTAACACTGTTTATTTATTTCTACTCTGATCTGTATTCTTTCTTTCTTTCTTCTAACTTTGAATTTTGTTTGTTCTCACTTTTCTAAGTGCCTGAGGTGAATCATCACATTGTTTATTTAGTCTTTCTATTTCTGTTTTTGTGAGAAAATCATTGTATAAACTTCTTAATTAGTACTGTTCTTGCTGTATCCTACAGTTTTAGTCATGTTTCCATTTGCATTTATTTCAAGGAATTTTTAAATTTCCCTTCTGAATTCCTCAGTTATGCAATATTTGTTCAGAAGTGTTTTTCAGTCACCACATATTTATATAATTTTTAAAGTTTCTCTTTTGGTTCACTTCTAGTGTCATTCCATTATGCTCAGAAAATATATAGGATAGATTTTCTCAATTTGATAAGATTAGTTTTGTTGCATAATAAATGGTTTATTCAAAAGAAAGTTCCATGCATTGATGAAAAATGTGTATTCTATCGCATGGATGTTCTGTAAATATTTGAGTCCATTTGAACTATAATAAAATTTAACTCTCATGTTTTGTTGTTAATTGTTTTGTCTATATAATCTATTATTTTGTGAGAATGGGCTGTTGAAATCCCCCACTATTATTGTATTGGAGCCTATCTCTCCTTTTAGGTCTAATAGTGTTTGTTTCATAAAATTGGACATTCTGCATTAGGTGCAAATAGATTTATAATCATTATACCTTCTTGTTGAATTGATCCCTTAGTCATTATGTAGTGACTTTGTTTTTCTTCTTCTTAATGTTTTGTCCAAAGGTCTATTTTGTCAGGTATAAGTATAGCTACTCCTTTTTGCTATCAGATTTCATTTACAATTTCCAAATTCCTCCATTTGCAATTTTACACTTTCGGTTTGCATGTGTTTTCATTGGTGAAGTACATTTCTTCTAGGCAGAATGTTGTTGGATCTCAATTTTTTAATCCTTTCAACCTGCCTGCATATTTTAGTGGAAAAATTAAGTTCATTTACATGAAAAGTTATTATTGAAAGGTATGGACTTACTCCTGTCATTTTGTGGATTTCTTTTAGTTGCTTTGAATATTCTTTGTTTCTTCCTCTCTAATTTATCTCTGTGGTTTGATAATTTATTGTACTGATAATGTTTGATTATTTTCTATTTATCTTTTCTATAGCCACTATACCACTGGAATTTATACTTTCACATGCTGTCATGATAGTTGTTATCTTTCTTTCACTTTTGGCTGTAGCACTTTAAGGGAGGTTTAAGGACCTCTTTTGTAAGGCTGATCTGGCCATGAATTCCCTCAGTTTTTGCTTATATTAGAAGTTATTTATTCCTTTCTCATTTCTGAAAGATAGTTTTTTTCTGGGTTAGCAATCTTGTTTGGCAGTTATTTTATTTTAGGTCTTGGAATATATCAGATCATTCCCTCCTGGCTTGTAGGGTTTCTGCTGCAAAATCTACTTTTAGTCTAATGCGGTTGCCCTTAACATGACTTCACACCTTTCTCTTAGAGATTTAAAAATTCTTCATCTTCTAGTTTTGATGGACTGATTATAATATGTCTTGGTAAGGTCTTCTGGTCATGTCTATTTAGGATTCTGTAAGCTTCCTGTACATGAATACCCACATCTTTCCCAAGATAAATGTTTTATGCTATTATTTCATTAAGTTTTCTACATTTGTAACCATTATTTTCTTCATTTTCAGTATGCCAATAATGGAGATGTTTCATATTTTAATGGTGTTCCAAAGATCTTGAATTCTCTCTTTGTTTTTTCTTCTGATTTTCTTTTTTTTCTGTCTACAATATTTTGAAGGACTTATCTTTAAGTTTTAATATTCTTTCTTCTGCTTGATCTTGTCTGTTTTTGAGGCTTTCAAGTGAAATTTTTATATGACTATTGAGCTTTCCATTTCCAATATTTTTGTTTGTTATTATTCAAAATATCTACTTCTTTATGAATTTCTCATTCATTTCTTACATTGTCTTCCTTATTTAATTTTTGAATTCTTTATCAGACATTCCATTTATTCCAGTATCTTTGAAATCAGTTATCAGATAGCTATGATCTTTTAGAGGTATCACATTACCTTGTTTTTTCATATTTCTTGTGTTGAGATTTGTACAACTGGTGAAATGGATATCTCTAACACTTTATGGAATGGGGGTATCATTTTTCATGTAATTTGAGTTTATTTCCAATAATTCACTATAGTGTAATCTCCCTGTAGCTTTTTTGGTTGTGATTATTGTGTTTGGGCACAGTGCATATTGAATCAGAATAGCAGAGACCCACTATCTCTATAGGTTACTCAAGAGTGGGAACACTATAGCAGTTCAGGCCAGTGTAGAATAGACAGAAGGGTATGAGGAGTGCACCCTGTGTGGCTGCTCCTACAATGAGAGTGGTAGCACCTATCAGGTGATAGGAGTTTCCTCAGTTGCTGTTGATATTATCTCTGTTATCTCTGGCAGTAGCTGCAACAGGAGTGATAAGGGGCCTGAAGCATTTTACCTCTGACTAGACAGTGGTATGGTACCTGGGCCACATGGGGAAAGGTGGTAGCAGGAATCAGGGCATTCCTTCTGTGTCACACTTTGTTTTGTGAGCAGTACATGATCAAACAAGATGGAGGTGTGAAAAGCAGTGAAACTTGTGTAGACATTGTGGCAACAGTAAGTGCCGTGTTCCTCTCTGTTGCTACTATGGGTAGGCCTACCCAGGAACATGATCTCAGAACCCCTCCAGTCATACATGCCTGGGGACAGGTTAAGTGGCAAAACTTTTTCTCACTCCAATTCTTTCAGATATATTGCCCACCAGGGATCAAGTTGGAGGGAGTTGTGATTGGAGCTGGAAAAATTCCTCTCAGTTAAAGTGCTCATGCAAGTAAGCAAGAGTGGAACATGTCTAATGATAGGTAATTTTTTTTCTTTGAACCTACTTAGATTCTGCATCCTAGGGACAGAGTGAAAGCCAGAGCCAAAGCATTGCTCAAGACTACCCGAGCATGCTACAAGATTCTTTCCCTGCCTTAGTGAAAGGTGCCTCTGCATGGCTCTGGGAAGAAGTGGCAGGAACCATGTGGGTAACTGCTTTCAGTCTTGGAATCAATGTGAAATGTCATGTGACTTGCCATACCTCTGATCTTGAAAGACAGGCTCTTTAATCCCCAGGATATTAAATGTATGCTCTTGGTTCTTTTCTGCATCACAATATTGGCCTCCTACAGTGAGTTTGTGACAGAGTCACTCTTCTCAGCCAAATTTGACTTTTGAGTCAGCTACCTACTGAGCTAGTGCAGTAGAATATCTGTGGTGTCCCACATATGGGAATATATCAGGGGTTTTGATCCCTTAGAGCAGTACAGATTTGGACCATGAGTGCTTTCCCAGTATGGCTTCTGGTCTATAGCACCATGGAAATTCACTGGAAGAGTATGTAAATTCCTTTTCCAAAGCCAGGCTATTGTGCAAATTTCAAGTTGCTTATCTAGTTATTTTGCAAGCCAGTAAGGGTTGTGCAACTTTCTAATAGTTAGGATTACCAGTATATGAACTGAGTTTGCTTGGGCTTTTTCACCTTTTCCCCACACAGAGGGGAGGCTCCACCTTTCCCAACTATGGCATCAGGGTGTCAGGTGCCAGGATATTTTGTTTCACCTACCATGCTGTTTATTCCAGTTTTCTGGATCCTACAATGTCTACATTTCTTTCTCCTATTGATTTCCAATGTTTTCCCATGATCACTCATCTCAAAATTCAGCTATATACCTGTTGCTTTGGTTCTTATTTGTGGAGGAGCAGGTGAGTTTATTTGCCTCTATTCAGCAATCTTTCCATCTTGCCAAATTTTCTTAAAAGCAGTTTAGCAAAATGTAACAGCTTTAAAATATTCAGATTCTAGAAATTCTACACCAGGAAACTATCCTAAAAGTATCCAGAGTTGGAGCTAAAGATGCACACCAGAAATGGCCATTTTTTGTTTATTTAAATAGTGAAAAAATGGGCAGGTATTGAAATGGCTATATATCAATGCTCAGGGAGTATTACCTAATCACCAAATAACATATGTTAGAGATTATGTAACAACATGGCCAAATGCTCAAATGCTTACTAAATATTATGTGACAAAACCAGCCTGCAAGTTTTATGATACAAATTCACTAAGTGTATCACACACACAGTAAGAGCATAAGGAGAAAATGCAGACAAACTTGAAGAAATGCATTATAAAGTTAAGAATGATAAACTTTGTATGATGGGATTTTGTAAGATTTTGTGTTCTAACTAGTAATCACGATCTTAGAATCCATCATCTGCTTTATAGATATCAGAATTTTTGCTATGTTTGCTTGAGTCTTTTTAAAAGAATAAAAGAACAAAACATTTAAAACCTACTTTTTAACCTTGAATTTACCCCAACATTCCCTTCCTAGGGATAATCACTATCCCAAAGTTAGTTTCCTTTATGTCCCAGTTTTAGTTTTTAATACATCATGTTTCCATAGACCACTTGCAGTATATTGTGTGATTAAATAAAAAAATTCACTTACATTTTTTTCTATTTGCCCTTTTGTAATATGCTTCCTTTTGCGTTTTAGATTTTTGTTTGAATTTGATTGTCCTCCACGTTCTTGGGAGGAAAAAAAAAACAATGCATGCAAAACTTTAAAAGGCCATGCAGATAATCCATTTTAGCACTGTAAAAAAACTATCAAGTAGAAATATTAACAAGCTTTTATTTTTTAAAAATTTTATTTGTTTTAATTAGTTACACATGACAGTACAATGACCTAGACATATACATTTGGATCAGATGGGATATAATTTCTCATTTTTCTGAGTGTACAGGTTGCAGAATCACATTGGTTATGCAGTCACGTATATATACACCGCAATAATAATGTCTGTTTCATTCTATTATCTTTCCTATCCCCCCTCCCCTCCCCTCCCATCACTTCTCTCTACCCAATCTAAGGTGAGCTATTCTTTTTTTCTCACATCTTCATACATGTATTTTATATAACAATGAGGGTCTCCTTCCATCTTCCATGCATTTCCCCTTCTCCTCTCTTTCCCTCCTACCCCTCTTCCCTATCTAGAGGTAATCTTCTTCCCATGCTCTTCCTCCTTACCCCATTTTGAGTCACCCCCCCTTATGCTTTTATCTTTCATGTTGTTTTGAGATGTGTCTGTATTGACTTTGTTCATTTATTTTATTGTTGAATAAAATAAAATTCCATTGTAGGAATAAAGCATAATTTATTATCATACGTATTATGGACACTTAGGTTGTATAAAGATTTATATTACAATGATGCAACAAAAAATTCACATGGAACATATATGAATCTTTGTCTAGAGCAGGGATGAAGAAGTGGAATTGTTGGGGTATGAGATAAGAATATTTTCAATTTTTGAAGATTTGCTAAATTACTTTCAAAGTAGTTTCAAACTATCCCAAGCTGTAGCATTTGAGGGAAACTGTTTCCCTACATTTCTACATAAATTTATGTTATCAGATTTAAAATTTTGGAAACTTTTTGAGAGTGAAAGATAATTTTACTTAAATTTATATTTCTTTGACTATAATGAGCTTGAAATTTTTTTTTTTGTACCAGGGATTGAATCCAGGGGTGCTTAACCACTTAGCCACATCCCCAGCCCATTTTACAAAACTTTTTATTTTTTATTTAGAGATAGAGCCTCACACTAAGTTTTTAAGGCCTTGCTAAGTTGCTGAGGCTGGCTTTGGACTTGTGATCCTCTGGTCTTGGCCTCCACAGCCACTGGGATTACAGGCATGCACCACCTAGTACATGGGCCTGGCTTGAACATCTTTTCATATGTTTGCTGGCCATTCCACTCAGCTCCTCTTGTGTGAATTTTACCATCTTTTAACATCTTTTATTATTCTTGGGGATCAAGAATAATAAAGAACTCACATTTAAAAAAAACAAAATAATTGTTTTTTTTTTTAATGTGAGTTCTTTATTATTTTTGATCCCCAACTTGGTTTTGGCTCATATGTGTCAGAAATGTCTTCTTCAAGGTGTACCTTCTAATTTAAACTTGTCTTTTGTCATACAGGAAAATTTAAATTGTTTCATACTTGAATTTTTGAAATTCTACTTTAGGACTTCAGCTTCAGTTTTTTTGTATGAGAAAGTCATTGACATTCCCAAGTCATAAAGATAGCCTTCTACATTTTATCTAAGAGTTTTATTTTTTCACATTTGTGGCTTTAATTCCACCTGAAATTGATTTTTTTTGTGGTGTAATGTAAGGATAAAATTTTATTTTTCTTTATATACATACTCAATTGTGATAGCCCTATTTATTTATTTATTTATTTGTTTGTTTAAATCTCCTTTTTACTGGTTCTTTTTAGTTATACATGACAGTAGAATTCATTTTTACATAATTATACAAGTATGAAATATATTTTATTTTAATTCAACCCCTAGTACCTCCTCATCCCCTTCTCTCAAAACTCTATTTCTAGGCTCCATTCAATATCATTAATACCTCCATTTTGCCAATATCATACTATTTTAATTACTATAGTCATATAATTACTATAGTCATATACTTTATTTCCTTTTAGAATTTACTTGGGATTACAGTGCAAAATATCCCCTGATGTGACTGGGGACTTAACATTTTTCTTTTAATTCTATAAAATTTATCTTTTTTATGAGGCTATGATTTTAGGTACACAATAACTTGGGATTATTATATATTACTGTTTTTGGAAGATTTAAAAAATGTTGTATCCTCTTTTCATTTCCTTATTAGTTTGGGTTCCCTAGAAGCAGAGCCTGAGTTGGAAATTTTTGTTCAAGTGATTTTTTTTGGGGGGGGGGAATGGCAGCTCTGAGGAGAATGGGAGTGAGAAAAAAAAGGATAAGATAAGAGGAAAACAGATAAGGAAGGGTATGATCTCAACCACAGACTTCAGCCTAACAACAAAGTGAAGCTCTGAAACTTGAATTATACCTGTAGTGCTGGTATTACCTTGAAGCATGAAGGTTGGATTTTGTACCCATCTGTCAATCATTGGCTGTGATCTGCCACTAAGCAGGATTGATGTGTAAGCTTTTGGGTTCAAGGTTCAGATGAAGGCAATTATTTGAGAAGGGGGCATCAGTGAGCTGTTAACAGACAGTACAGCTGATGAAGAATGAATACACCAGCCCGTTAAAGAAAATCTTATCTGAGTACTTTTAACATTCACTACGATCCCAATAGTGCATTGGTTTAAAGTCTCTTTTTTAAACAGTGCTTCTTAGTATTTCTTGAAATATCTTTAAGTTACTTGTTTTTAACCTTTCTATGCCATCATTTTTTAAAGCAGCATAACAACATTTTATTTTACTTTTCCTAATATGGAATCTATTTTAACAGGCAAGTTAAATCTGTTTACATTCATTTTGAGTAACAAACGGTTTTGGATTTATTCTACAATACTGTTTTGAATTTACCATAGTTTTTAAACATTTTATGTATTTAATGTTTACTCTTAAAATTAAAACATGAATACCTGACATAAATCTTAAGTGAATATTTTTATTCTTCCAAAGGATGTTAATCACTGATGCTTGTGGTCTGATATTTTAGTTCTGCTAATTTTTACCTGTGTTGAGATTTTTAAATTAAAATTTTATTGAAAAATGTATAGATTCTTTTGCAGTTGTAAGAAAGATAACAGAAAACTGTACCCTTTACATTGTTTCTCTCATGGTAACATCTTGAGAAACTCTAGCATAATATCATAAGCAGGATGTTGATATTAATACAGTCAAGACACAAAACACTTCCATCGTCAAACGAGTCTTTCTTGCTACCCCTTTATAAAATAATACAGTCCCTCAACCACATCCCTAAATTCTGACAACTTCAATCTGTTCTTCAATTGTGTAATTCTGTTATTTCAAGAATGTTACATAAAAGAAATTATATACTATGTAAATTTGTGAGATTGACTATTTCACTCAGCATAATTCTCTGGAGATTTATGTTGCAAAGACATAAATAATCAATTCCTTTTTATTACTAAGTAATACTCTCCATGGAATGAGTGTACCACAATTGGTTTAAATACACAGTCACACAGTCATTGGAAGATATTTGGGTTGTTTACAGTTTACTAGTGTCTTTATTTCACCATTCTGAGCAAACTGAAGAAAACTTACTTCCCTTTACTCTTTTTAAAATAGTGTTTTATATATATATATATATATATATATGTGTGTGTGTGTGTGTGTGTGTGTGTGTGTGTGTGTATTTACTTATTTTGCTCTTCTTTCTTTCTTTCTTTCTTGGTGTTCTAAGGTTCTTTCATAATTTACTTATCCCCCCCCCACAGAACTTCCTTTAACATTTTTTCTTTCTTCTTTCCTTCATTCCTTCCTTTTTTTGTACCAAGGATTGAACCCAGAGGCATTTTACCACTGAGCCACATCCTCAGTCCTTATTTTTAAATTTTGAGACTCACTAAATTGCTTACGGCCTCACTAAGTTGCTAAGGCTGGCTTTGAACTTGTGGTCTTCCAGTCTTAGCCTCCCCAGCTGCTGGGATTACAGGTGTGTGCCACCATGCCCAACTAGCTATTGTTTTAAATTAATTTTTTAAAAATATTTTTTAGATGTTGATGGATCTTTATTTTATTCATTTATTTATATATGGTGTTGAGAATCGAACCCAGTGCCTCACACATGCTAGGCAAGCACTCGAACTCTGAGCCACAACCCCAGCCCTTAAATTATTTTTACTAGCAATAAATTCTCTTAGTTTCATTTAATTTGAGAATGTCTTAATTTTCCTTTCATTCCTGAAGGTTACTTTTGTTATCTGTACATTTATGGGGTTGACAATTCTTTCAGCACTTGAAAACTATTGTCTCCATGGTTTATTTTTTTTAAGAGAGAGAGAGAGAGAGAAAGAGAGAGAGAGAGAGAGAGAGAGAGAATTTTTTTTTATATTTATTTTTTAGTTTTCTTTGTATGTGGTGCTGAGGATCGAACCCGGGCCGTAAGCATGCCAGGCGAGCACGCTACCGCTTGAGCCACTCCCCAGCCCCTCTCCATGGTTTCTGATGAGAAATCTGTCATTCCAATTTCCCCTCTATAGGGCAAAGTGTTGTTTCACTCTGCTTTCAATACTTTTTCATTGTCTTCAGTTTTCAATTTTTAAATTATGATATGTCTCAGTGTATATTTCTTTAAGTTTATCCTGTTTCAGGTGCACTAAACTTCTTGAATGTGTAAATTTGTTTTGGAGGGAAGTTTTGAGGAATTTGCTACCATAATTTCTTGGAAGACTTTTTCATCTTTGAAACTCCAATTAGATTTTTCTAAAAGGTACTTCATTGTTAAAGTTGATGTCAGAGCAGCTCCTTATTTTTCTATCAAGTTAGCAAGTTCGGAATCACATACTAAGGCTATAAAGACAGTAGGTAAAAATCTAACACATAAGGCCTCTCATTCTACACAAATTGTCTGACGTGTATATCTGCCTTCTTCTAAACAATAGTACCCTGATTATCATACTAGCTACCAAATTGGTCTTCTTAGTTCCAACCTTGCCCTCTTAGAGTGTATCCTTTTCATAACAGTCAAGTCATCTTTTAAAGTTAAATCAGATCATTATCTGCTCAGAATGTCCCAAAAGCTTTCTATTCAGCTCTGATTACCACATTCTGCAAGGTCTTCCATGGTCGTATCTAGCTGATCTCTCTGACTTCAGCTCATACTCTCCTTGCTCACACCAGCCACACAACCTTCTTACTATTCCTCAAATATGCCAAGCATCTTCTCACCTCACAGAATTCACACCTGACTAGAAAACTGCATTCTCCTATGGTTTGTGCTTTCACTTCCTTCAGATCTTTCCCCAAATGTCATCACCTTCTACAACCACTATTTAAATAAAAGCTCATTACCTTCTGATTCTTTGTTCCCCTGAATCTGCTTTCCTTTTCTTCATGGCACTTATAATCATCTAACATATCATATGATAATTTGCTTTAAAACAAATCTTTCTAAAAAATAACAAATACTGTCAAAGATGTAGAGAAAGGGAAACTATTATCTACTCTCGGTGGGAATGTAAATTAGTACAGTTATCCTGGAAGAGTATAGAGCTTCCCTCCAAATGAAAAATGATCACTTTATGATCTAGTAATCCCACTACTGTGTATATAGCCAAAGGAAATAAAATCAATGTGTCAAAGAGGTAATTGTACTCCTATGGTTATTACAGTGCTATTGACAATAGCCAAGTTAAAGAATCAAACTAAATGTCTATTAATGGATGAATGAATAAAGAAAATGTGGACACACACATATCATGGAGTACTATACATACTATTTAGCCATAACAATGAATGGAATTCTGTCACAACAAGAATGAATTTGAAGGACATTATGTAAAATAAGACTTACATAGAAGAATAAATATTGTGTGATCTCAGGTAGAATCTAAAAATGTTGATTCCTATAGCAGTTGAGAGTAGAATAGTGGTAACCAGAGGCTGGGGATGAATGGGAAAGATTGGTCAACCAGAACACAGACAAAAGGAATAAGTGCTGGTGTGCTATTACATAGTAGGGTGACTATAGTTAATAAGAATATATTATATACTTGAAAACAGCCAGAAGAGAGGATTTTTGAATGCTCTTACCACAAAGAAATGATAAATATTTGAGGTGATGGAAATGTTAACTACCTTAATTTTATTATTATACAATGTATATATCTATCAAAGCATACTCTATGTCCCATAAACATACAATTATTATGTCAGTTAAAAATAGAAATTTTAAAGTCAAAATAAAAAATAAACTCCAATTACACTGATGTTGACTCTTTCCTTATACCCCCTGCACTTTGAGTCTCAGTTCTTTTTTGTTTGTTTCTGTCTAATTTCTCTCTGTTGTTCAGTCTGTTGAATTTCTTTTTTTAAGAGAGAGAGAGAGAGAGAGAGAGAGAGAGAGAGAGAGAGAATTTTAATATCTATTTTTAGTTTTCGGCGGACACATCTTCGTTTGTATGTGGTGCTGAGGATCGAACCCGGGCCGCACGCATGCCAGGCGAGCACATTACTGCTTGAGTCACATCCCCAGCCCCTGTTTAATTTCTATTCAATCTTTCTAACAACTGATTTTCCTCTATTCTCTTCATTCTGTTTTGAAGTCCATCCACTAAGCTTTTGACTTTAGTTATTACTTCTGAGTTCTAAAATATCCATTTGATTCTTCTTGTGTTCTATTTCTTTGCTAAGACTTCTACTTCCTTGCTGAAGCTTTCTAATCGCTCATTTTTAGCATGGATGCTTTAAAATCTTTGTCAGATTATTCTAGTATTTCTGTCTCAGCACTGGCAGCTGTTGATGTCTTTTTACCTTCATTTTAAGATCTTCATGGTGGGGGCTGTGGCTGTGGCTCAGTGGTAGGGCATCCACCATGCATGTGTGAGGCCCTAGGTTCCATCCTCAGTACCACATAAAAACAAATAAAGATATTGTGTCCATCTACAACTAAAAAAAATGTTTAATAAAAGATCTTCATGGTGGTTACTATGATGATGATTTTTCTATTAAAACCTGAAAATTCTCATTGAAAAATGGATCTTATTTATACCTTTGATTATTTCATGGATTTTCTATTTTCTTTGACACTGTTCTGGCAGGAGAAGAGGGGCTGCTGCCTCATTACAGTCTGGTATAGTAAAAGTCAGGGTTCCCCACTTGGCTTCCATTGTTACCTGAGTATTGAGGAGTTTTTATTATTCTTTTTGTGTGAAAGTTGCCTTCCATCTCCTCTATGTCGTCTTCATTGACACCATAGTGAGAGATGTCTTCTCTTATTTCTAGGTAGTAGTAAAAGTCCTGTCTGTCCACTACACCTTCCCTGACCTAATCGTTAAAAAGAAGTGGGTGCAGTACTTCATTAGTGTTGGGTGGGAATAAAACCATACACCCCATGGCTATACTGATGCTATATGGTTATGATTTGGTACCAGGTGATGGATATGAGACTCTTTGTTCTCTACTTAGCTTTCTCTGAAACCACCCAATTGTGATCACGGGAGAGCCTTTTTATACTTTTGTGAAGGTGGATGCTTAGGCTACCCACTTGGCCTTTTTGGTAATGTTTAGGGGTCAGGCCACAAAGTTTTCTGTGATATCTGAGTGGAACTGACTGGTTATTATCTAAACTTTTTCTGTGTTACTAAAGTTCCTGTCCTGATCCTTTAGATCATGTAAGCTTTTGTTGAAACTTTTTTGTTTGTTTTTCCCTGCACCTATTGTCATTTATGGGTTGAGTCTGGGATGGACATATTCAGGGAACTCACCAATATATCATTTCTTGGTTCCAAAGGTCCATATTTGGGCTGATTTCTTCTCCACATTACAGTCTTTTATGTTGTTTTATATATAGTAACCAACATTTTCAGTTTCACTTAGCAGAAGGAATAGGAAAAATAGGAAGTGGAAGTCCCAGGTTGTTTTTAGATTCCTATAAAATACTCACAAGCAATGCCTCATAACTGTTACTCACATATGTACCTATTTCTTTGCTTAGGATTGCCTTTTGCATTTCCACTGCTTCCTTCAAATTCAGTCTCTTTCTTATTGTAGTATAATATTGAGTCATGCTTTCAGTGAACATTCATTAGTGGCAAGTTCCTTTAGTGTTTATCTGAAATTTTCTTTTGTCACATTCATTCTTGAGTATTTCTGGGTATATAATCCTAGGTGAACAGTTATTTTTACCTAGCTGTTAAATAATATATATCCAGTTGCTGTTATCTTGTGTTGTTGATATGAAACCGGCCTTTAGTGTGATTCTGATTTCTTTGGAGGTAACATTTCTTTTCTTATATTTATTTTAAATAGTTTTCTTTGCATTTGATAGTCTATAGTTTTCCCATTTTGTTTCCATGTATGAATTTAATTTTCTTTATTTTGTTTACATCTGTACTCTTTCAATCTTGGAATTCATATCTGCCTTAAGTTCTGTATAGTCACCCTGTATTTTTTACATTTTTCTTTGAATTTTTATATTCTCTTCTTTTGGAATGCTTTTTAGATGTATGTTACATCTTCTCCCATTCACATTTCTCTGTCTCTTAATCTTTTTAATATTTTCTAGTTGAGTCTTGCATCAATTGAATTTTTAAATTCAGTGACACTATTCATATTCCCAGAATTTTATTCAATCTTTGTAATTATTTTCTTCATTTCCCCCACTGTGTTTTGTATTTCCTTTTATTCTGTTATTCAGATTAAATCCATTTATTTTTACTTTGGAGATCTCAAAAGATGCAACTGATTATTGCACCTTCAGAATTTCTCAAGGGTAGTCTACATATATGTGATCTGTGTAATTTTTTTTGTATGACTACATACACACGATTTCCTTTTCTCCCCTTCCCTTCCCTTTCCTTTTCTTTCCTTTTTCTTCTCCTCTATTTTTCTTATCTTTTTAAAGTCCCTAGTATCCTGGTTTGTAACATTGTCCCTAAAGAATAAATTTTCCACTTACTTATTCTAGAGGCACTGGGGATTGCATATATCAGGAAGCAGTTTTCAGTGTTAAGTTTACCTTGCATTTCTGTACCCTATGTGTAATATAAATTCAGATCTTATAAGGGTAATTTATTGCAAGATTGTTTTTATTTCTCACTGCCAGGCAGGGGCTTGTTTCCCTGAAGCTTCCCTGGGATTTGGGCAGAGATATTTTTCCCATAGTCTTCTATTCCCAGAGTGCAGCTTATTCATACTTCTGGCTCTGTTGACAGTTATACGCCTTACACAGGTACAAGGTCATGATTCCTTTCCCTGCAAAAGCTTTGATAGACTAACCCACAACAGCCAAGGCCTATGACCAGTTCAAATTGTTCTTAGGTCACCGCAGTACTAGCTAATGTACTTATCACTCCAACTTTGACTTCCTTCTATACTTCTGGCATCTGAGAATTTTGCTTTCAGGATTCCTTAAGATTATCAATACAGTTATATTTCATTCAGCATTTCTATGACTTTAAAGCAGAGTTCAGGGTTAGATTAGTTTGATATGTTAATGGAACTATTACATAAATTACTTCTGTAATTTAAAAGGCTATTGTTCTTATGTGTTTCAGATAACACTGATTCCATGTAACATTCTAAAAATGTGGTTGATAGGTTTTTCTATTGGTTTAAATTATTATTATATTTGAAAATGTATTTGGTTTAGCATTTTCACAGGAAAAATGACTCCTTCTAACTCTGTCTCAAGAATATAAACATACAGGTATATGATCAATCACAAAATGTTATAAAATAAACTTTCTGACTTTTAAAGAACTAATATTTTTGTTAGTATAGAACATATTTGACTACACTTTTCATATTTTTTCAACAATGGATAAATGCATGTTTACCTTTGTTTGGTCGAAATAATCTATTTTTTCTCAGCATCATTTTCCAAATTTATATAATATATTTACTGTGTTTAGACCTATTTTAGTTAAAATTATGTCTGATGATTTCTGAGGTTGTTCACTTGCAATTAGTGGCCAAAAGACCTAAATTTATTGGAGAGGCATACTAAGAACAGTCAAAAGTTAAGGAAATCAAAGAAGTGAGCTAATATAATGAGCAACTAGGCAAAATGACCAGGGAAGTTCACAGGCAGAGGGGAGAGATCCATTATGGATAATTAGCTCATCAAAATTTTAGGATGAACTAAATGAGATGAAATGAAAACTTCTCAGTGAAAATTTTATTTAGGTGCTAGGATAAAGATCATAGCCTACTATATTTCTTTTGTTTGAAAACATAGTCTCTACAAAATGCTAGACCATGCCTTGGATACATAAATTCTATAGGCATGGCTAGTTCAATATTTTTGCATGAAAGCCTGCTCCGGGCAGGAGAGGTTAAATTGGTCCAAATGAAATCTTGCTCTGGTCACGAGAGGTTAAATTAGGCCCAAAGAAACATCTGGTAAAAGCCCTGAAACAACTCACATCATAAATTTGAAATGAACTGCTATCCTCTATTTTCCATATTAATCTTCGTCTTGCAATCATTGGAGGATAGACTGAATGTGAAAATAGTGTTTTTAAACACGAAGATTTTTACTTAGGAGAAAAATCGTTTCAACTAAATTGAAGTTTATTCAATTGAAAAATATTCCTACTTATGAGTATTACTGAAATTTATGTTTTAAGATGCTTGTTCCTATTTTGCTTTATTTATTCAGCTTTAGGAAATGACTGGCTGATTGAATACAGAGAAATGAGAACTGTACTATGAAATGAGCTAGACTTTCCCTTCCCATCACATGTTATTTACTTCTTGGTCTCTTTCAGTCCTAAAGCTGATAAATGGGACTATTATTCTGGATTCTATTTTAATATCAGTCTATACAGTACATTGGACTTAAAATTCTGTTATTATTATTGTTCCTTAAATTTCACTCAAAATTATATTGTAATAAATCAGCACACATATTAAAATTCTCTTTAGAAAAGAGAAGGCAAAATTTAAAGACAAGCAATTAGTGAAGCTCTAAAAATTGCTAAGAAGGTCTAGTGAAATTTAATGCTGTATGAAAATACAGAGAACTCCAAAAAAGATTAAAAAACTATTATTTTGATGTTATTTACCTCAGTTGATGTATGTATTTTGAATTCTCATTGATATATTTTTGAACAAACTCTAAGGTTTAGAGATTTATTTGAATATGAAATTTTAATTTTTCTTTAGCAGAATTTTGTGCACCTGCAATTATGGGTATATATTACTATAAAACAAATTGACAATTTCCCCTTTCCCCTAGAATCCATTGCATCTGCCTGATAGTTAAATTTTAAAAATCCTAAAGGACATAAAAGATTTTATAGCCTATCTATGACTATGTTATCAGAGAGGTGGTAATATTGGAGAAAAAGCATAGATTTATATAATCATAAAATTAGTATTCAAATAATCTTTATTGAAACTACAGACTTTGTAACCTCATATTATCTACCATCACAGAACTCAGTTTTCTCATCCAGAAAGTGGGGGAATTAGTACCTGCTTCCTGCATTCTCTAAACTTGGCACATATAATAAGTAAAACATTTATCGAATTTGTTGCATCATTTGAAGGTTTTGATTATCATCATCTTCAATAGTTCTTCCATGGCTATTAGTGTAACACTTAAAATTTCTGTGTTATATTTACATGTTAGCTGCTGAAGGTTTATCTTAAAATATACACTTTCTGAATAGGATAAATTTTGAAGTCATTATCAGGTAATAATACGTAAGCTGAATGATTTTTTCCTGTCCCTTAAATCCTTTCCACTAAAAGTGTGACCCCCCAAACTGGCAGGTGTGAACTTTACTAGGAAGCTTATTAGACAAGCAGAATTGTAGGCCCCATTCAAGCCCTACTGAATGAGAATATTCACTTTAACAAGGTGCCAAGTGAGTCATAAACACATTAATGTTTGAAAAGCATTTATCTAAATGTCTCCTGAGGGAATTGGATAGCTTTTGACATGAGCAAGTGATTCAAGTCTGGGCAGGAGAGAAGAGAATTACTGTAGTAGAAGACTTATACAGTCAGATGACAGCTGAAAGAAAAAGACTCTGAGAAGAGAGAAGGATTGCAGAAGGGATGTGAGCACAACAAAACAGAGTGAGTGAACTGTCTATTCAATGCTATGGGATTTATTTTTTGTTTTATTGAATGCTATATTAATTTAAAAGAACCATCTCTTATAGGCTAGCAAAACTTCCTAGAATCCCTAAGAACTAGAAGGAAATTTACATGTTGGTTATTAGTCATCCCACAAAGCATAAAACATTTTATCACTTCTGATAGATAAGTCTAGAACACATTCTACTCTAAAAGCTTTATTCATGAAAACTGTCTTTTAGCCCTACTTGTTAAAAGGTACTTGAATTTATTCAATCAATAAGACATTTGTTTTTGTATAAATGAAAACCATTTTGAAGTCTTAATAATTATTTACTACTTTTATAGCAGGGTACCCCTCTTTTTCTTTTCCAAGTTTAGACCACAGTATGAATTAGATCACTGGAGGAAAACAAGTTAAAAATAATCAAACTTTGGATGAGACCTTTGGAAGGTCTAGTTGAAGAATTGCCAAGAAGCTTTCTGTTCCAATGATGTTTTCTCAGTGATTCACAACATGACATCATCAGCTTTGCCTCTGGAAAAGTCATATCATCTCCTCTGCCTAAATGGATGAAATAGAAGTTGAAGCATGAAGTCAAATTGAATGAATGACAAAGTGATATAGTTTCTCATTAATGAAAATAAGAGTGTATTGAAACTATATGAGTTTATATACCTATATATCTATATTTATGTGTGTATAGTTATATTTGTAGAAAGTTCAGATTGTTAATGTATACTTTAATAACATTTGTAGTTCCAGATGAGTTCTCTGATAGCAGTACATTCACAGGCAATTTCAGCCTTTTCAGAATGATGAAATTTGTTTTACTTTTTTAACAGTATGTTCTGTATAAACTACTATGCATGAGGATCTGAGCTAAGCATTATGGTGGGTACAGGCTGTCTAAGAAAGAGCTTTTATGTGCTTATGGCCTAATAGAGGAGATAGATTACATTATGAAACAAGGCTTAAGTTCTGTAAATGAAATCTTTCAGAATTTCTCAAAGTGTGAGTAATCAATTCTATCTGGGAGAAGTCCAAGAGTACAATGCAGGAAGTGGCCTTGGAATGAAACCCTCAAAATAGGGATTGGAATTAGCAGACATGTGAAGAGAGGGCATTCTAAATAGAGAGAACAGTATGTACAAAGAACCAGGAAAGGCAGATAGTATTTAAGGAATGGCTATAATCCTATAAAGAAGCAGAGTGAGACAGGGCTGGAAAAGGTATGTTGAGACAATAGTAGTTTTCAAACTATTGTACACATAAAAATCTTCCGGTAAGCTTTTGTTAATATAAATTCACGGGCCTCACCTTAGAAGGAATGATTCACAAGGTCTGGTTTGGGGACCTCAGAAAATTTTCTATTGAAAAAACTCTCCCAAGCCAGGTGCTGTAGTACATGCCTGTAATCCCAGTGGTTTGGGAGGCTGAGACAGAGTGATCGCAAGTTCAAAGCCAGCCTCAGCAATTTAGCGAGGCCCTAGGCAACTTAGCAAGACCCTTTCTTAAAATTAAAAAAGGGCTGAGAATGTGACTCCATGATTAAGTGCCCCTAGGTCAATCTCTGGTATAAAAAACAAAACAAAATAAAACAAACATAAAAACACCTCTTCCAGGTTATCTGAGGCTCAGTGTTTCAAAAACCACTGAGTGAAGGACAGACTGCAAAAGTAGATACTAAAATAATATAAGAAAGACAAATCTGACCTCAATGACCTGAAAGGATTGAAGAGTTGAAAGTGTTCAGGAAAGAACATTGAAATTGTCAATTTGTTGGGCAATAGCCCATAATTGTGGTTATCAATAATGAAAATGTAAAGATGTGTGGGACATTGCTCAAAAGAACAGGATGTAGAAATGAAGTAAGAGAAGTCAAGGAATGGTACATCAGTGATGATTATGAAAATCAAGTTTAATTGACTGAATGAACTGGGGCATCATTAATCCAACTTAAAATATAAAAAAAACTAAATGAAGCTTTCTTTGAATCTTTATGAAGAGAAAACGTCATATACCCCTGACTTTAGGATAATTTTACTCTTATACAGTTTCATAGCACCATGTATTATCTTTTCTTGTAGTACAACATAAAGTAGAATTTTATACCAATTACTAATTATAGCAATTTTAATAATATGTGTGTGTCCTGCTAGACAACAAAGCCTATGGGGATAATGTACTACACTGACTACAACATCATACTTGACATATCTTTTATTGATTCAATTTTCCATCTGAATAAACATATGAATACATTTAAAATTTTTGAGTAATTTATTATATATTACTGGTAAAATATTTACATAAGAAACATTCAGTGGTAACTATATGTATATCTGTTCCAAGTACTTAAAAATACAATGGTTTTAAAATTGTGCATTTTCTCTTAGACAAAAAAATTTAAGTAAACTAATTTTTATGAAAGACTCTCTAGATGAGGCATGTGTACTTACTGGAACAAGAAAAATTCAAAATATTTCAGAAATCCCATTTATCCAAGTGTCTGCTCATTTTAAGGAAAGTATGTATAAATGATTCCATAGGGTTGATTTTATAATTCAAGATCATAATATATGATTTTATGTGAATTTTGGAAATTATAGATTGCATTTCAATAAAACAATTACATAATGATCCTGTTCTTCATTAAATGATAAAGTCATGGATATATAACTGCTGTGAGGAAACCCAGAGAAATTTTAGAGACATAAAGCTTTTATTTTGTTCAGGATCTACCCCATTCTTTGTGGGGGAATTAATATCTGCCTCCTCCATTCTCAAAGTACCAGGGTTTAACAAGCACCATTGTTCTCTTTTATTTTACTCAGAAAAAATGAAAGTTAAAGGGATTAAAGTGCTTTGTGAAAGCTTTATATCTAGTTAATGAAAGAGCTAGATAATAAGGGAGGTGGGTCCAGTGTTTATTGAGTGTATCTAGTATGTGCCAACATGTTAAACATATCTATATTTAAATATTACAACTCTCCCTACCATGTTTTAGGTGTTATTTTTATAGACAAAAAATTGGGGCCCATGATAATTCACTTTTACTGTGTCAAAAGTTGTGAGTACTATTTGATGCCAATCTCTAAGCTTCTTTAATTACGACATGCTTTTCTCCAATTCTGTTGATTTATGCTACAGTGGTCCATCCTGGTTGTTTTCTGTGAAATAGAACTATTTCAGTAATGACAGCTATTGTCATTCAAAGGGTGGATATATTCTTACACTGTAAACACAAAGAATATTTATGTGATTATTGACAAGGTGAAGAAGATAATGGGGCTGGTGTTGTGGCTCAGCAGTAGAGCTCTCGCCTAGCATGTTCGAGGCCCTGGGTTTGATCCTCAACACCACATAAAAATAAATAAATAAAATAAAGGTATTGTGTCCAATTACAACTGAAAAATAAGTATTTAAAAAAAGAGAAGATAATGAAGGTACAATTTGAGGGACATGCAGCACTGACTCAGAAAAACAGAACTAAAATAGGTACAAAAGGCAGCTTTTGACAGAGTATAGCAAGAATCACCTCATATATAGGAAGAGAACTAGGAGTTGGCAGATAAGTAAAGGGAAATTGGAGGTCACCAAAGAGGACTTGGTCTTCCTTATGATTTGTGTCCTATTCTCTTTTTCCAGATTCCTTTTTAAAGGTAATAGTAAAATATACATTACAAAAATGTATATTTTTAACTATTTTAATGCATACAATTTAGTGGCATTTAGTACAGTGACCACTATCTAGTTCCATCACTTCCATTACCACAAAAGGAAAATCCATACCATAAATTGTTTTATTTTTAAAGTCAAATTAAAGAGTAGATGAGTCCAGGAGAAAAACATTTAACTGTGAAATAAAAAAAAAAACTTCCTGGTGAAAAAAATCAAGGGCTCCATGACATTCAATTTCTCTACTCTGCCAAATGTTCAGGGTGGAACTATATAATTAACTCCAGCACATAGATCAAAGGCAGCTATCAGAGAAGCTATTCTCTTTGTCCAGTCCACAGACACAGACTGATAGAAAACTAATTTATTAAACTATGTCAGTTAAACACCCATTCTTGATGTGAAAGAAGGGAATCTCATTTGACTCATGACAGAAGACACCATTAGGATGATACACTTTGGTCATTAAAACTTTACCATTCATGCACATAAGAATTCTGAAAAACTTGTTTTGGGGGATATGGTAGTAGGTGGGGAAGAATCTCTTGTGGTTACTGCTTAAAGAAAAGAAGTTTTTGATAAAATGCTAATATTTGGTTTAATATTTCCAGATAAAAGGAAATAAGGAATGCACCTAAAATGTTGAAGAAATATTGCACATTAGTGTACAAGAGGAATGAAAGAAAGCAACTGAACAAGGAGAGAATGAGGCATTATAGCTTAAGTTTTATAAAATGCTTAATGTAATGGAAGCTATAACAGAGTCAACTGGAAGTTTTCTTCAACGGAGCAGAGCAACCCTGCCTCCAATAGAAAGAGAAATAGAAACTGATAATTGATTTTCTTCCTCAATAGGCAATGCTCTTTTCACAGTCACTGTGCAGGGTATTGTCTACAGAAACCCACCAGATGGTCTGAGTAGGGAGGGAGAATAAGATAATGTGAGGGAATACAAATCAGTCACTTTTATGGCATCATTGCTTGGAATTTGATTGGAATGGCAGACAGCAAGAGTTTTTTAGTATTCACTTGATATCTTTTTGGGGGAACCAATTTACTTTGATATCTTACCTTAGACATCAAAATTATACACAGAGCCAATGATTCTCAGCAGGCTTTCTTTGTTTGTTGTCACTAGAGTGGGGTCAGGTTCAATCTCCCAGCCAGATTATAGTTCATTAGAAGAGAGAACAAGAAGACCAACAATTTGAAACAAGTGGACCAAATATTTAAAGAGAATATTGAACCAGTCTGCATCACCTCTTGGAAAGTTTCAGTAGGCAGAAAAGGGAACAATTTTTAATGTGACATGGATTTAACACAAATTTTTAATGGATAATATTATCCTAAATATTCAGCTTTAGAAGCATATATTTATATCTTCTCCGGAAGGATCATGGCATAGGAATTAAGATCCTGAGAAGATGAGTGGGGACACCTTTCCTTTATAAGTCAGGTACTTAGAATTTATAATGCATTATCTTTTAAAGACAAAGATCAAGTGCCCCACTCAACCTCTAAGCCTGGACAATAATACTAAGCTCAGTCTGAGGTCCTGCTTTTGGGTCATGAAATAAAGGACAAAGAAATGAGAGGAGAAATCGGGGTTTTCACCTTCTTTCCAGGGAGAATGATCAGCTCAAGGTAAAATTTTAAAACAGTCAAGATTGTTTTTTCATTTGGAGGCCATACCAGTGTCTTACAGTCATATAAGCCTTTGTGCCCTCAGGCTGCCTAAATATTCCCACTGCCCATCACTGTGGTATTGTAATGAGGCCTATCCAATTTCTTAAAATTCTGAAGGATACAAAATTACCCATTTTATTTTCCTTCAATAAAATCACCATGCCTTCCTTTCATATAATTCATTGTATATCCTAGGGTTAGGAAGAAAACAATCTGTTATAAGTCTCTCACTTATATCAATATCCACTAATCTTAAATTATTCAATTAGAATTTTTATTAATCCAAATGTGTCATTCACTAATCAACAGACTTAATTTTTATCAATAACATGGCTGAAAATATTCAACCAGCCTAGAAAATGTTTTTCTAAGCTGAAAGCCACAAAATATGCAATTATTTCTGGGTGGTCTCCCTCCTTTCTAAGATGTTCTTCATTAGTTCTTCTTTAGTTCTTCATTGTCATGTATATATATTTATAAATTTCTACAGTGACATAGTGACTCTTAAACCAGCATAAGTGGTGGCATCAGTATCAAGGAATATAGTAGAGACAAGGCAGAGAAAATGATATCTATTTTAATTTATAAAGAAGGTGTTTGAATGAACTAATTACATTCCCTTTCATTATTAAATTCACCATGAGAACAAGATGTTCCTTCTTTTGTTTAAGTCCAACTGAATCATCAATAGCACAAAAAAGTAAACATAGCATTTGGCAACAATAAACTATGGGTTGACAGAACAATTTAACATAGAACTTATGTGAGACAAAGTTTAATTTCCTCCATTGGGGTTATTTCTGTTGAAATCACACTGGGGAAAGTCAGGATGGGCAATATAAATATTAGTACTTAAATATTAAAACTGCAGGTGCTGTTATAGCCCTGGGGTTGTGGGCATGCACATGCCCACATTTTCTGGGCTTCTTTGTGGAAATTTCAAAGTCATCTCAGCTGCACCAAAGAAGGGTAGGGCAAGTTAGGTGCCATTAGATCCAAGGGTGTGAGTGCATGCACACCTGCCACCACAGTTACTAGGACTCATCACAGAACTCTCAGAAGCACCATGGCCTCTCAGAATAAAGGTGGAGTAAATTATTACTATACACTCCAGAGATATAGCATTTCCCACATGACATACAAAGTTGTATTTCCTGCCAGGGAAAGATCTGGCAATAGGGCTTCACACACTTGGGGACATTCTCTCAGATTCTCTCAAGATTTTAGGTGCCTAGAAATGATATAGAAACATTAGAGCTGCATAAACTCATATCAGAGGAGGGCAGATTGAGATTGATATACAAAGGCCCCCAAACCTGAATTTGGGGCAGCTTTTGAAGCAAAAACCTGAGCTAAACAGGTGATGAGTTAATTATACAGCCTCCAAACCCAGCAATGGATACAGCCAATGTGGTTGCTATCATCAGGCCCAGAGACACTCAGATTGTATGTATAGTCAAGGCGTGCACACCCATTACACTTCCCAATTCCTGGCATAATCCAGAGCTGGAAGGCCAAATAAGAAATCCCCCTATCTCAGTTATATTAGCAAGGAGTAATTTCGGACTCCTAAGTGAAGCTACTTTTATTTAACTGGTATTATTTTCTCCCCACTATTTGACATGGCATGGCTAATTCAATTTTATAAATTTTTCTGTAATGTATTGTGTTAATTGGAGTTATTTATTGTTTTTCTTCACTCAGTTTTCCTCTCTCCTTCTCTTTTTTCTCTCATTTTTTCTGTCTCCCTTCTCTTTTCCTGCTTGTTTTTTATTTGTTGTTTTTAAATACACATGACAATAGAGTGTATTTTGACATTATATATATATATGGAGTATATCTTATTCTAATTAGGATTCCATTCTTGTGATTGAACATGATGTAGAATCTCACTGATTGTGTATTCATATATGAAAATAAGAAAATTATTTGTGATTCATTCTACTGTCTTTCTTACTCCTATTCCTCTCCCTTCTCTTCATTCCTCTTTGTCTAATCCACTGAACTTCTATTCTTCCCCACACCTTCCTCCCTTGTTGTGTGTTAGCATCTACATATCAGAGAGAACATTTGGCCTTTGATTTTTGGGGAGGTTGGCTAATTTCACTTAGCATGATATTTGCCAGTTCTATCCATTTTTTAAAAAGTATTTATTCTTAAGTTTTGGGTGGACACAATATCTTTATTTTACATTTATGTGGTGCTGAGGATCAAACCCAGTGCCTTGTGCATGCTAGGCAAGCACTCTACCACTGAGCCACACAACTCCAGCCCCTCTATCCATTTTTTTTACTATATATTGGCAGAGTAATTAAATGTAGTTATTATATGAATATTATATGAGTGCTCCTGGTCTAGGACACATAGTAAAGAGAAAGAATCTCACTAAAGAACCTTCATATAACAGCGGAAGAGAGATCTAATCCAGCAGATGGGCATATCTCAATATTGAACCCAGGCAACATGAGGAAACAAGGAAAATAATGTATCTCTAATAGTCCATAATCCTCCAATAACTGAGTTCATAGATATCCCAAAGCAGGAAATGTCAGAGAAAATTCAAAAGTTGATTGTTAAAATGATCAATTAATTAAAAGAAGATCTAGGAAATGAACTAAGGGGAAATTACAGGATACAAAAGATCACTTCAATAAAGAGAGCAATTCTGAAAAAGAGCCCAACAAAAATCCTGGAAATGGAAAGTTCAAATGCAATAAAATGAATTAAAAGGTAAGCAAATAGGAAAGTAAAAAATCAAATTTCCCTATTTGCAGATGATATGGCCCTATATCTAGGATACTTTAAACACTCTAACAGAAGGTTTTAGATCTGATAAAGAAATTTAACAAAGTAGCAATATACAAAATCAACAATAAAAAATCCATAGATTTTCTATACATTTTGACCCCAATGAGAAAGAAATCAGAAAAACAATTCAATTCACAATAGCCTCAACAAAATTGCAGAGGAATAAGTTTAACCAAGGTGGCAAAAGACCTCTATAAGGAAAATTTTAAAACACAGGAAAAAAAAACAAATAGATGACACAAGAAGATGAAAGACTTCCCATATTCATATGTAAGATGAAATAATCTCATTAAAATGGCTACAATACCAAAAATGGTCTACAAATTCAAAGCGATCTCTATCAAAACACCAGTGACATTCTTCACAAAATTAGAAAAAAAGTCCTAAAATTCATATGAAAGAACAAAATACCCTAAATAGCCAAAGTAATTCTGGGCAAAAAGAGCAAAGCTGGAGGCATCACACTACTCGACTCCAAACTATACTACAGAACTATAGTAAATACAAAACACAACAACAGCCACAAAAACACAGGCAGGGCATGGTACTGGCATAACAATAGACTAATAGACCAAAAGACTATACTAAAAGATACAGAGACAAATTCATCTGATTGTTGACAAAGGTGTCCAAAACGTACATTTGAGAAAGTACAGCTTCTTCAACAAATGGTACTGGGAAAACTGTATATCCATATGTAGAAGAATTAAATGGATCCTATCTCTCACTCTGCACAATAGAACACAAAAAGTGCAGTCAAAGTGGATTAAAGATATAGTAAAAGAACAGAAACTTTTCCACTGCTGGGAGAAAACAGGAGAAATGCTCCAACATATATGTGTAGGTAGCAACTTCCTCAGTAAGAGTCCTACAGTTCAGGAAATAATAATAAGCATCAATAAATGGATAGCATCAAATTAAAAAGCTTCTGCATAGCAAAGAAAACAAAAGCATAAAGAGAGTCTACAGAATGGGAGAAAATCTTTGCCAGCTACTCTTTTGACAGAAGATTAATATCCAGAATATATAAAGAACTAAAAAAACACCCAAACTCCCAGATAATCTATTTGATAAATGGGAAAATGAACTAAATAGACTCTTCTCAAAAGAAGTATAAAAGACTAACAATTTTATGAAAAAAATGTTCAACAACTTTATCCACCAGGGAAGTGAAAATCAAAACTATATTGAGATTTCATATCATTCCAGTCAGAATATCAACCATTAGGCACACAAATAACAATAAATCCTAACAAAGAGGCAGGGGAAAAAGAAATCCTTATATACTTTTAATAGCAATGCAAATAAGAAGAGCCACTATAGAAATTGGTATGGGGGTTCTTCCAAAATGTAGAAGTGGGAATGCCATATGGTGCAGCTATACCACTTCTTGGATTTAAAAACAGCATACTTTACAGATAAATATATTATCATATTTCTAGTAAAACATTTCACAATACCCAAGTTATGGAACTAATGTAGGTATACATCAACAGATAACTGGATACAGAAAATGTGGTATATGTACACAACGGACTTACATTCAGGTATAAAGAAGAATGAAATTATATAATTTGCCAGAAAATGGATGTAACTAGAGACAATTGTGTTAAGAGAAATAAGCCTGACTCAGGGAGACAAGTATCTTATGTTTTCTCTTGTATGTGGCAGCTAGAGGAATTAAAGCAAAGGAAAAAAATGGGTCTCATGAAAATTGAAGGGAGACAATTAGGGTAGAGTAAAGATATCACGAAGGGGGATGAGGGGAGGACCAGAGTCCTTACTGGATAGTAGAATTGATGAAATTACATTATTTGCATGTACAAATGTGCCACAATAAACCTATTATTCTGTATAATTAATATTCACCAGTTAGAAAAGTAAAAAGAATAAAATAGCAAGGATAACAGATTTAATTAATATTACATATTAGCAAGCAAAATAACTCACAAGTTTGTAAACAATGAAATATAATTTCTAGGAAAATGCAATCAAAACTAAGTGTTCTACCCCTGCCAATTCTTTAATATTTTGGTTTGAAATAGCAGGTATAGATGAAGAAGATGAAACAAGCAAGTATAAATTTACTTCTCTGAGATGCTCCAACAAGACTACAGGCCAGTGATGTGCATGATATCCTAGAAAGAAACTGTAAGGGAAATATTCGCTACAAGGACCAATGGGTTTATTCATGATGGGCTCATTTATTCCTTAAACATGGCTAGTTAGGAAAAGAGTTCCAGGGCATCATCCCAAAGGCTGTCTTCTGAGAACAATTATATGCACTATGAAATGGGTATTTCCCTTCCTTCTCAATGATGCATGCACATTTAAAAATTTTACCCAAATCATGGATTGGAAAATCCAAGGAAATAATTTTGCTAATAATGCACAAAATATATTGGAGGTCAATTTGTGTTACATGGTAGTACATTTATTACACACATTTTCTAACTTAAGTCTCATAATTGCATGAGATATATATTTTAGCACTCCATTTTATAGATGAGAAAATGAGGCTTAGTGAGGTCACATTTAACATAAGGTCACACAGCTAATAAGTGGTAGAACACAAATCGAAACTCAGAGCTATCAGAGTCAATCTATGTTCAAAATGCATGATCTTAAAAGTGGATATTAAACACTCTAGGAAGTATGCAAGAAGATTCCCTTGGGTGCTGAAAGTTAATAAATATACATTTCAAATAAAAATCAAAACCATAAATTTTATTAATGTTTGGTAAACAGATAGAAACAAGCACCCTCACTAGATATGTATGTCATATGGTTAAATATTATATGTGGTATCTCAGGGAAGTATCAGCATTTCAGTATGTAAGGGGATGGCAGTAGAGCCCTATTGTGCACGTCAGATAAAATACTAATCTCTAGGGTATATAAAGAGTTCAAAAACCTTAACACACACACAAAATAATCCAATCAATAAATGGGCCAAGGACCTGAACAGACACTTCTCAGAAGAAGAAATACAATCAATCAACAAATATATGAAAAAATGTTCAACATCTCTAGCAATTAGAGAAATGCAAATCAAAACTACTCTAAGATTTTATCTCACTCCAGTCAGAATGGCAGTTATCAAGAATACAAACAACAATATGTATTGGCAAGGATGTGGGGAAAAATGTACAGTCATACACTGCTGGTGGGATTGCAAATTGTTGCAGCCAATGAGCAAAGCAGTATGGAGATTCCTAAGAAAACTGGGAATGGAACCACCAGTTGACCCAGCTATGGCACTCCTCAGTCTATACCCAAAGGACTTAAAAACAGCATACTACAGGGACACAGCCACATCAATGTTTATAGCAGGATAATTCACAATAGCTAAATTGTGGAACCAACCTACATGCCCTTCAGTAGATGAATGGATAAAAAAAATGTGATACACACACACACACACACACTAAAATATTACTCAGCATTAAAAGAGAATAAAATCATGGCATTTGCAGGTAAATGGATGGAGAATATTATGCTAAGTGAAGTAAGCCAATACCCAAAAAACCAAATGCTGAATGTTTTCTCTGATATGTAGATGCTGATCCATAATGGGGATGGGGGGGCATGGGAGGAATGGAGAAACTTTAAATAGGGTAAAGGGGAGGGAGAGTAAGGGAGGGAGCATGGGGGTAGGAAAGGTGGTGGAATGAGATGGACATCATTACCCTAGGTACATGTATGAAGACACAGATGGTGTGACTCTACTTTGTGTACAACCAGAGACATGAAAAATTATGTTCCATATGTGTACTATGAATTGAAATGCATTCTGCTTCCGTGTGTAACAAATTAGAGCAAATAAATAAATTTAAAAAAGAAAACTCTGGATATAGGTAATAGTTAATTTAAGCACTAACAAGACAGGGTTGACACTTCTTGTGTGAGTTTTTCATCAGGTATGAACGTTTAAAACTGATGGTATGAACAGATATGACTGTAAGGTGACCAAGATACAGTTTTCAATTTTCATGGAGTCTATTTGAAATGCAGGTGTATAACCACTCTTATTAAAAAATGAATCCCTGTCTAAATGTAAGTTGTGTCTTGTGCCATTAGCTATTTTTATTAGTGCATTATATTTACACATAATAGTTAGGTTCATTTTGACAAAATGATGGATGTGTAGAATTTAATTTAATTCAATTTCAGTCCCCAGAGCCTCCTTTTCCCCTTCCCCTCCATCCCCCTACTCTCCTTCCTCTGCTGTACTAGTCTTCTTTCATTTATTTATTTTTAATGTTTTTATAATTATATAAAGATGGTATGTTTATATATTTAATAAATCCATTCAGCATTTCTTCCCCTTTCCTGCCCCTTATACCTCCCTCTCAGTGTTCTTCTTTTGTTCCACTTATTTTCCCTGTATCTTTATGATGTTCCTTCCCAACCTTACTTCCCTTATTTTGCTCTAGCTTCCACATATGACAGAAAATATTTGACCCTTGATTTTCTGAGTCTGGCTTATGTTACTTAGCATGATGTTCTCTATTTCCATCCAGTTATGAGCAATGTCATAATTTCATTCTTCTTTATGGCTGAATAATATTCCATTATATATATATAAAATATTATTTATCCATTATCTGTTGATGGGCACCTGGGATGTTCCCATAACTTAGCTATTGTGAGTTGCACTGATATAAATACTGATGTAGCTGTATCACTACACTATGCTAATTTTACTTCTTTTGGATAAATACCAAGGAGTGGTAGAACTGGATCAGATGGTGGCTCTATCCTAGCTTGTTTGAGGAAATTCATACTGCTTCCCAGAGTGGTTATACTGATCTGCAGTCCCATCAGCAATATATGAGCATGCCTCTCCCCCAACATCCATGTTAGCATTTATTATTATTTGTATTCTTGCTAACTGCCATTCTGACAGAAGTGAGATGAAATCTCAGTGTAGTTTTACTTTGATATCCCCTGATTACTAGAGATGTTGAAATTTTTTCACGTCTTCTTTTGAGTTTAGTACTTTTACCCATTTCTCGATTGGGTTTTATGTTCATTTGGTATTAAGCATTTTAAGTTCTTTATATATGCTGGATATTAAATTCCTGTCAGAGGAGTAACTGTCATTCTGTAGGCTCTCTGTTCAGGCTCTTAATCATTTCCTTTGTTGTGCAGAAGTTTTTAAATTTGATGTCATCCCACTTACTGATTCTTGCTTTTATTTCTTGAGCTTGAAATGTCTTATTAAGGAAGTCAGTGCCAGAAATGATATGATAGAGTGTTGACCCTAGGTTTTTCTTCTAGAACTTGCAGTGTTTCTGGTCTAATTCCTAAATCTTTGATCCATTTTTATTTAATTTTGTGCAGTGTGAGAGATAGAGATCTATCTTGTTCTTCTAAATCAGTAATGTTTAAAATAATTCTCTGTAATATTTGATAGTAACTCTCTAAACAATCAAAACTATTTAGAAGCCTCTATAGCAGTTTCTTAATATATTTCTTTATACCTATGACTTATAGATAGGTATACATATGTTAAGTGTATTTTTAAAAGCTGATCAGCCTAATGATCAAAAATATTTAGAGACCAATCCTCTAAATCACTAATATAGTATTTCTACCTTTATCCACAGGAATAGTTTTAATACTTCCATTGGATGTCCTCAAACATGGATAGTATTACACCGTATAGATACTATTTTCTTCTATACATACATATCTACGATAAAGTTTAATTTGTAAATTAAGCATAGTGAAAGATTAACAAATGCAACTAATATTTGTCTCTCTTGAAAGAAAAATATTTGTCCCTCTTGAAAGCATTGAGACAAATATTAGTACTTTTAGACCATGGTTGAACATGGGCAACAAGCCACAAAAAGTAAAACTGCAATTAATGGGGAACTACTATACTATGCTTTTTCACAAAGGAAAGTGAAGCTTAAGGTTGTTCTGTAAAAAGACATTTAGTATTAATGAAAAGGAAAATATGGTACAAAAGAATAATTTTTCTATGACCATTTAAAACTCTTCAACTTTACTCTTTAGCTTCTTCTGCAGTCCCTTGTGCTTGTATTATGTGATATAATGCTCAATGTTTTCATTACAACCTTGAGTGTCAGAATTACCCAGAATAATATTGGCAGTATAATTCCATTATTGTATTTTTAAAGTTGTGACTTCTGCTGTATTATTTACCATATAGGCAAATTTGTCTACTGTAGAACAAGTTCTTAAAATAATACTTTACCACATTTTCTTCACTCATCCAATTTTCTTTTTAGTTTAACATTATGTATTTCCAAATGCTATAAACCATTTATATTCAGATGATTTTCTTCAGTAAATATGAGATAATTAGATTTGTCCCCTACCATTTTTGTTAATACTAAATATATTTTAAAGCAACATAATCTGGATCATGTGCACTAATTTCCCTTCTTTCATTTACACTTGACAAACTTGAGTCAATTTCACCTAATAGCATTGATGCTGCCATCCACCTGGTGGCAATTCCTTGAATTGCAGTAGTAATGTTTTGTCCCAGAACTGAGGTACAATAGCAAGCAGTAAGATGTTGAAAAGCCACAGGAGGAATTTCCATACTACTTTCTAAAGTGGTTGTACTAATTTGCAGTCCTACCAACAACGTATGAATGTACCTTTCCCCCTATGTCTTACCAGCATTTATTATTTGTATTCTTGATGACTGTCATTTCAACTGGAGTGAGAAGAAATTTCAATGTGTTTTTGATTTGCATTTCCCTGATTGCAAGGGATGTGGAACATATTTTCATATATTTCTTGACCATTTATATTTCTTTTTTTTTGAGAAATGTCTGCTTAGTTCTTCTGACCATTTATTGATTGGGTTATACATTGTTGATGCTAATTTTTATGAGTTCTTTATATATACTGGTATTAATCTCTAGTCAAAGGAGTGGCAGGCAAAGATTTTCCCTCCTTTTGTAAGCTCTTTCTTCATGCTCTTAATTGTTCCTTTTGCTGTGCATATGCCTTTTAATTTAACGGCATCCCACTTATTTATTCTTGGTATTATTTCTTGAGCTGTAGGGGTCTTGTTAAAGAAGTAAGTGCCTGTGCCAATATGTTGGAGTGTTGAGCCTTTGTTCTTCTAGAAATTGTAAAGTTTCTAGTATAATTCCTACTCAGTTATGCCTGTCCTTAGTATTTACCCATAAAAACTAAAAACAGCATTCTACAGTGATACAGCCACATCAATGCTTATAGCAGTGTAATTCACAATAGTTGGTTGTGAAACCAACTCAGGTGCCCACCAACAGGTTGATGGATTAAAAAAATGTTGTCTGTATACATAATTTTACCTAACAATAAAGACGAATAAAATTATGGCATTTGCTGGTAGATGAATGGGATTGAAGAACTTCATGCAAAGTGAAACAAGCCAGACTCAGAAAGTCAAGGATCAAATGTTTTCTCTTATATGCAGAAGCTAGAATTAAAAAAAAAAAAAAAACGAGTTGGGGGAAAGGGAAGAATTTTACGAAAAAGGAATGATCAGTGGCATAGAGGAAGGTTGAGGTGGAAGAAGGAGGGTTGGTAAAAGAGAGGAATGGTGTAATAAATCTGATTAAATTACCCTATGTAAGTAAATATATGAATATATCACAGTTATTTTCACCTTTATGTATATCTACTATAGAGTGTATTTTATAACACTCTAAATGGATAAAAGAAAGATCAGTAGAATAGAGGAAAGGGAACAGGGGGAGAGAAAGGGGAAGCACTGGGGACTGAACTGGAGCAAATTAAATACCATGCTTTTATCATTATGTCAAAATGAACTCCAATATTTTTGATGTTTAAAAATTAAAAAAATAAATATCCCCCAAAATAAATGTACATAAGAGGACTTGGATCATCAAAACCGAAAAAGGAGAGCGTTTCAAAAAGGAAGAAAAATTAAAATGTTTCATAATTATGCATATATTATTATATTCATAATTATATCTTATATATTATATATTGATATATTTCATATGTTGAATATACATATAAAAGAAGCTTTATTATTCTGCCATTTTTTAAACTCAAGCCTTCTTATTAAAGTTATATGAGTAACTGAGAATAAACTGACAGACTATATTGAAGCCACAATTAATATTTACAGATTATTTATAATTGTTTTGTGAGAGAAATAGAGATAAATTTAGAGTTACAAGTAAATGGCAAGGTATTGGGAGTGAATAGTTTAGATTTATTTTAAATTATGTTATGTTCAAGGGATACACAAGATTATAAAATAATGTTATAACATCTACAAATACAAAGAATTACTGAACTATGAAATGACTAAGCAGTTTGAAAAGTTCCATATTGTTATTTATTAGTTACAATAATAGACTTTTTTACTTCTTAGATTAATAAAACCTTGCCCTCAAATCACAGGACATTTGGGGAGTAAACTTGGCTTGGATAGGACAAGAATATGAATATGCATATTCATTTGTGGATACGGTGGAATTGCTAGTTGGAAGGTTTGGTAAGAAGGTCCAAGGGATGGAGATATATCTAGATGGATAGATCAATGTAGGGTAATTTAGTGGAACTGATACATGTCTAGAGGGAGAGAGAAAAGTTCATGGGTATTATACACTGAAGTCATGGATGTCACCAGATAGAGTTTTTCTGAAATGGTGTGGTTGTGTTGTTTAGTGCAAACACTCAGGAAGTGAAGTATTTCGTCAAAGACCCTAGCAAATGAAATAAATAGCTTATATTGACAAATAGAAATAATATTAAATGATCAAGAGAGGACAAAATAAACTAAAGATGAGGCTAAAAGGAAAATATGGAAGAAGAACCCAGTATTATAAGCAGAAAACACTGAGGAAGGATTTACATTAAGTCAATCAAGCATAAGTAACAATGTGAGGTGTGCCGAGAATTTGTCCATTTTAATAGATAGCATTCATCCTAAGAGTCTCTTGTCCTGTAGTAACATGTCCTCTGAAAATAAAATACATTTATTTAAGTGGCACAATATGGAAAATACCACTCAGGATACTAAATTTTCAACTAGAAGAGCTATCCAATGGGAGCTATATCACGATACCTGAGGAAGGAGCAAAGGGGAATCTATGGATCCAAAATATATCATTTTGAGAAGAGACATGACAAACAAATTATACCCATGTCCCCAGATAATAGCATTAGAATGGTATCTATTATAAATCACATTTAATATATTGTATTCTTGAATTTTGTATGGAACATAACTAGATTACTGAGCAGTCTGAACTTGATGGTCTACAATTATAGAATAATTTTTCTCTCTTTTCATTGATCAAAACTCTGCTATTTCTATAATATGATTAATATAATATTATATTATTTATGTATAGAATTTAATATAATTAAATATAGCATAATATACTTTTGTACTTTAAAGTTACTAAGTTATAAGGTAGTTTTAAATAGCAGCAGAAATCCCATATGTTATATAACACTATCGTAAAAATGACTGGCTTAGAAGAATAAGCTTTCATTATTTTAATGATTTTGTGCAGTAATTGGATGATTTTGCTAATCTTGTCTAGGCTCACACAAGTGACAGAATACAATTGGTAAGTTTTCATTGGGTTTCAATCAATTAAAAAGTGTGGAATTTCTAGGTATTTTACTGAATATAAACTTTCCTGCATTTATATTTTTAAAACTTAAATTTATTTGCACTTATTCATAAAAACATAAGCCTTGTATATATTTATGGGATACCATTTGATGTTTTGACTCATGCATACCTCATATAATGTATATAAATATTTATCATTTCTTCATGTGAAAATATTAAAAATTTTCCTCTAGCTTTTGAAATATAGAACACATTATCATCATCTCTATGCATTTTTTGTATAAGTTAAAGTATTCTTGCTTGAGTTCTAAAAATTACTTCCACACAGGGAGATGAGTAGACTAGAGGAAAGGAACCAGGGTGGGAGGAGGAGAGAGAGGAAAAATGCTGAATATTGGTCCAATTTTATTATTAAATTGTGTGCATTTACTAATATGTAACAACTTCCACCATTATATTCAATTGTAATGCACCAATTAAAAATGGTAGAACACTCGCCTAGCATATGTGAGGCCCTGGGTTCAGTCCTCAAAACCACATAAAAATAAATAAATAAAGGTATTGTGTCCAAGTACAACTAATAAATAAACAAATATTTTTAAAAGTGGAGAAAAAATTGAAAATAATAATTGCTTCCATCCCTGTTAAGTGTCTCTGTCAGAATATTTGGTATTTTCTCTGTGTTCTCTGGAAATTCATTGATATGTTATTTAAAATTCTTCATTCATGAGTTCCTTCATACTGGATACTCCATGGATAGTCTCTGGTGCCTTATTTTGACCTTTAGGTGAGGTCATGGCCAGGTAACAAAAAGAAATAAGGGAATCCAGATTAGAAAACAAGTCAAAATGTTACTCTTTGCAGATGACTTGAATTAATATATAAAAAACCATAAAGACTCCACCAAAATTCTATCATAACTAACAAATAAATTCAGCTAAGTTACGGGATATAAAGTCACACAATGATCAGTGGATTGCAATCTATTAATAGCCAATTGCCTAAAATAGAAATTTTTAAAAAATCAACTTATAATAACAACAAAAAACTTAGGAATAAATTTAACTAACTAGGCAAAAGATCTCTATGATGAAATATAAAAAAAAAGAAAGAAATTGAAGAGGACACCGAAAAATGGAAAGATATCCTGTGTATGGATTGGAAAAATCAGTGTCATTAAAATGTTCAGACTTCCCAAAATGATCTGCAGACTCTATATAATATCTATAAAAAATACCAGTGACATTCTTCACAGGACTAGAAAAAAATCTAAAATCTGTATGGAATGACAACAACAAACTGAAATCACTAAATCAATCCTGAGCAAAAGAACATAGCAGGAGGTATTACACTACTTGACTACAAAACATACTGCAAATATGTAGTAGAAAATACAACAAAGTATTGTTATAAATATATACATGTAGACCAATAGAATAGAACAGAGTGCCTAGAAGTGAGCACATATAGCCAACTGATTTTCAACAAAGGTGCTAAGAACACACAGTGGAGAAAGGACAGGCTTTTCAATAAATGTTTCTGGGAATATTAGATACCTCCATGTAGAAAAATTAAATCAGACCCATATAATACCAGTTTCAAAAATCAACTCAAAATTGATAACAATTTAAATGTAATAACCCAAACTATGAATCTACTGGAGGAAAACTGGAGGAACTCTTTAGGGCATTGGAATGGTCTTTTGGGGAAGAGTCCAAAAGCATAAGGAACAACAGCAAAAATAGAAAAGTGATATTTTATCAAACTACAAAGTTTCTGAATAGAAAAGGCAATAATCATCAGAGTGAATGCACATGATGGAAGAAAACCTTTGCAATTATCCATCTGATTAGGGGTTCATATCAAGAGTATATAAGAAACTCCAAAAACTCAAGAGTTTAAAAGCAAATAATTCAATTAAAAATGGGAAATATACATAAATAGATATTTCTCAAAAGAAGACATAAGAATGGCCAAAAGTATATGAAAAAATATGCATCATTGCTAATAATCAGAAATATGCAAATCAAAACCAAAATGGGAATCACTGTACTCCAGTAAGAAAGCCTATTACCCAAAAGACTAGAATTATCATATAATCCATAAATCCCACCACAGGGTCTATATCCAATGGAAATGAAATAACTATGTCAAAGAGACATCTACACTACCACATTCATTGCAGCACCATTGCCAAAAAAATGGAGAACAACCTAAGTGTTATACAACTAATGAATGGGAAAAGAAAATGTGGTGTATACTATTCGTCCTTGAAAAAGAATGAAATTCTGTCTTTTGCAAAAACATAGACAGAAGTGGAGGACATTATGTTAAGTGAAAGTCAGGCATAAATGAAACAAGTGCCACATAATTGTAATTGTGATATCTCACAGAGTTGATCTTCTAGAGTTGAAAGTAGATTGGTTACTTAGAAGCTGGGAAGAGGATAGAGGAGGGGCGGCTGGGAAAAGTTTAAAAGGTAGTTTAGTTATAGTAGGAGCAAGAAGTTCTGGTGTGCTATTGCACATCATGATGACTATAGATAAGAACAATGTACTGCATATTTCAAAGAGCTAGAGGAAAGGATTTTGAAAGTTTTTACCACAAAGAAAAGATAACTGAAGACAGAAGTATGATTAACTTGATTTAAACATTATTCAATGTATACATGTATTGTCTATTACATGGTACTTTATTAATAGTGCAACTTTCATACTTTTGTGAATTTTTAAAAAGTTAAAAATTTAAAGAGAGTAATGCTGGTCTTATACAATGAGTTAGGAAGTGTTCTTGTGTACCTTTTGTGAGAGTTTGACAATTGATGTCATTTTTTCTCTATATGTTTAGTAGAATTTATCAATGAAGCAATCTGACTCTGTGCTTTCCATTTTGGGGAAGTTTTTGAATATTGATTTAATCACATTAATTCACACAGATTTTTTGTGATTAATAAATTAGTGTTCAAATATGTATGCTAAAATAAATATGTATGCTTTTTTTCCTTTAGCAGTGATTTAACATTTTTGAGAATTTATGAATGAATCTATGAATACTTTCTTAGGAAAATATACATATCCATATATATACTCATAAAATATTTTAGGTCTTCTCAATTTGGATTCAACCCACCTTTCTAACATCACAGATTTCATATTATTACAATATTGGCTTTCACTTTCCTTCTGTATAACATGTATGCACTTTTCAGTCACATTTTTCAAGCATACACTATTCTCCCCCAGTTATGTGAGTCTTTATTCTAATCTAGCATGTCCTCTCCATCATTTTTCTACCCACTTAGTTTTTTTCATATTTATTTGTCAATATTTATTTATTTATACAGGGTGCTAAGAATCAAAACCAGTCCCTCACACATGTTAGGTAAGTTTACTACCACTGAGCCACAACCCTATCCCCTACCCACTTAGTTTTTAATACTTAAGTCATGCTTTACTGGTGAAGACTTCTTTAAATTACTCATAACTTTGAACTCCTATAGAACTTATTACTCATAACTTTGAACTCCTATAGAACATTGTGTATATATTCTCTTTTACTATAAAATATTATATTGCATTATAACAATTATATAATTTTCTCTCTACCTTCTCTTTTTCAACTTGGAACCACTAAATTTAACTGTTATGTCATATATATCTGAATTACTATTTAAAAATTAGTATAATGCAAAAATAAATGAATGCATTAATTTATTTATTGTTTAATAGAAGTAACTAATGATAGAGTATCTATCACAAATCAGTCTTCTACGTATTTCTGACAGGTGTTGTTGGATTATTCAGATGTACTAAAATATACAGTATGAATTTTTTCCTTCTTTTCTTTCCAACTGGATCCTATCTTCTCACCCTGGAGTTCTAATTAAGCAGTCACTTTTAATATAAAATATCTCATTATCTTTCAGTAGAAGAGAGCAGTAAGAATTTCTTGTATTTTAATAAAATTCTGGGGGTGGAGTGAGGTGGGAGTTCTTCCATCATATTCAATTATTATAATAAAACAAAGAATTATTGCTGAGTCAAAATCATGTTACTAAAAATCTTTCAAAGTCATACAGGCACATAGTACATTGTGCAATATTAAGTGCATATTATATGAAACACAGTTCATTTTGCCTAGATTAGTATAATTAATCCATTCACTTACAGCTTCTGAATCTTGTGAGGGGGATATATGACCTCCAGAAATACATTTTAAAGTTTATTTTGTTTATTTTTGTCCTATATAGTTTTCCCACATGTCAGTTATATTTATATCTATTACCTCTTAACTCCCCCAATTCTATGAAAATCTCCAATCTCCAACCCTAAATACCAGTTATAGTTCTCCTTTTTTATCTTCTTTGATTCTGATTCTCTATCACTAAAAATTAAAAATATATTTGGCATAGCTGGACTATCTTCTGAGCATGGGAAAAGGGAGCAAACTATAAAGCATATTTTTCTTTTTCAGAGATGGGGGAGAGAACTGTGATTATCAAACTTTAATAATTTTTAACTTGCCATGTTATAAATTTGTTGTTTGACTTTAATCAAAATCAATAACCTTTTTGCTTTCTTTTTCTCTTCGGTATCTATTCACAAGTGTATATGTGAATGTAAAATGAAACAAAAAGTAAGAGCTGTACTAATTTACAATGGTTGTATTTTTATACAGAATGATCCTAGGTAAAAATAGAAATGCTTTAATAATATCATTTTATATAAAATAGTTTCAATCTTTAATGTTCGGAAATATTACTCATGGTGAATGTTTTTATATAATGCTTGGTCTGGGACTTTTCATTCCTGAAATATTAAAATTTAGAATTCAAATCTTGATCCTTTTATTACTTGTGCAACATCTATTTCTTATTTGACCTTCAAACTTTAAGGAATCTTCTCTGATTCATTTTGAAACAGTGTTTAAATTCTTTATTGAGTGTTAAGTTAAAATCTTTTATATTTGTCTTTAATATAATCTATTATGGTGTGTAACTTTCTCAACTCATTTAGATTTTTCTGGGAGTTAGTGTCATCTTGAGAGACATTTGATCATTCAAGATCCTGAAAATGACTTTCAAAGTATTAGTCAGCAGGGAATAGTACATTAAACTTCAGAAAATACAGATGTGATTACATTTTGGGCTAGTTAAATAAAACTAAACAAAATCTGAGTCTCTGAATAAGACATAGAAGAACATATATGTTAGAAAGCAGTGAATCAGAAAAATCCTTACCTTTCTCCCCTTTACTCTGCAAGAGTTGGCAGCATCCTCATTAAAAGAGACAACAGATACAACCTTTGGTAGCATGGGATCTTGGTCTGTTCAGAGAGCAGAAAAATCTCTAGTTTTTAAAATGGTGACATATAGATACTGTCATCCACATTTTCAGTATAATTTTTTAAAACTGCAGTTGTGAATTGCATAACAGGACTGTTTTCTTGACGAATAACTCCTGAACTGCTATGAGAATGTTTTTTTCAGAAAAAAATATTGTGTGGTTGAAGGATGAAATATCTCGCTGGATCTCTTTGTGGTGACTTTCCAGACAAAGGTATGTCAGGAAGGTGGGAAGGGAGAGGAAAGAAGTGATGATTAAATACTGGTTAAGTAGGGAGGAAGATTCTGAGGATTTTTATTAAGCCAAAATTTAAAAGAGGAGAAACCAGAAAAGTAACATTAGTCCTCTGAAATAAAAGAACTTGCATGCAGAATAGCAGTTATTCTGGTATATGCAGTGGGGTATAAAACAAGGAGTGAGTGATCACAAGTAGCAATTAGAGCACAAGAAAGAACTAGCAAGAAAACTATAGGGCTGGGGCTGGGGCTCAGCAGTAGAGTGCTCACCTAGCACATGCGAGCCCCTGGGTCCGATCCTCAGCATCACATAAAAATAAGTAAACAGGGGCTGGGGATGTAGCACAGCAGTAGAGTGCTCACCTAGCATACATGAGGCACTGGGTTCAATTCTCAGTACCACGTAAAAATAAAATAAAGATATTGTGTCCACTTAAAACTAGAAAATAAAAAATATTTAACAATAAATAAATAAACTAAATAAAGATATTGTGTTCAACTACAATTAAAAAAATAAATATTTAAAAAAATAAAGAAGACTATAGATTTCTTATTCACAGTTGCAAGTTTTTTATTAATCTCCAAATTGGCCTTAAAATGAATTTGTTTCTTTAGGTTTATACATAAAGGGGCTATCTTCTCTTCCATTTCCTATGCTTCTAAGATTAAGACATTTCTAACTTTAGTACTATTCATATCTATAATTAAAATATTTCATAGTTCTAGTTCTGACTAAACAAGTATAGGCAATATCATCTACACTATAGTTTAGGGGAATGCTGAAAGATTTAATTTCATTAAGCAAGATCATGAAAACCTGCTGTCTGAAGATATGATGCAGTAAACTTTCAGTGTAATTCAAAGATAATTTGGTGTGCATCTCTGTTGTAGCTAATACAACATGAATATCAATAACTATTTGCAGGAAATTAGGAATGAACTTGTATGTGTCTTACCTTTAGAATTTTGGAAACTAGGGACATTGTTATAGGGGCAAATTAAGTAAATTACTATGAAGGTGTTTAATTTTTAAAAATCCAACTATTTTGTTTAGGTCTCAGTGAAAAGGAATCATTTTTATAAGAAAATGTATAGAATTAATATTAGGAAGAAGGAAGCCCAAGATTAAAGGATGGAAATGGATCCCTCCCCTTTCTCCTGTTTCCTCTCTCCTCCTTATTCCCCTTTTCTTCTTCCTCTTTTCCCTATCTCCCCTTTCCATAACAGAACATAGTGTTTTTTTCCCTCTTGCACCCCCCTTTTCTTACATTTGTCTTTCTCTTTCCCTGCCTACCTCTCTCCTTATCCTTCTCATCCCCCCATCATCACTGAATTGTTCTGTCCTCATTGATCCCCCTTCCCCAGGATTTTTAAAAAAATAATTAAAAATGGCATTCTAATAAATAAAGGAAAATTAAGCTTTTGGAGGTTAGTGAACATTTGTTCAATGTTGTGCATGAATTAAGAAAGTGTTATGAAAGTTGTAGTTTTTAAGTTAATATTAGAGAAAACCATGATTCCTAAAATCCACAATGAGGTGATCAACAGAAGACATTTCAGACAATTTTTTTCCAACACAATCTGTTTTTTTTTTTCCTTTGGTACCAGGGATTGAACTCAGGGGCACTGGACCACTGAACCACATCCCCAGCCCTATTTTGTATTTTATTTAGAGACAGGGTCTCACTGATTTGCTTAGTGCCTCACTTTTGCTGAGGCTGGCTTTGAACTCACGTTCCTCCTGACTCAGCCTCCCAAACTGCTGGGATTATAGGCATGCACCACCGTGCATGGCACAATCTGTTCTTGATGCCACATTTGAATAATATTATTGTGCTATGATTTGAATGATTTTCCCTCCCAAACTCATATTGAAATTTAAATTCCATTGTAATAGTAATAAGAGATTGAATCATTAATAGGTGATAATGAGGCAGAATCTTCATGAATGTTTTACTGTTGTTAGTTAGGAATGAGCTCTTTATTAAATGCTGAGCTTGCTCCCACCATGTTTGCCCCTTTTTACGAAATGATACAGCAAGGAGGCCCTTGCCAGATGTCAGATACTCAATCTTAGACTTCCCGTTCCCCCAGCTAATAATTTCTTCTTCATTATAAACTAACCACTTCATGATATTCTGCTATAATAACACAAAATGGACTATGACAGCAGGGAAATGGGAATTCCTATAGAAGAGAGCAGCTATACACACTCACCACACACACAAAAAAATGGCAGAAATACTTTACAAAAAAATTCAAGAACAAATGACCCTCCAATAGCGCTTTCAAATCTCCTTTTCTTTTAAATGTGTTGTCAGATTTAAAATAATTACATTTAAAATAAATTCATTTACTTTCTAAATTTAAAATGTAGTCATTGCATTTTATGTTACTCATATTCATAGGTATACTTGTGGGGTCCAAATAATTGCTGAGAAAAATTCTTGAGTTTTTAAATTTTCTTATTTTGAATTCATGAAAGAACCTCTCTATGTACTATTGGAAGGGCACTCATAACTTCTCTTCTTAACCCAGTTGCCTGGAAAGGAAAATGAATTGAGGAATGAATTTAATGATTATTGATTACTTCTATGTTGTGTCTTTTAATAAGAGACAGTACAATAGAATGGAAGTATATTGGATTTGGGGAAATACCTGAATTATTTGCTTTTCATCCCTTTTTTGAGTCTTAGCTTTCCCATCTGCAAGATAAGGACTGCAGTACCTGCCTCATTTGCTATGGTTCTTCTTGAGCTGGTACATCTGAAATGGTTGTGTATACTTGGCATTTAATAAACACTAGTTGCCACAATAATACTATGACTGATGGGAAGCAATATCTTGGTAGCAACAGGAAGCATGGAGCCTGGATGAAGATGGGTCAAGGTTGGTCTTTGGTGGTTTATCTTCTTCTGTGTTCTTTGCTTTCACCTGTTCCTTCAAATCAGTCTGTATTTTAAATATAGCATTAAAAAATAATGTAAAGCCTTCATATAAGGTCTCATTATATACACTTACACTGTTTCCACTATAAGAAGGGCTGCAGTTTGTAAGAAAAAGGCAGATAGGGAAATCATCAAAAATGAGATGATAAAGGTTAGGCTATGAGAAAAGTGGGATGGGGTCATAAGAAATGGAAGTGGAGGGAAAGATTTTAAAATTATCATTACATAAGCAAAATCTGTGTAGGTTATTTAAGAAGGAATACATGTAAATATAATGATATTTGAGAGAGTTAAATATAGGAATAGTAAACAAAATTGGGAAAGAGGAACATCCATTAGTCAGGGAGACCACATAAAAGACTGCTAGAATAATATTGGCAGAGGACAGTAACAGCCAGCCTGACTGAAGGATGTTCCCTGACTTGGGAAATGAGATTGGGGAACAACACAAATAGCATAATTTCCCACCGAAAGGAAGATAGAAAGATGAAGTGAATTGGTATATCACACAGGCTTTTAACCAACCTTAGATTCTGACATAAATGAGGCAGCCTTTTCTGCACACCCTGTATCACTTATTCTATTTCCTCTTGCTGTCTTAAATTCTTTCAATTTAATCTTTTGCACTCTTATTTGAAGGCTTCTAGGGAAGGGAAAGGCAGACAAAGTTGTTCCTTATTCCTCCTTTACCAATTTTAGTGGTTTATCCCATGTGTCACCAGTCAGCCTGAAATAGAATATATACTAATCAGTCAATCTAGGTCAGATTGTATTACATCTGACTTGGGGGATAAAATCACATTGTTCCTGGTACTCAGGAGTTAAACTCTGATAATCGGCTTCTGTACTCAATGCAGGCCCATGGGGATGAAGAGGCCTCGAAGAGCAGTAAATCCAGAGTGAATTTTAACATTGGGATATAATATATTTTATTGTTTCATAATTCAATTGTTTTATTATGTGAATTTCTATTTTTTTCATTCTTTTATTTTTTGTTATTTTATATAGAAATGAGATACATATACAGATAGAAGGTCAGTATTATGACAGTATATAAATAACATCACCAAGAACCTAGGTATTACAAACCTAGGTATCACTGAATAAAAACATTGGAGGAAATATTTAACTAGTACTTACATTTGAGAAAAATTATCTTTCCACTTTCAAAAACACCTCATTTTCAGCAGCACTTATCAGATAGCCACTATAGCCATCACAAAACTATTTTATTTCTGCAGTGCTGGGATGGAACCGAGGGCCTCATACATGTTAAGCAATGCACCCTATCATTGATTTACATCTCCAGAACTTATTTTTAAATACGCTTTAGTTGTAGATGGACACAATACCTTTAATTAATTAATTAATTAATATGTGTTGCTGAGGATTGAACCCAGTGCCTCACATGCACTAAGCAAGAGCTTTTCCACTGATCTATAATCCCAGCATGCCCAGAACTTATTTTTAATAATGAGGTCTATGAATGAATTGAAGCCCTGACAAAGACAATAGATTTTCTTTTTGCTGCTTCTTTTTTTTTTTTTAAACCATTGTGATTTCATGGTTTCTCTTGGTTGTGAGGAGAAGCATTTCTGTTCCTGGATCTTCTAGGGTTCCCTTATATGGCTATAATACATATTTTCAGTTTTGTAGGAACAAAAATACCAAATAGGTACAATCAAACTTTCACTGGATACCTAGTGGAATGAGGATTTCTATGTACAGAACAGTCACAAGCTTAATCCTTCCCCTAAACAAATCAGAAAAGGAAACACCCAAAGGCCACTGTTAAACACAACGTATATGTTGATATATTATGAAATAAATGCAAGTTGCTGAGGAGATGCTAAATCTGACATCAAATCCTTCTGTTCTGCCTATTAAATATTCTTTTATGTTACTCTTCATTTTAATTCTCATTGTTGCCATGTCAGTGTAGGCCAGGCATGAAAGTTTTATTTTAGGCAACAGTGACAAAGGCCAATTCAAACTAGTGTAAGCAAAAATAAGGAAGATTATTGTAAGGAACAAAGGTCAAAGATGCATGCTAGCCTTATGAAAAATGGAAAACAAGAATGAGCATATAATAGGAATCAAGGTAGTCTCTTGTTCTTACTCTCAGACTACTTTATCTCTTGAACAATCTTGTAATGCATTATGGATTCCTTCTGATACTCTGTCTGTGCCTCTTTCATGTTCTCTTTGCATCTTACTGAAGAATATAGCCAAACTATAGCTTCCAGACTAGCAGATTTCCATTTTGGATAATAATTTGATATCAAGATCTCTGAATACCAATTTCAAATAGTTAGGAAAGAAGAATTGATTGCTTTCATCTCAGTCCTGTGTCCACCCTTGATCATTAACTATGGTCCATGTTGGAAGGAAAGAATCATATAGTGTGAATTACAAAATTCCAACTTATTGTTTTCTATGTATTCTTTCAGTTTTATTGCAGTAAAAAAACATGAAATCTATTTTTCTAATGGTATGTGCCTTTGTGCTTTTCAATACTAAGTAATAAATCTCAAAGGAGGACTCAAAACAATTTAAAAACATCCCAACACCCATTTGGGAGAGGGATAGTTCTCAGAGAAGGAAGATTAACACCACACGAGATGTCTGTAACAAAAAAAAAATAATGAGAGAAGGGTGGCCTTTTAGTACTACAACATACTGATGATGGAATTAAATTGGTGCTGAAAGAATTGAATGTTGAAGTGGTAAGGGTGATCTTTGTGTTAAGATTGTTATTTTTGTTTTTACAATTAAACAAAATTAAAAGCAAAAGAAAATGTAAAATCACACAAAAGTTCACCATTTGGGGAAATGGATATAGTAATAAATAAAAGTCACTTCATTACATATAATATCGAGTAATAGTTTTATTTATAACTTTTCCTATAATTTTCTATGTGAGGGTGGTTTCTATAGGGCATATTTATTGGTTTTTCTCTTTTCATTCTTTATTCACACCCATCCTTGGTGTTTTACTTCAGGAACAAACTGAGCCTAACTACATGGGCATTTTAGAATGCAGTTCATATTATGGAGAAATTTGGGAAGAAGCAAGAGCCTTGAATGAAGGAGAAGTATATACTGAAGGCAAATAATACTTGGCCATTGAAATCTTTGAAAGATGATAATACTTCCATTGCTTATGCCCATTTTTGTCAGGATACCAACTGTTATGGTTGTTATAAAAAACTTTGACATGCAAATATATAAAGCCCTATATTAAGATGAGATTATATTTTTGTCTGGCTTTGATTTTTATTTAGAGAACTAGGCTCTGATAAGACAATAGGTTAAAGAAGAAAGGTATAGACTCCATGTAAGAGGGGAAGGTAGAGGAGTAAGAGTCACTTTCTGTGGTAGAACTCAACATTGTAGAAAAAGCTGAAATAATACATACCTGGTTTCAAATTCTGCCTGAGCTACAAATTAACACTAAACTTTTGGTGAAATTTTGTCCTAGGGTTTGGTTTTATTCTCCAAAAAATACTTTTGCCAATATTTAATTTGCAGACTTGTTATGTTAGTAGGTTAGAATCCCAAAAGAAATCAGGATTGTACTTGTCACTTAGTAGGTACTCAGGAATGTATTGCTATTGTTTATAGATTGCTTTCTATTTTCTATCAGTTTATTAGATTTTATTTAATATTATTATTATGTTATAGGTATTTCTACTTTATGTAAATAATTTGATTGGGTTGATGACAAAATTTAAGATTTCTTTCTTGAAGTCCTAATCTTAGAGTGCCTTTCCTACCATTAGTCAAAAAAAAGAGACATTTCAAATCTCCTATGGAATAGAATATTAGAATTGGGAAGACTTTTAAAAATCATCTGGTCCAACCTACTTATTGTACTGCTGATGGTGAGATCAATAAAAGGAAATCAACCTGTCCAAGAACAGAAGTGTTAGATTAACTTTGTTTTGAAGTACTCTCTTCTCTGAATTTTGATAACAGCAACCACACCTTTTTTTCTTCCTAGATCCTTCTCAATTTGATCTGCTGTCTTATTTTCTTCTTTCTATCCCTTAATATTGGTGTTTCTCAAGGTTATGTCTAGGCTGTTTTATTCTACACACTCTGGTTTGGGTAACTTTATCTACTTTTATGGCTTAAATTACTATTCCTCTCTTAATGAATACCAAATCTACAATTTAAGTTTTGAACTTTCTCTTGTTGTCCCAATGTCTGCTAGCATCATTGTTGTTAATGTTACACAGATACTTGAAGGTGAATATGTACAAAACTGAAATAATCATTTCCCCTCCTGCTCTGCATTAGTCAGTTTTTTGTTACTGTGACAAAATGCCTGAGGAAATCAACTTGGAGGAGGAAAGATCTATTTCAGCTCACAGTTTTAGAGGTTTCAGCCTATGGTTGGTTGGCTTCACAACTTTGAGCCTGAGATGAAGCAGGATATGAAGGCAGAAGGGTTTGGTGGAGGAAAGCTGCTCACACATGGCAACCTGGAAGCAGAGAGTGGGCTGATGGGAGGGGAACAATACATATCCTTCTAGGAGACCCCCTTCGTTATACAGAATATAGGTATGACGATGTGAGGGGAAAAAAAGAAGTGTGTTACATTAGATTGGGTAGAGAGAAGTGATGGGAGGGGAGGGGAGGGGAAGGAAGGACAGCAGAATAAAATAGACATTATTATTGCTATGTTTATATACGTGACTGCATGACTAATGTGATTCTGCAACCTGTACACTCAGAAAAATGAGAAATTATTACCCCATCTGATTCAAATGTATGATATGTCAAGATCATTGTACTGTCATGTGTAACTAAGTAAAACAAATTAAAAAAGAAATATCCTTCTAGATCATGCCCCCAGTGACCTACTTCCTCCAACTAGTCCTCACCTCCTAAACTTTCTACCACCTCCCACTCCCATTAATAATTTGTTATCAAATTATTAATGTATCAATGGATTAATCTACTGATGAGGTCAGAATCCTCATGATCCAGTCACTTCCTCAAAGCTCTATCTTTGAACATTGGGGACCAATCCTTCAACTCATGAACACTTGAGGAACATTTCAGAGACAAACTATAATACACTCCCTCTAGAAATAAGCTGTTCTTTTTTATTTGTACCCTATTTTAGTATTTGGAACCACAATTAACCCAGCTGACAAAGAGAGAAACCTAAGGATCATTCTTGACTCCTTCTTCTCCCTTACCTCTTCTCCACCCTTCATTCCATTTGTCAACATCATCAGTGAGGACTAGGCCAGACCATTAATCATCTCTTGTCTATATCACTGCAATAATCTACTAATTGGTCTCCTAGTAATTAGACCTTCCCCTACACATCCTCTATACTCTAACCATAATGATCTATTTAAATATACAAAATAATTGTCACTTATCACCTTAAAATCGTTCAGTAATGCCTGCTTCTTTCAGGATAATATTTTAACTCCTTAAATTGTTTATAAAGCTCTGCATGATCTAATCCTACATACCTTTCCAGCTTTTCATTTCCTTTCCTGCCCCATTCCATGACTTTCAAGCTTTATTCAAACTCTATTACTTATTTTCCTGGCACAAGGAATAGAGCCTTACACATATTCAGTGCTCAAATAAATGCTTGTTGACTAACTGAACAAAACAGGTATAATGCATAGCTAGCTCGATACTTAGGTTAAAGCAATTGTTTTTGTCAAATTACTCTGCTAGTTATATAGTACAAACTTAAGATTTAATATTTTCTCTTTCCTACTTTGCCATTCTGCCCTGTGTTCACTTTACTGCTTCCTCATTAGTATGCTTCATCTCAGAAACAGTTCTCTACCTTTGGGTCTTCAGTTCAAAGATCATTAGTCTGCATTTATCAGCTCTAATCAAACAATAATGAAAAGTGAGCCTAGATTCGTGTAATAAAACAAGATCTTCTCTTTGTTCAAATGATATAATTCTATATTTTGTGATTTAGAGTCATCTGAATATTGTACTTTGGGAACAGAAGTAAGATCATTTTGGTATGGGCAAATCCATGACCAAATTTCCCCAATCAATTCGTGATACTGGGAAAATAATTTATTGAACCCAGGGTCTTTTGCATATGAAGCAAGCACTATACCAACTGAGCTATATCCCCAAGCTCCCTGGGAGAATCTCAACAAGAATTGTTTCCTGAGCTTGAGTTCAGGAATTTTAGCACCTAGAAACCAGTTTCTACTTGATTTTCTTTTGAGATTTGACACTATGAACATATGTGAAATTTAATGTCTTATTTCCTATTGTAGTAGTTTAATGATCTTGAAAATTATTGACTGCATATTATTAAGCATTTTTGTACAGACTGAAAATGTAAAATGGAAGTGACTTTTAAAAAGCATTTTTTGTCTTTTCTTCATAGCCCAGGATCATTTTTTTTGGTTGTCCAAAACATTACAAAGCTCATGACATATAATCTTTCATACATTTTATTCAAGTGGGTTATGAACTCCCATTTTTACCCCAAATACAAGTTGCAGAATCATATCGGTTACACATCCACATTTTGACATAATGCCATATTAGTGACTGTTGTATTCTGCTACCTTCCCTATCCCCTACTATCCCCTCTCCCCTTCCCTCCCATCTCCCCTCTCTACCCCATCTGCTGTAGTTCAATTCTCTCCTTGTTTATTTTCCCATTCCCCTCACAACCTCTTATATGTAATTTTGTATAGCAATGAGGGTCTCCTTTCATTTCTATACAGTTTCCCTTCTCTCTCCCTTTCCCTCCCACCACTCGTCTCTGTTTAATGTTAGTCTTTTCCTCATGCTCTTCCTCTCTGCTCTGTTCTTAGTTGCTCTCCTTATATCAAAGAAGACATTTGTCATTTGTTTTTTAAGTATTGGCTAGCTTCACTTAGCATAATCTGCTCTAATGCCATCCATTTCCCTGCAAATTCCATGATTTTGTCGGTTTTTAGTACTGTGTAATACTCCATTATGTATAAATGCCACATTTTTTTATCCATTCATCTATTGAAGGGCATCTGGGTTGGTTCCACAGTCTAGCTATTGTGAATTGTGCTGCTATGATCATTGATGTGGCAGTATCCCTGTAGTATGCTCTTTTAAGGTCCTCAGGGAATAGTCCGAGAAGGGCGATAGCTGGGTCAAATGGTGGTTCCATTCCTAGCTTTCCCAGGAATCTCCATACTGCTTTCCAAATTGGCCGCACCAGTTTGCAGTCCCACCAGCAATGTACAAGAGTACCCTTTTCCCACATCCTCGCCAGCACTTGTTGTTGTTTGACTTCATAATGGCTGCCAATCTTACTGGAGTGAGATGGTATCTTAGAGTGGTTTTGATTTGCATTTCTCTGACTGCTAGAGATGGTGAGCAGTTTTTCATGTACTTATTGATTGATTGTATGTCCTCCTCTGAGAAGTGTCTGTTCAGGTCGTTGGCCCATTTGTTGATTGGGTTATTTGTTATCTTATTGTTTAATTTTTTGAGTTCTTTGTATATTCTGAATATTAGGGCTCTATCTGAAGTGTGAGGAGGAAAGATTTGTTCCCAGGATGTAGGTTCCCTATTTACCTCTCTTATTGTTTCTCTTGATGAGAATAAACTTTTTAGTTTAAGCAAGTCCCATTTGTTTATTCTTGTATTTAACTCTTGGGCTATGGGCGTCCTATTAAGGAATTTGGAGCCTGACCCCACAATATGTAGATTGGAGCCAACTTTTTCTTCTATCAGGCGCCGAGTCTCTGATTTGATATCAAGCTCTTTGATCCATTTTGAGTTAACTTTTGTGCATGGCGAGAGAAAGGGATTCAGCTTCATTTTGTTGCATATGAATTTCCAGTTTTCCCAGCACCATTTGTTGAAGATGCTATCCTTCCTCCATTGCATGCTTTTAGCCCCTTTATCAAATATAAGAAAGTTGTAATTTTGTGGATTGGTCTCTGTGTCCTCTATTCTGTACCATTGGTCCACCTGCCTGTTTTTGTTACTATTGCTTTGTAGTACAGTTTGAACTCTGGTATCGCTATACCTCCAGATTCACACTTCCTGCTTAAAATTGCTTTTGCTATTCTGGGTCTTTTGTTTTTCCATATGAATTTCATGATAGCTTTATCTATTTCTACAAGAAACACCGTTGGGATTTTGATTGGCATTGTGTTGAACCTGTAGAGAACTTTGGGTAATATCGTCATTTTGATGATGTTGGTTCTGCCTATCCATGAATAGGGTACATTTTTTCATCTTCTAAGATCTTCGTCTATCTCTCTCTTTAGGGTTCTGTAGTTTTCATTGTATAAATCTTTCACCTCTTTTGTTAGGTTAATTCCCAAGTATTTTATTTTATTTTTTTTTGAGGATATTGTGAATGGGGTGGTTTTCCTCATTTCCATTTCAGAAGTTTTGTTGCTGATATACAGGAATGCCTTTGATTTATGCATGTTGATTTTATATCCTGCCACTTTGCTGAATTCATTTATTAGTTCTAGTAGTTTCTTTGTAGACCCTTTTGGGTCCTCTAGGTATAGGATCATATCGTCTGCAAATAGTGATATTTTAAGTTCTTCTTTTCCTATTTTTATGCCTTTAATTTCTTTTGTCTGTCTAATTGCTCTGGCTAATATTTCAAGGACTAAATTGAATAGAAGTGGTGAGAGAGGGCATCCCTGTCTTGTTCCAGATTTTAGAGGGAATGCCTTCAATTTTTCTCCATTCAGAATGATACTGGCCTGTGGCTTATCATAGATTGCTTTTACAATGTTGAGGTATGATCCTGTTATCCCTAATTTTTCTAGAGTTTTGAACACAAAGGGATGCTGTACTTTGTCGAATGCTTTTTCTGCATCTATGGAGACGATCGTATGGTTCTTATCTTTAGGTCTATTTATGTGGTGAATAACATTTATTGATTTCCATATGTTGAACCAGCCTTGCATCCCAGGGATGAATCCTACTTGATCATGGTGCACAATTTTTTTGATATGCTTTTGTATTCGACTCACCAGGATTTTATTGAGAATTTTTGCATCTATGTTCATTAGAGATATTGGTCTGTAGTTTTCTTTCTTACCTAAAGGAATTTGCAACCTAAGACAGAATATGTTTCTTTCCTCATTCTTGCACCAAAAAGGACATAAAACCCAGAATTATAAGATCTCTAAGGAGGTATACAGAAAATCTAAATTCTTGCATGTGGGTACCTGAGGCTCAAAAATGTGAGCAACTTGCACAAACCAGAGCTCAAACAACATGATTTGCATACAAAGGGCAAAACACATACATTAATATACTGAGCATATATTTTTAGGTAAAGGGATTTTTTTTCAGAAGGAGGGTGAAGTGAGTACACAAAGAATGTGAGAATAGTTACGAAAACTCCATTTCAAAGTTTTAATTGAGAGACCAGAGTGCATTAAAATTGTCACGTTTATGTGCCTGTTTAAGTGTCCATAGTTGACTTACACTTTCCTTTATACTGTCATAAACTCTATTACAAATGGCTACCATTATACTTTGAATTTCTCAGAGAGGGCCTTGAGCTTTATAGAACATATTGCATATATCCAAACAATGAAGGAATATATGTATAATATGGCAACTTTGTTGTGTAAGCATCAAATCTGTATAGTTCTCTCTCTTTTACTATAATTGTGTCCTAATTTGGACAAAAATGTTATATGATCACCCTATGTACAAGACATGATGGGAAGAAAAACAGAATCCTTATTTTAAAGTCCTGTAATAGTCTGTAACAAGTTGCACCAAGAAAGTGCCAAGAGGCATTTTATCTTTAGTTCTCATCATCATAACATATTTTATACATACATAATTTCATCATTGGAGTCTCTCAGAGGTCTTGTGAAGTCTCACATTTTTGTAACATTTGAAACCTTACTTAAAATTTATAGATGGCATCTATGGCAGAGAGTTTAAATGATCTGTGTTAGGTCGTACATCAATTTAGATGGAGCAAACTTGGAAACATCATGGGCATTATAATTACTTAACATTGTAGTACTTCTCTTTGCACTTGTTTATAACTCTGTGAGCTAGGTCAGCTTCATTTTAAATAAACTAAAAGACCACATTTTAAAATAAAACTAGATATGATAATTCTAACATATACTGGCAAATACACTATGTATAAATAATTGTGGTCTTCAGACTGAGAAAGGAATTAATAGTTCTTTGTAATTTCTAGTTAACATCATTCTTCCAACAGCCCCATGACACTGTTTCTTCCTACTAAGCACAACCACAATCCTACTTTACATACATAAGGTACAAATGAAAGCAGGCTCAACTTCTTTTCCTGCATGAATGCATTCATATGAATGCTATTCATTCTTATCTTCTTGTTGTAAAGGGAAAGGTATGCCTCTTGTACAAACATATTTCGTTCACCATGAGATCTCATTGTTATGTTTGATGGTGTGCTCTGAAGTTCATGTATTATAAACTTAATCACCAATGCAATGCGTTTGGAGGTAGAGCCTAGTATGAGGAGATTAGTTCATGAGGGTTTTGCCCTCCTGAATGAATTAGTGTTATTATCAGAGTTTGATTTATTCTTGCTCAGTTGCTTTTTTGAACTCTTTTGTCCTCCTGCCTTCTGCCATTGGATGACACAGCAATAAGCCTCTCACTAGATGTTGGCACCTGTTGGACTTCTCAGCCTCCAAAACTGTGAGAAATAAATTCAATTTCTTAGAAATTACCTCATCTCTGGTATTCTGTTACAGCAATTGAAAATGGACTAAGACACTTGTTTGATCACATCTTTTCAGAATTTAGATCCATAAATTACCCTGTATTTTTTCTTGTAATTTAAATTTCCATTCCTTTTTATATCTTTACCCTTTATATAGAAACATGACAAATTTTATCTCATTATAAAATAAAATGAGCTTTATCAAAGAAAAAATATTGTCTTAACTCTTTATTATCTTTTAGGAACTTATTATGACTTTTTCTATTTAGATAGCTTATGAAAATAACCATGTCCACTCAGTTTTCTACATTTTTTATTTTTATATTTATTCTTTCTATCCTCTTTACACAAAGTCCTGGCTTTTTTCCTCACCATTTCATCATGGCAAAGGAAAAGAATATCTGCGGTGAGAACTAAAGGACAGAATAGGAAAAGCTCTTAGAATAATACATGGTGCAAAGTAAACAGATAATAAATCTTCACATTTTATCACCAACATCATGATGATAATATTCCTGATTTTACTTCTATATTTTTAGTCATTCTACAATTAAAAGTGCCATTTTTTTTCTCAGTGATACTTTTTTTTCTCATTTTTTATATACTTATTCTGGGTGATTTCATCTACATAAAAATTCTTCTGTCTTTTGCTTATGAGTCATTCATTCTTTTTGTGGGGGAGGGTAGCAGGAATTGAACTCAGGGGCACTCGACCACTGAGCCACATCCCCAGCCCTATTTTATACTTTATTTAGAGACAGGGTCTCACTGAGTTGCTTAGTGCATTGCTGTGTCTGAGGCTGGCTTTGAATTCGTGATCCTCCTGAGTTCCTGAGATTACATGCATGTGTCACTGCACTTGGCCATTAATTATTTTTCATGCTTCAAAGAGGGAAGTAGAGAATAGGATAGAGGAGAAATAGTGGTGGAGTAGACAATGAAAGAAAAGGAAAAGGAACAAGAGGAAAGCCAGAGTAGAAGAAAAAGAACATAGGTGATAAATATATTCCCAATGTAAAAAGTGATAGAAGAAATGGGAAAGAATTAGAATAAATATGTGTAAACACTGATAAAGAGATTATCTGAGGTATTAATAAGGTCAATTTAAGTAATGAGTAAAATTCTCAAAAGAAGCATAATGGTTAGAGAACTCAATTAGTAATATCGAAATTTGAGGACAGCTGTGTGTGCTGGCACATGTCTGTAATCCCAGGGGCTCTGGAGGCAGAGACAGGAGAAACTCAAGTTCAAAACTAGACCTAGCAATTTAGTGAGGCCCTAAACAACTTAGTGAGAACTTGTTTCAAAATAAAAAAAAAAGAGGGCTGTTATATGGGGCAGTGTTTAAGCACTTCTGGGTTCAATACCTGGTACCAAAAATAAATAAATAAAAATAAAAAAACAAACCAAAACAACAACAACAACAAAACCACCAAAACAAAAGAAACAACAACAACAACAAATAGCAGTACCTGAAAAGAAATTTATGGTTATAAATAATCTTTTTTTGTTTTTTATTGGTGTATTATAATCTTACATAATAATGGGATTTGTTATAATTTGATCTATATCATTCCAAAGAACATTGAAGAATGAAAAAAATGAGCTAAGTGTTCAACTGTTCAACTTAAAATGACAGAAAAAAACAGTATAATACAAAAGAAACAAAATGGTAAGATTCATAAACATGATGGTACAAAGAAATAACAGATTACAAAAATAACAATAGAGAAGATTATAAAAATAGCAAAAACTTTTATCTCTGAAAAGATCAATAATTTAGCATCTCTCTAGACTGATCAAGACAAAAAGAGTGCAGATGCAAGGAAAGTACATAAGTATTATTGGAAGAAAGACTTTACCTCTTTTTATGCCATTACAACTTTAGGAGACAGAAATATAGGTTTATTCAAAGGCAGATTTGAGGAAGATACAAGAGATCTTTCTGACTCAACTCTCCACTTTGGGGTACTCAGGAATGTGGATACCTTCCCCAAAAAGAAAAGAAGGCAGAGTGAGATAAAAGGCAGGAAATATGCATGTATATATTTAACTAGGCTGTGTTGATCAGAAATGTTTCAGTCACAGGTTCCCTGGTTCTCATTAGGCCGGGGAGCATGGGCAGCCCTTCACATTCTCACTATGAGGAAATATACAATGTAGAAAAGTTGCTTTTAATTTCTAAAAGAGTCTGTTTTATAACTACAGATAAAAATTTAAAAATAATGAAATATAAACAATCATCTGCCAATTAATTTGAAAGTGTAGGTTTTATAAAGACATATTTATAAATATGTATATTTACACGATTAAATGTCAAAATCACCATTAAATGGTCATGAAATGTCTTTGTATAATAGCAAATAAAAGTGAACCAATTTAATTTTCAAGTATGGATAAGGATACTAACAAGAAAGGATTGTAGACACAATTATTCATGAAGATATACTTGTATATGAAAATAATAATTAAAATGAGAGCTATTTGATCTTGTGAATGTAAGAATAGTTTAAAATCATCATAAAGCATTGTGAGTCAACACATTAATAAAAGTAAGAAAGAAAATTAATATGACTAAAATATACAGAAAGGATTTCATAAAATTCAGTATCAATCATGAATGATATAAAAAAATCAAACCACGGTAAAAAAATACTAACTTAACTTAAAAAGGATATATATAATAACAACACGTGATGATACTCATACTCCATGAGAATTTTATATGTATACCATTCCCTTTAAAATAATAACTTTCCTATATACCAAAGTGAATGTCACCACCATGTACATCCACAATAAACTAATGAAAAGAATAACTATGGGTAAAGAGCAGAAATATCAATAGAGGGAAGGAAACAGGGGGTGGGTAGACCAAAAGGGAAGAAGAGGTATTGAGGTTTGAATTAGAACAAGATATATTCTGTGCTTGTATAATTATGAAAAACTGAATTCTAATGTCATGTATAACTAAAAAGCATCAATAAAAATACTGATTATGAGACATCACTAACACAGTTTAAAAAGTAAAATAAACAATATACAAGATAATGTGTCCAATATTACTAATATTGCTTAGCATAGTATAGATTTCTTAGCTAAATTCGTGTCAATCACCACATGTTAACATATTATAAATACATACATAATGCATATATACTATACAATATATATATGTTGTTTTTACATATATAATATGTTGTTTATAAACATTTATATATGTATATATGCATATATATGAATATATATAGTATACATGTATATAATAATTTGGGGGATGTATACTATATATATTATATCAGCATCCCGCTTTATTTCCCAAATCATTTTAGTGAGAAGAATTATTAGAAGTTTCAATGGAAATTCTGATTCAGTTGGTATGGGGTATAGCCTAGGGTATCTGTATTGTTAAATATATTCCTAATGTATTTCTTATGGTTAGGAAAGATAGGAATTGCCCCTGATTCTTCTGTTCCCTGCAACCCCACGCTCAAATAGTCATCAAGTTCTATATATAGTCTGCCTCCCCCTGAAACATTGCTCAAATCCATATACTTTTGCCCATTTCATTGTAATTCATTTGGGTATCATTCATCATCTCCAGTACTGCAGAAGATTTTTGTCCTCTCTGCTTCCAGGCTTATAACACCATAAGTAATTCTCCACAGTTGGAGAAACTTTAAATTCCAGCTACTTGTCAGGATACTTACACAACAAAAATTTGACAAGATTTCTCCCTTGTTTCATACCCTCCAATTACTCTCATTTACCTCCAGGCAAAGTTCAACCATGCTCATATTGTTCATATGACATCCTACATGATCTAGAACCAGTGAATTTCTTTGGGTACATTTCTGTCATTGTTTTTCTTCTCTAAAAATTCCTTGAAGACAGGAGGATGTCTTTGGTGTCTCTCATTTCTGTGTCTCCATAGACTTTTCCAGTTTCAGCAAATAGCAGGTTCCCAGTAAATTATTGTTGAAAAAACTAAATGTCACTTTGTATTGCAAATGGAATGTATTACTTATGTACTTCAGCCAATTAGTTGTATTTTTATTTTAATTGATATCGTAGCAATTTTTATATATACAAGCCCAGAATGTGCTTATTGACCTAATTGCTGTACATTTTATAGCCTTACATTCACATGAAATCATTTTTTTAAAAGAAATCTTCAAAGTTCATTTCATCTCAAAGTTTGTCACACACTTGGTCAATTTTAAAATAAAGTTACTCATCCCCCCAAATTATTATTTTTCAAAAAATATCACGCCATTTTTTTTAATTTAAAAAAATGAAAAATTTCTTCAATTAAAAATACCATGGTTGTGTTTTCAATTGAAAAGTCATTTAGAACTATTTTAGCTTTGGTCTTTATAGACTTTTACAGAGTTAACTTTATAAAGCTATTTTCTATATGAGAAAGAAAGGTAAGCACATGTATTTGTAAAATTCTAGAAGTTAAACATTTCAGGATTTGTCATAAAGTGATTGAAGATCATTTTGTCTTCCTGTCACTAGCTTCTTGGATATGAAGTATTGAACAATTCACTAGCTTTAATTTTTATAGTTGCTTAGTTGCTCCTATGTCATTTTTGAAATTACATTTAACTCAAGTCTATGGAATAAGTTCAGAATTAAAGTTGTGAGGTATATATTATGTTTCAAGGCTAATAGTCTTAAAGACACATGTTTTAAGGGCTGGGGATATAGCTCAGTTGGTAGACTGCTTGTCTCACATGTGCAAGGCCCTGGGTTCAATCCCTAGCACCACACACACAAAAAAAGACATATGTTTTGAATCTTTTGTTGAGACTTTTATCTATCATAGGATGTTGATGCTCTTTTATAGTTTTTTAACAAGCCTTAATATAATAATGATAACATGTGGCAGGTTCAGGTGGAGCCATTATGTGACATAAATGGAGTCATATACCATCACTGGTACCCAGTCTAGTACGCATATATGGAACAGAACTTCAGATGACAAAGAATAACATTGAGGTATTAAAGCCAATTTGGAAAATAAATTAACTGATTCTAGTGAATGGAAATCTCTAAAAGAAAAAATTCAAAGAGACTGGGTTAATTTATGCTTTCATAGAAGCCCACGAGTTATCATTTTAAAAATCCTATAAAATTCTATAACTTTTTATAATCATGTTAAAACATCATTTAAAGCACAAAATAAATTTCAAATAATATTTAATTAATAATTTTGATATTTGATCCAAAGGATCTATCTAGAATGGGAGAAAGCAAGAATCACTTCCCATATTAAAACTGGGTCCTTGTAAACCATCAATTTATAATACTGCTAGTTATCACTAGGCAGAAATAAACTTGGTCTAACTATATTGAATATCTAATCTTATTAGATAAGTATTATTTGTGAATTCGAATGTGGTGAAGCTCAGTTTAGGCAAAGATTTAATATACAAATACATATAGATAATGATATTGTTAAGAATGTTGAAAAGTCTGATATTTTATCCTACTTGCAAGCTAACAAATAAACCATTACAATTTCATTGATACTTACAGCAGATATGAGACTTCTGAGTCAGAGATAAAGGACTTTAATACTCATGGCACAGCAAGTGGGAATGAACACAATGCTCACATCAGTTCCTCATGCCAACTCCCACCCAAACACCACAAGAATAACAGGGTGTTCCACATAGTGAGTTTTCCTTACACCAGAAGAACCCCCAAATTAGAAAGCCCCTATTATTTATAATGGGCTGCAAACATACCTGCCTTAACTTTCTCTAGAGGAAAATGAGTCTACCCTTTGTTCTGGAAGGAAACATTATCTTCCTAGGCCTTTTGCTGTACAAACATCTTTGAAAGGGTAATCTAGAACAAAGGGAGCCAATAATTCTGCTCATAAGACATGGAAAATTGTGATATATTCATAGAGAATTGTCTCCCAATTATCATTAATCAATTATATTTATTTCAAATTGCTATTTTCACATGTGAAATTGTAGTACAAATGAATTGGCCCTTAGATCTCATCACCTAAATATCTTCACAAAGTACAATTTGTCTATCCATATGCATGGGTAATTGGTTCCAGGGCCCTTCATTCATGCAAAAATCTGTGGATCCCCAAATCTCTTCTATAAAATGGAATGGTATTTACATATATCCTATGCACATTCACCTTTATACTTAAAATTATCTCTAGATAATTTACAATACTTAATACAATGTAAATGCTATGTAAACATCTGTTATATATGTCATTTAGAGAATAATGACAAGGAAAAATATCTCTACAGGTTTAGTACCAACACAGTATTTTTTCAAATATCTTTAATCCACTGCTGGTTGAATCTACAGATTTAGAATCCACAATTTGCTTTGTCAGTTACACTTTACGTGTTGATCCTTATAACAATTTGAATACTTGGATTGCTTTTGGAAGGTTGTATAATTCTCCTGAAGGCACAATATGGCTAATGGCTTATATTAGTGGCTCTGCACGGGCCATTCACTTTTCATTCCAATTGTGCAGCTGTATCACGGTTCCACAGAATGATTTTTGAAATCCTTAGTCAAGTTGCTTCTTTTAAAGGTCATGTTAGTACAATAGCTGATATACTGAAAAGGCATAACTTTGGGGATATGGATGGAGATGATAATTTATTGATATGGAAACCTGTTTGACTGATGCACATTTTAACATCTTTTCTTTCATTAGGCTTGGTTCTGATGGATCAAAGACATTTTTTGATGTACAAGTAATTTGATGGGTTGTTGAGAATTTCTGTTTCCATTTGGTCACATAATCAATATACCTTGTATCTATCTAGAGGTCACATAAGCATGTCTATTTATTGTTATCAATTATCTTCAAGTGTCATTTTCTCTTTTGCTTTTTTGACTTGCCAAAGAATATTGAGGTGGTCAATAAATGTGTGTTGCATGAAACAATTAATGAAATTTACTGTGGGATTTTGCTACTCTTGCTACATTCTGAAGTGTGTAAAGTTGTGCAGCTGTTATATAAAAATATTCATGTTGGCACCAAAAGATGCAAGTACCATAGGGCCCACAGTGTGCATATTAGTTAAAATAACTGGCAAGCTATTTTGATTGACTTTATAATTCTTTTTATATGAAATTGAGCCACATTATCACTGAAATTTATTAAAATTAGCAGATGTGGAACATTGAAAATTAATCTATCATATTTCACATGTTTGAAAATTGAAGAGGCAAGGGAAAATGTTAGATTCTTAAAAATTAATTTTCTCCAAATTTGTAATTAGATTTACAGTAGAATTGTCATCTAACTTCAAATTTCAGATAAATTAATAGTATAGTATAAAATTTAATACTGAAATTGCAGGAATATATTTTTATAAATGAAAATATTAAATCTTGTGTAATAACAAGATGATCCTGCAAAGAATAAAATATCAATACTGATAATGATTTGTAACCACCACTCTGCTCTGCAAAAAAAGCTTATTTTTAAAATATATTTTTTAGTTGTAGATGGACACAATACCTTTATTTTATTTATTTTTATGTGGTGCTGAGGAATGAACACAGGGCTTCACACATGCAAGGCGAGTGCTCTACCACTAAGCCATAACCCCAGCCCTAAAAGCTTATTTTTTTGTGAAGAATTTGAGAGAAAAATCAGACGTTTCTGTGGTGATTTTGAGTAAAATTTTCTGAGATGATCTCTAAGTTTACTTCTAAACTGTGGATCAATTTGGGAGAGCTAACTCAAGGAAGAAAAATCCTGCTCTTAAATTCATTATCTTTATTTTATTTAGATAAGCAACAAAGATTCCACCAGTGAGCAATTCATTTCAGTTTCCACAGTTTCTTTTTAAAGAGAAAATTCTTGGAAGAGGAGTAAGGACTACGAGGCTTTCATACAATCCAATGAATGACATGGATATCATTGCTTCCACTCACAACTCAGTTGTGCTATATATGTGATCATTGACAGGTTTGACTGGATGTGAAACAGAAGTTGGTGAGGTTTCCACTCCCCCCCACCCACTGCTGGATCACTGTATGAGATAAAGCTCATATGGGTGGGATACTGCAATACATGTGTAGGGGTTGGGTGGGGGAATGTGGTTTGGGACAATAGGAAGAGCCTCCTGACTGAGAAATAATTCATTAGTCAGGAATGAGGAATAGCTATGTAGAGGGAGGTATAATAATGAAAGATTTTGTCTACTGTGAGATTTTACTCAGTGTTAATACTTTCATTACATAGCCCACAGGTACTAGGACTTGAATTGAGGATAGTATCATTTCTATGATAGCTCAAGTATATTAAGGATTAAAGAGGATTTTGTGTCACCCTACCCCATATCAGGGTGAAAGCATTCAATTGCTCACTGCTGAAAGGTGGCTGGAAACTTCTAATTGAGTCCCTCTGAGAACTGGCCTTGAGCACAAACTACCTTATCTCAAATCACGATCCTTTCCTAAAGTCAGCTCGCATCCAATGACTGGTCAGCGTGAAGGTGTAAAGGCATAGCCCTTGTCACAATTAGGGATGATTCAAAAAAAATATTTCAACTCCAGAGCAACCCTGGAATCACCTAAGGACTTTGTTGTGACTGTATCATGATTCTACTTTTCCCTCTGCCCAATTCTACCCCCTTCATTTCTCCCTCATGGATGTTCATCCTACTCCTAGATACACTTCCAGAACACATATTTAGATCTCAAAGTCCACTTCTCAGTGAACTTAACCTGAAACATGTGCTGAGAATTTTGTCTGAAATCACATTTTTATTGGGAAGTGAATTTCAAATTCCAAGCATCTTATTAAGTGGATGATCTTTCAATGTGCAATATATTTGCTTGTATTTTGGGAAGGAACACTCCTGAACTTTAGATTGTTTTAAGCATACATAAAGTTTTAGTATTAACATGTTTGATGACTTGATCATATTTCTCTAAATGTAAATCTTTGAAAATGTGTCCTTATCTATGCCCAGACATAAGTAGCTTCTTTTTTGTATAGCTATAAATATTACTTCTTTTGTTAGCCTCATTTCCTTTGAGCCATTCCATTTCTATTTTTCCAATATATGCCATACCAACAGCCATAATTACCTTTATGGATCAGTATCATACTGATGCAAATGTGAAGTTCAATAGGTAGTTGTCAGCAATTGAATTTTTCCCTGACATATTTCAATTCTTTCTAAGCCTTTACCTTCATTTCCCTTCACTTTTAGTTTTCACAAGAACTTAAAAAAAAAGTCTTAACTAACATTTGTTAAACCTTGTATTGAGACATGAGGTCTAAGTATAAATTATATTTGAATTAGGAAAAGCATGAGAGAAGGAAAATTGTAAGGATAAAAATAAATTTTCCAGAGACTGCAATCCAATATCCGTACTAATAAGATGTGAGGTTATGTACAACCAAATTTTGTGCATGTTAATTCTTTTACCATTTTATTTCACAGCAGGAATTCTAGGTATTATAAGGAAAAAAGAATGCTTAGAAAAGAGCTAGGATGATTTTCTTTTTCTCTCTTTTTAGGAGAAGAAAAAGAATAGATGCCCCATAATTTCTCACATAGGCATGTATGTTTTCCCAATTATTTCAATTTTTATTTTAAAAAGGCATGAAGTTCAATTTTTTCAAACAAGCTAAATGAACAAATTGATGTGCTTAATGTTTCATATTATTGCACACTCATGTCATAACTTTGCATCTATCTTTTTGGAAAGAATTTTACCACTCTGAGAAATTCAGCATGTCATAAGAGTTAATTTTCTTTTGCACATCAGCTTTTTGGCATTTAATTGCTGTTGGGTAGCCTGAAAAGAGTACATGTAACAAGATGATAATTTACTGAAATATGACATGATCTAGGATGCAGAGAACTCATCATATTTATTTGTGAGCTTGGAACCATGGGAATCAACAGTCAGATCAGATGTTTTGGGGGCTAAAAAGAGATACTAGGCAGTGTTGAGTGAGATTATCTAAATGAGAACATCCACACTCCCTATGTATAATGATGACTGTGGATGCTTCAGTTTCATGTTCTTAAGACTGGCACTGGGAAAAAAATGTCCTACTCAAATCTTTCATCTATAATACAGCACAGAGGAATAATTTCAGTCTGAACTCTCAATGCAATGCAGAGAAGGACAGATATGCTTTGGCATTAACTCAAATGAATGGTAGTTTAAGTAAGGCAGAGAAACATAAAGGCTGGAATATATGCATATTCAAATTATCCATCTGCACCATCTACTTACACTTGAGGCATTTCTGAATGCTTATTACCCAGAAACATTTTAATGAGGTGCTCATTCTCCATACCTGAGTTAATTTGCTTCTCCCCAAAGACTATTTGTGATGTGATTCTAAAAGAAAAGCAAGAGACAGCTGAATATTTCATAGGTATATTTGAGAGAAAAAGCCCTCTATGAACCATCTCAATGGGAGTAGTTCTATTTTTGGGTAACCTGTAAGATTAATGCATGTGTCAATAAAAAGAATCACTTTAATTATAAATAAGTAATATTAATAAGATGGGAAAATAAATCTTAAAAATATCCATTTATTGTTGACTTGTAAAAAATATGAAATATAAAACATAAAGGTATAAATAAAATAAATATGTAAATCATGTCAATTTCAAAGTTATTATATATGTGAAAATATATACTTTCAGGGCAGCCAGTGTTCTGATGAAGCCATTATATATCTTATTAAATATTTTAAATAGTATCAAGAATTTTAAAATCTTGCCCCATATTCCCCATACTAATCTCATCACAAAGAGAAATATGACTACAGTCAAATATGAACTTAAATTTTGTGACAATTATCAATTCATATACAGTTGAATAATTCTTTGCAATAAGTAGAATATAAAAAAATGAAAGATTTTGGAATATAAGTATGGTTAATATCTTTTTATGTTAAAATACAATATGTAGACTTCTAAAATCATTTATGAATACAAATTATAAATTATGACGTTTCCTTGAATGAAAATTGTATCTATTATATGCAGAATTTTTTCTTTCATAATTTCTATAGAAGAAATATTTTCCCATATGAGCTCAAGTATTTGTCTCAGTCAATTTTCTGTTGCTATTACTGAATACCACAGACTTAATAATTTATAAAGAAGAGGGATTTATTTAGTTCATGGTTCTAGAGACTGGAAAGTCTAAGACCATAGCTCTAGCTTGTGCTTAGTATCTGTTAGGGCCTTTTTTTTTTCACATGTTAAGAACTATTTGATTGATTGATTGATATTGGGGATTTAACACAGAGGCTCTTTCCAACTGAGTTACAACGTGGTTAGCCTTCTTACTGTTTTATAACATGGTGGAAGGGATCAAATGAAGAGACCAAGCAAGTGTGCTAACTCAAGTCTCTCTTCCTCTTATGATAAAGCCATCAGTCCCATTGTGGGGGCTCTGACCTCATTACCTCATCTAATCCTAATTATCTTTCAGAGGCTCCACTTTCAAATAAAATGAACATATGAATTTTAGAATTAAGTTTATAACACATGAATATTTGGAAGACATATTCAATCCATGGCATAAGCTGACCATGATTTTTAGCTAAGGCATGATCTCAATGTTTATTTCTAATATATCACAGGCATTGGTGGTCCTGCGTGCAAAAAGCATGCTTTTAGAACAAGTCACTCTAACAATAACCTATTTTCAACTAATATATTCATCCAAGAGTGCTTTAATAAAGTCATAAAGGCAGAGCCCTTATGACACAGTCACCACTGAAGGTCCCATCTGTCAAATACCTTTAACACATGTTTTGGAGGACTAAGTTCCTAACAGAATTATGGGACACATTCAAACCATATTAAGTACATACCAAAGTGATCTAGATCTTAGTTTCCTCTTGTAAGATGGAGACTGAGTTTTTGGAAAAAATATTTCCCGAAACTACTTTAATTTTTGAAAATTGTATAATTTTATCAATGAATGACAAAGTAGAAAGGAAAAGAGAGACACATGAACTGAAGGCAGACAGAAAATAATTACCGAGATGGCAGTAATAAGTCATCATGTATTAATAATTAATTTAAATGTAAAAGCCTTACAGTATTTGATCAGGAGATAGAGGGGCTGAATATATACAAAAAAATCTGGCTATTTGCTCCATATGAGTCTCAATTTATATTTAAATATACACACAGGCTATAAATGAAAAGATGGTAAAGATATTTCATGAAAATGGTAATCAAAAGAGAGTAGAGGTGCTTACATATATCTGACAAAAATAAACTTAAGTTAAAAACTTTTATATGAGAAAAGGAAGGTAATTATATGATGATAAAAGCATAAATCACCAGAAAGTTATATCAATTATAAATGAATAATATGTATATATTTATAATATCAGAGTTCCTAAATATGTAAAACAAATATTGACAAGCCTCAAGGGAGAAAAAATAGCAGTGCAAAAACAGTAGGATACTTTAATTCACCACTTTCAATAATGGATACAACGTACAAGTGGAAAATCATTAAGGGGCTGAAAATGAATAGCAGTATAAACGAAATGGATCTAACAGAAAAATAAGCAACATTCACCCAAGGACAAGAGAATACACATTCTTTTCTAGCACACACTAAGCATTTTCCAGAATAGACGAATGTTGGGTCACCAAACAAGTTTTAGCAAATTTAAGAAGACTGAAATCATACCAAATATCTTTTCTGACCACAATGGAATGAAACTACAAATAACAGAAGGAAAATTGGAAAATTCACAAGTATGTAAACTTTAAACAGCACACTCTTGAATGACAAATGGGTCAACAAAGAAATCAAAAGGGAAATTAGAAAATGTCTCAAGACAAATGAAAAAGAAAACACATCATAGCAAAACATATGGGATGAAGCACAGCAGTATTAAGAAGAAATTTTATAGCAATACATGCCTACATTTAAAAAGAAGGAAAATCATAAATCAACAACCAAAATTTATACTTTAAGGAATTGGAAAAACAAAGTCCAAAGTTAGCAGAACTAAGGAAATGAAAAATATTAGAGCAGAAATAAGTGAAATAAAGGATAGAAAAACAATGAAAATAAGATTCAGTTTTGTTTTTACTTTTTACTTGACAAATTAAAATTTTATACTTCTTTTGGGTACTTTTGTATGTGGGTGTATAATTTTCCCAGCACCATTTATTGAAAACTGTCTTCTGCACTTCAAGTTCTAGGACATTTATTGAAAATCATTTGGCCATAGGTATATAGGTTTACATCTAGGCTTTCTAGTCTGTTCCATTGGTCCATGTGCCATTTTAATGCTAATACCATGTTGTTTTGGTTACTACAACTTTGTAGTATATGGTGAAGTCAGTATAACGATTTCTGATTTGTTCTTTTGGCTCAATATGGCTTTGACTATTTAGGGTTTTTTGTTTGTTTGTTTTGGGCTGTGTGTGTGTGTTTCCACAAATTTTAGGATTGTCTTTTCTAGTTTTGTGAAAAATGTCATTGGTATCTTGACAAGTATTGTGATGAACCTGTAGGTCACTTTGGATTCTATCAAAGTTTTAATGATATCCATTATTTTGATCCAAAAAACAGAATATCTTTACATTGCTTTGTGTCCTCTTCAATTTCTTTCATCAGTGTTTTATAGTTTTATTATAAAGAGCCTTTACCTTTTTGGTTGAATTGATTCATATTTATTTTTTGTAGTCACTATAGATGGGATTGCTTTCTTGATTGTTATTTCAGATAATTTAACATTGACATATAGCAATAGTGATGATTTTTGTATGCTGATTTTTTATCCTGCAACTTTAATGTTCTGTTGGATTCAGTTTTCTAGAAAACTTATTGAAATCTATCTTCATGAATTATAGTTGCCTCTAGATTTATTTTGATTGTTTCTTTGTCTGATTTTAGTATCATGGTAAAGGTGGGCTCATATCATTAGTTTAGAATAATTGCTTCCACTTCTAACTTGTGGAATAATTTAAGAAGAATTGGCAGTAGTTCTTTTTTAAATGTTTGTTAAAGCTCAGCAGTGACAAATGACTTACTTCTTAAGAATACAACTTATGGGCTAGGATCCAAGATGGTGGAGTAGAGGAGATACCATTTCTGGCTGCTCTGTGCATGAATCCAAAAAAGCAATCAGGCAGCTTCTCCACGGGGTCTCGCCTTGATGGAATACAACATCTCAGAGCATGTGACAGGACCCCATACAGCAGATTTTTGCAGAATCCACCAGAGCTGTGAACACTGCACAGAACTCAGAGCCTCTGTGTTCCAGTAAGACTCCAGACTCTGGTCCCAAAGCCACAGTTTGAGCACATGCTTGACTCTCAAGCAGTGGAGCAGAAACACCAAATCAGTACTTCTGCAGAGTGGTAGAACTCCAGACTACGCTCCGCTCCCATGCAGGTCACCAGACTGCATTCTAGCCACAGCATGAGGACATCCCAGCTCCCCCTGCCTCACCAGATACCCCGACATGGGAAACAGATGGATTCCATCTTGGAAAACCTTTCTCTCCATCTTTTGGTGGGCATAACTACCAGTGCAGATCTGCGACTGAACAGGTACCTGGTTTCCAACTCCCCCTCCCCCCAGCTATGATAAATTGGCCCAGTGACTATCCAACACAAAAACAGCTCTCAGTTGAACAGGAGTGCAGTGCAACTAGGGAGCTGCCCACCTGGTGTGATCTGAGGGTGGAGGGCAAGAGGACCTGCAACTGAGACCTGATAAGTAAGAGAAGGGAGGGGTCTAAAAACCAGGAGCAATTCAGAGAGACCAAGATTAGGGAAGCTCCAGGCAGGAGAGGGAGAGCTCAAGTCTTCTCACACTGGTTACCTCCACCACCCTAAGGGCAGAGACTAAAGCTTGGAATAGACAACTCCACCTACTGGAAGAGAAGAGAAGAAAATGTTTTTGTTGTTTGTTTTTGTTGTTGTTGTTTTGTTTTCTTCTCTTCCATTTTATCCTCTTTCTTTCTCCTCTACCCTTCCTTCTCTGATCCTTACAACCCCAACATATGTGAAACCAAGAACTTTGCATGAAACAGAGCTTTAAGAACTGAATCATCAGAATAATATAGAGGAATTACATAAGCCCCCCCTTTTTCTTTCTCTCTCTCTAATTTTTTTCTCTTTCTTTCCTTTTTATCTTTCTCCCTCCCTCTCTTCCTCTTTCAACCTCCTAATTTTTACTATTCTTACTTCTTGTAATTTTCTAAATACATATATGTGTTTGTTTTTATGCATTCTACTGTCCTCACACATACTTGTCTACACTAAATTACCTACTGTCTATTCCTCTGCTACTAATCCTCTTCATTATAGTTCTCCTCCAAATTTTCTAAGTTATATTAACCCCATACCCTCAAATCTTTCCCCCTTAACATAACATCATAAACCTGGCCCCCAGTTCTCTATCCGCCACCAGAAGCTGTACACCTTTTACGAAACTACTGATTATATTTTAAATAACAATTGAATCCAAAATTTCTAGACATTGAGACTAACTATAAATGTCTTAATAATAGTAATTTGCTCATAGGTGATGTATTGTTGATATTGGGAACTATCAACATTGTCCTTCCCCACAAAGGAAGGATCTTGGGAACATACAAGAACACTACAAATCTATAGGGTAAAAAAAAACAGCACATCAGTCCCACAGAGCTGGAAAGAAATGCAAGCAACATGAAAAGACAAGGGAAGAAAGTATTACAAACAATTCAAGAGAACACATCATTAGAAGAATTAACAGCAACAGCAGAAAAAAGGACAGAGAAAGATTTCAGGATATACATGAATCATGTTTTGGAATCTCAAAGACATTATACAACAGATACAGAAAGTGAAAGATCACTTTGACAATGAGCTACATAAACAAATCCAAGAAGCAAAAGATCACCTCTACAGGGAGATACAGGTTATAAAAAAAAAAACAGAAATCCTTGAAATGAAAGAGATAATAAAACAAATTAAAAACTCAAATGAGAGCATCACCAATAGAGTAGACCACTTAGAAGATAGGACATCAGACGAAGACAAAGTATATCATCTTGAAAAGAACATAGACAGCACAGAAAAAATGTTAAGAAACCATGAGCAGAACATCCAAGAAATATGGAATAGCATAAAAGACCAAATTTAAGAATTATTAGATAGAGGAAGGCATAGAGGTCCAAACCAAAGGAATGAGCAATGTGTTTAATGAAATAATATCAGAAAACTTTCCAGACATGAAGGATATAATGGAAATCCAAATCCAAGAAGCCTACAGGATGTCGAATGTGCAAAATCACAACAGATCCACACCAAGACACATTATAATGAAAATGCCCAACCTAGAGAATAAGGAGAGAATTTTTAAATCCACAAGAGAAAGGAATCAGATTACATATAGGGGTAAAGCATAGGATAATGGCACAGTTTTCAACACAGACTCTGAAAGCTAGAGGATCCTGGAACAACATATTTTAAACTCTAAAAGATAATGGGTACCAACCAAGAATTTTGTATCCAACAAAACTAAGCTTCAGATTTGAAGACAAAATAAAAACCTTCCATGATAAACAAAAGTTAAAAGAATTTACAGCTAGAAAACCGGCACTACAATACATTGTTGGCAAAATATTTCATGAAGAGGAAATGCAAAACAACAATGAAAACCAGCAGAGGGAGGGAGTATACTAAAAGAAAAACTAATCAAAGAGGAAAACCAAGTCAAGTTAAATAAACAAATATGGCTGGAAATACAAACCATGTGTCAATAGTAACCCTAAATGTTAATGGCTTAAATTCACCAATCAAAAGACATAGGCTAGCAGATTGAACCAAAAAAAAAAAAAATCCAACAATATGCTGCCTACAGGAGACTCATCTGATAGGAAAAGACATACACAGACTGAAGGTGAAAGTTTTGGGAAAAATCATACCACTCACATGGACGGCAGAAGCAAGCAGGGGTCTCCATACTCATATCAAATAAAGTAGACTTCAAGCCAAAGTTAATCAAAAGGGATAAAGATGGACATTACATACTGCTCAAGGGAACTATACACCAACAAGACATAACAATCATTAATATAAATGCCCCAAATAATGGTGCAGCTATGTTCATCAAACAAACTCTTCTCAAGTTCAAGAATAAAATTGATCACAACACAATAATCTTGGGTAACTTTAACACACCTCTCTCACCACTGCACATATCTCCCAAACAAAATTTGAATAAAGAAACTATAGAGCTCAATACCACAATTACTAACTTAGTCTTAACTGACATATATAGAATATATCAACCAGCATCAAGGATCCATTTTTTCTCAGCAGCAAATGGATCCTTCTCAAAAACAGACCATATACTATGCCACAGGGCAACTCTTAGCAAATACAAAGGAGTAGAGATAATACCATGCATTTTATCAGATCATAATGGAATGAAATTAGAAATCAATGACAAAATAAAGAATAAAAATTTCTGCATCACATGGAGACTGAACAATATGCTACTGAATGAACAACAGGTTACAGAAGACATCAAGGAGGAGATTAAAAAAATTTAGAGGTAAATGAGAATTCAGACACAACATATCAAAATCTCTGGGATGCTATGAATGCAGTACTAAGAGGAAAATTCATTGCATGGAGTTCATTCCTTAAAAGAAGAAAAAAGTCAACAAATAAAAGACCTCACACTACATCTCAAAGCCCTATAAAAAGAAGAACAAATCAGCAGCAAAAGCAATAGAAGGCAAGAAATAATTAAAATCAGAGCTGAAATCAATGAAATCAAAACAAAAGAAACAATTGAAAAAATTGACAAGACTAAAAGTTGGTTCTTTTAAAAAGTAAATAAAATTAACAGACCCTTAGCCATGTTAATGAAGAGAAGGAGAGAGAGAACTCAAATTACCAGCATACATGATGAAAAGGGCAATATCACAACAGACACTACAGAAATACAGAAGATAATTAGAAATTATTTTGAAACCTTATACTTCTATAAAATAGAAGACAGTGAAGGTATCTATAAATTCCTTAAGTCATATGATCTGTCCAGATTGAGTCAGGAGGATATAGACAACCTAAACAGACCAATATCAAGTGAGGAAATATAAGAATCCATCAAAAGACTACCAACCAAGAAAAGCCCAGGACTGGATGGATACACAGCTGAGTTCTACAAGACCTTTAAAGAAGAGCTAATACCAATAATCTTTAATTTATTTCAGGAAATAGAAAAAGAGGCAGCACTTCCAAACTAATTCTATAAAGCCAATATAAACCTGATTCCAAAATCAGACAAAGACACCTCAAAGAAAGAAAATTTCAGACCAATATCTCTAATAAACATAGATGCAAAAATCCTCAATAAAATTCTGGCAAATTGAATACAAAAACATATCAAAAAGATTGTGCACCATGATCAAGTGGGATTCATCCCAGAGATGCAAGGTTGGTTCAACATATGGAAATCAATAAATGTAATTCATAACATCAATAGACATAAAGATAAAAATCATATGATCATCTAGATAGATGCAGAAAAAACATTTGACAAAATACTTTATGTTTAAACTCTAAAAAAACTAGGGATAACAGGAACATATCTCAACATTGTAAAGGCTATCTATGCTAAGCCTCAGGCCAACATCATTCTAAATGGAGAAAAATTGAAGGCATTTACTCTAAAATCTGGAACAAGACAGGGATACCCTCTCTCACCACTTCTATTCAATATAGTTCTTGAAACACTAGCCAGAGCAATTAGACAGATGAAAGAAATTAAAGGCATAAATATAGAAAAAGAAGAACTTAAACTAGCACTATTTGCTGACGATATGATTCTTTACCTAGAAGACCCAAAAAACTCCACCAGAAAACTTCTAGAACTATGAAATGAATTCAGTAAAGAAGCAGGATATAAAATCAACACCCATAAATCAAAGACATTTCTGTATATCAGTGACAAATCCTCTGAGAGGAAATGAGGGAAACTACCCCATTCACAATATCCTCAAAAAATAAGATATTTGGGAATCAACTTAACAAAAGAGTTAAAAGATCTATACAATGAAAACTACAGAACCCTAAAGAGAAAAATCAAAGAAGACCTTTGAAGATGGAAAGATCTACCTTGCTCATGGATAGGCAGAATTAATATTATCAAAATGACCATACTACCAAAAGCACTATACAGGTTTAATGCAATTCTGATCAAAATCCCAATGGCATTCCTAAAAGAAATAAAAAAAATCAGTCATAAAATTCATCTGGAAAAATAAGAGATCCAGAATAGCTAAAGCAATTCTAAGCAGGAAGAGCAAAGCAGGTGGTATCGCTAGACTAGACCTTAAACTATACTACAGAGCCATAGTAACAAAAACAGCATGGTATTGGCACCAAAACAAACTGGTAGAACAATGCTACAGAATAGAGGACACACAGATTAACACCCAAAATTACAATTATCTTATATTAGACAAAGGTGCCAAAAACATGCATTGGAGAAAAGATAGTATCTTCAACAAATGGTGCTGGGAAAACTAGAAATACATATGCAACAAAATGAAATTGAACCCCATATCTCTCATCATGCACAAAACTAAACTCAAAATGGATCAAGGACCTAGGAATTAAACCAGAGACTTTGAGACTAATAGAAGAAAAAGTAGGCCCTAATCATCATGTGAGATTAGGCCCCAACTTCCTTAGTAAGACTCCTATAGCACAAGAATTTAAAACAAGAATCAATAAATGGGATGTATTCAAACTAAAAAGTTTTTTCTCAGTAAAAGAAACAGTCTGTGAGGTGAACAGAGAGCCTACATCCTGGAAGCAAATTTTTACCCTTCACACATCAGATAGAGCACTAATCTCTAGGGTATATAAAGAACTCAAGAAGCTAAACACCAAAATAACAAATAACCCAATCAATAAATGGGCCAAGGACCTGAACAGATACTTCTCAGAAGAGGATATACAATCTGTCAACAAATATATAAAAACATGTGCATAATCACTAGCAATTAGACAAATGAAAATCAAAACTACTCTAAGATGTCATCTCACTCCAGTCAGAATGGCAGCTATTATGAAGACAACAACAACAATTGTTGACAAGGATGTGGGGGAAAAGGTACACTCATACATTGCTGATGGGACTGCAAATTGGTGCAGCCAATTTGGAAAGCAGTATGGAGATTCCTTGGAAATCTGGGAATGGAACCACCATTTGACCCAGCTATTCCTCTTCTCAGAGTATACCTAAAGGACTTGAAAACAGCATACTACAGATACACAGCCACATCAATGTTTATAGCAGCACAATTCAGAATAGCTAAACTGTGGAGGCAACCTAGATGTCCTTCAGTGGATGGATGAATAAAAAATGTGGCATATATACACAATGGAACATTACTCAGCATTAAAAAAGAACAAAATCATGGCATTTGCAGGTAAATGGATGACATGGCGTTGGAGAAGATAATGCTATGTGAAGTCAGCCAATCTCCCATAAAAACAAATGCCAAATGTTTTCTCTGATATAGGGGTGTGACTCATAGTGGGGTAGGGAGGGAGAGCATGGGAGGATGAGATTAATTTTAGATAGGGAAGAGGGGTGGGAGGGAAAGGGTGGGGGCTGGGGATTAGCAAGGATGGTGGAATGTGATGTCATCATTATATAAAGTACATGTATGAAGACTTGAATTGGGTGTCAACATATCCTATGTACAGAGACATGAAAAATTGTGGTATATATGTATATTAAGAATTGTAATACAAAAAAGTACATGCATAATGGTATAAATTGGCGTGAACATACTTTATATACAGAGATATGAAAAATTGTGCTCTATTTGTGTAACAGGGATTGTACTGCATTCCTCTGTTGTGAATTTTAAAAAAATAACAAAATCAATAAAAGAAAAAGAAAAAAATCTCAGAGGTAAAGGCATCTGGTTTTAGGCTATTCTTTAATAAAAGACTTTTTTAAAATAAATGATTCAGTCTTCATTACTTGTTACTGGTCTGTTCTGGGTTTTTGTTTCTTCATGATTCAATGTTGATAAGGTGTACATATTTAAGAATATTCACTTTTTCTATATTACCAAATGGTTTATATATAGTTGTTTATAATAATCTTTAATGTTTATGTGTCTGTGGTATTGATTGTAATGGCTCCCATTTCATTTCTGATTTTATTTGTTTGAGTCATCTATTTTTCTTTAGCTAAGGGTTCATCAATTTTGCCTTTTCAAATAAACAGCTCTTTATGATTTTTAATATATGTTTTATTAATGTGAATTAATTACACACAGTAATGGGATTCACTTTGATATTTCCATACATGCACTCAGGGTGCATTGATAATAGCCACCTACCCTTCTTCTAACTTTGCTGCCACTTTCTAGAACTATTTCTAGTCACTAGTAATCATTATTTTACTTTCAGATTGACTTTTTAGTCTCCACATATAAGAGAGAATAGGGCATACTTTTCTTTCTGTGTGTGGCTTATTTTACTTATACTGTATTCAAGTTCCATGCATTCATCAGTCAATGGCAGGCTTCCATTCTTCTTTATGGCTGAACAATAATCTTATTCATCACACATATATACACATGTATACATGCATGTACATAAATACATACACACAATAATCTCTAATGGAGAGTATGATCTTAGCTATTGTGATCTTAGCTATTATGAATAGTGCCACTATATACTTGGACATGTGTGCTGACTTCATTTTTTCAGGATATAAAGCCAGGAATGGTATATCTGGATCATATGATAGATATATTTTTAGTTCTTTAAGGAACTGCCATACTATTTTCCACAGTGGCTGTAATAATTTACATTTGCACCAACAGTGTATAAGAGTTTTCCTTCACATTCTTGCAAGTATTTGTCATTTAAAAATTTTATTTGATAATAGCCATTATAACTTGGGTGAAATGATATCTCATTGTGATTTTGATTTTCATTCCCCAGATAGGTAATTACATTGAGCATTTTTCATATGTTTATTGCCCTTTATATTTCCTCTTTTGAGAAGTATATATTCAGATCTTTCCCCCAATTTTAAATTGATTCACTTGTTTCTTATTGTTTAGTGTTTTGAGTACTTCATTTATTCTGGATATTAACCCATGGGCAGATGAATAGCTGGCACAGATTTTCTCCCATTCTGTAGGTAGTCTCTCCACTCTGTTTTCTGTTTCCTTTTTTTGTGCAGAAACGTTTTAGTTTGGTACAATCTCCTTCATTAATTTTTGCTTTTGTTTCCTGCACTTGTGGAAAATCATTGTCTGTACCAATAACTTGAAGTGCTTCCCCTTTGTTTTCCTATAGTAGTTTCAGAATTTTCATTCTTACATTCATATAATTGATCCATTTTTAGTTGATTTTTGTACAGGGTGAGAGATAAGGGTCAATTTTCTGCATGTGGATATTCATTCAGTTTTCATAGCACAATTTATTAGAGATTGTTTTTTCTCCAGTGCATGATTTTGGCACCTTTGCCAAGAATTAGTTGGCTGTAAATATATGGGTTTATTTTTCAGTTCTCTGTTAGTTGGTCTGTATTTCTGTTTTATGTCAATGCCATGATATTTTGATTATTACAGCTTTGTGATAGATTTTCAATTTTGGTAATGTATTGCCTCAAGCTTTTTTCTTCTTCTTCATATTGCTTTATCTATTCATGTCTTGTGTGGTTCCATACAAATTTTAGGACTGTATTTTTCTGAAGAATAAAATGAGAAATGTGATAGTGATTACATCAAATCTATAGATTTTTTTGGTAGTATCAATATTTTAACAATGTTTATTCTTTCATTCCATTATCAAAGGGTTTCTTTCCATTTAGTTGTGTCACTGTAATTTCTTTTATCAATGTTTATAGTTTCAGTGTATGGATCTTTGACTTCCTTGGTTAAATTTACTCTGAAGTATTTTAATTTCTTTGCTACTATTGTAAGTATAATTGATCTCTTGATTTATTTTTCAGATAGTTTGTTATTAGTATACAAAAAATGTTACTGATTTTTGTATGTTGGTTTTGCATCCTGAAAATCTATGTTCAATTATTTATCAATGCTAATCATTTTTGGTGGAGTCTTTGGGATTTTCTATATATAAGATCACACCATCAGCAAACAAATAATTTTTATTCCTTCCTTTCCTATTTAGATGCATTTTGTTTCTTGTTCTGGCCTAATTTCTCTAAGATTTCCATTACCATATTCAAAATAACATTAAAATGATCATTCACTATGATCAAGTGAAATTTGGTCCCAGCAAGCAAAGTTGGTTCATCATATGAAAACCAAGAAATGTGATTTGCTATACTAAAAGAATTAGGGGGAAAACATATTATTGTGCCAATATGTACACGAAATTTGGACAAAATTCAATATTCTTTCATGATAAAAATTCTCAATGAAGTAGGTTTAGAAGGAATGTTTAGCCACACAATTAAGGTCATATATGACAAGCCCACAGCTAACATATTCACTGAAGAAAAAACAGATTTTCCCTCTAAAATCAACAACAAGGCAAGGATGGCCATTTTCATCAGCTCTATTCAAAATAGATGTGAGTTTTGATAACCCATACAACACTGATCTAGTAGCATTATAGAATTATAACATTATGTAGATTTTTAAAGAGGGTTAGAAGGAAATTTAAAAACTAGTGAAAATCCATCTTTAAAGATATTGTGTTATGGAGCCCGGAGTTGTGGTTCAGCAGTAGATTGCTCACCTAGTACTTGTGAGGCCCTGGGTTTGATTCTCAGCACCACATAAAAATAAATAAATAAATAAAATAAAGTATTGTGTCCAACTACATCTAAAATATAAATATTTTTAAAAAGATATAATGTTATGAATTAAATGTTTGAATCCTCTGAAAATTTTTATATTGAAATCCTAATTCTCAATGTGATGGTATTAGTATATAGGCCCTTTGGAAGGTGATTAGGTCACCAGGGTAGAAATCTCACAAAAAATTTGTGCCCTTATGAAAAGGTCCTCAGAGAACTCTCTTGCTCCTTCTGAGATATGAGGACATAGCAAGAAGTCTACAACCAAGAAGAGTGTCACCAGGACCTAATCATGCTGGCATAGTGAACTCAGATTTGCTTATACTTCCAAAACTGTGAGAAACAAATTTTCATTGTTTATAATGTACCTGGCCAATGGTATTTTTCTATAGCAACCTGAATGGACTGAGCACAGGGACTATCAGATTCAGGGATATTTAATTACTTCCTATAAAACCAACTGCCCATAAGCTACAACTAGTTTTGTTTTTTTCCAAATCAGAAATGCTAGATTTTCATGGCTTGAGTTTCAATGTATTCAAAGAAATATAACAAATATCTTATTTCACTTACCTTAATTCAGATTTTAACTTTTTTACATTACCCTTATTTCAATGTATATTGAAAATTTACTAACTTTGATCACCAAATAATGCTTCAGTCTGAGCAACAATGATCTGCTTTGCACACAATTGTATATATATACTGAACATTTTTGTAGCTAGCTATAAAATATATTCTTTATTAATTCATTCAATCAAGTATTAAATGAATGCTTATTTTGAGCACCTGTTTTGTGTGAAGAAAAGGTACTCACATTAAAGAAGAAAGGAATTTTCCAACACCAGTTCCCAAAGCTAAACTATCAAAAAACATAGTATATATTCAATAACATCTATTTTTATGCTGTGGATACCCTTCTGTCATCAGACCTTTGTGTTTTATAGCTTCAAAAGGGGCTTATGATAATGATAGTCTACATCTTTGCTTTATATTTCCTTTCAAATTACTTTTCAAAATACACACATATATCATTACTATTGAGCATTGTTGCATCAATTGCAAGACATGCAGGTAATAATGCTTCCTGCCCAGTATCAGCCACCCCTCCCTACAAATAGCAGTAAGGATAATAGTTTAATACTTTAATAGTTGTTTAAGATGTATCAAAACCAATGATAACTTTTTTTTTATTTCATTCAACCACCCAGGGATTTTTTTCTAGCTATGAGTATCCAATACATTAAATAATTTAGTATAATTTTAAAAAATACTTCTTTCAAGACATCTTTCCCTGGAAGGCAAAAATCTCATTTTACTTTATATTAGTATGGAATTTCAGAAGTTTATTCAACTCAATGCACAGGTCATATTCAGGTTGATATAAATTTTATTTATGATGTACCTTCACAGAATGTATTTCTTTAGGGCTCCCATAAACTCAAGAATGTGCACAAAAGTAAGCAAGCCTAATACACAAAGTACTTTTAATAATAGGAGAACTGTCACTTATTGAATACCTATGATCTATCAAGCTTTATTATGGGCTTTTTAATATATTATTTTCTTTCCATACAATAATACCACTATATTGATATTTTACTATTATTTTACTCTTGAGAAAAGTGAAGCTGAGAAATGTTATCCTCTAGGGCACAGTTGTATAGCAGTGTTAGTCACATTCATGTCATTCCAAAGTTCATGCTTATTCCACTGGGGAACCTTGTCCTATGTGTATACAGCTTTGAATGTTTTTTTGTCAGCAAAAGGGAATGAGAAAATTTAATCATGATTTCTCAGTCCTCTAAATTTCTCCATGAGTTTGAGTATCTGAATCTATCTTTCACAGTTCATAAGTCATTCTCTGAGGCTTGGAACCAATTTATTGGGGCCTACAAAATTGAGCTCTCTTCAAAAAGCCATCCTTACTTACCTTGGATTTCAGTTATATTATAATGTTTGTTCTACTATTTCCAGTTTGAGTAACCTTGAGTGAAGTAACTAAAGCACATTAGGGGGTTGCACATTTCTGCTTTCTTTCCAATCATGCTGAATTCCCCATCAATGATTTCTTCCTGCCCTCACTAGATGAAGTGCTATAAACAGCATTGCTTATTGACCTCAAGGTCTGGAAAAATTGACAAGCATTCTGACTCATCAACTATATTCTTTCCTTGGGAATACATTAGAGATGATCAGGCCATTTCAGCGGATTAGATTTTTTTCAAAACTTGCAGCACAGTTGATCATATTTTCATGCCAGCAGCACTTTATAGAGAGCACAGAATTTGTAGTTTAAAATAATACTAATATATTTTATAGAATCATTGGATATGGACCTGTACACAATAGATTATATATGATTGTTTTTACAAGTATATTTTAGAAGAAGAAAACTTTAAATTTATCCAAACCAGCAAGTCCTCTTGATTAGTTCACCTTCCCAGAAACATATGCATAAAGTATGTTTAGCATCAAAAAATTTCAGTTTCCCTGTAGGTTAAGTTCTAAGTAGATAGTAAGACTGGCTGCTCTAACTGTTCTCCATCTATAATTATATAGCCCCTTAGAGAGTAACCTCTTCCAATATATCACAATCTGGATTTTCTCATTACATGAAAAAATGTTCTCTCAAGTGTTATTATATTTGATTTCATTGCATAAGTCTTCAAAAACTTGCTTTGGCCAAAACCTTTCCTTGAGGATGTTAATTTTCTTCCACAGTATAAATCAATTTGAGAATTACCATGTGTTGGAATAAAGTAAATAGTACAGCAATCAAAATATCAAAACGTGTACTGTAGTAAGTGACCAGGAGAAATATTGTCCAGAAATAAGGGAAGAGAGCCATGGTATGAGAATGTCAGACCTTGGAGATTGTCTCATATTGCATACAAGGAAATTAAGGACAAGAAAGATGAAATGACTCACTCAAATCACAGGGAAAGTTTGTTACTAAGCCATGAAGAAAACACATGTCCTGTGAAAGCTGTTTATCCTATGGTAGTGGTTATTTTTTTAAAAATATTTTATTAGTTATAGATGGACACAATGTCTTTATTTTATTTGTTTTTTTAAATGTGGTACCAAGAATTGAACCCAGTGCCTCACACATGCTAGGCAAGTGCTCTTCCACTGAGCCACAACCACAGCCCTATAGTGCTTATTTTTAACATTCACTATGCATCTGAATTATTTGGGCAATGGTTGAAAACACAGATGTTTGGACCTCATCTCTAAAGACTTTAAATTAATTAATTAGTCGTGGGACCAAAACACCTGTATTTTTAAAGCTGTCTCCTGTCTCGGCTACTTCACCAAAAATAATAACTATCAAACTATAAAATGATGCCTCTCTAAAATTACAATCATAAATCATTGTCTTTGAAGATACAATGGAGATGTCTATTCTCTTGAACAAGTCTATTAAGACCCTCACTTGATAGAGTGCTTTGGAGGAGCTATTACACAAATAGTGTACTTATGAATTAATATAAAGATGCTGTCCCAGACATAAGTGTGAACAGCCTTCAGCTTAAGATAAAAGGAATTCTAGTTCAATGAATATCCCATTTTAGGAAGTTATTCATTGTTCTTTGTAAAATGTGTTTCAGGAAGCCATCACTGACCTTCTCTTTCTCCAGGATGGCTTTTCTTTCTCCATTAATGACTCCTATGTTCCTTCACAGAACCATGGATGTGTCATGGATGATAGCATATTACATGGGTTTTTTTTTTTTTTGCTGTTTCTTCTACTGGACTGTGAGAAACACGAGGGAAGAATTCTGTGATTCATTTATGTATTTCCAGAATTTAGCATATTTTCCTGGCACAAAGTAGCTGATCAATAAATGAACAGAATTAAGATTACTAAAAGCACATTTATGAAGATTTTAATAAAATAAGAGGAAATATATTTCCAATGCAGAACAAAAATTATGGGAAAGAGTACGTGGTGCCAAAGGAGAATAGTACATATGCCTCTTTGATTTTCATAAGGAAAGAATGGGTGTTGTTTTCTTGTACTAGCAAGTTTACATATGTTGTCTCATTCTATGCTCATAATAACTTTCTAGTTTTCATCACATCTAACTGATATATATGAAAATTGATTCTAAGAGAAACTAGTTGATTAACCTGCCAAAAGTCATTGAGGTAGTATGTGATAAAGTCAGATTTCAAACTCAGAATTTTATGGCTCTGTATACTTGTTTTCTGATTATTCTTATTTTCTGGTTATCTGAAATTAAAATTTCAGAGAAAAAACACTTCATTTAAAATCCCCATTATCAAGGAACTTTCCTGCCTATTCCTTTTTTTAAAATATTTATTTTTTAGTTGTATTTGGACACAATACCTTTATTTTATTTATTTTCATGTGGTGCTGAGGACTGAACCCAGTGCCTTGCAGGTGCTAGTTGAGTACTCTACCACTGAGCTACAACCCCAGCCCTCTGATTATTTCTTATAACGTTAAATCCCCAATTCTTTGAACACCCCATATGTAGAAGTTGCTGGATAAATATTTGTTGAATTAGTAACAAACTACCGTCTATTATGTTGCTTTACACTTAACCAATAGGTTCAATTTACTTTAACTGATGGTTATTCCAAACACAGCCCCTGATATGTATAAATTTTGTACAACTAGATTGTCATTAGTGATAGGTATGCCAGTAGTTGAAAATCCTGTCTTATTAATTTATTCTTTTATTCTTCAGATACTACTAATCTTAGGCTTCCTAAAAAACAAAGAGTAGTTATTGAAACAAAATAATGTTTTCTGAACATATAATTTTGATGCCTTACAGTAAGAAACATCAAGGAGATTACATCTCTTTAGTGTGATCAATACTGAAAGATAATCCTCTATAAACAACTCAAGAGTCATGAGTGTTTCAAACTTCTGGACTGAAATCTCAAGGGAAAATATTACTAGTAGAGTTAAGTCCCATCTACCTGTATCACTAGACGTTTGTCACAAATTAGTAATTGATTTGTGTTCTGTTTCAGCTTTGTAGCTTCCTTTTCATCTGACCACTTGTTGCAGAGGACCAGATACACTGTATTCCAGAAAAGAAGCCCACCAAGAGTCAGTTAAGATATCAGGTTGTGTTCTGGAATTCAAATTCATTACTTTTCCTTGAGATCAAAGTGAATTATGATCTCCTTCAGAGACGCATTGTCTTATTTATCATTTCAAAGGAAACGTCTGTGATTCAGGGCCTATGAAGAAACCAGGACTTATTCTGGAACATCAAGTCCTGAATTTGGATAGCAGTGAAGTATTGAAGGTAAATGCTGGAGCAAAGTATGAAACTACCCTGAAAATGCCCTGAGAACATACATTTAAATTCAGTCTATATTCAAAACCATTCAAAAATCCACAAAATGTAAATTGAGAATCAGAGGAAAAACTATAGTATGGAAAGCTATTGGCATATGACATTCCTCTGTCAATATTGACTCAGACACTAAGAAGAGATGATCCTGCAATTATGTTCTGTTAGTAGGCAGAACTCTAAAGAGCTGGGGAGATTAGGATAAAGAGTGCCCTTTTGCACTGACTAAGCTTCTACTCCAGGGTAAACTTAAGAAAGCTCCCAGGTATAAGGGCTTTTCTCTTTGTCTCTTGAGTCTTTGGAAAGCTAGTCCTAAGACATATTTTCAAGTTCCTGATGGTAGCACAGGTGAAAAAGGGGAATCTGATTTGGTATTTAAATGAGGGCTTTATATTTTTTCCAAATGAAAACATAAACAAAATTTGTGGCATTGGGACACATTCAAACCATAATTTTTCCTTTCTCATTCCAGAAAAGATTTCAGGTAGATTGGGTAATTGTGTCCCTCAATATAATAAAACCAAAACCACAATAAGATACTATCTAACACCATGTAATAATTAATATTATAAAATGCTGGTGAAGATGAGTAGAACACTTGTATAATGCTGGAGAGAATGTCAATTAATACAACCATTATTGAAAACAGAATAGAGGTTTCTAAAAAAACTAAAAATACATCTACTGTATAAGTTAGCTATCCCACTTTTTGGTATATATATATATATATATATATATATATATATATATATATATATATATCCAAAGGGAATTAAATCAATATGTAAAAGATATATCTATATTCTCATATTTATTATGCCAATATTAACAACAGTTAAGATATAGAATCAGTCTAGATGCCCATCAATAGGTAAACAGATAAAGAAAATGTGTATCTATACAATTAAGTAATATTCAGTCATAAAGAAGGAAGAAATACTATCACTTGCAGCAAAATCAGTGGAATTCAGGGGAAATTATGTTAAGTGAAATAACCCAGACACAATGCTGCATGTTTTCATTCACATGTGGAAACTAAAAAAGTTGACCTGTAAGAATAATAACTATAGAGTTTGGGGAGGAGAGGGAGGGTGGACAAAGGAAGATTGGATTTGATTAGTGCATGTTATATGCATATTGAAATATCATGTTTAATCCTATTAATATGTATAATTAATGCATGTTAATAAAAATTATTTTTTAATAAAAATTATTATATGGATGTGTCCCCTATAATGCAGGCATTAGATATTTAATCTTAAATGTAACAATGTATACATACAAAGGCAAAGGAGTAAATTCTGATGGCATAAGATTCAGACAATGGTCAAATAAAAAGACATTAGATAATAGGTAATAAAACACAGAAGAAAAATGTTCTAGTGTTACACAGTACAAGGGTGACTATAGTTCACAATAACCTCAATATATATTTTCTGAATAACTAGGAGGAGTTTGAAGACTGGAAATACAAAGTAATAATAAGATGGAAATGCTAATTACCCTGATTTGATCAATATACATTATATATCTTCATTGAAATATCACGCTTTACTTCATAAAATGTACAATTATTACACATTAAAAAAGCAAATAGGAAAACAAGCCAATTAAAATATGAACAAGGGACTTGAGTAGATATTTCCCCAGAGATGTCATAAAATGGCCCATAAGCATATGAAAGGTTTTAATAAAAAATTACAGTGAGATACTACTTCACATACACCAAGATGGCTAGAATCCAAAAGATAGACAAAGTGTATTTGTTAGGATTTGAATTTGGAACATTCATATATTGCTCGTAGGAATGTAAAATGTGCAATCACTTGGAAAAATGTTTGGCAATTTTTGAAAAGGTCAAATGTAGAGTTATTATAGAAACCCAAAAGTTTTATTCCCAAGGGATTTGAAACATATGTCCACCCAAAAATATTGTATACAAGTATTCACATTATTCATAAGATTAAATATTGGAAATGAGCTGTCTGATCACATCATTGGCTGGATGTGCTGGCTCTAGAAGTTGCCCAATTAGCAATTCTTAGTTTTGTTTTGCTTTCCTCCAATAAACTCTACTAAATTTAATGGGTCTAAGGAATTTTCTTTTTAACAAATGCATAAACAAGAATAAAGATGAGAGCTCTTCATGGTCCAATGACCCAGAGAGAGGCTTGCTCCAGCTCCACATGCCCTGGAGACCCAGAGAAAGGCACCCTGTGCTGGGGTTTCTTTTTCACCAAAGCATGGCTCCAAAGGCCAATATTGGGGTACATATAGGCTTGAGGCTGCTGCTTCCATGAAACAGTGACATCACTGCTTCTATCAAGGGACAATAAGGACCTGGTCAAACATCACCAAGGTCCCTGTGGACCTGGCTGTACCAAAGGTATCTATACTAGGGGTGCTAACAGTTATCCTGTTGCTGAGGTAACAGGAAGTCTTGCATGGGGTTACCCTCTTGTTTCTCCTACTAACAGTCAACTTCTTATGATTACCCTTTCACTAGTCATATAAACTAATACCTCCATATTCTCACATCCTAACTCATAAACATCTCAGCCAACCCCCCAGTCCTCCCTTTCATTACACAAACCTATTGACTATATGGTAGAAGACAACCAAACTCATCATTTCTAATAATAATGACAAAATGGTAAATGTAAAAATAGAAGGTAAATGATCTGTAGACAAATTTCTAGGGAATATGAGTGTTGTAATAATTATCTCCCCCTTAAAGGTGAGGTTTATTAGTAACCTGCAAGGACACTATAAGACAATAGGGCAGAAGCTCTAATACCTCAGATCTACACTGCAAGAGAGGAAGACAACATAGACATCATGAAAAAACAAGAAAGGAAAGTGCCCCAAACAAACCAAGATACTACAACAATAGAATCCATAGATAGTGCAATAGATGAAATGTCAGAGAAGGGGTTCAAAATATACATAACTAAAATGATCTGCCAATTAAAGAATGTCATGAGTGAGCAGAAACAGGCAAAAATTGATCACTCCAACAAATAGATAAGATAGCAACTACAGGTAGCAAGAGATTACTTCAAGAAAGAGATAGAACAAATGCCAAATGTCTTCTTTGATATAAGGAGAACAACTAAGAACAGAGCAGGGAGGAAGAGCATGAGAAGAAGATTAACATTAAATAGGGATGAGAGGTAGGAGGGAAAGGGAGAGAGAAGAAAAATTGCATGGAAATGGAAGGAGACCCCCATGGTTATACAAAATTACATATAAGAGGAAGTGGGGGGAAAGGGAAAAAACAAGGGAAACAAATGAATTACAGTAGATGGGGTAGAGATAGAAGATGGGAGGGAAAGGGAGGGGAGGGGGGATAGTATAGGATAGGAAAGGCAGCAGAATACAACAGACACTAGTATGGCACTATGTAAAAACGTGGATGTATAACCGATGTGATTCTCCAATCTGTATACGGGGTAAAAATGGTAGTTCATAACCCACTTGAATCAAATGTATGAAATATGATATGTCAAGAGCTTTGTAATGTTTTGAACAACTAATAATAAAAAAATAAATAGTTAAACTCTTATAGGTCTTCAAGTTAATTAATTGCATGTCTAATCTTTACTGTCATGTATATCTAAAAAGAACAAATTTTTAAAATTGCATATTAAAATTATAAATAATTTTAAAAAAGAAAAAAAGAGATAGAGATTCTGAAAAAAACCCAAACAGAAATCCTTGAAATGAAAGAAACAATAAGCCAAATAACAAACAATAGAAAGCATCACCAACATACTAGATCATTTGGAATACAGGACCTCAGACAATGAAAATAAAATATACAATCTTGAAAATAAAATTGACCTCACAGTGAAGATGTAAGAAACCAAGAACAGAACATCCAAGAATTATGGGATAACATCAAAAGACAAAATTTACGATTTATTAGGACAGAGGAAGGTTCAGAGATTCAAACCAAAGGAAGGTACAATCTCTTCAATGAAATAATATCAGAAACTTTCCCAAGCATGAAGAATGCATTGGAAAATCGAATACATAAGGCCTATAGGACACTAAATGTACAAACTGACAACTGATCTACACCAAGATACATTATAATGAAAATGCCTAGCCTACGGAATAAGGAGAGAATTTTAAAGGCCACAAGAGAGAGGAATCAGATTACATACAGGGGAGACCAATTTGTACCTCAGCAGATTTTTCAAGCCAGACCCTCAAAGCCAGGAGATCCTGGAGCAACATATACCAAGCTCTGAAAGAATATGGATGCCAACCAAGAATATATATTTTTTTGAGATACAGATGGACACAACACCTTTATTTCATTTATTTAAATCTATGTGGTGTTGAGGATCAAACCCAGTGCCTCACACATGCCAGGTGAGCATGCTACCACTGAGCCATAACCTCAGCCCTTCAACCAAGAATCTTATATCCAGCAAAATTAAGCTTCAGATTTGATGACAAAATAAAAATATTCCATGATAAACAAAATCTAAAAGAATTTACAGCAAGAAAGGCTACACTACAGAACATTCTTAGCAAATTATTCCACAAGGAGGAAATGGAAAACAACAATGAAAGTCTACAAAGGGAAGAACTACAATAAAGGAAAGACCAACCCATGGAGAAACTAAATCAATTTAAATACCAAAAATAATAAAAAATGGCCAGAAATACAAATCATGTCTCAATAATAACTCTGAATGTTAATGGCCTAAACTCACCAATCAAAAGTCAGACTGGTAGATTGGATTTTAAAAAATACCCAACAATATGCTGCCTTCAAGAGACTCATAGGAAAAGACGTCCATAGACTCAAGGTAAAAGGTTGGGATAAAATATACCACTCACATGGTCTGCATAAACAAGCAGGGGTTTCTAGCCTTGTATAAAATAAAGTAGACTTCAAGCCAAAGTTAATCAAAATGGATAAAGGACATTTCATACTGCTTGAGGGAACCATACATCAACAAGACTTAACAGTTATAAATATATACACCTCAAACAATGGAAAATCTACTTCATCAGTCAAACTCTTCTCAAGTTCAAGAGTCAAATAGACCACAACACAATAATTCTGGGTGACTTTGACACACCTCCTTCACCATGGATAGATCTTCCAGAAAAAAGTATAAAAAAACTATATAACTCAATAATACAATCAATAACTTACACTTAACTGACACATACAGAATATTTTATACATCAATGAGTGAATACACTTTTTTCTCAGCAAGATTCTTCTCTAAAATGCACCATATATTATGCCACAAAGCAACTCTTAATAAATACAAAAAATAGAGATAGTACCCTGTATTTTATCAGACTACAATGCAATGAAATTAGAAATCAATGATAAAACAAAAAATAAAAGCTACTCCAACAACTGGAGACTAAATAATATGTTAATGAATGAAAATGGGTTGCAAAAGATATCAAGGAGAAGATTAAAATATTCTTAGAGGTAAATGAGAACACTGATACAGCATATTAAAATCTCTGGGACACTATGAAGGCAGTGCTAGGAAAGTTCATTGCATGGAGTTCATTCCTTCAAAGAAGAAAAAGTCAACAAATAAATGACTGAACATTATCTCTCAAAGCCCTAGAAAAAGAAGAACAAATCAAAGCATTAGAAGACAGTAAATAATTAAAATCAGATCTGAAATCAATGAAACTAAAATGAAAGAAACAATTGAAAAAAATGACAAAATCAAAAGTTGGTTCTTTTAAAAAATCATTAGCCATGCTAACAAAGAGAAGGAGAGAAAAAACTCAAATTACTAACATCTGTGATGAAAAATGAAATATGATGATGGACACTATAGAAATACAGAAAAATAATTAGAAATTATTTTGAAAATTTGTACTCCAATAAAATTGAATATATTGAAGGTGTAGACAAATTTCTAGGGCATATGATATACCCAAACTAAGTCAGGATTATATACACAATTTTAAAAGATCAATTTCAAGCAAGGAAATAGAAGACACCATCAGAAGCCTACCAACCAAGAAAAGCCCAGGACCAGATGGATACACAGCTGAGTTCTATAAGAACTTTAAAGAAGAGCTAACACTAATAGTCCTCAAACTATTTAATAACATAGAAAAAGAGGGAACACTTCCAAACTCATTTTATGAGGCCAATATCACCCTGATTCCAAAATGAGACAAAGACATCAAAGAATGAAAACTTCCAACCAATATATCTATCAGATATAGATGCAAATATTCTCAATAAAATTCTGCAAATTGAATACAAAAACATATCAAGAAGATAGTACACCACAATCTACTAGGATTCATCCTACAGATGCAAGGCTGGTCAATATACAGACATCAATAAATGTAATTCATCACAATAATAGACTCAAAGATAAAAATCATATTATGATGTCAATAGATGCAGAAAAAGCATTTGACAAAATACAGCACCCTTCATGTTCAAAAAACTAGAAAAACTAGGGATATCAGGAATATATCTCAACATTATAAAGCTATCTATGCTCAGCCCCAGGCCAATATCATTCTAAATGGAGAAAAATTGAAAGTATTCCCTCTAAAAACAGACACTTCTCAGAAGAGGATACACAATCAATCAACAAATATATGAAAAACTGATCATCATCTCTAGCAATCAGAGAAATGCAAATCAAAACTACTCTAAGATGTCATCTCACTCCAGTCAGAATGGCAGCTATTATGAAGACAACAAGTGTTGGCAAGGATGTAGGGAAAAAGGTACACTCATACATTGCTGGTGGGACTGCAAATTGGTGCAACCAATTTGGAAAGCAGTATGGAGATTCCATGGAAATCTGGGAATGGAACCACCATTTGACCCAGCTATTCCTCTTCTCGGACTATACTCAAAGGACTTAAAAACAGCCTACTACAGGGACACAGCCACATCAATGTTTATAGTAGCACAATTCACAATAGCTAAACTATGGAACCAACCTAGATGCCCTTCAGTAGATGAATTGATAGGGAAATACATACATATATATATATATATATATATATATATATATATATATATATATATATATATATATATATATAATCTCCAATGGAATATCACTCAGCATTAAAAGAGAATAAGATCATGGCATTTGCAGGTAAATGGATGGAGTTGAAGAATATAATAGTAAGTGAAATAAGCCAATCCCAAAAAAACAAAGGCTGAATGTTTTCTTTGATATGAGGATGCTGATTCATAATGGAGATGTTGAGGGGAGCATGGGAGGAATGGAGGAACTTTAGATAGAGCAAAGGGTAGGGAGGGGAAAGAAGGGTCATAGGGGTAGGAAATACAGTGGAATTAGTTAGACATCATTACCCTAAGTACATGTGTAAAGACCGGAATGGTGTAAATCTTTGTGTACAACCAGAGACTTGAAAATTTGTGCTCTATATGTCTAATATGAATTGAGTTGCATTCTGCCATTATATATAACATATTAGAATAAATAAATAATTTAATAAAAAAAGAATAAAGAGGAGCATTTCATAAAAAATATTGAAAATGATTATTCTTTAAAATTTTGCGGTGTACTTTATTTAATTAAAATTAAAATTCTTCACACTTGGTATACTCTCATTCCTAAAAGAGTTCCTCGGGGACTCTCAGGATTTGGTACTATTATCAGATCCCCCATTGAAGTAAATAACAGATGAAAATGTACATGCATACATTGTTAATAATTTATCCTGTGAGACTAACAGAATTAGAGATCTAGCTGGAAACATGCTTTATGAGAAGAATTTTTATTCTTTTTTAATATTTTAAAAATTGTTATTGATTCTTTTTAATCATATATAACATTAGGATACATTTTGACATAATCACAAAACCGTGAAAATAATTTGCTCTAATTCAGTCCCTACCACTTCTCCCTTGTCCATCCCCCTGCACCCTTCCCCCTACTCTACTGATCTTTCTGCAATTTATTTATACTGCTTTTTTTTTAAATTAGTGTGTGTGGATATACTTGATGTTGACATTCACTATGATATATCCATGTATGTATATATGAAATTTCAGTCAGATTCATTCTACTGTTCTTCTATCCAATCCCTCCTTCTTCCCCTTTAATCCCCTTTAACTACTTTACTGATCTTTCTTTTATTTTGATAGAATTCCCTGTGCCCTTTTTTCCTTTCTCTCTTTCTCCCCCACTCCTTATTTTGGATTATATTCCTCATATAAGAGAAAACATTCAGCCTTTGACTTTTGGGGACTGTTTTTTTTTTCACTTTGCATGATAATATCTAGTTCCATCCATTTCCTAGCAAATGTCATAATTTAATTTTTCTTTAGGGCTAAATAATACTCCATCATGTATATTTTCCTTATTCATTCATCTGTTGAAGGGCATGTAATTTGGGCCCATAACTTGACTATTGTGAATTATGTTGTTGTTATAATCATTGATGTGGCTGTATCCCTGTAGTATGCTGATTTTAAATCTTTTTTTTTTTAAATTTTAAATCTTTAGGATATAGAAGGAGCAGTGGGATAGCTGGGTCATATGGTGCTTCCATTCCTAGTTTTTTTTGGGAATCTCCATACTGCTTTCCAAGTGATTTTTACTAATTTTCACTCCCACAAACAATGTATGAGTATACATTTTTCCCTATATCCTTACCAACAATTATTATTATTTTTTGATAATTGCCATTCTGACTGGAGTAAGATGAAATCTGAATGTAGTTTTGATTTGCGGGAAATGGTAATATATTTATGGTTCTGGGGATTGAACCCAGGAGTGCTTTACTACTGAACTATATCCTTAGTTCTTTATATTTATTTATTTATTTAGAAACAGTGTTTCTGAGGCTGGCCTGGAAATTGTGATTCTGCTGTCTTAGCCTTCTGTGTTTCTGTGTGTCAAGGATTAAAGGCATGCAACACTGCACTCATAAGAAATTATATAAATGTCCATCAAATAATAGACAAACAAAATGTGGTATATTTCTACAGTGTATTAATATTTGGCAATGTCCATCAGATAATGGAAAAGACTGTTATATTATTTGACAATGTAAATAATTAAAGTGCTGATACATGTATAGAAAAAAAATGATGAATTGCTGATGTATGTCCTGATATGGACGGGCTATGAAAACATTGTTAAATGAAAGAAGACAGTCATGAAAGATCAGTTAGTACACAATTCCATTTATATAATGGTCCTATGATTTTGGTACATTGTTTCACTATTCACATTTGACTCTAATAATTTATTTTTAATTTTAAATTATATTTTTATATTTTATTTTTTAGTTGGGCACAATACCTTTATTTTATTTATTTATTTTTATGTGGTGCTGAGGATCAAACCTAGAGCCTTGCACATGCTAGGTGAGTGCTCTACTGCTGAGCTACAGCCCCAGCCCCAACTCTAAGAAATTTTTATTTCTTCCCTCATTCCTTCTATGATCATTTTTATTCAAATGTATCAAATATATATCATAGGGCCAAATGGAATCTCAACTGAGCTCTACCAGATTTAAAGAAGAACTACTGCCAATCCCCTCAAATTGATTCCATGAGATAGAAAAGGAGAAAACACTCCCAAATTTATTTTATGAAACCTGTATGATGCTGATAACAAACCTGATCAGGACACATCAAGAAAAGAAGAGAACAATAGCTCTGACAGATCCTTAATAAAAAATTGGCAATCCACATTAAAAAACAAATTAAGAAAATTGGAAACCATGATCAAGTTTAATTCATCTCAGAGATGCAAGGCTGGTTCAATATATGCAAATCAATAAATGTAATTCATCACGTAAATAGAATTAAAGACAAAAATTCACAGGATCATCTAAATATATTCAGGAAAAGCCTTTAAGAAATTTCAGAAACCATGCATGTAAAACATACTGAAGACACTAGGGATAAAAGAAACCTTATCATCATAAAGGCTATATGTGACAAACCCAAAGTCAACATCATTATGAATGAAGAAAAACTGAAATCATTTCCTCTAAAATCAGGATGTCCCTTTCACACTCCTGTTCAACATAGTGCTTGAAACTCTAACTAGAATAATTGTTCAAAAGAAGGAAATTAAAGGTATACAAATAGAAAAAGAAGAAGTCATATTCTCTGTTTGCTGATGACATGAACTTATACTTAAAAAAAAACCCAAAAACTTATCCATGATTTCTAGAGCTGATAACAAATTCAGCTAAGTAGCAGGATACAAGATCAACAGACATTCACACATACATTCAATAGCTTTCTTATTTGCTAATAATGAACCTGCTGAGAAAAGAAATTAGAAAAACAATTCTATTCACAATACCCTTATAAAAAAAACCCTGAGAATAAATCTAACCAAAGAGGTAAAAGATTTCCACAATAAAAATTACTGAACATCAAAGAAATAATTAAAGAAGACCTTAAAAGAAGAAAAGACTTGTCATATTCTTGGGTAGGCAGAATTCCTATTGTCAAAATGGCCATATTACAGAAAGTGACCTACAGACTCAACATAATTCTTATACAAATACCAATAACATTCTTCACAGAAATAGAAAAATGGTCCTAAAATTCATTTGGAGGAAAAAAAGACCCAGAAAATTAAAAAAAAAAATCCCTGAGCAATAAGAGTGGTACTGGAGACATCACAATACTGATCTCAAATTATACTACACAGAGCAAAAACTTATACAGTAATAAAACCAGAATTGTATTGGCATAAAACAGACACAAAGATAATTGAAGACAATAGAAGATACAGAGACAAACCAGCTTAGATATAGTCATCTGATCCTTGCCAAAAGTGACAGAAACCTATATTGGATAAAACATACCTTAACAAATCATGCTGGGAAAACTAGATGTCTATGTATAGAAGAACAAACTAGATCCCTAGTATTGGTATTTATCCAAAAGAACTAAAATAAGCATACTATAGTGATACATGCATACCAATGTTTATATTTTTGCACAATTCACAATAGCCAAGTTATGAAACCATCCCCGGTGCTCTTCAATAGATGAATGGATTAAGAAAATGTGGTCTATATATACAATGCAGTTTTTCTCAGCCATAAAGAAGAATGAAATTATGTCATGTGCTGGTAAATGGATGGAACTGGAGAAAATCATGCTAAGTGAAACAAGTCAGAGTCAGAAAGTCAAGGGTCATATGTTTTTCTCTTATATGTGGAAGAAAGAGAGGGAGAGAGGGAGAAAGGGTCTCATGAAAGCAGTCAGGAGACCCAGAGTAGAAGAAAGAGAATAATAGAGACTGAAGAGGGGAGGGCATGAGGAATTAATGAAGAATGAAATCTACCAAACTTTGCTACATGTCCATGTATTAATATATCACAATGAATTGTGCTTTATACATAATTTTAATGTTCTAATTAAAATAATAATAATAAATAGAAGAGCAATCAGTAGAGTGGAGCCAAGGATATCAGTGGGAGGCAAAAGGGGAGGGAAAGTGAAGGTTCTAGGGAATGAGACTGATAAAATTGTGTTATGTGCATGTATGAATATGGCACAATGAATCCCACTAGTATGTATAATTGTAATGCACCAAAAATCTGAAAGACCTCATAAACCTTGGCAAGAATTACAATGCATGCAGAATAGATTCTCAAAAACTTTTCATAAACATTTCTTCTTCCAAACCATTTGCAAGGTTCTCTTTTCATCTATCTCTTCCAAATTAATCCCTCAACATGTTATCATATTATTAGAGAAAAATCAGTTATAGAGACTTATAAAAATGAAAAGTTTTATTTTATCATAATCAGATATGTAAAAAACTCAAATTTCTTCATTTAACTTCTTGTGTTCCAAGGTGTGATTTGTACTAACGTGGCTGGGTCTGGTAATATTATTTGCATCAACAATCATTGGATACTTCAGCATGCATTTAGAGAAAATATCATATTTTTAGCGTTTTTTGTTCAAAATAGAAATTCAATACAAGTTTAATCAGCTGGGCTTATGAAGTTTCAGGGATGAAAGCAAAATACAACAGAGAAAAAGAACAAATTAATACTTAGATATTCAATGTCTTTCGGTGTTCTGGAGACTGCACAGGGATGTGTGTATATGTGTGTGTGTGTGTGTGTGTTTGTGTGTGTGTATGCACATGCAAATGTACACATTTGCACATATGTGTCCAAGGGCAAAGGCGTGAATTCTGAAGGTATGAGTCAGATAATAGTCATTTAGAAACATTACTCACTAAAATGGCAAATAAATAATATCAAAAATCTTTCTACCTTTCTGGAGGAACTTGCAATGTTCCCAAAGAGATTGATTGCAAAGCCCCACAATTCAAAGCCACAAAATGTATGAAGGTTTCATAAATAACAATGGGCTATCATTTTATTTTCTTTCTCTTTTAAAATAAAGATGAGCAGGAAACAGGACATGTTCTTTTCCTAGAAACTTCATTGAAGTGTGACTGATATTTAACAGACTGCACTATTTACATTTAAAATGTACAATTTGGTAAGTTGGACATACATTCATTTCTGTGAATCTATCCTTATACTCAAAACAATTATCATTTCAACCACCCAGGTTTACTAGTGGTGCTTTGTAATCTTTCCCTCCTATACTCCATCCTTACCCACCCCACTGTATCTCTGCCTACCTTTAAAACAGCCCTCTTCTCTCTTCACTTACAGTAACTGCTAATCTACTTTCTGTCAGTATAAATTATTTTGCATTTTCTAGCATTTTACATCAGTGGAATTTTCCAGTATGTATTCTTCCTTTTCTAGCTTCTTCTCCTTTGCACATTATTTAATATTTGTATGGGTTGATGAGTGTATCAATAATTTGTATTGCCTATTCCACAATTTGTTTATCCTTTCCTATTGATGAACATTTGAATTATTTTCAGTTTGGGGCTATTATAAAACTACTATAAATTGTGTGTATATGTCTTTGTGTGGATGTATGTTTTCATGTTTTAAAAGATGAAAAGACTTGTCATATTCTTGGGTAGGCAGAATTGTCAAAATGATCATATTACACAAAGTAACCTACAGACTCAATGTAATTCTTATCAAAATACCAATAACATTCTTCTCAGAAATAGTTGAATTTAAAAAAAAATTAAAGCATCATTAATATGATACTAGAAGTCAGAATTAATTTTGACTGCATACTAGTATGTTAATTTTTTTTATTTCAGGATGAATTTCTTTCCAGGTACATTATATAAAACCCTTCCACAAAATGGCAAAACTACAAGTCATTTGAGTTCTGTATAATAAACTGTCAAATCATCAGTTAATATAATTATAATTTTCCCTATCAAATATATATTACTTTTTTAACTTAAAATACATTTTATATTAATGGTAGTTATTTTGATATATAGGCAATATTTTTCTTTACACTCTTCATTTACTATTTTTTGCCTTATGTAATTTGTAAAAAAAGAAAAATTATATGAATTATCCAATTTTCTCTTTTTCCCTCAATTTGAATTTGATATTATTATTTAGTATAATTATTTTAATTTATTTTTCCATTTATGATGTATCCTAACATATAAATTAAAATGAAAAATGGAGAAAATAATGATATTTCTGGAGTCTGAGAGAATTTGGAGAATAGTAAGAAATAAATTTATTTAGATCTATGATGATATACAAAGCACACTGAAGTTTCCTAAAATAACTCTTTTTTTAATATACTTTTAGTTGTCAATAGGCTTTATTTTGTTTATTTATATGTGGTGCTGAAAATTGAATCCAGTGCCTCACTCATATTAGGCAAGCACTCTATCACTGAGCTACAACCCTAGCCCCCTAAAATAATTGTTTATTGTATTCAAATTGATATATTTTCTTATTCTGTTTCAAATAAATGATTTTGCCTGGTATGGTGGCAAAATCATTACACACCTGTAATCTCAGGGGCTTGGAAAGCTGAGGCCAGAGGATCGCAGGTTCAAAGCCAGGGCTAGCAACTTAGTGAGACTCTAAGTAACTTATTGAGAATGTCTCAAAATAAAACAAAAAGTCTGGGGATGTGTCTCAGTGGTAAACCACTCCTGGGTTCAATCCCTGTTACCAAAAAAAAAAAAATTGATGATTTTTGTAACCATTGTCATATTGTATGTTCAAATGCCAAACACCTTCGTTTTGCCCACAATCTTAGCACAAAGTAATATGGAGCTTGGTAAAAGACCATAAATTTGAAATATAATTTATTTTTCATTTGCGTGTAATAGATAATAAAGCAATATAATCCTTCATAAAAAGTACATGAATGTTCAGGGAATTGGAAGCATATATGTAACTAAAAAAATTTTGTTGGAAAATGATTATAAAAGGATGATGCATATGCATAGAGTACCAATATCATAATATTTTGGAGATTTTAAGTATTTGATGATAATCAATAACCAGCAGTATTCTTGTATAAATAGAGTTGCCAAAATTTATGAAAATATTAATCTTATTGAGTATTCAATATTCTTCAAGAGTTTTCATAAATTCAAACTTTTAATTATACTTAAATTTGTTAAGGGATCAGAAAAATCAAAAAGAGCTAGAGTAAAATTTGTTGAAGGAATTGTACCACTTAATTGCATTGAGACTATGTACTAAAATGTCCATTAGTAGCCTTTCAACTTCAGAAAAATATTATATTCATCAATGATTTAATGATAAAGTAAAATAGGTTTTCTTTGAATTATCAAGTTCTAGTTGGATTTTATAAAAGTAAAATATATTGAACTAATACATTTGAAATCATTGACATAATCATATTCAAGTACTTCAGTTTAATCAAATATGAAATAATTATTTCTGATGTGCCTGAGGCTTGCATTTAACATAATATTTGTCATATTTTCAGAATTATATAAAGAACACATAACCATTATAAAAATTTAGAAAATATAAAAATTATGTGAAGGATAAAATTAAAATCAAGCATCATTTCATTACTCAGAGCAGAGACTTCCACTGTTATTTCTAATATATATATCCCTTCAGTTTTTCTGTGCTTTTTGTATATTATTATACACAGGGATTTTAGTCCACATATAATTTTACATCTTTGTTTTTCTCTTAACATGACATTATTGAATTTGCTTCCTCCTTTTTATTCATGTTCCAGACCACTCTAGTCCAACTTTCATTCTTACAATTCCTAATGAAACTTTTGTACCAAATGTACACATTTCTATCTTCATCTTTCTCAACAACTCAAACTGCACTGTTAAATATGGTAGCCACTAACCACATTTGTCTATTAAGAAAAAAATTAGTTCCTTAGTCACAGGAACTGTCTTTCAAGAGGTTATAGCCTCTGGTAGGTGGTGACTATTGTGTTGGACATCACAAATATAGAACATTTTTATCAACATGAAAACTTCATTTAGACAACTAAGTGACTTTTGACAAAATTTTATACTCCTTTCTTCTCAAGAAAGTTTCCTCTCCTGGTGTACTATACACTGTCCTAGTTGTGGGAAAGGATGCTGGAAGATGAAAGAAAGTACCTAGAGACAGCATGTAAGATACACAGTTTGTTGAAAAAAGCTTACAGGAAATGTCCACTGGTGACAGGCTGGAGAGATAATACCTTAGATCCTCACAGGGTTTCACCAAGTAATGCCTGGAGATAGTACTTCAAAAATAGTATCTGTGTCCCTCAGAATACCTTGTCCAAAAGATGGATGGTTGAATGAATGGTGTTTATCCTTTCCATGGTTTATCATTTACTTAAATTCATATCAATAACCATGGGGAGGGATATTTTATAGGTTAGGTCACTAGGCTACAGAAGCAGTGATATTATTAGTTTAGCTTGCTTTGTCCCATTTTATGATCAGCATTCCAAGGAACTTGGTGTGCCTTCAAGAAAGCAGCTGTCAACAGATAAAACTAACTTACCCTCATTCCCAGCATACATGAGTGAAAGTCAGTGTCCTTTGAGATAATATTTATCTGGACATTCTGGCCCAGATTTGCTTTCGTTGTTCCTTTAACTTGGATAGGTTCTTGGAAGTGGAGAGGGGCCCTTCAGGGACATAGTGTTTTAGTATCCTCCTTTTCTCCAAGGATGACAATTTGGCTTCTATTGAAATACAGTATTTTTGTTTTTTTCTTCTATTGACTGCCACCTCATGGTCTCATTTACTGTATCTTCTTCCTTCCAACCTAAAAATACTAAAATTTAATTCATATTCCTTTATTGTTTTTACTTTTTTGTCCTAACCCTAGGTGATCATATAAAGTTCTATGGATTTAAACATAATCTACAATCTGGCTACTTCCCAAATTGTATCTCCAGTTCTAACCCCTAATCTTGAACTCCAGGCTTGTAAGCATAATTCTCTACTCCAAATATTTGTATCCAACTTAATATGTGTAAACTACCTTATTTCCAACTGTTCTAAACCTATTCTTCCCTAAGTATTGCTTAGCTAAGTAAATGGTGCTGCAAACTACCCATTTATTCAGTCTAAAAACCAAAAGAGGAATATACATATATGAATATACCACAGTGAATTTCACCTTTATGTGTATCTACAAAGAACCAATTTTAAAAACAGTAAGTAAATAGAAGTAAGACAGGTAGAATAAAGGAAGGGGAACAGTGGGGAGGAGGAGAAAAGTAAAACAGAGCAAATTATAATCCATGAATGTATGATTATGTCAAAATAAATCCCAATATTATGTATAACTATAATGCACTAATAAAAATATAAAAAACGAAAAAAATTGTGGCTAAATATACACACTAAAATAAAATTTTAACAATTTCCACCATTAAAAAAGAGGAATGATTTTAATGAATATGTCCCTTTACTGACAAAGCAAAATTATCTCCTATTTCATAAAGAACAAATAAAGTATGATGAAACAAAAAAGTTCATAAATAAAGAGATGATAAATGTATAAACACACTAAGTTTTAATATAAGAAATCAGAGGTTGTGATGCCAAGGAATAGTAACTTTCATAACAGAGTCAGACCCTGAGTAAATTTAAGACTGAACTGTATTTGCCTTTCACAAGTAAATTTCATATCTTTTTTTAAGATGGTGATGACTAAATTGATACAAATTTCTTTATGATAAACTATTCAGTTTTGGCAAAAAAAATTGAAAATGTTCGTATTTTTCTGGTGGCCCTGTAATTTATCTGTAATTTGTCAGAATCTTTAGGGAAGGCATTGGTCTTAGTTCATTCCATTGTTACAACAATACCGTACATCTGGATACTTCCTAAACAAAAGAAGCTTATCTAGCTCACAATTTTGGAGGCTGAAAGTCCAAGATCGGGGGCCTCTAGTGAGGACTTCATTGCACATGGAATCATTGCAGGAGCATATACAAGAAGGATCATGTGATGATACAGAAAGCCAGAGAGCAGAGAGGTCTGCACTTGCTTTTTTATAATAACTCACTCTCTCAAGAACTCACTTCAAAAGATCTGTATTCATTCCTCTGAGGTTAGCTCCACTGTGCTAATACTTGCTATTAGATCTCATTGTTTAAAATTTCCACAACCTTCCCATTGCTCTTGGTTTGGATAAGATTCCATCAATCAAGTACTCTTAACTTCAACAGACATTCATATATTTTCATGGACATATGCTTTCACTTCTTTTGGGTACATCTAGGAGGAGAATTGCTAGATCATATGGTAACTACATGTTGCAATCTTTAAGGAACTGACAAATTTTGTTACAATGGCTTACATCTATTTATATTCCCATCAGCAATGAATGAAGGTTCTAGTTTCTTCAAATCCTCATAAGAGAAAGATCAACGTTCTTAGGTTTAGAATTTAAATTATTTTAATTAGCAAATTTAAATTAGAAGACATTTTAAAAGCTGTTGGTAAAAATAAAAATATATTATCCCTCAGGTAGATCTAGTCTTTTCTTTGATTGAAAAACAAATTGTCTTTCTAAATCAAATTCAGTTTTAAATCAAATTAATCTTTAACTGAGGAGAAGACTGGGTCTACCTGTAGGAGAATATATTGTTTTTTTAATGGTCACTATCTTAAAGAAGATATGGGTTTATTTGAGACAGACCAACATAAATTAATTACTAAGTTTACTCAGTGCCAATATCTATTAGGAAAATAGCTTATTATTACTGATTTCCTATTGTAGACTATTTTGCATCTTTTGTATAACTTTAAAGTTAAGTACAGATGTAAATCTGATTGGGATATGTGCTCTTACTACCCCCAAGTGGCTTCTAATCAACCTACAGTTGAGTCCACTAGTAACAGGAAACTTACCATCTTTATATGCAGGTTTCATATTTGGACTATTTGGACACAAATGAGGATTATTTTCCTTCCTATCCATTTCTTTTGATTTATCAAGAAAAAGTAAGAATAGTTTGTTTGAAAGGAACTTTCATTTTAGTAGCAGCTGTTTATAGTGAGGTCTATTGTGCAAATAAAATTTTTCTTCTCTTCTTTTCATTGACATAAAAATTTCAATGTGCTTTGAGGCTGCACATTTGCCTCCACAGTCAATGCTCTCTGTTTTCAACTTCTGCTCCCTTCTAGGCCCATTCATTTGCCTTGTTTCTGTCCATCTACCATCTCTGGCAATTAGCAAGCAATCAGCAAGTTATAGAAATGTTTGCTTAAAGAGGAGAGACAATGTCCCCACCAAAATTTTTCTGAGCACTTTTCTAATATTTTCTCTGTTAAATTTTTATGCAATGTGGCATTTTGCTCATTAATTAAACTAATTATACATCCCTTCCTAGAAACCTCTCTGCTTGCTACTGGCCTCAAATTAAAAAAAAAATCAAAGCTAGGAAATATTAAAGGAGGTAGATGGAAGAATCTGAAATCACTTTCTAAATTCTTTCCTTCACAGTTAGTGAGTGGATATTTGAAAATTCACTGGATTATTATTCAAACTTATGTGGATGTGGGTGTACCTGTCTATACTCTTCTCAGTTTCCACTAAGAGTAGATCACATGCACAAAACTTATAATTGGAAGATTAATCTTTTCTCGATAATTAAAAAGTTTTAACCACATCCTGGAGGAGGAGGAGGAATTTGGGGTCATAGCTAAATTATTTAAAATGAAAACTGGATTTATATGGTAGTTTGCTGCAGATAAAAATTTCCCCTAATATGCAGTTATTATATAAATGTTTCCTTCCTGTTCCTTATATTACCTGAAGGTGGCACCCTTTCCATAATCTAATTTCTCAGTCTTTAAAATAAAGGGACTCCCATCTTGTCTACGTATAACTCTACAAGGGTCAAACCACTACAGAAAACCACTGTACTTCACATAATTTTTAAGCAAGAAAATTCAGATACTTTATGCTCATCTCAAAGACAACAATAAAAAGAAAAATTGAAAAAAGCTCATATATAGCTGTATAACTAGACTTTTAATAAGAATCAGAACAGATAAACAAAGAAGATCATATCTTATAAATTAACTGTTATGCTTTATCAAAGAATGAACTAAAATGCTTCAAAACTTTTGCATACTAATAGTACCTGGGAACCAAAAGGAACTGCCAGAGTACAAAGCATGCTATTTCAAAAGAACATCATATAAAGGGTTTTTAATAAGAAATTATCCTATAATTACTAATGCAGTTCCCTGTTTAAAATGACCCTTTTCAGAGGTTCTACATTTCCCACAACACTTCTGGGCAAAGAGTAACTTCTACTGTTTCAGAAATGTCTCAGAAATGCCAAGTAGCTCATTTGTTCCTGGCTTTGCTCAAATTATATATTTAATAACCAGTGAAAGAATAAAAGCAAACTCAAACTTTATCTACCCTTGGAACTAACTCAGTTATTACATGTGTTTTGTCTACTCCAGCCCACACAGGAACAAAATGTCAGAGGTGAGTTTTAAGGGTTGGGGGTAGACATTATGAAATTGTACTGCAAAGAGGCACACTTGAAAAGCACCAAAACTGTGACTCAGAATATCAAACGTTTGAAATAAGTTTGTTTGATAATAACAATACAAAATGGAATAAGAGCCTTCTGTGACAGGTCTTAGATACTTTAATCATAAATAATTCCTTTAATCTTTAAGAGTGGGCAATTTTATATCTTGTGCCACTGTGCTGAATTCAGAACCCTCAGAAAACTGGATTTTATAGGCTTTTTCTGATTTTTGAAGTGAAGAATAAAAGCTGAGAAAAATGTAGGCCTGCCTTTATAGTAAGGGGGAAAAAGCCCTATTATGTTTCCATTACATTCCCTTTATTTATGATTATGTATTTAGACTATGGTTGGTAAACTACAGCACAGGAATAATATGGCCCACCATCTGTTTATGAAAATAAAGTTTTATTGGGAAATAGACATGTTCATCCATTTATGTATTCTGTAGCTGCTTTTGCACCAAAACCGTACATTTTGGTAGTTGTGGCAGAGATAATCTACAAAGCTGAAAATATTTTCCTTCACAGTAAAAGTTTTCTGTCCCACAGTAGACTATCATATCCATGTTACCCTGCCTCACAAAAGGGCAATATTGACTATATTTGTCATTTTAAAATTTTACTTTTAAAGTGATACATAAAAATAAAAAAGTTGAAAATATTAATGGAATATCATGTGACATTTGATATGTGTATGCATCACATTGTTTAAATGAGGTAAAACAGATTTACCACCTCATTTATCAGTTCCTTGTAATAAAAACTTTTAAAATCCTTTCTTCTAACTTTCTGAAGTGTACAATAAAGTACAGCTCTTTATTGGTTGTTATGATGATCAGAACCAGTGCAGTGAATCTTTAATTTGGTCATTGCTATTCAAAACCCCTTTCTGACCATAAACAACAACATTTTCTTCTTGTATCCTTGTGACACGAATTTAGGGGTTATTTCCTAGCAAAGTTATCAAAGGAGGAAATGCTAATTGAAGAGAGGATCCTGAGGAGGCAGAAATTAATAATAAATACTTTGGAGATAGCAAAACAAAAAGGAATGTGGACAATGGATTTGATTACCTTTGTTAGAACAATTTAAATAGGAGTGTGAATTTGTATATCTAACTGCAGAAGGTTAAAAGAGAATGGGCTTATCACAACCAAATAAGAAAAACAAACTATAGACCAATATTCCTTAGGAACATAGATAAGTCAGAAACAAATGCTAGAAAAACAAATTCAGCAGCATGCAAAAAAGGGAATATACAGCATAACCATGTGGGTTTTATCTCAGTAATGTAAGGTGGATTCAACATACATAAATAAATTAATGTGATATGCTATATTAATAACATTAAGAATAAAGCAAACATGACCTCAATAGATTGTAGAAAATAAACATCTGACAAAGTCTAACACCTATCATCACAAAATCATTCAAACAATTAGGAATAAGGGAGAATGTCTTCAACCTGATAAAGATCATCTATGGAACATCCAGAGCTAACAGAACACTTAATGATGAAATTGAAAGCTTTCAACCTAAGATCAGGAACCACAAGGGAGAGGATGTCCATTCTCTCCAGTTATATTCAACTATTGTACTGGAGTTTCTAGCCAGGGCATTTAAGAAGGAGAAAGAAGAAATAAGACAAAAGAAGGAGAAGAAATAATAAGAAAAATTATCCAAATTGGAAAATAGATTCATCATCTGTGAAAAATTATTCACAGATGATGCCAACTTTGTAAATGGAAACCTGTAAGAAACCCACAAAAATACTAATAAAATAATAATCAAGTCCATCAAGATTTCAGAATACAATATTAATATGTGAAAATAAGTATTTCTATACACTAGCTATGAACAATCTGAAAATCAAATTAAAGAAATGATTCCACATAAATATCAAAAGTAATGCACTGAAAACTTGAAAAACATTATTAAAATAATTTAAACATGTATATAAATATGAAAACAACTCATGTTCATTAACCAGAAGGCTAATATTGTTAAAATGACAATACTCCCCAAAGTGATCTGCAGAGTCTCAGAAAACCTTGTCAAAATCCCAGTTTTTTCTTTTCATACATATAAGCAAGCTGATTCTAATGTTCATATGGAAATATGAGCTGAGGATGCCTAAAATAACTTTGATAAAGAACCAAGTCCTAGAACTCACACATCCCCAAATCAAATCTTAACTTCTTGTAATCAAGATGTGGTTCTAGCATGAGGATATGCACATATATCAAAGGAATAGAACTGAAAATAGAACAGATCACATTTATATTGATCACATTTATGATCAACTGCTTATCAATAAGGTGACAAGTCAATTTAATGGAAAAAATAATCCTTTCAACAAATGGCATCAGAAATGATGGATATCCACATTCAAAATGTTAAATCTGGAAACTTACCACATGACATAAAAAAATGAACTCAAGGTGGATTAAATATCTAAATCTAAGAGCTAAACCTATAAAACTCACAAAAGAAATTATAAATCTTCATGACCTTGAATTTGGCCTTGAAGATCTGTCTTTTTAAGATATGACACCACAAGCAATCAAAAACAGATAAGTTGGAATTCATCACATTTTAAAATGTGTCTCAATGGGTGCCATCAAAACTGAAATGACAACTCAGAGAATGGAGAAAAGATATTTGTAAATCATATATGTGATAAGAGTCTATTATCTAGAGTATATAAAGAATTTTATAATCCAGTAATGAAAAGACAACCCAATTTACAAATGATCACAGGGCTTAAATAGACATTTCTTTAAAATAGAAGTAAAAATGACTAATATATGAATGAAAAGGTGCTTAACATTATGAATCATCAGGGAGATACAATACAAAACCACAGTGGGATATTATTTCACACAATCTAGGTATGTCTGTCAAAAAGACAGACCATAAAAAATGTTGGCAAGGATATGGAGAAATTAGAACTCTTATATTTTGCTTGTGGGAATGCAAAAGGTGCAGGAAAATGGTTTTGCAATTTCTTAAATTTTTTTTTATTGTTGGTTGTTCAAAACATTACATCTTTCTTGATATATCATACTTCATGGTTTGATTCAAAAGGGTTATGAACTCCAATTTTTACCCTGTATACAGATTGTTGAATCACATCAGTTACATAGAATGGCAATATGTAAATCAATTTCTTAAATTTTAAACAGTTGCTATATGATTCAGCATTCCCCTCCTAGATATATATACCCCCCAAAATTAAAAATATATGTTTGTATAAAAATTGTTCAAGAATTTTCTTTCTATTATTTTATTTATTTGTATGTGGTGCTGAGAATTGAACCCAGTGCCTCATGCATGCTAGGCAAGCGCACCAACACTGAGCCACAATCCCAGCCCTGTACAAGAATTTTCTTAGCATCTTTTTAAAAATGATTTTTTAGTTGTAGGTGAGCACAATATCTTTATTTTATTTATTTATCTTCATGTGGTGCTGAGGATCAAACCCAGTGCCTCACGTGTGCTAGGCAAGTACTCTACCACTGAGCCACAACCCCATCCTTGTTCTTTTTTTTTTTTTTTTTTTGAGAGAGGGAGAGGGAGAAGGAGAGAGAGAGATAATTTTTTTAATATTCATTTTTTAGTTTTTGGTGGACACAACATTTTTATTTTATTTTTATGTGGTGCTGAGGATCGAACTCCCGGGCGCATGCCAGGGGAGTGCAGTACCGCTTAAGCCACATCCCCAGCCCCCCAGCCTTGTTCTTAACATCTTTCCCAACTACAGTGTTGGTCAATGGTTAAACGGAAACACAAAATGAATTATATCCATACAATAAAATATTACTTGTCTATAAATAGGAATGACATACTGATTCATACTATGTGAAAAGAATCTCAAAAAAGGTTATGCTGTGTGAAAGAAGCTAAACAAAAAAGACCACACATTATATGATTACATTTATATGAAATGTTCAGAATAGGCAAATCTGTACAGATAGAATTTAAACTAGGGGTTTCCAGGGGCTGGTGGTGGTGATGGGTGTATGTGTGTGTGTATGTGTATGTAAAGATTAGATACTGATTGTTAATATAGGTATCAGGTTTCATTCTGGCATGATAAAAATATTCTAGGATTGGATAGTGGTCATGGTTGTGAATATACTAAAAAACACTAAATTTTACACTTAGAATGGTGAATTTTATAACATGTAAATTACATTTCGACTTTTATTATTTTAAGAAAAATGTTTTATTTCTTATTTTTTTGCATTATAATTCTTTTTTTTAAGAAGAACAATTTTTCTTGCCACTTCTTTTTAAAGTATAAATGTTTTTTTAAAACATTTTTTTTAGTTGTAGTTGGACACAGTGTCTTTATTTTACTTATTTTTATGTGGTGCTGAGGATCAAACCCAGGGCCTCACACATGTTAGACGAGCGCTCTATGCTGAGCAATAACCCTTAGCCCCACAATTCTTATTACACATATACAGCACAATTTTTTCATATCTCTGGTTGTATATAAAGTATGTTGACACCAATTCGTGTTTTCATACATGTACTTTGGATAATGATGTCCATCACATTCCACCATCTTTGCTAGCCCCCTGCCCCTCCCTTTATTGTTTTTAAAAAAGTAATGGATTATGAGGAAATGGAGAAGTGCACATGTACTCAAGTTTGATTATTCTGGGACTGGCTTCACAAAGAACTGATGTAATTCCCAGATAGGAGATCACGGTCAGCTAAAAAATTCAAAATGAGAACTCTTACACATGCTTGAAGGTATAAAGACATGGGAGAAACAAAAATTTTTAAAAAATTGGATTGAGACAGAGCACATATTTAACTGTGTATCTCTAACTACAACAGAGAATACTAGTAATATGTCAGTGCAGTTGGCATTTTTTCTGTATATTATTGGTAGCTTCTGAGCATAAACATACAATCCAGTTAATCTTTCTTTGTGTAATATTTATGATGCATGTCCATGACTTAGGTTCTTTATAGAAAATTCACACAGATTTAATGGTCGTTACTTTGTAATAGGTATAGAATTGATTGTGTCCAAATAACTGAATATGAGAAGAATGAGTTGAACTAGGTTTATTAATTTTCCAATGTTAAAAGTGAAGGAAAAACTTCTTGTAAATATTGCATGTTGATGCTGCATATAATAAAGGTAACATATTTTTACGTTTTCAGAATAGCATTTTTTTTTCTTGCCACTTCTTAAAGTATAAATCATTTATACTCTGCATTGTAAAGCTTTGTTCCCTGGGAATATGACATTTTATTGATTTGCCTTAAAACTTCACTGGGGTGAGATGAAACCCTCTGCAATAGAAAAGGAAGCCTAAAACTGGAAAAAGACCTTGCAGAATGATAGAAGAGAGCATGGGTGTAGCCAAAATGATACATTCTGACTCTTTTTTTCTGTACAATGTCAATGCTGCCTTTTCACACTAGTGACTTGACAAGAACCAGATCCAAGAAATCTGCCTGTGTTGAATGAGACCTCATTATGATGAGTATTGTTAAGAGAGTCACAGATTGTGGATTGTTCAAAGGACAAAAGTTAACCAAACAGATGTTGATCATATATTGAATATTTAGCTAAGCAGTTCTCCCTTCACTCTTGTTTAAGGTTTCAGGTAATGTAAAAATATAAAGATTCACTGTTTAGTCGTGGATTAATACATGATAAAATCAATAGAGCATTGCTAACAGTAAGAGGCTAAACCAGACTGTGTATGCATATTTAACTTCCCCTCCCCATGACAATTACATTCTATTTTTAAATCTCTGTGTCACACCAGGAGAGACAGAGGGAGTTAGAAAAACTAAGAGGGAAAGACAGAGATACAGAAACAGAGAGAGACACAGAGAAAATAGAGACAAGGGGAAGGGAGGGGAGAGGAACAGATTTTGCTTGTCACTGGATATCAGTTTAAATGGTGAAATTTCTTGTTCTCTCACCCGAGAGCAGAACTCTGTGACAGTGCAAAGCAATCTGTATGTGGGTGTACTGCTATTATTCCTGCCCCCTAGATAAGTTCAAATACATTTTAAGCCATAATATTTCAAAATTGAGAAGTTCTGAAAATGAAATAGGCCTGATTTAAGAACTCCTGATTAAGAAATTAGTTTTGTAAAACAGATTTCTCTCTAGCTTAGAAGATACTTTACTGTTTAACGCCACTCATTTCAGACTAATCGAGTTTCACATTTTCACTAATTAAAGTCATTTGGAGTTGAAGCTCATTTTCAGAAATTTCAACATTGAAAATTCAAGACATCTATATGTTACTGTTTTCATCTTATCTCCTTAAATTTAGCTCTTTGCAATTATATTCTTAAAAATGTATCTGATTTAATTGCACCTCATTGATTCATATTTGTCATTAATAATTTTGGAATGTGGAATGTATCTGATGCTTTGTCTGGGCTTAGAAATGGGAGGAAAATTGGCTTTGGTGATTTAAAAAATTTTCTATTTGATGCCCTTTATTTATCTACTAATATCCTCTTCCTAATTATATCCCTTTCTCATTTCTATCTATGTGTATGTCTATGTATCTGTTATGCATTTACTATATGGATGTAAGTGGGAATGTATGCACCTACCTACCTACCTATCCATCTGTCTATATTTTATCTATATCCTATGCTGCATTCTAGAAAAACCTTATTATCCACTAGCTATTAAATAAACCCACACTCTAATGTATGAGCATCAGCAGGAAATTTTTAAGGATTTCACAATTTTCCTTTTTACAATTGTTAATTTTGTATAATACATCACACAAAGACATAAAAATATATGCATATATAACATAAGTTAATTATCAAACTCAATAAAATGTAAACCTATATGCTCTCAATTTAAGAACTGGAATATTATCAACATTTTGTATCTACTTATGATTCCTCCTCTGTCTTTTAAAATGTTTTTAGTGAATTATAGGTATACATAATAATTTTGACATAATCACACATGCATGGAATATAGTTTGCTTCATTTCAGTCCCCACTACTTTCTCATTCCCTCCCCTCCTCTTTCTCCCTTCTTCCCTTCTCTAATCTACTAGTCATCCTCCTATTTATGTGTTGTAATTTTAATTGGTGCTTAATAAATACACACCAAGGTAGAATTCACTGTGGTATATTCATATATGTATATAACATAATTTGTTCAATTTCATTTCACAGTTCTTCCTTTTATCCAACCATCCTCCCTCCCCCTTTCTCACCACTCCTATACAATATAGCTCTTTAAATTCTAGGCAGAACAATCAGTAAAAGAAGACAACTAAAGGAATACTGATAGGAACAGAAAAAAGTCAAATTATCTCTGTTTACTGATGCATTGATCCTGTACCTAGAAGACCCAAAAAACTACACCAGAAGAATTCTAGAGCTGATAAATAAGTTTGACAAATTAACAGGGTACAAGATCAATAAGCAAAAATCAATATCTTTTCTAAACAACAATCTACTAAGAAAGAAATCAGGAAAACTATCCCATTCACAATAACCTCAGATAAATACTTAGGAATAAATCTTAGCAAGGAGGCATAAGGTCTCTACAATGAAAATTACATAATACTGAAGAATTAAATTAAAGAAAGCCTTAGAAGATGGAAAGAACTCCCATGTTCTTGGAGGCAGAATTAATATTGTCAATGTGGCCATAGTGTCAAAAGCAATATACAGATTAAATGCAATCCCCATCAAAATACCAATGATATTATCCATGATACTAGAGGAAAAAAAGTCCTAAAATTCATTTGGAAGAATAAGTGATCCAGAATAGCCAAAGAATAAGAAGAGCAGTGCTGGAGGCATCAAAACACCTAATATCAAATTATACTACAGAGCTATAGTAATAAAAACAGCATGATATTGGCATCAAAATAGATATGAGCCAGTGGAATAGAATAGAAGACAGAGAGACAAACCCACATAGATACAGTCATCTGATCCCTAATAAAGGTGCCAAAAACATATCTTGGAGAAAAGAGTCTTTTTAACAGAGTTGTGAAAACTGGATATCCATATATAAAAGAATGAAACTAGATCCCTATATTTCACCCAGCACAAAAGTCAACTCCAGGTGAATCAAAGACCTAGAAATTAGACCAGAAAATTTGCAACTGGTAGGAGAATACAAAGGGTCAAATTTCCTTCCACATTTTTATTCTCTGCTTCTTACTTAATAGGTAACTATGATTTTGAATTTGTATTTAATACTCCCTTGCTTATTTTTATTTACCACACCAAATATTTACTTTTGTATACTTTTGAGCATTACAAATATGATGCTATGCCTTGCTTTTCAAAACATTTTTATTGATGCATTATAATTATACATAATAATAGTGGGAATCATTGTGATATAATCATACCTGTGCATAGCCTCATTTGGCCTATTTTACTCCCCTATACCTCCTTTTTTTCCTTTTCTCATCTCTCACTATAATCCCATCCTTTATTTCATTGGTCTCTCTTCTATTTTCATGGGATCCCATTTTTTATTCTTTTTAAAATTTCTGTCTTCTACATATTTGAGAGAAAACATGATCCTTGACTTTCTGAGTCTTCCTTATTTCACTTAGCATGATGTTCTCTCCAGTTCCACCCATTTTCCTTCAAATGACATAATTGAGTGCTTGACAGTGGAGTGAAACTTCATTTTGTATATATACAACATTTCAAAAAATTCATTCAACAGTTGAAGAATATCCAGACTGGTTCTATAACTTGATTATTGTGAATTGTGCTACTATAAATATAGGTATGCTGCTACCACTAAAATGTGTTGATTTTAAGTATTTTGGATAAGTACCAATGAGTATAATGCTGTGTCATGTGGTGATTCCATTCCTAACTTTTTAAAAAATTGTTTTAGTTGTAGATAGACACAATACCTTTATTTTGTTTATTTTTATGTGGTGCTGAGGATTGAACCCAGAGCCTCACATGTGGTAGGCAAGCACTATACCACTGAGCCACAACCCCAACCCCTCCATTCCTAGTTTTTGCAGGAACTTCTCTAATGATTTTCATAGGGATTGTACTAATTTACCAATAGTGTATACATGTTCTTTTTTTCCATGCACCCTTCTCAGCATTTATTATTGTTTTTGTTTTTGATGATTGCCATTCTAACTGGAGTGAGATGAAATCTCAGTGTAGTTTTGATTTGCATTCCCCTCATAGATAAAGATGCTGAACACTTTTTCATATATTTGTTGGCCATATGCATTTTGGTTTTTGAAAAAAAAATATTTATTTGCTGATTGGTTGACTTGGATTTTTGTTTTCTTTGGTGTTAAGTTTTGTGAGTTCTTTTCATATTCTGGATATTAATTCTCTGCCAGATCAGTAGTTGGCAAAGATTTTCTCCCATTCCATAGATTCTCTTTATGATCTCAATTGTCTCTTCTGCTAAGAAGAAACTTTTAAAATTTGATGTCATCCTATTTATTAATTCTTGGTTTTATTTTCTGAGCTTTATGAATCTTATTAAGTCTCTAACTATGTCTATATGTTACAGTGTTCACTCTACATTTTCTTCTAGCAGTTGCAGTTTGTATTTTAATTTCTAGATCTTGAATCCACTTTGATTTTTGTGCAGGGTGAGAAATAGTGATTTAGTTTCATTCTACATGTGTGTATACAGATTTCCCAACACCATTTGTTAAAAAGACTGTCTTTTCTCCAATGCAGTTTTGGGGGGCCTTTTTCAATGAGCAAATGACTATATCTGTGTCTTCTATTCTATTATTCTGGTTTACATGTCTGTTTTGGCACCAGTACCATCTCTTTTTGTTATTATACCTCTGTAGTATAATTTAAGGTCTAGTATTGTGATACCTCCACTCCAGCATTGATGTTATTACTCAGAATTATGCCTTAGTTTTTTTTTAAAAAAAAACAGGAATTGAACCCAGGGGCACTTAACCACTGGGCCACATTTGCAGCCTTTTTTGTATTTTATTTAGAGACAGAGTCTCACTGAGTTACTCAGGACCTTGCTAAATTGCTTTAAACTTATGATCCTCCTGCCTCAGCCTCCTGAGCTGCTGTGATTATAAGCATGCACCACCATTGTTGGGGTTTTTAGCCTCTGTCTCCTCCTGATCAGTGGGAGAAGCGGGAAAAGCATGCCCCTACCAAGATGACTCAAGAAAGGTAAAGGTCTATGGGCCGCCCACACCAGCCCTCCCTCCTGGGAGGACAATCAGATGTGCCAGGAAGAACAGTCAAAGCAGGATCTCCTTTAATAAGGAAGTGTACACAGCTTATATACTGCACAGGAACCAATCAGGATAAAGGTCAGAGGGGTGGAGCAAGTTCATGTGTACACCCATCCCATAGTCTGTAAGGGAAGGCACAAGCTGTCCACGAGGGCGGAAGAGTCCTGGACCTATCCTGGAGGTGGTCCGCCTCCTCTGTCACTGCCCACAGCACCGCCTCCTGGCTGATTGCCAGGAGCTGTCCCAGCCACATGTGCAGCCTCAAGAACAGGAAGCAGGCAGCCACGCCCTACACACCATGCCTGACTTATTTATGCCTTGCTTTTTAAATTAAATATTACACTTCTAAGATCCACCTATATGTTTGCTTCATAGTACTACTTCACACATTTTTTTCTGCTATACAGCATTCAAGTCTGAATATGCCACTATTTATTCATCCAGTCTATTGTCAACAGACATCCTGGTTAGTCTAAATTTTATTTGTTACTTGTATGAACAGCGGAGGTAGGAGCTTGCAAGAACTTCTATACTGATTTTCATAGGGATTGTAATAATTTACCAACAGTGTATATGTGTGTTCTTTTTTTCCCTGCACCCTCCTCAGATTTATTATTGTTTTTGTTTTTGATGATTGCCATTATGATATGTCTCTTGGTACATATGTGCTAGAGTTTTTCTAAAGTATATATATGAAAGCAGATGGCTGGACTCTATAATATGTATACATTCATCTTTTAAAAAATAGTACCAAATTAAGTAAAATACCACCTGAAGCATGTAAGGTCATACTTTCTTTGATTTTTGCCAATCTAGTGCATGGGAATAGTATCTCACAATGGTTTTAGTATGTATTTCATAGTTTCATAATGAATTTAAGCATATTTTCATATATTTATCTATCAAACTCTTTTGTCCATGAAAGCACTAATTTTTTTCCTTTCCCCTTGTGTTGTTTATATTGACTTTAGTCATAGCATATTTAGAACAATAAGTATTTTCACTCATCTGTTGAATAAATATTCTATCAGTGGCTTGTCTTTTCACTCTTCTTGTGGTGTCATTTGACAAATAACATTATCAACTTTAATATAGTAAGCATACCAAAGTTTTTAACATTTAATATGATCAAGTTTATTCATATTTTATTGTATGATCAATTAGTTCTGCCTTTTTAAAAAATCTTTCCCTACTGTTAGTTAAGATACTTATTATCCTAAATTTTCTTCTAAATATGCAACATTCACATTTTAGTTTTAATCAATCTGTACTGATTTTTGTGATTACTGTAAGGAGCCAATTTCTTGTCTGCATATAAAAGGCAGTTGTATAATGTCATTTATTGAGTAGTTACTCCTTTGTGTAATACCAATATCTCTATCATAAAATAAGTATATACACATTTTGATTTCTTTGTTTTTTAATCTATTCATCTTGTATTTCCTTGTACTGTGCCACTTCACCTATTTTTAGTAAATATTGGTGTATGGCAGGGAATATCCTCCATCTTATTCTTTTTTTAGAAATATGTTTTAGTTAGCCTTTTGTTGATAAACATATGCATGCATCAAGGCACATATTAGAATTAGTTTATCAAGTACAATAAAATTATGAATGGAATTATGAATGCAATTGGATTAAATCTATAGATAAATTTTAGGAGAATGGAAAAATTTGTATTACCCAACATAATCATCAATATGATACAGCTGTCCATATTTTAGTTTTTTTTCATGACCTATAAAAATGTTTTATGACTTTTGCAAGCAGATAAAATAAAACAATTGCATATGATCTACATATGATTCAAATGTTGGTGTTAGTAGATAAATACCTAAAATAACTAGGATTAAAATATTAAAACACATGGATAAATGGCTAGAAAAAAGATGGATAATTCCAGAAAGAACTGGAATTTTTAAAAAATCAAATCTCCAAAATTACGAATTAGTTAATTTAACATCTTAGTACACTAAGAAACACAAGGAGACTGGTAAACCTGAAGATGAGTCAGTAGAAAATAACATGGAACAAAGTCTTGCAGTATATCTTAATGGTAGAATGCTTGCCTAATATGTATGAGTTTCTGAATTCAATCCTCATCATTTCAAAAAATAGATCTATACATATGTGCTTATACATATATTCATATGTATACACACACAAACAGGATGATGGAAAACATAATTATGGAAAGAAACAAAGAATGGGGGGAAGGAGCACATAAGACACCTGGTTGAAATATATGCTATTTTTGTCCCTAGAAATAGATGATATATGGAATGGGGAAGAAAAAATATCTGAAAAGAAAATGGGCAAAAATTTCCCAAATATGATGAAAATCCTTATCTTACAGATTCACACCACTCAGCAAATTCTGAACAGGATAAATTCAAAGAAAATCACACACAGGTTTATCATAATCAAATAGTTGAAAACCAGTAAGGAAGGTAAAAATCTTCAAAGTATCCAGGGAAAGGGACATATTACCTTCAAAGGAAGAAAAAAAACATGGAGAGCTTATATTTCAATAGAAGTCATGAAAGCCAAAAGTGAATGCAATGATATCTTTAAAATGCAAAAAGAAACACTTCTAACATAGATTTCTAAACCTAGAGAAAATATCCTTCAAAAATAAAGGAAAAGTATAGCATTATCACACAGAGAAAAGATGAAGGAAATAACTGACAATACACCTGTATTTTAAGAAATTATAATTCTTCAGATAGAGAAAAATTATCCAGTTAGAGGGGCAGAACTGAAGGAATGAGTAAGGAAAACCTAAAAATGTATATGTATAGGTAAAATATATTTGATTTGCTTTGGTGATGTCAAACCCATCAAATCCAACTTCAATCATAAGGGGTTACTTAAGTGTGAATCATAGAATAGAATCATAGAATATTAGAATCATAGACTATTAGGCCAAAGAGACTTTGAAAACATGTAGTTCAACTCATGTTATAAGACAGATGTGAGTAAATAATTTTACAAATGAATTAATGACATAGATGGGAATAGAATAAAATAATAATTTTTTAATGAGTCTATCATTTGAGTTCCAATTGTTCTGAACTTCAGGTCATTCACAAACTCTTAGGCCTTTTAATTCTTTGGGGGAAACCTGCTGTCATTATGTATAGCTTCTGGTTATTTATGGTTATCCTGTGCATGCCTGCTTAACTGCGTAAAGATTGTATGCACCAAGAAACTTTCAGAGACAAACTCTGATACTCCTGAACGGTCTAGTATGTCAGTCTCCAGTAACCTTTTGGCTTTTGCATGATAAATCCTACCTAAAAGAGATTTCATATTTATAAATAAGTAGATATTAATCCTACGGTTGTTTTTTAGGCTAGTTGATGCTTAGTAGATATAATTTCAAGGGTTCTTGACACTGAAAGGGGCTCAAAGGAAACATGGGTGCCAAAGCAGTCATATCTCTATCACTTGCCTTTCTTAGGTCTAGTCTGGCAATACAGAAACCTCATACAAGTCAGGCAAAGCAACCGTATTACTCAGAGATGGCCAGAAGGAGTCAACAAAAACCTAGAATCCATGAAAAACTGGCCCTAAAGGCTGAGGAATGCTGCATAGGGTACATAAAATCTCATCTACACACAGATAAGGGACATTTTTGAAACATAGCAAATGGACAACAAAATCTCACCACTCTGAGTTTTATATGCTGGGAATTATTGGCATACTGAGAGCAAGTATTGCTAGACAATTCACTCTGTAAGGAATGAGGACAAAGAACTGGGCTGTTCTAGGATGTTCTTTCTTATTTCAGGTTATTGCATTTTCAGCACATTCTACTGTTTTCATGAGGTCTACAAAGCAGGAAGGAGAGAGCTGGGTCAGCTAAGATCACCTTGCAGCCTGTCATCCTGCAATTGAATCTGCCCCTAAAAAGTGTTTGCATTTGGAGATAAAAGTGATGTTCTTATATACTAATTATAGTTGTTAGGAGGAGGTTCAATTATTAAAAATACATCCCTGAGAACCTACCCTTACCAGTTTCTTTGGTTTGTCACAAGGTAACACTGTATTTCACAGCATAATTATTGCAGATTTTATGCCATTTAAAAAAAAAACTGAGGTGAAATCATTATGTGAAGCCTTTTTAAGGAAAAAAAGTGCCAATATTATTTAAAAGTCATTTGTACTAAACTGTCTTTGGTTCAAGATTAGGATGTGCAGAATACTCATGAATTAACATAATGATGACAATTATGCAGTGAAATATGGCATTTGATCAGTTGGTACTCAAAAGATGCACACTATTTTGCTGCCATATAACTTTGTACATGAAAAAATATTTTCACTCTAGTAGTTTGAGTATAACAACATTTTGGGTTATAAAAAATGTTTTAAATTTTAAAAATTTAAATTTTAAATTGGTACATTATAATTATTCATAATAGTAGGATTAATTGTGAAATATTCATAACTACACATAAGAGGGTTTGGTCAATAAAATAACATTTAGTAAAACAAATGTTGATTCACATTTGTTCTTACCTTGGAAGTGATAAATTTCTACAGAGTTGACTGATTTTACTCAATAATAAAAACCTCCCTTTTAAATTTAATGTATGATTTATTATACTATTTTGAAAGTAAGTAGTAGCCAATCCCATGGTCTTTTTCTCTGTGACTTTATGGATCCCACAGAAATTCTATCATTTTTTGAGATGCTGAGTATTGAATCCAAGGCCTTGTACATATTGAGTGCCTACTTTACCACTGAGCTACACTCCCAGCTTAGAACTTCTATTTTTGATAGGGCTGATTACCATTTTGAAGAGAAGATGCAGGATTGCTTGCTGCTAAAGCTGGTTGTACCACCATGCTATATGAAATCAGTGTCTAGCAGCCAAGGCTCCTCTAATACTTGAAAAGTTCTTTTCAAATTTGTTTGTTTGTGACGCAAACACATGGGGATCAATTATTCCTTCATTTAATTATTTATTCATATACCAATTACTGAGACAACACTAACACAGTATTAGACAAAGATAGATCATTTTATTTTCATATAAAATCTGGATTCAAATATTGATTTTACTACTTAATTACTAGTAAGATCATGAGTAAACTAATTAAACTGTCAGACTCAGTTTTCCCTTCTAAAAAATGGGAATAGCTCCTATCAGAACAAGGAAAATATTACCTGGTATTTACATATTGGATCTAGTTAAAGCCTAAAAGAGTAATAGACAAACTATCAGTCTGATTCTGTTTATATCATAGTAGAGCTGAAAGAGCCATAGGATTGATAGAACCTGACCATCAATATTCATGATGCTATTGCATTGAGACAGAGCATTTATGATATTTTCTTAAGCTGTTATGTCTGATTTATAATGAGTATCCCAGAATAAGCAAAAGGCTAGACTTTCAAATCTCCAAAGAACCATTCAGCTCTATGCATCTTTCTGAATTTGAATAATGAAATTTTGCATGCACAAAAAGAAAACGCAAGGAAAAAGAAGCTATAAGAAAATAGTGTGCTTATATGAAAAGATTTTAAGAGCAGTTCTCCTGCTTGTTAAAGCCCAGTGTCTGTAAATTTACACAGAAATGCATCTGTACGATAGATCATCATTAGAATTCCAAAGTGGAACACAAACTTCCTTGTGCCCTTTTGGTCTCTAAAGGTGGCAAAGGTAAGGGTAAGGTAGAATTTTTGGTTCTAATCTCTGGTGTGCTTCAGCAATATTTGCAAACATTGGGTCCCTAGAAAATAGTGGAGCTATATTTGAATTTCAGTTGCACATTCTTTATATATAGGGTCAGAGAGAGGCAGTTAAAAAATAGAGAGAAAGAAATGGATGCTGCTTCTCCTTTTTTCTTAAGTGTCTTGTTCTATCCAATCTTAAACATAGAATTAACAGTATCATTTTAATATGAGACTTTTTATAAACATTGAATACAAATGTACAGTATTTTCTTAAGAATACTGAATATAGGGCTGGGGATGTGGCTCAAGCGGTAGCACGCTCGCCTGGCATGCATGCGGCCCGGGTTCGATCCTCAGCACCACATACCAGCAAAAAGATGTTGTGTCCGCCGAGAACTAAAAAATAAATATTAAAAATTCTCTCTCTCTCTCTCTCTCTCTCTCTCTCTCTCTCTCTCTCTCTCTCTCCTCTCTCACTCTCTCTTTAAAAAAAAAGAATACTGAATATAGATTGTATGTTTCAACAATTGGAACTTCTAGATTCAAGGCATAGTCAACTTAGCAATTTATATTCATTCATAAGTGCATGGGTAAAAGAAGATTTTCTGTGTTTAAAGTCAGAAAGCCCAATCTAAATGCTTGGGAGTCAGTACAGAGAAATCAAGTTTCTATGGACCAATATGCTTAGGTTCAAAAAATAAATCGAAGATTAGACATTTCCTAGATTTCTTTTCTATTTGACAACAAAAATCTTGATATCATGTGCTCCAATCAGTTTTTTCAGGGAATGCCTTCATACCCAGAATCTCATTCACAAGCCACATTCATTATTTCCACTATTCCACATTTTAAATTTTTCTATATGACATTCAGGATGGTAAAATACTATATACCATTTCTATCTGTGGCAGAAATAATTTTCACCAGACATAGATGAATGATATTTTCTTGGATGCACCACCTACTCTTTTGGGCCGAAAACTTAACTAACTTTTGTAAAATGATCTAATTTGGCATAGACTCATTGCTTCATATCATTTTATTATTGTCATCACTGTTTATTTTGATAGACTAGTTGAGCCTTAAAATGTTGTATTAGTGAGCTTTTGGGAAATGACATAGGGTAGTACATGCCATTTCTTATCACTCTATTATCTTCATATACGTTTTCAGATATCAAACTCATGTTTTCCCATTTTAAGACTTTATCTAATCTGAAACATGTTCCCCTTCTCTTGGTCTTGACAGAATTCTTGGTTTTTCAGTTTAATTGTTCAGTTAAACATACATTATTGAGCCTTATTATTTTTCTAGCATTTAGGCTATAATAGTAAGACATGATTCTCATTCTTAAATAGCTCAAAATCTAATTGAAGAAATAAACAGACATCTAAATAAAGCACAAACATATACTGGGCATCATTGCTGTCCCAGCACATTGCAAGCAAAAAGAATTAGGAATAAATAGAAAAGTAAACTTACAGATAAAAATTTGAAAAATATGTTCGTGTCAATCCTTTACTATGATCTTATATATAACCCTAGTTCAATGAATGCTTTTTTTCTAGCATACCTATTTATGTCTTCTGGGAGTCAGATTCTCTTGGGAATAGTACAAAATTTGGGACTTTAGACTCATTATATGACAACTCTCCTAGTAGCTGGCTTTTCTTAGTTTTTTTCATTACATGCGTTAGTACCCCATATTCACAATTCAGGGTCTCTTAGGAAGTGGTTAACCTAGAGATCAGGTAACCTAGGCTGTTAGGAGTTAATTAAAGTGAAGGGCATCAATTTTATTGCTAACCTTAGCATCAGCTAGGTCAGTAATCTTCAACATTAGCTATATGGTAGAATCACCTTGGGAACTTTAAAAAATACTGAGGCCTACATGTTTCCATACTCCAACCTCCACCTAGATTCTTTTAAAAAATATTTATTTTTTTAGTTTTAGGTAGACACAATATCTCTATTTTACTTTTATATGGTGCTGAGGCTTGAACCCATTGCAAGGTGAGCACTCTACCACTGAGCCACAAACCCCAGCCGTCCACTTAGATTCTTATGGGTCTGGGTTGTTGCCTGAGCATCAAAATTCTTAAAAGCTCCTCAGTTATCTAATGAGCAGCCAAGATTGAGAAACACTGTGTTAATTGTATAATACTTCCTCTGATTTACATGCATTTTTCTTTCTTCATTATAAATATTTAAGGCTTAAAGGCCTAAACTCTGATGTTCAATATATAAACATTCCTCATAATAAGTTTCAAAGTTTGGGTTTCCTTGTCTTCTAGTTCTTTGCAGTGATTTAAAAATATGCTAGCATTTTTTACACTTCTACTATCAAGAGAAGAAGTCTAGGTCCCTTTTTAAATATGAACTAACCTTAGTAGTATACACATTAGCAGGAAAATGAAGAAGAGCGCACTGTGTGACTTCTCAAGTTATGTCAGCTAGGACCATGATGCATCTTCCTGGTTCTCTTTGAATTACTACCCTAGAAGCTCTGAGTCACCAAGTGAGAAATCTTATGTTTCCGAAGTTGTCATAATTTGAAAGAGTTATGGTGTATGTACACAGTATGGTCAATAGTTCTAGTCCTCAAATTATCCCAGTTTAGGCACAGCACATGTAAGTAAAAAAGCTTCTAGATAATTCTATTCTTCCCTTATTATTGAGTTATCCCCACCTTTCAGTTTTCCCAAATAAAGTCTCAGATTTTGAATCAGAGACAAGACGTCCTTGTAAGTGCCTATCCAAATTTTGGATCCACAAAATTCATGAATAAGAACAGAATTTGGAACCTAGAAATGGGATGTTGTCATTACAAAATGTTGCATTGGCTTTGTGACCATGTGGTTGACAGAAAGCGAAATGGTCTTGAATAGACTATTGGTGAAAGGTTGATAATCCTCAAAGAGACTATTGGTGTAAAATTCAAAAAAAGTGAGGAAAATGTAAGTAAAAACTAGAGGAAAATAGAACTTTAATGTGAAAAAAGTAAACCTTTTACAGTAGATCTTTGATATCAAAACTGTCATAACCATGTTTATATGAAAAATAGAAAACATACCTTATGAATGGGTGATTCTGGTGGAATATTTCCAGGAGGGATGTCAAAAGTACCAATTATATTTTTGTTTTTAGATGAATGTCATAAGGTATATTTTTTAAAAGCAGTCTAAAGAAAAAAACTATTATGTTTCTATTCACAATTTTAATAATAAATAACTTGGTGTTTGAAAATAAAAGTGTCACTGTTAGTTTTTCTAATAGAATATTACAAAATAAGAAAGGGCTTGTATTCATTAGGGTTCTCCAGAGAAATAGAAGCCATAGAATACATATACATTCATACATTTCCACTTATGGAGTTGGGGAGAGATAAGGAGTATGAGGAAAAGGGAAGATGAAGGGGAATGAAAGAGAGAAATTGATGCATTATAAGGAACCAGCTTACACAATTATGGAAACTGACAAACCTGAAGAACTCTAGTTGGCAAGCTAGAGAACCAGGATTGTTGATGGTTTAGATATAGTCCAAAGTCAGGGAAAGGTCAGTGCTTCAACTCTAAGGCACACAGCCAGGGGGAAGACCAGCCATTTTTTTGCTGTTCAGGCCTTCAACTAATTGTCTGAGAACCACCCACATAAGGGAGTGAATTTGTTTTACTCAGTCGATCTATTAAATGTTAAACTCATCTAAACACTCCCTCAAAAGAACTAAGAACAATGTCTGACCAAGTATCTGGGTACTCTATGGACCAAAATGACACATAAAAATAATCATCACAAAACTTCAGAGTGAAGATCAAGGTGCTATAGGGACAATGTCTTTTGGTAAAGATGAGCTAAAGGTATTAAATGTAAAACATTTATAATTATCTCAGAGAGAGTTAAGGTAGCACTTGCCCTTTGAAACAGACTCTTAGAAATAGACAAAAAGGCTTCAAGGGGATATAGTTACACATATCTCTGAAAAATACTGTCACATATCTGTAGCTTTTCTCCTGAGTTTTATTCCACTGTTCTGATCAATATCTCATTTTCCTACAATGGTTTTTCTTTATACACACTAAGCATTTATCAATATAAGAGATTTTTATGCCTACTTTGACAAAATATAAACTAGAAAAATTTTAACTATTTTCTAAAATGGTGAATATTTTCCAAACTAAAGCAGTATAAAACATTATAGTAAAACTGAATCATGGTATTGTTTTCAAGCAATGTTTAAGGGAATTCCTTTCCATAATCCAAAGCTCATTTTGTATGCTCCATGACAGAAGCTACAGTCGTTGAATTGTTTCTCAAACTTCAAACCTACGTAGTTAATATTTTATTTAATGTTTTTGTATTCTATTAAGTTTACAAAGTCAGTTATTTTCAGACCCATACAGAGAAAATGGGGTTTTAAACACCAATAAAACATTAATATATTAGAATTTGCAATTCTTTTGTTCCCATACAACCCTCTAGATCTGAATTTATATATCTTTCAAAATACAAGAGAATTCTAATAACTTAATAAAAATGTTATATTAACATCTGCAAAAGAAATATTAAAGTTTAGGGTTCATATAGTAGCTTGCAATGTCCAGGCCATAATTCTATGATTAAGGTGAATTTCTATGAAGAAAGAAGTTGCCTTGTGAAACAGTTTCCTTCAAAGTTAGCTAATTTATCAGGAAATAGTGTGTATCTGACTATCTTTGTGCAAACTGATTTTTATTATTGTTGACCTAACAAGGACCATGGCTAATTTGCTTAGTTCTTTTTAAAATTCCTTTATTTTTCATTTGATACTGGGGATTGAACCCAGCGACGCTTAACCACTTAGCCACATCTCCAGCCCTGTTTTCTATTTTACTTAGAGACAGGGTCTCTCTGAATTGCTTAGGGCCTTGCTAAATTGCTGAGGCTGGCTCTGAACTCAAGATCTTCCTACCTCAGTCTTCCAAACTGCGGGATTACAAGCATGTACCACCATACCCAGTTTAATTTGCTTAGTTCTGAAGTTGACATATAACCATATATATCTCAAAGGCCTCCATTCATTCATTTTTTTCCAATACATATTTCTTTAAATTTATTTAGCATTTACTATGGATCAGACATTTTTATATACATAGTTGGAACACAAAGATGTATGACACATGGTCCCTTGCCCCAGAGCCTACTGTACAGTGGGAGAGACAAATACCTAAACAGACTTGAATATAATATGTTAATTAACTACAATGATTAAAAATGCACAGCAGAATCAATGTGATCTCAGAGAATAAATACTTAAAATAGTCTGCAGAGATTAGGAAATTTTTCTTGGAGATGATACCTGGACTGAGTCATAAAGTAAAAATAAATTAAGAATGGATATGAGTACTTTAAAAATTTGAGCTCACAAAGTAAGGACAAAGATGAATAACAAATTATATATCATGAAAAGAATCAGTTCATCATTTGTAGAATATAAAGTGCAAAAAAGCAAGTTGTAGGTGATACATCTTGAGTAATAGTGTGGGGCTAAGTTATAAGATCTGTATGTTATGTCATATAATTTGGAGATATAAGAATTCAGTGGAAGATCAGAGAATAACATAATAAAACTTGCATTTTAGAAAGATTATTTTGTCCCTAGTGTGGACAATGAATCAGAGAGGGTTAAAGTGGAGAGGGGAAAGATATAAGAGGATTTGTACAATAAGGAAGGTAGGACATGATGATAGCCAAAGCTAGAGTTATGGCAATAAAATGGAATTAAGTGGAAAACTTCAAAGTATATTTTGGAGGTAAAGTTAAAAATCTTTGTTGATGAATTAAATGTAGAAGGTGACTATGAAGGAGATAAGAGAAAAGTCAAGAATGGTTTCTCATCAGTGTTTAGCTTCAGAACAGATGAGTTAGAAACATTAGTACACTAACTGTTAACTTAGGAAAAAGTGGAAGAGAAATACTTCTTTTCTGAGTAGATGTGGAAGGAGATATGACATGAATTCACTTTTTAATAACACATTTGAAAAGCACATGTGCAGTGCAAGACTCAAAGACTCTACTCACATATTGATTTTGGGTTTCATCAACATCTGATAGTGAAAAAAATGGATAAGGTAATACCAGGGAATTGTATTTATTGAGAAAAATAGTGAGAGAAGGAAAAAATCCTAGGCAACACCATTGTTTATTGACCAGGCAAGTTAAGAGAAACCTGAAAAGGCGACAAAAACAAAACAGGTAGGAAAAAGAACTGTAGAAGGAAGCCAGGTGAGTGGATGATATCATTAAATGAGACAAAAAAGATCTTAACTTTTACCCTGCATGAGGGAAGATTTCTAGAAGTCTTACATTTTCTCATTGAGCTTCAATGATGACAGCAGAAACAAGGCTTCCTGATGGATCTGCTTATAACCAAAAAAGCTAAAAATTAACTACTGGCCTAAATCTCTGAATCTGTAGTTTGTCAAGTGATGCTGTAAGGTAAGATATTTGGTAATGTTACCAAAGATGATATATTTTGTTTTGCTCCTTTACCTTTTGATATATGCTTATTAGCTTTAGTTTTTCCTTAGGGAAAACATACTTCATATTAAATTCCATATGTAAACAAAATCTTCATTTGTGTTTTACACAAAGTACCTTCACTTTTTAGAAGGTGAAATCTAATAAAGGGACAGATAAACAAATAATTATGTGGAGTATTGTGACCAATCTTAGAATATTAATAGGCACAAAATACTATCAGAACACAAGTAAGAAAATAATTTTATCTGATTGAGTTGGGATTTGGAGAGAATATATTATATAAGAAAAATGACAAGTGAATTGAAATTTGAGAGACCACTAATAGTTTGTCAGACAAACAAGAAGAAAGTGGGAAGGGAATTACACTAAAAATACTCATATAATCAAGAATAAATAAGCATTCATGGACCTTTCATTTTAAAAGAATGAAAAGCAATCTAAAGTAGATACATATACAAAAGAACCCAGTTAACATTAGAAAGAATGAATAAAGCAGTTTTGTGGAGTATGCTGGACTTAGTTTTAATGGCAAAGGAAAAACAATTATGTGTTTTAATCAAAGAAGTGACAATTGTCAGATCTACATTATATCAAATGAACTCTACTCTCAAGTATAATTTAAAAAAACAATAAAAAGAAGGATTATTTGAAGTACAAGTTGAATAATTCACATTTGATAAATTGAGGCTAGTGGCAGACAAGTCTACTCAAATGCAGTTGCATCAAACCAGGTGAGAGATAACAGTATATGACAGAGACAGAGGTCATGAAGAGGAAAGATCAGGTATAGGAAAAGTTTGAGGAAAATGCAAAGGACTTGGTCATCTTTGACATTTTTCTTCCCTTACCTTCAGGAAGAGATTTATTGCTACATATACCATATAGAAGATGATATCCTTACAAACATTTTTAAAAGATCACTAAATGAGGAATAGATGTGAGGTCTGGAGTGATGATGAAGGTGAGAAAATGAAAAAGAAAAATCATCTTTCAATGATTCCTCAATACTGATGTATTAAGTAATGACTAACAATGACTGATAAGGCTCTTGATTTGGATCTACCTTTTGAGTTTCACATTTTGTCACTTGTCAACTTCCACTCTCCATTACAGCCAGAATGAAATTATGAGCTATAAAATCTTGTGCTCTCTTCACTGAATCTTTGTATAAATTATGCCCACTTCCTGGAAAATTCTTCCTGGACTCTTGAGTAATTCCTATTTATCATTTGGGATTCATCTTAACAATCACTTTTTTTTATTTGACTAAGTCCTATTTTCTAAGCATTTCTATGTAGCAAGTGCAATGAAGTCAGAAACTCCGTTCATTAGCTGTTTTATCCCTAGCAACTAGTGTATATTCTTTAAAAATACAGTAGATATATTAATTAAATAGTTTGTGAGTAAATGAAATTCCTGACATTCATCTGGACAGAAAGGCCCTATAATCAACCATATATTCAGACCTTAATTTTAGAAGACAAATGCATTTAATAATTTTATATTATATATTTACTAACTAAAACCTTTAAAGTGAACATCTTAACAAAGGGAGTCTACTAGATTGAGAAAAAAACATAGTTAAATAGAACTCAGGAAAACCAATGTCTAAAAGAATAATGAATCATGGGAAGAAACATAGGAAGAGTGTCCAGAAATATGTGAGAAGGAGAAAATAGTGTTTCAGAAAGCAAGGAAGAAAAGACTGTCAATGGGGTCAGCAGTTATACAGTGCAGGGAAAATAATTTCTCAGGAAGAACTGATGGGATGCTATTTGCTTGGTGTCTTGGTCCATTTTCTGTTGCTATAACAGGAAATGTAACACATTCTAACTTATTTTTTTTTAAAAAAGGTTTATCTTGGCTCACAGTTTTGTAGGCTGGAAAATCCAAGATCAGGCAATCTGCTCTGGTAAGAATCACACGTTGGCTGATTCAACTCCTAGTGGAAAAACAGAAGCATAAGTAGGAATATGCAGAAGAGAGGGTGGGGACAAACGAGCTGACTTGCTTTATAACAACCTGATCTTGTGAAAATTAATCTATACTTGTGAGAACTAACCCAGACTCCTGAGAAACACAGTAGTTCCTCATAATGATCTGATCATCTCTTAGAGGACTCACCTCTTAATACTGCTACATTGGCAACCAAATTTCAACATGTTTTTTGGTAGGGACAAAACACATCCACACCATACCACTTGGTTAATTTACAAAAATGGAAGGGGAGCTGGGCACAATGGCACATGCCTGTAATCCCAGCAGCTTGGGAGGCTGAGGCAGGAGGATCCAGGTTACAGAGCCAGCCTAGCAAGAAGGAGGTGTTAAGCAACGTGGTGAGACCCTGTCTCTAAATAAAGGACAAAATAGGGCTGGGACAAAATAGGGCTGGGGATGTGGCTCAGTGGTCGAGTGCCCCTAAATTCAATTCCTGGTATCCCACCATCCCTCCAAAAAATGGAAGGTGAAAGAAACCAGATACAAAGTTTAAGAGTGAATGGGGTATAAAAAGGAGACAATAAATATAGAAAAATCTTTCAAGAAAACAAAGAGTAGCCTTTAGGATTTCATTACCAAATTCTGTGGATTTAGATGTGAGTAGGAAGTGCTGGTATTTGGCAATTTCTAATTTTTTGTTCCATTGCTTTTCCCTTTTTTGAAATTTGTATATCCTCATGGAGCTTTAGAACTTGTATTTAGAGCTCATATAATTCAACTCGCTCACTTTGCAGGAAAGAAAATTTAGGTTTAAAGAGGGTGAAGAAGCTTAGCTAAAGCATTTAACCAAGAAATAGAATGCTACACAAGAATCATTCCTCCTGATTATTAGTTTCATGATCCTGAATCTGTTAGCATATCTTTCACTTTTATTTTTCTCAAATATTTTTAAACATTTATTTCCAATAAGTTCTTTTTTTTAACTATGTGTGTTCCTACAGCTTGTTACAAGATGAAATTGCAAAAAAAAATGTAAATACTGGTATCTGAGCTTAGCAAAGGAATATGTCAACCCTTGTTTGCCATTATGTGTTCATTTCTATGCACTCTCAGTCACATTATATGCTCAAAATGTGCTCAAAACTTCTAACAAGCTAAATTAAATAAATAAGCTCAAATACTTCAGGTTTTGCATTTTAATGGCTATTTAAATATTTTGTACATAATTCATTCAATGTGGAAAATATTTAAGAGTAAATACTCATTGGAAGTTACACACCCAAAATTCTAATTTAAATCAACATTCCTTTATGAATGTCATAAAATAAATTTAGAAGTAAAATAAAGGATGGTTTGTAGTTCCTTAGTAATAATAATTAGCACTCCCTAATATTCAATTCTCTCTCCAGAATGTACTTTTAACTTTCGATCTTCTATACTTCTATCTTATTTCACTCTATGCTTTCTTAATCACACTCAGCTTCAAATGGCTTCACTAGGTAATTATATTCCACACATGAAATAATTTTTACCAGTTCTCTGATTCTGTCAATAATGACATAACAGTCCTCTCTAGTGAGCCTTGGAATCCATTTGTCACAGGGAATAAGAATGACATAATGGAAAGAATAGGAATTTACCACACCATTAAAAACTGTGCCTCCTAAAACCAATTTTAAATGTCTAGAAAAATGTAAATTTTGAGAACTCCTAAATCAAATAATTCCTAACTGACTCAGTAATTTCAAACTCTTTGGTCACATTCAGGTCTAACATCACAAATAATACAAGAGCAAAATGAGAATGACAATCTCTTATGCAACCATGGCACTGAATATGGTAGGATGTTTAGAAATTGCATAAAAATATAATTTTGAGTAGATACTGTTTTCTGATTGGGGGTCAATTAAAAGTGATATGCAGTATATATGGCTCAACTTATTTAAGGCAGAAACAGTTTTAGGAGTTGTTTATTTTTCACACCCTTAAAATGCAAATGCATATTTGCTTACCTTTTGTTTCAATATTACATTATGACTACTAAATCCTTAGTAATATGATTCAGTAACTAGATATTTGTTTAGTATTTAGCTTTCAGTAGTGGTCAGTATGGTGTCTGCCTGCTTTCGTTATTTTTCTTTAACATGTACATATATGTGTATACACACACACACATATTGCTTTTATATACTTGCTTCTTTTTGTATCTTAATATATGTATTTGTTTCTATCTTTGTTTTCTTTTTTGAGTGGGAACATATATCATGATTTCTATTTTTATTTAATATATGTCATCATAGCTCAACCAAGATAATTTGGTCCTTTCTGCAATAATTATTTTCTCCACTAAATGCATATGCTCACAAATGCAATGGTAAGAAATAGTTATATTTGAAGTTATATTTTTAATTTTGTTTTAAGAAACTTCCATAGAGTTTTCCATAATTGGCTGCACAAATTTACACTCACAGCAAAAATGTGCAAGGGTTCCCTTTTCCTCATCGTTGTTAGCATGTGTTATGTCTTTTTAAAAATATCCATTCTTACTGGAATGAAGCAATATTTTATTTTGGTTTTGATTTTCATTCCCCTAATGATTAATAGTGTTGAACATTTTTCATATACCTGTTGGCTATTTCTATGAATATTTTTCTAATAAATGTCTATTTAGGTTTATTGCTTATTTTAAAATATGGGTATTTGTTTACTGGATATATGTCTAAAGGATGTAAAGTCAATATGTCTAAGAGACATCTCTACTCCAATGTTCACTGAAGCACTTTTCATAATAGAGAAGAAACAGAAACAACCTTAGTGTGGGTGGATAAAGAAAATGTAGCCATATACACAATGGAATCATATTTAGCCATAAAAGAATGAGATTCTGTCATTTGTGACAACATGAATGAAACTGGAGAACATTACACTAAGTGAAATAAGCCAGACACAGAAAAACACTACAGAAACAAGGAACAGTGAACATGAGATCAAGGAGACAGACACTGTAGAAACTGACTCATAGAAAAATGGCTAAACAAACATACCAAACTTCAGTGACTTGTGTAAGCATATCATGTAGGCTTTGCGATTTTTGAAGTTTCAGATATTGAAAGTAGTCATAAAAATATATAAATAAATAAAATCCCAAACTTTTTTTTCAATAGTTTTTTTAAAAATTTTTATGTGGTTCTGAGGCTCAAACCCAAGGCCTTGAACGTACTAGGCAAGTGCTCTATTGCTGAGCTACAACTCCAGCCCCCCAATTTTTTTGAAAGTATTCAGTTCAAAGAAAAAGGAAAGAACAAAGAATCTGTTAAAACAGAAACAATTAACAAAATGGCAGAAGTCCTTATTTATCAATAATTACCTGGAATTTGAATGGATTAAACTCTCCAATCAATGACAGAATAGCTGAACGGATGAAGAAAATAAGACTTAAATACATGCTTCTTACAAGGGATTCATTTTAGGTTTAAGAACACATGTATGTTAAAAGTGAAGAAGTAGAAAAATATATTCCATGTAGGTGAAAACCAAAAGGGAGTAGTAATACTTATACTTTTTTGTGATAAAACAGATTTTAAGAAAAACTGATGAAAGAAGACAAAGAAGGGCATTATAAAATGATAAACAAGGCAGTTCTGTAAAATAATATAACATTTATAAAATACATATGCACCCAACATTGGAACACCTAAATATAAAAAGCAAATATTAATAGATCTGAAGGGACAGATGAGATAGCCTGCAATGCATAACAGTAGAGTACTTCATCATCCTGTGTTTTTTTTTTTTAAAGAGAGAGTGAGAGAGAGGGACAGAGAGAGAGAATTTTAACATTTATTTATTTTTTCTTAGTTCTCGGCGGACACAACATCTTTGTTGGTATATGGTGCTGCTGAGGATCGAACCCGGGCCGCACGCATGCTAGGCGAGCGTGCTACCGCTTGAGCCACCTCCCCAGCCCATCATCCTGTGTTAAGTAATAAACAGATCATCCAGACAGGAAATCAATAAGGAGACATCAGACTTAAAATATACTTTAGAACAAATGGTCCTAATAGACATATTCAGAATACAAATGCAGAATGCATATTCTTCTCAACTATACATGGAACACTTTCCAGGATAGTTCATGTGATAGGACACAAAAGTATTTATAAGGGCTTGGTTTGTGGCTCAGTGGTACAGTGCTTGCCTAGCATATATGTGTAAGGCGCTGGATTTAATTCTCAGCACCACAAATAAATAAATGAAAAGAATAAATATCCATCAACATTTAAAATTAGTTTTCAAAAAGTATTTACAAATTTAACATTAAAATCATAGAAAGTATCTTCTGTGGCCATACTACAATAAAGCTAGAAATCGATACAAAAGTGAGCTTTGGAAAATTCACAAATACATGAAAATTAAGCAACAGGCTCTTAAACAACCAATGTATCAGTAAATAAATGAAAAGAGAAATTAAATATTTAGTGAGACAAATGAAAATGGAAACACAGCATACCAAAACTATGAAATACAACAAATATATTATATGATATTATAATAATATAATAGTATCCAGTTATAAGAGGAAAGTTTATAATAATAAATGCTACATCAAAAAAGAGGAAAAATATCAAACAGCTTAATGTTATTGAATCTCATGGAACTAGAAAATCAAGGACAAACTCAACCCAAAATTAGTAGAAAGAAGGAAATAACAAAGAGACATAAATAGAGGCTTAAAAAAAGAACAAAAAGATCAATATAATTGAGAGTTTTAATTTTTTTTTAGTTTTAGAGGGGCACAATATCTTTATTTATTTATTTACTTATTTTTATGTGGTGCTGAGGATTGAACCCAGTGTCTCACACATGCTAGGTGAGCACTCCACCACTGAGCCACAACCCCAGCCCTAATTGACAGGTTTTTTTTTTTTTTTAAGATAAACAAAACTAACTAAACTTTAGATCAACTAAGAATAAAAAAGAGAAGATTAAGATAAATAAAATTAGAAATGAAAAAGGAGACATTACAATTGGTATGACAGAAACAAAAAGAATTATAAGGCACTATTATGAAAACTTAAACAAATTTGAGTATAAAAGAAATAGATAAATTCCTTAAAACATGCAATTTCCAAAACTGAATTATGAAGAAATAGAAAATCTGAACAGATCAATAGTTAAGAAAGAGATCACATTTGTAAGAAAAAAACCCTCCCACTAGCCAGGTATGGTGGTGCAGGTCTGTAATCCCAGCAACTAGGGAGACTGAGGCAGGAGGATCATGAATTCAAAGTCAGCCTCAGCATGTTACTGAGACTCTATCTCAAAAGAAAAACTAAAAAGAGCGGGGGATGTGACTCAGTGGTTAAGAGTCCCTGGGTTCAATCCCTGATAAAACAAAGAAACAAACAAACAAATAAAAATAAACAGAACATGATGACTTCATTGCCAAATTCTATCAGAATTAAAAAAGAACTAGTACTAATTTTCCTCAAATTCTTTCTCAAAATTGAAGAGTCGGGGATACTTCTAAAGTCCTGTTACAAGACCAATATTAATCCATTACCAAATGCAGATGAGGACATTAAAAACAAGAAAACTATGGACCAATATCTCTGATGAACATAAATGCAAAAATCCTCAACAAAATACTAGCAAACCAAATCCAATAACCTTAAAATGATTATTTATAATGATTAAATGTAAACTATTCCTGAGATGCAAGGATGATTCAACATAATGCCAATCAAGAATGTGACACATCACATTAACAGAATGAAGAACAAAAACCATATCATAATCTCAATATATGTAGAAAAAACATTAGATAAAATTTGGCATCTTTCAAGATAAAAACCACCAGCAAATTAAAGAAGAGATATACCTCAATAGTGTAAAGGCCACACATGGCAAACCCTCAACTATCTTCATACTCAATGGGAAAATCTTCCCATAAGATTGAAATAAGACAAGGGTATCCAGTATCACTGTTTCTATTTAACATAGTACTAGAAATTCTAAATTAACTTTTAGGCAAGAAAGAAAAATAAAAGGCATCTAAAATGGAAAGGTAGAAATTTAATTGGCCCTCTTCACAGATGGCATACAGAAACTCTAAAAACCACACTGAAACTATTAGAACTCATAAACATATTCAATAAAGTTGTAGGATTAAAAAACTAACAGAAAAGTAAATTTATATATATATATATGGGCAACAAAATTGATCAAGAAAATAATCCATTTACAACAGCTACAAAAATTTAAAATACATAGGAATAAGAAGTTTAATTAAGGCAAGGGAAGATATCTTCATTGAAAACAGTAAAATATTGGTGAAAAATTCAAGAAGAAAGAAATCCTAGTTACATAGATTTGAAGAACTAATGTGGTTAAAATATCCTAATACCCAAAGCAATGCAATCCCTATCAAAACACCAGTATTGTTCTTTGCTAAACTAGGAAAAAATCCTCAAATTCATATAAAACCGAAAAAGATACCAAATAGCCAAAGCAACATTTATTGAAAAGAACAAAGCAGAGGTATCACAATACATAATTTCAATACATATGACAGAACCATAGTAACAAAAACAGCATGTCATTTACATAAAAACAGACACATAGACAGATGGAACACATTAAAGAGCACAGAAATTAATCTACACATTTATAGCCAACAGTTTTGGGAAAAGGTGCCAAAAGCACACAGTGGTGAAAGGATAATCCTTTTAATATATTATTTTGAGAAAACTGGATCACATCATGTACAAAAACTATCATCAAATGGATGAAAGATTGAATGTATGATCCACAAATATGAAATTACTAGAAAAAATAGGTAAAACGCTTTATGACATTAATCTAGACAACAGTTTACTTGCATATGACCCCCAAAGCACAGGCAACAGAAGAAAAAAATAGACATATGGGATAACATCAGACTAAAAGACTTCTGAGTAACAATCAACACAGGGAAGAAACAAACTATAGAATGGGAGACAATATCTGTGTTCTACACATTTGATACATTTATATGCAAAATATATAAGGGAATCCAATAGTTCAACAACAAGAAAATAAGTAGCCTGATTAACAAATGGGGAAAGGATCTTAATAGTCATATCTCAAAAGAAGACCCACAAATGACCAATAGGCATATGAAAACATACCTGGAGACCACTATTCATCAGAGAACTACAAATTAAAACCACAATGAAAGATCATTTCATACATGTTAAGATGACTATCATTAAGAAAACTAAAGATAACAAGTACTGGCAAAGAAAAGTGAACCATTGCATAGACATGGTAAATTAAAAGAGCCATGATGGAAAACACTGTGGATGTTTCTCAAAAAATCAAAAATATAACTGCCATATGATCTGTCACATTACTGAATATATATTCCATAGATGATGAATCAGTGATTTTTTTGTTAAATTAATTTATTTATTTTATCTAATTAGGTCTATATGACAGTAGAATGCATTTTGATTCATTGTACACAATTGCAGCACAACTTTTCATTTCTTTGGTTGCATATGATATAGTATTGTACCATGTGTGCCGTCACACATGTATCTAGGGTAATGATGTCCATCTTTCCTGCTCTCATGCCCCATCCCCACCCCTCCTTCCCCTTTGCCCAATCACAGTTCCTTCATTTTTCACACACTTCCCCATTATGAATCAGTATCCTCTTATCAGAGAGAACATCCAGCATTTGTTTTGGGGGGGATTGGCTTACTTCACGTAGCATGATATTCTCCAACTCCATCCATTTACCTGCAAATGCCATAATTTTATTCTCTTTTAATGCTGAGTAATATTCTATTGTGTATATATACCACAGTTTCTTTATCCATTCATCTATTGAAGGACATCTAGTTTGCTTTCACAGTTTAGCTATTGTGAATTGTGCTACTATAAACATTGATGTGGCTGAATTACTATAGTATGCTTTTTTAAAATCCTTTGGTTATAGACCTAGGAGTGGGATAGCTGGGTCAAATGGTAGTTCCATTCCAAGTTTTCTAAGGAATCTCCATACCGCTTTCCAGATTGGTTGCACCAATTTGAAGTCCCACAAGCAAGGAATGAGTGTGCCATTTCCCCTATATCCTCACCAACACTTATTGTTGTTTGTATTCTTGATAACTGCCATTCTGACTGACATGAGATGAAATCTTACAATAGTTTTGATTTGAATTTCTCTAATTACTAGAGATGTTAAACATTTTTTCATATATTTGTTGATCAATTGTAGAATCAGTGTTTTAAACCAATGTCGTATTCACAATAGTCAAGATATAAAATCAACCTAAATGTCCATCAATTCATGTATGAATTAAGAAAATGAGCTAGAATTTATGAATTTTGGTCTGAATCATATTCTATTATATATAGTTTTTGCCATAAGAAATTATAGACATATTCATCCTATTTTAGATATTACACAATATATGCATGGGTGGAAAATTACATTGTACTCCATTAATATGTATAATTTTTATGCTTTTATATATCAACTTAAAATAAATTAAAATATATTATACATAAAAATAAAAAAGAAAACGTGAGATATACATATATTTCCATACACAATGCAATATTATTCACCCATCAAAAATAAGGAAATCCTATCATTTGTAACAACATGAACCTAGAGGCATTATACTAAGTAGAAAGACAAATACTGCTTAATTCAATTCATAGGTAGCATTTTTAAAAGTTGATCTTATAGAAATAGTGGGGCTATGATGGTTGCAGACATATGTTAGTAAGATGTTGGCCAAATAATATAAAATTTTAGATAGGAGAAATAAATTAAAGAGATCTACTTCACAACATGATGACTATAGTAATAACAATATATTACATTTTTTAAAAATACAAGAGTGTGGATGCTAAGTGCTCTCACCACAAAATAATAGCTATGTGAAATAATGCTCATTAATTAGCTAGATTTAACCATTCCATAATACATATACTCTTCAAAACATCACATTGTATATGATAATTAGATACAATTTTATCTGTAAATTTTAAAACAAACTTACAAAGAGGACATCACCATAAATCCTATACACATAGCAGCAAATTAAAGCAACATCATAAGCATTTCCATGTTCATCATATTGCCACTGAAATGAAACTAACAAATTTCTTGAAGGACTAAAATTACTAAAGTCAAACATAAACAAATGGAAGATCTATAAAAGGTCATAGTATTAAAAATGGAATCAAATTTCTGCTAAAAAGTACAAAAATTTGAAGGTCCATTTAGCTGTTTGTTCCTTACAAAGTGAAGCGTATAGCTACCCTGTGGTCCAATAATTTTACTCCTACATGTTTATCCAAAGGAAATTAAATATAAAAAATCAAGAGATTTGTACAATATTGTTTATTGAATCTATGCATAATGAACAGAAACTGAAAATAACTGAATTATCTATTAATAGGAGATCAATAAACAATTGAATTATATTCAAGTCATAAAATAGTTTCTGTGATCAAAAGGATGACTGACAACATGACAATTTTATGGACATAATGTTGAGCAAAGTGGCCAATGTTAAAGTAGTAGATATTATATTATTCTGTGTATATGAAATTCCATAATAAGCAAAATTATGCCTATTAATAATTATTCCCAGTAGGAAATGCTGACTGGGAAATGCAAGAGGGAACTAACTGTGACTGTGGAAATAAGCTATAATTCAATTCAGGTGATAGTTATATCCAGGTATACTTTGTATCAAAACTCTTTTACTTGTAGAGTTAATATATATTTACTTTAATCTATGTAAAATATACCTCAAATACAATAAATAGTCTATATCATTAGTATGTGCCTATTTAAGGCATTCTAAATTTAATATCTTCTCTCTTATTGCTTACTTTTAATTTAGATGAGTTAAAGAGTTGCTAAGGGTAATATTAGAAAAAATCATATGACAAGAATCTTCAGAGTAAGTCATAAACAAACATCTGAACTTTTTTTGTAAATTTTATCCAAACCAATATTCTTTTGTAATGCAAAGTATCATGTTTCAATTTTGTTTAGTTATTCTAATTCTCACAGTGTTTGTAATTTTATATTTTTAGTGATTCATGGGTATGGTAGACAGAAGAGTGTAAAACATGCTACAAATATAGGCAAAAATAAAGCAAGAAAGTTTAGCCAAATAGCATTTATTACACATCTTTTAATACTTTGTTTTAGTTGTATTTGGACACAATACTTTTATTTTATATTTATGTGGTGCTGAGGATCGAACCCAGTGCTCTACACATGCTAGGTGAGCACTCTACCTCTGAGCCACAACCCCAGCCCCATTTATTACACATTTTTAGAAACCATTTGTAAGGATGACCTTAGGCCTTAGCCTAAGCAACTCCATTTTAAAAACCTGCAGTCTCACCAGGCAGAAGCCTACAGAGCTCTCCAATATGCTGTTTTCCCAGATGTGAATATTGAATCCCTGAGAATTGCCAAGACATATAAAGAAAGTGAGTTTTATTTAAATGATAGGACAGAAATTGACTTCACAGAGAAGGGTATCCTGAAATGATATCTAAAGAATAGACATGCCTTGCCCCTTTTATACTTTTTAGAATTCCTTTGTTCTCCTGGTCTCTCCTCCCCTCAGCCTGTGTATAGGACCAGTGGTCAAAAGGTGGGCCAAAAGGTGAAGGTCAAGGGTGGGAACCAAGCCACCCAGTGGGTATGCATAAGAAGGAAGCAGCCCCCTGTAGAGAGGAACAATACCTGGGGGCAGGTTACCTTGGCAACAGGTGGAGGAGAAGGGGGAAGGGCTTTGGAGATATTAGCATTTCATTTCCTCCAGAATTAGTCCCGAGATTTCTGACCCAAGCATTTTTTACCTTAACTATCTTTTTGTCCCCTCTTCACCATTGGGGGAGGGGAGTTATATCTTTTCTTTTTAAAATAAGTCCTACTCTGTTTACTCTTCCCTTCTTTTATTGCTTGTGGATTTTATTCATCAAATTTGTGAGACAAGAACCCAGAAATAAATCAGTGAAGCAGAGAATCTTTCATTTCAAAACTCCAGTTTCAATTTGATGTTAGAACTTCAGACAAGCAGCATCCTAAATGGTGGCCTAGCAACAACATAAAAGCATCTGAATAATTTTGTAGTAAACACTTGATTTTGAGCAATGTGGTTTTCTAGTGAACTAATCTGTAAAATGTACATTCACATGCATATAAAAACTGACATGATTCTGGTAGAATTGAAATATGGAGAGTCCCATCCTAGCTATGAGAACATTGAGTGAATGCCTATAATCAGAGGTGGGAATGAACAGTGAGATAACCATTCTCTAGTCATCAACAAGAGAGCTGACAAGTCAAGATTACTATTTCTGGATAAAATATTGAGCAAGAGAAAAAGACAACATGCATATAGTATAAGGTAAGCATCCCCAATGAAAATATCATGTCATCATTTCATCTGAATTTCACCAGATGAAAGGGCCTGCTCTCACACACAGTTTGTTATTAGTTTTAGTGCTTCACTCTTAAATATGATAGAGAAGAAACAACTTGAAAGATTTAGACCACAGCTGTCAAAATAAAAGTTTTGGGAAAACAAAGAATGCAGAGAAGAGATAAAAAAAACTTGATGATAAAACTATAATATCCTCATAGTGATAAAATTATTGCCTATATGAAACATTCAGATATGACTATAATAGTAAATGTTCCTAGAACAAAAATGAACTCTTAGAAACATGATAGTAAAATGGAAAACAAATAGACTGGAGGGTAGATAAAATTGACATAAAATCTTCCAAAGTGTGGACTAACATGAGAAAGAGAAATAAGCACATAAGAAACTAGAAAATTAGTAGATAACTGCAGGACATGTAACATCTAAATGATAATATTCTCTGGAAGTAAAAAATGAGTGTAAAGTGATCAAAGAAATGATTGCATTTTTTTCTACAATTGAAGAATATGAATTTCTGAACTGAAAAAGATGATCAAATGATCAAACTAAAAACCCACACAAGGAGACATCACCACAAAAGGGGAGAAAAGAGATGATCCTAAAAACCATTAGAGACCAAAATAAAGTCATATCGAAGAATGAGGAATCAGGATGGAAACAGATTTATTTGGATTAACACTTCATTGTGATTTTTTTTATTGTTATTTTCTAGTTAGGTCTTGGGCTTTCTTTGCCAAGAGCAACTATAAATCAAGAGAGTAACTCCCTAGGGAAGGCTAGATGGGAGAAAAATCAAGTTCACGTGTGTGTGTCAGGAGAGACACAAAGAGGGGATGAAACCAAATTTCATTAAATGAGACATTTATTACTCATAAGTCCAGAGATGTTAAGGGTGTTAGTGGGGCAGGTGGAGAGGTAAATGAAGTCTAGAAGCAGGGAGCTCAATTAGCAAGTGGGGAAGAGAGAGAGAGAGAGAGAGAGAGAGAGAGAGAGAGAGAGAGAGAGAGAGGGAGGGAGGGAGGGAGGGAGGGAGGGAGGGAGGGAGGGAGAGAGAGAGAGGAAGGAAGGAAGGAAGGAAGGAAGGAAGGAAGGAAGGAAGGAAGGAAGGAAGGAAGGAAGGAAGGAAGGAAGGAAGGAAGGAAGGAGAGAATAAGGAAGAGGACCCGAGGACCCATGGGACTACCACGTTATTAAGTTTCATAGGCATTACCCCTTAGGCTTTACCACTGTGGTTGTGGATTAGGTAGTTTAATGAAAACATTCACAAAAGGGGAACTCATTTATAAATATTACCTTGATGTTGAACATTATATTTTATCATAGTTGACAGCTGTAGGGTGTATTGGACTTTGGGTCAGTGAAATGAACAGTGGGCTATATTAAAAGCAATCATACAGAGAAAGTTTTGACTAGGTTGATGGTGACAGAGTAGAACTAGCATTCAAACAACTATGCCAGTCCTAAAAATTGTTGCTGATGTGATAAGTATGCTAAACAAACTTGTGACACACTCTATTTCCAGAAATATTAAAGCAAGGTCTTAAATATTTTGAGGGAAAATTATTTCCAAACTTGAATTCTCTATCAATTAATTAGAATACTGATTTTTAAGATATTTAAGTTTTTCAAATAACTGGCCTCTATTATATCTTGTTTAAGTAAGTAATGGATTGAACTCATCAAAACAAGAGGAACGGGAAGCAGGAATCAGAAAATATGGGATCCAGAAAGAGGGAGCAATGAGAGACACCAAGGCATAGAAAATAACCATTCCAGACTTAAATAGGATGATGGAAGGTTCTAGCAAAGCTATTCCCAAATAAAATATAAGATTAATAGTTTACTAACAGCATTTTTTATGCATGGAGAATTTTAACTTACAGAGTTATAATAACTTATTAGTCATAAAAAGTGTCTCATTCTTCCCTACCCTGCTTCACTTGTGTACAATGTGTCAAAATGCTTCTACAAATTAAAAAAATAAAAAAAAACTAGTTAAAACAAAGGAATTTATGGAAAATGAAATATTTTACCAAAATTACATGTAACAATCTAATTTTGTAGTTCAAATATGAATATAATTATGCATATATTTATAACCTGAAGATTGATTTAACCATGTTAAAAGACAATTTGGTGGCAAATTTTATAAATGCCTTGTATTTTTCTTTTAACTATGACTAATATTTAATAAACTATGTAGAATATCACCCAAGGAGTTTAGTTCAGGATTTATGGGTTTCCACTTGTAAGTATTCAAATAAATTTGTAGTAGAGATCAAACTCCTAGAATCTTCTAGTCAGTATGGCTTAGGGTGTTTCTACCTTTATAACTAAATATTTACATTTGATATCATTACTATTTAATAAATAAAATCTGATTTTGTTTGCTTATGGAAGTAGAAGTTATCATCTTCTACCAGGACCACTTAGTTTTACCTTTACTCTGTCATTTTCAATATAATTGATAGTTTCATTTAAAGTAGTTTATCATGCGATTTGTTGACTACTAGATTGGAAAAGGAATCAACAGAACTGTTAAAGCATATGTAAATAGAAAATTGATTTGCATATTTAAGCATCACAATCCCAAGATACACAAACATAAGTTCTGTTTTCAATATCAACTTGTATAACATCAGAGACACAGATAATCTGTTTATTTAGAAGCATAACTGATAACCTTGGAGACATTCTGGGTGCTTACCAGATGAGATTAGTTAAAGTACCCACACTTGAGGGTTTATGGTTATATATTGAAATTTTAAAGTTTCATCACGAATAAATTGCATTTTGTATTCAAAGATTAACATTAGAAGCGTTCAACATAGAATAACCTCGTTAGCTGCATGATTGAACAAGTCACAATGCTAAATTTGCATGAGCAGGGCCAGCCTCAAAGGTAGATAACAGTCAATAATTTATTACCCATGTTGATATGATTTCTAAAATTCATTCATGATAGTCTTCATCCAGCAGTGAAGGCAAAATTCACAGCTACCAATTCAGTATTAAATGTCATCTTTTCACTTATGGCATATCATTGCAAACATGAAAATATTTCTAAAAATGAGAAGAGTCCTCAAATTATTTCTAATCATCAATGTTTTCATAGGATTTATTTCCTCTCCAGCATGAAAGATTGGTTAGGTGACATAACAATATTAGATTAAAGACTATGATATGATAAAATGAGGTAAGAAGATGGACAAAATGAGTGAAAGAAAAGAAAAATGAGGGCATTAATAAGAGACTTGACTGATTTTATAATTATTTAGATTTGTTTGAAAACCATACTAAAATATGATCATAATATAAATTATTGCAACACAGATCATAAGGTCAGTGATATAGAAATATATCAAACAAAATCCATCTAACATCTCAACAGTTATTAAGATGGTTGCAAATATACTGTCAAGCATCAGGAAAATTCTTAGTTGGGTTGTATTTTCATCTGTCTTCTATTCTATCATTCCCAACATACATCCTGCATTTTCTGAGTCCTGCTTTCTATATGCTGAATTTACTACACTAATAGACTAAATCTACCTCTTAAAATACATTGTTCCTTCTTCCTTTATTTTCTCATTCAAATCCTACAATCCTCTGAAAATTTCAGTTAATTCTGAATTTTATTAGAGGCAGACAAAGTATATTTGAGAGAATTAAGCACAGTCTTGCATCAGACACTACAAACTTCAGTTGTGCTAGTCCTTTCAACTGTCCCACATGTCACATGTATGTGTAAAAATATATATTAAAAATATATATGGGTAAAAATTTCATGTTCTCTTTCTGATAGCCTCCATAGCTATGGTGATCTGGATTTTCAAAAATTCTATGAATTTCAAATATCCTGCCATATCTCTCCACAAATAAATAACAAGCACATTTGTCAGATTATGTGTTCAAAACAAAGGTTTGAAAAATATGGCTATCATAGCACTCATGGGTAGCCAAGAATGGTGATTTTCTGCTTCTCTAAACTATAACATCTACCAAAGTTCTAAATACATCCTCTTCTAAGGTATATCCTCTTATTATTTGTAATTTCCTTTTCCTTGAGTTAGCCTCTGATGCATTCATCCTACTGAAGATTTTCAATTGTGTCCTACAATTATTAACAAATTCTGGAAATCTTCATCAACTTCTTCATAAAATATAGTCTTTCTTGTTTGTTGTGCCTAAAATTTTTTTTTGGGGGGGGTACTGGGGCTGAAACTCTGGGGCATTTGACCACTGAGTCACATCCATAGCCCTGTTTTGTATTTCATTTAGAGACAAGGTTTCACTGAGTTGCTTAGCACCTTGCTTTTACTGAGGCTGGCTTTGAACTTGTGATCTTCCTGCCTCAACCTCCTGAGCTGCTGGGATTATAGGATTACTGGGATTATGGCTACTGGGATTACCAGACCTGGCATTTTTGTTGTTCTTAAAAGAAGATTCAGATTCAAGGAAGTTCTGGGAAGATGGCAGAACATAGAGGTCATATCTCTGGCAGCTCCGTGGCACAAAACCAAGAAAAGCACACAGGCAATTTTTCAACAAGGTGGGTGAATGAATAAGAATTAAGGGGGACTTCACTGGAATTTAATATTGGACACTCAAAACAAATCAGGGAATCAGCAGATCAAATAAAATAAAATAAAGAACCCTAAATTCACAGAGCAGGAACTGGAGGCACAAGCCAAAATGGTCTGTCTATGAATGTAGTAAAGCAATAAAAGGGAATTAAACAAACCCCCATTCTCAGGAGGACTGAGGCATGTTGGGGTATGGAGAGTTCAGAGATCAGAGTCACTGCCCAAATAAACAGTAAACTGCACTACACAATATCCTTGTATGGGAAAGAAGTCACCATCTCTCCCTGCAGAGTACAAAAGACAGCAGCAATAGTGCAGGGGCCAGCAGCTGGGGTAGCTGATTCCTGGCAGACCAGAGTCTGGCTTGAAATCTTATATTTGATAAAGGAGCTAAAAGTATGCAATGGAGGAAGGATAGCATCTTCAACAAATGGTGCTGGGAAAACTGGAAATCCATATGCAACAAAATGAAACTGAATCCCTTTCTCTCACCATGCACAAAAGTTAACTCAAAATGGATCAAGGAGCTTGATATCAAATCAGAGACTCTGCACTTGATAGAAGAAAAAGTTGGCTACGATCTACATATTGTGGGGTCAGGCTCCAAATTCCTTAATAGGACACCCATAGCACAAGAGTTAATAACAAGAATCAACAAATGGGACTTACTTAAACTAAAAAGTGTTTTCTCAGCAAGAGAAACAATAAGAGAGGTAAATAGGGAGCCTACATCCTGGGAACAAATTTTTACTCCTCACACTTCAGATAGAGCCCTAATATCCAGAGTATACAAAAAACTCAAAAAAGTAGACAATAAGATAACAAATAACCCAATCAACAAATGGGCCAACGACCTGAACAGACACTTCTCAGAGGAGGACATACAATCAATCAATAAGTACATGAAAAACTGCTCACCATCTCTAGCAGTCAGAGAAATGCAAATCAAAACCACTCTAAGATAACATCTCACTCCAGTAAGATTGGCAGCCATTATGAAGTCAAACAACAACAAGTGCTGGCGAGGATGTGGGGAAAAGGGTACACTTGTACATTGCTGGTGGGACTGCAAATTGGTAAGGCCAATTTGGAAAGCAGTATGGAGATTCCTGGGAAAGCTAGGAATGGAACCACCATTTGACCCAGCTATTGCCCTTCTCGGACTATTCCCTGAAGACCTTAAAAGAGCGTACTACAGGGATACTGCCACATTGATGTTCATAGCAGCACAATTCACAATAGCTAGACTGTGGAACTAACCTAGATGCCCTTCAATAGATGAATGGATAAAAAAATGTGGCATTTATACACCATGGAGTATTACGCAGCACTAAAAAATGTGAAAATCGTGGAATTTGCAGGGAAATGGATGGCACTAGAGCAGATTATGCTAAGTGAAGCTAGCCAATTCCTAAAAAACAAATGCCAAATGTCTTCTTTGATATAATGAGAGCAACTAAGAATAGAGCAGGGAGGAAGAGCAGGAGAAAAAGATTAACATTAAACAGGGATGAGAGGTGGGAAGGAAAGGGAGAGAGAAGGAAAATTGCATGGAAATGGAGGGAGACCCTCATTGTTATACAAAATTACATATAAGAGGTTTTTAGGGGAATGGGAAAATAAATAAGGAGAGAAATGAATTACAGTAGATGGGGTAGAGAGAGAAGATGGGAGGGGAGGGGAGGGGGATAGTAGAGGATAGGAAAGGTAGCAGAATACAACAGTTACTAATAGGGCATTATGTAAAAATGTGGATGTGTAACTGATGTGATTCTGCAATCAGTATTTGGGGTAAAATTGGGAGTTCATAATCCACTTGAATCTAATGTATGAAATATGATATGTCAAGAGCTTTGTAATGTTTTGAACAACCAATTAAAAAAAAAAAAGAAAAACAAGCTGGGCAAACGTATTCTGCATGACAGAGAGTGTGCCTAAGTGACCAGGAAAAAAAAATCAAGTGTAGAAAGACGTTTACACAGGGTAATACTGGTTGTGGATACCCACCTAGCTTCCCCCTCCCCTTCTAATCTGGCTATTTTCAGGACCAGCTGGGAGAGCAGGGCCTAACTGGAAATACAAAAGTAGGGGTGGGAGAGATTGAGTTTGGAAACTGAATTAAAGACCAGGAATTTGGGGGTCTGCAGGTGATGTAGTGGGCTAATAACAGGCTCCTGCACCACCGGAATGGAACCTGAAGGAGATTTCCAGGGTTCAGCCTTCCAAAATGGACCAGCAATTTTTGGGCACTGGAGGTGTGCTGGCTTAAAATCTCCAGACAAATTGATATTAAGCAAACAGACTGGAGCATACTTAAGCCTACACCCCACCTTCAGGAGTTCTACCTCCAGGATTAACTCTCTCACCCTAGCAATTACCCACCCTGAGGATGGAGAAAGCATCACAAACTCCAGACAACCCCACGTAAGAGCTGAGAAGGGAATCTGAGAATCTTTGATTTCCAAGGAAACAATTGTTCAAATTTTCATCGAGATTTTTTTTCTGTTTCCTTTTTTCTCTCATATTTCTCCCAGTTGGCAAATCAATTATTTTTATGCATCAGTTTATTCAGGACTGGAATGTCTGAATAGTATATTTTAGTTTTATTTTGTATTGTATTATTTTTACTTTTTTCTTTCAATTTTTAATTATTTTAAATTTTTTATCATATATATATATATATATATATATATATATGTATTTTTTTCTCACTTAGCTGTTTCCCTTGATTCTTTTTATCACTTTCCTACTGCTATGAGCCAATCTTTATTATTTCTTCTTCCACTCTTCCTATAATTTTTTACTTCTAACTTCTCTCCTCCTTCCTCATAAACATCACATCCTACCCTACTTCTGTTCTCTGTCAACTATTTGAAATTGTAAATCCTTTTGCAAACTTACTGTTTTTATTGCAGGCAATAACTGAACACTTCATTTCTGTTCATTATGACAAAACTCTAGATGTTGAGGTAGGAGCTATTTGGTTTAAGGCTGTATATTCTTTGCATTGGTTGCTGTTATTATTTCTCTCCCCTTAAAGGCAAGATACTAGAAACCTTCAGGGACACTATAAGTCTGCAGGGTAGAAACTGTACTGCCTCATATCCACACTGCTAGATGGGTAGACACACAAACAACATGAAAAAACAAGGGAACATGTCACCCCCCAAAAAACCAATAATAGAATCCAATAACAGAATATTCCAATAATTGAATTCATTAACACCATCGTGGATTCAGAGAAAAATCAGTGGATTTTGTAGTGGATTTCATAGAAAAATCAGAGAAGGAGTTTAGAATGTACATAGTTAAGTTGATCCATGAGGTAAAAGATAATGTAAGAAATGAAATATGAGATCAAATTCAGATGAAAGATCAATTCAATAAAGAGATACAGATTTTTAAAAGAAATCAAGCAGAAATCCTCAAAATGTATGAATCAATAAACTAAATTAAAAATTTAATGGATTCTGACCATATAAAATAAAAATAGGCATGTTCTCTAGTTTTGTTTGTTTGTTGTTTTTGTTTTTCTGGAGGAGTTTGTATAAGATTATTGCTATTTCTCCTTCAAATATTTGTAAGAATTTACCAATGAAAGCACCTGTACCTGAAAATTTTTGATAAGTACTCGGTTAATTACATATTAAATTTATTAGCAGAAATAGAACTACTTAGAATTTATATATTTCCTTCTTGTTTCTAATTTGCTAAGTTGAATTTTTTAGGAAATTGCCATTCTACTTATATTTTAAAATATATTGAAATAATGCTATTCACAACATCCTTTCATTATTCCATTTAATGTCTTAAGGATATGTGGTGATACTTCATTTGCATTCTGATATTGGCAATAGGTATCCATTTGCTTTCTTTTAATATGTTTTCTGAGACTTTAGTTTTCCAAAGAACCAAATTTGGTCTTTGTAACTTCATTTGAATTGCACACTTATTCTACATTTGATTCATTCCTGCTATCAAGAAAGTTTTATTTACTTTGTTTCTTTTGGTTTATATTACTTTTAATTTTTATTTTTATTATAAATTGGCATATTATAGTTGTACTTATTTATGGGGAACAGAGTAATTTTATGACATATTAATACAACATGAAATAATTAAATCAAGCTTATCAATATATCCATTACCTCAAATATGTATCATTTTGTGGTAAGAATATTTAAAAATTTCTTAGTGATCTGACATGTATAATACATTATTTTTTAAACTCTTTGCTATACTGTGAAATATTTCTCAAAGAAAATAAAACCTTAGTCCTCCTAAAAAAATTAATGTAAGGTATCACCAACAGACTAGAGCACTCAGAAAACAGAACTGCAGGCAATGAAGCCAAAATATATAATCTTGAAAATAAAGTTGGCCATAGAGAGAAGATGTTAACAGAACATAAACAGAATTTCCAAGAAATAAGGGATAACACAAAGAGGCCAAATTTAAGATTTATTAGGATAGATAAAGGCACAGAAATAGAAACCAAAGGAATGCATAATCTCTTCAATGAAATAATATGAGAAAATTTCCAAAAGCTAAAGAATGAAATGGAAAATCAAAATCAAGAGGATTACAGGATTCCAAATGCACAAAATTACAACACATGCACACAAACTCACATTTTCATGAAAATGCCTTAAAAGTATAAAATTTTAAATGCTGCTAGATACAGAATAAGTATAAAGTTTTAAATGCTGCTAGAAAAAAATGTCAGATTAGGTTTAGAGGGAAACAAATTTGGATCTCAGGTGATTTCTCAAGCTAGACCTTCTACCCAGCAAAATTAAGCTTCATATTTTAAGATGAAATAAACACCTTCTATGATAAACAAAAGTTAAAATAATTCATAACTTGAAAACCTGCAGTACAGAACATTCTCAGAAAAATATTCCATGAAGATGAAAGGAGGAAAAAAAGTGAAAACCAGCAATGGGAGTATCTACACTAAAGGAATAGTCCACCAAATGAGAAACTAATACAAATTAAAAACCATAAATAAACCAAAATGACTGGAAATACAAATCATATCTCAATAATAACCTTGAATGTTAATGGCCTAAACACATAAATCAAAAGAAATAGACTGGCAGATTGAATTAAAAAACAAGACCTAACAATATGCTGTCTCTAAGAGACTCACTACATAGGCAAAGACATTGACAGACTGAAGGTGAAAGGGTGAGATAAAAGCATGTCACTCACATGGGTCATGAAAACAAGCAGGGGTTTCCATCGTCATCAGATAAAGTGGACTTCAAGCCAAAGTTAATCAGAAGAGACAAAGAAGGACATTTCATACTGTTTAAAGCAATTATACATTCACAAGACATAACAATTGTAAATATTTATGCCTCCCAAAATGAAGCATCTATTTACATCAAACAAACCCTTCTTATTTTCAAGAATCAAATAGATCACAACACAATAATACTGGGTAACATTGACATACCTCTCTTACTACTGGATAGATCTTCCAAACAAAAACTAAACAAGGAGACTATAGAACTAAATGATATAATCATTAATTTAGGCTTAATTGTAGGAACATACATCAACATTGTAAAAACTATGTATGCTAAACTTAAGGTCAATATCATTCTAAATGGAGAAAAAGTAAAAGCATTTTCCCTAAAAACTGGAACAAGACAAGGATGTTTTCTTTCACCTCTTTTATTCAACATAATCCTTGAAATTCTAGCCAGAGCAATTAGATGAAAGAAATTAAAGGGAAAGGGATACAAATAGAAAAAGACAAGCTCAAACTATATTTGCCAATGACATGATTGTATATTTAGAAGATCCAAAAAATTTCAACAGAAAACTTCTAGAACTCATAAGCAAATTCAGCAAAGTAGGCGGATATAAAATTAACACCCATAAATAAAATTCATTCCTACAAATCTGTGATGAATCTACTTAAAAAGAAATTAGGAAAACTACTCCATTTACAATAGCCTTAAAAAGTATTTGGGAATAAATCTAACAAAAGAGTTGAAAGACTTTCACAATGAAAACTGCAGAATACTAAAGAAAGAAATTGAAGAAGACCTTAGAAGATAGAAAGATCTCCCATGCTCTTGTATAGGCAGAATTAACATTGTCAAAATGTCCCTATTATCAGAAGTGCTATATAGATTTAATGCAATTCCTATTAAAATCTCAATAACATTCTTCATAGAAATACAAAAAGCAGTCATGAAATTCATGAAATGAAAATTTATGCTCCATTTGTGTACAGAGAATTGAAATGCATTCTGCTGTCACTTATATATAAGTAATTAGAACAAATTTTAAAAAAGAAAAATAGGTATTAAATTTTCCAAATTTTGTTTAAAAATAATTAAAATAGTTTCAAGAACTTTCTTTAGGTAAACAGAAAAGTTCAAATCATTAAAAGCTAATTTAATATTTTCAATGTCCAAAAAAAAAGAAAAAACCCAAATAACTTAATCAATAAAGGGCTAAGGAACTGAACAGACACTTCACAGAAGAAGAAATATGATTGGTCAACAAATATATGAAAAATGTTGAACATCTCTAACAATTAGAGAAATACAAATTATAACTACACTGAGATTTTATTTCACTACAATCAGAATGGCAATTTTCAAGAATGAAAACAATAAATATTGGCAAGGTTGTTGGGAAAAAGGTACATTCATCCATTACTGGTGTGACTGCAATTTTGGGCAACCACTCTGGAAAGCAATATGCAGGTTCTTCAGAAAACTTGGGAATGGAACCATCATTTGACTCAGGTATCCCATTCCTTGGTATATACCCAAAGGACTTAAAATGAGCATACTACAGTGACACAGCCACATCAATGTTTCTAGCAGCTCAATTCACAATAGTGAAACTATGGAACCAACCTAGGAGCCTTTCAACAGATGAATGGATAAAGAAAATGTCACACACACACACACACACACACACACACACACATAGTATATATACACAATGGAATATTAAATATTACTCATTCCTACAGAAGAATGAAATTTTGGCATTTGCTAGTAAATGATGGAAATGGAGACTATCATGCTACATGAAATAAGCCAATCCCCCTAAACCAAAGGCCAAATATGTGGATGCTAATTCACAATAAGGGGAGGTATAGGGAATAATAAAAGTACTTTAAAATAGACAAAGGGGAATGAAGGTAAGGGAGGGAGAATAGAATATGAAAGATTGTAGAATGAATTGGAAATTATAATCCTATGTGCATATGTGATTACATGACCCCTGTAATTCTACATCATTTACAATCAGAAGAATGAGAAGTTACACTCTGTATGTGTAAAATATTTCAAAATACATTCTACTATCATGTATAACTAATTAGAACAAATAAAAAAAGAAGTCTGTCACTCAAGGATGTCATATTTCTCCCACTCCATTCCTCTTTTTGATCCTGCATATTTATCCATTCTTCACATAAAACAGAGCAGTGTGAGTACAGTTACAATGAAGGAGTAGGAGAAGTATCAACTTATTTTTCTCTTCATTGTAGCATTCATACTACCACTCTTCCATCATCTTGAAATAAAAACATCATTTAAAGTCTTTTGAACTGAACCCAAATACTATATTTGTATTACATGTTAAATCTAAGAACAATTAATCGCCTCATAAGTTAAAAGTTTCACCACAGTTTCAATTATAATAGTTATTACATAATGTAACTTGAATTTCTAATTAACCCAAAACTCTTACATTGCCTGTGAAAGGTGAAATTAATTTATTAGAATGTGATAATGTATATCAATTAAGTGGGGTATATTCATTGTAGAAATGTACTTAATATTTAGCACTTCATCTAAATATCAGCTATAAGTATATTTTTAACATGCCAGTACTATTGTAAATTAGGATATTTATAACTAAATCAACTTTAAAAAGATGGTTAATTTAAGTATAGAAAACATGATCTATTTTTCATCACAGTTTGTGAATTTTAAATAAGTTTTAATTAAAACTAAATTTAATTTATTTTCATGAGAATTATATTGTGACCATTTAGTGATGTTTCACATGAGATAAAATTACATTAATCCATTTTAAAAATGAATTCCCTTCAAATAGCTAAGTTTTAATAAATGCATAAGCACTATACATAAAGCTGGAAAATTTGATCTAAATTTGAATCTTTTTAAATGCTCTACCAATTTGGCTTATTAGTTCTTTGCAGTCCTCATTACAGACACATTTTTTGAAAACTCTCATAAGAAAAATGTCCATTACCCACATCTGAATTGTATCAGATTTTTCTGTAATCTCTGCCTTATATTGGATTCTTCCAGAATGTCAGTCCTATGGATTAGTGTGCAAGTAGTTCATTAGGAAAGTGATCCCAGGAAGTACCAGTAAGTTCTGGTTTTCAAATTTTTTAATTTTATTTTGTTGGTTTTTCTCAATTGTGCTTGATAGTAGAATTCATTTTGATAAAATTATATAAGCATAGGATATCTCTTATTCTAATTAGGACCCCATTATTGTAGGTGGACACAATGGTGGGGGGGTTCACTTAGGTAATTTCATATGTGTACATAGAAAAATGTTAGATTCATTCTACTGTCTTTCCTATTCCCTTCTCTTTGTTACCCTTTTTCTAATTTATTATTCTTTTGCTATATACCTAGACATGGAATTTTTTGATCATATGGAAGTTCAATGTTTAACTTTTTGATCAATTGCCAAACTGTATTCTATAGAGGCTGCACAATTCTTAATTCCCATGAGCAATGTATGGGGGTTTTAATTTCTCCACTTAACATTTCTTATCTTCCATTTTTAATATGGTATTTCTAGTAAGTGTGACTCATGACTAATAATGAGTGTTATTTTTACTTATTTATTGGCCATTTGTAATTTTCTTTGGAGAAATGTCTATTCAAGCCCCTTTGCCCATTTTTGAATGGGGTTGTTTCATGTTTTTGTAGTTGTTGAGTGGTAGAAATTTTTATACATTCTGGATAAAATGTTAAATAAATGCTTTACAAATATTTTCTCTTACTCTGTAAGTTGCCGTTTCACTTTCTTGATAGTGTTCTTTGACACAAAATTTCTTAATTTTGGTGAAATACAAAATTTTTGTCTTTGCTTTTGATGTTATATCCATGAACTTGTTGATAAATCCAATATCATAAAGATTTTTCTTTAATGTTTTCTTCTAAGAGGTATATATTTATATTTTTGAAGTTTAGGTGTTTGATCCATTTTAAGTTAATTTTTTTAATATTCCATAAGATTAAGTGTCCAACATCATTCTGCAGGTGCGTAGTGTACTGTATCCATTTTCACAGAGGCATTTGTTGAAAAAAAACCTTTCATTTGTCAATTGTATCATTTTAACACCCTTGTCAAAAATCAGTTGACCGTATATGTGGAGATTTATTGTGGGAAACTATTCTATTGGTCTGCCAGTTTGTTTTTATGCTAATATAGGACTATTTTAATTGCCGTAGCTTTATAACTTTTGAAATTGAGTAGTTTGAATCTCCAACATTATTTTTTTCAAAACTCTGATTCTCTGCAGATCTTGAAATTCCATAAGAATTTGAGAAATGACTTTTTCATTTCTAATACAAAACAAAACAAAACTGTTGAAATTTTGATAAGAATTATATCAAGCCTGTAGGCTGCATTGGGATTAGTATTAACACCTCAACACTATTTAGTCTTCCTTCTTCTCCATGAGCTTAGAATGCCTATCCATTTCTTATGATCTTTTTAACTTTTTAACTTATTTTAGCAATATTTCATAGTATTCAGGGTACATGACTTTCACCTTCTTGGTTAGAATTATACTTAACTATTAAATTCTTTTATATGGTATTGCAAATGGAATTACTTTTTAAATTTTCTTCTTAAATTGTTCATTGCTAGAGTATAAAAATACAACTGATTTTTGTGTGTTGATCTTATAACCTGAAACTGCTGAATTCCTTTGTTAGATCTAGTAGCTTTGTTGTGGATTGTTTGGGATTTTCTGTTTTTTTGGGGGGGGGTGGGGTTACCAAAGATTGAACTCAGGGACACTCAACCACTGAGCCACATCCCAGCCCTATTTTGTATTTATTTAGAGACAAGGTCTCACTGAGTTGCTTAGCTTGCCATTGCTGAGGCTGGCTTTGAACTCACTTCCTCCTGCCTCAGCCTCCTGAACTTCTGGGATTAGAGGTGTGCACCACTGTGCTTGGTGGGATTTTCTACATTATAAAAATATGCCATATGCAAATAGAGGCAGGTTTATCTTCTTTCCAACATGGATGTGTTTTCTTTTCTTATGTAATAGTTCTAATTACAACTTGCAGTACAATGTTCAATAGCAGCAAAGGAAATAAATGCTTTTGTTCTGTTCCTAAGTTTTGTCTTTCATCATTAAGTTTGATGTTTGCAATAGTATTTTCCATAAATAACCTTTATTATGTTAAGGCATTTTCCCTTAATGTAAACACTTAAAAGTGTTTCCCTTTATGGGTCATGCTTTTTATTTCAAATACAAGAATTATATGTCTAATATTAGTTTATAAAGAATTTTCCTTTATGTCTTTTTTCTATAAATAGCCAATCCCTAAAAACCAAATACCAAATGTCTTCTTTGATATAATGAGAGCAACTAAGAATAGAGCAGGGAGGAAGAGCAGGAAGAAAAGATTGACATTAAACAGAGGCATGAGATGGGAGGGAAAGAGAGAGAAAAGGGGAATTGCATGGAAATGGAAAGAGACCCTCATTGTTATAAAAAAATACATAAAAGAGGTTGTGAGGGGAATTGGAAGAAAAAACAAGGAGAGAAATGAATTACAGTAGATGGGATAGAAAGAGAAGATGGGGGGAGGGGGATAGTAGAGGATAGGAAAGGTAGCAGAATACAACAGTCACTAGTTTGGCACTATGTAAAAATGTGAATGTGTAACCGATGTGATTCTGCAATCTGTATTTGGGGTAAAAATGGGAGTTCATAACTCACTTGAAACTAATGTTTGAAATATGATATGTCAAGAGCTCTGTAAGGTTTTGAAAAACCAATAAAAAAAGAAAAAATAATAATAAAAAAATATATAAATTTTCTATTTTTCTATTTTTCTATTTTCTCTTGAGTATTACTGAGTGGGACTGGAAATGTATACAATTATAATTGAGAATTTGTCTGTTTTCCATTTTAGTTCTTCTCTCAGTCATGTTGACTCTACCAAGACTTTTCTGGCAGAAGTAGATCACTGGCTAACACTACTAGGTTAAAAAAATATATTAGTTTAAGTGCCCATTCAACTGCATGGACACTTTCCTAGTAAATTTAGGCATCCAACTTACACTGTCTTATTGCCTTGGAATATGGGTATAAACTCACCACCCAATGGCCCTGCTGAAATCAGGGATTGTGTGGGTTGAGGTTTCCATTGCCCTGCCACCAGGACATTTCATTCTGTCTTGCTTGATCTTGGTAACCAGAGAGCTTCAGATATCAAATTAGCCTAACTGACATGGATTATCAATTGAGGGTGAGTGGAACCCTTAATAAATTAGACTCGGTCTTATTCAGTCTTTTGATTCCAAGTGAGGATGGATGCTTAAGTTATCTCTAGGCCCTGCAGATATGAAGCATAGTGATAACTACCCTACTTTATATCAACTCAATGAATTTCTTTATTGCCTATTGTGAGTTAAGGCTGCTGAACCTTGATGACACTGTTCTGGTTTGGGAATTAGAGCACTGCTGTCTTCTACCAGATAAGAAACAGAAGTTTAACTTCATGTATGGACATGTAGATACCACTGAGTGAGCAGTGAGAACAAAACCATTTATTTCTTTTGATTTGGAAATAGGATGGAAGAATTCTATTACCTACTTTGCACTGAAGAAACCACATGGGAGTAATGTGTATGTTTTTTATTAATCTTTCGATTGAGTAGTATGAGAATCCATAGAAGTTTTCTGTTATTAAGTCATGATCTCTTTGGGGGGTCTATACCTGTTGGCATTTCTAGATTAGAGGATTCTGTAGTTCTTTCTCCTTGAATGTGGGTGGCAATAAAGAAACCCAGGAACTCACAACCATATAATTTATCAAGTCCTAATGTCTGTAGGCAGCCTATTTTCTGCTTTCCAGAGTCCCCATATGCTTTTTTAATTTTGCTGTGTTTATAGTATTTTAGTAGCAAGAGAAAGGACATGGGAAGAGTAGGAATAATCAATTATAATAGAAATAGAAATTTCTTTCTATGTTGTTATAGTTTAAAAATTATTTACTGGGTGGTTACTAAATTCAAGGTATCATTCAAATGAATACATTCAAGAATGCTGTCATGTCTAATTACTCTGGAAGTTTACAATATATTTAGTTAGAGCATAGTGACATAAAATGGAATGAAATTTTATATGATAAGTCTAAATATGTGGCATGAAGTATTAAAAATTTTAAACTAGAAATAATTCAATGTGGGATGATGTAGACAGGAGGGAAATTGCAACTTTATCTAAGAATCATTATTTTAAAACAAATCCATAATGAAGAACCACTGATGTTTAAAAGTGCAATTGTGGTTCACTAATACCCATTCACTGTGTATTATTTGATTACTTTTTTGCTTATTTGTTGATTGGTAACTGAGGCAGTAGTAGAAGATAAACTAATTTTGGGAAAGAGTAATATATCTTTAACTTATACTTTTATTTGGAGGACATTGATATTATGTATAGGAGCGTCTCTCCATATGTTGCTCCTGCCAATTGTTTTCTGTAACCTCCCTACCTCCTCTCTGCTGTTCTTCCCTTTTAGTTTGTTTCATTATGTCTATCTTATTAACAAAAATTTGCTGAGCTACTTTTTGTGTGTATGCCACAAAATATTGTAAGAACAAAGTATAAGATCCTTCTTTCTTGGAGTCTATATTCTGATGACCAAGAAAGATTAGCCAAGTCCACAATTAGCAAGAGTCCCAAACAATATATATTTTAAATAACATATAAGTGATACAGTAAATACATTCAGTAGGAATTTTTGGAAAAATAACTATTTCCAATTATGATTTCTCAGGATCATGTATTTTACCCAGCATATATTCCACTTTCCTCTCCTTAATACCTCTTCCAACCCTCTGGCCTTAGCTGTCATATCCAGACCTAAATTTGCATTTCAAATGAAGATTAGTAGTCAAGCAAATCTCATAAATCCAATCCTACATTTCAGTAGCCAAGCTACACATTTTTTGTAACATTACAGAATGAGAATTGTGTAATTTTTAAAGACAAAGATGATCGAAGTTATTTCCCAAGAAAAGATGGGAAAAAATGAAGGGACACATTTGAGTATGTTCCCAAATTAATTTAGATTTTCCCATTTTATAGCCCAATCATTCAGGTATTAAAAAAAATCCTCCTAAAAATTTTGTTATAAAATGTTTTATTCAGCCCAGGAGTGAAATTCTTTCCTGTATTTGAGAAAAAGTGAAAAGAAAAACAACAGATGTTGAATTATAGGAATAAGAATTTCAGATGGTTTATTTTCTTTGGAATGCATGTAACTTTAGGACAGATCCATTTATTTAAATTACATTTTACAGATGGGTTGTCTGAGAGGAGGTTCTTTTTAGGAGGGGAGCAAAGTATAAACAAAGAAAAAAAAAGAAACTAAGTTCTAGGTTCTCTTTTGCTCTGACTCTTTGTGTTTTGGGGTCTGGTCCTCTTCATAAATAGATTATATTCTTTAGCCTACACTGATACGAAACACTTAAGGGCATTACCTCCATTTTGAAAGCACATAGTTTGAATCTCTAGCAACCAGCAGAATCAAATCCTTTTTGCTCTTGAAAGTCAAGGAATTTTTCCCCCTGAACAAATTCTTTCATTGTCATTCTCTGTGTGAGTTGCTTTTTCTGTGAAAGTTAAATTCATTTTAATGAAAGCACCCTACTTCATTTCTCCCTTCCCCATTTTTAAGTAAAAACAGAAAAGAAATAACAAGAAGGAATTTTGAGAATGATATTAATTTCAAAGTGGTATCTGCTGGAGGTAATAGTAATTGTATCAGTCCCAACCATAGTTCCTCATGACTTTTTTTTTTTTTGTGACCTGGTATTCTTATTTATCTCCTTTGTCTTCTGTCTTTTTCAGCCTCTATCTCTCTGTACTCCACCCTTCACCATTTTAATTCCACCTTCTGACTCTCATTTCCATCTGCCAATGTATTTCTGTGGTAATAAGTCTTATGAATGATACGTACATTCTCTTAATAGCTTGAGATTTTTTTGGCAGTTTTTTTATTTTTTAAAATTTAATTTTATTTTATTGGTTCTTCTTAGTTATACATGACAGTAGAATCCATTTTGATAAAATTATAAGCTTAGGGTATATCTTATTCTAATTAGGACCCCATTCTTGAGGTTGGGCAAAATGGTGGGATTCACTTAGGTATTTTTATAAGCATACATAGAAAAATTATGTCAGATTCATTCTACTGTATTTACTATTTCTATCCCCATTTGCTTCTTTTCATTTCCCTTTGCCTAATCTACTGAAATTCCCTTCTTCTCTGCCTCCTCTCTTTTTGTGGTTTAGTTTCCACATATCAGCAAAATATTCAACCTTTGGTTTTTTGGGATTGGATTATTTCACTTAGCGTGATAGTCTCCAGACCTATCCATTTACTAGCAAATGTCATAAGTCATTCTTCTTTATGGCTGAGTAATATTCCATTGTCTACTTATACTACAATTTTTATCCATATGTAATAGAATGAAAGTTAATCCCTCTTTCTCATGCTGCACAAAAATCAACTCTAATTGGATCAAAGGCCTATGAATTAGACCAGA